>NC_059105.1:25010000-28002500 GCF_020740685.1 Jaculus jaculus
TGTAGGAGGAATGAACCTCTGGACAAAGAGTTCTTGCACCCCATAACAGGGGGAAGCTTACACGCCACAGAAAAACTGACACTCTTTCAGGGCCAGATTTTTCTAAAACCATGTGGATTATTGCCCAAGAGCAGTCTCTTGGTTGCTCAAAACTAGATGATAAGACTCTATTACTGAGCCATTGCATGCCCTGTTCATAGGACCTGCAGAAATCAAGCTGGAATGAGCTAGAAGCTGCCTCCCCTGCTGGCTAGCTTCCATGGTGCTGGAAGGTGTCAGTGACTGGCAGGGTCATAGTTGGAACTGTGGAGTTGGTAGTGTTGCCGACTGCTCTCCTCAGCCACAACTCACTTCATCTGTATTTAGTGTTTTCCATTCCATAAGTGCAACAATGAATGTTTCCCCTAGGACATGCCGTGCTGGGAATGAAGATGGGCCACCCCCAGAAGCCCGGACAGCAAACGAGCCATCTTGCGGGAGAACATCTCCCTCCGTGTGCATACATTCTTCTTGGCCTTTCTTTTATCCTGTCTGCAAGTTGTAACACTGCGGTGGGCAAAGGGGGACATGTTGAAACTGTCTCCCTCCCCAGTTTGTGTCAAAAACCAGCAATACATTCCTGGTTTCATTTTATATCTTCATGGCATCTTTGTCTTGATGTGAGTGAGTGGACAGATTCAGAACCATGCTTTACGGCCAGCGGCTCTGATAACAGTAGCAGCAAAGGGGAGCCACGTGCAACCCAGATGGCCAAGAAAGGGACTCACATTCTAATCCCCTTTGAGCCTTAAGGTTTGTAAAATGTACACATGGTGAATTTCACCTTCCTTACTGTGGTTTTATTTTGTTTCCACATGGATGCTAACCTGACTTCATCCTCTACCTAGTCTATGTTTATCGTTTATCATTACCATAAACTCAATAAGCTCAACAGTATTCCTTCTGCTACTTTTCAGTAACAAATTAATAAACAATTTTTCCTGTTTGACCTCTAACATTTTTCTCAAAAGTTTCTTCATTAAATACCTGGCTGCAACAATATTTGCAATGTTGACATCACATAATCACCTAGAAGAGCTTAAAAAAAACCCCAATGACTGGCATGTACTCTGGAGTCGTTCAAGCACCAGTATTACTGGGATATTGTCCTGGCCTTCCTTTGACTCCCTGCTCTTTGTGGTCTCTGTCAAAAGAACTGGGACCAGACACACAGAGCACAGTGGAGAAAATGGGTGAGGTTTACTGCAGAGTAAGATAAAGTGGGCAATGGCTAAAGGAACCATTGTGGTGGAAAAGGCGCTCATGAGGTGAGAATGGATGATGACCACAGAGAACTTAATGCCAACTTACATTGTATGGTGGCTTCAGAGAGTTGAACTCCCTCGAGCAGACAGCTTTCCTAAGGGACATTTCCTGGCCAGGTGGTTAACAAGCCCATTTGGATTAACTCTAAAAGCAGGGAACAGTGGTTTGTCTTTTTCCTTACCCAAAAGCTTCTGGATAGGAAGTAATAGTACAGGGGGCTGGGGAGATAGCTCAGCAGTTAAGGTGCTTGCCTACAAAGCATAAGGACCCCAGTTCCATCCCCCAGTACCCATGTAAGCCAGATGCACAAGGTGGCACATGCGTCTGGAGTTTGTTTCCAGTGGCTAGAGGCCCTGGCATGTCCATTCTCTCTCTCAAATAAAAATAAATAAGATATTATTTTTAAAAAGAAAGTAATATGACTTTTTGGGTAGTTCAGAAAATCATGTCTCCAGATAGAACTCAGTTCTCAGTTTCTTGATTGGTAGTACAATCCAAAAGTTTTAATTCGTAATTTTATATGCCATTGATTATGAGGAAGGGGTCTATCCTCAATGACATTCAGACTTGCTACTATTTGACTAGTCACTTTGCATCACTATCTTGGGATCCAGGCATCAGTATTCTTTGTTATTGAAACTCTTATTTTTAAAAATATTTTTATTTATTTGACAGATAGAGGCAGAGAGACAGAGAGGGAGAAAGAGAGCGAGAGAGAGTATGGGTGTTCCGGGTCCTCCTGTCACTGCAAACAAATTCCGGACATACGTACTACATTGTGGACATGGCTTTATGTGGGTACTGGGGAATTGAATCCAGGCCTTCATGCTTTGCAAGCAAGTGCCTTTAACTGCTGAGTCATCTCTCCAGCCCATAGTGTTGGAACTCTTAAGTGATCCCATAGTGCAGGCATGACACAGAATATCTGAGATTCAGAACATCTATTATTGTGTATATATGTCTTGTTTCAACATCCTTCTTTATTGAGTTTGGAAATTGAATGTGGTTACACAAACATCTGGGTATCAAAGTCATGTCTTAATCTATTAAATACATTCCAATAGTCACATATTTATGCAGGGAAAGAAAATACTGAAACAGAATGTCATTTGCTGGAATTCAGTGTTAGCCAAAGGAGACAATCCTTTGTCCTGGTGATAGTAGCTTGATGAATGTATGGTTTTGTTTTTGTAGCGTGTCAGAACTAAAGGAGGAGAACCAAAAGAGGTCAGAACTTATTAATGGGAAAAAATGTGCCTTCTTGTATATTTGTATTTTCTTTTTGATGTAGATTATCTTCAGATGAAGGTCTCAGAAAGCTGAGCGCTACATGGGAAAAGTATCTCTCAAAGAATGTGAGCGGAAACAGGAAGCCACAAGCTATGTGCGACTTCTAATTTGAACTAGAAGCAGCCGCTGTGTATCGAGCACTGGCGTAGAACCTTTCTACGTGCTCTTGGAAGCTCTGCTGGCTTTTGAAGTGCATTGAAAGCTCTATAATGTCTCTTACCATTAACCAAAGGAACTCAAATATGTAAAACACCGAGAAATTTAGCCTCAATCATACCATGCAAGGGAGAACCATGCAGGGAAACAAACTAAGACAAAGTCATTTTCTACAGAAAACCAAACCTGACTCAGTGAATTTATATTAACAAGCTGATCCACTCAAGAGAAATTGAATAAGAATGCTTGAAGCATTCTTATAGATTTAGTAAATGCGGGCTTAGCAAGCATGCTGGCCAGCTCATGAGTCTATAGCCTTGTGTAGTTTGAAGAACAATTAAGAATCCCAGCGTTGGAGAGCTAGCGCAGTGGTTAAAGACCTTTACTTGCAAAGCTTGCCAGCTTTGGTTTGATTCCCCAGTACCCATGTAAAGCCAGATGCGCAAAGTGGTACATGCGTATGGAATTCCTTTGTAGCAGCAAGAGGCCCTGGTTTGCCCATTCTCTCCCTCTCTCTCCCCCCTTGGATATAAAAATAAATAAATACACTTATCTCATTCTTTAATTTAATCTACTTCAGAGGTCAGTAAGCAGTTCTGAAAAAAAGTCAAATAATGAGTACTTTTTGCCCTGCACATCAACGCCATGTTGGTGCCGTGCAGCCCTGCTTTTGAACATGAAGGAAGGTGGTCACAGTCGCATGTAAATAGTGGAGCTGTGTGCTAGTGAAACTTTTCCTTCCTTCCTCCCATCCTCCCTCCCTTCCTTCCTCCCTTCCTTCCTCCCTTCCTTCCTTCCTTCCTTCCTTCCTTCCTTCCTTCCTTCCTTCCTTCCTTCCTTCCTTCCTTCCTTCCTTCCTTCCCTCCCTGCCTCCCTGCCTCCCTGCCTCCCTCCCTCCCTGCCTCCCTCCCTCCCTCCCTCCCTGCCTCCCTCCCTCCCTCCCTCCCTCCCTCCTTCCTTCCTTCCTTCCTTCCTTCCTTTCTTCTTATTCCTTTTTTAAAACAGTCAACTAGCTCTGTTAGGCTCAGTCACTCTGTCTGGTTCCTCATTTTTGAGCAAGACCATTATATCTCATTGGTCTTGACAGTCCCTGCCTTGCATGTTGGTCTGGCCTAGAATTTTCTGGTCAACAGCCCCCAGTCTTCACACGCTATGCATTCTTCCAGGATAATGTCATCTACTTTAACTTTTACTCTCCAAGTCATGATCATGAGCCTAAACCAGTCTCTAATGAGCCAACTATTTGGCTGGAGGCTCCCTCCTAGAGCCAAATACCTCCTCAATATTCGCTTGGAAGTTCTACATGTAACTGAAACGCGACAGTGAAACCACCACTACCTTCCCTGTAAACCCAGCCCTTCTTCATTTTGGTCTTGATGGGCAGACCACATCCCTCCCATCCACTCAGTTATCCAAGTTGGACACCTAGGAATTGGACACAATGCTTTACCTGTTGCTAGGTTAAACACTGCAAATGCCTCCTACAGTTGACTATGCAGCATCAAGAGCCATGAGAAACAGCTGCAAGCAGCATGGAAGAGTTGAGCATCACAGCCTGAGTGCAAAAGGGGAGAAACCAAACACAGTCTGCAATGTAACACTATTTGTACAACTAAAAACTCACTCGTGGGGCGAGAGAGATAGCTCAGCAGTTAAGGTGCTCACCTGCACAGCCTAATGACCCTGGTTCGATTTCCCAGTGCCCACATAAAGCCAGATGCACAGTGGCACATGCATCTGGAACTTGTTTACAGTGGCTGGAGGCCTTGGTATGCCCATTCTCTCTCTTTCCTCTCTTCTCTATCACTCTTGGTTTGTAAATAAATAAATAAACAAATAAATAAATAAAATCTCTTGTAAAAATTCAATCATAATTTTAAAAATACCATATTTTTCAAAGATATTTAAGAGTCTGGTTTATAAACCCAAACATAATCCCAAATGAGGGCCTTTGGATGGGGGGAAAGTGAAGCAAGAATTGGAGGGCAGAAAGAAAACTAATCATATAAAACAATAAGAGAGGAGGACTTGGGGATGTAGCTCAGTTGGTAAAATGTTTGCCTCACATGCAGGAATCACTGGGTTCTATTCCCAGCACTGCATAAACTGTAGACTGAATGTGACCAGCTCCTGATGCCATGGCTTCCTGCTAAGAGGATCAGTGTGTGTAATCCTAGCACTTGGGAGGTGGAGGCAGTAGCAGCTGAAATTCAAAGTCATCCTCAGCTATTTAGCAAGTTCAAGGCCAGCCTGAGATATAAGATACGCTGTTTCCGTGAAGGCTTGCATTGATGGTCCACAGGTGACCTAGCGTCACCTGTGAGGGATTATGCAGATGAGACTAGCTTCTGAGAGTGACTGAGGGATGGTCTTAATTAGGTTAATTAGGGTGGAAGACCTGCCTTAACTGTGGGTGGCACCTTGCCATGGGGTGGGGGTCCTGGGCTGTATGAAAAGGACAGCGCTGGCTGAGCAGCATCCAGTGCTCGGCTCTGCTTCCTTATGGTGGACTGAATGTGCCCACCCCCTGGTGGCACGCCATCCTGAAAGGGTGGACGGTAACTGAGAAATGAAAGCTGAAAGAAACCCATTTTCCCTTAAACTAAGTGTTGTCAAGTATCTTGTCCAGCAACAGGAAATTGACTGATACAGTCTCAAAACTCAGAAACATCAATAACAACAAAACAGTAAGAGAGGTAAATTAACAGACTAATGACAAGATTAACTCAATTCTCTGTAGTTAGAATCTTTTTTGGGTAGAAAAGAGTACTTCAAAGATAAAAAGCATGCCATAAAAGCAGAAGTGAATGACTAACTACCAATTGTTACAATCTTTACATTTTTAGATAAGGTTATGTCATGATAAAATTTTCATTACTTAGATCACAATAACATTTTTCAGTTAGAGTATAAACGTTTTTAAAAAATATTTTTGTTTATTTATTTGTGAGAAAGAGGCAGATAGAGTAAATATGGGTGAACCAGGGATTCCTGCCACTGTAAATGAACTCAAGATGCATATGCCACTTTGTGCATTGACCTTTATGTGAGTACTAGGGAATCAAATCCAGGCTGTCAGGCTTTGCAAGCAAGCACCTTTGACCTCTGAGCCATCTCTCCATCCCCAGGAGTATAAGCTTTTGTTCATGCCATTCATAATTAAATTGTTAAACAAAGATGAAAGTGTCTAGAATTCACTAACAAAGCCTGATGTTGGTCTGCCTCATGGTGTATATTTTTTATATTTACTACTTCAATGAGCTGTCTTGGTATTGTGTGGTGTATTAAAACATAGTAGTATATCCAACAGATATAGCCAGACAGATTCAACCAGACATACACTACATCATTGCATATGGTTATTTTTAGATCTATTGCATAAAAGTTTATGAGCACAAACTTTAGAGGGTTATGTTATCAGTTTCAATTTAGAAAACAATCTATTGCATATTAAAAATATAAGTATAGCATGTTCTTCAAGAATAATCCAAAGTGAAAATACTATTCATTATTGTTAATGGGAGCATATGCCAACTGAGAGTGGTTAAACTAGCTGATTTCTAATATGTGCCTTACTGAAATTTTCATATGCTCTGTTATACAACCCTTAAAAACTAAGTTAGATACCAAGGTTTTCTGACTAAATATTTTGAATGTAAGAACAAGTAATAACTTTTTTTTTTTTTTTTTTTTTTTTGGTTTTTCGAGGTAGGGTCTCACTCTAGCCCAGGCTGACCTGGAATTCACTATGAAGTCTCAGGGTGGCCTCGAACTCACAGCAATCCTCCTACCTCTGCCTCCCAAGTGCTGGGATTAAAGGCGTGTGCCACCACGCCCGGCTGCTAAGAACAAGTAATAACTTTTATCAATTCAAAGATGAAAAGTAGAAAAAAGAAATTTTTGTTTTATAAATTAGTTTGAACCTTTAACTGATGGATAAATTTTTCACTTTCCTTTGGCTTCAATGGTATTGTATAGAAAATAGCAGATCTAGATTTTCCATTAGCTCTTCAAAGCAATTTAGATTGCATTACATGCAGCTCAATCAACATACATAAACCTAACAGCAGAACCATTTTAAAAAGAAAATGTTGGGCTGGAGAAATGGCTTAGTGATTAAGGCTCTTGCCTGCAAAGGCTAAGGACCCAGGTTCGATTCTCCAGGTCTCACGTGACGTGAGCCAGATGCACATGGTGGCGCATGCATCTGGAGTTCGTTCGCAGTGGCTAGAGGTCCTGGCACGCCTATTCTCACTCTCTCTCTCTTCCTCCCACCCCTCTCTCTGTCTCTAATAAATAAATAAATAAGAATAAATCTTTAAAAAAAAAGGAAAACATTGACAAAAGCCATTTCCTTTGTGTGTGCATGCATTCGTGTGTGTGTACACATGTGCACACGGTGGGGGGGGGTGGCAGAGGATAACGATAACCTTGAGTGTTGTTTTTCAGGTACCATCCATCGTTTTTGAGATTCGGTCTTTCATTTGCCTGGAACTCACCCAGTACTCCAGACTGGCTGGCCAGCTAGCCCCAGGGAGCTCCTGTCTCCACCTTACCAGCGCTGTGATCATAAGGGTGTCAGTGCACCCAGGTATTTTTCACACACAAGTCCTCATGTTAACACATCACTGACTGAGCTATCTCCCAGCCCGACAGAAGTCACTGAAGTTCACTGTACTTGGTCTTTTTTTTTTTTCTTTTTATTGACAGCTTCCATACTTACAGACAATAAACCATGATAATTTCCTCCCCCCCCCCACTTTCCCCTTTACAAATCTGCACTCCATCATATCTCCTCCCTCTTTCCACCAGTCTTTTATTTTGATGTCGTCATCATCGGTTCTTCCTGTTCTGAGGGTCTTGGGAAGGCAGTGCTGTTCTTTGTCTTTTCTTAATCTCGTTTGCACCTTATTGCCACTCATGCTGGAGTTCCTCACATCTGCCAGCTTCTTTCAAGTTTTCTTTTTATTGACATGTAGTAACTGTTCACATTAGTAGGGTTCAGTGTGACGTTTGACTACATTCTGACTGTTTCTTCCAGGTACACCTCCCGCTGTCCCACTCAGAATCGACTGTACATGTGATTGTGCTTTATAAACTGTAAGTGGCCTTACAAGGGTGTTTGCCAGCCTATCCAAATACTGTTTAGTTTGAGGAGGTAAGAATAAAATGTTGGCATTGATAATGTCTTTTATTTCTAGATAAGCTGGAGCGATGGGTGACAAGTTATGTGTCATCACCTTTCCAAGAAACGTCTGCCATTTTCAAAGGCAGGATGCTCTGGTCCAAATGAATGGATGACTGGTAAAATTCCAGTCTGAGCAGGTATGAAGGGTGGGTTTAGCTGGGAGAGATGAAGAGGGGTGGGGAACATCCAGGAAACGCCACCTAAATAGCCACATACCACACGGTGCTGGCTGCCACTCAGTTCAGTCCATGTTCTATAAATATTGGCTTGGCATTGGAGAAAATGTCTCAAAATAAATTGCAACCATATAAATTCTAATTTTGAGCCTGTGGACAAGTTTCCTTAACTCTGTATCCTATATTAAACAGTTAATACTTTGTCTTTAAATTTTGGTCTTGTCAGATTTTATAACATAGGGACTTGCTATTAGAAATAATATTGGTAGACACAACTGGTATTGAAATAGTTTTGTGTAGTATGAATGTGTTTTATACCCCTTTTAAAACATATTTTATTTATTTACTTGAGAGAGAGAAAGGGAGAGAGAGAGAGAGAGAGAGAATGGGCACTCTAGGGCCTCCAGCCATTGCAGAGGGACCCAGATGCATGGGCCACCTTGTGCATCTGGCCTTACATGGACACTGGGGAACTGAGCCTGAGTCCTTTGGCTTTGCAGGCAAGCGCCTTAACCATTAAGCCATCTCCCAGTCCATGTTTTATATCGTTAGCTGGAATGTACTACTGTTATTTTATATCTTTAATTATTATTTAATAATAACTAGCATATTTTCAAATCTAACTGGAAAAACAAACTCTGAATGATGGGCATTCATCCAGACTTTTGTAACAATCACACACTTTGACTCACTACAATCTGGTCTGGATGGATTTCAAACTATAAATTCAAATCAATTTCCTCAACCTGAACTGTTACATCACCATATTTGGGCAAGAGTTCTAACATATGCTTCTAGAGTGGGTCTATACATTGAAATATAAAGCCTTTTCCTTTTTTCTACACAAAGATAAATCACTATTTATGGGTAGTGCACATTACATGAATAAGTTAATTTTCATGTAATCATGTTAGCTAGAGATTTAAAAAAAAAAAAATCACCAAGTATGTTGCTTTCCTTTATTCCAATATCTAATTGATGTTCTTAGTAGATTTGACCCAAAATGAAAATGGGCATCTGCTTATTTTGAGTTAAATGGTGGAAATAATGCTCTATATTGAATATCTTACTAATATGTAAGGACTAATTCTTAGAACAAGACCTCTGGACTCAAAGGTGAATTGGCCTTCCCGGGAGATGAGGTAAGTCTCCTTTTATGTCCATGACCTAGTGATACATTCCCTTGCATCTTCTTAGATATGATTGTAGGATTAGAATTTTATAAAGCAATCATGTAATGAACATTTACTGAGTCCCTTCTATGTGCCCGTTACTCAGCTGGATGCTGGAGAGAGTGTCCTTACCCTCAGAGACGCTACAGTTAAGTAACAGTTAAGTCAGAGAGTAACATGAAATGTAAGTAGATACAATTAAATAATATATTATAATCAAAATTAGGGCCAAAATAGGGGGGAGTGGAGAGATGGGTTAGCAGTTAAAGTGCTTTCCTGCAAAGCCCAAAGACTCAGGTTTGATTCTCTAGTACCCACATAAGCCAGATGCACAAAATGGCACACACATCTGGAGTTCAATTGCAGTTTCTGAAGGCCATGGTGTGTCCATCCTCTCTCTATATCTCTGTCTCTCTCTCTTAGATAATTAAATAAATAAAATATTTTTTAAAATAATAAGGGTGATAAAGGCGGGAGGAATGAAATGCTATCAGAGTGCATGGTAGAGGAATATAGTTTGATTAGAGGATCAGACAAAAAGTTAAACTTAGGCTGACAGCCATGGTACCAAGCAAGGGGAGCAATGGGGGAGGTGGAAGGGGTGATGTGGTGATGTGTGTGAGCAGAAGACATTAAGGGCTCTCAAGATCATGTTTAGGATTTGGCTCTTAGAAATGACAAAGGCATGAAGAAGGAGACATGACCTGGGCTTGGTTTTGTAATCACTCTGTCCATAGTATGAGACCATGACCTAGCAACAGCCAAGGATCCTGGGGGGAGGGGTGGGTGGTTGCAGGAACCTTAGTGAATGAATTACTGTTGAGGAGATAGCAGTGTGTGGGACTCAGGGATGGTTAAGAGAAGTGAGTTCCCGTTCAGAGCGGTGGAGGGGAAGCACTGAAAAGTAAGAAGCTGCGAAGTTCATTGGAGGAAAATGGGGACATTCACTTTAATGTTGAACATTTGCATCAGGAAACAAGTCTTCAGCAGTGAGAAGATAATCCAGGTAGGAAGCCTATAACAAAAAATGTGAATTAAAAATTACAAGAAGGCTGGGCATGGTGGTGCACGCCTTTAATCCCAGCACTCAGGAAGCAGAGGTAGGAGGAATGTCGTGAGTTTGAGGCCACCCTGAGACTACATAGTGAATTCCAGGTCAGACTGGGCTTGAACGAGACCCTACCTTGAAAAACCAACAAAAGAAAAAAAATTACAAAAAGGTTTGGGTAGATTTCCATTTAGGAGTCACTCATTTGAGCACTTTAGATCAGTGGCATAAATTTAAAACACTAATTTCTTGTCTTCCATTAATGCAGTACAATATGTACCACAAGGGAAGTGACCGTCCAACTGTGGAGGGAACTCTGGACCACTGTGGACTTCAGAGGTTGGAACCTGATTTTTCCCTGGACACTTTATGGTTTGTTTTTTTTTTTTTTTTTCCCTGAGCCTTCATTTCTGGAAAGTTCCCACCCTAAGGTTGTCAGTTCCTTCTGCAACCTTTGGAAGTTGAGCCTCCCAGTTCCAGGCAGTCTTGGGGGTCTGATCAACACACACCCACAAGGGCCCTCTCTTGGGACTTGCCCAGCTCTAGCTGCCAGTCAGCCTGGGCTGATGTGACATAGTGCATTGACTGAATGGTTTAAACAACAGAAATTTGGTTTTGTTTGTTTGGTTGCTTTTTCCTCACAGTTCTAGAAAGTAATCACCTCAGAGTAGGATGCCGACATAGTCATATTCTAGTGAGTACTCCCCCTGGCTAGCGAATCAGCTGCCTGCTCACTGGGTCCTCCCGCCATGGCCGAGAAAGATCTCTCTTTCCATAGGATTAGGGCTCCACCCAAGGCCTGGCTTAACCTTCAATACCTCCTCCGGTCCCTATTGTCAGATACAGTGGATTTAGGGCTTCAACATATGGAGTTTTATTTATTCTTTTGAGACAGGTTCTCATGTAGCCTATGAACTTGTTATATAGCTGAGGATGGCATTGAATTTATGACCCTCTTGCCTCTACTTCCCAAATACTTGGGTTACAAATATGCACCACAACACCCAGTCTTATGCACTGCTGGGGATTGGACACAGCATGTTAGATAAGCACTCTACCAACTAAGCCACATCTCCAGGACAACGTAAGATTTTTTTTTAATTTTTAATTTTATTTTATTTGCAAGCAGAGAGAGAGAGGTGTCACAGGGAGAACGGGCACACCAGGGCCTCCAGCCACTGCAAACAAACTCCAGACACACGCGCCCCCTTGTGCATCTGGCTTACGTGGGTACTGGGAAATTGAATCCGGGTCCTTTGGCTTCACAGGCAATCGCCTTAACTGCTAAGCCAGCTCTCCAGCCCTCAGCATCAAGAATTTTGAGGAGACAGAATTCAGTCTGTCTCTGTGAGAAACGCTCATGCAGCTGTGGTTCCAACAAGCTACAGCCACTTCTCCTCGCTCCCAGTAGTGGATATTCAAGATTTCTGGAACAGCTAAAAATTTATTGGCTCCCTAAGGCAATTCACAGATGTCTGCACATTGTGTTCCCCAATTCATAAAAGTTCGACAAATGCAAAATGATAATGTGTTTTAGCCTCACAGATAATAATATAGAACTGAATACAATAAGGCATAATTTAATATATTGACAATGATTAAAAATTTAAAATTCTGGTGCTAATGAGGTTTTGCAGAAATAAGTATACTTGGAACTGTTTGAGGGTCTTTAAGTGGATGTGTCTTTTTATTAATTAGGTAATATCCATGAAAATGTTGAAATGATATAACTTTGACCCACTTCTTAGACTTTAACCCTCAGCAGTCGGAGCTGAGGACATTTTCTGCCACATGTTATTATAATAGCAAAAAAAGAAAAATAAGATGAAAATCCTCTGTGGCAGTCAGAGCTCTGGCAGGCAACAGAACGAACTCTGAAAGTTCCAGGTAATAAGATCACTAACTTGTGAGAGCGCCAGTGTGGAGGACTGGGGTGCGGGGTGCTGGTGCACAGTTCTCTCTCACAGCGAGTCAGTCACTTCACCTATAGAAACTACCAAGCACTTGTGGGGAGATGTCGCGAGGGTTCAAGACCCTTGCTCTGCAAGCCTGCCAACTGCAGTTCGGATCCCCGGCACCCGTGTTTATGTTCAGCCAAGTGGAATGCGTGTCTAAAATCCCAACATGCCTGTCAATGAGAGTCAGAGTCAGGAGAGGCCTGGAGCTCACAGACCAGCTAGTCTGGATGGAACCAGAGCGAACCACGGCTGTTCTCTGATCTCCATACACGCGGCGCGCACGCATACATACGCGCACACCCACACTTGAACAAAAGAGGGAAAAAAGAAATCGTCAGCCACTAGGCATTGACCAGCTCACCACTGGCTAAGGGACTCCAGGAAGGGGAGTGAGGAGCACTGGGAAGTCGCTAAGAGAGACGGCCAGTGATGGGATCGTCTGGAAGGAGCTGGATGCATCGGGGAGCTCTGTCACTGCCAGAATTGCCACTCAGAGGGCAACGGAATGAGAGAAGTTTCAGGACCTCTTTCACCCCCATTCTGCCTTGCATTTCCTTGGCTGAACCCCATCGGAAGGTAAGCTTCAACTTTCTTAATCATAGAGCATGGTGGGTAAGAGGCACACAGAGTAATGTGGGAGGCAGACATGGAAAAGAAACAATATCCGTTATCTGAATAGCCACCAAGAAGCAGCCAGGGGCTCATGAGTTCTGCAATAGCCATCAAAATGAAAAAGTCACAGAGACAAGGAAGAGAATGAGGTAAGTTTCCATGTATGGACACAAACGTCTATAATGTATTATTAAATGATCAAAAAGATCTTACAAGCCGGGTGTGGTGGCGCACGCCTTTAATCCCAGCACTCAGGAGGCAGAGGTAGGAAGATCACCATGAGTTCAAGGCCACCTTGAGACTACAGAGTGAGTTCCATGTCAGCCTGGGCTAGAGTGAGACCCTACCTTGGAAATCTAAAAAAATAAAATAAAAAAGATCTTACAGAAAAGTGTAAATCTTTAATTCTGTTTTTATAAAGATAATGCATATATATATTTTTTCTCCATAGGTCAGACAAAATTATGTATGCCAGCCTGTCAAAGTGAAGAATCTTTGAAGAATGGAGTTGATCAAAGGGAAATGGGGCCTTGCATTTTTTGCTTTACATATTTCTAATGTGGTTGAGTTAATGAAGGCGTATTCCCCTCATAACAGTTTTCAGACAAAGCTGACTGTTCGTGTCTGCTTTTTCCTTGCAGAGAAAGCATGTAATGTTTTGTTATGACCTTCATATGCGCTCTGTAAAAATGAGGGAGTTTTTTCTTTCCCAGCCCACCTGAAAACTCCTGTTTGGAAGGTAAAGGAGTCAGCACATCCCGTTGCTGTTGGAAAATGGGTGCAAATGTGAGAAAATGCTCGTCAGCTGAGGTTTTTGGTTCAGTTCTCCCGGGGTCATTTCACAAGATGACAGGGCAGAGTGTCAGTGACGAGGTGGAGCTGCTCCCAGAGCCCTGTCTGAAATAAAGTCATCTTGAGCTTCAGCAGTTGAACTAATTAATTTGCTTATTTGTTTATTGATTATTAATTTGTTGGTGGTTCTGAAGATTGAGCCCAGGGCCTCGTGAATACTGGGCAGTCACTATCAATCACCGAGCTACCTCCGAGGCCGAACAGTTGCTTTTAATCTCGTAAACTCTACTACCCCATGATAGCTTTAGATGCTTAATTTTGTTTCCAATTAGCAAAAGCAGGAAAACACAGTGATAATTATTGATGTATCAACAATTCATCTCCAGCATGTTTTGGCAATATTTTTTTGAAAATTAAGCATTATGAAAAGTGGTTCCCCAAACATAAAATTAACTGCCCAAAATAAATAAATTCTACACTTATAATACTAAGTGCATATGAATTATCCTAACTGGGGTGGTGTTTGTAATTTCTTTGACATAATGTTTAATTTTTTTTTTCATAGAAAAGAAGACTCCTGTAGTGTTATTAGATACATGAACAAAAATGTCAGTGTTTTCCTAGCCAACAATACTTTCAAACTTGAATATATTTAGGCTTCTGGGATGACTGAATTATAATCAACATGGAAAAGAAAACATCAGTAAAACATTCTCTTGACCAAAATACACAGTCCACCCTTTAGCCACTTCCTCATGCAAGAATGTGTGCATAGAATACTGTTTACCCTCCCTCATCTGCTTAACTAGTCACCGTAGCTAATTAGAGGACTCTGTCCAGTTTGCCCAAATCAATGAAAGGTAATGTTAACAGATGCTATGGGCACCTATGAACATTTTATTATCAGTCTATCATATGGAAGCATAGTGAAAACAAGTTATTTTATTAAGAAATCTGTTGTTGAAAGGTTACATCATGTAAAGCAGCTAAGAAGTAAGTCAGGCCAAAGGAGAAATAAAAACTGCTATTAACATTGATAAAAATTAAATCATGACCTCAGAGTGGCTGATGTTACCTATAAGAGACTTGCATAATAGATGGGGGAAAATGAAGACAGACACTAGGTGGAAAGAAGAGAGGATTCAGTGGAGGGGGAACGGGGGGATGGTGGGAGCATATTATAATTACAATATTTTCTATATGTATGAAAGTTGACAATAAAAAAATAAAAATAAGAAAAATAGAAATGGAAGGATGGTATCTTTAGAAAAGAATAAAATTTCCCTAATAGTTTCCAGTTTTTAAAACTTTTGGTAAAATCCACATTACACGGAACATACTATCTTGGCCAGTTTATGTAGGTAGTTGGGTAACATTAGTAGACGTGATTTTGCAGCCGCCTCCCCACCTCTGGCATCTGCTTCATTGTCAAATTGTACTCCTATGAACTCCCGTTCAAACACGAGCTCGTCACTCTCCCTCCCTCCAACCTCTGGCTACTGCCAGCGTGTTTTCTTTTTCTATAACTTAGACTCCTGTACATCCTTCTCATCAGTGAAATCAGAGTACTTTAATTGTTTTGTGTGTGATGGCTTATTTCATTTAGCATAAGGTCTATCCATGTTCTAGCTTATGACGGGATTTCTGTTTTGTTCTTCTTGCTTTTTAAAAATATTTTTATTTATTTATTTACTTGCAAGCAGAGAGAGAGAAAAAAAAAAGACAGAGAAAATGAGCAAATGAGCACACAAGGGCACAAACTCCAGATGCATGTTCCCTTTTGTGCGTCTGGCTTGATGTAAGAATCGGGGGAATGAACCTGGGTCATTAGGCTTTGCATACAAGTGCCTTAACCATTGAGCCATCTCTCCAGTCCTGTTGGTTTGTTTTTGAGGTAGAGTTTTACCCTATCCCAGGAACTCGCTCTGTCGCCCGGATGGGCCTTGAATTCATGGTAATCCTCCAACTTCATTCTCCCTAGTTCCAGGGTTATAGGTAGAAGCCCCCATTCCCAGCTGGTTTTCCTTGGTTTTTAAGTTTGGATACTGTTAACAATATTACATTGCAGACATAGAATATATACGTGGATTGCTTCTTCTGCCTATTGACTTGACTAATACACCTACATCCATGGATGTAACGACCGCGTTCAGTTTTCGATATCTATTAGGAAGGGAATTGGTGTGCCATACGGAGTTCTTTGTGATTTTTTGAGAAACAGCCATATGATTCTCCACAGCATTTTACATTCCTACCATCTGTATACAGGTTCTGATTTTTCCAAGACCTCAATCATGATTATTTCTTATGCATTCACTTATTCATTCTTCAGTTTGCAGTAGTTGGGTTTGAATTTAGGGACTTTCACCTGCTTGGTCCATAGATCTTTATCTGAGGTTTTTAAATTGTTTTGTTTTGAGTTTGAGTTTGAGACAGGGTCTTGATATAGTTCCCAGGCTGGTCTTGATTTTGTCATCCTTCTGCCTCAGCTTCCAAGTATCTGGAATGATAGGCCTGTGCCATTAGGCTTTGTGTGGTATCACTTTATTTATGACAACCAAATTAATGGGTACGATGTTATGTTCACACTGAGCTTTCTTCATCTTGGAAGATAGCTTGGGTTTGCATTTTCCTGACCAACAGTGATGTTAAAAATCTTTTCATATGTTAATTGGTCATTTGAGAACTCTTTTTGGAGAAATGTCTATTTCGTCCTTTGCCTATTTGTAAGTCTTGTTTTGTTGTTGAATTTTAGTTGTCTGTATATTTTGAATGCCAGTCCCCTGATAGATATTTGATCTTGATATTCCTAGCTTTATGCTACTGACTGGTGAAGATGAAAACAATTAACTTGAGGAGCAAGAGTGAAAATGATTTTGCCAGTCAAGTGGCCACCAGAAGTCTGCCGTGAAGCTGAACAGAGCGCCAGCGCAAGCACCTCTGACGTCACTGAAGAAAGACTTTCTTGCTGACCTGGAGGGATGGCTTAGCAGTCAAGATGCTTGCCTGTGAAGCCAAAGGACCTTGGTTTGATTCCCCAGGACCCACCTAAGCCAGATGTACAAGGTAGTGCATGCATCTAGAGTTTGTCTGCAGTGGCTAGAGGCCCTGGTACACCCATTCTCTCTCTCTCTCTCTCTCTCTCTCTCTCTATGCCTCTTTCCCTCTCTCAAATAAATAAAAATAAAATGTTAAAATAAAAAAATGAAAGACTTACTTGCTTTTTGGGGTGCAAGAAAAGAGGGCTATGGCTGAAGAAATATGAGTGACATACATTAGACATTTAAAAATATACTTTCTTTTAAAAATCAATGCTTTGTATAATATTTTTAAAAGTTTTTGATTTCACCATTGTGCTGAGAAAAAGTGACAGAGGACTGCTTAGCACTGAGGCATCTCTATCACACCCTCCAAGGCTCAGGACCCGTTAGGGAAGAGGTGGAGAAAAGAATGTAAGAGCCAAAGGAAGGGGAGGGCTGCTTTACAATGCTGTCTTCCAGACCCAAAGGGCCTTAATATTCATGAACTTTTAGTGACTGACATTATCTACATGAAATCTGCATAACAGGAGGGAAAAAATGATAACCTCAAAATAGAAAAGAGACTAACTGGAAAGAAGGGATTCGGTGGAGGGTGTTTTGGGAGGGGGACATTGGGGTGGTGGGAGGGGTTTATGATCATAGTTTATTGTCTATATTTTCAAAAGCCTTCAATAAAAGGCTAAAAAAAGAAGCTTATTATGTGCTCAGACGGTTGGTTTTAATGTTCTTAATAGATCCAAGAAATGTTATTGTGATATTCCATCTTAGACCTCCTGGCTGAACAGCAGGTTATCTATTCACTTGTTTTTTTATATTCTAACCTAAGAATTTTCTTTTTTAATAATTATATTAAATCAGTGCTCATAATAGACTTATGTATCAGGAATTCTCTTTATAAAACCCAACTGATGTGGTTTACCAACATCAACTAACCCAGAAAATAGCTGCTTTTTCTTTAAGATGAGGTAGTGACACTTACTCAATTGTTTGAGAGCAGTGTGGTCAATCCTTGGGAAGCTTAAGGAATTATTTTGGACCAGATTAAATGCCTCTGCAAGACATTCTTCCAGAAAAAAAAATGAGATAAGGGTCATTTCTTTGAGCGATAGGGAAGTTTGTCTAATAGCATGACTTGCCAAGGAATAATTCTCACTCCAAATATTTTTCACACAGCTTGGTGACTCACAGATCTGGGAGCAGGAAAAAGGAAAAAATTCTAAAAACTTAAACAGACCTCACCTTTTTCATATTTCTGAGCTGAACTAGTGAGCCTGGCATGTTTTCCTATCTGGACATTTGATCTATGAAAGATATTTTTGTTTTATGAAGGAGGAGAAAAGGGGCAAGTGTAGAAACCTTATCTCTAATGAACAGGATGACAATCACTATCTAAATGTATATATACATGCTACTCAGAAAGATTATGATTTTACTAGGAAGCAAAATGCTATTTAGAATTATAATCCTTTACTTAGAAAGTTTTATGTATTTAATTAATTAATTTATTTTGTGTGAACATGTGTGCAGTATGTATTTGGGGTGTGTGTGTGCAGATGTGTGCACCCTGTGTGCATGCGTGCAGAGAACAGAGAAGGGCATGGAGTGTCCTCTATCACTCTTTTTCCTCATTTCCTTGAGACAAAGCCTCTCACTGGACCTGGAGCATGCCATTTATCTGCTACACTGACTTACCAGGGAGCCAGAGCTACAGTGAAACCCTGCCTTGAAAGAAGAAAACAAACAAGACAAAAATATGAGCATGTGGAAAGCTTGCCATTTTTGCAATCTTGGGCAATTCTCTAGTCTCTGATCCCTACAGGGTTGGGGTTATAAATACGCATGGGGTGCTAGGAACTGAGCTCAGGGGCTCTCGGGCTCCCTCAGGCCTTCATGCTTGCCTGGGAGTACTCTGTTCTGCTGGGTCATCTCCCCAGCACTCTGCAGTTCTTTTATTGAGACAAGGCTTCACTTGTCACCTTGGTTGGCTTAGAACTCATTATGGAGAGCAGGCTGGTCCTGCCTCTGCTTCCTGAGTGCTGGGATTATAGGAAAGGACCACCACCACCACTGGCTACAATCGCTCGTATAAGCTTTAATTCTATACCGTTGCATTACTCAGGATTCTCTAGAGGAATAGAAGTGGTAGGGTGAACGTGTTGCTAAGGGGATTTATTAGAATGGCTTGCACGATACTGGCTGAATGGTCCCATTAGGGCTGCTGTCCGCAGGCTGGAGACACTGAGAACCTGCCAGCTGCTCAGTCCATGACTCTTAATGCCTCAGCAGTCTATGCTGGTGCTGAAGACCTTGGGAATTCATGGACAGCTGCTGGTCTTCAGGCCATATTGGAAGGCTGAAGAAGCTGAGTTCCAGTGTCTGCAAAGAATAGTAGCAGTATGGTAGACACGCTCACCAGCAAGTAACAAAGCCAACGAGGTAAAGGGGCCCCTTGTCCTCTAACCTCTGTGTGTGTAGACCGCCACCAGAGGGGCTGCCCTTTCTAGGGGAAGGTCTTCCTCCCCAGCTATTCATTCCTGGAGATACCCTTATAGATCGGAACAAGAGCCACATCTATTATATGATTCCTGACCCAATCAAAATGACCCTGGAGATTTAACTGTCACAATAGTCATCTATGAAACTCATATGAAAAACAGATCATTTCTTCCTTTCCAGTTGATGAGGCTGAAAGGGTTGAACTGCTACATTTCCCTTGAACCACAATCCATGATCTATCAGTTTCTCATCTGCTGGCTAAGGTTCTTCTGTCTCCCCAGAGAGACATCATAAATGGGTGAGGAGCTTGTCTAGTGTTTGGTAGTTGCTGGCCCTTGAATGCTCCAGGCCTAGAAACTGGACTGGAAGACCTGGAGGCTTGCATCTCCAAGTCAAGAGAGCGAAGGGAGGTAAACACTGTCATTGCTGCCTGATCCTCTGGTTAGACTTCCTAGCTCACTCACAATGAACACTGCTGGTCACACCTTTGATAAGCTAAAAGAACTGGAACTGCATATATAGCTTGAATCCCCCAAAGAAATATATGCATTGAATCCCAAATGCATTTCAAGTCTTGCATGTAGGATGTGTGGCTTGGAGTTTTAGTTAGCATTACCAAGATACTTAAAAGGCATAAAATGGATTTAAATCAAGAGCTGACTGACAAATCCCATGCCTTTTTTCCAGTGGACTGCCCTAAAATATTTGAGAACTTAACTAATGTTAGGCACTGCTTCCACTGATCAATTCACTCCTCAAGAAAGACTTGTCAAGAATTTTTTTTTTTTTTTTTTTTTTGAGGCAGCGTCTCACTCTAGCTCAGGCTGGCCTCGAACTCATGGTGATGATCCTCGTTACCTCTGCCTCCCGAGTGCTGCGATTAAAGGCGTGTGCCACCATGCCCAGCTAGGAAATTATTTTTACTCCCAATTTACAAATGAAGAAACAAGTTCAGAGAGTTTGAACAACTTCAATGTGCTGCCGCAAATAACACTCAAATTTGTGTACTTCAAAGCTGAGCCATCCTCTACCATCCTGTGTATTAGTTTGGGAGGGTTTCTACCACAAAATAACCCGGCTAAGGAATTTTAAACCATTGCAAGTTTTCTGTTTTGGAGGTTGGAGGGTCAAGATTAAGGTGTGGGCAGGCTTTGTTTTTCCTGACGTCTCTCCCCTTGATGAGGGATGGGCTTCCTTCTCACAAAACCATGCCCTGTCATGGTCTCTCTTCTGGTCCCACACATTCTTGATGTTTCTGTGCCTTGAGATTTTTGCTTTTCTATAAGGACACCCGTCAGATTGAGTTCATGACTACCCATGAGACTTCAATGAACCCCATTACCTCCTTAAAGACCTTATCATTAATTATTGCCACATTTTTGAGGTACCAAAAGCTAAGGCTTTGACACATGAAATTGATGAGGAGGGATTCAGCCCTCGACTCTACCTCATAAGGTCATAGTCCAGATCTTTTATAGACTGTCTGCAGTTCAGAATATTACAGAATTCCAATACACTTCCCACCGCGTGTAAAAGTTCAGAAACATACTTATTCTAGAATAAGGAAATAGTAGACTCAACTACAGGCAGGAAGATAGACTGACTGCTACTCAGCAGCAAATGATACAACTGTGTAGAAAGGCAGTGATCACATCTGTCTCTCTTATGGTTTTTTGTGCTGCGCTAGAGAGAAGTACAGGAACTCAAGAGCTAGTCCTTGTTCTGTACCTGGAAAAACTCAAATCGATGCCCTCAAACTCTGGAGGGAGTAATGCATCGGGGAGGTTTATGACCCTCAGGCTTACATTCCACCTCCTCACATCCTGTGGGGGAGAAATATGGCTGAGTCAGAGACTAAGTTGGGAATCAGCCCAGAGCTTCTGGGATATAATGTTCACCATGTAAAAATGAGAAAATCCCCCATTATCATTTTCACTGGGAATCTGTGTTGATTTTAAATGTATGATTCATTCACAGTTAAGCCAAATCCTCCACCTACATGTCTTATGAGCCATGAGGAAAAAGGTATTATGAAAATATATTTATTTCAGGGCTTTCTCTTTTCATATATTTGGTAAACAATAGAAATGCCAAGAAATCTAACTAAATATATAGACCAGATACAGATATGAATTCATATATTTGGTAAACATAGAAAAGCCAAGAAATTCAACTAAATATTTATGCCAGATACAGATAGCCACACATATATGCCACAAAATGTGACTTTAAAAAAATAGCCAGGCTGGTACTGTAGCCCAGTTACAGTGTTTGTCTAGCATTCCCCAAGCCCTGGGTTCAGTTCCTGGTCCCACATAAACTGTGCTTGATGGTTCAAGGCTGCACTTCCATCACTTGGGAGGTGGTGGCCGGAGGATCAGAACTAGCTACATAACAAGCTGGAGGTGAGCCGGAACTGCTGAGAGCCTGTCTCCAAAACAATGACAAGAAGGCATCAAGGCACTTAGCTGGTATGGGCCCACAGTTATTTAGGGCAGTTACTTTGAAGTCCAAATTATAAAATTACTTAATTTTATAAGGCATTATTTCATTCTTTCCCCCTTTGTTCATTGTAAACCAGATCTAGCATGTCAATTAGTAACAGTCTTCTAAAATCAGGAGGAATGTCAACAAATTATGTAGCTAATGAAAAAAGTCAGCATGTTTTTATTTGTTTTTTAAATTGCTTTACTAAGTGGGCGTATTGTTAGAATATTTGTTGATATAATACAAATTATTTCAAAAGGACTTGGGAAAGAATTCAGGAAAAAATACTCAATTTGCAGCAATGTATCTAGATAATCCAAATAGTTGATGTCACGGTCCACATTTTATTCAAGGAAAGCTTTCTTTTGTTCAGTACATGATCATGTGCCAACACATCATTATTTTCAGTCCTACACTAATCAACTTTTCAGCATGGACATTGTAGCCACTTGTTCCCCTGGGGAGAGAGGGTCCTAAACAGAAAAAATTATCTCTGGGTCGTTCACTCAGATTGTTATATTCTATCC
The DNA here is from genome assembly GCF_020740685.1 of Jaculus jaculus. Classification (NCBI taxonomy): domain Eukaryota; kingdom Metazoa; phylum Chordata; class Mammalia; order Rodentia; family Dipodidae; genus Jaculus; species Jaculus jaculus. Next base: position 25,032,249 of record NC_059105.1, read on the forward strand.
TTGGATCTTAGGGTCTTCTTGTGCCCTAGTACATATGTTGCTTGTTTGGATTCCTGATACAGGTGACAATTGAGAAAGGACTCTGTTTAGTTTCATGCCTGTTACACAGTCTGCTGATGAGTTGAGCTGAAGCCCAGTCATGAAGGTCCTCAAGTGGGACATTCTAACCAGCCAGGGCATGAGTTTTCCATCTACTGTCCAGTCATAATGGTATCAACAAACCATGAAGAGGATAATTCCAGGAGAAGAGAATCTAGCCAGGCCCTTAGATCATCAACAAATTATGTAATTAGCATGGGTAATTGAATATCTGACTGCAGTGCAGTAATAAATTGTATTTTTCCCTGACTCAATCCTTTACTCTTTCCCCATCTGTTTGACCTAGGAAGGTTTAAGAAATAGCTTATATGAGGAAAAGAGAAGAAGTAAGGGGATTATCTAAATTTGGGCATACTCACATATCTCTTTGGAACAGAAGATAGCGTATAAGTACTACTAAGTAAACATTGGGCCGGGCGTGGTGGCACACACCTTTAATCCCAGGACTCGGGAGGCAGAGATAGGAGGATCACTGTGAGTTTGGGGCCATCCTGAGACTACATAGGGAATGAATTCCAGGTCAGCCTGAGCTAGAGTGAGACCCTACCTCAACAAACAAAAACAAAAAAAAAGAAGTAAACATTGGGCTGGGGAGATGGCTCAGTGGTTAAGGCACTTGCCTGCAAAGCCCAAGGACTGGTGTTTGTGTCTCCAGTATCCATGTACAACCAGATGCACTAAGTGGCACATGCAATAAACCGCAGTTCATTTGCCGTGACAGAGAGCCCTGGCATGCCCACACCCACTCTCTCTGTATCTGCCTCTTTCTCTGTCTCTCCCTCAAATAAATAAATAAAAAGAAGTAGATATCCTAAAGCCTGTCCTGCCTTGTCATTTGTGTCTACAAACTCCCTTCACTGCTTCTCCTTCCTTTACCAGGTTTTAGGTTCCTAGGAATTAAAAACAAACAAACAAAAACCTCTTGGGCTAGAGAGATAGCTCAGTGGTTAAGGCACTTACTTGCAAAGCCTAATGACCCAGGTTCAATTTCCCAATGCCCACATAAAACTAGATACATTAGGTGGTGTATGATTCTGGAGTTTGTTTTCAATGGCCCTGGCATGCTCATTCTCTCTCTCTCATAAATAAATAAAATAGTAAAATAACAAAACAAAAACTCTTTCCCACCTTTTTTGGAGCTCAGTGTCTATTCCTTCCTATTGAGTAGCTGACAAAACCTTCCAGGGGTTTGCAGCATTCCATTCCATTCTGTATCATCTGTCAGTAACTTCTATGTCCCACGAATATCCAGGAAGAGGGTTAGGGATGAGCTCAGTTGGAAGAGCACATGCACAAGAACGCTGGTGTTGATCCCAGCACCATATAAAGCGGGGTGTGGTGGTGACTGCCTATAATCCCAACACTACAGAGGTGGAGTCAGATTAATGAGAAGTGTGCTGGCTACACAGTGAGCTCCAGGCTAGTCTAGGTTACATGAGACCATTGTTTAAAAAAAATGAATCTAGACTCTCTTGTCTCACCATGCACAAAAATCAACTCCAAATCAATCGAAGACCTCAATGTATGAAATGAAACTGTGAAATGACTACAGGGAAAAGTAGGGAAACATTACAAGATATAGGTGCAGGGAAAAATTTTTCTTGATAAGACTCCAATAGCCCAGGGAATTAGATAAACACTCAACCAGTGGATCTCATTAAACTAAAAGGTTATTATACAGATGGCCAAACCATCAACTGGGTCAATAGACAACCTACAGAATGGGAGAAAACCTTCACCAGCTATACAAATAACAGGGATTTAATATCTAGAATATACAAAGAACTCAAAAAAAACTAAGCAATAAAAAAAATCAACGCAATCATAAAACGAGGCAGGGAATGGAACAGAGAGTTCTCAAGGGAAAAAACACAAATGGTCAGGAGGCAGATGCAGGAGGATCGCTGTGAGTTCGAGGCCACTTTGAGACTACATAGTGAATTCCAGGTCAGCCTGGGCTAGAGGGAGACCCTACCTCAGAGAAAAAGAAAAGGCAAATGAGGGGCTGGAGAGATGGCTTAGTGGTTAAGGCACTTGCCTACAAAGAAAAAGAACCCAGATTTGATTCCCCAGTACCCACATAAAGCCAGATGCACAAGGTGATAAGTGCATCTAGAGTTCATTTGCAGTGGCTGGGGGCCCTGTTGTGCCCATTCTCTCTGTCTACTTGCCTCTCTCTCTCTCTGTGTAAATAAATAATAGCTTTGAAAAAACAATACAAGTGATAATAGATACTGGCAAGGGTATGGAGATGGGTAAACCTTATTCACTGTTGGTGGGAGTGTAAACTTGTACTGCCAATATGGAAATCAGTATGGAGGTTTCCCAAAACACTAAAAACAGATCTTCCATTTGACCCAGCAAGGCCACTCCTGGGCATATTCTTTACTCCACTTTTTACTACAGAGATACTTGCTCTGCCGTGTTTGTTGCGTCTCTATTCACCATGGCTAGGAACTGGAATCAGCCCAGATGTCCATCAACGGAAGAATGGATAATGAAGATGTGGTGCATATACACAATAGAGTTCTATTAGCAATAAGGAAAAATGAAATGGAATTCACAGGAAAATGGATGGACCTGTAAACAATTTTTTTATTAAGTTACGCAGGCTCAGAAGGACAAACACTGCATTTTCTCTCTCATATGTGGGTCCTAACACAGAATCTTTTGATTTGTCTATAAGTTGTAGGAAGCATTAGGAGTACTGGTTAGGAAGCTAGAACGAGGTTTGGAGGGACGCATAGAGGAGGAGGCAGTAGACACATGACATACAAGGGGTAGAAGGGTGTGAGGGGGCAGGGTTACAGGAAAGGGAGGGAAGGGGGAACCCACAGAACTAAAGATGGTGTGAATTAGTACTAAGGAAACCTACTTCTTAATTAGCTAATGAAAAGATATTATGATTCCTGGGCTGGGGAGATGACTTAGTGGTTAAAGGCACTTACTTGCAAAACTAGCCTCCTCTGGTTTAACTCCCCAGTACCCACATAAAACCAGGTGTACAATTTGCAAATTGACAAATGAACGTGGAGGTTGTTTTTTTTTTTTTTTTTTTTGAAGTGGCAGGAGGCCCTGACATGCCCATACTTCCTTCCCTCTCTCTGTGTCTCTCATCTTTGCAAATAAAGAAATAAAATATTTATTTTTTAAAAAAGATATTACTCCTGAGCAGGGCATGGTGGTTGCATGCCTTTAGTTCCAGCACCTAGGAAGATGAGGTAGGAGGATCACAATGAATTCAAGGAGGTCCTGGGGCTACAGACTTATTCCAGGTTATCCTTGATCAAGTGAGACTTTGCATCCAAAATATGTATATTCCCTTAAAAAGAGAAAGAGATAGCTGAGTGTGGTGGTGCACACCTTTAATCCCAGCACTTGGGAGGTAGTAATAGGAGGGTCATAAATTTGAGGACACCCTGAGATTACATAGTGAATTCCAGGTCAGTGTGGGCTACAGTGAGACTCTACCTAAAAAAAAAAAAAAAAGGCCTGGTGTGGTAACACACACCTTTAATCCCTCCCAGCACTCAGGAGGCAGAGGTAGGAGGATCGCCATGAGTTTGAGGCCACCCTGAGACTACATAGCGAATTCCTGGTCAACCTGGACTAGAATGAGACCCTACCTCGGAAAACCAAAAAAAAAAAAAAAAAAAAAAAAAGAGAAAGAGAGAATTTGGGCAGACACACCCTTACCTTTACCCAATTTCAGGTGAATACCAGTGCCAGAATCAGGTAACACATCCTCCCCACAGTGAGCTATTGGTCAGAGAGGCCCATAAGTCCCTCAGAATAATACTATAGGCCATTGCCAAAGCACTTTGTTACTCACCAGAACCAGGTGGTACGACCCGACTGTTGCAGACACTGTAGGCTGTGGTCATAGGGCACTGAAAAGTTGAGCTTAAACTGAGATGGAAGCCAGCTCCCTGCCGGCTAGCAGTCAATGTCCTGGAAAGTGCTATGTGAGCTGCTTGGGGCTGTGAGTCACCAACAGTGTGAGCAAGCGACGGATCCTGCAACCTACAAAATTAAACAGCCAGGTGTGATGTGTGTACCAGGGCAATAGTGGCACAAGGTAATCAACTCCTCTCTGGTTGGCTATAAGGCATACTCAGCAGGAGGGAATTCATGCTTGGTACTGAGAATCAAGTCAAACACCTATGGAAGATTATAGACCACAGAGAGAAGCTTACACTGTTGTTTGGCTTAATGGAGAGCTTATGTCCTTCAAAATGTCTTCTTAATTTATATGGGTATCGTCTTTGATCAATGTTGCTCTCACTCTTGGTTAGGCAACCCACTTCGTAGAGATGATGGTGAGTCCTGGGGAAACCCAAGACCCATCAGTAAGACAAAAAGAGAAAGCTAAGTGTGTAGCGCAAGACCACTCACTGCCATCACACCCACCAGCGCCCAGGAAACACCACAGAGGAAGAGACAGATTAAATATGACTGCTCCTCTCATGGCTAGCCAGAGAACCTTCTCCAGGGAGATGGCAGTGGAGATTCAAACCCATCAAAGCAGAAAATAACAGGCTACTGAGACCTCAACACCAAAGTAGGTTTCTACTCACTCTCCAAGACTCAGGGAACATTGCACAAGATGGCGTAGAAAAAAACCTAAGAGCCACAGACAGAGTAAGGTATACTGAGAGGTATTGTTCCCCACCCTTTGGAACTGACCTGCTCATCCACTTCCCCACAGAGACTTACCAATCCTTCAGCTACTGGAGGGGGCCCTCAGGGCAATGGGGAGAGGGCAGAGGGACACAGGAAGATTTCCTGATGGAAATACCCAATCTGATATATATATATAAAAAATAATTATATTATTAATTATTAATAATTATATTAATATATAAATATATATTTAATATATTATATATTGTATGTAATGTTTATTATTTATTATATATATTATATTTTATTTATTTATATTTATATATTATATATAAATATATGTATATTTTCCAAGTTAAAAAAATTCATGATGAGCACTGGTAGGCACATGGGAAGAAGAATGAACTCTAGGTATGGAGAAGGTCAGTGAGGAAAAAGACAACTGAATTCTACTTTTTGGCAGATCTAGAATCTGTGTGTATACATACGAGATTGGTTAAATGTGCTAACCACACGGGTAACTTATTAGTTGTCATAGAATTTTCGCTGACGAGCAATAAAGAAACATTTAACTGCCCAGATAGATGCCAGTAGAGCAAAAAGAAGAGTCTGCCAATGTCCAACTTCATGAACCAATGAGTTCCCTGGGGTTACTTACAGGAGCATGGGTAACTGTAAGGTAACTCTACTATTGGGAAGTCTGCACCCCAGGAGAGTTCCCTCCCTCTGAGTCAATTGCTCATCTCATGTAATCTCAAGAGGGATGGAGCCTCAGGAGAATCTCCCAAGGACCCGGTGAAGGCCTCCCAAGCCACCCCCACCCACCATAAGGGGATGTTAATCGACTCGATCACGAAGATCTGCAGGTCGTGGCTGTGCTCTGCTTTAAGGCTGCCGATGGTCCCATCTAGCAGAAATGGCTCTGCGATGATAGTCCACTATTATAAGCAGGAGAAAGTAGCAACATTAGTGTTGATTGTAAATGATGGGTAAATAGGAAGAAAGACTAACATTTTGTATGTAGTATCCTGAAGACTGTGTCTGCCATGTTGAAATTTCTAGCATATTTAACATGAAGTGAGCACTCTTCCTTCCCAAAATGTTATCTTCACACAGGCTATGTTCTAGTTTTCTCCTATCTCTCTAGTCTCTCCTCTTCAGGCTAATTTCCTGGATTCTCCTTCTTCTTCAAGCCTATAAATTTTGGCATTTGTATTGTTCTGGCTCATTCCTGGTCCTTCTTCCCTTTTTTGTTATATTTTCCCCTAAAAGTATGTTTTCTGTTCACATGAATTGAAACAGTATTCAAATACTGACAATTCCTAAAGTCCAGACTGCTTCTGACCCTCAGACTTGTGTAATCATTGCTTATTGTGATCTCCACTTGGACAACTCATCCAAAATGGAGCTCTTGACCCATTCTCCCATCCCTCCACTGACACTCACAAGCCCAGTCTTCCTCCTGTGCTCACTGTTATAGGAAATAGCACCATCACTTTCTATGCAGTTACTAAAGCCACAGGTCAGGAACTCATCCATGGAAAGTCTGGACGATTTTTCCTATGGAATGTATCTGTGCTCATAACTTTCAACCTGGATTATTCAAATGCTCGCCTCATCTGTACACTTGGTTATTCAATGAAAGGTCATCTGAAGTCCATTCTTCACAAAGCTGCTGTATAGTATTCTGATAAAAATGCCCGAAACTGGATAGTTTATAAATAACATAAATTTGATCTTCTCGTCATCCTAGAGGCTGGTAAGTCCACAACGGGAGCACCGGCATCAGCTGAGGCCTTGCTATATCAACCTGTGTGGGAAGGAAAGAGAAATAACTTCTTCCTTTTAGTAAAAGATCCAGGGCTGGAGAGATGGCTTAGCGGTTAAGGCGTTTGCCTGCAAAGCCAAAGGATCCCGGTTCGATTCTCTTGGACCCATGTAAGCCAGATGCACAAGGGCGCATGCATCTGGAGTTCATTCGCAGTGCCTGGAAGCCCTAGGCATACCTATCCTGTCTCTCTTTCTCTTAAATAAATAAATAATTATAAAAAAAAAAAGAATCCATTTCTAGGAATAATGAGCACACTCCAACTCTAACAGCACTCATCTACTCATGTGCGTCACACACCTCCCATTATGCTATGCTGCCACAAACCACAGCAATTGGAGTCAAATCTCCATCACGTCAACTTTGGGAGAGGCAATCAAACCAAAGGATTTTAATCTGTTTATTTACCGGTGTGTGTGTGTGTGTGTGTGTGTGTGTGTGTGTGTGTGTGTGTGTGCGCGCGTGCGCATGCGCGCATGTGCATAGGTCAGAGGACAACGTCAAGGTGTCTGTACTCCACCTTCCTTGAGACAGAGTCTCTTGCTGCTGCGAATGAACTGTCAGACTGCAAAGGAAGGTCAGACTAACTGGCAGTAAGCTGTGGATTCTCCTGGCTCCGCCTTCCCCTTGTTATCGACATGCAGATACATGCGGCCACTTTGTATCCAGCTTTCACATGGGCGTGGGGGAGTTAAATCCTGCTAAGTGGGCTTTGCAAGCAGAGGTTTAACGATCTCCCTAGCCTTTGCCCACCCAACAAAATCTTCTTAATATTGTGCCTGTGAAGGGCAGGCTGGCCTTGAATTTAGGATTCTCCTGCCTCAGTGAACAAATAGGTGGGAACAGTGATTATTTTTGAAAAAGTATTGTATGTTATAAATTTCTTTTTTAAAAAAAATTATGTATTTATTTGCAAGAGAGATTGAGAGAGAGAGAAAGAGAAAGAGGAAGAGAGAGAGAATAGTGTACCAGGGCCTCCAGCCACTGCAAACCAACTCCAGATGCATGTACTCCCTTGTGCATCTGGTTTATGTGGGTCCTGGGGAATTGAACCAGGGTCCTTTGGCTTTGCAGGCAAATGCCTTAACCGCTAAGCCATCTTCTCCAGCCCATCTTATAAATTTCTTGATTGAAAACATTTTGATGGATTGCCATTATCTTAAACTCTAAACTTGTCTCATAGGATACAAAGTTACCAATGGCCTGGGTTCTCCCAGCTCCTTCTCCATACATCCTTCCCTCACCTAATGCCGGTCACACCCGCCTCGTTGTTGCCGAATGTCTGAACTCACCTTGATTGCTCACACAGTCATATGGCTGACACCTTCGCATTTTTTTGAGTCTTGTTAAAGGTTACCAGTTTCACATAATCATTTGTTTTCTTATGGTTTGTTTTCCACTGAAACATAGAATCCAGGGATGTATACGGTATGAGGTTAGTATTCCACAGGTACTTACCTACTAAATGAATTACAAAATTATACAATAGCTTACATGTAGAACAACAGTCGAATTTAAAAATAGTAATTGCTGTTAACACATAATCATTTATGTCTGTCATTTAGCCCAACTGTGATCATATTTAACTTTCAGCATGCCAGATGAACTTTGTTTTTAATTTTACCTAATCAAAACAGAACTCGCTATGTATATATGACATAAATGAACTCAGTATTCTTGTCTGTACAGTGTGACTCTCACAGTTAGTTAATCATGTCTGAAGCCTGTTGGCTCCCAATTCTTAAAAAGAGAAAGACTGCAGATTTTATTTGGGAAAGTTGTAGACAGCTTTGGCAACACTGTAGAGTTGCAATGTTAGTAAAAAGCTTACACTCTTTATTGACCTGATATCTATACAGAGTAGATGCCTCAGCAGAAGTATTTACTAGCATGTAAATATTATGGCTAGTGAACCAAGGGATGACCATGAGATCATTTCACTTAGCTCTTACTACTAATCCTTGCTCATATCATTACTTTCTAAATCTTTGTTTTCCATAAATTTTGTTTAGCCCCTATTGCCCTGGGTGGAAAGCAACCCCAGTGAGTTCCATCCTCTTTCCTGTATACAGAGAAGTCTCCGAATGAAACAAAGACTATTTATGAAGCTGTGTTGGCTGGTGCTCAAAGAACAGCTGTAAGCAGTTATCTGAGGCCAGTCTTTCCTTTTCCCTTTCTTTGCCCCTCCCTTCGGTTATTTGAATCTTACTCTGATGACCCTAGAAGCAATCCAGTTAATAGAGATTCATACATTCTTATTTTTACTTTTTTTTTAGTATTTTTTTTTTTTTACTTATTTTACTGGTTTTCAACAAAGATGTTGAGATACTTGCTTAGATTTCTTTGCGTACATTTTAACTTTTCTTTGTCAAGACTTTGTAAGAATGGATGGAAGATACAGACTGATAGGTAATGGATGATAGTAAAAGGCAAGGCTTTATTTTCCGAGTGAGAAAATTTTTTCTTTAGAAACTAATTAAAAGTGGCTTCTAATTTAAGACTTCTGAGATTGGGAACGCTTTATATCATGCATATTGTTCAAACAATTAAAACCGAAAGCTAGCTGGGCATGGTGACATATACCTTTGATGTCAGCACTGAAGAGGCAGAGAGGGGAAGGATGGCCATGTGTTGGAGAACAGCCTGGGACTGCAGAGGACATTCCAGGACAGCCGGGACTAGAATAAGACTTTGCTTTCCATGAAATTTCCCACTAAAAAATATTTTATTATAACCTCTAAAATTATCAATTAGCAGGCCTAGTCACTTAAGCTATTAACTTTTTTCATTGGAATAGGATTTAGCTATAGCCTTCTAATTAATGTAATGTTTACAGGGTGTGTATGGGATAAAATAATGCAGGGCAAAATTGGTTGAATTGAATTGAACCCAATCAAATTTAAGTGCCAGGAAAAGGAAAGATTCAGGATCAGTACAAAGACTTCTTAAAAGCTGACAGATTAACAAAATCCCTCATGCTAGTCCCAACTAGAGTCCTAAGTGGATAAGGGTCCCTTCATAAATACATTTTAAAAAAGGTATGCCGGCATGGTGGTGCACACCTTTATTCCCAGCACTCGGGAGGCAGAGGTAGGAAGATTGCCATGAGTTCGAGGCCACCCTGAGACTACATAGTGAATTCCAGGTCAACTTGGGCTAGAGTGAGAAAAACAAAATAAAGTTACAACTACCAAACACCAACCACATGCAGCAATATTCAAAAATCCCCACATAAAGGTATATATATATGTGCACACAGCAACAAGATGTATATATTTTCTTCCTCAGTTTCTTTTGTAGCATTTGGAATGAAGATGAGTGATTTAATAGAGCTTAATTTCTTCTCATAAGTAACAGAATAGAGGCTGGAGAGATGGTCTAGCAGTTAAAGACCCTTGCTTGCAAAGCCTGATTGCCCAAGTTTGGTCCCAATTCACTAATACCCATGTAAAGTCAAATGCACAAAGTGGTGCATGCATCTGGAGTTCGTTTGTAGTGGCAAGAGGTCCTGATGTACTCATTTGTATTCTCTTTCTTTTTCTCCTCCCTCCTCTCTCTCCTTGCAAATGAATAAAATTTTAAAAATAAGTAGCCAAGTAGTATGGCAGTGCTAGGTGGAGTGGCTCTTCATGTCCATTAATTCACATTTACTCTGTAAAGAAAGGAGGGCAGGGAATGAAAAGGAATTATCACGTGATCACATCTGCCTGGCAAAGACGTTGGCTTTAAAACTGCTCCTGTAGCTCGGTTTCCCCGTTACAATCTACTTTCTCTTCGTAAACTTTCTGACTGAAGGAAGATAGTTAAAGATGAGTGAAGGGAACTGCCAGCAGGGGTAGTAAGAAGCATTTTCCGTGTGTCTCCTAGGCCATGGGGGTTCTGCGAGCCCCGAGACCGACAGTCCCCAGGTGTGTGTCGAATTAGCAGCCCCGCCCCTGTTGCACATCTGTCCTGGCTCTAGCTTGGTACCATTCTTGAGGGAGTTGGGAAAGCAGTCATTGAAGTCATTTCCTGTGTTCTGTGGCTCAGATCAAGGATGCCAGTTGGAAAAGATCAGCTAACACAGAAAACAGACTAGCAATAGGTGGGCACTGGAAGCGTGAAGTAAAAGTCTTGACATATTAAATAAGCATATGCTTGTTGGAAGGAGGTAAGGTGAGAAGATGAGCTTATGGTATTTGAATCGTGTGTGAATCCTGGCTAGGCCACTTAAAGGTCATGCCACCTGAGAAAGTGATGCAAGTTTTATAAGACCATCTTCAAATGTAAAATAGGGACAATATAGTCTGCCTCTCGATACCCTTATAAAGACAGAATAAGATAACATATGTACAGTATTAACCCAATGCTCCGTACATTATTTAAAAAGCTTTTATTGGTAACCTCCATACAGCTAGGCAATATATACCATGATCGGGGCTGGAGAGATGGCTTAGCAGTTAAGGCATTTGCCTTCAAAGCCAAAAGATCCTGGTTTGATTCTCCCGGACCCATGTAAGCCAGATAGATGCACAAGGGGTACATACATCTGGAATTCATTTGCAGTGGCTAGAGACCCTGGCATGCCCATTCTCTTCTTCTCTCTCTCTCAAATAAATAAATTGTACATGTGTGTGTGTGTGTGTGTGTATACATACATACATATATATATACCATATTCATAATCTCTTCTCACTACCACGAGAGTCACCTGGAGACCTGATGGAACCCATCATTGGGCCCATCTTCAGCATCTCTGATGTCGTAGGTGTGGGGTAGGGACCCCATGTTGCATCTCTTGCAAGCTCCCAGTGATGCTGACGTTGTCTGTGACCCACACATGGAGGTTAATACAGGTACAGAACAATTACTCTTGGTTCTGGAAGAATCCTGAGCTTATGCATCTCCCCTGCTTAAATATACACAAAAGTCTGGGTCATCTGAATTTCCTTTGACACTGAGAGTGACAACCTAGCTGATTTCTTTTCTCTACCCCTCATGGCTTTTAGTTCTTTCCCTCTACACACTGTTTTGAAATGAAGATCTCTGTTTGAAGTCAAAAAGAGTAAACAAGTACTAGGCCACTGCCTGGTGACCTAGACAATGCATCTCAAATGAAAAGCTTGGCAAAGTATTTTCCAGTTCTACAGTTTTCTCAGATGCCCCATTATTTCTTCTTACAGGTGGAAACAGGGTCATCAATTAAATAGTCGATCGAATATTGTAACCCAAGTACAGTCTGACGGCTCACTTTGGGAAACATAAATGAAACACACTTGCCTAGGTCCCGCCTCACACGTGAACAGTTAGCTGCTGTTTGTGTCAAGGTCAAAACTGGCGCTCCGATGGTAGCTGCGGAATACATCCCCTCTAGGAGCAGCCTTTGCCCAACACCATCATAGTCTAGACTATTTGTGAACCTTCACATTTCAAATATTTCTTTTACAGTTTCCCTCTCTTTTCTGTCCCTACACAGGGGTTCCAGTCCTTTCCCTTGGCTGATTCCCAAGCAGTGAAGACACGGGGGTGAGGGCACAGTGGGTTCCTCATGGACATGGCTCCAGCCCTAGAGTGGGTGGTGCTTGTGGCCACTGGGAAGAGAAGACCAGTGCAAAGGCAAGGGGCACTGGACATAGCAGGTGGCTTGGGGCAACTGCCTATAGGAACAGAAGCCCACAGCCTGTCCTCACCCTGACCTGCACCCTCTCGATAACAAGTGCAGTCGGCCACAGCTGGTTGCATTACAGAATCGTCAGCCCAGCCCTGGATGAAAGGAGAAACCTCCTATGCCAGTCCCCATTCCAGTAAACTGTCCATCTTAGAACAGGAACAAATGGCAGGTCGGTGGGAAGAATCAGGCGGGCACTGTCCCCAGCCTCTGTCTGGTATAGGAGGAATGGGGGCAGCAAAGCGGCTGAACTGCTCTGACTGGGGGCTGAGGGAAGTGAGGGGCAGGAAGTTCCCCTGGACACAGCTCCCGCAGCCCAGGGCCGGGAGAAGGATGGCCTTGCTTGTGAAGTGCTTTAGCTTCTAGCCGGGCCAGGCCTTAGGCAAGCTTGGAAGAAAGTAGGCCAGGCAAGGGAACTAGGAGCCGGGCATTCCTGACCAGCCTGAGGACCGCCATGTCTCTTGTGGGAGTGGCTTGGAAGGGTGGTCTGGTGGCTCTGCCATTAGCCCTCTCCAGTCACCACCCACCTTTGGTCCACACACAGACCAACTCAAGGTAACACCAATGGGACTGCCCTGCTCATGGCTCAAGGTTCAGGGCCAAGGGGATTTAGTCTATTCAGGGTTGTGGCCTCAGCTTGGACTCCTTAATGGAAGCCGCACCTTGAGCCTGGGGATGTCTTGCTGGGCAGAGGGCGCTTGTGTCTGCCAGCTCCTAGGCTCACACCTCACGGAGGCTCACTCTATGCACGTGAATGCCGGGAGGATCCAGCTTCACTCGGCCCTGAAGGAGTCACAGTGCTGCAGCCCTGTTCTGCTAGCCGGGGCCGCCGCCACCGCTGCCTTCCGCAGGCTCGGCTGTCTCCCTGGACTGGATGATCTATACCTCCAGAATGGAAATGTGTTGCAACCCCCACTATGGCTGTGTTTGGAGATGCGCCCTCAAAGGAAGTAACTAAGGTTAACATGAGGTCATGTGGGTGGAGGCCTCATCTGACGGGATTAGCGTCCTTACAAGAAAAGAAGGCAGTGAGCTGAGTCCCGGCATCACTGCACTAGATTCTAAGGCCAAGTGAGGACACAGCAATAGGGCTGTGTCTGCAAGCCAGGAAAAGAGCCGTCACCAGAACCTGGCCATCTTGGCACCCTCCTCTTGGACTTTCAGACCCCAGAGCTGTGAGAAACTTGGGCTTTGTTACTTAAGCAGCCCATTCTTTTTATTTATTTATTTATTTTATTTTTTACGTGAGCCAAAAGCAGAGTAATAAAATACCTGCATGCTCTTGGCCTGTTGTGTTCTGTCAAATCTCTCCCGTCCTCCCTCCTCCGTCTATCCTAACGCGGGCCGCTCATCTGTTTTCTGTTAGAAAAACTGATGATATGATTGTCAGCATTTTAAAAATGGAAAGACTCCTTATGAAAAATAAGTCTAGATTTTCATGTTCTCATGTAAAAGTGCAAGATCTGGTAACAACACTGGTGGTGATAAATTGGCACTTCCCTTTCTGACTGGGCGTTAACTCTCAAATTGGCCCATAGTTTCTTCTTGGCATGTTTCAGTCAATTACTTTACCAGGTTTACCTCAGTGGCCATCTCAGAATACCTCCCCTGTTCCTCATGGGATGACACGAAGGTCTCAAAGCTCAGATTCTCAGAAGGCCCTTGACTGGAGGCTGAGGCGCTGCTGGTAACAACTCGGGTGTTTGAAGTCACTGCTTGGAAGTGCTTAGGAATCTCCCTCTTTCCCAAAGCAAGAGCAGCAGTGTACGTTAGAAGACTGCCCTCCCCAGCCTGGCCGAGGGAAACAGTCCCTGATCCTAACAGAACAGATGTGTCTTCCAGGCTCGGGTGTCTTCATTCCCCACAGCTACTGCCATCTATGACTCACCGACTTAATATCTCAGATAGTAATACTTTGAATTGAAAGGTCCACTGTATGGCAAAAGGGATTCACCAATGGGCTCATGACTATGGAATATACCCGTCATACCACATACCATACCATCCATTAGCTCCTGGAATGACAATACAGTAGGATGATCTTTTATTTTTTTGGGGGGGAGGGTTTGCAAGGTAGGGTCCCATTGTAGCTCAGGATGGCCTTGAACTCACAGTGATCCTCCTACCTCTGCCTCCTGAGTGCTGGGATTAAAGGCATGCACCATCATGGTTGGCTGTAGAATGATCTTTTAAAAGCACACCTGAGGCACCAGTTTACAGTTGACGGTTACTTTTTTTCCCTGTATCTACAATCCAGGGGGAGGGGGAGAACAAGTTAGGAGGGAAGTATTTCTTTTGGCTTATGGTTCAGGGGGGGCACCGTTGATCTTGGCTGGGAAAGCCTGGCAGCGGGGGAGGGTTGCAAGTGTGGCAGAGGTGGCATGAAGCAACTGGTTACGTTACCGCCGAACCTGGGCTGCTCTGCAACCTCAGGCCCAATCCTCAGCAACCCACTTCCTTCAGCGAGGTCCACTTCCTAAAGATCCAGCAATCTCTGAAGACAGTGCCACCAGCTAGGCACCAAGAATTCATACCAGCAGCTTGTATGGGTCAGTTAACATTCAAACCATAACCATGACATACAAGGATCCTTCAGGATGCAGGATGGACTGTTTGATCATTTATTTATTTTATTTTTTGGTTTTCCAAGGTAAGGTCTCACTCTAGCCCAGGCTGACTTGGAATTCACTATGGAGTCTCAGGGTGGCCTCATGCGATCCTCCTACTTTTGTACTGAAATTAAAGGCATGAACCACCACACCCGGCTCAGGATAGACTTTTTTTTAAGCTTTAAAAAAAAATATTAGGTACAGAGGAAGGAAAGGAGAGAGAGAGAATGAAAGAGGGAAGGAGAATAAGAGAGAATGGGTGTGCCAGGGCCTCTAGCCACCGCAAACGAACGCCAGATGCATGCACCACCATGTGCATCCGGCTTGTTGGTTCTGGGAGGTCATAGCCGGGTCCTCAGGCTTCGCAGGTAAGCACCTTAACCACTAAGCCATCTCTCCAGCCCCGCCCTCTCTCTTTTACGCCATCGAGCTCAGCAGATGGAGGTAGAAGGAATGAAGATTGGGAGGGAGATGATGATGACATTGGAGTATGATGTAGCAGTGCAGTCTGTAATCCACTCCATAAACTCCGTCTTCTAAGTTTCCCTGGAAGTCCACAAGTGTCGAGAAGCTGTGACAGGCTGGAGTGAGCAGCAAAATGTAGGAAGGACTGAAGCAAGCTTTGCCAGGGCCCCATGCGGAGGCTTGGAGTGCTCTTTCTAGTTGCTATGATGCGACAACTGGTGGGTCCCGCTTGAAGTCTCACCAAAGTTTGTTCTCCAAGTGTGGAGCATTCTCCCGAGGGGGACTGGAAGTCATATCCTCACATCTGGAGACAACATCTGGGTGGCATAGGCCGACAAGAGTCCTGGTCCCTCGCTTCAAGGTGGGAAGACTGGAGTGCAACTTAGTTTGCAGGGCTCCTTGCAAGATCAGGAGTAGAATATGCCAGAAACCACCTCCCCACTTAGCTCCCCCTGCCCCCACCACGCTGTTGTAGCTCGAATCTGAAATGTCTCCCAGAGGCTCATGTCTTGGATGCTCGTCCTCCAGCTGTGGGTGGCATTTTGCTAGGCTACAGAACCTTTAAGAGGTGAAGCCTCACCGGTGTGACTGGTCATCAGGGTGGACCTTTGGAGGTTATACCTGGCTCCTGCTGCTCTCTCTGCTTCCTCAGGAGCTGTGATGCAAACAGCTTCTACCACATATTACTTCCACCAAGCCTTTCCCTCCTTGATAGGCGAAACCCTCTGAATCAGTGAGCCAAAATCAGTCTTTCCTTCCTTCAGTTGTTTCTGTCCATTATGGTGGTCACAGTGAAGGCAAAGAAATGAGGATATCCCCCGTCCTTACCTCTCTTCTTCTACTCCAGCAAAGATGTCTCCTGAGGGTCTGGAGAGTTGGCTTAGTAGTTAAGGTGATAGTTTGCCTGCAAAGCCAAAGGACCCAGGTTTGATTCCCCAGGACCCACATTAGCCAGATGCACAAGGGGGCGCATGTGTCTGGAGTTCGTTTGCAGTGGCTGGAGGCCATGGTACACCTTATTCTTTCTCTCTCTCTCTCTCTCTCTCTCTCTCTCTCTCTCTCTCTCTCTCTCTCTCTTTGCCTCTTTCTCTCTGTCAAATAAATAAATAAAATATATATTAAAAAAATAAAGATGTGGGGAGGTAATATGATGGAGAATGGAATTTCAAAGGGGAAAGTGTGGGTGGGGGAGGGAGGGAATTACCATGGGATATTTTTTTATAATCATGGAAAATGTTAATAAAAAATAAAAAACATTAAAAAAAGGAAAGGGCAGTCTGTTGGGCTTGCTTCAAAAAAAGTAGAATAAAAGAATTGACAGAGACAAAAAAAAAAAATAATTAAGATGTATCCCGAGAGCACCATTTGCACAATGATCTCCAACTCAGGTTCTTTTCAAGGTTGTTCTAAAACAATCTTTGACCCTAAATTATTGTCCTCTCTGATATGGTGTTAAAACTTCCCATGGGGGCCAAAGATTGCTCAGTGAGAGTGTTTGCGGTGCAAGTGTGAGAACCCATGTGCACCCCCAGCCTCCGCGTACAAAGAAGGGCATGGTTGTGCGTGCCGCGACTCCGGAGCTGAGGGGGGGGAGAAAGGAGGATCACTCACCTTCCCTGGTCAGCCGATGGAACCAGGTAACAGGGAGCTGCAGGCTCGGTGCGAGACTGTCTCGGGGGAGTAAGGTGGAAGAGTGCCAGGGGAGGACTCCCAGTGCCTTCCTGTCTTCACACGGCATGAGCCCAGGGGTGCACACTCACATGCGCATACAGCACATGCACAAATATCCACATGTGTACTACATTCTACATACATGCACACCAAAACAACAAGTGAACAAAAACCTCTTGTTTCTCAACTAACACGTGAAAGAAGTTTATGCTGACGTGCTCAGAGTGGGAGCCTGGGTGCATGGGCGTCTGGAAGAAAGACCGCTCATTTCTGCCATTGATGCTTTCTCACATAAGTCCTGAGACCCTGCGTATTTGGAAGACTCTCAAGGCCTACGTCATTACCTAAATCTTAGTTATTTCAGGGAATGAGAGAAAACTCTGCAATAGAGGGAAGAGTTCTTTTCTTAAATGTGCTTTGTTACTTGTGTGCCTGGGACCGTTAGTACATCTGGAAACGATGCTGTGTCAACACAGAGCACACGAGGAAGACAGTAGCATTTCCACTGTTGGAAAGAAAGAAGGAACATCTTAATTCTAGTAGTGAAATTATACTCATTGGTAATAAAAGTCATAGGTGTGGGTGTTTTGCTCAGCAACAGTGTCCAAACTATTTAGTTATTTTTTTTTTTAAATATATCAAGATGACATTTATTTTCCTATGAGATTTCCTCTGGAAATATGCAAGCATTCCTACTTTTTCTTAAAATCAGAACATGTTACTTGAATAAAAAAGATGGTCAGTGTTTCATGTTCACTGTTTTGAAAGACTTTGTAAATGGCATTAAAAAAATTATAAAATCTATGGGCTGGACAGATGACTTAGTGGTTAAGGCACTTGCCTGCAAAGCCAAAGAACCAAGGTTCAATTCCCCGGAACCCATATAAGCCACGTACACAAGGTGGTGCATGTGTCTGGAGTTCATTTGTGGTGGATGAAGGCCCTGGCGTACCCGTTCTCTATCTGCCTCTATTAAATAAGTTAAGTTAATAAAAATATTTTATTAAAAAATTAGAAAATCTGGGCTGGAGAGATGGCCAAAGGAGCCAGGTTTGATTCCCCAGTACTTACGTAAAGCCAGATGCACAAGGTGACGCATGTGCCTGGAGTTCATTTGCAGTGGGTAAAGGCCCTGGCGTACCTTCTCTTTGTCTCTCTCTCCTCTCTCATTCTTATCTCTCTATCTGCCTCTCTCTCTCTCTTAAATAAATAAACAAATATATTTGAAAAGATTTTATAAGATTTAGCTGAAAGCAGTAAGTGTGAGTTCTCTGTAATTTTTTTTTAATTGCAGACATTTTTCTCAGTTAAATTAAGGTACGTTTTAGTTTTATAGTTTATTATGGTGATGGATTTAAAAGCATTGTGAACTCACTTTAGGTGTTGCATGACATGATTTTTTTCAGAAGATCTTCTCCATGTGATTTTACCAAGCCACAGAACTCTTTTTTTTTTTTAAATTTTTATTTATTTATTTGAGAGCGACAGACACAGAGAGAAAGACAGGTAGAGGGAGAGAGAGAGAGAATGGGCGCGCCAGGGCTTCCAGCCTCTGCAAACGAACTCCAGACGTGTTCGCCCCCTTGTGCATCTGGCTAACGTGGGACCTGGGGAACCGAGCCTCGAACCGGGGTCCTTAGGCTTCACAGGCAAGCACTCAACCGCTAAGCCATCTCTCCAGCCCCACAGAACTCTTTTTAAATCTCCCCTCCTGGAGTAGTTGGGAAGAAGGGATTTAGTGGGCATGACAGGAACAGTAGAGGGTAATGGGGGTCAACACACACACACATGCTTGCATGTGCATATATAAGAATATATATATTTAATATCATAATATGATGTTTATATTATATATGCAAAATTGCGGATAAAATAACAATTTGAAGATGTTTAAATAATTCACCTCCTCCTTCTATTTCTCTTCCCTCTCCTCTTCTTCCCCTCTATCTCAGCACTGTTAGCTGAGACTGAGCCAATCATCCATGTGTTCGGGGGCAAGCATCAGACATGATGGCCCAGGGCAGGGTGCGGAAGGCCAGGATGGTCGATGCCCCTGTGCATAGCCACCCATGGTACGGGACCTTTCATGGGACAACGGGCACCTGTGCACATGGAGAGCCCTCCCCAGGGGTCTTAGAGCCTGAGGAATGTGAGCAGAGCATTCTCACGGTGATGATGGCCCTGACTCAGGAGTCCAGGCCTGAGCTGAGTCAGAAGCATGTCTGTGGTGCAGCGATGGGCCTGATGCGCGGTGTCAGGTGAGAAGAAGGTCTGTGCAGTTCAGAGTGTGGGCATGGAGCCGGGCGTGGTGGGCACGCCTTTAATCCCAGAGCGCAGGAGGCAGAGTAGGAGGATCGCTGTGAGTTTGAGGCCGGCCTGAGACTACGTAGTGAATTCTAGGTCAGCTTGGGCTACAGCCAAACCCTGCCTCAAACAAAACCAAACAAAAAACCGAACAGAGTATGGGAATGACTTTGGCTGTGGTGGAGCCTGGGCAAGGTGGAAATGGTGTCCAAGTTGAAGGCAGTGGTGGAAGGTCTTGCAGCAATGGCCTCGTCCTGGAGTGTGGAAATCCGAGTCAATATAACAGAAGTACCTTGACGCATCTATGTTGAGGGGTGTTCTACAACATAACTGACCTGCAGTCATCAACACTGTCTAGGTCATGCAGTCAAGAAAAGAGCCATGAGGGCTGACGACATGGCTCAGTAGGGAGAGTGCCTTCTTGGCATACATGAAGCACAAATGGGACAGGGTGGTACCTGCCTGCAATCCCAGCACTTAGGCAACAGTGGCAGGTGGATCAGAAGTTCAAGGTCATCCACAGCTATAGAGTGAGCTTAACGCTAGGCTAAGCTACACGAGACTATGGCCCCCAAACCAACAAATAGGAGAGATGGCTAAGCAGTTGAAGTGCTTGTCTGCAAAGCCAAAGGACCCGGATTCAATTCCCCAGGACCCACATAAACCAGGCGCACAAGGTGGTGGGTACATCTGGAGTTCATTTGCAGTGGCTGTATGCCCTGGTGCGCCCATTGTCTCTCTCTTTCTCTCTCTCTCTTCCTCTCTCTCAAATAAATAAAAAATTTTAAAAACCCAACAAACAAAACTTCCAAGGAAGTGTTGGGGTCTATGGAAACATGACAACCTGATCCAGCTTGGGGTTATATTTTAATATTTTTAAAACATTTTTATTAAGGGTTTTAATATATGAATAGACTAATTTAATCATATTCCTGTCTTATTACTATTTTTCGTCCCATGTCCCTCACCCAATCCCACAGAGCACTGTCTTCTTTCCAAGTAGTCCTTTTTCTATTTCGATGGCTCATTTTTTTTTTATTTTTATTTATTTATTTGAGAACGACAGACACAGATAGAAAGACAGAGAGAGGGAGAGAGAGAGAATGGGCACGCCAGGGCTTCCAGCCTCTGCAAACGAACTCCAGATGCGTGCGCCCCCTTGTGCATCTAGCTAACGTGGGACCTGGGGAACCAAGCCTCGAACCGGGGTCCTTAGGCTTCACAGGCAAGCGCTTAACTGCTAAGCCAGCTCTCCAGCCCTCGGTGGCTCATTTTTTAATTTATTTATTTTATTGACAACTTCCATAAATGTAGACAATATCCTATGGTAATTCCCTCCCTCCCCCTACTTTCCTCTTTGAAACTCCACTCTTCGTCATATCCCCTCCCCCTCTCAATCAGTCTCTCCCTCTCTCTCTCTCTCTCTTTTTTTTGATGCCATGATCTTTTCCTCCTATTATGATGGTCTTGTGTAGGTAGTGTCAGGCATGGTGAGGTCATGGATATCCAGGCCATTTTGTGTCTGAAGGAGCACGTTGTAAGGAGTCCTACCCTTCCTTTGGCTCTTACATTCTTTCCGCCACCTCTTCCCCAATAGACCCTGAGCCTTGGAAGGTGTGATAGAGATATTGCAGTGCTGAGCACTCCTCTGTCACTTCTTCTCAGCACCATGGTGCCTTCTGAGTCATCCCAAGGTTACTGAGATGGCTCATTTTTTGTCCTCCCTCATACTCTAGTCAAAATGTTGATGGGTTTCTGTTTATATGCAGATATGAGTTTTCTATAAATACTTAAAACAAATGACAGACTTATGTACTTAAAAGTGTCTAAGATGAGAAGTTTTTATTATGTGTTATTTACAACAATAATCAACTTCAAAACAGCACAAACAATGACAGCACTTTGTCAATGATTATACTACTGTCCAGAGCTTGGGTACTAAGGCATCACTCCTCATTGAAATAAACCAAAACTTTTTGAAGTAATGACCAATTCTAGGACCAGGGAAAGATAAGTACGAAGTAATTGTTGAGAAGAAAAGCAAGAATATGCTAAACAACAAAAAAAAATAAGTTCAAATGAACAGAGAAGGTGATTTTGAAGAATTTCCATTAGAACCATGTTAGCTGTTGTTATGTGACTTTCAAGGGAAGGCAATGGGAAGTATTTGTCATTTAAGCAGTATTGTGCTTTAAATTTTTGTTTATTTGGGTGTGTGTGTGTTCATGTATATGAATGTGGGTGTGCATATGACACGTGCAGGTCAGAGAACAACTTTCAGGTCAGCCCTTGCCTTCCCCCTCAATTTGAGGCGGAATCTGTAATTGTTGTTCACCACTGCTTTCTCAAGCTCCTGGGAGATTCTCCTGTCACTGCCTCTCTTCTCACTAGGTGCCTTGGAATGAGAGAAGCCCTACACAGTTTCTAGCTTTTATGTGGGGCTTGGGGATCCAAACAGGTATTTCAAGTTGTGTGGCAAGGACTTTATCCACTGAGCATCACCCCCACCTCTCGGCAGTGTTCTTGGCACAAATGTTTGCGCTGGATTGAACCCCAAGGAAACAAGCAGACAAGCGCAGGTCATATGAGAACTGTACTGGCTTGAGTTTTGTGAAACTGTCAATGTCTCAAAAGACAAAAAAGTGAAATAACATTTCTGGGTTCCCAGAAGTAAAGCCTTATGAAGACAGGTGAATGTCTGACCAGTGGAAGGGGCACCCCCGGGCCTCACTTGCCTGAATCTTATTTTCAAATGCTTCTGCCTGTGCGCATACAGATCTATGAACATGTGTGTGCACATAGTGCATCACTTGGTAATAGGGAGATGGTCTGAGAAATGTGCCACTGAACAGTTTTGTAGTTGTACAAACATCATGATGTACTTAGACAAAGACAGCATTGCTATGCCCTATGACCATAGGGGTCACAGTTGTATGTGCAGTGTGACATTGACATACACTTATATAAGCACATGACAGTGCAAGCCAAAAACATAGAATGTGCTAACTTATTACCACTTAGTGAATTAGGTAAGGAATAAACAGCTGAAGTGAAGAAAGCCATGAGGGATAAAAGATTGCAGACTTCACAATCAGCTTCCTGGGTCTGAGTCCTGGCTTTCAATACCAGCTTAAAATCTAGCATTTCTAGGGCTGGAGGAATGGCTTAGTGGTTAAGGCATTTGCCTGCAAGGCCAAAGGACCCAGGTTTGATTCCTCAGGACCCATGTTAGCCAGATGCACAAGGGGCGCACACATCTGGGGTTTATTTGCAGTGGCTGGAGGCCCTGGCACGCCCATTCTCAATCTTTCTATCCCTCTTCCTCTGTCAAATAGATAGATAGATAGATAGATAGATAGATAGATAGTTAGATAGATAGATAGATAGATAAAATCTAGCATTTCTAAATCAGGTTCCTCATCTGGGAAAACCAAGCTACCAAAACGTGCACTGGAAGAGTTGCTCACCTGTGGAAGAGAGTCTGCCTTGAGCGGCATCTGTGAGGAGGAGCCTCCCAAAGCCTCTGTCACTCACTTACTATTTTTCACAATTGGTTTCACAAATTGAATAGTTTAAAGGATCAGTCACACGAGTAGGAGTTGAGAAAAACAGAACAGTTGTATATCAGGGCAAAGATCAAATTGGAAAGTGCGCGATATTGAGTCCTACCCCCAATAAAAAGGACTCTAGCAACCTAGCCCAAAGATGGGGCTCTAACTTGCAGGAGGACAACTGTTGGGTGGAAGGGATTGCTGAACAGATGGGACTGTGCCATATTTGGCCTGTTGTGTTTTCTATCTGGAGCTCATCATGTATACGTAATTCACCAGGACATGGGTTATCAGAAGTCTTTTATATTCTCTGTCTTAATTTCATATGACATATCAAAATATTTGTAAACATTGATGAGAAGTTAATTTAAAACAAAAGAATAAAAATCTCTGTAAGTTTTGGAGTGGACTTGTCTAAAACCAGTGCCTTTTAAGTCACTTGCTAGATGGACACAAGGGACTGGCTCTTAGGAAATGGCTGACAGTGACTACTGGGAAAACTGTAGCCTCCGACTCCCAAGGAACAGAGTCAGGAACAACAGAAGGCAAGATTCAGTGAAAGGGCTAAAAATCTGCCCCAGCCAGAAACAAAGGGCTTAACCACTTTCAATGAGCCTCTAGGTTTTACTGACTTTCACATATTCAGAGTTTCTGAATTTTCAAAGTCCCCTTATCATGGAATGCTTAAATTTTAAGAGTATTCCCAAGAATCAGCAGAAAAGGAGTACTTGACAAGACCTGAACAAATAAAATTGTAGAATAACTCAAAAAGAAGAGGGACCCGCTGCACCAGGTTGACCCGGATGCTGCTCGGCCCCTTCAGTCGAGAGGAAAGGACACTGGATGGGCAGCAATAAGCTGCGGAAGTGATCAGAAATAGCACAGTGTGCTGCCCTGTGATTTATATGTAGCTTCATTACTTTTGCAGATCAAAGGGAGTGGTGATATGGGTTGTATGAAATAGATAAAAGAGCTGAAATACCGTTTTCTTACATTTCATTTTGGTGACGTGCTTATTCAATCATACACAAGATCTCAAAAGTGGTCATAATGCAAGGTGGGAAGGGCACATCATTAGGAGACATGTATCTTGGGTCACAGAACTAAATAGGACTTCTGGCTTCTTCCCTACTGGCTATATGAAAAGTATTAATACCCGGGCTGTAAACGGGGGTGGCACTATTGCATTATAGGATTGAAGATAACAGGGATTAGTCAGTAGGTAGTGTGTGGGGGGAGATAACAAATGGTCACTATTGTTCAAAAATTAGCTACTCTAGCCCATCCATTTGATCTTGTCTTCCTTTTTTAACAAAGGGAGTCGAATCCGGCCATGGGATTTCCTCAGAACAGCAGCCAGGAGTGTGCCCTCTTGGGCAGGCATGGCGTCACACCTGTAATCCTGTGACTAGGGACTGAAGTAGGAGGAGGGTAGCTGTGAGTTTGAGGCCAGCCTGGGCTACAGAGTAAATTCCAGGTCCAGCCTCAGCTACAAAGTTAGTTTTTATCTCAAAAATAAAAACCCTCCCTCCCCTTCCCATCTGCCTCTTATTCTCTAGATAAATAAATAAATAGGCTGGAGAGATGGTTTAGAGGTTAAGGCACTTGCCTGTGAAGACTTAGGACCCAGGTTTGATTCCCTAGTACCCATGTAAGACAGATGCACAAGGTGGCACATGCATCTGGAGTTCGTTTACAGTGGTTGGAGGCCCTGGTGTGCCCATTCTCTCTATATATGCCTCTCTCTATATATATATCTATCTGTACTTCATTCTTTCTCTCAAATTAATAAATAAAAATATTTTTAAAACACAAAAGAAAGAAAGTCCACCTTTAGGTATCAGCCGTGTTTTCTCCCATGTGCCTCCCAGCAGGTCTTTGGGTCAGAAGGAATGGTTGCTGACTCACCCGGGGTCCAAGCGGAACCCTGGACTAGGCCTATCTCCCCCCTTCCCACTTTATCCTTATGTCTACTTCCTACCTCCTCCACGTCATGGCTGTCTTTTGACCCAGGTTCTTCTGAAACTCTTGTGAAATGCTTTAATCATTTCCCCTCCTGTTATTGCAACTTCCTCTCTTATATTCCTCCAAATCCTTAGCTTATGAAATTGCCTTACTTACCAAATTATAGCCACCTTCCTAAAAACAGGGTAATCATTCTTCCTTGTTCTATATGTTATCTAAAGCAAGTGAAATTCAGAACCGCCCTCTGTTTCCACATTTTCATCCTGCAGAGGATGCCCTAGTTGAATTCCTACAGCCCTTTTCTTTTCTATCACTCTATGAAGATCTAAATTGGAAGGTGGACTTGCCATAAGTACAATAGACTTGTTCTAGCCACATAATTTTTCATCTTGCCCTAAATATTTATCTCCTCTGCAGTTGTGGGAATCTGAAAGTTTTCTAAAGTTCCTGCGAGTTAAGGACACCTCAAGATTTATTTCAGTGAGCTGATTTTCCTATTCTACATTTGCTCAACTTCAAGCGCAATCTAGTATCTTATTTAAGAAGATATTGTCTGTGGGTGAGATAGAAGGCAGAAAACAAACTGACTTATTAAATCTTCAGGCAGTAAACAAAGCTGTGTCTGAGTTCTCTACCACAAATACAAACAACCATAAACTCTCAAAGCCATGTTAATAAATTTAAAACTACCATGTCATTCCCTTTCACACATGCAATATCTGTCTTTTCCTAGCCCTCGGGAGCAATTATTAATTACTTGTGTAGTTTTCACCAAGTTATTATCCCTTTATATAAAAAAATGTTTTCTGTTCTGTCTTCTGGATTAGTCTTGGATAGTTTCTGGTTTTTTGTCTCCTTCTCTCCCAGAAGACTTCAGTAATCTATATTTCTTCCCATGTTCACAGGAAAGGCACTGTGGGCCATGGAGCAGAGCAGCACGGGTCATGAATGGTGGAGGACTTAAAGGAAAGATGCACACACACACACACACACACACACACACACACATGCACACACACGCTTGCACACATGCACACCCATGCTGGTAATCATAGGTTATTGATCAACTTGCTATTCATCATTCATAAAGGAATGGATTTTTGCTGCACAGCTGTCTAGACAGACCTCGGCAAAGAATTGCCTGTGTGAGAGGCAGTTTAGTCCCAAATGATAGTGGTTTTGCAGAGTACCTGCCTTTGTGAATTTCAATTTAGGAGACCTATTTGAAGGCAGTGTTTCATTATTTCCCATCCATGGCATTACTATATATGACTCTCACTCTAAATGACATTTTCTAGACACCTCATTGAACCCTAACTCTTAGCTCCCGTGTGATGTCTGTGGTGTGAGCTCCCCACCCCCGCCACATTCTCTGAAATAATATTTCTGATATACCAATACCTAAATCAGATCTTTCTACAGCATGGCCTCCAAATTTTTGGGAACATCTATGCAAGCATTTTCAGTGATACCCAGGGGAAATAGAATTGCTCCTCACAGCAATCTTACGGATTATGTTGTCAGCCTCACTTTGCTGACAAAGGCTCATAAAAATTAAGGAGCTCAAGTGGCTGAACCAGAATCTCACCGGATTCTCCTTCTCTTGCTGTCAAGGTGTGTGCCCCTCTCAGGGGAGGTACTTCTTCCACCTTTGGGTCAACTCTATCTTGAACAGAAAAAGAACCAGTAAACAAACTCATCCTAAATTTGAAAGGAGAACAAAGCTATCGTCCTACCAAACCCAAAAGGAATAATGTAGTAATAACTTGTCTTTAGTGCAAGGTATGAAGTAGATTGTAAAAGGCAAATAAGTTGGTGATTGTGGTTAAGAAACAGGTAAAATTACAAGTATTTATTACAGTCACTTTTTTATGAGGGCTCTACTCAGAATTTTGAAATCATCACACACATCTGCTCCACATCTGCAGTCTGTCTACAACTTTATGACTGGTGGCAGCGGGAAGCCACGCCCTCCGCTGTAGAGCGAATCCAGAAGCGCTCCCACGGAGCAGAAGGCCTGGAGGACAAAGGGTGGGGAAACGGGTTTTCCGCATCATATAGAGTTCTGGAAATCCAGAGAGAAAATACCTAATATTTCAGATGGTTGAGGTATGCTAGGAAACAGAGCTACAGACATAAATAATTTTCTAGATCGTCATGCTTAAAATTCTACATACTAAGCTCAAAGACTTAATGTATTTGTGACTCTGCCTGTTCTATTTATCTGTTAGCCACCAGGTTTTTGTTGTCATTCCTATGTGTTCGGTGATAAGGGGAAGGGGAAGGATGGGTGCAGGTGGAAGCAAGGGGGCTAAACACCTGGCCCTGGCACTGGGGACATTTCACAGGAAACCCAGTGTCTTTGAAAGAGAGGGACCGAAGAGAGAAGGTGAGAACAGCGAAGGAAAGACTCGACAGTCCCTGGCTTTGAAGACTCGATATTTGCTGGTTTTGTAGATTCGATGTTGGCTGGTTTTGTCCCTCACACTGGGGAGCGCAGGCAGCCCCTGGCAGAGCAAGCAAAGAAACACTCCCCAGAGCCTCATGAAGGAACGCAGCCCTCTTGTCACTTGCTTTCAGCCCCTGATGCCCAGTTCAGACTTCATATTGGCAAAACTTTAAGATATTAAAGTTGTATGGTTTCTCTCTCTCTCTCTCTCTCTCTCTCTCTCTCTCTCTCTCTCTCTCTCTCTCTGTGTGTGTGTGTGTGTGTGTGTGTGGTGTATGGTCACATGTGTGCAGAAGCATCCACCCTATGACCACACATGTGGAAGCTGGAAGAAAATATCAGGTGTCTTCCTCTATTGCTCTTCTGCCTTATTTCCCTGAAATAGAGTCTCTCACTTGACCTAGAGCTTTCCAGGTTTTTCAGCTACCCTGGCTGACCAGTGAGCCCCAGCGGTCCTCCTCCTGTCCCCATGCCTGTTCAGCACTGGGTTTATAGCCATGCTAGTTGTTTTGGTTTTTTTTTTTTAACATGCATACTGAGGATCAAACTCAGGTCCTCAGGAGAGCACAGCAAGGGCTCTTAGCTGCTGAGCCATCTCCTCAGCCCAACTTATGTTGTTTTAAGCCACCTGGTTCATGCACATTTGTTATAAGAGCCATAGAAAACCAAACACCCAATCAATGTAGAGCCAGGTGTGGTGGCACACACCTTTAATCCCAGCACTTGGAAGGCAGAGGTAGGAGGATTGCCATGAGTTTGAGGCCAGCCTGAGACTACAAAGTGTATTCCAGGTCAGTCTGAGCTAGAGAGCGACACAACCTCGGGGGGGGGGGGGGGGGTTAAACAGTAAAAGTGTGCCTAAGCGACTAATAAAGATACTTGGGGGCTGGAGAGATGGCTTAGCGGTTAAGCGCTTGCCTGTGAAGCCTAAGGACCCCGGTTCGAGGCTCAGTTCCCCAGGTCCCACGTTAGCCAGATGCACAAGGGGGCGCACGCGTCTGGAGTTCGTTTGCAGAGGCTGGAAGCCCTGGCGCGCCCATTCTCTCTCTCTCCCTCTATCTGTCTTTCTCTCTGTGTCTGTCGCTCTCAAATAAATAAATTAAAAAAAAAAAAAGATACTTGGGATGGAGAAATGGCTCAGTGGTTAAGATGGTTGCCTGTAAAGCCTAAGGACCCCAGTTTGATTCTCCAGTACCCGTGTAAAGACAGGTACACAAAGTGGTACATGGTACATGCATCTGGAGTTCATTTGAAAAGGCTGGAAACCCTGACACACCCATTCTCTCTGTCTCTCTCTCTCTCTCTCTCTCTGCTTGCAAATAAATAACAATATTTCTTAAAGATACCTATACTTTCGTTGCTAATAAAAAAAATATTGTGCTGGTCTCCACAGGAACTTCTAGTACATGTAAATGCTACAGAAATTTTTCAGGGAAGGTATAAAACAGAAATGTAGAATATTGACAATTATTGAATGATGGGTGAAAAGTGTTTATTATGCCATCCTGTTTTCCTGAATGTTTAAAAATGTGTACAATAAGCTTCAAGCTAATTTTACTTCCCCAAATTAAAAAGAAAAAATCCAAACTGGGCCTGGTGGCACATGCCTTTAATCCCAGCACTCAGGAGGCACAGATAGGAGGATGGCTGTGAGTTCAAGGCCACCCTGAGACTACATAGTGAATTCAAGGTCAGCCTGGTCTAGAGTGAGGCCCTGCCTGTGTGTGTGTGTGGGGGGGGGGTGCTTTCCAAAGAGTCCCTGTAAGCAAGTCATGGTTTCATTAAACAAGTACTGTATTTTCTTTTACAGTGAAATGTGAAAGACAAAAGTCTAATAAACCTTTCCTTGTTATGATTTAGTCAGAATGCTTTTGGTATTGTTCTCTTTCCACGGGAGATTATTAATGTCACATCTTCCCAGTAGACGATGTACTGTGTGTCTAGGTTTGAGAAGAAAAGTCCTCTGTGCTGATTCACAGAGGATGATGTGAGTACCGTTGGTTCTGCCGGGCATAAAGACACGTTCTTAGGGACAGGAATAGAACTAGTGAGCCAGAATAACATCTATTGTACTTACAGGGTCAAAACCAAAGAAACGTATAGCACTCCCCATGGTTTGCATGCAGCAAGGTTTTTGTTGTTATTGTTTATTGTTTTTCTTTTTCTTTTTTTTTTAATTTTGTTTATTTTTATTTATTTATTTGAGAGCGACAGACGAGGAGAGAAAGGAAGAGAGAGAGAGAGAGAGAGAGAGACAGAATGGGCATGCCAGGGCCTCCAGCCACTGCAAACAAACTCCAGATGTGTGCGCCCCCTTGTGCATCTGGCTAACGTGGGTCCTGGGGAATGGAGCCTTGAACCGGGGTCCTGAGGCTTCACAGGCAAGCACTTAACCACTAAGCCATCTCCCCAGCCCTATTGTTTTTCTTTTTCTTTTTTCTGAGGCAAGGTCTCACTCTAGCCCAGGGTAACCTGGAACTCACTCTGTAGCCTGAGTTGGCCTTGAACTTACAGCTGTCCTCCTATGTCAGTCTCCTAATTGCTAGAACTAAAGAGGTGCACAACCATGCCCAGCTACAACACTACTTTTTTTGTTGTTTTGTTTTGTTTTTTTCGAGGTAGGGTCTCAGTCTAGCTCAGGCTGACCTGAAATTCACTATGTAGTCTCAGGGTGGACTAGAGCTCATGGCGATCCTCCTACCTCTGCCTTCCAAGTGCTGGGATTAAAGGCGCCCAGCTTTACAAAACTATTTTTGATGTGCAGTATTTAATTTCACTCTTTCTTGAATTATGTGAAAATTGTCATCAAAATCATATGATATATTCTATAACATTTTAAGGAGGTAAACAATGAGACTATGTTTTCATGCTTCTAGAAACTGAAAAATAGATTTTTGTCCCCTGAAGAATTAGATGTCTCTTATTCTTTATTGAGATAACCCAAATGATCAATTTGACTAGGTACTATAAATAGACATTACTATTTTTTAATTTTTTATTTTTATCTACTTATTTGAGAGAAAGAGAGAGAGGAAGAGAAAGAGAGAGAGGGAGAGAGAGAAAATGGGTGCGTCAGGGCCTCCAGCCACTGCAAACGAACTCCAGATGCGTGTGCCACCTTGTGCTTATATGGATTCTGAGAAATAAAACCTGGGTCCTTTGACTTCTCAGGCAAGTGCCTTAGCTGCTAAGCCATTGCTCCAGCTTGACATTCCTATTTTTTTATTATTAAATCGATTACTGACTTTATGAGGTGGGAAAATGAAGAATGCTTAAACCCACACGCTTGGTTTTGGGCTTCTTTGGGTCATTTAGCAGCAGAATTCTAGATTCTATGAATCTTGGGCCATCATTCATACTCATCTTTGTAAAATAAGTTTATTTTGTTACACATTCATAAATCTGTATGCGACTTGTATTGTGAATGAATGTCATGTTTCAATCCCCAGAAAATGTGAGGTCAAAAACTATCCAACACTTGAAACACTGCAGAGAAGGTTTTGCAAAGTCAACCACTTATGTTTAACACTGTCATTCCCACAAACAAGACACTTTCCATCATGCTTGATGTATGCAATGTGAAAACTTGGCCTTTGAATCTCTTTGATGGACAAGGAAAACAGCTGGTAACCATTATAGATATTCCACGTCTTCAAAAACTGGAAGATCTCTCTTCTCTTTTCCAAGATAAGTACTTCTAATTTCTCTAACTCTTTCGTTTAAAAGTTCCATTTCTCGGGCTGGAGAGATGGCTTAGCGGTTAAGCGCTTGCCTGTGAAGCCTAAGGACCCTGGTTCGAGGCTCGGTTCCCCAGGTCCCACGTTAGCCAGATGCACAAGGGGGCACACGCGTCTGGAGTTCGTTTGCAGTGGCTGGAAGCCCTGGCGTGCCCATTCTCTCTCTCTCCCTCTATCTGTCTTTCTCTCTATGTCTGTCGCTCTCAAATAAATAAATAAAAAATGAACCAAAAAAAAAAAATTTAAAAGTTCCATTTCTCAACCCTCTCATTTACACATTCTCCTTTGAATCCTATCCAGATCTTAGAGGCACTTAAGTTGTACAGCCCCATGGTGGAAAGCACTTTCCTGACAAATGCTGAGTAGTGACAGAGTCATCTATGAATCCAACTGTCTATGCCTCCCAGCACACGCTTGTAGGGGCTGGGTGTGCTCTGGTGTTGAAGCAGCATGGATTTTGGAGAGAAAGCAAGGTCATTGTTCTGTAAGCCCTTGGCACCAGCAATATCCCATATAAAAGTGTTCTTAACGTGGGTCTAATGCAAAGGAATGGGCAATGGCTGGTCTCAACCAGACAAAGGATAGCTCAGTGGGCGAAGTCATCATCCCTGGAACCTGGTCTTGCCTCGTGCAGTATAGACAGTTGAATCCTGCCTGCCTGCACACGCTTGCGTGTGTGTGTGTAAGGTGTGTGTATGTGGGAGTGAGACTTAAGGCCTTTCTTTATCCCTATATCTTTGCTAGTAAGAAAATCACAGAAGGGCTGGAGAGATTGCTTAGTGGTTAAGCACTTGCCTGTGAAGCCTAAAGACCCCGGTTCAAGGCTCAATTCCCCAGGACCCATGTTAGCCAGATGCACAAGGGGCGCGCATGTGTCTGGAGTTCATTTGCAGTGGCTGGAGGCCCTGGCGTGCCCATTCTCTCTCTCTCTCTCAATCTGCCTCTTTCTTTCTCTGTTACTCTCAAATAAAGAAATAAAAATGAACAAAAAATTTTTTTAAAAAAAGAAAGAAACACACAGAATATCTATATAAAAACCCACCAGTTTTACTTTTTTTGTTTCATGAAGGATCCTGAATTATCCAGTTACACCTAATAAAATTTTCCACATTTTAAAGCAAGAAGCTTACTCTATTTTCTCCGATGATTGTCCATTCCTCTAATTCTCACCTCCTTTTATTTTTTATTTTATTATTATTACTATTATTATTATTATTATTTTGTTTTGTTTTTTCAGGGTAGGGTCTCACTCTAGCTCAGGCTGACCTGGAATTCACTATGTCCCAGGATGACCTTGAACTCACGGCAATCCTCCTACCTCTGCCTCCCCAGTGCTGGGATTAAAGGTGTGTGCCACCACACCCAGCCTCACCTCTTTTTTAAAGTTTTATTTATTTATCTTCCCGGAGGGAGAGAGAAAGAGAGAGAATGGGTGTGCCAGGGCTTCTAGTTAATACAAATGGACTCCAGATGCATGCACCACTTTGTGCATCTGGCTTTATGTGGATACTGGAGAATCAAATGCAGGTCATTAGGCTTTGCAGACAAGCACCTTAACCACTGAGCCATCTCTTCAGCCCAAAATTTGATTTATTTTATTTTTTGGTTTTTGAGCCAGCAGAGAGAGAATGGGACCGCCAGGGCCTCTAGCCACCAGGGAATTCAACTCTGATTGTTAGGCTATACAAGCAAGCGTCTTAACCACTGAGCCATCTCTCCAGCCCCTCACCTACTTTTAGTGATCTTCTTGGCTTGTTCACTTTGTTTTTGTCTTTTGCTCTTTTATATTGCCTGTTGTCTGTGTCTCTCAATCATTAATGTAATTTCTCTATGTGTCACCTGGGAACTTTGTAAAAAGGTACAAGGGGTTGAGAGGGAAGCGATTTAATTAAGGGCAGAAAAGTCATACCAGATCACATTTGAAAACACTGTGAACAAATTTTTAGTGCATGTACTTTTGAATTGTGAAGCAGCAGAAAAGAAGGTTATTGAATGTTCAAAAAGGTGACTCAACCCCTGAGACTCAACCTTTAACCAATGCAAAATCTGAAACTCTCTTCTTTCCAAGATGAGGTCTGAGCTGTGTTTGTCACAAATAGAGTTTGGAATAAAGAAGTCTATTTTAAAAATTGTCTCCACAGCCTAGGGAAGAAAAATCTAGACTCTCCTCTTCAAACAGAGCTGTATTTACTAGTGTGGCTACAACTGAGAATTGGGCCCCAGAGTCAGAGGCATAGATGAGTCTCCAATTCTGAAAGTTTAACCACTGCCAGCTTGCTTGGCAAATTGGTATTTGAAAATATTATGCCTCCAGTGTAGGAAGTCTGCAGCCGGAGTGTTTGTGGTGTTATCAGACAGAAATCTCTGTGTACCTGGACCGGCTGTCCGGGTCTCTTCAAACCCCAAGCTTCACACAGAGTTATGTCAACATATGACTCAAAAGAGGCGGAACGGAAATAAACAAGCACAAAGGAGGCGAAGCTGGGGAGAAAAGTACAAATAAAGGCATAAGCCAAAGTAAGCCACCAGCGCTCTGAGGGGAACTTCGAACACTTTTTCCAACCAAAGGTTAAAAAAAAAAATGTTGAGTCCATATTGTCTACCAACCTTTCTTATCATCTCAATGGGATGAGGAGATGAAAAGAAAATAAATAAACAAAGAGAATGAACATAATCCAAATCATTGTAAGAAAGTGTCAGTCATTATAGCCTCTTGGCTCCAGGGGTGGGTGCTGGTTTTCCTGAGCAGTTTATTAATAGAGCTCATGCATTGTCACTTCTACAACTGGGGCAAATGATTAGACAATGGTCTCCCTCCTGACCTAAACCTTGCTGGGAAGCACTGATCCAATAGCAAGCAATGATACCAGCCTCATTCTAGTACTGCAGCACACTTCCTTATTGAAAATGAACATCTCTGTGCCATGAAAATGCTTCTGGATAATAGAAACCCTATATTTCTCTCGCCACACAGTCAAAATGACCACCACCAGAAATGCTGACTGAAAAGAAATTTCCTTTCTGGCAAACAATAGCAATTACGTCTTTGTAAAAGGCAATTATTTCTGTTTGCTTTTAAGTGCCAATCACAAATAAAAGCTATGAACCTGCTGGTCAGAAACTAGATTTAAAGTAGCTTTTTAATATACCGTATAACTTATTGTGTGAGTATAATACAACTATCCACACAACTATATGGGGAGCAAATCCCAGAATCTCCTAGGAAAAGGAGAAGGTGACCAAAATAACTGGAAAATTTGATCTATGTTACCAGACAATTTAGAAAACCCAATTTTCTGTGCCTTATGTGGTACAGTTGATCTAGTGATTCCAAACACGCATAGGAAACTCCTGGTGTCCTAATTCTCCTGACTCTGCAGGTTCAACTGACCGTGTGAAGATGAAAATGTAAATAGGAGACACTCAAGACTGGACTTGGGTGGACAGATGGCAAATTCCATCCAATTGGGCAAGATTGGCTTTAGCATTCAAACAAGTTTAAAATTCTAATTAGAAGCTAGCCAGACATTTGAACTTTTTTCTCCCATCTTTTCCCCTAAAACTCCTAATATTTTTCATGTTATTTTCTATTTTATACAAGGTTCTTAAACATTTCACATATGTTTCTAGTGACATTTTGTGCTTAGAAAAGGGTAATGAAATGTTAGTGATTGTGAAATGCTAACAATCCAGGGGATGCTATGTAATAACGATTTGTGTTTCTCAATCTGATAAACTGAAAAGGTCAAAAAAAGGTGACTTTTCTAATTATAACTATGGAATTATAGAATGAAATGAGTTGCTAATCCAGTGTCTTCTTTGGGATTTCTGGTATAGAAGAGTTTTCTTTAACAGTGTGGGAATGAAGTATACTTGTGTCCTAATGCCAAAGCTGAATCCACTGAGTGTGCCCAGACCATGACTGAATTAGACGGTGAGGATCACATCATCATAACTGAACCTTCTCAGCGTTAATATCTCACCAGCTCCACAGACAGCTAATGACAAAATCAGTGGCTCATAGAATCCATGTTCACCAAAGATCTCTTCTTATATACATGGAGGGTAACAGAATGGCTGCAGCTGTGCATTGCTTCGAGTAATAATTGCCTTGTTGTAGATCTTCAGTTGAATTTAAAAAACAATTATAGCCAGGCATGGTGACACGCACCTTTAATCCCAGCACTTGGGAGGCAGAGGTAGGAGAATTGGTTGTGAGTTCGAGGCCACCCTGAAACTATATAGTAAATTTCAAGTCAGCCTGAGCTACAGCAAGACCCTACCTCAAAAAATACATATATATATATTTATATGTAAGAGATAAAGAGGGAGGGAGAGAAGGGATAGAGAGGGAATGGGGTGGTCTTTTGCCCCTGTAAATGAACTCCAGATGCATGCACCACTTTCTACATCTAGCTTCACATGGGTACTGAAATCAAACCTGGGCCACCAGGCTTTACAAGCCAGTGCCTTTAATTGCTGAGGCATCTCCCTAGCCCTTCATTTGAACCATATTCTTGAAAATTTCTTGAGAAAAAAAGAAAGAGGTTTATGTGGCTTTTTTTTTTTTTTTAAAAAAAAAAAGGTAAGGTGACCAGCAGGTAGATAGATTTATCCTAAAATGCTTCAAAATTATATCACCTCTGCTCTGGGACCCAAGCAGATCCTGTGTTTAAAGTGATTATTATATAGAGCAAATAGGAAGGATTTCTGCCCCCATGGTATGCATCGGGAGAAAGACTTTGATATATCTTATAGCAAAAAAAGGGACTAAACATATACGGTTCTGGTATAGTCTCAATGTTTCCTGGTAGTAGGCGGAAGGAAGGAAGGAAGGAAGAAAAGAAGGGAGGGAGGAAGGAAGGAAGGAAAGAGGGAATAAAAGAAGTAAGGTAGAGAGACAAGAACCTAAAAGTTGGAGCAACACCATTTTTTAAAAATTTTTTGTTCATTTTTATTTATTTATTTGAGAGCAACAGACAGAGAGAGAAAGAGGCAGATAGAGAGAGAGAATGGGCATGCCAAGGCCTCCAGCCACTGCAAACGAACTCCAGATGCATGCGCCCCCTTGTGCATCTGGCTAACATGGGTTCTGGGAAATTGAGCCTTGAACTGGGTCGTTAGGTTTCACAAGCAAGTGCTTAACTGCTAAGCCATCTCTCCAGTCTGATAATCTAACTTTAAATGATTTTTTTTTTAGAAAGAGAGAGAGAATTGGCACACCAGGGCCTCAGCCACTGAAATTGAATTCCAGATACTTGCACCACCTAGATAAGCTAACTTTATTTATTATTATTATTATTTTGGTTTTTCGAGGTAGGGTCTCACTCTGGCCTAGGCTGACATGGAATTCAGTATGGAGTCTCAGGGTGGCCTTGAACTCACAGCGATCCTCCTACCCTGCCTCCCGAGTGCTGGGATTAAAGGCGTGTGCCACCATGCCCGGCTCCAGCCCCATTTTTTAATACTGTCTAGAAGTGGCCACTGTTTCCCCAGCACCCCTCCATACTGTTCTTCCTTTAAGTAAGAAGGCTGATGGGAGTGAGTCAAAGATAAGGTAGCTCCAGTAGTGCTGTAGACTTCGTGCTGACAGGAATGTGGGCCTCAGGCATCTTCATCTCTCCATTTTTTTCTACCAAAAGCATCATTTAAAGTTAGATTGTCAAGCCTGGTGTGGTGACGCACGCCTTTAATCCCAGTACTCGGGAGGCAGAGGTAGGAGGATCGCCGTGAGTTCAAGGCCACCCTGAGACTCCATAGTGAATTCCATGCCAGCCTGGGCCAGAGTGAGACCTTACCTCGAAAAACCAAAATAATAATAATAATAATAATAATGATAATAATAAATAATAAATAAAGTTAGCTTATCTAGGTGGTACAAGTATCTGGAATTCAATTGCAGTGGCTGAGGCCCAGGTGTGCTAATTCTCTCTCTCTCTTTCTAAAAAAAAATCATTTAAAATTAGATTGTCAGGCTGGAGAGATGGCTTAGTGGTTAAGCACTTGCCTGGGAAGCCTAAGGACCCCAGTTCAAGGCTTGATTCCCCAGTACTCACTTCAGCCAGATGCACAAGGTGGCACATGCATCTAGAATTCATTTGCAGAGGCTGGAGGCCCTGATGTGCCCATTCTCTCTCTCTGCCTCTTTCTCTCTCTGTCTGTCACTCTCAAATAAATAAATAAAAATAAACAAAAAAATTAAAGTTAGATTGTCTAGGTGGCACAAGCATCTGGAGTTTGATTGCAGTGGCTGAGGCTCTGGTGTGCCAATTCTCTCTCTATCTCTCTCATTCTCTAGCTCTTTCAAAATAAGTAAGCTGGGGGTAGTGGTGCATGCCTTTAATCCCAGCAATCTGTGGTGGGGAAGGGGCATAGATAAGAGGATTGCAAAGAGTTTGAGGCCACCCTGAGGCTACATAGTCAATTCCATGTCAGCCTGGGCTACAGTGAGACCTTGCCTTGAAAAAACCAATTAAAAATAAATTAATTAATTTAAAAAGTTAGATGTGAGGGGGCTTGGGAGATGGTTCAGTAGTTAAAACAACAACAACAACAAAACTTCCTTGGCACTTTATTACCCACCTGTGGTAAAAGGTAAGACCTCATTGCTGAAGACATTATGTGCTGCTGACACAGAACATGGAGAGATCCGGCTGGAATCTGAAAGGCAGCCAGTTCCTAGATGGTCAGCCCATATAGTGCTGGAGACCTCTACAGGAGCTGCCAGGGGAAAATGGCCAACAATGCTGTGAGCAGGCAGGGGACACTGCTGTACAAAGGCAACCAGCCCGACAAGACGTACACACCTGTGCAATGATGGCACCCAGCCTAGATGGGTAAGCAACAGCTCAGGGGACAGGAACCCATAGCTGGAACTGGTAACTGAAGTCAGAATCCTATGGAGACCAAGATTATGGACTCCAGCAAGAAGGTCCTACTAGTTTTTGGTCAACAGAGAGGCTACCCATCAAAATCTCTCTGAATTAGCAATGCTTATCCCCTTTGACCTATGCTGATCTCACTCTCCACTGGAGAATCTGTTTTTCTTTTTCAGAAGGCAGTGAGGGCAATCAAAATCTACCAACAAGACAAGAAAACATAGAGGACCCCCTGTCATGAGATGAACCATCCCTTGCAGATTAGCCAAGGCCCAGGGGAAACCACAGAGGAATTGGAAACATGAGCAAGAATGCTGTTTCCACAGTGAGCCTGTCAACCTGCACCAGGGTTAAGGAGACACCGAGGACACCAAAATTGCACCAAAGCGGAAATCCAGAACATGCTGAGAGCTCGTCACTAAAGTAGACTTAAAACACACCCACCATGGCTCAGGGAATTTTGCCAAAGAGGAGGCTGAAAGAACGTAAGAGCTACAGGGTGGAAGGGAATATCTAGAGGCATTGTTCCTCCCACAATGACTGACTCTCACAACTCCATGGGGAATCCTAGCAAGCCTACTGAGGATGGCCCTCAGTGGAATGGGGGCAGAGAAGAAGGAAATGAACATGATATGTTCATACAAAGTTTCTACTTAATTTCAAAATAAAAAAGAACTTGCTTAGAAAGCCTGCTGGCCTGGAGTTCAATTCCCTAGCATCCATGTAACACCAGATGCAAAAAGTGGCACGTGCAACTGGTAGCAAGAGACCTTGGTGCACCAATACATGTACATGCATGTGTGTGTATGCATGTGTGCCTACATGCATACACATACACACAGACACACATAAATAATAAATAAATAATAAATGTAGGGCTGAGTAGATGGCTCAGCAGTTAAAGGCTCTTGCTTGCAAAACATACTGTCCTGAGTTCAATTCCCTAGTTCCCATATAGAGCTAGATACACGAAGTAGTACATGCATCTGGAGTTCATTTTTGGTGGCAAGAGGCCCTGGTATGCCCATTCTCTCTTTCTCTCTGACCATAAATATATAGAATATTTTCTCTTGTAGAGACAAAGGTGGCAATCCTAATGGCATCAACGTCAAGCTCCTGTCCTCCTGGAGGGAATACAATTCCCAGTACTTAGAATTCAAGTGAGGCCATGTGATAAAGATCTGGACAGTAGTATATACTTGGAAATGATG
Source organism: Jaculus jaculus (assembly GCF_020740685.1). NCBI lineage: Eukaryota > Metazoa > Chordata > Mammalia > Rodentia > Dipodidae > Jaculus > Jaculus jaculus. The sequence goes on from NC_059105.1 coordinate 25,071,286, forward strand.
TGTCTCAGTTCTAGCTATTTGATTAATAATGCAAAAAATAACTATTCTCTAAAGTTTGGAAAGAACCTGGTTCCCCCAAAGAATTACGTGAAGAAGAACCACGTTCCAAACCCGCACTGCACATGGACATGAATGAGAAATAAACTTTTAATGTTAAGCCACAGGCCAAGAGATTATTGATCACAGCAAATACTCACCCCAGGCAAGATACAATCATTAACCTTCTCACATATTTCTTTACAGTCTTTTTTCTTTGTATCCAATTGGTGGTGGGCATATCAAAAATATATCTTTGTATTGTGATTTTTATTTAGAATTATACACGTAGTGTTGCCCATTATAAGGTCCATTAAAAGTAAATTTAATTACTATGTGACATTGTACTTTGAGCATACATATGATTTACATAATTGAAATCTTCTTTTAGGATTTTAGGTGACTAAGTTATATCCAATTTGCGCTATAACTGTATAATGAACATGAACATGTATAAAGGTTACCTATGTGTTTTCTTTGAATCAATTTTTAGAAATAGAATCACTAGGTGAAAGAGAATGAACATAGTAAGTATTGGTTCAAATATGCATCTCTATATAGACAAGTAGATAAGTAAGATTGCTTTCTCCCAAAGCAATAAGGCTTGCATTCCTTCATTCAGTGATGAGGGAGTACTGATCATATCTTCACCAGTACAAAATATTAGCAAGTTAAGCATTTCAACTAGTATTTCTGGGGTTCAGTTCCCCAGTACCCACATAAAGCCAGGTGCACAACATGACACATGCATCTGGAGTTCACCTGCAGAGGCAAGAACCCCTGGCTTGTGCCCATGTTAATTCTCCCTCCCTCTCCTTCCTCCTTCTTTCTTTTCCCTTCCCTAATCAACAAGCGAACACTTGGTTTTTTAAAGGGGATGTCATGTTAATCTTGAGTCACCATCTAGTCACTTAAGTGGGAACTGAGTTTTGAACCTAGGTTTTTTGTCTACCAAATCTGTGATTGTGCCTTCTGGGTTGTGACAACATGGAGGAGATACTGGAAAAGAAAGAGGCCCCCACACAGTAGAGAGATATTCCATAAAAGAGGATTGGATTTAACATTGTATGTATTGATAGTCTCCTAAAGAAGTTTCCAAGAGATACTTCAAAGGTAGGATGGGGCCGAGCATGGTGGCACACATCTTTAATCTCAGCACTAGGGAAGCAGAGGTAGGAGGATTGCCGTGAGTTCAAGGCCACCCTGAGAATGCAGAGTGAATTCTAGGTCAGCCTGAGCTAGAGTGAGACCCTACCTTGAAAAGCCAAAAAAAAAAGAGGCAGGCTGGGGGTGGAAGGGTGAGCCAGCTGCAGAGCCTCGAAAGGTAGATGAGAACTGTTATCATAGAAATCATTTAAAAGGCTGGCTGAGGCCTTCTGTGATCTGTCCTCCAAGTCCTTTCACAACAATGCAGTGGCCACTTGTCATCCTTTATCAAGATAACAATGGCACAGACTTGATGCTGGTAAAAGCTACAAGCATCATTGTGGGCTACAATCAAATTAGCACTTGTCATTAAAATATAATGGAGGAGAAGAACTGTATTGAAGCACTGGGAATTCATTTCTAAGATGTTCAAAACCATAGAAAAGTCCTACCTTCAGTGAGATAGAAAGGGGGATAGAGAGGTGGCTCAGCAGTTAAAGAAAGGTGCTTGCTTGCAAACCTGAAGGCCTAGGTTCAATTCCCCAGTACCCATGCCCAGGGTGGTGCATGTATCTGGAGTTTTGTTTGAAGTGGCAGGAAAACTTGGTACGCCAATTCTTTCTCCCCTCCCCCAATCCCTTTCTCTCTCTCTCTCTCTCTTCTCTTGCAAATAAATAATAATTCTTAAAAAAAAAAAACAAAACAGATAGAGCCAGGTGTAGTGGTGCATGCCTTTAATCCCAGCACTCGGGAGGCAAAGGTAGGAGGATCGCCGTGAGTTTGAGACCACCCTGAGACTCCATAGTGAATTCCAGGCCAGACTGGGCTAGAGTGAAACCCTACCTTGAAAAACCAAAAAAAAAAAAAAAGATAGAAACAGATTACCCGTGATGTCATGAAACAAATGTGCTATAACAAATTCTTTTTAAGAAATTAAAAGACAGGTTCTGGAGAGGTGGCTTAGCAGACAAGGCACATGCCTGTGAAGCCTAAAGACCCCGATTTGATTCTCTAGGTCCCATGTAAGCCAGATGCACATGGTGGAGCATGTGTCTGGAGTTCATTTGCAGTGGCTGGAGGCCTTGGTGCACCCATTCTCGTTCTCTCTCTCTAATAAATAAATAAAATTTTTATTTATTTATTTATTTATTTATTTTGGTTTTTCAAGATAGGGTCTCACTGTAGCCCAGGCTGACCTGAAATTCACTATGGAGTCTCAGGCTGGCCTTGAACTCATGGCGATCCTCCTACCTCTGCTTCCCAAGTGCTGGGATTAAAGGCATGCGCCACCACACTTGGCTTAAATAAAAATTTTTTTAAAAAAATTTTAAAAAAGAAAAAAGAAAAGCATACAACCACTATGAAAATCAATATGGAGTCTCCTGAAAAAGATGAAAATAGAGCTACCAACTAATCCAGCCATTCCACTATTGTGCTCCACTCTTCGCTGCAGAGATGTTTGCTCATCCATGTTCATAGCTGCTCAATTCACAACAGCTAAGATCTGGAATCAACCCAGATGTCCATCATCTGATGACTGGATAATGAAGGTGTGGTACCTAGGCACAATGGAATTCTACTCATCAGTAAGGAAAAATGATATGATGAAATTTATAGGAAATTGGGTGGTCTTGGAACAGATCTAAGCAAACTCACAGAAACAATGAAAGACAAATGCCACATGTCCTCTCTCATCTGTGGCTCCTAACCTGGAACAGCTTGAGTTGCAGGCCTACCCCCCAGACAACTCGAGGGTCAGATAATGGGGATGGGAGTTTTTCGGGGAAGGGGAATGGGAGGTCCAGGGGAGATGCACACAAAACTAATTCCAAAATGGTACCATCAAAACTCTTCTCCTGGATAGCAGACTAAAAGATAAAACCCTCAATAGGAACATGCAGGGATTATCTGGTAAGAAGGGTGCTGGACAGGGTGGGATAAAGCCTGACCCTAAAACAGTTGTAACTCCCAGTACCAGAAACTGGTTACAACCCATATTAAGCTATTGATTGTAGAGAACTATGAGGTCCCCAAAACAAGACAGGCTTCTATCAAAGCACTTTCTTACCCTTCTAAGGTACAAGACCCCATTGCTAAAGACACCACATGCCACCAACACAGAACATCTGGAGACCCAGTGGGGGCTGGAGAGATGGCTCAGCTGTTAAGGTGCTTGCCTGCAAAGTCAAAGGACCCAGGACCCACATAAGGCAGAAGCACAAGGTGGCACGTGTGTCTGGAGTTTGTTTGCAGAGACTGAAGGCCCTGGCAAGCCCGTTCTCTCTCTCTCTCTCTCTCTCTCTCTCTCTCTCTCTCTCTGCATATTTCTCTCCCAGATGGTCTGCCTGTGTATACTAGAAAACACTACATGTGCTTCTGGGGGAAAATGGCCAACCAGATGTGGGCTAGCAGGGGACACTGGTATACAATAGCAACCAGCCTGATGTCTGTGCAATAGTGACACCCATCCTAGGTGAGTAACCTTGCTGATGGGCTGAGAGATCTGCTCAGTAGAAAGAACCCATGGCTGGAACTGGGAAGCGAGTCAGTATGCTAAGGAGACCAAGATCATGGACCCCAGCAAGAAGTTCCCACTAGTCTTTACCAGGACACACCCACCCAACTCTCTCTTAATTAATACTTCTTATCCTATTGAACCTATGCTGACCTCATTCTCTGTTGGAGAATTGCTTCCTTCTTTCTTAGAAGACAGTGGGAACCAGGGAGATGAGCCACCCCTCGCACATCTGCCCGGGCCCAGGTGAAAGCACAGAGGAGCTGGTGAGATGAGCAAGAGTGCTGCTTCCATGGCGAGCCTGACAGTCAGCACCACGGTGATGGAGACAGTCACTCAGGAAACTCAGAGCATACCAAGGCAGAAATCCAGAATCTTCTGAAAGCTCAACACTAAAATACACTTGAAACACACACACATGGTGCAGGGAATTTTGTGGAAGAGGGGCCAGAAAGAATGTAAGAGCCTCATAGTGGCAAGGAATATCCAGAACCATTTTCCCCCACCCTTACAATGACTGACTGCTGCTCTCACAATTCATAACTCACAACCCCACGGTGAATACCAGCAATCCCAGTGAGGAGGGCCCTCAGTGGAATGGGAACAGGCAGGGGGGAAAATGATGGTACTAACATATGATGTGCCCCGACAAAGTTTCTACTTATTAAAAAAACAAACCATGGATTAGAGAACATATTTGGGAGCTACAATGATGGCTTATTGGTTAAGGTGCTTGCCTGTGAAGCCTAAGCACCCAGGTTCAATACTCCAGGTCCCACAAAAAGCAGATGCACATGGTGGCTCATGCGTCTGGAGTTCCTTTGCAGTGGCAAGAAGTCCTGGCCTGCCCATTCTCTCTCTCTCTCTCTCATTCTGTCTCTAATAAATAGATAAAAATAAACCTTTAAAAAGAGAGAGAGAACATATTTGGGAAACATATATCTGATAAAAGACTGTCAACTAAAGAAAACTTAAATGCCACCACAAGAAAATACACAGGCCAATTTAAAACTGGGTGAAAGATGTGGATGACACCTTTGCAGAGAAGACATGCAGGCACCAGGTAAGAGTGTAAAAAGCTACTCAGCATTACAAATCCTCATGTAATTACATATTAAAGTAACAATGTAGTATCCGTGTATACATACCAGAATCCTAAAATCTAAAACACTGATGACATCACACGTTGGCCAGGATGTGAAGAAACAGGAATCTCATTCATTGCTGCCCAGAACACAAAGTGATGCCATCACTTAAGAAAACAGTTTGGCATACTACTACCATATGGCCAGCTGAGAACTTAGATCCACATCAAAGTCTCTCTGCGCATACTGATAGCAGGTTGATTCATAATTGCTGGAATCTAGAAGCAATCAAGAAGTCCTTCAGTGAGTAAATGGATAAACAAATGGGGTACACCCTGTGGTGAATGCCATTCTGTGATTTAAATGAATTGAGCTATCAACGTTTGTAAATACCAGGAGGAATCTTCAGTACATGTTTCTAAGTAAAAGACACCATCTGAAAAGGTCACATCTTGACTCTCACCTGCATGACGTTTTGGAAATGGAAACATTATGGAGACACTAGATCAGTGTTTTCAAGCTCAGTAGATTGACATGAAACTGTTATGTCTAATAGTGGATACATGTCATCATGCATTTGTGAAACATATAAGAATGAACAACACTCAGAGTGAACCCTAAAGTAATCTATGGACTTTTGTAAATAATACATCATCTATCACAGCCAACGCACCACTGACTAATAAAATTATATATATTAATATATATCATATATAAACAATTACATAATTATATATTGTTATATAATATATTATAATTATATAATGTATATTATATATAATTATATGTTATATATTCTCTATATAATATATTAATAATTATATATTATTATATAACCATAATAATAAAATGATATTAATATATAAAATTTTATTAGTTATGGACATACTTAGTATGTAAACAGCATATGTTGGTACCATCCTTTCCCTCATCCCTGCCCCTTTTCCAAAGGGACCCTCCTCACTGGGTATGCCGGTCATCTCCATGGGAATTGTGGGTCATGTAATGTGGGGGCAGCTATCAATTATGGGGGAGAAGCAACGTCTCTGTTCATAATGTCCCAACTTGTGGCTCTAACGATCTTTCTGCCCCCTCTTCCGTGAAATTCCCTGAGCCATATTGGGTTCATTTTAAGTCTGCTTCAGCGATGGCCTCTTAGGAGCCTTTGCGTGTCTGCTTTGGTAGGTGTTTAGTGTCCTCAATGTCTATCTCCAAACAAGTCAAAATCATATCCAGATAATGATTTTGCTTTCCAATATCAAGCTTCCACTAATCTTGGGCTACAAGAGGGTCTACACCCATTAAATTCTCTCTAAACTAATAATGGTTATCCCATTTAACCTGTGCTGACTTCACTCTCCGTTAGAGAATCTGCTTCTCTTTCCCAGATGACAGTGGCACCAGAGGAGAGAAACGACCCAGAGCCCTTCACCCTGGCCCCCAGCCGACACCACAGAGGAACTGGGGAAATGAGCTAGAGTACTGCTTTCTCCTTGAACCTGATATCAGCACAAAAGTGAAGGAGATAGACACTGAGAGCTCATGACTTTTAAAATCTATTATTTATTTGCAAGCAGAGAGAGAGAGAGAGAAAGAGAGAGAATATGAACATACCAGAGTTTATTGCCACTGCAAATGAACTTCAGATGCTTGCACCACTGTGAGCATCTGGCTTTATGTGGGTGCAAGGGGTTTGAATCCAGGCCATTGGGCTTTGCAAGCATGTGCCTTTAACTGCTGAGTCATCTCTCTAGCCCCTTATAACTTTTAATAATAAGGAAATAGTGGAGTGGGGAGGGGGGTGGTAAATGGGAATTCCTTATTCTGTCTACTTAATTGTCTGTAATCATAAACAGCTAAAAGTTATGCATGTGCCCGTCACTCTATATCCAGCCACTGCAGCTATTCATTAAAGTCAGCAACAAGCTTTTCACTGTAACCAAAACTACCTGTTTAAGCCTCAAATCAGTTACCATTGAATAAACCATGCATATTAAGAACTATGTTCAGGGCTGGAGAGATGGCTTAGTGATTAAGCGCTTGCCTGTGTAGCCTAAGGATCCCAGTTCGAGGCTCGATTCCCCAGGACCCACATTAGCCAGATGCACAAGGGGGCGCACGCGTCTGGAGTTCATTTGCAGTGGCTGGAGGCCCTGGCGCGCCCATTCTCTCTCGCTCTATCTACCTTTTTCTCTGTCTGTCTGTTGCTCTCAAATAAATAAATAAAAACAAACGAAAAATTATTTAAAAAAAAAAGAACTATGTTCATTATGCTATTAGCTTTGTTTTAGACTCTATGAAGACCACAAAAGTACTCTGAAGAAAGCCCTTGTATGTGAGATAAAGAGATTCTTCCTTACTGAGGATATGGTTTTTGTAAAGACTGGCCTTGCTTATACAGTTATTTCCAACTGGTAATAATGGTCATGATTGCAGGCTCCCAAACAATCATGAATGATCCAGAAATCACTTAGTCATAGCATTTAAAGCATCTGTTACCCTTAAGGGCCTAGAATTTTCTAACATATTTGTGGTTTTTTTCAGAGATCTTGCAAAAATTCAGTCAAAAATAGAGATTGTTATAGGTGTTATAACTAGAGAGCTTAAAAGAAACTTTGTTAAACCAGTGCTGTGAATGTTGATGCTAGCTCAGAGTGGAATGTGGTGCGCTGTCCTGTGTGCTGTGAGCTGGAGCCACGAGGAGAAGCAACAGCCGGAGATGGTGCCCAGAGCAGAGGCAACGCTGGAGAAGATGCTCGCCTCGCCCTCCTTCTTGCCTGCCTGTGTCTCCTACGGAGCAAACCTATAGTAAAGACAGAGTTCTAGGGACCCCGATTGTAGCTCCCCAGTCGAGAGAAGGACACAGCAGAAACGGTGGAGGAGAGGTGCTCACATTTTCACAATATCTTAAGCATGCCATCAATAAAGAATAAAAAAACAAAAAGGCTGAATTCACAGAAAAACTCAGAAATATGAAGAAACAGGGGAAAAACGTCTTCAAAATGTTTCCCAAACCGGACGTGGTGGCACAAGCCTTTAATCCCAGCACTCGGGAAGCAGAGGTAGGAGGGTTGCCATGAGTTTGAGGCCACTCTGAGACTACATAGTGAATCCCAGGTCAGCCTGAGCTAGAGTGAAACCCTACCTTGAAAAAACTTAAAAATAATAATAAATAAATAAATAAAAAGTTTTCCGTAAGTGCTTTTCAATGGAGCAGAGGCTGCTGACAGCCCCATAAACGAGCACAGAGGGAACTTTTGGAATGAAAACCTCCACAGGCACCTTCGAAGGTATCGCTGGCCTTGCTATCAGTATGGAACCAGCAGAAATAAGTCCCTAGAGTGCCAGATGTGAGCTAAAGCTAGAATAGCCAAACTTTTCTGAATCTTCTCACTTTTTGCTGTTTTTCTGCCTCAAATGTCTGGCATCATTGGGGCACTTCATCTCTTACTGGAAAACGCGTTTCAGGCAGATGGTTTCAGCATAATGTTACTTTCTGGGATGTCTTTTGGTCATGCGCTTTCCGGTCAGAATGAGTTACTAGTGTTGACAATAAACCACAGGTCTAAAATACCAAGTGCTTCACACAACAGTACCTACAGCGCACGCTCATTTTGAAGTCAGAAACTTCCCAGTTGCATTCTCAATTTTCACCAGTACAACACAAGCCTTCTTTGAAACTCTTCTTCTAAAATGTGATCATGAATTCTGTCCCTGTGCAGTAGTGAAACTCCAGACTCAGTGGTCATGGTGGATCCTGGACTTGTCTAGAGAATAATTAAGACCATAGCATTTAATGCTGATGTCCTGAGCTGACTGTCACAGGAGATTCCTGGAAAGATTGTGCCACTTCCAGAAGTTAGTATTACTGTTGTTTTGTTTCGTTTTGTTTTTGAAAAGGAAAAACATGCTTGAGGCAGGCTGTGGTCACACACACCTCTAGGGCCAGCCCTCTGGAGTTTAGGAGTAGGAGGATCACTGAGCTCGAGGCCAGCCAGGGCCTATGAAGGGAGTCCCATGTCAGCCTGGGCTTGAGTGATCTCTGCTTTGCAAAAATAAACAAAAAAATGTACTTGAAGCTGGCAGTGACTACTGGAGAGACTCAAGACTCATCGAAATGCTGGGAATAAGTGTTCAATGATAAGTAAGACATCTGCATCACACCGTGCAGGGCCCAGGAAGCATTACAGAAGAGTGGAAGAGTCTAAGAGCCAGAGCACGGCCAGGAGGCCTCCACAGGACAGAATTCCTTAACTCTCTGGGTGCGAGCCCCCTATGGACCTTCTGCTGTACCAGGCAACTAGGCCATACGTATTGCTGAAGCCGTTTAATATTGTTCAATGATATGATTGATGGAAATATTAACAGTGTTTCCAGAATTAGAGAAAATGAGGATGAAATGGTGATGCTGGCCTCTAAGATAACTGAATGGCCTTCTGTTACTCGAAGGCCATCAACAGGAGCCATCCTGCTGGGTTACAGATAGGGGTAACTCCAAGTTGACACCTGCACATGCTCCCAGCCTACCTCACAACTGGTTTTCCCTGGTCACTCAGCCCAACCACAAGAAGAGAGCTGAAAAATCCAGAGACTGCCAGTCACTGGTTATGATGTTGAACTTAAACTACAGATGTTTAGTGCTTGCTTGATGGCTATTGAGCTTACATTGTTCCAGTCTCTTCTTGCTATGCCTTATGACACTTAAAAATGTTTGCTCTGGGCCTGGAGAGATGGCTTAGTGGTTAAGGTGCTTGCCTGCAAAGGCAAAGGACCCAGGTTTGATTCCCCAGGACTCATATAAGCAGGATGCACAATATGGTGCACGCATCTGGATTTTGTTTGCAGTGGCTGGAGGCTCTGACACACCAATGCTCATTCTCTCTCACTCTTTCAAATAAATAAATTATAACATATAATTATATGTTAAATGTATATAACTTATTTTAATTTTACAAATCTCACAACTAAAAGACTATCTCAAATCTCAGATAAGAATTTAAAACTATCTTAAAGTTGATAAAATCTATGGGAACGTTTAAAATTGGACTAACTACAATTTACAATATAAGATGGTTATAAATCTATTGGTGGCCAAGGACAAAATGTGGTAGTTTGAGGCCGGGCGTGGTGGCGCACGCCTTTAATCCCAGCACTCGAGAGGCAGAGGTAGGAGGATCACCATGAGTTCAAGGCCACCCTGAGACTACAGAGTTAATTCCAGGTCAGCCTGGACCCGAGTGAGACCCTACCTTGAAAAAACAAAAACAAAAACAAACAAAAAAAAATGTGGTAGTTTGAATGTATGTCCCCTAATATATTCAGGAGTTTATTAAAGCTTGTAATTTAGATCTGCAGCCACCTGGCGGGAGGAGGTTTCGGTGGAGGTGGATTGAAGTTCCAGTCTCAAGATAGGCAAAGTGCTCGAGCTCTGCCGTCACGGATCCCTGGAGTGTGCCTGCTTATGGTGGTGGTGGTGGCTTTTCTCTCGGCCTGGACCTGTGAAAGTGGGCCGCCTTCTTCTGCCACAATGGAACTTCCCCTCACCCCGTAAGCGTCAATAAATCCCTTCCTCCATAACTGTGCCTGGTTTGGGAGTTCATCCTCACAGTCTAAGACTGTTTACTACATTACCACTCTGTCTAAACTGACTGTTCACTCACCTGCATCCCCAGTGCTATTTTTGTTAAAATTACAGAGATGAGGGCTGGAGAGATGGCTTAGCAGTTAAGGCATTTGCCTGTAAAGCCAAAGGACCTCGGGTCAATTCCCCAGGATCCACGTAAGCCAGATGCACAAGGGGGTACATGTGTCTGGAGTTTGTTTGCAGTGGCTGGAGGACCTGACATGCCCATTCTCTCTCTCCCTCTTTCTGCCTCTTTCTGTCTCCCAAATAAATGACTAAAAATAAAGTTAAAAAAATTACACAGACGGGGCTGGATAGATGGCTGAGCAGTTAAGGCACTTGCCTTCAGAAACTAACAACTGGGGTTTGGTTCCCTAGTACCTACATAAAGCCAGATGCACAAAGTGGCGTATGGATCTAGAGTCTGTTTGCAGCAGCTAGAGGACCTGGTGTGTCTATTCTCAATGTCTCTCTCTCTTTGCTTGCAAACAAATAAATAAATCATATTTTCTTTAATTACAGAGATGTACTATAATAAGGCCTAGATTATTCTACTTTGCAGTAAGTATTGATGGTGACATTATCTTGTTAGCTGTGAATATGTCCCTCCAAGGGCAGAACTAAGAGAAGCATTTAACTACAAGCCAGTTAATTTTTTTCTAACTACCAAGGACTCAAGAAACCATAAAGCAGTGATTCTCTGGCCTCTTCCTGTTCTGAAGTGTTCTCACTTATTTCTATTTCCATGACAATTATAAAAAGGGAAGTTTGTCTGCCCAGTAAGCACTTCTCTTAATGCTCATACCCTTATATTAATACTACTCTCACTTTTGTTAGAGAATCTTCTCTTTTCAGATGGCAGTGACCTTGGGACGACTCACAATGTATCATGGTGCTGGAAAGAAGTGACCAGAGTGCTCAGTACCATAATATCTCTATCACACCTTCCAAGGCTCAGGGTCTAATGTGGAAGAGGTGGCAGAAAGAATGTAAGAGCCAAAGGAAGGGTAGGACTCCTTACAACGTGCTCCCCGCAGACACAAAATGGCCTGGATATCCATGACCTCACAGTGCCTGACACTACATACACAAGACCATCATAGTAAGAGGAAAAGACCGTAACATCAAAATAAAAGAGAGACTGATTGAGATGGGGAGGGGATATGATGGAGAGTGGAGTTTCCAAGGGGAAAGTGGGGGGAGGGAGGGTATTACCATGGGATATTTTTTATAATGATGGAAATTGTTAATAAAAATTTGGAAAAAAATAAAAAGGGAAGTTTGTAATCAACAAAAGGGGAGATGTGCTATATATGTCAGGGGTTGCTGCTATTCAGTATGTCAGTTTTGACATCCAGTGGAGGGCTGGGGATGTAACTCAGTGGTAGAGCTCTTGCCTAGCATGTGCGAGGCCCTAGGTTTAATTACTACCATGGAGGGAGGGAGGGGGGAGAAAAATTCCATATCACATGAAACAATGCAATTTTTCAATGTTGGAGAATTATGTTTTCAGAGGCTATTCTATTTGTCTCTAGCTATGTAAAAATTTTACTCCAAAATTTAGAAGCATACAGCAATGATAGCATTTTATTTTGTTTATTTATTTACTTGAGAGAGAGGTAGATAGAGACAGATAATGGTCGTGCCAGGGCATCCAGTCACTACAAATGAACTCCAGATGCGTGTCCTATCCTCCAAACTGACATCCATCATATTCTATGGCTTAGTGGTTAAGCACTTACCTGTGAAGCCTAAGGACCCTGGTTTGAGGCTCGATTCCCCAAGACCCATGTAAGCCAGATGCACAATGTGGTACATGCATCTGGAATTCGTTTGCAGCAACTGGAGGCCCTGGCGGGCCCATTCTCTCCCTCTCTCTCTCTCTCTCTCTCTCTCTCTCTCTCTCTCTCTGCCTCTTTCTCTCTATGTCTATCTGTCACTCTCAAATAGATAAGTAAAAATTTTAAAAGTTATTAAAAACAACCCACCCAAGTTCAAGGAGAGGAAATAACCCTGTCTGTCGATGATGGCATGTTTATACAACACTGTAAGAGGAGAATTGCGGTTTGACTGAAAAATGCCCACCACGGAGTCACGTGTTTGAACACTGGGTCACTGCTGGAGGTGCTGTTTGGGAAGGCTACAGAAGCTTTCGGAGATGGAATGTCCTCAGAGCAAGTGGGGTCACTGAGAGCTGGGCCTGGAGGTTTTGTAGCTCAGCCCTGCATCCTGAAACCAGCTCTGAGCCCACTCTGGCTTTCATGCCTTCCCCAATAGGATGAAACTTCCCTTTGAAACCTTCAGCTGGAATAAGCTCTTTGCGTCCATAAGTTTCTTCTGGTCAGGTATCCATGCACAGTAGTGAGAAAGTATCTAATACAATCACATAGGAATATATATATATATATATATATATATATATATATATATATATATATATACACACACACACACTTTGGGAAAACATGGTCAGCCAATTGGCCTACTTCTTCCTGTATAGAATTTTGTATTCCACCTATAGGGCAATCCCACTGTAGAGAGGCTTGCCTTACAGCCTGTTTCTTTGTGGATGCCTATAAAACTATGTTTCTTGCTCCTCTCTAGATTCAGAGAACACTTGCTTCTAACAAAAACAAGATTACCCTTTGTTGTTCTAACACTGGTAAAACTACAAAGAACGCATATGAAAATCTTAGAACACCTGAAGAATAAAATTATGTGTTTTGTAGAAAGCAACTTTTTGGAGTAGGACGTCCCTGAGACACTGGCTCAGAGGATACAGTGCTCGCTTCACAAGTGTGAGTGCCTGGGCTCAGACTCCCAGCACCCATGGAAAGCCGGGCGCAGTGGCATGAGCATCCGTCACCCCAGAGCACCTGTGGCAAATTGGAGGGTGGAGACAGGAGAATCTCCAGAAGTTTGGGTGCCATCTAGCCTAGCGAACACACTGGTGAACCATGAGCGATCCTGCCTCATCCGAGGTGGGATGTGAGGACTCTCTCTCTCTCTCTCTTTCACACACACACACACACACACACACACACACAGAATATGGATTATACATTAATATTTATAATTGGCTTTATATTAGGTAAATTACAAAACACTATTACTGAATGTCTATGCTTATTTGAAAACTAATTTTCTACTCAGGCCCAAGAGATGTATAAAGCTTATTAAGTCTGTGCATTTACAATACTAAAAAAAATAATAATGCACTATGCAACTAGATGATGACTGTTTTATTTACTTTCAACTTGCATGTAATGAATCATAGATCCCAGCACAGTCAGTGTGCACTGTCAGTCCATGCATCTGAAATTATTTGGTGAAATTCAGTGAATGACAGAATATTCTCCAAGGATAAGAGCTGAATCAGTAGTGTTCCACCTGAGAGCGGAGTGATTAGGGAGCTTTCATGCCTTTATAAGCATTTGGTCATGGCCCGGATCTTGCTAATGGTATGATCACGCTGTAGCAGATTTTCTAAACTCAGAGGGGAAATCATGGAACTACTTGAAAAGTTCACGTCTTTGTGACTAACACAGTGAAGCAAGGGGAAGAAATTGATTGTCCTGCCTTTAATTGAGCGATGACTTAGTAAAAAACAACATTTTTCAAAGGAGGGAGTCATGGATTCTAACACCTTGTCACAGTGTTCTAAAAAAATAAGGAAAAGCAAAAACACTTTGGATTGATGGGCAGAATTCAACATGGCTTCTAGCTATGTTAAAGTCCATGGTATTTCTGATAGTTTTATTAAGGAAGAAACAAAAATCAAAAAAGGAAAATCTACTGTGCTTGTAGTGGGGAAAAAAGAAATCTCTGAAGTCATGTTTTAAAGGAGAGATTCTCTGAGCGCTGTTGACAGAAACAAAGGGGTTATGTTTTGTGAGGTTACTTGTTTGTTGTTGGTTTTGTAGTGTCTGCACTTCCAAAAATCCCCACGATAACAAAATTATAAAGACTATCGGTCAAACTTGGTAGATTTGAGGCAAATTTTGCAAGTTATATAAAAATTACTTGAAAAAGGCCAAATTTATAATTAGAAGCTACATATTAAAGTAGTTGAAAAGAATAAAAACTACTTTCAGCAAAGCCAAAACTGTTAGTGAATCAAAATAATTTTCTTAAATATGTGTGTGAACTTGCTGGAAATGATAAAATCATGTATAACTGAAAGGCTCAATTATTACAGGCTAATGCAAAACAAATAGCACAAGTGGGGGAGACATCACCCACCCACGTGCCCACTCACACCAGCAGCAAGGCTGCCAGTATATCGTTACCTCTAGTTTCTTACCATGTGCCCGAATGAATCTCATGTCACTTTGTTTATGTTGGCCCTAGGAAAAATAGGTTAAAACACACACACACACACCACATCTAATATAGTTTATGTGTGTGGCAGGCTACACTATTAATATTTATGTGAAATGCTCTCTATTATGTTTGCAAAATGTTGAGATCATCCACAAATACACATCTTTTTTTAATAAAATTAAATATTTTGCTTATTTATTTGCAAGGAAAGAGAGGGACGGGGAGGGAGAGAATAGGCATGTCAGGGCCTCTGCAAACGAACTCCAGAAACCTGCACCACTTTACACATCTGGCTTTATTGTGGGTACTGGGGAGTCATTTAGCTTGGTAGGTAAATGCTTTAACCACTGAACCATCTCCCCAGGTCCCAACAATGCACTTCTTAGAAAATCTCTTAGATATGGCACATTGCAACTTGGTCCAGTCATATTTCAAGATCTGTTTCTGCAAATAAATGGATGGGGAATGCTAAAAGAGGCAATGTGGGGATGGAGAGAATGCTCAGTGGTTCAGGCACTTGCCTAAAAAGCCTAAGAACCCAGGTTTGACTCCCAAGAAACCTTACATAAGCCAGATGCACAAGGTGGTTTATGCATCTGGAGTTCATTTGCGGTGGCTAGAGGCGCTGGCATGCCTATTCTCTTTTTCCTCTCAAATAAATAAATAAACAAACTATTTTTTAAAAAAGAAGCAATGTGAAATGATCAAAGGAAGTATCAATGGTCAATCCGTGTCACCTGCGAGGAAGGTTCCGAGGAGCTTGTCAGCTTGCCAGTGGATGCATCTCTGGCTTCTCCCCTGCAAGCCTTGTCCTAGCTGCCATCCTCCTGCCCACCAAGCTCTGCCTGGAGGCTGAAACCCACTCAAGTCTTAGTAGTCTTAGACTTTAGGTTCAGAATTCAAATTTAGATAGGGATTCTGTTACTTATTGATAGGTCTTGCCGTGCCTTCCCATGCAAGCGAAATGCTACATAGCATTTTTAAAAGTTCTGCTTTGGGCAGCAGAGATGGCTTAGCAGGAACGGCACTTGCCTGCAAAGGTTCAGTTCCCCAGCACCCAAGTAAAGCCAGATGCGCAAAGAGTTCATGTGCAGCAGTTAGAGGCCCTGGCAGACACATTCCCTCTCTCTTCCTCTCAAATAAATAAATAAAAATAAAAATAAGCAGCTTACATATAGACAGCATACATATAGGACCTGATGGAGGTGGACTGAAGTGAGCACAAGGAAGTGAGAAGCGTCCGTTCCTCTCTGGTTTGAGTCAGAAGTCAACATGAAGGAGCCTCTTCAGGAAAGGTCTGCTCATCACAGCTGAGCACTGAATCCATCACAGCAAACACCTAACAAAGCAGGACATTGACACTGAGTTCTGGGTATCCACGGGACCCAAAACTTTTTAAGTCAGAGGAAAAACAAGAAACGTGACTTTGAAAATGACCCAAATCACCCAGAATTTAGCACTTTTATTCAAAGGACATCAAATTCCATACTCTTCATATTTCTGCCTAAGTTTGGACACATTAATTTTATCTAAATAGAGATCATTTCTGTCCAGAAGGAACTAGTGTAAAAAAATTTAAAAAAGAATTAGTGTAGCAAATTGCTAATTTCTTATATAAAAACTTCAAAAAATAAAATTCATTAAAAGATTTTTATATTGATTTCCTTATTTATTAGAGAAACAGAGAGAGTGGGGAGGGGGAGAAAGAGAAAGAGAGAGAATTAGTGCACCAGGGCCTCCAGCCACTGCAAATGAAGTCCAGATGCATGCACCACCTTGTGCATCTGGCTTATGTGGGTCCTGGGAATTGAACCTAGATCCTTTGGCTTTGCAGGCAAGGACCTTAACCATTGGGCTATGTCCTCAGCTCCCCCCAAAAATAAAGTTTTAAGAAAAAAAATTCCAGTAGGGTTAGAGAGATAGCTCCGTGGTTATGGTGCTTGCCTGTAAAGCCTAACAACCTGGGTTTGATTCCCTACTGCTCACATAAATCCAAATGCACAGAATGGTGCATGCATCTGAAGTTTGTAGTGGCCAGAGGCCCTGGTGTGCCCATTCTCTCTCTCACTCTCTGCTTGCAAATAAATAAATAAATTTTTTAAAACTTTCAATTTCCACTTTGTGGTTTTTTTTTCTATTTCTTCCATTAGTAGGAAGAGAAATGGCCTCCTCTTTGTAGACTTTATCATTAAACTTACTAATCAGTGTATCCTTCCATCCAAGCAGAGCTGATAGACTCGTATGTCCTTAGATGTGTCCATGTTGCCATGTAGAAGTTTCCTAATAAAACCCTCTGTCTTTGTGAATGACTTTCTCACCATTGGAGAGTCACTCCTTTCTTGACACTATATATATATTTTTTAATCTTTAGAAGCTAGTCCCCCACACAGAGTGCTATAGATGATTAAGGCACCATTGGAGATGTGTACCTAAACATAGACTAATACGTCAAATGTTGTCCTACTGCATGACCAGTGGATAGTGGTACTCTTAGACAATGAAGCAGAAGAGATCTAAAGATTGATGAAAATTTCAAAACATGGAGAAAAATGACAGGTTCTAGAATATTGGATTTAACTCAAAGTAAGAATCCCATGAGGAATGGGAAGGAAAACCATTGATCAGCCATGAGGAACCTGGAGGCTAAAAGGGAAAAAGGGGGTCAAATGGAGTAGGGAGGGAAAGGGGCTGCAGGACTGTCTTTAGAGCTCCATGACGCCTTCATTCCCTGTCATTTTTCATTAAGATTGGCCAAAAAGGGCTGGAGAGATGGCTTAGCGGTTAAGCGTTTGCCTGTGAAGCCTAAGGACCCCAGTTTGAGGCTCGATTCTCCAAGACCCACGTTAGTCAGATGCACAAGGGAGTGCATGCGTCTGGAGTTCATTTGCAGTGGCCAAAGGCCCTGGCACGCCCATTCTCTCTCTCTCTCTCCCTCTCTGCCTCTTTCTCGCTCTGTCTGTCGCTCTCAAATAAATAAGCAAACAAAATAAAAAAAAAACTATTAAAAAAAAAAGATTGACCAAAAAGCCTTTTAATTGTTTGTTGGTTTGTTTTGTTTTGTTTTTCAAGGTAGTGTCTTGCTCTGGTTCAGGCTGACCTCAAATTCACTATGTAGTCTCAGGGTGGCCTCGAACTCACAGTGATCCTCCTACCTCTGCCTCCGCAGTACTGGGATTAAAAGCGTGCGCCACCACGCTGGCTTTATCTCTCTTCTCTCTATCTCTCTCTGCTTGGAAATAAATAATTTTTTTTAAAAAAAAATTGCCACTGCCTTATCTAAGTGACTACTAAATAAAATAGGAGATATTACACTGGAAAATTGAGATCTATTTAATTAAGATGACTTTTTGTAGGCATGAGGCATAGCTTAACACCTTGAACAAAGCAAGAAAAGGAAGCTACTACCAGCCTTAGGTCTGGAAACAGAACGGATGGACACAGTATCAGAATCCAGAAAGCCAAGTGGAGAGGTTCCCTGACCTCAGCTGTGGTGTCCGGTAGGGGAGCAGAGCCCGGCCCTCAGCAACCTGGAGGCAGGCAAGTGGGACACTAAAGACCTGACCTTGGGCTTCTCTGAGCTTCCAGCTTCCTGCCAGGACTTCCACTGGACAAGACCAGCCATGAACAGGGAACCAACGGCAAGGGAGTCTGACCTATGTTCTACAAGGCAAAAGAACAACTTTCTACCTTCATAGATTACATTTGTAATTAACTCTTCTTCACTGCCGGGCCTGTAATCCCAGCCCTTGGGAGGCAGAGGTAGGAGGATTACCATGAGTTCGAGGCCGCCCTGAGACTCCACAGTGAATTCCAGGTCAGCCTGGGCCAGAGTGAGACCCTACCTTGAAAAACCAGAAAAAAAAAGAAAGAAAGAAAAAATAAACTCTTCCTCAGTTCAAACTGACTTAATGTCGTCCCTCCTCCTCCTCCGTCCCCACTTTTCCTTCATCAAGACTTCAAACCAAGCAAGGGCCTGTGCAGGTGCTGAACTCTGAATCTAAAATGATGCCTCACATGGGGAACAAAAGAGGACAAATGCGAAGGGCCCTGATTGATAACCGGTTTTGATTAGTTGCTGCAACTGTGTTCAGTCATCTGTACTATTCCTAAGCTAAAGCCGAACAGGCTCGTGCAAAATTTTCTTAGGGATGCTGAAAACATTTGCCTTGCTATCACACTCTTAAGTAACTGAGAAATGTTGTACACAGGGACAAACATAGGCTACACACACACACACACACACACACACACACTCAGAGAGAGAGAGGGAGGGGGGAGAGAGAAAGAGGGGTGTGCATATGCACACATCTGTAGCCAGCAAGCAAATGAGCACTCGGTAGCTGAAGTGATAATTAGGTGGAAAAACAACAGCATGCTCAGACAGATGAATGACTGAGATGAATAATTGAATAATTGAGATGCTCATCACCTGCATGAGACAATGCACTGACCTGAGATTCCAAGTCATATTGAGGCTAAGCCATCTTCGTAGAGGTGTGTTTTCTAGGGCCACTAATAAAAGCTCATAATATAGAATTTAGAGATCCTAAATATTAAAACCTGTGCCATGTGTAGAGAATAACTGTTTCAAAGCACCTCGCCTGAGTTTTGCCACTTTTCTAATAAAAATTTCAACACCTTCCATCCATCCAAGGCATAAATTAGTTAACACTTGCTATGAAGTTGCGTCGCTGGTTTAGGTTGGGGGCTTGGGGAAAGCTTACGGGGGGAGGGGGGGTCTGCTTTGTTTGGTTTGAGCGTGGCCTGTGTGAGGAGATACTTTTTTTTAAATCGATGAGCTTGTAATGGAAAGAATAAAGCCGATGTGGTAATGGATGATGGCTGAGGTTTTCAGAAAGACTTTCCTTTCTGGGATGAAGAAGAGAGAGATGCTCCTGTGAACTGGCCCTTGAAGAGTTCACAGAAATTTGCTGTAACTGCTGCCTGTGAAGCCACGATGAAGGCCCGGGGGCTTTGCAGCCAGATGCGTGGAGGGCCGGTGTTCTAACAACTGCCTTGGAGATGATGAGTCCCCTCGCCTGTGATTGCCTGGCCTGAACAATGGCAAAGATAGGAGCTTCTTCGGCCACTGGGTTAGTCATCGCCCTAAATTCAACATTCACACTGATGAATGACTGGATATTGACTGAAAATCGAAAAATTCACTTTTTAAAAATAGCTTTTTAAGTTTAATTTATTTATTTGAGAGAGAGATACAGAAATAGGCAGGGAGAGAAAGAGAGAGAGAATGGGTGCGCCAGGGCCTCCAGCCACTGCAAACAAACTCCAGATGTGTGTGCCCCCTTGTGCATCTGGCTAACACGAGTCCTGGGGAGTCAAACTTGGGTCCTTTGGCTTTGCAGGCAAGTGCCTTAACCGCTAAGCCATCACTCCAGCCTGAAAAATTCACTTAAAAAATTTATCATCTTTTTGTATTTATTAGATACAGAGGGACAGAAGGAGAGAGGGAGAGAGAATGGGCACACCAGTGCCTCTAGCCACTGCAAAGGAACTCTAGACGCATGTGCCATGAAGTGAATCTGGCTAACACAGGACCTGGAGAATTGAACCTGGATCCTAAGGCTTAGCAGCAAGTGCCTTAACTGCTAAGCCATCTCTGTAGCCTGAGAAATTCACTTTTTAAAAAATATTTTTTTTATTTATTTGATAGTGACAGACAGAGAGAAAGAGAGAGGAAGAGAGAGAGAAGGGGCACATCAGGGCCTCCGGCCACGGCAAATGAACTCCAGATGCATGTGCCACCTTGTGCATCTAGCTTATGTGCGTATTGGGGAATTGAGCCTCAAATCAGGATCCTTAGGCTTCATAGGTAAGCGCTTAACTGCTAAGCTATCTCTCCAGCCACGAAAAATTCACTTTTAAAAATACTGAATTAGGGCTGGGGAGATGGCTTAGCGGTTAAGCACTTGCCTGTGAAGCCTAAGGACCCCAGTTCGAGGCTCGGTTCCCCAGGTCCCACGTTAGCCAGATGCACAAGGGGACGCACGCATATGGAGTTCGTTTGCAGAGGCTGGAAGCCCTGGCACGCCCATTCTCTCTCTCTTCTTCTGTCTTTCTCTCTGTGTCTGTTGCTCTCAAATAAATAAATAAATAATTTTAAAAAATTATTAAAAAAAAATACTGAATTAGCTGGGCATGGTGGCGCACGTTTTTATTCCCAGCACTCAGGAGGCAGAGGTAGGAGGATTGCCATGAGTTTGAGGCCACCCTGAGAGTGCATAGGGAATTCCAGGTCAGCCTCAGCTAGACTGAGACCCTACCTCAAAAAACCAAAAAAAAAAAAAAAAGAAAAGAAAAGAAAAACTGAATTAATTGCAATTTTCTACTTTTCCCACATTTGCCAATGACCACTGTAAAACTCCAAGAATGTATTTCTTCCATGTGTACCAAGATGACTAGCCTGTTACAGCTGGGTCTACTCTTATGTTAGGAGCTCATGATAAACTAGTTATTACATATTTATTATATTATGCCCAGTTTATGCTAAACAACAAAACTACATACCAATCATAAAGACTATAAAACTTATAGAAGATGAGAAATATAATTCTTTTAAAGATATCTCTTCTGATTCTACAACACACTTATGGAAATTATCCAATATATTGATTTAGAAAAGCCAGTTTTTTTTTTTTTTTCCAGTGGGAATTTTTAACACTTACACTAGATTTTATAAATAGACCAATAACATTCAATTAATGTTTCCCAGTCTTAGTAGCACATGGAATCTTTTGAGTTCTTAATTTTCTTTTCTTTTTTTTTTTTTTTTTTTTTTTTTTGGTTTTTTGAGGTAGGGTCTCACTCACTCTGGTCCAGGCTGACCTGGAATTAACACTGTAGTCTCAGGGTGGCCTCGAACTCACAGTGATCCTCCTACCTCTGCCTCCCGAGTGCTGGGATTAAAGGCATGCGCCACCATGCCCGGCTTTTTAATTTTCTTTCCTTTAAGGTTTTTATATTCTTATACTGATTTCTTTCTCTTTAAAAATTTTTATGTATTTATTTATTTGAAAGAGAGAAAAAGGCAGAGAGAGAATCTGGGCACTTTAGGGTCTCTAGCCACTCTAATTGAACTCCAGATGTATGTGCCACCTTGTACATCTGGCTTACATGGGTCCTGGGGAATGGAACATGGGTCCTTTGGCTTTGCAGCAAAGTGCCTTAACCACTAGGCAATATCTCCATCCCCTGACTTATTTCTTGATTAGGTGAGGAAATAAAAGAAATCCAGCTTTATAGTTTTGAGATTGAAACGGCATAATTTAAGGAGCCATACTTAAGGGAAAAAAAACACAACCATGGTTATTCATTTTGTTGTATGTAACTCATATTTTGATAGAAAATTAGGTATAAGCATGCATTTTTGCTTAGAATGAGAAATAATAAATTTTGGAATCTTAAAGTATGAAAATATTACAAAAGTCACAAAGCCTGGGAAAATAGTATAGTATTTACATTAATTAATTGCCTGGTCTACATCTGTAATATATTTTTTTCACTTTGAATTGCATATTCTTCAATCACTTATCTGAATGACATGTTTTTTTGTTTGTTTGAAGCAGGGTCTCACTTTAGCCCAGGCTGACTTAGAACTCACTCTGCAGCCCAGGCTGGCCTTAAACTCACAGCAATCTTCCGACCTCAATGTCCTGAGTGCTGGGATTAAAGGCATGTGCTACCACTCTTGGCTTAAATGACAACTTTGTAATATAACATTTCATATAAGAATCATAATAGAAGGCTGGAGAGATGGCTTAGTGGTTAAGTACTTCCCTGTGAAGCCTAAGGACCCCGGTTCAAGGCTTGATTCCCCAGGATCCATGTAAGCCAGATGCACAAGGTGGCACATGCCTCTGGAGTTTGTTTGCAGTGGCTGGAGGCCCTAGCACACCATTCTCTCTCTCTCTCTCTCCCTCTTTTTCTGTCTCTCTCAAATAGGCAAAAAAAATTTAAAGGGCTGGAGAGATGGCTTAGCGGTTAAGCACTTGCCTATGAAGCCTAAGGACCTCAGTTCAAGGCTCAATTCCCCAGGTCCCATGTTAGCCAGATGCACAAGGGAGTGCACTTGTCTGGAGTTCGTTTGCAGTGGCTGGAGTGCCCATTATCTCTCTCTCTCTCCCTCCCTCTTTCTCTCTCTGTCTGTTGCTCTTAAATAAATAAATAAAAATAAACTAAAAAAAAATTTAAAAAAGAAATTTTAAAAAAAAGTAAGAGAATTCCTACAGCCAATTTGATCAAAATTGTTTCTTATTATTAATAATTTTTAAAAAATTCTTCTAGATGTGCTGGAGAGATGGCTTAGTGGTTAAGCACTTGCCTGTGAAGCCTAAAGGCCCCATTTCGAGGCTCGACTCCCCAGGACCCACGTTAGCCAGATGCACAAGGTGGCACATGCATCTGGAGTTTGTTTGCAGTGGCTGGAGGCTCTGGCGTGCCCATTCTTTCCCTCTCCCTATCTGCCTCTTTCTCTCTCTGTCTGTTGCTCTCAAATAAATAAATAAAAACAACAAAAAATATTTTTAAAAAATCTTCTAGGATTCTATAGTTGAAACTATAAAGTTTGTCTCATTGATAGTGGAATATTTAGGCATTTGAACTATTCACAGAGTTATATGCTTTGTACATCTCACTTGCTTCCCCTCCTCTGTCTTCCCTATATCACCTCCACTTCTGAGGTCCTTCTCAGAGAGTATAGTCCTTGCCTCACAGGTTCAGGTTGAGTACCTGTAACTACTTAAAGAATTTCTTTTGGTTTTGGTAGTGTTTAAAGGCTAAGTGAAGCCTTTAATTGATTTTTACCTGGCATTTTGTCTGCCCTTTTGCAATGAAGACCAAGTTGTGTTTTGTTGTTGTTGTTTTTGTTTTGTTTTCTGAGGTAGGGTCTCGCTCTAGCTCAGGCTGACCTGGAATTTTCTATGTAGTCTCAGGGTGGCCTTGAGCTCATGGCAACCCTCCTACCTCTGCCTCCCAAGTGCTGGGATTGAAGGTGTGTGCCACCACGCCTGGAAAAGACTAAGTTTTGTAGACTATCTCCTTATGAAAGTCCCTGTGCATGTGCTGAACTGCCCAGATACCTTCTCCAGGTCTACTGTGTCTTCTGTCATCCATCCTTCCTTCCTTCCTTTCTTTCTTCTTTCTCTCTGTCAGTATCTTTGTTTCTTTCTCAATTGCAGTAGAATTCTCTGAGTTGTTTTCTAATTCATTGGTTTTGTTCCTGACTTTTAAATCTGTTATTCACGACTTCCTTCACATTTAAAAAATTATTTATTTATTTATTTTTGGTTCATTTTTATTTATTTATTTGAGAGCGACAGACAGAGAAAGAGGCAGAGAGAGAGAGAGAGAGAGAGAGAGAGAGAGAGAGAATGGGCTCACCAGAGCCTCCAGCCACTGCAGACGAATTCCAAACGCGTGCGCCCCCTTGTGCATCTGGCTAACGTGGGTCCTGGGGAATTGAGCCTCGAACCGGGGTCCTTAGGCTTCACAGGCAAGCACTTAACCACTAAACCATCTCTCCAGCCCTATTTATTTATTTATGAGGGAGAGAGAGAGAATGAGCCTGCCAGGGCCTCTAGCCACTGCAAATGAACTCCAGATGTATATGCCACCTTGTGCCTCTGGCTTACGTAGATCCTGGGGAGCTGAACCTAGGTCCTTAGACTTCACAGGTCCTTAATTGCTAAGCCATCTCTCTAGGCTTCCATCGCATTTTTAACGTGGCATAGTTTCCTAAATTCACACCTTGACCTAAACCAAATGTCCTTATAATTTTGAGTCGTAAAATAAACATTTTATTTTGTTCTTTAAAATATTTTTCCTGGGCTGGAGAGATGGCTTAATGATTAGGGTGCTTGCCTGCAAAGTCTAAGGACCTAGGTTCGACTCCCCAGAACCCATGCAAGCCAGCTGCATATATTGGTGCATGTATTTGGAGTTCATTTGCAGTGGCTAGAGGCCCTGGAGCACTCATTCATTCATTCATTCATTCTCTCTCTCTCTCTAAATATTTTCTTTATTTATTTGAGAGAAAGAGACAGAGAGACATGAGTATGGGCACAGCAGGGCCTCCTGCAGCTGCAAATGAACTGCAGACACATGTGTTACTTTGTGCCTTGGGCTTTACATGGGTACTGGGGAATTGAACTCAGGCCGTCAGGCATTGCAAGCAAGCACCTTTAACTGCTGACCTATCTCTCCAGCCCCTCTTTTCTTTTTTTTATATAGGGCCTCACTCGAGCTGAGGCTAGCCTGAAATGCAGTCTGTACTCAGCCCAGGCTGACCTCAAACTCATGGGCTGTCCTCCTGCTCCAGCCTCCCAAGGGCCAGGCACACACACATGGTATGCTAGGGTCCCTTACCACTGCATAAGAATGCCAAACACATGCACTGCTTTTTGTGTCTGACCTTATGTGGGTACTGGAAATCAAACCTGGGCCAGCAGGCCTTGTAAACAAGTCCTCCAACCACTGACCCATCGAACCCTGCTACCAGATTTTCTTAAGAATTTGCAAATCCCTACACATATCTGCACATTGAGGGGTTGATAAAGTATAATATAGATCTTCTTGCTTCCTTTGGTTGATTTAGAGGACGTGTCAAGGGCATGCAGAGGGCATACAACATTCAGAGGCATCGCTCCTGAGCACGGGTTTCTGCTCCTTGGAAATGGTGGCAGCCCACCAGCCTCTCTGTCCTTAGCTGGCCACATTATCTTTCCCGAGAGTTAAAGATAGCAGCCATGAATGTAACATCTCGCAAAAGTGCAGGATTGGAATGAAAATCCCTTTCACTATCTGTCACAAACACATGTATTTCTGAGGCTTTTGACATGTGTATTTCTCTAGCATTCCCTGCTTCTCTCTGCCTTGCTTGCATACTTGGAGTGGCCACTTAACGCTATTGTAGTTTTTTTAAAAATAAACATAAGAGTGGCTGACATGATGGCCCAGGTTTGATTGCCCAGGGAAAGCCAGGTTCACAAGATGGCACGCGTGTCTGCAGTTAGTTCTGGCATGCCTATCTCTTCCACTTTCCCTCTCTTTCCTCACAACTAAGAAAGCAAACATTTTCAAAGTAAATAAAATAAACCTGCTAAGAAGTTACTTCTCTGAGAGAGAAGACAAGGGTTTAAAGCATCCAGGCATCCAGTCTCCTTTTCTATTTAACCCTTTAGCTTCATTCTATATACACCATTTTGTCATTGATCAACTGCTCAAAGTTTAATAATGTAAACTTTTTTCTCCCCTTTGATTTTTTTGAGGTAAGATTTCACTCTAGCCCAGGCTGATCTGGAATTCACTATGTAGTTTCAAGGTGGCCTCAAACTCACAGTGATTCTCCTACCTCTGCCTCCCAAGTACTGGGATTAAAGGCATGTGCCACAAAGCCCGGCTAAGTAATTTTTAAAAATATTTTATTTTATTCATTTATTTATTTGACAGAGAAAGAGGGAAAGAATTGGCGTGTGCGCCAGGGCCTCCAGACACTGCAAACGGATCTCCAGATGCGTGCACCCCCTTGTGCCTCTGGCTAACGTGCATCCTGGGGAATAAAACCTGGGACCTTTGGCTTTGCAGGCAAAGGCCTTAATGGCTAAGCCATCCCTCCAGCCCCGTAGCCATTTTTTGAGTTGACATTTTTGTGGATTTTTATAGGTTATTGACTTAGCTTTGTGTTCTTGTAATGGAATACCTGAAAGGAGATGTATTGGGCTGATGATACAGGTGTCTAGAAAGCAGGTGCTACCTCTGGCAAGGGCTCTCAGCCACATCACAGCATGAAGAGGAAGCAGAAAGACCTCTTGAGGAGGCTGGAGAGATGGCTTAGTGGTTAAGCGCTTGCCTGTGAAGCCTAAGGACCCCGGTTCAAGGATTGATTCTCCAGGACCCACGTTAGCTAGATGCACAACGGGGCACATGCGTCTGGAGTTCATTTGCAGTGGCTGGAAGCCCTGGCATGCCCATTCTCTCTCTCTCTCTCTCTCGCTCGCTCGCTCGCTTGCTCGCTCCCTCTCTCTGCCTCTTTCTCTCTCTGTCACTCTCAAATAACTAAATGAAAATGAACAAAAAATTTAAAAAAATGACCTCTTGAGGGGTGGGATAGCCTCGCTTTATAATAGCCTACATAGTCACAGATCTGAGCCACTCCAAAGACAGCATTCATCCACTCATGTGGTGGAGCCCTTGGAAGCTAATTACCTTCTACTAGACCCACCGCTGAAGGGCTCCACCACGTTAACACCATGCCTTGACCAAGCTTCTGACATATGACAGGACAAATCACATCTAATCATAATAGTCGTTGCCAATTTTGTGCTGATGGGAGTCCCTTTGTTTAGCCATTGTGTGGAAGGCTCTGATTTGCAGCTATATGGCCTTAAAGTGAATTGGTATACTTAGCATCTCTTCTTGCTTTGTTCAATATTTTAAGTAAAATAGAAATTACCCATCTCTTTAAGAATTTATCCATAAAATCGTTCCAGTCCAGTGCTTATGTTGGGGGGAGAAAAGCTTTCTGAGAAATAATATTTAGTTTTTATAATTATATAACAAAAACACATTTCTTTGCTGGAATAATACATAATCAAAAAGGTTATGTAGGGACTGGAGAGATGGCTTTGCAGTTAAGGATTTTGCCTGCAAAGCCTAAGGACCCAGGCTTGATTCCCCAGCACCACGAAAGCAGATGCACAAGGGGGTGCATGTATCTGAAGTCCACTTTCAGTGGCTGGAGGCCCTCGTGGACCTATTCTCTCCCTCCCTCTCTGCTTCTCTCTCTCAATCTCTCAAATAAGTAAATATAATATAATATAATATAATATAATATAATATAATATAATATAATATAAAAAGCTTATATGGAGGGTTATCTTACCTTTTATAATCACTCCTCATGGACATCTGATCTGCTAATGCTCCCATTCCTGAGCTTTCTCACTTATCTGCCTTGTGATTTATTTCTCTCCTCATCTCCACAGCAGCAGGCAGAGGCTAACCCACTGTGGGTTAAGGTGCTTGTGTCAAGATTGCAAATAAACGGGGGGTGGTGGTGGTGCTTGCAATCTCAGCACTTGAGAAGTTGGGGGTCAGCTTAAATTTGAGGTCAGTTTAAGCTACATAAGAAGGCTCTTGTCTCAGAAAACATGGTGAATTCCAGGTCAGCCTACTTTAAGTGAGATCCTACATCAAAAATAAATAAATAAATAAAAATATAAAAAATACAAAAAGAAGGGCCTGGGGAGATGGCTCAGTAGTTGCTGGGCAACCATGAGGGCTGGACTTAGGATCCCAGCTCCCATATGAATGCCAGGTAGGCACACGGGTATGTGGCCCACTTGTAATCCCAGTGGTTAGGCAGTGGAGAGAGAGCATTCCCGGGGCAAGTTAACTAGCTCAGCTAGCCTAATCAGTGAGCTCTGGGTTCGAGAAAGAGGCCCTACTCAGTAAATAAAGTGTAGAGTGATCAAGAAAGACAACTGAGGGGGAGAGGAGGAGGAGAAGGAAGGGAATTATAAATTGACTCTTTGGTCAACCCTCCCCTATCCCTCTGAAAAATAATAAACACACAGAAACAGAGAAAGGGAAAGGTTCCATTCCTTTCTCAGGCTGGTGGCTCACCAGCCTGTGGTCTATGAAGGGAGGTACTCTCCTCTAGTTGGGAGAATTCCTTTTTCCTTTGGAGTGAAGCCAGTTAGCCTTCTGCCTGCCCCAGCCATCACACTAGCGCCCGCCAAGAGAGCCCGGCTTTTTGCTAGGGAATTACCACCTATATCAAGTATGAGGTCAAATGATGTAAAAGCCATATCAGGAAACATGCTGTGTGTGAGCCATGCCCTGTGCCCTGGGTATTGGCACCTCTAAGATTTCCCAAGCTGTTTTGCTCCAGTCTTGGCTCTCTAGAGCAGAGAGTAATGGCCGACTTCTCCCCCCAGCTCGTCTGGTTTCTCTCTGCATAATGTTCCTCATTATATCCATTCATTAGACAGGGGGATGGCGCCCGTTCCTGGCTCCACTGTGACCCAGAGAATCCCCTGCATTTTCATGAGAATTCGGGAAAGTGGAGAATCCAAACATATGTGCACCAACTGCCATCTTGAACCAGAAATACTGCACTTTCTTTCCCTAAAAGTCATTTTTGTTTTATTTTGTTTTAGTTTTTGAGGTAGGTTCACACTCTAGTCCAGGTTGGCCTGAAACTCACTCTGTCAGCCCCAGGCTGGCCTCGGACTCACAGACATCCTCCTACCTCTGCCTCCCTAGTTCTGTGATTAAAGGCATGCGCCACCACACCTGGCTAAAAATAACGATTCCTTACCAAGAAAACGTTTCCTTTACATTTTCCTTATTTCTTGCTGAAATTCATTAGGCAACAACAGTCTCTGGCCCTTGGTGCGCTGATAGCAGGATGGAAACTGCTTGCTAGACTGAAAGCAAAAGGGGATCGGGGGCTCTTGTCTTGGTACCCCCAGAACTTTTTGCATAAAACAGGTGCCTAAGAAATTGTTGTGAGTTCATTCAGAAAGTAACTCTGGTAAGAACTGCTTCTTTAGCATGGGGTAATGGGCAGAAATGAAGATGGCCTCGGGAGCCTGGGCGCCCAGTGACCACCTGCATACAGAGCCACAGATGGTAATAGAGAGAGGTAATATTCTGCGATGCACAGGCGCCGGGTGAACTAGCAGCAGCCCACCCAGGGGACACCAATCAACCACTTCACGGCAGAGTTCGTACACATCAGAGTGTAACACGCTTTGTCATTTCCTCAATCTGAAATGGAGAGAAAAAGTCATGTGGTAGCAGGGATAGAAGGGGGAAGGGGAGATTTATTCTGCGATGATTTATTCCCCTAAATCTATGAGGAACATATTTGGAATTCTCACTAGAAGACTTGAGGCCCTTCGGCTGGAAACTGTATTACTTCAGGAAGTGTATATTTGGCTGGGAATTTAAAGATTGCTTTCTTTATTAGGTAAAGACATCATTTCTGAATTTACTAATGTGTTTGGAACGTGAGTCTCTTAAAAAATCTAAAATGTGAAATAGTTTCTTCTATATAAAAGCATTTAAAACAGAGTAGGCTCTGTAAGTAAAACTGCTAATTCATCATTATCAACTTTGTATAAAAATATAAAAATTGCCAATTGTCTTACATCTGAAAGGGATGAAAGCACAGAAAGTCCTTACTATAAGGCAGAATAAGTCACAAATCATTTTAGCCATTTTTTTTTTTTTTTTCTGAGACAAGCTACACAGCCCAAGCTTGACTGCACAGTTCTCCAGCTTCAGTCTCCTGAGCGCAGGTGATGCTGGGGTCTAACATATACGTCATGCCGGGCTCTAAGAAAAAAATGTGATTTTTTAAAGGAGAACACATCTTCCATTTTGCAAATAATTATTGAGGGTCTAGAATGTGACAGATTTTGTTCTAATGGTGGGATTTAATGGCAACAAGTAGGAAAAATTTCTTGCTATCATAAAGCTAAACTTCTTGCGAATAGAGACAATTAAAAGAATAAAGGAGTAAAATAATTAGCATGGCATATGGCTATAAGTCTCATGGAGATAGGGAAACAGGTCAGGGGGCTATGGAGTACCAAAATGGGGCTTGTATTAATTTCTATATCAGTTTACATTAGATTTGCATAAGCCTGGATTAAAGTGAAGCAAATTCATCATACATTTCTATAGATCATAAGTACAAATGTGTCTCACTGGGCTACAGTCAGTACTTCAGCAGGGCTGCCTTCCTTCTGGAAGCCTCCGGAGGAGAATCTGTTTCCTTGCCTTTTGCAGCTTCCAAAGGCTGCCCACAGGCCCTGGCGTGTGGCCCTGTCCCAGACCTGTTTCTGTCATCAACCCTTCTCTGACCTTCACCCTTCTTCTAATAAGCACCTTTGTAATGCTTCTGAGCACACTTAATTCAGAATCATCTCCTCATTTCAAGTCCTTCGCCATGTAACATGACATATTCTCGGGATTGAGAGGTTAGGACATGAATTCCTGTAGTAACACGTCTACCAGAGTGGACAAGTGCAATTGTAATCAATGTGGTCAAAGGTGGGTTTGCTGAGAAGGTCACACTTGCGCAGAGATGAAGAAGACAGGTCAGCCTTGAGGCTATCTGCGGAGAACCTGCAGTAACAGGAAATGGGCTCTTGCCATGTCAAATCCTGAAACTGAAGGAAGCTGGTGCAATGAAGACGAGTGAGGAGGCGGGTGTGACAGGAAAGAGACCGGGAGGAGGCACAGGGACTGACTGGGAGGGGAGCCGCTGCCATCATGACTGGATCTGGAGGTTACGGTGAAGGTTTGAAGTAGATCCTGAATGGACTGTGGAGACCGGCACTGTCTGAGAAGTGACATCATCCGACTTTTATTTTTAAATGATGATTACCCAGCTAGGACAGCAGGTAGAGCATGAGACTGAGTTTTAAATGATTCTTTTTTTTTGGCAGCGGGGAGGAGGGTTTGAAGTAGGGTCTCACTGTAGCCCAGGCTGGAATTCACTATGTAGTCTCAGGGTGGCCTCAGTCTCATGGCAACCCTCCTACCTCTGCCTCCCAAGTGCTGGGATTAAAGGTGTGCGCCACCATGCCCAGCTGGTTCATATTTTTTTAATATTCTATATTTATTTATTTATTTATTTATTTATTTGGCAGGGAGAGAGAGAGAATGGGTGCACCAGGCCCTCGAGCCACTGCAAACGAACTCTAGACACATGCACCACCTTGCACATCTGACTAAAGTGGGTCCTGGGGAATCGAACCTGGGTCCTTTGGCTTTGCAGACAAATGCCTTAACCGCTAAGCCATGCCTCCAGCCCTGATTCATTTTCTTAATTGAGAATTTTAATATATGAACATACTGTAGCTCTATCATATTCCCATCCATTATCCTCTTCTGTCCCCTTGCCCCACCCCCATTCCACCAAGGACCCTTTTCTTTCTAGGTAGTCCTTCCTCTGTTGGGTTGTCTCATTTCTTTTGCCCTCCTCCACCCTCCATGGCAAAATGTTGATGGGCACAGATCTAAGTGAGATTGGTAACCGCTGTGGGGTCATGAATGTACCAGTTGATCAGGTCAAAAGGTAAGTACTCCTTCCCACCCTCTGACTCCTACGTTCCTTCCGCTCCCTCTTCTGCAGCATTACCTGAGCCTTGGAGGGTGTGATGGAGATATCTCATTTAGGGTGGAGCTCTAATGATTTTTTTTTCAAGGTAGGGTCTCACTCTAGCCCAGGCTGAGCTGGAATTCACTATGTAGTCTCAGCGTGGCCTCAAACAGTGATACTCCTACCTCTGCCTCCTAAACGCTGAGATTAAAGTTATGAGCCACCATGCCTAGCCTCTACTGCTTTTTGTTATTTCTAAATTATGGATGGACAGAGGGCCTCGTGAAGAACAGAGTAAGCAGTCTGGCTTGTGGATCTTGGGAATCTAGAAAGGAGGGGAATAAAAGGAGACTGGAGGCTAGGGAGATGTCTCAGCAGTTAAGGTGCTTGCTTGCAATGCTTAACAGCCAAGGTTCGCTTCCCCAGTCTCTACATAATGCCAGGTGCACCAAGTGGCACATGCATCTGGAGTTCATTTGCAGCAGCAAGAGGTCGTGGTATACTCATTCTTTCCCTCTGTCTCTTTCCCACTATCTTTCTCTCTGAGTTTGCAAATAACTAAATAATTAAAGAAACAAAGGAAAGAGAAGGAGGCTGGGGTGAGGAATGATAGGTTTCTTGAACTAATCGACATACTCGGGACAGTGGGGTTGGTCTTGATGGACTCGAGGCCCGCAGCGGTGGAGAGGCGGAGCTGAGCGTTGAGCGTGGAGAGTAGGCCTGGAGACGGAGCCAAGGAGAGCCCATCACCTGTCCTCACCTCTGCCCATCCCTTCTCTCCCCTAGCTCTCGACCCCTTGGCTCCGCATCCTTGGCAAGGAGAGGTTTGACTCTCATGCCACTTAGCATCCTATCCTGCCTAGAAACGTTACTTAGCTCCTGGTACCTAGTTTTCCTGAAGATGACTGCTTTCAAGGTGCATATTATCTTGTTTTCTGAAAATGGAGCGTGTGAAAGGTCAGTACTATAGAAACCTTGTGTGCTTTGCCAACTCTGAGTTCCTTGGAAAGTGAGAGAGTTGATACGAAAATAATAAATACAATTTCTGAGAACCTAAAAAAATGCACACACCTTTATAAACAACACAAAAACATAAGCCAGGCTGCTCATGGTCAATGAACTTTGCTGTCCCCAGGTACCCAGAGCCCTGGACACTGATAAACCTAATAGTAAGCTAGGGAGAATGACTTATTTATTTACGTATTTATTTATTTATTTTTGGTTTTTCAAGGTAGGATCTCTCTCCAGCCCAGGCTGACCTGGAATTCACTATGTAGTCTCAGGGTAGCCTCGAATTCATGGCTATCCTCCTACCTCTGCCTCCCGAGTGCAGGGATTAAAGGCGTGTGCCACCACGCCCTATGACTTTTTTATTTATTTGATAGAGAGGGAGGCAGGTAGAGAGAGAGAGAAAGACCACACCAGGGCCTCTAGTCACTGCAAGTGAATTCCAGATGCACATGCCAACTTGTGCATCCGGCTTACATGGGTACTGGAGAATTGAACCTGTGTCTTTAGGCTTCACAGACAAGCACTTTAACTGTTAAGCCATCTCTCCAGTCTGAGAATGACTTTTGATCTTTAACATAAGAATTTAGAACTTTGAGACTAGAACTATAGTTCAGTGGCAAAATGCTTTCCTAGCATAAGTGGACCCTAGAATCAAGTACTCCTCACCAAAAAATAAAGTAAAATAAAATAAAATAAATAATAAACCTCATAAAAACAAACAAGGTTTAGAACTCTAACCTTTTGGCATACAAAGACAGCGATATTTATTATCAATTAATATTCCTTAAGCATTAATATCATTGAATTTTACTTTAAAAGAACTTTGATTAAGAGAATGTTACCTTTTCATCTGAGGAGGTTGTTTTTAACCTGTGGGAAATGAACTAGTTAATCCCATATGATTCCACTGTCTTATGTTATACATTATCTGTGAAAGTCTACATGGGTCGCCTTGAACATCTTGTAGGTTAGAAAATAGCTTAGGAAGGAAGCATCAATCCTGGAAACAAACTTGATGGTGAGTGAGCTAATGTGTTACTTTGACCCATCTCAGAGCTTTCTGGGTACCAACACTGTGCCATTCACTGGGAGCACACAGGGGTCCTCAGTGGAGTGGCAGTCAGTGGGAGCATGGCCTCCGTGCTGGGAGGGAGCCAGACTGTCCTTGCAGGGAGAAACTGTCCATGCCCTTAACGGCAGAACCGTTAATCCAGTTCTGGAGTGGAGAGTTTAGTAGTTCGTTTCACAGAATGGCTAATCCTACACTTTAAGAGAATAAAGATCATGGGCTGGAGACATGGCTTAGCGGTTAAGCGCTTGCCTGTGAAGCCTAAGGACCCCAATTTGAGGCTCAATTCCCCAGGATCCACGTTAGCCAGATGCACAAGGGGGCGCACGCGTCTGGAGTTCATTTGCAGTGACTGGAGGCCCTGGTGTGCCCATTCTCTCTCTCTATCTGCCTCTTTCTCTCTCTGTCTGTTGCTCTCAAATAAATAAATAAAAATAAATGAAAAAAATTTTAAAAAGAGAGAGAATAAGGGTCAGGAAATCCTAGATACAAACTGTCTCCACACCCATGACATTTCTACCCTAGATATGACAACTCTGACTTTTCTCTCTCCCATTCCTAGTCGTCAGAGTGACATGTCTAATCGAGCAACTTAAGAACAACAAATTGGGTCTGTAGCCAGCTCATAGATGTCCCTTTGGCAACTTAGTCTCATATGCTGTTACTTAGGCCCAGGACTGAATATGACGTCTGCTTGATTCTGTGGTTCATAATGGGAAGCCCATCAGGTACTATTTAACATCTCATGCCAGCTAACAGATTGGCCAGAAACACTGGTGAAATAAGAACAACAAAGAGCTCTTAGGTATTTTTCTTATTTCACCATTGGTTTGGAGCCTATGTGGGAAAGGCAGATACTAATTTTGAACCCGTCAGTGGAGGAAAAGGTGTGCTTTCCGTCATAATAGCTAAGGTAGCAGAATGGAAGCCTGCAGGTGCCTTGTCCCTTTGTGTTCCTGAGGGTGGGGACTCCTGCTGGAAAACAAGCAATGGAAAGACAGCAGTGCCAGGGACATTAGAAGGAGAGTGAGCCTGGACAGCACAAACGCCTGCAGCCAGCTGTGTCTGAGACCTGTG
This sequence comes from Jaculus jaculus, assembly GCF_020740685.1. NCBI lineage: Eukaryota > Metazoa > Chordata > Mammalia > Rodentia > Dipodidae > Jaculus > Jaculus jaculus. The sequence continues at coordinate 25,106,302 of NC_059105.1, forward strand.
AGTTTTTCAGTTATAGGCGACAACACATCCACTCTTTTTAAAAATATTTTGTTGGGGGCTGGAGAGATGGCTTAGCGGTTAAGCGCTTGCCTGTGAAGCCTAAGGACCCCGGTTCGAGGCTCGGTTCCCCAGGTCCCACGTTAGCCAGATGCACAAGGGGGTACACGCGTCTGGAGTTTGTTTACAGAGGATGGAAGCCCTGGCGCGCCCATTCTCTCTCTCTCCCTCTATTTGTCTTTCTCTCTGTGTCTGTCACTCTCAAATAAATAAATAAAAATTTAAAAAAAAAAAAGTTTAAAAAAAAAATATTTTGTTGCCAGGCGTAGTGGCGTACACCTTTAATCCCAGCACTCGGGAGGCAGATGTAGGAGAATCGCCATGAGTTCGAGGCCACCCTGAGACTACATAGTTAATTCCAGGTCAGCTTGGACCAGAGTGAGACCCTACCTTGAAAATCATATATATATATATTTACTTATTAGAGAGAGGGGGTTTTACCCCCCTCTTGCCTTCTTGTGGACCAGAGCTCTTCATAATCTCTCCTCTTTCCTTCTATTAATCTAATAAAGTCTCTCTAATTAAAAATATTCAGGAGGGCTGGAGAGATGGCTTAGTGGTTAAGTGCTTGCCTGTGAAACCTAATGACCCGGGTTCAAGGCTTGATTCTCTAGGACCCACGATAGCCAGATGCACAAGGGGGTGCACGCATCTGGAGTTCGTTTGCAGTGACTGGAAGCCCTGGTGCACCCATTCTCTCTCTCTCTCTCTCTCTCTCTCTCTCTCTCCCTATCTGCCTCTTTCCCTCTCTGTCACTCTCAAATAAATAAATAAAAATGAACAAAATTTAAAAAAATAAAAAATAAAAATAGTCAGAAAAGAGAGAAAGAGAGAAAGAAAGAGAGATAGAGAAAAAATGGGCATGCCAAGACCTCCAGCCATTGCAAATGAACTCCAGATGTGTGCAGCACCTTGTGCGTCTGGCTTATATAGGTCCTGGGGAATGGAACCTAGGTCCTTTGACTTTGCAAGCAAGCACCTTAACTGCTAAGTCATCTTTCCAGCCCCACATCCACTCTTGCTCAAGAAATTCAGAGTTAACTTTTGGACCCTTGCAACTGAAAGAGACCTGACCAATATTGCTCAGAAATGGACTCCTTTTCTTGAATCTTAGTCACAGAACATCTGCATTTTAAATTGTTTCTGAATTGGAAAAAAAAGTTAATTAAAAGGTGTAAGACATTATTAGCATGAGCTTACAATTTTAGTAACATTGGCATAGTAGAAGAATAGAAAAATAGGATAGGACAGGATAGGATAGGATAGGGTTAATAGAAGTTACTCAGGAGGAGAACGGGCTCCCATATGAGGAGTAACTACTTCATGTTGCCCTTTGGTTTTTGAGCTTTTGGTACTATCTTGTATTGGTAATATTTGGGTGATACCTGTTTGTTGTTGTTGTTGTTATTGCTATTACAGAATACTACAGACTACATGATTTGGGGAAAACAGAGATTTATTTATTATAATTCCAGAGGTGGAAATTCCACAGGACAAGCATTTGTGGAAGGTGTTCTTGCTGAGCCATCCATGGCAAAAGGACAAAAAGGAGATGAAAGAGCAGGAAGAGCCAACCTTGCTGTCATAGCCAGCCCACTCCCTCAGCAGGAAGCCCGGTGCTGGGATGAGGCATCAGCCCCTCATGAGGGCACAGCCATCCAACCCTAACCCCTCTCATCAATTGGGCCTTACTTGCCTATTGCATTCGAATGAAATCTCCAGTACATGAACTTTGAGGACACATTTATTTACTTTTATGTACTTTTAAAAACTTTATTCGACCAGAAAGAGAGTGAGGATGGGCATGTCAGGGTCTGCAGCCACTGCAAATGAAGTCCAGATGCATGTGCCACCATGTGCATCTGGCTCACCTGAAGAGTCAAACCTGGGTCCTTAGGCTTCACGTCTCTCCAGCCCTGGGGACACATTTAAACCACAGCACTGGCAGTTTAATTTTTTTTCACACTTGGGCATATGTCTGATTTCAAACCTCAAACAGCAAAAACTTTAGTAGTTCATATTTGCAGTTTTTGAAAGAATGATCACTTTTGGAAGAAGAAGGAAATGAAAAAAATTTGAAAGACTTAAGTATGCACCCTTGAAGAAGATGACAGAAGGAAATTTATACTAATTAGAGAAATCAACAGATACTTCTTCTGGCATGTGTGAGTCCCTGCTCATGACCCCCAGGATGCGAAGAAGGATCAGAAGAAACAATATTTAAACTTATTTCACATTTGTCTCATTTACATTGATAGGAAGACAACAATGACAGTCTTCATGGAAGAATTTCCTAAAGGCTCCCTCATTAAGACTCAACTGGAGCACTGAGACCAGGAATAGAAGAAGGTGGAAATTCTCCTAGGAATGCTCTTCACTAAGGTCAGAACCACTGGCTTGCATATCTGAAATGGGATACCCACTGTGTATATAATTTGGCGATCACAGGGGAGGAAGACAATAGGGTTTAAGAGAGCAACAGGAAATCTAAACAGACGACTCACTTAACTGTGAAATTGGTTGCTTAATGGTTGGAATGTCTAGACTGAGTCCACATGTAATCATGTATCATACTACAAAAAAAATAGTAGAAATAAGCTACCTACATGAGAATCTATGAACCAGATATATATTAGATAATTCTAAGAATTTATACTTATTTGCCTTTTCTGTTTCTCTTTTCTTAAAAAAAGTTCAATAGGTTCTTTATGCTATTTATAACATTGTTGAAAGTGCCTCTAAAAGTGTCTGTCAAAACAAAATGGCTTCACTTCATTAATTTTAGCAAACCCCTCCATGATCTTTCTCCAAGCAAATGTGTGCCAGAAAAGATCGTTCATAGAGCTCCTCCCATCTCAGTTTTGAAGTAGACAAAATGGAAAATTAATCTAGTAAGGTAATGCAAGTTGAGAATAAACTCATCTTTATTCCTTATCATAGTAACTAGGGAGGATAAACTCAGTGGAAATTTAAAAAAAAAAAAAAGTCAAATAAGATGACATCACTTACCCCAAGGAAAAAGTATAGCTAATTTGTCTTCATACCTATCAAATGCTAACTGATGTAAAACTTAAAATGTTAACTTTAAAAATTAGGTTCATAGCCAGGTGTGATGGTGCGCCCCTTTAATCTTAGCATTTGGGAGGCAGAGGTGGGAGGATTGCTGTGAGTTCAAGGCCACCCTGGGACTACATAGTGAATTCCAGGTCAGCCTGGGTTAGAGTGAAACCCTACCTAGAAAAATAAGAAAAAAATAATTAAGGGCTAGAGACATGGCTTAGCAGTTAAGTTGTTTGCCTGCAAAGCCAAAGGACCCAGGTTTGATGCCCCAGGACCCCTGTAAGCCAGATGCACAAGCTGGCACATGTATCTGGATTTCCTTTGCAGGGGCTGAAGGTCTTAGCATGCCCATTCTCTCTCTCTCACCCCCCCCCAGCCTCTTTCTCTCTTTCAAATAAATAAATAAATAAAATTTTTAAAATAATATTTTTAAAAATTAGGTTCCTAAATATACACAGAAAAACTTTTTTTTTTTTTTTTGGTTTTTCGAGGTAGGGTCTCACTCTAGCCCAGACTGACCTGGAATTCACTATGGTGTCTCAGGGTGGCCTCGAACTCTCGGTGATCCTCCTACCTCTGCATCCCGAGTGCTGGGATTAAAGGCGTGCGCCACCACGCCCGACTGTCAGAAAAACTTTTTACTACTATAAAAATGAGACAAGAAGTCATAATTTTTCTAACTTTATGTCTAGTATATGTGACTTGATATGTCACAGCGAATATTTCTTTAATAAAACTCATGCAGATTTTTTGGTGTAAAATTTTCTATGCAACCTGGAATTTATTCTTTGATTTTTAAAAATTATTTTGTTTATTTTTATTTATTTATTTGAGAGCAACAGACAGAGAGAGAAAGAGGCAGAGAGAGAGATGAGAGTGGGCGTGCCAGGGCTTCCAGCCACTGCAAACGAACTCCAGACGCGTGCGCCCCCCTTGTGCGGCTTACGTGGGTCCTGGGGAATCGAGCCTTGAACCGAGGCCCTTAGGCTTCACAGGCAAGCGCTTAACTGCTAAGCCATCTCTCCAACCCTATTCTTTGATTTTTAATGACAGTGACTATGATACTTTTTTTTAAACATTTTATTTATTTATTTTATTTATTTGAGAGCGACAGACACAGAGAGAAAGACAGATAGAGGGAGAGAGAGAGAATGGGCGCGCCAGGGCTTCCAGCCTCTGCAAACGAACTCCAGATGCGTGCGCCCCCTTGTGCATCTGGCTAACGTGGGACCTGGGGAACCAAGCCTCGAACTGGGGTCCTTAGGCTTCACAGGCAAGCGCTTAACCGCTAAGCCATCTCTCCAGCCCACATTTTTGAATGATTGTCTTACATTTCTTTTCCCCTTGGAGAAAGCGCATTTGTGATCTTTCTTTTTTAATTTTTATTTATTTATTTGAGAGAGAGAGAAAGGCAGAGAAAGGGATAGAGATAATGGGTGCTCTAGGGCCTCCAGCCACTGCAAATGAACTCCAGACACGTGCGCCCCCTTGTGCATCTAGCTTACGTGGGTTTGGCTTTGCAGGCAAATGCCTTAACCATTAGGCTATCCCTTAGCCCACATTTGTGATCTTTTAACTACTCAGAGAGATATTTCAGAGCAGAGAGCTTAACGCACTCCTAGCATGGAAGTAATATGATAAATTGTGATCATTTTATTCTGATAATTTCCTTATGTAAAAAGCTAGGCCAAGTGTCTACCATAAATGAACCAGTACCTTCTTTGTTAGTTCTAAATTGCTGCATTTGCAGAATTACTTTATTGCACACAATAGACACCAATTATAGCTATCATGGTGTAGCGGTTTGATTCAGGTATCCCTCATAAACTTAGGTGTTCTGAATGCTAGGTTCCCAGCTGATAAAGATTTGGGAATTAACACCTCCCAGAGACACTGTATTGTTGAGGGCGGACTTATGGGTGTTAGAGCCAGCTCCCCCTTTGCTAGTGTTTGGCACACTTTCCTGTTCCTGTTGTCCATCTTATGTTGGCCAGGAAGTGATGTCCACCCTCTGCTCATGCCATCGTTTCCCCCTGCCATCAGGAGCTTCCCCTTGAGCCTGTAAGCCAAAATAAACCTCAGAGCCGGGCGTGGTGGCTCATGCCTTTAATCCCAGCACTCGGGAGGCAGAGGTAGGAGGATTGCCATGAGTTCGAGGCCACCCTGAGACTCCATAGTAAATTCCAGGTCAGCCTGGGCTAGAGTGAGACCCTACCTCGAAAAACAAAAACATAAACAACAAAAAAAAACAAACTCTTTTCCCCACAAGCTGCTCTTAGTGAGGTGATTTCTACCAGTGATGCAAACCTGACTGCAACACATGGGCAAGAAAAGAATGTTCCAGAAGAAAGTCAGAGTCTTCCAGAATCAGCATACATTAGAGAAGTAGAATTGGGTCACACGCTTCTCTGAACCTCAGATTTTACAATGTGCAAGTGGGTTAAAGGTGGCTTAGCACCTCTTTCTCCCCTTTCCAGGAAAACTTCTTTTCTGCTTGAAGCCTTTCAAGACTGTCCATTGCCCCTAGTACAGCCAAGTCAATTCCACAAAGCCTCTGACCTTGGAGGATTTCAGATATGTTACCCGTACCAACTTTCTCTTTCCAACTTCCCCTCGCCACCAGCCCTATGCAGTCTGAACTAGATCACCCTCCCAGGCCAAGTCCTTGTGAATGCTAAGCTAGAGCTTCCCAGCGGGTCTGTCAAAGCCCAAAAGCCTTTCTGTAAGTTGCAAATACGTCAAGACTGAGATCTTTAGGATGGCTAAAAGCACAGTGGGTCTGTGAACCCTGGTGAGCAGTGACATGAGAAATGAGGAAGCCTGGTTTTAGTTATGTTGACCTACAAATGTATCAACCTTCCCTCCAATCCTGGGCTTTCATCCAAGATGTCCATCTCCACTGCCCATAATACTCTTCCCAAAGTCTTCACCCACTCACCCTTTGAAACTCAATTTTTGCACCAATTCTTCTAGGAAACCTTCCCTGGCTCCCCATGTTTGGCCGGTGCATTCTATGACGCAGGATCCCAAGTCTCTTTACTCTGCCTCTTGAAATATTTGCAGCCCTTAAAATACTTCTCCTTGGGATGGAGAGATTGCTCAGTGGTTAAGGTGTTTGCCTGCAAAGCCTAATGACCAGGGTTTGATTCCCCAGTATCCACATGTGATAGTTTGAATAGATGTCTCCCAATAGATAAAAGAGGTTTTTTTTGTTTTGTTTTTTATTGACAACTTCCATAATTGTAGATAATAACCCATGCTAATTCCCTCCTTCCATTTTCCCCTTTGAAACTACATTCTCTGTTAGATCCCTTCCCCTTCTCAATCAGTCTCTCTTTTATTTTATGTCATCATCTTTTCTTCCTGTTCTGATGGGCTTATGTAGGTAGTGTAGGGCACGGTGAGGTCATGGATATCCAGACCATTTTGTGTCTGGAAAAGTGCATTGTAAGGAGTCCTACCCTTCCTTTGGCTCTTACAGTCTTCCTCTTTTTTTTTTTTTTAAACATCTAGTTTTATCTATTTTTTTTTATTTTTTAGAGACAAAGAGAAAGACAGGGAGAGAATGGGCCCTCCAGGGCCTCCAGTCACTGCAAACAAACTCCAGATGCATGCGCCCCCTTGGGCATCTGGCTTACGTGGGTCCTGGAGAATCGAACCAGGGTACTTAGGCTTCCCAGGCAAATGCCTTAACTGCTAAGCCATCTCTCCATCCCAGCTCTTACATTCTTTCCACCACCTCTTCCACATTGAACCCTGAGCCTTGGAAGGTGTGATAGATATATTTCAATGCTGAGTACTCCTCTGTCACTTCTTCTCAGCACCATGGTGCCTTCTGAGTCATCCTAAAGTCACTGCCATCTGAAAACAGAAGCTTCTCTAACCCTAAGTGAGAGTAGCATTAATATATGGGTATGAACTTTAAGAGAAGTACTTACTGGGCAGTTTGGTGAACATAGTATATACATTTAGCCAGACAGCAGCAGAGGTTACACCCCGAGGACTCATGACTACCCCTGTTGTAGGCTTTCAGTATCAGGGATGTATACCCTCCCATAGAGTGGGCCTCCAGTCCAACTAGAGAATGGTTGGTTTCCACCATGACAGACGTACCACTATTGCACCCATTGGCTCATTTGGCCTGGTTGGCCAAATATAAGGTTTGCGGTGTCCACTGTTGAGCATCTTCACTGGTGATTTCTCTCTCTTCCATTGAACTGCATGCAGTGTAGCTCTTTCCAGCTTTCTCCCAGCTGGTCTACATGTAGGAGGCTTCCAGCTCAGCTCTGGCAGGATTTCTCAGTGACCTTGCAGCCCAAGCATGTGGAGTCTTCAGCAATAGGGTCTTACCATCTATTCCTGGTGGGAAACCAAGAGCCCTGGCAATGGCCTATAATGTTTCAGGGGAGAAACAGGAGTTTTACTCAAGCTTGTAATGTAGATCTCCAGCGGCCTGGCTGGAGGAGGTGTCACTGCGGGCAGATCTTAGGGTCCGGCCCCAAGGCATGTTTGGAGGCAGATCTGTTTCCAGACGGCACAGCATGCAGAGTGCTGGGGTTCTGCCAGCATGGGGCCCTGGAGTGGCTTGCCTGCGATGCTGGTCGTGGCATTTCTCTCTGCATGGATCTGTAAAGTGGTCCTGCTTCTTCTGCCGGTATGCAACTTCCCCTCGATCTATAAGCTTCAATAAATCCCTTCCTTCTTGGCTGGAGAGATGGCTTAGCAGTTAAGTGTGTGTCTGTGAAGCCTAAGGACCCAGCTTCAAGGCTTGATTCCCCAGGACCCATGTTAGCCAGATGCACAAGGGGGTGCATGAGTTTGTTTGCAATGGCTGGAGGCTCTGGCGCACCCATTCTCTCTCTCTCTCTCTCTTACTCTCAAATAAATAAAAATAAACAAAAAATATTTTTAAAAAATCCCTTCCTTCCATAAACCGTGTCTGGTCTGGAGGTTCATCACAGCGATATTGTAGCTGACTGCTACACCATGTAAAGCCAGTTTGTTTCCCATGGCTAGAGGACCTGGCATGTCCATTCTCTCTTTTTCTATCTGCCTTTTCTCTCTCTCTTTCTCTCACATAAATAAATGAACAAAATATTTTTTAAAATCCTTCTCCTTAATATCTGTCTCCCTCACTAAATACCTGTGGAGCAGCAACTTAGCCTAGTTTTACCACCAAATCTTTCACAGTGAGAACAATGTTGCTGTGTGATGAATATTCAATAAAATTTTGTGGCTGAGTAATCCCTAGCAATTGTGATTTCCCACATTTACACAAATAAAAATAACAATTATTGTTCTTTTAAAGTCATTTTTGTAAATAAAATCCCTTTTTATTTAGAAATAAAGAAAATGGAGCACTAAAAACAAAAATCAACAAAATACTTAAGGTGGACCCACTCGTGAGTGGGAGCTTGCTAATAGGTACTCAGAGAAGGACATAGAGACATAGGCCTGTGATCCCAGCACTTGGGAGGCTAAAGCAGGAGAACTGAGGGTTTGAAACCAGCCAGGATATATTAGTGAGGGGCTGGATTTTTTAATGATTTTATTTATTTTTTATTTATTTATTAGAGACAGAGACAGGGAGGGAGAGAGAGAGAGAGAGAGAATGGGCACACCAAGGCCTCTAGCCACTGCAAACAAACTCCAGACACATGCACCATCATGTACATCTGTGTGGTGGTTTGATTCAGGTGGACCATAAATTTAGGTGTTGTGAATGCTAGCTCTCCAGCTGATGGATATTTGGGAATTAATGCCTCCTGGAGAGAGTGTATTGTTGGGGGTGGGCTTATGGGCTTTATAGCCAGTTTCCCCATGCCAGTGTTTGGCACACTCTCCTGTTTCTATGGTCCACCTTATGTTGGCCAGGGGGTGATGTCCATCCTCTGCTCATGCCATCGTTTTCCCCTGCCATCGTGGAGCTTCCCCTCGAGCCTGTATGCCAAAATAAAACTCTTTTTTCTCAGAAGCTGCTCTTGGTTGGGTGATTTCTACTAGCAATGCGAACCAGACTGCAACAATCTGGCTTACGTGGGACCTGGAGAATTTAACTGGGGTCCTTAGGCTTCATAGGCACGTTCCTTAACTGCTAAGCCATCTCTCTGGTACGTCATCCCCCCTTTTTTTAAATAGCAAAACCAAACCAGAGCGAGCCAGATGTGGGGACGCATGCCTGTAATTCCAGATCTCAAGAGACAGAGGTAGGAGGATTGCCATGAGTTCTAGGCTACCCTGAGAATTTACAGTGAATTCCAGGTCAGCTTGGGCTAGAGTAACAACTTCCCTTGGGAAAAAAACAACAAAAAAAAAAAAAAAAAAAAAAAAAAAAAACCAGAGAGAAAGAGAATAAGAACTAGGTATTATAGTCACGCTCCACGATGCTGGATGAACTTCCAAACCAGAGAGAGCTTAAGGGAGGAAGGAATTTATTTGAAGCTTACAGATGCAGGGGAAGTTCCGTCCATGGTGGAAGAAGTTGATCCCCTTTCATAGATCTGAGAAGTGAGACACATCCACACACCAGCAAGAGCAAAACCAGCAGCAAACCAGCAGGGACCCCAGGCAGAGCTCAAGCGCTCCGTATACCTTTAGGCTGGAAATCAGATCCAAACACACCTTTGGGCTGGTCCTCAGGATCTGCCCCCAGTGACAGCTCTTCCGGCCAGGTGGCTGGAAATCAAACTTACAAACTTTAATAAAACTCCTGAGTCTATTAGGGGTATAAGTTCCAACTATCACACTAGGTTTCCTGGTTTTGCTCTTATCAAAGTAGAGAAACTAGAACCCATTTTCAGAAGACTTATATGGCTGCCACAGTCAAAGGCAGACTTTAGGTCACAAGATATACTGGCCTGACCCACTGCTGCCATCTGTCTCCTGGTCTATCTGAAATTTCAAGCATTTGGAGAGGTGTAGCTATGAAGAAGTTTGATTATTTGTCATGTTTCTATTTTGCAGGTTTTTTGTTTGCTTGTTTTTGGGTTTTCAAGGTAGGTCTCACTTTGGCCCAGACTGATGTGGAATTCACTATGTAGTCTCAGGCTGGCCTCGAACTCACAGTGATCCTCCTATCTTTGCCTCCCAAGTGCTGGGATTAAAGGTGTGAGCTACCATGGCTGGCTATTTTGTATTTTGATTTTAAAGTATACCTAAGGGACAGGGGGAGATGGCTCAGAAGTTGAAGGTGCTTGCTTGCAAAGCTTCATGGTCCAGGTTCAGTTCCCCAGTACCCATGTAAAGCCAGATGCATAAAGTGGTGCATGTATCTGGAGTTTGTTTGCAGGGACAAAGGACCCTAGCATGCCCAGTCACACATTCATGTTCTCTCTCCCCCTCCACCATATCTCTCTCTCTTTCTCAAATATGTATATGTAAATCAATCATATATTTTCAGCATACATCTAAGGGTCAGGTGCGATGGCTCTTAGCTATAATTGCAGCACTAGGGAGGGTTTGTCCATTCTCTCCCTTCCCACCCCATCTCTCTTTCTATCTGCCTCTCTTTCAAATAAACAAAATATTTTTTAAAAATCACCAAAAACAAAGCAAAATACACCTAAAAAGATAAAAAGAATCTCAAAAACCATTTAAATTTCTTTTCATTTATTTATTGGGGGAGAGCATGGTGCAGGTCACAGGATAACTTTAATGGGTGTATATATATATATATATATATATACACATACATCTACATATTTTGAGGTAGGGTCTCACTTTAGCCCAGGCTGACCTGACATTCACCCTAGTTCCAGGCTGGCCTCGAACTCACAGGTCCTCCAACCTCTGCCTCCCAAGTGCTGGGATTATAGGTGTGTGCCATCACATCTGGCTTTAATGTGTCTTTGCTCAGCTTCTTTGAGACAGGGTCTCCTGCCTCAGCAAACAAACTGCCAGACTGCAGATGAACTTCAGACTAGCTAGCCAGTGAACTTTGCATTCTCCTGGTTCTGCCTCCTATTGTTACAGGCCCACTGGGACCACAGATGCAGGCCTCACTTTGTGTTCTGCTTTAAGTGGGTCCTGGGGAATTGAACCTGGGCCTACAGGCTCCTTCAACCACTGAGCCATCTCCCCATCTCAAAAGTTCCTCCTATAAGTAGTGAAACATAAATTATTCAGGCAATATAAACAGAAAATAAATACATTTCAAGTGGCTACCTAAGAGATCATTTCTATGTGCACCAAGTCCTTTTTCATATAGAATTTATTTATTCATTCATTTTTATATTTTATGAAACTTCTAGCTCTCTTCTTGGGTTTTTCTCCAGGCTTCCACACAGCTCATAGGAAGCCATTGTGAAGGAATGGCTTTTGTTAAGAAATATGAGGGAGAAGCCGGGCGTGGTGGCGCACGCCTTTAATCCCAGCACTTGGGAGGCAGAGGTAGAATGATCACTGTGAGTTCAAGGCCACCCTGAGACTACATAGTGAATTCCAGGTCAGCCTGGGCTAGAGTGAGACCCTACCTCAAAAAAAAAAAAAAAAAAAGAAAAAGAAATATGAGGGAGAGCCGGGCATGGTGGCACACTTGGGAGGCAGAGGTAGGAGGATCGCCATGAGTTCAAGGCCACCCTGAGACTACACAGTGAATTCCAGGTCAGCCTGAGCTACAGTGAGACCCTTGAAAAACAAACCAAAAAAAGAAAAAAAAGAAAAAAATAAATATGAAGAGACAAATGTAGCAACTGTGTGTAATTTTGATTTCTTTTTCAATCCACTATGTGACATTTCTGATAATAAATTGATGGCCAAGGAGCCTTGGTAGGAAAAATTCACTATTATGTAATACAAACATGTTTCTCATAACAATGGGCCAGATGGAAAATGTGAGTACTTTAACTGGGAAGGCAGTTACTTGGTCGATTTTGTGTAAATCTTCAAAGCATAAATTAAAAGCAGAAGATGTATGGTTTCAATATCTGAAAACCTCTACTGGACTCTATAAATCTTTCAGCAGTGTGAAGGACAGCATATTCAGGGGGCTGGACAGGCACTCTTATCTGTTCTCTAGGCTCTCATTCCACTTTGGGGGTGACTGGGTTAAAGAAAAATGTACCCTGAAATGAGTATTTCCACCTCTAAATATTCAGCATGAACCCTGAGGCCAGATGGGGTTTATTTTCCTTTCTGTTTGCAATGCCCTGTGCGTTACATCATGTTGAAAGTTTTCTCATTTAGAAAATATTTCCATCTTTCATGGTTTTACAATGTCTATATGAAAAAGGACTTGGTGCACATAGAAATGATCTCTTAGGTAGCCACTTGAAATGTATTTATTTTCTGTTTATATTGCCTGAATAATTTATGTTTCACTACTTATAGGAGGAACTTTTAAAAAAAGTTATTTTTTTGGAGCTCAGAAAGCATTTTTTGCTTCCATAAATATCATGCTAGTCCTCAGAATGTCTTCAGGAGTGATATACTAAAATAAAAGATGAATATTTAATATACAAATACAGTCACACTTACGTATTGCTGTAGACCTCGATGAATAAAATGCAAAGTGTGAAACTGAAATGTAAAGATGACAAAAGCTCTAGAAGGGAGATATCTCCTCTGACCAGGAGTGTATAAATCATCTCTCCCTTAAACACCAGCCTGGGAACCACACGGCTCATTTTAGACTTGGAAGCAGGAAACGTTTTTAATGTACCGAGGGTGACAATGGTAACGTGGGATGCGAAGGGCTGCCCGGCCCTTCCTCTTCCACCTCAAGCCCTTCTAGGGGTGCTGAAGAGTCCCTCTGCAGTCTGGTTTTGTTTTTGTTTCTCGTTTTTCCAAGCAGGGTTTCATTCTAGCCCTGGCTGAGCTTGACGGAATTCACCATGGAGTCTCAGGGTGGCCTCGAACTCTCAGCGATCCTCCTACCTCTGTCTTCTGAGTGCTGGGATTAAAGGCGTGCGCCACCATGCCCGGCTCTGTTGAGCTTATTTTAACTGAGGGCAGCATGCTCATTCAGACTGCAGAGGGGAGCTGGGCGTGGTGGCGCACGTCTTTAATCCCAGCACTCGGGAAGCAGAGGTAGGAGGATTGCCGTGAGTTTGAGGCCAACCTGAGACTACATAGTGAATTCCAGGTCAGCCTGGACTAGAGTGAGACAAAAAAAAAAAAAAAAAAAACACCAAAAAAACAAAACAAACAAAAAAAAGATAAATTCAACAGCTTCATCTTATCTACAGTGTAGTTAAAAACCTCTAAGTGCTTATTTTTTTTTAAACATGTGTAATTATTTCAATTAATCTTTTTAATTTTTATTTATTTATTTATTTGAGAGCAACAGACACAGAGAGAAGGACAGATAGAGGGAGAGAGAGGGAATGGGTGCGCCAGGGCTTCCAGCCTCTGCAAACGAACTCCAGACGCGTGCGCCTCCTTGTGCATCTGGCTAACGTGGGACCTGGGGAACCGAGCCTCGAACCGGGGTCCTTAGGCTTCACAGGCAAGCGCTTAACCACTAAGCCATCTCTCCAGCCCTCTAAGTGCTTATTTTTGAGGGATAAATGTCTAAGTATTTATGAATAAATCACCATATATATACATATATATATGCATATATAGTATTATACAACAATGTATGTATGTGTATATGGTATGAGGTTCTGTTCTATTTATCTTTTCTTTTTTCTTTTGGTCTTTTTCAAGGCAGGGTCTCACTCTAGCCCAGGCTGACCTGGAAATCATTCTGTATTCCCAGGCTGGCCTCAAACTCACTATGAGCCTCCTACCTCTGCCTCCTGAGTGCTGGGATCAAAGGCGTTCACCACCACACCTGGCCCTTATATAGCTTTAAATTTTTTTTTTTTTAATACTTGATTTTATTTATTTTTTGAGAGCCGGGGCAGGGGGAGAAAAAGTGTGTGTTTATGGCCATGCCAGAGCCTCCTGATGCTGCAAACTAACTCCAGATGCATGTGCCACTTTGTGCATCTGACTTAACATGGATACTGGGAAATGAAACTCAGGCCACAAGGCTTTGTAAGCAAGTGCCTTTAACCACTGAGCCATCTCTCCAGCCCCTGTTTTGTTTTCCTTGCGGTTCTAGGAATCAAAACCATGGCCTTGCTAGGCAAGATCTCTCCATTCTTACATCACCAGTCCACTGAAGCAGTACTGTAGCCAAGTTGTACTTTAAAATAAATGAGGCTGAGCAGATAGATCAGTGGGAAGAGTGCTTGCTGAGCAAATATGAGTACTTGAGTTCAGATCCCTAGAACCCACATAACAGTTAAAAAGAAAAAGAAAACATGGATACTGTGGTAGGGGTCTGTTAATACCACATTCCAACAGTGAGGAGGGAGGAGGAGAAAGGAGAATTTCCTGGAGGGCGATACAGGGACACCTGCCCTGGAGAAAGAATCAGTGAAGGAGAGGACCTACCTCACACAAGGTGAGGAGCTGTCCTCAGGCCTCCACTCACGTGCTGTGCATGTGCACTCACACACATGGACACGCACATACATCATGCATACAGGGACTAAAAAACGAATTTCAGTTAATCTGGGAGTTGGAAGAGAGGAAGTGTTGGAGAGAGGAGAGGCATTGATGGAATAAGATGGGCCATGAGTGGATCATGATAAGTACATAAGTTTGATTATTGGATTTCTCCCTCTGCTTTTGTGTGCTTTACAAAATTTAATAAACAAACAACCTTTTAACACTTAAAATGTCGTGGAGCTAGGGCTGGAGAGATGGCTTAGCAGTTAACCGCTTGCCTGTGAAGTCTAAGGACCTAGGTTCGAGGCCTGATTCCCCAGGACCCACATAAGCCAGATGCACAAGGGGGCGCACACATCTGGAGTTTGTTTGCAGTGGCTGGAGGCCCTGGCGCGCCCATTCTCTCTCTCTATCTGCCTCTGTCTCTCTCTCTGTCTGTTGCTCTCAAATATAAATAAATAAACAACAACAACAAAAATTTTTAATGTCTTGGATCTAGTGTATATGCCTAATCCCACTACAAAGAATGTCCCGTCCCACTGTGAAGAGTGTACATGGGGGGGCTGGAGAGATGGATTAGCGGTTAAGAGCTTGCCTGTGAAGCCTAAGGACCCCGGTTCAAGGCCTGACTCCCCAGGACCCACGTTAGCCAGATGCACAAGGGGGTGCATGCATCTGGAATTTGTTTGCAGTGGCTGGAGGCCCTGGCGTGCCCATTCTCTCTCCTTCTCTCTAGCTGCCTCTTTCTCTGTCTACAGCTCTCAAATAAATAAATAAATATATATAAATATATATATATATATTTAAAAAAAAAGAGTGTACATGGGTAATCTCTCTATGAAAAGGCTGAAGCAGGAAGAACTCAAGATGGAGGTCAGCCTAGTCTAGACAATGAGGGGCTAGGGAAGCTGCTAGAAATTGGACTTAATAATTTACCTTTCAACTTTACTGTTGACCTTTCAAGTACCTGAAGTCCTGAATCTGGATTTTTGTCCCTGAGCCCATCTTTCCTCAACTTGGCTCCTCGGTTCACACTATTTTTCCTTGCTGGGATGTGCTCTCTGACTTTGCTGGGCTCCATGAGGCACCAATTTTTGAGACTGAGTTCCTTCTTCTGGCCAAGGATGGCTTTAGGCTAGATAACTTCCAAGAACTCTGCCAGGCTATATAACTGCTGAGCCAGGCTTGACCACTCATTTGTAAAGATAAGCTCTTGAGAAAGATGTCGGTCATACAGGACTTGAGCTGGGATCGGAACACAGCCTGAAAAGTACCTGTGACATCAAGTTGTTGGGAGAATTTTGCTAAAATTAAGTCTCGCCCTTTATTATATTTCACTATTATTGGCTTCTTTGAAAGCTGTCATTTCAAATGGAAGCTGGTCTAAATAATCTGTAAGTTCCACTTAGCAATACATGACTATTTCCCTGAAAGAATGTGCCTTAGGGAAGAGAGTTAGACACAGAGAAGAGATGAATGGCTGGTGGTCGGGATTTGGCTGCAGAGTGGAAGTCTATGAGCGTGGACAGCGCAATGAGTAAATGGGTTTTAGCTCTCCCTATATGTCCAAGCACCCTTTCGTTTTTTTCAGATGATAAAAGTCACATAAATTAGCCGGGTATGGTGGCGCACGCCTTTAATCCCAGCACTCGGGAGGCAGAGGTAGGAGGATCGTCGTGAGTTCAAGGCCACCCTGAGACTACATAGTGAATTCCAGGTCAGCCTGGGCCAGAGTGAGGCCCTACCTCGAAAAATAAAAATAAAAAAAAAAAAAGTCACATAAACTGAATGCAAATGGCTTTTAGGATGCATCCTTGCCCCTCTTTGCAAGAACTCCCCTTCTTTCCCACCCACGAGGATGAACCCTAGCAACAGGCGTGCCTGTGCTCTGTGGCTTCAGACACTGAATTCCGCTGCCTGGATCAGAAGTGGAGAGTCCAGCTGAGCTCTGTAGCTTGGACTGCATGCCGAAGACAGTTGCCTGGATTAGGAGTAGAGGTTTCAACAAGGTTCCACAGCTTCGACTAGGATCAATTAATGTGATGGTTAAAATGGGCATATTAAAATGGAAGTTTGGCCTGGAGGAGATGGCTTAGTGGTTAAGGAGTTTGCCTGCAAAGCCAAAGGACCATGGTTTGATTCCCCAGGACCCAAGTAAGTCAGATGCACAAGGTAGCACAAGTGTCTGGAGTTTGTTTGCAGTGGCTGGATGCCCTGGGACTCCCATTCTGTCTCTCTGTCTCTCTCCTCTTTCTATCTCACTCTCAAATAAATAATGATTTTAAAAATATGAAAAAAAAAAAACCCTGAAGCTTTGGGGACTGATGTCATTAGGACTCTCTTGTTTGGCAATGACAAAGATGCAAATTTAATTGTTCTTAAACAAAATGTGATAATCTGTTGGCTCAGTGATTCAGAGTCCAGAAGGATGATGTTTTTAGCTGGCTGGATGTAGCGCTCAAACATGTACAGGACTGAGCATCTCCATCTCGCAGAGCATTGAATTCTCTGAGTTACATTCATTCTCAGGCAGCTTCTTCTCCCACAGAGGCAGGGACTCACCAGTAGATTTCCGCCTATATTGTTTTGTAACAATCCCAAATGGGAGTTAAAGTATTTTTTTTAATTCCATTAAAGTTCTCAGGAAATGTTTCTACTGCCCCAGTTTGGACTTGAGCCCATTCATGAGCTAATAGCAAGGATCACATCTGAATCCAAATTTCACCCCTAGGTCATGGACTGAAATGGAAGATTGAATGGTTCTTCATTGGAAAATTGCAGTGTTCTCTCATCACCAGGAGAGAAAATGTGATAAGTAATTGGTTAGTTGACTATTAGGGTCTTTTGTTGTTGTTGTTATTGATGGTAGGGTGCTTTTTTCAAGATAGCATCTCACTCTGCCCAGGCTGACCTAGAATTCCCTCTGCACCTCTAGGCTGGCTTAAGCTCACCTCTGTCCTCAGCCTCTTGAGTTCCGAGATCAAAGGCATGCACCACTATGCCATGCCAAGCCTATTTGGTTTTTGTTTGTTTGCGTTGTACTAGGGGATAAATCCAAGGCCTTGTGCATGCTCAGCAAGCATTCTACCAGTAAGCTATATCCCCAGACCACTCTTTGTCCTTTGATTTGCTGACAAGCTACATAGGGCCAGCCTTGGAATAGTCTTTTTATTTAGTTATTTATTTTATTTGAGAGAGAGAAAAGCAGATAGAGAGCATGGGTATGCCAGGGCCTTCAGCCACTGCAAATGAATTCCAGATGCATACACAACTTTGTGCCTCTGGCTTACGTGGGTCCTGGGGAATTGAACCTGGGTCTTTTGGCTTTGTAGGCAAATGCCATAACTATTAGGCAATCCCTCCAGCCCTGGAATAGTCTTCCTTAAAGAAGGAATATAGAAAAAGTCACTGGTGGAATGGACTTATGGGGGCAGGGAGAGCTACAGACTGGCTTTTGTGTTGAAATGACTGTGGTTCCCATTCATTTGACTGCAGGTGGAGATGTATTTATTAGTCATTATTCCTTTTATCTTGGAGTATACTGGGAGGAAATGATCAAGACATTTGGGCCACAAATGTTGATGGAAAATGTGAGGGCTCATCTTCACTGTGAACCTGGCTGGTTTGAGAAATGCCGAGGAGTTTCAGAGGTCGCTAAGAGGGCGTCCTTGGGGGCTATATCTTGCTCTGGTCCCTTCCTGTATTTTCCTTTTCTCTGCTTCATGCTTGAGGTGATGACGTAAGCTCTTCTATCGTGTGCTCCCCAACCCAGGACAGAGTGAACTCCGGGGAACTGTGAGCCAAGAATAAATCTTTCCTCCCTCAGGTTGTTTATGTCGGGCTATTTTTTGTTTTGTTTTGTTTGTTCACTAGCTAAATAAGCAGATAGAGTCAATGTCTCATTTCAACAAAATAAAAACTTTTCATTGGTAAATGTGATACCATGTAAATGCGGTATAATTTAGAATAAAGTATATTGGACTATGATGATTATAAAAGTTCAATTTGACTTGATCCAACTCAAGATTCACCTCCTTTAAGTCTTTCTTCATTGCTCTGCTCATATCAATTTCCTTCCACTTCTCTCTTCTCATATCCTCTTTTCCTGCAGAAACAATTAGCTACCTGCTGAGTCATTACTGTGTACCCATCACTGTATGAAATGTCTCAATGGATTTTTTATATTATTTATGTACTTAAGAGAGAGAGAGAGAGAGAGGTAGATAGATAGAATGGGCATGGCAGGACCTCTAGCCACTGCAAATGAACTCCAGATGCATGCTGCACCTCTGCATCTGGTTTTATGCGGGTACTGAGGATTTGAACCTGGGTTCTTGGGCTTTGTAGGCAAGCACCATAACGGATAAGCCATCTCTCCAGCCTTCAGTGAATTTAATTTAGTCCTCTCAACAAGGTAGGTTATTAAAGATGATATTTGTTTTGCAGAAGCACAGAGAGGCTAAGAAACTTCATCCAATGTCATATAATTAACAACCAAGTGTAGCTTTGAAGCCAGACAGTCTAACACTGGAACTCGGCCATCTTGCTACAGTCTCTCAGGGCACTGTGGATTCTACTGTGGTATGTGACTGAATGGGTTCTGAAGGTGGAACTAAGGTTACTAATTGCTGTGGTTTGAATGTAAAAATGTGTCCTATAGACTGCGTAGGGACTTGAGTCTCTATAGCCTGGCCCTGCTTCCTGTTTGCTATTTCCTGACTGTGGAAGCAATGTGGCTGGCAGGCTTCCTGCTCTTGTCGCCATGCCTTTCCTGCCATGGGGGGGTGGGGGGGGGTATGCCCCGGACCTGCCAGCTGAAAGAAACCCTTTCCTGCCTTAAGCTGCTTACTTTTATATTACCCTTTTGGTCATAACAATAAAGTAACAAATAAATTAATAGACATATAGCCGAGCTAATATTATTGTATGAACACTTCAAAAGCAAAACCTTTCCTAAGACTGGAGCCCAAAGAGAAGGCAGAGAGATTCAAAACCTGAGGATTCGACATATCATTGCTGGCTTGAAGCTGAGGGGAATCGCAAGAAGCGACCAGACAGCAGCTTTTAGTTTCTGAGAACAACTTCTGTCAAGGAAATGAAGTCAGCCTCTACCCTTAAACCACTGGGGAGCAGACTCCTCAGCAGGGTCTCAGGCCCTGTGGCCAGCCCTGCCTGGGTGTCAGCCTTCGGAGACACTCATCAGAAGCCCATCCAGACTTCTGTCTACCGAGCTAGGAGATAAAGAGCAAGCGCTACCCAGCTGCGGGCCCTTAGTGCCAGCCCCCAGGAAGCTGAGGTACGAGGAGCACCATGAGTTCGAGGCCAGTCTGGAGCTCCACAGTAAGTTCCAGGTTAGTCTGGGCTGGAGTAAGACCACACCTTAAAAACAATAAAAGTGTTGTTTTAAGCCACTAAATTTATAGTAATTTGTCATACAGTAATATAAAGTTGTAAAATTGTTGTTTCTATTAGGTTAAGCCACATGAAATTGCTAATATTGACTATTGTGACCTATAGAAATGATTACTTCATTTGGATCAATCTAATAATACTCAGGGGAAATCAATCTAATATGATTTGGTTAATAGATTCTTATAAACTTGACATCTTAGACACTGAAAATTAATGTTTGTGGACCACTCATCTTCCTGTCCATTACTCCCCAAATGTACACATCCAAAAAAAAAAAATAAATAAAAAGTGCTGGCAGCCTATCTGTCATACAGCAGAGAAATGTCCTCAGCTCCACACCATGTTGCTTCTAACTGCAGCTGACGCCACTATGAACATATGACACTTTGAACCTCGGCTGAAGTGTGAGTTGAGGGAATTTGATATGAAAAACTATATTTGTTTTTAGTACAGCATTTTTACATCAATAAAGAATATTCAAATTTACAATGTTAGCCCTTTGGAAGCAAAAAGTTAATGTAATGATTCAGTGGATTTTGTATACACATACCAATATACCCACCAGAGATAAAAAAGACATTTTTTTCAAATTAGACCACAGATTGAGATTTTAAAATTATCTTCAAAGTATAAGAGCATTTGAATGAGAGACAGAGAGAGAAGAAAGAAAGTGGTTGAGGGGCTGGAGAGATGGCTTAGCGGTTAAGCGCTTGCCTGTGAAGCCTAAGGACCCTGGTTCGAGGCTCGGTTCCCCAGGTCCCACGTTAGCCAGATGCACAGGGGGGCGCACGCGTCTGGAGTTCGTTTGCAGAGGCTGGAAGCCCTGGCGTGCCCATTCTCTCTCTCCCTCTATCTGTCTTTCTCTCTGTGTCTGTTGCTCTCAAATAAAATAAATAAAAAATATTTAAAAAAAAAAAAAAAAGAAAGTGGTTGAGAAGCATCAGATGTTCCCATGCAAAGAAACACAACTCAGAGTTGATGACTGAGGTGCAGCTGGAGAGATGGCTCAGCAGTTAAGGCTCTTGCTTGCAAAGCCCAACAACCCTGTCTTGATTCCCCAGTACCCACATAAAGCCAGATGCACATAGTGGCACAT
Source organism: Jaculus jaculus (assembly GCF_020740685.1). Lineage (NCBI taxonomy): Eukaryota > Metazoa > Chordata > Mammalia > Rodentia > Dipodidae > Jaculus > Jaculus jaculus. Next base: position 25,127,366 of record NC_059105.1, read on the forward strand.
TCATCTGGAGTTTGTTTGCAGCGGCTAGAGGCCCTGGCACACCTATATTCTCACTCTCTCTCTTTCTTCTCCATACAAATAAATAAATATTTAAACTTCAAAAAAGAATTTATGACCGAGGTAAGAATTCAATAAGCCATCCTTTCTAAAACAACCCACTGTGAACCCCTTCTGAACAAAGAAAGAACGATTCGGATTGGCATAAACTCTTAATTATCCAAGAACCTAGCAATTGTGCTTTCTTTACAGAACTTAATGCATATTGATTTTCTTTAACTTTTACCTATGAGGATCAAAAGTCATATGAGATAAACAACACAAGTAGGTGCTTTTTTTTATTTTGGATCCCATGGCTTTGAAGTAAACTCAAGACCAAACAGCTCCTCCTAGTTGTCATGGAGGGAATGACATATACTATGAAATAGGACGAATGTTTGGGTGAAGCCAAACAGTTCTACGCATTAAAGAAGTCTGTCACACTGGGCTTGGTGGCGCATGGCTTTAATCCCAGCACTGGAGAGGAAAAGGTAGGAGGAGCGCCATGAGTTCAAGGCCATTCCGAGATAGTGAATTCCAGGACAGCCGTAGCTACAGCAAGACCCTACCTCAAAAGCAAAAACAAACAAACAAACAAATAAACAACAACAACAAAAACAGGGCTGGAGGGATGACTTAGCAGCTAAGGTGTTTGCCTGCAAAGCCAAAGGACTCAGGTTCAGTTCCCCAGGACTCATGTTAGCCAGATGTACAAGGGGGCGCACGCATCTGGAGTTCATTTGCGGTGACTGGAGGCCCTGGTGTGCCCATTCTCTCTCTCAAAACAAGCCTGTCAGTTTTGACCATTGCTGCCACAAGGACTGCACATGAAGGTAGGCACAGTCCCCTGCTACCCCCACAGGGACTCACTGAGGCCTTCATGACCCTGTAGTGAATACCATAACCCCACTGAGGAGGGCCTCCAGGGCAATGGGAGGCGGGGCAAGGGGATAAAAGAGAACAGCCTGTTAAAATTGATGTAAATTAAAAATTAATATATAAAAAAGAAAAATAGATAAGGTTGTCAACACTATAATTTGTACAACTCTATCTCAAATGGTTTCCCTATAGTCATGTCCAACCTGTGTGCTGTGGGTCTCCTTACATGTGGTCAAGAATAGCTCAACACAAAATTGTAAGCTTTCTTAAAACATTGAGATATGGGGCTGGAGAGATGGCTTAGCGGTTAAGCACTTGCCTGTGAAGCCTAAGGACCCTGGTTCGAGGCTCGATTCCCCAGGACCCCCATTAGCCAGACGCACAAGGGGGCACATGCGTCTGGCGTTTGTTTGCAGTAGCTGGAGGCCCTGGTGTGCCCATTCTCTCTCTTTATCTTTCTCTGCCTCTTTCTCTCTCTGTTGCTCCCAAATAAATAAATAAAAATAAACAATTTTTTTAAAAATATTGACACTATATATATATACATATATATATGTATGTATGTATGTATGTATATGTAAAACTTGATTGCATGGTTCTTGAATGTAAAGTCTGTAGATGACATTTTGTCACAATGGCAAAACGTTGAACTGTAATGTTCTTCATGTCTTTCTATTGTAAGTAGACTTTGTAGTTTTAATCCTCTCCATTAACTAAAACTAAAGACAAACTTCAGGAAAGGTATACTTCAGTATGTGATCCAGTTGCTCTTGTAGAACAAGAGATTTGGAAAAAAAAGACATGAAAGCCATCCAGGAGGCTCCAAGCACGAGAGAGGTCCTGTCTGGCTTCGTCACCAGCTGCTTTTCCAGCCCTTGCTTAGCTGTGACACCATGGCTCAGTCTGCACAGCTGTTCTGTTGGAAAAATCCCGCTGACATTGAGATAAAATGGACTTTCCGTGATGGTCCACCTGTTGGCACAAACATCAAGCTGCACCTAAGGTCATATCTATTTTGTTCTCATCTTGCTGGTCATCGTCGTTTGAATGTAAAAATGTCCCCCATGGGCTCACATGGCTGAAAGCTTGCTGTTTAGGAAGGCTGTGGAACCTTTAGGACTTTAGAGACTTGCTCAAGGAGATGGCTCCCTGGGGCCAGGCCTGGAGATTTTATGTTCAGCCCCACTTGACGTTCACTCTCTGCTTCCTGACTGTGCTGCAACATGATGCTGGCTTCGCCTCTGGCCTTGTCTTCCCTGCCAGGGTAATCACTGCCTCCAGAACTATAGGCAAGAATGAATGTTCTCCATCCTTAAGTTGCTTCTGGTCTGCTATTTGACCGCAACAACGAGAAAGCAATGGGTACAGTAGCTATGATTTAGTTATAAGTCTGTGGTCACTATGAAATTTCTCCCAAAGCTACATTCTAGGGCTGGAGAGATGTCTCTGCAGTGAAGGAACTTGCTTGTAAAGCCTGGTGGCCTGGGGTAGAGTCCCCAACACCCATGTAAGGCCAGGTGCAGAGGACCTGAAATACCCATACTCACTCTCTGTGCCTGCCTCTTTCTTGTCTTTTTCAAATACATAAATCAAGACGTAAATTTGTTTTTGTTTGTTTTTTTCAAGGTAGGGTCTCTCTCTAGCCCAAGGCTGACCTGGAATTCACTATGTCATCTTTTGGTGATCCTCCTCCCTCTGTATCCCAAGCGCTGGGATTAAAGGCCTGTGCCACCATGCCCAGCTCAAAAAACTACATTCTACAGAAAGGGTAATGACATGGGAATGCGATCAAATTACACTATGTTCATGTATTAAAATTCTCAGTGAAAAATCTCCACTTAATATTACATACCAATTTGTACTTGCACAGAAGCAATTTAGACATGCAGAACTTTAATTCCCAAAAGGCATAATCTTAAACATTGTCTCAAGAGACTTCAAAGTTATTTCTAAAGTTTCTTATAAAACAAGTCACATAAATTCAGATTGTGGAAATGAGTTCTATCTTGTTTGAAGTGATTTTTGTTGTTGTTGTTTTGTTTTGTTTTTTTTTGAGGTAGGGTCCCACTCTAGCTCAGGCTGACCTGGAATTCACTATGTAGTCTCAGGGTGGCCTTGAACTCACAGCAATCCTCTTACCTCTACCTCCCAAGTGCTGGGATTAAAGGTGTGTGCCCCTACGCCCGGCAAGTTTTTTAAAATTCCTTCAAATATAAATGTTAAAATTAAAATGTCACACTAAGCACAATACTATTAACATGCAATGCTGAAAGTAAATGTTAAACACATGCAGACAGTTCTTTGCAAAGAGCATCTGTAAATGTAAAACCATGACTGGTTTTGTTACCAATCTACCTCAAAAATTATATTAAATTGTTTCACATGACATAATCTTGGCATTTTCATTTTGTTAATTTTCAGAAATTTATTTCTAGAGAACACAGCTAGCAGTGATTACGATTCTAAATTTAGAGTGATCATCTCCACTTTGTGCCTGTGATTGTCTGTGAGCATCGTCTTACGTTCCTCTTAGCCCATTGAGTCTCTTCTCTGTGGCAGTGAACTAATCTGGACTTGTGGGCTGTAGACCAAACAATCCTGTTTACCTGTGCAATCTTCTTCCCGTAGGAAGGGAGCTTGTGTCAGGGACCTGGGTTGCTTTTCTGTTTATCCATGCAGTTGGCTTGCTGGGACAGCCATGTGTCGTGTGGAACCATGACCACCCAACAAGGCCTACAACAGGCACTTTTCTGGCCCCCTACTTGGCAATTTCACTCCCTCACTGAGCCACTTTCTCCACCTCGGGCCCCACTCACCATTGGTCTGGAATCAGCCCAGAAGGAGAGGAACAATTCTGTTTGTCCAGTCTGGAGCCTTCCAAAAGAGAAACAAGGATTGAAAAGATTTCTTTTTTAAATTTATTTGAGAGAGAGAGAGGAAAGAAATGGATGCGCCAGGGCCTTTAGCCACTGCAAACAAACTCCATACACATGTGCCACCTTGTGCATCTTGCTTACTTGGGTCCTGGGGAATCAAACCTGGGTCCTTTGGCTTTTCAGGCAAGCGCCTTAACTGCTAAGCCATCTCTCCAGCCCAGGGGCTTTTACTTATTTACTGAAACAAAAGAGGAAGTCAAAGCCTCTTTTCTGGCTAAAGCTAAAGTTTAGGCTCATCACCATTATGTAGAAACAAAAGTAAATTTAGAATATAAGATGCATCCTTTGCTAATGAGATATATGTTCCAATATTCTGGATAGGTGCAAAATGTATGTGTGAATGTTTAGCAAATATAAATATGCTATTAGACTACATTTGGACATTTTTTAAAACAAAATTGAAAATTATAATGGACACAAATTTTTTTTTCTAAGTTATGAAAACTGTTTGCACGTGTATGTGTATGTGGTGTGTATGCATGTTCATGTGTGTCTGGACACACATGTGTGTGGGGACTTGTGCACGTGGTAATGGAGGCCAAGGTTGCTGTCATATGTCTTCCTTACTCACCCTCCATCGTATTGACTGAGACAGAGTCTCTCACTGACTCACCTGGTCTAGCGAGTCAGCTTGCCCCAGGCAGCACCCTGTGTTTGCCTCCCCAGCTCTGAGACTGTGCACATACCACCATGCCTGACATGTGTGAGGGTTCAAAACTCAAGTCCTCATGCTTGCAGGGCAAGGGCTTCACCAATGGAACTGTCTCCCCAGCTCCTACACCCGGAAAGTGTTGAACTCAAGGAATAAGAAATTAGATAACCCCACACACTTGAGTTACAAATATAGAAAGTGAGACACAAAGATTTAAACATAAGACATATACCAGCAGAGCAAGGAACCAGAGTGCCAATTACATAAAAATGTTAATGGATCGATGTCATGAAACCCAGAGCCACACATGCCACTTTGTAGGTTCTTTTTATGCATCTGTGCAGAGTACTAATGATGTGGGTAGACACAAAGTGATTGTATCCAGCTTTTACAAGAGTGATCAAGTTTTTAAAAAGTACTTTTAATACAGTAATAAGGCAGAGCAAGAAGAAGACTAATAGGCATGTTATTTCCTTCTCAGTGCTTCCTATGCCCGATTATATGCTTCTTTGGTATTTGAGAGTAATTATACCCCAAAATGTTATGTTAATTTTCAGTCCTAAAACATCTTCCTGTTAGAATAACAAGGCAATTTAGTGTGCACAGTACTACTGGAGACTCTTGTTCATACTTCTGATCAGCTGAAAATGAGGATAGTTAAATCAAGAATTATTCAAATTACATGCAACAACTGACCTCCTTGGACTACTAGTTTTTTAATGTGGTGGATATTAATGACATCGTATGGCTCGGGTTGTAGGCAATCTGAAGCCAGCACTTGCAGCTCATCAAAAACTGAGTGCAAGCTTTTCACAACAACCTCATTTTTGTCTTGGAAAATAAATAGTATTTGGCATTTTCCCTCATATTGCTTTATGCACTGTGAGGCCTCTGGACCTTACCATCTTCTTTCACGTCAGCAATTCTGACAGGAGATTTCTCTGAGTTCTGCTGCCTCGGCAAAAGTTCAACACTAAAGTGATAGGTGAGAAAACATAAGAATGATTTGTAGAAGCTGCCAGATCATCTGGGAGCATGGTGAAAAGACATGGCACAAAGCTAACGAAGAGCCCAGAACCAGAGATTGAGCAAGGCTTTCCATGTGTCTGGGAGCCCCTTCCCCCAGGATCATCACCACAGCTTGCTGCAGCATCGTCCAACCTCGAAAGAGATGTTTATTGAACACTGGTCACAAGCTCAGCCTGGATGTGATGGCTAATCTTGCCAGCTTGGTGCATGCTGTCAGTCAGTTCCATGTTGCTGGGATGAACATTCAAACCAGACACAGTGATGAGAGGAAGGAATTTCTTCAAGCTTACAGGTCCAGGGCAAGTTCCATCAACCACGGAAGAAACTGGCTCCCTTTCATAGATCCAAGCACAAAGGAAAACTCTATCAAGCAAAACACTAACACCAGCAAAACACACACCTGCCAGAGCTCATTCTCCACACCCAGGGCTGGAACCAGATCCACTTCCACAAACACACCTTTTGGGCTGGACCTCTAGCCCCCCCGCCCCCACCTCCAGCCAAGCAACTGGAGAACCAAGTTACAAGCTTAACAAAATGCCTGAGTCTATGAAGGATGGACATTCATCATCAAAGCACCGCAGTGGGATTGTACAATCAGCATGAAAAAAACCTCTGGGCATGTCTATGGGGGAATTGGTAGTTCAGGTTCATTAAGGTGGAAATGCCCACCTACATGTGAGCAGCACCTTGCCTTGGGTTGGCGTTTGAGATAAAACCAGAGAGCTGGCTGAGCACTAGTCTTGATCACTCTCTGCTTCCTCTTTGTGAACACGATGTGACCAGCTCTGTGGCATGCTCCTGCTGCCATGCTGCCCCGGCTCCCCACCAGGGATAGATTGACTCTAACCTTGAACCGAGAGCCAGAATAAGCCCTTTCTTTCTGCAGGTTGGCTCTGGTCAGATATACGGGGCACAGCAGTGAGAAAGTGACTATTGCAGTGGGGGAGACAAACACAAGCTCTTGAAGAACCTGACTTCAATGACAGCATAAAATCTCTTCACTGGTTAACACTCAGCTCATCTACTATGTTAACCTGAGCTCTGCTTCGCTTTCATGAAACATACTGGTAATGCCCACGGTATACCCAAAATATGATATTCCAGTGCCCACCTGTTCCTAGAGTTTGCATGTTCACCAGGAGTCAGTTATTGTGGGAGGGCAAACTGTTTATCCCAGTTGTACTTGGTTTTTACTCATGCTGGGCATGGTAGTGCACATCTTTAATCCCAGTGCTCAGGAGGCAGAGGTAGGAGAATCCCCATGAGTTCAAGGCCAGCCTGGAACTACATAGAGAATGCTAGGTCAGCCTGGGCTAGAGTAAGACCCTACCTCAAAAAGCCAATAAATAATAAATATGTAATAACTATAATAAATGTATAAAAATAAATAAATACTGCTGTTGAATGAAGTCTTGGCAAGAAAGCTATGAAAGATTGGGACTCATGCTAGGAGAATCTGGAGGACATTTCACCTCAACACTCAATCCAAAAGGTCAGTAAACTTTTCCGAAGTGGACACATAGCAGATATTTTCAGCTTCGTGTCTAATACATCAACATGGTTTCTGTCACAACTACCCACCTGTGCTGTCACAGCACAGAAGTCACTTATGGAACCAGTTTAAAATGTACGTGGCCAGGAGGGCTAGTGCACACCTGTAATCCTAACACTCAGGACACTGAGGCAGGAGGATTGCAAGTTTGAAGTCTGCCTTGGCTACATGGAGAAACCATGTCTCAAAAGATAAAATATAGAGCTAGAGAGATGGCTTAGCAGTTAAGGTGCTTGCCTGCAAAGCCAAAGGACCCAGGTTTGATTCTCCAGGACCCATGTAAGCCAGATGCACAAGGTGACGCATGCATCTGGAGTTTGTTTGCAGTGGCTGGAGGCCCTGGTGCACCCATTCTCTCTATGTATCTGCCTTTCTCTCTCTCTTTCCCTTCTTCAAATAAATAAGTAGAAAATAAAATGCTTTAAGAGATTAAGGAATTTTTATTATTTGCATAATAAAATATAGTATGCCTATATTTTTAAGTTTTTGGTTTTTTGAGGTAACGTTTCACTCTAGCCCAGGCTGACCTGGAATTCACTATGTAGTGTCAGGGTGGCCTCAAACTCATGGTGATCCTCCTACCTCTGCCTCTCACGTGCTAGGATTAAAGGCATGTGCCACCACATATGACTCAATGTCTATATTTTTAAAACTTCATGCATGAACACTGAAATTTGAACATTATATAATATTCTTGTGTTAAAATTTTTTTTCTAACCTTTTAAATATCAATTTTATTTATTTTATTTATTTAAGAGAGAGAGAGAGAGAAAGAGCCAGATAGAAAGAGAGAGAGAATGGGCATGCCAGGGCCTCCAGCCACTGCAAACAAGCTGCAGAAGCATTTGCCACCTTGCGCATGTGGCTTTATGTGAGTACTGGGGAATCAAATTCCGGTCATTAGGCATTGCAGGCAAGAGCCTTGACTACTGACTCATCTCTCCAGCCTGCTTTCTAATCTTTGTAACTATTTACACACACTTAAAAAAATTGATTAGAGAGGTATTAACGAATATTTGAATGGGTAAATTGAGGACACCCCCCAGACACACACACACTAAAGGTAAAAGTCTAAAATTAGAGCTGAGTGTGTGTCTCAGCAGGCAGAGTGCTTGCCTAGCATGCGCAGAGTCTGGGTTTAAATTCAAGAACTGCAGATAGCAGGTATGATGGTGCATGCGTATTGTTGCAGCTAGCTTCTTGTTGCTGGCAGAAAACGCCCGAGCAAGAGCAGTGGGTGGGAGGAAAGGGGTTATTTTGGCTTACAGGCTCGAGAGGAAACTCCATGATGGTAACGGAAAATGTGGCATGAGTAGAGACTGGTCATCACCTCCTGACCAACATCAGGTGGAGAGTGTGCCAAACACTGGTAAGAGGGAGTTGACTGTAATACCCACAAGCTAGCCCCCAACAGTATGGCACCTCCAGGAGACCCCAATTCTTAATTTTCCATCAGTTAGGGACCTAGCATTTAGAACACGTAAGTTATGGGGGATACCTGAATCAAACCACAACACCTATAATACCAGCACTCAGCAAGTACAGTAGAAGGATCACAAGTTGAAGTTGGAGGGATGGCTTAGGGGTTAAGCACTTGCCTGTGAAGCCTAAAGACCCTGGTTCGAGACTCGATTCCCCAGGACCCACATTAGCCAGATGCACAAGTGGCGCACATGTCTGGAGTTCATTTGTAGTGGCTGGAGGCCCTGGTGCACCCAATCTCTCTCTCTCTGTTGCTCTCAAATAAATAAATAAAAATAAACAACAACAAAAAAAATTGAGGTTGAGTTTGAGCAGAAGTACCCTGTGGGCATGGATAACTCTGTGCCCAGAAGCCATCAATTGCTGCAACAAAAGTTCAGTGCCAGGGGTAGGATACCTTCCAGTGAGTTGTAGGCCAGGGTTGGTCCATGAGAACTGGATGGTAAGACCCAGTGAGTTAAATTAGGGTCACTTGCATGATCATGGGTGGGAGGTTATTTACTAGAGAACAGGAAACTCACTAACATCTACCCTGGAGAAGGGCATGACTCCACCTCCCCTGACAGTCAATGGGCCACTCGCTGCTCTGGGAGGGGTGGGGTCTTATGAGCACCTCCTCATCCATGATGACACGATGACAGGCTCCATTGTGCGCAGTCTCCTGAACATGTGCACCGTGAGCTCATGAGGTAACGGCTAGCCACAGTGTCCCGTGCAGAAGACAGCATTCCACCGCCCCCCTTCCGTTCTTCCTGCCCTTGCATTCCTTCTGCCTTCTTCCACAAGGTTCGCTGGGCCTCAGGGGGTGTGATTTAGATAATCATGTTAGGGCTGAACACATACTTATTTATTCTGGGTGACTTTGTCAGCTATGCATATCTTCATTAACCTCTGGCCTTTGCATAAAGAAATGTCTGTGTTCCAGGCACTGAGCAGTACCAGACTAGTGAAAATAAACATAGGTATTTAAAAGACATTTTAACATGCTGTCCATTTAGCATAACTGAAGTATTGCATTCCCCTCCCATCGGCCCCCCCTCACGCCCCACCCCAGGGCCAAGCTAGATTTATGCTGTTCCCTTATTTTGAAATCCTGTCCAACTGGGGAAATGGATCAGTGGTTAAAGACACATGATGCAAAGTCTGACAGCTTGGGTATAATTCCCCAGTACCCATATAAAGCCAGATGTACAAAGTGGTGCCTGCGTCTGGAGTTTGTTTACAGCAGCAAGAGGGCCTGGGGTGCCCATTCTCTTTTTCTCTCTCAAATAAAGAAAATTTGCCTGTATAAATACAGGTCACTATTTGATTTTTGTTAATATTTCTATTTATTTATTTAAGAGGCAGACAAAAAAAAAAAAAAGAAGAAGAAGAAGAGGAAGAGAGTGCGTATGCGTGTATGGGTGTGCCAGAACCTCCTGCCTCTGCAAATGAATTCCAGATAAATGTACCTCTTTGTGTATTTAGCTTTATGTGGATACTGGGGAATCAAATGCAGGCCATCAGGCTTTGCAAGTAAGCACCTTTAACCCACTGAGCCATCTCCCTAACCCTAGACTTTTTTAAAGAAATTATTTATTTATTTGCTCTCACAGTGAGAAGTAGAGAGTATGGGCATGCTAAGGCCTCTTGCTGTTATAAATAAATAAACTCCAGATGCATGTGTTACACATGTGCATCTGGCTTTTTGTAGGGGAATCGAACATGGGTCAACAGGCTTTGTAAGCAAATACTTTTAGCAGCTGAGCCATCTCCCTAGCCCCTTATGTGACTTTTTTTTATTGTTGTTTTTGTTTTTAAAGGTAGGGTCTCACTCTAGCCCAGGCAGACCTGGAATTCACATGTAGTCTCAAGGTGGCCTTGAACTCATGGAGATCCTCCTACCTCTGCCTCATGAGTTGCTGGCATTAAAGGTGTATGTCATCATGTCCAGCTCTCTTATGTAGACTATTTAAATACTTCTTAGTCTCATTCTCTTCCCACCTCCCAGGTACCTGGTGCCTTACATCAGAGAATCTTTCAAGACTTCTTGAATACTAATCAGCTTGCCTCTTTTTGGCATGTGGGCATTCATTCTGGGACCTCAGTTATTACTTTTCTATATACTTTCCTTCTTGTAAACTTTTATTGACAACTCTTACCTACTGTCTTCTTCCTTTTGTTATTGTTGTTCTTTTGTTTTGTTTTGTTTGCTTGTTTTTTGTTTTTCGAGGTAGGGTTTCACTCTAGCTCAGGCTGACCTAGACTTCACTATGTAGTCTCAGGGTGACCTCGAACTCACTGCGATCCTCCTGCCTCTGCCTCCCGAGTGCTGGGATTAAAGGCGTGCGCCACCACGCCCGGCTCCTTTTGTTAGTCTTATGGATTTATATTGTTTTTGCCTCTGAAGTATATCCACGTGGCTTCAAGAGTTAGCTGGGCATGTGGCGCACGCCTTTAATCCCAGCACTCGGGAGGCAGAGGCAGGAGGATCGCAGTGAGTTCGAGGTCACCCTGAGACTACATAGTGAAGTCTAGGTCAGCCTGAGCTAGAGTGAAACCCTACCTCGAAAAACAAAAAAGAACAAAAAAAAAAAAAAAAAAAAGAATTACAGAGGAAATTCGTGTATGTAGTTTATCAGGTTTCAGGTATGTAGTTTTCAAATACTGCCACAATTCTTAAAAATTGCATTAATTTATACCTGTAAAGTCTGTTCCTGTGAATAACTTTGTCTAACAGACACTTGCTATGTAAATGAAACTGTTTCATCCATCCCAATTCACTATAATTACTACACTCCTAAATATCAGGGCCTCCATCTTGCCTGTGTTTGTCTCTTGCTCACAATGCTTGGCATTGAAATGCCCACAGGGAAGAGTATGGACCAGAAAGGTCAGCTGCTAGCACTAACTCCCGAAGTTTGTCTTTGGGCGTGTCACCTCATGACTCTGGAGCACCACCGAGTCATGGCTAACATTCTTTTCAGCATTAATGCTGTGTTTGGACTGGCTTGCTGAAGTGTCAGAGCAAAGTAACACAAACTTGATGACTGAAACAGTCAAAATTGTTTGTCTTCTATTTCTGGGGGCTAGCAGTCCAAATCCAAGTTGCCCGGTGCTTGTATCTACTCCTTGCCTGTCCTCTAGCTTCTGGACGCTTGCTGCAGTCTTTCAAGGCAGAGTCTCACTCTAGCCTTAACTAACCTGCAACTCACTCTGGAGCCCCAGGCTGGCCTTGAACTCATAGCGATCCTCTTACCTCTGCTGCGGTTAAAGGTGAGTGTCAGCACGTCTTTGCGTGGCATTCTCCCCCGTACGTTTCCTCCTCCTTTTACGTATCTGATGTGTGTATTGGCACGAGTGTGTGTGTGTGGGCCGCAGCGCAAGTGTTCAGGTCAGAGGGGAACTTTTGGGCCGATCCTAGACCTATGCCTTGCTTTTTTTTTTTTTTTTTTTTTTTGGTTTTTCAAACTAGCTCAGCCTGACCTAGAATTTACTCATTTACTATGTAATCTCAGGGTGGCCCCCACACCCGGCTAACCTACACCTCTTTTAAGGCGGTCTGTTATCCACTGCTTCATTTATGAGATGCTAGGAAATCGCCCTGTCTCCTCCACCGCCCTCACCACAGGTACACTGGGATTACAGAAGTTTGCTGCAGCTTCTGGCTTCTACAGGGTTCTGGGAGTGTGAGCTTAGGTACTTAACAGCAGCACAACAAACACCCTAACCACTGAGCCATCACCCAAGCCCCTTCTTCTTTTATTTTTTATGGTAAGAGTTCTACTCTCAGCAAGTATATAAAGAATAGTTTATATTTAGGTATGCCCATTAGGATTTTTTCCAGTCACTTTGACATGAAGTATTGTCTAACACACAAAGTATATCTTTAAATAACTAAGAGAAAGCAGGTTCTACTATATGGACATTATGTTTACTTTCTAAAAACTCCTTTGACTCTTTTTTTTTTTAATTTATTTATTTATTTATTTGAGAGTGACAGACACAGAGAGAAAGACAGATAGAGGGAGAGAGAGAGAATGGGCACGCCAGGGCTTCCAGCCTCTGCAAACGAACTCCAGACGCGTGCGCCCCCTTGTGCATCTGGCTAACGTGGGACCTGGGGAACCGAGCCTCGAACCGGGGTCCTTAGGCTTCACAGGCAAGCGCTTAGCCGCTAAGCCATCTCTCCAGCCCTCCTTTGACTCTTGACACAACGGCCTTGCTTTAGGGTGTGATGAAGGACGTCGAACTTCAAAGCAAAATGGAAGAGATTTTTCTGACAAGGTGAGTGTTCAGTTCTGAGCTTCCTGACGTGGTTAGCATTGCACATGGACTGCACGGGAAGGTTCAGGTCTGCGCCGCATAACCATCAACGTGGCCTCAGTCTAGCGCTTCACCTCTCACTCTCAGGAGGGGACAGGCATTCACTGCCAGGCACTGTCAGTCAATACAGCATGACCCGCACCTCTTAACTTGAAGGCTTCTGGACTGTGTCCAGCCATCTTGCTGACTGGATCACCTGTGCTCATGAAGTATGTTCTGCATTCTAAAAGTCAAGAACTAAAAATGACGAGCGTAGTCACAGTTGTGAGTGCAGAGGGAGGTGGGAGAGCATCTCAGCAAGTTAATAAACACATCTACCCTGTTGTGGCACAGCCAGGAAAGAAAGAAAAAAGCTATGACAGGAGTTCTTCATCATCTAGGGACTGCAAGGCGTGCTTGGGAGTGGGGCTCACAGGAAAATCCAATTCCATGCCTGGGAATTAGTGGAAAACGTGATGGAACAAAATACATCAACTCACTCTATCTGTCTCTCTCTTACTCCCTCTTTCTCTCAAATAAATAAAAATAAAATGTTAAAATAGAGGGGGAGAGAGAGAGAGAGAGAGAGAGAAATGGGTGCCCCAGGGCCTCTAGCCACTGCAAATAAACTCTAGACGTAAACATGGTCACCTGGCTTACATGGGTACTGGAGAATTGGACCTGGGTCCTTGGTCTTTGTAGGCAAGTGCCTTCCTTAACCGCTGTTGCAGTCACGTTCGCATTGCTGGTAGAAATCACCCAACCAAGAGGAGCTTGTGGGGAAAAAAAAAGAGGCTTCTTTTGGCTTATAGGCTTGAGGGGGAAGCTCCATGATGGCAGGGGAAAATGATGACATGGGCAAAGGGTGGACATCACTCCTTGGCCATCATCAGGTGGACAATAGCAACAAGACAATGTGCCAAACACTAGTAAGGGGAAGCTGGCTATAACACCCATAATCCCACTCCCAATGATACACTGCCTTCAGGAAGCTTTAATTTCCAATTGCCATCAGCTGGGAACCTAGCATTCAGAATTCTTAAGTTTATGGGAAACACCTGAATCAAACCACCACAATCCAGGCCTGGTCCCCATAAACTGATAACCATCTATGATGTAAAATGCAATGCATTCAGTCCAACTTTAAACATCCGCATAGTTTTCATAAATCCCAATGATGTTCAAACGTCCCTGTACTCCAAGGTCTTTTTTTTTCTTTTTGGGGGTAGGGTCTCACTCTAGCCCAGGCTAACCTGGAATTCACTATGTAGTCTCAGGGTGGCCTTGAACTCACAGTGATCCTCCTACCTCTGCCTCCCTAGTGCTGGGACTAAAAGCATGCACCATCATGCCCAGTTTTGTAATCCAAGGTCTTTTAACTGAGCCATAATACAAAAAAAAAAAAAAAAAAAAAATCCCCCCCCAAATCCATAATGACGCAGAATAAACATTCACACTGCAAAAGATGGAATTGAGCATGGCAAAGAAAGATTCAGCTAATACAAGATTTAAAACAGGGCAAATGTCAAACTCTGTAGCTCCAAGCCCAACAACTATAGTCAGTGACAAATCGCCAAGTCTGATAATTCTAACCAGCAACATGTCTCTGGAGTTCCAATTCCACCCCTCCAGCTAGGCTACTCCCAGTCCTGGAAAACCTTATCTGGGGCTGGCACCTTTCCTTAGCAACCATCTCATGGCCCTGGCATCTCTACTGGGTCTCCACTGCAGCCCACAGTTCATCTTCATGGCTCCATTGGGTCTCCACACAGACATCCAGCAAACCTGCTTCACACTGCCTATAGCCCTTTCTAAAACACAAAACCAGCAGGGTGTGGAGGTGCATGCCTTTAATCCCAGCACTCAGGAGGCAGAGGTAGGAGGGTCACTGTGAGTTTGAGGTCACCCTGAGACTATGTAGTAAATTCCAGGTCAGCCTGGGCTAGAGTAAGACCCTACCTAGGGGAAAAAAAAAAAAAAAAATGACTGTGTTGCAAACTCAGTGATCTTCTTGTTCCTGCATTTCCTATACTCCACAATACCAGTAGGGTGTCAATTTGTTAATCCAGTGCGGGAACAAAGCAGACTTTGAAAAACAAGACACTCTTCTTCGAGTACCCAGGCCCCTTCGAAGGAGTCTGCATTCTTCCTGTTGCCCCAGTGCAGGTCAGCTGGCCCAATCTCAATGGTTGTAATTTCTCAATTGCAGCTGAACAGGCAGCATTTTTGGCCTAAAGATTTCTTTCTGTGCCATATCTGTCTGCTCACACCAGTCTATTTCTATGCAGAGGAACCCTATACAACTTCTCAGGACATGGGCCTAACAACAAGCCTCTCATACAAGCTGCTTCTAGCCCAGTCCAAACAAAGCTCTTTCTCACCCTCATATGCCAAACTTCACAGTCCATAGTTCTTACTGCATTCAGGTCTTTCAACTCTGACCAGAATAGTCTATTGAGCTGTACTTACAGCACTGCATGGTATCTCTTAGGCCAAGGTTTCAAATCCTTCCACATTCCTCTTGAAAATCAGCTCCAAAAGGCCAAGGCCGCACAGTCAGGTGTCTAAAAGCAAATGACACCACTGCTTGGTACCAACATTACTGTTGCAGTCCGGTTCGCATTGCTGGTAGAAATCACCCAACCAAGAGCAGCTTCTGGGAAAAGGAGATTTATTTTGGCTTACAGGCTCGAGGGGAAGCTCCACAATGGCAGGGGAAAATTGTGGCATGAGCAGAGGGTGGACATCACCCCCTGGCCAAAATAAGGTGGACCATAGCAACAGGAGGGTGTGCCAAACATTGGCATGGGGAAACTGGCTATAAAGCTCATAAACCCACCCCCAACAATACACTCCCTCCAGGAGGCATTACTTCCCAAATCTCCATCAGCTGGGAACCTAGCATTCAGAACACCTAAGTTTATGGGGGACACCTGAATCAAACCACCACACAACATTACTGTTGCAGTCAGGTTTGCATTGCTGGTAGAAATCACCCAACCAAGAGTAACTTGAGGGGAAAAAAAAAAAACAAAACACAAAGTAGGTGCATTTTGTCTTACAGGCTTGAGGTGGAAGCTCCATGATGGCAGGGAAAAATTATGATATGAGCAGAGGGTGGACTTCACCCCCTGGCCATTATCAGGTGGACAACAGCAACAAGAGAGTGTAACAAACACTGGTAAAGGGAAGCTGGCTATAAAACCCGTAAGCCTGCCTGCAACAATACACCACTTCCAGGAAGCTTTAATTTCCAGTTGCCATCAGCTGCAGAACATAGCATTCAAAACACCTAAGCTTATGGGGAACACCTGAATCAAACTACCGCAACCACTAAGCCATCTCTCCAGCCTGAGTAAATATTTTTTTAAAAAAACATAAATTAAACAGGGCATGGTGGCGCATGCCTATAATTCCAGCACTTGGGATACAGAGGTAGGAGGATCTCTATGAGTTTGAGGCCAGCCTGAGACTACATTGTAAATTCCAGGTTAGCCTGAGCTACAGTGAGACCCTCCCTAAAAATAAAAAAAAAAAGAAGAAGAAGAAAGAAATATTGAAATTATTCAAAACTGTGTGCAGTTCTTACATCTGGGAGGTCCTAGTTGTCTTGGGTATCTCTTTATGGAGATGAGTCTCTTTGAGGTGTTTCCTTGACCATGTCATAATTACTAACCCACAGTCTTGCCCTCTAGCACAGGCTGCGTGGTGCTTCATGATGCCAGGGGTGTTATTACTCTTGGGACTTCTTAGATTTCTAATCATCTTTTTTGGTCTGTTGTTAAGCAAACAGTACTCACCACTGGACGGGTACTTCTTTCCCTTTGTTTTCCTTCTTCAAGGTCCCTCCAGGAAGTGTTAGGAGTTTCCCAAAATCTCGACGGTCAGCCTTGCCCTCTGGGTCATGTGGGGAACGTCAGCTCGCTGGGTTCACTTCCTCTGCTCAGGCCTGCCAGTCCTTGTGCCTGCCACTCTCCAATGTTCTCTTGAATTTCAAACACCTCACAGGAGGGTGCACTAATACCTTCTTTATTGAGCTCTTCTCACCCCAAATCCAAGATACCCCTTTGGACAGACATTCCCTCTCTTCTTCCAAACTTTTATAATAGATATGTGGTCTTTTCACTTGAGAAGCAAGTAAATTATCAGATGTTTTGGTTTTGCTTGCTGTAGAATACTGGGTTTCCGACAGCCCATGGTTAAAGTTTTCTTTTTATGATGACAAAAGTCATACTGAGTCAGCACTATTGAAATTGAACTTAACTACTTCTTAAAAGACATTGTCTCCAAGTAAGGTCCCAATGAGTATGAGTGGTATTGTGGTTCTGGTGACAAAACACCTGGCCAAAAGCAGTGGACAAGAGGATTTTTTTGTTTTGTTTTGTTTTTTTGTTTTTTGAGGTAGGGTCTCACTCTAGTCCAGGCTGACCTGGAATTCACTAAAGAGTCTCAGGGTGGCCTTGAACTCACGGCGATCCTCCTACATCTGCCTCCCGAGTGCTGGGATTAAAGGTGTGCGCCACCATGCCCGGCTGAGAGGAAATTTTTACAGTCTCTAGGGGAAGCTTCATGATGGCAGGAGAGAGCATAGCATGAGCAGAGGCTGGACATTATCCCTCGCTACAGCAGGTAGAAACGGCAGCAGGAGAGTGAACCCAGTTCTAGCAAAGGGCAGCTAGCTATAACACCCTAACACCCTAACAACACACCTCCTCTAGCAAGGCTCCACTTCCCAAATTGCCATCAGCTGGGAACCAAGCATTCAGAATGCAGGAGTTGCTGGGCATGGTGGTGCACAGCTTTAATCCCAGCACTCGGGAGGCAGAGGCAGGAGGATCGCCGTGAGTTCGAGGCCACCCTGAGACCACATAGTGAATTCCAGGTCAGCCTGGACTAGAGTGAGACCCCCACCTCAAAAAAAAAAAAAATGAGTCTATGGGAGACATCTGACTCAAACCACCAGAGGTGGTCACAAGTTCAATATGTGAATTCATAGGAAGGAAGGTCCTTCAACCCATACCAATAGTCCTAATGAGTACTTTAAAATGTTTAGTGAATGACTTGCAGTCGGGTGTCATATCCATATGTGATAAAATGTTAGAAGAGTTTAATTAGTATAGAAGCTAAAACTGCACGTGTATCTGGAAAGGTAAGGAACAAAGCACATTCAGTGACAGGAATGAGATTATCTTGGAAGGGAGGCAATGACAGGGCCTCTGTAAAAGCAGGGCTCCTGGAACAAACATGCTTCGAAACAGAGCGGCTTAGTGAATAAAGAATTCTATTTCCATCTCAGTGGTCACGCTCTATTCATCACTGTGCTTCAGGGCTCAACTTTTCCAAGACATTCATCATCCCTGTGGTCAAAGCTGGACATCTCCCGTGCCTGCATTCCTGTTGGTGGGAGCGAACAAGAGGAACGGAAGGAGGCATGCTAATGAGTGAAGCTCTCAACCAGGATTGAGACATATCACATCCTACTAATGAGAACCATTGCTATTGCTATGCCTAAGTAAGAGTGAGGCTTCCAGTGCAGTCTACTGCTATAGGATGGGGCTAACGAAGAGAATGGTCCGGGCAGATAACTAGTAGTCTACATTACCCCCTTAAACCTCAGCATAGGGAAGAAAGAATTTCCAGTAGGAATGAAGCGAGGGTCTCCCACCAAACTGGTCATAGTACTATTGGGGAGAAAAGGACCATCGCAAATTTTCAAGATATATAATAATATACCAGTCTGTATGGCGGTAAGCTGGAGAGTAACCATGAAGGAAAAGAATAGTAGATTGAGCAAGAATAATCAGAGAAGACCTATGATGCCTTGTTATCCAGTCGGCTTTTCTTGCTTTCACACACAGATGACAATCACAGAATCCAATTCATATCACCTTATTTACATGCTAATGATATTACATAATAATAGATCCTATAATTATCTACCAATTAGCTTAATAATCATTTAATTCAACACCTAGTGAAGCCATGGTTTTAGCATTGATTTCCTGTGGTGTCTTTTCCCTTTGGGCTTTCAATTAAACTTTCTTCCAATTTCACTCTTTGACATCACGCTTCATGGGAAATCAAATTTGTTTTCAGACTGGTAGCACAGGATATAATGCTATATAAGCAAAGAGGGAATCATAAAACAATAGTAAAATTTTCATATAATAAAAAAAACTGCCAAGAGCAATACATTTTATCTGGCTTACAATGAAAGAACTACAAAGCAGGCTTTTGGGGTTGTTTTGGGGTTTCTTTTCCCAGGTGTCTATACCAGGCTAACCAGGATTCACTCTGCAGTCCCAGGCTAGGTTGGAACTCATAGTGTTCCTCTTACGTCTGCCTCCTGAGTGCTGGGATTAAAAGGCATGCACCACCACACCTGCCTTTTTAAATTGAGAATTTCATTTATTTATTTATTTATTTTGAGGCAGAGTCTCACTCTAGCCTAGGGTGAATTAGAACTCTTTAGCCCCAGGCTGGCCTTGGGCCATCGCAATCCTTCTATCTCAGCCTCATGAGTGGAGAATTGTTTTGTACAGGGGCATACATACATACACATGCCATAGTTTCTCACCACTGCAAACAACAGCCAGATGCTTGTGCCACTTTTTCCCTTTGGCTTTTACATGGGTGCTGGGGAATTGAACCCAGGCTGGTAGACTTTGCAAGAGAGCGCCTTAACCTGTTGAGCCACTTTTCCAGCCCAAATTGAGAATTTTAATACACACTTTAATTTGATCATATTCCCTTCCTGTTTCTCTCTTATGTTTCCCCTCCCTATCCCTATTCCACTGAGCCCCTTCCTCTTTCAAGTACTTTTTTTTTTTTCAAGGTATGTTATCAGCCCAGCCCAAACTGACCAGGAATGTACTCTGTGATCTCAGGATGGCCTCAAGCTCACAGCAACCCTCCTACCTTGGCCTCTCAAATGCTGGGATTAAAGGCATGCACCACCACCCCTGGCAGTTCTTCTGTTTTGATGCCTCATTCTTTTTGTTCTCTTCTGTCCTCAATACCAAAATGTTGGTGGGCTTGATATTGTGTAGCTGTGGTTGTGGGGCTAACTGGATCCACTATGAGGTCATGAATGTACTGGACACCTCTAGCCTGAAGGACAGCAAAACAGGCTTCCTACGAATACTTAATATAATCCCAAATTACAACTAAGTGTGGTACAGAAAGGGACATTTTCAAGTTATTGATTAGTGCATTTGAAACTGCTGAGAACTGAAGGGAGACTGTAGACGCTGGGAACATGGAGGAGGAGACAGGCTCACTGTCTCATAGGTGACAAGCACTCAGTGTTGACAGCTTATTATGAACTGGAATGCCAGGCATTGCTGGCAGGAAGGCAAATCAACACAGGGCCAGGAAAACAGGTATTTTCTTAAAATGATAAACATTTGCCTACAATGTGGTTTAAACAATTTGATTCCTAAATACTTACCTAAGAAAGAAGAAAGTATCTGTCCACACAAAGAATTACCCACGGACAAGAGAGACAGAAGTCTCAAAGTCCTCATCCTGAATAAAAAATCCAGATACACATGAGTATATAAAAGTCTAGAAAGGGAGGCAGAGGTAGGAGGATCGCCATGAGTTCAAGGCCACCCTGGGACTACATAGTTAATTCCAGGTCAGCCTGGACCAGAGTGAGACCCTACCTTGAAAAACCAAAAAAAAAAAAAAAAAAAAAAAAAAAAAAAATTCTAGAAAGGGAGGGCAAGAATATGGCTCAATGGTTAAAAGCACTTGCTTGCCTGCAAAGCCTGGTGGCCCAGATTTGATTCCCCAGTACCCACATAAAGCCAGATGCACAAAGTGGTGCATGTATCTGGAGTTCATTTGCACTGGCAAGAGGCCCTGATATGTCCATTCTTCTCCCCCCGCAACCATCAAATAAATAACTAGAATTTAAAAATAAATAAATAAATGGGGGCTGGAGAGATGGCTCAGCAGTTAAAGGCACTTTAAAAAAATTTTATTGATAACTTCCATCATTATAGAAAATAAACCATGATAATTTCTTGTCCCCTCACTTTCTCCTTCACAACTCGACTCTCCATATCTTCTCCCCCTCTCAATCAGTGTCTTTTTTATTTTGTTGTCATCATCTTTTCCTCCTATTATGAGGGTCTTCTGTAGGTAGTGCCAGGCACTGTAAGGTCATGGATATCCAGGTCATTTTGTGTCTGGAAGAGCCTGTTGTAAGGAGTCCTACCCTTCCTTTGGCTCTTACATTCTTTTTGCCACCTCTTCTGCAATGGACCCTGAGCCTTGGAAGGTATGGTAGAGATGTTTCAGTGCTGAGCATTCCTTTTTCTTTTTTTCAGGTAGGGTCTCACTGTAGCCCAGGCCGACCTGGAATTCACTATGTAGTCTCAGGGTGGTCTTGAACTCATGGTGATCCTCCTCCCTCTGCCTCCTAAATGCTGGGATTGAAGGTGTGCGCCACCACGTCTGGCTCTGAGCACTCCTCTTTCACTTCTTCTCTGCACTATGGTGCCTTGTGAATCACCCCAGAAGTCACCAAAAGGCACTTTTTTGTAAAGCCTGTCTGCCTGGGTTTGATTCCCCAGTACCCATGTTAAGCCAGATGCACAAAAGGATGCATGTGTCTGGAGTTCATTTGCAGTGGCTAGAGTCCCTGGCATGCTCATCTTCTCTCTTTCTATCTTTCTCTGTTTGCAAATAAATCAATAAAAATATTTTAAATAAATAAAATAAAGCTCTAGAAAAGGCAAATTAATCCATACATAGTGACCAAAAGCAGATTAGTGGTTGTCTGGGGATAGAAAAGGCAAGAGGGAAGGGTTACACCAAGGCACATGGGAAACTGAGGCTGATGTCCATGCCTTCTCGTTTAAATGTGGTGACCAATTCCGGGGTATACACATGTCAATATCTATCAAACAAAAGCACATCATGTTTTTGTAATCTTTTAATGCTTTAATCATTTTCCCTCTGTAACAGAAAAATAGAGGTTCTGGGGTGCTTCCTGGAACCCAAGGCCTGAGCTCATATCTGCAAACTAACCAAAGAATTGGCAATTCTACATTCAAGAGAATGATTTTTTTTTATTTTTTATTTTTGTTCATTTTTTATTTATTTATTTGAGAGCGACAGACACAGAGAGAAAGACAGATAGAGGGAGAGAGAGAGAATGGGCGCGCCAGGGCTTCCAGCCTCTGCAAACGAATTCCAGACGCGTGCGCCCCCTTGGGCATCTGGCTAACGTGGGACCTGGGGAACCGAGCCTGGAACCGGGGTCCTTAGGCTTCATAGGCAAGCGCTTAACCGCTAAGCCATCTCTCCAGCCCAAGAGTATGATTTTTTAAATACCACATTTTATTCAGATTTTACAAAGAAATGGGGAGAGGGGAAGGCTGGGAGGTAAGGGGAGAGAAAGTGGGGAGAAGTACACCACGTGGAGCCCAAAAGCCCATGTGGGCCACCTGCAGCCCAGGAGCTCATGTGAACAGATACAGATCTGGGGCGGGGGAGGGGGGGAGGCATGGAAAGAAAAGAGAAAAGAAATTTTAAGGAACTCCTGCCATGTGGGGAGCTGGAGGGGAAAAAGAACCCATGCATAGAGTAAGGGGGGGGAGGGAGGGGATCTTGGCTGGGCCTAGACTAGGGCCCGGATTAGGGCCTAGGCCCAGCTGAGGGAAAAACTCACCCACAGCTGGAAGTTCCCAAGTGATCAGAGAGCATACCCTCCCTTTGCAGAGGTCTTTATAACCTTAGGGAGGTGGGCCAGCTGGTTGGTTAGAGGCTGTCTCAGGAAGAGGTTAGCTCTGGCACCAAGTTCTGGGGCTGAACTTGACCAACCACAATGTTTAAATCCTATGACAGACCTTCCCACGAGGGGTCCTGATTGTGGAAAAACAGGTCTCTAGGAAACTAAGCAAAAGATAAGAAGTCAGATCATCTTGCCTTTTTACCTTCAGGGGCCCAGTCACCCTAACTCTAGCCCTTCCCCTCACCTCTTTATGACTTACCTTGATTTGAGATCAACCAGAATCACATGCTGCTGAAAAATCTGAGTCAGTTGTTGAAGTTGTAACTTTCTCTGAGCAACTTTTAAGATTTTATTTTTATTTATTTATTTGAGAGAGAGGCAGGTAGAAGGGAAGAGAGAGAGAGAGAATGGGTAAACCAGGGCCTCCAGCAACTGTAAACAAAACTCCAGATGCATGTGCTACCTTGTGCATCTGACTTACATGGGTCCTTGGGGCTTAAACCTGGGTCATTTGTCTTTGTAGGCAAGTGCCTTAACTGCTAAGCAATCTCTCCAGCCCTTGAACAATTTTAATTAGTTCAAAATTAAAAAAAAAACAACATATTGGAACAAAAATGCATAAAAGAGAGCAAGATCCTACCTCAAAAAAAGGAATGCATAAAAGAGATTTCATTAGCAAATTAAAACTCACATTAAAAAAAGTTAAAAAAGAAAAATTTATATTTTGTGGACTTAAACTGAAAAACTCACTCAAAGAAGAAAAAAAATTCAGAACAGAGTTCAGTTCTAATTAGAATTCCATACTATATTTACATTATATTTCTTTTTAAAACATAAATGGATTAATCATTTGCATCCATAATATTTATATAATTTTGCTTCAAAATGGTCAAAAAAATGGAAAGATTAACTTAATGCTTAAATTGGTAAGGAGTCAGGAATCTTTCGGAATGTTGTATAAACTGATAAAAATATGACCACTTTGCAAGAGGATAAGTTATCAAATGTCTTTAAGATGATCTGTAGAGAAATTACTGCTCACACATAGCTAAGATATTGTGATGGCTTTTGAATGCCAACCTAACCTCCAAATAAACAGATCCTCTAGTTTTCAAAAGATGAGTAATATACACTGACAATTCTCCAGAACACTGTGAGAAGCTTCAAAGTATTATGGAAAAGCCGCATTCCCAAATGTTACACTGTGTTGCAATTGTTGCATTACATATGGCATAAATATGCAAAAATCTTTCATTCTATCTATATAACATATGCAGAGTTAGGAGGCGCTTTAAAAATTATTTATTTGTGCATATTTGTGTGTGTTTGCGTGCCTGTGTGTGAAAGGTGTACATGTGGGTTCATGATGGGTGCTGGGGCATCAGAGGTCAGTCCTGGCCTGTCCACCTCATTGAAGGCAGGGTTTCTTCCTACAAAGCACTTTCAAAAAATTGTTTTGTTTATTTTTATTGATTTATTTGAGAGCAACAGACAGAAAGAGAAAGAGGCAGAGAGAGAGTGAGAGAATGGCGTGCCTGGGCCTCCAGCCACTGCAAACAAACTCCAGATGCATGTGCCATCTTGTGCATCTGGCTTACGTGGGTCCTGGGGAATCGAGCCACAAACCGGGGTCCTTAGGCTTCAGAGGCAAGCGCTTAACCTCTAAGCCATCTCTCCAGCCCCCTACAAAGCACGTTTAAAGATAAATAACTCTTTCTGATGTGGTAGGACCACTGAATCTAACTTCTTCTTGCTTAGTAGACAAATCAAATTTCCAAAGAGTTAAGAAGCTAGAACAAATACTATGTACTTAAAAATGAAACCTTCTCTGACATGGTGGCACACACCTTTAATCCCAGCACTTGGGAAGCAGAGGTAGAAAGATTGCTGTGAGTTCAAGGCTACCCTGAGACTACATAGTGAATTTCTGGGCCTAGGCAAAACCCTAGCTTGAAAATAACAACAAAACGAAAAAGAAAAAGAAAGCCGGGCATGGTGGCGCGCGCCTTTAATACCAGCACTAGGGAGGAAGAGGTAGGAGAATTGCTGTGAGTTCAAGGCTACCCTGAGACTACATAGTGAATTTCAGGTCAGCCTGAACTAGAGTGAGACCCAACCTCAAAAAACCAAAATAAATAAATAAATAAATAAAAGAAAAAAGAGAAAAAAATCTTGCTGACAGAAAGCTGGAAGAAGCCATTCTGCATGCAGTTCAATGGGAGAAAGAGAAATCACCAGTGAAGATACTCATCAGTGGACACTGCAAGCCTTATAATTGGCCAGCCAGGCCAAATAAGCCAATGGGTACAATAGTGGTACGTCTGTTATGAGGGAACCAACTGCCCTGTAATTGGACTGGAGGCCCACTCCATGGGTGGGAATATATCCCTGATACTGCAAACCTACAACAGGGGTAGTTATAAGCCCTAGGGGTGTAACATCTGCTGTTGTCTGGCCAAATGTGTATACTATGCTTATCAAACTGCCCAGTAAGCACTTCTGTTAATGTTCACACCCTTATATTAATGCTACTCTCACTTTTGGTAGAGAATCTTCTCTTTTTAGATGGCAGTGACCTTGGGACAACTCAGAAGGTATCATGGTGATGGAAAGAACTGACTGCAGTGCTCAGTTCCGCAATATCTGTATCACACCTTCCAAGGCTCAGGGTCTAATGCGGAAGAGGTGATGGAAAGAATGTAAGAGCCACAGGAAGGGCAGGACTCCATGCAACATGCTCCCTCCAGACACAAAATGGCCTGGATATCTATGGCCTCACAGTGCCTGACACTACCTGCATAAGACCATAATAAGAGGAGGAAAAGATCAAGACATCAAAAGTAAGAGAGAGACTGATTGAGATGGGGAGGGGATATGATGGAGAATGGAGTTTCAAAGGGGTAAGTGGGGGAGGGAAGGTATTACCATAGGGTATTTTTTATAATCATGGAAGTTGTTAATAAAAAAATTTTTAAAAATTAAAAAAAAAAGGTGTGCACCACCACATCCAGCTCAGAATGATGTTTGTTAAGATATTGGGAAAATAAAGCTGAGAAAGTAAAAAAAAAAAATCAATCTTGGGTGAAAGCATTTCATTCAGGGAAAGCGTCAGTATTAGAAGGGCCCAGAATCAGTAGCCAGTAAGACCATTCATGACATGGGGGCTACACAGAGATAACACTGTATAGTTTTAGTGGCCAGGCTTGAGAAGAATTCATACACACTATATGTGCAGCCATTTAAGACTTCAACCACCCTTGTTTGAACTTCTCCTGATTAGAGGCTGCTAGAATCTGGATCTTCAGGGTTTCAGTAAGAAAAGGAATTCAAATGGTCTCCACTGGGGGACTTTGGGGAAGGCATGTTTACCAAAGCCAAGGTTCTGGCAAGGGCTAAATCAAATTGAGGCTACCAAGAACTAGGAAAATGTGGGCTGGAGAGATGGCTTGGTGGTTAAGGCACTTGCCTGCAAAGCCAAAGGACCTTGGTTTAATTCCTCAGGACCCATGTAAGCCAGATGCACAAGGTGGTGCATGCACCTGGAGTTCATTTGCAGTGGCTGGAGATCCTGGTACACTCCTTCCTTCCTTCCTTCTTTCCTTCCTTCCTTCCTTCCTTCCTTCCTTCCTTCCTTCCTTCCTTCCTTTCTTTCTTTCTTTCTTTCCCTCCCTCTCTCTCTCCCTCTGCCTCTTCTCTC
This sequence comes from Jaculus jaculus, assembly GCF_020740685.1. Lineage (NCBI taxonomy): Eukaryota > Metazoa > Chordata > Mammalia > Rodentia > Dipodidae > Jaculus > Jaculus jaculus. The sequence goes on from NC_059105.1 coordinate 25,153,661, forward strand.
TCTCTCAAATAAATAAATAAAAATAAAATAAAAGGACAAAGGGAAGGTGGTGAAGGGGGATTTAAAAAAGGAAATAGGAAAATGTACCTCTTAGAATCACTATCCCAGCTGGGCTTGGTTCTCGCCTTTAATCCCAGCACTTAGGAGGCTGAGGCAGGAGGATCACTGGGAGTTCTAGGCCAGCTGGAGACTAATTCCTGGAGTAGAGCAAGACCCTACCTCAAAAAAAAAAAAAAGCCACCATTACAGGGAGATAGCTATTAAGAGTCAGAGCATCCAGGGAGAACAAACAGCCTGGAAGTTGTAATCTAGACCACTGTTCCTCCTCTTTTCTTCTTTATTATCTTGTACTCCACCCTATCCCCAGAGATAAAGTTCATTTGAGTTCTATCTAATAGAATAAATTAACATCTAAAGAGAAGAGTTCAAAGAAATAATAATAAAACTACATTCTACACTCTTCCACTCTGCCTTCCTCCCCTTTGTGCTTCCCCAGAACCCGTCTTCATCTTGGGACAACATTACACTCTCTGAGAATGAATGTTCTAGAAGAAGAGTACGAGACAGCTGCCAACCACAGCTGTGTGCGCACTGCTGCAGGGATCAGGGTGAGAGGAAGAAGTCCCCTGAAGGTTCATCCTTCTGCCCTCCAGCAAGCAGAGCAGGCAGCTGAATCGTCCTAAAGGTCAGGCATGGGCCCCGAGATCTCCAGGACAACAAATACTACCGAGAATTTCCTTGGGCTTCTTACACCTAATATGGAGCAGAACCACTTCTGGAGCCAGCATGGTGGCTCACGCCTTTACTCCCAGTACTAAGGAAGCAGAAGTAGGAGGACCACAGTGAGTTGGAGGCCAGCCTGGGACTACAGAGTAAGTGTCAGGGTTAGAGTGAGGCCCTACTGCAAAAAAAAAAAAAAAAAGCTGTGTGTGGTTGTGCTCCCCTTAAATCCTAGCAGAGGTAGGAGGATTGCTGTGAGTTGCAGGCCAGCCTAGGACCATGGAGTGAGCCCCGGGTCAGCCTGGGCGAGAGTGTGACTGAACCTCGAAACAAACAAACAAGCAAACAAACAAAGAAAAAAAAAAACTTCTGCAAATGTATGTCTTGGTTAAGAATATGCACCTTTCCAAAAAAAAAAAAAAAAAAAAATGTTGCCAGGCATGATGGTGCACACCTTTAATCCCAGCACTCGGGAGGCAGAGGTAGGAGGATCACTGTGAGTTCGAGGCCACCTGAGACTGCATAGTGAATCCCAGGTCAGCCTGGACTACAGTGAAACTCCTACCTCAAAAAAAAAAAAAAAAAATGCACTTTGTATTAGGGTTCTTAGTTTAAATCCAGTTCTGTCTTTCTCTCATGGAATAAGTTTCCTGACCATTTTTCAACTCTCTGAGCCACAGCGAGTGAGGCAGGGCTGTTAATATCTATTTCTGGCAGTTGCTTTGAAGATAAAGCATACAGTCCCCAGCGCAGTGCCTGGCTGGGTCCTGGCTGCGTGGGGATGGGAGAGTGGGGATTCTCTTCCCTTCAGTGACTGGATCCACATTCACCAAGCGCGGAACCCCAGGGTGTATGGAGGCTAGATTCCTGGGCCTACAAAGGTCCTAAGACACTAGATTGCTGGGGACTGGAGAACTTATGGGGTCGTTGATTCACAAGGCCACAACTGGGAGCTGGGGATGTGGCTCAGAGGTAGTGCTTACTGTGTGAAAGGCCCTGGATTTAATTTCTAGCACGGAAAGAAAAAGAGAGACAGAGTGAGAGAGATGGAAAGAAGAAAATGAAGAAGGAAGGAAGGGAGGGAGGGTGGGGGAAAAGGAAAAGGAAGGGAGGAGGGGGAGGTGAAGAGGAAGGGAAAGAAAGATAGAAGACCCAGTGATGTTGCTTAGTTGGTACTTACCTAGCACTGCGTAAAACTGGGTGCGGTAGTACAAGCCTGTTTGAGAGACAGAGAGAGAGAGAGAGAGAGAGAGAGAGAGAGAAGAAGAGGCAGAGAGAATGAGTGCGCCAGGGCATCTAGCCACTGCAAATGAACTCCAGATGCATGCGTCCCTTTGTGCATCTGGCTTACATGGGTCCTGGGGAATCGAATTAGGGTCCTTAGGCTTCACAGGCAAACGCTTTAACCACTAAGCCATTTCCCCAGCCCATTGGTGAATATTTTTCATGCCTCTAACTCAGCCTTCCTGAGTAGCTGCCTATCAGTTCTTTGAAGTATGTAAATGTAAAAAGAACAGAAAATAATTTAAGTACTAAAAATCTTTCATTGAAAAAATATTCAGCCTCTCAAAACATAGTAGCAATGGCAACGTAACACAACATTGGACATAAAACTATGATGCCAACATAAAATACAGCAAAACTGGAAAAAAAGAATCAACAACGTGCACAAATACAAATTCCCAGCAAAGGGCTGCCTGTCACAGGAAATAGAGATGTGCTGTGACATAGTTCTGGTGAGTGGTCCAGCTACACAGTAGTTATTTCCATTTTACTGGATGAGTTAGACTCCTTTGCAAAGTCTTTTGGGAGTTGCATCATTCTAATGAGAAAAGAGTACTCCAGCTAGAACCAAAAGGCATAGATTAAGGCTTTTAAAAGTGCTGATTAAAAAAAAAATAAAATATAAACAAAATGCTTATTAAGTGAAAGCTGGCTCGCTTTCATGGCATAATTTAGAGCCCTTATCAGACGTTTTTCTCCCTGGTTGCAGGCATTCTGTCCGTTCTAGGAGACTGCTCAGGCATGCTGGCCACAGGCCGCCCACCCACCCATGGGGTAGTTTTTATTTTTCCACACCTGTGCTTAATGAGTTGCATTTTGCAAACTTGGCCATTTTCAGAAGAGGGGAAGGATTTCATCATGGAAAAAAAAAATCAAGATAAGAAACCAAAACAACTGTAATTTCTCTCCATTCAACCTACCTAGAGACGACCCTGAAATATATAAACTTACTGTGGTCTCTTAAGGGTGAAAGTTCCCAAGGTCATCCAGTCAATGGCTTCCCCCTACAGAGTTGAAAGAGATTAACAACAGGATAAGGGACAAAGATTTTTTTTTTTTAGGAAAAACAGACCACTGCCATCTAAATGTAACCCTTGGGGTCAAGGGTCAAGAAGTTATTTCTTATCAGGGATTCCCCTCCCCCCAAGTAGGCAAGGAATTTGGTTAGGAGAAATATTGCCTCTAATGTGTTTATTAGTCTTGAAACAACCCATTTTCCACTCGGAACACAAAAGTTGCCTCTTAAAACATACTTCAAATTATTTTAATTTCAATTCTAAATGAGTGCATTTGATGATGCCTTTTTTTTTTTTTTTTTTTTAGGTAGGGTCTCGTTCTAGCTCAGGATGACCTGGAATTCACTATGTAATCTCAGGGTGGCCTCGAACTCTCATGGTAATTCTACCTCTGCCTCCAGAGTTCTGGGATTATGGGATTAAAGTCATGTGCCACCACGTTCAGCTCTCTCTTGTTCTCTCTCTCTCTCTTTTAAAAAATATTTTATTTTTCTTTATGCCAGGATCTCTAGCCACTGAACTCCAGATGAGTGTGCCCCCTTGTGGGTCCTGGGGAATAGAACCTGGGTCCATCTCCACAGCCAATCTTTTCTTTCTTCTTCTTTTTTTTTTTTCTTTTTTTTGAGGTAGGGTCTCATTCCATCCCAGGCTGACCTGGAACATTCCAGACTGGCCTCAAACTCACAGCAATCCTCCTACCTCAGTGCTGGGAATAAAGGCATGTGCTACCAAGCCCAGTGTGTTTTTTCATGCAACCAAGCCATCTTCAGTCTTCAACTTGAATGAGGTCAATTTAATTCAGATTTCCATAACTGCTCATGTTGTTCATTAACCAGCTCAAGCAACAAGATATGTAAAAAGCACCGCATGTCCCCACGCAAATGTGTGTGTCCTTGCTGTTATCACAAATTTAAGTTGTTAGAAATGTTGGAGAAAGCCTATCACCATGCAGTTCCCAGAAGAAACGAGGTAAGTCCTACATGGACATTTGCTCTGTCTTGGCACACGATGCCAGCACACAAACACTGAACTTCCAAACCAGTAACTGTGTGTAGCTGAGCATTCACTGCAAAATGACGACATGAAAATGCCTTGTGCATGCTGTTGTTACTTGGGAACAAGGCCTTGAGTCAAAATCAGGAGATGCTAAAAGTAACCCAGAATAAAGAAATGGTTCCTTTTCAAGTTGATTTTTCAAAAACAACTTTATGGAGGTATAATTTGCAGAACCTTAAGATTCACTCATTTTGCTGGGTGTGGTGGCATGTCTTTAGCCCCAGCACTTGGGAAGCAGTGGTAGGAGGGTCACTGTGAGTTCGAGGGCAGCCTGACACTATAGTGAATTCCAGGACAGTCTGGGCTAGCATGAAAAACCACACAAAAAAAGAGACTCATTTTAAGCGAACAACTGTAATTTTTAGTAACTTTACCAAATTATGTAGCCAATGCCATATTAGCATCACCCCAATAAGATTCCTCTGTGTGCATTTACAGTTCATTTCTGTTCCCAGTTCCACCCACTAGTCTTCCTTTTGTTTCCATTTTTTTTTTCTTTTTTTCCTTTTTATTTATTTGAGAGTGACAGACAGAGAGAAAGAGCCTGAGATAGCCAGAGAGAAAGAAATAATGGGCACCCCAGAACTCCAGATGCACATGCCATCTGGTTTACGTGGTTACTGAGAAATACAGCCTCGAACCAGGGTCCTTAGGCTTCACAGGCAAGCGCTTAACCGCTAAGCCATCTGTCCAGCCCTGCCTTCTGTTTCTATAGGCTCTGTCTTTCCTCCTCTCTTCCTGTCTCTCCCTTCCTCAGAGAAATCCAAGACTTTTCCTACAAGGAGGATACTTTACTTTTAAGAAGCCATCTGTCATTCTATTCTTCAGAATTCTTTAGGGAACTTAATGAATTCTTGGGACACTAGACAGAGTCAGTGTGGTCTTTAAAATTTAATTATCTCCGAGTTAGAGATAATAGAGGCATAATTACAAGGGATTTTGATAATGAAAGAATACTGTAGCAAGCCCTTTAACTACATATCTTAACTGCATGTCTCCCAAAGTTAAAAAAAAAAAAAAAACTTTCAAGAAAAAAGACAAACTCCCAAAACGTTACTATAACATTCAAATTTTGTTATGTGTTCATTTGTGAGATATTAGAGATTTTCCAGTTCCTTAACTTGTTTTTCTGTGGGACAGAAATATAACTTTCGTCTAAAATGTAAAATAAACCCCACCCCCCGCTTAGGGTTCTCACAAGGTATACTTTTCTAATTTATTTTGAGTATAGTAAATTTATTAAAATCTCACCTTTTTTTAGTAGACAAAATGCTCTTCTTTTTTTTTTTTTTGGTTTTTCGGGGTAGGGTCTCACTCTAGCCCAGGCTGACCTGGAATTCACTATGGAGTCTCAGAGTGGCCTCGAACTCATGGCAATCATTTTACCTCTGCCTCCTGAGTGCTGGGATTAAAGGCGTGCGCCACCACGCCCGGCTTCAAAATGCTTTTTTTTTTAAAAAAAAAAACTTTATTTCCTTTCTCCAGAATGTACATATTTTAAGAAAGCTCCCCCTCAGGTTATCTTGCCGGCATCCGGACTTCCAGGTATTCCCCCCGCCCCCCCAACCACCACCACCACCTGGGACTCTTCCCAGAAGTTTACCTACTGTTTTACAAGGAGCCTTTTACATTTGAAAGAGAAAGCTGTTTTGTCAAATGATGAGAAATTCCAAAAAAACTCTAGTCCAGACAGGATTCTAAATTTGGGGCAATCTCTGGCACTGTTTCAATTAGGAATGTTGGTCACAGAGATTCCTCAAGAGTTATTTTACACCACTTAAAGGAAACTGATATTTGCTGGGATTCCCCCCCCCCCGCTTAATTCCCTACATCAATAAAAACAAACAACAGTTCTGCGTCTTTAATGAGTTGAGGGTTTCATAGACCAGAGAGTTCACTTTACCCTTACGACAGTGACTGAGGGTGAAACTTTTGGAGAAATCAAGTACCTTTCAGAAATAAGTCTAACTTTGCTAGTAGCTTTGCCATATCTCGAAGCAGAAGGATCCCCTCGCTCTAGAGCTGAGGAGGGGAGTAAAACTGGGGGTCGGAGCTCCCCTACTCTTGAAGCCCTCCAGAAGCAAGGGGCCCACGTGACAACCGAGTTGAGGGTCCCCTGCCTGCCACGTCCCCGCGCGCCCCTCGCCCTCTAAGTGCACAAGGACGCAGGAGACTCTTAAGTGGAACTTTGCACATTCTGGAGCAAATAATCTAAATAAAAAAAAAATTGGCGGTGGGGGAGGACGGGTGGCGGAATTCTATGATGACATCGCCGTCTGCAAAAAGAGAATGCCAGATGAACTAGACGTGGGGGCTGGAGGGCGGCAAGAGTGAGGTGAGGGGTCTTCCTGACCCCCCCCCCCGCCAGGTCTTTACCGAGTCCCACAAAATCCCTGCTTTGTGCAAACGGCCCAGCGAACGTGGCACCCACGCAGGGTTTTCCAGCCTTCGAAGCCAGCCTCACTTCCCACTTCTCACGATTTCTCTTCCGATGGGAACGGCACCCCATTCCCCAGGAAAGGGAAAACTTTGCCGTATAAGTTTTTTTTTGTTGTTGTTGTTGTTCAGTAACTGTTGCTTCGTGCTTTCAAAGCAAGAATCAATAAAGTCCCGGTACCGGGTGACTTTTGGGGCCGGGTCCTTGGCCGGCCTGCGCTTGGGGCGCGGAGAACCGGGGTCCCCGGGTGGACACCGGCCACCGCCCCGCCCTGGGACGGCCAAGTCTGGATTTTTGCAGCTCCAAGGTGGTGGCTGCTTTATGGTTTTTTTTTTCCTCCCCACAAAACCTACTCCTGTGAGCACAGACTTTTCTCAGAGGTGACGCAATGTTCTCAAACACCACCACAGCTACCAATAAAAAAGGAAAAGGGAAGGGGGGGGTGAAGCCTTGCATCCCCCCCCCCCACACCTCCCTGGTTCTCTCCAGTCCACACTTTCACAGCCACTTCCCATCCCTAACCCATCCCCACCCCCAACATCCTCCAAAAAAAAAAAAAAAAAGTTTGAGGACCGGAAAGAAAACCAAGGAGAGACAGAAAAAAAAAAAAAAAGTTCTCCAGCCCCAGTCCTGGCGGGCCATCAGCATCTCTTTTGTTCGGGGCGAATCCACAGTCCCCCGTGACGTCACCCGCACTCGGGGCCAATGGGGGGAGCGGGAGCGCGCGTCCCTCCTCCGGGCGCGCAGGGCCTCGCGGGGGGCGGGGGGCACTGTCCCGATATAAGCCCCGGCTCCCGGGGCCCGGCCGCCCGCACCCTCCGCGCTGCACACGTAGGGCACGAGGGGGAGCGCGCCCCGGGGACCTGCAGACACAACTTGGGTGCCTCTCCCCCGTCCCCTTCCCCATCCTCGGGGACTCTTCCCGCAGTTGCTACTCGGTGGTCACTTTGCCTCCCGGGGAGGGTGGCTGTGTCCCCTCTCCGAGTCAAGATGCTCCGGGGTCCGGGACCCGGCCTGCCGCTGCTGCTGTTGGCGGTCCTGTGCTTGGGGACCGCGGTGCGCTGCACCCGAGCCTCCAAGAGTAAGAGGCAGGCTCAGCAAATCGTGCAGCCCCAGTCCCCGGTGCCTGTCAGTCAAAGCAAGCGTGAGTACCGACGGCCCCGGGGCTGGGACAGCCTGGCGGCGGGGAGGGGACCAGACAGCGCCCCGATGAAGTTGTGGCTGAAGTTTTGCGCGCGCGCGCGCGTGAGTGTGAGTGTGTGAGTGTGCGCTTCGTGGAGGAGACAAAAGGCTTTTTGGATTGATCAGGTTTGGGGCGTGTGTGTGTGTGTGTGTGTGTGTGTGTGTGGTGTGTTGGGGCAGAAGTACGCAAAAGAGACTCCCTTGAGGGCATGGGACTCTGCGATGTCTAGTGAATTCTGCACCTTCAGATTGTCTTGTGAATTAATGAAAATTCTTGCCTTTGAAGAGAACAAGAGATAATGTGTAAAATTTCCATCTGTGATGAGCGTGGTCCTTATTCCTCATTATTTTCTTTGTTGCTAGGTACTTGCCTAAGTATTTTAAAGATAGGCCAGGGGAAAGCTTATCTACATAGCGAGGTAGTTTCTGACCAACTTTTTTAAAAAAAAGAGTTGTAAATTGGGTCAGATTGCTCTGTGGCGCCTAGGAATTACCAAGAACGGACTGGAATTCCTCTTTCAGGTTTTCATTTTCAGACACACCCTCCCTCCCTTTACCTTGGCTAGAGGGAACCTCAAAGTTGCTCCCCCCCCAAAAAAAAACACACTTTTTTTTTTTTTCCCCCCGAGACAGGATCTCTAACTTGTTTGATAGTAGTTCTCTGCTCTGAAGCCTAGGCTGGCCTCAAACATGTGGCAATCCTCCTCATCAGCCTTCTCAGTTCTGGGGTCGCAAGTATGGCCCTATCATGCTTGCCTGAAAGTTCTCCTTGACTTGAGCTTTTGTATTGAAGTTCCTTACTTTTTGTTGTTGTTTGTTTGTTTGCTTGTTTTGGGGTAGGGTCTCACTTTATAGTCCAGGTTAATGTGAAATTCACTCTGTAGTCCAAGGCTGGCCTTGACTCACAGCGATCCTCCTATCCCTGCCTCCCCAGTGCTGGGATCAAAGGTGTGCACCGCCACGCCCTGCTTCGGTATTTTTACATCTTTCAAAAAATTTTTTAATTACTTTTTAATTTCAGGGCTGGAGAAATGGCTCAATGGCCAAATCACTTGCCTGCAAAGCCTAACAACCAGGGTTCAATTCCCCAGTACCCAAGTAAAGCCAGATACACCAGGTGGCACAAGGTCTGGAGTTCTTTTGCAGTGCCACTATGCCCTGACGCGCCCATTCTCTCTATCCGTCTCTCTTCTCTCTCTGCTTGCAAATAAATAAATAATTAATAAAGAAATAAAAGTATTGTTAATTACCTACCTTTCGAAATGCTTATTTCTTTGTAGTCCTGAGCAGACAGATGATCTCATTGCATAACATTAAACTGAGTTAAGAGATTTTTAAAAAATATACAAATATCCGCCTATATAAATTGTGCTTAATTCTTGGGATAGCTCCTTTCTATATTTTAGTAGAATATTGCTTATGGTTCTTCAGGTGTTCTGATAATTGACTTACTTCTCTATATTTGATGTTTAGGCTCACCAATTCACATATATTAGGAAAATTATGAAACTTGTTCAGGGGAAAGGAGGGACGGAAGTGTCATAACTTTTTTCTTCGATCTTTTCCAGCTGGTTGTTTTGACAATGGGAAACACTATCAGATAAACCAGCAATGGGAGCGCACCTACCTAGGCAATGCCTTGGTTTGTACCTGCTATGGAGGTAGCCGAGGCTTTAACTGCGAGAGCAAACCGGAACGTGAGTGGCGAAGGGTCTGGTCACCAGCATCCTTTCATAGATGTTGTCCTTCTAAAGCACATGCAACTTTCACCTTAAAAATAACTATGCCAAACTAGTTTCCAAAATCTTCTTGTTTGTCTCTACATTTTAGATAAGAGAATGAAAGATTTTACTTATCCTCCTTCCGTTAGACATAAAAAAAAGTTTTTAAAAGTTTGCTTGTAAAAGTTTATTAGAAAGTTATCTCGGATCTTTAAGATTGTGGGACAAAAGCCACTTTTGAGGCACTAGGCTATACAGACAGTGTGCCAGCAGCAGTTCAATGAAAGACCATTAACTGCTCCTCAGACTTTGAAGCCCATTGATAGGTTTCTTGAAAATTTAGAGTAAGTCCTTCAGAAACACTGGGGTGGTTAGGAGGGAACTATCTGCTAGGATCAACAAAGGCCAGCGCCTGCTGGGAGGTGGGGATCTTCAAACTGTTTGCTTTTCCTGTGGACCTTGGTTTGATTTCCCCAGTGACTGGAATCTGAAATCCTTTCTTAGCAATCTAGCTGCTGGTCATAGGGTCATAGTACTCTGTGTGGCTTTTTTTCCCCCCCCCCTGAGAATTCCTTATAGTACAAATTAATTTATAGAACCTTGGAGAGTTTGTCAAAAGTCGAACACTTTGGTGCTATTAGAGCCTCGGTCAAGAGTCTGTAAGTCTCACTTCCTGTCCAACCTGCAGTTGAGCCCTAGAACGGAAAAGTGGGGTTTCCTGTAGGATGGATTAGTGGGACAGAAAAGCTTGCTTATTTATGTATGTGAAGCTCACACACACTCTTTCTTCCCCACAGCTGAAGAGACTTGTTTTGACAAGTATACCGGGAACACTTACCGAGTGGGTGAGACTTACGAACGCCCTAAAGATTCCATGATCTGGGACTGTACCTGCATCGGGGCTGGGCGAGGGAGGATCAGCTGCACCATTGCAAGTAAGGAATGCATTCTCCACCTGTGATCTGTTACCATAAGTGAGAATTTCTCTGTTAAGTGCTCCTGCCGTCTTATGTTACCCATGACCGAGTATTTCTCACTTTGGGGATTTACCCCTGATGGGTGACCACATAGTCTTCCACCTTCACCCAACTGCTGGCAGTGTTTCTGGAAGCTGAGTCCAAGCAGTGGGTAAAGTCAGTGTTTAAAGTATGTGTGTGTGCACGCATACTTACAAACTTAGGATATTTACCTATGTTAAATTACCTGGGTATCTTCAGGAGATTTACCTATTTTAAATTACCTAGGTATCTTCAAGCCAGACTGATCATGTGGGTATCTGCAGTGATTGAGAAGTTGTTCATGAGGAGTGAAGCAGACATGCTTCTGTCCTTTTTTTGCTTGTGACACCAAGATAATCTTGCATCTCAGAGTCTGGATTCTTTATGACAAATAGGTTATACCAAGAAAGCAAAGCTCTTTTCCTAGGGAAGACATGGATTGAATGATCTACTCTGTGTCTCTAATTAATAATTACCAATGTTCTCTGTTAAAAACTACCCTTTAGGGGGCTGGAGAGATAGCTTAGCAGTTAAGGTGCTTGCCTCTAAAGACTGAAGGACCTAGGTTCAATTCCCCAGTACCCATGTAAGCCGGAAACACAAGGTAGCACGTGTGTCTGGAGTTTGTTTGCAGTAGCCCCGGTGTGCCCATTCTCATTTTCTGCTTTCTCTCTCAAATAAATAAATAACCCTTTAAACAAGTCAGCTTGAAGACTGTCCAAAAGAACAAGTCACTCTCTTGTTAAGAGTCAGAGGTCCACAGTACTTACAGTCTAGCATACCAATTTAGCCTGTGGATGGACCACTGGAGTTAAGTCTAAAAAAATAAAAGGATTTCCATGCTCATGGATATGTCTGCCTGCTTTCCATCAAAGTGACACTTCTGCCCCATATTGGAGTGGTATGATCGTGATGGTCCTTTCATTCAGGTAATCTGGGCTCACCTTGCTGTATGCATGGAAGCCATGTCTCCAAGCCTTTCTTTCTGTGATTTAGGACCCAATTTCCTGGAATCTCTCCAGGGAACCATTATTCATGACCTCTTTGCCATTCAGATTACAATATGGTCCCTTATGTCTTAAGCAAGACATGTAATTGAGTTGTGAGCAGATCTGTCAGTTTTTCCTCTGCCTCTGGTGGGAAGGCTCTGTATCTCATTTTGGCCCACATAATCACCTATCCTAGTAGAACATGAGATTCCTCTCTCCCTAATTCTCCATCCTCAGCTCTCTTTAACACATGCCCTTTGTCTTAAACAGACCGCTGCCATGAAGGGGGTCAGTCCTACAAGATCGGTGACACCTGGAGGAGACCACATGAGACCGGTGGTTACATGTTAGAGTGCGTGTGTCTGGGTAACGGGAAAGGAGAGTGGACCTGCAAGCCCATAGGTGTGTGGCTCTCGAGGGTGGATGCAGGCAGGGATGCATAGCAGCTATATTTATTGTTCAGCTAAATCAGAATCACATCTATGTGGACAGGAAATCTAAATTCTGATAGGAAAAAAAACATAGTGAAGTAGAGGCCGGGCTTGGTGGCACAAGCCTTTCACCTTAGCACTTGGGAGCCAGAGGTGAGTTCAAGGCCACCCTGGGACTACATAGTGAGATCTAGGTCAGCCTGGGCTAGAGCGAAACCCTACCTCAACCAACCAAAAATAAATGAATAAATAAAATAAAATAGTGAAATGGGAATTTCATTCAAACAGTGACATATCATTTGATCCATAGCCTTTAAAGAAATGCAATCACCAAGATCCTAACCACATATGGATATTTTAATCTTGGTTGAAAGCACAAGATGGGGTTGAAAGATTTTAGGAACAAGTCATTTCTTTTGTTTATATCTGATGTCAGGTTCCTCCTTGGTTGAGATCTAAGTGATTTAAGAGAAAAAGAAAATGACACTTCTGACACATTTCTTTGTTGGAATTCACTGGAATGAAACCAAATGGCAGGTGCTCTGGTCACACCTTGGTAATTTCTTTTCAAAAAACAAAGCAAACAAACAACAACAAAAAACTAAGCTCCTAGTCTCAGTCCACAGTTGATTTTGTCTTTTAATGTTCTCTAATGCAGTTTTAGGTTTTTCGAGATAGTCTCACTTTTTCTAGTCTGGGCTAACCTAGAATTCACTATGTGTCTCAAGATGGCCTTGAATGCATGGTGGTCTTGCTACTTCTGCCTCCCAAGTGCTAGGATTAAAGGTGTGTTCATCACCATGTCTGGCTCTAATGCAATTTTTGGCATTTTTTTTTTCTCTCCAGAAACCAAATTTTAAATAGCTTTCTTGTCATTTTTTTTAGATCCTCTGTAATTCATAATTGGTCATTCATAATTAGGACTGCAATCTTGCATATGCAGTCTCCCACAGAATTACATACAGGATTCTTTCCACTCAAAACGCTGGTGGGAAATGTGGGCCTGGCTGAAAATATGCAGTCCATGTAGTCATTTGGAGGACAGGATTTCTGCTGCCAACCCGGCTTGGGCTTCCCTTGGCTTTGGCTACTTGCTGTTTTCTTAGATGGAGGGTGTGCCTTCCTTTCTGAACAGAGTACCACTTAAAAAAAATGTGGCTGGGTTTTTGCTTACATGCTACCCTTTAAATTACAGGGAAACTGCTCAAGTTTAAATAACCTTTTTTTTTTTTTTTTTCCTATTCCTCTTCCAATCCTTTCTACAGCTGAGAAATGTTTTGATCATGCTGCTAGGACTTCCTACGTTGTCGGGGAAACCTGGGAAAAGCCCTACCAGGGCTGGATGATGGTGGACTGTACTTGTCTGGGAGAAGGGAATGGACGCATCACTTGCACCTCCAGAAGTATGTTTTAAATCTTTCTGTTGACTATCAGGCCAGGTACTGTTATCTGGATTTCTAGAGAGACTTGCTATGCTGGATCCCTGGAACACATCCAATACACCAACATGTTTTGGTAATTTTAGATACCAAGAAAAATTCTGTAACCAACATTCTTCCTCTTCAGGGAAGACTAAATCAATCAACAAGAGAATCTCAATTCAGTTATATCGAAGATGATCAACACTAAAAAGAACTTTAATGTGTATTCAAAACTAAATATGTCATGATAGAACTGAAGGTTGTCATTGAGATGTTTTTTGTTTAATGAGGGGAGTAAAGTCAGGTTAAAACTGCACTTGACACCCACTGCATAGTAGAGGAGGCTGAATGAAGGCTCTCTGCCAAGTCCCCCAGTTAGAAGTACTGGGAAGCCTTAACCTCCACAGCACTGCTTTCATTCTCTTAAGCTTCCAATTCTGTGCTTTGGAGGTGATGAATGCCTTTCTCATCTCTCTGACCCAAGCGCTCTTTGAAGTCTGGGATATTTTCCAATTCATATTTTCTTCCTATGCTACCTTATGCAAAATAAGTGCTTGTATAAAATTCCATGGAATAGGATGGGAGAGATGGCTCAGCGGTTAAGGTACTTGCCTCCAAAGCCTAACAACCTGTGGTTGATTCCCCAGTAGCCACGTAAAGCCAGATGCACAAAGTAGCCCAAACATCTCATTCATTTCCAGCCGCTAGAGGCCCTGGTGTACCCAATATTCTTTCTCTCTCAAATTAAAAAAATCCCATGGAATAAATTGCTTGTCTTTGAGAAACTTTGCCCAGCTTGCTATGGGAAGAGGTTTTTTTTTTTTTTTTTTTTTTTAATTTTATTTATGAGAGAGAGAACATTCCAGCCTCTTACTGCTGCAAAATGCACCACTTTGTGCAACTGGCTTTACATAGATACTGGAGGAATCCAGGCTAGCAGGCTTTACACTCAAGGGCCTTTAACTGCTGAGCCATCTCCCCAGTCCAGAAGAGGTTTACATAATAAGTAAAAGAATGTATTAAACTTCTAAGGCCTTGGAAGATTAAAGATCCTCACATTTAAATGAAAAAAGGTCTAATAAGACAGTAAGGTTTGGTTAAATATTATTTTCCATGATTTAGTTTTGGCTTAGCAAAGAATTTGAATTTGGATGAGCATTTTATTAGTTAGTCATTTTAAAATAGATTAGCTTAAATAAAATATAAAAAAAAATATAAAACTTCCAAGGTTTGAGATTATACAAAAGGAGCCTTGGAGACCAAAGGTAGCAATGAAGACTTGAAGACAGTCTTAGAAGGAACACTAAGGATTCCTGAGTCCAACTTCTTCACAGCACTAACAAGCTTTCTAACACACAATTCAAAAAGGCCATTTTGTTGGTGAATCTTGTTTTTGGTTTTTCAAGGTGGGGTCTAGCCCAGGCTGACTTGGAACTCACTATGTATGTAGTCTCAGGGTGACCTCAAACTCAATGGGATCCTTCTACCTCAGCCTCCCTTGAGTGCTGAGATTAAAGGATGCAACACCACTATTGTTGCTGATTCTTGATTGATAGTTTGTTTGTTTTTTTTCTCCTCTCTCTTTCTGTTTTGTTTTGCTTAAAACAGGGTCTCACCCGAAGTCTGGTTGACCTGGAATGTACTCTGTAGCCCAGACTGGTTTCTGACTCTGGTCACCCCCCTCCTTACTTCAGCACCCACAGTGCTGGGATTAAAGGTGTGCCCCGCCACCCCCTGCTGATTTTTATTTTATTTCATTTTGTCTCTTGGGTTTTTTTTTTTTTTTTGAGACTAAGTATGCAAGAATGACCTTGAACCTAGATGTTGGTTTTACAATAGTGGGCTGCCACCTAGGACTTTGTTGATTTTTGTGTTTTTTTGAGGTAGGGTTTCACTCTAGCTCAGGCTGTCCTGGAATTCCCTATGTAGTCTCAGGGTGGCCTCCCACCTCTACCTCCCAAACCTGGGATTAAAGGAGTGCACCACCTCACCCCACCCAGCTACTTCGTTGATTTTTATATGAGTGTTTGAGTGTAGGGTAAGAGAACACTTAGCCAAAGAAATGGTTAGTTTTCAGAAAGGTTTTACTTAACAAATAAAGATACTCCTGGCATTTTATAGCTTGGGGCAATTGGTAGAGGCCTTTCAGACTTGTATGCCTGCCTGTTGTTCCAGGGTTTTACAGAAAGTTCCCCAGTGAAAGGCAAGCTATATCCGGTAATTACTAGGAGAAAGCCTAGGAGAGTAAAAGGGGGAAAGAAATTACCAGAGCATGAAGTCGGTCACAGAAACAGTGGGAATGTATGGAAAGTAAAATGAGAAAATTAGAGAAAAATACTGGACAAGTTTTTTTTTTGTTTTGTTTTTCAAGATAGGGTCTTGCTCTAGTCCAGGCTGACCTGGAATTCACTATGTAGTCTCAGACTGGCCTTGAGCTCCCGCGATCCTTCTACACCAGCCTCCTCCGTGCTGGAATTAGAAACGTGCCTGAGGACGGATTTTGTTTCTTGTGCAAATGGAGAAGCCCAGCTAGACTGAGCGGAGCGGAGCTGGCCCTGCGCTCTCCGCAGGTCTCCCCCGTCTGGGGTCTGGGGTCGGCAGCACCAGCGCTGACTTGGAGCACATGACCACTCTGTGGTTACAGGCTCTCAGTGACTGTGCTCCTTAGAATCAACTACCTGCCAGTGTTCAACCCGATTTCCGTGTTTAACCGCTTCCTTTCTGAAACAGACAGATGCAACGATCAGGACACGAGGACATCCTACCGGATCGGGGACACCTGGAGCAAGAAGGATAACCGCGGGAACATGCTGCAGTGCGTGTGCACGGGCAACGGCCGCGGGGAGTGGAAGTGTGAGAGGCACGCCTCCGTGCAGAGCACCGGCACCGGTGAGCGCAGTGGCTGACCCACCCACGGAACTCACGGTCTCAGCTGAGAAGATGAGGCCATTTGCATAGTGTTGGTTGTTCATTTCCCTTTTAATGTCGAGTGTTAGCTGAATTTTGGAAGAAATCTTTAAATGAAATGAAAGTGCACTTCAGGGAATGGGAAATGGCTTACCTCTGAGACATGAGAGGTTTGAAAAAAAACAGGGGGGCTGGAGAGATGGCTCAGTGGTTAAAGGGATTTGCCTGTAAGCTGGCCAGTTCTGATTTTATTCCCCAGTACCCACGTAAAGCCAGATGCACAAGTAGCGTATACATCTGAAGTTTGTATGCAGTGGCAAGAGCCCTTGGTGTGCCCATCCTTTCTCTCTCTCAAATAAATTTAAAAAAGAAAAATGAATGGACTCTGGCTGAAGATTGTGGGTTAAATCCAACACCCAAACAAACAATAATAATTTGAAAAAGTTGGTTGTTAGAAAAGAAAATTGAAAACAAACAAAACTACCAACCTGCTGAGAAACAAAATTGGGAAAGAGTCTAACTTCTAAGAAATCCAGCATGGCTGTCCAGGGTGCTTCCCAATGAGTGCAATTTGCAAGAAGAGAGGAGGTCTGCTGAAGACTGTCACAATCCCCGAAAGTCAGTCCCAGAAAGAGAGGGCCCAGCTGTGTCGAGCTTAGGAGAGCTGCTGAGAGGAAAGGGAAGTGGACTGCGGTATAAAGCAGGTTCATGAGGGTGGGACAGAAAGACAGCAGGCAGGAATAAAATGCAGCTCAGGTAGACTGAGGCATAGAGCAGGGGAGAGAGTGACCGGAGTGAGGCAGGAAGTACGCTGTGGAGATCTGTACCCTTGAGTGACACAATGTCTATGTCACTTAGAAATATAATCCTGGTGGCTCCAGATGAGACCTTGGTAGGTAGGGTTTTATGGAAGACTTTGAAGGTTGAATGAAAGGCAAAAATGTTGAGTGAGAGGAACATTTCTTTCAAGTTGCAGGCAGTGGTAGTAACATGGAATTAAGAGTGATGCCTGGGGCCGGGCGTGGTGGCGCACGCCTTTAATCCCAGCACTTGGGAGGCAGAGGTAGGAGGATTGCCATGAGTTCAAGGCCACCCTGAGATGACAGAGTTAATTCCAGGTCAGCCTGGACCAGAGTGAGACCCTACCTCGAAAAACCAAAAAAAAAAAAAAAAAAAAAGAGTGATGCCTGGCAGATCCCGAGGGCCCTCACTCAGCTCTTAGTTATCTTTTCTCATCCAGTTTTTGTGACCTGCATTCTCATGCCTTTAGCGTCTGGTTCCTTTGCAGATGTCCGAACAGCTATTTACCAGCCCCAGCCTGCCTCATATGGCCACTGTGTCATGGACAGCGGTGTGGTCTACTCCGTGGGGATGCAGTGGCTGAAGACGCAAGGAAACAAGCAAATGCTCTGCACCTGCCTGGGCAATGGAGTCAGCTGTCAGGAGACAGGTAGACTTTATATCCGTGCACAGACGAGTGCCGGTAACTTGTTAGTCATTTTCGAAAAATACAAAGCAATAAAATTAGAAAAGCTTATGATTTGGGTTGGAGGGATGGCTTAGTGGTTAAAGCGCTTGCTTCCAAGTCAAAGGACCCAGGTTCAATCCCCCATGTAAGTCAGATGCACATGGTGGTGCATGCTTCTGGATGGAGGAGGCCCCACCACACCCATTCTCTCTCTCTCTCTCCCCCTCCTTTTCTCCTTTTGTTTCTTTCTTTCAAATGAATAACTACAAAGTTTTTTTTTTAAGTAAAGAAAATCTTATAACTCATCACTGTATGACAAATCATGATGACGTTTGACATTTGGCCACCATGCCCAGCCTCTTTTTTTTTTTTTTTTGTAGGTAGGATCTTACTCAAGCCCAGGCTGACCTAGAATTCATTATGTAGTCCCAGGCTGGCCTTAAACTCATGGCAATTCTCCTACCTCTACCTCCCGAGTGCTGGGATTAAAGGTGTGTGCCACCACGCCTGGCCCTAAAATGTATTTTTGTTCCCATCATGAGGATCAAACTGCTTTGTATTTTTTTTTTTTTTCTTTGAGGTAGGGTTTCACTCTAGCCCATGCTGACCTGGAATTCACTATGCAGTCTCAGGGTGGCCTTGAACTCCCAGTGATCCTCCTACCTCTGCCACTGCAGTGGTAGAATTAAAGGCGTGCACCACCACCCCTGGCTTGCTTTGTATTGGTTTTGTTTGCCAAAAATGTTGCTACAAAAGTTTCCTGAATATCTAATGATCTGTATCTTATATACTAAATCTCAAATTTTAGAGACATGTCTCATAAAAGTGCAACACATGTCTCTAAGTTACAAACATGGCAGTCACAAAGAAAATTTCACTAGGGGCTGGAGAGATGACTCAGTGGTTAAGGCACTTGCCTGCAAAGCCTAATGACCCGGGTTTGATTCCCCAGGACCCACATAAAGCCAGATACATAAGGTACAGATACATGCAGCACCTCGAAGACCCGGTGCACCCATTCGTCCTGTCTCTCTCTGCTTAGAAATAAATACATAAGATATAGTTTAAAACACATTTCACTAGGATAGCTTCACATACTATTTGTATGACCCAAACAGAGTCACACGTGCCTTTCCCCTCCCTGTCATCTTTGGTTAGCATCTTTGATAGACCTGTACTGATACAGCTTTACAAATGGAGAAACTGAGGCCTGGCAGCAGAAGTGTTTACCCAAGGGCATTGACAGAGGAGCTCAGGCCCATGGCCCCTCCTGAGTAATCATGCCTCCTGACCTAGAGCAGCTAGACGGCCCTTGGCACTCCCTGCTTCTTCCTCTGAGTGTGGGAAGGCAGCCCTATTGACCTGAGATGTGTTTTTGATTTTACAGCTGTGACCCAAACTTATGGTGGCAATTCCAACGGGGAGCCGTGTGTCCTCCCATTCACCTATAATG
This sequence comes from Jaculus jaculus, assembly GCF_020740685.1. Classification (NCBI taxonomy): domain Eukaryota; kingdom Metazoa; phylum Chordata; class Mammalia; order Rodentia; family Dipodidae; genus Jaculus; species Jaculus jaculus. Next base: position 25,172,744 of record NC_059105.1, read on the forward strand.
GCAGGACCTTCTATTCCTGCACCACAGAAGGGCGCCAAGATGGCCACCTGTGGTGCAGCACGACTTTGAATTATGAGCAGGACCAGAAGTATTCTTTCTGCACGGACCACACTGGTAAGCGACCTAGGAGAAATCAGAGCAGCGAGGGCTGTGCCCGCAGTCAAACCATTCGTGGTGAGGGCGCCCAAGAAGCAGCATGTAGGATGTGTTTGGACCCCAGGGACACGGAGCTCATTTCACAGCTGAGACTCTTCCCATGTTCCCAGGAGCCACTGGGAACTGACATTAAGGAGAAAGCCCTGTGGTTCTATTATTTTGACACCTAGGGATTATGAGTGATTAAAGATACTCACATATTGAAATCAGTGGATGAACCCACAGAGCTGAGAAGTACAGGATAAATGTCTGAGTGCCTCTGCTTATCTTCTGGCTAAAACCGTATTTTACACAAAGCTATCATTTAATCTTTTTCTTCTTGGCTGGGTAAGTGAGAGAGAATGCGAGATTTCAATCTGTTTTGAAGGTGAAGATGAAAACTGTGTTAAGAAGCTTAGCACTATATAGTCAGATATCTTTCAACCTGGGAATATTCCCGCTGGGAGTTAGTAGCAGGAACCTGCTCTCCCTAAGCCTCCTGTACATGTGGAAGCTCATCTGTAATTGTTTCACTGTTTGTGTGTTATCCTGGGCAGTTTTGGTTCAGACTCGAGGTGGGAATTCCAATGGTGCCTTGTGCCACTTCCCCTTCCTGTACAACAACCACAATTACACCGACTGTACTTCTGAGGGCAGGAGGGACAACATGAAATGGTGTGGAACCACACAGAACTATGATGCTGACCAGAAGTTTGGATTCTGTCCTATGGCTGGTAAGATGACCGGGGAACGCCCCTGGGGGCCGCAGGAACCGGCCGCTGACTTGTTGTTTACTTTTCTCCTTAAGACAACTTGGAAAATTATGCATATGTGTATGTATCATATGTATTATATATATATGCAAACTGAGAAGATAGACATCTAATCACTAATATGTTATAAAATCCCAGATGATTTGGTATCAAAAGTATATAAATTCACGGCTGGGGAGATGACTCAGTGGTTAAAGGTGCTTGCTTGAAAACCTTATTGGCCTGAGTTCGATTCCTCAGCACCCATGCAAAGTCAAAGTAGTGCATGTGTGGCACATGTGTACCCATGCACGCAAGCATGCACACACAAATATTTTTCAAGTGAATATAAACACAGTAAAATACATTTATTGGGCATGGGAATGTAAATTTGCAGCCGTGTGTCTGTAAAGAGTCCCTGGGTGAGTACCTTACAGTAATCAAACTGTGGTTGTCACAAACCTATAATTCTTCACACATGACTGGCATGATGCATTCTAACACTTGTTAACTACCAAAGTGATAAAAAAAGTAAAAATGGGAAAAAAATATGATACATAGAATTGTTTTAAGTCCCCAGTTTACCTTCATGAAAAAGAGGAACTAAATATTGATTATTTTGTTTTCAAATTTCAAGAGTTCCATTTGGTTTCCCAGTTGCAGAACCAGGAACCTGTGCTTTATGAAATGTGAAATGTGATAGAAGCAAGAAAACTCTACATTTTTATTTTTCTCATTCCAGCAACAGACATCATAGGGTATAAGAAGGAAACTCATTTTTGCTTGCAACTCTGTGCCCCAAATACAGTTTTACTTTGAACTAAAGTCAATTAAAACTAGGCAAAGTGAGGAGGCTGTAGTAAAAGTCAGTCTTTTAGAACAATGTGAGCCTGTGAAATGAATGTGTAGGGATTGTTCTCCAGTATTCCCCACCACGTTTCCTGGAATTGCCAAAACTTTGGACTATGTTTATGTCCCCCAGAGTTAGAAACTCATCTCATCAGCCCAGTAACATTTAGATATTGTTGAGGCATGCTCTTAGGGTATCTGGTGATTTTGCCTACATACCCATTTGGACCTTGTCATTTACTCTTAAATATTTTACTTATTTATTTGAGAGAAACAAAAAGGGGAAGATAGAGAGAGAATTGGTACAGCCAGGGCCTCTTACCAAGTGTATTTCTTACCCATTTTCTAACAGCCCATGAGGAAATCTGTACTACGAATGAAGGGGTCATGTATCGCATTGGAGATCAGTGGGATAAGCAGCATGACATGGGCCACATGATGAGGTGCACATGCGTTGGGAATGGTCGTGGGGAATGGACGTGCGTCGCCTACTCCCAGCTCCGAGGTATGCTGGCTCACTAGTGGAACTATTTCAGAAGGAAGGCACGAGTCCTGAGAGACAGGGCTGCTGCTGTGTTTACTGTGCTGGGGAAGTTTGTCATCCCCAGAAGCCAAATTCCAGAGCTCTGGAACATTCCCAGGATGTGAGTACTTAGGCTAAGCCTAAAGGATGCCTTCATAGGTGAGAACACCAACATGTGACCATTAGCTTTAGGTTGTGCCCTAGGACTTACTGAAGTTTGCTGCTCAAACATCTGATCTTTGCATAGCCAAACTTAAGACCCATAGAGAGGCTAATTTCCTTGTTCAAATTCAGTTTTGTTCCCTTTGGACCCAGTCATACAGGAGGAGTTGTTGACTTAGTAAAAACAATTTCAGTTTCCCATTTCTTTGTTTTGAAAAGTAACATTTAGGTAGAACTCTGAGCTGGTTAAGTATTCCACATAGCTAGTCTGCAGGTAGGGCCCTGACTTTATTTCTGTAATGATTTTCGGTGAGTGAAGCAGTCTGGGAGTAATCTTTATTGTGATGATGGCATCGCTGGAGGAGCCTTGCGACATGTACAAGAGCACTCTTTATTGCACGGATGAGGAAACAGACCCCAAGAGGGAAAATCATTTAAGGATTTCTCAGAATAACAAACAAGATTGATCTAATTTTTAAAAAACTGCGAACACCATAAATGCCATTTTATTTCCTTCCCATGTCTCTTCCTTCTTTACCCGTTACAGAGACCAGACTATGACATCATTCTGTGTGCTATGTTTATTTAATCTTCTTCTAACAAAGCAGATGTTTTGTTATCAACTAAGCAAGAAATTTAGACATATATGTGTTCCAAAATTGATTTTCCACAGGAAGGTGTATTCTTACCAGTCTTTAGTTGCATAAACTATGACAGTTATATCTATGAGTGAAAATGAGGAGGACCAAATACACTTTTTTTTGGGGGGGGGGAGCTTATTCTATACCAGTAGGAGAGTTATGTTAGTGGAAAGTGTTGAAAACTCAAGTGGTAGAACTATATGCTTTGAAAAGTAGTTTCTTTTTGTTACCACTGGCACTGAAAGCTCCTCACCTAGTCACCTGTTTCCTGAACAGATCAGTGCATTGTTGACGACATCACTTACAACGTGAACGACACGTTCCATAAGCGTCACGAGGAGGGACACATGCTGAACTGTACCTGCTTTGGTCAGGGCCGTGGCAAGTGGAAGTGCGATCCCATCGGTAAGCAGCGCCCGCGCCGCGCCTCCCCTCGCCTCGGGATGCTGGCCTGCAGGGCGCCTAAGGCAGTTTGACGCTTGTCAGCGAGTTCTCTGGTTCGCAGACAGTGCTGCAAAGGGTTTGCTCATTGTCAACCCGTCCGTTGCTCACCATCTCCTTGTAGTTGCTGAACTTGGTGACAAGTGTAACTCTGCTTTATCTGAGTGGAGTTTGTTCTTTGGTCCTAAGCCATGATAGTGCTTGCCATGACTGTTCATTCAATATCACAGGCAAAGGACTATGCCAATAAATACTTCTCTTAAAAAATACCCTAGGTTTTTTTTTGTTGTTGCTGTTTTTTGTCTCTCTCTCTCTGTTTTTGAGGTAGGGTCACACACTAGGGTAGGCTGTCCTGGAATTCACTATGTAGTCTCAGGCTGGCCTCGAACTCTCAGAGATCCTCCTACCTCTGCTTCCCAATTGCTGGGATTAAAGGCGTGCACCACCACGCCTGGCTTTTTAGTTTATTTTTTTTCTTAAAAAAAGATTTATTTTTATTATTTATTTATTAGAGTCAGAGAGGGAGAGAGAAAGAGCGAGAATGGGCATGCCAGGACCTCTAGCCTCTGCATACGAACTCCAGACACATACATGCACCACCATGTGCATCTGACTTATGTGGGACCTGGAGAATCAAACCTGGGTCCTTAGGCTTTGCAGGCAAACGTCTTAACTGCTAAACCATCTCTCCAGCTCTAATACTTTCTTTAAGGCAAAGAAACAAAAATATTTTAATTTCATCTGTTTGTAAGAAGAGTTGCAAATTTTTGTTCACATTCATAGACTATTGTGCTTTGGCACACTTTATCATTTCCTTGCATGTTTTCTAGATCAGTGCCAGGATTCAGAAACCCGGACCTTTTATCAGATTGGCGACTCGTGGGAGAAGTTTGTGCATGGTGTCCGATACCAGTGCTACTGCTATGGTCGTGGCATCGGGGAGTGGCATTGCCAGCCTTTACAGACCTACCCAGGTAAGCATTTCTGACAGTGAGCGATGAGTGGTCATAACAAGATATTATCTGTCTTTATTAATATTCAAGCCGTAATTGGGGGCCCCCTTCCCTATCCCATCCTTTTCTCATATCACTGTCCAATAATCAACTGGATTGCTAATAAAGTAATTCCTTACTCCAATCAAAAGGTATCAAAGGCTGTGAAAAGCTAAATGTTGATAATTTCATACTTTACACTGTCGAATACTCATTAGGTTAAAATATTCCAGTTTTATTTCACATTCATACCTGGAAATAGAAACCATAAAGTGGCTTTGGCTGGGAAAAAAGGTTGGCGGTTTCACATTCTGGTTCTTAAAGAGAAGACCCATAGAAAGAGGGCATGAGGTTCATTCAGCATGGAGTGTATTTTCGTCTACCATGCGCTCTATCCTGTGGTCTGAGTTCAGCTCGCCAGCACCCACTTAAAGGCTGAGTGGTAGAATGGGCCAGTCATCCCAGCAATGGGCAGGCAGAGACAGAAGACTCCCTGGGGCTTTCTGGCTAGCTCATGGAGCTGGATCGTGAGCTGCAGGTTTAGAGAGACCCGAAAACGACTGAGGAAGACACTCGGTGTTGGCCTCTAGCACACATGCATCCTATATGCATATGGTACCACACACACCCAACATATACATGCTCATAGAGGAAGAGAGTTAAGCTATCTTCCATTCCTCCACCTCCTCTTCTGCTCAGGGGGAGAGTGTAGCTAATTCTCTAGCTCTAACACTAGCCATTTGTGAAACTGAATGTCAACCACCCACCTGCATCCTTCATATGAACTTGAAACATCTACTACAAATTTACTATCAATTATATTATAAAGTTATAAAGCTACCATTGGGTTGGTTGGATTTTAAAAATGATACAAAGGATAGAAGTATTTAAGAAATACTATTAATATTTATGATCAATATTGGCAGTGCAGTTTGTTGAAAATAGTTTTTCATATTTTATTTTTTACATATAGATAATAAACCCTGGTAATTCCCTCCTCCCATTCCCCTTCCCAACTCCACTCTCCATCATATCCCCTCCCCCTCTCATCAGTCTCTCTTTTAGAAAATAGTTTTCTTTTCAGACCTTTTCTCTCTTAAAGTAAGCCACATAGCTGCTTGCTGGCAGCATTAAGGTAGACCTGTTGAATGGGACAGAGATTTACCTGTTTGCTGCACTTTAAAACCAGGAAATAGCCAAAGCTCATTGAGCCCTGAGGAGGTTCCAGGGAGAGGAGATGAGTGCTTGACCTTAGACACGCTGCTGCCTGCTTATCTGTGTGGCTGGTTTGCTTAGTGCCTCCTGCCTAGCATGTGGGGCCTTGAGAGTGTGGGAAGCATCAAGGAGCCATAGATTGCGGACAGACTGTCTCTGAGCCTTGCCCTGTTTATCCTTCCTCCACAGGACTTGGTAGAGTTGTTCAAACGAACAGAAAGATAACAGGCATGTGCTTTGTCAACAAGCAATCAGGAAAGCACAGCTCTCAGCAAATTAAGTAGAGAGAAAAGGTCCAAGTCAAAAAAAAAAAAAAAAAGAATCATGAATGTTTAACTTCTCCAGGGTCACCATTATTGGAAATTACTCATTTTGACCTTATTTTAAACTGATTTTGAAAGTGTAGATATTGTGCCATACTTTTTTTCTCAACCAGTTTATATAGTTCTTTTGAACAAACTGAATAAGAAAAGTAAAGACTTAACAATGATAATTGTTAGTGTCTGCCAGCTGGGTTGAAGGAAAAAGCTATCCTAACTAACCAGGCTCAAAGGATTATTGCAAATTTAAATTTAAATATTGCAAATGATGTATGCGTTTTTAACCTTCCTGGCTTCAAATTATATATGGTAGAGACAGTATAGGGATGAACAAGGATTTTATTGAGCTGGCAAAGTGTTGTACAAAGCAAACCTATCCTAAATCCCCTATTTGATTTAGCAGAGCTTCCTTAAAGGTGAACTGTGCCATAAGCCTAAATTTTTTGCTTTTCTTTAAAAAAAATTTATTTATTTGAGAGTGACAGATACAGAGAGAAAGACAGATAGAGGGAGAGAGAGAGAATGGGTGCGCCAGGGCTTCCAGCCTCTGCAAACGAACTCCAGATGCGTGCGCCCCCTTGTGCATCTGGCTAACGTGGGACCTGGGGAACCGAGCCTCGAACCGGGGTCCTTAGGCTTCACAGATAAGCGCTTAACCACTAAGCCATTTCTCCAGCCCCATAAGCCTAATTTTTTTTTAATTTATTTATTTATTTATTTGAGAGCGACAGACACAGAGAGAAAGACAGATAGAGGGAGAGAGAGAGAATGGGTGCGCCAGGGCTTCCAGCCTCTGCAAACGATCTCCAGACGCGTGCGCCCCCTTGTGCATCTGGCTAACGTGGGACCTGGGGAACCGAGCCTCGAACTGGGGTCTTTAGGCCTCACAGGCAAGTGCTTAACCACTAAGCCATCTCTCCAGCCCAAGCCTAAATTTTAAGAGAATTTCCCATCCATGCTAGAGGTCCGAGAAAGAACAAGCTTCGGTAGTCTCTCCTTCCCTTTCTTCTTGGTCGTGTCCCTGCCCCCTCCCCGTGTCCCTGTGACCGAAAGGGTGTGATTCATCTTAGAGGTTGACAGTTAAGTGCCTTTTTTGTTTGTTTGTTCGAGGTAACGTCTCACTCTAGCCCAGGATGACCTAGAATTCACTACGTAATCTCAGGCTGGTCTCCAACTCTCAGTGATCCCTCCGAGTGCTGGGATGAAAGGCATAGGCCACCATGAACGGCTGCGCTATCTCTTTAGACTTTGTTTTCAAAAAGATTTAACTTCACCCTCATAAGTGTTTTTTCTTCAATTGTTATTGACACCACATGAAATACATATGAGATCTCTGTATACCTGGAGAGATTCAATAGTAAGATTTCTTGAAAGGATCAATATTCAAACAACCGTAAGCATATAAATAACTTAAGGATGGAATGTCAGTAGTATTTCACATTTAAAAAATTTACCTAAGTATTTCTTTGGACTGTATCTCCATTTGTGACACTCTTCATGAACATGGGGGTGGGGTAGGGTTGTGGAATTGATTCTGCCAGTTGATTATGCAAACATCCTGCCTACTCTGGTATCCAGGCCACTTCAGAATGGAAAGCAGAATTTTAGATGTGGTTTTGACATTCATGTGCCTTGCAAAAGTGTGCATTAAATGAAATTAAGATTCAGTGAATATTTGTTAGTCTTCAACAAACTTTGAATTATTTCCAGCTGGAAGTGAGTATGCTCTTCTAGAATTTTTGGGTCCACACAGATCCATAAGTTACATATTTATTCTGCCAAAGAAAACTTTGTTTTCAAGCAGACTTTAAAGGCTAAGATAATAATTAAGTTTGAAAATCAATGTGTTCCCCCCACATAGGAGCTTTCAAAAAACCTTGAATATGTTAATAGTCTAGAGTAGTATTTTCTTAAAATGCAAAATTTTGCTCTGTTCGACAGCAAGAAATTCTAATTCTTACAATGTTATTAGAAGGAGCTTGTGCAGATGAACATTGACTGACATCAAAAGGAACAGCATTTGAAAGAAAGATAGGTTTCTGTTCTGTAAACATCATTTTTTTCAGCATTATTTCATTAGTATTCTAATTTTTTTGTTTATTTTTATTTATTTATTTGAGGGTGACAGACAGAGAAAGAAAAAGGGAGAGAAAGAGAGAGAGAGTGAGAGAGAGGGAGGGAGAAAATGGGTGCCCCAAAGCCTCCAGCCACTGGAAAGGAACTCCAGATGCATGCATCACCTTGTTCATCTGGCTTACATGGGTCCTGGGGAATTGAGCCTCGAACCAGGGTCCTTAGGCTTCACAGGCAAGCACTTAACTGCTAAACCATCTCTCCAGCCCTCATGAGTATTCTAAATGGAGTCTAATATTGAAATGGATTCCCTTAGTTTTTCAAACAAATATATTTAAAATTTTGTTAATGGTCATACATATCAATTGCTCTTGCTCAGGCTGACCTGGAATTCACTATGTAGTCTCAGAGTGGCCTTGATGTCACCATGATCCTCCTACCTCTGCCTCCCAAGGGCTGAGATAAAAGGTGTGCGCCACCATGTTCGACAGAGTGCAAATCTCTTAAGTGAGGTTACAGTCAGTGGTAGTAAGTGAAGCCACTTGTGTTTGTCTTTCTTGGTCCCCAGCCCCATGCATTCTGTGGTGGTTTGAAATAGATACCCCATAAACTCATGTGTTTTCACTGCTTGATCCCTAACTGGTGACAGTTTAGGAGTTGGAGCCTTGCTGGAGAAAGCATGTTACTGGGGACAGGCTTTGGACTGTTATAGTCCAGGAGACTTTGCCAGAGCTCAACTCACTTTATTTCTGCTTTCTGCCAGCTACTTTGGCAAGCAGTGATGCCCAGCCTCTGCTCTGCCATTTTACTAATATTTATTTATTTGTTTGATTTTTCAAGGTAAGGTCTCACTCTAGCCAAGGCTGACTTGGAATTCACTATGTAGTCTCAGGGTGGCCTCCAACTCACAGTGATCCTGCTACTTGAGTGCTGAGATTAAAGGCGTGTGCAGCCATGCCCAGCTATAACTATTTTTGAAAATATTTAATGTCTTAATAATTTGGCCAACAATGATCTTTAGAGTATACATTTTTGTTTTTCAAGGTAAGGTCTCACTCTAGCCCAGGCTGACGTGGAGTTCATTACATAGTCTCAAGGCGGCCTCAAACTCATGGCAATCTTCTTGAGTGCTGGGATTAAAGGTGTGCGCCACCATGCCTGGCTTTTTTGGTTGCTTTTGAACTAGGATCTTATTCTAGTCCAGGTTGAACTATAGCTCAGACTGGCCTCAAACTCATGGTGATCCTCCTATCTGAGCCTCTCCAGTGTTGGGACTAAAGATGTGTGGCACCATACCCTTCTAGTGTATACTTTTGAAATAAAACTAGATTTTTTGCCCCTAAAGTGATAAAGTGCTTAGACTGATGAAAAATAGAACTGGGTCTTTAATTATTACCTTTGTCTATTTGTCTAAGATTTGAGCCCATTTAGAAATATGTTTGTGTTACATCATGTCATATGGCCTTTGGAGTGTTGTTTGCTTCTTGGTAGATTTGTTCGTGGTAAAAACCTTCACAAATAAGAATCAGTCTTTAAAAAGGTTTACTATGATCAGTAAATGAAGTTTGCATTCTGAATTATCTTATTTGTGCTAGGGCAATTTTACTGTTGTTTCACAATTCTTACTTAGAAAACAGAAAAAAAAGCAAACTAAGAGGCATTTAGCTTTTCTTTTTTTTTTTTATAATTTTTATTAGCATTTTCCATGATTATAAAAAAAATCCTATGGTAATTCCCTCCCTTCCCCCCACACTTTCCCCTTTGAAATTCCATTCTCCATCATATTACCTCCCCATCACAATCATTGTACTTACATATATACAATATCTTTTTTTTTTTAAGTAAAGTTTGTATTTATTTGTGGGAGAGAGAGAGAGAGAGAGAGAAAGAAAAAGTGAATTTGTGTAAACCAGGGCCTTCAGCCCTGCAAACAAACCGCACGTGCATGCGCCGCCTTGTGCATCTGGTATATGTGGGTAATGAGGAGCCAAACCCAGGTTGTTAGGCTTTGCATGCAAGTGCCTTAACCACTCTGCCATCAAATCAGCCCTTCTGTTCTGTTTTTTAAAAGATCTTTATTTTATTTATTTATTTTTTTATTAATGACAGAAGGGAGAGGGAGTGAGAATGGATATGCCAGGGCCCCTTGCAAAAGAACTCTAGACACATGCACCCCCTTGTGCCCCTGGCATACATGGGACCTGGAGACTCAAACCTGGGTCCTTAGACTTCACAGGCATGCCTTCCTCTCTAAGCCAGCTCTCCAGCCCCTTGTTCTATTGTTTGTTTTTTTTTTTAAATGAACAAACTGTATTTGTGTCTCTGGTGGAAAGAATATAATCATTAGCTAAAATTGGATGTTTTTATTCCAATGCCACTATGTAAACTCTTAGTTAAACCCAAACACTTTTTTTACTATACTCACCTTTTTTAAAAATACATTTTATTTATTTCTTTACTTAGAGAGAATAGGTCTGCCAGGACCTCCAACTACTACAAACGAACTCCAGATTCATGTTCTACCTTGTGCTTCTGGCTTTATGTGGGTCCTGGGGAATCGAACCTGGGTCCTTGGGCTTCATGGGCAAGCACCTTAACTGCTAAGTCATCTCTGCAGCCCATTTATTATACTCATATCTTTAATGATGGCCATTCATGTATACTACAGTTTTAAGTCATAGTGGAAGAATACTTAACTAAATCACACATTGCATTTCCAGGCACAACTGGTCCTGTCCAAGTCATTATCACTGAGACCCCCAGCCAGCCCAACTCCCACCCCATTCAGTGGAACGCTCCCGAGCCGTCTCACATCACTCAGTACATTCTCAGATGGAGACCCGTGAGTATGCTCTCCGAAACCTGGCGTATTGAGTGTCCTGGTCTTACTAGATTAGGATGTAGGGCTTTCTGGCTTTTGAGTTAACAAATCTAATTAAGTATCATAATTTTGTTTTAATATTCTTAGTGATTAGTCAATAGGTGGCCAATCAAATTGATATGTAGATTTACTGTTTTAATATTTACAAGGAATTCCATCTTTATGTTAAGAAGATCTCTCTAACAAATATCCTCATCCAGTACTTGTGAGGAAAATCAGCCACTTTTGAATGTTTTTCAACTCCATTTGAGGATGAAATTGTTGGCATTCTTTCTATAGTTTGAAAAACATAGCTAATTTAAAATTCCCTTCTGATTAACTTCTTATGCAAAGCTTTACTTTTGATCCTATAAAGTTAGTTAGACTGCAGGAAAATGGGTAATGAAGCTGGGCGTGGTGGCGCACACCTTTAATCCCAGCAGAGGTAGGAGGAACACCATGAGTTCAAGGTCACCCTGAGACTACAGAGTTAATTCCAGGTCAGCCTGGACCAGAGTGAGACCCTACCTCGAAAAACCAAAAAAAAAAAAAAAAAAAAAAAAAAAAAAAAAAAAAAAAAAAGAAAGAAAGAAAGAAAATGGGTAAGTGGGTAATAAGGGAGAGAGGGAAGTGAGGGTTTGGGAGGGCAGTTGGCTTGTTTAAAGAATTGAGTATGAGTGTTTAAGTGTATCTACAAATTGAAAAAAATCATACTAAGGAAGCTATTGTTCTATTCAACTTACACTTTTCTCATCCTCTCAAGTCTGCTCTTTTTTTTTTTTTTTTTTTTTGGTTTTTCGAGGTAGGGTCTCACTCTGGCTCAGGCTGACCTGGAATTAACTCTGTAGTCTCAGGGTGGCCTTGAACTCATGGCGATCCTCCTACTTCTGCCTCCCGAGTGCTGGGATTAAAGGCGTGCGCCACCACGCCCAGCTCACAAGTCTGCTCTCTTATATCTCCAAAGTTCCTGACTTAATTTGAAAAGCACAATTTTTTAGACATAGGAGAAAAACGTCTATTTTTATCCGTCTTTATTTGTGAGAGCGTGCGAGTACCAGCAGGGACGCCTCAGGGCCCCTTGCCCTGTAAATGAACTCCAGATGCATGCGCCAGGTGTTGCATCTGGCATCATGGGGGCGCTAGGAGCTCAAACCTGGGCCAGAACGCTTTGCATGCAAGTCCCTTTAGCTGCTCAGCCATCTCCCAAGCCCCAAATGTCTATTTTTAAACAAAAGCAAAATGCCACATATGACTAACTTGTAGTTGAATTTAAACCCTTCAAGAGGAAGTCAAAGGTTTTTGGTTTTGGTCTTTTATTTTGAGGCTGGGTCTCATTCTAAGAGCCCAGGCTGACCTGGTGCTCCGTCTGCAGCCAGGCTGCTCTTGTGGCAGTTAGTTCTCTTACTTCAGCCTCCTGAGTGCTGGGGTTAAAGGCATGAGCTGTCCCCTCAGTCAAGCTTTGAAGATAACCTCTTTTTGTAATGAACAATGTGGAGTGTTGGTCACATGAGCCACTGATTTAACATCTGTCTCTCATCTTTTCATCTCACCTTCTCCCCCCCCCCCACTATATAGTCTCAGGGTGGCTTGAAATTCACAGGGATCTTCCTATCTCTGCCTCCTGAGTGCTGGGATTAAAGGCAAATATACCACAAAGCTCATCACCACCAATTTTATTTGAAATTTAGCTCTGAATTATTTGGCAAAGCCTATCCAAGTGGGGCATTCAAAAGTAGGTGCAGGGCTGGAGAGATGGCTTAGCGGTTAAGCGCTTGCCTGTGAAGCCTAAGTACCCCGGTTCGAGGCTCGGTTCCCCAGGTCCCACGTTAGCCAGATGCACAAGGGGGCGCACGCGTCTGGAGTTCGTTTGCAGAGGCTGGAAGCCCTGGCGCGCCCATTCTCTCTCTCTCCCTCTATCTGTCTTTCTCTCTGTGTCTGTCACTCTCAAATAAATAAATAAAATAAAAATTAAAAAAAAGTAGGTGCAATATGCATATTCAAATGGAAAATCACCAAAGAATGAGTTTTTAACAAAGAATTCCTCTTTTTTTAAATTACTGTGTGCCACCTGAGTTTATTTTCTGATGTTTGACAGCTAACTAGAGAAGCTCTCTCGTTGCATATAAATTTTGAGCTAATTGTAATGACTAATTTAAATTTCTTTCACAGTGAACTTGAGTTTAAATTTAAAGAGAGCTAGTGTCACTTTCATTTATCCCCAAGATATAAATGGGCACTTGAACATTTAAGTATGGACAAACTGGGTGATTGGGTAACTTAAAAAAAACTCACTGAAGCATTAAAAATGTATTTTGATACTTAAACTGCTTTAGAAGATTTATACTTAAAAGGATTTCTTCTTGTTTGAAGTCAGGGTGGTTCTTTCCCACATACTCTATTGCAGTGGCTTCAGTGGTCCATGACATATTAATGAAGTTGGACAGGATGTAAAAATGTAAACTGGCAGCAAAAGATTAAATAAACTGAATTACATTCTTCTCTAGTTTCTCCCAAACTTGGCTAACCACTCTTGATGGGTTGATGGGATGAGTCACAAAATCTTATAAATTGAACTTTCTTTGTTGTGGCCCCAGGGTGTGCATCAAAGCAATCTTCTGCCTCCCAGTGCTTCTGTGAGGCAAGACGCTTGAACTGTGTCCCCTTAAGTTCAAAGACAGAGTGTCTGTGCGCGGTAGTGCATACCTGTTAGTCCCAGAACTTTGGAGACTGTAGTGGAGAGGATAGCTGTGAGTTCAAGGCCAGCCTGGGGCCAGCCAGATCAGCCCAGGCTAGAGGGAGATCTTGAGCCTCGAAAAATAAACAACCAAACTAACAAGACACTGGAGAGGCAAAAATAAGTGTCCTGGTATATAATATTCCAATCTGGCCACAGGGAAGGTGTTCAGCACCTCAACTATAACTTTGAGTGATTCACTCTTCATCGCTCCACCTTTGAAGTGAGAGCGGTACCACCTGCACGGAGTGCAAGATGAGATGAATGAGGGGGCACCAGTGTGGCACCACATGTGGCACACGTTAACTTACCTGCTCATGCCAAGTTTTCATGACTTTCGACAAGAACGGAGCTACAGAACCAATCCCCCCCCACCCCATTCTTCTTTGAAACTGTTGACCCTCCTCTTGGAATATCCACCCTTGTGTAATATTTCCTTTTAATTTAAATATTCAGAAAAACTCCGTGGGCCCCTGGAAGGAAGCTACCATTCCAGGCAACCGCAACTCGTATACCATCAAAGGCCTGACCCCGGGTGTGATCTACGAGGGGCAGCTTATCAGCATCCAGCAGTACGGCCACCGCGAAGTGACTCGCTTCGACTTCACCACCAGCGCCAGCACGCCCGTGACCAGTACGTGTCCAGCGTCCTGGCTGGGCCCAAGTTACTCACCCTCGGGGTCTCCTCCAGAAATGCTCTCCTTTTCTGTTCACTTCCTTTCACAAATGAACCTTTCTTCCCTTCTTTTTTTTCTTTTTCTTTTTTTGTTTTGTTTTGGGTTTTCGAGGTAGGGTCTCATTTTAGCTCAGGCTGACCTGTAAATCTATGTAGTCTCAGGGTGGCCTCGAACTCACAGTGATCCTCCTACCTCTGTCTCCAAAGTGCTGGGATTAAAGGCGTGCGCCACCACACCCAGCCTCTTTTTTGCTTTTTCAAATAATCTGCAGTCAAGGATGGTGATTGTTCAAGGTGATCTAAGGCTGTCTTTCCCCTTTCTGCGATGTCCTAGGCAACACCGTGACAGGAGAGACAACACCCTTTTCTCCTGTTGTGGCCACTTCGGAGTCTGTCACTGAAATCACAGCCAGCAGCTTTGTGGTGTCCTGGGTCTCGGCTTCAGACACAGTGTCGGGATTCCGCGTGGAGTACGAGCTGAGCGAGGAGGGAGATGAGCCCCAGTACCTGGGTGAGCTGACTGGGGGCCTTGGTGGGGGCTGTGTGGGTGGGTGGCGGGCATCTCGTCCTGGGAGATGCACCTAGACCTGTGCTCTTTGAAACTGCTCCCCAGCTCAGACTGAACACACTTTCTCCTGGTCAAAGGAAGGAGGGGCAGTCCCTTGCTAGGCCTGG
Organism: Jaculus jaculus; assembly: GCF_020740685.1. NCBI lineage: Eukaryota > Metazoa > Chordata > Mammalia > Rodentia > Dipodidae > Jaculus > Jaculus jaculus. The sequence continues at coordinate 25,187,792 of NC_059105.1, forward strand.
CTGGATCTCCCGGAGCACTTTCACGTTACCCTGGTTTACGTGGCATCAGGCCACATAGCAAAACCTATTTTCTTCACGGTTCTATTTGTCAGGATGAGGACAGTAGCTGGCGATGTTAGCTTTCGTGCTGAAGAGCACCTTCATGTATGTTTTTCAAATTCCCATGTAAGGGACTTTTTGACAAAAATTCTACTGCGCCATGGCTGAGCTAGGAGGATTGCCGAGTTAAAGGCCAGCTTGGGCTAGAGTGAGACTTTGCCTCAAAAACAAACAAGCCAATCAATCAATCAATCAATCAATCAGTCAGTCAGTCAGTCAGTCAACAAACCAAATAACACACCCATATGACCAGCACTAGAGCAAGAAAAGGAATACCCCCTTTGCCGGGCATGGTGGCATATGCCTTGAATCCCAGCATGTGGGAGGCAGAGGGACGAGGATCACAGTGAGTTCAAGGCCAGCCTGAGACTATATAGTGACTTCCAGGTCAGCCTGAGCTAGAGTGAGACCCTACCTCAAAAGACAAAACAAAAAACCAAACAATATCCCCCCAGCCCCTTCGCCACCATCCTTCTACCCATGGCTACCCCCTGACTAATAACTACAGAGAGCTATTTTTCAAAACGTGGAGATGGGTCATAAAAGTTACCCCTGAAACAATGGAACATGAAAGAACTATCCCGTAGTGCAGTGAAGATTGCTGACACTTTCCTTCTAGTTTTTTTTTTTTTTCTCTTAAGAGCTCGGGCGCTCTTGAACTGTGGGGGTGTTGCTCACTTCCAGCCAGTAACCTCTCCTTGGTCTTTCAAAGATCTTCCAAGTACAGCTACTTCTGTGAACATCCCTGACTTGCTTCCCGGCCGCAAGTACATTGTCAACGTCTATCAGATATCGGAAGAAGGAAAGCAGAGCCTGATCCTGTCTACTTCCCAGACAACAGGTACATGTGCCTCCGAGCTGGCCAAAGGTTCTGCCTGCGCGCTGTCGTCTTGAATGCCTGTAATCGCAGCACTTCCGAGGTAGGAGGATCGCTGTAGGTTCAAGGGCAGCCTGAGCATGCAGAGTGAGTTCCAAGTTTGAGCTAGAGTGAGACCCTGCCTCATACAAACCAACGAACAAGAAGTGCTTTCTTCCTGTAAATCACGGGCCCATAGCAGCACTGACTGTCGCATTTCCACCTTTCTTTCTAAGCACCTGATGCCCCTCCTGACCCTGCCGTGGACCAGGTTGACGATACCTCGATTGTTGTTCGCTGGAGCAGACCCCAGGCGCCCATCACAGGTCAGCCTAGCTTCCTGCGTTGGCTTCTGTGTTAGGCTCGGTCTGTAGGTATAGAGGGAATATATTTTGATTAAGGTCTGGCCTAAATCTGTTTCTCATATAGGTATTTGTGGGGGTGTGGGGGTGTGGGGGTGTGTTTACCAACTCCTTACATGCACATGCACCTATAAAGGCAGCCCATGGGTAGACTGAAGCAAGCATTCCTGGGTTGCAAAGGTAGAATGTTCCTGAAACCTCACTCTAATGCTTCCTTGGCAAGAAGGAGCTAAGTTTTCCACCCCAGCGTCTTCAGTGAGGTTCCCAGAAGACACGTACGTCTACACAGTGTTTGCTCCAAGAAGAGAGATCAGCTCACCATGACTAGTTACATCCGCAGCTTCTCTAGTTGACATTTATTAAGGCTCTGGAGTCTTCAGGGATGGTGGTCACGATTAAGAAAACTGTTATTAAGAGCACGGCTGTTCTGATTTTCTCTTTGGGCTGAGCAGTCGGCACCCTTATCCTACGAGGCTGTAACCATGAGAGAGTCCTCATGCCTTGCAGTCTCACAAGATCCAAAGGGCTGCTAGAAAGGGGACGATCTGCCATTTGTCTGCTCTCCGTTTCACAAGGCCTTGCTCTAACTTTGCTCACTCCTGCAGGATACAGGATTGTCTATTCGCCCTCAGTAGAAGGCGGTAGCACCGAGCTCAACCTTCCTGAAACTGCCAACTCCGTCACCCTCAGTGACCTGCAGCCGGGTGTTCAGTACAACATCACTATCTATGCCGTGGAAGAGAACCAAGAGAGCACTCCTGTGTTCATCCAACAAGAGACCACCGGCATCCCGCATTCAGGTGGCTGACACATGCCTTGGTGTGGGATTTCTTAGGGCTTGATCACGTTGTATCTTTAACCTCCTTCCTTGGAAAGATGAACCTCTGTGGGTTGTGGTCTTTGAACCCCCAGCCTCCTGAAAGGAGTTTCCAGGCACAGACATAGATGGTGCTCCCCAAGAAGAGCGCTCTATTTATTGTCTCTGTCAGCAGTTCCTGCATCCAAGTAATCTGATATATATATTCATTTTCCCCCTTAAACTTAGGGAAGTCAGCTGAAAAGTTGACACCTTATCAAAGACAGCTATTGAGTTTTCTTGTTAAAAACTGACACCATCACATCTTATTTTTCCCCATATACTACAAAATGAATCAGTGATGTATGTTGAAAGTTTTAGGGATTTTGTGTATTTAACTTCTGACTCTAATATGCTAGAAACTCGTATGCCTGTCTGTATATTTTAGATAAGTTTCCAACATCAAAATACAGGTTGTACGATGGAGCTAATAAGAGTATCTCTACAAAGTCTTTTTCTGATTATTAACCAACCTAGCTTTGCTCTGAAATTAGTGACTCTAAGCAGTGCCTGAAATGTTGAGGAACCTGTTTGTTTTTCTTTTTTTGCCAATAACTTTTAAGAAGAGTTAATGACCCATTTTTCTCTTTTCTTTTAGGTAAAGTTTCCCCTCCCAGGGACCTGCAGTTTGTGGAGGTGACAGATGTGAAGGTCACCATCATGTGGACTCCCCCTGACAGCGCTGTGACTGGCTACCGCGTGGATGTGATCCCCGTCAACCTACCTGGGGAGCACGGGCAGAGGCTACCTGTCAGCAGGAACACTTTTGCGGAAATCCCGGGACTGACCCCTGGGGTCACTTACTATTTCAAAGTGTTTGCTGTGAACCAGGGCAGAGAAAGCAAGCCACTCACTGCTCAACAGACGACCAGTACGTCCCGCCCCTCCCTGCCTATCTATCCTTCTGCCCTCACCTCCAAGTTCTCCCCTTTTAGGGTTATCTGTGATGGATACAATGCGTCAGTCACTCCCTGTCAAGTTGAGCAATAGGAAAACATCCAGTTATAGGGGAATAAACATAAAGCAGATCACAGATAGAAATAAAACTCAAGGTAGGCTCTGTGGGTGCTAAGTAATGGATGCCAACATGCATTTGCCACTGGTTGGAACCAACAGAGGGGAGTTTAAAATAACTAATTTCTTTTGTGAATGGAGACATGGATAAGTAATATGAGTGCACTTTTCTTTTGCCTCCCTTGTTTCTTTCATTCCTTCCTCCCTCCCATATGGGGCTAGGGATGGAAAGTACTCTACCACTTTTGACTACACAAATGCAGTGCTCTGCATCATGGTGACATTTGTATATGTGTGGAATTAAGTCTAGATCAAAGTTAAAATGCAGTCGCAGCTTTTACAGTAGAATCTCAAAACAGTACTTGCTAAGCTAGACCTGCAACGCACTGGCGGGATGCTTGGCGGCATGTCTGAGTCCTGAGTTCTATCCCCAGCACCTCAGTGAGAAGATACAGAAATAACAATTCCTAAGCATTTACTGCTATTGAGTTCCAAGTTGCCTGCTCAAGTTTTTACAAGCACCATCCTTGTATTTAGTCTATTTTTCTAATTTAGAAAGGAAAATTATGTTATTTTTGTTGGATAAGGAAAGAAACTTGAGACCTTTTTCAGTTCTGCAACGTGTCAGGTCACAGAGCTCAGAACTGATCGAGCTGGTTCTAAACACTCTTTCTCAAAGTCCATCTTCGTGGTTGTCACTCTCAGCTGCCCCTCGAAGGCCCTTCTCTCTGAAAGGCATTTTAAATTCCTATGGGAGCTGCTAGTTTTCAGACTCCCAAGAAAACTGACCGCATATGTGATTCTTTGAATTAGTACAAGCTCCCAGTGTCCCACCGTGAGTAATGGTGATTGTTGTCTTACCTGATCCATGAGAAAATAGCTTTTATTTCCCTAGTAAAGGACTAGTCATTCAGTAAATGCATAGACTAGTATCCTCAATCCATATGAAACTTTATTATTGGGCTCATTTTATTGGGCTTAGCCCCCCCCCCTTTAAAAAGGAGCTTTATTTATTTATTTATTACAGAGAGAGAGAGAGACAGAATGGGCACGTCAGGGCCTCTAGCATTGCAAACTGCAGATGCATGCACCACCATGTGCATCTGGCTTATGTGGGGCCTGGAGCATCAAACTGGGGTCCTTAGGCTTCACTGGCATGTGCATAGCCGTGTGTTAAGCCATCTCTCCAGCCTGGGCTTACCCTTTTTGGACCAGAGCAAATTGGGTTTGTAAGAGTTTGTTTTGCTTTAAAAAAAAAATACCATGACTATAATGAAACTATAATTTGTGAAGGTGATGGCAAAGTCCAGCTGCAATATCAACCTTTCCAAAAGATGACAGTCAAATAAAAAAGGTCAACAATTTCTTATAGCAGACGTAGAGTTTTGGCCAAATTCTATGAAGCACTCCATCTCCAGGGTCTTGATTTTGACTTCAGTTTCAACCTTCGGGAGAGATAATATGACTTAGTCAAGATTTAGGATTTCAATATGGTAATTACACTTTGTTTTTTTTGACATGTTGCATCTTATTATTTTTTCTAGAATTGGATGCTCCCACTAACCTCCAGTTCTTCAACGAAACTGACAGGAGCGTCCTGGTCACCTGGACTCCACCTCGGGCCCGGATTGCAGGTTACCGACTGACGGTGGGCCCTACCCGAGGAGGCCAACCGAAGCAGTACAATGTGGGGCCCTCAGCCTCCAAGTACCCCGTGCGGAATCTGCAACCTGGGACTGAGTACACTGTGACCCTGATGGCTGTGAAAGGCAACCAGCAGAGTCCCAAAGTCACTGGAATCTTTACTACTCGTAAGCTGAATTTCAAATGTCATGTAGCTTCTTGGTTATATTGATATTCTCTTCTCTTTATTTAATTAATTTATGTTGAGGGGGGTCGTTGAGGAAGGTATCACTGTAGTTCAGGCTGACATGGAATTCACTGTGTAGTTTCTTACTGGTCTCAAACTCACAGCCATCCTCCTACCTCAGCCTCCCGGGTGCTGGGATTAAAGGCATGCACTGCCATACCTGGCTCCATTTTTATTTTTTCAGTTTAAACAGTGTATTATTTAAAGCATGCTGCCAACAGTGTGTGCCATGGGCTGAATTCCAGCCTGAATTGTTTGTTTCTGGTCTGTACCAAGGCAAGGTGCATGTACCAGATGGTGCATCACCAAGCATGCTGTTTGGGCTGAGTGATAAATTTTTTGAGGTAAGATTTTCTCAATGAAGGAAGCAGTGTGTTAATTTGCAGACTTTTCTAAGCTCCTCCTATCCTCTTGTGCTGGTCAGGGTTTTGCTAAAGGAACAGACACAGCAGAGTGGATAGGTATTGTAAAAGATTCGTTACACTGGCTTGCACAGTACAGGTTGGGCAGTCTAGCAGTGGCTGGTGGCTGCTCAGTCCTTGAGGCTGGATGCTTTGGCACTCAGTCTGGTGCTGAGACCTGGAGGGGTCCATGGATTGCTGCTTGCTGGTTTTCAGTCCATGTTCAAAGACTGAAGAAGATGGTAGCAACAGGGTAGATGAACTCTCCAGCAAGGCGCAAGGAGAGAAGGCCTGTTTGGCCCTGAAACCTCCTCAGGTACAGGCTGCCACCAGAAGGAATGCTCCCTCTGGGTCTTCCTTTCTCAGGGAATCCTTGGGAATGCAGATCAACCCTAGACATGTCTTTTACTTGATTCACAACCTGATAAACACACTTTTAGTAAAAAAAAAAAAAAAAAATTATTAGATAATATGAGAAAAACTGAACTCTGTTATATAAAATTAATTTGCCAAATAATAAGACAAAAAAAATCAGCACCTGTGTCTCCATTGTAGCGTGTGGGCATAAAATGATAGCAAGACATGCTGAGTAAAAGATGTCTGTGGACTGAATGGATGCCAGCTAATAGAAAAAGAAGTTAGGGGTCTGGAGAGATGGCTTGGAGGTTAAGGTGCTTGCCTGTGAAGCCCAAGAACCCAGGTTCAACTCCCCTGAACCCACATAAGCCTGATGCACAAGGTGATGCATGTGTACAAGGTGGCACATGTGTCTGGAGTTCATTTGCAGTGGCTAAAGCCCTGACATGCCATTTCTTTCTCACTCTCTCTTATAAAAAGAAGATAGGAAAATGATTTCTTTTCTATCCTTGGCTGCTAAAGTCTATAGGACATCTCCAGAACAGAAGAGCTATTTTTTTAGTTTCTAAGAAACTTGAAATTCCACATAGAAAAAAAATACTAGTAATAATTTTTGGTTATGTTTATCCTTTTGCCAACAATTTAGAGGAAATGGTCTTAAACCTCCATCCTACATATCTATATCCCAATAAAGGCCTCTATTCACAAACTGATTTCTATTACACACATTCCATTTATGTTATGAAGAATTATGAAATACCCTATCAAGCTCCATGCATGTTATTTTCAACTTGACATTTTGAATTATGGAAGCACCTAACATAAGAACTTAATTTTCTTTTTCTGCATTTACTGCAATTGTCTACTCTGAGTTTATAGTTTTAAACAGCTTTCAACACATCGCTTACTAATTTAAAAATATAGATGTTCAAAAAATTTTAAAAAATTGGCTGGGGAAATGACTCAGCAGTTAAAGGCATTTGTTTGCAAAGCTTGCTTACCCAGGTTTGATTCCCCAGTACCCACATAAAGCCAGATGCACATTATGGTGCAGAGAGGCCCTGGTGTTTTCTATCTCTTGCAAATAGATTAAAATTAAAACAAACAAGTTAAACTTAGTTTATCAATAACTTGGGAATCTATTTCTCAAAGAAAAATAATTTTTCCTATAGAAATATATAATCTCCCATAAACCTCCATGTGCATTTTGTACACAGTGTTGGATTATTAATTACAGGTAAATGAAATATGCTTTTCACTTGAAAGAAAGCTCACTTGAAAATTTTACTATTGAAGTATGGTTTGAGTTAATCTAAAACCTACTCAAGAAATTAATCTATTTTTGTTTCTTATGCATGTCCATGTCCATTTCTTTGGATGTCCTCCAGGGAAGGAGAGTAGAGATACCATTATATGTGGACTTTCAGTAGATGTTTTCTATTTCTCTGCAGTGGAATGTAGAATTACATGTAGTCTTTTTCACATGCCTCAATATGTAGTTTATCTTTTGTTGGAAAAGCATTTTTAATGATGATAACTATAATTATGCATAGGGATTGTCAGTATAGATGTTTTAATCACTTTGGGGGCCTTTGATGTATATTAAATGCTGCCTTATGCTTTATTGGATGAATTTATATAAAATGTAATTATATTTGAATTCTTGGGTAGGTTTTTATATTTATATAGGCTATAACTATTTGAATTAAAGTATAATTATAAAGCTAATTTTATTAACTAAAATTTAATTAACAGTGCATTGCATGTAGTATGCTGTCAAAAAATATGAATAGATGATTGACTGAGGGACAAGTCATAACGAAAGCAGTTCAGCCATGCTCAGATTCAAATCACCCACTGTAAACAAGGAGTTACAGAACTCCATATGAGCCTCAAATATTCCCCAAGGCTGTAAATACCAGAAGGGTTTACATGTTTTTGAAATTAACTTTCTTGCTCTTTTACTATAACTGAATTCTGAAAATAAGTGTTAATGAATTTTCTAACGATTGCTAAATTCTTAAGAGCCATTGTGAGACCATGCAAAGCGGAAGCTATCTCAGCCTCTCCCTTACCGATAGGGCCCAGGTGACGCTCGACAGCCCAGCTGCTCTCCTGCCGAGACCGGCCGCCTCCCCCACTCACGCTCGCAGCCACGTTCTGTGTCGTACATCAGCTTGTGGTCTGGTGATTTTTAATTAATTTATTTATTTTTTGTGATAATGGCCTTCCCAGGCAGAGAGCATCAACTTGAACTTGGGAAGATTTGAGCTGGCTGCCTCAAACACTAGAAAACACCCAGTCTTCGGGCCTAGGACACATGAGGAGTCTGGCACTTGTGAAAAGGCTGTGGCTTTCACAGATGTTTCTTGAAAGAAATTGACTGTTCTCTGTACTGTTTCTTGTGAGGCGAGAACGGACACCCAGGGCTGGCCCAGGCATTTCAGCAAAGTCAGCAGCAAGCAGTGTCTGATTTCTGAGGCGCTGGAAGGCACCAGGGGTCACTCACTCTAGTTCTCCCCAAGTGCCATCAAAATAACACACTCACAAATTGGCTAAGAAGCAGTACAGTCATTACAGGAGTCTCTGAAAGTTGTCCACACATACGTTTGACAATGTCCAACTGTTTTAGAAAGAAAAATAGCCAGGTGTAGTGGCATACTCCTTTAATCCCAGCACTTGGGAGGCAGAGGTAGGATTGCTGTGAGTTCGAGGCCACCCTGAGACTACATAGTGACCTCCAGGTTAGCCTAGCTAGATAGAGTGAGACCCTACCTTGACCCCCCCCCCAAAAAAAAAAAACAAGGAAAGGTAAATGAAACATTAAAATCTAGACTGGAGAAAACATGGAAGCATTGCAAGACTGAACCTAGATTTCCTCATGAAATACACAAAAAGTGATCAATTGGAACTGAGTAGAGCCTGGAGTATGAAAATGTTTTCTTCTTTGCTTGGGGTTAGGGGTGAAGCCCAGCTGGTAGAATGCTTGCCTGCCTTGGGGGGTTTGCTCCCCAAGCACTGCATAAACCAGGGGTGGTGGCACACATCTATCTGTAATCCTACCACTTGGGAGGCGGGGGCAGAAGGATTAGAAGTTTGGGGGTTATCCTTGGCTACATAGTGAGTTTGAGGCCAACCTGAGCTCCCTGGTCTGAAAAATAAATTAGTCCTTATTTGTATAAGTCTGAAAGATAATGAGCCATTCATATTTAGAATGAATGCATACAGTCATTTGGACTGGTTTTTCTTCCCCTCAGTGTGAACAGGGTTTGGTTGTGAAGCAAAGAGGATATAATTGTAAATTTATCAGTCAGGGATATCAACAGATTGGACAACACTTGAACTTAACTTTCCCAAGTCAGACATCTTGGATTTTGAGACCTAAATTTATAACCAGACTTATAAGATTATTCAGAGCATCATCTTAAACGTGGGATAGGCTGTCTGGCTCAAGTAGAAAATACTCAGCCTAACTTTAATTCTGCATACATGTGATTTTTTTTTCTTCTCTCTCTTTCTTTCTTTTTTGAAGTAGGATCTTACTCCAGTGTAAGTGCCCTTGAACTCACTCTGCAGGCCACCCGTGAACCTCACCCAGCTTGAGTGCTGGGATTAAAGGCGTGCACCACCATGCCTCCCTTCCTTTCTCTTCCTATCACTTCCCTCCCCTTCCCTTCCCTTCCCTCTCTTCCCCTTCCCTTCCCCTCTTTCCCTCCTTCCCTCCTTCCTTGTGTCAGGATGCTGGGAGAGGCAAAATATACTAAATTTCTTCAGCACTGGTATTCTGAGTGAATGAACCCATGTCTGAAGAATGGATTTTTAAAAATATTTTATTTATTTATTTATTTATTTGAGACAAAGAGAGAGAGAATGGGCATGCCTGAGCATCCAGCCACTGCAAATGACTTCCAGATGCATGTGCCATGTGCATTGGTTTACATGGGTCCTGGGGAATTGAACCTAGATGGATTCCTTGGCTTTGCAAGCAATGCCTTAACCACTAAGCCATCTCTCTAGCCTAAATCTTTAAACTTAAAGTGCACCTATGGAGCTTGTCTTAACTGCAACTAAAAGTAATCTGCCATAAGTATGAAGTAACGGCATGAAGCCATCTTTTTATTATATCTAATTATAAGCCATTGTTCTTAATGTTTCAGAAATAAAATGACTATCAGTTTTTGGTGATGTTATATATTTTATAAGAAATTTTATACTGATGGTATAAGAATTTATTGCCACCAAATTCAGAGCCCCAAAATAATGAAAAGACAGAGATCATAGGATCCAAGAAGATGAAAGTGATTTCATGAGAGCATGTGGCCCCATTGTTTTATTCAAGTGTGAGCCACAGACCAGAGCTGGCATCATCTGCCAGTTAGAAGTGTAGTCTTGCCAACCCAGCATTGGACTTGCATAAGCAGCACCTGTAATTATACCAGGTCCCAGGTGATTTGTGTGACACATTACTGATAAGGAGCACAGATCCCCAAGTTCTCAGCTAATTGGAACCTAGGCTACATTCTCTATTTGTTGATTAAAGTCCTCAGCAAAAGTGCTTGTTAAGGGCTGGAGAGATGGCTTAGCGGTTAAGCGCTTGCCTGTGAAGCCTAAGGACCCCGGTTCGAGGCTCAGTTCCCCAGGTCCCACGTTAGCCAGATGCACAAGGGGGCACACGTGTCTGGAGTTCGTTTGCAGAGGCTGGAAGCCCTGGCGCGCCCATTCTCTCTCTCTCCCTCTATCTGTCTTTCTCTCTGTGTCTGTCACTCCCAAATAAATAAAAATTAAAAAAAAAAAAGTGCTTGTTAATCTACCTTCTCTGCAGTCACCTATGAGCGAGCCTAAGGTTTGGACACATGTGTTGGTTTATTTCACAGTGCAGCCTATGAGCTCCATTCCACCATACGACACAGAGGTGACGGAGACCACCATTGTGATCACATGGACCCCAGCTCCTAGGATTGGATTCAAGGTAAATCGCTCATGCTCCTAATCTCATGACATAGCCCCGAGGCACCTTTCTGTTTCTGGATGTGGTAAACAGGATACTGGAGACCTGGGTTTTGTAACTGCTCAGCCCTCCAGGGCCACAGTGTGTGAGAAAGTGTGATTGCTGCAAGGATGGACTGAGGCTTTTCTCTTTGGCAAAGGAGAAAAAAAAAATACTCATACAGGGAGCTGCTAGTTCCTGTTTTATTTTCTCTGTCCTTCCAACCCCAGCTACATTTTTTAAAAATATAGAAAAATTTCATTTGAAGTGTTGATCTAAATGGGTGTCACGCAGTTTACGAAAGTGAGACCAATTAAACTCAGAGTCACTTTAAAATCACATTTTTTTTTTTTTTTTTTTATCCAACCAGCTTCATCTTAGCTTGTGCAAAGCCCTGTGGGCAAATCTCTTAATAGGAGTTAAGATTGAGGTCTTCCTTGTAGGAAGCTGGAGTCGGGTTCTTAAAAGTAATGATAATAGGGAAGTAATGCATACAAATGAAGATGTTGAAGAGAATTCCATCTTTTGGCATTGAGAGTATGGGGAAAGATCAACTTACTACGACTGGAAATCAAAACTGAATCTCTGTGGTTGATCATTGATCAATGTTCACTTCAGTTTTGAGTAAGCAAGTAACTATACTGATGACCGTGGTACTTAAACATAGAAAGTGCCCTTTTGAGGACTGCCAGTATGCATACCTTTTAAATTCCCCTTAATGGTGCCATCCATTCTTTTCAGAAGCCCTATAGCATGTGAAGGCTAACTCTGGAGTTGAACACTGTTTGATGACACAGTATTGCCTAGACTTTTGAAAAAGGATTTAATACTATAGACACATTTATTTTAGTTCTTTTGTCCTTCAGTTAAAGTTATGAACATATTTCTGCAGTGGGAATGTTTTTGAGTACAAAGTGTTAAAGCCATTTATGTCTTTTAAATGGCAAGTAAAAAGTGAAGTGGGTGTGAATAACTCATTAGAGAGAGAGAGAGAGAGAGAGAGAGAGAGAGAGAGTGAGCGAGCTTGGGGATTCCTTGTAGCATAGAGAAAACAGAAAGGAACATGTGGTCCAAAGCCCCTGTGTTCTTCTGATTTGTACCAGGAGGTCTTTATCAAGCAAGGCAGTAATGACATTGCTCTGGAACCTTCCATTGTTGGGAAGATAACTCTTCTACACTGGTCCTACAATACAGGGAAATTCCAGCGAAACTGTAAAATAGAGTTAAAGCAAATCCCCAACCCAGCTCCTAATAAGGCACATTGTGAGTTTCTAAGGAGCTCACATAATACCAAGTGTGACCGCAGCCTCTCAACTCTGGAGAAGCTGTCTTCAAGTTGACTTCACTTTCCTTGGTCTAGCTGGGTGTGCGACCGAGCGAGGGAGGTGAAGCCCCCCGCGAAGTAACTTCTGACTCTGGAAGCATCGTAGTATCTGGTTTGACTCCTGGCGTGGAGTATACCTACACCATTCAAGTCCTGAGAGACGGGCAAGAACGGGATGCACCAATCGTGAACAGGGTGGTGACACGTGAGTCGAGGCTTTGTACATTGTTCTTTTGCTTTTAAATTATTTTCACATTTTTAAAAAAAGCTCCCGTATTAAAGCCAGGCATAATAATACATGCTTGTAATTCCAACACTCAGGAAGTAGAGGCAGGAGGATCAGGCATTCAAGGCCAGCCTTAGCTAAATAGTGAGTCTGAGGTCAGGCTGGGCTACATGAGACCCTGTCTCAAAAAGCCAAAACATGGAGTATAAAAAAAAGCCAAAACAAATCAAATTAACAAACTTCTCATCAGTGTCACTGTTTACTTATTATAATGGTACAGGTAGCTGGGTGTCGTGGTGCATGCCTTTAGTCCCAGCACTCGGGAAGCAGAGGCAGGAGGATTGCCGTGAATTCAAGGCCACCCTGAGACTCCATAGTGAATTCCAGGTCAGCCTGGGCTACAGTGAGACCCTACCAACAAAAACCAAAAGAAAAAAAAAGAGTGGTACAGGAAAAATAAACCATTACTTCAGATTTTGGTGCAATGGGTTCAGCTCTATGTATATTGTGTTATCACACTGAAAATCTGAATGGCACTATCTGGAAAAATTTTAAATTACATTGACTAGATGTGGTGGTGCATGCCTTTAGCCCCAACACTCAGAAGCAAACGTAAAAGAACTGCTGTGTAGCCGGGTGTGGTGGCACACGCCTTTAATGCCAACACTCAGGAGGCAGAGGTAGGAAGATCACCATGAGTTCGAGGCCAACTTGAGACACATTCCAGGTCAGCCTGGGCTAGAGAAAGACCCTATCTGGAAAAGCCAAGAAAAAAAGAACTGCTGAGAGTTCGAGGCCAGTCTGGAACTACAGAAACTACGGAGTGAGTCTCAGGTCAGCCCTGGGCTAGAGTGAGAACCTACCTTGAAAAATCAAAAAAAATAAAAAATAAAAATGTACATTGACAGTCTTCAGCAAGGGATTCTCTAAGTTCCAGTGGTATCGCCACCAGTATGGGCATTTGCATAATTAAGAAATGAAATAGACTTTGTTCCCTGTATCCAAACAATACATGCCATGTATTCCATGGTGTCAGAAGTGTCCTTCCACCACAAGAACACTTAGGAACTTTCAAGGTGGAAGCAATTTCAGTACTAGTACAAAATCAATCCTGAAGAGAGTCTTCGATCAGAAGGTGGCGGTCTGCCTCGCTCCTGAAGGCGGAAGGGAATGAGCAGAGGATGAGGGCACGAAGTACAGGGAACAGCTCACAAGGCAGCTGTTTGACCTTAGCTCAACTTCTCACTTGACATTTTCTTCCTGTGTAGCGTTGTCTCCACCGACAAACTTGCACTTGGAGGCAAACCCGGACACTGGAGTGCTCACGGTCTCGTGGGAGAGGAGCACCACCCCCGGTAAGCCTGGGAAGCACCTCAGGGCATGAATGCACAGTGCTCCCCAAGACACAGACTTGGGAAGTGGCGATTCCCTTCAGGGAAGAATAGAGGCCAAAGATAGGGTCCAAGTACTTGGCTCTCCAGATGAGTGAATGTTCATTTCCCACCATGTTTACTTAAGTCACAGGAAACAGTCACAGGCTGTGGAGGAAAAGGTCAGACTTCTCTATTGCAGAGAATCCTGGGGGCTGGATGGATAGAAGCATTCTGGATGATAACTTTTTGTTCAGTATATTTTAAAAAATGGCCAAGCAAATGTCTTAAACGATGCTACAGAATTCCTTTTATTTTGGGAGTTGCCATAAATCCGAAATTTATTTTTCACTGTCTTTTACAAATACAGTTATCCCCTTGAATCTCTTGGGACTGATTTCAGGATCCCCCATGTTTACCAAAATCTTCAGATGCCTAGATTCCTGGTGTTATATTTGTTTATCATCTACACACATCCTCCATAGATTCATTCAATTTATTTACTTGGGAAAGAGAGAGGGGCAGATAAAGCGATTGGGTGTGTTAGGGCCTCCAGCCACTGCAAACAAACTCCAGACACATGCACTACCTTTTGCATCTGACGTATGTAGATACTAGGGGATCGAACGGGGTCCTTAGACTTCACGGGCAAGAGTCTTAACCACAAAGCCATCTCTCCAGCCCCTCCATATACTTTAAATCATGTCTAGATTACTTATGATACTCAATACAATCTAAATAAAATAGTTTATACTAGATTGTTTAGCAAATGACATGTCTGAAAACAAAATCTATATGAGATGCATAGTTCTTTTTAAGTATTTTCTACCCATGTTGGTTGAATCATAGATGTGGAACCTATAAATTCGGAAGGCCGACTATATTTTGTAATTAGTTTCATCACACAAATGGCAGAAACGACCTTCATTTTACACCACAAGAAAACTTGACCTACACACAGTGACAGAAATTACACGATTCTCTTGGCTCTTGGGATTTTAGTCAGCCTCAAAGAGTTTTGTAAGCATTGAATGACAGGGGAGTCCTCAATAAATAGCAAGTCACTTGCTGCATCCCTTTTTGAGTCCGTCATTACAGTATGTCTGAGATCCCCTGGCTCATAAATGTTCCTTGCAGTAACGTTCTCTTGCTTTCTCCAGATATCACTGGCTATAGAATTACCACAACTCCCATGAATGGGCAGCAGGGAAGTTCTTTGGAAGAAGTGGTTCACGCTGATCAGAGTTCCTGTACTTTTGAAAACCTGAATCCTGGCCTGGAATACAATGTCAGTGTTTACACTGTCAAAGATGACAAGGAAAGTGTCCCTATCTCTGATACCATCATCCCAGGTAATAGAAAAATGAGCTGTTATCCTGAGTGGCAGTTTCCATAAGAGCAGGGATTAGCATCTTAATCCTCAGATACTTGAGTGTGTCAAATGTTTGTGGGGTGTAATTCCGACCTCCCGGTGCTCTCCGAAACCACGGAGCCAGTGCCGCTGTTTGGACAGAGGCTTTGCTGGTAACACTGCTTCACTGCCTGCTTCACTGGGACGCTGTGTGTCGCGAAGGGTATGTGACAGAGTGGCAGCCGTGGCATTAACTCTGCACTGTTTGCTCACGTGAAAAATTACTAAATGGTGTCATGTGTCTGTACTCTGTGCTGACAGGCTAAAAGTAATGTGGTAAATGCATCCCATCAGTACACTTGGGCCTCAATTTTACAGTCCATATCAATTTCCAACAGCTTTCTATAAGATTTTTTTTTTGTCTCCATATGTGAGCCCTGAAATGCACTTGGTTGACAACATCCAATTCTTTATCTTGCAGCTTCAAATTCCTTTTTCAAATTGGAGGAAAGCAGAAAGAAAGAAGTCAGGCCAAGCCTTCAGGGCATTCTTGTGAATTGAAAGGTAGCATCCCAAAGGCCTGGCTAGGGACAGGTGTCTTGTTTGTTTAAACTGGATTCTGACAGAAGGAAAGCATTGAGCACTATTTCATTTGCATTTATGAATATGAATTCATTAACCAGTTATAAATTAAAATGTGAGCTAATGGCCTGGGCTCAGAGCTGTCCAGCCTTGGCCTGGGAGTGTATTCATAATGCATAAGCACTACAGCCATGTCGAGTTTTGTATGGGGAACAAAACCAATTCAGCAAGCTTTTTTTTTTCTCCAACTTTCTTCATGAAAGCTTTTATTATAATTATTTTTTAACCAAAGGCTTTGGATGTTTATTCTCCACTTTGATGATTTGTACTACAGATATTATGTCTAAGTTCTTGGAGTGTTCTGACACCCTAAACATGCTTATGATATTTAGGAACCTTTGAAAAGTTCAAACTGTACTGGATGCATGAAAATCCCTAAAAGAATATGGTAACCTGTTCCATTCTCCCAGGGAAGGACATGACTCAGGATGGTCGGGAAGGCTTTTCAGATACTTTGGAACAAATTGCATATTACCATCATTGCTTTACCATTCAATTTTACTACTGGTAACCTGATATACACTGCTTGATTTTTACCTCTTTTTTGCCTCTATTTTCCTTTTGCCTCCTCTTTGCTTCATAACTCAATAGAGGTGCCCCAACTCACTGACCTAAGCTTTGTTGATATAACCGATTCAAGCATCGGCCTGAGGTGGACCCCGCTAAACTCTTCCACCATTATTGGGTACCGCATCACAGTAGTTGCGGCGGGAGAAGGTATCCCTATTTTTGAAGATTTTGTGGACTCCTCAGTAGGATACTACACAGTTACAGGGCTGGAGCCTGGCATTGACTATGACGTCAGCGTCATCACTCTCATTAATGGCGGAGAGAGTGCCCCTGCTACGCTGACACAGCAAACGGGTGAATTTCGAAAACTTCTGTGTTTGAAACATGGATAGTGTTGCATGCTGTCACCAGTCACTGTGGTTAGATGTGGACAAGCCCCATAGAAAAAGACAGGGTGGTCTGGGCAGATGAGGAATCAAATATGTACATTACCCTATTTAACCTAATTGGATGAAGACATATATGCATGTAAACTTAAGTGTACTTTCATTGAAACCAAAAACGTATACGTACATAAAGCTAGAGGAATCTAGATATCTGGTTGTAAGTAACAAATATGAAGACCTAGATGTTTGTTCTTTTTTTCTTTTTTGAAAACAATTCTGTGATAACCAGTTAATGCCAAAAGTACACACTTCCACAGTGCTCCATAATGCAGTGCCTTCCACCTCCTGTTAAATTCCCATATTCCTTCTTTGCTGCTGAATTTTGACTATCAAAATTCATGGTAGAATGGGAGGGGGTTGTTTCAAGGTAAAAAAACAAACAAACATATATATGTATATGTATATAGACTTCAAATATTCAACATTTTGCTGCATCACAAGGTAAAGAGACTCCTCTCTAACCACAGTCTGGAGACCAGCATGCAACATTTTATAGGTTCTCTGCCCTGCATGGTAAGAAACATGCTGAGAACCAATTTGCATGAACCCTTCTCACTTGTGAGTAGAATTCACTGGAGAACTGTGGCTATGCCAGTAGCTGGTAGAGATCTCACTTGGGGGGCGTGGGGGGGGCTCAGGTCCTTTCGTCTTCTGTCTTGTGTGCATGTGGTTCTTTGGAAAGAACTGCTGCGTTTCATTTTGCTGTGTGGCAACTTAAGCCTCTTCAGCCTGGGATCAAATCATCCTCAGTGGTAATGATGTACTGAAAACCAATATTTGAAAGTAGATTAAAATGATTCTTGAAAATACATTGATGGCAGAAAGGTTAAAGGGGCCTGGCAGTATTGTGGTAGTATTTTATTTTTAACGGTAGTCCACTATGATTTAGATTAGATTTAGACTTAGACTTTTTGCATGATTGAGTGTTTGCCTTTATGCATGAAATATTGATTTTACCTTTCCAGCTATTTTTTATTTGCTTTCACCTTAAAATCACATTAACTTAGTCTTCCCTCTCATTAAAAAACCCAGCTGTGCCTCCTCCCACTGACCTGCGATTCACCAATGTTGGTCCAGACACTATGCGTGTCACCTGGGCCCCGCCTCCATCGATTGAGCTGACCAACCTGCTGGTGCGCTATTCACCAGTGAAGAACGAGGAAGACGTGGCCGAGTTGTCCATTTCTCCTTCTGACAATGCAGTGGTCTTAACAAGTAAGCACTCCCATATGTGCTTGATACCTGCGAACTCTGACTTCTCACTTGCCAGACTCTGGGTAAAAGAAGCAGCAACAGACTTAATGGGTTTCCAAGCTTAAAATTCCGAAAGCTAATGTGACTGTTATTTTGATCTACCTTTGAGCTCTATAGCACTTAACAAACATAGCTCCAGACTTCGAGCACATTCTGCTTCCAAATAAGTCCATCAAAATAACTGAATATCAATAAATTTATATAACTAAGGGGGCGATGGGGGGAATGAGGACCATGGTGTCATCATATCTGTTTTATTGGCATTCTTTTGGTAAAGGTGTCATCAGGTAATCTAGGACTGCTTGGGATGTATTAGGATTTGGTGAAGAAGGAGCCAGGAAGAGGGTTAATTGGTACTTTGGGAATCACCTGTTTGCAGGGTTTCTCCGAAGGTTGAGGCTGTAAAAACAATGATCATTAAATAAGCAAGCAATGTATGAAATTTCTAGTTCCTACCAGTTTGGACAAGTCATTTTTTAAAAGTTTATTTTTTGAGGCAAGCCCAATGGACTGCCCCCCCTTTTTTTTTGCTTGAATACATTCTAATATTTATTTTGTCACCCCCACTTTTTTTAAAAAAGAGAGAGAAGTGGCATGCCAGGGCCTCCAGCCACGGTAATCGCCACCTTGTGCACATGTGTGACCTTGCACACTTCTGTCACCTTGTGTGTCTGGCTTATGTGGGACCTGGAGAGTCAAGCATGGGTCCTTAGGTTTTGCAGGCAATTATTAAGGCAATTAAAAATGCCTTAACTACTAAGACAATTCTCTAGCCCATAGAACAGTCATTTTAAAAAATATCTATTTGAGAGAGAGAGAGAGAGAGAGAGAAGCAGAGAGAGAAAATGGGCGCACCAGGGCCTCCAGCCTCTGCAAACAAATTCTAGACTAATGTGCCACCTTGTGCATCAGGCTTTATGTGGGTCCTGGGGAATCAAAACTGAGGTCCTTTAGCTTTGCAGGCAAGTGCTAAGGCATCTCTCCAGCCCACAGTGATTTTTTTATTAAAGTAAATAAGAGTTTCAACATGGTGCTGCATTTCACATAAACATTGCTTATTCCACTATTGTAGTAAAGTGCATAAAAACCACAAAACATTCCACACAAATAGCTTACATTTAGGTATATTCCCAAATAGAGCTTTGAAAACAGCCTTTCCCTTTCAAATATGTTTTAGAAAGTGAAGTACAAAGAAAGGCAGCTAAGCATGAATGTGGTCTCAGTTTCTCACGTTGTAGCCGAGGGCAAGAACATCCGTTTTCCTGTCTGGCTCTGGGCACAGGGCTGGTTCTGTTCCCGAGCTCCCAGCTATGTACCCAGCGTACTAGAACCCCCATCACATGCTGGCTCCAGCTTAGCCAGGCGCTGTCACATGATAATTATGTGTTCTAAGAATTTGCTATTCTAATACTACAACCTCATGGCAATTATTTACCCTCCAGAATCGTTATTGCCATTTTTTTTAATCGTTTTTTGTTCATTTTTGTTTATTTATTTGAGAGTGACAGACAGAGAGAAAGAGGCAGAGAGAGAGAGAGAGAGAGGTTGGGTGTGCCAGGGCCTCTAGCCACTACTAACAAACTCCAGATGAGTGTTCCTTCTTGTGCATCTGGCTAATGTGGGTTCTGGGGAATCAAGCCTTGAACTGGGGTCCTTAGGCTTCACAGGCAGGTGCTTAACCACTAAGCATTCTTTCCAGCCCCTTATTGCCCTGTTTTAAAGATGAAGCAGCCAGGTGTAGTGGCTTCCAGTATTTGGGAGGTTCAGGCAGGCAGGAGGGTTATCACAAAATCAAGGCTAGCCTGGGTTACATGGTCAGACTCTTGCTCAAAAGCAGGACCAGGGAAGTGGCTCAGTAGGAAAAGCTTTTGTCATGCAAGGGTAGTACCTGACTTCAGATCCCCAGAAAGAGCTTATGGAAAGCCTAGACACTATAGAACTGGCACCTATCACCCTACGAGTCAGATGGGTGGAGAAGACAGGAAAATAGCCTGGAAACTTGTGGGTCCGCTGGCCTGGAGAATTCAGTGTGGTGAACAAGGAGACCCTGTTTCAACAAGGTAGAAAGCAAGGACCAACACCTGAAAGTTGTCCTCTGACCTCAATACCCTCCCCCCACACACAATAAACAAATAGGCTCCCAGAAGTGACCCTTAATTATAGATTATACCACATAGTATTGATCACTTAGCTATAAGCAGACTAGACTGAATGCTTGGCCATTTTGTCAGTTGAAATAGTCCCAGAACTGCTTTTTTGTTGTTGTTGTTGTTGTTTTTGTTTAATGCTTTCAAGCAGAAGTTTAAAATAAGTTCCACTTGTCTCTTCAGATCTCTTACCTGGGACAGAATATTTAGTCAGTGTCTCCAGTGTCTACGAACAGCATGAGAGCATACCTCTTACAGGAAGACAGAAAACAGGTGAGTTGTGTTGCCAGCAAGCTTATAAAGTAGCTCTTGATTACTAATTTTAAATAAGAAAATGATATGCACCTTCTAAAGGCCCATCTCTGGCTTTGCAGTGGTGGTACATAAAGCCTTCCAAAGCAATGGGTGCCATTGTGACATTTTCCCGCACACTGTGTTTTTGGTGGTCTCTCTCCACCCCAGTTCTTTTCCACTTCCTGACCCCCTTCCAGGTCACTTCCCTTCTGCTCTCATGTCACAAAGTACAGTCTGTTCTCCCTTAGGACTTCTTCCACCACCCACCACCCTGTCACAATGCCACTTATAGTTTTAGAACTCATACCCACACCTCCACACACATTTGTACACAGAAAAATTAAGTCCAGGAGTCCATATGAGAAAATGTGGCACTTGTCTTTCTGGGTGGGGCTACGTTGCTTCACTTACTCATTCCCAATTCTTGCAAGTGTCATGATTTCATTCTTCTTTATAGCACATGTACCACATTATCTTTACCTGCTCCTCTGTTGATGGGTGTCTTGTCTGGGGCAGCAGTGAACAAGGATGTGCAAGTGTCTCTGAGGCAGGACTTAGAAGCTGTTGGAGTGGTATAGCTGGGTCATACTTCTGTGTTTACCCTTTCAAGACACCACACTGATTTCCATAGTAGCCATACCAGTTTACATTTCCACCAGCAGTAAATAAAGGCTTCTCCTTTTTCCACATCCTCATCAGCATTTATTGCTATTATTATTATTATTATTATTATTATGTTTGTTTGTTTGTTTTTGTTTTTCAAGGTTGGGTATCAGTCTAGCCCAGGCTGATCTAGAATTCACTATGTAGTCTCAAGCTGGCCTCAAACTCACCATGATCCTCCTACCTTTTTACTTGCTTCCTTGAAGATAGCCATTACGACTAGGGTGAGATAAAGTCTAAGAAACTTGCTTATTTCTCATTGGCTAAGGATGTTGGAACACTTTCAAAAATAATTTATTTTTCATTTTCATCACTGGTCTAGAAAATTAAAAGACAGCTTGCTTTATAATTAGTCATTGCTAATTAGGGCTGGGATGTAGCTCAGTTGGTAGAGGACTTACCCGGCATGCATGAAACCCTGGGTTTGATGCCAAGCATAGGATTAATGAGTGTTATAACTCCCAGAGAGGTTAAATGATTTGAGTATGAAATGAACATTCTGTTTTTAAAATTGCACTATATTTTTGGGTTGCTCAATGCCTAGAATGCGTGAGAACATGGGTTCAATCCCTACCACTGCAGAAAAACAACAAAAAGTGCTAGATTCTTAGCTCACGAGGAATTTCCTATATTATAACTTGTCCAGGAGAGTTGGTGTCTTTTTTATTTATTTATTTATTTATTTATTTATTTGAGAGCAACAGACACAGAGAGAAAGACAGGTAGAGGGAGAGAGAGAATGGGCGCGCCAGGGCTTCCAGCCACTGCAGACGAACTCCAGACGCGTGCGCCCCCTTGTGCATCTGGCTAACGTGGGACCTGGGGAACCGAGCCTCAAACCAGGGTCCTTAGGCTTCACAGGCAAGCGCTTAACCGCTAAGCCATCTCTCCAGCCCGAGAGTTGGTGTCTTAAGGACTGGAAGGTTCGTGTGCACTCTCACCACTCTCCCAATGATATCATTTCCTTCTTGAACACAGGAAGATGCTTTGGAAGCCACACATCTAATATGTAACAAAGGCTTTTACCTCAGAGATACACTGGTAGAATACACAGACATTGAAACCCCCAAAATACCAATGCCTGTATTCCAATGGGATACAGAAACCTACTGGAATTACATATATAAATTATGCATGCAAATTGCTTGGATTACTTAGCAAAAGAAAAAAAAATGTTGAATTATCTGATTAATTTTAAAATTCATGTAAGGCTCCGTACCTTACAACCTAGGTGGTATTTAATATCCCCACATCTTTTTTGCTTTCTAAGCTAGTGGTTTGTTTTTCTCCCCCTTTTCTCCTTGTCTGGAAAAAAAAATAGGTCTTGATTCCCCAACTGGCTTTGATTCTTCTGATATCACTGCCAACTCGTTCACTGTCCACTGGATGGCTCCTCGAGCGCCCATCACAGGCTTCAAAATTCGTCATCACCCTGAGCACGCTAGTGGCAGACCCCGAGAAGACCGAGTGCCACCCTCGAGGAATTCCATCACTCTCACCAACCTCAGCCCGGGCACGGAATATATCATCAGCATCGTTGCTGTTAATGGCAGAGAGGAGAGCGCCCCCTTGATTGGCCAACAGTCGACAGGTAAAGTTGTTTTCTGACTTTGCTGGGTGGTTGATAAGATCCATCAAAGAGCATCGCGGGGTCTGAGTCATCCTCTCCCAATAAATACACTGTGGCTAGAGATGCACAGGGGGAGGTGATGGAATGTGTGGCAAAAAGCAAAATCTCCTTCTTAGACTATATTTGGAAAGAGAATTTCTTTAACTTGAGAAAAATTTGAGCAGTCTGTATTTTGAAAATTTTTCCCTGGTTTAGATATTTCTGTTTTTTTTTTTTTGAGACAGGGTCTCATAGCCCAGTCTTGCCTGGAGCTGATTAGAACCCAGGGTTGTTTTGAAGTAAAGATATTACTGTCTGCACCTCTTAAATGTGTTAGTGTTATGAGAAAGAGTTACCACTCCCAGCTAGGATATTTATTTGTTTTTAATAATTAAAATTTTGCTCAGTACTCAGTAGGCAGGGGTAAGAGGATCATTGTGAGTTCTAGGCCTATCTGAGACTATACAGCGAATTCCAGATCAGCCTGGACTAGAGCAAGAACCTACATCAAAAAATATAAAATATATAAATAAAAGTTAAAAAATATATATAGAAAGACCATTCAAAATATAATGTTAAATTTTGCCTGGTGGTTCAGGTAATCCTAGATACTTGGCAGGCTGAACAAAAAGATGGGAAGGTCAAGGCCAGCCTGGGCAACTTAGTGATATCCTGTACATGTGGGATTCAGAGACATTTACCTAGTGTGTGTAACGTCCTAGGTTCAGTTTCTAGCACTGAACAAAATAT
The DNA here is from genome assembly GCF_020740685.1 of Jaculus jaculus. Lineage (NCBI taxonomy): Eukaryota > Metazoa > Chordata > Mammalia > Rodentia > Dipodidae > Jaculus > Jaculus jaculus. The sequence continues at coordinate 25,211,180 of NC_059105.1, forward strand.
ATTTATACACATGTAGATAATTTTAGTTTAAGAGTGACATTTTTGCCTGGGAAGGGAAGAGAGAGATTGAAATAAAAGCCATACATATGTACATGAGTGTTCCACTGTAGTTTGGTGATTTTTGTGATTTCAATCTGCCCCCTTGCTGGAGAGATGCCTCAGTGGTTAAAAGCTCTTGCAGGCAAAGCCTACTGGATTTTCCCAGTACCCAGGTAAACAAGGCAAGATGCACAAAGTGGCACATGCATCTGTAGTTTGTTTGCAGTAGCAATAGCCATTGTTGTGCCCATACCTACTCTTTTACTCCTTGGAAAAAATGTTTGTAAATTTTTCCCAAATAAAATGTTGAAAGGGAAAAATCCTTTGATTGATTCTGAAGCCTTATTTTATATTCCAGTTTGAATGCTGTCCAATTTGAGATAGGGTCTCAGTCTAGCTCAGGCTGGTCTGGAATTCACTATCTAGTCTCAGGCTGGCCTTGAACTCCCAGTGATCCTCCTGCTATGCCTCCCAGTGCTGGAGTTAAAGGTGTGTGCTACTCTGTGCCCAGTTTCATTTTAATTTATTTATTTGAGAAAGAGAGAGAGAGAATGAACAGACACTGAGAGAGTATGGATGCATCAGGGGCTCTTGCCATTGCAGAGGAACTTCAGACATATGTGCCACTTAATTGCATGGGTACTGGGGAATTGAACATGGGCCGTCAAGATTATCAAGCAAGTACCTTTAACTGCTGAGCCATCTCTCCAGTCCTTTATTAAATTTTTAATTCATCAGACATGGTGACACATGCCTTTAGTCATAGCACTTGGGGAGGCAGAGGTAGGAGGATTGCTGTGAGTTCGAGGCCCTCCTGAGACTACATGAATTCCAGGTCAGCCTGAGCTAGAGTGAGGCCCTACCTCGGGGGGGGGGGGGAGAAAAAGAGGATTTTTTTTAAACATTCTTATTCATAGTTTTTAATCTTTCTAACTTCATTTGGCACTTATAATTTTGGATGAAGAAAACAAAGACAATTATCTTGAAAAAATAAGAGTGAATCTGAGTGTTTGACCTTTATGGGTGTGAAAATTTTACTTTTTTTTTTCTTCTTTTAAGTTTCTGATGTCCCAAGGGATCTAGAAGTCATTGCTTCAACCCCCACCAGCCTGCTGATCAGCTGGGAGGCACCTCCTGTCACCGTGAGGTACTACCGGATCACCTATGGAGAAACAGGTAAGTTAGTAATGAGCTGGTTTACAGTGACTGCATCAGAGTCCTTTGTGGGTAACCTAGAAGACCAGTAGTGGACACAAAATTAAGGAGATAACGATGGGCCCATTCAGCAAACCTTATCTTTCCCCAAACTATGTAGAAACTATGAATGATAATAGAAAATTGGGTATAAAATCAGGCTTAAAGGGGTTTTGTGCAACAAAAGCAGAGCTGAGGAAATAAGATTGTAAATTCACAATGTATTATCATTTATTAGTGAGTTTTCTTCTTTCTGTATTTTCTCATAAATATCTTCTGGTTTTACTTATTTATTTTATTTAATTAATTAATTAATTAATTTTTGTTTTTCACGGTAGGGTCTCACTCTAGCACAGTGTGACCTGGAACTCTGTATTCTTGGGGTGGTCTTGAACTCACACGATCCTCCTACCTCTGTCTTCTGAGTGCTGGGACTGAGGGAGGGCTCAACTTCCCCCCCTTCATTTTTTAAAAAATATTTTGTACTTATTGGGGGTGGGAGGAGAATGCAGCACAGCTGCAATGAAAGAGAGAGACAATGAGAACACACCAGAGCTGCCGTCCATACAAGATCAGTGCACCACTCTGCATTTGCCTTTATGTGGGTACTAGGGAACCCAGGCCCCAGCAGGCTCTGTATGCAAGCACCTTTCACCACTGAACCAGTTCCCAGGCTCTTCTTTTAATGTGCTACAACTCAGTGGCATCTTGAAACATTTTTTATGTGTGTGAATATACAAACGTGTATGTGTTCATGTGTGAGTGTGGGTATATAGGCACCACACTTGGCTCGGGTCAGAACAACTTTTGGTTCTGTCCTTGCCATTCCAGCTCATTTGATCTCACTCTGTTCTTTTGGCCATACTTACCAAGGGCTTCTGGGAAACTCTGTCTCTGCCTCCCATCTCGCTGTCAGTAGATGTCTGCTGTCAGAGTGCTGGAATGATAGAAGTCAGCCATAGCTTTAAAAAAATATGTTTATTGGGCTGGAGAGATGGCTTAGCGAGCGGTTAAGCGCTTGCCTATGAAGCCTAAGGCCCCTGGTTCGAGGCTCGATTCCCCAGGACCCACGTTAGCCAGATGCACAAGGGGGCGCATGCGTCTGGAGTTCATTTGCAGTGGCTGGAAGCCCTGGCACGCCCATTCTCTCTCTCTCTCTCTGCCTCTTTCTCTCCCTGTCTGTCACTCTCAAATAAATAAATAGAAATGAACAAAAAAAATTTTAAAAATGTTTATTTATTAGAGAGAGAGAATGGGCATGCAAGGGCCTCTAGCCATTGCAAATGAACTACAGATGCATGCACCACCGTGCACCTCTAGCTTATGTGGGTTCTGGGGAACCAAACCTGGGTCCTTGGGCTTTGCAGGCAAGCACTTTAACCACTAAGTCATCTCTCCAGCCCTGACTATGGCTTTTGTTAGTTTTTTTTTTTAACATGGAGTCTGAGGATTGAGCCTAGATACTCACATGTGAGTTTTGAGAATTTTATGTACTAAGCCATCTCCCCGGCCCAACTTCAGTGACATTTTATAGCAGTAACATTAAATTAAGATTTCTCCCAATTTTTATGTACTTATTAAGGCTTACTATGTGCATAAATATACTTTCCTTTTCAGGCTTTGTTAATAACACTCGTGAAAAGTAAATAAGCAGCAAGATATGATTTGCATAAAGTTTTCGGTGTGCTGATTACTCAGTAATACCCAAGTAATTCCAAGCGCCTCATATTCCCCACTAACCCCTTTTTCACGCAGGAGGAAATAGCCCTGTGCAGGAGTTCACTGTGCCTGGGAGCAAGTCCACCGCGACCATCAGCGACCTTAAGCCTGGAGCTGATTATGCCATCACCGTATATGCTGTCACTGGCCGTGGGGACAGCCCGGCCAGCAGCAAGCCGATTTCCATTGATTATCGAACAGGTACAAACTCTTGTGAGATGACAGAGGCTTATTTATTAAGATAGTTGTTTTTTTTTGGGGGGGGAGGTTCAAGATAGGGTCTCACTGTAGTCAGGACCGGCCTAGAATTCACTATGGAGTCTCAGGGTGGCCTCGACCTCACAGCAATCCCTATATCTCTGCCTCCTGAATGCTGACACTAAAGTTATGTGCCACACCACCTGGCTTTGAAGATAGTTTGAATACGGCATTCTCTTCACCATGAAGTTGATTTCTGTAGTTTTCTGTGTGGTGCTACAACCCAGAATCTCAATGTGCCTTATCACTGAGCTACATCCCCAGCCCTCATTTTTCTTTTTATTTGAGACAGAAAGTGAGGGGAGGCGGAGAGCATAAGTGCATTGGTGCCTCTAGTCACTGGAAACGAACTCCAGATGCATGTGCCACCTTGTGCATCTGGCTCTTAGGTGGGACCTGGAGAATCGAACCTGGGTCCTTACTTAGGCTTCGCAGGCAAGCACCTTAAGCACTAAGCCATCTCTCCAGCCTTCATTTTTCCTTTTAATATTGGACAAAAACCTGTAGTTGAGAACACAATTTTCATTGTTGTATCTCATGTGCCTAGTTTGTAAGAAGAAACTCCCCGCCCCCCCCCCAGACACAATTTCTCTGTAAATGGAACGATCACCTTGAAAACAGTTGTCTGGATGAGGCATCCTCCCCCCACACATCCCTCCATCAAAGCCAACTGTTTATTCTTGCCAAAGGCACACCTGGAAAGAACTAATAAGGTCATTTGGTCATTGAAAGGTTGCCTGTGCACCAGTACTAGAGGCAAAGGGCCTCGGGACTGAGGCTTCACTGCTCTTCCCTGGTTTCATTTGCAGAGATTGACAAGCCATCCCAGATGCAGGTGACGGACGTTCAGGATAACAGCATTAGCGTCAGATGGCTGCCTTCCAGTTCTCCTGTCACAGGCTACAGAGTGACCACCACTCCCAAAAATGGTGTAGGACCATCAAGAACAAAAACAGCAGGTCCAGGTAAGAATACTAAAGCCTGTCAGGCTGAATGGAGCAGAGCTACATAATTTTGCTTGTCTTGAGTCCTATAAGCTATATATGTATTCCATGGTATTGTTGCTCATAGTTCAAGGGTCAGGACTGTTTCCCACTCACTTCACGGCTGATGTTTGAGGATACATGCATTCTTGGTTTTGTACGCGTGGTTTTATTGTAGTGGTATGGATACTTTACATTACTAGATTCACCTTTGTGGTTTGTTTAGCATGCGCACCAGATGATGGACTGACGTTTTTATGTCCTTATACATCGGGTGCTATCTTTATGCAAAATAACATGTAAAATAGGATCTCAAGGCAGTCTCCTAAGGTCAAATTAATTTTCTTTCTTGCTTTTTTCCCCCAAAGTACAATATTAGTTGTTGGGGCATCATATTCAGTTCAAACTCACAGTGATCCTCCTACCTCCTCTCAAGTGGGGCACAGAAGAGGGGGCAAGTATGTGAAAGAGAGAGATGGGCACTCCAAGGCCTCTAGCCACTGCAAACAAACTCCAGATGCATGTGCCACCCTGTGCATCTGGCTTTTTTGGGGCACTGGGGAATCGAACCTGGGTCATTAGGCTCTGCAGGCAAGTGCCTTAACCGCTGAGCCATCTCTCCAGCTCCTATATTAAGTTCTAAAGCTTCCCTTTTGTGTGACCCTGTATAGCCATGAGCAGGTTTCCCCAAGAGGAAACTGAGGTTTGACATCTCTAGATTTTCATGAGTAATCCTGCAAATGAAAACTGCAGGCTGCCATGTGCTCAGATGGCCTTATAGTGCACAGTCACCACATTTGCTTTTCCCTCCCTTTGCAGATCAAACAGAAATGACCATTGAAGGCTTGCAGCCCACAGTGGAGTATGTGGTTAGTGTATATGCCCAGAATCGAAATGGAGAGAGCCAGCCCCTGGTTCAAACTGCGGTGACCAGTACGTAACTAATGCTTGGTTTCCATTTCCAAAGTTCAGTTTTGGTTCTTCAGTATCTGAATGCCCACGGCGTGTCTTTGGCAATCATACATAGGGAAAGACAACTTGTTGAGCTCAAGGAATCTTGAGATGAGCGTAGACACTTCCCCTGTTGGTGCCGTGGAGCAAGCTGACAGAAGTCGTGGACCTCCCCTTGGTGGATGCTGTGCTTTGAATTTCTTTTGCTCAAATGGCCTCAGCAAAATCTTAATTTGCCTTCAGCAAATCTGTGAAATATTTTTCTTGGACCTACTTTTCTATGACGGAATGGTAAAGTTGATTGCAAGTGTGCCTCATAAGCTACTATATTTGGAGGGTTGGGCTGGGATTAACATATTATAAATACTTGATAGAGAAGAATAAAAAGAGTTAAAGATTACATTGACAATCAACTGTACCATTTCCAAGGTATAGAAAAATCAGGTCTGTGAAACTAACATTGCAATGCAAAAACAAATCTTGGTAGAATATCTTTAAATTAATACAATAAATCTAAATCTCCATTGCGGGGACATTTGCAGGGTGTCTACATATCTCATGCACTACAACATTAAATATTTTTCTAAGAAAAAAAAACTAAGCAAATATCCAGAAACTTCCTATTTTAATAATGGGTTAATTGGAGTTTAATTCATCAAAGAAAATAGTATCTGCAAAACTGCTTTGCATGTTATAAAAAGGCTTATTTCACAACTTGCTTTTCACGTGACCTCTTACCATTAATTTGCCTAACAGACATTGATCGCCCTAAAGGACTGGCATTCACTGATGTGGATGTCGATTCCATCAAAATTGCTTGGGAAAGCCCACAGGGGCAAGTTTCCAGGTACAGGGTGACCTACTCGAGCCCTGAGGATGGAATCCATGAGCTATTCCCTGCACCTGATGGTGAAGAAGACACTGCAGAGCTGCAAGGCCTCAGGCCGGGTTCTGAGTACACAGTCAGTGTGGTTGCCTTGCACGATGATATGGAGAGCCAGCCCCTGATTGGAATCCAGTCCACAGGTATATCGGTAACCGCACCACCCGGGTGCTCTCGGGAGCAGCGGCTTTATGCCTTGAGCTACTGATTCCCATGTAAGGGGGAGTAGAAGGGTACCCTGTAACTCTTTAAAGAGGAGTGATAAACACAAAGTGAGGGTGAGAGTTCATAACTACCTCTAATAGAAGAAATCTGAAGTAGCTTGGCTTATAAAAAATGAGCCATCAAGGAAGATATTTGAAGATGATACTACAATTTCCTAAGCTGTATCTCCCCATGGTTACCCTAGCTATGTGTGAAGGAAAGCAGGTTAGCATCATAGAGCCTACTCTGAGAAAAGACCCCCAGACCAGGGTATTTCATAGCAAGCATTCCCTGAGAACACAAGGGTCCTGCCCTCGTTAGGCATGTGCTGGTGGGTAACTTGCTTAAAGGATTCTGACTCAGACACATAGGATGCAGTCATTAGGGAAAGTGCTCCCCACAATTCTCTCTCCTCCTGGCGCCATGCCTGGAGCAGAGTTGGGCTGGTAGACATGTGTCCTAGCGACACGCGCTCTGTGTTCCTGCTCTTTGCACCTCTTTCCTGCTTCTACTGGGAACAGTTTTCTTCTGCCGCTGCACCTCAGAGAGTTCTTGAAATGTAGCAGTGATTTCTCCGTGGGGTTCAAATAAAGAGACAATTAAAAGATGGAAAAGGGGCCATTGCTCATCTTTTCATATAAATAGGAAGTCAATGCTAATGACAAAGAAACCTATTTATTTGACTTTGGTTTGCTTAAGGGGTTGTTATTCTGAGACTCGATGGATATAAACACATTGTTCCAGCACTTTCTTCATTTTGTATCTCTTCTTGTCACTTTCTTGTACTGTCTTTGTTGGGCAGGGAATCCACCTGACCCTACAAGAACAATCCATTCGACTTGCAGTTCACCATGTTTTCCCTGTAAAGTATTCTCTAACCAGTGCTCATCCCGACAGCCATTCCTCCTCCAACCAACCTGAAGTTCACTCAAGTGACGCCTACAAGCTTGAGCGCCCAGTGGACAGCACCCAACGTTCAGCTCACTGGCTATAGAGTGCGTGTGACCCCGAAGGAGAAGACTGGGCCGATGAAGGAAATCAACCTTTCTCCAGACAGCTCCTCTGTGGTTGTATCAGGACTCATGGTAAGAAGTGACTGCCTGTCACTGGAGTGTGGAAGCAGGCCATTTCCTACAGCTCAGTTTGTGACAGTAAAACCTCAAACACCTAATTATGTTCTTTCCTTCTACCATAAAGTAATCTTATTGCAAATTTCTACCCATACATTCCTTTATATGGACCTAAGCTTCTCCACATGACTATTGGAGCAGTATTGCATAAATAGGTTTGAATTCTATGTGGTTCTTTTTAAGAGTATTTTCATTTCAAAAAGTTGTATTATCTATCTGGAGGGCAATATAGATAATTGATGCATCTGATGGCTGAATTTATATATATGAGCGGTGTCATCTTGACAAGAAATATTCTCAGAAGAGAAAGGAAGGGAGGAGGGTACTGAATAGGTTGATATTGTATATATGTAAGTAGAATGATTGAGATGGGGAGGTAATATGATAGAGAATGGAATTTCAAAGGGGAAAGTGTGGGGGGAGGGAGGGAGGGAATTACCATGGGATTTTTTTTATAATCATGGAAAATGCTAATAAAAATTAAAAAAAAATTCTCTAGTTTATACCAACTCAACTTGACTCTGATTAAAACATTTTTAAATCCTATACATTCATGCAGAAAGCTAGCTAGTATGGTAAGGGATTGATGTAAACATCAATTCCAAGGGAAACTACAGAAGAAGGTTCTGATACAGAATAGAAAACTTCTTTTGCTTCTCTGATCAGAAAAACATAATTGTCACCTGTCAAATCATAAAGGGGAACAAAAAAGCTTACTTCCATTTAACCCCAGAGAACATTTTAAAATTCATTTTATTTAAATCTATTGTCAGTTATCTGTAGAGAGGAGTGAAGCTAGATTAGGAATTTATGTAATTTTTTTCTTTTGAAACCATTGCAGTAATCTAATGTTTTAATGAAACTCCCTGAGCTTCATGCAGTGACATGGTGAAAGCTTACCATGCCTTTATTTCCAGGTGGCTACCAAATATGAAGTGAGTGTCTATGCTCTCAAGGACACATTGACAAGCAGACCAGCTCAGGGAGTCGTTACTACTCTGGAGAGTAAGTAAAACAATGTTCTAACAAACCTTCAGTATAAATAAAAATGAATATAATCACCTATCTTTTTGATTGGCCCACCTTGTGTTCCCCCCAGAATGTGGTCTGCTCACACACAGAATGGAGTCACTTCATGATGACTAATTCTATTTGCTATAATTCCTTTTGTATGGAGTTTAATTTGAGAAGACAAATTCTCATCTGTTATATCTTAGTGCAATATGAATGGGGCCAAATTTGGCCCAAATTATAGTTCTCTGCTTTACCAATAACTTGGCATATGTTCTTTAGTAGTTAAATACAGTCATGTTTCATCATCTACAAAATAGGGATCGATGATATTTTCTGTTGAGAAAAGTTGTGAAGCCTTACCCCAAAACAAGAAGAAACATGACAAGATGCAAGCACTGCTAGCGCGTATATATTCCTGCTGGCTGACTACGCTACCATCACCCTCCCACACGTTTCTACATTAGAGACAGTTAATCACTGTAGCACTTAATGAGGCATTCGCAGACACAAAAATATCCATAGGAACCGCTGGTAGATTTTATAAATCCTCTCTGTTCTTCAAAGGAAAAACATGAAAAGTGAATATTTTCATACTTCCCTAGTTACTGTTGACCTTTCCAAATGCCGAAGGAGATAACCTTCACAGTATTCGTCATTGCGCTTTCTGAAGTGGATGTATTTGTATAATTAGGAAATGGTTTAAAATACCAAGACCTTCCATGTATAAGCCAAGCAGCCACCAATCTCTAGCTATTATTGGTGCAGATGTCAGCCCTCCAAGAAGGGCCCGCGTGACAGATGCTACGGAAACCACAATCACCATCAGCTGGAGAACCAAGACAGAGACGATCACTGGCTTCCAAGTGGATGCCATCCCAGCCAGTGGCCAGACCCCAGTTCAGAGGACCATCAGCCCGGATGTCAGAAGTTACACCATCACAGGTCAGGAGCCTCTCCCGTCTGACCACGTGTGTGCCTGCAAAGTAAACTAGCATGTTAGTTATTGTGAGATTGAAATTATTTTCAAAATGTTTTAAGATACCCCAGTATGAAAAAGTTGTTATTCCATGATCCTTTGGATCTCTGATTTTTGTGCCTGTTTGTAAGATAAATAGTCTAAGCATTATTCATCAATTTTTTTCATCAATGGTTTTACTTATTTTAAATGTTTTTATTTATTTATTTGAGAGAGAAATAGACCGAGAGTGAGTATGGGTACACCAGGGCCTTCTGCCACTGCAAACAAACCATGATCTGAATTAGTCAGGGTTCTCTAAACAGAACCAATAGAATGAATTGTATTAAAAGGGAATTTATTGGATTAGTTTGTGGCAGTCCTACAATAGCAGTTTGCATGCCTGAGAGTCCAGGAACCCAGTAGCTGCTTAGTTCACAAAGCTGGATTCCTCAGCAGTACCAATCCAGCACTGAAGGCCTGGAGGCTTCCTGGAGAGCCACTGCTCTTCAAGTCTGTGCTGGTCTTTAGTCCACAATGGGAAGCAGCAAGCAGCATGTACCACCCTGAGACTACATAGTGAAATCCAGGTCAGCCTGAGCTATAGAGTGAGACCTTACCTCAAAGAGCCAAAAAAAAAAAAAAACAACCTTAAGTTTATAAATATGAAAAGAACTACTGGATAAAAGTCAAAGTTACCAGAATGTTCAATATTAGAGTCAACTTAAGTCGTTTTGGAGCCTTAAAATTCTGATTACAGGGACCAACCAGTGATTGATTACCTGCTTCCTCTCAAGAAACCTATTAAATATATGAGTTCCCTCCATCTTCTTTAAGAAGATAACTTCTAAAATAGCATTTTTGCATTTCAGAAGTGGTTTTAGACGGTATCTTTGTGGGCGTGACTGACTTATGAGATACACTCCTCATTAGCAGTTTGCATCCATGCTGTGCTCTGCTTTATTGTCCTGGTGTGGGCCACTTCCAGCATCTACATAAACTCAGGATGGTAGAAGAACCACGAAAATTGCAGGCCAGCTTGAGAACTCTCCCAATAATGCAGGGAAGGATAAACGCCATGCTCTTTTCAAACCCCAGGTTTACAGCCCGGCACTGACTATAAGATCTACCTATACACCCTGAACGACAACGCCCGGAGCTCACCCGTCATCATCGACGCCGCCACTGGTAACTACACATTGCACAAAGGAAACTGCCAGTTGTGTGAAATTCAGAAACAAATGAGATGCCAAGATTTCCCCATTCTAGCTCCCACTGCACCATGTTTGCAGTTTACAGAATTCTCAGCTCTCCTCAACTCTGTTTAGAAGGCTGGGGCATCGCATCGGGGGAGTAGCTTTCGTGGTCATTCATCTGGTAAGACGTTACCTTGTCTTTCAGCCATCGATGCCCCATCCAACCTGCGCTTCCTGACCACCACGCCCAACTCCCTGCTGGTATCATGGCAGCCGCCCCGTGCCAGGATTACTGGCTACATCATCAAGTATGAGAAGCCCGGGTCCCCTCCCAGAGAAGTGGTCCCTCGGCCCCGCCCTGGTGTTACAGAAGCCACCATTACTGGTACTGCTTCCTTCCTGTGACTGTCCTTCCTGTCTCAGATACTCAATGTCCTTAACACTGTAGTCTCTCTGGGTGCTATGTCATGAGCCAGAGATGCCCAGTCCTTTAGAAGGCATTCATGTTGAATATATCTCAAGGGGTACAAGCTCATCAGCATGCAGTTCCAGTGCTGGCATACGGCTCTGCCTGATTTGTTACTCTTATTGTATGTTCTATGTTTAGGAAAAAGATATTTTTCAAAACATACGTGCTAGGTAATTGAGATCCCTTCATTAATTTCCCATAAATCTGGTAATCTTATTGAACAAAGCCTCTCCGACCACCCACTGGAGAGAATGCTTGGATTGGGAAAAAGATTATAAATCTCTGATATTATTTTTGCCTCAAAGAGAAACTATACATATAGTATCATCTGGAAGTTAAAATCCCTAGAGAAAGCACAGATGACCTGCTTTCTTTTGTGGAGGCAGACAAACAGAATCTAGTGCAGGAGGCCTTGAGTTGGATCTTTCCATAGGGACCAGGTGAAGACTGGCCACTTTCTCCTGCACAGGGCTCAGCCTTGCCCTTCATTAAAAAAAAAAAAAAAAATTATTTGCGTGTGAAAGAGGGGCAGATATGAGAGAATGGGCCTCTAATCACTGCATACAAATTCCAGATGCATGTGCCACCTTGTACATCTGGCTTACCTGGGTACTGGGGAATAGAACCTGGTTCCTTAGGCTTTGCAGGCAAATGCCTTAACCTCTGAACCATCTCTCTAGCCCTTGCTATTATTCAGTTTTGCTCTGCCTCTTAGACCTAAATTCATATATGAAATCTGTTAGGGCCTCTCCCAAATTCATATTCCACTAATGAGATACATGCTGATGGACCCAAAGACTCAAAAGAAAGAACAGCCCAGAACTGCTCATTCGGGTGTCAGATGTGATTGTAAGATGATTAATTGGCCTAGTAATCTTCGTATACAGAACCATGAGTATTTATAGAAAAGCCAAGTATGTTTTGTTGTCAAGGGGTGTTTGCTCCCCAGTAGCCTCTGTTACGGAAATGACTCCTGCTTGACCATATGACCAATGTAATAAGATGCGTCTGATCTCCTGTCAGGCCTGGAGCCAGGAACCGAGTACACCATCTACGTCATTGCCCTGAAGAACAACCAGAAGAGCGAGCCCCTGATCGGCAGGAAAAAGACAGGTAAAGTGCTCTCCCTGGCTAGCAAGGGAAGGCTACGGCCAGACTGCTAACAATGCTTGGTGTGCACTGAAGAAATTCTCCAGGTTTTTGTGGACTTTTTTTCCTAATAGGTCTAGCTTCTATATTGTACTCCTGATGGGAATCACCAAGCATGCTCTCAGAGTTCAATTCTACAGCTAGTCAGAATAAAGCCTTGTCCATCTTTCAGAAATTCAAATCAGAATGTTTTTAAATTATTTTGAAACATGTTTTCTAATGGAGGGAGCGAAACTCCATATTTGTGTTTGTTATTTGGTTTATGAAAGTTGGAACCAAATAATGTAGTACTTGGTCACTGTGCAATTTTGGTTTATTGTGTTTGCAGTGATAGGAAAACTTTAAACATAAACATATGTGTTTTAAATCAATTTTTTTTTTTTTTTTTTACCATTTGAAACCACAAACTACTGTTGAGAAAATCTTTAATTCTCATGCTTCAGACACCAACATGATGATTCTGGCTTATACAGCTTATCTCTCAAATCCCAGAAGAAACAACAAGGGGGGGTCAGGCTGCGTGCTTCAGCTCCAATAGCACAGGCGTCTTCTGGGGCTCAGCGGTCCCAAGCTTTGTCTGATGAGCTCACACTAACACTTAATTTTCTGTCTGAACTGTAAAGAAATCTTTGAGGAAAAAAAAGTCATAAAGATTTCTTTCTAGAAAGTTCTGTGATATGACATGCGCTGGGTTTTTAGGGCTTGGATCTGGTTGATAATTAAATCGTTGCCTGAACTGATGATAATTTATTGCTGCTTCTGGGAGCTTAATGCGCTTTGCTTTTTTTTGGCTCTAACCTCTCTTGGCTAGATGAGCTTCCCCAACTGGTAACCCTTCCACACCCCAATCTTCATGGACCAGAGATCTTGGATGTTCCCTCCACAGTTCAAAAGACCCCATTCATCACCAACTCTGGGTATGACACCGGAAATGGTATTCAGCTTCCTGGCACATCCCATCAGCAGCCCAGTGTTGGGCAACAAATGATCTTTGAGGAACATGGTTTTAGGCGGACCACGCCACCCACCGCGGCCACCCCAGTAAGGCATAGGCCAAGACCATACCCGCCGAATGTAGAGGAGGACATCCAAATCGGTCACGTCCCCAGGGGAGACGTTGACCACCACCTCTACCCCCACACCGTGGGGCTCAATCCAAATGCTTCTACAGGACAGGAAGCTCTCTCTCAGACAACCATCTCTTGGACGCCATTCCAGGAGAGCTCTGAGTACATCATTTCATGTCAGCCTGTGGGTGTCGACGAAGAGCCTTTACAGGTAATTAGTTTTTGTCTTTGCTTGTGCCAGGAGCCTGAAAAGGAGTCAAATGGGTTACTGAGCAAGCCAGAGCTCCGTATGTAAAACAGCTTCCCTCCTAAGGAGTTTAGAAAGATGGCACATTTAAACTCTAGTGATTTTCTGACTTTTTTCCTTCTCTCTCTCCATGTGGCTCTACTCTGGAGGGTGTACCAGAGTGCCATCAACTTTTATTCAGTAGAGAGAATGAAGTTATTTTTATTATTCTCACACATTGGAGGGTCTGTGGTGAGATGGGCAGAGATGATCGTAGAAAAGGAAGAAGTATATTCTACCTGAATGTGCACTTGTGTGTGACAAGTCTGCAATGCCATTTGTCCTTGAAGAATTGCATGACCCACCGTATGTGCAAGAAACTTTGAAGCATATCAGCTGTTACAAGTGACAGATTTTTCAGTATTCTAATTTGTCCTACAGGACCTTTTCTTTTTAAGAAAATTTTCTTTTTTCTTAACTCTTTATTTTATTTATTTGAGAGGGAAAGGGCAGAGGCAGAGAGGAAGAGAGAGAATGGGCACTCCAGGGCCTTTAGCCACCATAAACAAACTCCAGATGCATGCACCATCTTGTGCATCTGGCTTACGTGGGTCCTGGGAAATTGAACCTGGGTTCCCTGGCTTTGTAGACAAATGCTAAGCCATCTCTCTAGCCCACAAGATACATTTTTTATAGTGCTATTTTTAGAAAGTGACAGAAATTTATGAAGTGTACTGTAGGAAACTTATGAGCTTAGAAATATGAGGATGTGCCTGTGTTTTTTTTAAGGACTCCAAGTTCAGGTCTAATGCCACCTTGCATGACATGAGTTTATCTTCAGAGAGTGCACATGCTTTATGGAAAGGGATAAAGCCAGGGGTTCCAACTGTGGACCCCTGACTGCCATAGGATTCGGAGGAGGCTGATACTGCTGAGGGGTCCCGGTAGCTGAAGGTAGATTTTTGGTGTAGAGATGCTGGTGGTTCACCCTCATTTGATGTCTCTCCTCTGTCCTCCTGCTTTGTTTAAACAGGGAGGGTGATTAATGGAATTAGAGAGGTCCCGTTTCTGTCCTCACTAATGCTTTTTCCTTTGGATGTACAGTTCCGAGTCCCTGGAACTTCTAACACTGCCACTCTAACGGGCCTGACCAGAGGGGCCACCTACAACATCATAGTGGAGGCACTGAAAAACCAGAGGAGGCACAAGGTGCGGGAGGAGGTCGTTACTGTGGGCAACTCCGGTAGGTGTCCTGTGCTCTTCACAAGTTCCCAGAGCCTGTCTCTTAGTAGTTCCTTTGCTCTTGCTGTCTTTTGCTGAGGCTGCACATCAAAGTGAAGTAAAAAGAGCATCTTAAAGTTCGGCTGTCTCCTAGGTCTTCACCAACATGCACACACACTGACAAGCTGTGACGGGTTGACAGGCTTGGAAGGCACTAGTGTTTGAGTTGACACAGACATGTTTTCCAGTTCTCCTGACTATGTTTTGGTCCTTTGGGAGAGTCTTACCTTACCAAAACTGGACAACTTTAAAGAAAAGTCCTCTTGTGCAAAAGTCAAGGACACCTGGCTTTTGTTCCTAATACTAAGCGCTACCAACACAGCCCACTTTTAGCCAGAGAGATCCATTATTCCAAAGTTCATTTTTTAAATACATTTTAATATTTGATAAATGTATATATATGTGCAAAATATTTTTGTTTTAAATCAGCATACTTACTTATGAGGGAGTGGGAGGGAGAATGGGTGTGCCAGGGCCTCTTGCCAGTGCAAACAAACTCCAGACAGATGCACCTACTCGGCGCATCTGGCTTTACATGGGTACTGGGGAATTGAACCTGGGTTGTCAGGCTTTGTAAGCAAGTGCCTCTAATGACTAAATGACCATTGGTTGATTCTTTGTATCCTCTGAAAAAATCCTTTTAAACCAGCAGCCTTTGCTTTTCAAGTCACAGCAGCTACAGCGTCTCCAGGGAACATAAGAAAGGGGGTAATGAAGTCATGAATTCTGAATCTTGCTGTATTGCAAGGAATGACACATTTTCACTTCCTCCATGTGGCAGGATTCTTTCTTAAAAGCATAAAACCTCTTGTATTTTTCCTTTATGTGGCTCGGGCTTCATATACTTTTTTTTTTTTTTTGAGGCAGGGTTTCACTCTAGCCTAGGCTGACCTGGAACTCATTCTGTAGCCCAGTCTAGTCTCAATCATGGTGATCCTCCTACCTCAGTCTCCAAAGTGCTAAGAGTGCCACCATGCCCAGTTTCATATTTTATTTTAAAGGTTTCGTCCCCATAATGTAAGTTCAAGTGGAATTTTAACTCCTGGATTTTTTATATTAATTTTATTTACTTGAGAGAGAGAGAAAAAAAGGCAGATAAGAGAAAATGGGCATTCCAGAGCCTCCAGCCACTGCAAACAAACTCCAGATGCACGTGCTTCCTTGTGCATCTGGCTTATGTGGGTCCTGGGTAATCTAACTAGGGTCCTACAGCTTTGCAGGCAAACACCTTAACCACTAAGTCATTTCCCCAGCACACTCCTGGACTATTTTTAAAATAGTGAAATCCCACTTAAGAGGCTCAGGTGGTTTGTCCTTTTTTTTGTAACTTCTTATTGCCAGCAGTAATCTTCTTCATTCTAGCCAGGTTTTCTTGGCTTTGAAATAATTCAGACTTTTTAGTTCTCGAAAATACTTTTTTCTTCCAGAGTAATGTATCTTTTGAAAGACTAGACACCTCAAATATCTACTGCATTTGAATGTTTCATTTTTACAAATGTTAGAAGAAATGTACACAATGAGATTTAAGTCGCAGCAAGTCAGCATGCTTAATTTTTAGAGAATAACTTGAGGCATGCTTTATTTACATTCATTATCAAATTTATATAAGACATAGAGATAGGATCTTAGGTAATGTGCAGGAACTTTGTTACTTATTCCTAAGTTTTCTATAGCCTTGGGATGACTTTATCGATGAAATCATGCAGTTTTACTTTGTATGTATTGACAAAGGGCTATTGCTTGGAATTCTTGACCACGTGTAACTCCTACACAATCTCAAGGAGGTACAGATAAGTTTTATTATTGTCTCTATGCTGTAGATAAAGGAAGAGAGGGAGGGAAATGCTAAATAATTAGCTCAAGGCCACCTGGGTACTTTGGAGAGGCATTCTGACCCAAATTCTTAAAGTACTTTAAATTGTTTCAAGATCTGTGCCATGTTGGAAAAGTGGACTTCTCAGAAGTGATACACTTAAAAAAAAAAAAAAAAGACGGAAAAGAAAGATGGGCTGATTTCTATCATACCTGTGGCAAGTGCCCTGTGACTCCATCAAAGTATTGCTTGTGGGAGAGGCCGGTGTGTGTGTGCTGGGGAGACAGAGTGCTTCTGAGTTCTCCTAGGTTAAGGCATTGAACACACTACTTCTGTCTCTTCTTATGGTCCAGAATCACCAATAAGATGTCTCTTCTGCGTTCTCCTCCTTTTCTTCCTAGTCAACGAAGGCCTGAGCCAACCCACAGATGACTCATGCTTTGACCCCTACACGGTCTCCCACTACGCCATCGGAGAGGAGTGGGAGCGGTTGTCCGAATCTGGCTTTAAGCTCACGTGCCAGTGCTTAGGCTTTGGCAGTGGGCATTTCCGATGCGATTCGTCTAGTGAGTAGCTTGCTCGGTCACCTCTTTGCTCCTCCAGCTCTCCCAGCCTCATACACTTGCACTCATTTGCCGTGGAAGCATGTTTGGTGGACGCTGGTTCTTCCAAACATGGTGCAAACAGTGGGTCCAGCTGGACTCGAAGTAACGTTTTGCATCATAGAAAAATGATGGGAAATTTTACTTGTTGAATATGGCTTCATTTCAAGGATTGAATGCTACAGTGACTATTAGTTAAAAATAAGTTTGCAGTGATAGGATTTTTTTTTGTGTGTGTGGTATGGTCTTGCTTTAGCCCAGGCTGACCTGGAATTCACTACTATATAGTCTAAGGCTGGCCGTGAACTCATACTGGGTCCTACTTCTGCCTCCCAAGAGCTGGGATTAAAGGTGTGCACCCCACACCTGGATCAAGTCCTTTTTAATCTTTGAGTGAGGTCAGAGGAAAGCATTTATACTCACAAGTACTATCTTTTGGAACACAAACCATACGTACATGTATTATAGTAACACTCATTATACACACACACGTATCACACATTTACCTTACACTCACGATCCTGATCATTACTAATAATCTATAGATAATATACTTGTCAATAATTAAGAATCAACTTCAATTAACATGTGATGTTTACATTTTAAAGACACTTTATTTTTTAATATTTTAAAATTTTTATTTATTTATTTGCGACACACACACTCACACGCACAGGAAGAGAGAGAGAGTAGATATGCCAGGGCCTCCAGCCAATGCAAATGAACTTCACATGTGCCACCTTGTGCATTTGGGTTATGTCGGTCCTGGGGCACTGAACCTGGGTCCTTTGGCTTTGCAGGTAAGTGCCTTATCCACTAAGCCATCTCTACAGCCCCAAGATACTTTATTTTAAAAATATTTTTAGTGAAAATTATTCTAGAAATTATTTTTCCTTAACATTTAGTATTTGAATATATAACCTTTGATTTAGTCTTTGTTTTTAGGAGATTTAATTAACAGTTAATTCACTTTTATACCTGTTGACCATTATGTCTTATGAATAAGTGTCCTGTGTAAAATTATAGAATTCATGTAGTGCAGAAGTGAAATTGAACAGATTTCTAGAATTTTCTTCAAAACATTGTACCTTACTTATATACATGAAATGGTTTAATCTAGACCAAAATTTTAAACCAGGAGGTATTTTCAGTATAGACCTGTGCTTGAATGGAAAGGAGTAGAATGGATTGTACACTGTCTTAATTTCTAAAACTGAACTCCTTTGAAGTTTGCTTGTTTGTTTTTGTTTTATGTGTAAGTACTTAGTTGTGGGAGGTCTGTTATAAGTTTATTTCTGTGAGCCTTGTGGCTCAGCTTACATTCTTTGTTGTAATGTAGTCTCTAATAGCTTTGTTTGCAGTTTAAAGAGGGCTGGACTGTTGATAAGACTGAGGAAGTAATGATTTATTGATCAGCTTGGGAAGTATGTTCTGCTCAGTATAAGTTATAGAGATTAAAAAGGTAGCCGGGCATGGTGGCTCACGCCTTTAATCCCAGCACTGGGGAGGCAGAGGTGGGAGGACTGTCTTGAGTTCAAGGCCACCCTGAGACTCCATAGTGAATTCCAGGTCATCCTGGGCTACAGTGAGACCCAGTTAAAGACCTACTTGGGAGATAGTCTTCTATTTGTAGAACACTTGTCCACTGATTTTTCATTTTATTTTATTTATTCTCTTAGTCTTGATATAATGAAACAGGTGGTGGCAGGTAGAACTTAGCTGACCTCTCTGTAATGTGGAATTGAACTACTTTACAGGTAGTACCTCTGCAAATCCAACATGACTTTTTATTCCTAGGAGGTTATTCCAGTCCTACTTTTGGTTTTCCACAATTTTAAACCTTAATAATGAAAATTCAAATGAAAATTGCTGACTAGTCCTTTTCTTATGCATTAAAACAGGCTTAGAAGATATTGAGTAGGGAACATGATCTTTTAACTTGCCAGGTTTGGGGGCTTTGAATCCTGTGGGGCGCAGTGCACTGTGTGTCCTGAGTCATAACAGTAGTAACTCTTTGCCCGCGATGTCCCCATCCCTGCAGAATGGTGCCATGACAATGGTGTGAACTACAAGATTGGTGAGAAGTGGGATCGCGAAGGAGAAAATGGTCAGAGGATGAGCTGCACGTGCCTGGGGAACGGAAAAGGCGAATTCAAGTGTGATCCCCGTATGTCTTGCAGATCACTTTTATGCCTTGATCAGGGATCCTAACTTCATGACTGAGCTATGACTCTCATTGTGGGGTTGATGGAGACTTTTATCTCCAGTGGGTTTGTTCATCTTTTGACTTGGAAAGGTGGCAAAATGCTTCAAACATGGGTCATGGTTGAGTGCCCTAACGGCACTTTGGCACTTTCTAACCCAAGTGTTTTGACCATTATCTGTGATGAGATGTTATAAGTCAGCTGTTGGTCTATAAATTTCAAAATTTAAAATATAACTTCATTTTCCCATTGGACCTCTTCGGCCTAGACCTAGGTTTTGGAAAGGCCATCCTGAAATCAGTGGTGGTGGTACCTTTTGAATGGTGGTTCATGTAAAGTTATGAGTCGAGTCTGCATTACTATTCTCAGTCAAGTCTTACAAGTGCTTCTGATGTGTGTCCACGTGTAGATGAGGCCACATGCTACGATGATGGAAAGACATACCATGTGGGAGAGCAGTGGCAGAAGGAGTATCTGGGTGCCATTTGCTCCTGCACGTGCTTCGGTGGCCAGCGGGTAAGGCTGGAGGGACCCCCTCCCTGCAGGTTAGAGGAGCCCAGAGGAGGCTCCTGCATGGGTGCGCTGTGTGCACGGGTGTGCCCCAAGCCTCAAGAACGGTCCCTAAGACTCAGGAGTGTCCCCTCCATAGCAGCTATGGTCTCTCTCATGAAGAGGATTCTCAGCCCGTCCTCTTTGTCAGCACCTGAGCTGTCAATGCAGTGTGCCTTTAAACTTCTAGCTCCGGGCTTGTTGGGCTAGTGTCCCTGTGGCATTGTTGGGTTAGGGGAGACAGAGGCGGAATACATAGTAAGCATATCCCATCCCAGCGCACCCCTGGCTTTGGAAGGAGCTGGCTCAAGGATGTTTTCATGAGGTCACCTTTTGTATTTCTGGTATTTTGGTCAGAAATTAGATGGCAGGAGAAGGACAACTGGGTGGCTGAGAAGTTCACTATTTAAAACAGTGTCCCAAAGCACTTCTCATATGTACCCTCCTGCACTTGGAGTTATGGAAAAATTGCTATGCTTTTTAATATTTGAAATTTCAAAATGAAATGATTCTTACAACCCATATAAAACCAGTGCGCCTGACAGTCCTTTGTTTTCAGTGAAGACATGGCCTCATTCCATCCATAGTGAATGGGGTGGAGTGTCCCGTGTCCATCTTAGTCTGGAATGTGTGATGGAGAGCGATTTTTCTGGGAAGTAGACTTTGGCCTCCCATCGTCCTCTTCATGGGCCACCCATTCTGCTCTAAAGTGTTCGGTGAGGCATGTAAGAAAGACAGCAGGGATTGTTCGAGTTGTATAGGAAAGCTACTTTCTTTGATTTTGTAAGTATATCAGCCCCTCCTTCCAGCTAAGAACAGAAAAGAATACATTTACAGCACAAATCTCAGGAGCAGCTTTCGTGGGCCCAGTGTGGTCCCTCCTCATCTCCCTTCCCATCTTCCGAACCAAGGCAAGGTGGCAGGTTCCAGGCGAGGGTGGTTTAGGAAGGGAGTGCACAGAGCATGGCAGTCACTCAGCTCCGCCTGGGGCCGCCACACGCCTCTTCCCGTGTGCACTCACTCCCTCTTCTGCGGGGCTCAGGCCCTTCACGGTGAGACAGGTTTGTGTGCGTGAGCTCACGTTGCTGGTGGAGCTCTGGGATTCTATGAGAGCTTCTGAGGAAGTTGGGACTGGAATGAGCCTTAGCAGATGTAGGTTCGGTATGGGGACATTTCAGGAGAAAGGTGCAGGTAGACAAAGCGAGTACGTGTGTAAGAGATGGTAGTAAGTCACAACATATTCAGAGAGTTATAAACACATGGGAGCACCTTCAAAGCTTCCCAAGTGATTAGCTGCTTATGTTTTTGTCAACGCACAGGAGCTTAAGCTCTTCCTTAGCTCAAGCATGGAATTGTGATGTCCTTGGGTTACCCTAAACCCCACTTGACTTCATGCCTCTCTTCTCAGGGCTGGCGCTGTGACAACTGCCGCAGACCTGGGGCCGAACCCCATCCTGAGGGCGCCACTGGCCACTCCTACAACCAGTACACACAGAGATACCACCAGAGGACAAACACGGTGAGTGTACCAGCCCCCCGAGTCCTCCCGGGGCGCCGCTGGAAGCACAGCAGAGAGTCTCTGTACAGAACGAATAAATCAGATTATTTCTCCTTTGAAAACATCACAGATGTGCAGCTCCTATGCTATAAGTTGCTATAGGTTCTTAAAACTAGATAGTATTCTTCGTAAAAACACACGGCTCTCCTTCCTTCCCCTCTCCTATTCTTTAGAGTACAGGCTATTGATTGTTTTTCCTTCTGTTTTAACAGAATGTCAACTGCCCAATTGAGTGCTTCATGCCTTTAGATGTGCAGGCTGACAGAGAAGATTCCAGAGAATGATGTTAGCAACGTAAATGAACAAGCGTGCTTCTCTGCCAAGGTCCATCCAGACTGGAGTGATGTTAGCAGATCCCATCTTTGAGTGTGTTTCTCCCTTAAGCCTTTTGCTCTGGAAAACTCTCCAGCTTCAGCTCAACTCACAGCTTCTCCAAGCACCACCTTAGGGGGGTGTTTGAGACGTGTCTCATAAACATGGCCATTTGTTGCTTCAGAATATTCAATACCGCTCAGTATTTCAAAGATTCTCAGAGTGAATTGGTTTGGGATCGATAGGGAAGCATAGGTAGCCAACCCAGATGCCAAGTGTACTGAATGATATCACCCAAATCTTGTGTAGGAAAGTTACCCAACACTTCTGCCTCCACGTAACTGGCCTGCAACATGCAGGAATGGCATGTGATGTTTGAAATACCCACAGTACTCACTTTGTCCAAACAATTCTACTAATTGCCTAGATATACTTTTTCTTACCTGTTATTTATCAATTTTTCCCAGTATTTTTATATGAAAAAAATTGTATTAAAGACATTCAGTATGCAATTGATAAGAATTTGGTATAATTATGGTTGGTGATTATTTTTTATACTGTACATGCCAAAGCTTTACTACTGTGGAAAAACAACTGTTTTAATAAAAGATTTACATTCCACAACTCAAGTCATTCTTTTTTTTTTTTAACATAAGGTATTTGGGGAAAGAAATTATCCTCATGAATGTTCTTTTGCTTTTCGGTTCAATAAACTGGAAATTCAGGGTGTGCTGGGATCTCTAATTCTTGGGAGGTTTCTGTACAAGAATTTTTGCCTGTCTGTACAAAAACATATTCATTGCCATTTCTTGTCTTCACTAGTGGAGAAAGCCTTATCATATTTAAGTAGACTAGTTATTAAACTTGCTAGCTAGTGACTCAGTAATGTGACTGAGTCAAAGATTATGTGTAAAAAAAACAAAGGGTGCTGCACGGTTAAAATTGCTTGAATAGCATAGTATAGAGAAGTTACATTTTAGGGAATCTCTTATGCATGTGCATGTTTGTGTGTGTGCATGCATGCCCATGTGGAGGCCAGAGGACAACCCCAGTTGTCCTTGGGAATGTAGCCTGTATTTTCTTTTCTTGAGAGGGTCTTTCATGCACCTAGAGCTCACCAGTCAGACCCAGGGCCCTTCTATCTACTCCTCCCAGTGCTAGGGTTATAAGTGTGTGTACACACCCAACATTTATTTCTACATGGGGTCTGGGACTTAAACTCAGATCTTATGCTCAGGAGTCTCAAGACTGACTGATTCTGGTCTGTCTGCAAAGGGGAAACAAAACTTTGAGATTTAAATGTAGCAACAGAGAAGGGGTTGATGGATGCACAGCTGGGTTAGTGGTAGGGGCCCAGAATGTGTGAAGTCTTGGGCTCATGTTTTAGTACCATTAAAAAAACAAATCTGACAATAGTAAATAGTAGCCCAGGAATCGGTTTATTATTAATGGAAGAGTCAGGAAAGCATATTTTTTACATTATTGTTCAGTTAAACAAGCACCTTTTTTTTTTTTTAACCTAGCAAAGAATATAAATTCGGAAAGATTTTCTCATGGCTTTTTTGTGAGGAGAAAGCATTAACACATTAGAATTGATTAATTTACTTGCAAGCAGAGAGAGAAGACAGACAGAATGGGCATGCCAGGGCCTCCAGCCACTGCAAAGAAACTCCAGATGCGTGTGATGCTTTGTGCATTTGGCTGTGTGTGGATACTGGGGACTCAAACCTGGCTTCTTTGCTGGCAGGCACTTAAATCACTGAGCCATCCCTCGAGCCCTGATTTATAGTTTAAAAAAATGCTTTGGCACTTAGCATCTCATTCAGAGGAGGGTTCAAAGCTTCAAAGCTTTTTTAAGTAAACTTTAGACACAGGCCCCAGATTTTACTTAACATCCCAAATCACTCAGCCTTTCATTCCATCAAGTTAACTGCACTGTATCTGTTTGAAGAAGTCACAGGAGCTGGGCATGGTGGCACACACCTGTATGAAGTCCGGCTCTCAGGAAGTGGAGACAAGAGGACCTGGAGTTGGAAGCGTTCTCGGTTTGGATTACATGATGAGTTCAAGGCCAGCCCAGCCTGTATAAGTTTCAGGTCTTGCATAGAAATACAGTGAGAACATTTCAAGAAGCAAAAAACAGAAGCAGCATAAAGCAGCTTCTGTTACACCGAGGACAATCATAGTGTGCCAACTATAAACCAGAGCAGTTTCCCTGAAATGCAGCCTTCCTAAAACCACTCAACTGAGTGGATGACAAGCCTTTTTGACTTTATGTAAAATCCACAAATTCCATAGTTAAGATGAAAATAACCAAACAACTTTTTACACAGTCTCTCTCAACAGGATCTCACTCTAGTCCAAGCTGGCCATGAACTCAACATGTAGCTCAGGCTAGCTCTGAACTCTGTTATTCTCCTGCCTCAAGTTTCCTAAGTGCTGGGATTACAGATATGCACCACCACACTGGCTTTATTGGATTTTCAAAAGGAGCATATTAAACTCAGAATAAATTAAGCAAATTCACGGGCCTTTTCTAGTTGAGCAACATAATGTAAGAATAGTAAAGCTTTCTTTTTTTAAAAAATATTTATGTGAGATAGGCTGGCAGATAAAGAGAGTACGGGCATGTCAGGGCCTTTAGCCACTGTAAATGAACTCCAGACACATGTGCCACCTTATGTATCTGGTTTATGTGGGTCCTGGGGAATTGAACCTAGGTCCTTAGGCTTTGTAGACCTTAACAACTAAGTAATCTTGCCAGCCCAACCTTTTTTTTTTTTTTTTTTTTTTTTTTTTTTTTTTACTGAGCATTTCTTAGCAAGATGGTTGAACATGGGATACATTATTTCTGAAGATCTTTTTCGGTTTTACAGATGACATCACTGAGTCCCTGAGAATTGCCTTAAATTGGCTTACCGAGCATAAGTAAAGGGCTTCTGGATTCATGGCAAAAATGGGCAAAATTCCAGAAAATTCAGATAAGGGGCTAGGAAGATTGTTCAGTGGTTAAAGGCATTTGCTTGCAAAGCCTCCTGTTTTGGGTTCAATTCCTAAACCACTCAACATAAGCCAGATGCAAAAAGTAACATGTGCCGGGCGTGGTGGCGCACGCCTTTAATCCCAGCACTTGGGAGGCAGAGGTGGGAGGATCGCCATAAATTTGAGGCAACCCTGAGACTACCTAGTGAAGTCTAGGTCAGCCTGGGCTAGAGTGAGATGCTACCTCAAAAAAAAAAAAAAAAAAAAAAAAAAAAAAGGACACATGTCCTGGAGCACTTACATACATATACACCCACGTACAAATGAGGTGTTTTTTTTTTGTTTTTTTTTTTTTAGAGGGGATAAGGTAGTAGCTCAGTGGTTAAAGACGCTTGCAAAGGTTTAATCCCCCAGCCACCCACGGAAAGCCTAAAAAGTGGTGCAAGCAGCTGGCACTCTTCAAAGTGGTAAGATGCCTTAGAACACTTACACACATGCACGTGCGTGTGTGCACACATACACAAAATGAGGTAGGGTCCCCGAGTTTAAGGCCAGCCTTGGACTCCAGAGTGAGTTCTAGGTCAGCCTTGGCTAGAGATCCTTTCCTTAAAAAAAAAATAGTAATTGATAAAATTCTTTTCAGGTAAAACTAGTAAATATGAGATATATGAGATAACAGTTTTGAAGTTTTTCGGTGCCATGCTGAACTTGATTTGTAGTGAAATTGATCTGTATTTATATTGTTTTCAGCTCTAATGACCTAAATGAATTATGCAAATTAGTCTATAATCATATCACCATAAGCCTGGAAGGCACACTTTCTGGGGAGGTGAATAAAGAAATGATCAGGTGAAAATTACAAGTATAGAAAATGGCTTTTCCTATTTAATTATATTTCCATTGAAAATGCTATTCCATTTCCAGTTGCATGAAACTCATTAAAGTGATTAAGAAACATCACATCAGCACATTCAAGTGCTAAAAGTGCTTCCTATTCACTAAGTTCCCATTACTGCGGTAGGGAAAGTGGCAGGCTGCAATTTAAAAAAAAAATCTCATTTCAAGGGATACAATTCGAGAGTTGAAAAAAGAAGCCATTGTTGGAAAGTGTCATGTTGGGGAACATCTGATGATGACCATAGGCTGGCAGTGCAGAGGTGGCCCAGAGGGGCCTGTGCAGAGGAAGGTCCCTGAAGTGCCAGGTTTGCAAGGAATTATTTTCATTGCCACAACGTCCCATTCTACCTTCATTAAATTTGAATTGCAAACAAAAATCTATATAAGTTATAAATGAACAAAGGAAAATACTGTAAGTTATCAAACAGCAAGAAAGATGGTTCTCCAACTAAAAGTCCCAAGTGGGGAGTTCCTTTCCTAACATTCCACAGTAGAATCAGGTATGAGCTATTCAAGCATGTTTTACATTTCCTTCTCACTCTTTAGAGACAGACAGGCTTGAACAATCCTAGGAGCTGAATTTATCTATAAAATAGCTCTTACGTGAGCCTCCCGATGGCTTGAAATTAGCGCTGTGGGGAAGCAGTTGACCTGGACTCACGTCAGCACTCTGCACTGGCTGGGGTGCGGTGCCCTGTCCTGAGGCTGCCCACCACCACTGGCTCCCTTGGGTCCAAGCCCCGGGTTCTACCAGGAAGGTCTCTGCATCATGGTGCTTTGGACTAGACTACAAGGTGGGACTTTACGACGACACCTTTGTCATCCAGCATGGGCTGGAAGATGCGGAGTCAAACTGACAAGCTGCTTTTGACCAAAAAGCACATCTCTTTGGTGGAGGAACTGGAATGTTCATGTTGCTAGTGGGAAAACAAAATGGGGCAGCTCCTGTGGAAAAGGCCACAGCTCCCCAGAAAGTCAAGACAGTTATCAGTTCCCTTTGCAGTTCCACACCTGGGTAGACGCTTAAGAGAACTGAAACCACGTGACGGTAAGGGCAAGGCTAAGGGATCACCTAAGCTCGGGTTACACAGACAAAAGCGTCTTCTCACGTGCTTTCATCTTTTTCTTTCATTACTTGAGAGCTACATACAGAGAAAGGGGGGGGGGGAGGAATGGGCGTGCCAGGGCTTCCAGCTGCTGCAAATGAACTCCAGACGCATGCGCCCCCTTGAGCATCTGGCTAACGTGGGATCTGGGGAAACGAGCCTCGAACCGGGGTCTTTAGGGTACACAGGTGCTTAACCGCTAAGCCATCTCTCCAGCCCTGCTTTCATGTTTTTGGTTTTCCCAGGCAGGGTCTCACTCTAGCCCAGGCTGACCTGTAATTCACTATGTGGTCTGGAGTTGGCCTCGAACTCACACTGGGTCATCTTACCTCTGCCAACCCAGTACAGGGATTAACAGTGTGCTCCACCATGCCCAGCTGTTCATATGCTTTTAACTGGAGGCCTTAAATATCCCAAACCCGTTCTAGAGAAGATACAAAGTGCAGGTCAGGGCACATGCCCAAGGTCACCCAGCTGCTGAGTGGCAGAGCCAAAGAAAAAAATGGAGCTGCGTGGAAGACACAACGCGAGGGCCGCTGGCAACGTGCGCTCTTACCCTCACGGTCGGTGACAAGTTGCTTCATGCACTTTTAGATGCAAACAATACAGTGTCTGTGGCAGCTGCAATGTATGACCTCATAGACTCAGGTGTTTTATTAACACTGAACTTGCAACATCAGCCCTTAGCAGGCAGATTCCTGCTTAGGAAGTGTGTCACTGGCTGGGGGGTGAGGGGGGACGGATAACACACCACGAAACGAGATTTGAAGTCCAGCCTCAGGTACGTGGAGGACTGTTTGAGTTTTGGCGTCCCGTTTGCTGGTACTTAGCCCTCTCTCTCTCTGCTTGGGTGCTGGAGCCAGCGTCTGCCGCCATTGATGGTACTCCCCTGGATCGAATGTGCAAGTCTGAAACCAACCCTTCCTCCTCTAAGGTGTGTCTGGTTGGATGTTTGTCCCAGCAACAGGATCTGGCTGCAGCAGTATCTTTAAGTGGACACTGCCAGGGATGGGAGAAATAGGTGCCTCTGACAAGCAGGTGTCCAAGCCAATGCTGCTTTTCTCCCTCGCTACAGGCCCCAGCGTTGCGCTATGGATTTTCCCTTCTGAGCCACTGATGTAACAGGTAAGTCATTAGGCCTTTCAATTATAACAGTGAAAATCCTGATTTTGATTCCTAGCAGGAGGGTGGGGGGGGTGTGGGAGGCTGTCTCACCATGTACATCAGTTTGCCCCTGAACTTTCAACTGTCTTGCCTTCATGTCCCAGGGCTGGGATTTCAGGTGTGAACCACCTCATACCAAACACTTTGAATGCTTTAGGAAAACTATGTTCATTTTCAGACCCTCTAGTGCTGAGCTCCCTCCACCAAGTGCATAAAAGGAAACTAAGACACAGTGCCAGGAGGAACCAGGGAAGAGGGTGTGTAGGGGTGATGGCTTTGGCCTACATCCTTAGTAAGACAATACGGTGTCAAGCAGAGACTAAGCTTCAATTATAGTCTTAATGTTAATGTTCAAACTAAGTAACAACTTGAGAGGGACCGAACAGTCACTACTTATGAGACAAAGCCTGCATGAGCTACCTAATAAATTACAAAGCATTATGGCTAACAATGTTTATCGATGGGTCAAGAATCTGTAGGATGCTCCATGGGCACAGCACTTGCTTCCCATGCCCAAGCTCTGGGCTCACATCCCTAGTACCACCAAGTGCCCTCTGAGGAGGGTGATTCCAGTGCCTCTCACTCTCAAAAGGCACAAGCCAGATGTCAGCAGTGACTGGAGCTGGAGGATCCCATCCAGGTTGGCAGGTAGTAGAAACAAGATGGTCTGTCTCCTCCAGAGCAGTAAGCAATCCAAGAAACAAGTTGGAAGATTTGCTGTCCTACGACGTTACTTTTCCCATAGCAACTGACTGACTGGGATCCTTGTTTCAAAGGCTATCTCAACTTAAGAACTGACAGATTAGTCAGTGTATAAATGATTCATAAGGATGACCCTCTAAAAAAGCTATTTTTTTATTTAGGGAAGGAGTAAGAAGAGGGCAGGACTTATCTATTGGGATGAACAATGTTCAAAGGTTTTAGCTGACCACAAGTGTCCTTTATGTGAGTGAGGTCAGGACTCCCTGGGCAGGAACACAGGTGCATAATTACATCCTGTCTGGCACAGGGAGGCATGATTCTTGCACTGTGCTCACCTTTAAAAAAAATATTTTATTTATTTATTTATTTATTTGAGAGAGAGAAAGAGAGAGAGAGGATACACACACACACAGAGAATGGGCACGCCAGGGCCTCCAGCCACTGCAAACGAACTCCAGATGCTTATGCCCCCTTGTGCAACTGGCTTATGTGGGTCTTGGGGAATTGAACCCGGGTCCTTAGGCTTCGCAGGCAAATGCCTTAACTGCTAAGCCATTTCCCCAGCCCCCTGTGCTCACTTTTGACGAAAAACTGTTAAGTGGACACCAAACACTGATTAGAGTGATTATATTCTATGCAATTCCAGAGGGAAGGTCTTATGCTGCTGATTTTATGGGCAACATTTAAGAGAGGAAAGTATGGATCAGCAATATCCAGAAAGGTCAGCATGACTTACTAATCCCCTGTGGAGACCCCTGTTTGCTTAGGAAGCCCAAGTTCTTGAGGCCTGATGACACGAGGCTCCACTGAGAGGAACCCCTCAGGAAAAGCGCATGGCTTGAGGCCGTGCCAGCCCTCCCTGGGTGGCCGAGCTGCTTTGGCTTCCTTGCAGATTTCAGTTATCACTCAGGAAATGTCTCTGGGTGAGCTAAGTGCCAGGAGGGAGGGGTGCTCCCGTGCTCACACACAGTCCTGAGTATGTGTCAGTCTGAGAGCCTACCTTTCAGGCAAGGAAGACCAGACATTCTAAAACTATGGACCCATTTATTAAGAGGTAAATGCTTTATTATTTTTTTAAAGGTACTTTCAAAATGTCACACGTGATTAATCACCTACGCATCTGCCAACTGTGAAATGAGGTGCAGTCAGATCAGTGGTGGAACAGCCGGAGGTCTGTGTGAGCCAGGACTATCCCCAGCTCATCGCAAGCCTCAATCACAACCTTGTCAGCAGTGGAACCAGAAGGAGCTGCAATATAGGCCACGCCGCTCTGAGGGGAGAAACAGATAATGATTTTCAAAGCACAATGGCAGGTGTGCACCTGCAAATGTCAAAACCCCTCTCTAGGAAGCAAAAACCAACAATGTGATTCATTCTGGCCAAGAAGTGGTTCGGGTTACTTATACTCCAAAAAGAAAAGTCCAATGATTCTCTCTACATCACACGGCCACAGCTTTGTTATAAAAGTCTAGGAAATCAAAAGAATTTCTATCTTTACTTTACTGTAGTGCTGGGTATAAAAGCTGGGGCCTTGCGCATGTGTCAAACACTCCATACTGAGCCACAACCCCCAGCCTTCAGAAGCAGGGTGTCTGGAGTCCTTTCTAGGTGATGCTCACCCAGCTCTATGCCAACGCACACTTACCCGTTTAGCTCTGTCAACATTGTCTCTGAAAGGAAAGAAGGCGTCAGAGCTGACAGAGACCTCGCTTAGTTTGTCAACCCATTCCTTCTTCTGTGCCTCTGTCAGCAGCTCAGGGACTTCCTCAAAGAGTGCCTTCCACTTCATCAGATCTTCTCCCTGGGGAGGCAGGAAGCAAGGGTAGTCCCATACCATCTTTAGTTGTACCTGATGAGATGGAAAGCTCAATGCTGGGCTAGAGAGATGGCTTAGCGGTTAAGGTGCTTGCCTGAAAAGCCTAAGGACCCAGGTTTGATTCCCCAGAACCCATGAAAGCCACATGTGTCTGGAATTCATTTGCAGTGGCACGCCTATTCTCTCTTGTATGTATGTGTATATATGTGCATCTTGTATGTATGTAAAGAAAAGCTCAATGCCAGAAAGCTTGTGGGTATATTCCTATGAACTCTTTACTGGCGAAAAAATGACACTTCGAAGTTCAAAGCTTTTGAAGCTCATGGACTTTTTCAAAACATTTCATTAAGGAAGAAAGACATTCTAAGATACCAAATAGAGACTATATTCTTCAGCTAATTCCAAGTATACTTTGTTCTTGAATCTGTAAGTTAAATCCACTCCTTTATATACCTGTACTAACATACATAGAAACTCATATTCCAGAGCATTTAAGAAAATCACATTCAATGCAGGAAGAAGACAAGAGGCATTCTGGAATCACATTTGTGCACTTAGTCTCAGGTATAAAGCCAGCTGTAGGCATATTAAGCACGACTCACAGGATTGATTACTGCCAGGATGTTTGTTAGCGCCTCCGAAAGTTAAGCGAAATTTAATCCTCAGTGCAATGTATTAAGAACTGGGGCCGTTAGCCA
The DNA here is from genome assembly GCF_020740685.1 of Jaculus jaculus. Lineage (NCBI taxonomy): Eukaryota > Metazoa > Chordata > Mammalia > Rodentia > Dipodidae > Jaculus > Jaculus jaculus. Next base: position 25,242,301 of record NC_059105.1, read on the forward strand.
GGTGTGATGCCAAATGCCCGTAACCCCAGCACCCAGGGGCTGACTCTACAGTCAGGCTGGAGTCCACTGAGAGTCCCAGGACTACCTAGGCTACAGACTGATACTGCAACAAATCTGGCCCTCTCACTCTTCTATGCCCCTCGCCAGAAAACAGAAGCGAGGTGTTTCATTTAGGAACATGGAAGATGGGCTGCAGCGATGGCTCAGTGGCTAAGGGGTTGCCTGCAAAGCCTATCTAAACTATCCAAGTTTGATTCTCCCAGTACCCATGTAAAGCCAGATGCACAGTGGCACATCCGTCTGCAGTTCCTTTGTATTGTCGAGGCCCTGGCACACCCATTCTCTCTCTCTGCCTGCAAATTAAGTAAATAAATAAAAATATTTTAACACATGCAAGATAATGAGAGGCTAATGGCATTTGTAGACAATGTGGTGGGAGAAGAAAGCCCTTGATTATCAACTATCAGGTATTTAATGTCAGGACACAGTGCTCAGGCTGCAAGTCTGCTGACACTGGGAGATTCAATATGGGTGAAAACAGTCTTTACCAGGACAATCACATCACCCGTGGGGGAAGGACAAGCATACCAAATGAAGCTGATGGTTGTAACATACAAAGGGAAGGCTTGTAGACTCAGAAAGAGATTAGCCAGTGAAGTTAAATGAGAAAGGAGATAATGGGAAAATAGGAAGCTGTTTTAACAAAATACAGGATTTTAGGAAAATCACTGAAATTTCTGTGTAGTGATGAGGTGAAATTGCTGCCAATCAGGGGGATTTAACAATCTCCCGAGGGCTCATGATCAGCCTTTTACCTCACCAATGGTGCCAGTCACATACTGATCGATGGCGTTGGAGATCTCTGCTCTCTTCACCCCAGCTTTGAACTTCATGGAAAGCACTTTTGGATGGTGTCTAAGCCACCAGTAGTTGGCCTTATCTCCTGCAAGACGTGTGCAGTGTATCCGAGACTGCTGTCCTGCTCCGATACCAATAACCTAAGGAAAACAGACACTAAGGTCATATCTCTAATGGCAACACTTTCTCCCCAAAGTACGTCAATAGTGACACATTCATTCTACATGGCCTTACTGGCTCTTCTTCTACGAACTGGAACCCAAGGGCTCTGGTAGCCATGACCTCCAAGATCTGCTTGCTAGAACTAGAAATCTTAACAGAGGGCAACCACTACAGTTCCAAAAGGGTCTTCTGGGTCAACTGCTAATTAATATCCACCTGATGCAATATCCACCTCAGCCTCAACTCGTGGGCTAAGTAAAAATGGCAAAAGCTGAAATGCCGAACTGGAAGAAGAAAGGCCTCCCATGCTGAAGGTAAAATCAGGGTCACCTCAGGCTGGGGGAGGTGTCAGCCATGAGCCAGTGCAACCCCGCATCCCACAGCCGTGACGCAAGGACACTTCACGGCATTTATACTGCACTGAAAGTGCAAAACAATGGTATACGCACATGCATTCAACCATCCTGAAGTTGAAATGTCCCAATAAAGCAATTTTCAAGTGGGTGCTTTCTATCTCGACAACAGAAGTAGTCACCTGACTGTGTAATTTGTAAAAACTCGACACACTGTACATTTAAAAGGCAAATTTTTACTGTGTATAAATTATGCTTTAATGAAGCTAATTTAAAAAAGAGCAGGTTAATCCCCAGACCAGAAGTCTTCCCATCCATTAAACTCTTAGTACACAATTCAGGAGGCTAGGGGGGATAGCCTAATAGTAGAGGAACTTCTTAGGGTGCGCTTGAACCTGTGTTTGATCCCCCAGGTTGCAAAAAGTTAAACAAATAAAAGCACAGCCTGTTGGATTCTTCCCTCATTGATGCAGGGCAAGGGAGAATGAGGAAACTGGGTACAGAGCCCCACAAACCCAGAAGGTGCCAACTATTCTAAGCAAGAAGTAATGCAACTAATTTTAGTACCTGGTTCCAGTACTTTTTAATTATTTCTTAATTATTAGTCTTCAATGTCTACCAAGGTGTGGGACCCAAAAGAGCAAAACTTGGCAAAGTTTCCCTCTCCAGCTGTCCAGGACCTGAGGCAGATGGTCTCTGATCCCATGTGTAAAACAACAGTGCTCACAAGGTGCTGGCAGCTTGGTTACCTGCCCGTTCTTGGCGTAGCACACGGAGTTCGACTGGGTATACTTGACAGCCACGGTGGCTACGATGAGATCTCTGAGCGCAGACTCCGGCAGCTGAAATGAACACAACAGTGAGCCTCGTCTGGCTTTAAAACTCCACTTCTGACATACCAGTCAAATCAGCAGACCTCGAATGTAATCAGGTCATGCAAACGACAGGAAAACGAACCAGTCACGCTACTTACTAGTCGGAAAGACCAGTGTTCTTGTGATGAACACAACGTGACGTTGGATGCAGCACTCTACTGCCCATGTGCAGTAACTTGGGATGAAGCCAATGTACCTCAAATACTGTATTTGTTGGAAAAATTACCAAAATCATTGTATTTTCTCAATCAGAAAAATCTTTAAATAACTGAAGACATGATAAAACTTACACACTTAAAAAATGCAGAGAAAAAAATTGACGCTTACAGACCACTGAAATGTAGCATGCACATCAATCCTGTAAGGGAAAAGTCAACCACACCATTTTTTGATCTGTTTAGAATATTTTAGGTAGAAACTATTCAAAGATGCTTTGTAAACTGCCATGGTAAATATGACAACAAATCTGTAACAGCGAAAATGGCACTATCTTGAACAGACACCAGGCTCACTGCTACACAGTGAATATGTACTGGTAAAGACATGATCTACGTCCGCATGCTAAGCAGCCAGGGAATAGAGGCTGCAGCTAATTAAAAGCTACTCCTCCCAAATGATCAGGCTAGTGATGCCTGCAATCTGAGAACTCAGTGGCTGATGCAGGAGGATCTCTACTTCCAACAAATGAAACAGGGGGGAATTCAACCTCATTCAAATTAAAAGTTTCTACTCTGTCAAACACCTCTTGGCCTTTGTTAGGAGGATGAAAGACACAGCACACACGTGGAGAAAACATCTGCAAACCATGTAATCTATAAAGAACCAGGACTTAGGGCTGAAGAGATGCCTTAGTGGTTAAGGCATTTGCCTGCAAAGCGAAAGGATCTAGGTTCGAATCCCCAGGACCCATGTAAGCCAGATGCGCAAGGGGACACATGCATCTGTAGTTCGTTTGCAGTGGCTGGAGACCCTGGAGCATCTATTGTCTCTCTCTCTCTCTCTCCCCCTCTCTCCTTCTCTGTCAAATAAATAAAAATAAAGTATTTTAAAAAAAGGAACCAGGGGCTGGAGAGATGGCTTAGCGGTTAAGTGCTTGCCTGTGAAGCCTAAGGACCCCGATTTGAGGCTTGATTCCCCAGGACCCACGTTAGCCAGATGCACAAGGGGGCGTATGCGTCTGGAGTTTGTTTGCAGTGGCTGGAAGCCCTGCTGTGCCCATTCTCTCTCTCTCCCTCTATCTGTCTATCTCTCTGTGTCTGTCGCTCTCAAATAAATAAATGAAAAATGAATTAAAAAAAAATTTTTTTTTAAAAAAGGAACCAGGACTTGCAGCAAACAAAACTTCCAAATCAGTAACAAAAAACAAATAGTTTAATGGACAAAAATTAAATGAATACAGAGAAGGCCAAAAAAACCCACATGTAAGTATCTGATATCCTAAGAGCTTAGACAAAGCAAACCACTGAGAAATACTATGCGCTCATTACCATGTCTAAAAAGAGCAATACCACCAAAGCTTACCTACTGCTGGTGGGAATATAAAATGCTACAGCTGCTCTGGCAAACAAAGGGTCCCTTAAAAACGACACTAAGCATAAAACTACCATACCACACAGTGATATGGGATTTGTCAGAGAAATAAAAACCTAGCAAAAACCAGCACATGAATATCCAATGACTGACATTTAGAAAACAGGACCAGGTTAGTGGTTTCCTAAGCTGAGGAGGGTGGAGGAGTGAGCCTGCCTATCAGTAACAGAGACAGCAATTCTGCAAGAGATCACCCTTACTAGTGGAAAAGAGTGAACAGAGCAACTCTCTAAAACTGCTGTGAACCTACGACTTTTTACTCTTTTAAACAATATTTTATTTTTACGAATTTGAGAGAGAAAGAATGCATGCCAGGGCCTCCAGCCATTGCAAACGAACTCCAGATGTGTGCAGCACCACCTTGTGCATCTGGCTCACATGGGTCTTGGGGAGTTGAACCTGGGTCCTTCGGCTTTGCAGGCAAGCACCTTAATCACTGAGCCATCTCTCCAGCCTTGCTTCTTTTAATCTCAAAAATCAAACGTTAGTTAAAAAGATATTGAAAGAATTTATTATTCTAAGATGTTACTAGTCTAATACATCCTTCTTTTCTCTGTTGTTTGAGTCAACAAATACAAATCTGATCCCGTAGAAAGCTATCCTCCTAGAGGTCTAGCTTGGTAAAACCCTGGTCTTGAGTCAGATCAAGGACTGTGAAGAGGTCTGGGAGGACTTGGGGGGTGAGGGAATGCAGTACACTGAAGCGGCATTCAAGAGACACAGGGAAGAATTACTTTGAGCACATTCATTTTCCTGTCAACTCTCAGGACTCAAGCAGCTTTAGTGCTCCTCCATCTTAGGTCTTGTTACAGTGACTGGCATGTCGAGTGACCAGTCTGTCCTACACGAACACAGAAAGGTTAGGCCCAGCGCAAACAGTGATGGGCAAAACCCAGAGATAAGGAGCACAACTCAGTACACAGGAACTCAAGAAAGAAGCTGAGCACAGCTTTCAGAGCCTTGCAGGATTGAGGGACAGAGCGCGTTCAGAGTTCAGAAGAGAAAAGGGTTCAAGGAGACACCAAGGGCCTCTGCTGAGCTGAGCGGAGTCACCAACAGTCACAAACGCTGCCGCCCAAAGCCAACCAGCTCCACTCCTGACAGCAGGAGATGAATGGCTCCACCTCCCCTGCCTGCCAGGCGAGTAAATAGACTCTGGAGGAAAATAACACCACCCAGACCAGCAAAATATCTCCATGGTTTCTTCATAGGCAGGGCCCAGCACTTAATAAAAAACTCCAGGCACATCAGCAGGTAAAGCAGCAAGCGAAGGGGTGGCAGCGTCAGGGACCAAGAAGAAACACAGCGGCCTGCACGGCGAGAGGGTGTTTCTTCACAAGGGAAGTACTTCTTCAAAACTGAAGGCTCACCGGGCGTGGTGGTGCACGCCTTTAATCCCAGCACTCGGGAGGCAGACAGGTAGGAGGATCACCGTGAGTTTGAGGCCACCCTGAGACTCCATAGTGAATTCCAGGTCAGTCTGGGCTAGAGTGAGACCCTACCTCGAAAAAGCAAAAAAACCCAAAAAAGTGAAAGCTCAACTTCAGGGACCGAGGCTACCTGAGTGGCAGAATTCACTTAGGCTGTGACAGACACTGCAGTAAATTCCAATACCAACAAGACAAAACAAACCGCAAGAAGCAACAACCAACCACGTATATTTTACAAAATAAACACTAGCTCATTCACTCGCCTACTTTGTAATCTTAGACAAATTCTTTACTCTGTCATGATTCTTCCATCTTTGCAACAGACAGAAAACTGCCCTCTATAATGTACCTAGATTGGAAGAACTATTCCATGCCAGCAACACCCTCAAACCATCATTCTCGTAAGAGCCCGAGCACAAGACCTTGTCTACCGAGAAACAGTGAGCGCCCTGTGGCTTTGCTGGCGGAGAGGCGAGGCCTCTGCACTGACACAGAAGCCCACCTGCAGCTGAGTGGGCACTTGCAAAAAGCAAGTGGGTCCCAGGAGACACGACCCCATGTATGTGGAACTGAAGGCATGTGTCTCTTAAAAAAAATTTTTTTTAATTTATTTGCAAGCAGAGAGAGAGACAGACAGAGAACAGGCACGCCAGGGCCTCCAGCCACTGCAAATGAACTCTAGATGCATCTGGCTTTACATAGGTACTGGGGAATCAAACTTAGGCCATTGGGCTTTGCAGGCAAATGCCTTAATCGCTGGCCATGGCTCCAGCCCTGTATCTTTGTGTGTGTGTACATGCACTTGTGTGTGTACTGTGGTGTGTGCACCACGTGAGTATGTAGAGGCCAGAAGAGAATGCTGGGCGGCCCTCTTACTCTCCTTCATATTATATTGAGACAGGGTCTCTCCTTCAACCCACAACTGCGGCCTGTCAGCAAGCTCCAGCATTTCTCTCCAGTCTCCTCCCCCCATGGACTGCGGTTACAACTGTTCAGCAAACCTGCTATGTGGTTTTTGGTTCATTGGTTGTCTCTGGCCTGAGAGGCCCTTAGGCTTAATGAGCAAGTGCTCTTATCACTGAGTGGTCTCCCCAGCCTGAGATGCATTTATCTACACATGTGTACATATGTGTCCATATATGTATGTAAGCACACAGGCTTCTATGTAGTCATGGCATTTTATAAGCTTACCTGAAAACCCAAAGGTGAGCTAGATGCCTGCACATCTACTAGTTATAAATATGGGTCGTAACAGACAAGTATATACATTTATCAGTATTGAAACCAAACTTATTAAGAGTTGCTGGTATTCAGCTGAGGTATTCCCAAATTTACCTTTTTATTTTGGGTAACAACATTGCCAAACAGTGACTTGTCAATGACACCATTATTTCTCTGCTGGCTTAAATGAAGGCCAAAGAGTGTTCGAACTTCATTTTCATCTGGTTTGTAGGACTGGTCCATCTGAGACAAAAATTTTTAAAGAAGAGTATTACATCTCTTCATCAAACTTTTCACAAACAAGATTTCATTCTTGCTGGGCATGGTGCATGCATGAATCCCAGCACTCAGGGGGCTGAAGCCAGAGGGCTGCACATTAGATGCCACCCAGAGTCACATAGTAAGTTCCAGACCAGCCTGAGCTACCTAGCCAGACCTAGTTTCAAAACCAAAGCAAAAGAGAAAGTCTAACAAAAACAATAGTAACATTAAAGTTATGTTCAAAGGTGTTCTTTTCTTTCTTTTTTGGCCGTGTATGTACATGTGTTCATGTTTATGTGCCGACAGCCAGTGTCATGTCTGTGGAGACAGAGAACAACCTGAGGTCAGTCCTCGCCTTCCACCTTGTTTGAGGCAGGGTCTTGCTCGCTGCATTTGCCAGGTTCACTGCTCTGTGAGCTTCTGGGAGACTCTCCTGTCTCTGATCTTTTCTTGCCACAGGAGAGCTGGGATTCCAAATGTTCATGCTACAGCATCTGGCTTTACATGGGTTCTAGGAATCTGAACCCAGGAAGCTGGGCTTGCATGGCAACACTATCCACTGAGCCATTTCCTCAACCCCATATCTAGTTTTGTTTTTAAATGAAAACGTGACATCATTTTAGTGTAGGTATAATAAATGGCCAGGCACCAGTGCCCCACTAAGAAATATAAAGGTAGTAAGTTACAACTTATGCACAGCATATTAAAATCACTGATCCTAATGAGTCTACTTCTGGTGATAGTAACTATAAGTTTCTGTCTGTTCAGTCCCTTTGGGAGGACAGTAGGTATAATCTGCTCGTGAAGGGACCACGGCACAAAGGTTACATTTTTTTTCCTTTCTTTTTGAATACTTATTTTAGAATACCTAGTTCATAATTGAATTACAAGTTGAAATGGGTCCAGTATGGTCATCCCATCGACCTGGGAGGCGGAGAAGAGACAATCCCAAATTAAAGGTCTGCCTTGGCTACAGAGTAAGTTCAAGTCAACCTGGGCAACTTAGCAAGACCCTGTGTCAAAATTTAAAAAAATAAAGAGATAGTTCAGTGGTACAGTACCTGCCTAGCATGTGCCAGGCCCTAGTTCAATCCCAGCAGCACAAGGCTGAATCCATGAAGTAAGATGGGGAGACAGCACTTGTGTGCTATGTCTGGTGTTTTGTCAAACTACATTTTGAACAGGAGAGGTATTAAGGCCATGATGATGACCTCAGATTCTTAAAAGCATTATCCACACAGATACACAGAACTGCCACTGGCTGCACTTACGCATTGCTTTTAATAACAAAAAAAAATGGTTAAGAAGTTGAAGAAAAAAAACACTGAAAATTATATCTGTGTTAGACTTACTCAAGTATATTTAAAAACAAAAACAAGTGTGTGGGGGGGAGAGGGAGGGCATTACCATGGGATTTCTTTTTATAATCATGGAAAATGCTAATAAAAATTTTTAAAAAAGAAAAAGAAAAAATAAAAAAATTAAATTAAATTAAAACAACAACAACAACAACAACAAAACCCTAGCTACATTTGTATTTTAGAATAAAGGATACAGACCTGGTCTTCCATATTTGTGGATTCAGTATCTATGACTAAGCCAACCATGTTATTTTTGTTTTTTTTGAGGTAGGTCTCACTCTAGTTCAGGCTCACCTGGAATTCACTCTGTAGTCTCAGGGTAGCCTTGAGCTCAAGGCAATCCTGCCACTTGTCTCCTGAGTGCTGGGATTAAAGACGTGTGCCACCATGCCCGGCTCAACATATTTTAAATATTAAGAAAAAACGAATTTCAACTGTACTGTGTACATTCTGATTCTCATCTGATGGCCAATACAGCATAACAACTATTCAAAACATTTACACAGTATTAGGTACTATAAGTTACACAGAATACAGAAGTCCCCGAGGACATAGGGGATGGCCACACACATGCACCTGCCACTGCGTGGGGGTGGGGTGCTGTAGATCCTTGGACATGATGCTCTGTGAACACCCTCTTAGGAAGGGGTCTTTATTAATTTAAATAACTGCTGTTATCAACTCCCTGTCTTCAACCGTGGATCTAATTGGTCAGTCTGTTGGGCTTGCCTCAAAAAACAAAAAATGTAGAGCCAGGCATGGTGGCGTACACCTTTAAATCCCAGCACGCGGGAGGCAGAGGTAGGAGGATCACCGTAAGCTTGTGGTCACCCTAAGACTACATAGTGAATTCCAGGTCAGCCTGAGCTAGAGTGAGATCTTACCTTGAAAAACCAACCATACCACGTAAGTAAAAATAATAAAAAAAAAGGTAAAGATTAAAAGGAAGCAAATGCTCTCGTCTTAGATTTAAAAATGAACACTATAAAAAGCTGAAGCTTTGAGGATAAAGGAAGCTTGATATGGTAGTGCACGCCTATAAACTCAACTTGGAAAGAATGTGACAGGAAATTTGTAACTCAAGGCCAGCTTTGACTACATTTTGATGTCCTGTCTCGAAAAGAAATGACAGAAAGATCAACTGTAGTAAAGAGGGATAAATTAAAAGGTTGTCCCCGTAAAGGGAAGTTTAGACATTGGAGAAAGGAATACAAAATAAAAAAACAAATTACTCTTCTAAAAAGGAACTGTTATCAACCTGAAGAACACAGTAGTTCCCACTTTTCTTTTTAGAAAGTATTTTTACAGCTTCTTCTTCATATCCTGGTGCAATGATGCCATCGGACACCTGTGAATATATCAAGTGGTAATTTTCACTTTTAAAAACCACAGAAAGACTCTAAAAACTCAAGCCACAATTATCTATCCTAAATAATACTATAATACTATGAACAGATTTTGCTAATTAAACATTGAAAAGAAAATTCTTTGTTAGAAAACACAGAATTATTCTCTATGGCAGATCCCATTTTGTGTGCTATCCTGGCATTTTTTTTCTTGGTTAATTTGGATATATGAAGGATTCACTCTAACACATGGGCCTTGGGAAGAAGAACTAACTCTCCCACCATTCTTTTCGTGGAGTGGAGTTCTGAAGTAGAAAGAGCACATGCTTTGTCGGCTCTTGGGTGAGGCACATGTCTCGACCCCGCACTGGGACTGTATCCACAGACTCAGCACCCTGGAGCTGAGCACCCAGCACCGCGGCCTCACCGTAACCATGAGCGGCGCGGCATGCCCGCCCCACTCTGCTTGGGATGGTGAAGCCATGGAAGAATCCCTCAAGCAAGCAAATATTCTGAGCCCTGAGTCCCTTGGACTTTCATCCTCCCCCTGCCCCCTTTAAGCTATTTGAGCTACCTTCTTTTCTGTCTTCCTGATTCTAATGTCATCTCCTTTCTGGAATACCTAGTTGTTCAAGTATTTTATTTTCCCCACTATACTGTCTCGTTCAGATATCTATGGGTTGGCAATGATACTCAATTATTTCATCACCACCAAGACGGTTCTATCTACCCTTCAGCAATAGTAACGGGCATTCAGGTACACTTAGCAGGGAGGTTAAAAGAATTAGATACATAATAAAAGCCCCTATCAAAACAGCTAAATATCCATATAGAACATTAAATCTCAAAATTAACAAAAATTCAAGGAATTGTGTTCCACACAAAATGTCAATAGCTTACATAGCTAATGAAACTAGTTTACAGCTGTTACAAATAAATACTGTAGGCTACAGTTTTGATGAAAACTATGAACAGGTAACACTTTACTCAAGGACCAAAATACATGAGTGCTCACTAACTTCTCTGGAGATTATTTTTGCAGTCGGGACATCACAAACATCAGATAATGCAACAAAGTCACCAAATGAAGACATCCGATCAGCTCCTGTGAACAAATGTCACATACAGCACTCATCAGAAAGTTCCTTGCATAGAACAATTTTTGGGTGACCACAGAAAACACTTTCTCTCAGCCCCTATCCTGGCTCATCAGCATGACCGGGAGTCACACTATGGTGTGACGTGCGCCTCTCTCAAGCCTTGTTACCACACGTAACATGAGAAACTTGTTTCTTAAATAGGCACTTTCTCTAAAGGTAACCTTAGGCCACTTAACAGTGTCAATTAAGTAATCAATAAGAATATTTGACTAATTTTATCTTCTAATTTGGCAAATGTTCTCTGTGAAGGGCCAGGAGTGACTTTAAAGCTCTGCGGTCCCATGACCTCCACTGCTGCATGTGTAGCTGGGCTCTGCATCAGCCCGGGACAGCACCTGAGTGGAACAAGTGGCCTAGATGCACTCAAACTCTATTTACAGAACAGGAAGCGGCTGGGGGCAGTCCAGAGGCTATGCAGTTTGCTGACTCCAGCCGTGTAAAGCATAGGTTTCTCAATAATCTACCATAAACACTACCATAGCCACTAGACTTAGGAGTATGATGCTTCTGAATATATAGAATATATGTCTAATCAACTTTAAGAGGTACAAATTTTGCCATGTAATAAAAATGCATCCAAAGGTGCAATCTAATACCAATGTACCAAATTCCACTTGGGCTTGCATCCACTACATTAAAATGCTATCATGTACTTGTGTAAATAAATCTATCCTGAGCCACTCACATACTTCTCATGTATTAACAAGGACAGGAGACAAATTTCAACCATATAAAGAAACAGGCACTTTGACATAAAATACTGCTTTCCCTCCCAAAAGACACGCCCCCTCCACCCTTCTGTACCTCTCGCTCTGGCATACGCAGTGGCTATAGGTGTGAGGGTGGAATAGAGGTCATAGACCATGCACACTTTGGCCTCATCCTCGCTGAGTGGAGTTCCAACTGCAGCTCCTGCCACAGAAAGCCACAAAATAACCAAAACGCTCGAAAGCTCACGGTGCTCCTTGTCAACGTCTATGCCTGCCAAACACGGCCGTGAAAGGACTGCCTCCACGGTGTAACGTGCACTAGGGTCTGGGGTCAGACCAAGTACCACCACCACCAAATCCACATTATTTGAACATCTAAACCATTTTTGAGTACCTGCACCAAATTACATAAAATAATTAAGCACTGAAAATACAGTAGCAGAGGCAGGGGAAATCTCTTCTCTGGCCTCGGAGAGCAGAGCCACGGAAGCCTGACAATGTGGGCTTGTGCAGGGAGCTGGGCCACTCCAGTACTGATGGTTCTGCTTGCGCCACACACGATTTACTTCCTTCCCACCCACTTTGATCCAACATCCAATAAATATTAAGAACAAGCATGTGTGAGACAGCCAGCGGACCTGTGAGGTCTATGGATAGCCAGTTTGTAGAATTCAAGGACTTGGATGCAAGACAAAAAAGAAATGCAAAATAATAGTGACGGTGTGTCATGAGACAACAACTTCACGTTTAAACACACTGTGACATGGAGAAGTGCTCCTTGTGGCCACGACACCGTACATACTTGTATTAACATGGAAAAGTGCTCCCTGTGGCCATTACACTTTACATATTTGTATTAACATGGAAAAGGACTCACTGTGGTCACTACATTTTACAAATTTATATTATATTCATGACACATTATATTCACTTTCTTTTCCAGTGTGTGTGATATAGTGGGTACACATGTATGTGGATGTGTGCGCCACAGGTGCACACATGCAGAGGCCAGAGGACTCTAGATGTCCTTTCTTTCGCTCTCCTACCTTGTTTCCTTGAAGCAGGGTCTCACTAAACCTGGAGCTCTCCATTTTTTGACTACAAGTGCTGACCTGTGACCTCCCGTGATTCTCCTGTCTCTGCTCCCCCAGTGCTAGGGTTCCAGGCATGCACGGCTCACCTGGAGTTTCACACAGGCGCTGGGGATCCAACTCAGGCCCTCACTCTGGCAGAGAAAGCTCTCTTGCCTCCCCGCCACCAAGCCATCTCCTCAGCTTCCTCACTTTTACTTCTAAACCTTCAGCTTGACACAACAGAAGAACCAACAGCCTAACTTTGCTATCTCTTAAGAGCATCACATGGTTATCTATGTTGTCACCAGATTCTGTATTCCTGTATTAACACTTATCAATAACCTTGCCAGAGGTGGCTCGGCAATAAAGCAGTGAAGTCACATTGGAACTTATCAACATTCGAAAATCTTAAGGAAAATGCATTTTGAGTAGTGCTGAGGCATTCCAGAATGTAATGCTTTACCTGCTGGGCTGACATGTTTGAAAGAAGCAGCGGCTGGAATGTCTAAAGCTTCTTTGAGCTCCTTCACCAGCTGCCAGGCATTCAGAGCATCACACAGGTTGATGAACCCCGGGGCTCCGTTGAGAACTACAGGCAAGAACACAAGCACACTTCACAAACGGGCTCACTAAGGCCAGAGTCTGCACATTCCTTAACACTAACAACACACCTAGGCCACACACCAACATTTTAAGAGTAACAGACAGACATTCACAAACATGTTAGTAACCTGACAAAAGGGGACAAAGTTACGCACACATTCTTATGTGTGCACAAAGAAATACGGGGCCACCACTCCTTCAAAACATTAACGTATTGCTTCACTGCTTCAACGTGTTACTGTGGATAGTAGAATTTAAAAAAAATAGCCAAATGGCTAGCAGCTATCTTCCATAGTACTAGACATTACTTTAGGAACTTGGGATCCACCAGTGAACAGTGTAGTCTATCTGCCCACACCCCTTCAAATCACTGTTCCCATGGAACTTAATGTGGGAGAAAAACAGGATGCGAAATAGTGAATAGTAAATGACAAAAACATTAATAAGTATTTACCCAAGTGAACTGGAAACTTACATCCATATCCATTTTGTACACGAGTATTTATTACAGAATCAACTGCTCCTGGCTTCTCTTTCCTTTAGTAGTGGCCTGGAATTCTATGATCACCCGGCACATAAGCTTAGGGGACAAAGCCCACAGCTGTCTGCAGCTGGCCGGCTCACCTCTCACTACCACACCAGCCTCTTCCTGATGTGAGGAGGAGGTATGAGATGCCCACAGACGAGGATGCTGATGGCAGGAGCTAGCACTTATTTAGAATGCACTGTGCCAAACAGTCAATTATTGAGAATCTTAGCCTATTCTATGCCCTAGTGACAGGATACTGGGTCATTTGTAAAGAAAAGTAACACAATTCTTGGGTGAGGACGTTCAAGATGGAGGGACCGGCAACCGATGAAGGTGTTCCTGCTGTGTCATGACACGGCCGTGGTGGGGAGTATGACATGTAAGAGGTGAGGGAGAGGGACTGAAGAGGGGCTACCCTTTATAAAGAACCTCTCCCTTAACAACTCTATTAAGTCACAGAGGGCAGAGCTCCCATGACCCAATAAGCACCCAAAGGTTCCACCTTAACACTGCTGCACTGTTTCCAACACACAGACTTTGGGGAACACACACAGGTCAGTTAACAGCCATGGCAATTCTGTGGGGCACTGAAACCGTTGAGGAAACTGAGATATTGAGACTTAAAAACTTGTTCCAAACCACACAGATGAAGACAGTAGTGAAGCTAGAACAAGCCCAGAGCCAGCCAGTAGTACCTGGTGTGCATTAAGTGGATGGGCAAGGGAGAAGCATAAAGAGTGAAGCCGTTACCTTCTAAGAAGATGCTTTATATAAAACTGAAGTTTAAGCAGGGCATGGTGGCACATGCCTTTAATCCCAGCACTTGGGGGGCAGAGGTAGGTGGATTGCTGTGAGTTCAAGGCTACCCTGAGACTACTTAGTGAGTTCCAGGTCAGCCTGGACTAGAGTGAGATCCTACTTAGAAACCCCCCCCCCCAAAAAAAACCCTGAAGTTTAAAAACTCAAAATATAGTCATATAAGCCTATCATTTGGAAATATGAAGATAACCATGAGAAATAATGAGGCGCTAGAAGCAGCTCCTAGGAGCACAGCAGAGTTGCTTGGGATCAGGCAGGGAGGTGCTACTGTTGATAACACAGGCCTTCTGGAAGTCTACGTCATCTTCATCACAACTTTCTTAAACCCTCACGAAGAACACTCATTGGCATTGTTGTTAACCAGGGACCAAAAACTTTAAAAAAATTACAGTTTGTTTTTTTTTAAATCAGAACTACCATAAACTGTCCTCTAAATTCTGCATTGAGACAGGGTCTCTATCTGCAGCTCAGACAGGCCGAGCACTCAAAATCATCCTGCGCCAGCCTCTTAAGACTGCGGTTGCAGGAGCGCGTCGCCAGCCTGCTCCCGCTCCTCTGAAGTGCTGCTGTCCTTCAACCCAGCAGTGGAGGCTGTGGCACAGTGACAAGAAACGAGTTCCAGGCGCTGGAACACACACTTAGCAGCGCGAGGCCGTGGGTCTGACCCCTAAGCAACAAGGAAGTAAGCGGGCTATCCACTCATGAAAAGACCACTAAACGCTAAAGAACACTAAAGGCACGTGACTAAGTGCAAGTGTTGCAAAGGATTCACATCGCATGACTCCACCTACGTGGTGCTCTGGAAAAGGCAAAACTATTGTCAGTGAGATCAGGTGTCGGAGAGTTGGGGACAGGGGAGGAACTCCGCGACAGGACACTGATGGGGACGTGGCATCACACGAGACGGACAGGGACATGACATATGACTGCTGTGCAGGACACTGTAACAGGAGGCATACAATATTAGAGGACACTGTGACAGGAGAAATACAGTATTATGCAGAGCTTGATGTTGCACACCCCCAATTTGTGCTCACAAACCCACTTGATGCCTCAATTTTGGACGGTTGTAAAGATGCAATTTACTTTATCTTCTAAGCACAACCACACAGACACAAAACGGAGAGACAACACCCAGAGGTGGCAGGCTGCACCCATGGCCCTCAGCCTTACCTGTGAGGGGCAGCTTAGGCTTCAGAGTGTACAGCTGGGCAGGAGTCTGATGAGGGTTCATGCCGTACCTCAGGGGCATCTGAGAGATCCCTTTGCTGTACTGTTTCCGGAAGTAATCTGAGATGGCTGCATCATACTGCGCCGTGTGAGTAAAAGCCTGCAACGAGAGGTACCGTGAGCAAGAGCAGCACCCTCCCAGTGCGACAAGATGCTTCCAGCGCACAGCAACTCCATCCAACTGCGTGCTTCGAACACACGCACACGCACACGCACACACACACACTCTAGTCCCTTCCCACTTTCCCATTTTTTTAAAGTTTTTGGTCCCTGGTTAACAACAATGCCAATGAGTTTCAATCTTTTTGACAAAATATTCCCGGGACATCTGGTCTCTGTCTGTAACAAAAAGACAGCAGCTCCAAGCAGAGCGGTTAGCTGATAATCATCTGTCAAGAGCTGAACACCCCGTTGTCCAGTGCACACTGCTAGATGACGTGCACCCCCACCTTCAAGGCTAACTGGCGTCTGGTCTCCAAGGATGTGTCCTTCCGGTCAGAGTTCTGCATCTCTTTGGATACTGCCACATAGTCTTCTGGTTCGCATACGACTGTCACACGAGCATGGTTCTTGGCTGCGGCTCTCAGTAAGGTTACTCCACCTTTGAAGGACAAGAGACATTGTTTTGATATTTTGGTAATAGCCAGTGAGTCACTGCCAAATGAAGTCATTGTGAACATAACACCCACTTTAATTCTTAACCTAAAAAAAAATCTGACATGAATTACCATACATAAAAATAGCTTATAAAATGTCTTCTAAAGTGGACGTGGTGACACACACCTATAATCCTTATGCTTGGGAGGCTGAGGCAGGAGAATTGGAAGTTAGAAGTCAGCTTGAATAACTTAGTGTGATTCTGTCTAAAAAAACATAAAACTCCTCAGTAACGAAAATCAAAACCAAATCTTATTAAACTAAACAACCCTCTCCCTGTCAATCTTCACAACAGTTTTTCTCACTCACCAATATCAATTTGCTCAACAGCCTTTTCAACAGTTACATCTGGAGAAGCCACGGTCTTCACAAAGGGATACAGATTACAGGCCACAACTCTAAAGCCAAGGGAAATTTAACTGTTAAAGAACTCACTCTATGTGGTTTACAGCTATTTAAGAAAGTGTCAGTACTATAAACAAGACAAAAGAGCCCAGAAAGATCTAAAATAAACTTTTCCATGTACAATTAATGATACCCTGGGTATATATGTATACAAAATAGATATACAAACAATTGTTTAATGAAAATAAATTGTAAACGGATACAGTTTTCAGAGCTGACTGGTATTTGATTTTACCATCACTAATACTACTACTCATAAATACGTAAGTACAAAACGGCACACAGATGCTTAAGACCATTTCAGAAATTGCTGGAAATTCTGTCTTAATCCCAAGCCAAAATTCATGTAGTAAAGTTAAGAAACTCAAACACAGCAATTCAAACAGCAATGTTTAAACCCAACATTCTAATACAATGCAATCTGAAGACACTGGTTTGATATTCGCATAGTGCACAATAGTGGTAGCAAAAATAATGTCTTTGTTTTCCATAAGCCACTATTTCTCTAAGAGTAGGAACTGCATGGACAGTAAATACACCTCAGTTCACCCCACACGGCAACAGTCTTGAATGTCAGCTAAGGTGTTTCAGGCAGTGATCAAGGCATGCACAGTGCAAAGTGAGTGGTCGTATGTCAGAACCAAGGCTAGAGGCTAGCTATCCTGCTAGAAACATCCGAGTCACTGTGTTTAATTTTGAATTTATTCCTGGCTGTTGTGCCATCAGAAAACTTAATTGTTGCCAGCCAAATTTCTGGTGACCTGCACATTTAATTATGGGGCCCTGACCCACAGTTCAAGAAGTGAGATCTAACATAAACGTGAGCCTGACACTTTAACATTCCAAAAGGTATGTACCAGAGTCCAGAGGCCCTCCTGTTGCAGAGCATAAATAATTTATCCAGGTGGTGCTCTGGTTATGGACACATTATTCTCCCAAACCACTCTGCAGGTTTGCCACCTGTGTAACATTAGCTACTGACTACTATCAAGCCATCAAAAATGTCAAGCATCTTTTCTGGCAGGATAGCATATACTATATAACTGCACCACAGAGTTTTGAAACAAACAAGTAAAAAAAATACAACATCTTGAATAATAATAGTAATTATAAGGTTACAAAAATGTCCTCATTTTAGACACACCTAGGATATTCAAATTTAGATATTTTTTTCCCCTCAAGAGACTGTGTGTAGTGATGAAAACAATGGAACATTCTACAGGTAAAATATTTGTTTTGCCTAAAAATGATGGTAACAAAAGGCCAAATGAATAATTTAAAATACAGAACTAGTCTAAAACAACAGCCAATGAAGATGCTGAGCCTAACTAGTGGAAACAAATGAAGCAGAAGAGGAGAGATCCCTCTTTCCAGCTCATCAGAAGAAGGTTCTCTCCTTCCACCCTATCAGGCTATATTATTACTATTATTATTAATCTTGGTTTTTTGAGGCAGGGACTTGCTTTTGACCTGAAATTCACTATATGGTCTCAGGGTGGCCTGGAACTCACAGCAGTCTTCCTACCTCTGCCTCCCAAGTACTCAGATTAAAGACGTGTGCCACTGCACCCATCAGGCCAATATTCTGGTATCAAAATCAGGCAAATAGATCACAAGAAAACTACAGACCACTGCTTCTAATATATGTGGACACACACACACACAAACACACTCTCTTTCTCTCTCTCTCTCTAAAAAAGATATGCCAACCAAACCCAGACAAACAAGAAAAGAAGCAGGGTTTAATATCAGGAAGGTAGGGATAGTGTAACATCTAAAGATAGTTTATGTATTGACAATGGAAGAAAAGACAAAACCATATGATTACCTAAGAAGATACACAATAGCTGGGTGTGGTGGCGCACGCCTTTAATCCCAGCACTTGTGAGGCAGAGGTGGGAGAATCACCATGAGTTCAAGGCCACCCTGAGACTACATAGTGAATCCCAGGTCAGTCTGGGATAGAGTGAGATCCTACCCCGAAATCAAAAATAAATAAATAAATAAATAGAAGATACACAAAAAGGTATCTGGAAAAAATTAAATACCCTTTCATAATTAAAAGAGAACTCAGCATGATGAAGTGCGACAATCTAACACCATACTTGTCCATGAAAGCCTGACTACTTTCCCCCAAGGCTCAGGAGCAAGACTTCTTAGCCCTGCTAGTCACCATTGTGCTGGATGCTCCACGCAGGGAAACTTGTAAAGAAAATGTTATACAACAAGTGACACGCTGTTATTATATACAGGAAATCCTATGGTGTTCAGAAAAAAACCCATCAACCCTAATAAGATCAGCAAGGCTGTGGGATAGATAATCAATATATAAAAATCAATTGTACTAACACAATTAGCAAGGAACAATCAGAAAGGAAATTACAATAACAATGCCAGTAGGACCTCATGGCTCATGCCTATAATCCCAGGTACCCAAAGCTGTGATCCAAGGACTGCTGAGAGCTCCAGCTCAGCCTGGGCTAGAGAAAGATGCTGCCAAAGAAACAAAAAATACCTTTTCTTTCTGTTTCTATCCTTGCAGATAAATGAAATAAAAAATGGACCTGAGTACATGACTCAGTGGTTAAAAGCACTTGTTTGCTAAGTATGCTCACCTGGGGTTCAATCCCCCACTAGCTTTACCCACGTAAAGCCGGATGCACAAAACGGTGCATGTGTCTGGAGTTCACTTGTTGCAGCTAGAGGCCCTGGTGACAGTCATTCTCTCCATCCTTGCAAATAAACTTTTTTTTTTAAAAGCAAAAGAAAACAATGCCATTTACATCATCAAAACCCCAATATATTTAAGAATAAATTTAACAAAAGTACAAGAGTTACACACTGAGAAGTATAAAATAATGTGGAAAGAAAACTGAAAAACGGAAAGAGAAACACCTGCTCCTGAGCTGGCAGGCAGTGCTCTAAAGATGGCAATCCCTACGATCACCCACAGACACAGACAGCACTCCCTTTGAGAATGCCAAGTGCCCCATCACAGACATCCACGTTGATCCTAAAAGTCATTTGGAGACTTCCTTGGAGGAGACTGTTAGTTAACAGGAGCCTAGGGAAAATGTCGAGATAATACACAATGCACTCTTCCACCAAAGAGCTAAGGGAGTGTGAAGAATTATTAACGCAGGCTAGACCCTGGCAGAGAGGCAGGAGGGAACAGCCTGAGTCAGCAAGCGCAGATCTACTGCGAAGGTCTTCTCTCACTGACACTGGCCTTGCAAGATCAAAGAACCTGAAGACAACAGGGACCAATTGAGCATCTCCAGAACACCTTCAGACAGCTTTCCATAGCCTGTCTTAACCCCTAACAAACACCAAGGGATCAGGGCCACCCTCCCTCACACAATACTCAGTGCAGCTGATCTGAAGAGAAGACCCACCTAACCAGCAGAGCCAAGGCCACAGTACACCAAAGAGGGAACCGGCCTCACAGCCAGTGCAGGTGAGATAGAAAGTCACCTCCAAAAGAAGTTGTATAGCAGGCATATCCAACAGCTGGGATCACTCCTGCCATTACTCTGGAAGTAACACAGAAGCCACACCGGGCACGTTGGGCTCCTACTGAGAGATGTAACTTCTGATCTACATATCTTAAGAATATAGCAGATAACTAGAAAATACAAGCATTAAAATAACTTGAGATGCAAAACTTTCTACACAATAGAAACACAAAAAAATTCAAGACAACATAATTCCTCCAAAAATTATAAATGCAATAGTAATGACATCCAATGAGACAGAATTAGATGAAATACCATACAGAGAATTCAAAAGAGTAACAGTAAGTATTATGGCAGTTAAGTTTTGTTGTCAACTTGATCTGTCTAGTATCCACAGATGTTCCTCATGAGCAGGTCTCTGAGGTTGCTTCCAGGAAGGATTAACTGAAGGAGGAAATCCTTCTCAGAGTGGGTGACCCCTCTCGGAGGGGGCTTTTAGATCTAAGGAAGCGTTGGGAGAAAAGAATCCCTTCCTCCCACCTGGCTGCAGTGCTGCTTGTGGCCTTCCAGCCTGGACTGAACAGCGGGGCTCTCCAGGAAGCCGCCAGGCCTTTAGCACTGGATTGGGGCTGCTGAGGCATCCAGCCTCCTGGACTGAGCAGCTACTGGGTTCCTTGACTCTCAGACCTGCAAACTGCTATTGTTGGGACTACCAAAAGCTAATCTAATAACCCCCCCCACCTTTTTTTTTTTGTTGTTTTTTCAAGGTAGGGTCTCACTCTGGCCCAGGCTGACCTGTAATTAAGTATGTAGTCTCAGGGTGGCCTCGAACTCACAAAGATCCTCCTACCTCTGCCTCCCAAGTGCTGGGATTAGAGGCGTGCGCCACCACTCCCTGTTAATTCAATTCACTCTGTAGCTTCTGTTCCTCTAGAGAACCCTCACAAATCCAAGTACGTTCAAGGAAAGAAATCAAGGAAGAAAACAAACTCCTGAAGGAATCCCAAGAGAGCACAGGAAATCAACTTACCGTGAAATAAGGAAATTGAGCAGGGCATGGTGGCACACGCCTCTAATTCCAGCACTTGTGAGGCAGAGGTAGGAGGACTGCCGCGAAACACACTATGTAAGTCAAATAAAAAAACTCTGTAAAATACCTCACCAATAGAATGGATCAAGGTGAAACATCTACAATATTCCAATAGAGAAAGACAAACTAATAGGAAGTATGAGTGAGAATTTCAAGATATTCACGACACTATGAAGAGATCAAAGGTAAGAATTCCAGGTAGAGAAGAATTTCAATCTAAAGGCATAGGAAGTATTTTCATCAAAATCATAGAAGAAAAATTTCCCCAAAGGGAATGAGATGTCAATAGGGATACAGGAGGCCTTTAGAACACCAAGACCAATAGACAGACCTAAAGATAAGACCAAAGAAGAACCTGTCCTTGACACAGCATAGATGAACTACTAAACACACAGGCTAAAGGAAGCATATTGACAGCAGTAAGAGAGAAGCGCCTAGTCACCTGTACAGGCAAGCCCATCAGGACAGCAGTGGATCACTCAACACAAACCTTAAAAGCCAGAAGAGCTTGGAAAGATGTACTCCAAATTCTAAAAGACAACTGCCAACCAGCCCACTATATCCAGCCAAGCTATCCATCATAATGGAAGGAGAAACAAGCACTTTCCCTGGAATACATGATCTCTAAGCCAGCTCTACAGAAAACACTTGAAGGGATCCTTTGGACTGAAGAGAAGGAAAAGACATACATGTGACCACAGGAAAGAGTAAGCCATGCTAGAGTAATAGTTAATAAAAGAGAGGAACAGGGCTGGAGAGATGGCTTAGCGGTTAAGGCACATGCCTGTGAAACCTAAGTACCCAGGTTCGATTCTCCAAGTCCCACGGTAAGACAGATGCACATGGTGGCACGTGCGTCTGGAGTTCATTTGCAGTGGCTAGAGGCCCAGGCCTGTCCTCCCTCTCTCTCTCTCCCCCTCTATAATAAATAAAGATAAATTCTTAAAAAAAAAAAAACATGAGAGGAACAGAAACAGCCAGCACTATAAAATCAGGAAGAATGACAGGAATGAACCCACACCTTTCAATAATAACTTAGTATCAATGATCTCAATGCCCCAACCAAAAGACAGACTTGCAGACTGTATATTACAGGCAAGATCCTTCTGTCTGTGGATACCAAGAAACTCATCTCTCCATAAAAGACAGACAGAACCTTAAAGTGAAAGGATGAAAAATGGTATTTCAAACAAATGGGCGATTGTTGCTGTTTTAATATCTGACAGGACAGACTTCAAATCAACATCAGTTAAAGAGATAAAATCACTTTATACTGATTAAGAGAATAATCCAACAAAAGGACATTGTAATTCTAAACATACATTAACACTGAATATAGGTGCAGTCAATTTCATTAACTACTACTAGATGTAAAATCACAGATAACTCTAAACAAGACAGAAGTGGGTAACTTCAATACACCATTCTCACCTATTGACAGGTTATTCTAGGAAAAACTAAAAAGAGAAGTATCTAGATGAAATGATGCCACAGAACAAATGAACCTAACACACCAACAGAACATTCCATCCAAATGCTGAATATGCATTCTTCTCAATCTATTTTCTCTAAAACAGATCACATATTAAAACACAAAACGAGTTTTAACAAATACAGGAAAATTAATATAAAAAGAAATCACTGCTGGGCGTGGTGGCACAAGCCTTTAATCCCAGCACTCAGGAGGCAGAGGTAGGAGGATCGCCATGAGTTTGAGGCCACCCTGAGACTACATAGTGAATTCCAGGTCAGCCTGAGCTAGAGTGAAACCCTACCTCAGAAAAAATAAAAATAAAAAAAAAAATCACTGCCTGGCATGGTGGTGCACACCTTAATCCCAGCACTTGGGAGGCAGAGGTAAGAGGACTGCTGTGAGTTCAAGGCCACCTTGAGACTACATGGTGAATTCCAGGTCAGCCTGGGGCCAGAGTAAAACGCTACCTCAAAAAACCAATAACAACAACAACAAAAATGAATAAATCATCAACCTCTACCCTTTCCCAAGTAAAAAAAGATAAATGAACCAACAGAACTGGATGTAGCAGCACATACTTGTAAAAATTTTCACCCACCATGGTTAGAAAATGGTGCATTCATCCTGTATAGTTAGGTAATGGCATCTTCACCCCCCCCATATGGTTAGATAATGGTGCGTTCATCCTGTATAGTTAGATAATGGTATCTTCACCCCCTCATATGGTTAGATAATGGTATGTTCATCCTGTATAGTTAGGTAATGTTATCTTCACCCCCTCATATGGTTAGATAATGGTATGTTCATCCTGTATAGTTAGGTAATGGTATCTTCCATCACCCCTCATATGGTTAGATAATGGTACGTTCATCCTGTATAGTTAGGTAATGGTATCTTCACCCCTCCCCATGGTTAGAAAATGGCACATTCATCCTGTATAGTTAGGTAATGGTATCTTCATCCCCCCCCATATGGTTAGATAATGGTATGTTCATCCTGTATAGTTAGGTAATGGCATCTTCACCCCCCCCCCCATATGGTTAGGTAATGGTAGATTCATCCTGTATAGTTAGGTAATGGTATCTTCAACCCCCCCATATGGTTAGATAATGGTACGTTCATCCTGTATGGTTAGGTAATGGTATCTTCAACCCCCCCCCCCATATAATTAGATAGATCCTGTATAGTTAGGTAGCAGTATCTTCACTCCCATGGTGAGGCAATGATACCTTAGCTGTGATAGTAAAAGCACACACAGTAAAAGAATGAGTAAGCATCATTCAAGCTAAACTTGTGTGACTGTGCCAAAGGCAAGCAAATCCAGGAACAGAAGGTAGGCTGGTGGCGCCAAGGTCAGCAGGAGAGTGTTGTGAATTCCTGGGCTACAGCGAGACCCTACCTCCAATTCCTCTCCCTCCCCCAAATGAAAACCAGGCAAGTGCTGAAGTAGCAGAGACTGGACGCAAATGAGTACGGGGGCTCGAGGCTTCGTAAAGGAGTGATGAAGTCCTAATAGTGAATGTGGTAATGGCTGGCTGCACAACTTCTCGTGAATATACTTAAAACCACTGGGTTTTCTATTTTAAATTGAGTGAATTATATACTATGGAGTTCATATAATAACTAATTGCATGGCTATTGAATATGCTTTAAAGAAACAATTGTCTTTATGCTAATAAGTAAGTTGGCTGTGTGTAACAAAATTTAAATAGCCTCCTAAAATAACAAAGATTAGTGATGAGGGGACCTGGTTCAGTGGTGTAGCCCATGCCCATGTTAAAGGCCCGGAACAACCATCACCACAGAGCAAGGTTATTTTAGTTCAAGTTCTATATTTTGGAAATGCAAATTTGGCAAAGTCATAACGCTTACACATGACAAATATTGCACCCAAGTTTCAGTCTAGTTTATTACAGTGAGTACAAGAGGGAAGGATATCACAGTTCAGCATTGTCTTAATCCTTAATGTGCCTGAACCTCAACTCCACCCTAGAAGAGAGCTCTCAGTGGTTAACTGTCCTCCAGGGACTGCGTACTAAAGGCCTGCTCACCAGCCGGTGGGCAGCACTACTGGGAGGTAGTGGCTTCCTGAGGAGGTAGGGCCCTGTGGTGGCTTGATTCAAGTGTCCCCCATAAACTTAAGTGTTTGGAATGTGAGGTTCCCAGATGATGGAGATTTGGAATTAACACCTCCTGGAGGCAGTTGTATTATTGGAGGTGGCTTATGGTTGTTATAGCCAGTGTCCCTTCCCAGTATTTGCCACACTCTTACTATTGTCCACCTTATAATGGCCAGGGGGTAATGTCACCCTCTGCTCATGTCATCGTTTCCCCTGCCACCATGGAGCTTCCCCTGGAATCTGTAAGCCAAAATAAATCCTTTTTCCCCAAAAGTTGCTCTTGGTCGGGTATTTCGGCCAGCAATGTGAATCTGGCTGCAACAGGCCCAGTGGGAGAAGGTAGGTGATGGGGAACACTTCAGGGAGGAGGCCGGTGGGACACCCCTCTCTGCTTCCCTGCTGTCATGAGCTGCACGGGGTTCCTCGAGCCCGTGCTTCCATCATGAGATTCTGCCTTACACACGCCCCAGGACAGCAAAGCCAAGTGACCACGGAAATGAAATCTCTGAACAATGAGCAAAACTAGCCAAACCTTTTCTTCTCCACACCCGTCAACAAACAAATGCAAGAAATTCAACTTTGTAATTTTTACCTTATAAGACTGAAATCAAGTCTGGCCATATCAGCACTGTCTTCTGGGATATTGCGGGCCAAGATTCCTAATTTAACCAAGTGTAAAAAAAGTATTAAGATCAAAAAGTAAGGTGTTCTGTCAATAGAGGTTCATTTAAGCTTTTTCTTTTCTTTTCTTTTTTTTTAAAGACAGGGTTCTAACTGTTGCCCAGACTGGTCTGAAACTCCTAGGCTCAAGTGATCCTCCTGGCTCAGTCTCCTAAGTGTTAGAATTATACAGGTGGGGCTGGAGAGATGGCTAAGCGGTTAGGCACTTGCCTGTGAAGCCTAAGGACCCTGGTTCAAGGCTTTATTCCCCAGAACCCACGTTAGACAGATGCACAAGGGGGTGCATGCGTCTGGAGTTCTGATGCAGTGGCTGGAGACCCTGGAGCGCCCATATTCTATCTGCCTCTGTCTGTCTCTCTCAAATAAATAAATAAAAGAAAACAAAAATAAATTTAAAAAAAAAAAAAGAATTACACAGGTGTATGCCACTGCATCCAGCACTTCTAATATTTTTTTTGAGGATCACACTCTATTCCAGGCTGACCTGGAATGTACTATGTGGTTTCAGGGTGGCCTTGAACCACAGTGATCCACCTACCTCTGCCTTTCAAGTGCTGGGATTAAAGGCATGTGCCACCACATCCAGCACCTCTAACATGCTTACTGAACACAAAACAAGGAGCTGGGGTGATGCCTTATTGGGTAAGGCACTTGCCTACAAAGTTTAAGGAGCCCGGTTTGATTCCCCAGTACCCACATGAAGCCAGATGCACAAGGTGGCATAGGCGTCTGAAGTTTTGTTTTCAGTGGCTAGCAGCACAGGTGTGCCCATTCTCTCTCTGTGTCACTTTCTCTCACGGTGGAGCACACGTTTTTAATCCCAGCACTTGGGAGAGGAGAGCATGAGGATCACTGGAGTTTGAGGCCAACCTGGGACTATATATATAATGAATTCCAGGTCAGACTGGGCTAGAGCAAGACCCTACCTCGAAAAACCAAAAAGATGGAGTATATTTAAAAACGTTAGCCAGGCAAGTGTACAGCCTGTAACGTGAGCACTGAGGAGGAGGATGCAGGAGGGCAACAAGTTCAAGGCCAGCCTGGGCTACACAGCAAGACCTTGTCTCAAATTTCTAATTCCTTTATCTCAAGCAACAAAATACTTTTGGTCAGTCCATCACAATCAATATGTTTCCATCAGCCAATGGCTTATCTGATGGCCATTAACCTTTCTCAGCCTGGATTCAGGCAAATCATATTGTAGCTGGCGAGACAGGAATATGCTTACTCTGCCCATTTCCTCCATTTATATGCAATTCACTCTGTCACACCAATGGACAAAAGCAAGCAATTCAGCTACACTGCAAAGTCTGTTCTAAGTCTGAACTTTACAAAGCCAATGCTTTTGCCAGGCATGGTGATGCACGACTTTAATCTCAGCATTTGGGAGGCAGAGGTAGGATTCACCGTGAGTTCGAGGCCACCCTGAGGCTACACAGAGAATTCTAAATTAACCACTTACCAGGTTACAACCTCCAGTAAGAAGAAAGCCATCTGCACTTGCCATGTAAAAAGGCAAGCCAAATTTTAAACAGGTTCTAATACGGAATTTAACAGCAAATGTGACAAGAAGGAAAAACTTTTTGAGCATATGACTGGCTTTTTCCTTCTTATGCTCCATGTAAAGGTATTGGCTAAAACCATCCTATCACTGTTTTACACTGAAGATGCCATCCACTTACCGGCATGCACTGCAGGATGCAGGGTTTTCACACGCCCGCCTAACATTTCAGGAAACCCCGTTAGCTCAGACACATCTCTGAAAACAGAATAAAACATTATTCCTACCATTCGTCATTTTCCACCATTCAAAGTATCTTCCATCAAGTTCATCATTCTTAGATCAAGAGATTGTTTTCACAGGGCATGATGGCATACGCTTTTAATCCCAGCACTCAGGGGGCAGAGGTAGGAGGGTCGCTGTGAGTTCATGGCCAGCCTGGGATTATAGGGTGAGTTCCAGGTCAGTTTGGGATAGACCCTACCTCAAAAATACAAACAGAGAGAGAAATTCTTTTCAAGCAAGAATTTAAAAAAAATATTCTGAGGCTGGAGAGATGGCTTAGAAGGACCCAGGTTCAATTCCCCAGTTCCCATGTAAGTCAGATGCACATAGTGGCACATGTATCTAGAGTTTGATTTAAAAAAACAAACAAACAAAAACCCTCCAGTTTCGAAAATTGTTTTACTAGGTTTGATTTCTTTCTTACAAACAAAAAGTGACACACACGTATCTGTTTTTTGTTTTGTTTTGAGGTAGGGTTTTGCTCTAAACTAGGCTGACCTGAAATTCACTATGTAGTCTCAGTGGGGTCTCAAACTCATAGCCATCCTACCTCTACTGCTGGAATTCAAGGCGTGCACCCTTAAAAAAAATAAAACAAAACGCACACACGCACATATATAATTGCAAGCAGAGAGACACAGAATATGGATGTATTGGGGCCTCCAGCCACTGCAAACAAACTCCAGATGCACGCGGCACCTTACATGGGTACTAGGAATCAAACCCTGGCCATCAGGCTTTGTAGGCAAGTGCCTTAACCAGTAAATCATCACTCTGCCCATTTTATATATATTTTTTCTTTTTTTTCGAGGTAGGTTCTCACTCTAGTCCAGGCTGACCTGGAATTCACTATGTAGTTTTAGGGTGGCCTCCAACTCAGTGATCATCCTAACTCTGCCTCCCAAGTGCTGGGATTAAAGGAGTGCGCCACCACGCCTAGCTTCATTTTATATTTTTAACTGATGTGTTTTTAGGGAACATTAATCGCTATTAAAGCACTAGCTCATAATTTTCAGAACTGAATCACAAGTCATACTGATAATTAAATATTGGGAGATAAATTCAACGGAGAACTGTTTATGGAGAATGTTAATAAAAAATATTAACAATATCCTGGGGCTGGAGATGTATAGCCCAACTGATAAGAGTGCTTGTCTAGCATGCATAAAGTCCTAGGTTCGATCCCCAAAACTGCATAAACCTGGGCAAAGTGGCACATGGTACGATCCCAGTACTTGGGAGGCAGAGCTAGGAGGATCAGAAGTTCAAGGTCATCCTCAGCTACACAGCAAGTTGAAAACCAGCCCGTGAGACCCTGTGAAAAATGAGGAGGAGGGAGGGAAGGAAGGGAGCATACTTAAGGAAGGGGGACAGTCTCAAACACAGGAGACCCTGTGTCAAGAATCAAGGGGTTCAGTAGAGAGAGGAACAGAAAGGAGGACAAAAGAGAGTGGTGGGGAGGGGATCAGAGTTTGTTGTGTATATGAACAAGACTGTCAATAAGAAGCCACACCTTTAATCCCAGCACTCGGGAGGGAGGCAGAAGTAGGAGGATTGCTGTGCGTTCAAGGCCGGCCTAAGACTACATAGTGAATTCCAGGTCAGCCTGGGCTAGAGAAAGACCCTACCTGGAAAAAATTAAAATTAAAAAGGCAGGAAGCTAGATTATCAATCTGTGAGCTACGAAATGGCTGCATAAAAATACTGTAATAGTCGAGTGTGTCGAAGTGAGACCCTACCACAAAAACAAAAATAAAAAAGCTGGGCTGGAGAGATGGCTTCGCAGTTAAGGCGCTTACCCACAAAGCCAAAGGACCCACGTAAGCCAGATGCACAAGGGAGTGCACGCACCTGGAGTTCATGTGCAGTGACTGGAGGCCTTGGCACGACCATTCTCTCTCTCTGCCTATTTCTGTCTCTCTCTCAATTAAATAAATAAATTTTTAAAAAGCTGTAATACATTATACAATGTTAAGACTGAGAAGCCATGCTTGCTACCTTTATAGTTTTCCAGTTTCTTTTAATTTTACTTATTTGCAAGCAGAGATACAGAGGAGACAGACAGACAGAATGGGGGCACCAGGGCCTCCAGCCATGACAAACGAAATCCAGACGTGTGCACCACCTTGTGCAACTGGATTTAGATGGGGACTGGGGAATCAAACTCAGGTGGTCAGGCTTTGCAGACAAGTGCCTTAACTGCTAAGCTGGTCTCTTCAGCCTAGACCATAGGATCATGTCACCTATCTTCACATATTGCTCTCCACTCCTTTACCTACCTGGGCAGGGTGTGTCACTTGCCATCAGAGCTCACCAAATCAAGGAGTCTACTTAGCCAGCTTGCTCCAGGGATCCCGTTTCTATCTCCCCAGAGATGGAATTATAGACAACAGGCACGACTGTTGATGTGGGTGATGCAAATGTTAGCTCAGGGCCTTACATCTGTGCAGCAAATGCTTGAACCATCTTCCTAGCCCCAGTCTTACTGAACCTGAGCCATCAGGCTTTGCCAGCAAGTGTCTTTGTTTACTCTGAGCCATCTCCCAAGCCACTACAGTTTTTACTATCATAATAAACATCTTAAGGCAGAAAATTCTGACCACAGGATACTGAATGTCCTGGGTAGGAATGCCATTTACAAAGGAGCAGTGACCATACATTTCTCACATCAACTAACAAACAGGAGAGGCAGTCTCAAAAGCCAAATTCCCTTTTACAGAATTCAAAGGCAATAAAACCCAGTTCCTTTAAGGACAATTATTTCAAATTTATAGATGGTAAAGTTTCTTAAGACTTAAAACACTTCGGGTAATAAAAAGCTTGCTACTCATTTGTATTTAAGAATCTGTCTGCAGCACTGTAATCTTCCTAATTCTCTATGCACACCATTACTCACTAATGCCACTGCCATCAATTTATTGCAAGAAGCAATGTTTAACTTCCAAAAGTAAAATGTTGACCTTTTACTAGCAGTGTGATCTTGGACAGAAACTTCTTTGTGTCTCAGTTTGTCTATTTATCCAATGGAGCTAATAAAAAAAAAAAGATATTATGATTCCATGAGTTCATTAAATCACACCCCACCTGTCTGTATTCCCCATTCAGTGAGCGCCAGTCAGGTGGGCTCTAAATAAACCACTCATGATGAACACTTTCACAGAAGATAAAGATATTTACATTCTCAATTTTTATAAAAAGACATACAAAGCCAGGCACAATGGTGCACATTAGAAATCCCAACACCCTGGGAGACTGAACACGAGGAACACAAGTTCAAGACCAGCCAGGGCAACATAAGAGACCCTGGCTCGAACGAGTATGGTCAGTAGTATGGCGGGTGAGACACCAGGTTCAATCTCCAAACTGGCAACACAAGGTACCACCACAACTTGCTGAAGGAAGGACTGAGTGGCAGCATGGGAACAAGACAACAGCTGAGGAATATTTCAACTGGGTGAAGTGCAGTGTTAGGAGTGCATTTACTGTCTCACTTTGACTATAAAGTCTGGAGGGGGAAAAACAGATAAAGAAGCCTCTCCTTAGTTTGACTAATGTTCTAACTACTGTAATAGTAGACACCAAAAGAGCACAGGCCTAGACTTGGCACCTCACTGTCCACTAGCACCCACCAGCCTGCCTGCAATTTTCAGGGTTCCCATGAGAGCCACATGATTCCCAGGCCCCATATGAGCCAGCTGCACAAGGAGGCAAATGCTTCTGGAGCTCCTTGTCAGTGGCTGGAGGCGGCCCTGGTGTACCCATTCTCTCCCTCTTTCAAACAAAAATTACAAGTAAAAAAAAAAAAAACAACCAATAGTAGTAAAGGCATTCTTGTTAGGTGACCCTGTCACATCTGTAGAAACTGCACACTGCTCAGCCTAATTACGATGAAAAGGTGGACAGTCCATCACTACAAGGACCTGGAGAGTAGGAAGCAAATATTCCACATGCCAATATAAGCAGGTGGAGCTTCGGTCTCTTCTCAGAACTATGTCCAGGGTGGGTCCATCTTTGTTCTGAACTCACCCTGCGGTTTATCTGCCCTATGGTCCTTTCCATTTCTACCTTCCTGCAGTTATCTTCCACAGACACCTATCTTCTGAGAATCTCTTCCTGCTAGTAGTTAGGTAACTAGCAGCTTGTACAGGTACCTTCACAGGGTCAGGGCATGCTCAGGGAGGGGAGCCACGGGTGAACTGTCATGATACAAACAGTCCCGTAAACATTTCAAGAATCCTACCGTTTGTCGTGCATAACAAATGGCTCACCCAATTAATGTGCTCAAATGAAGTGTTTGAAGGGTTGGAGAGACGGCTGGGGGTTAAGGCACTTCGCTTGCCAAAGCGGAGGACCCTGGTTCGATTCTCTAGTACCCACTTATTTGTGTATGAGTTCACTTACGGTCTTTGATTATAAAGATGCAGCGTGAGGCGTGCATCTGAAGTTTGTTTGCAGGGGCCAAAAGATCCTGGCACGCTCATTCCCTCTCTTTCTCCTTGCAAATAAACTATATATATATGTGTGTGTGTGTATACATATATATATGAGAAAGGAAGTGGTTAAGAATGTGAGTTTCACCTCTACCCCTGCTCAACTCTGTAAGCTTGTGCAGTTACGGTCTCCTTTTTCTCTTGCAGAGTGGGCAAGGGGTGGGCATGGCACAGAGTTGCTGGGCGCTCCCCAGTAGGAGGCCTTTTACTCTGGGTGCACGGACTAGGTGCCTCCCCGCCTGGACTTACCTTCAAAGCTAGCTGGGCCTTACCTGACTGCCAGGCCAGCATCCCTGAGGGCTTTCGCGGTCCCTCCAGAAGCGACCAGATTCAAACCCAGGGACGAGAGGGTTCTGGCAAATTCCACAAGGCCAGTTTTGTCGGACACACTAAACAGGGCTGAAACAGAAAGCGCTTGTCATGACCTGTCCGGGGGCCCGCGCTGGGGGTGGGGGTGGGGGGGAGAAGGCCCGCACGACCCGCCAGGCCGGCCCCGGGGCCCACCACCCACCGACCGCCCGCAGGCCCGGGCCTCCCCGGCTCCGGCGCCCGGCGGGGGGCCTCACCGAGCTGGGCGGGGGCCATGGCCGCGGCGGGGTCCCGGGAGCGCGCGCGCGGGCGGACGGACGGAGCGGAGCGGAGCGGGCGCAGCGGAGGCGACACGTGCGGCAGGAGCGCGCAGGCCGGCGGCGCCCGCGGATCAGGAAGCGGGGGGCGGGGCGGGGCGGGGCGGGGCGGGGCCGCGGGCCACGTGACCCCAGCGCCGGCCCGGGCGGGCGGGGCTCCGGCGGGCGCTCGGGGCGCGGGAAGCCGGGCTGGGAGCGGGCCGCCCCCTCTCCCCATCCCCGATCCGCTCCTCCCCCCGCCGCCCTCGCCCGCGGCGTGCCGGGCGCATGACGCAGCGGCTTAATTTACCTGCAAAGCTCGCGGATCTGGGTTCGATCCCCCCCCAGTGCCCTCGTAGTTGCAGACACATGCGCATCGGGATGCGTGTCTCTCGAGTTCGTTTGCAGAGGCAGGAGATCCTGACGCACTCATTTCTCCTCCTCACCCACCCCCTTCTTGCGAATGACCACAAGTTTAGAAAAAATAAAAATAAAAAAAGACAAAAGGAGTATTCACAAACTGGTAAAGCTACAAGGGATTTTTGGCAATCCTCTATCCTGCTCCCATCTTAATATTCTTCTTGGAAAACCAGGTCGAGGCCTATGGGGTGGGTGACTGATTCCACACTCCACAGGTTAGAGCCTGAAAGAAGTGAGATTGAGAAAAAATTATTTCAGCTTTTGATTCCACATTGTATTTATTATAATTATTATTATATTATTTATTATATTATTATGATTTAACTTTTATTAACATTTTCCATGATTATAAAAAAAATCCCATGGTAATTCCCTCCCTCCCCTCTGACACTTTCCCCTTTGAAATTCCATTCTCCATCATTTTACCTCCCCATCTCAATCATTGTACTTACATATATACAATATCAACCTATTAAGTACCTTCCTCCCTTATTATTATTTTTTATTTATTTGAAAGCGACAGAGAAAGAGAGAGGGAGAGAGGGGGGGGGAGGGGGAGGAGGAGGGGCAGGTATAGAGACCGAATGGGCACACCAGGGCCTGCAGCCACTGCAAACGAACTCCAGACGCATGCGCCCCCTTGTGCATCTGGCTAACGTGGGTCCTGGAAAATCGAGCCTCAAACTGGGGTCCTTAGGCTTCACAAGCAAGCACTTAACCGCTAAACCCTGATTCCACATTATAAACTGGCCTGAAACCTGTGTCAAGAAGGACTTATTGCAGACCTGTAAATAATGCTTTTCTTCAAACCTTCAGAGAGTATTGACAATCATGAAAGTGTGAGAAAAGACATTACTTAAATTATTGAAAATAGGCTTGGAGAGATGGCTTAGCGGTTAAGGTGCTTGACTGCAAAGCCAAAGGATCCTGGTTTAATTCTCCAGGGCCCATGTAAACCAGATGCACAAGGGGGTGGATGCCTCGTTTATAGTGGCTGAATGCCCTGGTATAACCATTTTTTTTCTCTCTCTCTCTTCCTCTCTCTCAAATAAATAAAATATATATTAAATTATTGAAAATAGCAATAGCAAGATTGAATACTGTCATTTCTTTTTTATTTTATTTTTTATTAACAAGTTCCATGATTGTAAACAATATCCCATGGTAATTCCCTCCCTCCCCCCACTTTCCCCTTTGAAACTCCACTCTCCATCATATCTCCTTTCCTTCTCAATCAGTCTCTTTTATTTTATATCATGATCTTTTCCTCCTATTATGATGGTCTTGTGTAGGTAGTGTCAGGCACTGTGAGGTCATGGATATCCAGGCCATTTTGTGTCTGGAGGAGCATGTTGTAAGGAGTCCTACCCTTCCTTTGGCTCTTACATTCTTTCTGCCACCTGCTCCGCAATGGACCCTGAGCCTTGGAAGGTGTGATAGAGATATTGCAGTCCTGAGCACTCTTCTGTCACTTCTTCCCAGCACCATGGTGCCTTCTAAGTCATCCCAAGGTCACTGCCATCTGAAAAGAGAAGGTTCTCTAATCAAAAGTGAGAGTACAATTAATATATGAGTATCAACATTAGGAGAAGTGCTTACTGGGCAGTTTGATGAGCATAGTATATACACTTAGACAGACAGCAGCAGAGGTTACAACCCCTAGGGTTCATGACTACCCCTTTGTAGGCTTTCAGTATCAGGGCTACATTCCCTCCCATGGAGAAGGCCTCCAGTCATATTAGAGGGCATTTGATTTCCCCCATAATGGACCTGCCACTATTGCACCCATTGGCTCATTTGACCTAGCTGGTCAAATATAACGCTTACAGTGTTCACTGTTGAGTATCTTCACTGGTGATTTTTCTCTCTGCCATTGAACTGCATACAGCATAGTTTTTCCAGCTTTCTGTCAGCTGGTCTACATGGAAGAGGTTATCAGCTCAGCTCTAGCAGGATTTCTCAGTGACCTTGCAGCCCAAGTATGTGGAGTCTTCAGCAATAGGGTCTTACCATCTATTCCTGGTGGGAAACAAAGGGCTTTGGCAATGGCCTGTAATGTTTTGGGGGCATCAGGGACCTCCCTGGCCAACAACTCACTGGGAGGTATCCCATCCCTGGCACTGACAATTTTCTGGTAACAATCTTGCTCCTGTGTGTTCAATTGCATTTCTTTATTTTTCTTTCTTTCTTTGTTTTGGTATTTTTTTTTTGAGGTAGGGCCTCACTCTAGACCAAGGTGGCCTTGAACCCATAGTGATCCTCTTACCTCTGCCTCCCAAGTGCTGGGCTTGAAGATGTGTACCACCACACCTGGCTTAGTCATTTCTTAAGTGCCTCTTTTGCCTTGTCACTATAAATGTACTCCAGACACATGGGCCAACTTGTGCATCAGGCTTTCCACAGGTACCCCAGGCCAACAAGGTTTGCAAGCTAGTGGCATTAACTGCTGAACCAGCTTCCCAGTAGCATTGCTTTTTATTCTCAGTCTAGGTTCACTGTCTACAGAGAAGTCTATTTTCTTATTACCTGGATGCTATTTGTTTTGTCTTTTCTAATATTTCTAGCCGCTTTTTAAATTTAAGTTATATATTTGCATGTGGTGTGTGTGTGTGTGTGTGTGTGTGTGTGTGCGCGTGTGTATGGACACACAACAGTCTCTTAGCACTGCAAGCATTTACGCCACATTTTGCGTCAGGCTTTACGTGGGTGGCTGGGATATTGAACCAGGGCCAGCAGCCTTTGCAAACAAGCACCTTTAACCGCTGAGCCATCTCCCCTACCCCTCCAGGCTCTTGTTTACTCCACCACATAAATACTTACTGACTAGACTCAAGAGTTTAATTTTTTGACCTTTGAATATATTACCTCCTTGCTCTGAATGCCTCAATATTCCTTTTTATTTCCCTGCACGTGCATTATGTCGAATGTGGTGTGTGTGTTAGGGAACTGGTGTGTGGAAGAGCAGACGCAAGCCTGATGTGTGTGCAAGTGCGTGCATGTGTGTAGGCTGGAGAAGTCGGGTGTCCCTCCATCACGCATCCACCTGACCTTTCACATTTCTAACAGCTGTTATTTTATCTTACCATGCATACACTTTTTTTTTTTTAAAAAAAGCTACTTATTATTTATTTATTTAAGAAAGAGACAGACAGAAAGAGAGAAAGAAAGGGCACACCAGTGCCTCTGGACACTGCAAACGAAGTCCAGATGCATGTGATATCTACAGCACCTGACTTCTGTGGGTACTGGGTCCTTAGGCTTTGTAGACAAGTGCCTTAACCATTAAGCCATCTCTCAAGCTCCCATGCATACTCTGAACCAAAAGATTTGAGATTATGGACAAGAAGGGATTATGTGAGGGCTAGGGACATGACCAAATGGTAGAGTACTTACTAGGTTCCCCAGCACCACAAAAATAGATAATTAAGAAGGGATCTATCTGAGGCAAAGCCAGAGGACAAGATCACCAGGACATGAAGATCTATGGGCTATGGGAAACACTATTAAGAAAGAGATGAGCCGGGCATGGTGGCTCACGCCTTTAATCCCAGCCCTTTGGGAGGCAGAAGTAGGAGGTTCTCCAAGAGTTCAAAGCCACTCTGAGAGTACAATAGTAAATTCCAGGTCAGTCTGGGCTAGAGCAAGACCCTACCTTGGAACACCAAAGTAAATAAATAAATAAAAATTCATATAAGGTCTGAAGAAATGGCTCAGTGGTTTAAGGCACTTGTTGACAAAGTGTGATGGCCCGAGTTCCATTCCCCAGTACCCATGTAAAACCAGGTGCACAAAGTGGTGCATGCATCTGTGGCAACAGGCCCTGGCATGTCCATTCTCCTTCTCTCTCTGTGCTTACAAATAAATAAATAAATATAAATTTAAGAAGTAATTCATATAACTAATGTCAATAAAAAATTGAAAAAGGAAAAAACCTTTAGTGTGGAAGAGAAAAAAAAGTTAAAATGATCTTAAGAATCCTAACCAGATGTTTTATCTGTTTTCAAATTCAGTACTACTACGAATGATCTCTGAGGCATCACTTACTTTGAGAATTCTCTCATTGCAGACTGTTGCCTGAAGCACTTGGAGATGTTTCAGTTACACAATGCTGACATTCTCTTTAAGCAATGTGCTCTGACTTCCAGGACTCATTGACAAAAGAGACCATCAAGGAATGAGAAGGTTGGCCTAGCAAGAAACAAGTAGGTGGTTGTGATTGTTGTTTGGGGGAAATGTGCAAATAAGAGGAGAAACTAAGAAAACCGATTCTGATTCAGTAGAAACACTGTCTTGGAAGTTGTGTAGTTTCTTGAGGAGCAAGCAAATGTTCAGTGAACAGTTAATAATTGTAGTAAAGCCAGATGTTTAGATAACTCACAACTATAATTCCAGCATTCAGGAGGTTGAGGTAGGAGGGTTACCATGAGTTTGGGGGCAGCCTGGGGCTATGGAGTAAGTTCCAGGTCAGCCAGACTAGAGAGTGAAACCTTACCTCAAAAAACAAAACAAAAAAAACCCCAAGGGCTGGAAAGATGGCTCAGCAGTTAAGGTGCTTGCCTGCAAAGCTGAGGACCCATGTTTGATTTGCCAGTACCCACATAAAATCAGATGTACATGGTGGCACATGCATTTGGAGTTTGTTTGCAATGGCTGGAAGCCGTGGTGCAGCCATTCTCTCTTCTATCTCTCTTTTCTATCTCTTGCTACTTGCAAACAAAAAATAAAAATATTTAAAAAAACCCAAAAAACAATAATTGGGCTGGAGATCTGGCTGAGCTGTTAAGGTGCTTACCTGCAAAGCCAAAGGACCTTGGTTCGATTCCCCAGGACCCACATTAGCCAGATGCACAAGGCGGCACATGCATTTGGAGTTCGTCCGCAGTGGCTAGAAGCCCTGGAGCACCTATTCTCTCTCTTTCTCTGTATGTGCCTCTTTCCATCTCTCAAATATATATTTGAAAAAAGTACCATTAAAAAAAGAAGCCAATTTATTTTAAATAAATACACAAACAGAAAGTTAAAAATAGAAGTCATATGATTAATAGTGGTTGCTCGGGTTAGATTGATGATGCTAAAGCAAGTGTTGTCTGATGAGCCCTTGCTTAG
Source organism: Jaculus jaculus (assembly GCF_020740685.1). Taxonomy (NCBI): domain Eukaryota; kingdom Metazoa; phylum Chordata; class Mammalia; order Rodentia; family Dipodidae; genus Jaculus; species Jaculus jaculus. Next base: position 25,280,171 of record NC_059105.1, read on the forward strand.
GGTGCTGTGGGTCCTGGGTGTGCACGTGTGCTTGTGACGTCAGGCATAGAGACACATGCCTGTAGCTCAACATTTGGGAGGGAGGTGGGAGTTTGAGATCACCCAGGATAAGAGTGAAAACTTTTCCCAAACGAGGAAACAACAATCACAGCAACAACAAAAACAAGGGCCAGGGAGATGTCTCAATGGTTAAAAACCTGCTGTCCTGGGTTCAACTCTCCAGCACCCACATAAAGCCAGACACAAAGTAACACAAAGGTTTGGAGTCTCTACATTGGTAAGAGATCCCGGCACACCCCTACAGACACATACACACACACACAAAAAAAAAAAAAAAAAATTTTTTTTTTTAATTTATTTATTTGAGAGTAACAGAGAAACAGGTAGAGAGAGAGAGAGAAAAAACGGGTGCGCCAGGGCCTCCAGCCATTGCAAAGGAACTCCAGATGGAAGCACCACCTTGTGCTTCTGGCTTACGTGGGTCTTGGGGAATCGAGCCTTGAAATGGGGTCCTTAGGCTTCACAGGCAAGTGCTTAACCGCTAAGCCACCTCTCCAGCTCAAAGAAAAAAAAAATTAAGTTATTAAAACAACAGCAAAGCAAGAACAAACAAACAAAAAATGCAAAGGAGCCAAACCCAAGTATTTACTGAGGGCCGGCCATGTGTCAGAAAGGCGTAAAATTTAGTGTTAGACTAACAGATACTTTGTTTCCGTGGAAGAAGTAAAAGAGGGAACAGGCCAAAGGGGAGTGGCAATATTTTACAAGCATGCCCTACCATGTTCAGCTCAAGGAGCTATAATTTTAAGAGCTTGCCAGATAAGTTTTAAAATTTTTTTATTGACAACTTCTATAAAAATAGACAACATTCATGCCAGGCATGGTGGTGCATGCCTTTAATCCCAGTACTTGGGAGGCAGAGGTAGGAGGATCACCTTGAGTTTGAGGCCATCCTGAGAGACTCCACAGTGAATTCCAGGTCAGCCTGGGTTAGAGTGAGACCCTACCTCCAAAAACCAAAAAAAAAAAAAAAAAAAAAGACAACATTCCATGATCATAATCCCCTCCCACTGAAATGGGGTGTTAGGGGTTCAGGAAAATACTTGAGCTCCAAACCCTGGGTTTGTGTCTACTTTTAACTAGAGAATTGAATAAAATAAGACTGAGAAGAAGGATAACTATTAAATTATTATATTTATTTTGGGAAGTGCAGAACCACGGGAAGGAAAATGAATATACCCACATGGTCTAAGCACCTTGTGGTGGGCCTGGAAAAAGCATGGAGGGGACAGAAAAGAAAGTACAAGCCGGGTGTGATGGCAGACACCTTTAATCTCAGCACTTGGGAGGCAAAGGTTGGAGGATTGCTGTAAGTTCAAGGCCACCCTGATAATACATAGTGAATTCCAGGTCAGCCTGGGCTAGAGCAAGACCCTACCTTGAAAAAACAAAAAAGACAAAGAAAGACAGTACAATGAACTCCAGCCATGTGGAGAGCAGGAGGGGTCAAAGAGCCCACGTGGACAGTAGGGGCTGAACGTGGAGGTTCACCAGTGGTCAGGCAGCCCAGAGACCTTGCCCAATCCCCCCCCCCCCCCCCCGCCATAAATGTATTGATAACCTTATGGTGGTGGGTTTTACCTTCTGGCTCAAGTGAGCCAGTGGGACAGCTGATTGGCCTGAGTTAGAGGCTGGCTCAGGAAGAGGCCGGTCATGATACCCAGTTCTGGGGTCTCAGCTTGGTCAACCACAATGTCAGGATTGTAGAAAAAGACCTCTCTCCCAGGGAGGGGCTCAAGTATGGAAAAACAGGTCTAAGGAACTAGGCAAGAGATGAGAGTCAGATCATTCTTTGACGTCCAGCAAGTGTAGACCTTCCTGCCTATTTACTTTCAGGGGGTCCAGTCACCCTAACTGCCTAACAAAGCTACCTGACCCCCGCTCGCCACCACCCACTCTTCCCCCCTCCGGTATCCCCACTCCACTGCACTCCAGCTTTCCGACTAGTCTCTCTTCTTTTTCTGTGTCTTTAGTTTTTTTTTTTTTTTTTTTTTTTGTTCTCCTATTATACAGGTCTTGTGCTAGAGAAGTTTTTACTAACCAGATACCTTTGAATAAAAAGCTGAAGGTTGTGTGGAGGGGGGACGGGTAATGAGCCTCAGAAAACACGCGGAGACTGCTCTGGACAGAGAGAAGAGCCCGTCCACAGGCTGTGCCTAGGGAGTGTACCGGTGGTGTCGAGCGACCATTATGAAGGGCAGTAAGGCACAACACAGCACAAGACTAGGGAGGAAGAAGTGGGGTGACCTTCAGTTGGGACAGAGAGTTACAGGCCAATGTGAAGACCTTGACGTTTACTCTGGATGAGCAGTAAGCGCTGGAGAGCGTTGAGCAGGAGAAACGTTGAAACTGCTTTCTCAGGCTCGCTCGGTTGTATGAGAGCAAATGTGGGAGAAGCAGGGAGATCCCCAAGTAGACTGTTGCAACAATCTAGTTCTTACACGCACAGGGAAAGATGGGTGTGCATGGCTCAGAGCTCAGCAGCAGATATGTTTGAACATATATTGACAACTTCTATACTTGCAGATAACAAACCATGGTATTTCCCTCCCCTTCCCCACTTTCTCCTTCATAACTCTGCTCTCCATCATACCCCCGCCCTCTCTCCATTAGTCTCTCTTTTAATTTGATGTCATCATATTTTTCTCCTATTATGGGGGTCTTGTGTTGGTACTGCTAGGCACAGCGAGATCTTGGATATTGGGGCCAATTTCTGTCCGGCAGTTGTATGTAAGGAGTGGTACCTTTCCTTTGACTCTTACATTCTTTCTGCCACCTCCTCTGAATGGACCCTGAGCCTTGGAGGGTGTGAGATGTTTCAGTGCTGGACACTCCTCCGTCCCTTCTTCTCAGCACTATGTTGCCTTTTGGGTCATCCCAGTGGTCATTGGCATCTGAAAAGAGAAGCTTCTCTAACCAGAAATGAGAGCAGCACTAATACATATACATCTATACATATATACAAACATACATACATATACATATACATATACATATACATATACATATACATATACATATACATATACATATACATATACATACAAATATACATACACACACACACACACACACACACACACACACACATATGCTTTCAGGGCAATTTGGTGAGAATAGTATATGCATTTAGACAGACAAGAGCAGGCTTTAGACCCCTCAGGCTCATGACCTCTCCTGCCATAGGCTTTTGATTAGGTTTTTAGTACCAGGCATGTATTTCCTCCCATAGAGCAGGCATTCAGTCCAGTTAAAGAGCAGTTAGTTTCCCCCAGAATAGACATGCCATTATTGCACCGTTCAGTCATTTGGTCTGTCTGGCCAAACTTGAGGCTTCAAGTGTCCACTATTTTCACCACTGCTGACTTCTGTCTCCCATAAGACTGCATACAGTGCAGCTTTTTCCAGCTTTCAGTTGGCTGGGCTATATAGGGAGAAGGTTTTCTGCTCAGCACAAGCTTGATTTCTCAGTGACTTTGCCACTCAGGCATGAGAAGTCTTCAACAATAGGGTCTTACCATCTCTTTCTCACAGGAAACCAAGGGTTTTGGCAATAGCCTGTAATGTTTTTGGAGGCAACAGGGACCTCCCTGGCCAAGAAGTCACTGGATGGTATCTTGAAGTGGAAGTTCTTTGTTCCTGTGGATCATCTTGTATATTGTAGGATTCTTGGCAGCAACCAGGGCTTCTTCCCTCAAGATGCCAATAGCAACAACTCTCCAGAAATGGCTGAGGGCCCTGTTAAATGTCTCCTGGTGGTAAAGTTTTTCCAAGGATCATTCATCTACAGAGACAGCAGCAGCATAGTGTGGTAGCTGTTGGTAGAAGTAGCCCATAGAAGATTATTTATCGCTTGACCAAAAATAACAAGTAACCACATTTGTATGTCAATATGATTTACCTGGTAGAGAAGAGGAACTCTGGACAGTGTGGAGAGTGTAAAGCTTTTTCATAGAAGGAGTGTGGGCATTTCCAAACCCAGGCTTAGAAGCTCACTCTCCCCTAGAAATTTATGGAAAGAGATGAGTGTTGGGAAAAATGGGTTTATTGAGAGAGGTCAGGGAGGTAGCCCATGTTTATAATCCCAGAATTTGGGAGGTGGAGGCAGGAGGATCAGGAGTTCAAAGTCATCCTTAGCTGTATAGCAAATTCAGGCCAGCTTGGGTTACATGAGACCCTGTCTGAAAAAGAAGATAAGAGACTTATTCAGTGGCCAAAGAATGGAGAGAGTCTTGCCCAGAAATTAACTTTTCAACTCCAGGAAGTTGAAGGGTGATGGCCATGGATGTAGGCTGAGAATAAAGAGAGAGGGAAATTGGGCTAACTAAAAGGGGGACTCGCTTGTGTTTTCTGGAAACAGGTGGAGGTAGCCCAGAAATTTGGGTGCCACTCCTTTCCTCTCCTTTCATGGTCTGGTGTTTTCCATCATGGAAGCTGGTAGACATCGTCAGCCTTGAAGGGGGAGGAATGAAACTATGCAAGTCTAGGATATTTAGCCATGTTAGACAGTGCTGGACAAGACATTTCTCAAATAAGCAACAAAGGGGACACATACAATGTGAAGACAGAGATGGTCATCCTCCTCAGCCTGTCCTAGCTACCCACTGGACATTTGAAGGCCATGGATGAGTCAACTTTTTAGTGAAAGCAGACATAACAGACATAAATCACTTCAAAAATAACCCAGACAACTGGTTTCCTAACCCTACATGACAGATGTTATCTACAGCAAACAGTGGGAAACTAATAATGTGATGTCCAGTTGTTTGACCTATACAATTGTCCATTTTAAGTCACCTACCCAACAGCTAGTGAAGCTAGGGGGTGTAATACCAAGGGAGAGAGAGAGACGTGGAGGGAGAATTATGGGGACATGGGAAGGAAAAGGTGTGAGTGTCTTACCCTGGAGTCTAACTGAAGTCTCACCAGCTGAGAGTCAAGACTCCAACTCAATGAACCAAATTGGCTGTGAAGAGACAATATTCCTTTTATATAGAGATATTTCAAATAAGAATGCTAAAACATGGCTGGAGAGATGGCTCGGTGGTTAAAGGCACTTGCTTGCAAAAGCCTGGTGACCTGGGTTCAATTCCCCAGTGCTCACGTAAAGCCAGATGCACAAAGTGCCAGATGCATTAGAGTATGTTGGCAGTGGCAAGAGGCCCTGACGTGCCCATACTCTCACACACACATAGTCTCTCTCTCTCTTTCTCTCTGCCTCTTTCTCAGTCCGCCTCTCATATATAAATAAAAATATTTTAAAATGAACACTACAGCAATGAACCATGCTTATGACCTAAGCACAGATGACTTTCTAGTATAGCCTAGTTCCTTGCACAAACGTGCCATTTTCTGGGAATCTCACAAACAATGCTGTACACTTCATTTACAGTAGAACCATATCTTAACTCACATGTACAACTCTTGTGAATTGTGTGTTTACCTTATCAGTCATCACCCTAGTTAATGCACTTTATCAAGTACTCTGGGATCTCATTTCAGTTCCTCAGCAACCCTTTGCGGACAATTTCAGAAGGTAACAAAGCCATGTCTATAGTTACCCTAGAGATGGTTGAGTGCCACCCTGACATGCTCACGCCCAGGCTTGTGTTACCACCATCTCCCAGGGCTTCTCTCTCTCTTATTCTCTGTAGTTACAATTGTTGAGATCTCTAATAACCTTCCATTCTGCTTCACACTGACTCATCCTGAATATTTTTCTGCAGCTTCGGGGCTGAGGAGATGGCTCAGCAGCTAAAGGCACTTGCTTGCAAAACCTGATGGCCCTGGTTTGATTCCCAGTTACCTACATAAAGCTAAATGTACAAAGTAACACATGTGTCTGGAGTTCTTTTGTAGCAGCAGGGGACCCTGGCATGCCCATGCACACTCTGTACACTGTCTCAAATAAATAAATAAATAAATACATAAATAAAGTATTTCTTTTTCTGATTTTTAAAGGTAGGGTTTCACTCTAGCCCAGGCTAACCTGGAATTCACTATGTAGTCTCAGGGTGGCCTTGAACTCACGGTGATCCTCCTACCTCTGCCTCCTGAGTGCTGGGATTAAAGGCATGCACCACCATGCCTGGAAATAAAATATTTTTTAATAAAAAGAATCTTTGGACTGGAGAGATTGCTCAGCAGTCAAGGTACTTGCTTGCAAAGCCTAACAACCCAGGTTCAATTCCTTAGTACCCAGGTAAAGCCAGATGCACAAAATGGCACACGCATCTGGAGCATGTTTGCAGTGGCTGGAGGCCCTGGCATGCCCATTCTTTTTGTCTATCTCTCTTCTATTTCTCTCTGCCTATAAATAAATAAAAAATATTAAAATTTTTTTGCATTAATTTACTTTTATTTGAGACAGAGAGAGAAGGAGAGAGGGAGAAAATGAACACATCAGGGCTTCTAGCCACTGCAAACAAGCTCCAGATGCATGAGCCATTTTGTGTATCTGGCTTATGTGGGACCTGGAGAATGAAACGTCAGTCCTTAGGTCCTTAGGCTTCATAGGCAAGAGCCTTAACTGTTAAGCCATCTCTTCAACCCATACATTTTTTTTTGAAAAAGAATCCTGGCTTCACTTGAGTAGAGGTCTCTAAAAGTAAGGCCTTGGGCTGCTACTAGCGGCAGCCTGTGGCTGAGTCTCTTGGGCACACTGCTGCAGACAGTGACTCTGTCCTAACAGACCGAATGGACTCCGGGCCATACTGAGATGTCCGTGGGATGAGGTCCTCCTCAGTCATCTGGACAGACAGGGGAAAACTTCTTGAGGGAAATTATTTTTGAACTGATATCTTTCAGAACAGTACTTGTGACAAGAAAACAAATAAAAACAAAACAAAGCAAAATCAAGGGCTGTGGTCTATGCTCGAGGACCTTTACTCAATCCCCAGCACTTCAAGAGAAGAAACAGGAGCATTTGTCAAAGCAAGAGATGGGGGAAGAGAGACTGTTTCAGCAAGAGAAGTCCAGGTGTGCCAAGACCAGAAGCCAAAGGACGGGAAGCCAGTCTGTGGAAGAGCTGGAGGAAGCCTCGCTGACCTCTGCTGTGAAAGTGAGAGAGGCAATAAGCTAGAGTCACCCCATGAGTCTATCCAAATGGGTTCAGTAGAATTTCATCTTAATACTAGCAGCGTGGTAAATCACTAAAGTTTGAATTTAGGGATTAACTCACCAGATTTGCTTTTAGATACAAAATAGTAAAACTTTTCTGTGTTTGGCAGGGAGCAGAAGAGATGTAGGTGATTGCAAGAGAAATGGATGCTAACGAGGATTGTGGTGGGGGTAAAACAGGAGTGAGCAGCGCTGCGGGAACGTTCACGAGGTGGAGTGGAGTGATGGAGGCACGTGGCAAGTCCACGGCTATAGACAATCCCACGGAACTCCACGTTGCTCTGCTCTCAAGGGAGCCCTATCCAGAGGTAGCGCTGGAGGGTGGGAGATACAGAGCTGTCTGGGTCATGTTACACCAACGGTCTCTGAGATCTGTTCCTTAGCATAACTCAGAAAAGTCTCCTCTGAGTCTTGGTTTTGTGTTTCAAGCCTGTAATCCCAGAATTTGAGAGACTGAGGCCAGCCTGGGCTACCGAATGAGCCCTTGCATTCACAGAAACAAAAAGCTGGGTGTGGTGCTTACACCTTTAGTCCCAGCACTTGGGGGGCAGAGGGAGGGGGATATCTATGAGTTCAAGGCCACCCTGAGATTACACAGTGAATTCCAGGTCAGCCTGGAATACATCAAGATCCTACCTTTGGGGGAAAAAAAACCCACTTCCTGGAGATGTACATTTTTTCTCTCAATACATTAATGACTGTGGACTTAAGGCAACTAGACAAAGGGGCTTGCAGAGTGAGGAGAAAGGCCAAGACAAAGTCCCTTGAGGAAGCAGCTCAAGGTACAGCGGGAAGTCAATCACAAGAAATAAAAATGCTGTCGACTACATTTAATGTTGCCTGAAGATCATATGTAAACCAAACCATGACTTGAAATTAACAATGCTAGGAGGATCGCTGTGATTTCAAGGCCAGCCTGAGACCTCATAGTAAATTCCAGGTCAACTTGGGCTAGAGCAAGACCCTACTCAAACCTCCCCCCCAAAAAAGGGGGGGCTGGAGGGATTGCTTAGTGGTTAAGGCATTTACCTGCAAAGCCAAAGTTCCCAGGTTCAATTCCCCAGGACCCACGCTAGCCAGATGCACAAAGGGGCACACATCTGGAGTTTGTTTTCAGTGGCTGGAGGCCATGGCACTTCCATTCTCTCTCTCTCTTTCTTTTTCTGTCACATAACTAAATAAAAATAAAATTAAAAAAAAATAAAAAAAAGAAAGAAAGAGAGAAAGAGGAAGGAAAGAGAGAAATTAACAATATTGTCATTACCAAGGTCACTGGTGGTACTGGCCACCAGCTTCTGTAGTGGTGGCAGCAGAAGCCAGGCTGGAGAGAGACTGCCAGGCAGTATTCAGGCCCATCAGAACTCAATGATGGTGAATTTATAGAGACCATGGAGCTGTGTAATTTTTCTCCAGCAGCTTAATAGTCCTCCTACAGACACACAAACAAGGCAGATGGTTCCATTTATCCAGGACTGGGACTTTGCCAAGAGGCTATGAAAAAAAGCAAGAGTGAAGGGATTTCAGGCTTTTGGCAGGTATGATGGACTTGATGAGCTGTGAAAGCTGAGCAGGGCAGGGAGGAAGGAAAGGCAGAAGGGGCTTGCCAATAGTTCTGAGGATGAAGGGCAGCTGTGAGCTAGGCTGAGCTGGGAGGATGGGCGCTGTTTCACAGGTGGGGTTTCAGGAGTGGAGCAGTTCAGGTGTTAGTATATGCAGAGTACGATCATAAGGGTAGAAGGGGAGGTGAGTGTATAGAGGTCACTGGTGTCCCCAGGAGATTGTCTGCTTATTTTTTGGTTCTCATTAATAACACCAAACTTTACTTTCCAAAGGGTCCTCTACTAGAGAACAAGTTGCAGAGTTCAAATGGAGCTTTTGTCAACAATTTTTGGAACAATATAAACAATGCCAATTCTAGTAATATATTAAGTAGGAATTGCTCAAAGGTAATTTTGTTCCAAGGCTAGATGCTGACTTCACAGTGAAGATTTGGGGGCTTTGCTTTTATTATTCTAGTCACTTTAATAAGTGTTTAAAGAATTTAAGGTAAACTCAAATAATCACTGTTTTTTATCACCTTTACTATAATACTTCATAATGACAGAGGCTTTTGCTACTATGTGGTTTCTCTGACTAACAACTATTATGGGCAAAGATTACAAAAAATAACAAATAAAAAGTCTGTAGTGCTGATTTCTCATCTAAACTTCTACCATCCGCCATGGATTACAGCAGTCCTGGGCTAGCTTTGGAGTCCTGTCTTTTCTTTGCCAATCTCCCCACTTTACAAACTGCCTGGATTTTCAAGTATGAATTTTCTAATGCCTGTGTCTCTTGGGCCAGCTGCGCTGACCTGATGCCGCTTACCTGGATCACGTGCGTCAACTCTGTGTCCTGGTGGGTTAGCGATTCCTGCCCAGCCCCAGCTCCTGTCATATTCCACACTTGGCTGAGGGGCCAGCATCAGCATGCACATCTACCACGCTTGCTAGTGATGTTTCCACAGGACACATTCCATCATGAATCAGCCCCAAGACAGAACACATGGCTTTCATGTTGTCTTTCTCCCTTAAGGTTATTAAAGCCAAAGTCTTGAGATGGAAGCTTCACAGATGCCAGCAGGAAAAGAACCATGTTCCGGGACGAGACCCGCACAGCTACTTGCAGCCAAGCTAAAGACTAGACAGAAATTGGAAATTCGTCTACCAGACCTTAAGGCCAAGGGCATTTTTTACAATGAAAATGTGGGGAAGGAAAGCATAAACTGTTCATGTTGAAGTTATGGCTCTAGATAAATGGGGTGGGATTATTCAAAGTGGGGACAATTTGTATAGAGATAGCAGGTCTCACAGTCAGCTTCTGTTGCTGGCAGAAAGCACCCTACCAAATGCTGTTTATGGAGGAAAGGGTTTATTTTGGCTTATAGTCTTGAGGGGAAACTACATGATGGAAGGGGGACATGTGGCATGAGCCGAGGGTGGACATCACCTCCTGGCCAACATCAAGTGGTCAGCAGCAGCAGGAGAGTGTGCCAAACACTGGCAATGGGAATCTGGCTATAACATCCATAAGCCTGTCCCCCAAAATACATCACCTTCAGAAGGCTCCAATTCCCCAGTTGCCACCATCTGGGGACCTAGCATTCACAACAAACAAGTTTATGGGGGACACCTGAATCAAACCACCACAGTAGGATATTCTATAGGAAGAAGGAGTTATGGATGGCTGGGGTTAGTACCCTGGAAGGTTTATAATAAGTAGATGATGGTGATGCTGCCAGTTTTTGCCCCAAACTAGGTCCTTTTCCCCTTCCAGACCTGTTGGGACCAATGACAAGGCAGGCCACCAACGGAGCAAGCAAAGATACGTGGCCAAGAATAGGGGATGTGGGAGATAAGTTCATAAGTCAGCTTTATAACCATTTGAGCTTTGACGATTACAGTGGAAAGAAGTGACGGAAGGCTTGGAGGCGCATGTCTTTAATCCCAGTACTCAGGAGGCAGAGGTAGGAAGGAGGAAGGTTAGCCTAGGCTAGCGTGGGATCCTGCCTCAAAAACAAAACAACAACAACAACAACAACAAAAGAGGATGAGGAGGAAGGAGAGGAGGAAGAGGAGGAAAGTAAGTGAGAGAAGCTGATAAAGGAAAGGCATTTTTGCTTCTTTTTATTTTTTTGAGAGACGTGAGATTTCATAAGATTCGTATGCAAGCTCTTTGGTTAGTTTTTATAGTTCTCACTCACAGCCAGGGAAACGTCAACTGTAATGACACTGGGGGAATGTGTCATTGAGCATGTAGCAGGGATTAGAATCTAGGGAGAGGGTCTACGGTGGTCATCCTGACAGCCATCTTAGATCCAGCTCATCTTGGATCCAGTTAGCTCATCTCAAGAGGGACTTCTGGCCCACAGGCTTTCTGTCCTCAGAGATAAAGACTGGGGAGGGGTAGACGTTCAGCTAGGTCACAGAGGTAGCTCGCAGGCCCCCGGGGGACAGACAGCATGCCAGTGTTTTGATTTTAGAGCTAGGGTCTTCGTGTGTAGCTCAGGCTGCTTTCAAACTTGTGCTTTTCCATCCCAGCCCCCGAGGGCTGGAGTTACAGGTGTGTGCCACCATGTGTGGCCAGAGACTTCAAATCAAGGTTTTAACAAACATCAAGGAATATGGAGCAGTCTTTTGTTGATTTTTCCAGTAGCAGTTAACTGATTAACTTCCCTATCTCTTCCCCCCCTCCACTTTGCAACGTCTGTAAATAAATTTAGGACATTAAGAAATTCTCTTTGCTCAAAGCTTTTTTGATTGTCTAAGTTCTTAAAAAGTGGCGCACAGAATCATGGATTTCACGACGACATTTTCAAATATTTGTACATATGTCACTGCTCTGCTCGTATTTGTTCCCCCTCCGTTCTCCTTCCCCACTCCTGTTTATCAGCTCGCTGGTAGGGTGCTGGCCTAGCACACACGCACCAAGCACTGGGTTCAGGCCCCAGCAGTGCATGGACCAAGCGTGGCGGGGCTCAGCTGCCATCTCAGCACTTGGGGGGCGGGGGCAGAAGGATCAGGAGTTCAAGGTCATCCTCGACTCCATAGCAGGCCATTCTAGAGTACACGAGGTCGTCTCAAAAGAGAAACCTTGATTTTGCATAGAGAAATCATGTGTTCTTTCTCTCTCTGAGTCTGGCCTATTTTGCTGAACATAATGACCTCTAGTCGTATCCACTTTCTTTTTTAAGTGAATAACATAATTTCATCTTTCTTTGTTGCTGAAGAAATCTCTGTTGTGTTTATCCATCTGTTGGTGGGCATCTCGGCACTTTCTGGTTGCTTTGATTGCCCCACCCCCAATGAATTCCTTTCCTCCTTTAATCCCGGGACTTACTTTCATCATAATACTGGTATTGCAGTATTTCTTTGTAAGGTTGTCTGGTCCATCATTTTGAATTCTCTCTCTCTCTTTTTTGGTTTTTATTTTATTTTATTTTTTTATTTTTCAAGGTAGGGTCTCGCTCTAGCCCAGGCTGACCTGGAATTCACTCTGTAGTCTCAAGGTGGCCTCAAACTCACGGCGATCCTCCTACCCCTGCCTCCTGACTGTGGGGATTAAAAGCGTGCCCCCCTATGCCCGGCTTTGAATTTTTTTCTAAATGAGCATGAACCGTGCTTTATTTCTCTATGTTTACCTGAGTGGCTGACATAAGAACTAGGAGAGAGCTAACACTTAGACACTTAAAGAGTAGCTTCTGCTCCTCTTCTGACCTCTGTCATTTCAAACTCATGGATACTGCAGGTCACTTACAGACATTTGGGCAGGTGACTCCCAGTCACTGTTCTACCTCAGCTCTTATGATCATATTGGTGATGTTGAGAACCCCATTAGTGGCTTCTTCATTACCTTGGCTTTTCAGCTCCTTGTCTCCAAGAATGAAGACATAGTTTAAGGGGCTGGAGAGATGGTTCAGCAGTTAAGGCACTTGCCTGAAAAACCTAACAGACTGAGTTCAGGTCCCTAGTAACCACATAAAGCCAGATGCACAAAGTGGTGCATGCATCTGGAGTTCATGTGCAGCAGCGGGAGGCTCTGGCCAGTTTACTCTCTCTGTCTGTCTCACTTTCTGCTTGCAAAAAATTTTTTTTAATTCAAAAAAATAAAGATAGTTTAAAATTTTAGATCATTAACAACTTATGGGCCTAATTTCCTAGAATTGTCCTTGAGGCATTGCACTATATTATTAGAATTGAAATTACAATTAGTTTTATCTATTAATGATATTAAAATCAAATAAAACTATGCTACATGGATGGACTATAATTCATTGTCCCAACTAGAACAAATTTGGCAATATCTGACTTTTAGTATATGTGCTGCAGAAGCAAGCACAATATCTGATTTTTAATTACACCATTTAATTAGTCCATTTTCATTTAATGTTGTTTGTGTTCATGTTGTTTTTTTTTTTTTTTTTTTTAGTCAACGTTTTACTATGAGATGCAAGCTGTTCTAAAACTGTCTGATCTTCCCACCTCCTCTTGGGTTCTGAAGTTGAAGGTCTGAGCTTTCTCTCTCTCTGTTTCTTCTTCTTCTTCTTTTTTTTTTTTTTGCTTTTTTGAGGTAGGGTCTCACTCTAGCCCAGGCTGACCTGGAATTCACTATGGAGTCTCAGGGTGGCCTCGAACTCACGGCAATCCTCCTACCTCTGCCTCCCAAGTTCTGGGATTAAAGGTGTGTGCCACCATGCCCAGCTTCTTCTTCTTCTTTTTGTTTTTGTTTTTTCTGAGGTAGGGTCTCGCTGTAGCCCGGCTGACCTGGAATTCACTATGTAGTCGCAGGGTGGCCTTGAACTCATAGAGATCCTCCTTATTTCTGCCTCCCAAGTGCTGGGACTAAAGCGTGCACCACCACATCCACCTCTCTTTCTTTCTTCATGGTGCTGCTAGAACGTCTAAAAGTACGAGTGGTTCCCGTTGTACATCTTGAATGTCTTGGAGCAATACTGATAAAGATGCAATTTAAGAATGGTCATAGGGCTAGAGAGATGGCTTAGAAGTTAAGGCGTTTGCCTGTGAAGCCTAAGGACCCAGATTTGTTTTCCTAGTGCCCACGTACATCAGAATCACAAGGTAGTGCACACGTCTGGAGTTCATTTACAGTAGCTGGAGGCCCTGGCATACCCAATCTCTCTCTCTCTCTCTCTCTCTCTCTCTCTCTCTCTCTCTCTCTCTGCCTCTTTCTTCCTCTTCCTCTCTGTCCCTCATATATATATATGACAAAAATGAATGGTCATGTCAGTTCCCAGGAAAAGCATAGGATTCCTTGCAAAGACTTCTGTTGAAACTTTTCAAATACTATTTATATAGTATCAATCAACTATTACATCACAAATTTAGGAAATTATTCAAAATTATTCAAAAATCTTATTCAAAAAAGTAAGAAAAAGCCACATGGTAGGAAGGCATATCCTGTGACATTGTCCCCCCAAAGGGACTGAAATACTGAAACCCCACTGAGGACAGCAGTCAGTGAAATGAAGGTGGGAAAGAGGGTACATAAAATTATTACCTTATGGGAATATATGTTCATACAATAAAATTCTCAATAAAAATTTAAAAAAAGGATTAATGAGGAAGAGAGAAAAATACCCATACCCGTGCCTTCCCGCTCAAGCCCACTTGACTTTAGCTGGTTTGCAGTAGCTTGTGACCAAAGGTTGGTTGACAATCCCTAAGGGGCTTCCAGGGAGCACCAAGGTTAAGCATCAACAGTCTCAGTACCCGCTCACCCTGTCTGTGTTCGTGAGGTGCCAAATACTACACACCACTCTGTTTTTCTTGGCCTTGAGGGATTAGATGAGTGAAATACAAATTATTTTTTTTTTAATCAGTGCTGCAGATCTAGCTACTGCTGGTAATATATTTCTCCATAAAATGACCCTGTCATGAAGAAAAATTGCCTGGTCCAATATAGCTAAGAACATTTTCTGACATTCTCTAGCTTAATTACAACCAAACAAAATACTTAAAACAAATTTTTTTTGTTAACTTTTTGTTTATTTTATTTGAGAGAGACAGAGAGAGAAAGAGAGAGAGAGAGAGAGAGAGAGAGAGAGAGAGAGAGAGAGAGAGAGAGAATGGGCACACCAGGGCCTCCAGCCACTGCAGACGAACTCCAGACTCATGCGCCCCTTGTGCATCTGGCTAACGTGGGTCCTGGGGAATCGAGCCTCAAATCAGGGTCCTTAGGCTTCACAGGCAAGTGCTTAACCACTGAACCATTTCTCTAGCCCAACAAAATGCTTTTAATGTTACTCAACTCTGAAGGAATGTACTTGTTATACAATGTGTCAGAGGAGTCAAAGATATCCATGTGATATCAGTTTCCTTTCCCTGTGTAACTAAAAATCAAATTTCATCTTCATACTTATTGTTTCAATCATTTAAATTATTCTTTACGGGCTGGAGAGATGGCTTAGCGGCTAAGCGCTTTATTTAAAAAAAATAAATTATTCTTTACATTTACTACAATAAAAATTGGTTTGTGCTTCCTTGTATTGTAATCTCATGGAAGGCAGCCTATGGTATATGATATTCTTTTATTTATTTATTTATTTATTTATTTATTTATTTATTTATTTATTTGAGAGCGACAGACACAGAGAGAAAGACAGATAGAGGGAGAGAGAGAGAATGGGCGCGCCAGGGCTTCCATCCTCTGTAAATGAACTCCAGACACGTGCGCCCCCTTGTGCATCTGGCTAACGTGGGACCTGGGGAACCGAGCCTTGAACCAGGATCCTTAGGCTTCTCAGGCAAGCGCTTAACCGCTAAGCCATCTCTCCAGCCCTGGTATATGATATTCTTAAAAATCACATACATTAAATGAAAAGTGGTAAGCAGTGCATATTTGATTTTGTAAAAATTTGTAAAAGTTCCAGAAAGTTAGGACTGCTTATGTAGGATCTAATTTGCATAAATTCAGAATTTTGGTACCAGACTCTACTGATCTGTATTTCATCTCTCTCTCTTCTTTCTGAGACATTAAGCCTTACATAGAGATAAATGCATATTACACTATTTCCATTCTTTAGATTAGAAATGCTACATTCCATTGCCTTAAAAATTCTAGATTCTTAGTTCTACAATATATTTTTATTTTTTGAAGTTTAGAAATATTTCCTTATAGCATATTATAGAACTTAAGAAAATAAAAAAAGGCAAAGATCCTATAAAAGAGGGAGTCCAAGTGAGTAGTTACCTATGACTTATTTCTAAATTAAAATTCAATTTAAGGGCTAGAGAGATGGCTTAGTGGTTAAGACCCTTACCTGAGAAGCCTAAGGACCCAGGTTTGACTACAGAATCCTCATAAGTCAGAAGCACAAGGGGCCACATGTGTCTGGTGTTTGTTTTCAGTGGCTGGAGGCCTTGGCATGCCCATTCTCTCTCTCAAAAATAAATAAATAAAATAAAATATTTAAAAAATCAATTTAAGAAGGGTGTTCAGTGGTTAAAAACACTTCCATGCTTACAAAGAAAATATCACTGCCATTAGGGAAAAAAGGGGAACAAGACCTATGCTATGAGTTAAACTGTGAAATTGTGTACTTACTACTTGGAAGTCTAATCCCCCAGTACCCCAGCATATGACTTTGAGATAGAGCCCTTAGAGAGATACTTAGAGCCGAGGAGGTGGCCCAGTGGTTAAAGGAACTTGATTGAAAGCCTGCCAGCTCAAGGTTCCGTTCCCTAGTACCCAGATGAAACCATCTCTCTAGCTCATTTTCCATATTTATAAAAAAATTCTTTACTGGCAAGTGGCACATGCCTCTGGAGTTCATTTCTAGAAGCAAGAGGCCTTGGTGTGCCCACAGTGTCTTTCTCTAAATAAATAGTCAATAATATTTTATAAGAGAGATACTTAAAGGTAAATGAAGTTATGTGAGGGGTCCTTATCCAAAGTGACTAGTGTCTGTTTAAGAAGAGGGAGAGAAACCAGGCAGGCATGTACAGAGCACGGCCATGTGGGGACACAGGGAGGAGATAGCTATCTGTTGTCAAGCTGAGAGAGACATCAGGAGAAATAAAATCATTTTCTTTTATTAAGACACTCAGTGAGTGGGGTTTTGTTATGGCAACCCTATAAAGCCCTCGTAGACTACAGTCTGATAAAAACTACTTGGGATTCTCGGTAGAACTCAGGGGCAGTGAGGGAAGCACATTGTTCCTCTCCTGGGTGAGTGTTTTCTCTTACAGTTGCTTATCAATGTGTCAGTTTCATAATCTTGAAATTAAAAAAAAATGTCTGGGAAGATCAATTTTTATGTTAGAAAAATATTTATTTATTTGCAAGGAGGGAGGGAAGGAGGCAGAAAGAGAGAGAGTGAGAGAAAGAGAAAGAGAAAGAGAAAGAGAAAGAGAAAGAGAAAGCGAGAGGGTGGGCACATCAGGGCCTTCAGCCCCTGCAAATGAACTCCACACACATGTGCCACCTTGTACACCTGGCTTACGAGGGGCTTGGGGAATCAAACCTGGGTCCTTTGGCTTTACAAACAAGCACCTTAACCACTAAGCAATCTCTCCAGACCACTTTGCATATATTTTTTTAAATTATTTATTTGCAAGGAGAGAGAGAGAAAGAGAAAACAGACACAGAGAGAATGGGTGTACCAGAGCCTCCAGCCACTGCAAAGGAACTCCAGATGCATGCACTACTTTATGCATCTGGTTTTATGTGGGTACTGGGGAGTTGAACCTGGGTCATTAGGTTTTCTAACAACAGCCTTAATCACTGAGCCATCTCTCCAGCCCAAATTTCCATATTTTACGGTTTAAAAAATAACCCTGCCTGTTATGTGTATATGTGTGGTGCTAGGGATCAAACCTAGGACCTTATTAACATTGTATGCATTTACATTAATTTCATAAACTTTATATCCAACAAAATATGTTACATTGATATCTAGTAATGCCGCCCTGCCCATCATAAATGTGTACTTATAACAATGGTCACACTCCCATTATAAACACTAACTTACCTATAGAGGTTGCAAGAAGGTAACCTTCTCTTAGTCAGCCAGAGACATAGGCTCAGAAGCCCACAGATGCCACTCTGCCCTGGCCAGGCCACAAGAGATCCTTGGTTCTTCCTCAGCTTTTCCAGGGCTTGTCCCCAACTTTAGTGGGCCATTGCTGAGTCTGTGCTTTACTTCCAGGTCCACCAGTCAATCAGTATCCTTCATTTATATTTGAACTTGGCAATGAAGCTCATTCTAATTTCTAAAAAGACCTGATCCAGGCTGAAGAGGTGGCTCAGCAGTCCAAAAGACCTGACCCAAGTCCCACTTGTATTTTTCCCTCTTGGGACACCTCCCAGCCAGCGTGGGGTTGGGGGTTGGGGGGGGTCTCCTCTCTTACCTTGTAAGCTTTCCTGTTTCATTTCTACTCTCTTAAATTGAAATCCTTCATTATTTACCATTGTTCATGTCTATGTTTATCAATTCTTTGTTAATCATAAGACAAAAGAACATGAGACTTTAGAGCCACTTGCTTGGGGTGTTCTAAGCCGATCCAGGGACCAGAGTCATCGTGGGCTGTCAACCCCATCACCCTACCGCTAACATCATTTCCTCTGTCACATTTTGCTCTCTACACGTTGAGCAGATGATCTCTTTGCATCAATGCATTTTCTCAGAATACATAAAAACCAGATCTTCAGTAATGGATTTTTCTTATTTTCAAAATACTCCATTGTAAGTATTTGGAGAGAAAAGTTCAGTCTGCGGTGCTAAACTAACATTTTCCATCTAATATCTGGAGAAGTTCCACATAAAAATCAATAGCAGAAGAAAAATCTTTTAGGTTGCTTGAAGCAATAAGGGCATAATAAAATATGTGGATGTTTTCTTTGGAGTGGGAAACATGTTACCCTTCAAGAGTAGAAAAAAATAAATCCATGTGCTTAATTATGAAACAAAACACAATCGTTACCTGACATGTATCCTTTCTTTCTAATGAACCTTGTTCAATATTAAGGGGCTGGAGAGATGGTTTCGCAGTTAAGGTGCTTGCCTTCAAAGCCTAATAACCCAGGTTCAACTTCCCAGAACCCATATAAGCCAGATGCATAAGGTCACACGTGTGTATAAGGGGGTGCACATGTCTGCAATTTGATTGCAGTGGCTGGAGGCCCTGACATACCAGTCCTCTCTCTCCATTGCTCTCTCCCTAATAAAATAAAATAAAATAAAATAAAATAAAATAAAATAAAATAAAATAAAATAAAAATGACTAAGATTAAATATCGGGCATGAGTTAGTCTCATCCAGAGATGACGCAAGTGTCCTTATGATCCAGTCACCTGTCAGCATTTACACCAGCTGGAGACTGAGCCTTCAACACACGAGCCTTTTGGGGAAGGTTGGACACTTTGTAGATAAAACCATAGTAAGACCTAACAGACCATACGCTATGTGTAAGTGCTCTTGAATCTGGATGTCAAAAGATCTTTCAAGCAAAACCATAGTTTGTGAAGAGCATCAGTGTAATTTGTTGTTACACAGAACTCCTGATGCTTCTGTCTTAACCTCCCGAGTGTTGGTGTCACAGGAATACATTACAGTCCCGAAGTTTTCAGTCAACACTTAGCAGTGCATGCCCTGAGCTAGCATGGGTGGTCTGTCATCCCAGTACTCAGGAGACTGAGGAAGGAGCATCATCAGGTCAAGGACAGTCTGATTATATAATGAGAACCTGTTTAAAAATAATCAAAACCAGTATCTCTTGGTTTTTTTTTTTTTATTGATTTGATGTGGATATGAATAGTAAGAGATTTCTGGGGCAAGCACTATGGTCCTAAAGTAACATAATAAAGAACACACGCAGTTTTTACCCTCAGGAACAGCCTTTTATGTTGGCCAAAGCAGAAAGGGAATCTAGAAAGAGCTATACTTGAATAAGGTTTTATTTCTATTTCTAAGGATAATGCAAGCTAGAAAGAGGCCAGAGGACATATAATCAAGAGAAGGTAAGTGTGACTTGGCAAATGCCAAAGGAATAAATGCATTTATAGCTTTGCTCTACCTCACCAAAATTTCATTCTTATCAAGATGTGAAGGAGAAGAGCATGGGAAGGGATAAAAGGAGGGCGTTCAGGACATTTAGGCGTCACAAAAGTAGAGCGGTGGAGAAATTTAAGAAAGTACACCCACAAAATTAGATTAATCTTTGTGTGCTCCTTACGCAGTGAGTTCATATACCATTGTTCCACAAAAAAGTATCAAGCACATAACAGGAAAGCATCTTCTCCAAGCACGGTTGATTTAGTCCTGGGAAATGTGCTCTCAGGACAGCCGGCCACCGCTAGGGGGCAGCAAAGGTCACTTCTCGTTACATCAGCATGCATTTAGGATTTCAGAGTTCAAGGTAAGCCAATTACATTTGCACAATGCTTTCAGTTAATGAAGTGCTCTTATCACCCATTTTCATTATAACCCAAGGAAGGACATTCTTTTCTTACCCTTATTTTTGAGAAGCAGAAAATAAAGGCCTGATAGCACTCAAGGTCACAGGGCTATGAGGTAGCAGGATTGAAACTGCCTCTCCTGATTCTGAAGTATGAGCTCAGGTAATTAGAAACAGAGAACTAATAATAAGAAGACTCCAGCCTAGAGCACAACTGTCAGCCTGCAAAGAAATAACCACTCAAATCTTCAATTTTAACATGCAACATTGATTTTATACCGGGGCTCTTAATTGTCAAGAACGAGATTTTGGACAGATGTATAATAATACACATTCATTTTAAGTTGCATCTAATTTCAGAGAGTTAAAATACCAAAAAAGCCAAAGTGTTTTTAGAAATTTAAGGAAATAACATATACAAACAATTCAAATGTCTGTGGGCGTGCGTGCGTGCCCATGGGCATATACGATCTTTTAGAGATCGTGGTCAACTGGGCAGAGAGTCTATACGCCTGCATCTTTGACCTTGTGTCTTCCTAATTACCCCTCTTCTATGTCCGTGTGGAAATGGGCTCATTTTGTCACTCATTGCCTTCAGGCTAGTCAGTACTTTGTTGAAATTTCAGTACAATGTTTATCGGATCATTCCCAATTCATTAGCAAAGCTAGAAGAGCATGCTATTGCTGCTTTCCTTCTCAAAAGTTGCTAAAGTTTTTTCCTTTTAAAAAGAGGCGAAGTCAGGCGGGTGTGGTGGCACAAACTTTTAATTCCAGCATTCAGGAGGCAGAGGTAGGATCGCTGTGAGTTTGAGGCCACCCTGAGATTACACAGTGGATTTTAGATCAGCCTAGGCTACAGTGAGACCTTACTTTGATGCGGGGGAGGGGGGGAGATATTTGGTGAAGGTGGGCCATGGATCAATCGGTCAGTACACTATGTGAGGGACGCAGGTAGGAGGATGGGTGGCTCTTTCTTACCTTATGTAGATTCCCATCTGCCAAAGACGACCAGCTGGTTTTCAACGATCAGGCAGTATGAGTGCTATGAGAGACAGCATTTTTGAAGGGCTGAGAAACTATGGACTGATATTGAAGTAAAGGAATTGGATTAGACCATTTAAAAGGTTTATTTATTCAGAAAGTATTTGTGGAACATCTACTATGTATCTTGCATTAAACTGGCTCTGAAAGCATTAAGATAAGGAAATTGTTTTCTGACGAAAACAAAACTAAGCAAGACGAAAAAGCCTTTCCTAGAGTACTTATTAAGTTCAAGACAGTGCCAGTATTACCCAAAACAGATGCCAGCTGCCTAGCAGAAAACACTTTCTCCTGGCTTCCTTAAACAGGTCGTCTTTGTGAAATACTTCTCACAGAAATGGCATTATCTGTTCTCTTGATGACACACAGGAAGTTGCCATTCAGAAAATCATGGAAATTGATAAAACTGGTCTTTGGGAGTCAGACTGTAAAATAGTCCCCAGTGATGGCCACTGTACAGTTGGTTCACTTGTGTGGTCCCATCTTACATTGTAGCGAGAGAGTTAAGGGGTAATAGGACCCCTCAGAAGTTAAAGTAAACAATGTTTTCAGCCAGGTGTGATGGCGCACACCTTTAATCCCAGCACTTGGGAGGCAGAGGTAGGAGAATCGCCATGAGTTCAAGGACAACCTGAGACTACAGAATGAATTCCAAGTCAGCCTGGACTAGAGTGAAACCCTACTTCAAAAAACAAAAAAGAAAAAAAAAAAAAGAGAATTTTTTCAAGGCTGTAGGGGGGGGATTGTGGGTCACTCCACTTTGGTAAAGGTCAGGAAGTCTGGCCTTTCCTTATCTCTTCTTCCCTAAATGAGTTCCCCTATCCTAGAAGAGATGGTCTCCCCTTCTGAGAAGATCCCACCCTTCCTGGAGGAAGAACATTCTTGGAAGATTGTTCTTTTCCAGAAAACTTGACCCTAGAGGCCAAATGTCAGGATTGAACTATCCATTTCTACCCGCCCCCCGCCCGACCAATAGACACCCTTAAAAGACCCCAAACTAGGTCTCTGGGTGGGCTTTCCAATTTTCTGGGAACCCTGCATCTGTCCAACTGGGCAGGAGCTCTGTATTCCTTCCTTCTCTTAAGCTTTCTCATGAGCTCTCTAAAACCTTATCTATACAAGCTCTATACTAAACTTTTATCCTCTGGTCTGTGGATTTCATTCATCAAAATTCATAGGATAAGAACCCGGAATGCCACTGACTCAGTGGAAGCTTCATGGGACTGTTGAGCTTATAGCACCCTGGCTTCCAAGTTATTGCTCACCCAAGAGCTGGGATAAGGCTCCAATTCTCACAAAGGCACCCCAAGTTCCAATGTTGGCAGCAGAGTTGATTGGTATGACCAATGATCAATAATGTACATTTGATTTTAAGTTAATTTTTGGCTGTAGGACATTCAGAAATCTTTTACTGTTGCCAATTTTTCATCACCCTCCATACTTGGTTAAGTAATTCCCTGCAGGCTCATTACCCAGATTTAGAAACTGGGTTTTAGATAACCTTAGCTGACAATTCATATTCAGACCTCAAGAGAAGCCCTGACTTTGATACACCCAGTTAAGACATTCCTGGGTTTCAGACCCATATAACCATGAGGTATTTGCTGTTTTAATCTTCCAAATTTGGAAGCAATTTGTTCTAGAGCCAGTAAGGTTTACAGTGTGACTTGTTGTACAAGAGCCAGCCTCTGAGCGTAAAAAGGTTATAAGGCCAGAAGGCATTCTCAACAAGGATGCAAGGTTTATTCACAGTGAACATTGAATCTAGGTAACCAGTTCTGTTCAATTTAAAATGGATGTTAGGGGCTGGAGAGATGGCTTAGCAGTTAAGCGCTTGCCTGTGAAGCCTAAGGACCCCGGTTCGAGGCTCGGTTCCCCAGGTCCCACGTTAGCCAGATGCACAAGGGGGCGCACGCATCTGGAGTTCGTTTGCAGAGGCTGGAAGCCCTGGCGCGCCCATTCTCTCTCTCCCCCTCTATCTGTCTTTCTTTCTGTCTCTGTCACTCTCAAATAAATAAATAAAATATTAAAAAAAAAAATGGATGTTAGGAGCCAGGCGTGGTGGTGCATGCCTTTAATCCCAGCCCTCGGGAGGCAGAGGTAGGAGGATCACTGTGAGTTCGAGGCTACCCTGAGACTCCATAGTGAATTCCAGGTCAGCCTGGGCTAGAGTGAGACCCTACCTCAAAAAACCAAAATAAATAATAAATAAATAAATAAATAAATAAATAAATAAATAAATAAATGGATGTTAGTCTCCATCACACCCATCACATCTCCAATGCTCAGGGACCATTATGGAAGAGGTAGTGGGAAGAATGTAAGAGCCAAAGGAAAGAGAGGATTGCTTACAATACTGTCTTCAAGACACACGCTGGCCATGGCATTCATGACCTCACAGTGGTTGATGCTACCTATCCAAGACCTGCATAATAGGAAGGAAAAATTGAAGACATAAAAACAAAACAGGAACTACTTGGAAAGAAGAAGGGATTCAGTAGAAGGAGGGATAAAGGAGGGGGATTAGGAAAGGTGGTGGGTAGAAATTATAATAATGGTATATTCTGCATATGTATGGGGTTGTCAATAAAAAGTTGAAAAAGTAAAATGGACGTTAGATGTACATATAACTTGGTAATGGGACAGAGAAACCTATCCTTAACTCCTGTTCTACTGTTACTAAAATTTTCCTATATTTTTGATGATATTATTGAATTTAATGTCATGTAGGGACATAATGTCCTAAATTCATTTTAATTATTTAAAAGTGAGGGCTATCCAGGCATGGTGGCACATGCCTTTAATCCCAGCACTTGGGAGGCAGAGGTAGGTGGATCGCCATGAGTTCGAGCCCCCCCCGATAGTACATAGTAAATTCCAGGTCAGTCTGGGCTAGAGTGAGACTCTACCTTGAAAAACTAAAAGAAAAAAAAAAAGTGAGGGCTTTAGGCCAAATGAGCCAATGGGTGCAATAGTGGCATGTCTGTTATGGGGGAAACCAACTGCTCTCTAATTGGACTGGAGGTCTGCAACATGGAAGGGAATACATACATGATTCTGAAAACCTACAACAGGGTAGTCATGATCTCTAGGGGTGTAACATCTGATGCTGTCTGGCTAAATGTATGTACTATGCTCACCAAATTGCTTGTTAAACATTTTCCTTAATGTTCATATCTATATATTAATGGTACTCTCACTTTTGGTTTCAGAAACTTCTCTTTACAGATGGTAGTGGCCTTGGAATGACTCAGAAGGCATCATAGTGCTGGGAAGAAGTGACAGAGGAGTGCTCAGCACTGCAATATCTCTATCACACCTTCCAAGGCTCAGGGTCCATTGCGGAAGAGGTGGCAGAAAGAATGTAAGAGCCAAAGGAAGGGTAGGACTCTTTACAATGTGCTCCTTCAGGCACAAAATGGCCTGGACCTCACAGTGCCTGACTCTACCTACACAAGACCATCATAATAGGAGGAAAAGCTGAT
Organism: Jaculus jaculus; assembly: GCF_020740685.1. Taxonomy (NCBI): domain Eukaryota; kingdom Metazoa; phylum Chordata; class Mammalia; order Rodentia; family Dipodidae; genus Jaculus; species Jaculus jaculus. The sequence continues at coordinate 25,304,829 of NC_059105.1, forward strand.
GACATCAGAATAAAAGAGAGACTGATTGAGAAAGGGAGGGGATATGATGGAGAGTGGAGTTTCAAAGGGAGAGTGGGAGAAAGGGAGGGAGTTACCATGGGTTATTGTTTATAATTATGGAAGTTGTCAACAAAAAATTAAAAAATGAGGGCTTTACATTTATGAATTATGTAACTTTCCCCTTTTTATGCATGTATGAGAGTGTAATTATATCAAAGTAATTCATAGATAAGTCACAAGAAAGCATTATTCATGTTTCAAAAGGCTGTTTTTCTTTTCAGCACATAAAATAATAATAGCTATTACAACCAAATACAATTCCCCCCTTTCTTTTTTTGGCTTTTTGAGGTAGGGTCTCACTCTAGCCCAGGCTGACCTGGAATTCACTATGTAGTCTCAGACTGGCCTTGAACTCACAGCAATTCTCTTTCCTCTGCCTTCGGAGTGCGGGGATTAAAGGCATGTGCCACCATGCCCAGCATTTCCTTTTTTTTTTTTTTTTTTTTTTTTGACACAAGGTCTTTGTGTATGTGTTAGTGAATGGATATACACATATGCCATGCCATGGTGCATAGATGAAGCCACTCATTGGGAACCCAAGATCCCCATCTGTACCAAGAGGGACATGCACTCTACTTCAAATGATGAACCAGTTTTCTCTTCCTGCAAATGTTATTTATGATCAGTACTATTCAAAGATATTTTTAGATAGATACTCTTGGATTGGAATAGCAGGGAGCCATTTGGCTGGACTGGTTTTGGGTCCACGTGCAGTGAGGCAAACTGTATCTTCTCAGTGAACTTGCAAGGAGATGATGTTCTCATTTGCCATCTTTTTTTTTTTTTTTCCGGAGGTAGGGTCTCACTCTAGCCCAGGCTGACCTGGAATTCACTATGTAGTCTCAGGGTGGCCTTGAACTCATGGCAATCCTCCTACCTCTGCCTCCTGAGTGCTGGGATTAAAGGCAGGTGCCACCACGCCTGGCTTCATCTTTGCTTTTTTCAAGGTAGGGTCTCACTTTAGCCCAGGCTGACCTGGAATTCTCTATGTAGTCTCATGGTGGCCTTGAACTCACAGTGATCCTCCTACCTCTGCCTCCCTAGTGCTGAGATTAAAGGTGTGCATCACCATGCCTGGCTCATTTGCCATGTTAAACTGATGTGAAACATGGCGTATGTATGATCACAATCGCATGCATGATGGGAAAGAACATGCACAACATAAAAATGTTATCTGACTCAGACCTGTCAGTAAAACCAGAGCACCACCCAAAAGACACCACTAGCAACCAATCTACCCACCCCAAAAATCCTCTAAAGGGACTCCCCAGGCCACTTTCTGGGGCCCTTGAGTACTCTCCTCTTGAGTGACTCACCTGCCTTTTTGGCAGTGGCAGAATATTCAACCCTTTACGGCTGTGTTGCTTTTAATAAAGCTTTTTGCTGCTTAACTATCATAGTGTTTGCCTTTCTTCAATTCTTTGAGTTAGATGCCAAGAACGTGGAAACACCCACATGTCACTGGTACTGTGGAGCATGTCTCTCTCTCTCTCTCTCTCTCTCTATTTGTGTGTGTGGAAAGTGATTAATCTTTGTGATGCCTATGACTGAGTGTCAACTTGACAGGCTCTGGAATCAAGGAGACACATTTCTGGACTTGTGTCTATGGAAATTTCTAGAATGAGCTAATAGAGGTGAGAAGAATCACCCTACCTGTGGGCAGCGGAATAGAAAGGAGAAGTAAGCCGAACACCAGCATTTTGTGTTGGGAGCCATGAACCAAACCTCGGCCATGTTGACAGAGACTGCCATATAGCAAGTTAAAGTTTCTACTTCCTCACCTAATACTCAACTACCAGAAACAAAGACTGCACTATAGCAAGTTAAGTTTCTACTTCCTCACCTAATATTCAACTACCAGAAACAATGGGATCATACACCTGGCCAAACATTCCTCCATCCTGCCGGAGGTAGCTGATAAAGAAACAAAGGCATTGCTGATAAAGAAACAAAGGCATTGCGGTTTAACCAGTAACTCTGTGATCTTTGCCCTAACTATGTCCCCTTCCCCCACAACTCCTTGCCCTGGCCATGACCCCTTCCCCCTACAACCCTATATAAACCTATGTGTAAGAATAAACTCTCGAGGCCGTGACAAATGTCTAGCATGGTCTCCTTGTGTCTGTTTGCCTACTTTCATTCAGGTTGATTTTCACCTCGCTTCTTTGTTCGACTCCCTGCCGGCCAGGGCAATTTAGGACTCTGGGATCCCTGACTGTAGTTGCAGTGTGACCAGCTGTCACAAGATCTTGCTGCTGGGTCTTCCTCACTAGGATAGATTGTATCTTCAAATTGTGAGATAAAATAAACCCTTCCTTCCTTATATTGTTGTTGTTGTTTGACTTTTTTTAACTTTTATTTTTATTTATTTATTTGAGAGATAGGGAGAGAGAGAGAGAGAGAGCGCGAGCAAGAGAGAGAGAGAGAGAGAGAGAGAGAGAGGGAGAGAGAATGGGTGAGCCAGGGCCTCCAGCCACTGCAAATGACCTCCAGACGCGTGCGCCCCCTTGTGCATCTGGCTAATGTGGGTCTTGGGGAATCTAATGGAGGTCCTTCGGTTTTGCAGGCAAACGCCTTAACAGCTAAGCCATCTCCCCAGCCCCTTCCTTGATTGACATTCTTTTAAAATTGAACTCCGGTGCTTAGGTTTTGCAGATGAACACCTTAAGCACGGAGCCATCTCTCCAGCCCTTGTTTGACATTTTCTTGTGGCCATGTGAATAGTAACTAATATACACTCAGTTCTCATTGCCAACCCACAAGAGAGCCCCCCAATCCCCAACAAGGCATTCAGGTCAAATTCCTTGAAGTTTCTCTTGACTTCCTTCTCTCAGATCTCATGCTGACCGTGTCGGCAAATCCTGTCAGCCCTGTCTTCACGTTGGGCACAGACTCTAACGAGCTGTGTTACTCCCCATCAGGCCCAAGTCGCTGTCCTGTCTCTTGTGCACCATTCACTACTGTGTGACTACACTGCTCCTTCCTGTCCTTGCCCCCTGCAGTCTACTTGAAACAGAGCAGCCACGGGGGGATCCTTTACAAAGCACATCCACTCACGACACTCCTCTGCTCGGACTGACTTCCAAAGGCTTCCCTGCCGCGGCTCCGACTCAAAGCCAAAGCACTCGCGGTGACTCGCGGGCCTGATGCGATGGGGCGCGGGGCTCCCAGGTCTCCAAGGTGCACGGGGAGGACCCTTGGCCTCGTCAGCAGTCCTGGGCTGCTTCCCTGCTCCGGGCTCATCCCCTCGGCAGCTGCACACCTCTCTCACATCAGGCTGTTCTGACTGCGCTCTTCCCTCATTCCTCGGTTCCTTCCTGAGCTGGGCTCTGTGCCTTGCAATGCTCTACAGACTTGGGAGTTAGCTACTCAGGCGCTTGCAAAGTTCCTTCACATCCTTCCATTCTGTCTCCGCTTTCCCTGCGCAGTCTCCTCTGCTTAGAGCCTTGTCTCCAGCTAACTTGCCTGTGCACAAGCACCTGATTTGTTAACTTACTCTATCTAATCTACTAAAATTATGGAGTTGCATGTTTGATTACGTTGTCAAATTAACCTTGACGATGTAGAAAGAAGGAAGGAGGAAATTATTAAGCTAGAACTCCTTTTTAAAATGTTTCTATTTCTAAAGGACACGATGCAGTCATTTGTGGGGTATGGTGTGACATCTCAATTCATGTACCGTGCATAGTGATCAGGGCAGGGCAGCTACCATGTCTCACCTCAGGCAGTTATCATGTTTTTCATTGCTTTGTGTTGGGAGCATTCAAAATCCGCTCTACTAGCTAAGTTGAAATAGTTTAATTATTTTTTTAAATCAATTGTAGTTCCTAGTTTCTATTCCAGTCTAGAATCCAGTCAATAAATAATTTAAAAAAGATGTAAAAAAGTAATTGTTAACATGCAGACAGCATGCAAAACTAGATTCCTGAGTTCTAGATTGGAGAGAGACAGAGGCAGAGAGGCTGAAAGAAAGAGAGAGAGAGAGAGAGAGAGAGAGAGAGAGAGACAGAGAGAGGCAGAGAGAAAGATTAGCTACTGCAGGAGTGGCTCAACAACAGATGTTTTTAGACTTCAATAGTCTTTAGTAATATTTCAGACGTTTTGGTAAAGGTTAACAGTGAGAGATCTCCCAACAGCTTTTGCGTGTGTGTACATTTGAGCATAGGTGTACCTACAATGGCACACATGCGGACATTAAGAGACAGCCTCAGGTGTTGGTTCTTGCCTTCCATCTTGTTTGAGACAGAATCTCTGATTGTTCAAAGCTGTGCTCACCAGACAAGCTGGCCTACAAGCTTCTGGAGATTCTCTCGTCTGTACCCCCACCTCACCTTAGGATCGCATGGGACTACAGACGCTCGCACTACTGCTTCTGGCTTTGGGTGGGTTCTGGTCAACACTCAGGGCCTCACGCTTGCCCAGCGAGCACTTTACCAGCTAAGCCGTCTCCTCACCCCTGCGGCTTGTGACCAGCAGGTTCATCTTAGATCGTGTAGTGATAATTTCCATGTTATGAAGAAGTGAAAAAATGGAAGAGATGGCCATGACTAAGGACTGCTCTTCCTGTGGCAGTCCTGGTGGAGCCAGGGAAGGCTCCCGTGGGCTTATAAGCAATCCCACTCGAGCCTTCTCCTTCGGAGCTACCCTGCAGCCGTCTGCTTGGACCTGGACTTCCTGGATCTGACTGAACACAAGGAATTAGAAAGGTCAGCATTTGGCACTGCGTTGTGTGGGGGTCTGCAGAAGCACAGGGTGTCCTGCCAGACTACCTCTTCCGATGTAAAAAAGAGATGCCAGGGAACATGGCATATGGGGAAAATGGTTTCGTTGCATCATGACCTTATGGATCCAAGGAGCATGCCCAGACCACCCAAGGTGTGTTGGGCAGAATCACTCTGGGAGTGAGAAGGGAGAGATTTTTTTAAAAAAAAATGTTTGGAAAGTTTCACATTTCTACTGTCTTTTCTAAAGCAAATTGCTACAGTTAACCCTTGACAGAACCTTCTCTTGGCAAATGGATTCAAACGGTGTACTATGAAATCATGTATCAAGCATGAGCTTAAAAATAACAATGGCGCAACGGGGATGTGGCTCCCTTGGTAGAGCACTTCCCCTAGCACCAGAGGAACTGGGCGTGGTGGTGCATGCCTGTAATCCCAGCACTGGGAATGTGGAGGCAGGAGGCCATCCTCAGCTTTATGGCCAGTTGAGGCCAGTCTAGGATAATTAAGACCCTGTCTTATAATAAATAACCCACAACCCCATGGGGAATAACAACAGTCGCACTGAGGTGGGCCTCACCAGAATGGGGGCAGAAAAGAGGGAAATGATGGCACCAACATGTGATGTGTCCATACAAATTATATATTTAATAAAAAATTAAAAAATGACGAGAGCAGTCAGTGCAAAGAAAGGATGAGCATTGATGTCTTGAATTTATGTGTCACACAGAAACCCATGTCATGAGTAAGAAAACTGTGATAGTAGGCAAAGCCTCTGAGAAAACCCTCTTTCCTTTGAATGCATAAGAGGTGGCTTGAAAATAATATGACCCCTCACTGGGGCTGTGGGTCAGTGGCAGAGTGCTTGCATGGCAGGCATGAGATTCTGGGTTCAATCCCAAGCAACACCAAAACCAAACCAAACCAACCAACACAAAGAAACTCACCCAAAAAAGGGGGTTGGGGAGATGGCTAAGTCATTAAAGGTGCTTGTTTGTAAAGTCTGCTGTCCTGGGTTCACTTTCCCAATACCTGCATAAAGGTAGCTGCACAAAGCGGCACATGTGGCTGGAGTTCATTTGCAGTGGCAAGAGGCCCTGGTGAGCACCCCGTCATTCTCGCTCTCTCTTTTTTTGTTTTTAATTTTTATTTGAGAGCGACAGACAGAGAGAGAAAAAGGCAGAGGGAGAGAGAGAGAGAATGCGCATGCCAGGGCCTCCAGCCACTGCAAACAAACTCCAGATGCATGACCCCCCTTGTGCATCTGGCTAATGTGGGTCCTGGGGAATCAAGCCTTAAACCAGGGTCCTTAGGCTTCACAGGCAAGTGCTTAACCACTAAGCCATCTCTCCAGCCCTTATTCTCTCTCTTTTAAATAAAGAAAAAAAATAACTAGCAAAACAACAAAAACCTCAAATTACTTTTTCATATATATATATATATATATATATATATATATATATATATATGAAGAATCCTACTGCTGTTGGTATAAAATTCTACTGGACTTTGTGTAGGAAATTAAGGAATTAAAAAAAGTACTTGATAGGAAGCGGAGAAATCTCTGCACATTGAAAAATGGATTTTCTCCCTCCCACACCCTGTGTGTGTGTGTGTGTGTGTGTGTGTGTGTGTGTCCTTTTGTCAGATGGAACACAAAATCCAATTTCTTTCTCATCTGGAGTCAGGTGCACTACCATTGTGCCACAGGGTCACATCTTTCTCATTTAAAGATACCAAATAAATCCTTAGGGAAAGGACGGTTTTCCCCCATTTTCTCAAGCCAAGCAACTAGGGCTGTAGGGTTTAAACACCTTTTAGGATTGGCTTCATAACTGAGGACCTGCAGTCCCTGCTAGGCCAGATGAGTGAGAGTAGGCCAAGTCCAAGCCTGAGGGAGGACTGATGTCACATTAGGCTCTCATGGGTCAAGCCAAGGGATTTTTTTTTTTTTTATGAGGTAGGGTCTCACTTTAGCCCAGGCTGACCTGGAATTCACTATGTAATCCTAGGGTGGCCTTGGACTCACAGTGATTCGCCTACCTCTGCCTCCCAAGGGCTGGGATTAAAGGCGTGCACCACCACGCCAGGCAAAGAATTTTTTTTTTTTTTTTTTTTTTTGGTTTTTCGAGGTAGGGTCTCACTTTAGCCCAGGCTGACCTGGAATTCACTATGGAGTCTCAGGGTGGCCTCGAACTCATGGCAATCCTCCTACCTCTGCCTCCTGAGTGCTGGGATTAAAGGCGTGTGCTACCACGCCTGGATAGAATTTTTTTTTTTTATACAAGAGAAGCTAGCTATTAAAGCTTTCTATGCCATTTTAGGGTGCACATTCTTGTCTTTCACTAGATAAAAAGTAATTCAAAAGAGATTAGCCCTCTGTCAGTTAGATATTCAATAAATATTTTCTCCCATTCTGTGGGTAATCGATTGGCTTTGCTTATTGTATGTTTGTCTGTGAAGAAACTCTTCAGCTTCATGTGATCCCATTGGTTGAGTGACTGTTTAAGATCCTGTGCTACTGGGGTTTTGTTCAGGAAGTCTTTTTTCATTCCTATATCTTGGAAGATTCCTCCTATATTTTCTTCCAGTATTAGCCGAGTTTCCAGTCTTATATTGAGGTCTTTGATCCATTTGGACTTGAGTGTAGGGCATGGTGAGATGCATGGATCAAGTTTCAATTTCCTGCATATGGTTATCCAGTTTGTCCTGCACCATTTGTTGAAGATGCTATCTTTTTTTCCAGCCTATATTGTTAGGGCCTTTGTCAAATATCAAGTAGCTGTATTTGCTAGACCCAAAGTCCAGGTCTTATTGGCCACAGTCATGCCAGAGCTGACACAGCTCCAGCCCTCATCCAATGATACAATGCTGCCAACCAGGGGGCTGGGGTGCCCAATCCCAGTCGTAAACTGATGGACCTGTGCGACTTCATCTAGACTCCTGTTAGTCAGGTTCTCTCGTGACTAATGACGCAGCACAGGCTTTCAAGACTACACTGACTCTGGAATCAGATCTGAGGCCTTGTCTCACACAGGAACTAAAAACTGAGTTAACTGATTACTACAGAACAGTAATGTATAGAATGATCATTATGCCCCCCCCAAAAAACTTTAAAGTATATTTGTGGCAAGTATAATAGTTTTGTTTATCCACAAATATTAAAACCAAGAGAAATAATAAAGAAAATAGTACATCACACTTCCAGGTATGAGATTTGTATTTTAAACAATTTCTTAAATGAGGTTTTTATGTTGCTTTTGTATTCAGTACTCCTTTTAAAACAAATTTCTCGTGCCCTTGCTGAAAGATCACTGATATCCACTGTATGTTCTAAGTAGTCAAAATAAACTTGTGAGGCTTACGGCTGGGGAGATGGTTCAGTGGATAAAGTACTTGGCCCAAAAGCATGAGGAATGGACTTTGGATCCTTAGCACACCCTTAAAAGCAGCAGGTGTCTGTAATCCCAGAGTGCCTGCAGCCAGATAGGCAGTGGGGTCAGGAGCATTCCCAGCTAGGCTAGCAAACATAGCCAGTGACCACAAGATACCTTGCCTCTGATGAGGTGGTGGGTGAGGCCTCACACACTAAGCTGTCCTCTGCCCTGCACACGTGTGCTATGGCATGTGCATGCCTGTGCATACACACACGTGAAAAGAATTATGAAGCTTGTTCACTGAGAGTTTAAACTGTTATAATATTACTTTTCCTCTTTTCAAAATATAAATACAATGCCAGGTGTGGTGGCACATGCCATTAATCTCAGCGCTCAAGAACCTTGCTCTTTTCTACCTCTAGCCAATCAGACACAAAACCGAAAGTGTTACACAGTTGATACAGTTTTCTACAAAGTATCTAGGTATTCCAGTATTATTTAAAAAAATACAATTTGCATACACTGATAGCATGGATCAAGCTTTTATTTAATCAGAAGGTTAGCCAAGCTAGTGCAAACGAGAGTATCAAACTGGCACATATGGTAAGTAAAACAATAAATAAAAACTAAAATTAGATTGCTAAATCATATGCAAATGTGGTTAGTGCCTCTACATGGCAACAGACCCAGCTTCTCCTCCTGTCAGAAATTATTTGCAGTTACCCATTTCTACAAGTTCAACAGCTAACTTCATAGATCCTGACTAACAAATTACTCAAAGAAAGTTACATTCTCCAATCACATGACCCCAAGACAGACTTAGTTACATGCTATTAAATAACAGATTATTTTCTTGCCTTTCTCCAAATTTCTCATACCTTTTTAAAAAAAGTAGTTTAATTTGCTGGGTGTGGTGGTACATGCCTTTATTCCCAGCATTCAAGAGACAGAGGTAGGAGGATTGCTCTAAATCAAGGGAGTTTGGGATTACATAGTGAATTCCAGGTTAGCTTGGGCTAGAGCAAGATCTTACCTCAAAAACACTAAAACCGAACAGAACAGAACAGAAGTATTTTTATGCATTTATTTGAGAGACAGCATAGAGAGTATGGACACACCAGAGCCTCCTACCACTGAAAACAAACTCCAGACACATGCGCCACTTTGTGAATTTGGGCACTAGGGAATTGAATGCAGGTCTTCAGGCTTTGCAAACAAGCTCCTTTCACCACTGAGCCATTTCTGCAGCCCTCATACTTTTCCTTAATATGGGTTATAAAAAAATGAGCATTTAATTTTAAAAAGTATGTGATGATACAATGTGCATGCTTTGGCAAGCTTTGACAAATGATTATGAGACATCACAGCCCATTGAGAGATATCTATATCTCTCAAGGTCTCTTTTCCTTAAATATTAAAGTCATTGGTTTATTTTTTTCTACCAGCTTCTGAGTGATGCGGTTGGATACTGCCCTCCTTGGCTGTGTCCTCGTCCGGATCTCATGTGGCTCTGCCGTGGAAGCTGATCACATCTTTCTGAATGCTAACACCTTGTGCCCACACTGGGAAACAGGCCTCCTGTGACTGAAGGGGAGCCCCATCCGGCTACTCTTCCAACGTCGCACTCCATGTCAGACTGTGCAGATGGCGCTGACTCACCTGTTATTTTTGATGTTAATAGGAGTATGACACAGAGAAAATGTTTAACCATAAGCTACCTGTCATCATCCCCATTCTCCCAGGGAAGAGGGCCCAGACAGGAAAGCCTTTGTGACAGACTTCTTTGTGGATAGGATTCAGCTTTTTCCCTGATCTCCTGCTGACACACCCGCATTTCTCAGCAACTGCTCCATTCATACCCACACTGAGTGACTTGATTGCCTTTGTGAAGAACACTTCCTTGTTCATAGGTAAGTGCATGATCACCTACTGTGCCATCTCTAAGCAGCAGCTCCCATGACATAGCATTTCTGAAACTGTCAATGATCCAGGTTTGATTATCTTCTCTGGGGGCATCATCATGATACCCAGAGATGAACATCAAATTCCAAGATAAACCTGCTCCTTAATTCTGTTTCCCACCTCTGTTCCATTTGAAAACTTCCAACTGCCAAAGCCAGCACTTAAAGACACATACATTTCCCAAGGACAAAGCTATTTTCCAGAGAAGAAGAGAGGCTTATTTAAACCTAGTAATTGGTTCTCCTTTGTCATTCTTCTAAACCATGCTCCTTTCAAACATTCTTGAGCTAGCTGCCCTTTCTCAGCCCCTTCCAATAGGGAAGGAATTGAGCAAACTTTGAAATGATCACATTTCTATCTTATGTTCCTTAAGTACAAGCAAGAGCCATAGAAGAATTTCTTTTCCTCATCCCACGGTTCATCTCCCCTTCTCCAGGAATCAGCAAGAGAGTTCTTCCAGTTAAACTTCCAGTTAAACTGTTTGGCAAGAAAATGGTGAAGAGTTTTTCAGCATTGTTATGAGTTGAATTGTGACCCCCTGAAGACATATTGAGACCTGAACCTCCAGTACTTGTGGCTTCAGTGAAGTGTAGGGTTAATCAACAACTCAAGATGATGCTGAGTTAGGAAGGGTCCTCATTCAATGTCACTGGGGTCCTTATAATGGAAAAAGGGGAAAAAACACAGACACACATATGATTGCACACACACACACACACACACACACACACACACACACACGCACACACGCACACATACAGATGGGTCTGTCAATATGGAGGTAGAAAATTAGGTTTCCACTAAGCCAAGTAGCACCTGAAACTACAGTAAAGTTGAAGAGGTCAGGAAGGACCCCCCCCCTCAGATACATGGGAAAGAGCACACCTTAGCCAACATCTTGACTTGAAATTTCTGGCCTCCAGCACTGTGATGAAATAAAAGTTTGTTATTTCAAGCCATCCCGTTTGTGATCCATTGTTACAACACTGTCATTGTCATCTCAAGCACCATGAGTGCCACCTGCTACATGACATTTGCTGGGCCACTTACTTGACTAACTGTGTGTACTGGAGTCCAAATTTCTGGGTACAAATTTTCCATCACAATTACTAGTTATGTGACCCCTGGTAAGTTTCCAGTCACCTGTTATTTCTATTTTCTCAAGTCATTACAATAGCCTTAAATGCTACATGTTGATATTCCTGCCTAAGAATATCACAGCATAGCAAAGTTCACAGACTTACAGTTAGTTTTTAAAATATGTCTAGCTTGGGCTGGAGATATGGCTTAGTGGTTAAGGCACTTGCCTGTAAAACCTAATGACCCGGGTTCAGTTCTCCAGTACCTATGTAAGCCAGATGCAGAAGGTGATGCATGCATCTGGAGTTTGTTTGCAGTGGCTAGAGGTCCTGGCATGCTCATTTTCTTTTCTCTCTCTCCCATAAATAAAAATTTAAAAAAATTTGAAAAAATGTCTTTTTACTTTGGAATAGATTAAAATTATGTAAAAATTACGTAATTACATAATTACATAATTTAGTGGCTCAACACTTGCACACAACCCTGGCTTTGGCCAAGGGCACCTGAGAAAACAAAACAAGAATAGGACAATGAATGCTCACATTCCCTTCATCCAGACTTTCCAATTGTTACTTATTTGGTTTTGCCATTTTTTTTTATCATTGACTTTCTTTTTGTACATAATGTATATTATTGACTTTTTAAAATTATAATTTTATTCCCAAATCACCTTGGAATTCTAGACATATGTCCTATTCTCTTTAATGCTTCATTATGTAGCTTCTCACATAACACTTGCTCCCCTCCTAAAACTGTAACCATGGAAATGAGGAAATGGAAGGTTGATGTCGTATCCTGTTGGAGGCTTCACCCCCCACCAGTACTGGGAGTGGAGTTCAGGGTCTTACACATGCACATACTAGGCAAGGGCGATGCTCCCCTAGCCAGCCCCATGTGCTTTTAAGCAGTTAGAGTATATTCTAGCCAACATCTTGTGCGAGAATAATGTGTATATACAGACAGGGGCAGAGGTCACATGCGCCTCCTGGGGATCTTCTGCTGGTGAGCACACCTCCATTACCATCAGGCAATCATGGAAACAGTCATTATCAGCAGCAGGGAGCCTCACCCTGTGCCCCATCCAATTCACTTCCTCATCCTCAGAGCCATCCATTATCTTGACTTCTATTGCCCTAAATTATTTTTGCCTGCTTTTGAACTTTATATAAAGTTCTTTATATTTAAAAAAAAAAACTAACTTATTTTACTCATATTGTGTGTGTGAAGTCCATTATTATTTTTTAAAATTTATTTATTTTTATTTATTTATTTGAGAGAGAGAGAGAGAGAGAGAGAGAGAGAGAGAGAGAGAGAGAGAGAGAATAAGCTTTCCAGGGCTTCCAGCCACTGAAAAGACTCCAGATGGGTGTGCCCCCTTGTGCATCTGGCTAGTGTGGGTCCTGAGGAATCAAGCCTTGAACCGGGGTCCTTAGGTTTCACAGGCAAGTGGTTAACCACCAAGCCCTGAAGTCCATTATTTTTGTTGAGTATATCTGTAATTTGTTGACTTCTTGTTATGTAGCACTTGTGTGTGTGTGTGTGTGTGTGTGTGTGTGTGTGTGTGTGTGTGACTACATACAATTTTATCTATTCTGTTGTCACTGAACTTGAACTTGTGAATTGGTCTTGTTTCGGGGACTATTATTCATGTTTTTGCACATATGTACACATTGTGGCTTCAAATAGCTGGTTTCATTACTGGAAGTTGAATGATCAGGACATACCGTGTGCTTAAGCTCAGTTACTTGCTGTATTGTCACACAGTTCATAAGGTGACTGTCACGTGTACAAGTGTTTCAGTGGCCTCATATCCTTATAAGCACGTGTTGCTATCATCCTTTCCCTTCCAGACCTCTTGGTGGCTATTCAGCGCTATCTCATTGTGATTTTAATTTGAATTACTCTGATCACTAAATAAGAATAAGTGTGTTTTCATATCTTTTTTTCTTTCCTTCCTTCCTTCGTTCTTTCTTTATTTTTTTGATGTCGGGTCTTGCTCTAGCCCAGGCTGATCTGGATTTCACTATGTAGTCTCAGGCTGACCTCAAACTCACGGTGATCCTCTTATCTTTGTCATCCTGAATGCTGGGATTAGAGGTGTGTGCCCCCACACCTGGCTCTTTTCATGTCTTTACAGAGTCCCTTGGGGATATGCCAGTAACTACTAGGCAGTAAATTTCTAACCCAATCCCAGAGTTGTTGTTCTATTTTTTCCTTGTTATTCTAACTTGCTTACACATCATGGAATAAAGAAAGGTTTACTTGGCAGAACTAAGTACATAGTCTAATAATGATAATGCTGTTACTATACCAGTTTCAGTTGTTTAATTATTTATCAAACAAATAACAAATTGCTCCAACTGTCTCCCCTGCTCCCCCCAAAATATCCCACACAAATTACTCCAAAACTTAGTGGCTTAAAATAATAGTATGTCCTATCTCTATCACTGGTTTCCTGAAGGCCAAGAATTTGTGAGTACCTTGGTTAGGTGTTTCCTGAGATCGCCGTCCATCTCAGCTGTGGTATTTGACAGGGTGGTGGAGGACTTACTTCACAGCAGCTGATGCCTGCTGGTGGTGGGAGGTCTCATCTACTGTCCTTACCACACAGCCCTCTCCTCAGGCCGCTCCAGTGTCCTCACCACAAGGTGCTTGATATTCACCATAAAAATGATCTGAGAGAGAGAGAGGAGTGGAACTACAACGTGGAGGCCACACTCCATCAAGTTCAGTGTCTTGGTACCATCTGGGAGATTGGCTTCTATAGTTAACATAAACTAATTTTTTTTTTTTTGGTTGAGCCAAGTCTGATGGACCCTGAAACCATCTTCACAGAGTAACAATTCACCAGAAGGAGAATGCCCAAGTGTTTTGTGACATCAATGCCATGTAATAGTATGCATGCATTGAAAATTATGTTCTCTGAAAAAAACCAAACTATGTTTTCCAGGCTGGGGAGATGGCTTCGAGGTTATAGGTGCTTACTTGAAAATTATGTTCTGAAATAATTTTTATCTTCATGTGTGTTTGTATGATGTATGTGTGTATGGTATGTGTGCGCATTTGCATGTTCATGTGTGTGAGTGTTGGCATGTGTGTGGTCGAAGGGCACCCTTGGGTCTTGTTCCTCAGCTTCCACACTGTTGGAGGCAGGGCCTCTCGCTGTGCTGCATTCTTTGTACCAGGGTAGCTGGCCTGTGAGTTTCTGGGGAGACACGTGCCTCCCAGCTGCAGGGGTGCTGACGTGACAGGTGCTCAGCTCACCATGACCAGCTTTGTGCAGGTTCCGAGGCTTTGGACTCAGGTCTTCATTTTTACACAGCAAGCACGTAATCCACTGAGCCATCTCTTGAATCCTCGGATCATTCTTATTAAGTTTTGGAAACACACACATACACACACACATATATTTTTTGGTTTTTCGAGGTAGGGTCTCACTCTAGCCCAGGCTGACCTGGAATTCACTATGGAGTCTCAGGGTGGTCTCGAACTCACAGTGCTCCTCCTACCTCTGCCTCCCGAGTGCTGGGATTAAAGGCATGCGCCACCACGCCTTGCTTGAAAGTATTTATATTTTGATAGTAAGCAAAAGAATCAGGAACCTACACATGGTCTCTGCTATATATATAAATCAATATATAGGAATATCCAGAAAAACCAAATTAGTATGTGGAAATAGAAATACTGCTTACGCTAAACGTGGTTAGACTATAGATGATTCTCTCTTTTGGTACATTACTGTAGTAAATATGTATTGCTTTTTTTGTTTTTTTTTTTTTGAGGTAGGTTATCAGCCTAGCCCAGATTGACCTGAAATTCTCTATGTAGTCTCAGCGTAGCCTCGAACTCATGGCAATCCTCCTTCCTTGGCTTCCCAAGGGCTGGGATTAAAGGTGTGCACCACTACACTGGGCTTGTATTGCTTTTATACTTAGAAAAAAAGTCACAAAGACCTTTAAAATAATATGAGAGAAACTATAAAAACTTGGTTTTTAGGATTAAAAGAATTATATCACTTAATCACTGTTGTATCTATTAATACAGGGCAAACCCTTTCATTTGTGATCAGCCTGTGATGTGTTGGCTATCAGATGGCCAGATACAAAGTCATATTTTCTTGTTTGCTGAATTCCCTTTCTTTATCTCCTTATGTTTGAGATAAAGTAGAAAGTGTTTCTCATTGGGAGGTTGGAATTTGAATGAGACTGCTGCTTTTCTCAGCTTAAAGAAGATAAACGGAGTTATCAGGTAATGTTTTCTTTCACCTAAGGATGTTGGTCCCACTCCAGCAATTGGAATTGATTGAGCTCAAGTCCAGCAAATTTAAAAGCCTTACGCTGGGGATCTACTCACTCTGAATTTTACAAATCAATGGATAAATGCAAAACAAAAACATATTACATGGGCCTTAATGCTTATCAGTTTGGAGAGATAAACACTTGTAAACAGGCACTTTCAACTGTGAGCTTCAATAATATCACAGTGAGATCTGTATTGGATGATAAAAATATGTATAGACCTATAAAGACAGAACAAACCCAAAGGAAAATGGTACATTAAAAAAAAACAACCTTAGCTTTTTATTTATAGTCTCAATTAAATTTTGTTTCATCAGTCTACACTGAAGTCATCTCTGGTGATGTTTGATAGCATTTTTATTACTGTCTATAGAATGTTGTAGCACCACATGAGAAAAGTGTGTGGTCGGTATTTGATTAAATCATACTGCTTCATGGAAGCCTGTGAACCAAAGAATCAGGTAAGAAGAAACGACAGGGTGGAGGAGCTAGCTCAGCAGTCATAGGCCCTTACTTACAAAGCCTGACCATCCAGGTTCAATTCCCCATTTCCCACAAAAAGGCAGATGCACAAAGTGGTGCATATTACTGGAGTTTGTCTGCAGTGGCAAGAGGCCCTGGTGTGCCCATCCTCAATCTCTCTCTGCTTGCTAATAAATAAATAATTTGACAAGGACATTAAATAGCATTAAAGCTGATGAATATAATGGGTTTAACTAATTTGTTACTCCTGAAGAAGTCAAATCTGAATCTTTACATTAAATTTAATTTTTTAAAATTTATCTCTTCACAAGCAGAGAGAAATAGAAGAGAGGCAGACAAAGAAACAATGAGCACCCCAGGGCCTCCAGCTGCTGCAAACGAACTCCAGATGCACATGTCACTTTGTGTATCTGGCTTTACCTGTGTACTGGAGAATTGAATCTGGATCATTAGGCTTTGCAGGCAAGTGTCTTAACTGCTGATCCATCCCTCCAGCCCACCATTAAATTTAGACTTCAGAGTTCTACTGAGATGAACCAAACTGGATGAAAAGTTAATATTTATGAGGGATGTTTACTTTTCCTTAAACTAAAACAAAACAAAACAACAACAAAAAACAACCACCAGAAACACAAAAACACAGTTGTTAGATTTCAAACAGTAGACCTAAGAATCTTAACATGTAGCTC
This sequence comes from Jaculus jaculus, assembly GCF_020740685.1. Lineage (NCBI taxonomy): Eukaryota > Metazoa > Chordata > Mammalia > Rodentia > Dipodidae > Jaculus > Jaculus jaculus. Next base: position 25,321,499 of record NC_059105.1, read on the forward strand.
AGTTCTTTACAAATGGCTTTCAGTGATGGACTCTCACTTTGTTGTAGACTGATGCTTTTATCAAATATAGTAAAATTGGGCTGGAGAGATGGCTTAGTGGTTAAGCGCTTGCCTGTGAAGCCTAAGGATCCCGGTTCAAGGCTCGATTCTCCAGGACCCACGTTAGCCAGATGCACAAGGGGGCGCACGCATCTGGAGTTCGTTTGCAGTGGCTGGAGGCCCTGGCGTGCCCCTTCTGTCTCTTATCTGCCTCTTTCTCTCTCTCTCTGTTGCTTTCAAAATAAATAAAAATAAACAAAAATATTAAAAAATATATAGTAAAATTGATGGACTAGAGTGATGGAAAAATCAAAAGGAAGACATGCAAAAAATACTTAAAATTTAAAAAAATTATTTAGATATGGACATATTTAGTATGTAAACCACACATGTTGGTACCATCCTTTTCCTACTCCCTGCTCCTTTTCTGAGGAGGCCTTCCTCATTGGGGATGCAGGTCAATCCCATGGGGACTGTGGATCATGCAATATGTGGGGAGAGAGGCTATGTCTCTGTGCCAAATGTCCCAGCTTGTGGCTCTAACAATCTCTCTGCCCCCTCTTCTGCAAAATTCCCTGAGCTATGATGGGAGCATTTTAAATCTACTTCAGTGATGGGCACTTAGGAGCCTCTGGATCTCTGGTTTGGTAGGTCTTGACTGTCCTCAGTGTCTATCTCCATCACCCTTGTGCTGATATCAGATTCACTAAGAAAGCAGCATTCTTGCTCATTTTCCCAAATCCTCTGTGGTTTCAGCTGGGACTGGGGTGGAGTGCGCTGGGTCCTTTATCTCCTCAGTTCAAGTTCCCATCTGACAAAGTGAAACAGATTCTCCAATGGAGAATAAAGTCAGCACCCATTAAGTGGTATAACCATTATTAATTTAGAGGGAATTAAAAGGGTGTAGACCCTCTTATAGTCTAAGGTTAATGGGAGCTTGGCAACAGAAAACAGAATCATTATTTGGATATGATTCTGACTTGTTTCTTAGTTTCTGATATGGTTTTCTTTCCACTGAGCAGATTTGTTAGCCAGTCTAAGAGCAGTTGGTTACCCACTTTGGCTGTGTGCCACTATTGCACTGTATAAGCATCACATAAGGTTGTTTACTTCTGAGTTGCTTAGACTTTGAGTTGCTTGGACAGATCTTGGCCACTTTCCCCCAGTAGCTCATATAGCACCTTCCAGCACTGGATGGGCAAATTACGTGGGCACTGGCTCTCCTCTGGATTCCAACCAGGTCTGTCCATGGTCCGTGCCAACAGCATATGGTGTCTTCAGCAGTAGGGTCTTACATTTAACCTCTGGTGGGTAATCAAAGTGCTCTGATAGAAGTCTGTCTTGTTTGTTTTGGGAGATCTAGTAGGTCTCTCTGATCAACAGCTTATTGTAGATGTAGACCACATCCTGGTATAAGGAGTTACAGGCCAACTCCAAGGGAAAAGAGAAAAGAAAAATACAGAAGAAAGAGAAACAGGAAAAATTTGACTTTAGGTTTTGTCTCACCCTTCCCAGGGCCCTTCAATTCAGATGCTCCCCCTAAGGTCTTCTTGAGGGTTTCACCTTTTAGTCTGACTTCCAGGATCTAGGATTCTATGGTACCAGTTTAATTTTGGTTCAATTTTGTGTCCCTCCATCCTTTCCCTTTCCCCAAGTCCTACTTTCCCTATTGTCCAAGCCTTGATATGCAGTTCAGGTACATTAACAACTTGGGCTGATCCAGGTTAGGAACCGCAGATGAATAAGACCATGTGACAGTTGTCTTTCTGTGATTTTGGGAGTTCGCTTAGAATAATCTGTTCCAAGTTTGACCATTTTTCTACAAATTTCAGTGTGTCATTTTTTAATTACTGCTGAGTAGAATTCCATTGTGTAGATATATCACATCTTGGTTATCCATTCATCCAATGATGGGCACCTGGGTTGATTCCAGTTTTTAGCTATTGTGAATTGATCAGCTATAAGCATGGTTGAGCAATATCTGGAGCTGAGATGTGGAGCTGTTAGGGTAAATGCGTACTAAGGGAATAACAGGGTCTGTTGGTAGCTCTGTATTTATCCTTTTCAGGAGCCTTCATATTGATTTCCTTAATGGTTGTACCAGCTTACATTCCCACCAACAGTGAATGAGTGTTCATATTTCTTTACATCCTCTACATTTTTTTTTTTTTTTTTTTTTAAGCTCAGGCTGACCTGGAATTCACTAGCTAGTCTCAGGGTGGCCTTGTACTCATGGTGGCAATTCTCCTTCTTCTGCCTCTTGAGTGCTGGGATTAAAGGCGTGTGCTACCACGCCTGGCTTCATTTGATTTTTTAATGTTTGCTATCCTTACTAGGGTAAGGTGGAATCTCATAGTTATTTTAATTTGCATTTCCCTAATGGTTAGGGATGTTGAACATTTTCTTAAGTGTACGTGTTAGCCATATGTAATTCTTCCTCTGAGAACTCCCTATTAAGTTCTCTGCCCCTCTTTTGGAGTGAGTTGTTTGATTTTTGTTTGTTTGTTTGTTTGTTTAGCGTTTTTGAGTTCTTTGTTGATTCTAGATATTAAGCTTCTGTCAGTGGTATAGCTGGCAAAGATTTTCTCCTGTTCAATTGGTAATGTATTGGCTCTGCTTATGGTATGTTTGTCTGTGCAAAATCTTCATGAGATCTATTGGTTGAGTGCATATTTAATTTTCTGGGCTACTGGGGTTTTGGTCAGGAAGTCTTTTCCCAGCCCTATATCATGGAGAGTGTCTCCTATTTTTTTCTTCCAGTAGTTGAAGAGTTTCAGGTCTTATATTGAGGTCTTTAATCCGTTTGGACTTGATTTTCATGTTTGGCAAAATGAGTGGGTCTAATTTCATTTTTCTACCTATGGTCATCCAGTTTGTCCAATACCATTTGTTGAAGATACTGTCTTTTCTCCAGTCATTATTGCCACCTTTGTCAGAGATCAAGCAGCCGTAGTTACTTGCCCTAAGGTCTGGGTCTTCAATTCTTTTTTTTTTTTTTTTTTTTTTTTTTTTTTTTTTTTTTTTTAATTTAATTTATTAGTTTTCTTTTCAGTAAATACAGGCAGTTTGGTACCATTATTTAGGCTCATCTGTGATCTACCCCCTCCCATTAGACCCTCCTTATTATTGAAAATGGGTCGTGCATTGTGGAGTTAGCCCCCAGTTATTAGTATGATAAATGTCTCTGAAGATCATGACCCAACATGTAACTCTGACATTCTTTCCGCCCCCTCTTCCGCAAGATTTCCCTGAGCCATGTTGGGTTCATTTTTGGTCTGCTTCAGTGCTGAGGTGTTGGGGGCCTCTGAGGCTCTGGCTCTCTGATTTGGTAGGAGTTGATTTTTCTCTGCATTGATCTCCTTCCCCTTTGTGCTGGTATCCAGTTCACAGGAAAACATCACCCTTGCTTATTTCGCCAGTTGTCCTTAGTTTCAGTTGGGCCCCTTCTGAGGTATGTTGGGGCAGCTCTCTTCTTAGGATCTGCATCTATCTGGAAAAGAGAAGCAGATTCTCCAACGGAGAGTAAGTTAGCACCCAGAAAATTGAGATAACACTTACTTTTTTGATAGACAGTTTGATAGGTGTAGGCCCTCTTATACCCCGTGATTGATGGTAGCTTGATATTGTAGAGTGGGCTTGTGTTTGGGTATGGTTCTGACTTGTTTCCCACCTCCAGCTAAGGGTCTAGTACCACTGAGTGGATCAGTTAGCCAAATCAAGAGCAATTGATTCCTCACCATGGCTGTGTACCACTATTGCACTTGTGTGGGTATCACATCCAGTTAATTGTTGCTACTTAGGTTAAACAATGTGTTGCTTGGACAGATCTTGGTCACTTCCCCCAGTCGCCTATGTAGCGCCTTCTGGCACTAGACACGCTGACTGTCTGGGGACTGACTCTCTCCTGGCTTCCAGCCATGTCATTCCATTTTACGTGCCAGCTGCGTATGGAGTCTTCAGCAATAGGGTCTTACCACTGGCCTTTGGTGGGTCATCAATTACTCTGACAGAAGTCTGTCATTGTTTTGGGAAACCTTGTAGGTTTCTCTGATCAAAAGCTCATTGTGGATTGTAGGCCCAAGCTGGAAGTGGGGGTTACAGGTCAGTGTCCACTAAGAAATTGAGGAAAAAGATAACTAATATACCAGAGTTAGAGAGGAGAGAGGGGGAGAGGGAGGGAAGGAAGATGTAGGAGATTTAGGTCAGTCTTGATCCTACCCTCTCCAGTGTCTTGTGGTTCAGGTGTTTCCTGTAAGGGACTAGTGAAGGTTCAGTCATTTGGTCTGTCTTTTAGGAAGTAGAATTTTATGGTACCATTGCCGTTTGGGTCCGGATTACTATTTTCCACCCTTTGATTCCCTCCCCGCCCACCCATCCATCTTATTGTCTAGTCCATGAGGTGCTTGCTGGGTATGTAACCAAAACCCCAGTAGCCCAGAAAATTAAATATGCACTCAACCAATAGATCTCATGAAGATTTTGCACAGACAAACATACCATAAGCAGAGCCAATACATTACCAATTGAACAGGAGAAAATCTTTGCCAGCTATACCACTGACAGAAGCTTAATATCTAGAATCAACAAAGAACTCAAAAACGCTAAACAAACAAACAAACAAACAAAAATCAAACAACTCACTCCAAAAGAGGGGCAGGGTCTTCAATTCTGTTCCATTGGTTTATGTTTCTATTTTTATTTCAGTACCATGATGTTTTTGTCACTATGGCTTTGTAATATAGCTTTAGATTGGGTATGGTGAAACAGCCAGAGTTGTTTTTTTTCTCTCTCTCTCTCTCTCTTTCTTTCTTTCTTTCTTTTTTTTTTTTTTGCTGAGGATATGTTTGGATATCTGAGGCTTTTTGCCATTCCATATGAAGTTTGAGATTATTTTTTCCAATCTCTGTGAATAACAATGGTGATATTTTTATTGGTATTGCTTTAAATCTGTATATTGCTTTTTGTAGAATTGCCATTTTTACAATATTAATTCTACCTATCTAGGAGTATGGGAGGTCTTTCCATCTTCTCAAGTCCTCCTCTATTTCTTCATTGTTTTTATGTTTTCATTGTATAGGTCTTTCACAACCTTGGTTAGTGCTATTCCAAAGTATTTAATTTTTTTGGTTACTATTGAAAATGGGATAGCCTCACTGATTTTTTTCACTGCATATTTGTCCTTTACATAAAGAAAGGCTACTGATCTTGTGCATTGATTTTGTATCCTGCCACTTTGTTAAAGGAATTTATCACCTTTAGAAGTTTTGAGGTGGAGGCTTTCAGGTCACTTACATATAGGATCATGCCATCTGCAAATAGGGCTAACTTGACTTCTGCCTTTCCAATTTTAATCCCTTTTATTTCTTTCTTCTGTTTCATTGCTTGGGCTAGTACTTCTAGTACTATGTTGAAGAGCAGTGGTGAGAGTGAGCACCCAATCTTGTTCCCAATCTCAGCAGGAACTTCTTGAGTTTTTCCCTATTAAGTATTATTTGGGCTTTAGGAGCTTTATATATAGCCTTTATTGTATTGAGATAAAAACCCTCTATGCCTATTCTTTCCAGTGTTTTGATCATGAAGTGGTGTATTTTGTCGAAGGGCTTATCTGTATCAATTGAGATGATCACGTGAGTCTTATGGTTCAGATTACTTATGTGGTATGTTACATTGACTGATTTCCATATGTTAAACCATCCCTGCATCCCTGGGTCAAAGCATACTTGATCAATGTGGACAATGCTTTTGATGTGTTGTTGAATTGGGTTTGTAAGGATCTTGTTCGGGATCTTTGCATCTAAGTTCTTTAGGGATATAGGCCTGCAGTTTCATTTCCTTGTTGCATCTCTGTCTGTTTTTGGTAAGAGGGAAATGCTGGCTTCATAAAAGGAGTCAGGGAGGATTCACTGGTCTCTGATTATACAGAACAGTTTGAGAAAAATTGCTTTCAGTTCTTCAACGAAGGTTTGATAGAATTCAGCTGAGAAGCCATCTGGTCCTGGACTTTTCTTTCTGGGGTGGTTTTTGATTACCTTTTCAATCTCTGTGGATGTGAAAAATTTATTTAGGAGATTAATCTGCTCTGAGTTTAGTTTTGGTAGGTGGCATGTATCTAGGAATTCATCCATTTCTTCCAGATTATTTAATTTTGTGGAACAGATGTTTTGGAAGTATGCCCTGAAGATTCTTCCAATTTCATTGACGTCTGTTGTGATCTATCCTTTTGCATTTCTGATTTTGTTAGTTTGAGACTCTCTCTTTCACTTTTTTACATGACCAATTTGACCAGGGATTTATCAATCTTGTTCATTTTTTCAAAGAACCAGATCTTCGTTTCATCAATTTTTAAAATTGTTTTCTTAGTTTCCAATTCATTAATTTCTGCTCTAGTCTTGATTATTTCTTTCTGTCTGGAGCTCTTTGGGTTGGATTCTTCTTGTTTTTCCAGCGTCTTTAGGTGGACAGTCAGGTTATTGATTTGGGATCTTTCTGACTTTGTAATGAAGTGATTTAGGGCTATGAATTTTCCCCTTATGACTGCCTTCATTGTGTCCCATAAGTTTTGGTAGGTTGTGTTTTCATTATCATTCAATTCTAGAAACTTTACAATTTCTTTTTTGATTTCTTCTATGACCCATTCATTGTTGTTTAGTCTCCAGGAGCTGGTGGGGTTCTTGATGTGTCTCTTGTTAATTTCTAGCTTTAACGCATTGTGATCTGACATGATGCAGGAAGTTATTGAAATTTTCCTGACTTTATGAACGCATGTTTTATGGCCTAATATATTGCCAATATTGGAGAAGATTCCATGGACTGCTAAGAAGAATGTGCATTCTGTAGAGTTGGGGTGGGAAATTCTGTAGATATCTATTAGGCCTAGTTGATCTATGATGTTGTTGAGCTCTATTATTTCCTTGTTGATTTTCTGCTTGGATGATCTGTCTATTGATGATAATGGAATATTGAAGTCTCTGACTATGATGGTGTTGGTGTTTATTTGTTTTATTGTTGAATAGATTTTGTTTTATAAATTGTGGTACACCTGTGTTTGGCACATATATATATTTATGATTGTGATGAGATCATGTTGGAATACTCCCTTGATGAAGAAGAAGTGGCCTTCTTTGTTCTTTTTGATTACTTTTGGTTTGAAGTCTGTTTTATCAGAAATTAATATAGCAACACACACTTGTTTTTTATTTCCATTTGCTTGGAATATCATTTTCCCATCTTTCACCCTGGGGAGGTGTCTATCTTTAGTGGTGAGGTCGGTTTCTTGAAGACAGCAGACAGAAGGGTCCAGTTTCTTTTTTTGTTTTTTAAATTATTTTTATTTAGTTATTTGAGAGTGATAGACAGAGAGAAAGAGGCAGAGAGAGAGAGAGAGAGAGAGAGAGAGAGAGAGGGAGAGGTAGAGATAGAGGGAGATAATGGGTGTGCCAGGGCCTCCAGCCACTGCAAACGAACTCCAGATGCATGAGTCCCCTTGTGCATCTGACTTACATTGGTCCTGGGGAATCGAGCTTCAAACCGGGATCCTTAGGCTTCACAGGCAAGCGCTTAACAGCTAAGACATCTCTCCAGCCCCAGGGTCCAGTTTCTTAATCCATCCTGATAACCTTTGTCTTTTGATGGGTGAGTTAAGACCATTAACATTTAAGGTTATTACTGTGAGGTTTGCATTAATCCCTGTCATGATGAGGTGTTTTATAGGATTTAGTGCTTTTTTGTGTTTTGTATTATTTTGAGCATGGTCAATTTTGGTGATTGTGATTTTCTTATTGGCTCTTGAGATTGGTTGTTTGGCTGTTCTGTGTGGAGTATTCCCTCAAGTGTTCTCTGTAGGGTTGGCTTTGTGTTCATATAATCATAGAGTTGACTTTTTTCATGGGAAGTTTTTCTTTGAGGGATATTTTGGTTGGATACTGTAGCTTGGTTTGGAAGCCATAGATTTTTAGACTTTGAAGTATTCCATTCCAGGCCCTTCTGGCTTTTATGGTTTCCACTGAGAAATCTGTTGTAATTCTGATGGGATTTCCTTTGTATGTTGTGAATTGTTTCTGTCTTGCTGCTTTAAACACTCTCTCTTTATTTTCATTGTTAACAGTTTTAACTATGATGTGTCTTGGATAGTTTCTCCTTTGGTCCTGTCTGTTTGGTGTCCTCTGGCCTTCTTGTATCTGGATGGGCCTCTCTTCTGAGAGATTCAGAAACTTTTCTTCAATAATTTTATTGGATATGGTCTCTATTCCTTTGGCCTGGATTTCCTCTCCTTCTGATATACCCATGATCTAGATGTTTTAGGGTGTCTCACAGTTCCCTTGTATTCTGTTCACTTAATTTTTGAATTTAGCAAAGTTTTTGGCCTCTCAATGATTTTCTGCTGTCTTGTCTTCCAGGTCAGAAGCTCTGTCTTCCACATGAGTAACTCTGTTGCTGAGGGGTTCTAGAGAGGGTTTTGTAATTTCTATTTTATTTTTGTCTTCTGTTGTCTTATTTTGCATCATGTCCATCTCTTTTTCGAGGTACAATTTCAATTCAAGTTCTGATTTTCTTGATGCTTTCTGGAGTTCATTCTTGCATTTGATCAAGTCTTCATTAAGCTTAACCAACTGGTTGTTGAGATCTTCCAGTTCTTGACTTACCTTCAATTTATTCATATCTCTTTGGAGGGTTCTAACATTTTCTCCAATCAAGTTACATCTACTCTTAAAAGCTGAAGAGCTAGGAGATGATTCTGTTCATTTTCATTGATATAATTGTTGATTCTTTGATGGTTTGCTTGCAGTTCCCCAGCCATTTTTGTGTTTTGTATTTTGAGATAAGGTCTGCACTAGAGTGGCTGGCCTTGAATTCACTCTAGTTCAGACAAATCTTGAACTTGTGATTGTCCTGCTTCAGTCTCCCAAGTAGCTGGGATCACATACTTTTGCCAATGGCCTGGCTTCATTTGCTTATTTTTCCATAAGCCCATAGCAAACCATCGTCAGGCCCAAACCTGTGTGCAGAGTTCTCTTAGCTTGGTGCTGGCGTGGTGCCTCTGCTTATCTCTCAGCACCATATTGCTGTTGGCCTTAGGCCAGGAGCCTAGTTAGGGAATGGAATGAGGCTGACTTCACTAACCTCACCCCCACCTCTCCTTGGACAGTCTGCAAACTATAATTACACCAGTGTGGGAAAGATCTCCTACCTACAGTGTCCTGATGCAATCGCAGTGTTTATAAACACAGAGGCATGTGTCCTGGAAGTTTAGCCGGCTTTAGTTTCACATGATTGGGCCAATGGGCAGATGGTAGGGGCCCCCAGGAAGGGAACACACAGCTAGATGAGCTAGTCTTTTATATGGATGTGGATGAGACAGTTAAGGACTTCTATACTCTGTGTCTCAATCATGACCACAACAGTGGAGTCTCACACAAGTTTTGCAATCAACAACCACTGGTAACATCGAGTGCTTGCTGGGGCCAGTGCAGACAACTTATTTGTATTTATTTATTTATTTTTTCTCACAGTTTCTTCCTCACTGGTTGATTCTCACACCTAAGAAATGGATGCAGCCCACATAGGGTCCCACTGCTGAGTCATGCCTACCAGACTTGGGCAACATGGGCTGCCGGGCTGCTCTGGACATTGCATGGCAGGTGCTTCAAGTTTAGAGACCTGGCATCTCTGTAGCTGCTGCTGTTTCTCTGGCTTCCTTCTTCAGCCTATAGATTCCCTATGAGGCTGCAGCCCATCACCCACGCTGGGTCCTCAGTATTTTATTTGTGGTAGAGGAGCTTCTAAGAGCTTCTAAGCTGAAACTAATGTTCGATGCCTCTTTACCCAAGGGGATATTGGAAACCTGAAGATGAGGCTATCAGACTTGGGGGCATGAGCCTGGTCCCCTCAGTTCTTTTTCTGCTTGTCATGTTTCCTTCCCCTTATAAAATAAAGGGAGTGGGGGCTGGAGAGATGGCTTAGTGGTTAAGGCGCTTGTCTGAGAAACCTAAGGACCCATGTTCAACTCTCCAGGTCCCATGTAAGCCAGACACAAGGTGATCCAAGTGCACAAGGTTGCACATGCAATTACAGTAGCTGGAGGCCTTGAAACAAAAAGGCCAGTCTGTTGTGCTTGCCTCAAAAAAACACAAACAAACCCCAAAACCAAACAAACAAAATGAACAAACAATAACAACATCAACAACAAAAAATAGGGAGTGGAAAAGCCCATTCATCAAAGCTGCGGCCTCCAGGAGCCCCAAGGAAATGGTAGGCGATAGGAGCTGGGATGTTGGATGCTGGAGGAGATGAGGGGATGGTGAAGGAAGGAGCTTGGTTACTTAGGCCTTGGGCAAGGGCCTTGCTCTCACTGAGTGAAAGAAGGGTGTGGATGAAATGAAATGGATTTGGCTCTACCTCTTGCCTATCCTGGGGGCATCAGTGAACCAGGATGGGCCAGGAGGAGAATTATGGCCCAAGCTTTGGTCAAGTCCTTCCATGAGGAAAGGTGGGGTGAAAAGAATGCAGCTACCAGAAGGGTCCTTACGCTTACCTACCTCCCAGACAGCTCACCCTATGATGGTGAAGGACAGACTTGATTCAGGCATGCCCAGAGTTTCGGTAAGTTACTGAGGTATGGCTGAGCTCTTGCATGCGCTGACAACCTGCTCTCTATAGATGCACTGACAATCTGTAGTGTACTGATGCACAGGTTCTGCAGCACATGGACCTGTTCAAATTCACACATTCCTGACACACCCACCACTCTAGGCATGACCTTGACCCTTCTGGACACAGTAGCCACTTTTGCTAACCCTGAGCACCTGCTCCCTCAGCCTGTCTCAGCTCCTCTTCACAGGGAAGCAGGGGAGGTGGGGACACAATGTTGATGTCATTACAAATCCAAGGATCCAAATCAATCTTCAGCTGTCTTGTACATTCTCTAAATCTCTTGGCTGTGTCTCCCTAAAGCAAGGGCGTGATACTCATGGTTGCTCCAGCCAGGAAGCTTAGACATGTCCATGAAATTCCTATCAAATAAAATGAATTCTTGGTGTTTCAAAATCAAAAGAGTGGCTATATTTGGGAGGAGGAGACATGAGGACACATTCTACGTATTCATCTAGTAGCTGCTTATGTAGCTGTGTTCACATTGTGAAAGGTCCCTGAGCTGACATTTTGGTCTCAAGAACCTTAGGCAATTTGCCTTATTAGCTGGCATATCCTCCATGCCATAGTAGTTGAGCAATGGCTTGGCAAAGGAAACAGATTCTCCCCTAGAGCCCCCCAGAATAAAAGCCTTGCTGACACTCTGGTTTTAGGACTTCTGACCCCCAGAATTACAAGATTAGAAATTAGTTTTGTTTTAAGCTATGAAGCTTAAGGTAATTCATTACAGCAGCAATGGGAAACGAAGATAAGCTTGTTTCAAATGTAACTAGTTTTTGCTGCATATGTGCTAGGTGCTGGGCGGGTCCTGAGCAGACACAGCCAGTGAGCAGGAACACAAGGACTTCAATTCATGTTGGCCTGCATTCAGAAAATAGATTTTTTTTCCCCACAAACTTAGTTTTTTATTTTTTTTTTCTACCCAATGTAAAAGTTATGCTCTGGTAAGACTGGTGCTAAAAACTTTTGACTTTCTGGATCGAGACAATTCCAGAAGCCCAGTACACGATGACTAGTGTGGGTCAGGGCCTGAGACCACGTTCCTGCACTCTGGCTCAAAGCTCCATCAGTAACTTTGTCCCAGTCCGGTATAACGCAATTCGCTAATGAATCACGTTTTCTTCTGGTATTCCATTCATTCCCAACTGGAATCAACCGTCAAGCTGCAGCATGTTACAAATTACTTCTAAAAATGAATCATGGAGCTGGGCGTGGTGGCGCACGCCTTTAATCCCAGCACTTGCAGGAGCCCGAGGTAGGAGGATGGCCACGGGTTCTAGACCACCCGGAGACTACATAGTGAATTCCAGGTCAGCCTGAGCTAGAGTGAGACCCTACCTAGAAAAACAAAGCAAAACAAACAAATAAACAAAAGAATCATGGATTGTGCAATGTCAATCAATCTCTGCAGAATTTTGTTGGTGGCAGGCTTATGGCTATTATAGTTAGTGTCCCCTTGCTAGTGTTCGGCACACTCTCCTGTTGCTATTGTCTACTTTATGTTGGCCAGGGGGTGATGTCCACCCTCTGATCATGCCATCATTTTCTCCTGCCACCATGGAGCTTCCCCTCAAGTTTTAAGCCAAAATAATTCCCTTTTCCCCCAAAGCTGCTCTTGGTCGAATGATTTCTGCCAGAAATACAAACCTGACTGCAACATCTGTTATGGGGGAAACCAACTGCTCTCTAATTGTACTGAAGGCCTGCTCCATGGGAGGGAATACATCCCTGATACTGAACACCTACAACAGGGGTAGTCATGAGCCCTAGGGGTGTAACGTCTGCTGCTGTCTGGCTAAATGTGTATACTCTGCTCATCAAACTGCCCAGTAAGCACTTCTCTTAATGTTTACACTCATATATTAACACTGCTTTTGGTCACAGAAATTTCTCTTTACAGATGGTGGGGACCTTGGGATGATTCAGATGGCCCCATAGTGCTGATAAGAAGTGACAGAGGAATGCTCAGCACTGAAATATCTCTGTCACACCTTCTAAGGCTCAGGGTCCATTGCGGAAGAGGTGGAGGAAAGAATGTAAGAGCCAAAGGAAGGGTAGGACTCCTTACAATGTGCTCCTCCAGACACAAAATGGCCTGGATATCCATGACCTCACAGTGCCTGACTCTACCTACACAAAACCATCATAATAGGAGGAAAAACATGATGAAATCAAAATAAAAGAGAGAGTGATTGAGAGGGAGAAGGGGCATGATGGAGAGTGGGGTTGCAAAGGGAAAAATGAGTGTGTGGGGAGGTAACTAACATGTATTATTTATTTTCTATAAAATAAAAAAAGAATTTTTTTTTAAAAAAGATCTGTGCACCTTTCTTCTCCACAACACTGAGCAGAGCTCTGTCCTTGGCCCAGTCCTGTGACCCAACAAGGTCCTCACAGATTAGCATGGTGTTACAGTTACCTTCTTGCTGGGACAAATGCCTGACCAGAGGCAGCCTATGGGAGGAAGGATTTACTTCAGATTTATAGTTTCCAGGGAAGCTTCATCTCAGAGGAAGGCAGCAGACAGACCCTACCTCAAAAATAAATACATACGTAAATAAATAAAAACAACAAAAAGGAAAAATCTTGAGGCTACAGGGGATATTATATTCAAACCAGCACACAGGGTCTCTCCTGAAAAGCTCGTGCACGTGGGAATGGAGCTTGGATCTTACCCCAGAATCCAACATCTCTCACGCTCCCACAGTTGGGCAATGCTGTGATCATCACAGACCTCCCAGTTTGCCCAACGTTATGCACGTGGTGTTCCTCTACCTCAGCGGCCTCGTGGACCAGTCCTTTCCTCCAGCATCCCGTCCAAGGCCTGCCGCTGTGTGCTGGGACCGCGGGCTGGGCTGAGAGGCAGCCTCCTCCCGCCTGCCCGAGAGCCTCGGCTACAGCCCCCCGCAGGAATCAATTAGGCGGCTGTTTGGTTCAGGCTCCCAGGCAATGACATAGTCCGCTTCACACTGACTTTGTTATATATGTGATCCCCAAAGAGAATAATACCTTATCTAAACTTTCATTATACTTTATAGTGCAATGAATAAGGATCGATAATAAATTTTGTTCCAATATAACATTAGTTTCAGAAGAATTTTCCCCTTTCCCTTTCTTCCCATCATGAAATCAAATTATAACCATAAAAACAAAGGCTTTGTACTTAAGGACTCTGTGAAGTGAATAATTGTCTGCTGCAAATCAATATTTTAACTTATATTTAATGTATAGCTTAGATGATTTTGTACAATATCAAATCAGATATGTTCTTCAGAATACTTATTTGGATGTTTTGGAAGATCAACACTTCTTACAATAATGAATTATAACACAAAAATGTAAGAATTTAGTATTTTATTAATTTGTTTAAATTGTGAAATAAGTTAATCAAATATGTAGACAAGAATGGAAAATAAAATCATGAAAATCCAATTATGTATATATTTTTACCAAGCTTTATTTAAATAATATGTATGATATCTACTCGAACAGTTTTTGCAGAAATGATATAGCATGGATGTAACCGAGGCCACCTTTGTTCTCAGTTTGCCTCATTACATTTGGAAGTAAAGACAATTATGAATTCAATGTTCTTCATTCCGTAATTTGCATATTTTACTATGTATACATAGAAATTTAAGGCGTATTTTTCATGCAGTTATATTGAATGTAACATTCCCCAATATGACCTTTAAACTCAGAATTTCAGACAGAAGTTCCAACTAATGCAACCCGGGATGTATTGAGAGCTAAATAAACTATTAACTTGGACTATAAAGCCATCACTTGTTATGTGAACTCCTAAAATTATAGGTGAGTGCATATTTATTTTTATGAGTAAAACGTTCATAGCTTTTATAAAATTGCCAATTCCATCTTTGATCTGGAAGGTAAGGAGCCAGTGAGTGTAATTGTCTTTGTTCAAAATACTGAGATTCCATTAAGCTATAAAACATTCTGGTCATGAAGCGTGGCTTATTTTATTTAGTTTATTCTACATCCTCCTCTATTATAGACACAGCACTGTAAAAATAATCCTAATGCTATTAGTAGGGCGTTTTTTGTTTTTATTTTCTCTTTTTGGGGAGAAATGGTCAATGATCCGTATTTTGAAGGCTAGACTTAATAAAACTGCAGACACCCTTGTGACCGCTAGAGGGCACTAGCACAACTGAAAACACGGAAGGTATCTGGAGAAAAACAGAAGTGTCAGAGGAGTAACTTGCCAAGATCTCCACATATTTATTTCTGTAGGTGGATTTTTTCATCAAGTTCTAATGTGGTCTAAAACTTTCATGTATAAGCTATTTTAACTTTACTAGCCTCATAAAGCCACTGTAAAGGGGTATGAAGAGTATACGCACACGGTGTGGCTGGATTCTTACGGTTTTAGCCATTGAAGTTTTAAAGCATCAGGTGCAGGTCAATGGATTGATTGGTTTTTTATTTAATTTTTTGAATTTTGAGGTAGGATCTCGCTCTATCCCAGGCTGACTTGGAATTCACTATGTAGTCTCAGGGTGGTCTCCAACTCACGGTGATCCTTCTACCTCTGCCTCCCGAGTGCCGGGATTAAAGGCATGTGCCACCATGCTCCGCTTGAATTGTTATCTTTATTAATGAAAAATTGACTTAGGGGTTTACATAGCACAAGACAGCCTCTTCCTTAAAGACCACTAAAAATGTTTGATTATAGTTTATGCAACCATCATCTGTATTTGCTCTTTGGGAACATTCCTTATCTTTCTCTTCCAATTAAGATCATTTATGGGCATTTCAACCCGGAAGGCTGAGTGGCCGGGATTCTGACAGAAAGCAGTTATTTCACAGGACCTTCCCACCACTCTCATGCTTTTGTGTCTAGGGAGAGAGCTAAGTTAGGAAGGATCAATTTTCTTTCTCCTAATTGAGAACTACTCAAGGGCTTTTATGTGCTAAGAGCCAGTTGCCAATTAAGAATCAAGAAAGGCCAATGTAAACCAGTGCTTTAACACCAACACAATGAAACAGCTCCTATCTACAGAGTGCTTTACAACGTACAAGTCTATTTGCCCACATACCTGACCACAGCCTAATTTGTGGATTAGAGAAATCCATGCATCCAAAGCATTTCCCACTTGGGACTATTGATGACCTTGGTTACCTCAAGGTCTTGTTGTTAATAAGTGACAGACGAAAGACTGTTTTGGAGGTTTCCTGATTTTCAGTCTATGGTGAGACTTTTACATTCACTTGTCCAGTGTTTTCTTTACTTGTTTTGGATAATTTTTTTTTAATGCTGTAGGAGCAGAGAAGGGGAGACATCCACTTCTTTTTTTAAAATTTATTTATTTATTTTTAACATTTTTATTAGCATTTTCCATGATTATAAAAAAATCCCGTGTTAATTTCCTCCCGACATCCACTTCTTGTCCATCGTGAAGGTTCACAGCTGACACCTCTCTAACAAGACAGTGACCAAGACAAAAGCAGAGTAAATTCCACTACAGCTCTCTGTGACCCAGGGGAAGACTTCAAAGACTCAAGACCCAAGGTGAACTGTGCATTTAAAACATTGCATGGCTGGGCATGGTGGCACACACCTTTAATCCCAGCACGTGGGAGGCAGAGGTAGGAAGATCATGGTGAGTTCGAGGTTACCCTGAGACTGCATAGTGAATTCCACATCAGCCTGGGCTAGAGCTAGACCCTACCTCGGAAAAACAAAACAAAACAAAAAAACCCCGAAAAAACATTGCATGGTAATTGTATAGAATAATGCTTTAATGACATTTTCATACATGTGCGCAGTGTGTTTTGTTCATACCCTGCATTACCTTGTCTTATCCCCCTTTCTCTTCTGCTGCCCCCCCTTCTTCCCAAATAATCCCTCTCCTGCTCTCATGTCTTTAAAAGAAATCCAGATCCTGCGAATGTCAGAAAACAAGCAATATTTGTCTTTCTGACTCTGGCTGATTTTGGTTGACATGATAATCTCCAAATTCATCAATTATCCTGCAGATGACACAACTTTGTTCTCCTTTATGGCTGAACAATACACCATTGAGTATACAGGCCACATATTCCTGTTCATCTGTTGACTGGCACTTAACGCTCCCTCCATAGCTTGCCTGTTGTAAACAGTATCACAGTGAACACAGCTGTGAGGGGTCTCTGCTGTATGTTGCCTTTGATTTCTCTGAGTTTATACCCAGGAGTGGTAGAGCTGAGTCACATGGTGTGATCTGCTCACTTTGAATCTTGGGTTTGGTAAAGCAAGAACAGCTGGTAGGACTGTAACTGGAAAATAAGGTTGAGATCTAACGGTGACAGGCCGAGGGCGGGGCCTAGCAAAGCCGTCTGCTCAGCGTCGTCTTGGGTTCTTTGTGTGGCCTGCTGTACTGCCAGGCCTAGGGCAGGGCCTCTTCAGAAGTGAGCATCTGTGATCTGCACCAAGTGAGGTGGACCAGAGAACCTCCCCGTCACTCTCTGCAAGACAGCAAGTCAGCATAGGCTCATGTTTTAGGCGAGGTGGTTCATTTTGGGGGCTTGTTTAAAGTCTCTCTTAATGGGAAGAAGAGGGACCTAGAAGCAAGAGGACAGGAGGTCACTGAGAAACTGCTTCTAGTACCTTCACTGTGGCACTTTGAATATTTACTATTGCTTAGCCTACATTTTATCTTATTTTGGTTTATCTTAGTTTGGCTTTTTAAAAAAAAAAATATTAGCATTTTCCATGATTATAAAAAAATATCCCATGGTAATTCCCCCCCCCCCACTTTCCCCTTTGAACTTCCATTCTCCGTCATATTACCTCCCCAACACAATCATTGTACTTACATATATACAATATCAACCTATTAAGTACCCTCCTCCCTTCCTTTCTCTTCCCTTTATGTCTCCTTTTTAACTTACTGGCCTCTGCTACTAAGTATTTTCATTCTCACGCAGAAGCCCAATCATCTGTATTAGTTTGGCTTTTTGAAGTATGGTTTTGCTCTAGCCCAGGCTGACCTGGAATTCACTATGTAGTCTCAGGGTGGCCTCCAACTCTCAGTAATCCTCCTTCTACTGCCTCTCGAGTGCTGGGATTAAAGGCTACCTACTTTATTTTAATACTTTTTTCTCTGAATTGTTATTTAAAATATTTTTATTTTTATTTATTTATGAGAGAGAGAGAATGGGCATTCCAGGGTCTCTTGCCACTGCAGATGCACTCCAGATGCATGTGCCCTTTGTGTGTCCGGGTTTACATGGGCACTGCATCAGGTTCTGCAAAAAAGTCCCTTTAACCTTTGAACCATCTTCCCAGTGCTCCTCTGAATCTTTAACTCTGTTTTAACTACAATTTTGATATGGCCTTGGGGAAGGACACCTAAAAACAGTAAAGCAGTAAACCATGTCCTGTGGAGGAAATAAATAACGTGTGCAGTGATAGACAAAGGAAGAAAAGAGCAGAATGAGTATGGAGTCAAGGTGGAGGTCACAGTTTTCACCAGGTGAGTCTTCCTTTGGAGAAGGTAAGGGATTGTTCTCAGGGACATTCAGAAGTAGATGTATAGAGCAGACATAAAAACAGGCCAGACGTTCATGGGGGTATTGCAACCGGGAAAGAGGAGGACAACCTGGCTGGAGGAAGTGTAGGGGAAATAGGAGGAGGCAGGGGTCAGAGGTTTGTTATGTGATGACAGCTCATCTGGTGATCTTGTGGCATCTTGAAGACCTGGCTTTTACTTTCAGTGAAATTGCTGGCCATAGAATGACTATGATCGATTTATCACCCATCTATCCAGTATCATCTGTCCACCTATCATGTATGTATGTATGTACTTGTGTGTGAATGTCTGTATGTATTATCATCTCTGTGTGTTCATATGTATGTTTGCCCCTATTTGTAATTTTTGTATCCAACCATGAGAAATCTGGCTATGTGTGTATAAAAAATAGACCCGTGTTGGCTATCTGGGCAGAAGAAATGAGGATTAAGCCAGAAAACAAAAACACTGATTACTTAGAGTGTGTAGGCTGGGACTTGTTCAGGAAAACACAAAGTTGAAATGAGAAACTTGGCATTGGCTACTCACAGTGGGCGTGAGGGGCTGCGAGAAGAGCAAAATGGGAAAAAGGGTGGGCTAGGAGAATGGGAAAAAGGGTGGGCTAGGAGAAAGGAGTGGTGGTGACCCTTCTCTGGGACTATCTTCTCACATAGCAATTAGAGCAAATATTTCATGTCACAGCTGTTGTGTGGACTGGATATGTGTGAGGGGGTGGGGCGCAGGGTGCCGGGACATCTAAGAACCCAGAGGCTAGCTACTGCAGCAACCCAGAGGAAAGACAACTTCTCAGGCTAGGTGCAGGACGCGTTTGATGTATCACGGTAGGCTTGCATGCCGAAGCCCGCATGGTTTATTTTTGTAGTACTGGAGATAAAACATGCTGGAAAGGCGTTTTGCCTCTACTCAGCAGCTTTTCTTGACGGATTGCATGAGCTGCGTGAAGGAAGAGGTACGTGCGGCTCCCAAGGCTCGCTCTGAGCACGGCGGGGGGTCGGAGGAGGGAAGGCGTGGAGGCTCGCTGCCACCAAGACCGGCCTCAGTTTGGAGTTAAAGCCGGGTGAAGGGCCAGTCGTCAGTGTTGTAGGCACGTCATTGGGCATCCCTGGGTGTCTGCGGGTGAAGGAGGCTGGGTTTCCAGGACAGGGCGAAGATGAGGAGCCTGGGAAGGGTTAGAAAGAAATAGCAGGGCAACCAGCAGCTCCGTGTCCTGGGCTTGAGCTAGAGGCTAAGGAGCTGGAAGGATCGAGGGTCACTCAAACTCAGCCCGAGGCAGCTCTTGGTCTCACGTTGTTGAATACGAGCCAGGGACAAGGGAGTGAGCCCGCAGATGCAAGCTGGTTGAGGGAGGAGCCGCAAAGACCGAGACCCCTGGAGCGGGCCTTGCAGGGGAGTGCGTGGCTCAGAGGATTTTAATAAGATTTATGGGTGGGCTGGGCAAAAGCTGAAGTCGTTTTATTGAGAAAGGGCTTATCGTGGGCTGGGCCTCTGAAGGGTCTGCCTGCTCCTCTTCTGGCCCCCTTGAGATGATTGCTCAATTCTTGCCTATCCCTTGGTTTTGATAAAATTCAATTTTGTATGCAACTGTTGGTTCCAAGCTACACAGGTAGGGTATGACTGTACGTCTTTGTGACAAAACAATCTGTACTTAGACTGACATGGAGGACTTTGTGTTGAGTGCTGGTCTGAGCAATAAGCAATCACTGGCCGACTTGGCCTAGTGCTGTCCTTACAGGTTCTAGGACAGCTCGGTGGGAAGGATAAGGAAAGGTAGGGATGAGTGGAATGAATTAGAAGGCCCATGGCCATCTTTGGGGGGGGGGGGGACTTGCAGGCAGTTGGAAAGCCCAGCTGTAGCTCAGCAGCAGAAGTGTGGTTCTGCTTTCTGCCGTGGATTATCCTCTGTAATTTCACCTGTGCCACTGGGGGCTGACATCATCCACCTGGGGATATCACTGGAGCATTGGAAAGGAGAATGATGGACTTCCACTTGCACACACTGGGAATGCAAAACACGACTCTGCCAGGCAGGTCCCAGTTACAGGGTTGGGAGCAGCTTCTGCCTGAGGCCAGCCAGCTCTTTCCTCACAGTCCCGAGACTTCATTAGACTTGGTCTTCCCCACTCAAAGCTGCCTCCCAAAGTTTCTGTTTTCATTTACTCTAGGGCTGGCTGTGGCATCAGAAGCCCCATTTAAATGTAATCTAATGTACAGTAAGACTATGGGGCATTGGGCTGTGCTGTCTTTGTATTTTAATTTTGTTATTAAGGAAGAAAGGGCTTATTGACAGTATTTTTTTTTTTTACCGACAATAACTCACTAGGTGCTGTCAATAGCAAAAATTCTAATGAAGTCTGGCTGTGTGAGCCATACATGTTGTTCCGTCCTTTCTTACCCTCAGGGCCATTTGGAATGAAAGATTCTCCGGAAATGGACAACATATTGTCCAGTTGGAAAGCATATGGAGCTGAACAGGATTCTAGTGAAGGTTCATGGTCTTATAATCCAATATTTATAAGCAATTAAAGTTCACCAAAGTCTATAAAAAACATGCCACAGCTGTGAATCAAATTAGTGCCTGGACCTACCCAATTAGACAAAGAAAACATCAATTTCATAATTAGGCAGCCAATTATTTTCTTAGAATTAATGTGAATAGATGATTATACTTTAAAATCAAATGAACACTGTATTTTCAAACAAAAAGAAAGAGCATTAAGCTAAGAGACACAACTTCCTGAGTGAGAAAGAAAGAGAGAGAGAGTAACTTTATGTGTGATTAGTAATTGACCAGTGGAATTGTTTTTTTGGTATCTCAGCAAAACTTTCCCTTTGATTCCAATCAATCTCATGCTCCTTTTATAGGGATCGACTGCCTGAAGATGTCAAGTCATTGTGTTGTCAGTCTGTGCTGAAGAGCAAAGAGCTTGGAGGAGTCAAACAGGCCACTGCTGAATTATTTATGTTTCAAATCCACCCCAGTGAAAGAGTCACAGCTCGTCATCTGTCTCCGAAGTTCTTCATCCTACCTCGAGTGAAAGATGCTGCAGAGCTGGGAGCGCACTTCTACCATGGTGGGCGTGAGATGAAGTGCTTTCTCTCTGCCTCTGGCTTTATAGCCTCCTGTGCAATGCTTGGAGTTCCCAGCTATGGAAACCGCTTAAGGTGCATGAACTTGCCAATACACTTGGAAAAATGAGGCAATGTATTGTTGAGTAAGGCAGATTTGTCCTAAATTGTCAATGCTGGAATCTTCTCTGGATGGAAAGAGGACAATCATCAGAATTCTTTTGTTCCTTAAGTATTGATTGAAAGAGGTCTTGCTTAAAAATTTCTAAGAACAGTTGCATTTTTATTTGTGTGTGCATGTTTGTGCACATGCGTGCATGTGTACCAGGTTCTCTTGCTGCTGCAAATGAACACCTGATGTTTGTGCTACTTTTAAAAAGATATTTTATTCTTATTTCTGAGGGTAGGGGGAAAATTGGTGTGCCAGGTCTTCTAGCTGTTGCAAACTCCAGATGCATGTGCCATCTTCTGCATCTGGCTTTATGTGGGTCCTAGGGAATAGAACTGAGTTCTTTGGTATTGCAAGCGTCTTAACCAGTAAGCCATCTCGACAGCCCCTTGTGCTACATTTTGCATTTGGCTTTACTTTGGTGCTGGGGACATGAACCTGAGTCATCAGGCTTTGCAATCAAGCACCTTTTACCACTTAGTTATCTCTCTTGCATACTAGGGTTCTAGCCAATCACCATGCTTATTATTTTACATATATGTATATATTCAAACTAGCCCCCATAGGCTGTGAATGAATTGTTCAGATTATTTTATCTTCAAGTAGTTTGTAGTTTTTTTCTTACTACCAACATATGACATAGTCTTAGCATCTTTATTATTTATCTTTGAGATTTAAGAATCATTTTATGCTCTGTTATTCACCCCCCCCCACCCTGAGTGTACCTGGTGCTCAAAACACAACTTAAAAGACACTATTTTTTTTGAGATTTGGTATAGCAAGTATAAAATGTGCTATTACAACTCCTACCAAATCAGAGATCCAGAGACCCAGAGGCCCCCAACACCTCATCACTGAAGCAGACCAAAAATGAACCCAACATGGCTCAGGGAAATTTTGCGGAAGAGGGGGCAGAAAGAATGTCACAGCCACATATTGGGTCATGATATGCAAAGACATTTATCGTACCAATAACTGTGGGCTAACTCCACAATGCATGACCCATATACCTCAACAAGAAGGGGCCAAGGGGAGGGGGTAGGTCATGGATGAGCCTAATAATGGTACCAAATTGACTGTATTTGCTCAGTATAAAACTAATTAATAAAAAAATAAATATGTAAAATAAATAAAATGTGCTATTAATATCTTAGATAAATCTCCACCAGAGAGGGATTTTGATACATCTTACAGAGTTGAGATTTAGGAATATTATTTGAAGATCAATCCAGAAGTGAGCTCTTCTTCAAAATGTTATCTTTAGGGCTGGGAGGATGGCTTAGTGGTTAAGGTACTAGCTTGCAAAGCTAAAGGACCCAGGTTCAATTCCTCAGGACTCACATAGGCCAGATGCACAAGGTGGCACATGCATCTGGAGTTTGTGTGCAGTGGCTGAAGACCCTGGCATGCCCATTCTCTCTCTGTCTATCTGCCTCTCTCTCTCAAATATCAATAAAAATAAAATATAAAAAAATGTTATATATATCCTTTATCCTTTTAGGTGACATATTTCTTAAAGTACTCAGGAAAGGTAAAGGCATCCTTACACTCCTTATTATAGAGAATTTACTTTTTTAAGAAGTCAATATTAAGTATTATTAATTATTATAATATATAATATATATTATAAATTATTACAATATATAATATTATATATTATATATTATAATTATTAACTTAATTATTATATTAAGTATTATACTTTTGCTACTTGAATGTCTTCTACCTGTTACTTATGTATATTCTTCACTTACTAAGATATCATTGAAGGCTGGGGAGACTGCTCAGCAAGTAAGAGCACTGGCTATGCAAGCGTGAGGAGCTGACCTGTATTCCCAGCATCCATGTGAAAAATTTAGGCATGGCCTACCTGTAACCCTAGTGCTGATGGAGGTAGAGATGGGAGAATCCCCGGGACGTCAGCCAGTCTAACTGAAAACCAGGAAGCTTCCGGTTGTGGGAGATACTCTGTCTCAGGAACATAAGGCAGAAGTGCCATAGAGGAGGATGCCCGATGTCTTTCTGTAGCCTCTGCATGTGCACAGAGATGTGCATCACATGCATACCCCATGCGCATACACAAACATATCTCACATACTAACACATATACATCCACACAAACATTTCTAAATATCATTTAATTATTAACTATAGCTTCTTTATATTTCTTGTCCAGGTTCTAATCAATTTTTATGCTAAATAAAATTATATACATCTCATATTGATCAGGAAGGACAAATAACTCATTCTCCTATTGTTTGATCAGTTTCAAACTCATAGGATTTTTATATTTTCTGATAGGCTGACATTTCTATTTGAAACAGAACAAGAAAACAGCATATTTTCTTCTACTTTTTATTTATTTATTTTTATTAAAATTTTTTTTGTTGTTGTTTATGTATTTATTTGAGAGCAACAGACAGAGAGAGAAAGAGGCAGACAGACAGAGAGAGAGAGAGAATGGGCATACCAGGACCTCCAGCCACTGCAAATGAACTCCAGACGCGTGTGCCCCCTTGTGCATCTGGCTAACGTGGGTCCTGGGGAATCGAGCCTTGAACTGGTGTCCTTAGTCTTCACAGGCAAGCGTTTAACCACTAAGCCATCTCTGCAGCCCTTCTTCTACTTTTTATAGAAATTATTTAAACATTTAAGAGCTGAGTGAATTCATTCATCTTATGTTAGTCATTGTTAGACAACTTCATTTTTTTACTTGTATTTTTAACTTGTTGTTTGTCTTCTAAGAGAGTCTTGACATGTAGACTATGTTGGCCTCAAACTCCTAATCCTTCTGCCTCAGTCAGCCAAATGCTGGGATTAAAAGCATATACTTCCACACATCTTAACTCTTACTTAGATTTAAAAGTAAAGTTTGTAGAACTGCAGTACTGAACAATATTCAATATTGAATATATCAAACGACAGTGGACTAGTGATCAGATAATATGCTCCATCAGCAACGAGCCCATTCTCCTTTCCTCTTTTTCTTTCTTCCTTTCTATCTTCATTTCCATATATGTGCTCAGTATATAGTGCTTTATTCACTTAAAATGCACCATCCTTTTCTCCCATCCCAAGTGCTCACAGTTGAGTGGAGAAGCTGAAAAATGTAACTTAAAAAAATATTTATTAATTTGCAAGTAGAGGGAGATGAGAGAGAAGAGAGACAGAGAGAAAATGGGCCTCCAGCTACTGCCAATGGACTCCAGATACATGTGCTACTTTGTACATCTGGCTTTATGTGGGTATTGGGGAATCAAACCCAGGTCATTAGGCTTTGCAGGCAAGCACCTTTACCACTGAGTCATCTCTCCAGCCCCATGAAAATATATCTTATGACTTGTGAATTTTCCGTGGTAAGGACATGTTATCTATTGTTCATTTGAAGAATTTCCCTTCATATTTTTTTTATTATTTGTAGGCTACTTTTTTCCTGATTTACTAGATGTTAATTACCTTAATCATTTCTTTAAAAAAGTATATTTGTTTGTATTTTCTTTCAGTCCCCCAGCAGCTTCTCAATTCTAGGGATCACAATGATAATTCAGACTATGATGAATTCATTAACAAATTCTCTTCATGATTTTGGATTCTTGTCAGACCTACAAATGCCTACAGAACAGACTCAAACTACATATTTTCCCTAACCTACTTATGAAACAAACAACAGACTCTGATTCATTTAACATTCTTTTTATTTGAAAATTTCCATTTTTTTTCCACATGAACATTTTTCTTTCCCTCTGTCATCCTAGACCACAACTCTTGAAAATATAGGTCGCAACCATGTGTTGAGTCATGTAACTGAAGGTAGGGGTCATGAGAAATTTGGCAATATTAAAAGGTATCTGAACCTTTTGCTGAATTTATTGTGGATGAAGCAAAGTGAATCTGAAGTGTTGGCGGCTGCGCTCACCCAGGTTGCGCTGCGTAGCTTCACTGCAGCACTGGCTGAGTTCCCGTGTGTGCCTTTCGCACTGTGCGTGTGGTCACGGCACTCAACCCCGGTACATGTATCTTGGGTTGCCATTCAGGATGTAGTCCAACACGGCAAGGAAGGCAAGGAAGCAGGGCTGTGAGGCTGCTGCTCACATCACCGGGGACCAGCAGCCAGAGAGGTGAATGTGGGCCCTCAGCCAACTTTCTCCTTGTTCTGTTTTCGTTCCGTCCAGAATGTAGCCCTTCGGGCGGTGCTACCCATGTGTGTTGAGAGTAAGTCTTCCCTCTCCAGGGAAACACCCTGAAAATCATGTCCAAAAGTACGTTTCCTAAGTGCTTCAGAATCCAGTGGAGTTGACAATGAAGCCTGTCATACTGTCTGCAGAACTGTTTCTTAGCTTGCCATCACTGGAACAAAATACTCGAGATACTTACCTTGTAAAAAGAAAAACACTGGGCTGGAGAGATGGCTTAGCGGTTAAGCGCTTGCCTATGAAGCCTAAGGAACCCAGTTAGAGGCTCGATTCCTCAGGACCCACGTTAGCCAGATGCACAAAGGGGCTCATGCGTCTGGAGTTCGTTTGCAGTGGCTGGAGGCCCTGGTGCACCCATTCTCTCTTTCTCTCTCTGTGTCTCTTTCTCTCTCTGTTTGTCACTGTCAAATAAATAAATAAAAATAAACAAAAAAATTAAAAAACGAAAAATATTGTTAGAATCACCACTGTCTTATCTAAATCAAATAGTAACATAATTTTATGCAAAAGCATGCTTTTGAAAGGATTAAAACAAGACACAGATTATCATAGTGATTGCTTACTAAATAACTACTTAAGTCATTAATGATGGAATCAGTAGAATAGTTAATTCAATTGAAAGGAGAAATTTAGAGTATGTTTCAGCAAATATATGACAATGTTAAAATATGACCACACAATTAGATATAAAAGCAGTTAATATTATTTGCATAGCCATACGTATACAATTACCTCCATGATCTTTTATATGAGAAGAAATCTGGGGACTGGAGAGATGGCTTAGTGGTTAAAGTGCTTGCCTACAAAGCCTAAGGATCCAGGTTTGGCTCCTCAGAACCTACGTAAGCCAGATGCACAAGGCGATGCTGAGTACAAGATGGGACATGTGTGTACAGTTTGATTTCAGTGGCTAGAAGTCCTGGTGTGCCAATTTTCTCTCTCTCTTAAAAAAGAAATATACTGAATCTAGGCATTGTACATTGTAAATTAGTAAATTAAACAAAGGTACATTTTCCTAGAGATTTATGTCCTTTTTGGATAGGCCTGTTTTATACTGCTCCATGTCGTTTCAAAGACACTCAGTATCCTTCACTTTACTTCCAAATCTTACACAATTTTTTTCAAAATTTTTATTTATTTACTTGAGAGCATCAGACAGAGAGAGAAAGAGGGAGACAGGGAGAGAGACTGGGCACGCCAGGGCCTCTGGCCACTGCAAACAAACTCCAGACACGTGCGCCCCCTTGTGCATCTGGCTAACGTGGGTCCTGGGGAATCAAGCCTTGAACCGGGATCCTTAGGTTTCACAGGCAAGTGCTTAACTGCTAAGCCATCTACCCAGCCCCACAATTTTTATTACTAAGTCAAAGTTATGTTTCTTTTAAAATACCATCAAATCTTTTGGATTGTATCCACCAGTCTTTATAGCCTATCTATTGGTATCTATCATTGGTAGTTTTGTGATGCTTCCCAAGTCTCTCTTATTGCGATGTAAACCCATCTCACCTGTGAAAGTAGAATGGCGTGTTGGAACCATCCGGAACATGAAGCCTGTAACACAAAGACCCTTCTTCAAAATCATTAGTTCTTTACATGCTTTCTATTATCTTGGTCTTCTTACCGTTCAGTGTTCCCCCCTCCCACAGCTCTTGAAATGACTAGTCCGCATGTGCTACTGTGTTCCCATGAGCAGTCACTAGGTGCACCTGTGTAGTCTCAGCTCCTCCCCTCTGCTCGTGTTCCATTCGACAGGACTCTGGATTATTTTTAGCTAATGATTCAGGCAGGATGCATCATGAGTTGACGAATTTTCTATTCTCTTTATGTTCTTTCCTCAGACATTGTGACAGTTAATGTCATCTTGACAGGATCTAGAATCATCTCTGATCTAGAATAGCCTCCAGGTATATCTATGAGGCAATATCTAGATTAGGTTAACTGAGTTAAGAAGATCCTCCCTAAATGTGGGTGGAACCATTCTCTGGGCTGGGGACCTAGGCAGGTTAAAAGTAAAAGGGGGGGGGGGGACGATCTGAGCAGCAGCAGCCATCTCTCTGCTTCCTGACTGCACGTGCACTGTGACCAGCTGCCTCACATGCCATTCCCGCCATGGTGGACTGTAACTTGGGACTAAACTAAGACTAGCCCTTCCTTCTGCAAGTTGCTGTTGTCAAGTGTTTTGTTGCAACAATGAGAACAATTAACTAATACAGTAATTAACTTATTTAGGTCTGTATTCATTTGGCTACTTACTCTTTCTGAGTGGACAGTTCAGCAATGTCAGTTTTATAGGCTGTTGTTATGAACATGTGTTTGCAAATGCTTTTTCAAGATTCTGCCTCAATTTTTACCCCTCTTTTTCTTTTTTTTTTTCCCGAGGTAGGGTCTCACTCTAGCCCAGGCTGACCTGGAATTCACTATGGAGTCTCAGGGTGGCCTTGAACTCACGGCAATCCGCCTACCTCTGCCTCCCGAGTGCTGGGATTAAAGGCGTGTGCCACCATGCCCGGCTTTTTACCCCTCTTTTAAGACAGGGTTTCAGGTAACCTTGGTAGGCCTCACTGACCATGGAGCTGAATATTGCTTTGAACTCCTGATTTGACATTTCTGCTTCCAGCTTTCTAGGACTTGGATGATAGGTGTGTGCCATGTAGTCTCAGGGTGGCCTTGAACTCACGGTGACCCTCCTACCTCTGCCTCCCGGGTGCTGGGATTAAAGGCATATGCCACCACGCCTGGCTGCTTTTAATTCTTTTTGAATATATACCTGGGAGAGGAATTGAAAATTCTAATTCTTCTGAGGAGTGACCATTACTACAGAATGTATGTTTCCATAGCAGCTTTATATTTCCATGTCATACTAGTAGCACATAAGGGGTCCAGTGTCTCCACATCTCTATCCAATATAGAGTTAGTAATAGAAACATTATCCATCCTTCTACTTTCTGTTGCTTGTTTCTCTAAGTCACCATCACAAGTGTGGATGATACTGCATTTTGGTTTTGATTTGATTTTCCGTAATGACTAGTCATTTAAGTATCTTTCTTTGCTTAATTAAATTTACTTATTTATTAGAGAGAGAGAGAGAGAGACAGAGAAGAGAATGGGCACGCCAGGGCCTCTAGCCACTGCAAACTCCAGACACATGTGCCACCTTGTGCATCTGGTTTACGTGGGTACTGGGGAATCCAACCTGGGTCCTTAAACTTTGTACACAAATGCGTTAATCATTAAACCATCTCTCTTGCCTATTAAGCATCTTTCATATGCTCATTGAATATTTTTGTATCATTGTTCATTCATTCATTTTAAAATTTTACTTATTTATTTTCAAGGAGAGAGAGAGAGAGAGTGAAATAAAGAAAGAATGGGCTCACCCTTGCCATGGCCCTCGATGTCACTATCATCTGTGTCCTGAGACAGGCTTCCTTACTGAACCTGAAGTTTCCTCCTTCTTCTTCCTCGTTTTTGTTTTTTTCCAGTTGGACTGATCAGGGAGTCCCAGTGATCTTTCTATCTCCTCTTCCCTCAGCACTGCTCTCATGTGCAGCCATGCCTGGGTTTCTGTGTGGGTACTGGGGATTGAACTCAGGTCCTCATGCTTGCACCACAAGAGCTCTTACCTGCTGAGCTATCTATTCAGGCCCTGACAAGATCTTTGAAAGTACATTAAGAAGTTGATTTTAGGATCTATATGGAAAGTCAAAGAATCTATAATTGCTGAATCAATGGACAAAGAACAAATTTAAAGGACTTTCAAGAACTGCTTTTTATTTCTGTTTTATTTTTCAAGATAGGACCTCACTCTAAGACAGGCTGACCTGGAATTCACTATGTAGTTTCAGGGAGACCTCAGACTCTCAGAGATTCTCCTACCTCTGCCTCCCAAGTACAGGGATTAAAAATGTGAGCCACCATGCCTGGTATAATAACTGCTTTTAAGCCTTGCTGTGAAGCTGTAGTGCCCAATAGTTTGGGACAGATTTTTAAAAAATCTAGAAGTAAATCTACATATCCATTTTCAAAAGACTTTCAACAGAGGTAGAATCTTTTAATATTTTGAATTGGAGGTGGCTTTATGATTTTTGAAATAGAGATATGAAGTAGACAATTGCTCCTTCTAACTGTTACTTCTAATTCTACTTCTAATTTGAACCCAGGGAACATGTATGAAATATAAATTTTATTATATGGTGGTGAGAATCAAGCCCAGGGACTTGTACAAGGTCAGTCTGAGCTAGAGGGAGACCCTGCCTCAGAAACAACCAATAAGCAAATAAATATGTGCTTTATACATATAGACATGTAGACACTACTACCTTTCCAGCATCTTCCATGTGGTACAGACTGATAAATAACTTACTCCTAAAAGTAAAAAGGTACCACATAGGGGCTGGCTGGGTAAAGTGCTGAGTGCATAAGTATGAGGACTGGAGTGTGGATCCCAGCGCCCGTATACAAGCCAAGACATGGTGAGACGTACCTGTAACCCCTGTGCTGCGAAGGTGGAGATGGGCGGATCGGTGGGGCTTGCTGTCTACCTAGTCTAACTGAAGTGGTGAACTTCAGGTTCAGTGAGAGATCCTGTTTCAAAAAAACCCAACAAGATGAGTCTGGAGAGATTGCTTAGTGGGTAAGGTGCTTGGTGGCCAAGCCCAAGGACCTAGGTTAAATTCCCTGGTGTCCATGTAAAGTCAGATATACAAGGTGGCGCATATATCTTGGCCCTGGTGTGCCTCTTCTCTCTCTCCTCCTCTTTCTCTTTCTCAAATAAATAATTAAAAAATTAAGAAATACATATTTAAAAATATGATGGACAGCAACATGTAGCAAAAAATAAAAAGGTATCATCAATAAACTTAGCAAAGCAGATTGAGAATGTACACGAACATGGCTGTATTAAAGCCATAGCTGAAAACCAGAAGCAAGCCCTTACGGCACCAACTGTATGGTACTGAAGCAATTGTAGCTCGGCTGGGTTCCGTATGCCTCCAGCAGCCCCCCAGCTGGGTTTGTTAATATCATATCTAGCCACATGCAGTATTTGTACCAACTCTGCCTCTGCCTTCAATAAGGCCTCTGTGAATTCTGTGGCTTCTTTAACCTTTTCTCCCAACACCCCTCCCCCCATACCACTTATTTAAATATTTATCTAAAAATGTAAAAGTCGGGCTGGAGGGATGGTTTAGAGGTTAAGGCATTTGCCTGAAAAGCCAAAGGACCCTGGTTTGATTCCCCAGGAGGCATGTAAGCCAGGTGCACAAGGTGGCACCTATGTCTGGAATTTGTTTCCAGCAGCTGGAGACCCTGGCATGCCCATTTTGTCTCTGTCTCTGTCTCTCTCTGACTCTCTCAAATAAGTAAAAGTTAAAACACATATATATTTAAATGTAAAAAAGCCAGGCATGGTGGTGCATGCCTTTAATCCCAGCACTTGGGAGGCAGAAGTAGGAGGATTGCTGTGAGTTCAAGGCTACCCTGAGACTAATAGTGAATCCCAGGTCAGCCTGAGCTAGAGTAAGAATCTATCTCAAAAAAAAAAAAAAAAAAAAAATAAATAAATAAAGTAGCTGGGCTTGGTGGTGCACGCCTTTAATCCCAGCACTCGGGAGGCAGAGGTAGGAGGATCACCGTGAGTTCGAGGCCACCCTGAGACTACATAGTGAATTCCAGGTCAGCCTGAGCCAGAGTGAGACCCTACCTCAAAAAGCCAAAAAAAAAAAAAAAAAAAAAAAAAAAGTAAAAAGTAGATTGCTTAGTGGTTAAGATGCTTATGTGCAAAGTCCAAGAACTCATGTTTGAATCTCCACTTCCACGTAGCCAGACACAAGTGACAAAACCTGCAATGTCGCACATGCACATAAGCAGGCATGCCCATTCTCTCTATCTCTCTCTAAAAATAAAATGTCAAAAATGTAAAAGTATAAAAACATGCTGCACTGAACTTCAGATATTGACTTTTTGCGGGAGGGGGGGATTTAATCTAGGGTCTCACGCATGACACTTGCTAGTCAAGGGCTCTCCACTATTAAGCATCCCCAGCTCTAGATACTTTCAATCCTTTCTGTGAGCAGGTGGAGAAAGCCGATCAGGACAGAAGTTAAGGGATGCTCCCACCCCTACAGCAAAGGGAAGACTTAGGCAGGGTGTAAGACCACAGCAAGAGGGCCCCCAAGAGAATGCACCCTTCTCTCCCACCCAACACTCCCTTCCCCAGACTCTGCTCTTCAACAGAGAAGAAACATTTGAAAATCTTGAAACATCTCCAGGAGCATGGTGCAGACCTAACTGGGCTAAGGCCTGCCCCTGTACTTTTTGGTAGGAAGGATGAGGCATAAATTGGCTTCCTCCTTTTGACTCTCCTCTTCATCTCCTTTTCTTCAGAAACATCATTGCTTATAGTAACACTCTGATGTCAGCCAGTGATGCAACTTCAGGCCAAAGGTTACATGCAGGTGGTTGGAGTTGGAATTCATCCCGACTGAGCTTGGGCAAGACAACTTGAGATCGGGAGCAGGGTCTGTGCTTTCCTGGTGATCACGGTGCTGGACCACGGGCTCATCACGTTACACTCGTCTTTGGCTCCCTCAGTGAGGCAGAGCCTCGTCAACACCAGCACATGTCCCGTGTCATCCTGTTCCTCCATCTTGAGGGTGAAGGAGCCAGTGTGGCTGGAGAGTTCACAGCCGAAGAAGAAACCATCCATCATGGCAGGTGCAGAGACCCTCAGACCCCCAACATCCCCAGCCCGGACTCTGCTTTCCTGTGTCAAGAAAGCTAAGGTGGCAATCGTGCTATTGGCAATGCTGAAAGGACTGGCTGAAGCCTGGCCTCTTTTCAGCCTTTTTATAACTGCTGTGCAATGTGTGTGCATTTGTATGATACTGCTGTGTGAAGTGTGACCTGAGAGTTCATATACACTAATGTCATTTCAACTAGGATAGGAATATAATATCCTGTGTTTGCCAACAGTCAGCGTCCTGCTTCTGTCATATTTCCACTGCTAAGATGGACTTCCCCTTGAAACCACTAGCTAATGTTAGCTCTTTCTTTCCCTAAGCATCTTCTGATGATCCTGGCATGTTGTCTGAGCAATGAGACAGTAACTACTACAGCTATGAAGAAAGATTGGGACTAGGGCTGGAGAGATGGCTTAGTGGTTAAAGAGCTTGCCCACAAAGCCAAAGGACCTTGGTTCAATTCCCAGGACCCACACAAGCCAGATGCACAAGGTGGCACATGCTTCTGAGTTCATTTGCAATGGCTGGAAGCCCTGGTGTGCCCATTCTCTCCCCCCTCTCTCCCTCTCTCTCTCTCTTTCACTGTCAAATAAATAAAAACAAATTTTTTTTTTTTTAAAGACAGATTGGGACTACTTGCTAAACTGCAGGCAAGTAAACTCACATAGTTTATGAATTGACTGTTCCTCAATAAATTCTTATGTTATAGATAGACACAAATCAACCTGTCTACATTTCTGGCATAGTGTGCCCTAGGTTTGATCCTTAGCAAGGCAAAAACAAAACAGTAAATGCACACCTTTGATGGAGAAGCAGCTCAGTGATAGAGCACTTGCCTAGTGTGCAAGAGGCACTAGTGTCAACCCCCCCACACTCACACACTCACACAGTCTACATCATAGAAGAATCCATAAAGACAACCTTTATTATCAGTATTCAGGAATTTCAACACTTAGTGAGAGGACACAGCCCATAGAAGAGGTGAGTAATGAGCAGATGGCCATCACAGGAGGAAGGGGGTTTTGCTATGAAAGAAGAATAGTTAATCATGTTGAAAGCTGTTACAAACTGGCGAAAACAAACAAAAACATCTACAACAAATAATCAGCAATAGAACAATCGTGCTGATGTTGGACAGTTGAGTTTTGGGAGTTACAGGGGTAGATATGATAGGTAGCTCGGCAGACATTAGTCTTGTAGGTCACTGAAGGATGCACCCAACTTCTTGATTCCCTGGTGACATTAAAAAGGAAACATCACAATTGTTCCTCTGTAGGATTTAAAATACCACATGAAATGGAGGAGGAGGGTGGAAGCATCAGATCTTTTGTTTAGAACAAGCTAATTTGAGTTTTTACCTCTTGTCCTGGATGGAGAGATGATATTCTAATCTACCAGAACATAAGATTATTGTCCCTTCCCTTATACAACTGAGCCTGTCAGTCACCTGGCTGAGAGACCACCCCTCACCTAAAGGCATGCTAATGATGTGGGCATAATATTTATCCCCTGAGTGAGAGGATATATGATACCCCAGAAGTCACTCCCTTGGTGTAGTTGCTCATAGACCCTCACTGTGCTTGCTTTTCTGTGCTCTGACTCAAAGTATAATTTTTTTCCCCCTTCTTTCTCTTCTTTGGATGTTGGCTGAAACCCTAAGCATGCGTGTCCTGACACTTTGGGGCTTTTTTGCCTTTTTCTGAATAAATCTACTTTGTTTTGCACATTCTTTGTAGTCTGTGTGCCTAATTTTTTCATGGTCATGAGATAAAAAATACTCAACAGTATGAACAATCTGCAATGGGTAGAGTGAAGTCATTACTGGAATTGCTGAGTTCAAAGCCTGTACCTTGGTAGGTCTAATGAGCTAGGCTTGGCCCCCTGCCCTCAATATGCCAATTACAGAGACGATAGTGAAATGCAGAGGATGGAGATTTATTCAACACCTCCACATCGGGAAGAGGGACAAATGAAGAGGCCAGTGACCCCTTCAAGTCTGTATTTGAGGTTCTGACATGAGATTTAAGTTTAAATAGAGGGTAGAAGGTGTGTGTGCATATCTAAGCAGTCATGGTCAAGGAGTGGTCCCACCCATCACTGACACATGGTTGTCTTGCTCCTGGCCCCTTGTCTGCTCTGAAAATGGTTGGCATGTGAAATATCTTTCCAAGAGACAAGTCCCAACCCCTCTCTGGCTGGCACCAGAGCCCCAGCTTGTTTCTTTCCCAGCCTGAGACTCTGGGGGAATTCCAATTCCTTGGTGTCCATTGTCTTAGTAGTCTGATGGCCAAAGGAAGGAACACTGGTGTCTATATTTAGAATAACTTCTAGTATTTTGACTATCTGCACTCCCATCAGGGTGGTTATAAAGTAGAGTATGTTCTGGAAAATAGTAGATTGGATTAAACAGGATAATCTCTATGTAAGAGTTTGGGAGGCTGATCCTGAAGTTCTGCTTACAAGTTCCAAAATGTAAGCACCTGGAGCTGGCAGACACCCTCTTAACTGAGAAACCCAAGTTAGCATCTTTAGTAATTGGATAAACAGACATCCTGTGTCCTCTAATGTGATTAACTTAGAGAATCCAATATCATTTATGTAGAATGTCTGCCAGCCATGGATAATCTGGATTTAGTCATGAGTAAATAATCAGACAAACCCAAAATGACTTGCATTAGATGGCTTAAAAAAAGTTCCATGTAGTGAAAGAAAAAAAGGAAGTCTGAAACATTGCCTCAGATTAAAGACTGAAAAACATGGCTAGATGCAATGTGTGGTACTGACTTGGATCCTGAATCCACTAGGGGGAAAGTGCTCTGAAAGATATTAAGGAAACTGATGAAATCTGGATATGGACTATGCATTAGATAATGGCTTTACAATGATGTTAAAGCTTCTAGAACTTGTTATTTCTCCCATGATTATGTAAGAAAAATAATACCATTCTAAGAGGATGAAATATTTAGGGAAAGAAGGTTATGAAGCTACAATTTTTTCAATTGATTCAGTAAAAGGAATATCTATATATTACATATTGACTGTGTATACACATAGCAGAAACTTATCAATTTAAATTCTCAATTAAAAAATTCATGGACTATCAGAGCTGCATAGCACATGCTGCATTTTACCGCTCACCAAGTGTATCATGTACATATTAGGGAGAATGGTTGCAGAGATTGTATTAGTGACAGCACTGCTCTGTGGCCATCAGCGCCATTTTTTAAATTAGCATACAGAGTAGCAGGCTTCCCTAAGGCATTTTCACACATGAGGTGTTTTAGTTTGATTTTCCTTCCTGCTTCTCTCCCTCCATCTCCCTGTTCCCCCTTTCCCACTTGCATTCTTCTACTTCCGATATCTCATTCTTCGGTTTCTGTCACATGTGCTCTATTGCCCTTCCCATGTGTTATAGTTATATCTGCATTGCTGGAACAAAACACATGAACAAAGCAGCTGATGGGAGGAAAAGAGTTTGTTTTGGTTCATAATCTTAAGGGGATGCTTTGTCATGGCAGGGTAGGATGGCAGAGCAGACGGTGGACATCACTTCTTGCCACAGCAGCTGGCAGAAAGCAGCAAGTGAGTGAGCTGAAGTCTGGCAAGGGGGAAGTCTGGGGTAAAACACTCCCAAACCCACCCAAAGCAGCAAGCCTCCATCAAGGCTCCACCACCTTCACTATTCCTTCAGTATTCTTCCCTGAAACCCTCAAGTTTCAAGAGTCAGCACTCTTCCTCCTATCCCAAAGCAGGGTGTCTGGTTCAATCTCAATGGCAAAAATCTTTCAAACATTTGCAGCTGAACCAGGCTAGAGCCTCTGGCATGAAACTTTCATTTCTTTTTGTGCCAGCTGACATCTTTCATATCCTTCTGCTCTAGTTCTGTCAAGCCCATCAGTCCATTGCTTTTAAATTTAGCTTTGTTTACATTCTCAGGACCTGGGTGGAGCACAGCCAGTCTCTCACACAGACTGCCCCGAGCCCAGTGTGGACAAAGCTCTTATTTCCCTCATAAACTGAGCCTGTACGTACCGGAAGTTATTTCTGAATTTAGGTCTTTCAGCTCTCACCAGAATGTCCATTATGCTTTGCTGATAGTGCTGGAAGGCATCTCTTAGGTCAAAGTTTCAAATCCATCCACATTCCTCCTGAAAATCAGTTCCCAAAGACCAAAAGCCCCATGGTCAGCCCTGAGGATCCAAATCCTCTAGGATCAGTTTTCTGTTGTAGTTACCTTTGTGTTGCTGGGACAAAACACCTGAACAAAAGCAGCCGATGGGAGGAAAGAGTTCATTTTGGCTCATAGTCTCAAGGGGAAGCTTCATCATAGGGTAGGATGGTAGAACAGAGGCTGGACAGCACTCCTTGCCACAGTAGACGGCAGAAAGCAAGAACAGAGAATGAGCTGGATTTTAGCAAGGGAACCTGCGGTATAACACTCCAAAGCCCACCCTCAGTGGCACACCTCCTCTAGCAAGGCTCCACCTTCCAAACTGCCACCAGCTGGGCACCAAGTCCTCAAAACACATGGGCTTCAGGGAGACATCTGGTTCAAACTACAACACCATCCCTTTTCCTGGCAACCCTGCTGCGGCTCCATGCTCAGCCATTTTATATTTTGAAAGTTCTAGAACTTGCTCCACTTTTCAGCAGTGTCATGGCAACAAAGAAAATGGAAGTGCCAGCTTTTGATGAACCCACACTTCACCTTTCAATGTTGACTCTCCTGGTTGGTCTTCATGCTATTTGCCTCATTTTCAAGCACCCAGTTGATCAATGCCTGCCTTGGTCTATTTAAACACCTGCTCCTAGCCTCCTTGTGGTAGTCATCAGTCTCCTCAGACTCACCAGAGGCCAGAGGAAGAGACACACCTGGAACACCACTTAAGATGCTTGTACTTGGGCAGTGGACCAGTTCCTCAAACATTTCTGGAGCCACTTGTGCTTGGGCCATTGGATCTTTTTATGACCCAATGATGTGTTAGAGCTGCTTTTGGGTGACGAGATATATGCTCTTGGTGCCTGTACTTGCTTCTGTCTTGGAGAGACACCTGCAGCTCATGGCTCTCATTGTAATAGGAACCACTGCACTGGCAGACTCCAGCTCCTGTAAATTATGACACCTTTCAGTGGGACCCCTCTTGTCTGGTATCCTAAGGCCTGCCAAGAGTTTAAAGCTATGACACTCAGTGAGAACCATGTTGATGGGTATCCTGGGGTTGTTCAAGGGTTCAGCACTGTACAACAACAATCTTCCTTAGCAAACACTGCCACCGAGAGCTCAGGGTTCAGGGTTGTTACTGCCACCTTTGAACCCTCTTGTTTGGCAACCACTGCCATGCAGAGTTCATACTTCAAAGCTTTCATTTTGCATTGTATTTCTGGGCAAATAAAGTCCTTCTTATTTGTTCACACTTCACTATATGTCCATCCTCTTCATTCTTCCAGTAGAGAGACAAGGACACCAGAATAAACTATATCAGTGTTTCTCATTTTGATATTGGGATACATCATTTAGTATAGTATTTTCTAGTTCCATCTATTTTCTTGCAAATTTCATAACTTTATTTTTCTTTATGGCTCAGTAAAATTCTATTGTGTATTTGTATCACATTTTCAAAATCTATTCACTGGTTAATGATATCTTACACTGATTCTATCTCCTTGCTATTGTGAATACAGCAGCAATAAACATGAATGTATAAGTATCTCCATGTTAGGATACCCAGTCCTTTGGGCATATGCCCAGATATGGCATATCTGAGTTATGAAGCAGTTCTATTTTTAGTATTCTGAGAAGCCTCCACATAAATTTCAATTGTGGTTACACCAATCTACACTCCCATCAGCAGTGAATAAAGGTTCCTCTTTCCCCACAGCCTGTCCAGGAGCTGTTGTCAATTGTTTTCTTGATGACAGCCATTCTGACTAGGGTAAGATTGAATCTCAAAGTAGTTTTTTTTGGTTTTCGAAGTAGGGTCTCATTCTGGCCCAGGCTGACCTGGAATTCACTATGTAGTCTCAGGGTGGCCTCAAACTTAAGGCGATCCTCATACCTCTGCCTCCTGGTTCAAAGTAGTTTTAATTTCTATTTCCCTGACAGTCAATTATGTTGAATACTTTCAGAAATATTATCTATTTATGTTCCTTCTTTTGAGAACTGTAATTCAGTTTATTAGCGCTTTTTGTTGCTTGGCAGTTTTTGTTCCTTTAATGTTTAAGTTTTGCAATTCTTCATGTATTCTAGCTAGTAACCTCCTGTTTGAAGTATAACTGACAAAGATTTTATCTCATTCTGTAGACTTTCTGTTCACCTTGATAGTTTGCTTTTGTGTGTGTATGTGTGTTTTAATTTCACATCAACGTAATTTGAAAGGTAAATTTTTGAAATCTAAAAAGAGGAACCAGAGAAGATACCAATGAACTTTTCCTCAAAGTGGCCAATCTAATTCACCCTGACTTGATACCTAACTTACATCTCCAATGATGGAACTTTAATACACATTCAAATTAACTAATATAATCTATCCTGACTTGGTACCTAATTTACATACCTGAGGCTATAAGAACCCCTGTTCCAAGTCTTCAAGAGGGTATACTAATACCTGGATACCAACTTGGGAGCTTTCTGTTTTACTTTCTTTTCTAAAACACAGTGTTGTTCATTTTGCTTTTCTGCTGTGTATGGTCCTGTAATTTTTTTGTGTGTCATAAGACAATGAATTCAAGTGCCAATGGCTGGAGGATTTTAGTGACCACTGAGTGTCCAGTGCTCTAACATCTAAATTAAGCCCATCCAGAGCCAACAGAGTCTTCGTTGCTCTCATAACCTGAAACAGGGGAGAGATGGCCTAGCGGTTAAGGAGCTTGCCTTTGAAACCTAAGGACTCATGTTTGACTCTCCAGGTTCCATGTGAACCAGACACACAAGGGGAACAAGTGCACAATGTTGCACATGTGTACAAGGGGTACACGAGTTCAAATGCAGTGGCTGGAGGCCCTGGCATGCCAATTCTCTCTCTCTCTCTCACATAAAAATAGCAAAACAGCAACAACCCTGCAGCAATAGTACCTTAAAACCTTAAAAGCATAACCCTAACTCCAAAAGCATTTAAGAAAACTTGAGGAAAGTTACTAATTTAAAAAGAAAAAATATATTATACACACATACACAGATACACACACCTATGTATACACACAAACTATTGAAATTATCAAATAATGCTTATAATTGATTGAAAGAAACCAAGTCTCATTATGGATAATGCCATTGATTTAATTCCTCCCAGTGTCCCCAATGTTAAAAAAAAAAAAACCAAACAAACAAGTAAATAAAACACTTGTTCAGTGTGAGAAGAAAGGATTAAGAGACATAAAATCAATTCTTCTGAGAATTTTCAGACAATATTTTGAACTACTGATGTTTCCAGTAGGTATTCTTAAACTGGGTCTTTTCAACTAAGAATAATTGTGAGACTTACTGTGTTGAACAATTCAACAAACTATTTAATTAAAAAGGAAATGTTGAAAAATAATTGAGCAAGTTTGTTAAAAAGCAAAAAAATGCTTATTTGTGCCTTTAAGAACAATGTTCTAACTGCTGAGCCATCTGTCCAGCCCTGGAAGCAATTCTTTTATGCTTGGTAGGATAAATTTGCACGTCTTGAATATGTATCTATTCTGCATTATATTCTTAAGTTACTTTCTGCCACACACTCTAATGCAAACTGTATATTAAAGTGCATTACCTTTCAAACTCTCAAAAAGTTAAGCTCAATATTAATGGTTCCTCTACTCTGTAACATCCTGCTAAATCTTCCCACAAGTTGACTAATGATAAAAGTCGTCTTCAGGCTTCTGGCTGTTAGGTCCTGGAGAGCTTGAAAAGGAATATGTTGTGAGGAGTGAGGTGCATATTTAACAGCCAGGAGGAAATCCTGTACTAAGGATAGCTGTCAATCAAAACCAGCATTCTTGCTCTTTCATAAGCAGAAAAATGCAGATAAAAATGAACACAGGGCTGGAGAGATGGCTTAGCGGTTAAGCGCTCGCCTATGAAGCCTATGGACCCCGGTTCGAGGCTCGGTTCCCCAGGTCCCACGTTAGCCAGATGCACAAGGGGGCGCACGCGTCTGGAGTTCGTTTGCAGTGGCTGGAAGCCCTGGCGCGCCCATTCTCTCTCTCTCCCTCTATCTGTCTTTCTCTCTGTGTCTGTTGCTCTCAAATAAATAAATAAAAAATGAACAAAAAAAATTAAAAAAAAAATGAACACAACTGATACAATTAAACAGGAAGCATGCAAGTAGAAAGATCTGATATTTCCTAATTGAATCTTTGCCACAGATCCTTGAAATACAGTTTATTATGATGTCGCTGGAATTAAAGATACCTATTTATTATATTCACAGACAGAAGTAAAGACTGCTTAGTACTTTCAGACTGTATTAATTTTACACCAAGTGCCTACTCCAGCCCACAGGATTAAGGGTCTTTGCTGATATCTATGCAGTCTGGTGCATCTATTAACAGTTTCCAGTTATTGTTACTAAGATCTGGGTTTTTATTATGTTATGGCTCCTGTTACAGAAGAGGGGTCTATGGAGAAGCAACGACTCCGTGTCACTGCCTTACTTTACAGCCTTGACAAAACAATATGCACTCTGCCTCAGTTTCTTCCTCACTGAGGTCACGTTGTAGCCCCGGTGCTGCAGGATGTGCGCTCATATACAATGGACATTATGCATGCTAAATTGTTACCCTCCCTAATGAAATACATAATCTATACAAGTTAACTCACATAGATTGCGAGGCATGAGTAGAATGCAGAGGAATTTTAGATAGCGTCTGCTCGACATTGCAACATTGAGATCTGGACATGTTATTCTTCATGTCCAGGGAATTTTTATTCAGAACTATAGTAATGCCAATAATATAAAACATGGATTTCAGTAGATTTGATACGTTGCTGAAGCATGTATTGAATTTTGTTTATCTAAACAGGAAAGAGAAAAAAATGCTATTGCATAGTGGGGAGTTATCAAGGAAAAATCTTAGCAGATATCTCTAATGGTGCTTTTGATAACAACTATAGTTCATGTCAGTCTTTTCTGTCTTCACTAAAGTTAGGGACAGAGCTTTTTTAGGGTGGATTTTTCACCCCTCAAGAAATATTCCTTAAATGTGACCTCTTTAGAAGTTGTCATTAGACTTTGAAGCTAGCATTTAAATTTTCTATTGATTCTTAAATCTGATTTTACAAACAAAAGAAATGTCCTACAATTTTTTTACTTTGTTGCATTTTATGTTCAGATAAGTTATAACAGAAGACTTGAACAAAACTGAAAGTACAAATGGAAGTAAACGAAACTTTTAAAAAAATTGATACATCCAAGGCTATAAGCTCATCCAGAGGCATATACAGGCAAACTAATCAAATCAGAGTTCATGCATGTGCCAATATTGTAATATACAAAGAGCATCCACTGTGTGGGAGAGAGGGAGGGATCATGCATTATACATCAATGAGGAATGCAAGAGGCTAAGTGGTGTCCTTATTGCTATTTTTGAAAATATTTGGGTCAGTGTTTCTAAGCTTGGCAAAACAATAATTTCTTCATAAGCTAGATTGGCTCTTCACTGTTCAGAAAAACTGCTGACAGCTGTGACTGTGCCGCTCATTACCAAGTTGAAGGCCTTTACCACCACCTCATGGTTTTAATTCTTCCTTCATATGAGTGAATGGATTTATCCATACTGTCAACCTTACCTAACTGCTTATATATAGATTATTTACCACTTGTATATAATATGCAATTGATATATACAATTACAAAATAGTACTGGCTTATTACAAAACAAGATTCAACCAATTCTGAAATGCACACAGAAGAAACAAAAGTCTATATTCTCAGTGAGTTTTTTCATATGTGTGCTTACATATATGTTAATTAGTATTCTCATATAGGGGTGCAAAGACATTTTATACTTGTCTGTTGGTGGACATATGGAAGAGTTTTAGAAGACAGTGACATTTAAAAATGAGAAGTCTAGAAAGGCCCTGGTGAGCCCCATCCTCTCTCTCTCAATCTCTTGTGTGCTCTATCAAAAAAGTATAAGTTAAAAATAAACTATAAGTTCAGAATTTATTCTGGAACTCTTAACTTTGATTTCTGGTAACATCAAAAGATGAATTAGGGGATGGAGAGATGGTTTAGTAGTTAAAGCACATGCCTATGAAGCCTAAGGACCCAGGTTCAATTCTTCAGGACCGATGTAAGGCAGATGCACATGGAGGCACATGCCTCTGGAGTTCGTTTGCAGGGGCTGGAGGTCCTGGAGCACCCATTCTCTCTCTCTCTCTCTAATAAGTAAATAAATAAAAATAACTCAGAAAAAAATAAAAGTGAGCAGTCTAGTCTTTCATTTGTTTTTAAGGTTGGGTCTTACTATATAATATCCCAGGTTGGCCTCCAACTCATGATCCTCCTGCTTCCACCTTCCAAGTGCTGAGATTAGAGGCATACACCACCACATTTGGTTACAGTGAGCATCTTTACAAGTTAACTGATACACACATGTATGTGTGAAAAATAATTCACAAAATAAAACATATCCCTCTTAATTCCAGTGCATTCTGATATTATTTTTTCTTTTTACAATCTTTATTAACATTTTCCATGATTATAAAAAATATCCCATGGTAAGACCCTCCACCCCCCACTTTCCCCTTTGAAATTCCATTCTCCATCATATTACCTCCTCATCTCAATCATTGTAGTTACATATATACAATACCAACCTATTAAGTACCCTCCTTCTTTCCTTTCTCTTCCCTTTATATCTCCTGTTTAACTTACTGGCCTCTGCTACTAAGTATTTTCCTTCTCACACAGAAGCCTAATCATCTGTAGCTAGGATCCACATATGAGGGAGAACATGTGGTGCTTGGCTTTCTGGGCCTGGGTTACCTCACTTAGTATAATCCTTTCCAGATCCATCCATTTTTCTGCAAATTTCATAACTTCATTTTTCTTTACCACTGAGTAGAACTCCATTGTATAAATGTGCCACATCTTCATTATCCACTCATCTGTTGAGGGACATCTAGGCTGGTTCCATTTCCCAGCTATTATAAGTTGAGCAGCAATAAACATGGTTGAGCATGTACTTCTAAGGAAATGAGATGAGTCCTTAGGATATATGCCTAGGAGTGCTATAGCTGGGTCATATGGTAGATCAATCTTTAGCTGTTTTAGGAATCTCCACACTGATTTCCACAATGGCTGGACCAGATTGCATTCCCACCAGCAGTATCGAAGGGTTCCACTTTTTCCACATCCCTGCCAACATTTATGATCATTTGTTTTCATGATGGTAGCCAATCTGACAGGAGTGAGATGGAATCTCAATGTAGTTTTAATCTGCATTTCCCTGATGATTAGTGATGTAGAACATTTTTTTAGATGCTTATATGCCATTCGTATTTCTTCCTTTGAGAATGCTCTATTTAGCTCCATAGCCCATTTTTTGATTGGCTTGCTTGATTCCTTATTATTTAACTTTGTGTGTTCTTTGTATATCCTAGATATTAATCCTCTATCAGATATATAGCTGGTGAAGACTTTTTCCCATTCTGTAGATTGCCTCTTTGCTTTTTTCACTGTGTCCTTTGCAGTGCAAAATCTTTGTAATTTCATGAGGTCCCAGTGATTAATTTGTGGTTTTATTGCCTAAGCAATTGGGGTTGTATTCAGAAAGTCTTTGCCAAGACCAATATGTTGAAGGGTTTCCCTTAATTTTTCCTCTAGCAGTTTCAGAGTTTCAGGTCTGATGTTAAGGTCTTTAATCCATTTGGACTTAATTCTTGTGCATGGAGAGAGAGAAGAATCTATTTTCATCCTTCTACAGATATATATCCAGTTTTCCCAACACCATTTGCTGAAAAGGCTGTCTTTTCTCCAATGAGTGTTTTTGGCATTTTTATCGAATATCAGGTGGCTATAGC
Organism: Jaculus jaculus; assembly: GCF_020740685.1. NCBI lineage: Eukaryota > Metazoa > Chordata > Mammalia > Rodentia > Dipodidae > Jaculus > Jaculus jaculus. The sequence goes on from NC_059105.1 coordinate 25,365,892, forward strand.
TACCTGGACTTACATCTGGTTCTTCTATTTTGTTCCATGGATCTACACGTCTGCTTTTGTGTCAGTACCACCCTGTTTTTGTTACTATGGCTCTGTAGTATAGGTTAAAATCAGGTATGGTGATACCACCAGCCTTATTTTTTTTGCTCAGTATTATTTTAGATATTTGAGGTTTTTTGTGATTCCAAATGAATTTTTGGATTGTTTTTTCTATTTCCATGAAGAATGCCTTAGGAATTTTGATAGGGATTGCATTATGTGTGTAGATTGCTTTTGGTAAGATTGCCATTTTCACAATATTGATTCTTCCAATCCAGGAACAAGAGATGTTTCTCCACTTCCTAGTGTCTTCTGCAATTTCTCGCTTGAGTGTTTAAAAATTCTCATTGTAGAGATTCTTTACTTCCTTGGTTAGGCTTATTCCAAGGTATTTTATTTTTTTGATGCAATTGTGAACAGGAGTGATTCTCTGATTTCATCCTCTGTGTGTTTGTTGTTAGCATATATGGAGGCTACTGATTTCTGTGTATTTATTTTGTATCCTGCTACATGGCTGTAGGTTTTTTTTTTTTTTGGTTTTTCGAGGTAGTTCGAGGTAGGGTCTCACTCTGGCTCAGGCTGACCTGGAATTCACTATGTAGTCTCAGGGTGGCCTCGAACTCTCGGCGATCCTCCTACCTCTGCCTCCCGAGTGCTGGGATTAAAGGCGTGCGCCACCACGCCCGGCGGCTGTAGGTTTTTATCAGCTCTAACAGTTTGCTAGTAGAGTCTTTAGGGTCCTTTATGTATAGAATCATGTCATCTGCAAATAATGATAACTTGATCTCTTCCTTTCCAATTTGTATCCCTTTTATGTGTGTCTCTTGCCTTATTGCTATGGCTAAGACTTCCAAAACTATATTAAATAAAAGTGGGGACAGTGGACACCCTTGTGTTGTTCCTGATTTTAGTGGAAAAGCTTCCAGCTTTTCCCCATTTAGTAATATGTTGGCTATAGGCTTGTCATAAATAGCTTTTATTATATTGAGATATGTTCCTTCTATTCCCAGTCTTTGTAGGACTTTTATCATAAAGGGATGTTGGGTTTTGTCAAATGCTTTCTCTGCATCTAATGAGATGATCATTTGATTTTTGTCCTTCAACCCACTTATATAATGTATTACACTTATAGATTTGCGTATATTGAACCGTCCCTGCATCTCTGGGATAAAGCCTACTTGGTCAGGGTGAATGATTTTTCTGATATATTCTTGTATTCTGTTTTGCCAATATTTTGTTGAGAATTTTTGCATCTATGTTCATAAGGGAGATTGGTCTGTAATTTTTTTTTTTTGTTCTATCTTTGCCTGGTTTTGGTATCAGGGTGATGCTGGCCTCATAGAAGGAGTTTGGCAGATTTCCTTCTTTTTCTATTTCCTGGAAAAGCTTAAGAAGCAATGGTGTTAGTTCTTACTTGAAGGTCTGGTACAATTCAGCAGTGAATCCATCTGGGCCTGGGCTTTTTTTAGTTGAAAGATTTTTGATAACTGTTTGGATCTCCATGCTTGTTATAAGTCTATTTAAGTGATTAATCTCATCATGATCTAATTTAGGTAGGTCATATAAATCAAGGAAATCATCCATTTCTTTCAGATTTTCATACTTTGTGGAGTATAGGCTTTTATAGTATGTCCCTATGATTTTTTGAATTTCTCTGGAATCTGTTGTGATGTTACCTTTTTCATCTCTGATTTTATTAATTTGTGTCTCTTCTCTCTTTCTTTTGGTCAGATTTACTAAGGGTTTATCAATCTTGTTTATCCTTTCAAAGAACCAACTCTTTGTTTCATTAATTCTTTGGATTTTTTTTTTGTTTCTGTTTCATTAATTTCTGCCCTAATCTTTATTATTTCTTTCCATCTACTGATTTTTGGTTTGCCTTGTTCTTCTTTTTCCAAGGCTTTAAGGTGAAGCATTAAGTTGTTTACTTGTGACCTATCTAATTTCTTAATATAGGCACTTAAGGCTATAAATTTACCTCTTAGAACTGCCTTCAATGTGTCCCAGAGATTTTGGTATGTTGTGTTCTCATTATCATTTGACTCTATAATTCTTTTGATTTCCTTCTTGATTTCTTCATTGACCCATTCATCATTTAGTAGTGTATTGTTTAGTTTCCATGATTTTGTGTATGCTCTATAGCCTTTCTTGCTACTGATTTGTAGTTTAATTCCATTGTGGTCAAATAGAATGCAAGGAATTATTTCAATTTTCCTGAATTTGTTAAGATTTGCTTTGTGTCCTAATATATGGTCTATTTTAGAGAATGTTCCATGTGCTGCTGAAACGAATGTATATTCTGCAGCCTTTGAATGAAATGTCCTGTATATATCTGTTAAGTCCATACCTTCTATGACCTCATTTAGTCCAGATGCCTCTCTGTTTATTTTTTCCCGGGATGACCTGTCAATTGATGAGAGTGGGGTGTTAAAGTCACCCACCACCACTGTGTTTGGTGTTATCTGTGACCTTAGTTCTAATAGTGTTTGTTTGACGAATTTGGGAGCCCCCATGTTAGGTGCATATATGTTTAGGATTGTAATGTCCTCCTGTTGGAGTGTGCCCTTAATCAATATAAAGTAACTTTCCTTATCTTTCTTGACTAAATTTGGACTGAAGTCTACCTTGTCATTTATTAGGATAGCAGCCCCTGCTTGTTTTCTAGGCCCATTTGCTTGAAACACCATTTTCCCAACTTTCACCCTAAGATAGTGTCTATCCTTTGTAGAAAGGTGAGTTTCTTGGAGACAACAAATTGTAGGATCCTTCTTTTTAACCCAGTCTGCAAACCTATGTCTTTTCGTTGGGGCATTGAGGCCGTTGATATTAAGAGATATTTTTGAAAGGTGTGTATTTATGTTTGCCATTTTTTTTTTTTTTGTGGTTCCGGTTGTACCTTTGGTCTCTTGTGTTAACTAATATTTGAGTATTGCTTGTTTTCTCTAGGTTCCTTACATGTGTGCTTTTCCTTTTCTTCAGCATGGAGGATTCTATCAAGTATTTTCTGTAGATCTGGTTTTGTCTCCAAATACTCCTTTAACCTGCTTTTGTCATGGAATGTCCTTATTTCTCCATCTATTTGAATGGATAATTTTGCAGGATAAAGTAACCTTGGTTGACAGTTGTTATCTTTCAGAACTTGGAATATATCACTCCAAGCCCTTCTGGCTTTTAAAGTTTGTGTTGATTAATCTGCTGTAATCCTGATGGGCTTGCCTTTGTAGGTAACTTGATTTTTCTCTCTAACTGCTTTCAATATTTTTTCTTTGGTTCGTGTGTTTTGTAGTTTGATTATGATATGGTGAGGAGAGGTTCTTTCCAGGTTTTGTCTGGCTGGGGTTCTAAAGGCTTCCTGCATCTGCATTGGTACCTCTTTTCCAATTTGGGGGAAGTTTTCTTCTGTGATTTTGTTGAAGACGCCTACTATGCCTTTGGAGTGGAATTCTCCTTCTACTATGCCCTGAATTCTTATATTTGATCTTTTCATAGTGTCTCAAATATCTTGAAATTCCCACTCATACTTTTGTATAAGTTTGTCTTTCTCTTTGTTGGACTGTATTAGATCTGCCACCTGGTCTTCTAGCTTAGATATTCTGTCCTCTCCTTCATCCATTCTACTGGTGAGGTTTTCTACAGAGTTTTTTTATTTCATTAACTGTGTTCTTTATTGATAGTAATTCTGACTGGCTTTTCTTTATTATTTCTATTTCCTTAGTTATGTCTTATATTGCCTTCTTTATTTCATTAAATTGGTGTCCTGCTTCTTCTTTGATTTCCTTTTTGATTTCTTCTTTGATACCTTTGATTTGTTCTTTGACTTCTTTGAACATATTTACAATCATTCTTTTGAAATCTTTCTCAGGTATTTCCTCTAACTAGTTAACACTGGAGGTCATTTCTGATGCATTAATACTGTTAGGTGGATTTATATCGTCTTGCTTTTTAGTGTTTCTTGTGTTATAATGGATATATTTTTGCATCTTGGATTAAGTTAATGCTTGGATTTTCTAGCTAGCTAGGTATTCTTAGCTGTATCAATTGATTTAATGTTATACATCTTCAGGATAGGAGCTTAAGGTGTTAGGTGTGGCTCGTAAGGCTCTCAGAGTATCTACAAAGGTGCTCCTAGGGGTTGAGTTTCCCTGCTATGGGAGTATTCAAGTAGGCTGAGTGGAATAAAATACAGGTAGATTCTAAAATTTAACTAAACACTGTACACATTCAATCAAAATCAGCACCAAATATTTATGTAAGAGTAGTTATTATAACAACCAGATCCTCTAACAACAAAGAGGTTAAGATTTCTGGCCTGTTGAGGGATCCAAGTCAGCATGTGACTAAGTGAGACCCTTCCCTGGTACAATCCCAGTTACCTTGGATGATTTTGGTCTCAGTCAAGTTGCTGGCTGGGTCGTTGGGCTGCTATTCTGATTTCTGGAGCTGGGCACTGGCTTTTCCTGTGAAGCAAACTGAGCCTGGCAACTGTGGCCCTGCAGAACGGCATCCCTGCTGCTGGAACTGCTACTGCTGCTGCTGAAGATGCTGCTGCTGGATCTGTTGTGGTTGCTGCTAAAGGTACCACTGCTGGGTTTGTTGCCACTGCTGCTGCTGCTGCTGTTGCTGCCACTGCTTTAGCTGCCGCTGCTGCTCCTGAAGCTGCTGCTGCTGGATGTGCTGCTGCTGCTTCTGAAGCTGCTGCTGCTGCTGGATCTGCTGTTGCTGCCACTACCAGATCTGTGGCTGCTGGGGCTGCTGTTGCTGGTGCCAGAGCCGCTGATGTTGCTGCTGGACTCTGCTCCTGCTTGGGTTATGCTATCAGCTCAAGTTGGCATGGCTGGTCCTGGGACCGCTGCTCTGTTCGCTGGAGCTGGGCACAGGCGGTGAGGGAAGGGAGGGAGCCGATGCTGCTCTAGTTCTCTCACTGCTCCACGTGTTCTTCTACCTTGTGATCTGCTCCTCCATTGTTCACTGCTGCTCTCCCTTTACGTTTCTAGAGTTTGCAGAGAGCACCGGTGTGAGTGGAAGCTCCTCTCACCTGGTTTTTTCCTGCGGCTTGAGCCAAGCCTGGCAGCTTTCTGGTGCACCGCTGCCGCCACCGCTGTGGTTGGTAGACCTGCTGGGGCCGCTTTTGCCGGCCTGTGCAGGCTCTGGATGCTCTGGATCTCTTCTACTTCTCCACTGCTGTTTCAATTTCCTATACACCTCACTTTTTAGTAAAAGTGTGTATTTTGCTGAGTTTTTTTTTTTTGGTCTTTTTCCCCCCTAGGCTGCTTTGGTGTGGTACCATCTTAACCTGAAGTCACATTCTGATATTTTGTTTGAGTTTATCTGATTGTTAAATGAGTGGCTCACAATTCACAATTGGTATACAGCATATAACTGGGGGTGGAAATAGTGTGTCATTATACATGTACACACTTAATTGTATAAAAAACCTGTTTTCTAATTAATTTTGTAGCCATTAATAGTTGAGAGTTTTCAGCAGCTTTATTTATGACTCAATACTTGATTTCATCAGCTTTTAATTCTTGTCAATCCTTGTGTCTGTGGGTCATTACACTTCATTATAGTTTATATTCCATAAGGGCTGGCACCTTTTCATATGCCCATTTCCCTTTTTTGTGCTTCTCTATGACCTTTGTGACCTTGGTTATTTTCTACATAGTCTGTTTACCTTTTCCTTTTTGAATCACATTCTGGACACCAGGCCTTCAGTTATTTTCAATTTGTGGCCTTTTTTTTTTCACCTTTTAAAAATCGTGTCATTTAGTGAACAAAAAGCTCTTACTTTTGATGTAGGTTAATTTTTCAGACTTCTTTAAGTGTGGTGATTTTTAGATTTTTGCTTAAGAAATTTACTGTGAGGTTATAAAAACATTCTCACTCACATGATCTCTGAAAAGTTGTACATATTATCAAAGTATTATTTCTTTTCCTTCCTTCCTCCCTCCCTTCCTTCCTTCCTTCCTTCCTTCCTTCCTTCCTTCCTTCCTTCCTTCCTTTTTTCTTTCAGAGAGAGAAAGAGAGAGAGAGAGAGAGAGAGAGAGAGAGCGAGAGAGAATATGGGCATGCCAGGGCCTCCAGACACTGCAAATAAACTCCAGATGCATGTGCCACTTTGTGCATCTGATTGACATGGGTCCTGGGGACTTGAACCAGAGTCCTTAGGCTTTACAGGCAACTGCCTTAACTGCTAAGACATCTCTCCAGCCCTAAAAGTTGTATATTTTGACGTCTAGGTCTTTAACCTATAATTAATTTTGTATGGTTTGCAATAGAAGCCCTATTTTATGATTTTTATATAAATATAATCAATAACTTCACAGTAATCCCCTGTAGTGCCTCTTTCCCACTTCTGCAGGTCAACTCTATCATCATATCCTCAGTGTGAATCTGCTTCTGGGCTGTCGGCGCTGTCCTACTGGTTGGTTTGTCTACCCTTGTGATAACACACACATCATCATCCAGCATAATTATAAGGCTTGGAATCTGCTAGGCCAGGTTTTTCAACTTGCTTTTTTTCTTCAGTTACATCTTGACCTTGGTTTATTTATATTAAGTTTTGAATGAGTTTTACAATTTCACCTAAAATAACCTTTGGAAATTATTAGACAGAATTGCATTGAATCCCTTGCTCAATTTGTGGAAAAATAACTTATTTAGAGAGGAAACTTTCCCATTTTATTTGGGTCTAACTTTAATGTCTCTTAATATGTTGTATAATTTCTATGAAAGAGAAATCTTTCTATCTTGTTAAGTTTATTTATAATTTAATATATGTATTACTGTTGTAACTTTGTTATGTAAAAGTGAAATATATTTTTAAATGTTTGTTTTCATATGTACAAATTCTCTGGAGTTTCTTTTCAGTTCTAATGTTCAATCTGTAAGTCATTTGAGTTATATACAGAGAATATCATAGCACCTATCATAATACTTTTTTTTCATTTTTGATTTTTATGCTTGTTTGTATTTCCTTGTTGTAATATCTTAGCAATGATCTCAAATGCAACTTGAAATAAAAGTGATGGCAGATGGATTTTGGTTTTGTTTGTGAGTTGGAGGGAACGCTGTCAGCTATCTATCACTTACTGCTTTGTGCTCTTGTTCAAGTTTTGCTGTTGCTTGTGGAGACATGGAAAACTTCCATGATTCCTGCAAAGTTTTATGCACTTGGCTTGGTACCCTGTGTGGTCAACTTGCCTGACCACTTCAATGGCTTTCCTTGGCTTTCATGGCTCCAACTGGGTGGCCAATGAGGATTCCTGGAGGAAAAAGGAAGGGGACTGAGAGAGGGAGGAGAGATGTAGGGCAAGGTCTTTATCCCCTGGCGCTTTCCCTGTGCATCTTCTATTCCTGGTGAGCTAGCTGTATCACTAGGCTGCGCTCCCCTACCCCTCTCTCTTTTTCTGTTAGCTAACTTTTTGTTAGTAATTCCACTGTAGCCAGAAAGTATGCTGTGTTTGACACTTGAAATTTCTGGAGGGCATATTTACAGCTTAGCTCATGGTCAATTTTCAAATAATTATTGTATCTGCTTAAAAATCATGTTTGGGCCAGGGCTGGAGGTACACGTCTGTAATCCCAGCACTTGGAGAGTCTTAAGCAGGAGGATTATGAAGATGAGCATGACCTGTGTTACATTGCAAGACCCTGTCTGGAAAGAAAAAAAGAAAAGCAAAAAACAACGACAAATTTAAAAAAATTGAATTCTGCCATGACTAGATGTAATGTCTACTGTGTTGAAACCATGTCTGTTTTTTATTTTGGTGTTGTTGTTGTTTGTTTTGTTTTTTGTTTTTTTGAGGTAGGGTCTCACTCTAGCCTGGCTGACCTGGAATTCACTATTTAGTGTCAGGGTAGCCTTGAACTCATGGCGATCCTCCTACCTCTGCTCTCAAGTGCTGGGATTAAAGGCGTGCGCCTGCATGCCTGTCTGAAACCATGTCTTGAGAATCTACTTTGTACTTGGCATCATTGTGGACGGTGTGGGTGTGGCCATAAACCAGGAGACTGAGATTCCTTGGCTGTGATGTATCTGTAGTAGGGTGGGTGCTTAGCTTGTATAAAGCTGTGGCTTCAATCCACAGCACCAGAAGAAAAAATGAGGAGAACAACAAGAATATTTTTTTTAGGAGAAAATAGAGAATACAAAATAAAAAAGCAGAACTAATGATACGTGTGATAATAGTCGAGGTAATGGGGGAAGCTAAAAGAAGAGGGTAAGATGTGCTGGAGGTAAATTTTGATAGATTTGTCAAAGTTGGCTTCCTTAAAGACCGAAGGAAGAGGGAAAGACATGTAAATCTATATGAAATTGAAGGCATAAGTCATAGTATTTTTTTGACTTTAAAAACAATATTTATTTGCAAGGAGGGGAGGGAGGAAGGAGAGAGAGAGAGTTAGAGAACACTGAAGAAGTTGAGCTTCATAACAACCTGCCCGTCCGCAGGCAAACTCTCCCAGACAGCCCCACCCATCCATCCATAAAGATGGAGGCCCACTCACCTCAAGAGTAGGTCCCACCTCCCAAGACTCATGCTTTGGGAATTAAAGTTCTTTTGTCCTTTCTATTTCTATTTTTTTGTCCTAAGTATTTTTTTTATTATTAATTAGTTTTGTACTCAGTGAATACAGTCAATTTGGTACCATTGTTAAGCTCATCCGTGACCTACCCCCTCCCCTTGGCCCCTTCTTGTTGAGGTATATGGGTCGTGCATTCTGGAGTTAGCCCACAGTTATGGGTAGGATAAATGTCTCTGCATATCATGACCCAATGTGTGGCTCTGACATTATTTCCGCCCCCTCTTCTGCAAAATTTCCCTGAGCCATGTTGGGTTCATTTTTGGTCTGCTTCAGTGATAAGGTATTGGGGGCCTCTGGGTCTCTGGATATCTGATTTGGTAGGAGTTGATTTTTCTCTGTGTTTATCTCCCTCACCCTTGTGCTGGTACCCGGTTCACCAAGAAAACAGCACCCTTGCTTGTTTCACCAATTGTTCTTAGTTTCAGCTGGGGCCCTTTTGAGATATGATGGGGTGGCTCTCTCCTTAGGATCTGTGTCTATCTGTAAAAGAGAAGCAGATTCTCCAACAGAGAGTAAGTTAGCACCAGACAAATGAGATAACCCTTACTTTTTTATAGAGAACTTAATAGGTGTAGGCCCTCTTGTAGCCCATGATTGGTGGTAGCTTGGGCTTGTGTTTGGATACGGTTCTGACTTGTTTCCAGCTATGGGACTGGTACCACTGACGGAATTAGCCAAATCAAGAGCAGTTGGTTTCCCACCATGGCTGTGCGCCACTACTGCACTTGTGTGGGCATCACGACAGGTTATTTGCTGCTAAGTAGGTTTCAGCATGTCTAGTGCCAGAAGGTGCTACATGGGCGACTGGGAGAAAATGACCAAGTCATTTAGCTTTTAGTCCAACAATTTTATTAGATATGTATTCTGGATATTCCTTCTACTTCTTTCTCTCTTTTTTTGCATGTGTGTGTAAGCATGTGCATGATGTATGTGCATGTGTAAATTCATGCTCATGTGCAGGTCAGTGCATGTGTATGTAACAGGTGCATGTGCACATGGACACTCATGCACCTGGAGGCCAGAGATTGATGTGGGTATCGTCCTCTATTGCTTTCCACCTGGTTTTGAGACACAGTCTCTCCCTGAGCCCAGCGCTTGCTCCTTTGGCTAGACAAGTTAGCTAGCCAGCTCAGGGATTCCCCTGTGTCCACCTCCCAGCTCTGACTCCAGCCACGTGCCAGCTCACCCATTTTGCATGGGTGCTGGGGATCCAAACTTGGGTTTTTATGTTTGTGGGCCAAGGACTTTTCCATTGAGCCATTCAACTCTCTACGTATTTCTTTTCTTTTCTTTTCTTTTTTTTTTTGAGGTAGGGTCTCACTGTAACTCAGGCTGACCTGGAATTCACTATGTAGTCTCGGGGTGGCCTTGAACATATGGCAATCCTCCTTCCTCTGCCTCCCAAGTGCTAGGATTAAAGGTGTGTGTCACCATGCCTGGCTAGAATTTTCTTTTTGTCAAGAAAAAACAAGTTGTTATATTGGTTTACCTTCTTTCCCAGTCTTATGCCATTTTGCTTAGAAGACATTTTCCAAGATAAATAAAGATAATACTAGTATTCTCTTATTGTTCTGAATGAGGAAAAATCTTTTCTTTGAGGCTTTTATTGTATCTATATTTCTCTCTCTCTCTCTCTCTGTCTCTTGACTTTTTGAAAGAGGGTCTTACTGTATAGACCAGGCTGGCCTTGAATTTATGGTTATCCTTCTGGATCTGTCTCTTGAGTACTGGGATTACAGGCATGCATCAACATCTGAGGCTTGGCTTCTTTTCTTTTTTCCTCTTACCTTCCTTTCCTTCCCCCCTCCTTCCTTCCTTCCTTCCTTCCTTCCTTCCTTCCTTCCTTCCTTCCTTCCTTCCTTCCTTCCTTCCTTCCCTTTCCCTTCCTTCCTCCCTCCCTTCCTTCCTCTCTTTCTCCCTTCCTTCCTCCCTCCCTCTCTTTCTTCTTAGAGTCTCACTCTGCAGCCAGACTGGCTTCAAAGCCATAGTCATCTTGCTCCAGCTTCTGAGTGTGTGGGATTATCAGAATAATCCATCTAGCTTCTTTATTTTGAAAACAATTGATAAATGTTTAAAAGTATTTTTAAGTATTTGTGGGAAGGGTAAATACATAGGTTTATATTACATGCTTTGCATAGAGGGGGGGTGGAGAAACAAGAGGAGGTGGAACCTGACAATATGGTTTGTAGTTGAAGCCTGAGCTGATAAGAATAGCTCAAAGGAGAATGCTTAATGCTTGACTTAAAACCTGTATGCCGGATTTGGTGTTCTGTGATCCCAACAATCAGGAAGGCTGAGACAGGAGGATCAGGAGTGAAAGCCAATCTAGGCTATATAGTGAGACACTATCTTAAAAAACAATAACAACAAAAAGGCAAAAAACTTTTAGCAGGTGTGGTGACACATGCCTCTAATCCCACCACTCAGGAGGCAGAGGTAGGAGGATCGCCATGAGATCAACACCACCCTGAGACTACATAGTGAATTCCAGGTCAGCCTGGGCTGGAGTGAGATCCTACCTCGAAAAGAAAAACAACAAAAAACTTTTGTGTTTCATCAATATAAATACTCTCATTTTTGCCAATGTTCAGCATATTACAGCTATTTAAAGTCAACAATATGGCATTCATGCACATATAAAATGAATATGTCAAATATTTTAGTCAGCTCATTAATTAACACAGGAATTACATGATAGATTACTTCAAGTAAAATGAGGAATGCTTAAATAGATGTGCTAATTGACGTAAATTACTTGACTTTTTAGGAACAGCAACATTGAAAAATATTTTATTATTTTTTTCTGAGAGAGAGAAAGAGGAGACACACCCCCACCCACCCACCCACCCACAGAGAGTGAGAGACAGAGAGAGAGAGAGAGAGAGAGAGATTGGGCACACCAAGCTTCTAACCATTGCAAAAGAAAGTCCAGATACAAGCCCCAACTTGTATATCTGGTTATGTGGGTACTGGGGAATCAAACCTGGGTTCTTAGGCCTCACAAGCAAGTGCCTTAACCACTAAGCCATCTCTCTAGCCCAGGAATGACATTTTATTCTTGGGGTCAGTCTGTTCTGTGAGGCAAAAAAAAAAAAAAAAATCATGTCTTTATGGGAAAAATTCACTCGCATCTTTATGGACAAGAATCCTTTACATCACTATCCCTTTCCTACAGCTTCTAGGGCATTATAAAGCAACCTAGTTACTGAAAAGACAGTCAAAGGGGTGCACCCACATCACATCAGATCATCTCCAGACGGAACCCAAACATCCAATGATGGGACACACTGGGATAGCTTTTGCTCATTTACAATGAATAATGTAAGTTTTTCTTGGCAGTAAAAACACTAAGTTGAATGATCATTTTAAGGACTGAAACACTTATCTGATGCTAGGCAGAATGGTGTGATAATCCACGTGGTAATCTAGCTCGGTGGAAGCCAGAAGTCATCAGTTACAGGAATGTAAGATCAGACACACGCTGGGTAAACCATGGGAGGGCTCTGGCAGCCTATGAGATATGAACAGGGTCATTTAATCTCATGCATTTTGATATTTTAATGGACAGGATGAACACAGCCACAGCTGACATCTTGCTTGTAGTTGTCAAAACTGAGAGCTCAGTCCTACTTCCTTCAACTTCCATGGAATTTCACAAAACAAGAAACACCAAACTTATTCATTAATGGTAACATCTTCAAACATTAAAACAAACAAACAAGCTAACAAAACTTTCTTTGCCTTTTAAAGGCCAACCTAGCATGTAAATAAACATTTCCCAAGGCCTTGGCTTTACTACCATGGAAAACCAAGACAGGTGAAAAGAGACGCACTTGGTCTAGCAATGACTTTTAAAGTGTCCTGCTTATAGTGGACGAGGGTTCTTCTGGCCTACTATACCTGGCTTTGTCCCTATCAGAAACACTAGCTTCCTTTACGATGATCTTTGAGTCAACCACCTTGGTCAGAGATCAAACTGGATCTAGTTGCAGCAGTGAAATCTAATCTCTGGCCATTCTTATGATTGTGACATGCATTCTTGAGCAGAAGCTCGGCACTGATTCCAACAGGGGATATAACAACGCAGTTGACTTCTGGCAGTGGCTAGAGAAAAAGAAATAAAAAGATTTCTGTTGCTGTAGCCAGGATCTCTGAATGGTTGTAATCTGGGTTTGAACAAATGCTACTAACATGAATCTGCACAAGTCACTTAACTTTGTTCTCTGTGCCTCAGTTTTCCTAGCTTTAAAAGTTTTATTTTTCTCACAGAGCCATGGTAAGATTAAATAAATATAAAATGTGACCCACTAATGTGGAAGAGGTGGCGGGAAGAATGTAAGAGCCAAAGGAAGGGTAGGACTCCTTACAACGTGCTCCCCGCAGACACAAAATGACCTGGATATCCATGACCTCACAGTGCCTGACACTACTTACACAAGACCATCATAAGAGGAAGAAAGGATCATAACATCAAAATAAAAGAGAGACTGATTGAGAGGGGGAGGGGATATGATGGAAGATGGAGTTTCAAAGGGGAAAGGGGGGGAAGGGAGGATATTACCATGGGATTTTTTTTTATAATCATGGAAGATGTTATTAAAAATTGAGAAAAAATAAAAAATAAAATGTGACCCATGGTAAGTATTATATCAGTGTTAGCTTCTATTCTAAATTAACAGAGTTAGTTCACAAAATAAAACTTGAAAAATGTTTCCATAAGTAGTAGACTTTCAAATATTTTCAAACACACAAAAATATTTGTATATGTACACATTTATTGTTAATAGGTATAAACAAATAAGCTTACTGGTTGAGGAGAGAGTTATATAGATAGAAGGAGAGAATAGAAGAATTGGAATATATATATATATATAATTTGTGCTTTCTGGACAGTCAAATGGGAAGTCCACAGGTCAAATGCTGAAAGCTAAAAAATCTTGAGCAGCAGCTGACCTTGCATCCACAGGTGGAATTTCTTCTTCCATGGGGAAGCTTCAATTTTTCAAGTCTTTCAGAAGATTACACTAGGCTCACTCAGATTATCAAGGGTTTATCTCCTTTGCTTACCATCATTGGTTGCACATGCTAATCACATATACAGAACATGCTCCTAGCAATACCCAGATCAGAATTCACATGGATAGTTCCAAGCCACCAAGCTGACGGGACAGTCTTCATCAGAAGACACCGTGAGGACCAGGCTACATCTCCTGGTCCTTTAGAGAAGGGGTGGGAGGGAGGCATTATCCTGGCGCTGCCTCCAGTTTCAGTGGCCATTCCTTGCATGGACTGTGGGAGACACAACCAGGCAATAATAGGTACCAATAGCCTTTATTTAATTTTTCCTCTTTTTGAGAGGCACTGAGAGAAAACATCAGGAAGTCAGTTGTTCTAAGCACAAGGTTTGTCACACTCTGTTGTCCACTTCAGGGGACAACTTTTCTCTTAGTACCCATGGAAAGCTTTGGAGTCAAAAGGAGGTCTTGCTCTTCTTCTACAAAAAATCCTAGAATGATTAGATTTCAAGTGAATAGCTATCCTTCTTCCTCATTTTACAAAGCATGAATTGAAACTCAAAAATCTCCAAAATCACAAAAAAACCCAGCCATGTCTGAAATAGGAATACAATGAACTTTCTTATGCCTAGTCATCTGATCTTAATCTACTCTTTTTTTTTCAAAATTTAATTTAATTTTTATTTTTTTTCTTTTCACAAATTTTATTAACATTTATTTTTCTACTCTTTTTTTAACCTTTCTTTTATTTTTGTTTAACACATTTCCCTCCATTAGCTCTTCAAATTATAATGGCAAAAGTCCTGGTATCCAGTTCAATGAGGCTATGAGGTGTCTTCTGACTTTTTAGGAGAGTTATTAACTCCTAATACTGTTATTTCTTAATGTAACAGGATGAGTGTGGTGCTTGACAACACAATGATACAGATGAGCACAAGAAAACCCAAGGAGAAAATTGATGGATTCATTATAAATCAGAATGGATCTGTATTTCATTCTTATATCTTAGCCTGTGTGAAAAGGAGTGCAGAAAGCTTTGTTCCATTAGTTTCTGGAAGCAGAGGGTGATAGAACATGTCATAAAGAAATCAGTAAGATTCATTTTATGTGTACCCCCATCTATGTGAATGGAGACAAGGTGATTTTGTGTTATAAATTACATGTAACTTTATATATCTCTTTATGCAAGCATACAAGACCCCTGAGATAATCAAGTGCTATTTTTCCCTCTTCATTTGAGTACCTAGGACATCCTTTGCTTTATATGTGGCCATTTACCTAGGTGGTGAATTAAGATTGTTCCACTTGCCTTAATATAGGTGGTTGCTGATCACCAAATGCTTTCCACTTCCCAGCTGGTCTGAGATGGTGTACATAGCCTTTGATTATGAGTTGTTTAAAAGATAAATTATTGGGCTGGAGACATGGCTCTGCAGTTACAGCACTTGGATGCAAAGCCTGATGGCCTGGATTTGAGTCCCCAATACCCATGTAGGGCCAGATGCACGGAGTGATGCATGCAGTGGGGTTTGTTTGCAGTGGAAGGGGGCTCTGACAGAGCCGTATTCACACTCTCTGTCTCAAGTAAATAAATAAAAACAAAAAGATAAATTCTTCAGAAACATGCTCAGCATATGTGTGTGAGCTATTTTTGAAAACTAACAAGAAGAATGATAAAACATGGATCACATGACATTAAAACTGAATCATCACTTTTTCATACAGGGTGAAAATGGGAAAGGATATAGAGGTTTAATGACAAAGTTGAGGTGTTTCGTATTTATTCAGTGTTACTATGTCACACTTTTTTTTTTTTGTTTTGTTTTTTGAGGTAGGGTCTCACTCTAGCTCAGGCTGACCTGGATTTCATTATGCAGTCTCAGGGTGGCCTTGAACTCATGGTGATTTGCTTACCTCTGCCTCCCAAGTGCTGAGATTAAAGGCTTGCGCCACCATGTCCTGCTCTATGTCACACTTCTTGATAAGCATCGAATTGGGTTTGTAATTCATCTCAACACAATTATAAGAAGCACTTCAGAGCTTCCGTAGCTCTTTTATATGTCCATAGGATTTATAAAGGTCCATTTATTGTACTTCAGGATCAAACTCGCAAGATGGGAAAGTGAAAAAGCTAAAATCCAGGTTGTCATGCCTCCTCATGACAGCAGAGCATATGCGCCCAGCTCCTTACCCAAGTCCTGCACGGGCGTCAGCGCTCAGCAAGTACTTCACCAGTGAGAACTTGGTAGGTTATGTTTGTTGAAAGTTGAAGCTATTTCTAATTTGGTGCCTATAAATTGATCAGATAGACCTGCAGTTAACTAAAATTTGTTGTATGTGAATCAAGTTTAATTTTAGGAAGTATGTATACTTCAGAACAAAAACCAAAATGTACTGTACTGAATTTTTATTTTTTATTTTTTAATTTTTTTTATTTATTTATTTGAGAGCAACAGACACAGAGAGAAAGACAGATAGAGGGGGAGAGAGAGAATGGGTGCGCCAGGGCTTCCAGCCTCTGCAAACAAACTCCAGACGCGTGCGCCCCCTTGTGCATCTGGCTAACGTGGGACCTGGGGAACCGAGCCTCGAACCGGGGTCCTTAGACTTCACAGGCAAGCGCTTAACCACTAAGCCATCTCTCCAGCCCCTGAAATTTTTTTAACTTGAAAACTTTTAGACCAACTTTACATGACCATAATACTTTTCCCATGGGAGAATGAGCCACTTGTGAATGAAGTCATTTTTCACTTGTAGCTAGTACATTTTTCTCTCAGGTGGGATGGTATCTGTCATGTCTAATAATGGCAGCAACCATTTACATTTATTGAATATTCGCTTAGTAGTCAGCCGTTACATTAATTTCATAATATCAATAATGTTAATTACTCATACAACATATATTAATTTAAGGCAGGTATAGCTTTAGGTATTTTTAGCACGTGGCAGTGTTGGATGCTTGCTACACCTTGCAAGTGGGTTTGTTTTCTCCATCTTAAAGGGGAGAACTAGACGCGTGAGACTCAGAGGAGTTGTGGGAGTCTGAATGGAAAGTGTCAGAGCCGGGCTGGAGAGATGGCTTAGTGGTTAAGCGCTTGCCTGTGAAGCCTAAGGACCCTGGTTCGAGGCTCCATTCCCCAGGACCCACGTTAGCCAGATACACAAGGGGGCGCATTTGTCTGGAGTTTGTTTGCAGTGGCTAGAAGCCCTGGCGCACCCATTCTCTCTCTATCTGTCTCTCCCTCTCTCTCTGTCACTCTCAAATAAGTAAATAAAAATGAACAAAAAAAAATTAAAAAAAAAAAGAAAGTGTGAGAGCCAAATTTCAAGGAGCCAGTCTGTCAGAATCCGATAGGTCTACAACTTGTCTTTCATGGGTTCTGGGCTCGACAAATGAATGAATGACTTTCTTTGGCCTATATATATATATATATATGACTTGCTTGCAAATTCCTTGGCCTGCACTTTATTTGAAGGTGATATGGGGAATTCTGACTTCCAGGCTCCTCCGCTATGTTCTCAGGTAGTAACTAGCTGACAGTGGCAGGGGAGTGGACGTCTAGGTGTGGAAGCTGTGGATGTGGGCCGGGGGTTCTGCTCTGCACTATTTGTTCACTTTGCACACAGCAAGCTGATTTACTATCGATTGCCCACCAGGAATAAGACTCCATCTTACTCTGCTTTCCTTGCAGCTCACCAGTTTTATAATCATCTATTCAACTGAAGTCATTTTGAAGAAGATTTTGGGTTTAAAGGTGTGGTGGGGTAAGGGATAGCTCAGTGGGGGTGAACTTTGCCTGGTATACGGACAGGAGGCTCTGGGTGGGTTCTTCAATGATGTGAGGAATCCACCCAGTTCTTTAAAAACATGCGAAGTGTACAAGATCCTCCTGCTCTCTCTAGGCAAGGAGATCTATGGAGCAACCTATGGGTGCTGTTGTTACAGCAGGAAGAATGCCTGGGGTAGCTTGCAGACTTAGTCAGCTCTAAATCAAGTAATGCTAATGACGAGGAAGTGACCTTGTGTTGCCCATAATAATCTAAGATTGTCATAGATCATTGTCTTAACTCATTCTTGAGAAAACAATGACCAGACAGTAACAGTTAAAAGCTTTTATATGTTTTCTACATATAAGGAGATTCACAATGGTCTGGTCAGATTTTTTTCGTTCAATCATGTCCCGCAAACCTCTGTAAGGCAGGCACTGCAACTTTATTTTACAGATGAGAACATTGAGCAAAGAGAGAAGCTAACCAGGAGTCAGCCAACTAGTCAGGAATAGAAGTAGGATTTAAAACCATGTCTAGCTAATTCCAGAGTCCACATTCGCAAGTTTTTTTATTCCAAATTGCTTCACAAAAATTTATAATATCTCTTAGGTTGCAAAACTATCATACTTTGCAGAAGGTCTGTGAGAACCCTCATGTATTCACAATTGACTTTTCTCTCATATCCTGTAGGTCTGGCCCTGATCAGGAATGGGAAACCCCTGTTCTTCTTCTTTCTTAAATGTTACTGGAATACCATGCCCAGGGCCACCAAGCCAGAAATACAGGTGTCTTCTGATTGCCCCATTGTCCTGGTTGCAATGCTCTGGTGGCTCTGCCTTGTGCTTTTCAATGTGCTTTGAATGTATCTGACCATTCCTACCTTACCCTAGTACTTGAGCTCAGAGCTTCTTATCTGCCAATCAGAAATCATTTCCTCCTTGTCCTCTTATCTTCTTTACTATTATTAGTGATTATTATCAGTATTAGCTTAAGTCATGCTATCATTATTCCATAATGCAACCCAAAGCAAAATTGTGAAAGATCATTTCTGATATTTTTTTAAACAACATTCTTTTTTTCTGACATGGGATCATGTCCAGCTTGCTCCCTTAAAGCTGCTACCATGGGCCGGGGAAGATTGCTCAGTGGTTAAAGGTGCTTGCTTGCAAAGCCTGCCAGCCCAGGTTCATTTCTCAAGTCACTTATGTAAGTACAAATGGCTGGTGTTTGTTTGTTTGCAGCAGGAACAGGTACTGGTGTGCTCTCTCCAACACACAAAATAGATAAACACAGGGCCTCAAGCTACTTCAAATGAGCTCCACATGAGTGTGCACCTTGTGCATCTGGCTTATGTGGGTTCTGGGTTGTCAAACCTGGGTTCTTTGGCTTTGCAGGCAAGTGCCTTAACCACTAAGCCATCTCTCCAGCCCCAGGTTTACATTCAGGCAGCCACAGGAAGTAGCCACATGTTTTTCTATCATAATAACTCCTGGCTTGTTATTTCACAAATAAAATAATCCAAAGCACATTACAAAGAGAGATGATTTCCTCATAGGAGGTTAAGTTGTGTTGTTTTAAGAGAAAATTAATGTTTGCTCAAGTGAGATGTGTTTATCTGAGGTAAGTTGAGAGGCAGCCAACTCTAGCATGTATTGGCTCAGCTTTTGGCCCATCTCAAGAAATCTGAACTCAGCCACCTGCCTTCTGAGCCTGAAGATCCCAAGCAGAGAGAAGCTGGGTTAGGATTTGGCTGAGTTGGCTAAGGACCACAGTTCCAATGCTGGAAAAAGCAGGAGAGAAAGTTGGCCTTTTTTTTTTCTTTTTATAAATTGTGTGTGTGTGTGTGTGTGTGTGTGTGTGTGTGTGTGTGTGTGTGTGTGTATGTGTGTGTGTATAGGGGAAGGGATATGAGCTTATAGAGTGAAGAGGCTCAGGACTGCAGATATGGGGGCTATAAAATGACTCTGAAAGGAATTTAAAAGATACAGTATGGTAGAGAAGAACAGGGAAAACCTCCCTCTGTACCAAAACACATCCTCGGCTAAAAGAAATCTCAGACTTAAAATGACCATGTCAAATACTTTTCTCTGTTCCTTTATCACTCTTCAAACCTTGTACTTTTATTTCCTAGTGGTTATTGCTATCGTTAATGACACTGCCAAGACTCAGGAAGTTACTACCTGGTTCCTGTTGGTTTACTCTCCCACTTCCAATCAATTTCCAAGACTTGTGAAATCTACTTCTTACAGCTCTGTATATTTCCATCTACATGCACAATACTACAGCAGATTAGTAATCTATGAAGAACTAAAAGGAGAGGGGAAATTGAGGACTGAAGAGGAAAAACTGTTAGCCAGTGATTCCAAGGCTACCTAATGGCTAAGCTAGGGCTGGCACTTAGGCTTCCTGGGTTTTGGCATTTTCTGTACTTCATACTATCGCTTCCTGTACAGTGAGTTTTTCCTCTGCATCTACAAGCATATGGTTTTCAAGCAAGCAGAAACAAGAGGCACTTATCATTTGGGGCCATTATTTTGAATGTTAAACTTCCAATCTGAAAATTGCATTTGACCTGTCTGTTGATTTGTCTGAGGGGTTTCAGCTACCACACTGCCTCAGGATCTACTCAGTCAAAGTGAGGAAAGAACCAAAAATCAGAGATACCTTACAGGAAATAAGTTGGTTGGAACACTGACTATGAGAAAGGAAAAAGGAATGGTTTCTCCTAAATAAATTGTTAAAAAATAAAAGGATAACTTGGAGACTTCTGGGTAAGATGTGGCATGGGAACCATGCCAAACCAGCCTATGGAGGAATTTAAGCAAAATACACTCTTCTTCTGGAAAGTGAAGAAGTATAGGTTATTATTAGACACAGCAGAGAAGTTGGAGAGACCAAGATCCCCAGAAAGGAGGAAAACAGCCAGAGTCTGACTGAGGGACTTGTGGCCTGCCAATCTGTGCACCCGCCCAGCACCTCGCTACCAGGTGCGCCAAGTGGGGGCAGCAGCAGAGACCAAAGGAGGGGATTTTCCCACCTCATCAGCCTTCTTGCAAAGTCAAGAAATCTGAAGGAAAGACGGCTAAGACCAACTAAGGAGCTTCTGAAAGGGATACAGGCAGGAATGTGTAAGCAACTTCAAACTTTCTGTACTTTCCCATCCCCCACCCATCAGAACCATAAACCTCTGGTATTCAGTCCCTCCTCCCTCCCCTCCACCCCGCCCCTCTGGTGGCAGTTCATCCAGCACAGCTCTTCAGAACTCCAGCTCCACAGTACAACATGGCTGGAGGTGGACACTTATCATTGGTGAGATTGGCAGCCACCCCAAAAGGTAACCAACCAAACCAACAAAACAAAACAAAACAAAACAAAACAAAACAAAACAAAACAAAACAAAACAAAACAAAACAAAACAAAACAAAACAAAACAGGTACATAGGCCTACAATGGAAAAACTAATCTCTCTTTCCATGTCAGGGCAGGTTATGGGTTACCTATTCTTGGTTGGCGTTACCATTTTCAAATAAGCTGTATTTGAGGGTGGAATATTGTTGCCTTTGATACTTTCAGATTTATATGGCCTTTGTATTTTGCTTCTGCCAATATTGGGGGCAGGGTCTGATTCAGATCCAGGCTGACCTGTAACCCAATTCAGAACAGAAATCTCTACCTCACAGCTGACAGGATTAAGGGTGTAGAGCAACACACACCCTTAGGGATTTTGGCTTTGTAAGACTATCTGGTTATTTTGATCCCCACAGTTGCATACTTGGTGCTGGTTTTTACTGAATGTGTATATTGCTCAGTTGAAGTTTAGAATTTGCCAGTAAATTGTTCCACCCATTCCACTAGAATACCTTTTCAGCAAGCAAACTCAATACCTAGAATTACTTCTGTGGCTACATTGGGGTACAAGAGCTACACCTGGCACCTTAAACTCATATCCGGAAAGTATATAAAGGTGGATCACCACATCTAAGAACACTGCAGATAAATAGAAAGCTCAAGCATCATCAAATCAATTCATGATGCAAAAGTTGCTACATTATAATACAAGAAACACAAAGAATCAAGACAATACAATCCCACCAAAAATTCTAAATCCATCAGAAATGGTCACCAATGAGACTGTTTTAGATGAAATGCCTGACAAAGATTTTAAAAAAATGATTGCATCTGTACTCAAAGAAATCAAAGAAGAAATGAAAGGAATCAAAGAAGAAAATAAAGGAATTACAGAAGAAAAAAACTCCTGAAATAGAACACAGGAAACCAACTTAATGAAATAAGGAGTTCATTACAAGACATGAGTAAGGAAATAGAAAAACCAGGCTGAAATCCTGGCTCTGAAGAATATAGTCAATGAAATAAAAAAACAAAAAAAATCATGGAAAGTCTCACCAGTAGAATAGACGAAGGAGAGAACAGGATATCTAAACTAGAAGACCAGGTGGCAGACCTAATATAGTCCAACAGAGAGGAAGACAAGCTAATAGGAAGGTATAAATGGGAATTTCAAGATATCTGGGAAAAGATCAAACATAAGAATTCAGGGTATAGTAGAAGGAGAAGAATTTCAATCCAGAGGCCTAGTAAGTGTTTTTAACAAAGTCATAGAAGAAAAATTTCCCCAAATTGGGAAAGACCTGCCAATGCAGATACAAGAATCTTTTAGAACACCAAATGGACAAAGCCTGGAAAGAAACCTTTACTTGCCATGTGTTGCAGTCCGGTTCGCATTGTTGGTAGAAATCACCCAACCAAAAGCAGCTTCTGGGAAAAAGAGATTTATTTTGGCTTACAGGCTCGAGGGGAAGCTCCACGATGGCAGGGGAAGATGATGGCATGAGCAGAGGGTGGACATCACCCCCTGGCCAACAGAAGGTGGATCACAGCAACAGGAGGGCGTGCCAAACACTGGCACAGGGAAACTGGCTTTAATACCCATAAGCCAGCCCCCAACAATACACTCCCTCCAGGAGGCATTAATTCCCAAATCTCCATCAGCTGGGAACCTAGCATTCAGAACACCTAAGTTTATGGGGGACACGTGAATCAAATCACCACACCATGTTATAATTAAATTATTAAACATGCAAATCAAAGAAAATATACTGAAAGCAGTTAGAGAGAAAAAGCAAGTCACCTGCAAAGGCAAACCCATCAGAATAACTGCAGATTACTTAACACAAACTTTAAAAGCCAGAAGGTCTTGGAAAGATGTATTCCAAGTTCTTAAAGATAACAACTGTCAACCAAGATTACTTTATCCTGCAAAGCTATCTATTCAAATTGCTGGAGAAATAAGGACATTCCACAACAAAATAGGCTAAAATAATTTATGACAACTAAACCAGCCCTATAGAAAATACTTGAGGGAATCCTTCACACAGAAGAGAAAGCAAAACGCACAGGAGGAAATAAGAAAAAATAAACCATACTCAAATGACAAGTAAAACAAGTGAGTAAAGGGAAAACAGGAAACACTACAAAATAAGAAAGGAGAGAATAAATATATACTTTTCAACCATAACTCTTAATATCAATGGCCTCAATGCCCCAACCAAAAGGCACAGGCTTGCAGACTGGATTAAAAAGTAGGATCCTATCGTTTGTTGTGTCTAGGGACTCATCTCTCAATAAAAGATAGACACTGTCTTAGGGTGAAAAGAAGGGAAATGGTATTTCAAGCAAATGGGTTTAGGAAACAATCAGGGGTTGCTATTCTAATATCTGACAGGATAAACTTCAAACCAACATTAGTGAGGAAAGATAGAGAAGGTCATTTTATACTGGGATTAAAGGCATGTGCCACCAAACCTGGCTAATAAAAGCTATTTATGACAAACCTACAGTTTACATAATACTAAAAACTTGAAGCTTTTCCACTAAATTCAGGAACAAGACAAGGGTGTTCACTATCATCACTTTTATTTAATATAGTATTAGAAGTCTTAACTATAGCAATAAGGCAAGAGACACTCATAAAAGGGATACAAATTAGCAAGGAAGAGATCAAGGTATCATTATTTGCAGATGATATGATTCTATAAATAAAAGACGGAAAAGACTCTACTAGAACAGTTAGCATTGATAAACACTTTTAGCAATATAGCAGGATACAAAATAAACACACAGAAATCAGTAGTTTTCCTATATACCAACAACAAACATGTAGAAGATGAAATCAGGGAATCTTTCCCATTCACAATTGCCTCAATAAAATAAATAAATAAATGAATGAATGAATGCATAAAGTACCTTGGAATTAACTTAACCAAAGAAATGAAGAAATGAAGAACTTTAATGAGAACTTTAAAACACTCAAGTGAGAAATTGCAGAAGACACAAGGAAATGGAAAGACATCCCATGTTCTTGGATTGGAAGAACCAATATTGTGAAAATGTCAATCTTACCAAAAGCAGTCTACACATTTAATACAATTCCATTGAAATTCCAATGGCATTCTTCAGAAAAATAGAAAAAAAATCCTAAAATTCATTTGGAAGCTCAAGAAACCTCAAATAGCCAAAACTATTTTGAGCAACAAAAATAAGGCTGGTGGTATGACCACCAGGTATATTTAATTTTAAGCTATATTACAAAGCCATAGTAACCAAAACAGCATGGTATTGGCACCAAGGCAGAAATGTAGGTCAATGGAACAGAATAGAGGACACAGATGTTAATCTAGGCCACTGCAGCCATCTAATTTTTTTACAAAAATGGCAAAAATATTCATTGGAGAAAAGACAGCCTCTTCAACCAGTGGTGCTGGGAAAACTGGATATCTATACGTAGAATGATGAAAATAGATCCTTGTCTTTCTCCATGCACAAGGATCAAATCCAAGTGGATCAGGGACCATAATATCAGACCTGAAACTCTGAAATTACTAGAAGAAAAGGTAGGGAAAACCCTTCAACACATTGGCATAGGTTAATAACTTTCTGAATATAACCTCAATTGCTCAAGATATAAAACCACTAATCAACCACTGGGATCTCATGAAATTACAAAGCTTTTGTATAGCAAAGGACACTGTGATTAGAGCAAAGAGACAACCTACAGAATGGGAGAAAATATTCGCTAGCTACACATCTAACAAAGGATTAATATCCAGAATATACAAAAAAAAAAAAAAACAGAACAATAAGAAATCAAACAGCTCAATTAAAAAATGGACTATGGAACTAAATAGAGAGTTCTCACTGGAAGAAATATAAATGGCATATAACCATCTAAAAAGGTGTTCTATATCCTTAGCCATCAGGGAAATGCAAATTAAAACTACTTTGAGATTCTATCTCTCCTGTCAGAATGGCTACCATCAAGAAAACAAATGACAATAAATATTGATGAGGATGCAGAAAAAGGGGTACTCTTCTACACTGTTGGTAGGAATGTAATCTGGCACAGCCATTTTGGAAATCAGTGTGGAGGTTCTTGAGGAAGCTCAAAATAGATTTACCATATGATCCAGCTATAGCACTCCAAGGCATATATCCTAATGACTCTTCTCACTACCTTAGAGATACTTGCACAACCATGTTTTGCTGCTCTATTCACAATAGCTAGGGAGTGGAACCATTCTAGATGTCCCTCCACAGAGGAATGGATCATAAAGATGTGGTACATTTACACAATAGAGTTCTATTCAGTGGTAAAGAAAAATGAAATTTGCAGGGAAATGGATGGATCTGGTATGGATTATATTGTGAAGTAACACAGGCCCAGAAAGCCAAGTGTCGCATGTTCTCTCTCATATGTGGATCCTGCTTACAAATGTATAGACTTGTTTGTGAGCTGGAACCAAAAATCAGTAGCAGGGGCTAGTAAGCTAGAAAAAGGCTATAAAGGGGGAGGGGGAGAAGGATTTAATGGGATGGTATTGTCTATACGTAAGTAGAAGGACAGATTACAGGGAGGGGAAAGGCCTAAGCAAGGCCAAAAGAAAAGATTGGTAAATGAAGGGCGGTGGGGGAGGAGGGTCAGTCAAAAGTCAAGATATTCTGAATAAGACATATGAATAACCTACTTCCTTGAATAATGGTGCACCCAGAAACCATGGATTGTTACCTGAAAATTTTCAGTCCCAGGAATGGGATGCCTTCTAATGAGTTATTGGCCAGGGAGGTCCCTGTTGCCTCTAAAACATTACAGGCTATTGCCAAGGTCCTTTGTTTCTCTTGGGAAACAGATGGTAAGACCCTATGGCTGAAGACTTCACATGCCTGAGTGGCAAAGTCACTGAGAAATCAAGTTGGTGCTGAGCAGAAAACCTTCTCCTGGTATACCAGCTAACTGAGAGCTGGAAAAAGCTGTACTGTATGCAGCCCTATGGGAGACAGAAGTCAGCAGTGGTGAAAAGAGTGGACACTGGAAGCCTCAAGCTTGGCCAGACAGGCCAAATGACTGAATGGGTACAATAGTGGCATGTCTGCTCTGGGGGAAACCACTGCTCTCTAACTGAACTGAAGGCCTGCTCTATGGGTGGGAATACATGCCTTGTACTGAAAACCTAATCAAAAGCCTATGGCAGGGGAGGTCATGAGCCTTAGGCGTATAAAGACTGCTGTTGTCTGGATAAATGCATATATTAATCTCACCAAATTGCCCTGAAAGCACTACACTTAATGTTCATATTCATACATTAATGCTAACCTCATTTCTGGTTGAAGAAGGTTCTCTTGGTGCTAGATAGATGGCTTCACAGTTAAGGCATTTGCCTGCAAAGCCGAAGGACCCTGGTTCAACTCTCTGGATCCTATGTAACCCAGATGCACAAGGGGGCACACACATCTGGAGTTTGCAGTGGCTAGAGGCCCTGATATGTTCATTTTTTTTTCTCTCTCTGTCTCTCTCTGCCTCTTTCTCTCTCAACTAACTAACTAAATAACTAAGTAAATATATTAAAGAAAAGAGAAGCTTCTCTTTTCAGATGGTGATGACCACTAGGATGACCCAAAAAGCAACATAGTGCTGAGAAGAAGGAACAAAGGAGCTTCCTGGAGGTGATGTGTTGCTGGGGGTGGGCTTATTGGTATTATAGCCAATTTCCCCTTGCTACTGTTCTGCTGCTGTTGTTGTCCACTGGATGGCCAGGGGGTGATGTCCATCTTCTGCTCATTCCACATTTTCCCTTGCCATCATGGAGTCATAATCCAAAATATCCTTTCCTTTTACAGGCTGTTCTTGGTAGGATGTTTTCTGACAGCAATGTGAACCTGACTGCAAAAGTCAAATTGGTATTGAGAAGTGAGATGGTTCATGCTAGAAACTTGAATGTGACTTTTGGAGCTGAATTTTTTTTTAAGATTTTTATTTATTTATTTGAGAGTGACAGAGAGAGAAAGAGGCAGATAGATAGAGAGAGAGAGAATAGGCACACCAGGGCCTCCAGCTATTGCAAATTAACTCCAGACATGTGCGCTCCTTGTGCATCTGGCTAACATGGGTCCTGGGTAATCGAGCCTCTAACTGGGGTCCTTAGGCTTCACAGGTAAGTACTTAACAGCTACACCGTCTCTTTAGCCTGAGCTGAATTTTTTTAATCCTTTTTTTTTTTTAAATTAAGAATATACTTTGAATGGACACATCATGTGTTGGTACCCTCATTTCCCTCCTCCCTGCTCTCCCATTCTATTTAGGGCCCTTCTTAGTGTGGTTGCTGTTGTTCCCCATGGGGTTGTGGCTTATGAGTTGTAAGAGCAGCAGTTAGTCATTGGGGAGGGGCAATGCTTCTGGGTATGACATACCAACATGTGGCTCTTAGGATCTTTCTTCCCCCTCTTCCAAAGTTTCCTGAGCCATGGTGGGTGTGTTTTAAGACTACTTAGGTGAAAAGCTCTCAGGAGCTTCTGGATTTCTGCTTTGGTATGTGTTGAGTGTCCTCAGGGTCTGACTCCTTCACACTTGCACTGATTGTCAGGCTCACCATGGAAGCAGCAATCTTGCTCATCACACCAATTCCTCTGTGTTATCATCTAGACCTTGGCTTAAGTGTGTTGAGATAGTTTATATCCTCAGGTCTCTTTACCCTCTGAAAAATAAAACAGATCCTCCAATGGAGAATGAACTCAGCATAGGTTAAATGGGATAAGTAATGTTACTTTAGGGAAATTTTGATGTTTGCAGTGGCAGGAGGCCCTGGTGTACCCTCTTTTGGCCAAAGACTAGTGAGAGCTTGTCTTTGGAAACCACAGTCTTGGTCTCCTTGGTCTCCTGATTCTTACCTGGTTCCCAGCTCTAGCCATGGGTTCCTTTCCACTGAGTGGATCTCTCTTAGCCAATTAGGAAGCTATTGGTTATCCACTGTTGCAGTCCAGGTCGCATTGCTGGTAGAAATCACCCAACCAAGAGCAGCTTCTGGGAAAAAGAGATTTATTTTGGCTTACAGGCTTGAGGGGAAGCTCCATGATGGCAGGAGAAAACGATGGCATGAGCAGAGGGTGAACATCACCCCCTGGCCAACAGAAGGTGGACCATAGCAATAGGAGGGTGTGCCAAACACTGGCAAGGGGAAACTGGCTATAAAGCCCATAAGCCCACCCCCAACAATACACTCCCTCCAGGAGGCATTAATTCCCAAATATCCATCAGCTGGGAGCTAGCATTCAGAACACCTAAGTTTATGGGGGACACCTGAATCAAACCACCACATCCACCAAGGTCATGTGCCATCATTACACTGGTGTATACACATTATGGCAGGCTGGTTGCTTCTGAGTATCTTTGGCCCATGCTTGCTCATACCATTGTTGGATACTTTCCCCTGGTATAACTTGTAGGATTTTCCAGCACTAAGTGGATTAATCATTTAGGGAATCCCTTCTGGATTCCATATGGGTCTCTTGGCTATTCTGTGTCAGCAGCACATGGTATCTTTGGCAGTGGGGTCTTACCTTTTAGCTCATGTGGGTAATCAAGTGCTTCGGCAGAAACCTGTCTTGTTTTGGGGACCCTGTAGGCTTCTTGGATCAACAGATCAATGTAGGAAGCAACTGATTTCTGTTACTGAGGGTTATAGGTATAAGGAAAGTGTAAGAGAAAAGCAAAAGAGAACTCCAGACTTGATTTCTACAGACAGTTTATCGAGAGAAACAGTGAGGGGAAGCAGCCTTCCCATGGGATAGATGTTGAAGTGCTGAGCAAGGCTGGGGTGCAAGCTTATAAGGAGGATCCTAAGCAAAACAGACTGTACCAGCTGCAGGTCCAAGGGAAGAAGATAAGGAACTAGTTATTTGTGCCCTTGCTCAGAATAAGCTTTTTAGTCAAATTGTCTAGGGAGGACAGCCTGCCAGATGGTTACTGCTCCCTTAAGGTTTTCTGAGCTAAGGGAAGTTTAGTTTATCACTTGGGAGTGGACAGGCCTGTGGAGGCCATGCTTCTAAAGTTTCTTTGTTGCTTGCTGGTCTTGGGGAGAGTTATTAACTCTTTAGTTCCCCCTAGTTTTCAGAGAAGGCTATTAACCCTTCACTAGGCCAGAGACAAATGTTTAAGGTTAGATTTTAGCCCACCCTCTCCAGAGCCCTTTGTTCCAGACAATCTTCTCATGCTCCTGTTGAAGGTTAAATCTTTTATTCTGCCTTCGAGGAGAAAAGTTTCTATGGTACTAGTTCATTTTGGGTTTAGTTTTGTGTTTATTTCCCCCTAACTTCCCTTATCCCCAAACCTTGCTTCCCTATTGTCTGGGCCTCTAGCTGCCTGTCAGGAATGTTAGCAACTCAGACTGTTCCAGGCTAGGAACCACAGTTGAGTGAGAACATCTTGGGTTTATTCCAGTTCTTAGCTATTATGAATTGAGCAGCTATAAACATGGTTAAGCAAATATCTCTGCAGTGAAGCATAGAGCCTTTAGGGTAGATGCCCAGCAGGGGAATAACTGGGTTTGTTGGTAGTTCTATTTTCATGCTTTTCAGAAGTCTCCATATTGATTTCCATAGTGGTTGTACAAGTTTGCATTCCCACCAAGAGTGGGGCTCTTTCTCTACATCCTTGCCAACATTTATTGTTGTTTGATTATTTTTTTTTGTTAGTTAGTTTTTTTTTTTTTTCAAGGCAGGGTCTCATTCTAGCTCAGGCTGACCTGGAATTCACTATGTAGTCTCAGGGTGGCCTTGAACTCACTATGATCCTCCTACCTCTGCCTCCTGAGTGCTGGAATTAAAGGCTTGCACCACCATGCTCAGCTTTGTTGTTTGATTTTTTAAAAATATTATATTTATTTATTGAGAGACATGGGGAGAGAATGAATGGGTACACCAGGGCCTCCTGCCACTGCAAACGAACTCCAGACACATGCACCACCATGTGCATCTGGCTTATGTAGGCTCTGGGAAGTTGAACTTAGGTTCTTAGGCTTCACAGGCAAGTGTATTAACCACTAAGTCTCTCCAGCCAGTTGTTTGCTTTCTTTAATGATTGCTATCCTGACTGGAGCAAGGGGGAGTCGCATAGCTGCGTGGAGCCCAGTGGAGCCTTCAGCATGAACTGTGTGTTGCAGTGGAGACCCAGTGGAGATGTCAGGACTATGGATAGCTGCCAAGGAGTGCTGCTGGCACAGGATGAAGTTTCCTGGGACTGTGAGTAGCCGAGATGGAAGGGTGGAATTTGAACTCCTGAGACTCATCACTGGTTAGAATTATTGGATGTGGAGACTTGTCACTGGTTAGAGTTGTCAGTCTTGGTGCTACAGAGTTTGATGCTTGCCCTGTTTGTTTTACATCTTACATTCATTGAATATTTCCTTTCTATACCCAATGCCTCCTTTTCCAGTGTGAATTTTAATTCTGTGCCATCATCATCATTATTATTTTGGTTTTACAGCTCTATTAAAAGACCCTGGGGCTGGAGAGATGGCTTAGCGGTTAAGTGCTTGCCTGTGAAGCCTAAGGACCCCGGTTCGAGGCTCAATTCCCCAGGTCCCATGTTAGCCAGATGCACAAGGGGGCGCATGCATCTGGAATTCGTTTGCAGAGGCTGGAAGCCCTGGCGCGCCCATTCTCTCTCTCTTTCCCTCTAACTGTCTTTCTCTCTGTGTCTGTCGCTCTCAAATAAATAAATAAATAAATAAAAATTTAAAAAATAAAAATAAAAATAAAATTAGGACTCATTTATTAAAAAAAAAAATTAAAAAAAAAAGACCCTGGATTAACTGGGTGTGATGGAGCACACCTTTAATACCAGCAGAGGTAAGAGGATGCTTTGAGTTTGAGGCCCCCCCTCAGGCTATATAGTGAATTTCAGGTCAGCCTGGAGTAGAGTGAGACTCTACCTCGGAAAAAAAAAAAAAAAAAAGATCCTGAATTATGGGAATGTTTGAACATCATTGGGATTGATAAAAACTACAGGAACTTTTAAAGTTGGAGTGAATGCATTACATTTTACATCATGAATAATTAGTAGTTTATGGGGGCCAAGGATGGAATATGGTGGTTTGATTCAGGTGTTTCCCCCATAAACTTATGTGTTCTGAGTGCTAGGTCCCCAGCTGGTGGCAATTCAGGGATTGGAGCTTCCTGGAGGTGATGTATTGTTGGCAGTGGGCTTATGGGTGTTATAGCCAATTTCTCCTTGCCTGTATTTGGCACACTTTCTTGTTGTTGTTGTCTACATGATGTCCAGGAAGTGATGTTACCCCTCTGCTTATATCATTGTTTTCCCCTGCCATCATGAAGCTTCCTCTCATGTCTATAAGCCAAAATAAACCCTTTCTTTCTACAAGCTGGTCTTGACCAGGTGTTTTCTGCCATCAATGTGAACTTTACTGCAACACCAACACTCTTGTAAGAAACCCCTCACCCATACTCCTGTAAGTAGCACTGACCCATGCTCCTGTAAGTAAACCCTCATATATACTCCTGTAAAAGACCCCTCATATATACTCCTGTAAGTAACCCTCACCCATGCTCCTGTAAGTATCCCTCACCCATGCTCCTGTAAATAACCCTCACCCATACTCCTATCTGTAACCCTTACCCATGCTCCTGTAAGTAACCCTCACCCATGCTCCTGTAAGTAACCCTCACCCATGCTCCTGTAAGTAACCCTCACCCATGCTCCTGTAAGTAACCCTCACCCATGCTCCTGTAAGTATCCCTCACCCATGCTCCTGTAAGTAACCCTCACCCATGCTCTTGTAAGTAACCCTCACCTATGTGCCTGTAAGTAACTCTCACCCATGCTCCTGTAAGTAACCCCTCATTCATACTGCTATAAGTAAGCCCTTATCCGTGCTCCTCTAAGTAACCCCTCATTCATGGTCCTATAGGTAACCACTTATTGGTTCACTAAGTGGGACTGTGTTTTGTTACTTTGGTTTGTTGTCAGCACCCTATCTTAGGTGAGTAGGTATCTGTTCCTATCTCCTCAGGAAAAGTCTAGTTCTTCAGTGAAGGACAGCTGCTTTCCCCTGCTAGAGCCTTCAAACAAGCTCTCAAGAGAGAGGAAAAGCAAATGAAGCTTGGATAATCCATAAATGGTAAACTGTAGTCTCTCCTTATCTGTAGTTTTCTTGGCCTTATGTTGCAGTTAATCATAATTTGAAAATATTGGACATTTTTAGAAATAAACATTCCTGGCTTTAAACAACTTAATTCACAATAATAAGGAAGTGGAGTCAGCCTAGATTAGATGTCTATCAACTGAGAAGCAGGTAATGAAAATATGCATATGTAAAATGGAATTCTATTTAGCCCTAAAGAAAAGTGAAATTTGCTAGAAATTGGAACTGGAAAAACACTGTATTAAGTAGGGCAATGCAAGTACAGAAAGGCAGACAGTGCGTGTTCTCTTTCATATGTGGATTCTAGCTTAGAACCTGTGTGTGTGTGTGTGTGTATGAGTGTGTTATTGTGGGAGAGAGTATGATGTAGGTGGCAGAGAACTAGAAAGGAGTCCATGGGAGTTGAAAAAAGAGGCTTCAAGCAGGGCATGGTGGCGCATGCTTTCAGTCCCAGCACTCAGGAGACAGAGGTAGGAGGATTGTCATGGGTTCAAGGCCACCCTGAGACTACATAGTAAATTCCAGGTCAGCCTGGTCCAGAGTGAGACCTTACCTCAAAAATCCAATAAATAAATAAATAAATGAGGCTTCAAGGGAGAAGGGTAAAGAAGGTAGAGGATCTTAAGTGATGCTGGGGTTGAGAGACTGAAAGCAATGAAGGGGGCAATGAGGGAAATGGGGCAGAGAAGGGGTTGGGGTAGGGTTAACCAGAATTAAGTATGTATATTAATATAGAAATGAAAATATAAATAACTTTTTCAGTACATTGTTGTAATTCTATTTTATCATTAATTATGATTGTCAATGGCTTTCTAAGCATAGGATAAATTAAACTTCATTATAGGTATGTATAGATAGGATAAAACGGTATTTAGAACAATTCAAAGTTTTGGGACTCTGCTGAATAGCCTGGAGCAGACCTTTGCCTGTACTTCCAGGAAAAGGCAATTCAACTGCTTCTTTTCAAGGAGGAAGGGATGAGATGTTGGAAGTAAAGATATAAAGAATACTTCATTGAGGTCTGTCCAACTGTTTCTCTGATATTTACCAGAATCAAATTATCTCTTTCTTCTTCCTTCAGATTTTTGCTACTTAATAATTCATGACATTTTTATAGTCATGTGCTACTTATATATAAAATATAATTGAGCCTGGTAGCATCTGTCGTTCCTGCAATCTCTAGTATGCTTTATTGTTTGTTCCAGAGTTATAGAACTGTTTTAACTCTTCAGTTAACGAAATAGAAGGTGAAATTATTTGCACACAAGTCACTTTCCAATATGTAATTCAATAATTATTCTTAAAGTGTCTAGAATTAAAGAAATTTTAAAAGGAATTGAGCAGCCTGTTAGATATAGTAAACTGTGTCTTGAATATGTTCTCCAGGCTAATTAAAGATTTGGAGATATATTAGAACATGCAGGACTTTTTCCATTCAGGCAGTCTGATATGTACAGGTCCTATCTAACCTTTCAAATTAACTTTTAAAGCATGAACATGCCTACCCAATCAATCACTATCCAGCCAGCCACTGATGTGTGTGTGTGTGTGTGTGTGTGTGTGTGTGTGTGTGTCCAGTTTGTAAATTAGACAGGCTTTAGGAAATAGTGAAATGATCAGGAATGATGAAATAATTAGAAAATATTAAGAAAGTAAAGATATTTTATAGTTTAAAACTTTAGCAACCTTTGTTTCATGAGAAGCAATGAACTAGTTGCACAGTTGTTCCTATTAAAATCCGAATAACACTGTAGTTAATTCTGTACACTTAGGAGCTTTATTATGCAGTAAATTCAAAGTCTACATAAGCGAAGTTCAAAAGAGGGTCATTGTGTGAAAATGTTGGTAATAGTAACAATCTTGCAAAAAATGCCTAAAACACCAGGGTTTGCACTATTTATAAAGGAGGCTAAGATAAAGACATATCTAACAATGAATCTGTGTAAAGAATTCTTGAATCCTAACTCTTGAACAAAAATTGTAGCCTTATGGAAACAGTCTCTTTCTCCTTAAATATCTTCACCCTTTTAGGGATAAGTCTCATTTTGCAGTTGCAAAATTGAAGACGTTCCTCAGGGTTAAATTTTCATAGGTACCCCTCAGTGAGAAGTGGGGATTTGCTCCTCAAGGGGTGGTTCCAAGATTCACAGGATTACTGGTTTGTTTCCCCCCTTCTATCCCAAGAAAATTGCTATTGCTCTGTATTAGATGAAGTACACTTCTTTTTATCATGCAAGGGCTGTACTGCAAGCCCAGAAATCTTGTCCAGCCATTGTCGTTCTTCTTTCTTGGAACTCTCACGAGGATACTTCCTAGCATGTTTGCTATGGATGGTGGTATCATATGTATTTTTTTTCTGATGTGACTATAGTTTGATGAGTATAAAGAGTCATAACAGTGGTCCTTTAGTTGCTAAGGCTTTCTGTGTCTTTTCTTTCCTTTCCTTTGTTTGTTTATTTATTTAGAAACAGGGTCTTGCTATAATTAGCTTAGGCTGACTTTGAACTCACAAAATTCCTACCTTAGCTTCTAGAGCATGAAACAGCCCCGGCTGTTGTTGTTATTATGGTTGACTTTCCAGAACATCAAACCTAAGATTCTTTTTTTAAAACTCTCTAGGAAAGTGGAGATTTTTCTTTTGTGGGCACCAGTTAAATTCCCAACCAGCTCAGTTATTCTGTCGTTTTATTTTGGGGAAGTCTTGGGCTAGCTTTTCTCTCAATTATGAGAGCAGAGTTTTAGTTTTGCCTTGACCAATCTCCTGAGCTGAACTGCATGTCAATTTTAAGACCCTTTTCCACTCTTGCACAAAGAGCACACATGATTAACACAGAGCCACAAAGTAAACAGACATTATAGAACTAATTTTCCTATTTGTGGGTCATCTGAGGGGAATTGCTCCCAACTAGAAAATTAAGTTAGCATTCAGTAAGAATAAATGAGTATTTTCCAAAGTGGTCATTTGTTAGATTCATTTGTTTTATGACTCAATTTAAGGATTTGCTTTTTCATATTCACTTCATCTTATTTGAAATGGTTCAAAACCTAGAAGGATGTAAAAAACATATTCAGAAGCATCTCATGTCTAGATATGCATATAAATAACTGCTGCTACTAGTTTCTTCCTTTTTTACCCATGCTTATTTCTGTAATGTATGTGTATGTGTATTTATTATAGATATTAATTTTCTTGAAATATAAAAGGCAGCTTACTATATATATATTACATAAACTGTGGATGACTATATGCTCAACATGGTATGCATACCCCATATATGCTAAGAATAATAGCATATACAGAGTTTTCTAAAGCTCTTTATATCTATGTAGTATATCATTATATAGGTTTTATAATGAAGATTTTGGTAAAAAAAAAATCCCAAAATAAGAGGCTGAAAGCTATGGCTTAGTGGCTTAGTAGAAGAGTACATTTTTGGCATGCCCAAGGCCCTGGGATCTATCTTGATCTATAGATCATATCTATCCAGATATAGCAGTAATGAAAATGACATATTACTATTTTTTTTAAAGCAGGGTTTCATTCAGCCTAGGCTGACATCAAACTCGCAATGGTTCTCCTATCTCAGCTTCTTAAGTATTGGGATTATAGGTGTGAACCACCACATAGAAATGATATATTATAAAATTTGTATGGAAAAAACACATCGGGAATGATTAGATTAGTAACTAGAATTAGTAGAAATACCACAACACATAACATGAAATAATTTCTCAGAGTCAAATCCTCTTGACAAAGCTTAGATGCACTAAATATGATCTGGGAAGTTAGAGCTAGGGAGATAGCTCAATTGAGGCCTGAGTTTGATCCTCAGCGCCCACATAAAAATAGCAGGTATGGTGTCACCTGCTTGTAATTCAAGTGCTAGCGAAGCAGAGACCTGAAGGGCCCGGGTACTTACTGGTCAGCCAATGTAATCAAATTGGGGAGCTCCAGGCCAATGAGAGACCCTGTCTCAAAAACTGGTAGATGGGGCTGGAGTGTTGGTGCACGTCTCTAATCCCAGCACTCAGCAGGCAGAGGTAGAAGGAGCGCCATGAGTTCGAGGCCATCCTGAGACTACATAGTGAATTCCAGGTCAGTCTGAGCTAGAGTGAGACCCTACCTCAAAACAACAACAACAACAACAAAACCAAAAAACAACAAACACTGGTAGATGGCATCTCTGAGGAACGACACCTGAAATTCTTCTCTGGTCTCCACATGAACATGCGCAGACACATACAAAAACACACCAGGCTTGTTAGAAAAAAGAGCTACCAGAGGAAAAAAAGTTACAAAGCAGAAGCTGTAATTGGAAAATATGATGTTCTGAAAGAATCCAATAAAATAATCATAGCTTCAAAGTAATATTTTAGTTGGAAAGAATCAATCTGAATAGAAATAATTATCAGTTCCATTACAGATAAAAATGAAAAACAATTAAGTGTGCTGTACGGAAAATTGATCAAAGAGTAAAATTGGCTTAATAGAATGAGGTCCAGAAAATACTTTCTCTTTATTTAAACCATACAGCACATATTTCCCAAGGGAAACTTTATTAATAGTGCCAGTTTTTTCCCTCCCCAAAGACTCACTGCAACTAAATAAGTCAACATAAATTCAAGGTTTTATTGTCTTTATAATAAAAAGAAGAAGCTTAGCACTGGATGACTTGGCTCTTTCTTTTCTTATTTCTCTCAGTTAAAATCTCCATTTCTGGGCTGGAGAGATGGGTTAGCAGTTAGAACATTTGCCTGTAAAGCCTAAAGACCCAGGTTCAATGCCCCACAACCCACATAAGTCAGATGCACAAGGTGGCGCATGCATCTGGAGTTTGTTTGCAGTGGCTGGAAGCCCTGGTGTGCCTATTCTTTCTATCTCCCTTTTTTTCTCCCCCTCTTTCTCTAATAAATAAAATACAATAAAATAAATCCCTACTGCTTTGCATCATCTGTGTTCTTATACCCACATTCAACCTCAGCACTTTTTCTAATATGTTAGCCTTTTTTTTCCCCCCAGAAAAATGGCTTTATTTGCTTTTTACAGCCATCCTATCTTGTCTGAATGTTGCTTCTCCTGGGCCTCCAGAGTCCTCTTACCCTTCCTGACTCTTAGCATTATTTCATTATCATTTTTATAATTTATTTTTATTCAATAGAGAGAGGGGTGGAGGGAGAAAGGGTGCAGAGAGAGAATGTGGGCGTGCCAGGGCATCCAGCCACTGCAAATGAATTCCAGAGGCATGTACCACCTTGTGCATCTGGCTTAGTGGGTCCTGGGGAATTGAATCTGGATCCTTTGGCTTTGCAGGCAAGTGCCTTAACCACTAAGCCATCTCTCCAGCCCTTTGTTATCATTTTGTATTTTGATCCTAATCCCCTCCCCTCACTTTCTCTTTCCTCTCCACTTTCACTGAACACCATTCTTTCCAACTAATCCATCTTCTATTTTTATGTCTTTTCCTCCCTCCTTCAACATCCATGACAGAATGTGGTTGAGCCAAATATTGTACAAGGAACAGAAGTGTCTGTGAGCCCACTTCATGTCCAGAAGACAGCACTCCAAAACACTCTTCCCCATCCTCGGGCTCTTAGGTTCTTTTGCTCTGCTTCCTCAATGATCCCCGAGCCTTGGAGGGGTGACACAGATTTAGTGGTGATCACTCACCCACCAGTCCTTACTCTCAGCATTTTGGCAAGTTTTAGGTCTCCCCAGTTGTCACTCCCATCTTGTGGTGGTTTGATTCAGGTGTCCCCCATAAACTTAAGTGCTGTGAATGCTAGGTTCCCAGCTGATGGATATTTGGGAATTAATGCCTCCTGGAGGAAGTGTATTGTTGAGGGCGGGCTTATGAGCTTTATAGCCAGTTTCCCCATGCCAATGTTTGGCACACCCTCCTGTTGTTGTGGTCCACCTTATGTTGGCCAGGGGGTGATGTCCACCCTCTGCTCATGCCATCGTTTTCCCCTGCCATCGTGGAGCTTCCCCTCGAGCCTGTAAGCCAAAATAAATCTCTTTTTCCCAGAAGCTGCTCTTGGTTGGGTGATTTCTACCAGCAATGCGAACCGGACTGCAACACATCTGCAAAAAGAAGCTGCTATCCAAAGTAGGAGCAGGCCGGATCTGTTTGCCACACTTCTTCCAGAAAGTCAGGAATGCTGTCCGTGCTTGCCTCTGCCCCGTGGACGAGGAGAGTCAGAACATGTTCTCTCTGCAAACTGATTGTGTTTGTATGATTCTGACGAAAAGCTTTTACTCAGCATCAAACAATCTCCTGGGTCATAGGGTTGTGTCACAACAGCCTATGCTGCCTTACCTAGCGCTCCCGCCCTGGAGCTTTCATCTTCCTTCTGTTCTCTTGCAGCTTTTGAGGTGACATCTCAGAGCTGCTCAACTGTGAGTCAACTCCTCTTTTCTCTGCCTCCCTCCCTTTTCCCAGTGACTCAAAGCCTCTTTCCTCCTCAGTCTCTCCTCCTCACCAGGCTGCCCTGATCACCTGTCCTCCCTTCAGTCCCTACCATGAGTCCACACATCAACTTTAGGACATTGCAGACTTCAGATACTCAGTGGCACATGAGGGAAAACCCCAGTTTTCCCTGGGAGTGCCCTGGTATCTGCTTGGTATCTTGACACCTATCATGACCCTTCCAGCTCTCTGCCCACTAAACTCTTAGTCCCGCCCTGGCTATGACCAGTCCTAGTCCGAGGAACTTCAGGGAAGAGCTCCCGCACTGAGACGCCCTGGCAGCTCTGCAGCCAGCTCCATCACGGCTTTGCGCCCAGCGGTGGTGATGGTGCTTCAGCCTTTGTCCTGGGAAATGATTCACTGTGTACCCTCATTCCACATTCCATGTTTTTGTCTTTTTACTGGTTGGCTGCTTTCTTTTTAACTTTTAATTAACATTTTTTTTGTTTGTTTTTGGACGTAGGGTTTCACTCTAGTCCAGGCTGACCTGGAATTCACTATGTAGTCTCAGGGTGGCCTCGAACTCACTGTGATCCTCCTACCTCTGCCTCCTGAGTGCTGGGATTAAAGGCATGTGCCACCACTCCTGGAGTCATTAACATTTTAAAAAAATATATTGTTTATTTACTTGAGAAAAACAGGGAGAGGGAGGGAGGGAGGGAGAGAAGGAGAGAGGGAGAGAGAGAGAGAGAGAGAGAGAGAGAGAGAGAGAGAGAGAGAGAGAGAGAGAGAGAACGGTCTTGCCAGGGCCTTCAGCCACTGCAAACAAACTCCAGAAGCATTCGCCCCCTTGTGCATCTGGCTTATGTGGGTCCTAGAGAGGATCCTTTGGCTTTGTAGGCAGACTCCTGTATTTGGATTATAATCCACTCCCCCCATTATTTTATTTTAATTTACCTTCCTTTTCCCTTTCCTACTGAATCTCTTCTTCCCAGCTAATCTCTTTACATGATGTCTTTTTTTTTCCTTGTGTGTGTGTGTGTGTGTGTGTGTGTGTGTGTGTGTGTGTCCCATTGAGTTTAATTAGGGTTGCCTGCACGAGTGAGATGGGAATTTAGTGATATGGTCCTTGAGAGCAACAGAGCCTTTCTTGAGAGCAATGGAGTCTTTCTCAGCTCTTGGGTGGGCTCAGGATTAGGATGGCTGAGAGCTCAATGGCCACACAAAACTTTTAATGAGTCAGAAGCCTCCAGGCTCTTATGAATTCGATGGATGAAATCCACACACCAGATGATAAGGTTCAGAATGATTTTTTAAAAGCATTTTATTTTTATTTATTTATTTGACAGAGAAAGGGGTGGAGGGGGGAGAATGGGCACGCCAGGGCCTCCAGCCACTGTAAATGAACTCCAGACGTATGCAGCACCTTGTGTATCTGGCTTACCTGGGTCCTGGGGAATTGAACCAGGGTCCATTGGCTTTGTAGGCAAACACCTTAACCACTAAGCCATCCCTCCAGCCCCAGTGTGATTTTTATTAGATTATAGATGGATTTAAGAACCAAGGAAGGAAGAGCTCTTTCCCAAGGAGGCAAGACATGATTTGAGAAACCCACCTCGACCCTCAGGTTGGAGGGGCTTTTTCTTCTTTTTGTTTTTTCAAGGTAGGAATTAACTATGTACTCTCAGGATGGCCTCAAACTCACGGTGATCCTCCTACCTCTGTCTCCCAAATGCTGGGACTACAGGCGTGCACCCAGCTCTCAGGCTGGAGTTTTTATATGAGTTGCCTGCATGAGTAGCAATGCAGGTGTATGGGGTCAGGATTTCTGGAGAAGAAATCTGAATTTTTTAAAGGAAGGGTCTTCCTGGAAGGGGACAGAAGGACCCTCTAATGGGTCAGGGACAAGAAAAGGCCAGACTTTTCTTTTGGCTTAGCAGTTAAGGCACTTGCCTGCGAAGCCTAAGGACCCAGGTTCAATTCTCCAGTACTCATGTAAGTCAGATGCACAAGGTGCGCATGTATCTGAAGTTCACTTGTGGCTAGAGGTCCCGGCATGCCCATTCTTTCTCTCTCCCTCCCTCTTTCTATCTCTCAAATAAACAAAATAAAAATAAAAAATTTTAAAAAAAGAAAAGGCCAGA
Organism: Jaculus jaculus; assembly: GCF_020740685.1. Taxonomy (NCBI): domain Eukaryota; kingdom Metazoa; phylum Chordata; class Mammalia; order Rodentia; family Dipodidae; genus Jaculus; species Jaculus jaculus. The sequence continues at coordinate 25,406,364 of NC_059105.1, forward strand.
ATTTTTTGATGTTTCTGACCTGTAGTAAAGTGAAATGACCTAGATTTCCCCATTCAGTCCCAAGGACAATTCCCGTGTTCAGACAAGAGAATTCACTTTTGGACTCTTTTACCCTGAGCTCCTATTCATAAGCGTTTGTGGGGAATCATTTACAAGAGCATGTGTACTTTTCTGGTGGCAATACTATTGAAGAAAATGGCTCTTCCTCTCCCAAACTATTAATTGCCAGTAACTCCTTGGGGAGGGCTGGAGGCCTACTGACTTCCTCCATCGTCCATAATGGAATGCTAGTGGGTCCTGTATGTGCAGGTAACTAGTGGTAGGGCTGAGGTTTGGCTCTCTCTAGGCTAAGCTCTCTAGGCTAAGGATGTGCTTACAGCACACGCACACACGCACACACACACATATATGTGTGTATATGTATGTGTGTATATATGTATGTATGTATATATACACACACGTGCACACACACATATGTGTGTATATGTATGTGTGTATATATGTATGTATGTATATATACACACACACGCGCATATGTGTGTGTGTGTGTGTATTCTTAGTTTTTGAAACAGTTTCATGTAGCTCAGGCTGGCATTGAATTTGCTATTTGTTAAGCACGACTTTGAACATCCAGTCCCTAGTCCTATTACCTCTGTCTTACAAGTGCTAGGATTAAAGGTGTGTACCAACCGGGCATGTGGTGCATATCTTTAATCCCAGCACTTGGGAGGCAGAGGTAGGAGGATCACCATGAATTCGAGGCTACCCTGAGGCCACATAGTGAATTCCAGGTCAGCCTGGACTAGTGTGAGACCCTACCTCAAAAAAAAAAAAAAGTGGGCTGGAGAGATGGCTTAGCGGTTAAGCTCTTGCCTGTGAAGCCTAAGGATCCCGGTTCAAGGCTCGCTTCCCCAGGTCCCACGTTAGCCAGATGCACAAGGGGGCGCACGCATCTAGTGTTCGTTTGCAGAGGCTGGAAGCCCTGGCGCGCCCATTCTCTCTCTCTCCCTCTATCTGTCTTTCTCTCTGTCGCTCTCCAATAAAAAATAAAAAAAAATTTTAAAAAAAAGTGTGTACCATCACACCTAGTTTATTAGGTATTAGAAAGTGAATTGTAGGGATTCATGCATGTTAGGCAAGCCCTCTATCCACTGAGTTACATCCTCAGCCTGTCAAATTGTCATTTCACTCCTCATTTTTTTTTTGTTTTAATCTTTTAATCCTTGTTGTTAGCTCCTTAAGATGCTCCTAAGTACCATTAATATATTCATCTGCTATCTAGACCTATCCAAAGACTTCATTTCATTGCTGTTCTGAACATAGAAAGGTCATAAAGGATTAGTTTATTGAACACCTCTAGGTTCCTAGGTGTAAGATAAGCAGTATCTTTGCCTTTAAGAAGTTCACACAATTGCAGTACAGGGTGATAGAAGGTGTTCCTGATGAAATATGAAAAGAATTTTCCCATCCTGGAGTTGGTTTGAATTTCAGGGGTGCCTAAAGGATAAGTGTTTACCATAAGGGGGCAGCCATAGGCCTAGCAGAACAAACAGGAAGCGGAAAGGTGCTCCAGCATGTTGGAGCCCGCCCATTCCCAGGAAGCATGAATAACTGGGGCGGCTCCTCCTGAAGCTGTTCTGAGAGGAGGAACAGGATGTATGGCCAGAGAGACAGGTTGAGTACCACTGGGGAAAGGGGTGATGAGCTGTGTTACGTAGCTGATTGGGACTGTTTCCTGACAGTTGAGCAAGTCTTCAACTAATGAAGTAACCAGGTCTTGCTTGTCTCCCCCCAAATGTATTCACAGCAGTTCAAGGAAACACCAAACACTGCATACTGTGGAAGCTATCTAAGGCTGGGGTGATTCTTCTAGAAGCAGGTACCATTCTAAACTTGAGCTCTACAAATGTCCTTTTTCATACTTTCCCTATAATTGTCTTTCCTTATTTGGTAGATACCTTATGTAAAATATACTGAAAATGCAGTGGGCACAATGTATGCTTATAATCCTTGCTAGTTGGGGGACTGAGAAAGGTGGGTTTTGAGCTTGAGGTGAGCATGAAAACTTAGCCTGGTACTGTCTCAAAAATTTAAAAAAAAACTAAGAAAGCAAAAATGCAGCTTAGGTCTCTCAGATATTCAGACATTTATTTACTTATATTTGAATTTTGTGGTGAGTACAGAATGCTCTCTTTTTTAATGGAAGGAGTAACTGTGTGCATCCACTTACTTAGAAGAAGAAGAGAGGTTGAAAGAAATAGAGTCAGTGATAGGTAGAGAGGAGAGAGAGAGAGAGAAGGGGAGAGGGAGGGGGAGGAAGAGGGAGAGACAGAAAGAACATACTAATTTGGCAGTATACATTTTGTTTTTCTCGAGTTGTTTTGATTGACTATGACATCTTCTATGGATTACTGTTAGGATAAAATCTCAATATTTCTGGGAAAAGGCCAACAACTCTGATTTGGAATTCTCTCTCAAGTAACTGTAAAGGTGTTTCCGAAACTCTTCTCTTTCACAGATTCTTTGTAATGATTGTGCTCTGTAGAGGAGCATCAGAAAAGAGCTCCTGGGAATGGTATATCATCCCCCTTGCTTATGCCAGTGAGTCATAGCAAAATGCCACAGGATGGGTCACATCTTGGTTCCACGTGTATGCAGCACTTACTACACACCAGCACCTGGCTAGGTGCTAAGGGCGAGGTTCACAAAGATAAAGGGCGGGTCTTCTTTTGGGTGCCATTATTAGTCACTTATTCTCTGGTCTTCCAGCTTCTGGCCTTCTCATTTCTTTGGTGTTGGCCTCGTTTTCTTCCTCAGAGGACAATGCCTGGGCTCCTGGAGGCCATTGCTAAGAGCCATTCAATGCAGAGCACACATGGACACTTACATTTACCCACAAGGACTTGCGGACAAAGAGAGAGGAGACTTGACTTGAAACTGCCCCGTACCGGCTCCCTATTCTCTTGCTTGTTTCCTCTGTCCCCTGCCCGTGTCTCTTGAGAGCGCTGGGAGCGCTGGGCGCGCAGCCACATGGGCAGTCAGGGCTTTAGGCAGAGGAGATTTTGCATATGTGTTCAGTTTTTTCTTGTCATAGCAGTTGGGTTCTGTTACATTGCTGCAAACACTGAAAGAGTGGAGACTAAACCATTGCTCTTATAAGTAATGGAAAATATGGGAAGAGTCACAAGGGGTTGGATTCTCGACATGTCTTGTCATAGCATTTTTATCCACTGATCAATATATATCCTTGTTTCATGTGTTTCAGTTTAGAGACATATATATAGATATGTGTGTGTGTGTGTGTGTGTGTGTGTGTGTGTGTATATATATATATATATATATATATATATATATATATACATATACATACATACATACATACACACACACACACACACACACACACATACATATATTTAATTTATTTCCTGGCGGAAAGCACTACAATTCATGCCTAGATTGAGTTTATCTGGCACGTATGCTTGGTCTGTAAGGCATGCCATAACCCTCTTGTACTTAGAAATACCAGACTGCATGTCATTCCCATATAACAGGGGCATCCAATTTAAATAGCAAAACCAACAAAAAGCACAGAACTGAAAAAAAAAGAGCAACATTAAACATACCATGAGGATACTTGTTTATAGTATGCAAATTGAGACAAGAAGGCAGAATATTATTTGACCTCTGAGAGGGGTGGGGGGGCAAATTAAAGCTTTCATGAATTTGTGAATGTCCACGTACCACTAATAAAACACTGTATGGATTTTAGTGTTATAGATAAATTTAGCAAGTAGACAAATTAGCCAATATGGACTCTGTCAATAATGAGGATTGACATATGCGTATATATGTGTTTTTTAAAATATCTCCTTCTTCCTTCTGCCCTCTCTCCCTCATTCCTTCCTTCCTTCCCTCCCTTCCTTCCTTAGAAAGGAGAGAGAGGGAGAGACAATGGACTCACTAGGGCCTTCAGCCACTGCAAATGAACTCCAGATGCATGTACCACCTTGTACACATGGGTCCTGAGGAATAAAACCTGGGTCTTTTGGCTTCATAGGAAAGTACCTTAACAACTAGGCAATCTCTCCATGTCCTACATATTTATTTCTATATTACATGTGAGTGAATGAGTTATATATTTGCATATGTATGCATACGTGTGTGGTGTGTGTATGTGTGCATGTGTGCTAAAATATCAATCAGAAGTCAATGCTACAGTGTTGAGGAACATTTTCTTTAAAAAATCCTCAACTCTGAGAGGATCTTTGACTGATTGGATGAAGCCCAGCTACACCACATTATTAATAGCACTATCCTATACTCAAAGTCAATTGGTTGTAGGCATTATCTTAATTTATAAGATACCTTCATAATAATGCTTCGATTAGTATTTGCTTAAATTACTGGGATCTTGCAGCCTACCCAAGTTGACATAAATTAATGTTCATATTATGTGAGCAGTTTTAAATCTGAAGCTTTTTATTATTTTTATTTTTTAATTTTCTTTTTTGAGACAAGATCTGATGTAGCTTCAATTGGTCTCAAACTCACTTTGTAGCTAAGGATGACCTTGAACCTCTGATCCTCTTGCTTCTATCCCATAAATGTTGGCATACCCCAGCAAGCCCAGTCTATGCAGTGCTGGGGATCAAACCCAGAATGTCACAGGTGCAAAGCAAACACTACCAATGGAGCTTCAGTATCTGTATCTGCGTTCTTAATTAATATTTTGGGTACCAGATCTCTGCACTGGTAGTTTCTTTGCAGGTTCTTGCATTATTGTGCCTCCCCTTCTTGCCCTTTCTTCATTCAGGGGAAGAACAGAGAGCAGAGTAGCTGTCATTTCATTTCTTGAGCCATGTAAGTCCAGATCATCCCCTTCCGTCTCGAGCAATTGATCCCAGTGTTTTCTCACAGAGCTATGACAATTAATTCCATTTCATCTTGGTTTCTCTCAATGGGGGTCATAAACAAAAAGCTTACATGGATTTGAGATTGCTTATCAATAATGGTTACGGATCGGAGCAGGCTGAGAGCAGATATCATCGGGAGGAAAGATGGCCTTGAATCACAGCAGAGTGTGGGGTGAGTGCAGAGCAAGGGTTGCGTGAACAGACGTGAATGAGACTGAAAGGCAGGCAGTGGTAGTGTGGCCGAGGAGTACGGACTGAAGAGAATGTCACCAAAATTGACAGGAGAAAGAGACCAGTTTGCAGAGGACTTGAAACCCTTCCTCCACCCTGGGCTGCATGCAGCAAACAGCATGTGCAGGAGATACATCCATGATATACAAATGTGGGAGAAGGTGGTTGCTATGTAATGACCTATAAAGGCTCATGAAACTCATGGCCCAGGGCTTTTTGTCCCATTCACTGTCCCATTCCCGTTCTCGGGGCTGTCTTTCTGTTTCTTAATAAACTGCCTTTATGACTAACTATAGCTGTCTGGTACAATCCTTTGTCCTAGGACAGAAAAACCTGGAAATCCCACCAGTGTTCCCCTGACTCTGATATATGCCTATGATGACCATGTTGCACAGGGGTCATGACCTGTTAGGGGCCACGAGAGGATTAGAAGGAAAGAAAGTCACAAGTATTAGAGTGAAAGCTGGGATCGGTGGTCTGCAGGCTGTGGTGGAGAAATCACGCCCTGCCTAACCAGTGTTGGTTTAATTTATGCACAAGCAGAAAAGCTTTGGCCACAACTTTCTTTTCTCAAATATAGAAAAAGCATGGGCGTGGGGGACAAGGTCAGACGATGAGGAAACGAGGCGGCTGCGCACGGCTTCTCTGCACGTGTTGTCTTCTGCACAAGGTCAGGCCGGTGTGAACAGCCCGAGAGGAGGAATTAAGCGGGGGACTGTGTCCTGCTCCAGGCTCCATCGGATCAGCTAGAGGTAGACACGGCTGTGCCTATGTCAATGGCTCCTCGTGGTGTGGCTCTCTATAGTGGAGGTGCTTCAAGGAACATATGAGTGATGAGGAGTAACACAGAAGCCCGGGATTGCTGTGGTTTGAATTTGCTTTGTCTCCTTCAGAGCCTCTTGCTGGAGTAGAAACTATGATGTTCAGAGTTGAGGGTGGGGTGGGACCAAGATTAGGTAAGGAAGTCATGACTGAATCCTGACAGGTTTAAGAGAGGAGAGAAACCATAGAATATACACAAATAATGCTTCTTGTCTCATGCCACGTGATGTCCTATGCTGCCTCCTACCCTGCAGGCAAGACAGTCCTCACCAGATGCGGCCTCTCAACTTTGAGCTCTAGAACTGACACAGTTAAGAGGTACCAGGGTCCTCCGAAAGTAAGAGACATAAATGTCCTTGAACCTGAAGGGGAGAATCTGGATTCTTTCCCTTTCCTTTTCTCTGCCTAAATGAGACCTTACCGTCTCCACTCAGCTTCCGTTCAGAAATGTCAGAAGGGTCTGGCCTATCCCTATCTCTCCTTCCCTAAAGGGTTCCACCTGTCGGGCTGGAGAGATGGCTTAGTAGTTAAGGCGCTTGTCTGTGAAGCCTAAGGACCCAGGTTCGGTTGCCCAGGACCTACATAAGCCAGATGTACAAGGTAGGGCACGCATCTGGAGTTCTTTTGAAGCAGCTAGAGGCTCTGGCGTGCCCGTTCTTTCTCTCATCTGCCTCTTTCTCTCTCTCTCTGAAATAAATAAATAAATAAACAAATATATTTTTAAAAGGACTCTACCTTTTAACTCTTTCTGGAGGATTGAGATTCTTGGGAAGATTGACCCTTCCCAGGCAGACTGATCCCCCACCCAGAAACCTGGCCTCAGGCCGGGTAGTTCATCCCCAATCCAGTCTATGAAAGACCCCAAAATGAATCTTCAGGCGGGTTTTCTATTTTCCTGGGAACCCTGTTCCTGCCCATTGGGGCAGGAGCTTCTGTATATCTTCCTTCTCTTAAGCTTTCTCTTGAGCTTCATAAGCTCTATAATAAAATCTCTCTATCTTATCCTGGGGTCTGTGGGTTTCATTTGTCCAAAGTCCTAAGAATTCAGAGTGCACTGATTTGGTGGAAGCTTTGTGTGACCTGAAGCATCAGGCACACTGGCTCCTGAGTTATTGCCCACTTGAGCTGAGAAAGGCTCTGATGTTCTCAAAGACAGTCGAAATTCCTGTATCAGAACCTTGAGCCAAAACAATTGTTTTTCTTTAAAACACCCACTGAGGGTGTTTTTTATTTATTTATTTATATTTTTTTGAGGTAGTGTCTTGCTCTAGCTCAGGCTGACCTGGAATTCACTATGTAGTCTCAGGGTGGCCTTGAGCTCATGGTGTTCCTCCTCCTACCTCTGCCTTCCGAGTGCTGGGATTAAAGGCGTGTGCCACCATGTCAGGCTTGCTGTTTTTTGACATCAGTGCGTGCGCACACACACATGCACACGCACACACACACGAAGTGATGATAAATCTCCCCCTCCATCATATCATCGCCCCTCTCAATTATGGACCAATATAGGCAGTATGTTTTCGTTTTTTTTTTTTTTTTAATTTCCACCCATGACCTCCTGAGCTTTAATTAAGATCTTCAAATCCTAGAGCATAGGGTCTTGTCATGACTACTAGGAGGAAGGTCTAAAAACTCCCAAAGTATTAAGGAAAGGTAATATTGAAAAGGAAGATTTGGAGAATGAAATATTTAGTCAGTCATTAAAGAGTATAATAATTGCCTCAATTTTCAGTTGTTGCCCCATTGGAAGACACGAGGGAGGAGGGAGGAGGCGTCTGTTAGGCAGAGCCTGTGGAAACAGCTCCTTCTCCCCAGCCCAGAGAGCCACCCCAGGAGAGCTGAGTGCATCTCTATTCTGTTCTCCCCTCCTATAGAAAACAGAAATCACAAAGCATGGACTGAAAGTGGCTGTTTCCTTTGTTCTCTCTCTGTAGAGCTGAGGGAGTTTGGGAGGTATTTACAGGCAGTTCAAGTGCAAATGGATGTCGAGTAGTTCTCACTTTCCAGAAAGGGGGGGGGTAAAAGAAACTCACACAAGTTGCCTCCAGGTGCATTACAAATGGCATGTTGATTGACTCGACTCAGAAAGAAATTAGGGATGTAAATGTGTTTGAGAAAATTATTATCCAAATCACAACATCCTCTTCAGACAGTTCTGTGATTGAATACTGAGAAGAGCATTAAAAATCTTCCAGCAAAACGCTTTGCTAACGTATTAAATGATAAACGGGTATGAATTCTCTTCCTACCTTCTGAGAAAAAGATCTTTGCTTCCGATGGTAATTCAGGTTCCTTTGTATGTCTATTTCACACACATTTGTAGGTGGTTTTCTGTCAAAATGTCGGGAGATTTCATATCTAAAATTAGTTATACTGGAAGTGATATAATAAGTGTTAAAATCATTGGCAGAGACAACTGGCATTAATGATTTGACACAAAAGGGGTGTAAGCAATATACCCCAAACATGAGTTATGTTTACTTTGAATGACATAACAATCCCTCTCATTTGTGCATTATGGTTAATATCTTCAAAAATGTTTCCTGTTTTTTGTCTTTTTAAAAATAGAGACCTGGGGCTGGAGAGATAGTTTAACAGTTGAGGTGCTTGCCTGCAAAACCAAAGGACTAAGGTTTGATTCCCCAAACCCATGTAAAGCCAGATGTACAGGTGGTGCATGCATCTGGAGTTCATTTGCAGTGCGGACAGCCATGGAGCGCCCATTCTTTCCCTCTCTCACTCTCTCTGTCTCTTTCTCTCTCTCAAATAAGTAAATAAAAATAGACGCCTGGGCTGGAGAGATGGTTTAGCAGCCCGCACAGCCAAAGGACTCAGGTTCAATTCCCTAGTACTGTCTGGAGCTTGTTTGCAGTGGCTAGAGGCCCTGGTGTGCCCATTCTCTTTCTCTCTCTGCTTGCAAATAAAAATATTTTTTAAAAAAGTTTCTCCCAAAATTTTCTTAGGCCGAGGAGATGGCTCAGTGGTGGAGGCATTTGCCTGTAAAGGCAAACAACCTGGATTTGACTACCTGTACCCGTTTAGGCCACAAGTGGTGCAGGCGTCTGGAGTTCGTTTGCAGCAGCTGGAGGCCCTGGCCGTCTCTGTCCTTGCAACTATATATATTTTAAGAAGACTGACAAGTTGAAGGCAGTAAATTCAGCATCCACAAGGGCAGAGCAGTCTCTGGCATTAACCCCTTACCTCATCTGTTTGGGCCTGTCTGTCTTCTCTTTCCAGAGGCAGTACCCTTGTTTGGAGGGATGCATATATGAAGGAATGAATAAATGTATACTGAGCACTGAAATTTGTCCACACAATTTAACATGCCATTGGTCGGATTGCAAAGTGGAAACTCTCTCAGACTGCTCATTTTTGCCACATGCAAATGCACGACACAGGGTCCAGGCTGCTGGTTTTCTTGGTACTGATATAACATTTTCATAACCAGAGGTGAGAGATAAAGATTTGAGAACTAATAATCGATTTGTTTTCACTTGGCTGAGTTCTGAAAATTATAAAATTATAGTTACTAGTAATAGAACACTGTTTTAAAAAGATTTCATCTTACCATGTTAATAATAAAACCTTCACATATACATAATTCCTCCCACTGTGTCTCCTATTGCTTAAGCTGTGCATTTAGAACTATACTCTTTCTTTTGGGAAATAATAGGAAACTATACTTTTTTTAAAAAGAAAAGTTTGTGTGTGTGTTGGTGCATATGTATATGTGCGTGGATTTGTGTGTAATAGGTATGCACATACATGGGGAGGACAGAGGACTGCCTTGCACACCATATCAGGAATGAAAGTGAGAGAAAGAGACACACACATACACACACACACACACACACACACACACACACACACACACAGAGAGAGAGAGAGAGAGAGAGAGAGAGAGAGAGAGAGAGAGAGAGAAAGAGAGAGGGAGAGAGAGAGAGAGAGGGAGAGAATGGGAGCACCAGGGCCTCCAGCCACTGCAAACGAACTCTAGATACAAGCTCCACCTTGTGCATCTGGCTTATGTGGGTCCTGAGGAGTCCAACCGAGATCCTTTGGCTTTGCAGGCCAATGCCTTAATGACTAATCCATCTCTCCAGCCCCTTTCCATCTGTTTTTAAGACAGGGCCTCTCATTGGTCTGGAAGTTATCCATTAGGTTACACTGGCTGGCCTGCAAGGCTCAGGGATGCTACCTTCTGAGCACTGGGATTGCAAACTGGGCGCCACAAGCTCAGCATTTTATGTGAGACTGAGGGATCAGATTCAGGTCCACCTGCTTGTAAGGAAGGTGGGTATTTTAAAGATAAAGACATCTCCCAGACTACGCAAATTGCACTTTTGTTGGAAAAATACAAACACTGACACTTTGGACAAAGTTGGAGTGAGAAAGATCACACCCTTTCTTATCCATGAGATGAGAGAAATTCTTTTGTGTGTATATGTGTGTGCTGGGCATCCAGGTATGTTTGCATGGTTCATATGTGTGTATGTGTGTGTGTGTGTGTGTGTGTGCATATATATGTGTGTGCACATGCAAGTGGAAGCCAGAGGTCAGGGTCAAGCGTCTTCCTCATTCACTTTCCACCTTATATTTTGAGGTGAGGTGTCCCACTGAACCTGGAACTTGCTGATTCTGCTAGATCAGATAGCCAGCAAGCCCCCAGGATCCTCTTGTCTCTGCCTTCCCAGCACTGGGCTACAGGTATGCACCTCTGGAGCCTGACTTACGTACGTGAGCGCTGGGGACCTGAACTCATGCTCTCATGCTTTATGGACTGAACCATCTCCAACCCCAAGGTGAGGGGAATGAGGGGATTCTTCACTGAGCTCCAGATGGATTTGCCAGCCTGATTCCTCACTTACTAGGGTAAATGGTCCACATTTGTTGGACGAGGTTACTATACTTTTGGATCCTATCTTCATCTGAAACCCACTTCCTTCTTGTCTAATCGGGTATACCAGCTGAATGAATCCAGTGAATTACAGAAATACCCATACAGGTTAGAGAGGGGAGGAGTTCTTTAAAAAATTGGCTTTTTAATTTTGTGTTTACACAATATTTTTATCAAAGTTATTTTAAAATATTTAATTAATTAATTAATTAATTTGCATGGAGAGAGAATGGGTGTGCCAGGGTCTCTAGTCACTACAAACGAACTCCAGACACATGCACCACTTTGTGCATCTGGCTTTATGTGGGTGCTGGGGAATCAACCCACATGGGGTTGTTAGGCTTTGCAGGCAAGTGCCTTAACTGCTGAGCCATTGCTCCAGTCTTAAAGTTATTTTAATATGAAAGGATTATATGGGATGCTGGAGAAGATGCAAAAACCATTTTAAAGCCTTTCCACATGTGTTTTGTTTTGCTTGCTGACTCCTGCATTTGTTACATGGGAAGTTCTTTCCATGCCTGTGTTCTGAACAGAAATTAATGAACAACCCAAAAATGACTGAGTTTTACTAAAATAATTTGGAGCTGATTAATAAACATAGAAAGCCCTTTTTCTAGAGCTTCTATATTCTACCTGTAGGCACAGACTATCTCACAAAGAACTCTCTCCTGATTTTTCCCTCAGGCTTTTCTTGCCACTGTATTTTTAGATCCACTCATTCTTAATTCACATGACTTCAGTCTTCCCAGCAAAATTATGAGAGTTAAAGGAATTAGCTAATCTCTTTATTTTAAGATAGTCTTTTTGTGGAGCTATATTCATTTATTTGTTTGTAGGTTTGTTTAGAAGCAAGGTCCCTGTATCACACTGCCCTGGAACTCATTCTGTAGCCCAGGCTGGCCTCAAACTCCTGATCCTCTTGCCTTAGCCTTCTGGTTGCTGTGATTTAGATGTGTGACACCAGGTCCCCCAGTGTATGGTTACATAAGTTTGACAAATACATAACCATATAGCCAGTGCCTTAGTTAAGGTATAGAATGGGGGCTGAGGAGATGACTCAGTGGTTAAGGTGCTTTCTTGCAAAGGTTGAGTTCTATAACCCAGTACCCACATACAGCCAGATACACAAGGTGGCACATGCATCTGGAGTTCATTTGCAGTGGCTAGAGGCTTTGTTATATCCAGTCTCTCTCTTTGCCTGGCATTGTGCTACACATCTTTAATCCCATCACCTGGAAGGCAAGAGTAGGAGGATTGTTGTGAGTTCAAGACCAGTCAGAGGCTAACTACAAGTTAACTTGGGCTAGAGTAAGACCCTACCTGGAAAAAAAGTAAAAAGATATAGGATGATACTCTTATATCCAAAATTTCTTTTGTAGTTAAACCCATTCTACAAACATAACCTGTGTGAGTTACTGATTTTTGTGCTGATTCTTTTGTATTTTCTAGTAGTCCATATGACTGAAACAATATACTGTTAACCTGTATTTGTTTCTTTCACTTTGCATAATAGAGCCAAGAATAATTTATATTGATACATGTGTCATTAATTGTTCGTTTTAGTTTATTGTTTTTGGAGATAAAGAAAGCGAGAGAAAGGGAGAGAGAGAGAAAATGAATGAATGAGAATGGGCATGCCAGGTCCTCCTGCCACTGTAAGGGAACTCCAGATGCATGGGTCACTGTGTGCATTTGGCTCTACCTGGGCGCTAGGGAATCAAAATTGAGTAGTCAGGCTTTGCAGGCAAATGTCTTAACAGCTGAGTCATCTCTCCAGCACCTCTTTAAAAATTTCATTTATTTATTCATTTTCAAGGACAGAGAGAGAGAGGGTGAGAAAATGTAGAATATTATTCCTCCATTTGGATGCATCTTAGTGTTTTACTCACCTGCTGAAAGATGTTTGGGTTGTTTCCAGCTTTGGGCATTTATGAATAATCCTGCTGTAAACATGCATGTGCAAATGTTTGGATGTACATTGAATGCATATGTTCATGTCTCTTTGATGAACCTGCTGGGTCATATGGTCTCTCGTTATGTTATATTCTTAGAAGCTGCCGAACTGAGTTACAGAGTGGCTGTGCCATTTTGCGTGTCCATCAAGGATGCGTGTGACTTTCAGAAACCCCTCTGATAATACTTTCTATGACTAGTGGTTTCTCCATTCTGTAAGAAAAGTTATATACTGAGAAGTATGCTTTAAAAAGAGAGACAAGGACATTTTATTCTAATATATTTGCATTTGACTTAAATTGCCGATATCCAGAGTCCCAGGAGGCCCAAGTAGGCAGTGACTTTTATGTGGTTGGCCAAAAGGGATGGATAAAGAAGATACGTCTTAGAGGAAAGACAAGCCCTGGAATGACCAAGGAGACATCAGGAGTGATAGAAAATAAATATATAGTTTTGTAGCAGCTCTCCTTTCTTTACAACCCAGTATCATGTGTTCAGAAATAAACAAGCCCCTGAAGTTTGCCAATGCACAACTAAGGAATAGTTAAAATAATAATAGAACTGTTATTATAAGACAAGGTAAAATACAGGCCAGTTGAAGTCTTTATTCTGCTTGTTAAGCATTTGATCTAAATCCTTTCTTGGAATTTTCTTCTTGATTGCTATTTTCTGACTGAACGGAAGTCTGATACTTTGTTTTGTGACAGGTTCTTATTATGTTGCCCAGTCAGGCTCAAACATACGTTCCTTCTGCCGTACCATCCAGCACTGGGATTACAGGCATCCACTGCCATCCCTAGCTGCAAGTCCAGGTCTTTGCATGTACTTATGGTGGGTATTCCAGCCATGCATTAGGAGAGCTGGTCCCCCCGCTCCCCTGACTTGTATCCTCACAGCATTAGCTCACAGTCTTACTGACATCCTCAATTACCGATGGGTCGTGCTGAGATTTGCCCCATCTCGAAACTACTTAGAACTGGGTACAGCAAGGTCACATCCTAGATGAGGGCTAAGTTTTCATCAGTAGGAAGAAAGAATGACTTATAGTCAAAGTTTCTCCCCAAATTTCTTTTAGGGTGATGCCAAGTTGGAGGCTGCCGTGCCGTCTTGCAGCTGAACCCAGCTCTGCCAGTTCCCCGTCCAGCTTTGGCACTGGAGGCTCCAGATGAAGGAGGTGGCTTGCGTGTGGGGTCCATGTGGTCAGACAGCCATCCCCAGTGTCGGAGTGCCGGAATTCTGCCTAAGGTGTCTTGATTCTCATACTAGAAGAGGCTTGGAGAAACTGAGACAAACAGACAACAGACTCATGTCTCCCACTCTTGCTCATCGTGGGCACATGCTCCGCATGTCGAGGCTGGAACGGGTGGAATTTCTGGCACCATTTTAATTGTTATCTTTCTGTCTTTTCTGCTGCCCTCTTCCTTCACACCTCCCCAAGGTGGATTTCTTACAGTGTGACCAATGTCGGTCACGTTGGTTTGCTGTAACTAGTGTGGAGTAGCTGGTTACGTCTGCTTTTCTGTTTCTTCACACTTGAGATGGAGAAAATTGAATGGATTTATATCCTTCTTTATGTCTACTAGCGAACTTGGCCAGCCCTATGCTGCCCCAGGCGGTGACCTCTGCAAGAGGCACAGCTGATGAACCCACCCACAGAGCAGCCATGCTCCAGGCCGTTCGTGCCTGAATGAGAGACATTCACTTCTGTTGCTTCTAGCCCAGAGCCATACAGTGCCCCTCCTGAGGTCTATAAACGCTCAGGCAGATTCTAGAGCCGGGCTCATTAAAATCTGGCTGCAGAGCAATAGTGGTAATAGAATATGATGTGTTATTACTTCCATTTTCATTTTCTGAGATGACCATAGCATTGCTCATTGGAGATGCATTAAACCTTTTGGACATGTTTTTACACAATCAAGTTTGCAGAAGTAAAAATGCCAACAAAAATCTCAAAAATTTGGCAGGGGAAATTTCCAAATCTGGTTAATCATATAAAATCATTGCTGTTTACATGTAATAAGCAACAGTATATAAAATAGGTAATGACTTGTAAATGTGCCTAATTATGCAAAAAAAGTAGGCAGGCAGGAATTTTAAACTTTGCTAGTACAAAGCCTTACATAATAGGCATTCATTAACTCTTAATTGCCAGCCCTTCTTTCTTTTTAACACTGTGTTTAGACTATGGGTCTGTTAACGCTCAGGTCATGGGAAAAAGAAAAATAAAGTGCTTAAGTAAGTAAAACGTGCTTAAATAAAGTCAGTCCTTAGATCTTCTGTTTCCAGATTTATTTTGGAAAGGCATGTCATAAAAGGAATGTTAGAAGGAGTTATTCCAGTCCTAGCTAGTCGTGTGACTGCGGAACATTATTTAATCTTCTGAACATCAGCATTTTCTTTTTTGCAGAACAGGAGAAGATTCTGGGTCCGCGAGGCAGGACACAAAGATACCGTGAGCTGATAGAACAGTGCTGGATGGCATCCAGCACCCAGTTCACTGTGTCCTGTTTCGTTTTATGCCAAGTAAACCTCCAAGCTGAGGCTTTACAGGTACATCTCAATAGAGAGAGATTGCCACATGGGACTCAGTAACTTTCTCATGTAAACCAATGACTCATATCTGGTCACATTCTTTATTTTCCTTTTCTTCTTTCTTTTTGTTTTTTTCAAGGTAGGGTCTCACTGTAGCCCAGGCTGACTTGGAATTCACTCTGTAGTCTCAGGGTGGCCTCGAACTCATGGCAATCCTCCTACCTCTGCCACCTAAGTGCTGGGATTAAAGGTGTGTACCACCATACACAGCTGGTCCTGTTCTTTATCTTGGGAAAGAACCTGTCATTCATATAGATATGGCTAGGGTGTCTACTCATGGCGTGGCATTTCTTAATATAGCACCCCTTGTCTCATACATGGAATTAAAATGAATTTTACTTCTCTGTGATGGAACTGTTATTTATGTACAAATAAAATAAAATTTTTGAGTCTCCAGGGTGCAAGGTAGCTGCAGAATGTCATAAATTCAGCAAGGTAAGGAATGCCTCTCAGAGACCTGGGCCAAATAAGTAACTTCTTTCCAGAGCATTCTACTCCTGTCTATCCATTTTCCCCTTATAACGATTATTAAATTAAAGCTAGAAATAATTTTAAGATAAAAGGTAATACTAGACTTATAAGAGATACTTCAAAGTCCTGCTTTTCAGAGACGACCACTTTTACTGTAGGGATGATTGCTTCTGAAATTCATATTTCTTATTTGCATAGTTATGGTGTTGGTTCCTTGTTTCTTGACGTTTCATACATTTTGAACCTTCTTCACACTGTGGAAGAAGAGAACTTTATTATCCCCTCCACACCAACATATACGTACACATGCATACACACACATACATACACACACATACACACTTACACACACACACATATTGCTGACACATACCACACACAAGCTTTGCAGATAGCTATATCACAGTTTTTGTTTAGGATAATCAAATCATTACAGTGCTTGTGCAAATACTGATCACTGTTCAGCATTATCACAGCCTATCATTTCCTTTTGGTGTTTCTAGATGAGGGTGTCAGTGAGCCCACAGTAGATGGCAAATGTCCAGTGTTCAAATTTCAGAAAACAACACACTTAAAACACTCTACTCAGCACACTTCTGAGACAAATTAAAATTGTTTGCTATGCATATCTCTATGACACTGTCAAATGTCCATTTGAAATTTAGTTCACCTCTACAAGGTTTCCATTCTGAGGCTTCCTCCCTCAGCTGGGACCTCCTGTAGCCTTTGCTGCTTGCTAGAACTGGGATCCAGTGTCCCCAGCCTCTGGCACTGAGCTTTTCGTCCTCTTTGCAGGGCTCTGCTCCTAATGACAAAGGCTTATTGCTAAATTCTGGGTTTATAGCCTTAGTTTCCTCAGCAGTTATTGCTTTTTGCTTCTGATATGTTTCCACAGCCTACTTTTTTTAAGTTAAAACATCTTAGGATGTCATCATCTGCATTTTCTTCTTGGAAATGGGCCTTTGTCCTATTTCTTCAGGATTGGACTGGCTGCTCTGGGACTGTCCACCTCCCTCTTTTTGGGACTCTCTGTTCCCTGATTTACTCATTTCTTTTAAGGAAACACATTCTTCTGTAGCTTTCTGGGGAAAGATTTATGATAGAGAGTTTTAGTTTCAGATTCTAAAGCATTGTTACTCTGTTTTCATACTTATTACTTCTGGACTCATCTTTTAGAATCGAAATGACATTTCCTTCAAATTCCAAATGCATCTTCTATTGATTCTGTGTTTCAGTGTTGCAGACAGAGTGTGATGCTCTGATGACTACTTTTCTCAGTCACAGCTTTCATGAATGACATTTTACATTGATAACTGATGCTTCACAGAAATGTGGCTTGTGTAATCACTGGGATGACTATTCATCAATATATAAAATACTATTCATAAACTGTATGTGCTGTGGATTTATTAGTGAAGCCCTTTAAAACTAGATATGTAACCTTTTGATTTTAGGAAAGAGTCTTGCTTTATCCATTAATAATCTATTTTTAAGAAAAATAATTTTTATTTGAAAGAGAGAGGGAGAGAGGGAGAGGGAGAGGGAGAGGGAGAGGGAGTCGCGGGGGGGAAGAATGGGCATGCCAGGGCTTCCAACCATTTCAAATGAACTCCAGATGCATGTGCCACCTTGTGCGTCTGGCTTTCCATGGGTACTGGGGAATCAAACCAGGGTTCTTAGGCTTGCAGGCAAGTGCATTAACTGACGAGCCATCTCCCCAACATCTTTGATAATCTCTTTTGTCTTTTCTGCTCCCTGTTCTGGAACTATTACAATTTAGATATGCGACTTTCTGAATGAAATAAATATATAGTTCCTCCAATTTCAATTTTATTTTTCATAGCTTCTATTGAGATTTTTTTTTTTTGCCATATTGTTATTTTTCAAAGGTTCTTTGGTTTCTTTTTTTTTTTTTTTAAGGTGTGCATCACCATGCCCCACAATTGGATGATCTTCACCATTTTTTTTCTTTTTAAATTTTTTATTTATTTATTTGAGAGCAACAGACCCAGAGAGAAAGACAGGTAGAGGGAGAGAGAGAGAATGGGCGCGCCAGGGCTTCCAGCCTCTGCAAACGAACTCCAGACGTGTGCGCCCCCTTGTGCATCTGGCTAACGTGGGACCTGGGGAACCGAACCTCCAACCGGGGTCCTTAGGCTTCACAGGCAAGCGCTTAACTTCTAAGCCATCTCTCCAGCCCTGTTTCTGTTTCTTTTTAAAGTAAGTAGTATTCTTTCTCCTTTTACAAAGGCCATATTTTCTTTTGGTTATTGCACTATTTGTTTACAATTTCTTTTTGTACTCCCCTCCCCTGTTTGTTTGATCTGTTCATCTTCTCTGTTTGCTTAGACTCTGTCTTTCACCTAAAGGCTTTTCTTTATTACCTAGTTGGAGCTCTGGTTGGGGCACATTTACCAATGTGTGTGCCTTGCCACCCAGAGTATATGGAGGCACTATCTCCCTCACTAGAATGCTCTCCAAGTAGTACATTTTGAATGGATTCTTTTTCTTTTAGAAGGGAACTCTCCATTTTTCAGCCTGAGGATAGAAAATGACTCCAAGTCTTTTGGGATTCCAGCAAAGTGGTGAAGAGACTGGAGAGGAGCACAGATTCCCACCAGTCCGCAAAAGCCACAGGTTCTCTGAAGAACTACCCTAGTTTGATTCATTGTAGTATCTATTGAACTGTGAACTAGATGCCTGGCCTATTGTTCTGTGAGGATGTGGGAAGCTTGCTGGTATAGTTGTTACTCTATCATCTGTCAGAGCTGATGTGCATCCCTTTAGAAACTGACAAGAGAGGAGGTCCTTCAGTGGCAGAGGCTGCCTTACATTACAGTGAGCACATTGCTTAACCTACAGCTACAGGTTAGAAGGTAACGTGTACTTAACACATGTATGAAGCCCTTAACATAGTTCTGGCACAGTAACTTCATATATATATAATATTTCACATATATATGTATGTATATGTACAATTACTAGTGAATTGGGGTCACTATTGATTAACCTTTCATGCCTATAATTTTGCTAGGAAGATCCTTACTCTTAATAAGATCCTACCTTCAAGCAATGATATCCTATAGGGGACAAATGAAAAATTAATACATTGAATAATTGGAGGGAAAACACAAGTAATGAAGAATGAAACCTGTGTTATCAAAGAAAATGGCAGAGATTCAAAGAAGTCATTTTGTTCAAGGGCAAGAAGCACCTTTTTTTTTTTTTTTTTTTTTTTTTTTTTTTGTACTGAAGGAGAATCCAGCGCTCCTTTCCTCCCCAGAGTCTGGGGCTCTAATGAACACATTCTGTCTTTGTTTTCACTCTACTTCAGAAAGCTGATCTAAAGTCCTTTAATTCCTGAAACTCATGAATTTCCCCTGAGAGGTGGAGTCCAACTCAGATGTTTTCTTCTTCCCATTAGTACATTTATATTCTTCAATAAGTGCTAGCATTTAAGAACAGGCTTCATTTGCACAGGGGCAGGATGCAAATACCATTCATTATTTTGATGAGCATTTTAACAGCCTTTGGTGGTCTTTAAAGAAATAAGCTATTCAGAGGGCTTTAGCAATGAGAAGTAACAATGATTAGTATTATTACCCTACAAAAAGACTAAAGACTATAGATGTACTATTATCACATAATATCACACTAGGCTATCCTGGTATTGAGTATGTCTTCTTAGAGGCAGCTCTTGAGCATTACTAATACATTTCAAAATGGCTGACACTCTTTCTTGCATTTGTGTTTCTGAGACCAAAGCAGATTTCAGTCTCAAAAGAGACACCAGACTCAAAAAGAAGGTTTTAAAAAATATTTTTATTAAAATGGGGAGATGGGGCTGGAGAGATGGCTTAGCGGTTAAGCGCTTGCCTGAGAAGCCTAAGGACCCCGGTTCAAGGCTCAGTTCCCCAGGTCCCACGTTAGCCAGATGCACAAGGGGTCGCATGCATCTGGAGTTCGTTTGCAGAGGCTGGAAGCCCTGGCGCGCCCATTCTGTCTCTCTCCCTCTATCTGTCTTTCTCTCTGTGTCTGTCGCTCTCAAATAAATAAATAAATAATTTAAAAAAAATGGAGAGATGGTTTAGCAGTTAACGTGCTTGCCTGTGAAGGCTAAGGACCCATGTTTGACTCTCCATGTCCCACGTAAGCCAGACACATGAGGTGACACAAGCTCACAAGGTTGAACATATGCACATGGTGGGGCATGTGTCTGGAGTTCAATTGCAGTGGCTGGAGGCCTTGGTGTGCCAATTCTCTCATTCTTTCCCCCTCTTGCTGTTGCTCCATTGCATAAAAAAGAAACAGCCTAAGCTGGAGAGATGGCTTAGCTGTTAAGGTGCTTGCCAGCATAGCCAAAGGATCTTGGTTCAATTCCCCAGGATCCATGTAAGCTAGATGTACAAGGTGGCACATGTATCTGGAGTTCTTTTGCAGTAGCTGGAGGACCTGGCATACCCATTCTCTCAAACAAAATCAACAAAGAAAAGAAAAGGCCAGTCTGTTGGGCTTGCCTCAAAAAACATTTCTATTTATTTATTTACTTATGCAAGAGAAAGAGAGAATGGGCACAACAGGGCCTCTAGCCACTGCAACAAACTCTATATACATTGTAGTGGTTGGATTCAGGGGTCCCCCATAAACTTAGGTGTTCTGAATGCTAGGTTCCCAGCTGATGGATATTTGGGAATTAAAGCCTCCTGGAGGGAGTGTATTGTTGGGGGCGGGCTTATGGGTGTTATAGCCAATTTCCCCATGCCAGTGTTTGGCACCTCTCTTGTTGCTATTGTCGACCTTATGTTGGCCAGGTTCCCTTTCCATCATGGAGCTTCCCCTCGAACCTGTAAGCCAAAATAAATCTCTTTTTCCCACAACCTGCTCTTGGTTGGGTGATTTCTACCAGCAATGTAAACCAGACTGCAACATACATGTACCACCCTGTGCATCTTGCTTGATGTGGGTACAGGGGAATCAATCTGGGTCCTTAGGTTTTGTAGGCAAGCACCTTAGCCACTGAGCCATCTCTACAGCCCAGATTTGGTTTTATTTATTTTTTATATTTATTTATTTGAGAGAGAGAACAAGACTGAGGAAGAGAGAGAGAGAGAGAGAGAGAGAGAGAGAGAATGGGTGTGTGCCAAGGCCTCCAGCTGCTGCAAACAGCCTCCATATGCATGTGCCACCTTGTGCATCTAGCTTACATGGGTCGTGGGGAATACAACCGAGGTCTTTTGGCTTTGCAGGCAAGCGCCTTAATTGTTAAACCATCTCTCCAGCCCCCAGAAGTTGGCTTTTTAAAAAGTAGCTCTTTGAAATCAATGTCTCTCCTAGTCACCAGGGTTATTACCCTTATGTATATATTTGTTTATCTTTAGTGTGAATAGAAGTCATTCCAAAGGGCTACTTCCATGTGCCCAGGAATCACTAGACCATCTTCACCTGCTATGAAAAATACTTAAACAAATACTATTCATTAAACAAAGATGTAATGAGGGTCTCTTAGGTGTCCGGTGAGGGAGACAGAAGGCAATGAAATAATACAAGTAAAGTGAATGCTATTAAAACTGTAAAGAGAACACTGTATATGTTTAGACACTTTTAACTAAGTGACCACCAGGAAAGTATGAGCGGGGATTAAAACTTGAAGATAGGAAGGAAGTGTGTGTGAGATCCTGCGTCTGGGTGCGTCATGAGAAGGCACTCCAGGAAGACTGGTTTAGGGAGCTCTAGAGAAGGCTGGTACACAGGTAGGGCTCCTGCCACACCAGGTTGTGTGAACCATTAGATAGCTCTGTCTTTGTCTTTAATGCCGAAAAAAAACCATCCATGAGCTTTCAAAGGGGGCTCAAGGGGTGATGTCTTTTCACTAGTGCTTTTGAAAGATCATTTTGCAAAACAAAGTTTGTCTAACCAAAAGTGAGAGCAGATCTAACCTATGGGCATAAACCTTTAGAGGGCAATTGGATGGGCACAGTGAGCATGTAACCAATCACCTTCCAAGCCATAGGCCTTCGACTTGATTTGTAGTACCAAGCATGGCATGAACTCCCTCCCATGGAGTGGGCCTCTAATCCAATTAGAGAGCAGTTGGTTACTCCCGTATGTCCTCACAGGTGGTGGTGACTGAAAGGGAGACCCAAGACTCATCAAGGTGATGAGTTACCATTAGTGCACAGCACTGGATGATACCTCTCGGTCATACTTGCCAGTGGTGAAGGAGCAGAGTGAAGGATGTAACAGCAGAAAGAATATTGTCCTGCTCTCACTGCTGACCAGAGAAGCTTCTCTTTGGAGATGGCTGTGGATGCTGGGGGCACTCAAAACTTATCAAAGTGGTGAAAATAAAAGGCTGTTGTGTGCTTAGTGCTAAATGAGAGTGCTCTGTCACACTCTCCAAGGCTCAGAACATATTGTGGAAGAGGGAGCAGGAAGAATGTAAGAGTTAGAGGGTCAGAAGGAGGGCTTTGGGATTCTATCCTCTTCACAGTGGATGTCATTACCCCACAAAACCTGTACAGTGTTGAGCCCATCAACATTTTGGCATTGATGAAGCAGGTGAGCAGAAAGAATGAGACATCAAAATACAAGAAAGACTACTGGGAAAGAGAAGGGGGTCCAGTGGAATATGGGTGTGGGAGGTGAGAAAAAAATGGCTATTGGGAGGGATTATGATCAAATGACAATATGTTCATATATTAAAATTCTCAATAAAAAAGAAATCGCGCCGGGCATGGTGGCACACACCTTTAATTCCAGCACTCGGGAGGCAGAGGTAGGAAGATCGCCATGAGTTCGAGGATACCCTGAGATTACCTAGTAAATTCTAGGTCAGCCTGGGCTAGAGTGAAACTCTACCTTGAAAAACAACAACAACAAAAGAGAGAGAGAGAGAGAGAGAGAGAGAGAGAGAGAGAGAGAGAGAGAGAGAGAGAGAGGGAGGGAGAGAGAGAGGGAGAGAGAGAGGAGTCATTTTGTCCCAGCTGACACATAGGGACTGCAAGTTTCAAGACAGTTTTGGTTGCACTGGGAGATTCTGTCTCAGAAAACAAAATTCATTTTTGATGCAGCCTAGAGAATGATTTAGAAAGGTAGGAGTATATAAGGGTGGGTCCCATGTCATAGATCAAGCCTTACTGAGAATTGTCATATGAGAGCAGCATTTAATATATAAGAGAATGAAGCTGAATGGGATGTCAAGGAATTCAATCTAATATGATCCTTTAAGATCAGTAGGTGCTGAAAACTTTCAGGACAAATGACTTCATAAAGCTCCCAGAAGAGAAAAATCTACCATATCTCTTGGGAACAGATAGTGACATTTGACTTTATTACAGAGACGTCTATTCAGTATTTCAAAATGCCATCTCTCCTGGTGTAGATAACCTTCCCACCACACAGAAGCAATTCAGCACCAGCATTTCAATTTTGCAGATGTGAAGTTTAAAAATTTAGGTGCAGAGAGACCTAGTGACTTGTCCTAGGACGTGATGAAATTGAAAGGTAGTGGTAATTACAGGATTTCCTCTCGAGTTTTCAGCTCTGTGTCATCTAGATTACTGCGCTGGCCAGAAATATTTTGGAGCACTTAAAGTTGGATTCAAGTCAGAAGTAATGCTTTGGAAGTCTATTATTGGATGCTCTCCTAAGGTTATTCTAAACATAAAGCTACCTTTATTATTATTATTATTTTGTGTGTGTGTGTGTATGCAGCTGCACATGCCCTGTGCATATATGTGCAGAGGCCACAGCAGAATGTCCGGTGACCTTCTCAAGGCTCTTCTGCATTGTTTTCTGGAGACAGTCGCTCACTGAACCTAAAGCTCCATTTTCTAGTCAGTATGGATGACCAGTGAGCACCAGTGACTCTCCTGACTCCACCCCTTCAGGACTGGGTTACACATGTATGTGGTCATGCTTAGCTTTTTACATGGGTGCTGTAGTTCTAACGCAGGACCTCATGTTGTCTCTTACTCACTGAGCCTTGTCCTTAGCCCCAAGTTTTACTTTTTTTTTTTTTTTTTTGGTTTTTCGAGGTAGGGTCTCACTCTAGCCTAGGCTGACCTGGAATTCACTATAGAGTCTCAGGGTGGCCTTGAACTCATGGCGATCCTCCTACCTCTGCCTCCCAAGTGCTGGGATTAAAGGCGTGCGCCACCACGCCCGGCAAGTTTTACATTTTATATAAACCTTTTGTGCATTTTACACTGAATTTTACCAACCTCTCTCTGCTATGTTAGTTACTTTTCTAGCTGCTGTCACAAAATACTGGACAAGCAGCAATTAAGGAAGGCAAGGTTTATTTCTGGGGATATAGTCCGTTGTGGTGGGGCAAGGCATGAAGCAGCTGGGCACATTCATTCTATGATCAGGAAGCAGAGAACAACAAACGCTGGTGCTCAGCTAGCCGCCGCCTCCTCCTCTTCCTTCTCCTCTATTGTGCGAGGGGAGGGGAGCATATGAATGCCATGGCACATGTGAAGGTCTGAGGACAGCCTTAGGATGTTTGTTCTCTCCATACACTCTGCGTGAGACAGGATCTCCCCTGTTATTTTGTTGTTGTTATTACCATTAATCATTTGCTGCTTTGCTTTATGTGTGCCAGTTTAGCTAGTGCACAAGCATACAAATTCTCCTGGTTCTACTTCCCATTGCTATAGGCATATTGGAATCACTGACATGTGTGCCATTTTGTGTGTGGGTACTGGGGAGTTGAACTCAGGTCACCAGGCTTGCAAGCGAGCACCTTTATATGCTGAGCCATCTCCCTAGCCCATAGCTTTCTTCTTTTTCTAAAATAAATTTTATTTATTTATGAGAAAAAGAGGGAGAGGGCTGGAGAGATGGTTTAGCGGTTAAGCGCTTGCCTATGAAGCCTAAGGACCCCGGTTCGAGGCTCGGTTCCCCAGGTCCCATGTTAGCCAGATGCACAAGGGGGCGCACGCATCTGGAATTCGTTTGCAGTGGCTGGAAGCCCTGGCTCGCCCATTCTCTCTCTCTCCCTCTATCTGTCTTTCTCTCTGTCTGTCACTCTCAAATAAATAAATAAATAAATGAACAGCAACAACAAAAATATTAAAAAAAAAAAAGAGGGAGAGAGAGAGAGAGAGAGAGAGAGAGAGAATGAGCACACCAGGGCATCCAGCCCCTGCAAAAGAGCTCCAGATATATATGCCACCTTGTGCATCTGGCTTACATGGGTTCTGGGGAATTGAACCTCGGTCCTTTGGCTTTGCAGGAAAGTGCCTTAACCACTAAGCAATCTCTCCAACCCACCTTTTTTTTTTCTTTTTTTTTTTTTTGCTTATTTATCCTGGGACCTCAAGCCATGGGATGGTGTCACCCATAGTCATGGTGGATCTTACTTCAGTTAACAGAATCTAGAAACTCCCTCATAGACATGCCTAGAGATTTGTGTCCTAAGTGATTCTAGATCCAATCAAGTTGACCATCAATATTAACTATCATGACTACTTATCAACCCTTAAGGAAGCTTTATACATAATAGTTTTTTAAATAAAATTTTTATTTATTTATTTGAGAGAGAGATTAAGAAACAGATGAGTGAGTAAGAGAGAGAGATACAGAGGGAGAGAGAGAGACAGACAGACAGAATGTACACATTCAGGGCCTCTAGCCACTGAAAAAAAATTCCAGATACATTTGCCACCTTGTGAATCTGTGAATCTGGATTGCATGAGTTCTGGGGAATTGAGGAATTGAACTTGAGCCGTTAGACTTTGTAGGCAAGTGTCTTAATAGCTAAGCCATTTCTTCAACCTATTTTGTAATAGTTCTTCTTCTTCTTCTTCTTTTTTTTTTTTTTGGATGTATGGTTTAGCCCTAGCCTAGGCTGACCTTGGAATTCAGTATATAGTCTCAGGGTAGCCTCAAAATTATGGTGAGCCTCTCAAGTGCTGGAACTAAAGGCATGAACTACCACACCTGGCCATTATAGTTTTATGAACAGGTTAAGGATTTGCTAAGCTTTTATACATACTCCATACAGATTCAGCAACTATTGCTTGTTGCATCATGTGCATGGTAAGATTTTCAGAGTTGACACATCTTAATTTTATGAGACATGATTTACATGAACTTTGACCTTCCAAATGTTTCATATCATTAAAAATATTTTACTAGATACTGAAATTCATCATTGACATACTGGCAAAGCAAACATCTTTACATCTTAGTTATTCAACATGCAATTATTTAGATAAATTTAGGCAAAAGTCTTAATTTTTTTTTCTTTCTGGTGATTGAACTTAGGACTTTATATATGTTACATAAGCTAAACTACATTTCTAACACTTATAAAAATTTTATTTAGTTTGAGATAAAGTCTCATTAAATAGGTTGACTAAGCCAGCATTGATTTTGCCATGTAGCCCAGGTTGCCCTTGAATTTGTGATCATCTTATCTTGGTCCTCTGAGTACTTGGGACTACAGGTGTGTGCCACTGAAATGGATTAGGGATAAAGTAGCTTTTTGTTTTGTTTTGTTTTAGATAGATAGAGACTGGCTCAAAGAAACATGGATGCTGCCCTGCCTTGGCAGGACTAGAACTTGAGTCTGCTTCAGTCTTATTCAGCATGCTGATTCTTCTAGAGCTTGTCTCAGTTGGTACCTTTGGACTGCCACTTTCTGAGTCAGCATTCCTCCTGGTCCCTAGAACCAATGAAGATCACTCATATGCATTGGGATTTGGCAGTAAGGCTGATCCTAACTGGATGTCTAATTAACATAAGGACTGAATGGTGGTTTGAATTAGATATCCCCCATGAAACTCATGTGTTCTGAATGCTTGGTCCATAGCTGCTGGCAGCAGGAGTTGTCACTGAGGGTGGATCTTTATCATAGCCCACAGGATGTTTAGAGCCAGCTCCAGCTCTGATTGTTGCCTCTGTGCTGTGAAAGTATATTGAAGTGGGCCAGCCTCTTATGCCATGACAAAGTTTCAACTAGAAACTATAAGCTGGAAATAAACCCTTTCCTCCCATAGACGGCTTCTGGTCAGATGTTCTTCCCAAGCAGCAGGAGGGTAATTAGAACAGAAAGCTGGGACTAGTAGAGTGGGATGATTCTGCTAGAAACCTGACTGTGGTGTTTGGCCTTTTTGGAACTGATCTGAGGGAGGAAATGTGGAAGTATTTGAAACCTTGGGCTAAGAAACGCCTTTTAGTGCTCTAAACTGAGTTTAATGGACCATTCTGGTCAGAGTTTGAAATGCCTGAATGCAGTAAGAATCGTTTAGGCTTGGATTATGGGGTAAAGCAAGAGCCTTGGACTGGGGTAGAAGCAGTTTGCATGAGTGGCTTGTTGCGTTCTGTCTTCCATTTGTGTCATATGAACTTGAACAAGGTTGAATTTGCAAAAAAAAAAAAAAAAAGATTGGTGTGAATAGAAGGGTATGACACTGAAAGAATGAAAGTTTCTGGCTTGAACTTATAGCTTGATTCAGCTGCAATTGTTTGAGAGATTGCCACCATCCAGATTGGGCTAGGTGTTATGTATTGGAACAGCAGGAAGAATGCTCACTGTTTGAAAAGTAGGGGGCCTGAATACCGTTTTTGTTTATTTGTTTTATTTTGTTTTTGCTCTTCAAAGTTGGCTTTATTGACCCCAGGATTGACAAAGTTGGTAGCTCATCTGGTACTACTGGAGCATAACAACTGCAGGAAAGAGACAATTTACAATATGGACTGTTTTTTGGAAATGCCCACTGGGTGATGAGAGGCAGGGCTGTTGGAGTCCCTGTGTAGAGGTGTAGTGGAGCCATGAAGATGAATCATGAGTTTCAGTGGAAACCCCAGGATTCTGGAAATCCCAGGACCGTGTGACAGTTGCCAGTGAGAGCAGCTGGCTTAGGATGGATTGTTTCCTGGGCTGTATGCAGACCAGCTGGAGGTTTGCATTATAGAACTGCAAAGATTTTACCACTTGTTATAGATGTTGAACTTGGAGCTACAAGATTTTATGTTTGACCTGCTTGTTTTAAATCTTGCAGTAGTTCAATCTTTCCTTGCAATGCTATCTTTGCAGTGCGAATGTCAACTCTGTGCCATTATGTGGTTTTGGTTTTACAGGCTCACAGTTAAGAGACCTTGGACTATGGAGACGTTTGAACAGTGCTTAGATTGATTAAAACCATGGGGTTTTAAAAATTGGACTGAACACATTACATTTTACATTGTGGATGATCATGAGTTTATGGGGACCAGGAGCGGAATGTGATGGATTGAATCAGATGTTCCTCTTTACCTCATGTGTTCTGAATGCTTGGTGTCCAGCCGATGACAACCTGGGATGTAGAACCTTGCTGGAGAAGGTATATTGTTGAGGGAAGGCTTGGGGGTGTTAAAGCCAACTCCTGCTTGTCAGAGAACAAGTCTCTTCTGCTGCTGTTGTCCACTTGCTGTGGCTCAGAGGCAAGGTCTAGCTTCTGCTTTTGCCATACTTTCCCTCACCATCGTGGAATTTCCCCTTATGACTGTGAATCAAAATAAATACTTTCCTCCCATCAGCTACTTTTGGCTAGATGTTTTACCCCAGCACTGATAATGTAACTACAATAAGATCCAAATACCTATGAGAAAAATCTCTCTTGATTTACTGTCCCAGGCCATCCTAGCTGTGAGCAGAGGAATTCTTTTTGGCTTGGGAGCTTTCCTGCTTTTTTCCTCCTACTTCAATTCTCACTTTACTAATTCTCCATAACTTATTCCTTTCTGTGTTGGTGTTTTTCAGTTCTTTGCTAAACATGGACCAGTCTCTCCCCACATCTTTATGGAGTTCCAATCCTGCAACACCATCATGTGTGGCTATCTATTTGCTTTAGACTAAAACATCTAAACACCAGAAAGAATTCTTGAGCTTTATTGAAATTATACTTCTGCATTCTCTACTAAGCTAGAATATTTTCCCCATCCGCACTTCTAATTTTAGTATTAGGTATTCAAAGTATTTTGAGCTCTTTTAATCTTGCAATCAACAGAAAAGAAATCTGGAGGAATGGCTTCATGAGTAAAATTATGGGTAAAAGTTTAAGGAGGAACAGAATATTCATTTTTGTCTCAAAATATATCTAGCAGATAGTCATTTTGTAGAGGAGAAACTCCTGAAGGCATTATCTTTTTATTAATATGGAAGAAATGAAAAATTACAGATAAAGATGACATATCTTTTAAAAATATTTTATTTATTTATTTGAAAGACAGGGAGAGAGGGAGGGGTGGGGGAGAGAATGGGTATGCCAGGGCATCTAGCCACTATAACCAAACTCCAGATGCATGTGCCACCATGTTCATCTGGCTTACATGTTCAGGGGAGTTGAACCTAGTCCTTAGGCTTCCCAGGAAAGCACCTTACCTGTTAAGCCATCCCTCCAACCCTGTCTTAGCCAGGGACTCATGAGTAACATCTTGAAATGATATAATAATGATATTAACATTGTGTCCTAGAGAGAAACTTCATGCTCTTTGATTACATATGCTCATGATAGAATAAAAGCCTGCTGTATGATGTTTGTTGGTAGGGCATAATCTTTACTAGACATAGTTACTTATTATGACATATCTACTTAATAAGTATTTAGAGATAAGCAATTACTAATTCATTTGACAACACTGAATATCTTGAGGCAAGTGTACATAGAAAACACACACATACACACATACACATGCACACACACACTTTTACTTAACAAAGAATTTTGCTACATGATTGGGATTATAATTGACTTCAGAATTTAGACCTAAGCATTCATGTATGTTCTTCTAGGCCTAGATATTTTTAAATCTGGGCTTTATAAAACTCACAAAAATTAGTTAAATTTGATTGAAGTTTACCTAAAGGATAAAATGAGTATTCACGAGTCTCTATTGATATGATTACCATAATGAAAGATATGCAAATGGTAGAAGAGTATCATTACTTCCTCAGAAGGAAACAAACACCATTTGCTGTCCCCCACAGTGAAGAGCAAAAGGAACAAAAACTGTACACTGGAGCAAAGATAGTCTTTGGGACAAATGGTGCTGCAGCAACTTGACATCCTCATGTGAAAAATTCACTAAAAAATACATGTAGATATAAATCTTATACTTGTCTGAAAAACAAACTGAAAATGGGCCACAGAACTAAAGATGAAATTATTTTAAAGTGCCCTATAAAATAATGGGAAAAGCTCCAGATAATATTGTGTTCAGTGATAAATTTGTAGAAAGTACCAAAGGGATCCATGAAAGAAAGTATGGATTAGCTCGGTGTTGAGATTAAGCTGTGTTCTACCATAATTTACCTCAGATTGTAGACAAGATTGGTTTTTCAAGCTGTGCCTCTTTCTGTAATATATACACATATACTTATTGTGATACATATACATATTTACTATTATATATATATATATATATATATATATATACACATACATACATACATACATACGTACGTACACACCACACACACACACACACACACACAAAGTAAGTGTCCACTTTACTTTGTGATCTTGGAGTTAATGTTAGTTATCAAAATTGGAATAGGAGAACCTGTGCTTGCTTTCGACAACTCTCAAAGAAATCAGGACTATTTCACAAATTGCTGTCAACACAACCATAGTACTTTATAAATTTATTGTTATTCAATAAATTCTGACATTGTGGATAGACACAGATATGGTCGTCTATGTTTCTGACATAGCATGCTGATGACACTGGGCTTCATTAAAATTAAAATTCTCTCTCTGCCATAGTCACAGTCAAAAGTTATCAAATATGTGTAAAGGCATCTCTGATAAAGGACAATTATTTACAAAAACCTCATAGAACACATAAGGAAACAGCTTGTTTTAGAAATGGGTTAACTAAACTTGACAGACAGACACATCACCAAAGAAAATGTAGAGTGACAGAAAACCCAAATCAATGTTGGGTATGGTTTTTCATGAGGGAAATTCAGTTAAATTGGCAGCAATATAGTATTAAACACGTTCTTGATGTTTTCAAGGCAAAGGGATGACAACAGCAAATGCTGACAAGGATGTGGAGCAACAGGAACTCCCACCTGCTGTTGGAGGAAGTGTATAGTGGTCCATTACTCTGGAAGATATTTTGGCAATTGTCTTTGAACTTTAACATATTCCCACCAGATGATCCTGTATTGCTCATCTTTGCATTTATCTACAGGAGTTTAGAACTTAGGTCCACAAAATATATAACCACAGATGTTTATTATAATTGTTAATGTTTTTATAGATATGGTGCTGATAACAGATCAAAGTAAGGTTCTACCAGATTCCAACTCGGTGAAACAATGAGTTTACTGAATTTACTTACAGGAGCATGGGAGAAGGATACTTACAAGAAAGTGAGTGACTCAAAAAAGTGAATCACCAGTCTCAGCTCCTCACAGAGGACAACCACATGGAAGCTGATCATGGAGTCTCACTTTCAGCTAGCTTGTCCACGTATTCTAGCATCTCCCAGGAGTACGTGAAGCTGGTGGGGTTTGGGGGTGGGTGCAGAAGATTGTCTGCCATGGCTGGAATCCTGAGTGAGAGTCCTATGACCTTACCCTTTCCTTATATTGTGGAGTGTTAACAGCTTCATTGTCATCACCATTAGACCTACTTATCAGTGCATTGTTCTGCTTATTTTCTTGTCACAGCTATTGGGCCAAGTTTATTAGTATTCCAAGACTATACTAGGAATAGGATACCCACAGGAAAAGTCAGAGTACATCTTCAATTTTAGCCATAATAATGAAAAGTCAGAAGTAGTCAAGGTATCTTTCTGTAGGTGTGAAAATGAATAGCTATAATATAGCCATGCAATGAAATATTCAGTGCTTTATAAATGAGCTATCAAACCATGAAACAATGGAAGAAACTTAAATGCATATTACTAAATGAAATAAGTTAATCTGTAAGGTCTATGGACTATATGATTCCAAGTATATGAGTATTCTGGAAATGGTACAACTGTGGAGACACTATGAAGGTCAATGCTTGCCAGGGAGTACAGGGAAGGAGGAAGTGAATAGGCAAAACAGACTATGTAGGGCATTAAAACCACAGGTCATTTATACATTTATCCAAGTTCATAGAATGTACAACATCAATAATGTACCCTAGTGTGAGAACTACTGACTTAGGGAGCTAGAGAGATGGCTCAGTGCACTTCTGGCATAAGGATAAGTAAGGGTCTGAGACCTCACAAGTTCAGATCTCTAGCACTTACATAAACACCTGAGTATGGCCACACATAACTGTAACCCCAGTCCCATAACTGGGCAGACACGTGGGAATCATGTCAGCTTGAGGAAAAACAAGGTCTAAGATCAGTAAGAGACTCTGCTGCAAATACAAACGGACAGAAGAGCATTGAAATGGGACACCCAAAGCTTCCACTATTGCACATGAGCAGCACCCCAACCGCAGGCAGTGCGTGGACCTCTTCATATGCATATGACACACACACACACGCACACACACACACACACACACACACACACACACACACACACACCAAACAACCAATAACTTATTGACTGGATCATGGTGAAATATTAGTGTGGGCTCAACACTGGATTCTGCTGGTGGATGTTAGTAATAGCAGGACTATAGGTAACTGTTCATACAGAAATGAAGATATGCTAGCAACATTTGTACCTTTGTCTTTGGCTATCAGACTATTGAAACAATAGACCCCAAGAAATTGGGAATTTCCCTGTGAGTCTCATTCTGGGAGAAGAAAAAGGCTTAGACCTGGTGCCAGGAAGAGGGAGAGATTGTCTCTAGGAGAGAGGTTGCATATAGCTCTGACAACTCATCAGAGCACCTTGTATGTGAGACTGGAGCCTAGACAACGACAGGTCAGGGTGTGTGGGACTACACCTTGTCCAGAACTGCTTCGTTATGCATGCCTTTTACACTTTAATTAGACCCAAGCTTCATATTAGGACTCCAAAGATGGAATTGAGGGGGTAACTGGACATTTTTACTTCTTCCACTTCCTAATGTGGTCATACTGAATAAATCTCTTTTACCTGAATTATCGCTATCACTTGTGTCTTAAATTGGCCTCTTGAGGACAGGCGGCTGAGTCTAGTTTGTTAAGGGTGTCAGGGTCCAGGCTCTGATACTAATAACTCTGGTAACACACACATGTGTAGGGACAGGGAATAGATGATATATACCTGAATCTTCCTCTTAATATAATATTGTTGTGAACCTGAAACAGTTCTTTAATTTTAAAATAAAGCTGTTTGTAAAAAAAAAAAAAAAAAAAAAAAAAAAACCCTTCTATTCCAAGCCATAGACTTTTTGGCTCTGATCTCGATACCAGGTATGAATTTCCTCCCAACGAGTGGGCCTAATATTGAATCAGAGAACAGTGAGCAGTTGATTACCTCCATAACTTACATACCACTGTTGTACCTGTGGGCACATATTGCCTACCTAGTTGACTTTATAGCTTTCAGGACCCCTTGCTTGTTAAACTAGACTGTTGGTGACTTTTCTCCACCCCCACCGCTCACCCTCAGCCAGCATAGTGCTTTGTAGCACTACCACAGCTATCCCTCCTGAATGGAGAAAGTGTCCATCTACGTTCTAGCTTGAGTTCTCAATGACCTGAAATTGCAGCATGCGTAGTTTTGAGCAGCTAGAGGGAAGCTACCCGTGTTTTTTTTTTTGGGGGGGGGAGCTAAAAATAAATGTTATGCTCATCAAAAAGCCTCCTAAATATTTATATTTATGTCTTTTGATTAATGCTGTTCTCACTTTTGGTTACAGAAGCTTCCTTTTACAGATGGTGATGAATACCGGAGAGACTCAGACTTATCAAGATGATGAGAAGAAAATGCCCAGTGCTTAGCATTGGAGGCTTCATCGCTAACACATTGGGCAGGGCTCAGAGAGAACTGCAGAGGAAGTTGTGGAAAGCACATGAGTGCTGCTCTCACTGCTAGCAGAGAACGGTCTCTATAGAGATGGTGGTAGATACTGAGGAGACTCAAAGCTCATCGAAACTGAAAACCAGATGCTGTTGAGAGATCAACATTAAACAAGTCATCTCTGTCAACTCCCCCAAGGCTCTGGGAACATTGACGAAGAAGGAGTGGGAAAAAAATGTAAGCTACAGAACAGGAAGGAATCTTTTGTGACACTGTCCTTCCTCCAAACATTAATTGACTGGTACATTCATGGCCTGCTCCAGCAACATTTTGACAGGCACAAGGACAAAAGGAATGAGACAACAAATCAGAACATGGACTACTTGGAGAGAGGAAGGGTCTGAGTGGAATGGGAGTGGGAGAGAAGGGACAAAAGAGGATAATGGGACAGGTATATGACCAAATTACAGTATATTCATGCATTAAAGTTCTCAATTAAAAAGACTTTCTTGGGCTAGAGGGACAGGTTGGCATTTAAAGCACTTGCCTGCAAGACCAAAGGATCCAGGTTTGATTTCCTATGATCCACAGAAGCCAGATTCACAAGGTGGCGCATGTATGTGGAGTTTGTTTGCAGTGGATAAAGGTCCTAGTGTGCCCATTCTCTCTCTTATCTGTCTTCCTCTCTTTTTCAAATAAATAAAATAAAAAAGACTATTTTAAAAAGACTTTCTCTCATTTTATTGTGAAGCAAAAAACAAAGTATCCATATGGATATATATAACTGAATAAATATGTAGTACTGGACAAGGGATAACACTTACATACAGAAGAATCTCATAGAGTCTCAGGGTGGCCTTGACCTCATGGTGATCCTCTTACCTTTGCCTCCTGAATGCTGGTATTAAAGATGTATGCCACCACACCCAGCTTTTTTTAAAATAAAAGTTTTAATTATTACAGTCTTTTAATAGCATGCTTTAATTTTCTAGTTCTGTCTTCATCTGTGTATTTCCATTTTGGAACAACCCTTTACCTTAGGACAAAAATCTTATTTTATCATTCAAAATCCTTTCTTATCTAAGAGCAGTTCATTTTCTTTAATACCTTTATCAAAATATTCTTCGCATTTGCTTCCTTTCTCATTATCATTATTATTAATATTATGTTGTTGTTGTTTTTGTTATCTTTGGTCATAGGGACAGAAGGAGCCTGAAAGCTTCCTTTTTCCTTTAGGGACCTCCATTCAGGCAAAACCGAGATTCACAGCTTCAGTGAAAAAATTCATGAAACCAATAGAAAACAAAGTTGGATTTATTAAAAGCAGAAATAAATGGGGGAGGGAGGGAGGGAGGGAGGGAGGGAGAGAGAGAGAGAGAGAGAGAGAGAGAGAGAGAGAGAGAGAGAGAGAGAGAGAGAGAGAGATCACTCTATACGATGACTTCTCCAGGAAGGGTTGCAATTATCTTTGTAATAGAGATATATGTTAGTTTCTTCACTCCTTTCTGTGACAAAATCTGTGTCAACAATCATTTTAAGGAAATGCAAGGTTTATTTTGGCTCACATTTTCATGGATTACAGCCCATCATGGCAGAAAAATACATGGTGGCCAGAGCAGGATGCTGCCTGGTCATATTGTAAGGATAGTCAGGGAAAGAGGGTGAACAGGAAGTGGAACTATTGAATCTTAAAGCGCACCCCCAGTGACTCACTTCCTCCAGCAAGCTTCCACCTCCTAAATGCTCCATTACCTTCCCAAGCTGTGCCATCAACTGGGGCCCAAGTGTTCAAACACCTGAGCCTATGAAACTCATTTCTCATTCACACATTATATTACAGGATTTTGCTGGTTCTGAAGTTCCATCTCTAAAGATTGATAAAATGGCTCAGCACTTAGGGTGATTGCCTGCAAAACCTAAGGCCAGAATTGGATTGCACCTACTCATGTAGAACTGGCTGGACGAAGTGGGGCATCTGGAGTTTGGAGGCGCTGGTGTCCCATTCTCACTGTCTTTCTTCTGCCTCTGCTTGAAAATAAGCAAATAAAAGTATTTTAAAAATAAAACTAAAAAATACTTTTAAGAAGCCCTCATCCCCTTTTTAGTATTGCTCAGAATGTAGCTTACACCATAGTTAAGAGTTAAAGAATTTCCTTCTGTAAACAAAACTAAGTTGCAGGCGCATGGGGGAGAGTATTTAGAAGTGAGAGGAAGCTAGAAGCACACCTTCATACATCATTTGATTCCTAAGTGAGCACAGTTTATTTATTGTCCTTGATATAATTTGGAAATCATATATTGCCTCAATGGACAATTTGGGCTTTATCAGTGTTATCTGAAGTTTTCCTGCACTTTTCAGTAGAAAAAGCGGGTAATCTGGGGAACAGAGCCTCCTTCCTCTGGACCACTTTTCTGTCCCTATGGTCATCTTCTCCTCTGTATCCTGCCTCAATTATTATTACTAGAGAAATTAGAAGACACATTTATATTCCAAATTAAAACCCAGGAAGTTGTATCTGAACAGAAAATATGCACATTTTTATCTTAAATATCTAACAGTTACAAATACAAACAAAACATGCTAATGGTCGTTTCCTTAGCAACTTTAGATTCCCTATTTGCTAGAGGTTACAGTCTTCACCACCCCCTGGAGCGTGGGACATGAAGTGAGCAGTTGGAGCTGAGGTGGAATCTTACTTCCCGCTGGCCGGTTTTCTTCGTCCAAGAAGCTAGTTCTGCAGGCTGCTGACAGAGAAATCATCAACAATGCCACCAGCAGGGAAAGCTACATTTGACAATACTGACCCACTGGCCAAGACATGCCCTCTGGCACAATAGTGGCATGAAGATTATGGGGGTTGATGCCCAACGGCTCTATGACTGGGTGCTGAAAACTAGGTGGAAAGCCCATGGCTGGGGAGGATACAGGGCCTAGGGGAAACTAATGTTGCTGTATTGCTAAATGGATGTGTCATCAAGCTAAATATATGCCTACTAAATATATCCACAGATAGCTCTATTCTCAGGCCCAACCAGAAAAGGTTGCATTTATTTATTTGGCAGTGAGAGGCAGTCTGTGCACAGCCATCTCTCCAGCTCCAACCCATGTTACTTTTTAGTATCCTGCTTACTCTTTTTTTTTTTTTTTTCCGAGGTAGGGTTTCACTCTAGACCAGGCTGACCTGGAATTCACTAAGTAGTCTTTAGGGTGGCCTTGAACTCAAAGTGATCCTCCTACCTCTGCCTCCCAACTGCTAGGATTAAAGGCGTGTGCCACCATGCCCAGCCTTATAGTCAGAATGTTGATCATTTAATAGGTGTTTTATCTACATTATTCTATCTTTCTTTAAGGCTAAAAGCATAGAGATGGGTTATTGTATCAAATACATTGTCAAAGAGAAGATATGATGTTAAATTAAATATTAAATTAATTATTGAGGTCAGCTGTAACCTTAAGGTGCCTTTGCAAGCGCATCAGCAGAAATTTTCCCCTTGTTCCAGATTTTTAGTCATATCTTAACCCTGCTTCTTCAAAGTGTTTATATGTATATACCTACACACATAAATCTCAAAATTTGATATGCAAAATTATTTTTTAACTGTAAAAATGAAGTAGCCACAGGTTTTCTTATCCAATTCATTTTTAGGACCCAAAGTGACAAAGAAAATTACATGAAGCTATTAGCATGGACAGACACTTGACAGTTATATTAGATTTGGGTGCACCTGGCTTATAAGCAAGCACATGGAGTCCGTGCAGGGCTTGCTTCTCCAGCTCTTTGACTTGTAAGTAAGGCTTGGTGACATGGAAGACCAAAGCTGAAGCTTTCCATGTAGAATTAGATCGCTGTCTTTTTCTGGTTATACATTGATCAACATAGAGTCCCTTTGACAAATGGGCATGTTTAATATAGCACAAGATCTCTTTTCTTCTACATTTTATCCTTAAAGGTTTGTTCCTTTGCTGTTCTGTGGCTACAAAGAAGGATAAAGCAGGGTCTGGGAAGAATAGATGACAGTAGATCTCTCAGAATTTAGCTTCAGTTCCAATGTAACCTCTAAAATTTTCCTCACTAAATTGCCATGCATATTTAACATCTCCTTTTAACTTACATGTCGTTTCTAGAACTTACTATCTAATTTTTATTTTACTTATTAGAGAAAGAGGGAGAAGGAGAGGGAGAGGGAGAGGGAGAGAGAGAGAGAGGGAGAGAGAGAGAGAATGGGGGTGCTAGGGTCTCTAGTCACTGCAAAGGAACTCCAAATGTATGCACTCCCTTGTGCATCTGGCTAACGTGGGTCCTGGGGAATCGAACCTGGGTCCTTTTGCTTTGCAGACAAACGCCTTAACTGCTAAGCCATCCCTCCAGCCCACTAATCTAATTTTTAAATTACCAATTTCATCATTCTTTTCATTAGTTGTTTAAATTTTTAATTAAACCAGGCTGTCATTTTTTGATATTTAAAAAAATTCAATTGCCGAGGATTTCTTGTTAGCACACAAAAAACAAACAAAACATTAGAGATATTATGCAAAGCCATGTTACCTTTTTTCCTCCAAATAATTGCAAATTAAATTAACACTTTTCAAATAGAAAACCAGCCAGAGTACTATATAATTATATATGTATATATATATATACACATATAATATATAAAACTTCATTGAAGCTGGGTGAAAGTTCTGTGGAAGCACTGAATTAATGAACTATTAATTAATTCACTCATTTCCTTGAGACAGTGCTTTTAGTTGTGCTGACTTCTAATTAGCAATCCTTTGGCCTCAGCCTCTGAAAAGCTGGGATTACAGGCTTTTACCTCCATGTCTGGCTGCATTAATTTTATTTCCTATAATCCTAAAATCGTCTCAACCTAAAAGTTTTTAAAAACAATACAGGTGGGACTTGACACTGAAGTGTGTGTGCCACAGGCGCAGATGTGTAAGTGTCTGAAGCTGTAGGAGAATGAGGGGGTGAGGGGCCCAGTATCTTCCTTATGGTTGATACGTTTGCTGTAGTATGCTGTTCTGATGACTTTCTGAACACAGGCAGAGCAACCTAGCAATATGATTAACAGGTTAACTCATTCAGCATTCACGAAATTAACATTATGGTTTGGGTATGTAATTAATGAGATGGCAGACTTCACTGAAAACAGGATCAGCAACCTGTTTTCTAGAAAGAAGCTCCGTTCCAAGGGTTCATCTTGTCAAATCAGGTTTCCTCTTCTACTATAGAAAATATTTGCTTATGTTTTAAAGTCTGACTTAGTACTTATAAATTCCATTGTTCTTCAGTTTGATTAATGAAAATAAAATGTGTTTGGGTATGTCATTTTTTAAAAATATTTTCTCTGTTTTTTCATTGTGTCTGGATCAAAGGTAATTTATCATAGGTATTTCTAGATAAAATTTTGAAGGTTTTTCTTCTCTAAAATTCTGAAGAAGCTGACATGTTGATTTTACTTCCTCCTCACATAATAAGAAATATTCCAAGCTAAGAGTTTCTTTTATTATTTCATAAGGATAGAACACTAAGCAACTCTAAACAGGTAATAATTATGATAATCTGATATCAGTTATTCTGAGTAATATTAGTTTATAAACTTTATTATGAACTATTGTATTTAGAATAGTTGTAGGTTACTGCATCAGAAGTTACACTAAAATCTAATTTTTTAAAAAAGTATTTTATTTATTTACTTATTTGAGATAGAGAGAAACAACGAGGAACAAAGAAAGAGAGAGAAGGGAGAAAGAGAATGGGTGCACCAGGACCTCTAGCCACTGCAAACAAACTCCAGGTGTGTGAGTCACCGGGTACATCTGCCTTATGTGGGTGCTGGGGATTGAACCTGGGTCCTTTGGCTTTGCAAGCAAGTGCCTTAACCAATAAGCCATTTCTCCAGCCCTAAATTTAATGTTTTAAAACAACAATAAGCATTAATTATCTTGATAGTCTTTGTAGATTAGACTCAAGATTTCTTATTTTGACAGTTCTGGTTTGAGTTCCATCTTGAGGGTGCAACATTGTAGTACACATGGTGCTTCGGACTTCCATCATCTGAGACTTCAGTGGGTGGGTCCACACAAATTATTGGCAAGTTGGTTCTGGTTTTTATATTGAGATCTCCTTTCCACATTATCTGGGCTTTTCCATAGCTTCATCCTGATGGCTGTTTTCTTCTAGAAAAGTTAATCCAAGCAAGTGGGAAAGTAGATGCCTCAGATTCTGTTTTGACAGAGATCTAGAAATACTATGCCATTGCAACTATTGTCCTTGGTTCTATTTGGTATGGCAAAGCACTGTAAAGGGCATGAAGACCAGGCAGTGAGAAGTATCTAATGCCATATTGAAGGCTAGTTACAGTAATAGTCTTCCTAACAGTTTTCTGTTAATATTCATATTAATTATCAATATATTTTCCTGTTTATTTCCTATTTAAAAATTCAGTAATTATCTTTGTAGATTAAATTAATAGCTTCTAGGAATTACCCTTTCATCAACACTTAATAATAAATATACCCTTATGTTTCAACTTCAATATGTGCATATGAACAGGTTTTACAACAAGCTCTATTTTGAATTTTACCAATATTCAAAAGGAATGATCCATTTAATAATAAGTCCAAATGACTTATCTTACTCATGTCACTAACAATGTAATTCTGCTTAGGTATAATAATATCATGCTTGATGACCTAATCATTCATCACATACACGTTCAGGGATATCTGAAATACCACTCACTTTGGTATTTGACTCATCTTCCAATGGCTAAGGCCATTGAACATTTGGGTCAGATAATGAGGCCAAATTTCAAGACATTTCCATTACACAGGCCTTTAGTGAATTATGATTTGAGCTTTGTTTCCTCCCTAAGCCATGAACATGAGCTGTCTTTCCATTTTCTAGTGTCTTCTTTAATTTCTTTCATTGTTGTTCTAAAGTTTTATTATGCATTTCTGTCACTGCCTTGTTTAGATTTGTTTTTAAGTATTTTTGCTTGCTTGCTTGTTTTTGAAGTTATTGTGAATGCAGTTATTTTCCTGGTTTCTTTCTCAGCATATGTGTAATTGATACATAGAAAAACTACTGGTTTTTATATGTTGATTTTATATTCTGCTAGTGTATTAGAAGTATTTATTAGAGTGTTTTCTGATGGAGCCTTTTGAGTCTTTTAAGCATAAGTAATGATTTGAAATATCCTTTCCTATTTGTATCCTTTAATTTTATTCTGTTGCCTTATTATTTTGGCTACACATACTAGTACTGCATGAAATAAGAATGGAGAGAGGGCTGGAGAGATGGCTTAGTGATTAAGGTGCTTTCCTGCAAAGCTTAAGGACCCAGGTTTGATTACCCAGTACTGATGTAAAGCCAAATTCATAAGGTGATGCATGCATTTGGAGTTCATTTGTAGGGGCTAGAGGCACTCGTGTGCCCATCTCTCTCTCTCTCTCTCTCAAATAATAAATAAAATATTAAAAAAGAATGGAGAAGGCTGGAGAGATGGCTTAGTGTTTAAGTCTCTTCCCTGTGAAGCCTAAAGACCAAGGTTAGATTCTGCAAGTCCCATGTAAACCAGATACACAAGTTGGTGCATGAGTCAGGAATCTGCAGTGGCTAGAGGCCCTGGTGTGCTCTCTCTCTCTCTGTCTCAAATAAAAATAAAAATATTTTTAAAATATTTTTTAAAAAAGATAAAGGGAGTACAATGCCTTGTTCCTGACAAATTTCAGTGAGCAATATATAGTTTTGAAGTATATCCTAGTGATCATCTAAATTTCATTGCTATCTATTGTAATGTGCCTTTTTATTTCTGATTTTATTAATTTGGGTGTTACCTTTCTTTATTTTGGTTTATTTGACTAAGTTTGTCAATTATACTATTCCTTTACAAGCAATTTTCACTATTTCTTTGTATTGTTTTTGTAGTCTCTAATTTCTACCCTGATCTTTATATTTCTTTCCATCTACTAGTTTGAGGTTTGGCTAGGTCTTGTTTTTCTAAGACCTTTTTCTAATCCCTATCATTTGGTTATTTATTTATCTTTTCTCTCGCTCTCTCTCTTGATGTAGGCAGTCATTCTATAAATTTTCCTCTCAGAACTGCATTTGCTGTAGCCCACTTGTTCTGATAAGTTGTGTTTTCATCCTTCTCAGAAATTTTAAATTTTTTCCTGGTGTTTTCCATTGACCCACTGATCATTCAACAATTTATTTTTAGGCTTAGGTGATAGTTTGGTGAGCAAAGCACCTGCCTTGTAGCACAAGGACAGGAGGTTGATTCCCAGAGTCCATGTAATTTCAGGACATAGTAATGCATACTTGTAATCCCAGTTCCTATAGGTAGAGACAGGTTAGTCAGTCTAGCCTAACTGCTGACCTCCAGTGTAGTGAGCTCCCTTATCTCAGAGAAAAATGGAAGGTGTTCTTCTTGAGGAATGACAGCTCACGTTATTCTCTATCCTCTACATGCATACACACATACACACACCCAAGAAAGTACGTGTTTCAATATCCATCTGTTTGTGTGGTTTCTGTAGTTTTTCTTGGGATTGCTTTCTTGTTTTATTCCTCTGTGATCTGATAAGACAGAAGAAATGATTTCAATTATTTTGTTTGCAACAACTTTATTTATGGCTTAGAATGTAATCTATTTTGAATAAAGTTCCATGGTACCTGGAAGAACATTTATTCTGCAGTTGTTGGATGGATTATTCTGTAGAGACCTATGTAGCCCATTTACTCTTATAAAAATTAACTCTGAATTTTTTGTTTTCATTGATTTTTATTTTTTTTGGTCTGTTGATGAGAGTGGAGCCATCCACTGTGTTTTATCTAGATTTGTCTGTTCCTTCATGTCCTGTAGTGTTTGTTTTTGAAATATGGTACACCAATATTAAGTACATAAATATTAACTTTAATTATATCTTCTCAGTGTATTGTTCTCGTTGAGAATATGTATTGATCTTTATCTGTTTGGCTTAATTTTGATTTAAAGTTTGCTTTATCAGATACACGAACTGCTACTCCTGATGGTTCCCCATTTCAGCTTGCTTTGGTATATTGTTCGTCATCCTTTCACTTTCAGTCTCTGTGTGTTTTTACCAATTATGTATGTTCTTTGGAGACAACAGCAGCAACAAAGATATTGGATTTTGATCAACTCAGCCTGTCTGGGCCTTTTAATTGGGGTTATGAAACAGTATGAATGAGATTTGCAGTTTCCTATAGCCTTGTTGGCTGTTTTCTCTTACTCAGAGAAGGAGGTGATTGGATTTCTGACTGGAGTATCCTTGACTTTTTCATGGTTCTCCTTTGTTCATTTGCTCCTCTCAAAAAGTCAGTTTTTCCAGAGCTCTCATTTGCAACCATCTTTTTTTCTTCCTTTTTATATAGAATTCTCTTGTATCTTCCGGAGGGCTGGCATACAGGTCATAAGTTGCTTAATTTTGTGTTTGTCTTGGAAAGTCTATTTCTCCATTCATTTTTTAAAGATAACTTTACAGGATATAATAGTCTTAGTTGGCAGCTGTTTTCTCTTTAGAGCCTATCAACAGTCCACTGGCTTTCAAAGTTTTGGCTAAGAGAAAGTTCTGATGAGTTTGCCAGTGGAAGTAAGTTGATATTTTTTTTCATGTAGCTTTTAATATTGTTGCTATGTTCTGTAGTATTAGCATTTAACCATAATATGATCCTGAAAGATTCTTTTTAGATCATGTCTGTTAGGTGTTCCAGATACCTCATCTAATACTTGTGTGTTCATGTACTTTCCCAACTTGGGGGAATTTTCTGGAGTAATTTCCTTGAGTGAGTTTTCTGTGCCTTTAGCCTGCATGTGAACATCTTCATTTGCTCCATGAATAGTTGGGTTTGGTCTCTTGGTCATATCCCAAAGTTCCTTAATGTTGTGCACATGCTTATTATTTTAGTTAATTTAGTCTTTTGTAGTATTTTCTTGACCTTGTCTTCAATCTCTAATACTCCTTTTTTTGTTTGCTGTAGTATGTTGTTAATACATTTTACCATGTGTTTTATTAAATAATTCATTTCAAAGATTTCTGCTTCTATTTTTCAGAATCTCAGTTTTCTTGCTGAATAGTTGTTTTGACCTGGCATCCTGACTTTCTTTTTTTTTTTTTAATTATTTATTTATTTATTTGAGAGCGACAGACACAGAGAGAAAGACAGGTAGAGGGAGAGAGAGAGAATGGGCGTGCCAGGGCTTCCAGCCTCTGCAAACGAACTCCAGACGCGTGCGCCCCCTTGTGCATCTGGCTAACGTGGGACCTGGGGAACCGAGCCTAGAACCAGGGTTCTTGGGCCTCACAGGCAAGCGCTTAACCGCTATGCCATCTCTCCAGCCCCTGACTTTCTGATATAGGTTGTGAATTTGCTCCATCACCTCATTCATCTGCTTATCTGAATCCTTTTTGAAAATACAGACCATGTTTAAAAGCTTTTCAATATACCACAGAGCATGTCAACTATGTCAGTATCTTTGGTTTCAGTTGCTGAGAATTTTTGATAACTTAAAGGGTCACAAAAAAACAAGCCAATATGATCCTTTGTGCATTTCCTTTTTGCTCTTGTATTTGTCTTTATTTTATGTGAGACCTGTTAGTGGGAAGCCATCACGTTGCCCTGTGCTCCCCACTACTACTTAGAGGATATAAAGGAGATATCAGTAACAAAATAAGGATTTGATAACAAAATAGTTATTAAAATGCCCCCATTCCTGGTAAGAATGGAAGAGATGAAGTAGGGTAATAACTTGATGAGCTAAAATTTTTAAATGATTAATGCTAAAAGTATTAATCGTTCATACATAAAAGAAGGAGTAGCACGGGCAGGAAATAAGACAAGGAAATAAGACAGGAAGGACAGTGAAAGTAAGTGGGAAGATGGAATAGGAGATGGGGGACGTCTATAGCCATGTCAGGTTGAATGCGTTCTACCTCATCTGATGGTAATGGGGGAAAGCACAGTAAAGGGAACACAAAGAAAGATAGAGCAATTAGA
Organism: Jaculus jaculus; assembly: GCF_020740685.1. Classification (NCBI taxonomy): domain Eukaryota; kingdom Metazoa; phylum Chordata; class Mammalia; order Rodentia; family Dipodidae; genus Jaculus; species Jaculus jaculus. The sequence continues at coordinate 25,451,172 of NC_059105.1, forward strand.
GCAGCAAGACACAAAGAGCTAAACCAAGAAAAAAATGAAATAATGAAAAACTAGACAAACAATACAACAGTAAATATCTTTTCCATGTTTAGGTAAATGTGTGGTTACCAGCCCTAGGATTGACCTTTGAAGCTGGCTGTCTAGGTAGAGTGGCAGCTGACTATCTTTCTGGGTTCCAAAGAGTGAGCTCTGGTTCATTTTCTCTATTGGATTGAAATTCTCTTCAGAAGCTATAATCTAATAACTATTCCTCCTATCACTGATATCTCCATGTCTCCAGCTCCCAGTGCTGGGATCTGGCTTCCCCTGGCCCACAGTACCCTCTAGATACCTTCCTTGGTTCTGCTATTGGCTTGCTTTAACCTAAGTATTTTGTACGTGCATCAGTGGAGACCCCTTACTCATACTTACACCCATGACCAGACTTACAAATTAGTCCAGCTTGAGAGTCTTCTCTTACTAGACATAGGAAGTTCTACGGTAGGTAGCTTTGCATGCATGTGGAACTGCACTGAGCAGCCTGGTCCAGCTTCCTGCCCTTGCACTGAAGGGCATTTGTGTCCCTAGAACAGATTGCCTCACTTCCCACTCTCCTGGGATTACACAACTTCTAAGGGTTATCTTACCTTTGTGTGTGTGTGTGTGTGTGTGTGAGTGTGTGTGTGCATTTTAAGGGCATGCTTTGGAATTTGGTGATATAAAAATAGAGGGTCTTTTGCTATCCTAAGCTGAAGAGCTTAATGGTAGTCTCTCCCACATGACTTCCCTTTGCCAAGAGAAGTGTGAATCTCTTCTCTGGTGTCTGTTTGCTGTGCAGCACACAGTGTGCTTTGGTGGACCTGTGTATCTTCCCTGGTATCTTTGTTGTTTTCTTTCCTTTCCTTTCCTTTCCTCAGTCCTTTGTACAGGGCTCTATTATTTCCTGTAAAGATCTCGTGGCTGAATGGTGTGGAACCTTAGATGCTTTCTTTACTGTTTTCTGTTGTCGTCCTTTCGCTATCTACCTGACTTAGCTCTTCCTGCAACTAAGAGGACAATGATTTGTTTCAGGTTCTGGAAGGTGCAGGACAGTGATGGTGTCTAATTTGCCGTTTTCATGGTCAGGGCCTCGTGGCCTTTCTGTGAGAATTCAGTGTTTCTTTTGAATAAATGCCCAGTATTTAATTTCTTTCCTTTATATTCTTCAAAATTACATAATAATGTTTATTGAGGATTGGTTCTATGATCTTGAAGTATCAGGGACCAAGGGAGCTGTAAGATTCCTTACGTGGGAGGGTCATGGATATAAAATCATCCTGAATCCCAGTTGTCCTCTGCTACAGTGACAAATCTGCTCCTATTTGGAACTTATAATTCCCTAGACAGTTCAGTTCCATAGTTTGGGGGCATCATGCTGATATATAGCATTAATGACCACTTGCCAAAGCCATTTGTCTAGAATTGAAGTTTCTCTACATTACAGTCATTGCTTGAAAATTTCCCAGTTTTGGAGATACCATTTAAAAGATGTTGAAGACAAGTACCTCTTTTTGCCTGGAAAATACTCAGAGAAAGGAATAACTATTAAAAAGTGTTTTGAAAAACAGAGAGAGAGAGAGAGAGAGAGAGGGAGGGGGAGAGGGAGGGAGGGAAGATGTAGACGATTTAGGTTAGATTTGATTGTACCCTCTCCAGTGTCTTGTGGTTCAGGTGTTTCCTGTAAGGGTCTAGTGAAGGTTCAGCCATTTGGTCTGCCTTTTAGGAAGTAGAATATAATTTAAACACTTTCTGTAATATTCATTTTTAAATATCTACAAAACCCTTCAGGTTGAAAGATTTAGTGGCTATTGGGCTGGAGAGGTGGCTTAGCAGTTAAGGCATTTGCCTACAAAGCCCAAGGACCCTGGTTCGGTTCCCCAGGACCCACATAAGCCAGATGCTCATGGGGGCACATGCTTCTGGAGTTCTTTTGCAGTGGCTGGAGGCCCTGGTCTACCCATTCTCTCTCATTCTCTCTCTCTCTGTCTCTCAGTTTCTGTATTTCTCAAATAAGTAAATGAAAAAAATATATGATTTAGTGGATGTCAATTCCTATGATAGTTGAACATTTGGGTGTCCATTGGACACTGGAGCACTGACAGTCAGGGTCCAATTTGAAAATAGCCAATGAGAGATATTTACATGAGGAGCTTTATTACAAGAAGCTGTCTTATGCAACAGAGGAGCTGGCTAGGCAAGTCTCGGGGCTGCAGGACCAAATGTCAGGAAGGTCTGGAACTCCAAGGTTGGGGCTTCTAGCAATAGGAAGAACTGATGTGTTATCCAGAAGCTTTCATTTGGCTCATACAGCTTTCCCACTACTGTAGGCAGTCCACCCAGATAATAATCTCCTTTACTCAGAGTTAACTGATTCTGGGTTGCATTTACAAAGCATTTTCAAATAATCACTAGATTAGGCTTTGATTGGGTGGCAGTGGTCTTAGCCTAGCCAAGCTGACTGGGTGATCAGAAGATCACTGCAGGCCTCAGCCACTGTCTCCAGAGCTTCTCTGTGTGGCTCATGATCTCAGTTTTGGTGCTTTATCCCTTTATCCATGGAGCCTTAGGGAGAATCATTTTTCTCATCTTTTGGAATATTTAAATCTTTGATTCTAACTGATAAGGGGCAGTTAATATAGTCAGGATATTCTGAAGTTAGGGAATGTGTTTTTATATAAATTATATATTCTGATTACTCTTGGGCTGCATTTGCTAGTTTAGACTTTTAAAAAAAATTTATTTATTTATTTATTTATGAGAAAGAGGGGGAGGCATATAGTGAATGGGTGTGCCAGGACCTCCAGCCACTACAAACGAACTCCAGACACATGTGCCCCCTTGTACATCTGGCTTATGTGGGACCTAGGGAATCGAACCTGGGTCCTTTGGCTTTGTAGGCAAGCACCTTAACTGCTAAGCCATTTCTCCAGCTCTAGTTTAGATTTTTAAAATAAAATATATTTTATTTTTATTTATTTACTTGTGAGAGAAAGAGAAGAGAGAGAGAGAAAAAACAGGCACACCAGGGCCTCAATCCCATGCAAACAAACTCCAGATGCATGTGCCAGCTTGTATATTTGGCTTACATGGGTACTGGGGAATCAAACCTGGGTCCTACGGCTTTTTAGGCAAGCACTGTAACCACTAAGCCATCTCTCCAGCCCCTAGTAGAGATTTTATATTTTATGAGAACCTTTCCAAGAGTACTTTCTCCTTTTTTTAATTAAAAATTTTTTTTTTCATTTATTTATTTGAGAAAGAGAGAGAGAGAAAGGGGCAGATAAAAAATAGGCATGTCATGGCCTGGCCCAGCCACTGCAAATGAACTCCAGATGTGTGTGCACCCTTGTGTATCTGGCTTATGTGGGTAATGGGGAGTTGAACCTGGGTCCTTTGGCTTTGCAGGAAAACTCCTTAACCACTAAGCCATCTCTCCAGCCCAAGACTACTCTTTTCTTCCTTTAAAGCATAACTATGAACAAATAAAGAAAAATGCTGTGAACACCTATGTCTATAACTAAGAAACTTTGATTGAAACTCAAATAGTTCTTAGATTGTCATGAAAAAATTATTTATGCTGGTTTCATTCAGTAATTTGCTGGTCCCCTCATTGCTGGAGCTATAATTCAAATGATTGTATGCACTTATTCAATACTACTATAAATGAATTCTACTCATGTCAAGTCCACCCCCTGTCCCCAATGCACTGAAAACAATATTTGTTATTCTTCACTGTGCCCATGTTAATAATACCAATAAAATCAAAGTCTTCATATATATAATATGATATAATAATATAGTGAGAAGTACTATGTTTATAACTTGTAAGAATTTTCATAGTTCTTTTGAATTTGAGCAATAATTGCAGATATATAACAATTGCTGTCAGTTTTATCTTGGGATATTAAAAGATAGGTCTATTATTAATTCATTGAAAGCTTAAACATTTCTACCATAGATGATCATGTCATAACTAATTCTTCATATATAATATCCAGATGAAACAGAATAGACTACTTTAATTTTTCAAAAGGTATCATAAATATGAAAGTTATTAAAGGGTATCAAAGGATAAGAGTATCAAAGTTATAAAGGGTACCATAACCCTAAAAGGTATCAAAGAGGATCACATATCAAAAGATATCATAAATATGAACATTATCAAAGGGTATCAAGAGATACTATAGGGTATCAAAGAATATCTTAAATATAAAAATTATCAAAGTCTACTATAAATATCAGAGGATATTTCAAGTATGAAAGCACCCAAATATTAAATCTTTAAAAAGAATTGATGGACCCCAGAGAATATGTCATGGATCCCAGTGGGGTGTACTTAAACTGTCTTGAGTATAAGGAAAAGTAACAGTATTTCATGTTTCTGGACATGTAAATGAAAATTGCTTTGAGTTTGAAGTAATCACTCAGCATCCTCTTTGACTGGCATTGTTCTGGAGCTCATAGAAACTTTATTCCTTGAGGAGCTACTACCAGAATTCTCTATGGAGGACCATTAGAACAGCCTTTCTCCTAGTGACTAAGATGGGTGCTACCTTCCTCTGGATTCTAGAGGTCAAGAGACACCAAAGCTTCACAAACGTGTGCAAAAATACTCAACAAGAAGAAGGAGAGGAATTTATTTGTCCCCAAATGAAAGAATAAAAATGGAGTGAAAAAAAGGAGCTGGGAGAAGGGAGAGAATATCTTAGGCTCCACAACTTGTGGAGCCTTAGTCTTCAGTGTCACCAAACAGTGTGGTTTTGCTTTCAATTAATGTGCATCATTGGTGCGTGGAGGTTTCAATCTGGATTGTGCAGGTAGCTAAATCATTTTCAACTTGTATTATGTGTGTCTTCTCCACAGGGAAAGGTTAATATAACAACCTGATCATTCATAGTCATACAAGTAATCCATGTTCTTCAATTTACGATGGTTTGAATTGATATGTTCAGAAAAATCCTGTAGTTGAATCTATACTTGCCAAGGCACTTGAACTTGGGAGCAGAGAGGTCTTGTCTAACATTTAGGTTATTCAGGTTTTTAGATCTTTTAATATAACATAAACCTGTGGACAAGGGACAATGGTGAGTCCAAGGTTTAGATAAAGTAGCAGAGGCTCTGAAGCCAATCTGACAAGAGGTTGAAGAGTCATCTCTTCAGAGAGCTCCTCCACAGTCCCTGTTTCCTTGTTAGTTAGATCCAATTTTCAAATAAGTCCTTGAATGCTGTAAACCCTTGCAGTCAAGTTGGTGTTTTCTCTTTCAACATGGCTTGACATTTCTCATCTGATTCCTGGTCTAGGAAATGGATTTGTTATAACAAAATGGCATCTTGCCAGTGACCTGGAAAGTCTGTGGAACCGTGGTGTCAACAGAACTCATTTCATGGGCTTCTTGTGTGACATGAGGGACTGGTTGTTTTCTCTAAGAATGAACTTTCATTATTGGCGGAAGACTGAAGAGTTGAGGATCAAGGTGTAGGTGAAAAAGAGATCACGTTTTCCACAAGAACCTCAGTGGTTAAAAAAAAAGTTTGTGTACACCTCTTAGAGAGTTTTGGATGAACTTCTCCTCCTCCTCCTTCTTCTTCTTGTTGTTACCATCTATCTATGGCTTACAACCAGTTTTCAAGCCAACTCCATTATCCAGAAAACAAGCATAGGTCAAAACATGATGGACAAGATGACCTTCATTGCTGTCATTCAAATAATTCTAAGTTGAAACATATTTATTTTGTATTATACATGTATGTTCCCCCAGGATTAATATATAAAGGTAAAGGGTGTTCATAGTCATGATGAAAATTAGTGACACACAGTTATTTAATTTAGGATGGTTTGAATTTATTTGCTTAGAAAAATCCTATAATTGAATTTATATGCTACAAAGTTTGACTCAAAATTTATGCCCAGAGGTGGCTCAGGAGTCAAGGCACGTGCCTGAACTGCTTAACAACCTGGGTTTGATTCCCCAGTACCTATGTAAAAAACCAGATGCACAAAGTGGTGCATGCATCTGGAGTTTATTTTCAGTGGCTAGATGCCCTGGTGCATCCACTTGTTCTCTCTCTGTCTCTCCCTGCAAATAAATAAAATATTAAAAAAAATGAAAAGGGCTGGGGAGATTGCTTAGTGGTTAGGGCACTTGCTTCCAAAACTTAAGGACTCAGGTTCAAGTCCCCAGTACCCATGTAAGCCAGACGCACAACGTGGTGCTTGCATCTTGAGTTTGTTTGCAGTGGCTGGAGGCCATGGCATGCTCATACTCTCTCTCTCTCTCTCTCGCTCCCTATATCTGCCTCTTCCTCTCTCAAATAAATCAATAAATAAAATATTTTTAAAACCTCAAAAGTAAAAAAAAGTAAAATAAAAAGTAAAAGTATATGCCTTGTTCTCTTACACTTCACTGATACCACGCCATATGTTGTGTTTGTCTCGTGCTAGCAATGCAATACTCATTAAGATGAATGTCTCGTGAAGCAGATATTTCATTTTTATTATGCACCATCTTCTTCACACTTGCAAACTACGTATAGTTATATGGTGGTTAACATTTTCTGACTGTTTTTAATGCATTTATATAAAGGAGCACATGGGTATGTGTTTATATCTATGTAAATACACAAAAATGAATATGTTTGCGTGTGGTCTTGTGAAGTATTTTTTTTCTTTCTTTTTAATTAAGTATATACTTTGTATGGATACATCATGTGTTAGTACCATCATTTTCCTCCTCCCGGCCCCACCCCACGGAAGGTCCTCCTCTGTAGGATGATAGGATGCTGACATTCCCCATGGGGTTGTGGGTTATGAGTTGTGAGAGCAGCAGTCAGTCATTGTGGGGTGGGGCAATGACTGGATATGCCCTCCCAGCCTGTGGCTCTTACAATCTTTCCCACCCCCTGTTCTGCAAAATTCCCTGAGCGGTGGGTGAGTTTTAAGTTTACTTCAGTGATGAGCTCTCAGGAGCTTCTGGATCTCTGCTTTGGTAAGTTTGTCAGTGTCTGTCTGGGTCACCATGGAGCAGGTTTTCAGGCTCGCCATGGAAGCAGTGCTCTTGCTCCTCTCACCAGTTCCTCTGTGGTTTCACCTGGGCCCTGGCTGATGTTTGTGCAATTATTCCACCTTCATTAAAAATCTTTTTCTGGGGGCTGAAGAGATGGCTTAATTGTCAAAGCATTTGCCTGCAAGGCCAAAGGATCCTGGTTCGACTCACCAGGATCCACATAAGCCAGATGCACAAGGGAGCTCATGCATCAGGAGTTCATTTGCAATGGCTGGAGGCCCTGGCATGCCCATTCTCTCTCTTTTTCCCTTTTTTTTTTCTTTCTCAAATAAATAAATTAATCAATGAAATATACTTTTTAAAAAAGCACTTTCTGGGATTAGGGATGTAAATTCGATGGGTAAGTGCAAAGCCCTCAGTGGGGCTGGACATAAGAACCATTTAAGGAGGCCATAAGAAGAAGTACAAAAACAAAGACCTTAGTTTTCTATACACTGGCCAACTAGTGTTTGACTTTTCAACTATGACATGTTATTATTGATTTCAGCTGAAATTACTGGCTGGTGACTTCTCCCTAGACCTCTACTTTCAAAGCATTCATCAGTAATTGCACATAGAAAATATATAAAAAATTGTAAGGTGTTCAAGATTGAGGGGAAAGATCACTAGGTGATATTTTTCCTATACTGAAGGATGGAATTTCAAAGTGCCAGTAATGATCATTTTCTAGTTTATTTAAGGAAAGTCTTTTCTGGGGCTGAGAAGATATCTCAGGAATTAAAGTCACTTGCCTATAAAGCCTGATGGCCTGGGTTCGATCTCCAATATCCACATAAAGCCAGATGCACAAAGTAGTGTAAATGCCTGGAGTTTGTTTGCAGTAGCAAAAGGCCCTGGTATGCCCATATTTTCTTTCTCTTTCAAGAAAATAAATAAAATTATGTTTTTTTTTTAAAAGAAAACTATTTTCTAAGACAGTCTTTGTTGTATGCCAGAGAATGTATGCTGCCACTTATGTCTAAGATTCTTTAATGTCTGTGAATTTCTGTGCTTTATTGCTTCGGGAAAGGGTTAACCATCAAAAAGTAAAACATTCAATTGGTTTGTTGGGTTTTATCCCTTATAAGTCAAGAAGGGACACTACATAAATATGTAGATTTAAAAAAATATTTTATTTATTTATTATGAGCTGGAGAGAGAATGGGCCTTAAGCTACTTCAAGCAAACCCTAGATGCATGTGCCACCTTGTGCTTCTGGGTCCATGGGTACTGGCGTATTGAACCTGGGTCCTTAGGCTTCGCAGGCAAGTATCTTAAGTAAGCCATCTCTTCAGCCCATAGGATTTTTTTGAGGCAAGCCTAAAATACTAGCCTTTTTTTTTTTTTTTTTTTTATAAGAGAGAGCAAGAGAAAGAGAGAGAGAATTGATGCACCAGGGCCTCTGGCCACTGAACTCGAACTCCAGATGCATGCACCACCTTGTGCACATGTGAGATCTTTTGTACTTGAAGTATCTTGTGCATGTTCTTGTGTAGGACCTGGAGAGTCCAACATGGGTCCTTAGTCTTTGCAGGCAAGCACCTTAACTGCTAAGCCATCTATTCAGCCTCTGTGGGTGTGTTTTAAGTTTTTAAATGTTATGGAATGATAATATAAATTGAGAATAAGAAAACAATAATGTTTTTCATTTTCCCTTTTTTTCTAAAATGAAACAAATGGTTGAAACATTACTACAGGAGAAGGACTGAACTTTCTTGATACTTTATCTTACATCTTTTGTTTAATCTTAATAATTTGGTGGAAATGCAAAATTTTGAAGTCTTTCATTACTTCTTTATCCCCACAAAATTACTGCAACACACATAGTAAAATAAACTAATTCATCATACATTACCTGTTTAACCAACTCAGTTATTACTCACCCTGGGTGAGTGGGTGAGTAATTCTTTGCAAGATTGTAAAACACTTTGAAATTTCCATCCTTGTGTAGTAAGGTAATCAGCTGGTTTATCAACATGGCTCTTCTTACATGACTGTGTCATTTGTGGTGGGGAATTTGGTAGCATTGCATCATCATGGAGGAACCAGTCACCTTGTGACTTCACTTGGAGTGAGTGAATCCAATTTAAAACCCTTCAAGTTATAGTTTGCTTTCTGGTTTTGTGGCCAAGACTTGGTTTTCAAGTTGCTTCTTGACACAATTATTCTATATACATTTTCATGGGAGTGTCTTAGTGCTGACCAAACAGCTGATAACCTTGAATCTGATAACTTCCTCACACCTACCTCCTTCCTCGCCTTGCCTACCAGCCCCTGATGTTGCAGCCGGATCTTAGGCAATGAGGCATTAGCAACTGGTGTCTCATTATCCTAATCTGGGTGGAGTTCAACCTCTTAATAAAAGAGGGATGCTGTGGTTATTTTTGCCATAAGTTAGCTTCTGTTTCTCAATTTATTGTGCATTTCCACCTGAGTTAAATCCATGCACTTGTATTGTCACCCCTCTAAGCTTGCTTTTCTGATAATAGCTTTTTTTATTATTTATTTATTTATTTGAGAGCGACAGACACAGAGAGAAAGACAGATAGAGGGAGAGAGAGAATGGGCGCGCCAGGGCTTCCAGCCTCTGCAAATGAACTCCAGATGCGTGCGCCCCCTTGTGCATCTGGCTAACGTGGGTCCTGGGGAACCGAGCCTCGAACCGGGGTCCTTAGGCTTCACAGGCAAGCGCTTAACTGCTAAGCCATCTCTCCAGCCCTAAGCTTGCTTTTTGAGAGCTAATTATAAAACAAGCTTTTCAAGGATGTGGGTTCAAGCATCACTCTGACAATCATTAACTGGCTGACCTGAGGAAGCATTTTAACTTATGTTTCCTCGTCAGTGGAGTAGAGAGAATAATACTGGTCTCATCAATTGCTCTTAAAGATTAGATCTCAAGTGAGATTAGCATCCCATAGCATCTTAATGTATAACTTAATGGCTAGAGAAAATAACTTGTCACTGACATTAACTGGGGTTATGTAAATAAAGTAAAATTATGGTTCTGGTTGCCACTAACATTTCTTTAGTAAATTTTAAACAAGGTATTTATTTGTGTGTATATGTGTGTGTGTGTGTGTGTGTGTGTGTACAAGTGATATAACACACATGTGCTGTGATGATTGCAGGTAAGCCTGTGGATGACTTTGAGGTATCTGTGCTCCACCTTCTCTGAAACAGGGCCTTTTGCTACTGCAAATGAACTGCCACATTGCAAACACACATCATACTACTGGCCCATGAGTTGCAGATTCTTCTGGCTCTGCCTATTTTTATAGCCATGCTGAGATCAGAGATGCCACTTTGCATCTACCTTTACATGGGTGCTGAGGAATTGAACCTGGGTAGGCAGGCTTTGCAAGCAAGCAAGCAAGCAAGCACCTTTTTTTTTTGTTTTAACAGATAAGCCATCTCCTCAGCCTTGTCATTAAAATTTCTCAAGTATCTTACTTCACTTTTAATTCAATTCTGCATTATTTTTAAAATTCACAGTAAGAATTTTTGGTCTTAGCTTCAGTCATAGTCTCACTCTACATTTCCCTCTTTCATCAGCACCAACTTACTACACTGTCTTTTCATAAGAGATGCCTAGAACTTATTATTCTAAATACCCAACATTGGGGTCTAGTCCATTCTTCAGCTTTGGGTTTCTACTTTTTTTTTCGTGGTATCAAGAAATGTTTTATTTTTATTGCAGTAGCTTTGTTAATTGCGCAAATCATGTTTTGTTTTGTGTGTTTTTTTTTGCCATTTACACATTACCACACAAACCTATAAGACAAATATCATTAAAAACAAAAATAAAGGGCTGGAGAGATGGCTTGGCAGTTAAGCGCTTGCCTGTGAAGCCTAAGGACCCCGGTTCGAGGCTCGGTTCCCCAGGTCCCACGTTAGCCAGATGCACAAAGGGGCGCATGCGTCTGGAGTTCGTTTGCAGTGGCTGGAAGCCCTGGCTCGCCCATTCTCTCTCTCTCCCTCTATCTGTCTTTCTCTCTGTCTGTCACTCTCAAATAAATAAATAAATAATGAACAAAAAATATTTAAAAAAAAACAAAAAACAAAAAAACAAAAATAAAAATTCACAACCTTAATCACCTAACAGATTTGTCATTTAAAGATTTAAATGAAAGGGGCAGGAACTTTCTTACAAGCATTTTCACAAGCGTCACATTTTCTCCTTAGAAGGGAAGGATTTCAAAACAAATGTGAGATAGCTTAAACAGAAATATTCATAAAAATGAACTTTACAGAATTGTCAACAATATTAAGACAACACTGACTAACTGGTTTCCTTACAGCATCTTCCCCCACCCCACCCCAGTGACCTCAGGCCCAGGACAGGCTGAGTTCAGCAACTCAGTGAAGCGAAGCGCACAGAATCTGCAGGTCGTCTTTGCTGCCACCGCCATGTCCTCTGAGACCCTACCATCCCAGGTTGCACCCCGTGGAAATGGGCCAAGGCAGAAGGGATTCTTCCCTGGCATGGCCTCCTTTATATATATATGTTAGCCACTGACCCGCACACCAAGACTTTGGAAATCCCATCACCTTGCCCTAGCATTTCTCCTTGGAAGAGGGGACCAGAAAGGGGCTCAGAATATCCATGAGAACAAGGATCTCAACTTTTTTTTATCTTTTCATCTTTCTTTCTTTTTGATGCAGACTCTCACTTTAGCACAGGCTGACTTTGAACTCACTCTATAGCTAAGGTTGGTATGGTGGTTTGAATTAGATGTCTCACATAAACTCATGTGCTTTGAATGCTTGTTTGTCAGCTGGTGGCAATTTGGGAGGTAGAAACTTGGCAGGAGGAGATGTGTTTCTGGGGGTTGGATTAGAAGTATTATATAGCCAGCTTCCCATTGCCAGAGATTGGTGCACTCTCTTTCTGCTACTGTCTACCTGCTGTGGTAGTTTGTGATGTCCAGCCTCTGCCTGTGCCACACTTTGTCCAGTGATCATGAAGCTTCCCCTGATATGGTAAGCCGAAACAAACCCTTTCTTCTCATTAGCTACTTTGGTCTAGTGTTTTTTCTTAGTAATGTAAAGGTAATTTGTACCAAGAGTGGAGTTGCTGCTGCTAGAAACTTGACTGTGTGGCTTTTGATTTTTTTTTTTTTTTTGGTGGGGGGGAGCTGGTTTCTGGGAGGAATGTGGAAAAATTTGAAACCTTGAACTGGGAGATGCTTTGCCATGTTGTAAGTAGAGCTTGATGGAATATTCTTGTGAGAGGTGAAAGACCTACATGAAGAACTATGGATAGTGAAGCTTGGTTTATGAAGGGAAAACAAAGTTTGTCTGGACTGGGGCTAGAAGCAGTTTGTGTGAAAGGCTGGCTGTGCTCACTTTTCTCATGTCATAAGAACTTAATCAAAGATAAATTGAAAAGATGGCAGAATATAGAACAGAAGGATATGGCACAGAAAAAAAAGATGAAAGTTTTAGGAGGAGACAGCCGTTGGCTTCAGCTGCACTGGTTTGAGAGATTGTCGTCATCAGTCTTGAGTTGGTTGTTCTGCACGGGGAAAGTGAGAAGAAGGCTGGCTCTTGAAAATAGCGACTGCTGAAGAAAAACTGCTAAAGGAGTTTTGCTACTCTTCAAGCTGGCTTTACCTCTCCCTTCACCTCGGATTAACAGTTTGGTAGTAAGGTCTACCTGGTACTGGTTTTGGAAGGATAACAAATGCCGAAAAGAGAGAGTCATTTAGATTTGCAATACAATTCTTTGGATGATGGCCACTGGGCCATGTGAGGCAGGGTTGTAGGAGTGTCTGTGTGGAGACTCAATGGATCCATAGCATGGGTGAGCTGTGAGTTGCAGGGGAGACCCCAATATTTTGGAAATGCCAGGACTACTGAATAGCTACCAAGGAGAGCTGCCATCTTGGTACAGAGTTTTTCCTGGAATGTGCACAGCCCAGCAGGAGGGGAAGAATTCATCACTGGTTACAGATGTTGGACTTGCAGGTACAGGATTTGAAGTTTGTCCTGTTGGTTTTAGATCTCGCATTGGTTCAATCTTTCCTTGCCTTTCCCAGTGCTTTCTTTCGCAGTAATAATGTGTATGTAACTTGTGTTTTGGTTTTACATGCTTACAGTTAAGACATTTTGCACTATGGGGACATTTAAGGTTGGACTGAAGACATTTTACGTAACAGATAGTCATAATTTTATAGAGGTCAAAGGAGGAATGTGGTGTTTGGAATCTGATGTCCTCTATAAACTCATGTGTTTTGAATGCTTGGTCCCCAGTTAGTGGCAATTTGGGAAGGTGGAGTTTTTCTGGAGCAGGTGTGTTTCTGAAGGTGAGCTTAGGACTGTTACAGTCATATCCCCTTTTCCAGAGCCATACTCTCTTTGTGCTGTTTTCCCTGTTGTGGCAGATTGTGGTGTCCAGCTTCTGCTTGTGCAATGCTTTCCTCTTCCATCCTGGAGCTTCTCCTTGAGACTTTAAGCCAACATGAATCCTTTCCTCCTATCAGCTTCTTTGGTCAAGTGTTTTGTCCCAGTGATGTGAAGGTAACTGCAATAGCTGGTCTTATGACAATCATTCTACCTCATCCAACAGAAAGCTTGGGTTAGAGGCATGAGCCAACATGCTTGACATTTCTCATTTTTATATTCCAGGTCAAGCCAGCTCATCAATGTTAGTTCCAGAGTTTGCATTACTCCCCAGTGACAGAATGACTCTTCAAGTCTTGATGTTCTATAAGACATGCCCCCTGTATTCAAGTTGCTCAGAATGTACAGAGAGACATACTGACTATAATAGAGGGCAATGAGGAGTCAGCTATCTTTATGAGTAAAGGTTTATAGGAAAGCAGGCAGAGGGTTAAATAATGCAGCTGGGAGTGGGAATGTGGTGGGTGGAAGCACTGAGAAAGTTCTCAGAGAGGAAGTAATGCTTGAATCAGCCATTCAAGGATAAGTACAAATTCATTTTGGGCAGAAGGAGCAGGATGACAATCCTGAGAGTGGACAGTCACCCTAGACGTCATTGCAGCAGGTGGAAGGAGGGATGGCTGCCGTGGAGACACCCTGAGGGATCTGGCAAGAGCCAGGCTGCTAAATGATGTGGTGCTCAACCAAGATGTTTACAAGAGGAGCAGCTATCTTCTCCTCTAATTCCTGAAGTGGTTATTTTTATGCATACATTTTAGTCATACTTTTTCCTGTGTGTATTATAAACATCTCTAGAAACATATTCTCACTTCCTAGTGAACCAGGAAAACTCATTGTTTTCTTTTTGGCCCTTTACTTGGAGTTCAGTCCATGGGACGAGAGATGGTAAGGAAAAAATATTAAAAATAAGAACATATTGGTCTGGAGAGATGGCTCAGCAGTAAAGGTTTTGCCTGCAAAGCCAAATGACCCAGTTTCAATTCTGTAGGTCCCACATAAGCCAAATGCAGAAGGTGGCACATGTATCTGGAATTCATTTGCTGTGACTAGAGGCCCTGATATGCCCATTCTCTCTCTTTCTCTCTCTCTCTCTCTGTGCATATACATATATGTATATATACACATATGTATATATGTATGTATGTATGCATGTATCTTTCTCATAAATAAATTTCAAAATGTAATGCCTGCAAAGCCTAAGGACCTGAGTTTGATTCCCCAGTACCCAGGTAAAACAAGATTCATAAGGTGGTGAATGCTTCTGGAGTTTATTTGCAGTGGCTAGAGGCCCTGGAATGCCTATTTTGTCTCTATATATATCTGCCTCTTCCTCTGAAATAAATGAATGAGTAAAATATTTAAAAATAGGTACATAAAATTTGACTTTCCTGCCTGCTAATCTCATTGTTCCCACTTTCAGCTTGGTCAAACTCAAGCAATTTATGGCACCTTTAAATGTCATTCTTGTTTTTGAAAGTGAACAGACAGCTTCCATATGATGGGGTTCCTGTGATGATTTGGTAACTGCTTGACAAATGTTTGACATCCACTCTTCACTAAGAATTAATTGACTTACTGCTGAGTAAAACCTATACTTGATTCTTATTATATTAGCAGAATATATATAGGATTCTGGACTTCTACCATTTGTCTCTAGGAGTGACAAGTTTGAAGAAAAGTTCAGTCAGCCCAAAGTTACAGTATAACTGAGGCTTTGTAGTTTAGTGATCATTTTTATTATTACTATTAATAAAGGGGATTTTTGATTCTTTTTGCATGTGTGTGCATATGCGTATGTATATTTGTATGTGTGTGCTCCAACATGTATGAGTGCATGTGTATTCATTTACACGTGACAGAGGAAGCAGAGGTTGATACTGGGTGTCTTCTTTAGTCTTTCTCCATCTTGCTTTTTGGGGATAGGTTTTCTGGCTCAACCTAGAGCTCATGGATTGGGGTAGATGAGCAAGCCAGCAAACCCCAGTGACCCTCCTGTATCTATCTCCCTACTGTTGAGGTTACAGGCAAGGGCCCCCATGCCTGGCTTTTATGTGGGTACTAGGGTTCCAAACTGAGGTTCTTACACTTATGTAGCAAGCATCTTACCTGCTGAGCCATGTTCTTAGCTACTGAAATTAAGGGAGATCATTAATAAACTCTAATAAAATAGATTTATGGGATCCATCCATAGTAATATCCTATATAAAATAAATTTAAAAGGGCTAGAGAGATTGCTTAGCAGTTAAGGTGTTGACTACAAAGCCAAATGACCCAGTTTAAATTCTCCAGGTCCCACATAAGCCAGATGCACAAGGTGGCACATGTGTCTGGAATTCATTTGCAGTGGCTAGAGGACCTGGTGTGCCCATTCTCTCTCTCTCTCTCTCTCTATATATATATATATATATATACATATATATATATGTGTATATATATGTGTGTGTGTGTGTGTGTGTGTGTGTGTGTGTGTGTGTGTTTGAGTGTGTATGCCTCTTTCTCTCACATAAATAAATTTTAAAAAAGTAATGTCATACATATGTTGACTGACTCTCTCCTGTCCTGTCCTGGTCATGGAGTATGCTACATGGCTGATTGATTGATAAGAGCTGCCACATCCAGTGTTTGTGTCAATCCTGGAGCCTTGGTAGCTTCATCTTCATCATTTCAAATATGCCCCCTCGGGCTGGAGAGATGGCTTAGCGGTTAAGCGCTTGCCTGTGAAGCCTAAGGACCCCAGTTCAAGGCTCGGTTCCCCAGGTCCCACGTTAGCCAGATGCACAAGGGGGCGCATGCGTCTGGAGTTCGTTTGCAGAGGCTGGAAGCCCTGGCTCGCCCATTCTCTCTCTCTCCCTCTATCTGTCTTTCTTTCTGTGTCTGTTGCTCTCAAATAAATACATAAAAATTTAAAAAAAAATAATAATTGTTTAAAAAAAAACACAAATATGCCCCTAGACAGAATAATCTTGGAGGGCTTTAGCTAAGAGTAACCTTGGAAGGATGGCCATGCCTGCCCAAATTGAGTTCTGGACTTGGCTTAGTCAACCATAGGCCAGCTGAACTTTTCTTCCAAGTTGTAATTATTAGAGCTCAGGCAGATAGCACTCCAGATTCCTGAAATCCTGTGATAAAGTAATCACATTTTTACTGATGTGAAGTGAGCACAGAAGAACAACCGTAGCCAAAGTCTGGGTGGAGGAAATGGCTCCTTGCTTGAGGAAGGAGACCATCTGCTGATATCCAAGAAGCAGAGTCAGCAACAGCGGAGGGAGGGACTTTAGGTAGACACGATACATGCCATTCTCAAACACAACTTGAGGCTTCAAGCCTCTGACAGAAGCAATGGAATGGCTATGCAGTGGGTCACTAGAATAATGCTAACTTCACAGTGCTCCTATACATAGATAGCCTGTAATTGTGTCTTAGTATAAGGCTTTGTTTTTGTTTGTTTTGTTGTGTTGAGACAGGTTCTCACAATGTATCCCAGGCTGTCTTGGAGCCCAGTGAGTAGACCAAAATGGCCTTGAACTTGAGATTGAATGATGGGATTCCAGATGGACACAACAATGCCTGGCTGAAGAAAGCTGTCAATTTCTATTTTTCTGATATTGTGTTATTCTGTCTTTGTCTAAGTTTATTGGCTTTGCAGTTTAGCTTTTTGTTCATATTTTCATTTTTAGCAGCTACATATTGTGTCAGCATTGCCCCAACCCGTAAGCAAGACAGGCACAGAGCTACAAGATCCTCAGGACGGTGACGACCTTTAATCTCTGAGCACATTCCTTTCTCCCATTTCCTTTTGGCTGCCCTAATCATTGCTTTGAGCTCTTTTCTGAATAAAGTTTATGATACTTAATTAGTGTAAACTATATCTTCCAAGATTAGTGTCAGGCAGTGGCTTTTAAAAGGCATTTTTGAAAACCACCTCTTAAAATGAAGTTGCAAACTCAAAGGAGATTCTAGAAGCAGATATGATCCACATGGATGATGAGATATAGATACTAAGAATGGGGCAAAATTTGGAAGTTTGACATAAGGGTGCCCCAACAAAATTCAACTACTGTAAAATGTGCTTTGTAAAAAAAAGATTCCCAATCTCTAAGGAAATACAAATAGTTTTTGGAAGTATGACACTGTGCCTTCCAGATGCCAAGGGATAGCTTAAACATGTCAAACTCCCAACCACTAGCTGGGAAAATACTCTGAAGAAATAGATCTCCTGGGATTTCATGCATTATAATAAATAATACATTATCTTCGTTACAAAATTAGAGGTAGTGGATAAAGGTGTCCAGTCAAAGGGACAGCCTGAGGAGCCTTTGACCCAAGTTAAACAAACAACCACAAAACAAAATAATTCTGTGATTACACTGTTGAGGTGACAAGCAGCTTCTGGGAGAAGTCACATGGTACATTTTCAACTCACCTCTCACCTGCATTGGCCACGTGGTGAGTCAGGGCTCCTCAACCCCAAGTAACCCGACTGAGAACAGGCACTATATATTCCTGCAGTGTCCCTCAACATGTCAAATCATGTCTCTAGTCCCACCCTGCCTTCACAACTAAACAATGTTTATTTGTGAGTAAAACCACTAGTGAGTTGTGGATTATGGCAGATATCTGTTGAAGAAGGCAGGGCAGTAGCAACTCCAGTCATTCTCAGTGAATGTAAGCACCCAACAACTCTGAGCTCTGCGTTCTGGGAGTGTTGAGGGAGTGTGCTATCTCAGGGGCTCTCTGATGTCCAAAGAACACCTTGTCTTCCATCTTGTCCGGAAAAGACAAACAAATAAACAATCTCAAACAACATGTTCTAGATATGCAGGACTGACCGCCTGGTGGACTGGGATTGGACAGACTCGTACAGCTCTGGACAGAGCCAAAGCTGAGGTCATGGGCATGCGCCACCACTGCCCCAGGCTGGCTGCTGTCAACCTCTCCTTCAGCCTGGAGACCAGGCCGCCAAACTAGCACTTACTCCTGGTTTGACAGAAGAGCTCAAACAACACTTCAACTGATTCAGCAAGCAGAGTCTTGCCCAGCCAGGGCAAGGGGTGAGGACTAAACGTGAACTTCACCAAATCAGTCATGGCTTAAATGGTCTATTTATGGTTATATTATTATGTCATTAAGTACTAATCATATGTAACACGCTGTGGTACACAATTGCTCATGCCCTGTTAGAATTTTTTATCCAATGGGGAAAGGGAGATATATAAAAATACCAATAAGGTAATTAGTTCTTTAAGGGAGATAACAACAAAGACTGAATGTACACTCAAAAGCAGGATAAGACTATATCTTAGGAACATATTTGAAAAGCCTTTTGGCAGAGGTCAATTCAGAGATGGTTTTGAGTCGAAGAGGCCTAGAGGAGAAGGCAAATGCCTTAGGCAGAAGAGGTAACAAAAATGTCCCAAGTCAGCTTATGTCCTGTCCCCTTTACCTACCTCAATGAGAAAGTCCACATTATGCCATTTATGTCACCTACCGCCTACCTTTCATTTTCTGTATTGTGCTTTAACCTAGTTAATTATGAGAGGAAGTGGGACCCAGCTAACTAGTCACTTCCCCCAAATCCAAGCATTGCGTTTTATGTTAAGGATTAGTTCTCTCACAGTATATGGCAGTGTACTGTATGCACAGTATAGAGTAACTATGGACGGAGGCGCAGGCTTTCTTAGCAGACCTCAGGTTGATTGACTTAAAACACCTTGCTAACAGTTAACATTACTAGAAGAGTGACTGGATTCTGATTCTGTGCCCAGAACCTGTAAAATCCTTGCAGAGTAGGCGCAGGAAAAGAACGCCAGGGAATGTAGGACAAGTCCTACTGGCCTAGCCAGGGTCCCACCTCGTTCCTATGACGCGCCCAGTGCAGGTGACTTGGGCTGCAAGGTGTGGACAGGCAGGTAATTTCATGGAGAGTAGGAGGTGTGGGTTCACCTTTTGTTTCCTTTACAGTGCAGCAGTGAAGGAGGCTCATTCTCCGTGGAGTGCGGACTTCACACCCGCAGACGGCAGCTGCAGCTTCCTTACAGTAAGCACAAACCACCGAAGGACACTCATCTGGGCCCTCGTTTGGGAGGAACGGCTGCTTGGCTAAGGATTTACTGAAAGGAAAAAAAAAAAAAAAATCCATCGGAAAAAGAACTGTGGGCCTCTTACCCCAGCCCTTAGGAAGCTATGCCGTGAAAAGGCTCCCGACTCATTGACACAGCAAGTTGGAGGAGCTTCCAGTTCTTCTTTGGAGGAGTGGAGGAAGAGAGGGGAATTTTCTTGTTCAAGGCGTTTGGAAGGATGGCTTCCCAGTTTCATCAGCTTCGGATCCTGGTGTGGAAAAACTGGCTAGGTGTCAAGAGACAGCCGGTGAGTTAAAAAAAAAAAAAGGGATGGGAATATGGGGGCACGTGGCCTTACTCCAGGCAATCCTACAGTGTCATCTTATGAGAGTTAGAAAGAAAAGAGTTTAAAGATATTTTTCAAAGCAGGAAACAAGATATTTAGGATTCACCCTTCCTTCTGTCTTTTGGCTAATGGGGCGAGTCTTAACATGCCCCCAAAGCAGCCTTTTGATTTCAGTAAATTAGCAGAGTAAATCAGGACAAGCCCTGGGCAAAGAAAAAGATGTACCTTGTTACTGGGTGAATTGGAACTACTGTTGATTTCTGGGCTTAAGCCAAGATGCCATCAGTATTTTCCTTAATGGAATTAGCTAGAAATGGCATGAATGAAAGTGAAGCAGTTATTTGAAATCATTTGAAATGGGAAGAAAAGTAGTGGAAAACCAAAGGTGATAGAAAGTTGGCTGCAAAAGTAAGACACAACAGAAATAGTTTGAAGGCTATAAGTATGGAAATGTGTCTAAGAAACTGAAATATCTAAAAATTATTTATTGAAATGATAGTATGCGTGCACACATGTGTATTTGTATATAGAATATATACATATGTGCATATCTGTCATATGTATATGTCCTTAGTTTTGAGTCTATTATTGAATTACTTTATTACTTTACTACTATAGCCTGTAATCTTTATTTATTTATTTATTTATTTATTTATTTATTTATTTATTTTTTGAAGTAGGGTCTCACTCTAGCTCAGGCTGACCTAGAATTCACTATGTAGTCTCAGGGTGGCCTTGAACTCATGGTGATCTTCCTACCTCTGCCTCCCGTGTGCTGGGATTAAAGGTGTGCACCACCACACCCAGCTTAGTCTGTCATTTTTTTGCTCTTTCCCCATCTTTTTGGTGCTCTTACATTAATTTTTGCTTTCTAACTAACAAAGCTAGATATTAATTCTTCCCCAGATAGAGTCCAGGGACCCCAAAGAAGGAACCACCTTCTATTTGTCGTGTATTTAGAAGAACTTTTGAAAACCAGGAAAATCCAAAGGGCCATTCAATATACTTCATTTTAGAATAGTCATTCCAAGCATCAATCTGGTAATGTAGATATACAAATAATATGCCTCATAAAGGTCAACACCTTATCTGTCTGTCAGTTTGCTTGCTTGCTGGGTCTAGAATCTCATTGTATGTATGAAGAGAAGGAAATAGATGTTCACTTACCTTTGTGAATTTGATGAACAGGATTTAAAATCATAAAGTGTCATTTGGTTGAGTGGGTGTATTCAGACATAAAATGATAAAACACTGACATTTTTGTTAGTTTGCTAACTGTAAAAAATAGCATAAATGAAAAATTTTGGATTCTTATCTCATGGATGATTGTGGGTGGCATTCAGCAGGGAGAGCCCTAGTTAGGTGGCTGTTCCAAGCATGAGCTGGGACTCCACCCGTGACTTATGAAACATGACACCTGAGCTGTGCTTTTCCCACTTGTAAAATGGGTACAAGCTGTGCCAGACCTAACTTAGAGTTGTGGGAGGACCTAAATGTGGACATATATTTTCAACTGCTTTAGAATTGATTGTGATGACCAAGGGATTTGGGGCACATATTATTTGGATTAATGAAAACAGGGAAATACAGATGAAAAGAAAGAGAGAGAGAGAGAGAGAGAGAGAGAGAGAGAGAGAGAGAGAGAGAGAGGTGATAAAAATTCAATGATTAAAAGCACCAACATAAAGGAGTTGAAAATTTGTGTAATTTTGATAAACTGGTTGCCTACATTGTATGCTTTCCTTGTAATTTCTCAAAATCAATAAACAAATGAGCAAAAAAAAAAAAAACCCCAAAAACAAAAACACAACATATACATACCAAAAGTTCAGGTGAATAAAAACTTTTTTTTTACTGAGAAATATTAAAATGTATTTATTTATTGACAAGGTCTTGATCTGTAGCTCAGATAGTCTTGAACTTGCAATCCTTCTGCTTCAGCCTCCTGAATGTTTGGGTCATAGGGCATGCACCACATGCTTGGCTATGAGAAGTTTTATCCTTAGAAATTTTAGTGACAAGTTTCTTTCTCATTCACATTGAAATGAGACTATATTGATACTTCAGGATGGTTCTTCATTGTAGTTAGCTTTTTCTGGACTTGGTGATAGTCTTAGATGAGATGCAAGTCTGATATATGTTAAACGTGTTTTCAGCATGATGATATGACAATTTCCCACAGTAACAAACATGGTACAAATGATATAGCATGCTCTTCTCATCTAGCTAACACTCCTTTTGTAAAGATAATAGAAACAGTTATCTTTTTATTTTATTTTTAGTTATTTACTTTATTTATTTGAGAGAGATAGGTAGAGGCAGATAGAGAGAAAAAGAGAGTGGGCATGCCAGGGCCTTCAGCTGTTGAGGACAGACTCTGGATACATGTGCCATCTTGTACATCTGCTTATGTTGACACTAGGGTCCTTTGGCTTTGTAGGCAGACACCTTAACCACTAAGCCATTTCTTCAGCCCTAGTTAACACTCTTAAAAAGCCTCTAGTGATTGCACTTTTCCTAGGACATAAGAACACTTGAGCAACTGTTCACTTGGGATGTTTTGTTCTTTAGGGAACCTTGACAGAATGGGATTTAGGCTCCTAAGTGTTGGTTTCAGGAAGAGGTACAGAACAAACAAAAAACCTGAATTTGGGAAAATACAGGAGGTCCACTTGAATCCATTGTGACAACCCAGGGGAATAAGACAGACCTGCAGAAGATGGTGATGGCAAAATAGAAGGAAGGACAATGCTGAGCAGAGAGTAAGAAAGATACATTTCTTTATCATAGTTGAAGGCTGTATGTGTGGAAGCATTTCACTTAAGAGGGAAGAACAGTTCAAGAGAGGTAAAAATATGAAAAGAGACAATAGACAAATTAGATGATAGGCTGTGCCAAGGAGGTACATAAAACTTTATGAAGAGAGCATGATCTGCTGGTCTTTACTACTTGGTTACCCATTATGCAATCTTTTAAAATGCAAATATATATTAATATTAACTTTATTATACATACACATATATACATATATATATTAGAGAGAAAGGCAGAGAGAGAGAGAGAAAGACAGAGACAGAGACAAAGAGGGAGAAAGAGAGAGAGAAAATGGGTGCATCAGGGCCTCCAGCTACTGCTAACTAACTCCATATGTATCCATTACCTTGTGCATTTAGCTTATGTGAATCCTGGGGAATCGAACCTAGGTCTTTTGGCTTTGCAAGCAAATGCTTTAACTGCTAAGCCCTCTCTAGCCCTAAAATGCAAATATTCTATCTGTATGTTAATTTCACAAATGTAATCTAAGAAAAAAATAAACCTTTACTCCCAGGAGTATAGATGTTGTGTGAAGCTGGAAATGTATTGTCCTTACTGAATATTAAGGGGAAAAAATGCTAGTATTGCCACTATGGCAACATTCCTTAATTTAAAAAAATATATATCTTATTTATTTATTTATGAGAGAGAGAGAGGGAGAAGAAGAAGAGGCAGAAAGAAAGAGAGAATGGGTGCACCAAGGTCTCCAGACACTGCATACGAACTCCACAAACATACGCCACCTTGTGAATCTGGCTTATGTGGGTCCTGTGGCATTGAGTCTGGGTCCTTAGGCTTCACAGGCAAACACTTTAACCACTAAGCCATTTCTTCAGCACCATTCTTTAATTTTTTAAAAAGAGATTTATCACAAAACAAGGTGGTGGGAAGGGAAGAGGAATCTATGAATGAAACAACAAAGACATGCAAAAAAGAAAAACAAGACATAATAAGATATTAAGGTAGATTGGACATTACTGAGGAAATAGAAAAGTATAAGATAGGTCAGAGAATGACACAAGAATTACCAACAACTATATGACTTGAGAAATAGGAGAATAAGACATGCTAACTACTCAACCTGCCTATATTTTTTAGGTTGACTTCTTAAAATTATTCTTGAAATAAGCTTCTCTCTTGCTTATAAAGCCAAAAGTCAGAATTCTAGAATATTTAGGATTATGCAACTGAAAATTTCACAAAGTGCTCAAAAATTCAAGGTCACATTAAGAATCCAAGTATCAAAATTTCCCCAATCATGGGGCAGTTTACCCTTCCACTTCTTCTGACTTGCGTTTTCTTTCTCAAATGTTTTCTGATCCTTGCTCAGAGCTAGGCTCATCAGGGAATAGGTCTACATATGTACTGAGGAGGCCAAAGCTATTGTTCTTCTTTTCTTTCTTTCTTTCTTTCTTTTTTTTTTTTTTGTTTGTTTTTCGAGGTAGGGTCTCACTCTAGCCCAAGCTGACCTGGAATTCACTATGAAGTCTCAGGGTGGCCTTGAACTCACGGCAATCCACCTACCTCTGCCTCCCGAGTGCTGGGATTAAAGGCGTGCGCCACCACGCCTGGCTTCTTCTTCTTTTATTTTTAATAAGGTGGTTCCCAATTATATTGGAAAATTAATACTAAAAGAATTAAAAATGCATTAAACAGCAATAAAAATGTTCAGTATTAGAGAAAATCAATTAGATGTAGTTGTTACATTGCTGGGCTTATAATCTAGCTGTGAAAATTATAGAAAAATGAAGATACATTCATTCTAAAGTGAGGCATTGCAACAGGGAGGCTCAGCTAATGAGGTTCTAGTTAATGACAGGAAGTAGTCATGGGACAGCAGAGAGCTGCAGGCTGAAAGACCAGATAGTACAAGATAAGGAGTTCATCTTCCACTAAGAAGATGGCTCTTAAATAGACACGTAAGTCTTCTCGGGAGTGGCCTGAAGAAGGAAATGTAATACTCACTGGTTGCTTTCTATTATAATTACTTAGCAAGGGAATCATGCGTTAGTTTAAAATATTTATTTATTTATTTGCAAGCAGAGAGAGAAAGAATGGGTGCACCAGGGTTGCCATCTGCTGCAAATGAACTCCAGATGCATGAGCAACTTTGTGCATCTGGCTTTATGTGGGTACTGGGGAATCGAGCTTGTGTTGTTTGACTTTGCAGCCCCATACTTTAGTTGATGACAGAAGTAGCTATCATGGACATCCCAATATTTGCAAACTTGGAATTTTACCTCAAGGTTGACTTACCACAATCCCTCGGCTATTTATCCATTTTCCTTTCACAGTGACTAGGGAAAGAATTCAGGTTGGCCTTTGCAATAAAATTAAATAATTGAAATAATATTTAGATTATTAAAAATTGAGAACTAAATTCTAATCCCAAATTTAATTATACGTCAGATTAACAAAAACTAGAATCTGCATAGTTTATCTAGATCTTGCCAATCACTCATTTTTTTAATTGCTCAAGAATTGACTTTTACCTGTTGTTTATGGTGCCTGACACACATTTTTAAATGCATTCAATAAATAAAGTAAATACAGTGGAAGTGTTTGAGAAGTGGGAAAAATAAATTTACTTAAAGTCAAGCAAAAATGTGTCCTTTCAAAGTATATTATATGTACGAAAAAATGTCATAATGAAATTCATTTCTTTGTATGTTAATTTAAAATGTTAATTAAAACCCCTCATCACCAACTCTCAAAATGTGTTGTTTCCATGCACATCATAGAAAATTTCCCATTTCCAAAATGCATTACAATTTGTAAGTATACTATTCAGAACAATGACTTAATCCTAGTTTTTTGCTGAGTCATTTATAGGGCTGGCAATGTTGAATAGCAAAAAGCCCAGTTCCCTGGAGACTCTATGCTATTATTATTTATATGTTTTGAAGGTAGGATTATGGTTCATTTCAGAGTTAAAGAACTAAGCTCTTATTTTAGAATGTGAACTCTGGAATCTTCTGTGCTGCCTGATAATGGCCATCCCCATCTTAGGAAAATGCAACAAGAAAGGAATAAAGGACATCAGTGACAGCATACTGTTTGTTGCAGAAGACTGGTCACATTATTTTCAAGTTTGTAATAAAAAGTTATGATTCTGTGATGTAGGAAGGGCTTTAAATATCTTTTAAAATATTTTTACTTGTCTATTTGCAGAGAGAGAGAGAGAGGGAGAAAATGAATGGGTGCACCAGGGCCTCTGCAAATGAACTCCAGGTGCATGGGTGACTTTTTGCATCTGGCTTTACATGGGTACTGGGGAATAGAACCCGGGTCATTAGGCTTTGCAGGCAAGTACCTAAGCCACTGAACCACTTATCCAGCCCCCTTTAAATGTCTTTTAATGCTGTCTAGATTTGAAATAAGAAAACCTCTTATTAGTCTCAAAGATGAACTAATAAAATTGTAATATCAAGATCAAAGAAAGCCAGTGATCCGTTTATGCATATAGCTAGAAGATTAATGTGCTGGTGCTACAGCTGCACTCTGTTCAAACACCAGCTCTACCACTTAGTGGCTTCTGAAAATAAAGTTTGCTTATTTTCTATAAGATTCCATTTTCCCAGAAGTGAGCTTATTACACTAAATGAAATAATCCATGTTCAATGTTTTACAGCATAGCACACATTTTAGATAGTCACTGTATTAGCTAGTATCATTTGGAGTACTATGTGGAATTCTACTGCTAATTATAAAAAGACACTTGAGAACAAGACTTCATTTTGGGGAATGATATTTTGAAACAAGATTTAATGAGAAATTGCTAAAGATACCCAGAGGGAAAAGAGATTTGGTCTCTTTCCAAATATTTGCAGAATTCTCATGTGGAAACAGAGGCTAAACTAAAATAAATGGGTGGTCACAGAAAGAAAGATTGTACCCTATGTGAGCAAAATATCAGACAACACATATTATCCAATGACAAAGTGTCACGGGGCAGTGGGTTTCCTGTCGCTGGAAGCATTCGGGCCTGGGCTATATGGATACATGGCAGGGATGTCCTAACTCTTGTTGCCTCATTTTGCACCTCTCTCTGTTCCTGGAATATTCTACCCTGTTCCTCATCTATGAATCTTTGACCAAATATTTCTTCTGCTTATAAGCTTTCTATTTCCTTCTCACACTCCAACACATATATATTTTCTTACGCCTAATCCCTTTTCATTTTTTTCAGGTTTTAGGTTCAACTTTTCTTGATTTATCTTTCTTTTATACTCTTTCCTTTCTGCATAATAGTATTGTTACTTATATTCATTTGTTAATTTTTTCTTCCCTCAAAAGGTTGGAATCTTTCTTTTCAGAACAGTAGATGCTCAACAAATTTGTTTATGTTAGTGGAAGTGCAGACCTTATAGAAATTAGTACTGGATTATTATATGCTCTATTTCAGGTTTCCTTAAGAGTTCCCAAAACTATAATCAAGGGGAATATATACTGTTCATGCTAGACATTTTATTTTATATTCAGAGTTAGGCAAAACCATCCCTAGTCAGACTTGGATATTATGCTGATAAACAATATCATCCATTTGTGACATAACCAACTTCAAATCACTAGTGCAAGAGGCACAGGTCTAAGTGTCTTATGGGGACAAGGTGATGATGTGACCCTGTAGATAAGAAGACAGGGAAAACTGACACATATGACCCAACAGAGAACACGTGATCAACTTCAAGGCCTTCAAATCCCACCAACCACGATTTCCACATACGCACAGTGAATAGAAGTCCTCCATGAGTATAATTTGGTCTGTGTAGCACTGGCCCCAGGAGGATCAAGATGTAGTTATTCAATTTATGGTGTCTCCAAATGATATTTTAAATTTAGAATATGCAGGAAAACTGCTCAATTTAAAATTTGCCCAATTTTATTATTCACATTTTAGTCAAAATTGTAAGAAAGCAACAGCAGTACTAAGCACAGAGAGGCCCAAATGGACTAGCAGAGAGGAAAATAAATGGTTCTGACAAGAAAGTAGAATATGAGTAAAAAACCTAAAGTTTAAATCCTGTGTTTGCTCACACTTTTCAGAAAATTCAGTTTTCAAAAATTTGAAACAATGATTCTTACAAAGGCAGAGGTAAATGCTACCAGATAATTCAATTCAATTAATACTACAGAGCAGCTCTCCAGAAAAATTTGAGAGTAAATTTACATTTAACTGATGTGATTTTAAGTGGATGACTTCCCTGATTGTACTCATTGAAATGTGCCCTGGCATCATCATGACTCATCCAAATAAGAGAGCAGAGTAATGAAGATACATGTATGAAAATGTCATCATGAAATCCATTATTTCATATACTAACCAAAAACGTTAAACAAAACAGCTCACAGGCTGAGCTGTAGCTCAGTGGAGCACTTATCCAGCACGTGGGATCCAGTGAAAAGTGAACTCACACCTTCTGTCCTCACATTTGCACAGTTTTATATCAACAATATTCCATACTCTCTCTATACAATTGCCCTTCCTCTTCACGGACTAACTGGACTCTTGCTCTGTGGAAGGAAGTCCATGAAGACAGTATGTAGCAGTGCACACCCAAAGAAGCCACCCACGCGTTCTTGCTGATTAGTCTGCTCTTAAAGCCCCAGCCCTATTCTCTAGTGACCCCAGGACCCTGCTAGTCCTTGGGCTTTTCTTTTTTGTTCTTGTACACACCGCCTTAGAGCTGGGCCCTAACCCATGAGCAGACTTTTCATGTTGTAACCAAATAAAACTTACAGCAAAACTAATAAAAACAAACAAAAAACTCTCCAATTTTAACACCTGCGTACAGCTAGATAGCATTTTTATAAGTGTTCATTATTATTATTATTTTATCAAGTAGAGAGAGAGAGTGAGAGAGAGAGAGAATGGGTGTGCCCAGGCCTCCAGCCACTGTAATCGAACTCTAGACATGTGTGCCACCTTGTGCACATGTGCAACCTTGCACATTTGCATCACATTGTGCGACTGGTTTATGTGGGACCTGGAGAGTTGAACATGAGTCCTGAGGCTTTGCATGCAAATGCCTTAGCTGCTAAGTCATGACTCCATCCCTAGCTAGAAGTTTTGGAGCAAATCTTGCTTGTTTGTTATCTCTTTTTCTTTTCTGTTTTAAAAATATATTTTACTTATTTGAGAGAGAGAGAGGGAGAGGGAGAGATGCAGATAGAGAAAGAAAATATGGGCATGCCAGGGTCTCCAGCCACTGCCATTGAACTCCAGATGTATGTGCTACCTTGCACATCTGGCTTATGTGGGTACTGGAGAATTGAATTCATAGGTAAGTGTCTTAACTGCTAAGCCATGTGGTCAGTCCTGGCATCTCTTTTTCTATTGCTCCATTTTTGTCTTCCTTTTAATATTGGGTCTAGATTTTCAAAAGGAAATGCAGAGTTATTTTAAATAAGTTTTTTTTTAAGTTTAGAATAATTTCAATATTAAAGAAAAATTGGCAGAACGGTAGCTTTTCTTCCTATAGCTATTTGTGGCTTGTGCTCTAACACTAAAGTCCTTACTGTAATTTTCTACAACAAACTTAACCCAATAGTACCATCAAACATTTTTTTTAACTTGATTCCTCATGGTCTACATTTCAAATGAGTCACATAAGATATATTGGAACCTTGTATTAAGGAAGCTTGAAAATAGATTCTAATTTTCAAACATATCAGAAACTAGGCAAGAATAACAACACAGCTTACAAGTCTATGACTTTTGTATTTTTTCAGTACATTTTCTGTATTGGTTTCTTTTTTTGCTCCTCAGAGCAGCACACTAATTATAAAAGTGTGTATTCTGAGATTTGGGTCCATCCTTGTACTTTGCTTCCCCATTGGTGATATGCCTTTGGACAAGCTGTCAGAGAAGAAAATGAGGGAGTTGAAGTAAATCAAGGACCTTTAGCAGTTTTGATGCCATCGAGATTTTTGTCAGTCTAGTTTGTAGCTCTTCTAACAAAAATCTTTTTAAATACATTAGATAAAATGGAACAATTACAATTATAAATAAAGCTAATTATCTATGTTTTATCAAGTATTAAAATCAAATTGCATGGTAAGATATGTTTCTGATTATAGCATTAAATAAAAGGTCTAGTAGTGACTCCACAGCTGCCTTAATTTTAACATTCTCATAAGTGTAAATAACACTTAGGATATCTAGAATACTTGTAATGTAATTTAAGGATATCCATGATTTCTACCAGTGGCAGTCACAGGTACTTCTAATGACACTTTGGTTTATTACTTATATTCATCATTAATACAAATTTCAATTTTTGTATTTGCCCAGAGAAAATAAAAATGTGTTATTTTTTTCTATCCAAACTTAAAAAGGGCCTGAATTCTGCCCATTAGATGATCTCAAAGATATTTTCCAGCAAAAGCATTCTAGGATTTCAAGTTGGGAACGGCGAGAGTCCTAGTAGTTGGGAGAGGTGACATCTATCTAGTTCCAGTCTGCGCAAAGTATAGTCAGTGGGCTGCTGCCAGTGCCTCCCATCTACTGGGAGCTTGCTAAAAGTGCAGAACCTCAGGTCTCCCTTCAAATCTATCAAACCCACATCTGCACATTTGCAGAAGGCCCCCCAGGATTCTGTGTGCCCATCACTCTCTGAGAAATGCCGCTCGCTGTCAAGCAGTTCCACCTGTCTGGGTACATCAGTGACGGTCACCTGAGCAACAGCATTTCTGAACTCTACAGTGAACTAACAAACTTTTTTTTCACTTTTATTTATTTATTTATTTGACAGAGACAGAGGGAGGGGGAGAGAGAGAGGGAGAATGGATGCGCCAGGCCTCCAGCCACTGCAAACAAACTCCAGATGTGTGCGCCTCCTTGTGCATCTGGCTAACGTGGATCCTGGGGAATCAAACCTGTGTCCTTTGGCTTTTCAGGCAAACACCTTAAGTGCTAAACCATTCCTCCAGCCCCTTCACTTTCTTTGTGTGTGTGTGTGTGTGTGTGTCTGTGTGTGTGGTGTAGGCATGTATATGTGCCCTTGTGGCACCCCATGTGTGACAAGGGGCGCTCACCTCTGGAAGCCAGAGCAGAACATCAGGCATTCCACCCCGTCATTCTTCTGCATGTCCTGATTTGTCTTTTACTGATACTGGATTTTGCTGTTTTTTTTTTTTTTTTTTTTTTTTGAAAGTGCAGGTGATTCCCTGGCCTCTGCTTTCCTGTGCAGCACTCAGGTTACAGGCACATGTGGCCAAGCCTAGCTGTTTACATGGGTCCTGGAGATTTGAACTCAGGCATTTTCAGGTCCCCGCAGACCTTCATGCTCGTGCAGGAGGCACACTTAAGTGATGAGACATCTCTCCATCCCTGAACCTCAAGCCCATCAACAAGAATAGTGCTCTTCACACCTAACAGACTTAAAAAAATTATTTATTTGTTTGAGAGCAACAGTGGGAGAGAGAGAGAGAGAGAGAGAGAGAGAGAGAGAGAGAGAGAGAGAGAGAGAATGGGCGCACCAGGGCCTCCAGCCACTGCAAACAAACTCCAGATGTGTGCACCCCCTTGTGCATCTGGCTTACGTGGGTCCTGGGGAATCGAGCCTCGAACTGGGGTCCTTAGGCTTCACAGGCAAGCGCTTAACCGCCAAGCCATCTCTCCAGCCCTCTATCAGATCTGGATCTTGAAATCCTCCTGACTCAGCCTCCTGAGTGGCTGGGATTACAGTCGTGTGCCACCAGGCACTGTGTGACTTTTGACTTGAATAATGTTTATATCAGAAGACAAAACAGCTGGGAGTGAACCCCTATCACAGAAATTTCAGTGCCCTGTACATTCATTTCTTTCTTTTAAAAAAAAATTAATTAATTAACTTATGAGGGAGGGAGAGAGAGAGAAAATGAATGGTGTGCCAGGGCCTCCTGCCTCTGCAAACAAACTCCAGATGCATGCCTTACCTTGTGGATCTGGCATACGTGGGTTCTGAGGAATCGCACCTGGGTCCTTAGGCTTCACAGGCAAGTACCTTAACCACTAAGTCTTCTCTCCAGCCCACTTTACATTTCTTGAGCACCTATATTTCACAAAGTAGTAAAAAATTCAGAGATACTTTAAAAGAGATGCCTGGATCAGTAGCTTAAGTTCTACAATGGAAGCAGACACAAGGGATTATAGTGGGTCCTCAGTAGGGTAAAATTCACTCAGATTCAGTTATTCACTTTGTTCGTTCATTCGCTGTCTCAATTCAACAACATTTATTGGACTATAACCCAAGGTCACACACTACTCTTCACGCTTAGCATAAAATACTGACGCTGCAAGTCGTAAGCTAGGTCTAGGTTGAAACTACACTGGATTTATACGCCCTGTTTAGAATGTTGAGTTTTATCTAATAGGCAACTGGGAAATTCTAAAAGATATTTAAGTGAGAAAGTTAATGATCAGATTTGAGCTTTACAATAACTCTTCTTGGAATGGTAATGAGAGAGGTAACCTACCAGAAAGGGAACTTCAAAAGGACATTTCATGACTCTGAGTAGGGAAAAAAAATCTTTCTTATGAAATTGTTACTAATACTTAATAGGCAGTTAAATATCAGCTTGTAGTTTGACATATTTCTCATACTTAATGGTGTTGGATCCCTTTTGATTTAGAGCATTTTTAACTTACTGATTCAGTGATATAACTAACAGTTTTTTCTATCATTCCTTTGCAGCTTTGGACACTGGTCTTGATCTTGTGGCCAGTCATCATTTTCATAATTTTGGCTATTACCCGGACCAAGTTTCCCCCACTAGCAAAACCAACTTGTAAGTAAATGTTTGATTATTTCCATAACACTTGTATGATACTTAAAATATACTATGTTATTTAACTTCAATAGTGCATACCCTTGAAATTTCTTGCATAAAGTTTGTGTGCTCTTTCTCCTGTGTTTTCATATTGAAAAGTTGAACCTGTGCCCAGTGTGGTGGTGCATGTCTGTGATCCCAGCACTTGGGAGGATGAGACAGGAGTATCACTAGTCTGAGGACAGCCTCAACCTTAGTTCAAGGGAGGTTAAAAAAAGCAGCAAAAATTTGTGCCAGTAATATTTGTTTAGGAAAAATTTGAAAGCGCATAGGAACCAGAATATGTTTAAGTGATCATAATTTATTTACATCATGAATCTCACCATGGTAGGCACACACAAACCGTCAGCGATCTCAGGTTGCCGCCTTCTCTCCTTTTGTAGTCGAAACTGTAGACTTGCATCTGATCAGCTCAACAAACAAAATCCTGGGCTGTAAGAAACTCTTCTCTTTCCTTCAGAGCTGAGAGTTAAGTGGCGTAAATGTGTTGGCATGGTTTGTTTAAAAGAACGTGGTTTCCTAATCAATGCTGGTTCAGTTACATGCGCTCACTGTCCAGTGAAAAATGGATCTAGACTGCCTAACTCAGTTCACTGTGGCCTTTTGGATCCAGCCCAGACTTGCAGTAAGGATTCAAGACGTAGAACTGAGAGAGCAAGCTTTGTGACCAGTGTGTGCTTCCTCTTCTTGCTCTCTTCCCCTTCTCTTTTCTTGTCTTTTTCTTTTAGAACTAGCTTTCTTAGTAGAGGTATAAAAGACAATTCAAATGTTTGAAGTGTCACCGAAATATCCCATCCCCTAAAAAGATTCTTATAGAACATTTTTTTTTGTAATTCAAAATGTGTTTATAATGAACTATGGCTATTTGATATATAAAAGAATCCATACTAAATTATTTTATAGAGAAGGTATCAAGTTAGTGGCTTTAAAAATAATTGCAGGGCTGGAGAGATGGCTTAGCAGTTAAGGCGCTTGCTTGAGAAGCCGAAGGACCCATGTGTGACTCTTCCTAAGTCTCCATGGAGTTTCTGCACAGTCTACATGCAGGAACACAAGCCAGATGCACAAAGTGGTGCACGCGGGCAAGCTCACACATGCACACAAGGTGGCACACACATCTGGAGTTCGGTTGCAGTGACTAAGGCCCTGGCACACCACATCCCTCTCTCTCCCTTGCTCTCACTCATTTTATCAGGTAGTTATTGCCATACTGTAATAATTATTGATTATAAAGTGATCATATTTGTCGGTAGGAGAGAACAAAATTACAAGAGTTTCAAACACTGGAAGCATGCTTACTAGCCTCTTAGATCACATGAATCTCAGCCTAAAAAAATAGCTGGCTTGTTATTAAGGCTATGAGGGATTTCTCACTTTAATGTGAGAAACCTAGAATCCAAAGAGAATGTGGTCTGCCAAAATTCAATCACATGGGGCAGGAGAGAAAGATACTGGAAACCCATACCCTCTCATATTTGTGAAGCAAGAATTTACCTAAGAGAGAGAGAAAGAGGGAGAGAGAGAAAGGGAGAGAGAGAGAGAGAGAGAGAGAGAGAGAGAGAGAGAGAGAGAGAGAGAGAGAGGGAGAGCGCTCAAGTATTTATTTATTTGAGAGAAAGACAGAGAGAGAGACTGGGTATGGAAGGGCCTTCTGGCCCTGTAAATGAACTCCAGACTCATGTGCCTCTTTGTGCATCTGGGTTTATGTGGGTATCAAACCCAGGCTGTCAGGCTTTATAAGCAAGCACCTTTAACTGCTTAGCTATCCCTGAAGTCTCCCTCTTCTCTTATTCCTTGTCTAGGGAATTTGGATTCTATCTTAGGTTTCTTAGACACATAATTCTTTCCAGGTCTTGGTATATAAGAGCTAAATAAAAGTGATGCCCAGGGTTCTTATTAATATTAAAAGAGTATGAAATATGGTCTTATAACTGAAGGCATTATCTGTAGAACTAATCAGAAAATCTAAGATGAATGCAAGTGGCTACCTTTTCTCTCCTTTCCTGCAGTAGTAGGACGTAACTTCTGTGTGACAGTGGGGAAATATTTAGATATTTTTGTATTGCTTTATTTGCTCTTATTTGGTTTTTGTTTCACATTTTATTTATGATGTTGAAAGATTAAAAATGGCCAAGAAATGCACATATTTCTGATCTTGTACTGTGTGCCAGATGCTTAGCAAGGTAGGACTGGATTATTTAGTGCCTAGTTGAGAATATGAAGGCAGTGAGAAGTGATGTAACTCAACTAAAATGGCACAGTTAACAATGATGTCAGGGTCTGAACCCAGGCAGTCTGTCTCTGGCATCTGGTCTTAGGCTAACTGTCCTCCTGATTCTCACACGTAGGAGTGAATGTCAGATTTTCATGTTGTATAATTTACATTGGTAAAAGAGGACTAAGCATTAGAAGCTAAAACTCTAAACATGATATCAAGATACCCAGGGAACAGGTGCCTTTGGTGTGGCTCTCAGCCATCCTCAGAAATGGCATTCAGTGCCTCTGTGCCCACGGCTCGACTTTCCCTGTCACACTGTGTGTAAACTGTCGCCGAAACCAGGTGCTGTTTAAAGGAGTTCGAATCCTTTCTGGGCTACGGTGAAGTTGAGCAATAGAGCGACACAGATGAAACTTTCAGACTACACCTCTTGCTGAAACTTGGTCATGATGAGAATCACAGTTGTAATCCCATGGGCACATTCTGCACCCAGAATAGCTGGTCAGGTCTATAGAACTCCACAAACCATTGGAGAAATATATTCAGAGACTCCATAGTCTTCTTGGAGTCTTTTTATGACTGCTGGGTATCTGGAGAAGTCTGGATTTGGGGTGAGTGAAGAAGCAACTTCAGTTCCCAATGCCATGAGTATCTGTGCAGACATATTCTTGGTATCGTCTACCATGTCTCACTCCCCTTTGTGTTGCAACAAACAGGTTGAATCCCAGGGAAGGAAAACCTCCCAAGCCAGGTAGGCAGGCCCTGATGCTGTTCATTCCCACGGGGCAGAGAGGGGTTGAGGTGCCAACTTTGAAGTCAGTCCAACCTCTTTCAATCTCTACATGCAGTAACTTGTCAAGAGGTAAACTTCAAAGTACATGCTCAGGGGGAATGGCAAACTTACAGTGGTCCTCCCCAAAATGCATTCAGACTAAACTCAGCTGTAGTGTGTAGCAAACACAGATCCTTTTAATGCCCACAAAAGCTCAGGCAGGCAGGTCTTGCTTACTGCAGGGCTATTTTTCCAAGAACGGTGTAATATTGTCATACTAAGTAGATGCCAAAGACTGTAAACAAGGGTCACATAGTGTTTTGTGACTTTAATGGCAATGTTTTTTCTAGTTGTTGAGAATGTCACTAAAACATAATGGAAATTATACTGTGCAAATATGAGTATACACTGAGTGACATCCCAAGGCAGTCACTTCCTAGAATTCCTGCTCCCTCAGAGGGCAGCATATCTAGCCTTACCACACTAGAAATAGGAGCTGTTAGCAGGCAGGGGTCAAGTGAATTGTATCAAAATCTATGTTTTCACAGGGTTACACTGAATTACACCCACGCAAATGTGACTTAGTTGGTTCAATGAATGCACACGCACACAGCATTCCTAGCAGACCTTTTGTCTTCAGGGATGCATGGAAATAATGACATGGATGAGCATTCACTGAAGACACACGCTGAGTACTTAGTCAATAGATCATCTCCTTGATCTATTGCAAAGGTGAGAAAAAGGAAAGCACAGACATGTTAAGGAATTTACCATTGTTCACATGGTTACTGCATACCAGGGCCTGGATTTTAGCCATTTTTGGTAAGTGCACACTCATGTGTGTGTATGTGTATGTGTGTGTGTGTTCATATGTGTGTGGGCTCACACGTGTGTATTGATCTTTGTGTACGTGTCTGCATGTGGAAGCCAGATTTCAGTCTCAGGTATTGTTCTCAATCGTGCTCCACTTTATTTTGAGAAAGGGTTTCTCAGGGAACCCGGATGAACTCCCTGGTTTGGTTAGCTTGCCCTGCGGACCTTCCCAGCTCCACTTCCTGAGTGTTGGAATTGCAAGTGTGCACTGCCGTGGCCAAGATGTATGTGTTCCTGGTCTTCATTTTGTGTGGTGACTCTTTGACCTGCTGAACCATTTCCCTATCCCCAATTTTCTCCATTTTTTTTAAAGTATTTTGATTTATTTGAGGGGAAGGGGAGAGAATAGGCATGCCAGGGCCTGTAGCCAGTGCAAACAAATTCTAGATGCATGTGCCACTGTGTGCATCTGGCGTTATGTAGGTGCTTGGGAATCAAACCTGAGACCTTTGGCTTTGCAGGCAAGTACCTTAACCACTAAGTCATCTCTCCAGCCCAATTTTTGCCAGTTTTTACCTGTATATTGGTGTGTTTATCCAGGTTGTTGGTGCCAGCAGTTGTGTTCCTGAGGCTTGGTACCACCTCATTTTGTCCACAACACTAAGGTGGATTGAGCATGCTCAGAAATAACCTCAGTTGGTCTTTCTACCTATCAGCAGGTCTAGAGCACAATGTTGTACGGAAGATTGAAATTATGGATCAATTTCTGGTATGTGGGACCCATGCAGGTTGTTTTCACAGTGATGTCTGACTTGATATGAAGAAGCTCTTGAGCAGTGTTATGCTCAGAAGCCTCATTCTGGAAGTCAGGCAAATGAGATCTTTTCTGCTGACTTTGCTTGTGAAGTTTTCATGGAAGGAAAGGCAGGTGTACATGTGTGAGATTCCAGGGTGCTCTGATCTCTAGCACTGCTTTAAGATGATGGGAGCATTCAAGGGTCTTGGATTAAATAATTGAATTGACTTCATTGCTTAGATCATAATTTATGGATTAAACCTAGCTGAAAAGTGAACTCAGTCCATTTTTCTACCTATTAGCAGGTCTAGGGGGAAAAAGAAAGAGAGAATATGGGAATTCTTCATCCATTGATGCTTGTTTTTTTTTAAATCTATTTGTTTTTATTTGAGAAAAAGACA
The DNA here is from genome assembly GCF_020740685.1 of Jaculus jaculus. Classification (NCBI taxonomy): domain Eukaryota; kingdom Metazoa; phylum Chordata; class Mammalia; order Rodentia; family Dipodidae; genus Jaculus; species Jaculus jaculus. Next base: position 25,488,667 of record NC_059105.1, read on the forward strand.
GGGAGAAAAAGGGCAATAGAGCTAATGGGTGTGCCAGGGCCTTCAGCCACTGCAGACAAACTCCAGATGCATGTGCCACCTTGTACATTTGGCTTATTTGGGTCCAGGGGAATCAAACCTGGGTCTTTTGGCTTTGTAGGCAAGAGCCTTGACCGCTAAGCCATCTCCCTAGTCCCATGGGTGATTTTTGACCTTCATGTACATTGTCATATCTGAGATGAAAGCTCTTTGCTTTGGGAAGATGAGGAGTCATCATTATTCATCCTCTGCTGGGCATTGCCCCATTTGTTTTCTTCATTCTCCTGAGTTCCAGCATCACTGGTCAACCAGTCACCTTAGAGACATCTGAGTCATCCCTTCCCTCACCTCTCACAACCACTGGCTTTCAAGGCAGATTCTGTCTTATGAAATGTGACCTGGAGTCATGTGTACCTTTCCATCCTTCCTGTTACCTTTTGATGTCAAGATCCCATTGCCTCATGCTCAGATTGCTTCCATAATTCTACCTCTTCCCCCTTATCATCATTAGATAGTCCCCCTAAACCACTCTGGGCTCCAGACATTTATAATCAGGATTTTTTTCAGCGTTATCTCACTTCCTTTCTTGTAGTAGGATGTATGTATTTAAGAGAAGGTATCTGAATGTCTTTTCCATCCCATCACCTTGTTCTTGTCTCATCCTAGCTCCTATTTCAATGTAAGTTCACATCCTAGACCCCTGTCCCAGTAGTTTCTGCATACTCAAATTCCATTCACTCCTCTTTCATTGCTCTGTGGGTGAGATGTCAGCTTATTATTGTGGTGTTTGCATGTTAGCTCTTCCCATCTGATGCACACGCAGACCCTGCATTGGCAGAAGAGAGCCCTTCATAACATCAGAGTCATCGTACATACAGCTCAGGTCCTAAAAAAAGGGGCAAAATAGGACTTCAATAATCAGAGTATGCTACAATTTAGAGGAGTAGAACAGGAAATTAGATTGTAAGCATCACCCAAAGATGAAGAGTAGAAACAAAACAAAACAAAAAACAACCACTGTATATGAATTGAAAGTAGTGAGGCCCAGAAGGTAGTTGGTTTGGGTTTGATTTAACTTCTCAGACCCAGGTGAATGTGATTATGGCTTCAAAAACAATGTGTACACTGAGGATGGAAAATGAGCATAAGACCCCATTATTCCTCTCCAATAAGAACTACCTGTGAATTTCCATCACTTATACTTGGAAAGTGTGAGTGCATAGGAGACACTTTTATGTAGGATATTTAAGTCTGCTCCTTGTGTAACAGGTTTCAGAAAATGCTAGAACAGCTTTTGAATTTCATAGTGAAGCCCTCATTCTTAAATCATAAGGTAATGGTTTTTTTTTTTTTTTTTTGAAAAATTACTGCCACTTTACATAACAACATGAAGATAACATACAGAAACTGAGCTGGGGAACGTGTTGGGACATGGTTTCTTCTGGCTTTGTATGAAACCAGCAGCAGGAGGTGAACATGAACATGGCTCTGCCTCATTCCCATCCAGGGCTGGTGACAGCTCCTGCTGTGAGCTGTCCATCTCCCCAGCTTGTTGCTTTGACTCTTGTGCAGTGCAGATGGGCACACCCTGATGCTAGACAATGTGACAGAAGGATTTCTCAACTAATGCTCTCTTGGGTTACATACACAGCGTTGCATCAGAGACCCAGAAATGCCTTTGAATTACAATAAGTACAAGAAAATGTTATCAAGTAGAAAACCAGAGTAAAGAATTGCTGTTGATTGCGTACTGGTGAGCATGATCTATTTCATTCTCCATCTGTTCTGTTTCATTTCCACATTGGGGGATCTGCTTGATAAACTTCCCAGAGTGCACCAATGGAGCTGGCTATGGAGCCACCCACATGTCTTGTCTTTTTCACTCTTTTCTTCTCCCTTTAAAATGGGCAGAGAGTGCTCGCTTCGGCAGCACATATACTAAAATTGGAACGATACAGAGAAGATTAGCATGGCCCCTGAGCAAGGATGACACGCAAATTCGTGAAGCGTTCCATATTTTTTTTTTATGGTAAATGGGAGAAAAAAGTGTTGAAACGGTTTTTAATGAGTCAGATATTTAAATGATGAATGACTAATGTAGTAGTGATAAAATAAACCAATAAATGATTGTTTTGTCATTTAAAAAATTTAAAAAAAAAAATAAAATGGGCAGAGGGAGTTGGGTATGGGTGGTGCATGCCTTTAATCCCAGAACTTGGGAGGCAGAGGTAGAAGGGTCGCAGAGAGTTCGAGACCATCATGAGACTACATAGTGAATTCCAGGTCAGCCTGGGGTAGGGTGAGACGCTACTTAGGAGAAAACATAAATAAATAAATAAATAAATAAATAAATAAATAAATAAATAAATAAATAAAATGGGCACAGAGCCTCTTAGAACTTTCAGATAGGGAACACTAAAATCTGCATCCAAATAATCTGTCATTTTTACAAGCTCTTACAAGAATAGTAACATCAGTTCCTGAGGCTGCTGACTTCAGTTGGTGCCTCCAATGTCTAGATCTAGAATTAAGAACATCATTTCAACTAATCTCCCCTCACTCACTGTAGTCATTATAGGCTCAGGTGAGACAGCCATTATGAGCCTGGCTGACCACATTTTCCCAAGTGACTGTTTCATTAAAACTTTCTTCCAAGCATCACCTGGAAACCTGGCCTACCAAACTTTAGTCATTTCATTCTGCCCTCACTCTTTAAGTTTTTCATTCTTCCTGATTAGGTCACATCATGTCCTTGGTCTTTGATAAATGAACCAGTATATTTTTAGAGCGAAGTAGACCGTATGGAAGAAATGCCACAGCACACAATATTCTCTCACCCTCTGGTCAGTTACCATTTTGTCATGGATTAGAATAAGAATGGCTTATAACATTATCACATTCTAAAATGTAAAATCTTTATTTATTTATTTAGGCATGCATTTATATTCTATGTAAGATTTTTATCATTGTGAGAGACAATGTAAGAAGAGCACAGACTTATCTAGATTTCCTGTTTAAACATAAGATTTATAGTCTGTTGGATACTCTAAGCCTCAGTTTCCATGTCTGTATGTTAGAGCTAACAATAGTACCTACATTTTAAAGTTTTTGTGTAAGTTAGATGAGTTCATAGTTCTTAAACATCCAAAAAAAATGTGCTTGGTACAGAGAAACAGCAACCTTATTGCTGGGCATTATTTTTTATAATATGTATATCAGCCATAGCGTTGTTGATTATCATTAAGATATTCTTGTATCTAATCATTAGTTGACAGATAAAGAACACTTGATTGAAGTTTCCCAACATGTATTCTTTTTTTTTTTAAATTATTTATTTATTTATTTGAGAGCGACAGACACAAAGAGAAAGACAGATAGAGGGAGAGAGAGAGAATGGGCGCGCCAGGGCTTCCAGCCTCTGCAATCGAACTCCAGATGCGTGCGCCCCCTTGTGCATCTGGCTAACGTGGGACCTGGAGAACTGAGCCTCGAACCGGGGTCCTTAGGCTTCACAGGCAAGCGCTTAACCACTAAGCCATCTCTCCAGCCCCCAACATGTATTCTTGCCATCACTACCTGTTTAAAGGGCACCTGTTAGATGTCCAAAGTGCTGGTGAGGAAAACCACGAGCACTCAAAACCATCAAGCCTAGAGGAAGGTGATAAGTATGTTAGAAACCATGAAGCTGGGAGACAGATCTGAGGTGGAGGTAGGCCCAGGAGCAAGGCACCCCATAAGATGAAGGTGGGACCTTTGTCCAGAATCTGTACTGGGGTTACATCAAGGTAAATATATCTCCAGTTGGAGACCATGACATAAAGCTCAGTTCTGAAGGCCAACTATATTTATATGCTTTAGAAACCAAAATCAGTGCAAAAATCCATGGTGGGCAACATATCAAAATTTAAAATAAAGTCAGGACCATCAGTATCCATTTGATCTTTTATTTTTGCTGCAGATTCCCATGTAGCCTAAGCAGCTCTGCCTAGAATATCAAGGGAAGTTTTATATGAAAGTTCGTTCTTAGCAGGAGTTTGTCAGGTAGACAATTAGCATCAACATTTCTTTTTTATTTTATTTTATTTTATTTTATTTTATTTTATTTTATTTTATTTTATTTTATTTTATTTATTTATTTGAGAGCGACAGACACAGAGAGAAAGACAGATAGAGGGAGAGAGAGGGAATGGGCGAGAGAAAGACAGATAGAGGGAGAGAGAGGGAATGGGCGCGCCAGGGCTTCCAGCCTCTGCAAACAAACTCCAGACGCGTGCGCCCCCTTGTGCATCTGGCTAACGTGGGACCTGGGGAACCGAGCCTCGAACCGGGGTCCTTAGGCTTCACAGGCAAGCGCTTAACCGCTAAGCCATCTCTCCAGCCCAGCATCAACATTTCTTATAGACAAACAACTATCATGGGTGGGAATATAGCTCAGGGATTTGACTCTCTCATCTGAAGGAGATGCTTATTGAATCTGCAGGGGGATGGGGCCAGTTAGTATTACCACAACTAAAGTTCTATGTTGGAGGTGATGAGAAATCATAGGAATATTTTACTAGATCAATTTTATTTAAAAATACCTGTGTATTTGTCTGTCCAAGCTCACTGGTAAGTAATATAATAGACACCATATGCAGTTGACATGTAAAGTGGAAACTATTCATATTTTAAAATGTGGTAATCCTGCATAATTTGGCTTTCTAAATATAAGCATTGTTAATATTTCAGAGTGCAGATCCTCAGACTTTTACATGCATGTATACATATACACAGCCAAGTTAGGACTACTGAAATCAGGTGACATTTTGCAGCAGAGTGAGTGATGGCTCAAGGGTGTAGAAGCAGGTGACCTGACTGGACAGAGAATCCTTCTTTGGAAACTCCCACTTCACTTTCCTTTCTAATGGTCTCTTGATTGTTCTGGAAATTGTTATAAGCTCTACTGTCTGCACACTTCTCTATCATAGTTATTTCCTCAGGTTTTATAATATTTCCTTCTCCAATGCCTCACTCTTCATTTATTTGAAATTCAGATTTCTTTTTTCAAAAAAAATTTAGAGAATTACTTTTTATAATTTATAGAGTCTCAATACAAGATTAGCCATGACTGTCTAACTTTGTACTGTCCACATGATACTAACACAACTTAGGGCAGATTTAAGGGGTGACATGCAGCTGACTAAAGAGCAAATAACACAGGAATCCCATGCTCTTAGCAGTAGTTTTCTCCCTCTCCAAGAGTACTGTCAGGTTGGAGCAAAGGACAGAGGTATTCACAATTTCCTGAGCAGATGTTCCCCCAAAATGATTTCATGGTTAAGTTGCATGTCCAGCGTAACCCAGTTTCACATAAACAAGTGTTTTACACTATAGCATGTAACACTCACTGCTGCAGTTTCACAAATATCAGAAGAATGAGGAATGTCAGCATCTCCCTACCTTGAAACTCTTCCTTCTATAGAAATATGCTGGCAAGGATTCATGATCACAAGAATATTCCTTAGGAATGGTATGGATTTATACCCTCAAGTTGCTTATAATCTGGTAATTTTAGGTTTTTTTTTTTTTGCAACTCTGGGAATTGAACCTAGGACCTTGTGCATCCTAGGATGAGTGCTCCACCACTGGGCTACATCCCCACTGTGCTCACATGAAAGGTTGTGTGTCAATGCAGATTTTAAAAGCTACATGTAGTTAAAGAGCGGTATTTGTTACCATTTTTTGCACTTAAATATTTACTGATTAATTAATAGAAAAATATGACAGTGGCACCAGGGCCTAGGCACTAAGCGTTAAGTACTAAGCACTAAATAAGACGCATTAGCAATGAAAACTACTGGATGCCTAGAAAGAAAGAAAGACAACATTGCTTTGAGTTAGGGTAATGAAGAATTACCCCAGACTTAAAGTCTGCTGGGAAGGGAGAGGCTGAGCACTCAGAAGGTAGGCGACATGAGGAGCAGCGGGAGGGGAGAGCGTGCTCCAGGACTTGGAGGCAGGAGCTCCTGCTAAGCATAGAAAGACTCATCTGACCAAACCAGTGACTTGCGGGAAGAGGAAGGCCATTAACTAGGAGCCATCGTGTAAGTGTGGACACTGGACCTGGAAGTGTGGATTTTATCCTGCAGTAGTAGTAGATGTGTGTGGAGTTACTTAATTTTGTGTTTTTCAACATGGGGAGTATAAACTCAAGGAAATCAGAAAGGGTTTCCTTTGCCATAAGTGCAAATCTACCCTGATGTTCTTGTCATTGGTTATATAAGTTACTAACTGTTTTGTAATGACCCTTTCTCTCCCAAATGAATAGCAGCAACAATGAATTTAGCCTCTAGTTCCTGTGGATTGGATTAGAGATTAAGGAGTGATTGAGCCAGCTTTAGGTTTTGGCAAAGAATTTCTCAAAAACTTGCAGCTAGGAGTTTGTCAAGGACTGCTGTGGTCTCACAACTTAACTGGGGTTAGATCTATTTGTAATGTAGATCTCACCCATGATGGGTGAACTGGTATTTACTGATGGTGGGAGGCCTTGGCGTCTCTTCACAGGGTCCTCACTATAAGCTGTGTGAGTGTCCTCATGACCTGACAGCAATCAACCCAGGAGACAACTGGGTCACAACCTGGCTTTTATGACCTACCTTACATTGTGGCAGAGCCTCACTTCTGCTTCATTCTCTCACTGGAGACAAATTACTAAGTCTTACTGGTATTTAAGGGCAATGGAATTGTCACCACCCTTTGAGGCAAAAATTCCAAAGATTCCATGAACACATTAAAAAAACAACACACACACACACACACACACACACACACACACTCAAACTAATAAGAGTCAAAGAGAGCTGTGTGAATTTCCCATGAAATGCACAGCCCATCATAGCAGGACCCCACTATGCTTTCCTGGCCCCCAGCTCAGTGCCTGTACATTAGACACACATGAAACATTTTTAAACTGTTTAATAGGTGAAGACATTTATTTTCAGAGACTTTCATGACAGACCTTACCAATGTTGAAGCCAAGATTTAATTTCATTTTACTATGCACAGCCTCTGTCTATTCACTATGCAATCTGTCATCCAGAATCACTCATGTCTATTAGATGTGCTCACCGTGCTGTTGGCACAGCTAACAAAATCACTCTCTGGAATATTGCCTGGCACTTAGTAGTCACCCACCAAATATTTGTTGAGCAAATGGATGAATTTGGTGCAACAATAATTGAGGTTAGAAGTGTAAAGAAGTCTGTTTAAATTTACTCACAAATCAATGGAAAACTGAGGAACACAGCTGAGAGTCCTGCCTCTTGTGGGGGGTATCACCTTTTTATGCTTGTTGAAAGGGCACCATGCTTACAGTTCAGAAGTTAGGCACTAAAACTATAGGAGACAAGGAACTCCTGTGGTTGGCAAAGCTTTATGTTGACATCATACTAAGACTTGATGTCAAATGAACAACTTTATATTGTGACCACATTGTTTGGAAGTGGAGGTGAAGTGCATGTGGAGGGGAGTGTTCCTGGAAATCAAGAACTGAATTAGAGGACCAGACCCTATGTTTTTGGCTTTTTGATTTATTCTGATCTGGGACACACTATGTAGCTCAGGCTTGACTCTTAACTTGCAGCAATCCTTCTTCAGCCTTTCATGTTTTGGGAGTAAAGTGTGAGCCACCACGCCTGTCCAGTTAGTTATTTATTCATAGACTTTTATTTATTAATTATTGTAATGTATACTTTAGGTTTTTTGTGTGCTCATTTGTTTTCACGACAGTGTCACACTCTAGCCCGAGCTGACCTACAGTTTGCTCTGTAGCCCAGGCTGACTTCCGACTCATGGCAATGCTTCTGCCTCAACCTCCCAAGTGCTGGGATTACAGGTGTGAGCCACAGTGCCTGGCTTTACATTGACTTTTATACTTTTCTAGCATAATTTATTTGGGTAAAATATATTGAGATTGAATATAACTACCATGAAAACTTTCCTCCCCTTCAGAGAATCCTGCTAACTTTGATTTGCCTTTTATAGATTTTAAGTGGCGCTCTAAACACCAGGAAAAAAAAAAAAAAACAACAACATAATTTTGCTACATGGCTTATATTTCTTCCAAAATCATTCAAGAGCTAAAGTCTAAAATCCTTATTACGTTGATTTATCTTTAGTCTTATGTGGAAATCTGGCATTAAGTCTATAATCCCAAGGGTAAACCATGGAGATAAGAGAAGTTCATGAGCGGGTTCAGTTTGGGGTCGTTATGAAGTCAGTGTTAACACAAGTCATGTCACCAAACCTCTAGAACAAGAAGCAGTCAAATTTTCTGCAACGATAGTGCAAATAGTATTTTAGCTCAAATAAAACCAAAAGCAAATGAACAAGGATGGGAGTAGGTTAATTTCAAGCACCAGCAAGGTTGCTTAAGGTATTAGGGCCATGGTTTCAATCCCTGTTTTATTACGTTGATTTCCACACACCTCGATATGCACACCCATGAGCATGCAGTTATTCTGAAACACATGCTCATCTGCTGCAGTACCACGTGGAACCCGGAGGAGAACACAGGGTTCTTGGATGAAAGCACCCATAATCAGGTTGTGGTAGCTCTAAAATCTATGACCTAGTCTATTATCAACTTCAACAGTGGAAGCAAAGAACTAAAAATGTAGGGTTATTTAGAGCAACAACAAGAGCTACAGCTTCCAATTGACAAATAAGAGTCTGAACTCTTAGAGAAGTAAGTAGAGCATAATGGTCAGGCCCATGGGCCTTTGGTCTCCATACTCAATTGAAATCCCAGCTCAGTCTTTGTGACCTTGAAAAATCACTTAACTTCTCTGTGCCTCAGGTGGGGATAATCTAGTATTGTTGAGGGAGTTAAAGTACGAGGATATAACCAGTGAAATAGCATCTGATGAGATAATTCATGTTATCACAAACAAGGAGGCCTGAATCTATATGTGCATGTCCTAAGTGGCCAATAAATAATTACCATGATTAGGAAACCTGCTCAGGATGAGACAGGTAGTAGGTGGCAGAGTCTCTGCTTTGAAACCAGTTCTTTGAGTGCATTCATTATATGTGTCGTGTTGCTACAAGAGCATAATGCCACAGGAGAAGAAGGGTGGGAAAATCATTTGCTTATTACACAAAGGGTATTGCATGTTTACTATAGATCATGTTTTAGCTGTTAATGACCTGATGTTTCAGGGGAAAAAAGAAATTAATGATTCTTAGCTTAGTCCTGTCAATCTAAATTATCCTAAGGTTTGCCAAAGGATACAAACTGTTCTCAGGTTTCTATACTTATGAACTGGATCATATATTTGAAATAGTGCCAAGAGAAAAACACTAGATAAAAACCCTCTTGCTCCTAAATTAATAATGCTGGAAAAAAATAAACTTGAAGAATGGCTAAAACTAATCCATCTGAGAGTGAGTGTTAACTCTCTAGTTGGTCCTGTCTTATGCCCTGGGTTCCATATTTATAAGTGGTGATCTGAAGCATCAAAGGTATTGTTGAGTGTTCTATGATTTAACCCTTTTCTTTATAAATTTGCTTGAGCTCTCCAAACTCTTCAGTGAGCATGGAATTAATGGGTGATTACATGGATGGATGGATGGACACATGAATGACTTGTGGATATGTTAAAATCTTTGCATCAATGATGCTTCAAAAAACAATTCCTTTTGCCACCAAATCTCATTCGAGGAGTCGTGGTGTCCCACCACATCATGCAACATGCAACAGTATAGTGATAAATGCACAATTGTATTAAGAATGTATGGTCTTTTGTTCCAGAAAAGGTGTCTCCATTCTCATTTTCTTTTCCTTAATAAAATCAATGTTGCCTCTTCTCATGTGTTAAAATTCTGCTTTGAGCTGATGACAAATAACTCCAAAGTAAGCCTCTGACAGCTTCCTTTCCAATCTCCCAGACAACTCATAAAAATGAATCTAATCCTGTCCAGTCCCCGCTATCAAGACCTAATGGTTTTTCATAGTTACAATAGCTTAATCATAATACCTAACAGAAACCAATTAAGGGACTGTGGGTCTGCTCTAAAGGTCTAACACATCTAATGCCTTGCCTTTACTTCCGTCAGCCCCCAAGTGGTCACTGTGATGGTGCATTGCATGGTGGAGTTGGATTCCGCATGTCATGAATCATCCCAAGCAGGAGACAGCAGCCAGGCTTTTTCAGTCACTAAATCCTGTCAATCTGTCCTTTCAGATGTCATTCAAGACTTCTCTCCTTTTCTGCTGCCACTGCCTGAGTTCTCATCTCCATCCTGTCTCTCACAGTGTAGTGTCATTTTGTCTGATTTCCATGCCTCAGCTCTAATCTTCTTCAGTTTATCTTTTATAATGGTGTCAATTATTTCCCAAGCACAAATCTATATTTCCCTGCTTAATAGTCTTCTGACTCAACATGATTTCCCAGATTCTATCATAGAACATTTAAAACTTAGACCTTCTATGAGTTGACCATTCCCTGCCACCCTTCCCCCAACTCTCCCCCTCTCACCCTGCCATAGCAGCCACACACATCACACTCTAGTTACTTCAGGTCAAATAAATAAAGGAAAAGCTGCTGTGGCATAATCAGTAGGATCTAGAACATTCAGTCATGTGAAATGCAGGAGCCTGTTTTGCAAGGTTAATGAAATGACCGGGTAAGCCAATTGATTGATATCTGAATTCAAGTTACTTCATTATCATGGGGTTTATTGTACCTCAGGCTGCTCCAAGGTATTCTTATATTCCTCTCTTTGCATATATTATTTCCTCTCTTTTTTATCATTCTCTTAGCTAGCTTCAACTTGTCCCTCAGAACTTATAGTAGGTACTGTATTCTCTAATGATCTCCACCCACTGTATTTAATACCACCAAATTGTGCTGGTTCTAAATTGCATACTTTAATTGTGTCCAATGTTCAACTCTATCATCACAAACCTTATATCCATAGTAATGGTTTAGATGCATGCTTGTCACTTTTGTCCTCCTGAACTCCCGCATCACCACTGTATAACCCACTCCATACAAATACACAGAGCTTGTCTGCCCATTTAAGTTTAGACTTTCAGTTTTCATATTTACATCTGTTCTTCAAGACCTACTCCAGTTGCAAGCATGTAGAAGAAATCTGTGATCTGAATGGAAAGCAAAGATCTGTGTTTGCATAAACCATTAAGATAAGGGCCTGATAATGCTTTCCAGACTGCTCAGTACTTCCTAATCCAATTTGGCCACTCATGGTCATTGGGTTCTCCTTTGTACACACTATTAGCAATTAGCTGATAATTAGAGAAAGGTAAGCTCTGCGGGTCTAGTCCCCTGCGTTCTTGTTGGCAGCTGGTATATTTCTAATGAAAATAAGCCTCACAGTTTGCTACACATGAGAGTATTCACTGGCCAGCATGCACACAGGCAGTCATATGACCCTCTTTATGAGGCTGGGCAAAGTCCCAGCTCTTTTTCCATGCAGGCATTCAAAAGAGTACATTGCTGGCAAAGTGTATCACAGGCGTGTGCAAGATGTGCTAGTCACAGAAGGTCTCAGCTCCAGGATCTCTTGGGCAGTGATGGCCATAAGATTGAATGGGATTCATAGGCTACCTGTCTCCCAGGGGAATCTAGGATTCCATGTTTCCTGAATCTTAGGCCCTGTCAATGCAGTGATGGAGAGGCCTTTACAACATTTTAGCCAAGCTACATTGACCAGCCCTCATTTCACAGCTATACACTTATATCTTATGGCCCTGGTGCTACTGAACACATCCCAGGGTGACTAAAGTCTAGGCAGGGGGAACATTATCTTGCAGAGTGCTGTTCTGGCTCTCCCTCACTCAGATTCAACCCTCCTTGGACTGCATATTCCTAATATGAGAACTTCAAAAGTTAGCAATAGCCTCTAGATTGTAGATTATAATTAGCTAGAAAATTAATGGGTAGTTGCTAGGTTGTAGGTTAAAATTATCTAGGGAATTTAGCCCACTTTACCCTGATATATATATTTTTTTAATTTTTTATTTATTTATTTGAGAGTGACAGACACAGAAAGAAAGACAGGTAGAGGGAGAGAGAGAATGGGCGCGCCAGGGCTTCCAGCCTCTGCAAATGAACTCCAGACGCGTGCACCCCCTTGTGCATCTGGCTAACGTGGGACCTGGGGAACCGAGCCTCGAACCGGGGTCCTTCAGCTTCACAGGCAAGCGCTTAACCGCTAAGCCATCTCTCCAGGCCCCTGATATATTTTTTTAAAGTGGCTAACAGAGTGGCAGGGGACATGGCTCAGTGAATAAAGCATTTGTCGTGAAAGCATGAGATTGGATCCCCAGGTCCCGTGTAAAGCTGGACACAGTAGTAACATGTGTGCAGTTCTTGTGTTCCTATGGTGCTCACAGTCTATCTGGCCTGGCATGTGTAGCTGCAAGCAAGAGACACTGTCTCAAATAAGGTGGAAGACAAGTGACAACGTCTGAGATTGTCCTGTGACCACCACATGTGTGCTGTGGCACTTGTGTGCGTGTGCACACACACACACACTAAAAAAATAATAATAAAATGAAATCAGTTATAAATCACCTGGGATGTTGGAATAATGCTTGGTCATCTGAACAAACATTTCTCTTTTATCGCAAAATATTCCCCCTTCCTTCCTCTCTCCCTGTGCTCACCATTGTCATATCACTGTCTCTTTGTTCTGCCTTCCATTGAGGGGCCCTGGCTTCTACTACCCTAACTGCTGTCTATACTGTATATGGTGTCCATATCATGGTCATGTCACTTATATTTTGGGTCCATCAATTCCTAATATGACTAATATTTCTCAAATACACATGTGTTTAAAGTCCTTATGGAAGTGGATTAATGTTTCATTGAACACTTTTGTCTTGCCTGCCCTCCTCTTCCTTCCCCTTCCTGCCCCAGTAACTTTAGTCGAGTTACTTATAAATAGAATGAGGAAAAACATCTATATAATGAATACACATCTGCCCAACTTACAGAAGAATCTTACCCTCATATACATAAATCTAAAGTGGAGACAAGACAGGATTATTACATACAAAAATAAATTCATAGAGTTCAGGTCTTGTTGAAATAAATTCATTATTAAAAATATTTGCTTTAAGTCTTAACATTTCTTGTACCCAAGAATATAGTATATCTTCTATGTATCACATTACATTTGATCTCCAAAATATCACTGTGAGGTAGATGCTATTGCTTCCTGCTTTGCCCTAAAGAAACACAATCAATTAGACAAGGTCATACAGTGGTTCAGTTGGACCAACGTTGGAGTCCAGGCGTGGGCTAACAGTGCACAAGTTTCCATTACAACTTGTTGTGAGAAGTATTCTGAAATCTTGATCTGGTTTGCTTCATTTTGATTTATTTAAAAGTGACTGCCCAGCTTCAAAGGAGAGGGAGTCATTGTCACTGGGATCTGGACTTCACAGCACAAGTTTCTTAGTCACTTCGGCCTGTGTCACTCACTCACTTATGCATTGGCCACTCAGTAGCAATTTTTTAAAAAAAAATTTGTGTTCATTTTTATTTATTTATTTATTTGAGAGCGACAGACAGAGAAAGAAAGAGGTAGATAGATAGATAGATAGAGAGAGAGAGAGAGAGAGAGAGAGAGAGAGAGAGAGAGAGAGAGAGAGAATGGGCACACCAGGGCCTCTAGCCATTGCAAACAAACTCCAGATGCATGCGCCCCCTTGTGCATCTGGCTAGCATGGGTCCTGGGGAATTGAGCCTTGAACCAGGGTCCTTAGGCTTCAGAGGCAGGCTTTTAACCACTAAGCCATCTCTCCAGCCCTCAGTAGCAAATTTTTGAGCTCCTTCACCAATCGTATCATGATAGACCTACACATGGTATGATGTATGCAAAAGCTTGGGCAGAAAGGCAACCTAACCTTCATGGAGAGATGTAACTGTCCATGGGCTCCTGAGGTCAAATGAGCACATCAGCCTTTATACAGGTGGAAAGTAATAGTTATGAGAGGCTTCTTTTTAAAATAATATTTTAGTTATTTATTTCAGAGAGAGAGAAAAAGAGGGGGGGAGAGAGAAAGTGGACATACCAGGGTCTCTAGTCACACAGCTCATGAACTCCAGATGTATGCGCCACCTTGTGCATCTGGCTTATGTGGGTACTGGGGAATTGAATCTGGGTCCTTAGGTTTTGCAGGCAAGCACCTCAATCACTAAGCAATCTCTCCAGCCCAAAAGTTTCTTTTTCAATCATTAAGGATTTCCATGAGGCCTTACAGTTGGAGAGTTTCAGTCTGGCAGTCCAGGTTAGGAGAAGATTGGTTTTGACCTTCACACCTATAATTCCTCCACTAGAATTTTACCTTTGGTTTTAAAGAATGGTAGGAAAATATCTGCAGCTATGTTGTTTCATTTGTATATTAGGACAATCAACTATTGTGACTGAGACTGACACATAAATTAAGTGTCTGAAATAATGTGATCTCTAAGCATAAAGTATGATTCACATGTGAAAATTGCAATCTTGGCTACAGATCAAAATAGTTTTTATTAAAAAAAAAGTAGAAAGGGAAATTTAATAAAGCTAAACATGGAATTCACAATGTTGTAACCATGCCAAAAATATTTTTATTTTTATTTTCCTGGAAGTGTTTAAGAAGAAAATATGCCTGGCAGTTAAAGTGAGGGCACCCAGTATTATCTAGCACAACCTTTGTCTCCTTTGTATCAAACTTCTTTACTAAAGACAACTGACCTGTCTTTGACGACGTCATATGCCCTACTATGCCTCAGTATATCCTCTGAGTTATGGCTTTAACCTCATTGTCACCTCATTCTACCATGAGTGTAATGTGCATATGACTCTAATAAGCATATTCTAGACAAACAGTAGAAGCAACATTACATGTCTTCAAAAGAAAACTCATTGTGATTTATATATTTTTTTAATACTGTTCGGGCAAATTCCTTCCTCATTGTTCATCACAAAGGGTCTTTGACATAAAACCTCTATCATGGCAAATGCAATCATGGCTTTCAGGCCACATGACACTCATAGCTTTTCACCTTTACTTCCATGACAGCATCAAGCCTTTGCACATCTTTGTTTGGGAGCCTGTTGTCTAGACCACTCTGATGCCCTGATGTCCTAGCCAGAACAATCTTATACTCTGTGACTAACTCTTTTCTGTATCAGACTTTGACATTATGCAATTCCCTTCCAGACTCTCTCCTCTGTGATGAGAGTCAAGATATTAATGACTGATAGTCAGTTAGTCCTATGGATAAGACAGGTGTCCAATATCTTAAGCATATTAGTCAACAGAATCTATTAACATGGCTTAAGTGCACACATCTCCAGAGAGTTATTACTGAATGCAAGGACCACCGCATGGCCAAGTAAGGAAAGAAATTTAAATTAGGCATGGCTTCCATCAGTTTTCAGATCACACAATGTGCACGTAATGATATCATAGAAAGAGTATGAGCTTCAGATCGCAAATCCTATTTAAAGTTTCAACTTTATTTACTTACAAATGTCACTGAGCTTTTATTACCTAAACCATAAAAGAGGAAATGATGCTTATTCCCTTGGCTATGTGAATAAGGCCATTTGTGGAAATGTATTTAAAGCATTAAGACACATTCTAGTTACATAGAGTTATGTATGTTATAATTATAGTGAATGAAAGAGACCCCTTGAGCAAACTCTTTTAGAAACAACAGATTTCAGGCATGCTAGAAAACTGCAAAAGTACTGGCATTAGCCAGGGGCTGTGTGTGGAAAGATGGGCCACAGACGTAAACATCCCTGCCTCAGCCTCTGTGATGGCACTCCACAGTAACACTGAGCCCTTTCCTTCCAGCACTGCTTTAAGATCATCATGCTGGAAGCTGTGGGGAGAAAGAAGGCAATTGCTTAAATGAGGAAAATGATCACCTGGGCTCAATTCCTGTGAACTCCATAGCACGATTATAAAAATTCTGCTATAAAATAAAAACAAAATGATTGATCCTAGTAGGTGGAAGAGATGTCCTATGGATGGAAGTAAGTTCAGAAGTAGAGACTTATCAAGTGTTAAGCTTTGAATTCTGTCCTGAAAGTTGGAGGGCTGCTCAACAAGGAAGGTTTTCAAATGCCAGGAAGAATGTAGCAAATCCCATGTAATACTGATCCCATGTACTTCATGTGACCACATGGGCACTTATGACACGAGAACCAGCTCTCATCTGTGCTTTGCATAACACTGTTGACAAAGTTATGTGAGCATATTACTTTGAGTAAGTGTAGTGATAAACTGTGTAGCATTATTAACAAGGATGATTCCAATAGTCTAGCAACCAGAAATTATCCAATGATCTTTTCACATTGGCTTTGTGTCAGACACTTCAACAAGTTGTCCTAGTGAGGAAAGGAATGCCCCTCCATTGTGAGTCTTGACTTCCTGACCCTCCTTCAATGCCATGCCCCAATGCTCTTGCTTGCAACCGCAGGGGCTTCCCTCAAGACATGTGCTTTGCATGTGCTTGCTTTGTGATGAGCCTGCCACAGAGTGAGGTCTGTTTGCAATCAGAACAACCCAACGGTTCCAAGTGATTCATGATTTAGGAAGAAAACTCAGCCTAAATGTGGCTCCATGCTTTTATTTGTTTGTTTTGCTGAGAGGTGAAGGCAAGAAGACTCAATTAAGAGACACTTTAATTGGAATTTTTCAATAAAAAATATGTACAGTGTTAAACTTACTGATTGGGTTCTATTTCCATACCTAGACATTGACACCACAAAATCTGGCTCAGCACAGAAAGCCAAAATCACTGATGAATCAAGTGAGTCTCACTCACCATGTTGACTAACTAATGGGAGAGTTTCCTAGCAAGGTTCCGGAAAAGATAAAAGATGTACAGTTCTGAGGGGCAGCAGAGGAGGGCTTAACTTAGAACATACTTCAGGGGTTACCTGGGACTCAGCACTGCTGTATATAAAGCCGCTGCTGCTTGGCAGGAAGATAATGGAGCATGAGGCAGAGACGCCGCAGGTAAGATGCAACCTGACTCCCCAGAGTTTCAGGCCATTGGAGGTGAGACAGAGTGGGTGTCCCTTGTGGTCACCGACTGGCCTGTCTTCCTCATGGGACTCAATCTTATGGTCAGTGTGTAAGCTTTTCTTTGTAAAAGGTAGATAACTAAGTTTTCTTTTTTAGAAGGACTAGGCCCATTGTTTCTTAGACTTACAAATATATTTAAAGCATTTTGAAACTTAAGAATGTATGTTCCGGGCTGGAGAGATGGCGTAGCGGTTAAGCGCTTGCCTGTGAAGCCTAAGGACCCCGGTTCGAGGCTCGGTTCCCCAGGTCCCACGTTAGCCAGATGCACAAGGGGGCACACGCGTCTGGAGTTCGTTTGCAGAGGCTGGAAGCCCTGGCGCGCCCATTCTCTCTCTCTCCCTCTATCTGTCTTTCTCTCTGTGTCTGTCGCTCTCAAATAAATAAATAAAAATTAAAAAAAAAAAAAGAATGTATGTTCCTTCTATGACAATCCTTACAAATTTTCTGACTCTTATAGTATCTACTTTGTGGATTTTTTTTTTGTTTTTGGCTTTTCTTTTTTGTTTTTGGTTTTTCAGGGTAGGGTCTCACTCTAGCTCAGGCTGACCTGGAATTCACTATGCAGCCTCAGGGTGGTCTCGAACTCCCGGCGATCCTTCTATTTCTGCCTCCCGAGTGCTGGTGTGCCCCACTACTCCTGGCCAAAGTAGTTTTTCTTTATTTTCTTTATTTACTTAAGAGAGACAGACAGACAGAAAGACAGACAGACAGACAGACAGACAGACACACACACACACACACACAGAGGCAGATAGAGACCACTTTGTATTTTTAAAAAAAATTCTAAAGAATTACATTAAGATATTTGTGTGGGGCGCTGAAGATCTAAACGGAGCTTTCAGATGTATGCAGTATTCTCCTAATTACCACAGGCAGTAATAAACAAACCTCACCCAGCAGTGGTCATAAAAGCCAACAACAATCCACGTCACATATAGAGACATGTAGTAGGAATACAATGAATGTGTGATGAGTGTACCTATCCCAGCCAATCCTATTGGTTTGTCTAAATTTAATTTATTTTCAACTCTCTATGTTGGACCTGGTTCCATCAGCATATTTTAACGTTGAAAGCCTCTTGCCTAGAATTTAAAGTTTGGTTTTTTTTTTTTTTCTCATTTCCCCTAAACATGAAGTAACACAACATTTAGAACTGCACAGTCTTCACCTGGGGGAACAATGAAAGCCGTCTGGTGCATGCAGAGACGTGTGACTGTCTCAGGAACGATAGGCGAAAACTGGCAACTCATCTGTTGCCTCGAATGACAATGATCAGGGAAGCTGATGGATAGGGCGGGGAAAATTGGATGGAGAGATACGAACGGCTTGTACCCTCACTTCATCCCACCCTTGAGCCTGCTAAGCGGGCAGCAATGAAGTGACAGCAGTTGTGACATTTGACAAATGGAGATCACGCCTGGCTCTCAGATACCTCCCCTCTTTCTTCTCTATGATTTGTCAGTTTTCTCTGGGTCCAGCACTGAGGATGTGATACTGAATCCTAACTGTTTAGTAAGGCCTTCTCACGTACGTGATTTATCCTTTCAGAGCCACAAAGGAAGTGCTTTGATTTCCAGCTTCTTTTTAGTTTCATGTAGGTGGTCACATTTGTCTCAAAGAGATCCATGCCAGAATTCTCTCATGGGTGATAGCACAACTCTCTGCCTCTTTCACCCTCAGCCCATGTCTACATATATGTTAGTTAATTAGTTAATTTATTTGTGTGTGTGTGTGTGTGAGAGAGAGTGCGTGCATGCACCAGGGTCTCTTGGTGCTGCAAATGATCACTAGATGCATATGCCACGTTTTGCCTCTAGCTTTATGCGCGTGCTGGGGAATGGAGTGTGGTCTGTCAGGCTTTGCAAGCAAGTGCCTTTAACTGCTGAACCATCTCCCCACGCCCCTGTCTTACATAAAGCTGGGAAGAGAAGATGGAGGAGTCAATCTTGGTGACTGTATCTCAGACAATGGAGCACCTTCTGCTTTTTGTCATATGGTTGGTTAGTTAGGCTAAGAGAGTAAAAATCATCTGCTTACCTGAGACTTTGAGGCCCTCGTCGAGGCCACTGAACAGTCATAAAAAAGGAAGAAGGGAAGTGTGCTGTGCGTCTTATCTAATTCACATGCCAACTCCCATAGCTAGTTCTCTCGATGACTCTACCTGTGGATAGGATTGAACTTCATTGCTGCCATGGGACAGTCCAACCCTAGAAGGAAAAGTTCTCAATTAGGAACAGAAAGTCATTGCTACAGTTTGCTTTGCCACCTGGTGTACCTCATAGCTTCCTCTTTCTCTCCCTCATCCTCTCCTCTGTCCTCCCTGCCTCACCTTCACCTTACAGGTAGGAACAGTCATAGTTCTCTTTGCCAGAAACAACTCCATGCTATGGACATAGAACAAGTTCTTTGCATGAAAGGATTGAACTGAATGTGTAAATGAGTAAAAGTGCTGTGCTGTGGTGTGCACACACATGTGGGCACACTGTCTAGGAAAAGAAAATAGGAAGGAGATACTTGCCAGATGGAATTGCACATTACCCAGAGTTTAAAAAAATTTAAAGGTATTTGAAGAAAGAATTTCCCATGCCAGTAGCAAGAATCCTATTATGTCACCTGTGTGGTGAAATATGAGGAGTCCACTAGGTCCATATTCCCTCCAGCTGGCAACCTGGGAGGACCAAGGCTGGACATGATGCTACATGGTCTTGGGTTAAGTTTCTCCTCAGCACTGTGGCCATCACAGACCTAAGTTTTCCAGTGAAAGGCACGGAACTTCAGGGGGAGGACATGGTATGGCTTCTTATGGCTTTCACTTTTTAAAAAATCTTAAGAAATTTCAAAGTAAACCCACATCACTAATAAAGCTCTATCACTTTCCAGTATGTGTGAGAATGTTTTCAAAGAGCTGCCAGCTGACTGATGGCTAACTTGTTGCTTCAAGTGTGAGGGGGAAAGATCCTGGGAATTGACTTAAGGAATGAACACATTTTCCTGTTAGCATTTCCAGGTAACCACTTGATAAATCTGTAATACAGTAAGTTATGTTTTGCTAATCTGCTGAAAAGGTTTGTAAGGGTTAAGGGCGTACTAGTAACTAAGAAAATCAGTCATTGGCAATTCTTTGTGATGGTCCCATAATTCTGTGAAAAAGGCTCTACTTGGTAGATAAGGCCAGGCATGGTGGCACATGCCTTTAATGTCAGCACTGGGGAAGCTGAGGATCCTTGTGGGTTCAAGGCTAGCTTGAGACTACATAGTAAATTCCAGGTCAGCCTGGGCTGGAGCAAGACCCCATTCAGAGTGACTGAGAGTTGGCAATTAAAATCAACTTGAAAACATATTCATCAATAATTCAAAAGCAATGCAAATAAATGGCACATATTTTCCAACAACAAGAAGCCTGAAGGAGCAGGAGTAGCACTTGAAGGAGTTAATTGGGCTTGGCAATGGGCTAAACACCATAGCAGATGAAACGCAATGGGAAGACGATGGAGGTAAAATATAATGAACAGTTTGGAGTCCTGAATCTAATGAGCTCTGAATTAGCCATTTCTCTTAGGAACAGCGATCCCTGCTAATATCATAATAAACAAGGCAAGAAGGATGGCAGAAAACCAAAAATGAAACACGGAGGTCAATAAGTTTCCCGCAAGACTTGCAAAAGGCGGGGTGGAGTTTATTAACTTAGAGAGCATTGTAATAAAGCTACCCTTGAGCAGGCTTGAAGGAAACACAGCCTGATAATAAGCCTTCTCTGGTTCTTCTGTAACTAAAACCGTCTAATCGTGGTCTAATGCAAATCTTCTGCATCATCATGAAGAAGTGTGAAATACTGTAACCACACTGCCTTGCATAAAAGTATCATCACAATCACATCTATCTACTATCAAAACACTATCAAAATAACATGTATCTAGTATGCACCCTCATCAAACCCTCACATTTTCATGACATATTAGACCCAGTCATTATTTTTGTTACTGTTTCACAGAAACTAAGCATTATCATGAAGGCCCCTGTATAAACTCCTTAGATCCCATCTTCTTCCTCCCTTCCCATCTCCTTGTTTTCATTCAGAAGGGAACGGCTCTTCATTCCATGTAGCATATTCCAATGTTTGCTTTATGTTCTTGCTACATACCAATATATCTGAACACATTATTTGGTTGTATTTTATTTGAGACTTTGTAGAAATTTTAGACTCAACATTATATACATTTTGTTCAGTAATATATTTTTTTAGACTTATTTCCATTGATTTTTTTTTCTTTTTTAAAATTTAATTTATTAGTTTTCTTTTCTCCATTGATTTTTAAAAAGTATTTTATTTATTTGAGAGAGAGAGTGAAGCAAGAATGAGAGAGAGAGAGAGAGAGAGAGAGAGAGAGAGAGAGAGAGGGAGGGAGAGAATGGGCATGCCAGGGCCTCGAGCTACTGCAAATGAACTCCAGATATGTGCGGCACTTCATGCATCTGGCTTTATACAGCTACTGGAGACTTGAACCCAGGTTGTTAGACTTTGCAGACAAGTACCTTAACCACTGAGAAATCTTTCCAGCCCCTTCATTGTTTTTTTTTTTTTTCAAATTATACATATGTCATGCATAGATATATTCCTACTTGTCCATGGTATTTGGGTGAGCATTTATATTCTTTTCAATTTATTATTAAAGCAATATGAATAGACATTCATGTGTTTTTGTGCTTTTTGCTAAGATCTACCCAGAGAATTAGGCATGTCTTAAGTTGTATAGAAAGCAGCCACACACCTTCCCTAGTAGCTTCACCAATTTACTTTTCTCTACCATAAGGCGAGAATTTCCCCTGCCCTTTACTCTCTCCAACACTTGGTGTTATCGCCTTTCATTTATTTTTTGCAGTCTGGGGGTGCAAAATGGAATCTCTTGGTTTTAATTTCTCAAAAGTTTTTCCTTTTTAGCAAAATCTTTTTTTAAGGAAAAATCTGAAATATCAATTGTTATGCTAATGTAAGATTTGATTTGCTTTGAAGGGTACAATTTAGAAAAATACCACCAAGGAGCCTTACTGTTTTTTTTTTTTTTTCCTTCCTTAATGAGGCAGTGACTTTGATAAAAAGTAGTTTTGCTCAGAGCAAGGGAGAAGGCCAGTGATATGTTGAGGGTTATACAGCAAGCCATGAGTCACATAAATTGTTTCTTTCCAATTGGCAGAGGTTTTGGTAAGGGAATCTCTGGTTTAGCAGAAGAGCCAAGTCTGACAAGAAAATGGGGCTGCTACCTGTCAACAGTGCTGCTTGAAAGAAAAGGTTGTGACACACATTTTTCCACTGGCAGGTTGTCACATGTCTCATTTGCAAATAGAATATAAATACCAGAGATCTAGAGAGCTGGAATCTCAAACTAAAGTGCAAGCTGCCCCCGTGAATAGACCATCTGTTGATTAGAGAAGTTGCTAACCTTGGGCCTCGATGAAACTTCTACTTTTTTTCCCCCCTGAACAATGATCTCAGCAATGTGTTTCATCAGCTTTTATTTTACACTATAAGATACAAATTTCCCTGCGCTAACAACTGCTTGGGATTTCCAAATGAAAACGTCACTGAAATTCTTTCCACCATATCATTGTTCTTAATGGGTTACTGAAATCACATTTTTATTCTCAAACATAATTTTCATCCTAGGTGCTCACTGCCTTAACATGCTAATATCCTTGACAGGAGATTCTCTCACTGGTAACAGTGTGATGGATGAGTAATCCAGACTTTCCCCCTGGTGTGAGTGAGGAAATTGACCCAAGATAGAGGGCCATCGAGACATTGTAAATCATTTGCAAAGCCAGAATTTAAAGGACACTTTCAACTCTTAGTCCTCCCTGCCACTTCATTCATGAATAATTTTTGCTGACATATCCCTGATAACTCATAACCCAGTTTTTCAGAAGGGAAAAGATATTGGGGAGAGGACATTTTTTTTTCTCTGAATACCCCTACACAATTCCACAAGCTATTTCCCCCTGTTGGCCAGTATTCTGCACAGTCATTTCATCAAGATAGTGCCCCAGTCGGCACCTCCCATCTCTATCTAAATAGTGAGGGATCTGCATGCTCTGAGCAATGCAAGGAACTACAGAGAAATGTGATTCCCACTGATGATCAACCTCTCCTGACACATGCAAACCTATGACACAGGTTACTGGGCTGAGCTTTGCTTGTTCCTGAACTCGTTCGCTCTCTTGATTTCTCTCTTACTTTATTTTTTTCTCTACTGTGGAGCACATGCTTTTGTAAGCCTCCTCAAATCCTCCTGAAATGAAACTCTCATGGCTAAGCAATGTCATAGGTTTTGCACAGGGACTTCCTCAGATAGCAAAGCGCACTGCTAAGGTGCTTACTGAATAAGCGCATATGAGTCTTGTCAATGAGGCATCACTTGACAAGCAAGTTTTAATAGGTAGAGAAGTGAAACCAACATATTTTCTTATGTAAGAATTTCTTTTTGTGGTGGGAGGAGGGCAGTAAACAACTGCCCAACTAGCTAGGATGCTGGGATATTTGAGATAATGGACTAAGCACTACCTCACTGTGCCCTATGGGATATTTGTATCTAGGACATTATTACATACCACCTTTAAAAAAAGCAAGAGAAAAGGGGGAAAAGCCTCTAATCGCATATATGTAAATATGGAATTAACTAAACTTACTCATTTTCTTTAACCGCAAAACTTTCAAATGTTTAATATGCAAATGTATTCTGAATTTCCCAGAATGGGAGCTAGAGTTTAGTTTCCTAAACTCTTTGGGCTCCTGAGCCCGGATTATGGAAATCCTTCATACTCCTCCACTCTCCATTCTCCTAAACCCAACATCACATTGGAGATCAGGGGAACAGAACAGGGATCCTTTCCTCTCAGTTCAGGCTTTATACTTTAGCTGCCTAGACCCGTGGATGATCTGCAGTGCAGTTAACCATTACTGAGCATTTCTCCCCATTCAGAGAAGATGCCATGCCATAGGGGGGTCTCCTCAGGTGTGTCCCTGCTTTGCTAGAGGCCATCTAGAGTTGCTGGATCTGTCGAGGGGACAGTGGCTCAAGAGAGCTCGCTGTAGGGCTCAGCACAGTGGCTCCCAGCCCAGGTACCAGCTCTCTGACATTCCCATTGGGACAGTCATGCTCGGTGTGGGTACCGCCTTCCTAATTCAGCCCTGTCCAGAGGCCAAAGGGCATTTCATTGTTAAATGTGTCCAAGAAAATTAGGAGACTAAATTAGAGTGAAGGAATATCTCACTGTGAAGGAAGTAAGAAGCTAGGGTTCCTTTCTTTTTAAAATCATTTTTTTTAATTTTAATTTTTATTTCTTCATTAGAGACAGAGAGAGGGGAGGGAAGGGGGGAGGAGAGAGAGAAAATAGGTGTGCCAGGGCCTCTAACCGTGGCAAATTCTAGAGACATGCATCACTTTTGTGAATCTGGCTTATGTGGGACCTGGAGAATCAAACCTGGGTCCTTAGGCTTCGCAGGCAAGCACTTTAATTGCTGAGCCACCTGTCTAGCGCAAAATATTTTTATTTTTATTTTTTTATTTGAGAGAGAGAGAGAGAGGCAGATAGAGAAAGAGAATGGGTGCACCAGGGCCTTTAACCACTGCAAACAAACTCCAGAAGCTTGTGCCAACCTGTGCATCTGACTTATGTGAGTACTGGGGAATTGAACCTAGGTCCTTTGGCTTTATAGGCAAGCACCTTAACTACTAAGCCATCTCTCCA
The DNA here is from genome assembly GCF_020740685.1 of Jaculus jaculus. Taxonomy (NCBI): domain Eukaryota; kingdom Metazoa; phylum Chordata; class Mammalia; order Rodentia; family Dipodidae; genus Jaculus; species Jaculus jaculus. The sequence goes on from NC_059105.1 coordinate 25,513,526, forward strand.
ACCCCAGGGTTCCTTTTTTTTTTCTTAAAACTTTAACTTAGATGGATGAGAATACACATGGTCATTTTAAGACCCTCTCCACCCCTGCTGCCCAAGCTGAGCAGAAACAACCTTGCATTACAACTTACTCTCTCATTTATAAGCCTTCTTACCTCATCCCAATGTGGACTTCTGGTATACCAGGACAGCTCCCTGTCACCAGAGAAACCTTCAGCCTTCTGAACTTATGGACTTGGGTCTGGTCCAGTGCCACAGTGACTCTTAGCAGGTCATAAGAAGTAAAACATTCCCCGTGGGGGAAAAAAAAAGTTATAAAAGCAAAAAACTCTCTTTGTTCTCCAGGAACTGACGCCATCATCTGACTTCAGTGACTCTGCCATGTTCTTTGGTGGCATAATAACCCACCTCTTGCTCTCCTTCCCCTCAAAAGATCTTTACCTCTACCTTTTGTCCAAACCAGCCCTTGTTTTCAGTAAATCTTTCTGCTCTTTTTGTATTTTTTAAGCTTATTTTTATTTATATATTAGAGAGAGAGAGAGAGAAAGCAGACAGAGAAAGACAGAGAATGGGCATGCCAGAGCCTCCAGCTGCTGCAAATGAACTCCAGACACATGTGCCTGGCTTTTGTGTATCTTTTATGTATCTGGCTTTTGTGGGTCCTGAGGAATGGGACCTGGGTCATTTGGCTTTGTAGACAAGCGACTTAACCACTAAGCCATCTTCTCCAGCCCAATCATTTTGATTCTTTTTTTTTTTTTTTATAAGATGCAGAATGGAAAAAAAAGTTCATTTTCTGTTTGAAAAATGGATAAAACAAGAAGATATGTTAAGGATGAAATTGTGAATATTCATAACTAAAAGAAAAAGCTACAAAACAAAATGTTAGTTGTGGTGGAACCTATCGAGAAGGTTCCTGAGGGCCCATTCACCTATGATGAACTATGCACATGTTTGCCAAGTATTTTGAATAGTGTGGATGAGATTGCTATTTCACATCTCCCCAGCTTCAATCCACATGGGAGTTTCTTATCTGCCATGCAAGTTTCTGTTATGTCTCCCAGCCTTGAGTCAAGATGTTTTGTTGAAAATTTAAGTAGATCAGGCCATGGCCTTTGGAATTCATCACCCAACAGGAGAGAGACATATTCTGTTCTGGATCCGTGCAGTGGGATTGCAGGGCCTCCCAGGCTGACTGCCAATCACATCGTACTTGAGGGTCAGAGGAGCAACAGTCAGTGGGATGGCAAGGTCTGAGTCTAAATTGCCTTCTAAAAATACCCTTTCCTCTTAAAAACTGATAGTCATAATAAGTAAAAGTTATAAAGAAGCAGGAATCTTTTTTTACTTGGTCTTGTTTATAGCCAGTTCCAACATTATCTCCACTTTTTTTTTTTTTTTTTTTTTTGGCAGCAACTGTGAGTGGTGTGTGTGTGTGTGTTCCCAGCACTGTAGGACACCAGCCCAAATGACCCAAGGTCTGTTCTTATTCTGTGTGACTGTAGCCAGTGCCCTTGCACTATTATACACAGCAACATTTGTCTTTGTTTTGTTTCTTCAATGCTGGGGATTGAACCTAGGACCTTACGCATGCTAGACAACTGGTTTCCCACTGAGCTAATCCCTCAGATGTCAACCTTTGAACATTGGACCGCCTTGCCTTAAGGATTAGGCATCTTGCCTCAGTTCTCATTGCCAGCTACAGTCTACATTTTGCCAATGAATTTGAACTTGGAAGAGCCTCTGTCCTATGAAGCAAGACTTGCCCCAGGGAGAATTGAGAAGAATGTGTCATGGCACCACACCCACCAAGCACACTGTAATTGAAACACTACGCCAGTTGATACAAGTACATATTATGAATTACTAGGCAGAGAGACACACCAGGAAATACTCCTAACCACTTATTGGCAAGGTGTGGAGATGAGAGGCCAGGTTGAGCAGCAAAGCCTACGCCAGTCATTCAATAGCAGCCCTATGAGCAATGCCACTCAGAGTTCTGTGGGCCCGTCCTCCTTACTGTTCACAGTACCTTTCACGAGCTTTACCTAATTGATCTTCCCTGTGCCCTGCAAGCCAGCAAGGCCCATTATCCTCGATTTTGTAGATGTAGAAATAGAGATTTAGAGAGATTAATTTACCTGCTGTGATTCAGTAACCCAATAGCAAAACCTGACATGTACCTGTTTCCCCAGTTCCTAGGCTGTTCACTCTAAGATACTGATACATACTGGACAAAATGTTGTCATTGTCAGATATCATGTTGTGGCGGTCAGGTTCACACTGCTGGTAGAAATCACCCAACCAACAGCAGCTTGCTGGGGAAAAAAATAGGTTTACTTTGGCTTATAGGCTTGAGGGGGAAGCTCCATGATGGTAGAGAAAATGATGGCATGAACAGAGGGTGGACATCACCTCCGGCCATCATAAGGTGGCCAACAGCAACAGGAGAGTGTGCCAAACACTGGCATGGGGACACTGGCTATAATGCCCATAAGCCTGTCCCCAACAACACACTACTTCCATGAGGCATTAATTCCCAAATCTCCATCAGCTGGGAACCTAGGCTTCAGAACACCTAAGTTTATGGGAGACACCTGAATCAAACCACTACATTCCACACCTGGTCCCCATAAACTGATAAACATAAATGATAGAAAACACCATGCATTTAGTCCAACTTTCAAAGTCCCCACATTTTTTTTTAATCAATCCTAATGATGTTTAAATATCCCCATAACCAAGGTCTTTTAACTAAGTGATAATACCAAAAATCCCCCCAAAACCCATAATGACACAGAATAAACACTCACACTGCAAAAGATGGCATTGGGCATAGCAAAGAAATATTCAACCAATGCAAGATTTAAATAGGGCAATCATCAAACTCTAGCTCCAAGTCCAACAAGTCTAGTCAGTGACAAATCTCCAAGTCCAATAATTCTAACCCGCAACAAGTCTCTGGAGTTCCATCCAATTCTGCCCCTCCAGCTAGGCAACTCGCAGTCCTGGAAAACATCCAAGAGGAGCTAATGCATTTGCTTTTACCTGCTGCTCAGTGGCAAGAGAAGCTGCCTCCTCTTAGAGTACAACTTGGTGTTCCAAGTGAGGGCCAGCAGGGGTCATCCTCTGGGCTCCACGTATCAGACCAAGTTGGTATTATTTGCAGTTTTAATTATGTCTTAGCTATAACTGAGAACAAAATTTACTTGAAAACCACAGAAAAGTAAAAAGTACTTTAATGACTTTTGCTAATATATCTCTGAGAGTCATTTCCTGTCCCATATTTTCTTTATTCATAATTGAGCATTTAATTACCTACAAATGATGTTTTTCAAATGTGCACATCTCATTTATTCTTGTCATGGTGTGAAATACTTGTGTTTAACAAAAAGACAATATTTTCAGGATCAGGAGACTTATATTTATTTTGCCAATGTGACCCCATGTCTAAAAAGTTAAGAAAAATATACCATAATTGAGTAACTCCGTATGTTTCTAGCTTGAATTGTCTTTCCAAGACTTACCACACATGTCTTCACTGGAGTAAACACTAAATCCCAGGATGGAGAGATGGTGTAGCAGTTAAGGCGCTTGCCTGCAAAGCCAAAGAACCCAGATTCGATTCCCTAGGACCCACATAAGACAGATGCACAATGTGGTGCATATATCTGGAGTCCATTTGCAGTGGCTGGAGGCCCATTCACTATCTGCCTCCCTCTCTCTCTTTCTCTAAAAACAAACAAACAAGCAAACAAACAAAACTAAATTCCTTTCCTCTGTAAATATAATAATCCCAGGTCTTATTAAATAAATATTTAAAAAATAAAATATTTGGGCTGGAGAGATGGCTTAGCAGTTAAGCACTTGCCTGTGAAGCCTAAGGACCCACGTTAGTCAGACGCACAAGGGGGCACACCGCGTCTGGAGTTTGTCTGCAGTGGCTGGAAGCCCTGGCGTGCCCACTCTCTCTCTCTGTCTCTGACTCTTTCTCATTCTCTCTGTCACTCTCAAATAAATAAAAATGAACAAATTGGGCTGGAGAGATGGCTTAGCGGTTAAGCGCTTGCCTGTGAAGCCTAAGGACCCCGGTTTGAGGCTCGGTTCCCCAGGTCCCACATTAGCTAGATGCACAAGGGGGCCCACGCGTCTGGAGTTCGTTTGCAGAGGCTGGAAGCCCTGGCACGTCCATTCTCTCTCTCTCCCTCTATCTGTCTTTCTCTCTGTCTGTCGCTCTCAAACAAATAAATAAAAAATTTTAAAAAATGAACAAATTTAAAATATATATATAAATACTTATAATTTATAATATAAATTTATGATATAAAATTTTAAATATATAAAAAATTAGCTGGGTTCTGAACCGTTTTAAGAACAGCACAAAGAAACATGGTGGAAATTCTTTGATTTCACCATTTCTATAATCTCTGTAAAAGTCACCAAGGCAGCTTTCAGGATGCTTCCTCAGTCTAATCATGCCAGGCTGAGGTAGCTTTATCACTACCAAGACTGAAACATTTCTGTTTCAATAATACAATAAAGAAACCAGCACTTTAGATGGTGCCCACGAGCAGAGCACCATGCTCTGCGTTCACCATGGAAGTGCTGGGTAATCCTCCCAAAGTAAACATGGAAAATAAGGTCAAAAGGAAGGCTGTTTGGAGAACATTGCCACCTTCTTGGCCACATCAAAGGAAAAGGGCCAGGAGAAAGGTAAGTAGTAGTGGAGGGGGGGAGGGGGAAGAAACAAGGAGAAGGAGGTGGTGAGTGAAAAGCAAAGTTTAAAAAAACAGAGGAAGCCGCATGCCTTTAATCCCAGCACCCCAGGCAGAGGTAGGAAGATAACTGTGAGTTCAAGGCCACTTGAGATAAATTCCAAGTTCTGGGTCAGCCTGAGCTAGAGTGAGACTCTACCTTGAAAAATAAATATAAAAAGAAAGAAAAAGAAACGGAGGAAAAGGATAGGATGCAATGAAGGAAGAGGAAGAGAAGGAAGGGGGGAAATAAAAGGAAGAGATAATACAGGAAATACAAGAGAGAAAGAAGGACAAAGACTAGGTTAGGAAAGTCTAGCCTCTCCCGGGGACAGCAAATTATAGCCCATAGCCCAAATTCAGTGAACTGCCTGTTTTTGTAAATGAAGGTCTTGGAACATAACCAGGCTCACTGAACTCCACAGTGACTTTTGTTAATTTCATAGTATGATTGCAGAATTGTCATGGAGATAGTATAACCCATGGGTTCAAAGTATACTATTTGACTCTTATGAAAAGTTCACTATCTAATCCAGTACCTCTTGAAAGGTCATTGTTGGGCTGAAGAGATTTAGTGGTTAAGATACTTGGTTGTAAAGCCCAAGGAACCACGTTCAATTCTCCAGGTCCCATGTAAGCCAGACACACAAAAATGATGCAAGCTCAAGGTGGCGCATGCATCTGGAGTTCCATTTCAGTGTTTGGAGTCCCTGGCATGCCAATTCCCTCTCTCTTTTGCTCTTACTCTTTTGCATTAAAAGGCTAGTCTGTTGGGCTTGCCTCAAAAACAAAGACACAAAAACAAAACAACAAAAAACTCATTGTCTCCACATTTTCCCAAAAGAAGGAATCTAGTGTCTTAATATCAAACCTAACTGTTAAAGGACTTGTTTTCCACAGCATGCCAATCCCATGCTATCATCATACTTTATAAAGCAAATATCCAAGTAAACCTTTTACCATTATAGTCCTTGTTTTTGATGACTAATTTTGGATGAAACCTATGTATTCATTTATATCACTAAGGAAATAAAGGTTATCTATATAAGATAATTAAAATGTCACCTTTTTAGACTTTTTAATATTTTATTTATTTATTTGAGAAAGAGGCAGAGAGAGAGAGAGAGAGAGGGAGGGAGGGAGGGAGGGAGGAGAGAATGGGTACTCCAGGGTCTCTGGCCATTGCAAATAAACTCCAGATACATGTGCCACCTTGTGTATATGGCTTTACATGGGTACTTGGGAATTGAACTTGGGACCTTAGGCTTTGCAGGCAAGTGCTTTAACCACTGAGCCATCTCTACAACCCAAAATGTTACATTTTGAAGGGACCAAAATATCTCCTAGTATATCCGAAGTTGGCTGCCTCCATACTCACCTTGATTATAAATACAGTCAAAAGGAAGCACATGAAAATCATGTGAAATATATAACCTAGGTTTCAAAGGCCAAGAATTGCCTGAGTTTTCAGATTTCTAATAATCATGTGCTTATTTGAAAAGATTAGGGCTATTCTGCTTATATTACTTTAAAATACGTTGGGTTTGGTGTTGGGGAGATGGCTCAGTGATTTAGAGTACTGGCTGTGCAAACATAAGGGCATCCCCACAACAAGCTGTGTGCAGCCACACATGCTTATAATCCCTACACTGAGAGAAGTGGAAACACGGGGATGGTTGTGGCTGCCTGGTCAGCGAGTCCAACTGAAAACTGATGAGCTCCAGGTTCAGAGAGGGGCTCTGTCTCAAGGAAATAAGGGAGAAGAGCAATGGAAGAGGACTTGCTATGGCCTTGGCACACATGTGCATAAAAGGCATAAGCAATTGCATAGGCTACACACACACCATCCATGTGAAGCACACACCAAAAACTACAGTTAATTTCTTCCTGTACTTATTCATTCTAGTGGTTTGTGACTTCTCAAACTCTTTTCCCATATTAATTGACATGCTTAATAATCACATTGTGTTGTATCACAAGGATCCAATGTGAGTTATTTATTTTGGTTTTTCGAGATAGGGTCTCACTCTAGCCCAGGCTGACCTAGAATTAACTATGTAGTCTCAGGATGGCCTCGAACTCACTGAGATCCTCCTACATCTGCCTCCCAAGTGCTAGGATTAAAGGCATGCGAAACCACGCCTGGCTCACTGTGAGTTATTTTTAAAATACTCTAGCAAACATTTTTTTTTAGGTTACTTTTTTTCAAAGCAGGGTTTCACTCTAGCCCAAGGTGACCTGGAACTCGCTCTGTAGTCCCAGGCTGGCTTCGAACTCACAGTGATCCTCCTACCCCTCTCTGCCTCCTGAGTGCTGGAATTAAAGGCATGCAGAACAATACTCAGCTTCTAGCAAACATTCTTTAAACTGCTTTAAAGTATTTCCTTAGAATAAACCCCAGGAAGAATAGTCCATGAGGAATGGGCATTTTCACATCTTTAAATTCATTTTAGTAAATCTAGAAATATAAAAGAAAACATCCTCCAACCCATGGAAATGCTAGTTGCAGTGGTGAGGCTTATTTTGAGTTCTCAGTCTTACCCAAAAGGCAATTTCACAAAATTGAGTTATTACTACACCTTTAAAAAAATCTTAGGTTTGCATGCCATGGAAATATAATTATTATTTTTTACTTCCAGGTTACCTCGCACCCCGAAACCTTCCGAGTGCTGGATTCTTCCCGTTCCTCCAAACCCTCCTCTGTGACACAGACTCTAAGTGCAAAGACACACCTTATGGGCCAAGAGATCTTCTGCGCAGGAAGGGGATTAACGAATCACTATTTAAAGACAGGTAGGGGCAATTCCCAAGTAGGCTGAGCGCTTCTGAAAGGTCAACTCTGTTTCCTTATAACCTTATAGCCATTCTATAAATCCTATAAAAACAAAGATCCAGATATGGAAGAACACAGAAGCACCCATTGGAATCACCATGACTCTGTGAACTTGAACATCATCTGTTTTGGGTACATTATTCAAATTTTGCTTTTGAAGATGAGAGGTCAAGACAGTTTTCCTTGTCTTTCCTCAAAGATCCTCTATCTCTCTTTAGGTTGTCAGTGACACATTGCCCTACGACTCAATCACAGGTCTCAGGTATGTGCCATGGGCATCATCGCCAGGAAGGTGACACATTTATATTACCCTGCGCAGTCCTTCCAGATATAATAAAAACCAGGAAGTGCAAATAAGAAAATTAAAGGTCTCAAAATTCAAGGTCATAAAGTTGAAAGTACACATAATTAAACAATAACCTTTAAATGAGGTTAATGCATGTTCTATTTTATGGTTTGAGAAGCAGCAGAGGAGGGTAGACAGAAAATCTCAACCATTTACCAGTGTGGCCATTTACAGTCTCAATTTTCCTTCTGGGATTCTAAACCTAAAGAGACTCTCAGGAACCCACCTGGCTATAGACCTGAAAGTAGTAGAATAATCTTGAATCAACTCTGAGATAACTCTATTAAAGACTTTTTAAAGAGTCTCATGAAAAGATTAGACTTATGTACATGGCCAGAGACTTTTGGTTTTCAAAACTTGCATACTGTTTCCAAAACACAGTACAATTTCTTCTTCTTTTGTTTGTTTAGTTTTATTTATTTGAGAGCAGTGACAGACAGAGAAAAAGAGGCAGATAGAGAGACAATGGGTGCATCAGGGCCTCCAGCCACTGCAAAGGAACTCCAGATGCATGCACCCCCTTGTGCTAATGTGGGTCCTGGGGAATCGAGCATTGAACTGGGGTCCTTAGGCTTCACAGGCAAGTGCTTAACCACTAAGCCATCTCTCCAGCCTGTACCATTTCTTCTTTAATGCCATCAGAATGATTTTAGCCATCAAATAATGCGGTTGCTATTTTAAAAGACAGCAGCTGCAGCCTGCTTAGCATGAGATGTAAACATGTTAAGAATTGTCATGGGAAACAACCCGAGACACATAATTATTGTACTGGGTTGCTAATTCTCACAGGTTTTGTTATTTCAGTAAGTTAATAGGCCTTGATGCTTGGAATGACTCTGATGTTCACTCACTTGTTTATTAATTTATTCAACAAATAATGATTGAGATACTTCCATAGGTCAGACCACATTCCAAGCACTGTGATAAAGAGGTGAATATGACAAATTCTTTACATTTCTGTTAGCTGCATTCTAATGTAAGCAAGGGAAAGCCAAGAAAAGAAAAAAAAGGAGCAATGACATATAACTAGTGTAATGACATATTTGGTTAAGAGGTAAAAGCTGAAAAGTAGGGATTTTCTAGAGAGGAGAGAAGGCTGGATGGTGACGGTTTGGCTGAGATCAATACAGGCAGGTAAAAACCCTGAAACTGGAAGGCAGCATTACAGACAGCACAGCAGCTGATTCTGAACTAGGGACACCCAGCCACCCAGGAGCACAGAGTCAGCTAATAGGGCTGGAGTATAGTGAGGGCTGAAGGGACTGGTAGCAGAGAGTGTGACAGGGGACACAGGAGACAGAGCACATAGGATCCATCATGAAGGCAGGGGTAGCGGATTCGTATTGTGGGTACAGCGAGGAGCCACTGGGAAGCTATCAACAGGGAAGTGACATGTTGCGAAATTAGCAAGCATTAGCTCAATGAGCACTAGTGTATGCTGTGAAGATTGAAGCCATGTAGAGCCCACATCTCTCATACAATCAGTGCAAAGGGGAGAAGCAAGAATAGCATTCTATAGCTGAGACCTATAAGAGTGAATTAAATATGATTTGTGCCATTGTTCTAAAAGGGGAAGGAAACTATTTGAAAATACTAAATCAATAATGGAAAATAGTACACTGAAAAGTATCAGGGGATACTAATACAACACTCTCCATAATTATAGCAGAAAGGGAGGGAGCTTTCAGTGCAGTAACATGGACCCTTCCTGAAGAGCATGATTTGACATGAGCATTAGTGAGTATTATAGGAAATATAGAAGGCATTAACACATATCAATTGCATATTGGATGACTTCCACCTGGGGTATCTATGTGTTTATTGATGGCTTCTTTCTTTATATTTCTTACCCCTCATGGAAGACCTACCTATGGAGAAAATAGTTATTTCATCTATCCAGTATGTAAGTGTACTTCCTCCTAAGGGAGTATTTTCCTATGGAATAGTATGGAGATTCAAGCTCATAAGGGCGAATGAGATGACAGCTGGTCGTGTCTGCTCTTCTTTGTTTGATTCTGATCTCTAGGTACTTAGTCCAAGCTATGTTTTGATGTATACCCAGTACTTTTTTTTTTCTGAACTACCAAGTAATTGGAGCTTAATTTAGAAAATTATGCACAATAATAAAAGCATATTAATGATATTTCCCACCATGCTATTAACTTTTATGCTTTATACAGCCATGCAATGAAAGTGGCACCTGCTTACTGGGTAAACTATTCCACTGCACTGCTTCCCTCTGGTGAAGGGAGATTTAGCAGCACAGCCTCATTAAGAAACCAAACAGCCTTCCTTTGCTGATCTGTAAGTGAGGAAAGAAATGACACTTTTGGTCTCATCAAAAGAGGCCTCCTATGTTTCCTTTAATAGAATGTGCTTCTGAGAGACAGAATCACACTGAAGTCACTATTGGATGGCCAGCAGCCTAGTGTTTTTGCTTTTGGCACCAGTCTTATGTTATTAAATTCATACTTCTCTAGGCATTAGCTTCAGGATGAAGGGCTTTAAAGGAAATCCAACACTGAACTCAGCACCAACTCTAACTTGCTGTCTGAAAAATAGAAATGATTACCTTTATGGTTTCCTTGTTCTTTCGCACAATGAATGGTTCGACAACATAGATCTTACCTTTGTCCTTCCTCCCTACATGGCCTCTAAGAATGCATCACACAGTGGGAACCCATGGCTGTGCCATTGCTCACACAGTGGGCACGGGCCAGAGATCATCCCCCAGAGCTCACAGGGTCATTATTTGGAGAAATGATTCAGAATTCCTGCAGATCTTGGGGGATCTGCTCTTATGGTTCCACTGTATATTCCTGTTAATATTTACCCACAAGCCATTGTTATTAAATGCACACCTCTACTCCTATTGGATAACCCCTGTAGAACTTGAAAAATAGCTAATCTGATTTCATTCAGGGCTTATTTTGTAACACTAAAAATATAGCTGAGTTTAGAAACCAATCTGCAGCTATTGGAAACATGAGACTAGTGAATACAGAACAGGTATCTCTTTGGCTGCAGAAACGAAACAGAATACAGAGCTCTTGTCTTGTTTTAATTTCAAACTATAACCATTTAACTCAAACTGGTGTGGAAGGAAAGGTTAGAATTCATTTATCTAAGAACAGACTGGAAGAATGCATTAGCTGCCATGCAGGCCAACTTGTTCAACCATTCCAAGAGAACACGTTGGCTGCTCACAAGGTACTCCAGACTGAGCACATAACTGCAGATGCAGAAATGAAGAAGGCATGGCCCATGCTCCACAACAATTTACAACCTGGTAGAAAAGAGAAAGAGAGACAAGATAACAGTTAAATTGCCATGCCATGGAGTAAATGTGATGAATGTTTGTTCTGAGAATTCCCTATGTCCAGAACATTAGACACAAATGGTGAGTAATTACACAGCTTCCTTAGCACATTGTGCCTGAGAAACATGGACCTCACTGCTGGGTATGTTGCTAGAGTGGAAGTAGATTTAGGTTAGAAGATGTCAGGAGAGTTCTCCCAGAGACTTTTGAAAATATGCAGTCAAGGGCTGAGTATATCACTCAGCACTTGCCTGGCATATGCAAGGCCCTTCCTTGGTTCAATGCCAGGACTACATGTACACACACACACACACACACACACACACATTAATAATAGTGAGGGTACAGTATGGCTGTTAGAATAGCAGATTTATTTAAAGTAGGCCTTGGAGAAAGAATCCCAAAGTGCAGTGAAAAAGAAAAATAAATGGAGGCACTTGAATATTCAACCTGGAGAAATAGCCGGATGGCCTTGCTTCTAAGTGTGACAGAGAACTTACAAATTTCTTCTCAGTGCCAGATGAATTTGCCTGTGTCATGCCTGAATAGAATGTCACTCATATTATCATCAAAGGCACTGAAACTGTCCTCTCTTCTCTATCCCACATGTTCCTAACACTCACCCATAAAATATCTGCTCAACATAGTGCCTTTAAAAATGTATTTATTTATTTGTAAGGGGAGTGTTAGGTCAGGACAAAATGCAGTCACTGAGGACAGCAGGAGGGCAACAGAGACATAAGGAAGTGGGTCATCCACATTCCCCAGGGAACTGCCCAGCCATCATCCCTTCCTTGCCTAACAATGACCCAGGTCTAGGTTTCCTGCCCCCTTATCTCCCACCTCATCACCCTAGCTATTTCCCTTCCTCACCTTCCCCCAACTGAAGAACTCTGTATAGCCCACTATCTATAACCTCAAAGTTGACTGACTATGTTCCACTCTTGAGAGTCAGTCCTGGTAGCTCATGTTTTTCGCAAATAAAAGCTTCTCAGAGTAGTCTCTGTGGTCTTGATCACTCCTGAACCTTACAGGGAGAAAGAAAGACAAAGAGAGAGAGAGAGAGAAAGAGAGAGAGAGAGAGAGAGAGAACATGAATGGGTATCTCAGAGCCTCCTGCTACTGCAAATGAGTTCCGATGCATGTGCCACTTTGTCATCTGACTTTATGTGGGTCCTAGGGGATTGTTCTAGGGTTGTCAGGCTTTGCAAGCAAGTGCCTCTAACCACTGAAAAATCTTTCCAGTCCCAACATAGTGCTTCTAAAACTTTTAGAAATATGCTTGCTCTAGTTATATATTATAATGCCAAAGTCCTTATAATGAATATTTTAAGAGCCTAGAATAGGTCAACATATGAAGTCATTTCTAAATCTTGATTATAATTTGGCCACCTAGAAGAGAGATATGTTTTGAATACAGACAAATAGAAATCATATATGAAGCTTGAATGACCCTTAAAGAATGAGGGTCAGCATGAAATACCAGGAGATAATTAGGATGATTAAAGGTGTTTTTGTGAATAATATCTACTAAGGTAAAGCCAGAAAGAGCAGAAGCATCATATAACTGACAGGGCCTCCATGACTATTACAGAGTCCTGCATTCTAGTTCAAAGTCAGTGACAAATGTCATGTAGAACCAAGATCAGAAGTGAGCTTCCAGCACATCTCCCTTCCAGATGTCACTACGTATAATTATAATTCTGAGAAAAAGAGGGAAAATACTTATAAAAATTTAACTAACCTACAGAGACAAAAAAGAATGTCAGATTTTCTTTCTAGGACTTGCCATATGTTCTTTCCTAGTAGGAATTCTTTTTATAGACAGAATCTACCATTGCACACATAGATTACACCTTTACAGGTAGTCTTTCCCTCTTGCAGGAAATTCTAACACCCGGTATAAGTACACAAATTCTACCATTATGAGGATATATATAAATGTGACATTTCCCAATTGTAACTGATGGTAGACATGTCTGAGAAGTCAAATCTATTCTGGGTTGAGTTTTCATCCTAGCATAGTGGATCTTTTTAAATTCAAAGTATCTCTCTTGTTGATTTCCACTCCAAATAGAGCCTTACAAGTGACACTGAGGCAAAGTGCACCTCGAGTATTCTAGATTCAAAGTTCTTATCAAACTTCATGGTACTTGTACATGTAGCTCAGTCCAACCAAAGATCCTTAAATAATTCTGCACACCACTTGGTGTAGTGGGTCAGGTTTTCTTGGCCCACTTCTACATTGAATTTTCTGCAATTAGATAGTCTTATATGTCAAATTCAACGGACTTCTAAGTTTTGCGAAATGCTTTTGCATGCTTCCCAGAAATATCCATTATGAGAGTCTAACAAGTACCTGAGCCATCTCTCCAGATATTATGACTTTATTGGTACTATTTAAGCTCATGAGTAGGATTTTTAAGTCTTCTGAGTGGGTCTAAAGGGTGTGTGAATGGGTGAGCTATCACTGAATGGGTTCACTCTCCTGCATGGGTGTGTGAATGGGGCGAGCTATCACTGAATGAGTTCACTCTCCTGTGTGGGTCCTGGGTGTGTGAATGGGGTGAGCTATCACTGAATGAGTTCACACTCCTGTGTGGGTCCTGGGTGTGTGAATGGGGTGAGCTATCACTGAATGAGTTCACTCTCCTGCGTGGGTCCTGGGTGTGTGAATGGGGTGAGCTATCACTGAATGAGTTCACTCTCCTGTGTGGGTCCTGGGTGTGTGAATGGGGTGAGCTATCACTGAATGAGTCTCCTGCATGGGTCCTGGGTATGTGAATGGGATGAGCTATCACTGGATGACTTCTCTCTCCTGCGTGGGTCCTGGGTGTGTGAATGGGGTGAGCTATCACTGAATGAGTTCACTCTCCTGTGTGGGTCCTGGGTGTGTGAATGGGGTGAGCTATCACTGAATGAGTTCACTCTCCTGTGTGGGTCCTGGGTGTGTGAATGAGGTGAGCTATCACTGAATGAGTTCACTCTCCTGTGTGGGTCCTGGGTGTGTGAATGGGGTGAGCTATCACTGAATGAGTTCACTCTCCTGTGTGGGTCCTGGGTGTGTGAATGGGGTGAGCTATCACTGAATGAGTTCACTCTCCTGTGTGGGTCCTGGGTATGTGAATGGGATGAGCTATCACTGAATGAGTTCTCTCTCCTGCGTGGGTCCTGGGTGTGTGAATGGGGTGAGCTATCACTGGATGAGTTCTCTCTCCTGCGTGGGTCCTGGGTGTGTGAATGGGGTGAGCTATCACTGAATGAGTTCACTCTCCTGCGTGGGTCCTGGGTGTGTGAATGGGGTGAGCTATCACTGGATGAGTTCTCTCTCCTGCGTGGGTCCTGGGTGTGTGAATGGGGTGAGCTATCACTGAATGAGTCCAGTCTCCTGCATGGGTCCTGGGTATGTGAATGGGATGAGCTATCACTGGATGAGTTCTCTCTCCTGCGTGGGTCCTGGGTGTGTGAATGGGGTGAGCTATCACTGAATGTGTCCACCATGTGTCCTAGACTACTGCCTGTTTCTTCACCTTGCTCTCATTGATATTTTGGCAGGGAAGTCATGGTTGTGGCATGTGAGGCAGGGTTTTTAGCAGCATCTCTAGCCTCTACCTACTAGGTGCCAGGTGCACCCCTTTCTCTGTTGTCACAATAAAGTGTATCTCTAGACATAGACCCTGAGGGAAACAACCACACTTGCTCTAAGGAACAGCTGTAGAGAAGCTGGCAAAGGTATCAGGAGGCTTCAGTGAGAGATGTGATTCTAAGGACTTTGTTCCAATCACCAGTGACAACTCTGATCTCATTCAACTCTGATTCACCTGCTCCCCCTGTCCCCTGTGCATGGCCTTGCTTAGCTATTACTATTAATGAACTGGAATCTCTGATCCACTATAGTGCACAGAGTAGCACTTTAGTAAATGTTGGTGAGTTAGCGATGATTACACGTAGGCCTTTTAGTCTACTGCAGGTTTATCAATCCTGAACTCATTGATTCTTTGGCTAGAGAATTCATTTCCACCCTAATCATTTTGATACTTGGGATATAAAATTCATTGCTGTGCTTTGTGTCATAGGTGGTTCCGCAGCACACCTCGGTGAAGGAGTGTAAGGGCATTTGCTTGTGTCTGTGATACCATCCCTGGGTGTTTCCTCTTCCGCCAATGCTTGTGGATCTGATTCTGCAATGATGGAGAGTAGGCTAAGGCCATTCAAAAAGATGCTCGATTATAAGTTGTTCTCAGTGATTTATTATTATCATTATTCATTAGACATTCCTTGAGAATATCCCAGTCTGAGGAGAGGACAAATTATTATTAATCATCGAAATTTCCTTTCATGCATTCATAATGAAATTACATAAGCCCATAACATGAAGAAGCACTTACAATTCCTTGGGGGAGGTCCTGACCTTTTTTCTACTTTGCCAGTTAATGCTTATAGGTTTAAGGTTTACAGAATAATGGGTTTGCATCTACTTGGTCACCTGTGTACCTGGAGATTCTAAGTCTGAAGGATATATAAATAATCATGGGCCTTTTGTCCCATACTGCAGGTAAATACTGTATCCTTACGTTATCTTCTTTGGTGGACACTTTACAACAAAGCTAATATTGGTGTGGGCCCATGATGACAAGCCCACAAAGATATTCAATTCACTCATATTAGATTCAGCATCTTGCAAACTGGGCTTATATTCCTAGTGTAAAGATGAGAAAAAAAAAAAAACAACAACGATTTAAGAGTCTTATGGAAGAGACAGAGCTGAAATTCTAACTTCTAACTCCAGAATTCTGTGACTACATCCTAGAGTAGTGTCTCTTCCTGCTTAGTCAGCCATCAAGTATTATAGTCCAGTACTGTGCTAGATGTTGGGAATTAAAAATGAATGAGACATAGTATCTGCTCCCAGCTCTCCAAGATGTCACAACCTATAATGACGACAATGTGGGATATAAATAGGTGCAAAGTGATGGTGTGAAATAGTGAAGCAGAAATGTTTCTTACATAGTTCTCTAAGAATCATAAAGTGCTTTGCCACTAGAAAGCTCAGAGAATGTCACTCACAGTGAGGAAACTTCTATTACTAGTAATTATTAGTCCTCTCAGACTTGGAGACTCTTAAGAAAAGACTAATTAATAATAATATCACTGAGAATAATTTCTTGCTCTCCTTTAGATGTTTTATACAGATATAGTAGAATTAGCTACCCTTTTGTGGGGAAGTAAGTTATATTTTAACTCATAGCCTTAGTTCACTTTTTTTGCACACACGTTCTCCATTGTTTGTGTTGTGGATTCCTTTTCTTTTCTTTTCTTTTCTTTTCTTTTTTCTTTATTTATTTGAGAGTGACAGAGAGAGAAAGAGGCAGAGGGGGAGAGAGAAAGAGAGAGAGAGAGAGAATGAGCATGCCAGGGCCTCCAAACGAACTCCAGATGCGTGTGCCCCCTTGTGCATCTGGCTAACATGGGTCCTGGGGAAACAAGCCTCGAACCAGGGTCCTTAGGCTTCATAGGCAAGTGCTTAACCACTAAGCCATCTCTCCAGCCCTGGATTCCTTTTCTTAAAGTGATCACTTTTAATGTCCCATGGACTGGATGCATGTCACAGTACCACATCACATCAATATGAACCATGGTTAGGGAAAATTTTCCTAGGAGCAGCAAAGCGTACTCAATATCTGCAGTTCTCTCACAAAGGGCTCGCACTAAGAGATGTGGGCACACTTCACCACAGGCACATTCTGGTCCAGGAGAAGCCCCTCCCCTCCCAGATAGGGAACCTGTACAGATCCTTGTCTGGTATAGCTGCTGCCTGGCCAGCTGCTCCTGGGGAAGGTTAAGAGCTCATCCTCTTAAGAACTAGGCAGGCCTGGGAGTGGAGTTGGGCTGAAACCCAAGCGTGAGCAGCTGGGAACTTAGTCGTGGTGGAGCAGATCAGCTCTGCTTCTCTAAGGACTAACTTTCTACTGTACTTGCCTTTTCTCTCCCAAGCCCCTTTGACTCTCCTCCCTATGATTCACTCAGTTCCCCTTTCTCCTGCATTGCTAAGTTGATCTTTGTCATTCTCCCTTTGGTTCATGCTGCTGTCCTTGGTCCTTAAATTTTTTATGAAGGTTTTTGTCCCCTCTTCATTTTCAAACTATATTGATATTCAGTAGTCTTCCTTGTAGTGTTACAAGTTGAAAAAAAAAAATGTAAAGAAACGGAAGTAACCCAACTTTCTCAAACTTTCTAAAACTTCTTTTTGAAAGAAGAGAAAAGGTTCAGGTCAGTTCTTATTTTTATCTGAATTGCTTTCTCATCCAAATAGTCAGCATAAGGAATGTGAAAAGATTTAGGGGAATATAGTCATGGTCATGAATAATTCAGATGCATATTAAGAATGCAGAACCTTTGGAGCTACCAGTACATTTTAAGGAGAATACTGGAAAAACACTGGGGAATGGAAACAAATGTTACTTCTTATCATTTTTATAAAAAGAAAATACCAAAACAGGAAAAAAAAAATAGTACTGAACATACTTTCCCAATTATAAATCACAAAGATCTTGTTTATAAAACAGAAGTCAAATTAAAGCACAGTAGTAATGAGGATTTCTTGCCATCCTTCTGTATCTTAATTATGTTTTTATAAACAACTATAGAAAGTTCACCCAACTTTCTAGAATTTTGAAAATTATTCAAATGCATATGCTTCATTTGTGAAATGCATACTTTTGTTTTAGTTACTTATTGTTAGTTGCACCCAGTTTTCAAGAAAACATAATTATTTCCATTTTTAAGGCTGGGGATGTTGTTCAGTGGTCAAGCACTTTCCCAGCATATATGAGACCCTAGGTTCAGTCTCCCACACCACAGAAAAGGAAAGTACACAATTATCTATTTTAGTAATAGTTGCCCAAACAGGGAATTAATTATTTGAAAATGTTATTAAGCTGTTGGAAAGCTTAGCATTTCTTTTTCAAAAGTCAGTGTGATTGTGGGGAACAGAAATTCTTACTTTTTTTAAGGTATGGTCTTGCTGTAGCCCAGGCTGACCTGGAATTCTTGATGTCATGATGCTATTATTGTCATTACATCAACACATTTGGTGTACTTGAAAACCTGTTTTATCCCTTTACACTTTTAGTGCCACCTGTAATGACCTCAATCACAGTATATTCTGGCACATACTAGATATTCATTAAATATTCCCTCTTCTTTGGATCTATCTTACAAGTACTATTTTCCTTCAAATCAAAATGCCTTCTGAAATTTAATGTAGACACATTTTTCTTTCCTTGTTGACAAATAAGCAGACCTTTTTCTTCAGTCTCTAAAACATTACTGGACTCTCTCCTACTTGGTATTTGTCAACTTTTTTATGAGAGAGAATTGGCTCACCAAGGCCTCCAGCCACTCCAATCAAACTCCAGACATGTGTGCTACCTTGTGATCTGGCATACATGGGACCTGGAGAGTGGAACATGGGTCCTTAGACTTTGCAGGCAAAGCTTTAATCACTAAACCATGTATCCATCCCAACATTTATCAACTTTAAAAGAGAAAGGAAGTAAGGAATACTTTAAGTATCTAACACTAGTGTTTTATTCCATTAATTTCTTTTCTATAGGATTAGAATAAAATTGACTATTTTTAAATCTCATCTAGGTCATTATCTCTGAATAAAAGTTCACCAGATGAGATACCTTATATATTCATTGGTGCATGGTTAGGTGAATCATCCCCTTAATATCCTAGAAAGTCGATGAAAAATTTGCAAGTCCTCAGAGAGCTCTGAATCTGTTGCATAATACATTGCTTTAACTAACTGAAAGTAATGTGGACAAAGTTGTAGACATTTTGCTTTTTCTTCTCTAGTGAAATTCCAGAAAAGTCATCCAAGCTGGAGAAGGGCAGTAATTTATCACTCCACAGCACCCAAGTTCCAGAAGGAAGTCACACATCACTGGGTAAGCTAACTCTTTCCTGTCGAGTGGAGAGTAGACCTTTGGAACACCCAGCAAAGGTCAGAATTTCAAACAAAGATGGAATGCTCAGACTATCTCTGGAAGACCCATGGGGACCCCTTGGTTGCCTAAGTGTGGCAGTAGAATTATGCAAAGTTCTTCTCAATAATTGGACATTAAGTTTTGACTGAAATATGCCTTGGGAGCAAATGTTTAGGTGTTGAAAATTGGACCGTGTTCCTGAATTGACTCTGAACTTTGTCATTAGGTGAGTCTGCAATGTATAGAAATTCCAACAATAAAAATTGGTAGAAAATAGTTCAGAAGTTTGTCCAGACTTTCCACCTTACCAATGAAGACTTAGAGGCCCAACAGGCTTTAGTGCTGGGTTTGTGTCACCCAGGGGAATTGGAATTATATGATCCTGGCTTATTTGAACTCTACGCTGCTTCCTCCCCAAAACGTTTGGTATCAGTCTTCAGGGTGATTCTGTATTTGCTTCAAATCCAGACCAGGTGCCCTCAAATTGATATGTGTCTAAATCTTCTTGAGTAGATTCTTAGAAACATTGAATACCTAAGTTTTACACCCAAAAGATGCTTGTACACGTCTGGAAAAGCACTGACTAGAATGCCAAACTCTCCAATCAGTGACTGTTTGACAATGGACAAATATCTACTAGATAATTCATGAACTGTCTGAGAGACTGGGGCTATAGTAAGAAAGAAAATGAAGATTCTTTAGTGTTAAAATATTATTGGTCCTTTCTGAGAGAAGAAGGAGCAATTCCATGGAATATTTATGACTATGATATTAAGTAACATTTCAATATAAGTTGCTAAACCAAATTAAACAAGTACTGGGTTAATATAGTAGGAACATGATGATAAATGGTTTTGAAGAGTTAATATTCTGTTACAAATGATCTCTGGGTGTTTGGCTCAGGAGATGAGAGCCTGGGAGGAATAAGGCCATGGTCTCATGGTCCAGTGAACTTTGCTTTGCTCAGTGACCACAGATTATGTTTTACTTCTTGGCCAATTATCTCATGCAAATAGATTGTTTTGGTCTATAGGAGGCACAAATATAAAACCTAGGCCCCACTGAAATGGATTACTGGTATCTTTGATCATAAATCTTTGTTTTGAGGATATCAAATACTTGTGTTCAAAACTTTATACAAGTTGACATACTGGACATCCATTGTATAGATATGAATGTACACTTCTAGCTGGTACTCCGTACCTAGAAAACTTTCCCACATTATAAGTAGGACTGGATGAGGCCACTTTGGGAGCTATTTACTTAGAATATATTGTAGTGTGAACATTTAATCACTCCATCCCATTTATGTGATCTGAAATATCATTCAGAAACCACTTTGGAGAGGAAAGAATTTATGATCCTAAGCAGATTTCAGCATCCCAATTGGATAATTAAAAAGAAAGACCATTATCACCAGATGTCTACTGGCTGGTCCTTGGAACAGATGTTGTAGATGATGGTTCCATAGAGCTGGTTGGGGCATTTCAATCTTTCAGGCCTGCACCAAAGTGATTCTGCTTATTGGGTAATAATATTGGTGATGAAGTTTCATGACATAAACTAGAATGAAAGAAAATGGCATCAAAATGATTGAGAAAAAGATGAAGAACAGACCAAAACCATCACAATTCTATATGGATAGAAAAGCCCATGAAGTTTGCCATTTTGACAGCATGAAATTTTCAGGGAAGAGGCCTATTTGAACACATTCTTGATGTGGGGTTTGCAGTGTTACAAAGGATAGCTATGAGTTCTTACATGATTCTGCCCACTTGTATGGGCATACGATTCTAACATGTTGTTTCTTCTTTTATAGCCACCATACCTCCCAGTCTACATACTGACTTGGAAAGCACAGGCATAGAGACTTTCAATGGCAGTGATGTGCTTGCACGAATCCTGGTTTTGGAAAAGGTAACTGCATTTAGTTTTGCAATAGAAAAATAATGAAGAAATTCTTTGTTAGCTAATGGAGGGGTCTCTCAAATGGGCAGAAATTTGGAACACTTTTCCCAATTAATGACTTTCTCAAGCAGATTCTTTTTTTTTTTTAAGACACTTTTCAATCATAGTTTAATTTTAAGACATTGTGAATTCCTTAAGATCTTGGGCCTTATTTATTGCCCCGGAAAGTCCCTTAATTGAACTTAAGGTTTTCATTTTGTAAGAAAAAGGGTGGAATTTTATGTGATCTTTCAATTTTCTGAAGCAAGGAAATGAAAAATGAAGCTATAACACTCTTTGAACTTGCTGCCTCATCCATAGTAATATCTTTGGACAAATTAGAGCCATGAAACTCTCTCCCCTAAGTGCAGAAACTTTTTCTGTAGCACGTTTTAAGAGTTTGCCTATGGATTTTTCTGTTTTCTAGAGATTGTCTATTTTATGATTTCCCAGATTGTGAGATAATAAATACAGTCTTATAAGATGTGTGGATGGGTGGCCTGTGAACTGAAAGTGTGTGTTTTCAGAAATTAGAGTTGAATGCTTTTAGAAAGAATAGTTAGTCCTTTGTTAACTGCTATCCCCACTTTGCTTTGCTATCTCTTAACCACTAGATTCATACGTTTAAGTTGCTGGGCTGACCTCCACAATCCTGTCTCTGTCTCTCTCTTTCTCCTCCATATCATCCACATGCATACATACAAACACACACAAACTTTGAATCATTTATTCACATAGCAGTTGTTTTTGTCCATCAGAATCATGAGTTGTGTCTCTAATCTCTGTTCACATCTCAGTAACCATAACTTTTTATTTGACTGTTAAATAGACTACTAAGCAAATAGTTCAGCAGTAAACACATAGTTGTACATCCAGTGTTTAGAACTTTTCCATTTTGCAGAACTTAAACTGTGTCTTTTAAAGACTTTTATGAGCCTATTATACTTTTTTCTATTAGTTATAGACAGTTTGTATGCAGCCATGTTGGTACCATTGTTAGCTTCCTCCTGTCCCCCCCTCTGAAGGGACCCTTCTTGTTGGGGATTGTGGGTCGCGCATTGTGGGATTAGGCATCAGTTATGGGGAGGAGAATGCAATGTATCTGTGCATCATGTAGCTCTAACAATCTTTCCGTGCCCTCTTCTGTGAATTTCCCTGAGCCATGTTGGGTTTGTTTTAGGTCTACTTCAGTGATGAGGTCTTGGGAGCCTCTGTGTCTCTGGATATCTGGTTTGGTAGGAGTTGAGTGTTCTCTGCATCTATCTCCTTCACCCTTGTTTTGATACTAGGTTGAAAAAGAAAGTAGCACTCTTGCTCATTTCACCAATTACTCTATAGTAACCATAACTTTGATATGCTTTTATTAGTGATCTAGATATCTTAAGGTTATCATTGTGTGCAATTGAAGTATCTTATTAAGTTGGGCCATGTATATAAGTTAAAGGACAACACAAAAATATGGATGCCAGGACAAGATCAATCAAGGCAAGCTGCACTCCACCAGTGCTGGCTGTGGAATAAGACTTGTCCATTCTGGAGTCTAGATGTTGAAAGCTGACAATATGTAATATTTGAGGTTTCTGGCTAGTTTAGGGCGTTCCTCAATATTCCTAGATAATTCCAGTCCAAAGCCTCCCCAAACTGAGGTAGTGTGGACCCAAGGTAAACCTGTCCTATTCCATTTTACTTCTTCCATGATGGTTCCTAGAAAAGAGTCTTACATTGAACCAGATAAATTCTTTAACATGCAGAAAATGCTATTCTTTAAAAATGCTATTTTCAATAGCACCACTTTACTGTATTGAATCTCCCAAGTTTGCTTCTTTCATGTAGAATGAAATTTTAGAATTTTGTGAGGCAGCACAGAATCATATATCCAGGGGAGATAAGCCCAAAGTGAATTTTATATGTATAGGTACATATTTTTTAGAGTAGTTGGAACAGGGCATGGATGTAAAAATTAGGATGACATATTGGTGCCTGTGTCAGCATTCTTTCTGGTTCCTTTCTTTCTCTTTATTGCTTTCTGCAACCCTTGCAAAAAAATGAGTAGAGAAATCACTTTGGGGTGAGTTTATGTGTAATGCTAGAAAAGAGATATAGATGAATGACCAGAAGACTTAGCACTTATAGTACATCCTAGATAAGCGTATCCTGTCTTGTGCCATTATATTTAGAAGTCCAGTTGCTGGAAAACCATGTGGATCTTGTGGTATAAGCTTAGGGGGAAGGTGAAGTTGACTTAAACCTCACGGGGTAATATGAATTAACCATTAGAAGGAACCCCTTAAGTACCACAATTTAATGTAGTTAGCTATATAAATACCAAACAAGCTAATTATGGTAAATGTGACCCATATTGTAGGTGAGGAGTGCTTCATTTCTAAGTAAGTTGTACTCTAGAATAACAGAGGGGTTTCTAATGATTCCATTATGACAATCATTTCTGCCTATTGCTTGGAAGTTATACTGACATACATTCTCATATATATTTTCCTTTTTAGTTCTGTATGTGGAACTGAAAGGAAACATAAGCCATTATTCTATTTTTGTGAATAAGCACAGTTTTTCTAAGAATAGATGTTGAAGTGTCTTCTTTCTGAAAGTCTTCTAATGATCCTGAACAATGTGGAAGGAAACATCACTTACAGCACCTGAGTTTCTGCTGCTCAGTGCCCAGGAAAAATAAAGATGATTTTACACATGAAAATTTTTGCCAGAAAACACTTGGTGAATTTTAATTCTTTAGTCAAAGATAAGAAATGGGTATAAATTTTACAAATTAAATGTAAATTCAGTAAATCATAACAATGACAAGAGTTGGTTACATTCATACATGCTTTTCTTTCACAACTTCCTGTGGATAAACCCAGCAGATCTTATTGTTATTTTATAAAGCTACTCTAAAAATGTAGAACTTTAAAATTGCTACTGAAGACTGAAATGCTTTAGCGTTTATATTTACTAGTATTACCTTTCTCTTCTTGTACATATTTTTAGTTGTTGAAGCAAAATTCAACATCAGAAGAAATACGAAGAAAGCTGTGTGAGAACTACCCAGGATACACTGCATATTATCCCTTCTCTTGGGTCACTATAGGAAAAAATATTTTAAATAAATTTTGCCTTTCCAACATGACCCTTCTAGAGTCCTTTCTCCAAGAACTAAAATATCAGGTCACTCAGGTGAGTACACGTATTTTTATATGAGCAACATTGCATAGGCTGCTTCCGTTATTGGATTAGCAAAGTGACAACGTGAATTAAAGAGCAAGTCTGTAGCCCCCATGGACTGGAACATCTTGAGTGGAATATTTGATCACCTTTAGCATATATTCCTCTCACATAGACATTTCACAAAATGTTTAATGCTAAGTAATGTTCATTTGTCACTTAAATGTGCCAGAGTGAAATGATATGATGTTGCACTTGAAATATTACATTATGGTTAATGTACATACACCTCAGATGAAATATGGCTTGGCTGTGTGGTGAGTACAGATAGTTTGTCCTGAGCTCAGAAAGTGAGATTACTCAGGCTAGAATGCGAGTTTAATAATTAAACTATCAGAGACAGATAGCTGTCAGAACTTACAATAATGAGTGATAGCTTGTTATTTTTCTCACTGACCTCAACTTAATTTGGTAAGCTGGGCTCTGATGAAATAATGTCCCTTTCCCCCAAATATTGCACAATAAAATCAATGACATCCTATATGAAATGCTAATGACCATCGGAACATACCAGTCTTAAATGGCAATGGTAGAAACAAGAGACTAATAATCTGTATTTAATGAAGCCCACATATTTTGAATGATTTTAAAAAATGAGTCCTTTTGAAATTCATTGGTAGAAATATAAATAAATGTAGCATACCTAATTCTAATATTTCCAAAATAGCAACATGATTTTCCCCTTGATTCTCTGAAAAATATTAGAATTTTTAATTTTTATTTAAAAAACTACCTTCCACTAATATTTGTTTTCCAAAAGAACAAGACACTATCCCACTGGAGATACTATTGTAACAAGGTGCATCCAGTATAAAGCTTTTATAATCCTTAAACTTGCCAGAGAGGTTGGGAAGGGGCTCAATAATAGAATGCTTGCCTAGCATGTTTGAGGCCCTGGGTTAAATCCCCTTGAGTAGGGAAAAAATGCTTCCTATGTTAAACTTGGCAATCATGTAGACTGAGTGGCCAAAAATACATTGCTCCAAATCATTCACATGAAGATGGTTGTGAAGCTCAACTTGACTAGGGAGAATGAGGTTATTGGGAGGTTGCTTTGAGTGGGATTATAATGAAGAAATACTCTGGAAGAACTAGCTGGATGCTATGTCTCAATGTAAGCCTAAGAGTCACTCTTTTTGCTTGCTTATATGTAGACAGCGTGATTCACTCCCTATTAACTGTGATGACTAATGCTTCTGGCATTGCAGTAGAACTTTGGAAATATTGTACTATGTGTAATTCCAATAGTATTTTCATGAATGTATTTCTATATGTGGTAGATACTACCAAATTCACGAGTTTATCTATACTATAATTAGATCTCTATTGGGATCTTCACCAATAATATAAATACTAGTAAAAGATATGGATACAATAATGCCCATGGCTCCTATAAGAGAAAATAAAGAAAACAAAACAAAAAATCTTATTTGGAGGCTAATTTTATTTGAGGAAATTAACTATAATTCCTAAATACATTATTTAAAATATTTTATATAGATACAGTTTTGCTAACCAAACTGTAAAAATGTTATTTTTTGGAGCTATAAGGAAAAATTTCCAATTGTCTTTAGAGATGGATTTTTTTTTTTTCCAAGTAAAAGATGGCTCCAGACTGAGTGGAAATATGAAAGAACTCTGAATGGAAAAAAATCTAGGTTTGTTGATACTTTCATGCCATCTCTTTTTGTTTTGGTGTGTTTGTGTCTGTTTGTTGTGTCGATCATTGAGCTTGGCCTTGTCTATGCTAGGCAGACATTCCACCACTGAGCTCCAGCCCCAGACCCTTTCTGACATTTTCAAGGACAGTAAAGCAGATGATGGCAAATGCTGAAGTCTCATTTTCGTGTCTGTGGTTTTGTTTTCCAAGATGTCGAGTGACCCCCACAATCAGAAGCTGGTATTTCAGGAACTGGCGAATGTCCTGTCCTTCTGCACCCAAGTGCAGGAGCAAAGGGCTGTGTGGCAGCTCCTCTCCAGCCTTCCTGAGGTGTTCCAGAACTCCACATCGCTGGGCAACTCATTTGATGTTCTTCGAAAGGCAGACAGGTAAGACAGCGCAATATTAAATGGCATCTTATTGTTCACAGAGAAGTCTTTAAAACAACTGTTCCGGAGAGGATTACTGTCAGCCAGGTGATTTTGACACAAAGCAAAGATTCCTCCAGCATAGTGCCGTAGGCTTCAGCCCTGACGGTGAGTGTGTCAGTTAAGCAAGGAGACTGTGGTCTTCTAGGTCCTCATACTCACCTTGCCAATGCACAGCCACATGGTGTCCCAGAGCTGAGAAGGAAGCCTAAAGCAGAACCAGCTTGGACCAGTGGCCCCGGCTCCTGCAGAGGCCATCCACGCTTGGTGTACATGTCCCTTAACTGCCCAAGAATATGCTATCTCGGTGGTGTTTCTCTGATGCCATGCAATATCAAACAACCTCATCGGTTAGAGATCCCTCTAAGTCACCTCAAGGGGGTTATCCCACCTGGTGTGCATCCAGCTATAAGTGGTCTTTCTAAGCTGGCACATGAGGTTGGCTTTATTCAGCATGTGGTTTGAAAATAATTTTTTTTTTTGTGGAAACCTTTATTGAAAAGCTGCTTAAAAATCAATCAATAAAATTTATCTGGGAATGTCCAGTATTTGGATATTAATGTAAAGCTTAGGTTTTCACTGCTCTGTCATTGTCAAGAGAATCAGTAGCTATTCTCTGAAAGATAACAGCTATTTCGGCCACAGTGATTACTAGTGCACGTGACACATGAGACAGCAACCTGGACTCTTTATGTTGTCACATGCACTGTTAAGCAGACTTGTTTATCCTGTAAATGAGGCAGGTAAGATCAAGCATTTGCTGCTTATGCAGCTGGAAGGTTGTGGACCTAGGTTTCTTAACTTCAGAACCTAAGCTACCTGTTAAAAATGTCATTAGGGTGCTGGAGAAAGCGTTCAGAAATCAAAACCTTAATGACCTGAGTTCTATCACCCAGTACCCGTGTAAAGCCGTGCACACAAGGTGGCTCACGTGTCTGGAGTTTGTTTGCAGAGGCTGTAGGCCTTGGTGTGCCTATTCTCCTCCCACCCACTCTCCCCCCCACCCCCCGTCCCTCTCTGCTTGCCAACAATACAAAGATGAAAAACAAATGTCATTAGAAACATGGTGTTTCTATGTTAAAGGTAGGCCTAACATATCAGAATTTGATCAAGGAGTTTATAATGAGTTCTCTGTTGGTGCATTCATCTCTCATTCTTGAAACAGTGTTTGAGATTGAGACAGAAGAAATCCATTCTAAAGAAAGGAAATTTCTGTGCAGGTCAAATGACTTCCCCAAGGTTCAAGAACCAGTGTGTGACAAAGCAGAACCTTAACTCAGGGAGCCTAACTCCAAGTCCTCTGTGCTTTCTAGGTCCCTGTTCCATGACTGAGGAACAGAGGGGCAAGGTATTAAGACATTTGGTCATGTAGACTGGTTCTCATTGCAGCTCATGGGGAGATTTTCACAGACCCAGGATTTTGGCACTTGATTTTTTTTCATTCCATTTGTGTTATGTCTTAGTAAACAGCAAATTAGTCAACCAAGGTGTACTAAGATGATTTGTGTATCATATTACTGAAAGGTTTAAAATGACATTCAGATCTCAAATAAGTTGCCACTGCACATATACTAATAAAGGGGAAAAAAAATTTTAAGGTGGATAATCCCAAGTTTTAGTAAGAATGTAGAGAAACTAAAGTGCTCACATCACAGTAAATGGTCAAAGTTTCTAATGAAGTTAAACAGTAGTTCTCTATGTTGGCACATTTGGCACATTTTGCTCTTGGATATTTTCTAGAGAAAATGAAAAAATAGTTCACATGAAACCTTCTGTCCCAATGTTTATTCATGATAGCTGAATGTTGGAGGAGGAACAAATAGCCTTAAGAAGAATGGGTAAACAGGTGATAGTTTATTCATTTATTTGAATTCCAGTCAATAATAAAAGTAAACAGCTGGGTGTGGTGGTGCCCGCCTTTGATCCCAGCACTCGGGAGGCAGAGGCAGGAGGATTGCTGTGAGTTCAAGGCCACCCTGAGACTCCACAGTGAATTCCAGGTCAGCCTGGGCTAGTGTGAGACCTTACTTTGAAAAACAAAACAAAACTAAAGTAAACAGATATAGTGTCACACAACACAATAAAAAAAAATCTCATTATTGCCAGGGATGGTGGTGCATACCTTTAATCCCAGCACTCTGGGGACAGAGGATTTCCATGAGTTCTAGGCCACCCTGAGACTACATAGTAAATTCCAGGTCTGCCTGGACTAAAGTGAGACCCTACCTTGGAAAAACAAAAACAAAACCAAATCTCATTATTGTAGGATCAAGAAAATCTAGCAAAAAAGAACTGAGGAGGCTGATGCAGGAGGTTAGTGAATTCAAGGTCAGCCTGAGTTACATAGAATGGCCTTGTTTCAAAAATATATATAAGGAACATAGTTTATGTGTAGGTATTATGTTATATTACTTTATTTATAGGCAGTCTTGGATTAATAAAAATTAATCTATACTGTTAAAAATTTTATCAGTGGATGGTAGGAAAACTGTTGGGAGCATGAGAAATCTTTAAGAGAGACAAAAATGTTTGTATCTTAAATGTCATGGAGGTCACTTGATAGATTATGCCTTGATTAAAGCATAAAACAAAAATAAAAAATATACATATCTCTCTGAATTACTGTTTTTTGAAATAATGGTCAGTAAATGATGAAAGATCTAAAGTAACCTTTAGGCATTATTTTAGTGGAATAAATTGCATAGGAAAGACAATCTGTTATGGCTTTTTTAATTTTAAAGATCAGTTTTGCATAGTCTGGCAATATGCAATAGATTATGTACTTGAGTAATGATCTTGAATGCAAACAGACCACATAATAATAAAAACAGCTCATAGTGCATGGCTTCACATTATTCCAAAGCCAATGATATTTGACTGTCTACGTTTTTATTGTATTGTCATAAGAACAATTAGCTTACGATTGACTCCATGAAATGGTTTTTAGGCGCACAGTGCATTCTAACTCTGCTGTAGACCTTCCTCAGCTTGCAGAGCAGGAACTTCCTGTCCCCTGTAGAAACTGCTCTTTTCCTGCTCCCCCTCTAGCCACTGAAAACTACCACTGTACTCTTTGAGTCTGTTTGACTGTTTTTAGATACTTCACATAAATGTCATCATGTAGTATTTGCCCATAGACGTGGTTTGTTTCATTTAGTGTAGTCTCTTCAAGGTTCATCCGTGGTGTTGCATATTGAAAAAAATTAGTTTTTTAAACTACTTTATTTATGATTTCCATTTTGTCATTTTTCAAACTTGTGCATAATGTATTTTGATCTAATTTTTTTTAAACAAAAACCCTATCCATTGTCTTTTTTTTTTGTTGTTGTTGTTTTTTGTTTTTTGAGGTAGGGACTCACTCTAGCTCAGGCTGACCTGGAATTCACTATGGAGTCTCAGGGTGGCCTTGAACTCACAGTGATCCGTCTGCCTCTGCCTCTGCCTCTCGAGTGCTGGGATTAAAGGCGTGCACCACCGCACCCTGCCTATCCACTGTCTCCTATAGTACAGTTTTCTTCATCCACTCATGTTAATGGGCATTGACATTGTTTCTCAGTAGGTCAAATGTAAATAGAGCTGAAATGAGTACAAGAACACATGTATCTCTTTGAGTTACTGATTTTAATTCTTTTGGGTAAATACTCTGAAGAGAAATTGTTTTACCATATGGTGGTTCTATTTCTAACTTTTTGAGAAGTCACCATGGTGTTTTCCGTAGAGACCTGCTCTTCGTACTGCTCCTACACACAGGGTGCAAGAGTGACGATTTTTCCACATGGCTGCTAATATTTATTGTATTTTCTTTACTCTGTAAGCACCCTGGCCATCTGTCTGTCTTCTTTGGAGACATGTCTATTCAAATCTCTGCCATTTTTAACGTGGGCTATTAGGCTTTTAAAATACTGAATGATAGGAGTTATTTATCTATTTTTGGAAATAAGTCTTTAATCAGAAAGCAACATTTTTGTAATTTCTTTTTTCCCACTGTAGATTGCTTTCTCAGTGAAGTGGCATTTGATGTTTACCAAATTGGACCTTTTTTAGTGGTTTAGTAAATTGCTGTCAATTTCTATACTTGTTTGTTCTAATATGATAATGCCCAGTCAATGTGGATTTTGAGCATCTGAAATTATGCTAGGGTGATGAGGAACTGAAAATTTAACTTCACTTTGATATTTTAAGTATCTAATACTGATCTTCAATTTAGTCATTAGAAAAGTTAATACTTGAAAATGGGAGTCTTCTTTTTTCACTTGTAAGTTTAATGGATCTAAATACAATGCAAGTATATATAGTTACAAATAGAATCAGCAATGACTGCTCTGTTTTTATAAAATATATGTGAAATTTGGAGAGTTAGTACAATTATTTAAAATGTTTTAATATTATATTATATTAAGTATCATTATTAAAATTATTTTTATAGCTTTTTAATGTGACTATTAAAATTCAAACTAAATATATCTTGGTTTATAGCTCATTGGAACACCTTATTGATGTAAAAAGTCTATTATTTTTAAATTGACAAGGTTTTTAAACCCACAACTTGCTTACAAAAGACTACATCAAATTATGATCTTATTGCCTTATTTGTTGACCAAGTTAAAGGGACAGGTGGACCTTCTAGAAGCTTTTATTACCTCCATTTACTTTCATGTTTGAAGTTGTAGGCTATATACAAACCAATTTTCAATATCAGATGATATGTTGTTAAGGGGCCAACAAGAGTTAGCAGATATGAGCAACCACCAGTATTAGGAAGTGTGGATGAAAGAACACACACGATATTTGCCTCTTATGGGGAAGCAACTATGATGGGAAATGAGTCATGAAACTTTCTAAAAAGCTGTCTTTACTCAGTTAACTTATTTTGAATAATTTCTACTTTATATGATGAAAAACAGGAAAAAAAAATTCCATGAAGTAAAGTAAACACAAAATGGTTCAAAGGATTTGGGAGCGGATGGTACCAAGTGTCACTAGACTTTAAATTTTGTTGGCTAAAGATGAATTTAGTTCCCTGACATCTTATTAATGATATTAGCAATGATGATGCTGGCAGTCTCAATGTGATCATTAAGTGTCGGTCCTTGAAGTTGTTTCTGGGACAATAGATCAGGTAGGTTAGACCATGCTGCCAATTGGGAATAAGGTAGCTGAGATCTGTGACATTTTAAGCCCATCCACCGGGTAAGCCCAAAGTCTGACAAGCAGGAGATGATTCAAACATGAAAATGCCTGAAATATCACCTGTCATAAATATGAGAGACCAGAGATAAAAGAAACACAGCTCTACTGCTGTAGGCATACATTTGGAACTCAATGGTAGCAAGTTAGCCATGCCCATGGTTCTGAGCATTTTCTCCATTCTCTTCCTCATCATGTTGGGATAGCTTATATCTCAGGGGCACAACAGAGTGAATAAAACATAAGCTTTTAGTCAGACCTTGATAAATTAGATAATTTTGGAACTTAACCCATGTGTAAGATAGGGCAAATCAAATTGCTTCATAAACTCATTAGTAAACCAAATTAAAACATATGCATGCAAAAATACACACATTCATAAATAATCTGAGCATATTTATATAAACACACATATTTCTATGAATGCTTATTTATTGTGACAGAAATTATGTAGCAGACACAATATTTATTTGGCATTCATGTATCTAGGGAACTAAAACTAATTTTTTAAAAAAAATCTATTTATTTATTTGAGAAAGAGAGAGAATGGGTACGCTAGGGCCTCCAGCCACCACAGATGAACTCCAGATGCATGCTCCCCTTTGTGCATCTGGCTTACGTGGGGCCTGGAGAATTGAACAGGGGTCCTTTGGCTTTGCAGGCAAATGTCTTAACCATTAAGCCATCTCTCCAGCCCATAAAACTAAAATATTTTAATTCAAACATTTAAAATTCCAAAAAAGATTCTAGAACACCATGCATGTCTGTACTCTGTACTGGATTTAATGCTGGAGGACACTTTCAGCTTCCTGAAATACTTGGTAGGAAAACACTGTTAGCTAATTTGTACTACATTTAACTCCACAGTAGCAAATTGTTGGCAAAAGTCTTTTGCTTTGGCTAGTACTCAAGTTGATTAAAGTCCTGACTCAGTCTTGATTGTTAGTATAAATCACAATATTTGTGAAAGACATCCTTTTGTAGTAGCAACATTTCCTTGAAAATTATGCTAATGACCATCAAGGGACAGGGCAGCTCTTAAATAAGTAGTTGTTTGGACATCTGGAAAGAACTCAAGCAAATTGAATCTGCTGAGTGTCTATCCCCAGTGTAGACTGCCCATCTTATTGATAACATACATCACAGCAAGGCAGTGCCAGCAGTGTTCATATTAATTGTGGGTCCCCTTTAGAGTAGTGCCTATGGGCCACTTAGAGGACAAGCTTTCTAAAAAAATTATTATTTCTTTAGCAAAAAGATAAATATACATACAATGCTTAATAATTACTTCTGAAACTGCATCCTTTGTCTGGACTTGATTTTTTAAAAAATTTTTTTGCTTATTATTTATTTATTTGAGGGTGGCAGACAGAGAAAGAGGCAGATAGAGAGAGAGAAAAAAATGGACACGCCAGGGCCTCCAGCCACTGCAAAGGAACTCCAGATGCATGCACCACCTTGTGCACCTGGCTTACGTGAGTCCTGGGGAATCGGGCCTCAACCCGGGGTCCTTAGACTCCACAGGCAAGCACTTAACTGCTAAGCCATCTCTCCAGCCCTGGACTTGTTTTTTTAATTTTTTTTTCTGAGGTAGGGTCTCACTCTGGCTCAGGCTGACCTGGAATTCACTATGTATTCTCAGGTTGGCCTAGAACTCACGGCAATCCTCCTACCACTGCCTCCCGAGTGCTGGGATTAAAGGCGTGCACCACCACGCCCGGCTTGGACTTGATTTTTAATGAAAATAATTTCTAGTATTTAATTTTCCATGTAATTAAAAAGCAAAGCCATCCTTTCATTGCAAGTTAGTTTTCCTAACTACTTACTTATACGTCTTAACAGAAATAACAAAGATAGAGGTCTGGGGAGATAGCTCAATCAGTAAAAGTTCTTGTTTTATGAACATGAGATCCTGAGCTCAAGCCCCAGGATTTATATAAAAAAATCCAGATTTGCTATCTCAAAAATGGTGGGTGATGTTCCTAAGACAGTGGTGGAAGACTAAGAAGAGGAGGAGGCCCTCTGGCTTCCATACTGTCTACATGCATTTGCCCCTGTGCACATATGTACATCACCCTGCACCCCCAGACTGGATGGACCTTTGCTCCTTTACTTCAAAGTCTTTCAGTTCTGAGATGTTTTGACAATCATAGGGACATAAAGGTCTTTATTTTTGTTCAAGAACAATTTTGGTGGATTTTGTGCATGAACAGACAAAGAAGTAATTAAATTACACAAGCAGTATCTTGTCTTTTATGTTATAAGAATAATTTTATACACTGCAGTCATTTTCTCCTTGAATAACCTTTTGTTTCTGTCTGTAAGCCTTGAATCACAATCTGGTTTAATTGTTTTTCCCCTCATTAGGGTACTGCTGCTGGTGCAGAAGATTTATCCACGAGTTCAAGCTAGCAAGGGTTTCAGCAGCCTCCAGACGTCTGTTCAACACCTGCTGAACACCCTGGACTTCCCAGCTCACGGTATCCCATTTCATTCTCACTGTACTAAGTTCAGTGTCACAAAGCCCATCAGAGTACGCAGCAGAGCGTGTAGATGATTTTATTCTTAGATGGGCACATATGTTATCAGTAAATCTGTGTTTCAAGTTGTAATGTAGAGAAAGGAAGAAACTGCTGAAAAGAGAATATGAATTTCTGGGACTTTTTTTTTTTTTTTTTACAATAAAATGATCTTTCTTAGCTTGTCAAATTATGTTTATACTTGGAATAGGAAATAAATACCAAGGTAAGCCTCAACAAACAGAATTCAACCACTAATTTTTGGAACAAAAGCCTATACTGAGTTACAAGATTTGTGCCCTTGTTTATTTTTATTTTTATTTATTTGCAAAGAGAGACAGAGAGACAGAGAGGGAGAGAGGGAGAGAGAGAGAGAGAGAGAGAGGAAAGAGAGGGAGAGAATGGGCACAGCAGGACCTCCTGCCACTGCAAATGGAACTCCAGCCCCACCATGAGCCATCAGGCTTTGCAAACAGTTGCTTTGAACCACTGAACCATCTCTCCAGCCCTGTGCCCTCATTTCTGAATTTTTATTTAAATTAGAAGAAATCTTCCATGGGTAAAAACAGCCTCAATGAACTACCTTGAAAATGCATGATGGACATCAAAGGATAAATAATCGATTGCGGAAACTCAATCACCCCCAGTAAGACCAAGTTCTGCATATTGTTTGTGAGTCAGAAAATGTCACCTCTGAATAGATGGAATGTCATTATCTCCTAATCACATGAAGTAGTCCTTATCTCCTAATCACATGGAGTGGATACTGGCAGGCAGACACAAAGTTTAGAGCCATGCGGAAGAGCTCTCTATACCCTAAGCACACAGGGGTTAGCACTGACCTCCTCTGAATGAATTTAGAGTCATGCTTTCTCTTCTGAGTGTACCAGCTTGTAAATATGTAGATTTATCAGTCTGGATCATAAAGCAAGCATTCTGAGAACATGGGCTGAAGACAACATAATTGTTCATTATGTTGTTTAAAATAACAGTTTTCATAAGTTGTTGAACAATTGTCACTGGACTGTCCATCATACAGTTAGATACCAGTTTCTACTAGTCAAGAGATTTTTTTAAAACTTTTTTTAGTCTGTTATTTCATATATGTATCTAATTTATTTTTTTAAAAAGTATTTATTTATTTGCAAGCAGAGAGAGACAGATAGAGAGAATGGGCATGCCAAGGCTGCTAGCCACTGCTACCAAATTCCAGTGCATGTGCCACTTTGTGCATCTGGCTTTTACATGGGTACTGGGGAATCAAACTCAGGTTGTTTGGCTTTGTAGGAAAGTGCCTCAACCACTGAGAAATCTTTCCAGCCCCTAATTTACTTTTTATTAAGGAGCAACTTTGTATTGTATGGACAAATCATGTATTGGTTCCATTCCCCTCCTTGCTGCTCCCATTCCACTGAGCGCCCTCCTCAGTGGGGTTGTTGGTGTTCACCATGGGGTGGGCTATGGGTTGTGAGTTGAGAGCAGCAGTCAGTTATTGGTGGGGATGGGGTCCCTGGGGCAGGTAATGACTCTGGATACTCCTTCCCACCCTGTGTCTCTTACCATCTTTCTGCCCTCTCTTCTGAAAATTTTTGTAGCTAAAACTGTAGAAGCAATGACTAGCTTGCAATATTGATCATTGTTAGTTGCCATGGTCTCCTTGGACATTAGGAAAGGCCTACAAGGTCCAGGCCACACAGACAGTGAGCGCACTAACAAGCTGAATGACTTCCTCTGAGTCTTTTCATATTTGTAGTTTTATAGACTTGAGAGCTTCACGTTTCTCCTTACCATTCTTTTCCTTTTCATCTTCAGACTCACACCTTATAATTAATATCAAGCAAAGTGATAAAGTCAAGATTTTTTTTCCCTAAGAGGACAAAAGCTCATCCAAGCCTTAGAAATCAGAAAAGCAAGAAGCACTTCTTACTAGCTATTAAGTTATTAAGTCTATACTTAATATTCATCGTACTATATTCATCAGCATAAAGGTAGCAATACAGATACCTCCATGTGTGTTGTTCCCCCTAGTCATTAATCCCAAGCAGATCTCTACTTGTGCAGAAATGTCCTGGCCTTTAAAAAAATGCCACCGGTATTTCTGGGACTCTATCAGGGAAGTAAACCCTGAACAACCACACTGACTCAACAACCCAGGAGTCTCTGGCCCAAGTACAGATGCCGTGCTTACCATGTTGGCTGGGCTAGCCTGTGCCTTGTCTGCATGGAATTCAGCAGTATTTTATTTATTTATTTTTTATGAGAGAGAGGGGGGGCGGAGACAATTGGCACTTGAGGGTCTCCAGCCACTGCAATCACACTCCAGACTTGTGGGTCACCTTGTGTGCTTGGCTTACATGGGATCTGGAGAGTCAAACATTGGTCATAGGCTTCTTAGGCAAGCTCCTTAACTGTTAAGCCATCTCTCCAGCCCTCAGCAGTGTTTTTGAAGGGTACATTTCCCCCCCTTGGTTTTATACTCACTTAAGATGTAGTGAGGTAGTATGTCATAACAGAGTTGTTTGGACCCCGTGTTAAGTATGACAAGGCTAAGATAGCTTTGTAGGTCTTGCAGCACTCTTTCAAATAAAATAATAGCACTTATTGTGCCAACACTAATTGCATTGTTACCTTAAATTCCTCTCATTATGAAAATAATCCTGTGAGATGCAGTTGTTATGCCATTTCTCAAAGAAACCGGGACAAAAGGAGGCTGGGAATTTGCATGTGTTATGAGCAAGGGGCTGAGTATAGGTCCAGGATCTATTTGTTTTTCTCCAAGGCTGAGTCCCTTGAGCTCCTTTAACAAATGGCCATCCTCACACTTTCTCTGTGGGACACAGACACACTTGACTCCGTGGTTTCTCTCTGGGACAGGCAAATACCTGCCTCCATTATATATATATATTTTCATTTCAAGTGTTACAAGGAAACTCATTTCTTTGTATGCTGAGCAAGAAATTAATGATGGAAAAAGAGACCTGGATGATGAAATATGGTCATTTTCATATCTGTGGATAGCTTTTCATTTTTGTATATTTTATTTTTATTTATTTATTTGAGAGAGAGACAGAGAGACAAAGAGAGAGAATGGGTGCACCAGGGTCTTCAGTCACTGCCAATGAACTCTAGATGCATGTGCCACCTTGTGCATTTGGCTTATGTGGGTACTGGGGCATTGAATCTGGGTCCTTTGGCTTTGCAGGCAATTGCCTTAACCGCTAGGCCATCTCTTCAGCCCATGGATACCATTTTAAATATGCCTAACTCTATTGAAATCAAAGAAATTAAGTCTTACTTCTTAAAGGTTTTAACATTTTACATTTCATTTAGATCTATTTAGTATAGTATTTCTTCCCAAATACTTTATAGTCCTTAGTGGCCTGAGGGGAAAGTTTCTGTTTAACCTAAGCGTCAAATCTGACATTGATGACATAAAGTTAATTTCTATTAGTTACTCACTTTAATAGCTGATGAAAAAGAGAAACTCCATTACCACAGAGTGGACAAATGTCAATTGACTTGCTGAGCATGTCCCATAGCCGTTCTCAGTAAGATTTCATCTTGGAAAAATAGTTTCAAATACTTTTCCATGAAAAAAAAAAAAACCACACAAATGTCAATAGATTTCTACTTTTGATTATTCACTAAATGGGTATTAATAAGTAATGGGTATTACCTTAATTACTTTATGTTGATTTTTTTCTGGGTATTTTTATGGTTGGCCTTTTAACTTGCTGATACTTGTTCATGGGTAAGGCAGTCATATTCAACTGCACAGTGGTCAGAGCCCAGGGAAATCCACTCCACTGAACAGGAAAACCAAACAGTCCAATATGATATTTACTAGGGACCAAGGTGAGTGAGTTAAACAGGACGGACACAGAAGGTAGCCACATGAGTTTTGGATTCTGGGGTATTCTTTTCTATACCCGTATTAATTTCAATAAAGAGCATGAGAAAAGCAGACATGATTGTACAGCTCTGTACTTGGGTGTTTCAAGAAGGCTCTAGGACACACTACCTAGAAAGAATGGAAGAACACTGACACTCACAATCATGTAGCCAGTGAAAGCAATTGGCCAGTGTTAAAAAGGAAGGCAGGACTGGAGAGATGGCTTAGCAGTTAAGGAAGCTTGCCTGCCAAGCCAAAGGACCTATGTTCAACTCTCCAGGTACTATATAAGCCAGACACACAGGGGACACAACTCGCAAGGTCACACATGCACACAAGATGCTCACGTCTGGAGTTCCATTGCAATGGCTGGATGCCCTCGTATGCCAATTTTTTTTTCTCTCTCTCTCATAAAAAAAAGAAGGAAAAAAAAAAAG
Source organism: Jaculus jaculus (assembly GCF_020740685.1). NCBI lineage: Eukaryota > Metazoa > Chordata > Mammalia > Rodentia > Dipodidae > Jaculus > Jaculus jaculus. The sequence continues at coordinate 25,552,073 of NC_059105.1, forward strand.
GAAGGCATTGAAATATTCTGGACTATTGATAAAAAAGTGAGTAGTGTCTGAAAAGCATTGGATTTATAGTGTTTTCATTTATGGAGTGACTAAACAGTGTTCCTTGCCAGTTTTTCTTGTGTATGCTTTCATTATGCAACTTATGCACAAGCTGATCAGTTGACCCTTCTGACTTCCAAGGTGTGGTGGTTTTATCCAGGTGTCCCCCATAAGCTTAGGTGTTCTGAATGCTAGTCTTCCCAACTGATGACAACTGGAAATTAAAGTCTCCTAGAGGCAGTGTATTGTTGGGGGCGGCCTTATGGGTGTTATATCCAGTTTCCCCATGCCAGTGTTTGACAAACTCTCTTGTTGCTATTGTCCACCTTATGTTGGCCAGGGGATGGCTCATGTCATTTTCCCCTGCCATTGTGGAGCTTCCCCTCGAGCCTTTAAGCCAAAATGAACCCTTTTATCCCCCAAAGCTACTCTTGGTCGAGTTATTTCTACCAGCAATGCAAACCTGACTGCAACAGTAAAGTTGGTAAAGAGGTCTGATTTCTTATAGATATCTGACTGTATGGCTTTGGGATTTTAGGACTGATTTTCTAAAGGAGTGTGAACGGATTTGAAATCTTGGCCTAAGAGACACCTTGCTGTGCAGTAAGTACAGCTTGATGGACTATTCTGGTCAGAGTTGAAAGACCTGAATGCAGTAAGAACTATGGACTGTGAGGTTTGACTTATGAGGTCGAGAAAAAGCTTTGCCCAGACTTGGCTAGAAGTGGTTTGTGTGAGAGGCTTGCTATTATGCTCATGCCCTGAGAATCTGTACAACATTGCAGTGCATAGAAACAGATTGGTGTGAGTAAAAAGATATGGCACAGAAATAAAATCTTTGGGCTGAAGCTTCTGCCTGTTCAGTTGAAATTATATGAGAGTTTACAACCTTTGAGGTTGGGTCAGCTGACCTGCGGTGGGGCAACAGGAAGAATACAGACTCTTTTGAAGGGGTCTGAGTGCTTATAGAGTGCCCTGTTCCTCAAAGTCTGCTTTATTCCCTCCTCCCCTGACCATTAACAAATTGGAAATGCAGGAAAGAGAGGGTCATTGAGTTTACAACACAGTCTTGTGTTTTGGAAACAGCCATGGGCAGTGTGAACCAGGTTTGCTGGATGCCTTCATAGAGACCTGATGGAGCCGTGAGGATGAACCGTGGATTGTAGTGGAGACCCAGTGGAGATGCTGGGACCACGAGATGGCTGCCAAAGAGAACTGCCGGTCCTGGATGGAGTTTTCCAGGACTGTGAGTAGCCTATCTGGAGGGGAGGAATTGGAACTCTGGAGACGTTTTGCTGGTTAGAATTATTGGACTTGGAGACTTTCCATTGACTAGAGTTGTTAGACTTGGAGCTACAAAGTTTGGTGTTTGTCCTGTTTAAATCTTGTATTGATTGAATATTTCTTTGCTATGCCCAATGCCATCTTTTGTAGTGTGAGTGTTTATTTGTGCCATTATGGGCTTAGGGTGATTTTTTGGTATTATGGCTCAATTAAAAGACCTTGGATTATGGGGAATGTTTGAACATCATCAAGATTGATAAAAACTATGGGAACTTTAAAGATGGACTGAAAGCATTGCATTTTATACCATGAAAGGTTATCAGTTTATGGGTGTCAGGGGCGGAATGTGGTGGTTTGATTCATGTGTCCCCCATAACCTCAGATGTGCTGAATGCTAGGTTCCCAGCTGATGGAGATTTGGGAATTAATGCCTCCTGGAAGGAGTATTTTGTTGTGGGTGGTCTTATTGGTGTTATAGCTAGTGTCCCCTTGCCAGAGTTTGGCACACAGTCCTATTGTTGTTGCCCACTTTATGTTGGCCAGGGGGTGATGTCCACCCTCTGATGATGCCTCTCTTTGTTCTGCCGTGGCAGAACTTCCCTTCAAGTCTGCAAGCCCAAATAACACCCCAGCCCCGCAAGCTGCTCTTGGTCGGGTGATTTCTGCCAGCAATGAGAACCTGACTGCAACACAAGGACAACGTGATGTTGAAGTAGATCTTCACATATGGTTTCCTTACATCCAGCTTAGTAATTTCCTTCCACACTCTGCACCTTCTTATCATTTCAGAAAGCTCAGCACAGTTCGTTTTACATTAGGCAATTTCCTTCACAGCTGTACTCACTGATCACTGGCTGCCTTCTAAAGGACAGAAAACACAGATTAGTGATGTAAATGCTTCCTAGAGCTACATTTTTTAAGCAACCAGAGTCAAAAGAAAGAAAGGATATCCAGTTCCAGTGACCCATAAGTAGTTTCATTTGGTTAACAAATGGCATGGTATTCAGTCTTCATTAGGGAATTTAAGGATAATCTATGAAAATGTGTTTCAGGACAAAGTAATGTGGTGGCTTGATGAATAGTGAGAACAATGCATTTGATCATTTGGATCATTGTTATTGTAATTAGTAGGCATCCTATGAATATCTTAAATGCTTCCAGTGAAAAGGATGAGAACATTTTCTATGAAATGTTTACATTGTTTCCCAATTAATTTGGCTTGGGGTGGTTTTTGCTGAGAAGCAACAGGTCTTTTCTTTCGACAATGTGTTCAATGCTTATCTAGATGTCATTCCTGTAGGTGATAATGCAACACACGTGTGGAGTGAGGATGACAGACGGATACTGTCCCCAAGCAGCCTGGCTGCACAGTAAGTCTTTGTCTCCAAGGTTAATTGGATAAATAAACAATCAAAACAGTTCATTAATATCACCCTCCTATCACTATGTAAACCAACAGCATAGAAAGATCACAGGACATGTCAAAATGTTATAAAGTTAGAACTAATTTTTTGGCATTATTTAATGTAATTCAGATAGCACAACATGAAGAGCTCTTTTTCAGATCTCAAATTGCACAACTTTATCTAATTTACCATGGCTGAGTGGGGGGCTTTATGTCTATAGGGAAAATCTTATGCAAGGTCCAATTTTCAGACTCTGTTCAGGTCTTCTTCTGTGAAAAATATACAAGAATCTGTTCTAGCCTGCTCAGCTGCTGCAGCAAAAGGCTATATAGATGAGGCAGTTGACAAACAATAGGAATTTATGCTTTCCTTCTGTAGGATGGCAAGTCCAAAATCAAGATGGGAGCTGACTTGGCGTTTGGTGACAGTACACCTCCTGGTCTATGAATGGTGCCTTCTTTCTTTTTCCCTTCTTTCCTCCCTTCCTTTCTTCCCTCCCTCCCTCTTTCCTTCCTTTGCACGTGTGTGTGTGTGTGGTACACCAGGGTCTTTTGCTACTGCATTTACCACTTTGTATCCAGCTTTTGTGTGGGTGCTGGGGAATCGAACTCAGCCACCAGGCTTTGCTAAAATGCACCTTCAGGCAGACTCCCATGAACCTTTAAAAAGGGCAGGAATCCCACTCATGAGAGTGCTCAAGGTCCTCCAGGGCATCACTCTCTAAAATCACCACTGGGAATTAGCATTTCAATATATGAAAATTTGAGAATACAAACATTCAGGCCATAGTGATATCCAATTATTTTTTTTCATTACTGTCTCTTTGGGCTTTTAAAGAATCAAAATATTTTTTTATGCCTAATCAAGGTAATGCAAAATTTGTTTGCTTTCAGTGTTTTTTTCTGAGAAGGCAAAATTGATTATAATTTAATTTTAGACTTTCATTAGGATACACAAATGCCCAGGAATAGGCTATGGAGATAGCAGCAGTGATCATGGCGTCTAAAGACTATAAATGTGAACTGAACCCTGAAGTAACTCATAATTAGAATGCAAATGCACACAGCTTTCTCTTATAGGTGACTGAGGTAAATTCCTGTAGTTCAAGAAAAATCCAGAGACTACATGGCCTGGTAGCCAAAGGTTGACTCAGCCTGATAAATTATACTGCAGTGGATCTTTGACTTCAGTCACCCAAAATATATATTTGTACTAGTGGACGTTTGTACACGTAAAAGCACAGAGGCAAAAGATGAGGAAAATTGATCAGTGGTACTAAATGATACTTAGACGGGAGCAAGAAGCTCTGGTGTGCTACTGCATGGTGAGGTTGGCAAGAGGTAGTAATAATGAACTGTACATTTCAACAGCTAGGAGAAAGGATTTTGAATATATTTGCATATATACATATATCATATATATATATATATATATATAAAATATTTTATTTATTTATTTAGAGAGAGTGGGGGAGAAAGAGACAGAGAAAGAGAGAGAGAGAAAGAGAAAGATTGAGAGAGATTGGGCATGCCAAGTCCCATAGCCACTGAGAATGAACTCCAAACACGTGTGCCAGCCTGTGCATCTGGCTTTATGTGGGCAGTGGGGAAACAAATGTGGGTCCTCAGGCTTTGCAGGCAATTGCAATTGCCTTAACCATTGAGCTGTCTCATCAGCCCTTGAATGTTTTTACTATAAAAATGACAAATATGTGAGGAGACAAATACATTTAAAATAATCTAAACTTTATAAATGTGTATTGAAATATCACAAGGCATTTTCATAATTTATGCATTTGATTTTATGTATCAGTTAAAATAAACTTAATGAAAAAACAAAACGAAGACTTATTTTAACCATTAGTCTCTCTAAAATGGAATATGTTTAGTTTATTGTAAGCTGTCTGTTACTTAACGAAAGCTTCTTCGAGCTTGTGTAAGTTCTAGGTAAGATCTGACACAGCCACCTCCTGTTTGTCCTGCCATTTCCTGCTTCCTGCATCGAGGCTAACGCGGGTGCTCCTCACACAGCAAACGGCTCTTTGGGCAATGTCACCCTAGCATGCTTCACATAGTTAGGCCTCTTAATATACTTCCTATGTAATATAGCTATTCTACATAACAATCATTTACTTATTTATTTAGTTTTTACAGTAAAACCTGTTTGTTGACATAGGGGGATGCTTCCTGCTGAAGCCAGGACTCTCCAGCAGAGGCTGAAGGTGTTCACAGCATTAACAATACGCAACACTTCAGCCTGTCAATTCCTCAGCAAATGGCATTCGGTGCTGGCAGCTAGCTGACTGTTTATTGGGAAGAATTCAACACTTGTAAGGTGGCTCTTCCTGTGACTGGGAAACTTAAGGAGCTGCTTATCTCTGGACTTCCTCTCTGTTCCCACTTGGCAGTGGTCACAGTGCAGCAGTGGTGGAACATGATAATAAGAATTTTGGTCTAGCCGGGCGTGGTGGCGCACGCCTTTAATCCCAGCACTCGGGAGGCAGAGGTAGGAGGATCGCCGTGAGTTCAAGGCCACCCTGAGACTACAGAGTTAATTCCAGGTTAGCCTGGACCAGAGTGAGACCCTACCTCAAAAAAAAAAAAAAAAAAAAAAAAAAAAAAAAAAAAAAAGAATTTTGGTCTAGAGTTTTCTAATGAAATTTCTCAAAAAAAAAAAAAAGCTATCCACTGGGGCTTTGGAGGCAGGAAGCTTGGTGGGTAAAGAGCAAGCATTAGGACCCAAGGTCAGATACGCAGAACCCACGTGACATAAGGAATGACATGGAGATACTTGCCTGTAATCCCAGCTTGGAGGAGGCAGAGGCAGGATACCCAGGGCTTGCTGGCTAGTTTGTTTGGATGGGTAAGTGAGTTCTGGATTCAGCTAGAAACCTTTCGTCAAAATAAATATGATGGAGAGCAATTGAGGAAGACATCTAATCTAACACTGGCCTCTGGACCTCTGGCCTCCCCACTCATGTATGCTCACATTTGGACATACATGTCCACCCAGGCACATGCAAATACACAGGCATGCAAATCACACACACTCATACAAAATTTAAAAAAAATTATTCAAAATTTTATTTATTTACGAGGAGAGCAAGAGAGGATGAATGGGTGTACCAGGGCCTCCAGCCATTGCAAACGAACTCCAGATGCACCCACCACTTTGTACATCTGGCTGTATGTGGGTACTGAGAAATAAAACCCAGATCATCAGGCTTTTCAGGCAAGCACCTTAACTGCTGAGCCATCTCTCCAGCTCCTAAAACTTGTTTTTTGTTGTTTATTTGAGAGAGAGATAAGGAGGGGGGGGGAGGGAGAATGAATCCATAGTGTGCATCATTTTACACATGCATGTACATGCGTGGTGTGTGCATGTATATATCCAGTTCCTCATTGTGTGGGCACATGTATGTCTGTGTGCTGGTCCATGTGAGTGTGTGTATGTGTGTATGTGTGTGTGTGTGTGTGTGTGTGTGTGTGTGTGTGTATGTGTGTGTGTGTGTTTGTGTGTAGGACAGAATTCCACATCAAGTTGTCCTTAATTTTTTTTTTCCCTCTGCTCTGAACATAGGGGTCACTGATTCTGTTACACGAGCTAGCCAGTAATTGCTAGGCATGCACTGGTCTCTGCCTCCCCAGTATTGGGATTACAAATGTGAACCACCATGGTTGGTATTTTGCGTGGGAGATGGGATCCAAACTCAGTTCCTCATGCTTACACAGTAAGCACTTTGTCAAGGAGCTGTCTCCCCAGCCACGTAGCCTACTTTTTGTTGTAAGCACTCTTAGGAAGAGGGAAGAATTATTTTATACAGAATAATTTAATTAATAGTTTAAGGACTCATGGATGTTTATGTCAAAGCAGGAGCATATATACATATAACCTTAATTTTTTAAATATAACACATTCATCATAAAATGATATTGGCATCAGATGTTTTCTACAGAGGAGAAAGGCTTAGATGGTTATTTTCAGGTCACTTTCAGGCTCAACAACCCTCTTTTCTGAGCTAGACAAGATTCTGTGAGAATCTCTCATTCCAGTCCACTTGGAAAGTTAGGCCAACATTTTGCTGCTCAGCACTGCACCCTGGTGGAACAGGCTCTGGGCTATTGCCTGACAGAGGAATCCAAACAAAAAGAAGAAAGTTTAGCATTGAGAAGAGTGGGGAAAGGTGAGAGATATGAGGAACTAGCTCGACATGTCCCACTCCAATCTACTTTACTGGTGATTGTCAAATAAATGGCCAGTATCTTTTGCGGCTGCCTTCTTTAAGATATGCACTTACCTACTTAGTGGCTTGCAAAATGTAAAAGCTGGGTACCCTGTGAGGTGGATGGTGTCAGGGAGAGCACAAAATAATCAAATCATTCCTTCAACTTGTTCACAAGAGACAAGCTTACTTTGAAATTTACACACTTGTTACTATAGGCAAATAAAATAGGTGGATTTCTCCCAAAAGAAAATAGATGTACAAAATCTTCAGTTATTTCTATAGATTTTTAGACATTTTTAAAAAATTTTATTTATTTATTTGAGAGAGACAGAGAAACAGATAAAGAATGGGAGTACTAGCGCCTCTAGTCACTTCAGAAGCATATACCCGCCTTGTGCATCTGGCTTATGTGGGACCTGGGGAATTACACCTGGATCCTTTGGCTTTGTAGGCAAGTGCCTTAATTGCTAAGCTATCTCTCCAGGTCCTATATCCACAATTAAAAAATACTTCTATTTATTTGAGAGAGACAGAAAGAGGGAGAGATGAAAGAGAGAAAGAGAGTGAATGAATGAATGAATGGGCACACCATGGCCTCCTGCTTCTGAAAATGAACTCCAAATGCATGCTCCACTTTGTACATCTGGCTTTATGTGGGTAATGGGGAATTGAACCTGGGTAGTTAGGCTTTGCAGGCAAGAACCTTTGACCACTGAGCAATCTCTCTAGCCCTGTTTCTATAAATTATTTTCATAGTTCCTCTTGTCTCTTTTTTGATATTTTGAATCTTCAGAGACTTTTTTAGTTTGCCTTTTTAGAATCTTTCTAAAATGGCCTCCCATTCATTTTCTTCAACATTATTATTATAGCTATTATATATATTCAAAACAATGGCTCAGATTTTTTAATGTCTAAGGACAGTATTTTGAGTACGTTGGCCATGATATCCTCAACTTGACTTGCTAATATCACGATTAGCCTACACAACAAAGTTACTTTTATAAGATATCCCATTCCTGTTATACGGTGATTTAGAGATCTTCCTTATAGATACTTTTGCTCATTCAGGTCATAAAAGCTAGCCTAAGTATATATTCTCCTGTCCATCATTTGTAAATTGGCAAATGGCATTGATTATGTACAAGGATGAACGTTAGAAAATGGCTGTCTAAAGCCGAAGGTCTCAGGCAATCAAATATGCTGTCACTCAGACTCTCTAGTCAAGGAAATACCTAAATAAAAGCAGAGGGTTTTGGAATGGTTACTTTAAAAAAAAATCTGGAGTTTGTGAGCTGAACTTAAATTCTAGTCGGCTGTGTCACTACAGCCCCATCTTTACTGCCCAAATAGACTTTTCCTGTCATTTAAAAAATTTAAAGGGTCATTGGTGTTGCTATCCCACATGGGCATCCCGCGAAGCTGCTTTAATATTAGTGCAGAGCTCCTCTATACTTACTACCTATTCCAGGGTAAGTCTCTTCCACTAGCATCTCGATGAAAGGTGATTTAAACATCTGGTAGACTAGTTATTAGAGATTTTGCCTGTTGTGTGATGCATTTCAAAGTAGATGGCCTCCAAAAAAGCATTAGCATTTCCATTTTAGGTACACAAAATGCAACAGTAGATAGCCAGTCAAGAAGTCTCACGATAGACATGCAGCCTCATGCCGAAGTGACAAGGCTCACCTCTCTCTGTCTTTCTCACTCTCAAACACACAGACCACACACACACAACAACAACAAGAACAACAGCAACAACAACAACAACAAAAATCCCAAGCTATGTCTTCACATGGCAACCCATCTGAAAGGCCACAGGAGAGTAGTAAACTTGAGAGCTATATTCAGTAAAATAACCTAACCTAAAGCTCATGACCAGAGAAGAAGCAAATTCTCAGAGAATCCAGAGGTTTGCATGGCTTGGTGAAGCAAGATATTGATTCCACAGGGTTTCAGTGCCCAAGCCAACCGCAGACAAACAGCCCAGCACTGATGATCACATCAGTGTGGCTTTGTGGTTTTCCATGACTTGCTTTTTCCAATTTTGCAGGCTTCTGATCCTGGAGAACTTTGAAGATGCCATCTTAAACATGTCATCCAACAGCCCTTATGTTCCTTACTTGACATGCATAAGAAATATGACTGATGACTTGGCCAGGGGACCACAAGGTAAGACTCTAACATTGCCCATGGTTAGTTCTTCTGTTTATATAAATATTTTTATTTATTTGCAAGAGACAGAGACAGAGATGGAGAGAGAAGGAAAGGGAGGTAGTTAGAGGGAATGAGCACGCCAGGGCCTTTTGCTGCTGCACATGAACTCCAGATGCATGCATCGCTTTGTACATCTGGCTTGTCATAGGTACTGGGGAACTGAACCCAGGCTGGCAGGCTGTTCAGGCAAGTGTCTTTAACCACTGAGCTATCTCCCTAGGCCAGTTTGTGCTTCAGTTCTGAAGGGTTAAAACATGTGCTTATTAAAGAAAGAAGATTTAAAACAAAACCTTATTTTTCATATGTAACAGCTTGGTCAGTTGTGTAAGAAGTGAGCCAGTAACTAATCATATTATTATTATGTTATTCTGTTGCTAGGAGTCACCTAACACCTTTAATATAATGAACATACCTGAACACACTTTAATATGATGTTCTTCTACTGGGTCAAGTTGTAATCTAGACAAACTTCCTAAGTTTTCAGAGTCATTAGGAACTAATATCACTCTTGGTGACATTTTGTATGTCTTTTACATCCTAAATTGTTAAAAGATTAAGAATGACATTGAAGAGTCTTAGTGGTCTACAGAGATGGCTCAGTGGGCAAAGAACTTGCTCTACAAATGCAAAAACTAGAATTCAGGTCTCCAGCACCTAAGTGAAATGTAGTGTGTGCCTGTAATCCCAGTATTGGCAAGGAGGAGACAGGAATCCTTGCGGTTCATTGGTTCATTGGTGAGCTCTCAGGTTTGTGAGAGACTGTGTCTCAAAAAATAAGTTGGGAAGCAACTGTGAAAGACATCTGCCACCAACCTCTGGCACGTTCACATGTGCATCTGAGTATGCATGCATGCACTCATGCACACCACACACACAAAATACAAGTGAAATAAAATAAAAAGTACCAAAGCCCACACACATTAAATAAACAAAGGCATTTTTGTGGTAGGCTACTTTTAAAATATTTTTTGTTTATCATTTTTATTTATTTATTTGAGAGTGATGGACAGAGAGAGAAAGAGGAAGAGAGAGGGAGAGAGAGAGAGTGGGGGGGGGTTAGAGAATGGGCACACCATGGCCTCCAGCTGCTGCAAATGAACTCCAGACGCATGTGCCCCCTTGTGCATCTGGCTAACGTGGGTCCTGGGGAACCGAGCCTCGAACCGGGGTCCTTAGGCTTCACAGGCAAGCGCTTAACCACTAAGCCATCTCTTCAGTCTGTGGTAGGCTACTTTGACTCCCTACAGTCACATTATTTTCAAGTTTATGCATGTGTGGCCAAATTATAAAAACATCATTTAAACCAATATTTTAAAAAATTAATTAAAAATATTTTATTAATTTATTTGAGTGAGAGAGAGAGAGAGATAAAGAGGAAGGGGGGAGAATGGATGTGCCAGGGCCTCCAGCCACTGCAAACGATCTCCAGATGCATGTGCCATCTTGTGCATCTGGCTTACATTGGTACTGGGGAATTGAACCTGGGTCCTTTGGCTTTTCAGGCCAGTGCCTTAACCACTAAGTAATCTCTCCAGCTCCCAAATTTCTTTTTAAAGATAAAGTATTTTTCCACAGTTTCAAGAGTTATAGTGAAATACCAAATTTTTTTTGAGACTTGATAATGAGCAAATAGCATGACGCATATGTCATCCTGTTGTTTGTTTACCAGATTGGAATGGTCTATAGCTGGGTGTGGATATTTCCACACAGGGACTATACAACCTGTTCTCCCCAAGTACTGCCACTTACATCTCAAAATCAGAAAGAGGGCTGGAGAGATGGCTTAGCGGTTAAGCACTTGCCTGTGAAGCCTAAGGACCCTGGTTCGAGGCTCGGTTCCCCAGGACCCACGTTAGCCAGATGCACAAGGGGGCGCACGCGTCTGGAGTTCATTTGCAGAGGCTGGAAGCCTTGGCGCGCCCATTCTCTCTCTCTCCCTCCATCTGTCTTTCTCTCTGTGTATGTCTCTCTCAAATAAATAAATAAAAAATTTAAAAATATATATATAGCAAAAATCAGAAAGAAAGGCATTGTTTCATTCACAAAGAGCCAAAACTGTGTAGCACCTTTGCCAGAATTTTTTTTTACCTCAAAGTAGCATATCTTTGAATATTTTAGTATTTTTGTTATTTTTTATTTATTTATTTGAGAGCAACAGACAGAGAGAGAAAGAGGCAGATAGTGAGAGGGAGAGAAAATGGGCACGCCAGGGCCTCCAGCCACTGCAAACAAATTCCAGATGCATGCTCCCCCTTGTGCATCTGGCTAATGTGGGTCCTGGGGAGTCGATCCTCAAACCGGGGTCCTTAGGTTTCACAGGCAAGTGCTTAACCGCTAAGCCATCTCTCCAGCCCTCTTTGAATATTTTAAAAATAATGAACAGCATGGTCCACATACATAGTTCATGGGAAGGTTAAATTTTCACTCATTTTGTATTTATATTGAGCTAGGCTATTATCCTAAAGAAAATCTTAGTAATAAGTCAGGATAAAGGTGTCTTTCAGATGTGCTTCCCAAGTAACCTTGTAATTCATACACAGTAATTCTTTCCTCCTTTACAGAAAATCTCAGACTTCTTCAGTCCACAATTCGCTTCAAAAAATCTTTTCTTCGAAATGGTTCCTCTGAGGACTACTTCCCTTCATTTCCTGAAGTCCTGAAATCAAAAGTAAGCCATGAAAGCTATATGTGTATATATCAACACTTTCTGTAATGCTGTAAGACACCTTCAGTGACAAAGGTGTTAGGCATTGTGTAATGGTTTTGGATTTTGTTCAATGGAGGTCTGTGTGTAAAAATTTATAGGACCCTAGTTATAGTATTTGCATGCAGATAGGAATGGCCAGTAATATAATTTTTATTACACTTCAGAACTAGAGAAGAATTTATAGTATGATTTCTAATGTGACATACCTTTTGTCTTTAAATCTTTAAAACCAGAATTTTGAAAGTTAGTATTTTCACTTCATAATATACAAAACTCTTAAAAGCTAATTTACCTGTTCTTAGAAACCAATGTCATATTCAAATGTATTACAATGAAGGGGAAAAATGAACAAAAGATAGAAAGTTTGTAAGTTACAATCAGTTCACGTTTCTTTGTTTATTATTTTTATGCTCATTGTTTGATGAAACCTTTCCTTAGGCAAAGGCAAGCATAGGTCTATCTACCCCAAATAGAACTCACATGACAGACCAAAGAACAATTGCACAAAACCCAGTTTTGGTGAACTAGGGAATTTATTGGGGCTACTTACAGCTCAGTGACTGACAGTCAGTGTATCACCACCGAGCCCCACCCATCCTGGATGGTGGCAGCATAGAGGAGTCTCTCCTAGTTAACCTTCTACTTCCTGTAGGAACTAGTTTTTCTCAAGACCATTGGAAGGACCAATAGCTGGGATCTCATAGGAGGGTCTTTTGAACCTGCCTTCCTCCATCTACAAGGGAGTGTCAATAGATCCATTACCAAAGCCATAGAAACTGGCTATCATTGAATTGTTCGCTGCCCTCACTACCAGACCAAAGCATTCTCTATGCCAACATGGCATCATGTTATGCCCAGAGGAAAAGCGCCAAACAACAGTGAGGCATATAGTATACAGGCTATTGTGAAATTCATTTCCAAAGCAATTCCTGTTAAGTTTCGAAAACAGCTTTCCTTGTAAGAACAGCAGTTTAATTGGATTTATGTAACCAGGGATAAAGTAAAATTAGAACTAGTTTATTCAGGGCAAGCAAGATGATTTGCTGTACAGTCAATATGGTATAATTAAGCAGGCATGCAAAACACTCTGTCCATGTATATTACAAATAAATGTGCTGGTTAGATTACCTACCTTGTAGCCCTAGTATTCCACATGAATCAAAATTTTAGATCTGCTTAATTTACCATTATCTTAATTTGTGTAAATGAGAATGAAGTTATGCATTCACCAGGAACATTCCTATTCATCATTCAAGGACAAGTTTAAATGTCACTACTTCATTAATATTAAAATATCATTTTTCAGTCTGGGAAGATGGCTCAGTGGTTTAGAGCTCTTGCTGCTTTAGCATGAGGGCCTCTCAGGCTAAAGACTGCCAAATTCAACCCCCTAGAGCCCGTGTCCAAAGCTGGGTGTGCATCTGTAAGTACAGTCTGTTTGGGGCCGAGGCTGAAGGATCTCTAGGGCTTGCTGGGGAAAAGCAGCGCCAGGTTGAGGGAGAGACCCATCTCAAGGGTGGAAATACACAGATGAGCAATGGTCTCCACTGCCCTCCACATGCATATGCATAGCACTTGCACCTGTACACACATGTGCATACATCACACATTTCACATGCCATATATACCCCAAAATGAAGAATTAAAAAATATCACCTTTCTCCTGTTTCCCAACCAGGGTGATGAGTATTATCTGTCCTCCCATAGTAATTATCCATTTATTATTTCCATCCATCATCTACACTTCCATAATACTAAGTGACTTACTTATAAGATAGTCTCTAACTCCAAAGTGCTTATAATCAATCCAAAGGAGGAGACAGAAAGGCAGATCAGTAATGATAACATACTGAGGAAAGTGTGGCATGTAGATAGACAGGATTCTGCATATGCAGTATTATCTAACTTGGATTGCAGGGGGTGGGGTGGAGGGAAGAGCTTTGGAGGAGGAAGTAATACCTACTCTGAGTCTTGACGGCTGTGTAGGCATCATGCATTTCAGACATAGAGACTTGTATTTGTAAGAGTCAACGGCATGAACCAGAAAGGCAGGTGCAGGTTACTGGGAGTCATGCAGAGTAGAAGGTGCCTGTGGGAAAGGCCAAAGAGCAAGGCTGAGCCGAGGTTCTGAAGACTGTGCTGTTAGGGAGTCTGAATTTGGTTCTGAACGTTGTGAATTTGAACAAGGCAAAAAAAAAAAAAAAAAAAAAAGATTACATTACATAATGAGTAGTTAAGTGCTCCATGTTCGAAATTGAGCAAAAAAGAGCTGGCCACATGGAGTTAGTATACTGTGATGAGAAGTGAGGTTCAGAGGGTCAAATGGACATCCCCAGATCTTATGATGACATTCCTCATCAGCAGTGAGACAGTCCAAATTGCTACGTGGCTGTCATTCATTGGTGACACTTCCTTCTGTTTCTCAGACTTCTGCTGTAGCCGAACACATTCTGCTCTTGAGCTTGTGTTCATTTCTTCCTTTGTTGACTGGCTTGTCCTGTCTTTTCTATGCTGTTCCTTAGGTAGGAAGAAGGACTTCCTGATTGGGATCTATACAAAAAAATGAATATTTCCTATATCGGGCAAAAATACAGACAATAGCATGTGTTTATTATAACATTTTTACATTTTAAAATAGAGTCTTCCACCCTCTACTTACCCTCCAAGAGCCCAGCAGTGTTGCTGATTATCATTTTAAGTTTATGCTATATAAGTTTCATGATCATGTCAATTCCAAGTCCAATTCAGATGTATTGAGGAATCACTATCTTACCTGGAAATGGAAACACTATGGGTCACTGCCCAGTTCTAGGCCCGAACCTCCACTTGAGAAGGAGACTGGACTTCCATATGATGTTGTGGCAAATCTTTAATCTGAGTTGATGTATATTTTCCCTGTTTGAGACAAGATGTCACTGTACAGCCCAGGATGACCTGGAACATACTATGTAGATCAGGTTGGCCCAGAACTCACAATCCTTCAGTCTCTGCCTCCCAAGTTGTGGAATAACAAGTGTGCCACATTGGGTTCCACTAACAAAAGTATTGAGGAGGAGAATTTAATTTACTCAATTTTTGTGTTGTAAATGGTCCACAAAGCTTCTAAAGGGGTAACACTTGTGTTGTTCACAGAACAAGGCAGTAAAAATATGACCATTGCTCAAAGTCTTTGTGCTTCTCCTTGGTGGATGGGATTCTCAGTGGGCTCCATATTCTTTACCTCAATTTATAATCTTACTTCTGAGAATCAATCCTACTTCAGCAGTGTGGCTGTATTTCATATTTCTCCTGTATTTTCTGTTTCATCAATCAAGGGCTATTCTGTATGGACTTCTACATGGGTTCTCATACATGGATATTAAAATTGCAACTAAAAACATATTATAGTTTCTACTGGGTAAAAATCATTGAAGTTTCCTACATTCTCAAAACTCATTTTTTTTTTTACAAAAACAACATTTATCCAAGAGTATTTTTTTTCTTTGATTAAGAAAATACCAAAAGAATAGGCAGTGGAGGATGTTGTGCAGAGGTTTGGCTCCATTTGTTGAAGGTTTAATCATATCTGTGTTTGGAAAATGGAAGTCAGGAATAGTGTGGCAAGCACATGGCTCCAGCTGGTAAAACCATTGTTGAGTATATCCCAGAATGGAGCACTTCTCATAGCAAGGAGACTAGTAAATAGAATTGCCATGCATTTGAAGTTCAAAGTTAAAAGTCAGTTATATAGGCAAAAGTGGAAAATAGCAATATTTGCATAAAAAATGATCAATTATTAATTTATGTGGTATTCGTGTAGTTGCTATCAATTTCTCATTAGAACGTATCACTGTTCCTTTCTCATTTGACACATGAAAAGAAGTATTCTCATCCTATGCTTATTCCCTGAGATATTTCACTTCTATCAAAATGTAACTTCAAATTGGAAAATGAGCTACAATGAATGACACATGTATTCGCTTCTTCAGACATTGTTCCAATATATTTTTTTTGCCTTTTCAAAAAGAGTAGCTTTAGGCTAGTTTCCATGCACAATAGAGTTGGGATCTCCTAGGGGCAAATTCTTTATTCCCTCAGGATGTGAGACTTGGGAATATACCCTCAGGATATAGAGAGTAGTTCACTGAACACAGGGATATATTTGATAGCTTAGAAAATGATTAGATCTCCATTTTCCCCTTACCTCTGCATTTAGGATTTTCAGTCCATTTAATTGTTTCCATAGAGGAAATATGTTTAGCTGTTTTCAGTATATAAGAGGACAGAAAAGATGCAGATACTTCTGAAAAAAGCAGGTGTTCTACCAATGTATTCTAAACATAATCTTATTAGAATGCATATAATTTTTACATCATAGCTCAAACCTTTTGCATTTTTGTCACTACATTTTCCTTGTGATAAAAATGCCATAATATACTATTTAGATCATAACCATGTCAGCTGTACAGTTCAGTCATATTAACTATATGTGCTAGATGTGATGCGTCAATGTCCAGAATATTTTTCATCATGTAAGGTTGAAAGTGAAATTATATTCCCATTAAAGAACTTCATTTCTCCCTTCTCCCAGCCCCTGGGAGCTCATGACTCCTTTTGACTTTCTGTATCTGCGTCCCTCATAGAGCATAGTGTCCTCCCAGTTAATATAGTTTGTAGCACATGAAAGAAGTTCTTTCCTGTTTGAGGCTTAATAATATTACATTTTTTATATAATTATATCTTTTTATATATGGATATCCACATATGTATCTATATTCCATCTATGCATCCATCTTTTGCTTCTGACTCTTGACTATTATGGATAATATTGCTATGATTATTGGTATACAAATCTTTTTTATTTAATTTGCAAGAGGGAGAGAGAGAAGAGGAGAGGAGAGGAGAGGAGAGGAGAGGAGAGGAGAGGAGAGGAGAGGAGAGGAGAGGAGAGGAGAGGAGAGGATTGGCACTCCAGGGCTTCCTACCACTGTTAAGGGCTCCAGACACATGCAACCACTTTGTGCATCTGGTTCTATGTGTGCGCTGGTGAATTGAATCCTGGGCCAGCAGTTTTGAAAGCACACACCTTTAACTGCTGAGCCATTACCCCAGCCCACAACTGTCTTTTTGAGATCCTGTTTTAAGTTCCCTATGGTCACCCAGAAGAGGCATGCTAATTCTATTCTGACTCTGTGAGGAAGCACCATGATGTCTTCTGTGCCATTTTTCATCTCTACCAGCAGGACACAAGGGTTATGATTTCTCCACATGTTCACCAATACTTGTTATTTTCTGCTTCCTTCTTTAATTTAAATATAGTCATATTGATGGATAGGAGGCAAAAGACCTTTGAAAGGTTTCAAACCAAGCCTGCTTTCTATCAGCTTTCACATACATAATTTAAAATATAAACTAAGTGTAAAATTAGTTGGAATGATTATGATTTAAAGTGGACAAAAATCAAGCTAATTTCCTTCATTTTAAAAAGTCAATTTTAAGATATCTATAAGTCTATAATTGAGAAGACAAGTCCCAATGTTTTGTAATACTCTTAAGAAAACAATACACTCAACAGAAGGCCATGCATTGTAATAAAGCTAATGCCAAATGCTAAGTGATTTAACCCATATTCAGACTATTTCTTTTTTTAGCAGAATCAGTTTTGATTGCTTGTTCTCAAATACTAAATATGCAGATAAGGTCACTAATGTAGTTCTTATCCTTCCTTTTCTGGAAAGTTGTCTCAGCTTCGAAACCTGACAGAACTCCTCTGCAAGTCAGAAACTTTTGGTTCCATAGAGCAGGGGTGCCAGCTACCTAGCAACAGCTTTGTGAGCCTGTGTGAAGACCACACCTTCCATGTGCAGCTTCTTGAAGCAGCCGAGCTGGGCACTGACATTGTGGCCAGCTTGTTATACCATGACAACATCATATCTGAAAATCTGAGGGGTTTGCTGACTGGAGATCCCAGCAAAATGAACCTAAATATGGACTGGTATGTTTCCCATTGTTTTTTTTTTTTTTTTCCTGTGTGAAATCCTTTCTCAAAATGTTGTTATGGGGGCTGGGAAGATGGCTCATTGGTTAAGAATACTTGCTTGCAAAGTCTGACAGTGTGGATTCAATTACCCAGCACCCACAGAGAGCCAGACGCCCCAAATGGTGCATGCATCTGGAGTTCCTATGTAGTGGCAAGAGGCCCTGGCACACCCATTCTGTCTCTGTCCTTACATATAGATAATTTAAAAAAAAACAAACAAACAAACAAAAAAAACATTGCTATGCCTAGCTGAATTTCTTGTTTCATTTCAGGCTCCTGGAACAGATGTTGCAAATGAATTCCTTGGAAAATATCACACGGATAATACCGACCGTGGAGGCCATGCTGCATGTTAATGACAGTGCAGGCACTTCAGATCACCCAGGTGTTTCCCCATCCATATTTCATTTCATTAAAAAAAGTTTTGTTTTTTTTTTTAAGTAGCTTACAAAGTAGCGGGTTTGCTTATGGCATTTTCTTAATACATTTTTTGGGCTACTTCTCCCCCATTGCCCTCACTGTCCGTACTTGAAGGTGGTTTTACTAGAATGCATGTGTTTCTCATATTGCAGTTCAAGGCTTTCTGGGAGTTCCCAACCCAAACCTGATTTTCTATCTGCCTTGACACTGGAGAAAACCAAAGTTTATATTGTTACTTGAGGCTAAGGAGATGGCTCAGTGGTGAAAGCACTTCCTTGCAAGCCTGCCCATGTAAAAAGCTTGGCACAAAGTGGGCTATGTGTCTGTTATACTAACACCCGTACCACAACGGGAGGCAGAACCACAAGAATCTAGAAGCTTGCAGGCTGGTGAGGCTGGCACATGCAGTGGCAAAACAAGAGATCCTGTCTTAAAAGAAGGTGGAAGGAGCCGGGTGTGGTGGAGCACGCCTTTCATCCCAGCACTCTGGAGGCAGAGGCAGGAGGATTGCCATAAGTTCGAGGCCACCCTGAGACTCCATAGTGAATTCCAGGTCAGCCTGGGCTAGAGTGAGACCCTACCTCGAAACCAAAAAGGAAAAAAAAAAAAGAAGGTGGAAGGAGAAGATGGATGCCTTGTGGCTGTCCTCTGACCTCTGCATACCTTATGTCATGTGCACACACACACAAACAAAAATTTTTATGTGTGTGTGTGTATGCATATATACTTATATATCTATTTACTTGATTGAGAGTTAGCAGAGAGTAAAATGAGAAAGTTTGATTTCACAGCAAAATGATTTTCAAAATTTAACTAGTTAGGCCATTTACCTTTTGTCTTTTCTGATATATTAAAATCCGTTAGAGTTTATTGCATGAGCAAGGATGAAATTTTTTGCTTCTGTGAGAATAATTTGATTAAAAAAATAGAAAGGAGACACTGCTGTATGCAGAAATGTCAATTCAGAGCTTTCCGTTAATATTCCAAGCACGATGCATCATGCGATACATTTCTTTTTCACATAATACCTAGATGCTGAAACTATAGGCACTCCAAATTTTGGACAACAGGCAGGCACATAATTGGGAGGGTACGAAGTCTATAAAGAAGGTATATTAGTGTAACAAACCAAAAGAAATTTGTATAATGAAGATTATAGTCTGCTAAAATAAAATCAAAATATTATTTTTGCCATTTTAAAAGACCCAGAAATGAAATAATTATAATTTCCATCCAAAAAGAGTTTGAAATTAAACATATTCTACTTAAAAGTAGGATAATGTTTATGAAAGCCCTTTATAAACTATATAGCATTGGGCAAAGTTGAGAAAAAATGTTGTGTGGAATAACATTGTGGATTTATCAAATCTTTCCCTAAACTGACACTTTCATATGGTATCAACTTAAAAAGCATTTTGAATGTTTTAATTGAATGGACTGTGTGATGTTTTAAATCAAATGGAGAGATGTTTATTTCGTACATAATGTGATCAAAGTCTGCGAAAAAACCATATTTTCTTTGAACAAACCTCAAGTTGTAGACACCTGAGGAGAATTTATCACCTAGAGCAATCTGTTACCTTGAGTTAATGGTATCATAATAAGAACAAGTCTAAATCAGATAGAAATAGATCTCAAAGATGCAATGTTTGCCAAAACTGGGAGACACATGTTTCTGACAAGGCATATATGTTCCTGGAAGGCTACTCTATGTTAGTTAAACTAAAAAAGTATGGTGTTAGAAACAATGTATAAATTCCACATGTGTGCATGTGCATGTGTTTTCTTGCAGGTCAACTAATGGAAATGTTTAAAAACGTTGAAGCCCTGAAGGAAGAATTGCGGGGAACTACAGGGATGTCTAACACAAGCATCGACAAGTTGCTAGCCCTCCCTATTCCCGAGGACAGAGCTGAGGTGTGTAATTGCGATTTACACTTTCAGGAAGATTCTAAGCTTTTAAGTAGCACTTAGTAGTTTTAAATACTTATCACTGAGAAACTGAGAAGTTGCGTGAGAATCTGGTCAGCTTTTCACACAAATGGTAAAATGAGAGGTTCACCTAATTTTTAACCTTAAAAATATACAATTATTTTTGATTGATACATAATCACATGCTTACGGAAATCTTGTATAATTTGATATGTGTATGTGACACGTGATGATCAAATTGGAGCATCGCTTTGTGACTGGAACTTTTGCATTCTTTTCTAGCTCTTTACAAAATATGTAGTTGCTTGTGAGCATCTGTGAGGCCAAAGTTGGAGTGTTGCTGGGGAATTCAAAGCCAGAATAGGCTACAATAAGAGACCCTTACTCAAATAGCATTTTATCTATATCTATCTATCTTATCTATATCTACATCAACTGTGTATACATAGGTATATGTACATTATATATGTATACATACATACATATGCACAATAGCATGTCAACTATCTTTGTGTAGAAGACTAGAATTACCCTATCCAACTGTGTACCACTACTCATTACCTAGAATTACCCTATCCAACTGTGTACCACTACTCATTACCTAGAATTACCCTATCCAACTGTGTACCGCTACTCATTACCTAGAATTACCCTATCCAACTGTGTACCGCTACTCATTACCTAGAATTACCCTATCCAACTGTGTACCGCTACTCATTACCTAGAATTACCCTATCCAACTGTGTACCGCTACTCATTACCTAGAATTACCCTATCCAACTGTGTACCGCTACTCATTACCTAGAATTACCCTATCCAACTGTGTATCACTACTCATTACCTAGAATTACCCTATCCAACTGTGTACCACTACTCATTACCTAGAATTACCCTATCCAACTGTGTATCACTACTCATTACCTAGAATTACCCTATCCAACTGTGTACCACTACTCATTACCTAGAATTACCCTATCCAACTGTGTATCACTACTCATTACCTAGAATTACCCTATCCAACTGTGTACCGCTACTCATTACCTAGAATCACCCTATCCAACTGTGTACCGCTACTCATTACCTAGAATCACCCTATCCAACTGTGTATCGCTACTCATTACCTAGAATCACCCTATCCAACTGTGTACCGCTACTCATTACCTAGAATCACCCTATCCAACTGTGTACCGCTACTCATTACCTAGAATTACCCTATCCAACTGTGTATCACTACTCATTACCTAGAATTACCCTATCCAACTGTGTACCACTACTCATTACCTAGAATTACCCTATCCAACTGTGTATCACTACTCATTACCTAGAATTACCCTATCCAACTGTGTACCACTACTCATTACCTAGAATTACCCTATCCAACTGTGTACCACTACTCATTACCTAGAATTACCCCTATCCAACTGTGTATCGCTACTCATTACCTAGAATCACCCTATCCAACTGTGTACCGCTACTCATTACCTAGAATTACCCTATCCAACTGTGTACCGCTACTCATTACCTAGAATTACCCTATCCAACTGTGTATCACTACTCATTACCTAGAATTACCCTATCCAACTGTGTACCACTACTCATTACCTAGAATTACCCTATCCAACTGTGTACCACTACTCATTACCTAGAATTACCCTATCCAACTGTGTACCACTACTCATTACCTAGAATTACCCTATCCAACTGTGTACCGCTACTCATTACCTAGAATTACCCTATCCAACTGTGTACCGCTACTCATTACCTAGAATCACCCTATCCAACTGTGTATCGCTACTCATTACCTAGAATCACCCTATCCAACTGTGTACCGCTACTCATTACCTAGAATTACCCTATCCAACTGTGTACCGCTACTCATTACCTAGAATTACCCTATCCAACTGTGTACCGCTACTCATTACCTAGAATTACCCTATCCAACTGTGTACCGCTACTCATTACCTAGAATTACCCTATCCAACTGTGTATCACTACTCATTACCTAGCATCCCTTTGCTTACCCTCCACACTACCCTTCTCAGCAAGAGGCCTAATTCTCATATTTTTCAAGGTAGGGTCTTTCTCTATCCCTTTCTCACCTGGAATTCACTATGTAGTCTCAGAGTGGCCTTGAACTCATGGCAATCCTAATACCTCTGCTTCTTGAGTGCTGGTATTAAAGGCATGCTCCACTATGCGCTGTCTCTAATTTCTTTTTAAAATAATGTTAGTGAGTTATGTATCAGGTTATACAAGGAGAAAACTCATTTACCACTCCTGATTTTTTTTTTTTAATTGGTTTCCTCTTTTCTGGTGGGAATGCTGTGGAAGTACTCTGGGATATGCATATGTTAAGTATAAATTCTACTATTATACTGTCTCCCAGTCTTTTGTTTTTTTGTTTGTTTGTTTGTGTATTCATTGATTTACCCTGGGTCCTGCATATGCTAGGCAAGGACTCTACACTGAGCTATATCCCTAGATCTTGCTTTGTGGTGATAGAGCCTTGTTATGTAGTTCTAGCTGGCCTTGAAATATACGTAGCCAAGGCTAGTCTCATTAGTCTTCCTGTCTCAGAAGAAATGTAATTCTTGAGTAAAGATAGAAGAGATATTCTGAGATCTTTATTTTCTTACTTTCTAAATTTGGGGGGGGGGATTAAACCAAGGGTCTTATGAATGCTATACAAGAGCTCTAACACTAAACTACATCCTCAACCAACAAGAGAAGTAATATTATTATATTTCTTTCCTTCTATACATGTTTATCCTTCTTCCTGGCTCTGTTATCTTCTTTATTTTACCCATAGATGTCTTTCTTTTTTTAAAAAAATTATTTATTTAGGAGGAAAGAGGGAGAGAACATGAATATGGATGCACCAGGGCCTCCTGGCCCTGCAAACTACAGACACACATACCAATTTGTACATCTGGCTCAATCAGTGTACTGGGCAATCAAACCCGGTCCATTTCAGCAGGCTTTGCAAGTGTGCTCCTTTAACAGCTAAGCTATCACCCCAGCCTTTTTGCTTTTCTTTCTTCTCTCTCTCTGTTCTTTTCTTTCAGCAGGATTTCTCCTTGGTCCAGGGCTAACCTGGAGCTTACTATACCTCAGACTGGCCTGGAACTCACATGATCCTCCTACCTCTGACTCCTTAGTGCTAGGATAAAGGTGTGGGCTACCACACCAATGGTGCTATCAAAATCATCTTCAGTATTGTAGTCAAATTATCTGATATCTTATAAGGTAACCAACATCAAAATTTGAAAGCCTAGACAGGGGATATTTACTCTTGCAGCTAAACTAAAGATGTATATTCACTTTACTTTTTAAAAGACTCCATACAATCTTAGTATATATAATAAAGATGGTCAGTAGAACTATGGATAAGTTTGTGGGTTTAGTAAACATTTTTTTTTTAAATCATGGAAATAAATAATATTTTTCTTAGGCTGATAATAGGGTTTTCCACTCCGAATGCTTTATCTTCTATCCTGCTTCCAAGTCTATTGTCTGGAAGTGTCATAGAAATTTTCCAAAAGAGCTGCAGAGTTTAAGGCCTCGTCTTCTCAAGACTTACATGTGACAGAGCGTGTCATTTCCAGACACAGCCCTGTTATTCTCCAAAATTAGATAAAGTTCCTAACGAGCCTTGAAAGCTTCCTCTGGAAGCTACTTAAGTTCTTGGTGTCATTTGAATTGGTTCCCTCATACAGAAATTAAAACTTGTCCTTCACTTTTCTTCCTCTTTTACTGGCCAGTAGTGTTCACTCACCTTTTTTCTCTTAGCTTGTTTTGTGCTTGTTTGATCCTGAAATGTCATTTTTTAAATCAGGAGGTTCATCTTAATACACAAAAATATATAAATAAACGCTGTATTCTCTACTTTTAAAAGGTTTCTACAACTTTGGATTTCATAGCTTTCCCCCTTATTTCTATTTAGTAGCAGTAAATGTGGCACTTTCTCATCCCCACCCTTTCCTCTCCTGTGTCAGGGTGCACACATTATAGGATGCGTGGCTCACATAAGTGTGCAATTGTGAGCCGTTCTCTTTTGCAAATCACTGCTTCACACTTCAGACACTACAGAGTATATGTTGCAAGACTGTAACTTGGTGATTATCCAAATAACATGTAACTTGAATGTAAGTCAGAGAAAATATTTAAAATTAGCACAAGGCTTAAAGTACTCAGCTCACCAATCTGTTTCCCCACCTTTTCTGGGTTTCTCACCCAGTTTAAATAAGGGATACAGTCTAGATCCCGACTTGTCTCTTTTCCCCATTTCATTTCTAATGCTTTCCATAGACCGGTAGGTTGGCTGTATTTTTTATTAATAGCACTTAGACCTTTATAAAATATTATTTGCTCCCTGAGGAAATAGTCATATTTTAAAATGTAGAGTACACAGATGACAGTAAAATGATTGACAGCTAAAACAGTTTTCTTTCTTCACCTGGAAGATTATTTCTCAGATATTCTGGATGTATTCGTGTGATGGCAATATCACTAATGCAGAGCTGGAAGATGTAATGAAGAAATTCTGTAGCCTCTCTCTTCCAGAGAGATCCCACCAGTCTTACCTCATTGGGCTCACTCTTTTGCACTACTTGGACATTTACAACTTCACGTACAAGGCAAGTCCCTATTGACAAGCATGTTTAGATGTTTCACACACAATGCAAGTTCGTATTGGTGAGTATATTATATGTTGGTTTAGTGTAAAAGTATTTGATCACACTTACATGTTCTCTGATACTGTAAGGGATTAAACCCAAATAAGGTCTTTATTAAAGATCATATATTATACTTGTGTCCATTTTATAGATGAGGAAACTACTGTTATTTCTTTAACAACCCTGCTTACATATCTGAAAATAGGAATTAAACATGCATTGTTATAATTTGAAATGCATCTTAATCATTTTTATAATGAGCACTCAAATTAGGTAAGATAAAAATAAAAATTAAAAAAAGTTTTTTAGAGTAAAATATATAGTTTTTTTGTGTTATTCACTGAAAATAAATTGTTTTAGTTTCCTTCCTCAGTTCATTTAGTACATTTTTTCATAATGCTGCAATATGTATCAGTCTTCTACTTTTTATGTTTCCAAGTAATGCTTCTTTTTAAAATATACATTTTTTTGTGTAGTTACCTGGATTGTTTTTATCTTTAGGCTTTTGTAAATAAAGCTGTTATGAATGTTCACATAGAAACATGGTGTGGGCCCATGTTTTCACTTCACTTGAGTAAATACATAAAGGAATGGGATTGAAGGGTTCTGTGGTAAATTTATATTCAACTGTGTGGGAAACCTTCAAAATGTTTTCCATAGTTGCTCTACCTCTTTGTATTCATACCAACAATGTGTGAGGTCTCGGTTTCTCCACATACATCATTCATTTTTACTCTCTCTCTGTTAGGTGTTTTTCCCTAGCAAAGATCAAAAGCCAGTAGAAAAGATGATGGAACTCTTCCTAAGGCTGAAAGAGATTCTCAATCAGCTGGCTTCCGGCACACATCCGCTGCTAGACAAAATGAGATCCCTGAGACAAATGCATCTGCCCAGAAGTGTTCCATTAACACAGGTAGGAAAAGTCGCTCAGTGATGTTCTTGCTGAAAAATTCTTCCTGTCATAGTGACTTTTATTTAAGATTAGGTACAATAAATTCAGCTACCAATTCAGTACTTTAAAAAAAAAAATCACCTAGAAGAAATCACTCCTAGACTAGCAACATTATTTGGTACTTAAATTGGTGAAGTTTATCTTTCTGCATTTACATTTGGGATATTTGCCATAACAGAATTATGAAAATTATGAGTATTGTAAGTATAATTACTTTTTCTTTATGTTGTGTTTTCTGAAGCACCTTTGTTCAGGTAATGTGTCTCAGTCTGGGATTTCTGTCTCACAGGCAATGTACAAAACCAACCGCATCAACACGCCCGTGGGCTCATTCAGCACCATCTCGCAAGCCCTGTGCTCCCAAGGGATTACTACAGACTACCTAACTGCCATGCTGCCCTCGTCCCACAAGTCCAAAGGCAACCACACCAAAGATTTTTTAACTCACAAATTAACTAAAAAGCAAATTGCTGAAAAATATGGAATTCCCTTATATGCCAGTAAGTATGCTAGGAATAAGCAAGATAATTATTCATAATGGAATTAAGAGCTTTTCGTATTCTATCATAGTTTTGCATGATGTATGAAGTATTAATTTTACCCAAGAATAAAAATAGAAAACAGTACTTGCTTCATGTCAAGCACGTTCTTTACGTTAACTCATGCTTTCTTCACAACAGCCCCATGAGGTAAGGTCTGGCCTAGTCTAAATTATAGAAAGAAAGACATAAAAAAGTGGAGGGACTAGGTCAAGATCGCTCAGCTTGGAAATCCAGGAGCTGCTGGGTTCTCTAAACCACTCACTGTATGGTCATGCATACAGGAAACATTCAAACTCAGTGGTGGGGATGTGTTCTGAGAAATGCAGCATTAGATGATTTTGTCATCGGGTGAACATTGTGGAACGACCGAGTAGACATCACGGAGGAAGAGTACTGCCCCACATCATAGGTGCTGTGATCATGTGGGACCCTGTCACATAAGCAGTCTGTCACCCACAAAGCACCACAGTGCAGGATAGGCCTGCACTTAGCTCTTCTCAGCCATAACAATGCTTTCTTTGCCAATAGATAAAACAAAAACTTGTCATAGATTTATTTGGGTCAATATTTTTTCCTAACTTCCCAGCATTAGAGATTCATATCACATAGGGTGTATGAAACAGCAGTGCTGTAAACATTTAGCAGCACCTCAAAGCCATTTACTTGATCTATAAACTTTGAGGTGCAAAATGTGATCAGTGGAGCTCTCCTGCAGAATATATGGATGTTTCATATAGCAATTGGATCCGCTCATTTCTTCCTCTCTATTCATTCCATAAGCATCTATTGAATAGCTCTCAGGTATTTAGTACTATCCCAGTGGTTATTTATCTATCATCTATCATCTATCTATCTATTTATCACTCATCATCATCTATGTATCAATTGTCTATCATCTATCTATGTATCTATCATCTATCAATTATCTATCATCTATCTATCTATATAACTATGTATCTATTTATCAATCATATAGCTAACATCTATCTATATATCTATCACCTATCTATCTATCTATTTATCTAATCCATCTATCTGGATGGTAAAATGAATCTATTGGATACAATTCTAAAATATTATTTCCAGTCTATCTCCTCTTGGCAAAATGCCTTCATTTATTCTGGGTTTGCCTTTTCGTTAAACATTCGTACATAAAAAGAGATCTTTTTACAATAATACCAAATGCTGCACATCTGTTATTATATTGGAAGTGTTAAGGTATATGTTTGGGCCTATGATAATAATAATCACTATCAAAAATAAATAGATTTGAAATTAATGATTATTTTTGCTTTCTTTAATCATACTTGTTAATGCATACTAGTTTTGTATTTAAAGGATTTATTAAATTATTTTGTTTCACTTTTTATTTCCAGCACCGTTTTGCTTCTCCCTTTATAAGGACATTATTAACATGCCTGCTGGACCTGTAATTTGGGCTTTCTTGAAACCAATGTTGTTGGGAAAGATTTTATATGCACCATATAACCCAGTTACACAGGCCATTATGGAAAAGGTTTGAATATTCAATAACTTAGTATTTTTTCTTTGCATATTAAGCTTTTATAAAGTAGTCAACTTCCAAGTTTACGTTAGCTCACTCTGATTTCTTTGTGTCTTTCTATTCTTATTATTTCCCTTGGCTTTCTTAACCTTTTAATAATTCTCTCTTTGGCTCCAAATATTTAAGAGTAGTATGGGGCATAGATTGCATTGGGCTGCAGCTGTTTGAGGAGAAATGAACCACCTTAACACTTGAGAATGAGTTTGGTACATAAGAAACACTGTCTCAAAATATATATATATAAATCCTTTTAAAACTATGGAATGAAAGTAAAAAAAATTCTACTTGAACATTATTTGACTATCAAACTATAGCTTATGAGAAACCAGGATGATGTGAAATGAATGGTGGTCAACACAACATAATGATTTTTGCTTTGAATGTTTCCTGTTTAATGCCTTATTTGCTTTACTGCCAATACCCTTCAGAATATTTCACAAGAATAATGTCATGCTTTCCTTCTCAGGGCAGGTTTTCCTCCCTTTCTGTGACTGGCTTTTAACTCCCCTCTTTCTGTTCTCTTAACTCTTCATGTAAATTAATGTACAGTCACATTCAAATATGCATCTTTCATTTAACTCCTTATAGGTTACTATGTTATAGGCACATTTATATGCAGACTACTTTGATCATCATTTGCATTATTAAAATGTGATTGTGTTACAATATTGTTCTATGCATTGCTTTTTTAGAGAGACAGAGCAAAAGTGTGTGTGTGTGTGTGTGTGTGTGTGTGTGAGAGAGAGAGAGAGAGAGAGAGAGAGAGAGAGAGAGAGAGAGAGAGAGAGAGAGAGAGACAGAAACAGAGAATTTGTGTGCCAGGGCCTCAGCCACTGAAATCAAATGCTTGCGCCCTCTAGTGGACATGTATGACCTTGAACTTGCCTCACCTTTGTGTGTCTGGCTTATGTGGCTCATAGAAATTGGAACATGGATCCTTAGGCTTCACAGGCAAGTCACTTAACTTCTAAGCCATCTCTCCAACCCTATGTATTGCTATACATTGCTTTTTTAACATAAAAATACAATCTGAAAATTCTCTTAACTCAATAAGAATAGCTTAACTCATTCTTTTTTGTTGTTGAGGCAGGGTCTCATTCTAGCCCAGGCTGACTTAGAACTCCCTGTGTAGCCCAGGCTGGCCTTAAACTTGCAGTTATCATTATACTTCAGCCTTCTGAGTACTGGGATTAAATTCATGAACCTCCATGCCTACCTTTAACTCACTCTTTTTAAAGATTGTAAATATTTTTATAACATTGAATTGACCTATCCTGTTCTCAGTTATTGAGCATTTATTTTGTCTTCAGTCTTTGTTTTTGCACTAATGTAAATAATATGGCCACCAGTGTACTTGTGCATATAATTTTACATAGTAGTATTTTATTTCAGTGAGATTGGTATTCAGGTTTGGGAAATAAAGGATTTTTTTTTTTCATTGATTTGAGACAAGGCCTTACAAGGTAACATCCAAGCTGGCCTTGAACTCTCAGGCCTACAGTATATAAGATGCTGGCCTTTCACCTCCAAGCCCAACTGTATTTGATTTTATTGGCTCTTGCCACATTGCTTCTGAAGAGGAGTAGAGTGGATATTTCCACCAACAGTATGTTAAAATGCTCTTACTACTTGGCACGCTAACATACAAAATTCATCAGTGGGCTGGAGAGATGTCTCAGCAGTTGAAGCACTTGCTTGCAAAGCTTGATGGCCTGGGTTTAACTCCCCAGTATCCATATAAAGGCAGTTTTACAAAGTGGCACATGCGTCTGGAGTTCATTTGCAGTGACAAGAGACTGTGGTATGCTCATTTTCTCTCTCTCTTTTCTTCTCCTTCTTCCTCTCCTTGCAAATAAGTGAATCAAATATGTTTTAAAGTTTAAAAATATTTCATCAGACAGAAGTATCTGCTCCCTATGTCCTAGAACATATATGTTTGTTAGGAATAAAGTGACATGTGTCATTGGTAAAAATGAAAACTTATGAGAAATCCAGAAGATAGGTTGGCATTTTGTTTTTAAATTTACTGTAGATATGAAGCAAGCCCTAATTTTTTCAGAATTTCTTTACAGTTTTTTTATAAATGATTTTAACCCTCATAAAAGCTGTTACTTAAAACCTTGACTACAGGGGTGGAGAGATGGCTTAATGATTAAGATACTTGCCTTCAAAGCCTAAGGACTCAGGTTCATTTCTCTAGTACCTATGTAAGCCAGGTGCACAAGGTGGCGCATGGCATCTGGAGTTTATTTGCAGTGGTTAGAGGCCCTGGAATGCCCATTCATTGTCTCTTTATTATTTTCTCTATATGCCCCACTCTCTCAAATTAATAACTAAAATAAAATTTAAGAAGTCTATAAACCTTGACTATATAGAAAATTTCTGACAGCATTTTTTTTGCTAAGTCTGCCTTTAGTACTGTTTATTTTAATTAGATTATAAAATAATCTTACCAGTTTAAAATATGTGAAAAATACTAATGGATCACATCTCTTATTTTTTTTGTGTGTGTGTGTTTGTTTGTTTCTGTATTGTTAAGTCCAATGTAACTCTGAGGCAGCTGGCAGAATTAAGAGAAAAATCTCAAGAATGGATAGATAAGTCACCAATTTTCATGAATTCCTTTCATCTGCTGAACCAGACAATCCCCATGCTCCAGGTATGAGATCATTTGGTCATTCATCTTAGTAGGAATTATAATTCTTTGAGATTTTAATCATCTTTTATGAGAAGATAGTAACATGGCATCCATATTCAGCAGACTATGATAACCTCTGCTCCAGAGATGGAGTTCTGAGACAGGCTGACTAAATCTTCATTCACATTCATAACCACCCTTCCCTCCTGTCCTGTCGTCCTCTCTGTAATTCAGAGACAAGACATCTTACAAATTGATCTGTGACTTGTGTTGTATATCAACTTTTCAAACAAAAATATAATACTATAAAATCCTTGAGTTATTTGTTTTGCTCCTTTAAATTATGCTTTGCTAACATTATACTTTTCTGTAGATCATTAAACTTGGGGATTTTTTAGTTGAAACATATTACATATGTGTCACAAAACTTGAAATTCATTTTAACAATGTGTGCATAAGGCATTCTCATTAAAATTGCTAGGTAAGTGTCTTAAGTTCAAGTCCATGTAAAGAAGCAAAAGATGTTATATCTGAAAAAAATGTTCTAATAAATTGACTCCTTTAAAATGTAATCTCCTCTCACATACTTCTGATACTCACTGTGGTAGACTTAAAGATTTGGCATCTCAACTCAAACACAGTGCACATTCGTATGAAAAGTATAATTTACCCTTCATGTAAAAGGATGGAGGCTTTTCTGAAGATACTGGAAATAATGTGGGGAAATGATCCTATCAGTGCAGAGTTCTTGACAAGTAGAGACCGAGTATCAACCCCCCCCCCCGACCCCAGCTATCAATGTGGGAAAGGAAAGTGTCAGGAATGATGGAAACCTAGGAGATGCTAGAAGGAATGGCTCACAGTGCCCTTTGGAAGTGGAAGAGTCCCTTGTTTTGCCAAAACCAAGGACCTTCTTTAGGATTCTGCTTGGGGAACTAAACAGGGATGAACGATTTTTATCGTACAAGGTCTTCAGAAAAATTATACCCCAAAGCTGCTTTCCTCGGTGTCTGTTTTGACTAACAGCTAGTGCTTAGGTACAATTAAAACTAAATTTGAAAATAAATGATGAGATCAATTCCAAAATAGGTATTTAATATATCATATAAATATAAAATGGACTAAACTTTTTTTGTCAGGCATCTTCCTTATGATTTACTATTCAATTTTGATTCTAAGTTTAACCACAAAGTAGATAACAAAATCTTTGTGAATAGGATTTTATTGCCAAATTTGTTGTCCTAAATGGAAAGCCACTCTTTTTTTTCTAAAACTTTCTCTCTCTAAAGAAGAAATAAAGCCCCAAATTTTATTATGTTACAGAAATTTTTGTTACCCCAAACACTGAGTTAATAAAGGACATTACTGCTCCAAAGTGCAGTAATTAGCTAGAATCTCTGTGACTATTTTATAGGG
The DNA here is from genome assembly GCF_020740685.1 of Jaculus jaculus. NCBI lineage: Eukaryota > Metazoa > Chordata > Mammalia > Rodentia > Dipodidae > Jaculus > Jaculus jaculus. Next base: position 25,584,107 of record NC_059105.1, read on the forward strand.
ATCCTCATCTCTCTTGTGAAAGTATTTTTATTCTGCCCTAGAAAAAGAAGTGAATTGGTACTCTCCATTACTGAGGAAAGACTTAGACCCATCACCAGATCGGGCATAAGAATACAATGCTTGTTGAACCATGAGACCCTGGGTTTAGTCACTAGCAATCTCCTCACCAAAGAGTAGTAATGTGGTTGAAAAATAAATGAGAGGGATGCTGAGATGGGTCAGCAGTTATCATCCTTGCTTGCAAGGCCTTCCAGCTTGGGTTCATTTCCCCAGTACCCACGTAAAGCTAGATGCACAATGTTGCACATGTCTGGAGTTTGTTTGCAGCAGCAAGAAGCTCTGGCACGCCCATACTCACTCACTCTCTCTCTGCTTGCAAATAAATAAATAAATAAATAACATTTTAAGGGGAAAAAGGAAAAATAGGGACTGGAGAAATGGCTTGGCAGTTAAGGCACTTGGCTGCAAAGCCTAACAGCCTGGCTTTGATTCTCTAGTATCTCCATAAAGCCAGATGCTCAAAGTAGCTGATTCATCTGGAGTTTGTTTGCAGTGGCTAGAGACCCTAGCATGCCCATTCTTTCTCTCTCAGTCTTTCTCTGTTCCAGATAACCATATTAAAAATAATAATGAATAAAGGAGACAAATAAGTAAGACTTTTAATTAGAAGCTGTATGACAATGTCTAGCACGTAGTATGAAGACCTAATAACAACTTCTACAGCGATAATAGTTATAGCACCTAGTTTGAAACTAGCAATAATATCCTTTATCATTTAAAGTAATTATTATTAACTTTTAATTTTTATCATTTCTACAGGTATAGAAATTAAAGTCTATATTAATTTATTTTCTATGTTCATGTAGTTATGCTTTTTCACAGCACAGAACAGTATTACAATATCATCCATTGCCTTTTCTGATAAGTTCCCCATATTTCACAGAAAGCTAGTCAAGAGCCAGCCAGGCAGGATGCTGGCTAAAACACTCACACACGGGATGACTAGAATACAAGCCAACTGCTAGGTAAACCTCTGTGTAGTCATTGTGATTACCAACATTTGCTTTCATTTGCCTCAGGAGAATGCAACTCAACCACGAACCACATTATTTACCGTATATACTTTAACAGAAATGATATAATAGCAATGAGGAAAACTCTGTTAAATTGATTATAATTTCCTAATGTTGAGAATGATGGTCCTCTGGGGGCACTTTTGAGAAATTTGACCAATTTGTGTCACAGTCAAAAGCCCAGCCTTTCATGTTGTTGTCTGTCACCCAGCTCACATCATTTTTAAAAGATTTGTATGCAAGTATTTGCAAGGTGTTGCTTGCATAATGCTATCATGGTTACTTCACGGCACTGGGGCTGCAATTTGAGTGACAATGGTTAAACATGTTCCCTTCTTGCACTGAAACTGATGTCTGTTATTGATTCTCAGAATACTCTAAGAAACCCCTTTGTGCAAGTGTTTGTGAAATTCTCCGTGGGACTCGATGCTGTTGAGCTCCTCAAACAGATAGATGACCTGGGTGAGTATGGCTGCATGGAGCTCTGCCCATCACAGCAGGCAGGCAGGAGACACTGCCCTCTGTGAGCAGCTCTTTCCCTTCTGTGCATAGTTTCTCTCAAGAGCAGCAAAACCTCAAATATATATATGCCTTCTGTGTTAATTAGAAGTAGTAATTATTATTTGAACACTCTCTAGTCACAGTTACTTTCAAAAATCATACAGCAGCCAGGCGTGGTGGCGCACGCCTTTAATCCCAGCACTCGGGAGGCAGAGGTAGGAGGATCGCCGAGAGTTCGAGGCCACCCTGAGACTACAGAGTTAATTCCAGGTCAGCCTGGACCAGAGTGAGACCCTACCTCGAAAAACCAAAAAAAAAAAAAAAAAAAAAAAAAACATACAGCAATATACTCACATGTAAATGCAGCCATTATCTCAATCATAGGTAGGCAGGTAGACATAACATTTTTTTAATTGCTTTTTTCTCAAACTTGATGAGAAGTCCATCCATACAGAGGAGGACGAAATGATTTTTTTTTTTTGTGACATTTAACATTTTGATCTTCATTGGCCTCTGTATCACTTGACCAACCCAGAATGTAACTGGAAGATGTTAGGATTAGAAAGCACAAAAGACAGGCAAATGTTGGAGAGCAAAGAGAAAATAAATCAGTATTCAAGGGTGGGTCTTCCTCTCATGGTCATTTAAAAGGAGCAGACTGGAGGCTCAAAGGAAGCTGTCTGAACTTAAGCTTTCCCTCTGCTCCATTCCCACTTTCAACCTAAAGGATGCAAGGCATCTAATTGAGGCTGTGTCTGATTCACGGTTGCTATGCAACCATGGGGATGAGGAAGGGATTGAGAGCATCAAATTTTTGCAGCAGCAGAGCAAATGCGCCTCCTCATTCCTGGCATCTCTGGGACATAAATGACTTAGGTAGTAAGCCAGTGGAGAGCAATTATGTCTGTTTGTACATTGCTATATGGTATATAATGGTATGCATTTTATGTTAGTTGATCCAATTTGGGTAAAGAAAGACTAAGGAGATTATTTTCTAAAAGTATCATTTGGGTAATTGACTAGTTGATAAAAATATCAGGGATCAAATATGAAGTTCTTATATACATTTTGTCTTTCCTAACTTTTAAAATAGGACATGAGGCTTAGAATTTAAACTTAATTCACGATAAATATAGTAGTGAACATTGCATGCTTGAGGCCCTGTGTATGATTGTCAAAACGAAGACAGAAAATAAGGGAGAAAGAAAGAAAGAATGTGAGGAATGAAGGAGGGAGAGAGGAAAGGAGGAAGGAAGGAAGAGAGGAAGGAAAGAAAACAACAATGAGACTTGCATTATAATTACATATATAAAACTCAGTATGTAAGGGCAGAATTTGAACTTGAGTGGCACAGCTGACCCCCAAATAAAAGGCATTTTTTGATTCTGTCTAGCAGCATGTCTAAAGAGCCCTTCAGTGTCCTTCCCATGGTCGTTGGAAGCCACTCTTCCCTCTCCCACCAGCCTCTATCAAGTCAAAGATTTCATTTTAAATTATAATGAGAAATATACCTAAGAAGTTGCCTTCTGTTAGAAACTGTTATTTTGGATAATGTTAACAATATCTTTTATTTTGAGAGGATTGTAATACTCTCAGCTTTCTCAGTATTCATAATGATCAAGTTAGCAAAATTTAATTGGCTGAATGATTTGTTAAATAGCAATTTCATATTTGCCCTTTGATCCTGTTGATTCACTCACAACAAATCATGAAATTGATTAATTACCTGAAATTAAATCTTGATCAGTTTGTTTAGATGAACACAGATGTCATGGATAGAGATGACATGATTGTATTATTTATTTATTACTATGATATTAAGAGTCAAATACAAGTGCTTGTGCATTCTAGGCAACTACTGTAAAATTGAGCTATAATTTCAGAACACTTAAGAATGCTCCATCAACATTAGAGAGTCTCATTCTATGGAGTATAGATATTCAAGTATAAAATGATTCCATAGCAAAGCTTGATGAGGAGGATGGAAAAACTCATTTCTTCTTTGTACTCAACTTGTATGTTCTCATTCCTTGTCCATAGGAGATATTTTTCAGCTTATTTAAAAGTGTTATATCAAGTTATATTTTCTTATTTAATATATGCGTTAAAATGTATTCATTATTTGTTTTTTGTTATTTGAACTATAGCAGAATATAGGTTTGAATTATCTTGTATTGTTCCTGAAGCTCAACTCTATTTGTAATTAGCTTAACACTTGCTACAAAGGCTAAAGAATTGGATACATTTTTCTACCTATAGAATCCTAGATACTTTAAGTATATTCTATAGCATCTTGTTATTTATAACCTTCTTTAATATTTTCTATTCTCCTCAAATAAGTGTTTTGTCTGTTACTACAATGAAGATGATGATCTATTTCTCTCTTTTGCCTTGCTTCTTTAGACATTCTGAGGCTGAAACTGGAGAACAACATTGACATCATTGACCAGCTTAACACACTATCTTCCCTGACGGTGAACATTTCCTCGTGTGTATTATATGACCGTATACAGGCCGCAGACACCATAGATGAAATGGAGATCGAGGCTGAAAGGCTCTACAAAAGCAATGAGCTCTTTGGAAGTAAGTGCTGTTCTGTTAGGATTCAAGCTTCTCTTTGTGCTAAAATTGGCCAAATTCTTTCCTTGCCTCTTTCATTCAGAACTCAGAAAAGTAGTCCAGAGAGCATTACCTTTTCTGATGTCCATACAAATGAGAACCTTTCATGTAGGGAGCCAGCTGTATTGCCTGAGCACAAGGAACCTTCAGCACATGTCTCATCTCAAGGGCACAGTTATAATTAAGAACAAGTATTAGTAGCTGAAAGGTGAAGTCGAGTCCACCCTCATAACCAGTCAAGACAGTTCCTTTTAAAACGGGGGGAGGGGTATTTTCTTTTGTAATCTTAATAAGTGGCTTAAAGTGTTCTATTTAATTTAGCTATTTAGTTTGCGATTATAACTACTGTTGTGATCTGTGAGATTGACACCTCTTTTTAGTCATCGTTTCTGTAAATCAGGAGCTTGCATCTACTGCACATCTCTCACTCAACTGACTGGCTGTTGTTCGTGTCCCCTCCGAACAACGAGTAATGTCTCCCATAAAGTAACCTTTCTGCTGTCGTTGCTGTTTTATTTTTAGGTGTTATTTTTAAGCTTCCGTCTAACAGAAGCCAGCACCGAGGCTACGACTCTGAAAATGTCTTTCTGCCTCCTGTTGTAAAGTACACCATCCGCATGAGTCTGAAGACCGCCCAGACTACCAAAAGCCTAAGAACCAAGATTTGGGCTCCAGGACCCCACAATTCTCCGTCACACAACCAGATCTACAGCAGGGCTTTCATCTACTTACAGGACAGCATTGAAAGAGCAATCATTGAGTTGCAAACAGGAAGGAACTCCCAGGAAGTTGCTGTCCAGGTTCAAGCTGTTCCTTATCCCTGCTTCATGAAGGACAAGTACGTCTGTACTCTCGCTCACCTTGTTAGCAACGGACTCTTTTGTGAGAATCACTTCTGCTCATTCCTTCAGACAACTTAAACAAAAGGGAACATATGCACCACACTTTTATCATATGCTTACCACCTACTGTGGTGGCACATGCCTGCATGTTTCCTGAAGAATAGAGAAGCACTACCCTGTCTTCCTCATGTGTCCAAAAGGCCTTGTGCATAAATTTACTCTTTGTCAGATACACAACACTTTCCCATTTATTGCTTCAGTTACTTTGCCCAGCAAGTCTCACGAGTTAAAGGAGAGCACATACTATTGTCTATATTTTCCAGATAAAACAATTCCAGAGGTGTAACTTGACCAAAAACTATAGCTGATTCTATACCAGGCCTTCTCATGACAAGACCAAAATTTTTCAATAGTAGACCAGATTTAAACTACACAATCACTTGAAAGAAACATTACAGGAGACTTTTGACTAGTCAGTGAGGGCCTTTTCTAAGTGTGGAGCCATAAGCTGCATGAAAGCTGGACCTACTTCACAGTGACATTTATTCAAGAAATGTGTTATGCTGAGCCAGGCCAGCTCCTCAGGAAACAAAGGCCCTTGCCACAGCTCTCATGACTCCCCAACTAGGAAACATCCATCTCCGTGTAACTGATTCATTTCTGTATGCCCAAATGACAGGGAATGATAGTGACATTACAGCCCATTAAGAGTTACATTTTTCTCAGGGATCTTGGAGGTAATTCTTTAGCCTTGAGGATCAAAAGGGAAAGGCCTTGAGACTTTTCTTCAAAGGAAGACTTTGGAATAGTCAGAGGTACAAAACAGATCAAGGCAGAGTTTGGTTGAGAACAACCGCCCTTGCCAGCTGCTTTTTTGCTGGCAGGACTGTGGCTGTCGGAAGCTCAACTCCCTCAGCCACTAGCAGCTTTAGCCTGGGACGTTGTTCAGACAGCCAAGCTGCTGGCCCATTGCCATATACAAGCAATCTGTACCTTATGGGTAGTGCCCAGGAATCTGCATTTGAATAAGACTTTTTGGTGTTTCTGGTTCACGGGCAGCATTGAGAACAACTGAGTTTGAACATTCATCCGCTTCAGGCTGGCCACTCAGGAACACACTTGGGAATTGATGAGATCTTCCAAGGTTCCTCTAGTTTAGCACATCAATTTAAAAAAAAAAAAGAAGACATATCTACACTACTTATGTGACCTCCTTTTGGAATTAATTGAGGGATTCAAGTTCCTTGCATTTTAAGTCAAATGCTTGGTATCTTATATAATTTCATTTTGATAAAAATTAGTTTATTAATAACTGTGTACTTCTGTATAGTAGATAAATAAGATCATTTGGGAAGCCTTAATGTTTAGATAGGCAAACTAACTATCACCTGATTTTAAATCGGTCTCTTAGATTAAAATTTTAGCTTAGATAGATGAGTTTTGATCTGGTCATTATATCTATATGTTAATATATACTTTCCCAGTCAGGATATAGCCAAGCATAATTTAAACAATATGGCCATTTGTTTGAACTATCCAATGCTGTCCTTTCAGTCCAATATCATTATGGACAGAAAATGTCACCTCACTGCTGTGTCAGCGCCCCACTTCATAAATCATAGGGCAATAATAGCATGTCCTAATGAGACTGCAACTTCTACATAAACGGGAGTGTTTGTTTATCCATCACAACCTGCTGGGTGGCATCCGTTCTGCTCACTGGATTCTTTTGTTTTTGTTCTACAGCTTTCTAACCAGTGTTTCCTACTCTCTTCCAATTGTGCTCATGGTTGCCTGGGTTGTATTTATAGCAGCTTTTGTGAAAAAGCTTGTTTATGAGAAAGATCTCCGGCTTCATGAGGTATGTTGAAGATATTTTCTTATCATAAATAAGTCCTATTCATAGAACAGTCAATTACTATGATTTTCATCCTGCGTGTGCAAACTCCGAAAGCATAACCCATGCCTTGTGAATTAGATCAGAAGACCAACATTCTACAAATCACAAAGACAGTTTTACTGTTTTCACAAAAAGTGGCATTTAGTACTTTCTTTCTTTCTTTTTCTTTTTGGTTTTTCAAGTCAGGGTCTCGCTCTAGTCCAGGCTAAACTGGAGTTCACTATGTAGTATTAGGATTGCCTCGAGCTCACAGAGATCCTACTACTTCTGCCTACCAAGTGCTTGGATTAAAGGGACATGGGACCATGCCCAGCTATGAAAACTGAGCTATTTTTCACTTGACAGTGAAACATATTATTCAAAACAGAAATTGTGAGCATAAATATGCGTGTGTGTCTATATGTACCTGTGTATGTATGTGAGTAAACACATGCATTTCATATTATTTTGTGTTCTTACATAATGCTCTGGCATTTTCAAAAGCTATTTTAGTCTCTGTATGCCAACTAAAAGGATAAAACTTACATGAAGATAATGCAGCCTTTAATTTAAAAAAAAACATAATGCTCTTTGAATGCATCAGTTACAAAAATATGGAGGGATTATACAGTTATTTCTCAACTGATTATATGAGAGACATACTTTCAGCAATGAGCTGGTTCTGTGTGATAGGCTTGGGGCTTTTATTTAGTAGGCATCCACTTTCAAATTTGAACCATGTGACCTTGGCTCAAAGTCACCTAATGGAAGAAAAAGTCAGTGAAATCTAGAGAATGGGGCTTTGAGACTTCCAGTTCTGGCAGCCATGTCCCCCTCTGCCCAGTCCCTAAACTCTGAGTCTCTTTATGTAGACTACACTTAGCATATTTGCAGAATGCAGATATGTCAGGAAAAAAAGCCACTCCATTACCCTTACTATCTTTAGTTTCTCAATTTTAACATGTAAGGGTCTTTTCCCTCTTTTTAAAGCCCCTCAGATATTAGGATGAATTTGATAGGGTATGATGACTTATTTAGAAATGACTTTTCTTTCTTAGTGACATATACATTAATGTCCCATATTAATATCAATAATGTCCTAAACTCAAAGGGATATGATATACCTGGGTAATAATGTACTGGTGAGAGATGTGGGTATGGCATGACGATAATGTCCCCAGAGCCTCCAACTCAGCCTCTCTGTACAGTTCACATTTCCATCCTTTTCTAAGATCAGAAGGCTGAGTCCAGGAAGAGAAAGGTGGCCTTCCAAAGACTATGGACCTAGTTCTTACCAGGGACTTGAACCTGAGTATTTTGACCTCTAACCAATCCTTTCCCATACCATAGCTAATTTCTTGTAATAATATAATCTTTCAAGAGCTTCTGAGAATGATGATGAATACCTCATAGACTATCAGAAACTTGAAATCATTTTGTGTGTCTGCGTGTGTGTGTTTATCTGATGTATCAATGGGTGTGCACATAGCACAGCATGCATGTGGTCAGGAGACAACCTTAGAGTGTGGGTCCATTCAGAATCATTGTGTGTGTGTGTTTATCTGATGTAGCAATGGGTGTACACACACCATAGCATGCATGTGGTCAGGAGACAACTTCAGAGTGTGGGTCCTCACCTTCCACCTTGTTTGAGGCAGGGCTTTTCTTAGTGTTTGCTACTGCAGACACCAGACTAGCTGACCTGTGAGTTCTGGGGTTTTTCTGATCTTGGTACATTAGGATTACACACGTACAATGGGATTACAGACACACGCACCACCAGGACGCGCTGCATGTGGGTTGTGGGGATCTAAGAGCCCGTCATCAGGCTTGCACAGCAGCCATTCTTAGCCACTAAGCCATCTTCCTAGCTCCTGAAATCACTTTTTTTCTATGTCATTATTTTATATTCAGTTAGGGTACAAAACTGCCCATTCCCTGTGTCTCTTCTCATTCAAATTAAACCAAAAGAAAATCAATATTGTACTTCTTGCTTTCTGTAATTATTCTAAAATATGGGCAAGAAAACCCATTTAGTTGCTATCTCAATGAAGCCATTAATCTTTGACCTTGCCATGGTGTGCCCCTCATGAATTCTGTTACCTTTGAAAATAGCACAAATATTAATACCCAATATGATTATTTTGTAAATTAAGCCTGGAGTTTAAAAAATTGTATTAAAATGTCCTTCAGTCATTTTTTGTTTGACATTACTTGCTTTCAACAATTAAAATACAATAGCTATAAAATGCTGGTTTATAGCACAAAGAGAGTACTGTTATATCATTTTTGTGTGTTGTGGGCTAGCTTGATCTATTTGATCGGAAAGCTTATTCTTGGGACTTTCAGTCCTTATATATAGTTGGAGACTGAAATTTTGAGATTTTCTCAGGTAAGGCAGGTAACCAATAATATATGTGTGTTGTTATAAACAACTTTCAGCCACCTGGGGCTTCATATTACACACTTAAAAATTTCTCTCTCTCTCTCTCTCTTTCTCTGTGTGTGTGTGTGTGTACATGTGTGCATGTGTATCACATGCAAGTGTGAGGGGTCAAAGCACAGTTTTAGGTGCTGGTCTCATTGTCACCATATTTGAGACATGCTCTCTTTTTTGTTGTACGTCACTGCAGCGTACACCAGGAGAGCCGGTCTGCAAGCTTCTGATATTCTCTCACCTCCACTGCTCCTTCCCCAGGAGAGCTGAAATACAGGTGCTCACTACTGCATTGGACTTTGTTTTGTTTTCTGGGGATATGGACTTCAGGCCTCAGGCATGCACAGAAAGTGTTTTTACCACTGAGCCATCTCCCTAGACCCTTAGTCACTTTGCTTTCACGATGGACACTACCCACTCCACATGGAGTTTTGGCATTTTCCTAATTGTGACCACAACATAAACCCTTTACACTGTACAAAAATAATCTATCTTAAGGGTATTTTAAAAATTAAAATAGCAGCCAGGCATGGTGGTGCACACCTTTAACTCCAGAACTCAAGAGGCAGAGGTAGGAGGATCTCCATGAGTTCAAGACCACCCTGAGACTACATAGTAAAATTCCAGGTTAGCTTGAGCTAGAGTGAGACCCTACCTCAAAAAAACAAAGACAAAAACAAAAACAAAAACAAAAATAACTAAAATAGCAAATGCCATTCTTCCTAATGAATTAGTCTAGACCTTCATGTTGAGTTGGATGTCAACATTGCAGCCAAGCAAATATATGAATATTGATGACTTCTTTTTCTATATTTTTATCGCCCACTGCTGTGCAAACACCGATCGTGAATGTGGCAAGATATTCATCCAAAATCTTAGGGAATCTCTTTTATGTCTGTCTTCCATTAATTTGGGCCAGCTCCGACCATTGTGCACTGAGGATTTTCTGGGAACCACTGCTTATCCAATATTAATGAACTCTCTGGCACATTAGGGAGGTTTGGGACAAATGAGTCTTTGATGACAAAGCTGCATGTGACATCTGACACTGTGAGGAGGAACCCAGGGCACCCAGGACAGCGTAGACAGCCATCGTTCCCTCAGCAAGTTTGCTTTGCTAGTTACCGCAAAGTTGGCAATGACTCGAGATGACTTGTGGATGACTTATGTGATCTCACTGCCCTTTTCCTTTAGAAAGGGCAGCTGTTGTCTCACGAAGTTCTAAACTTTAATACTGAAGTTTCATGTGTGAGTGTGCAATACTGAACACTTATGGAAACACCCAACTCAGCCTGTTTTGATAAAAAGCAAAATGATCAGTCTTGAATATTTTAATATTTTTTTTGCTATGTATATGTGAAATGAGGTGTGTGTGTGTGTTGTGTGATGTATGGTATCCTGACTCATCGCTTTTTGGCCTGTTCTTATTTGAGCCAGGGTCTCTTATTGATCCAAGAGATGCTGTTTATTTTTTTTTTTTCCCCCATGAATCTCAGGTCTTGGCTCCCCCATGGGATTAGAGTTACTGATATACATGATCTCACTGAGCTGTTAATGTGGGTCCTAAGGATCAAACTCAAGTAATCTCTCAGGCCTCCTCAGGCCCTCATTCTTACACAGAAAGTGCTCGTAACCACTGAGCCATCTCTCCAGCCCTAAACCTGAATTTTATCAGCTCTTAGGAATAGGCCCATTCTGAGTTTCAAAGTGTTCCAAAATACTGTGATAAGCATCTAATTTTAGTCCTCAAGCCTGAAAAATTATTTTTAACAAGTCTATGATATAAGTGGGTCTTATCCTGGAGTTATTAATCATTAGAGAGGAACAACATGTTTGTACATATGACAAAAGCTTTATTTCGTGATGTCTATAGTTCCTAAATATATATATATATTTCTTTTCCAAGATAGGGTCTCACTCTAGCCCAGGCTGACCTGAAACTCACTCTATAGTCCCAGGCTGACCTCAGACGCACAGAGGAGATCCTCCTGCCTCAGCCTCCAGAGTGCTGGGATTAAAGGCATGTGCTACCGTGACTTACTAGCACCTAGATATTTGATATTCACCTTATTAAATATACTGACATTATCTTTTACTGTTATACATGGGAGGGGTAAAGGCTTCTTTTAAGTAGACCACATAAAATTAAGTGGCTTAGTAATGTGGATTCCATATCTGCTCCAGTTAGTTGTATCATTAGTGTCCGTACACTCAGTCAAAACCCCCAAATACAAATAACACCAAGGGCTTACATATCATTCTCATATTGGAATCGATTAGCACTCTGGAGTTCTGCCTTTGAAAATGACACAAGTTTCTCAAACTTGGTAGGGGACAGTTGGAAAGCATTTCTGGAATAAGATTTAGCATCTATGCCCATACTGCCCTGAATGTGCCTGATCTTGGAATAAGATCTGTAAAGTTCTTTTTCTTTTTAAATCTAAATGTAATTTTGTTTACAATAATAGTAAATCTAGCAATTAGAGGAAATTTTCCATAGTGAATCTTTGCTCTTTTCTAGCCCTTGTCCATGCTCCCACTCCTATGGACACACAGGTGGGGGAGGGGGCAGAACTGAGGAGGTAAAAGGCAGGGTGGAGAGAAGCAGGGGAGGGAGAGGGCAGAGTTAAGAGGAAAGAGTCCCAGGCTTTTCCTCGGTGCTGATTAGCTTTAGGCCCACAGCTTACAATGTTGGCAGGCAGGTAGCTGTCTCCATGGTAACAACAAGAGCAGCAGAGTTTTCAAATGTGGCAAGTTGCAGTTGCAAAAAAAAAAAAAAAAACAAAACCAGAAAATGAAATCTTCTATAGTCACTCTTAGAGCAAAATACCCAGTGAGGCCATTATTATTACTGATGTTGTTTTCTTGGACAAGTTTAAGGAGGAAACACTGGAAATTACTTATTCTTCAAAAAAAATGCTGGGCCATAAAGCTGTTTGTGGAACATTCCTTGTGTCCTTTTCAAAACTGGAATCTTAGGGCTGGGTAAATGGCTTGGTGGATAAACCCGAGGACCTGAGTTCAGAACCCAGGATGCTGGACACAGTGGTGTGAACTTGTCATACCAGTAATACTGGGGAGGTACACGCGGGGGGATTCTTTCAGCTTACTGTCTGGCTACTCTAGTCAAATCAGAGTTCTGGGCTCCATGGGACCCCAGTCCCAAAGAAGACAGTGGCGCCCCGCCGAGGACGACTCCTGAGTCCATCTTCACACGTGTGCACACCTGTATCAGCACCTGTACACTCATGATCACTGATGCACAAATGAAGATGCATATGCACACACACACGTGAAAAGTGTGAATAAATAAATTAAGACTAGAAATGGCACATTAGATTCATAAGCTTAACTTTAATCATGGGTTATTAAAACTAGAAACTGAGATATCCAGGTTCCTCCGAAGTTGCGTGTATACCAAATTTAACACAACCAAGGTTCAGGGAAGTTTACGGTCATTTGCATTAACACACAAACACACCTTGCTGGGATACCTTATCTTTGAGATAATGAACTAGAATATTGACTGACAAATAGACAAACAATATCTCAGATACTTGAACTCATGATCGCTGTCTGACTGCCTTCTTGTAAAACAAGATGGTCTGACAGATTTGCCACTGGTGTGAAAGGTGGGGCAGTCATAGTAAAGGGACACAGGCTCTCTTCAAACTTTCATACTGCAAATTCTTAGGAATTTCTGTTTCTTTCATGAAACATGAGCAATATTTGCTTTAATGTTTATTAAAACATTTATGGGTGGGAGCCATTCATTTGGAGGTCGCGGTGTGCCTTGGCCCACCTTGTGGGGACGTTCTGGAGGGTTTGAACATGGCAGAAGGGCTCACCTTGGTCTCAGTGGATTATGAAAGTTTTGGAAAAGTGCAAGGGGTGTTTTGCCGCAAGTACACCCAGGCTGAGGGACAAAGGCTCGGATCAGTAGGCTGGGTCCAGAACCCTAACTGCAGCACGGTGCAGGGACAAGTGCGAGGTCCCATCTCCAAGGTTCGTCCTGTGAAGGAATGGCTGGAGACGACAGGAGGACCTAAGTCTCACATTGGCACAGCAACGTCCAACAATGAGAAAGTCATCTTGACATCGGATTACTCAGATCTCCAAATTGTGAAATAATGACCTGAAGTTTAAGTTTTCAAGATAAATTCAGTAGTAGCTTGATTTGGTCTTGGTACATTGTATTCAATGCTACAATTTGTCAGCAAGTTATTTTACTATTTAAATGTTACTGTGTATTACATATCTGATAGAAGGAATACAATTGTGTACCATTCTCTCCAATAAAAGTACATTAGAACTTTAAACATATATATATATATATATATATATATATATATATATATATACACATACATACATACATATATATACATATATATATATATGAAATGGTTCATCAGTTGAAGGTAGTTCTTGCAAACCCTGCTGGCCAGGGTTTATTTCCTAATGCACTCATGCAAGTCAGACACAAAAAGTGGTGAAAGTATCCGGTATTTGTCTACAGCAGAAGAGGCCCTGATGCCCTCCCCCTCTCAATTCACACATGTACGCACACATGCTTATTAATAACTGAGAAGCACATTTTTACTGTATGTATATTTATTATTTCTCTATCTACAGTGAGAACATGTGATATTTGCCAGCTTAAAATGTCCATGCCTATGTGAATATTCAAGTTCATTCTATAAACTTGTGTGGGGGACACCATCAATTTAATATTTTAATGTTCTAATCTAAATTAGTTTAATCTAGAGGTGTCAGCTAGATGTTGGTTTCCAAATAGAAGTGTGTGTGTGTATGTGTGTGTGTGTGTGTGTGTGTGTGTGTGTGTGTGTTGCTACAGATGGAATTTAGGACCTCTACATGCTAGGCTAATTCTCTACCACTGAGCTATATTCTCAGCTCTAGAAATGCATTTAAAAAAAAAAACAATTTAAAAGGTCTTCATTATTTGCATCATTCATTTCACTGAGACACAACACTGGGAGCTTACAACCTTAGATGGGCTGGTATAAAAAAACATAATTAACGAAGTAAGCACGGGCAAGCTCGGGCTTACATGAATAATTCGAATGCATACTTGCATGCATATGAAGAATTTTGAACCTGTTATCATGATGTAAGGACAATCATGGTAGAAGGGGACCAGCCTGAGCGGCCTCTATCTAACCCCTCCCCGTTTTGCAGTACATGAAGATGATGGGCGTGAACTCCTGCAGCCACTTCTTTGCCTGGCTAATAGAGAGTGTTGGATTTCTGCTGGTGACCATTACATTCCTCATCTTTATACTCAAGTTTGGCAATATTCTTCCAAAAACAGACGGCTTCATTTTATTCCTATACTTTTCGGACTACAGCTTCTCAGTTATTGCCATGAGCTACCTTATCAGTGTCTTTTTCAACAACACCAACATCGCAGCCCTGATCGGAAGCCTCATCTATGTCATTGCCTTTTTCCCATTCATTGTTCTGGTTACAGTTGAGGATGAGCTGAGCTACGTCGTGAAAGTTTTCATGGTAAGTGGGTTGTTGGCGGGCCCAGTGTGGGATGTGAAAACCCCCCTCCTCCGTGTCACCTGCGACTGTCAAACTGAAAGTCCACTTGTGTGATGAAGAGTCGCAGAGAAGGTCACACAAGCCCAACTTAACTGTCCTAATGCCAGTCAAGCTGGTCTACATCAGCATCGTTTCAAGCACTACACACTGGACCACAAGTGATAATATTTAGAAATTATTTATGAACAGATAAATATAATTTAACAGAGGCTGAGGAGGGGGCTCAGCAGTTAAAGGCATTTCCTTGCAATGCTTGTTTGCCTGGGTACAATCCTCTAGCTGTGCATGGTCATTGCGCACACACACACACACACACACACACACACACACACATACACACACACACACACGTATGCATGCAAAGAAGTAAAGTATAACCTAAAATGCTCTAGATATTGTTAAGAGTTCTGACTTTTTTCTTTTTCCAGAACTTCTAATTATAACTATTTAGATATTTAAACTATGTGCCAAATTTTCATACATAGACATGTATTACAGCAATAAAGACAAATGCATTGACAGAAAACGCTCAAACTTGAAACTTCTTCTCCCTTTTAATTAATTAATTAATTTTTTTTATTTTTTTTTTATTTTTTATTTTTTTGGTTTTTCGAGGTAGGGTCTCACTCTGGCTCAGGCTGACCTGGAATTCACTATGTAGTCTCAGGGTGGCCTCGAACTCTCGAAGATCCTCCTACCTCTGCTTCCAGAGTGCTGGGATTAAAGGCATGCGCTACCACGCCCAGCTTAATTTATTTATTTTTTTTTTATTTCAAAGCACTAAATTAAGAATTAAGGTGACTGAATCTAAGGTTTAGAAGCAGAAGCAAATTTCATCCTGTTGTGGCCTTGCTGTTTATGGAAATAGGTCATGATTTTTTTTTTTTTTGGTTGTTGTTTTTTGTTTTGTTTTTGTTTTTTGAGACTGGGTCTTACTCTAGCTTAGACTGACCTGGAATTCACTGTGTATTCTCAGAACTCACAGTGATCCACCTGCCAAGTGCTGAGATTAAAGGTGTGTGCCACAAGGCCCGGCTCAGGTCATGATTTGGATCACTTTCATCCAGAACCAATTCATTTGGGTTTACACAAAACTTAAAGTTGTAATTTGTAGGAATTGTCAACATTCAACCAATTAATATTTTGCATTATTTTCATTCATAATACTTCTGTTACTTAAAATAAATTTATAAACATTTTCTGGCCCCTAATGTTACTGTGTTACTCTGTAATTACCCACTGAAGCTTTAATATATATTTTGCATTTTTCTTATTTCTATTTATTTATTTGTAGAGAGAGAATGAGAGGAAGTTCATGGCACACCAAGACCCTTTGTCACTCTAGATTCATGTGCCACTTTGTGCATCTGGCTTTATGTGGGTATTGGGGAACCAAACCTGAGATGGCAGGCTTTGCAAGCCAGTGCTTTCCACTGCTGAGCCGCCTTCCCAGCCCTCACATTTTGGATTCTTAACAAGCATTTTCCAGGTCAACATCTCCTACTCTGTTCTCTGCTCTTTCTCTCTTTCTCTCTTTTTCATAGTTGTAGCTTGAAGGTAAAGGACCTCTGTATTTTTAAATACACTTAGACAGTGAGCATCACTTCTTTTGGTATGCCCAACATATTAAGCACTTTAAGACCCCTGTGGGTAAAATGAATTAAATCTACTAGAACTATCATTGCTATTCATTTTCTTCCCAGAGCCTTCTGTCCCCAACAGCCTTCAGTTATGCAAGCCAATATATTGCACGATATGAGGAACAAGGCATCGGTAGGTTCATTTTCTTTGAAACTGGGTTTTATCTTTCAGAGTTGTGATCTGTTTCACAGAAGAATAAACTATTGTGTTCAATTTGTAGGTCTTCAGTGGGAAAATATGTACAAATCTCCAGTCCAGGATGATACTACCTCGTTTGGCTGGTTGTGTTGTTTTATCCTAGCTGATTCCTTCATTTATTTCCTTATTGCTTGGTATGTCAGGAATGTTTTCCCAGGTATGAGCATGAATCCTACAGACAGAGACTTTTCGTGGTTGTCATCCATGTTAGTCAGCTAATCCGTATTTTCTAAGAGTTGACTGGCCATATGTACTCTTCAAATACAAATACCAATGCTTCAAAACTGATCAAAATTTACAGAATACTTGGCTGGATTCTATCTCTCTTATGCCTTTTGAAGATGGAGTAAATTAAAAGTTCTGGCATAGTCTCAGGTCCATCCCATCTTTACAAGTTGGAATGTGAGACATGACAAGGCAAAATCCAACTTGCTTGACTCTATGGAGAACTCACTAGTTTCTGGAAGGACACCTGTAGGGCTCTCCTGGATCTTAAGGCGTTATCATGTATGGGCATTTTTTCCCATTGATTTTTATTTTTACGTGTGCATTTTGGTGTTACAAATAAATAAAACAGCATGGTTTCATTCCTATAAAATGTTTATAAAAAATGAACATATGCAGACAGAAAGTAGGGTAGAGGCAGGGATTATCAGCCTATGAGAGATGAAAAAGTTATGGTGGTAATGAACAATTCTAATACTGAAGTGTGGTGATGTTTGCACAATATCACAAATATCTTAAAAATCATATAACTGTACACTGAAATGGGTAAATTTTAGACCACGTAATTTTACCTCAGTGAAGCTATTTTTTTAAAAGAGAAGTTATCATCTTTTTTCCTTCACTCTGGTAACTGAGACCAAACTTCTAGTTTATATAATATTAAAACAATGAAATTACTTCCTGAAACATAAATAGTATGCTGCTATAGAGTTTCTGTTGCCTAATGTTAAAAATCATGAATCTCTCTTCCCAACGTCTTATTACTACAGGGACATATGGTATGGCAGCCCCATGGTATTTTCCAATTCTTCCTTCCTACTGGAAAGAGCGATTCGGGTGTGCAGAGGTGAAACATGAGAAAGACAACGGCCTCATGTTTACCAACATCATGATGCAGAACACCAACCCCACTGCCAGCAAGACAAGTAGGTCAATGGCATGTGTTATTATAAGAGAAATGGCAGCATTTACATGAAGAGTAATTTTAATTACATTTTTCTAAACGGCAAAATTACCATCCTTTTAGTCATGGATGAGTATGTCTACACATATGTGTTTGTGCCCTTGTGAGGATTAAATTGTGGCTTTTTCTGGGCTCATTAGTTCAGTTGGTTAGCATATGGTGCTAATTAGGCCAAGACTGTAGATCCCTTTGTGGTCTGGTTAGACACACAGAGAAAAATGTTGTTCCTTGGCCACAGTGTGCACCCCTAACTCCAGCCATCTGCTCCTGGTCATAAGTGGTACCCTCGGAATAAATGTGGGTGATTTAGCACAAACCATAGTGAATTCTAGAAAAACAACGCACAGCTCATGCCTTCCTGACATTGGGTAAGTGCTGCCATCTCTGTAAAGCAAGGATGTCCTATGTAAGTGGCTTGAAGTGGTACCTGCAAGAAGTAATGATAGAGAAATGAACTGGACTTTATAAACCATAGATCTGAGGTAACCTTGTCCATATAAACTCACAGCTTGCAGGCGTATATTCCATAAACTGGTAATATCCTCCCAATCAGAAGATGAATGCTTCATCTCATCTTTTGAGTATTTAAGATCTGTTGAATAAAGGTTAACATAGAGTTATGATACCACCTTCAGAATTGCTTTTCTCAACAGAGCAGGCTAGTATAATAAAGTAAGAAAGCAGCTGAAGACTGTAATAAATCAACTTTTTTTTAGCTAAAAGAATTGTGTTTATAGAGTTTTCAATTTTTAATTAAAACCTAGCCCTAGCTCCCATTGGCTTATGTGTGAGCTTACAACTTTTCCTTTATTTCTCACCAGGTCCTGAATATATGTTTCCCTCCAACATTGAGCCTGAACCTAAAGACCTCCCCATTGGAGTTGCCCTGCATGGAGTCACCAAGATGTATGGCTCAAAAGTTGCTGTTGATAACGTCAATCTGAACTTCTATGAAGGGCACATTACTTCATTGCTAGGGCCCAATGGCGCTGGGAAAACTACAACCATGTAAGTTACCTTTCAACCCTCACATCAAAGAAGGACATTATTTAAACCATGGCTTTTAATAAAGCAAGCTCTTTTATTTACTAAAAGAAAAAAAAAAAGAGCAAAGTGATTCCATCCCCCTGATGCAATAAGAGATCTAGATTTGTACACGATAGACTGGAATCTAAATCAGAGGTCCCAAATGTGAGCTCAAAGGCCATCGCAGGCCACCAGGTGATAGGTTTACTTGCGCCACTTAGGGTTGGAATTCCCAGTGTTTCTTATTGTTTTTACTTGGTGTGCATATGTTTAAATGACTTTGCTAATAAGAGCACATGAGTATCTTGGGCATGTCCCAGGCTGCAGCAGGCTGTTCACTGCGCAGCGCAGAGCACATGGTGGGGCAGGCACTATTGGGACAGGGGTTACTGGTTGAGGCTCATTAGTGGCTCCTCTGTTCAAAGCACGTGTACTTTCTGGTTTATCCCCGGTCACCCCCGCCCCCCATCTACCATGCTGTGGCATCCTCCCAATCTGTTGCATTTATTTACATTCCTATGCGGCCATCTATAAATCTGAGTTTGCACATCCTGGCATGAAACACACAGCCCAGCTACCCCTTACAGGAAGCCCTCACCTTGGTCACAAGGAAACAAAAGAATCACCACCATGAGGCTCAGACCAAGGTCAAGATCAGGTCACGGCTGTCCTTATCCTCTGTGCACTCCTACAGCACTTTCCTGTATGGGAGGACAGGGAGGATGAGGAGTCCAGTGATTTCTTTTTTCCTACGGCTGGGGGAAGGGGGTGGAACCCAAGAGTTTATTGGGTTACTTACAGGATAGCATGAAGGGTGGCTTACAGGAGTAACAGATGACTCAGACACAGTTAGAGAAGTCTCCACCAGGATACTGCACCACTTACAGACAGCTCCCTCTCCAATGATGTTTTTAAAAAAGTATTTTTAGCTGGGCGTGGTGGCATATGCCTTTAATCCCAGTACTTGGGAGGCAGAGGGAGGAGGATCACCGAGAGTTCGAGGCCACCCTGAGACTACATAGTGAATTCCAGGTCAGCCTAGACCAGAGTGAGACCCTACCTTGAAAAACCAAAAAAAAAAAAAAAAAAAAAAAAAAGTATTTTTATTTATTTGCAAGCATAGAGAGAAAGGGAGAAGAGTCAGGCAGACAGAATGGGTATGCCAGGGCCTCCAGCTGCTCAATGAACACCACATGTGTGCATCTGGCTTTATGTGGGTACTGGGGAGTCAAACCTGGGCCGTTAGGCTTTGCAAGCAAGAGCTTTACCCACTGAGCCATTTCTCCAGCGCCCCCCCCCCCGTGATGTTTTCTTTTTGTCTTGTGTGGTGGTACATTTGTTTTTGTCCATGATGCGCCACAGAAAGCAGTCCACTTGCTCTGTATCCTATTTTGAGTCATCCTGGGTAAGCTCGGCAACTGTGAACATGCTGAAATTAATGTGTTTTTGTAAATAAAAGGACAAATGAAAGTCATGATAAAAATGAGCACAGAGCCTCTCACTTGTGTGACCTGTTTAAAGCCAGAGTTGCCTTTCTATTGAGAATTGAATGCCTGAAAAGCAAAATAGCCAATAGGAAAAAAGAGGCCAGTAAAGAAAAGAGATAGAGAAAGTGTTTGAAGAGACTATCATTGTAGCTGGGAATGTCCTAATTATTGTTATGAATATAAACCTTTAAATATAAAGAATGAAGAATGTTATTTGTATTTCAATGTGTTTTATGGGGAAATTTTATTATTATATCAATTCCCTATTTAGCCCACAAACCTTGCCAGATGCTGGTTAGATATTGGGACCTGGCAATGAGCAATCAGGTTCTTTTCCTGGCCTCATGGAAATTACATTGTAATTATTAACTGCTAGCCCAGCTTACTCACTATGTGAAAGATGATGATGACCAGTTATCTAGATGGTGGGACTCCAGTCCCCACGTAGAGCGTGGGACTGAAGGTGATGCGACTTTAGGGACAGAAGAGGCAGGAATTTAGACATAGGCTAGACATGTGGTGATGGCTGTTGCCCCCTCGTGGTGGCTGTGAAGAAGGAGAAATGTCAGTGGGGTTGGAGATCCAAGAGAGAAGGGTGTAAAAATGGTTTCTGGATTACAAACTTGTGCAACTAGGATATGAATTTATCACACAGGAAAAGAAGTAAAAAACGTATGAGCCTGTGAGTAAGACAAAGTGAGTATCTGAGTCTGAGTGCCTCGTGAGACATGTCATGGAGAAGTGGCACTGTCCGTTGGATTGACAGAACAAACCTGAGAGTGAATGATGGGATCTGGGCTAGCGATATCAATATGTGGCTTACCAGCCTGTGCTACAGGATACCAGGGAGGTGCATGTGCTTGTTCAACAACAGAATACACTTTCAATTAAAAAACACACAGTTTAGAGATTAGAGGCGCACGCCTCTAATCCAGCACTTGGGAGGCACAGGTAGGAGGATTGCTGTGAGTTCAAGGCCACCCTGAGACTACATAGTGAATTCCAGATCAGCCTAGAGGGAGACCCTACCTCGAAACAGATAAATGAGAGAAAAGAAGCACATGGGCATTTTATCATCATTACTTATACCATCAGAGCATCATGTAATCTTTGTGTAACACACTAATTAAAAACTTGAAGATAAATTTCTTCTTGTTTTTGTTCTTTTTGTTCTTCTTCTTCCTCATCCTCCTCTTCCTCTTCTTCTTCCTTTTCCTCTTTTTTTTTTTTTTTTTTTTGGTTGTTTTTGTGGTAGGATCTTGTTCTAGCCCAGGCTGATCTGGAATTCACTATGTAGTCTCAGGGTGGCCTCCAACTCATGTTAATCCTACTTCCTCTGCCTCCCAATTTCTGGGATTAAAGGCATGAGCCACCACAACCCACTCAGATAATTTTATTCTTTATACTCACCCCTTTCATTCATAGCTTTACCTTGCTGGAGAGATGCACTGTAGCATGTTTGCTTCCCAATCAGATAAATTTAGTCTTACTATCTAGCTTGAGTGCTTGGTCCCTACCTGATTTGTTGTTTCTTCCTTTCTAGCTCCATGCTGACTGGGCTGTTTGGTACCTCAGCAGGTACCATTTTTGTGTATGGAAAAGACATCAAAACAGACCTGAACACTGTTCGAAAGAACATGGGTGTCTGCATGCAGCATGACGTCTTGTTCAGTTACCTTACTACTAAGGAACACCTGCTTTTATATGGCTCCATCAAAGTTCCTAGCTGGACCAAAAAGCAGCTCCACGAGGAGGTCAAAAGGTGAGTTACTCCTTTAACCCCAGCACTCGGGAGGCAGAGGTAGGGGGATCACTGTGAGTTCAAGGCCAGCCTGGGACTACAGAATGAGTTCCAGGTCAGCCTAGGTTAGAGTGAAACACTACCTTGAAAAAAAATCAAACAAACAAACAAACAACAACAACAACAAAAAAAAACTGACAAAAAAATGGTGAGTTACTCCAGAGTTGATCACTTCTCCCAAAGACTCGTACTTTGGTTCTGGTCAATGTTTCCTCACAAGACTTTTGTTTTCTTTTTCTAAATCTCTGATAATATATGCATATATGTGTATATATATATACACACACACACTCTTCCTTTGTGACTCCCAGATTCCTCCAGTCCCTTGTTCTAACGTGCATGGGCACTGCACTCTCCCAGCTTTCTAGCTGAACTACTAGCTTCTGCTTCTCCATTGTTTGACTTAATATATTCTTTCTAAAGAGCAGCCAGGGTGCTCTTTGTCAAATGCAATTCAGACTGAGTCACTCCTGCACAAGCACAAGGGGCTTCTGGCCACACTCAGAGTACAGAGGTCTACACGACCCTGTGTGACCTGCCCTCAATCTTTCACCTTCACTCTACTTGGGGCACCCTGGCAGAATTGCACGCCAAACTAGACACAAGGTTTTCACTCAACCCTTCACTCAACCTACCACACCTTTCTCCAGCAGATGCCATTTGACCTGCTCCTGGTCAAATGATAGCTCTCCTGGTTTCTGCTCAAATATAAAAACAGAGTTCTGGACTGAAAAGATGGCTCAGCAGTTAAAGGCACTTGCTTGCAAACCTGATGGCCATGGCTCAATTCCCCAGCACCCATGTGAAGCCAGATGTAAAAGGTAGTGCATGCATCTGGAATTCGTTTGCAGTAGCAGGGTGTGCCCATATACTCTCTCTCAAAAAATAAAAAATATTTTTAAAAGTAGAGGTCTAAAACAGCATACGCTTGCTTGAAAACATGTTTCACATCTCTCCTGACACATGTCCACCTTTATTAGAACCTCTTCAGGAGTAATAATTTTTTACTTCTCACTGCTCTTCTCCAGGACTCTGTGACATAATATGGCAAAAATAGATGTTCAAATCATTTTTCCAATGAGTAAACTGTACATTCTCCTGTTTTTCTTAAGTGCCACACCACCGATTACATACTAAATAAGAAGAAATTATTTTGTAGTTTCAATACTGTATTGAAGCCTTACTACATGGATATTAGTTGTTTAGTGAACATAGTAGCCACCATTCATTATTTTTTGAAGGACTTTAAAAGATACTGGACTGTATAGCCATCGCCATAAAAGAGTTGGAACATTGTCGGGAGGAATGAAGAGGAAGCTGTCTATATCCATAGCTCTCATCGGTGGATCCAGGGTAGTAATCTTGGATGAGCCGTCCACTGGAGTTGACCCTTGTTCTCGTCGCAGTATATGGGATGTTATATCCAAGAACAAAACTGGTATGAAGCACTTTCTCATCACTTTCCCACTATACAGTCATAATTCCAACCTTTCGGGGTACAAAGAAGCAAATTGGAGCTTTTCCTGTATATGTGCTTGAAGTGTCTGAGATAGACTCTTTGCATTCCCAAGATTTCTCTTCTCTCAGCTGAGCTTCTGGGTCAATTAGTTAATATCTATCTAGTGCCCATGGTGAGTTGAGCACTTAACTGGCCTTTTTGTGTGATAGCATGTGAATCCAAAAGAAGTTCCCAAGTCAGAGAATCTAATTAGAGATACCAAACATACACAAATGAAAATAAACTGAAAACAGACTAAATAAGTGCTAAGAGGATGTGAAGCAAAGAGTAATCAGTGTGGAGTGGATTAATCAGAGAGGAATATTCAAGAAGCCTTTAAAATTTTGGCTTTTTCATATTGAAGGTAGGGGAGACAGAAAGGGCAAAATGAAGTCATGGGAACAGAACTGACAGATTTGAAAGATTTGCCAATATCCACAGAGCCAATGATAGACAGTTAACTGTAGAGCATAGTAAATGTATGCTTGCTGCAACCAAACAACCCCTCCCATATATTTACGAGAACCCATCCTGAATTCCCCTTTGATCATCTTGGACGGTCCTCTGCAGTTTTTTTTTCAGTCAGCTCATGAAGTGTCACACTTGTCCTCATAAACCTTAAGATTTACTCCTGAAAACTCTGTATCTTGGAGACTGCGTCTTCTTTAATTTTCATTCTCTGTTGTTTTCAACTGTATTTTCAAGCCAGAACAATCATTCTGTCAACACACCACTTGGATGAAGCAGAAGTGCTGAGTGACCGCATCGCCTTCCTGGAGCAGGGTGGGCTCCGGTGCTGTGGGTCACCGTTTTACCTCAAGGAAGCTTTTGGGGACGGGTACCACCTCACACTCACCAAGAAAAAGGTTAGTAAGAAAGAAAATGTAGAAGAAGACAGGCTTATGAGTTAAAACATTAATTATTTTAGGAATGGAAATAGATTCTCTTCAAACTTACTCACTGCTAAAATTCACTAATGTGGTTGCTTATTGTGATTCTTATACTTCAACAAGTACCAGAAGCTGAGGGGTTTTGGATTCAAACACTAGGTTTCTGGTTCCATCATAAGAGTGTCTCATTTAGTAAGTTTGGGTTGGGACTTGTTGCAGTAACTTTCACATTGCTGGCACAAAGTACCCAACTATAAGCAGGCTGTGGAAGGAAAGGGTTTATTTTGGCCTATAGACTTGTGAGGAAGCTCCTTGATGGCAGGGGGAAACACCAATGAACAGTGGCTGCACATCACCTCCTGGCCAATCTCTAGACAACAGTAGCAGGAGAGTGTGCCAAGCACTGGCAAGGGGGTATCTGGCTCTAACACCCCTAATCCCACCCCAAACAACACACCTTCTTCAGCAAGCCTTCACCTCCCAAATTGCCACTAGCTGGGAACCAAACATTCAGAACACACGAGTTTACAGGGAATATCTGATTCAAACCACCACAGGCCTCTAGAATTTATTAAGTTTCTACCAATGCTACTGGGCTGGGAACTGTACAAAGCTGATGTCCATTTAAATATTACTAATGGACAGTCAGACTTCACTAGTAGTTAAACCTATAAAGCTGAATGTAAACTTTCTGGCTCACCAAAGGCAAATGTTGAGCACATGAAGTCCTGTCTTCACTCTGGGATGAAGACTGCTCAGGTGTAGGGTGGAAACTGTGACTTGGGTCATCTTTGGAATGACAAAAGGGTTGCCATTCAACATTATAGGACATATTCTTTAAAAATATCATGCAAGGGCTAGAGTGGTGGCTTAGTGGTTAAGACACTTGCCTGCAAAGCCCAAGGACCCAGGTTCAATTCCCAGTACCCATGTAAAGCCAGATGCACAAGGTAGCACATGTGTCTGGAGTTCATTTGCAGTGGCTGGAGGCCCTGGCATACCCATTCTCTCTCTCTCTTAAATAAACAAATAAAAACATTTTAAAATTTCCATGCAAGGGCTGAAGAGATGGCTTAGCAGTTAAGGTGCTTGCCTGCAAAGCCAATTAGATCCAGGTTCAATTCCCAAGGACCCATGTAACTTGCTACTCATGAGAATGAAGCTAAGACATGGAGATAAGCATAGTGTCTATAAGTGGGTCAAGGAACACTAGAGGAGATGGTTTGGAATGACCCCAAAGAACCCATCCCACTCTATTATCCTTGGGCCTTCATTGCACACCAGAGAACATGCTTTGCTTCCTATTTTGTCTATAGAGTCCAAATCTGGACATGAATGCCATATGTGACACGGTGGCTGTGACAGCAATGATCCAATCACACCTTCCCGAAGCCTACCTCAAGGAGGACATTGGAGGAGAGCTCGTGTATGTGCTACCCCCCTTTAACACCAAAGTAGCAGGAGCCTACCTGTCACTCCTGAGAGCGCTGGACCGGGGCATGGGCAAGCTCAACATTGGATGCTACGGCATTTCAGACACAACGGTTGAAGAGGTACATGGGAATTTTCTTATTGCCTACTGACCGATTTACTTAAAGTGATGGGAATTAAACCTAATGTCTTGAGCATAGACAAGTGCAGTACCTCTGGGCTATGTCCCTATTACATTCTTTTCTATCTTAATGCTAATATAACTTGCTACACCCTTAGAATATACATGGACAAGGTTTTATTTTCTAAAAATAAGAAATATTTTAAATAAATATGTCAAGAATCAGAAAAACTGACTTGTCAGTATCACTTTTATAGAAGACAGACTTCTGAGAATAAAGTGTTTCTTCAACATTATTGCATCTAGAAGTTGAGAAAAAAACATCTTTTATATATAAACATATTCTCTTAAAGTCAGATGGGAAATATTCACTTTAATAAAGGGATAATAATTCAAAATCAAATTTGAGCTCAGACATTCGAGTAGACACTCACTCTTTGTGTGAATGAGTTGGGCTGTGATTCTCTTTCTAGGTCTTCCTGAACTTGACAAAAGAACCACAGAAAAGTAGCAATATGAGCCTTGAGCACTTAACGCAAAGGAAGACTGGGAATTCCAGTAGCAATGGCACCTCGACTCCTGATGATCTGTCAGTGAGCAGCAGCAACTTCACCGACAGAGATGGTACAAATCTAATCTGCATCTCTTGCTTGCTTTTCATAAATGACATCCATGAGAAAATAATGGCACAGATTTTGATTTTTTATTTATTTATTTTCTCAATTTTTATTAACATTTTCCATGATTATAAAAAATATCCCATGGTAATACCCTCCCTCCCCTCCACACACTTTTCCCTTTGAAATTCCATTCTCCATCATATCCCCTCCCCATATAAATCAGTCTCTCTTTTATTTTGATGTCATGATCTTTTCCTCCTCTTATGATGGTCTTGTGTAGGTAGCTTCAGGCACTGTGAGGTCATGGATATCCAGGCCATTTTGTGTCTGGAGGAGCATGTTGTAAGGAGTCCTACCCTTCCTTTGGCTCTTACATTCTTTCTGCCACCTCTTCCACATTAGAACCTGAGCCTTGGAAGGTGGGATAGAAATGTTACTCAACTCCAGTCACTTCTTTCCAGTACTATGATACCTTCTGAGTCATCCGAAGGTCACTGCCATCCGAAAGAGAAGATTCTCTACCCAAAGTGAGAGTAGCATTAATATAAGGGTATGAATATTAAGAGAAGTGCTTAGTAGGAAGCTTGATAAGCATAGTATATACATTTTTCCAGACAGCAGCAGATATTACACCCCCAGGGCTCATGACTATCCCTGTTTTAAGTTTTCAGTATCAGGGATGTATTCCCCCCATGGAGTGGGCCTCTAGTCCAATTGAAGAGCAGTTGGTTTCCACCATGACAGATGTGCCACTATTGCACCTGTTGGCTCATTTGGGCTGGCTGGCCAATTATAAGGCTTGTAGTGTCCACTGTTGAGTATCTTCACTGGTAGTATCTCTTTCTCCCATTGAACTACATGTAGAATGGCTTCTTTTAGCTTTCTGTCAGCTGGTCTACATGGAGGATGTTATCAGCTCAGTTCCAGCAGGATTTCTCAGTGGCCTTGCAGTCCAAGTATGTGGAGTCTTCAGCAATAGGGTCTTACCATCTATTCCTGGTGGGAAACCAAGGGCCTTGGCAATGGCCTATAATGTTTTGGAGGCATTAGGAACCTCCCTGGTCAACAACTCACTGGAGGTATTCCATCCCTGGCTGAAAAATTTTTAACAATGATCTGTGGCTCCTGAGTGTTCCATTGTCTGAAACCAGAGGATTCCATATGATTTATTTGCATCTTCTTAGATTTTGATTAGCCCTCCCTCCACCTTTCCTTTACTGAGTCTCTTCCCCTGACCTCACTTTGGGCCTTTTCACCCCTGTTAATCTATTTTTCTACTTACATATATACAACTTTAAAGCTTCAGTAAAAAAAAAAAAATTTAAGACCATAAGAAACAAAGGCTTTCCTTTCAATTTAAAAAATAATCATTAAAACAAATTAAGTCCTCTGTTTCAAAGACCCTTTGAGGAGGGCTGGGGACAGGAATCAGTGGATAAAGTGCCTGCAGTGCAAGCCAGAGGATGGATGTTTGCATCTCCAGCACTCATGAAGATGCCAGGCAGGCTTGGCAGCTCACCTGCTCTCCCAGAGCTCAGGAGTCTTGGAGAAGACCTGGGGCAAGCTGGGTAGCCCTCTAGCTAAACTGGTGAGCTGCGGGTTAAGCAAGAGGCCCTACTTCTGAAAATAAAGTGGTGAGCGACTGAGGAAGGCATCTGAAGTCTACCTTTGGCCTCCACACACGTGCACACATACATGCTCAGGCACCCAACACACATGTGCCGGCACCCACATGCACATGCACAAACACCACATGCATGCACAAATACTTTGAGGAGAGCTGGAGAGATGATTTAGCAGTTAAAGCGCTTGTCCACAAAGCCCAAGAAGCCAAAGTCGATTCCCCAGTACCCATGTAAAGCCAGATGCACAAGGTGGCACTTGCGTCTGGTTGGTTTGCAGTGGCTAGAGGCCCCAGAATGT
Source organism: Jaculus jaculus (assembly GCF_020740685.1). Lineage (NCBI taxonomy): Eukaryota > Metazoa > Chordata > Mammalia > Rodentia > Dipodidae > Jaculus > Jaculus jaculus. Next base: position 25,612,854 of record NC_059105.1, read on the forward strand.
CCATTCTCTCTCAAATAAATAAATAAATGAATAAAATAATTAAAAATGCTTTGAGGAATATGAAAGAATGCTTTGATAGGTGATGATAGGCATTCCTTCTATTCAACGGAAGTGGTTTTCAACATAGAACTTTCTATAATTTCGGGTTTGTGCTGACCAAGCTAAGGTTCTTTCTATTACTAGTACTCGCCAACAAGGAGCAAGGTTGTCCTATAACGTAGTGCACTCCTGCTGATAGGCGTGGTCTAGTAGGGCAGAGTCATTAAGAAAGGTGAAAAAAGGCAGGGGCATCCTTCTTTATAGCGCCTCACAGAGAAGCATGTCTAGTTCCTCCCCACCCTGAAGCACTTAGGAGCTAAGACAAGTAATGACTCTGGATTGATTAATTTGGGCTTGATGGCTAAGTGTCTGTACTAATAACCTTCCCCTTCAACTCTTCACAGAGAATATGTTTGAAAAAAAATCTGTTTTTTTTTTTTTTTGACAGAACTTTGAGGGGGCTTAAACTCTTTTAAAAATAACTTTTATTGTGACTTTTTTTTCTGACAGTTAATTTATACCGCTGGACACACTATTTACTTAAGGAAGCATGTAACAAAATGAAATATTAATAATTGAGTAATAATTTCAACAGTTTTCTTAAATTGGGAAAAATCTCCAGGAGCAGAACTTTTAATTAAACATTTGCCTATCTCTAAGACTCAGAAAGAGTCATCTCTGACGTTTGTATAATTCTAGAATCTGAGTCTCACCTGTCCTCTGTCGTACTCCCCACTTATCATCTTTTGCGGGATATAATTGTATGTCCGAAGAATTGAGGACTTTGATTAGAAAGTGGTCATCTGCTTTGGGAAGTCAACGTTATACATTTGTTTCATAATTTGAAACTATTTCTGAGTCAAAATGTTCCCCTCATTGACATTATCTTTGAGAAAGCACATTTACTCTCTTTTGATACACCTGTAAGTCATCCACATGTAATTTCTTGAGAAACAGAAAAAGCATACTAATTAACTCAAAATATTCAGCTCCTTGTACAATTCCCTTTTGCAGAGATATGAGTTTGCATTTAAACGTGCTCACTCTGTTTAATTGGAACCCATTTTAATTTAAGTAGCTTTGTATTTTTCCTTATCAGCCTAACAAAGATCATGATTTTTCTGCAGCATAACTTGTGATGGAGAATTTAAAATACACAGGCAGGGAATGCTGTCATCTCATCACATATGAAAGCACATGTGGTGGTAGGCCTTGGAAGAGAGCACTGTTGTGGAGCCTAGTTAGCAAGGAGCTGTTGAAATTAGAAGCCCCAAGAGCTCTACTGTGGCAGCAGTCATTTCCAGCTCTCCTGGTTCACAGAAACCATGGACATTTTCTTAGCACCTCAAGATCATTTCAAAGTAGGGGTGGAAGGCAATTTTTTTTTTTTCTCTGAGACTCCACTGGTAAAAAGTAGGGTTTCAAAGGGGCACAATCATTCAACAATACTAGGAGGAGTATATTGGATAAGTGACTAAATGAGACTTTTCCCTTGGACGAGAAGTTTCCCCTTTCTTTTGCTGACAGTGAATTTGTTGGACCTTTTGTTAGAAGTAGAAATGATTGGACTTAGGGCCTAAGTTACTCATAACAAGAATGAGGTTTTCAACTAGGTTAGCATTTTAGGTTTTATTTATCTTATTTGAATTCAATCTTGTTATACTATTTCCTACATATTTATAATGAGCAATGCATATTGGGTCTGCATCATGACTGTGGACATGGGGACAATATTCGTTTATAAAATTCTCCATATGTAACTTTTCTGTGTGTAATAACATTTTGTGTCTAGTGAAGTATAATCTTCAAAACACATTTCTATTTACAGCTTTATATGAGGGGCATATTGTGGTCCCCAATATGGGATTCAAAACAAATTCTGAGCCATGGATTAGCAAGCCTTTTGAATTTGAATATTGAAAATAAAAACGTTCCCCACCATACCACATGGTACTGTCCTCCCATCGTTTGTGAAGTGATGTTATGACTTGATTTATCCAGGTTTTGAGGTTATGCTATGACTTGATTTATGAGGGTTTTCCCCACCCATAGAAATCTCTTTCCCTTGCTCAGACAAAGTCCTGACAAGTGGAGAGAAGCTGGATGGCTTTGGTTTGCTGCTGAAGAAGATCATGGCTATTCTTATCAAGAGGTTCCATCACACCCGCCGGAACTGGAAAGGTCTCATCGCTCAGGTCATCCTCCCGATTGTCTTTGTAGCCACCGCCATGGGCCTTGGAACACTGAGAGATTCAAGCAACAGTTATCCCGAGATCCGGATCTCCCCATCACTTTATGGGACCTCTGAGCAGACAGCCTTCTACTCGTGAGTGCTTTCCCTTAACTAAGAGGGTTTCCTCCCTGCACCTGACTGAGTGCCATGGGATGTAGGAGAATAAAGAGCAGATGCTTCAGTTCCTGGTTCCATAAAGAGAATGGGCAGTTTGGTTGACTGCACTGCTGATGATATCAGCAACACATACCTTTTCCCAAGTATTTGCATTCGTCTACAATAAAGTTAAAGTTAATATGTATTTTTAATGACTAAACCTTAATCAGAAAGCCAGGGTACATGTTGCTTCATAATCTGTTTTAGTATATATCAAATAATGTTTCATCAGTCTGACAAATACTGACTATTAATGGTAGATTTCTATATAATATGACATGACATACACAATATATAAGCAGTAAGTGCATGTCAGAGAGACTAATAAGGGAACAGAGGCAATGTCTTCTCTGGATTTTTAAGAAAACCCCTATAGAATATAGCTAGTCATAATGAAGCTCTTGTCTAGCCTGTCCGAGGTCCTGTATTGAAATCTTAATACCAGAAAGAAAGAAGGAGACAGGGGAGAAAGGGAAAGAAGGCAAGAAGGAGAGAAAGAAGGCAGAAGAAAGAGAAGGAAAGAAGTAAGGGGGTTGGATAGATGGATTAGTTGGCAAAGATCAAGCATGAGGATGTGAGTTGGAATTCCCCACTCCCACTAAAACCTGAGAGCAGCAGCATGCACCTGCCATTCTATTGTGGGGAGGCAGACACAGGAGGATCCCTGGCGTTTGCTGGCTAGTTGGTATAGCTGAGTTAGTGAGTTCCATGTCCAATGATGGCCTCCATATTTTAAAAATATAAGGTGGAAACTGATTGAGGAATGCACCAGGAAGGGTTCCACATGCATGCCACACATACAATGCACATACATACACCCCTCCACATGAACACTCATGTACAAATATACCACACAGAAAAAGAAAGAAGGAAAGACCGAGAAAGAGAGAGAGAGGAAAGGGTAGGGAAGGACGAAGGTAGGAAGGAAAACAGGAAAGAAATTGTCCTATATACAACATAATCTCTTGCCTTCAAATTACTAGTGAATTAGTTTAATTAGGTGTCTGTACTCTGCTATTATAGGAATTCTGACCCCAACACAAATCCCCTGGTCTCAGCTCTATGGAACTTTCCTGGCATTGACAACGTGTGTCTGAATACAAGTGATTCGTAAGTGGAACTTTTTCTTATGTTCATTTCATCATTCAATATAAGTGTGTGCAGGTGTGTGCCCATTATTTGGCTGGAAAAGGACAATAACATGATGGAAAACTCTGTGTTTAACAGATTTTCTCTGCTTCCTTTAGTTCATTCCCTGGTTCTGTTACACTGTAATAATTCACAATAATAATAATAATAATAATAATAATAATAATAATAATAATAAATGATAAATGTTTGATTCCACCTCTTTTGTATATATACTTACATTTGACAATTCCAACTCTGAATTAACAGTCCCATTTTACAGATGCAGAAACTTGGGCTCATGGGGACCAAGTAACTTATCTAAGACAGTCTAGATTGACAGATATGTAGGTAACCTGAAACCCAAGTCTTCTGATTGCAATTTTGCTGTTTCTGCACCATATGATGTGGCTTATTCAAACTTTCAAGACGGTAGATAACATATGTTATTGTGACATTGGTGTATTATTATTCAAAAACATCCTTGTCCCATCAGCAGAGAGGATGAGAATTGGAGAAAGAACAAAGGGACTTCAAAGCCCCCTCCTGCCTCAGCACAATTGTCTCATAGAAGTTCTCCCTCAATCCCCACCACAAAATGTGACCTCACGTGGAATGCATATTCAAGTTATGAAAAATCATCCAGTTGTTTCCAGGTCTGCACTCCCTGAATTCAGTACCAAGGACTCACATATGCTTTCATGCAAACAGGACAGCATGCATGTGTGCACGTATCCACACCTCACTGCTATGTTTATTTGCAGGCAGTGTTTAAAACAAAACGGTTTGGGAAAATGGAATACAAGTGGAGAACCTATCAATAATTTTGGTGTTTGCTCCTGCTCAGAAAATGTCCAGGTAAAATCAAATTACCTTTTGATAATGTGGGGAAAAGAAGGAAAGAAATATCTTTAAAAATATATCCAGCTTGCCAGAGAGTCAGTATAATTGCACTTTATAGAAGGAGTAGTTCGGAGCTGGGCAGCTTGGAAATACTATGAACTTCAGGTCACAGTTTTAAACACAACTCAAGACAAACTTCCAAAGGTAGATAATTCTTGGACAGTCTTTGTGGAAAGCAATTGAAAATGGCATAACTATCATATTTCAAAGAATAGAAAGTCTGCCTTTGTGGCTGCCAGCTGGGAAGTCAGTCATCTGTAAGTCTAAAATATGAAGCCCATATGTTTCCGAGCACCACCTCCAGGCTGCAGGAAAAATCATTTCCCAAAAGAAGAAAGGCAGTATTCAACCATCATTTCCTCTGCCTGTAGTCTACAGAGACAAAACTGTTTCCTAAACTTACCAGTTCACCAAATTCATAGGAAAAGCAAGTCCAGTAGGCAAGCTCAAGATACCCGATGGTATCACACACACAAATATGTACCATATAACTAACAAAATCTCTGGTGGAGAGATGATGTGAATGGGATATATATTTTTTAAATTGTACTCCATAAATTTATATCATTATTATGGATTTTTAATTGTTCTAATTTAAAGATGAGGGATGACAACTCACTGCTAGTTTTTAAGGATCATTATGCCATCAACTTTCTTGTGGAGAAGGAATGTAGTAATACATGATTCAAAGTATCTATAGTGGTACCTCAGTCTGTCTTAGTACAGTCTTCCAGAATGCAAATATGTTCAGTGTTCTCATGCAAGATAGTAACAATAGCTAAAGTCCAACAAGAAACTTGTGGAATTCTTCAATACTTAAAAGTAAGTCATAATTAGTGTTCAGACTTTTTATTTATTTATTTGAGAACAACAGATAGAGAGAGAAAGAGGCAGATAGATAGAGAATGGGTGTACTAGGGCCTCCAACCACTGCAAATAAACTCCAGATGCATGTGCCTCCTTGTGCATCTGGCCAACGTGGGTTCTGGGGAATCGAGCCTTGAATAAAGGTCCTTAGGTTTCACAGGCAAGCTAAGCCATCTCTTCAACCCCCAGTGTTCAGATTATTTTAATCTCTCATCTAATATAGGTAATTTCTGAAATTATTCTTGTACTTTCTTTATTTCACAAAGCCAGCTAAAAATATTTAAAATTTGGTGATAGATTTTTGTATCATCAAAAATGGGCAGTGTTGAGCTGGGCGTGGTGGCGCACGCCTTTAATCCCAGCACTCGGGAGGCAGAGGTAGGATTGCCATGAGTTCAAGGCCACCCTGAGACTACAGAGTTAATTCCAGGTCAGCCTGGACCAGAGTGAGACCCTGCCTCAAAAAACCAAAAAAAAAAAAAAAAAAAAAAAAAGGCAGTGTTTATGTTTATTTTTTTCTATCCATTTTGTAGGTTTATTTTCATCCATGGAATATCAATGACTCACAGCATAATTGATGCTGTGGCTATCAAACACATGCTGTGGAGAAAGTAAAGGCTTGGGACTTTGGAGGGAAAAAGTTATATTGTGGTTATCAGGACAATTGAGAATGTTAAAAAGAAAACTCACAGAGTAGAAAATGGTTTTCACGATATACAATAAAAAATATATACTCAGAAAAATGTATGTGTGTATGTATGCACACAGAGCACAAACGCACACAAACACACATATATTCTTGTTGGTCAGCAAGATAAAAAAAAATGCATGGAAGGATCCTTCACAAAGAGAATATATCCAAATGGTCAGTAAACATGTGAGAAAGTAGTCATCTGCTTACCACAAATTAATTCCACAGAACACCAGCGTCAGAATGGCTAAAATAAAGAGGGAAATCCTAAGCGTTGACAAAGATGTGCCAGTCAGGACTCTCAGGTTCTTCTCATAGGGATTTAGTGTGAAAAATTTAATAATTGTACTGTGTATGTTAGTGGTACATAGTAGTGCTGAATATATGTATATTCTATGGGATTTACAATTCTATTTCTCTTACTAACCTTTAAAAATGTATCTCTGAGGGCTGGAGAGATGTCTCAGCAGTTAAATTGCTTTCTTGCAAAGCCTAATAATAACTCAGGTTCCATTCCCCAGTACTTGTATAAAAGCCAGATGCACAACGTGGCTCATGCATCTGGAATTCATTTGCAGCAGCTGGAGGCTCTGGTGCATGCATTCTCTTTTCCTCATTCTTCTCTGTTTGCAAATAAATAAATAAATAAATACGTTTTAAAATGTGACTTCATCGAGAGACAGATTCTACGATATAGTCACTCAAATACTCACCAATATTAGAGCAGGCGTATCAAATGTTAATGTATTTCTATAGTAGCATACTGCAAAGTGAGAATGACTAATCACCATGCACATCTATGGAGCCAGAAATAAAAGGCCCAGCACAAAATTGAGTTACTTTTTACTCCACTCATGCAAAATATTTTAAAATGGGTATGTCTGGAGATTATCATGTTAATTGAAAGAAGCTCAAATCAGGAAGACAAATATTGCATGTTTTTCTGTTATATATAGAACCTGACATGAAAGCAGCAAGGGAACTGTGGAGATAGGAAAGATCTAAATGTAGGAAGGACAAGAGGGTAATGGGAGTAAGAAAACAAAACATTACATGTTTTCTTTGACATATGGGATCTGGATTTAACTATATGCTATTTGAGAGGGAGAAGGGGAATAGTGAGGGGCAGGAGGGTGAATATGAGTAAAGAATAATGATATCTATTTAGACTTTATCATAATGAAACTCATTATTTTGTCTGCTAACTAAAAAAAAAAAAAAAAAAAAAAAAAAAAAAAAAAAAAAAAAAACAAACCCAAAACTCTGTTTTTTTGTTTTTTTGTTTGTTTTTTTGAGGTAGAGTCTCACTGTAGCTCAGGCTGACCTGGAATTTTCTATGTAGTCTCAGGGTGGCCTCAAACTCACAGTGACACTCCTACCTCTGCCTCCTGAATGCTGGGATTAAAGGCGTATGCCACCATGCTCAACTTTTTTTAAAAAAAAAGGTATTTTGAGTGTACAAACTAATATATTCTTATGATTTGAGGGGAAGGTGATGAGGAGCCTTTGAAATGATAAGGTTCTACCTCATGCCTTGCTTGCAGTTGCATGGTTGTGTTCAGTTTATCAGAATTCATCAAGCAGTGTCCTTGTAATAGAATAGAATTTAATGGAAAGCCAAGCTTTAAAATCGCACTGTGTACATGAAGGTATTTTCCTCTAATTATTTGAGAAAGCAACACCAGTTGGAAATTTGATCTTTAAGCTGGTGCAACTTGATGTTCTGTGAAATCCAGCATTGACATTCTAGAGCAACACACAGTTTTATGTAGTGCACATGTGGTGTTAGCCTCCGGCTCTGGTATGCAGTGTGAGTGACAAAAAGAAAACCTGGGGAGTGCTAGACTCTCTCCAGACTAAATATCCTGCCGGTGAAACTTGGGAAGTCAAATAAGAAATAAGTTTCCACGAAATACAGAAAGCTATGAGCATGAAAACAAGTGCTTTAAATGTAAGCTGTAAAGACAGGTGTAGGAGTGCACACCTGCATCCTTGCACTGGAGAAATAAAGGCAAGATGATCAGGGGTTTAAGGCCATCAACAGACAGAGTCTCATAAACAAAATAAATAATAAATAAATTAATAAGTGAAAGTGCTAATCAGGGCTGGAGAGATGGCTTAGCGGTTAAGCACTTGCCTGTGAAGCCTAAGGACCCCGGTTCGAGGCTCGGTTCCCCAGGTCCCACGTTAGCCAGATGCACAAGGGGGCACACGCGTCTGGAGTTCGTTTGCAGAGGCTGGAAGCCCTGGCGCGCTCATTCTCTCTCTCTCCCTCTATCTGTCTTTCTCTCTGTGTCTGTCACTCTCAAATAAATAAATAAAAAATTTAAAAAAAAAAAGAAAGTGCTAAACAAATATACATGTTAACATTAGGTATCCACAATGGGGGATGGTGCCCCAAGAGTATATAATACGTCTCTGTATTATCTCTGTAAACCCAAAATTACCATAAGAGTTCATATTTATAAGTTTATATTTTAATTATCATACGTATTTTACTTGTATATAGTATACAAGTAAATATATATATTTATATACTGTATAATATAGTTTACTTACATATCATAAGTAAAATTTATTTACTATATAAAATATATACATAACCTAATATATTTAACTTCTTACTGCTTGGATAGTGTGCTAAAAGTAATGTGCTGGGAACTTGGTATGCTCTGCTGTCACTCTCTGACAAGGCATACCTGGTGAGTTATCTTTTGATTTGGGACTCATGTTTTTTCTTTCATTCCCTGTAAATTGTTAAGGGGATCTTTGAGATATCTATATGGTTAATGTTTTTCACCTAAAACTACTTCCTGGTTGGTGCAGTGAGGAAAAGATTACGCATGCATTGACTTGGCTTTGAGTGAGACCCAAACACACATACTTGTTCTGCATAAATAACTTTTCTTAGCAATAGGAATGTTGAACCCTTTCAAAGTTCTTGAGAGCCAAGGGGCATTTCTATCATACTTCAGCAGTTGCCTAACTTTTTGACATTACCTAATTAAGTTACAAAGTATGGGTAGGAAGAACTTTCTTTTAAATTTTTCTTTTTTAATTTTTTTGTAGGAATGTCCTAAATTTAACTATTCTCCACCTCATAGAAGAACTTACTCTTCTCAAGTAATTTATAACCTCAGTGGACACCACATTGAAAATTATCTTATATCAACTGCAAATCGTTTTGTTCAAAAAAGGTAAAATACTCTAGAACCTATATAATTGCCTTCTAATTTTCTTCCCCCACTTTTTTATTAACAACTTCCATGATTGTAAACAATATCCCATCCCATGATAATGACTCCCTCCCCCCACTTTCCCCTTTGAAACTCCACTCTCCATCATATCCCCTCCCCCTCTCAATCAGTCTCTTATTTTGATGTCATTATCTTTTCCTCCTATTATGATGGTCTTGTGTAGGTAGTGTCAGGCACTGTGAGGTCATGGGTATCCAGGCCATTTTGTGTCTGGAGGAGCCCGTTGTATGCCTTCTAATTTTCACGGTAACTGACTTTTAAATGCGAAACAGTAGAGAAAACAGTCATAACTTTTTAATATTTATTTTATTAACTATTTTGTTTTGTATAAACAGCTTTATATATGGAAATTTAAGTAAGGACAAATATCAGATTCATATGAGCAAATTAGAATCTTTTTTTTTTAAATCTTAAAATGTATTTTAATTTATACTTTTTCTTGAAGCAAGGAGGGATTATTAACTGGAGTAACATTATTTGCGGTTTCAAAGCATGAGTTTTTATGACAATTGGACTGAGTTGAACTAACAGGATCTCAGAATTTAGAGCATGTCCATGAGTGGACCCAATACTCCTGTGTGTGGTGAGGGCAGGTGTCTCGGCCATCTGTGCATTCACAGACATGTAAAGGCTGTGAACAGCTTTGCTTTCACAGTCATTCTCTCCTGTCCTCCACATCTTCCTTTTCCCCTTCTATGTATACACAAGTGGTCAACAGTTGCTATGAAATATTTTAAAGCTACACATAAGCAAAGGAAGAAAAATCTATTATTTTCTCCCCTAGAGAGAATGAATCACTATTGAAATTTTGATAAGTAGCCTTCTAGAAATTTTTGGTCACAGATATATAAATAAACATTTTGGAGGCTGGTGAGATGGCTTAGCAATTAAGACGTTTGCCAGCGAAGCTTAAGGAGCCAGATTTCCTAGGACCCACGTAAGCCTTGATGCACAAGGTGGCACATGTGTCTGCAGTGGGTGGAGAGCCCTGTATACCCATTTTCTCTCTCTGCTTTCTGCACCTTTCTCTTTCTAAGGACATAAAAGGAAATAAAACATTTTTTTAAAAAAATAATAATTTTTCAATGGACATGTATTTTGCTAGAAATAAATAGTACAATGTTTTATATTCTTGCATATTTTATAATGAAATGATTGTATTGTCAATAAAATGTGTTTGTTGTAACAAACTGTTTATAATAAAGTTCCATCAGTGGATTGTAGATGCCATTTTCATGTCAAAAACTATGGCTCACCATGATGATGAAGGTCATAAGATTATTCTAGTGTGAATCACAGTGAACCAATATCTAAACTAACTGTAATTTTGTGGGCATCTAAATTAATCTCAAAATTACTACTTGGTTATAAAATTCAACTTTGTTTTTTTTTTTTTTTTTGGTTTTTTTTTAAGGTAGGGTCTCACTGTAGTCCAGGCTGACCTGGAATTCACTATGTAGTCTCAGGGTGGCCTCAAACTCACAGTGGTCCTCCTACCTCTGCCTCCCAAATGTTGGGATTAAAGTCATGTACCTCCATGCCTGGCTTTCAGAAGAATATTTAAGCACTAAAATGTTAAGATTGCATGGTTCAGTTAAAATGGAAGAAATAGTGAGATTATATGTCATTTTCAGAACAGCTACCACAAATATAAAACTGTTTAATATATTTATTTTTATTTTTAGACAGGACCTTACATTGTAGTTCTGGCTGGTCTCAAACTCATGGAACTCCACCTGCCTTAGTTTTCTGAGTGCTGGGATTATATGCATCAGACATCATGCCCAGATAATGCCTTGGTTTGCCTTTACTTATAATATAACTTGAGACTAAAAGGATCAATAAAATGTAAAATATTTGTCAGGTCATATTTATTTTACAGTGTAGATATGTGCCTAATGTAAAGGAAAAAATAAGCTTCTACTTAAGTATTTTAGATCAACTTATAAAGATTTTATTCAGTAAAACAAATATGAATTTTATTACTCTATATAGATATGGAGGTTGGAGTTTTGGGCTGCATTTGACTAATGACCTTCGTTTTGATATAACAGCAGTTCCTGCCAATAGAACACTTGCTAAGGTAAATTGGGGCCTTTTCCTGGGAAGTCATACAAATGATATATTTATTTCCATGTGATAGACACAAGATATGAGTAAAATCAGTTATGTGTTAGTATACCACAGTGTGTGATTCTGACTTAGTATATGTACAAAATAACCAGGGTACATGTAGAAAACTATACACAGTGGTGTCTCTCATAGTAACCAGAAACATAGTTCCAAATACTGGTGTGCAACAGAACAAAGAAATGATTTCATATTCCTTCAATGGAATCAAAGTGCTCAGCTCTGTATAGCATGATGGTTAAATCTCCAGTGCATTACTAATAGGCAATAGAAAATGAATCAAAGAGTGAGCTGTAGGCTTTGGTTGCCTTTCTACAAACATTGAGAGTAGGCAGTTTCGCCACGTGATTTGGAAGGATACAGAGTGCCTGGAAGAGGTCCAGTGTTGTGTAATTTTTTTCAGTCTATTTGATGAATCAATGAGTGTGTGCCTTTATGAGATTTTCTTTCATTCTACTTTTAATATTTCATGAGCTTTTCTTTAGTATATGCCATAGCTTTTCAAAAAATGGTAACATGGGTGTTTAGCCTTGCTTCTTATTGAGCCTGGAATCATCACTAAAACTAATGAGATAAAATAATCTTGTTGGTTTTTGTTTTATTCTAGATTTTTTTAAACAAATAACAATCAATTTTTAAAATATTTTATTTATTTGCAAGGAGAGACAAACAGAGATAGATAGACAGACAGACAGACAGAGAATGGGTGTACCAAGACCTCTTTCCAATGCAAATGAACTCCAGATTCATGCACTATTTTGTGCATCTGGCTTTATATGGGCACTGGGGAATGTAACTCAGGCTGTCAGGCTTTGCAAGCAAGCAGCTTTAACTGCTGAGCCATTTCTTCAGCCCAGCCCATGATAAATCATTTTAAAGAAGGGGGAAAAAGATTGTTTGGACATTGTAGTAATTTCATTCACTAATCATAAGCTTTGTAATCATTCAGTATTATTTCTACACTTGAATTATTTTTATTGAAATCTTTAATAAGTGAATATTAGACACATTCCCATGGGTTGTACTTTTATGTTCTCTCTTCCCCATTCCAATTTCCCTGAGTAACCCCCTCAGTGGGGTTATTGGTAATCACTGTTGGGTCATAAATGCATCAATCAGCCCATGGGGTTGGGAGAGGACAATGCCTCAAGAGTACATGTTTCTACCCTATGGCTTTTAAATTCTTTCTGGCCCCTCTTCCACAAGGTTCCCTGAGCCTTGGATGGCATGTTATCAATTTCTTTTAGTGTTGAGCTCTCAGTACCTTCTAGTTCTCTCCTTTGATGAATTATTAGTCTCCTCAATCTCTTCTGCCATCTCCCAGAAGGAAGTTCTCAGGCTAGTAGTGACAGCAGCCTTCCTATATTATCCGCCAGTTCCTCTGTAATGCTCCCAGGGCCTTGGCAGATGTGGTAGAGATGACTTTTCTTGTGCTAGGCAGTTGGCTTTCTTTACTTGTCATTGTGACAGGTCATGGTTCTCCTTGGTATTGAGCAACATCTATAAAAAGCAGAGTCTCTAACCAAGAGTTAGAGAATCATAGATCAATGTGAATAAGCATAGACATTTAGAAGACTTTCTGATGAGCATAACTTCTCCTATTAGCTCTAGAACATTGGAAGCTTCCCTCTAGGGTTTATAGTATTTTTAGCCATAGGCTTCTGATTTGGTCCTCAGTACCAGGTATGAATTCCCTCCCACTAGGCAGGCCTCATATACAATCAGAGAGCAGTTTATTACCCCCATAGCCTGTGTGCCAGTGTTGTACTGGTATGTACATCTTGCCTCACTGGTTGACTTTGCAGCTTCCAGGATCCACTTCTTATTCATACATTTGGTGACTTTTAACCCCCAGAAGTTCACGCAGCACTTTCCAGCACTATGAGAGCTAACTAACAGGAGGCTAGCTTCTATTTCAGTTCCAGATCTCTCAATGTCCTGCAACTGAAGTCTGTGATGTGTTCAATAATGAGGTCTTAACATTTAGTTCTAGTGGGTAACCAAGTGCTTTGGCAATGGCCTGCGTTGTTTTAGGGGCCTCATGGGCCTCTGTGACCAACAGAAAAATTGGCATATCTCCCTATATTATATCTGACAACAGTACAATAAAGTTAGAACTCAACAACAAGAGATATAACATAAAATGCACAAATTCCTGGTGATTGAACAACACACTATTGAACAATGACTGAGTCATGAAAGAAATCAAAAAAGTAGAGGAACCAGTATTCATATGGTGACTATTATAAGCCAAATACCTTTTACTTTATACAAACTACTTCATTTCATCCTCATAGCATCCCTGTGAGATAGATGTCACTGGGCCTATTTTAGAAGATTTTCATAAGACTATGTAGAAAACAGTAACCCCAAGCATTTCAATGTTCTTTTTTCTCTCTTCATAAAGAGTAAACATTCTTGTATAACAAGGGAGTTTCTAATGTGAAATATGATCTCTCTAAATCAGATTTGCAATTTTGAATTATGAACTCTGAGGATTTTTTAAACCATCTGTTTCTGATGTGGAATATTTCATAATACATCTTGTAGGTTATAAATAGGAAGAGAAAGTTAGTGGGTGGCTTCAAGGCCATCAGTCTTGCTGCTAAGGACCTCGTGTTTACATATATTTTTTCATTTTTTTAAAAAACTCTGGCCTATATGCCATTGCTTTGATTGCCACAGCTGAGAGTCAGAACATCTTAATTCTAGTGTCAGAGTAACCATGGATTTGCCACAGAGATGGAAGTAATAGTGATTTCTCTAGTTCACTTCAAGCTTTGCTTATGGAAAAGATCTTGAGCAAGTAATCACTCAATTCTATTGCACAGAATTACTGGCCTCTCGAGCTGTGCTCATCTATAGTTTGGAAATATATGGGTCTGTGATTGACACTGCAGGAGATAGTTAATTATCTTCCAAGATGAAACAAGCCATTGTGAAATTGATGTTCTTACTTAAGAGAGCCAAATTTATTTGATTACAACCAGATCTTGTCTTCTTTTGGAACTTAATAGGTGTGGTATGATCCGGAAGGCTATCACTCCCTTCCAGCTTACCTCAACAGCCTGAACAATTTCCTTCTGCGAGTTAACATGTCAAAACACGATGCTGCCCGGCATGGTAAGACCGCTGATATCTTGAGCTGCAACTTTTCCTGCTCCTCTCCATCTAAACATGCACATGGAGGCTGTTTTATGGTATCTATGTCGCCACTCTTTAAACAGAACTTGGACGTAGTAACTCCTGCCAGATGGAACATTCTGGAGAACCTTCAGCTTCAGGGTAATTTGTTTGGGAGGCTGAGGTAGGAGGATCACAATGAGTTCCATGCTACCCTGAGACTATAGAGTGAATTCTAGGTCAGTCTGAGCTAGAGCAAGACCTTACCTCAAAAAAACAAACAAAAAAAACAGTTTTTATTGATCACTGCTTATAAATATTGTTCACAAATATAAAATATTAACAAAAAACATTTAAACTTAAAAAGCTCCACACCTGACCCAAAGTGCTACCATTTATTGTGTATTGATCATATGACACATGTTTTGTGAAAAATATTGTTGGTCCTTCTAGCACCTTTCAGAGTGTGTATTATATCAATAACTACTATTAATTGTGCTGAGGTCCAGGAGTGGGATTTGAACTCAAGGCTATCTGACTCCTGCCTGTTTCTTTTCCCAGTGCTCTAAACTATTTATTCATACACAACTGGGTTTCCCAAAAGGCTTCCACATCATTTTTTAAATAGGGCTGGGATTTAAAGGGAATTGATTTATTTTTTCTAATTCAATTACTGTCCATCAGACCATTTAATATCCTCGAGTCTTGCTCAAATTATTTTTCCATATGGTCCTAAAAAATAGTAAGGATGGATAAAAATGAAGTAATATGTTTGCTGGCCAAGACTGAACCAATTAAATAGACTATTAGGAAGGGAAAAGGATACAAGCTATATTTTACAAATGCCAGCACTTTTTGTTTCAACTGTACCCCACCATTGGGTATAGATGTGTCTGCTGATGTGCTGGTAATTGCATCAAATTCTCATCCCAGCAACAGAATCTTTGGAAGTCTTTATTTGAAAGGAAAGAGTATTCTTTACCCAACTGCTTTGGTATTTTCCTAGCAGGAAGAACTATAAAGAAAATAACAAGATTGATAGTCCTTGGGTCTAGCACATCAATAAAGGGCATAGTCAAAAGTGGTAAATTAAAGGAAATGCTGACTAAAGGCCTGTGAGTGTAAGTTGGATTGAAATACAGTTGAAAATCTGACATTCTCTGGGATGGTTTATTCAGAGCAAAAGACATATTGTTGTGACAGATAATGGAAATATAGCAACTGCAAAAATGACTAGGGAGAGAGGGAGCAAAGGTACAGAGAACCAGGAAGGGGCACCATATTTTAAGACCGGAATTCTAGTTTTCTTTACAAATAATGTGCAGTGATTAGATGCAGGCATTGGAAACTACTCTGAACTCTAAGTGGCTTGTTGTAGCTCCTTACCATTGCATATTAAGTTACAGAGTATAAAGGGCAACAATTCTAAAACATGAAATTTTTATTGACCCTAAAATGAAATTCCTTTCTTTTCTTTTCTTTTTTTTTTTCTTTTTCTTTTTTTTGGTTTTCTGAGGTAGGGTCTCACTCTAGCCCAGGCTGACCTGGAATTCACTATGGAGTGTCAGGGTGGCCTCGAACTCACAGTGATCCTCCTACCTCTGCCTCCCAAATGCTGGGATTAAAAGCATACACCACCACGCCTGGCTGAAATTCATTTCTTGATTTAAAATAAAGTTTAGTTGGAAATTAAGGAGTGGGTTGTCTTCTATTCCTTACTTTTCTTATTCAAACTTGTGAAAATGATAGCTTTAATTCTCTTTGAGGGGCATTTGATTTCTTTCAAAGTAGAAATATATGTCACCTTAAGAAACTGGGATTGTTTCATGATGCATGAGTGGTGTCCACATGTCTTTAAAAGTCAACTCCATTATTTTCCCACCTTCTTTACCTAACTCCCCACTACTTGAAGGCATATTTGTTAATTTCTGAATGCACTGGAGTTTTTTTTTTTTTAGCTATAATCTTTATTTTCTCTCTATTTTTACCTGCTAATAAAATATTTTAATTAGCTTTTCTTTGCAATGTCAATATCTATGATATTCATGTGGTTCCCTCTAGTGGTTAATTTCACATGAAAATTCTGTTTTCTTTCCGAAGAATACTGTTTCTTATGTGTGTCTCTAATAGATGTTATACAACTAACTTCTTTCTTCAAAAACACCCAACCATGGCCCCCTTCCATTCCAGGGCTTAGTCTTCCCCTTGTTTCATCAGCATCAATGGGAAGCCTCTACTTTGAGTTTTTCATATGTAGAGACCCAAAAATATCTTCTTTTGATATATTGTATATGTTGGGAAGATTGTAATTGAAATTTTAATATTTCACTTGATTTAATTAATATGCATTAATCAATCACTGAACTTAAGACATTATATGGATCCTATAGAACCTAATATATTACTTGATTTTTCAACTAAATAATACATGTGAAAGCAACTGGTACCATAAGATTTTATGTAGTGAACAAAAATGGATGTACAAAGATGCCTCTAGTAAAATAAAGTTTTTCTGATTCTGAAATGCAAAGAAGAGATGAAAGACAAGCTTTTTCAACCTATACTACAATTGAACACGTCTTAAATAGACCCCAAGGAAACTAGAACCTCAATGAAATTAGTCTATTGATTTTCACAATAATTAAGTAAATTCTCCAATGATGTGATTAAAATCATAAGTCAATTTTTGTTTTGCTTTATTTACATTTATATTTATATTTTTCTTCAACATGCTGTTGTTGTAGAACTCAACCTCAAAATGTCATATTCTTCTTTTAAAAAGCTATACACTTAAATTAATGTAAAAAATAACCCTCTAGAATTATTCTGGTAGAATGAGCATGTATGACTTAAGCAGTAAATGAGCATGTTCACATTCCATCTCTGACTCCTTAGCAGCAGATCCCCACTCTCATCCCTTATCATTAGTTTCCACATTACTCCGACAGTGCAGACTTTGTCTTCACATTAGAGTCTTTGGGAAACTTGCTGGTCCACTTTGGACTTGACTAACCAAGATCTTCTAAGGGTGAGGAGAAAAGGGCCTGGATTTTACCACAGAAAGTATAACCACCATTGACCAATCCTGATAATTTGGAGCTATCCTAAGGTGCTAGAGAGATTGCTCAGTGGTCAAGGTGCTTGCCTGGAGCTATCCTAGATTAGATGATGACTTATGTGGAGCCAGTTCATCTCTGGATCTTCTTGGGCCTTAATGGGAATGCATGACAGATGCTCCTAAGTCTAGTGCCTGAGGAGATATAGAATAATGGGCATCTCAGAAGTAGTCAGGGAGAAGGAGCTGGCTGCAATGTTTTACCACCACAGAGCAGGAAGAGGGTAGGATGGTGTCTGTTCCTCATGCAGTTCTCATATAATTGTGCTCTTGAATTGCTTACTTACATGTAACACATCTCTGAAGTTCAAAAGAAGTAAAAACAAATGGTTGAGAGAAAAATGTGGAAAATAACTGCTTAAGTGTAATAAAGGGGGATGTATGCTATATAGGAAATGTAAATTATGGTACCCTTCCAGAGGTTCCAAAATAGTATGAAAATGTTTAATTTTCTTTTAATTAATTTATTTTTATTGACATCTTCCATGATTGTAAACAATATCCCATGTTAATTCTCTCCCTCCCCCCACTTTCCCCTTTGAAACTCCACTCCCTATCATATCCCTTCCCCCTCTCAATCAGACTTTCTTTTATTTTGATGTCATCATCTTTTCCTCCTATTATGATGGTCTTATATAGGTAGTGTCAGGCACTGTGAGGTCATGGATATCCAGGCCATTTTGTGTCTGGAGGAGTGTGTTGTAAGGAGTCCTATCCTTCCTTTGTCTCTTACATTCTTTTTGCCACCCCTTTTACAATGGACCCTGAGCCTTAGAAAGTGTGATTGATATGTTGCAGTGCTGAGCACTCTTGTGTCATTTCTTCTCAGCACATGATGCCTTCTGAGTCATCCCAAGGCCACTGCCATGTGAAAAGAGAAGGTTCTCTAACCAAAAGTGAGAGTAGCATTAATATATGAGTATGAACATTAAGAGAAGTGCTTATTGGGAAGTTTGATGAGCATAGTATATACCATTAGCCCAGACAGCTGAAGACATTACACCCATAGGGCTCATGACTACCCCATTATAGGTTTTCAGTCTCAGGAATATATTCCCTCCCATGGAGTGGGCCTCCAGTCAAATTAGAAGGAAGTTGGTTTCCCCCATGACAGATATGCCACTATTGCACCCATTGGCTCATTTGGCCTGGCTGGTCAGATATAAGGCTTGCAGTGTCCAATTTTGAATATCTTCACTGGTGATTCCTCTCCCTCTCATTGAACTGCATGTAGCATGGCTTTTCCCAGATTTCTGTCAGCTTTTCTACATGGAGGAGGTTATCTGCTCAGCTCCAGCAGGATTTCTCAGTGGCCTTGCAGCCCAAGTATATGGATTCTTCAGCAGTAGGGTTTTACTATCCCTGGTGGGAAACCAAGGGCCTTGGCAATGGCCTGTAATGCTTTGGGGGCATCAGGGACCTCCCTGGCCAACAACTCACTGGAAGGTATCCCATACCTGGCACCAAACATTTTCTAGTAACAATCTATGGATCCTGAGCGTTCCATTGTCCAAAAAAGTAGATTTCCATGATTTATTTATATCCTCTTAGATTTTGATTAGCTCTCCCCTACCTTTCTTTTATTCAATCTCTTCCCCTGACCTCACTTGGGCCTTTTCACCCCAATTAATCTGTTTTCTACTTACATAGTTACAATAGCATCCTATTAAGTCCCCCTCTCCTTTCCTTTTTTTTATTGAATGAGAGTGCTACCAATCACATAGCATTAGTGGGATTAAAGGAAAACATTTTCCCCCTTCAAAGAGAATCCTTAAAATTCTTTAGTTTATAGCACAAGGAAGTATGGCATATTATTCATCTAAAAAATGGTGATTGTGTTGAACCTAATGCCTACTAACAGAGGAACTGTCTCTCCATCCAGGGATCATCATGTATAGCCATCCTTACCCCGGCGTGCAAGACCAGGAACAAGCCACGTAAGCAGATCTCCCTGGCATGACTGCTTTCTCCTTGGCATAGCAGAGCTTCTGTGTTAAGTGCTATAATTGGGAATCACAGTTGTATATGAATGAACGTCAGCCCAGAGGGCTGAAGTCTAAGTCACTGACTGGGATAAGTTTCTGAAAGGGCGCAGGGTAGGGCTGCCAAGTAGAGATTGTTGATGGCAGATTCCCTGAGTCTGCCGCTTTTAAGAGTCATGTTCTTAGTACTTCATCATTTTAACTTCTCTGCATAGCATTTAAGTGCTGTTTCTTTGCTCAAGATGTATCTATTCCTTACATAGTCTCTGTAACCCTTGGAGACTGAGGGTTTTTTTCTATCAACTATCCCCAGCCAATTCAGACACACTCGTGCTACATTTATTCCAGGGTCACGGTGGAGTCATGTCGAAGATATTCTCTAGTGGCCCTACTGGAAGCCTTATTTGTGTCACAGCCAAGTTGTGTACTGTTATATTGGTGGTTTTAGTCATGAATCTTCCTGAAGAGAGGTCTAAAATTCTTATGTCTGCTTTCCTCACTCTGTTACTCACTGTAGAATCAGCAGTCTAATCGACATTTTAGTGGCACTGTCCATCCTGATGGGCTATTCCGTCACCACTGCCAGCTTTGTCACCTATGTTGTCAGGGAACATCAGACCAAGGCCAAGCAGCTGCAGCACATTTCAGGAATCGGTGTGACATGCTACTGGGTGACCAATTTCATTTATGACATGGTGAGTAACTTTCATCATTGCAAAAAAGACGGAATCAAGTTGAATAGAAGATAGCAGCCTTGTATTCAATAGTTACTTGCTCCAATTACTCAAATCGCGATAGTAAGGACAGTAAGGGTTTTTTTTTTGTTTTTTTTTTTTTTTTTTTTTTTTTAAGCTGTTTGAGTCTGGTTTATATTCACCTGATGGTTGGAGAAAAGAAAACCTGCTTGCCTGCCTGACTTCATCTCTGGCATATATCAGAATCCTATGGGTACTTTTTTAGTAGGCAGATTCCTGGGATCCTTTCCAGATCTCTTAAATCCATGTCTTGGGAATGGTGTATAGAGAATATGCATTTTTAAACAAGAGCCCCCAGGTGAGTTTAAGCACAGTGAAGTCTGAGAACCACTACTGTGGAAAAATACCAGCTTAACAGCATTACCCAGTCGTGCCAGAGAATCAAGCTTATAAAAGTTTAATCAACTAATGGCAAGAAAATTTGAGGTAGCAGCTCCAGCTGAATGACACACGAGAGAAAATTAGCCGGGGAAAGAAAGGGTGCGTTTCAGGGATAGCTCTCTCGTTTGTATGCCATGTTCCCAGAGTTCCGCTGGTCGTTCTTGACTCCAGACGTGCCAGTGCTGGCCATGAGCCCAGACGAGTATGCGTTTGTCTGTGATTATGGTGAAATTGCCTGAGTTGTTGTCAAGATCATTGGCTTGAAGAGTGGGAGAGTAATTAGCTCCATATCCATTTTGTTAACGCATCCAGTGAGGTCTGAAATGTGTTTGTTATAGAAGCCAAATCTAAGAGCCCGACCATGACTGCGTTGGACTTGATAGGAGCTTTAATGTTAAGAAAGCTTCAAGTGCATACTTCTGTGCAAGTCTACTTAATACTGAGATTCTGCTGCTTTATATGTGAGATTCTGCTGTTTTATATGTAGCATTTATTCCAACTTAGGATATCCATCTGCCTTCCCCTCTACCAGTTAATTCACCACATCTTTCACGGGGTGCATCTTGCTGCAGATGCTTTAGCATTTGGTATTTCTACTAGTCAACAGGATGCTGTGTTCTTTATTCATATACCTGTGATTTCAAGAATGTATGGGACCTACGTTCCTGCTGTTCTTCACAGAGTGGCTCGCACTGATAACTCAGCCTTAGAATACAGCCATCTGAGAGAGCTGCAGCATTCACAATGAAATCAATACTGTGAGGGCTGACTCGAATGCCAAGATACCTGGCTCTCTTATCTTTCTCACAGAACCCCTGTCACCGAATGAACCCAAGTCTTAAGCCTAGAGGCAGAAACGCCAGGGACTTCTTGTATAACTATATAGATGGAAACCAGTTTGGCCTCATATTGTAGAAGACAAATTCTAAAGTAAAATCAATGGAAAATAAGCTGAATGATACAAACAATAGGAAAATAAAAATTCCTTTCAAAGTTTTCCCAGGATAACTTGTTAGTTTTAAATTAGGTGGATTATTGATATAAAAGAAGTTGCAATATATTAACCATTGTTTTACCTTTCCCAGGTCTTCTACTTGGTCCCGGTCTCCTTCTCCATTGGTGTCATTGCAATTTTCAAGTTACCTGCCTTCTATAGTGGAAACAATCTAGGGGCTGTATCTCTGCTACTTTTGCTGTTTGGGTAAGCTGTTCGTTAAGCAATGAAGGAAGAATAAAGAGATTTAAGTGCTTCTAGAACCCAACAGGACCCAAGTCTCATTAGCTAATTTAAAGTTGTCCTGGGGGAAAGTCTCATGTGACATGAATGACAACTAGCAATGCATTATACTTGCTAGTCATGGTCTGTAAGTGTCATACGTCTGAAAATTTATGTTGGTATTAATGAACACTCACTGGATGCCAATGGCATGCTTACCAATTTATATTTGTAATATACATAAAATGGAGGTTTAGAATGGCTAGAAACTATGTATCCATCTGAATTTATGTTCATATAAACTTGCAATTTGTATAAATAAGTATATATGTTAGTGTGTATTTCTTCTTACTACAAGATGTCTAAAGTCACACATAACCTTGTTTCTGTATTAGGCTAATAAAGGTAATTCAGGTCAACCTAATCAATGTTCAATATCACATTTGTTTCTACCTTGAATGTATGAGTTTCTCTTAGTTAGCAACTGTGGTCTGTACCGAAACTCTCAGCATCTACTTAATTTCTCCTAAATTACTTATTTGCTCAAAACAGACCACATGTCTTCTAACATGGTCCTGTTTGCTTAGCTAACCTACCACAATATCTTTACTTTTCCTCCACATTAAATAAGATTTACACAGATGGCAATCCTTTTTCTGAGCAAAAGAAGTTTTACCTGCACAGGACAACACCATCCTCAGTGAGACTAAAATGATGTGGGACTATTCAAGGTTCCTTAAAAGAGAGATTTTTGTCACTTACAGCACACTCTTTGAGTGTCTTTGGTCAGAAAGAAGAATGAAAGTGAGATGGAGCTTGATGGCTTGGCAGCTCGTCGCTAATGTTTACTTTTACCTTGGGAACTCATTTCAGCTTTTATTGTATTTTGTAGAATAGAATAATTAAAGCATAATTTTAATTGTCAGTATCATTAACCTACAGCTATGCAACATTTTCTTGGATGTACTTGCTGGCTGGTCTCTTCCATGAAACAGGAATGGCCTTCATCACATATGTCTGCGTCAACCTGTTTTTTGGCATCAATTCCATTGTTTCCCTGTCGGTGGTATACTTTCTGTCCAAGGAAAAGCCCAATGACCCGGTAAGGTCCTTCATTAGCCTGTTAAACTTCATAGAATGTATCAGTAGCTTAACAAGTTCAAGGTGGAAAGATTTTCTTTTTTCTACATCCTTTAAATAGAAAAGAATATTATTTGGTTTTATTAAATTTAGGAGAGGAGAAAGTACAGCCTTTAAAATTTCTTTTTAAGCTCCATCTATATTAATGGTTATTATTGTGTTTACTGAGTGTCAACGTGAGGTCTTGAGCAGAGAAATGGAGGTGAAATCAGATCTATTATATGACACTTTGTAAATCATGCTACTAATTAGTCAGTTAAACACTTCAATTATTAACAAGCTCCTATGGTACAGTAGTGGCGAGAAGAATGGCTTAGTTCTATGAGTAAGGGTTAGGTTCATTTGAACAATCATAGAAAAAAAAAATCTGATTCATTCCCTTTCAATCATGTATTGGAATCTACTTCATTGTAAGCCTTACTCTCCACTCAGAGCTAACAATTACGATTAGTGAGAAGAGAAGCACTAACAGTGCCAGGCAATTGAACAGAGAAGAATAGAGAGGAAATGAAGTGAGCTGGGGAATAGCCAAGCACACTCCAAGAGGAGGAGGAAAATTCATGAGGTGGAAGTCGTTGGCCTCAAGGGTGAATAACGTGAAAATGAGCCATTTGATCCTCTTTGAGATATGTTTTCTTTCCTTCTGTCTCATTTCACCATCTCAGTTCTCCTCATGTAGAAATTCCCTTGGGCTCTGAAACTTCACTGCCCTGAATCCTCCCTTACTCAGGTACCTATGGCTATCCTGGGTTGAATACCAACATCCTAGCCAATCCTACATCCCAGAAGTTGAAGGCAGGCTTCAAAATGTTTTTGCCTCTAAGATTGGTCCTGGTACCTTAGGTCCTCTCAAGAAAAATGCAATTTCTTTTGCATGTATTTCAATAATAAACTTTGCCATTTGGTTATAATAAATATCTATATGCATATGGTAAATATTTACAT
Source organism: Jaculus jaculus (assembly GCF_020740685.1). NCBI lineage: Eukaryota > Metazoa > Chordata > Mammalia > Rodentia > Dipodidae > Jaculus > Jaculus jaculus. Next base: position 25,636,915 of record NC_059105.1, read on the forward strand.
GTGAAAAACTACCAATCTCAATAGAATTCTCCACATGACTTTATTTAATTGTAAACTTTTGTCAAGTTTTTGGAACCCTACCACTAAATTTTATTTTATTTTTTTCTTGTTTCAGACTTTAGAACTTATTTCTGAAACCCTCAAGCGAATTTTCCTGATATTCCCTCAGTTTTGTTTTGGCTATGGTTTGATTGAACTGTCTCAGCAACAGGCAGTCCTGGACTTCTTAAAAGCATATGGCGTAGATTATCCAAGTGAAACTTTTGAAATGGACAAGCTAGGTGCAATGTTCGTGGCTTTGGTTTCTCAAGGCACCATGTTTTTCATACTGCGACTTTTGATCAATGAGTGGTTAATAAAGAAGTTCAGGTAAGATGTATGAAAGCACAGTGTTTGTCACCCATGATGAAACACAGTACAGAATATTTATGGAGGAGCAATAATCTAAGCTTTTCCATTAGTAATATGGAAATGTTTTGCCCAAGAGGGTTTAAAAATTTTTGTAGCACAATTTTGTATTTATTTAACTGTAGCCAGTGGTTGTCTAGTTTTACTATATGTCTGCAATAATTGCTGTGGAGTAAGGGATAAAATCTAACAAGAATAATTGTTAATATTAAGGAGATTGAGTCAGTGATTCAAAGAAAATATGTGTGTAAACAAAAACAACTGAGATTGGGGGTTAGCCAATACTTTCCTAGGCAGAAATAAGAAAGTTTGAGCATGTGGAATGTTGACAAATGAGCTTGAGGAAATAAGACTGAGATAAAGCAAAGATATTATCACCATAAGTTAAAATAAGTACTTACCAAAGGATTTACACCATTGAACCATTTCTAGGAATTTTTCCTACAGGCATGTCTACATAAATGCAGACATATGGGTGCCTAAATTTAGTCATAATAGTAATCATTTCTAACAGCAAAAGAATTGAAACCACCCTCAAGAATGTCCATTATTTAGGGATTAGTTAAATCAATTCCATATATATGTCCATAAATACAATGCTATTCAACCACTAGAAAGAATGATACAAACTAGGTGTGGTGGTGCACTCCTTTAATCCCAGAACTCAGGAGGTAGAGGTAGGATGGTCATTGTGAGTTCAAGGCCACCCTGAGACTACAGAGTGAATTCTAGGTCAGTCTGAGCTAGAGTGAGACCCTACCTTGAAACCACCCCCACCAAAAACAGATGATACAATTCTTGTTTTAATAGTTTGTATTGTTTCTAATATTTATTAAATAAAAATGCAAGGTTATGAATTGGGCATAAAATATTATATGTCACAAGTTAAAAAGAAATCTACATTCTTATTCAGTGATCCAGAGAGATCCTAATTGTCACTGCTGCTTGAAGATTGCTTACTTTTCACTATTCTCCAGAACCATTTGGACTTTAATGTCATATACATGTGTCAACAATTGAGAAATAAAAATTTGAGGCTGGAGAGATTGCTTAGTGGTTAAGACACTTGCCTGTGAAGCCTAAGGACCCAGGCTTGATTTCCCAGAACCTATGTAAGCCAGATGCACAAGGTAGAGCATGCATCTGGAATTTGTTTGCAGTGACTTGAGGCCTATTCGCTCTCTCTTTCTCCCCCCCCCCGTCTTTCTTAAATAAATAAATAAAAATAAAATGTTTTTAAAATAAAAATTTTATTACATAATAAAAGGAACAATAGAGCAAAGATAGAGGAAAAACTTACAGTGTTTTACGATTTAATGGTTAGAAAATAGAAAAATATGATGAACCAGGTGATAAATGCTTACAGTGTAGTTGGAAGGCTATGGAGTCTCTTGAGTATTTGCTAGAGATCTGGTGTGTATGTTATTCCACAAACCCATGGAAAGTTTCTATACAGAGAGCCCCATGACCACATGGTGCTTTAGTGGGTGTGATTTTTTAAATTATTTTTGTTTATTTTATTTATTTGAGAGTGACAGACAGAGAGAGAAAGAGGCAGATAGAGAGAAAGAGAGAGAGAATGGGCATGCCAGGGCCTCTAGCCACTGCAAAACAACTCCAGATGCATGCACCCCCTTGTGCATGTGGCTAACGTGGGTCCTGGGAAATTGAGCCTCAGACCAGGGTCCTTAGGCTTCACAGGCAAATGCTTAACGGCTAGGCCATCTCTCCAGCCCAGTGGGTGTGATTTTTGAAGAGATAGTGCAGATTGGCATGGAAGAGTCAGAGACATGAGAGTAGCTTGAGGTTCTGGGAGAAATGTAGGCAAGGAGCAAAAGCTTGTTATGGGGATAGAAATACACAGAAATTGGCCCATGATAAGGTGTCATTTCCAGTATTTGGATACCTATCACATGAGTCAGTTTTGGGATAGAGACGAGTCAAAGAAAACAACGTATTGAGAGGCACTGGGGTCATCTTGAAAGAAACAGAGATGTTGGAAAGAAGACTTCATTTGCTTGAATTTGGAAAATTGTGTTAGCTTTCTTTTGTTTTGATATTTGTTAAGCAAGATATTGAAGTAGGTTTGGGACTTGATGCACTTCATACATGAAATATTACTTGTAAACAGAATAGCATTCAGATGATTTAAAAATAGAGACCTGGGCTGGAGATATGGCTCAGTGGTTAAAGGCACTTGTATGCAAAGTCTGATGGCCCGCCCAGGTTTGATTTGTCAATCCCTACATAAAGCCATATGCACAAAGTGGTGCATACATCTGAAGTTCTTTTGCTGTAGCAGGAGCTCTGGCCTGGCCATCCTTATTCTCTCTCTGTCTACCTCTTTCTTCATAAATAAATAAAAATAAATAAATAAATAAATAAATAAATAAATAAATAAATAAATAAATGTATTTGTTTTAAAATAGAAATCTACAGAGCTGGAAAGATGGCTTAGCAGTTAGGGTGTTTTCCTGAAGAACTTTATGACCAGGTTCAATTCCTCAATACCCATGTAAATAAATCCAGATGCACAAAGTGGCACATGTATCTGGAATTCATTTGCAGTGGCTAGAGATCATCAATCAATCAATATATATATAAATATTGTATGTATATATATTTGGTTTTTTGAAGTAGGGTCTCACTGTGGTCCAGGCTGACCTGGAATTAACTTTGTAATCTCAGGGTGGCCTTGGACTCATGGCAATCCTCCTGCCTCTGCTTCTCGAGTGCTGGGATTAAAGGCGTGCACCACCACGCCCGGCAATAAATATATTTTTAAATGTAGAGAACGATTGATAGCTAACAGTATAATACTGGGTTCCATCTCCAGCACCATATCCCTTTCCCAAAATAAGAAGTTAAAAGAAACTTAAGAGGGCTGATCTCCTTTTCATGTTACCACAGTAAAGAGGAGGAAGAGAATAGAGTTATTTTTAAAAATATTTTATTTATTTATTTGAAAGAGAGAGAAAGATGCACATAGAGAGCGGAGGAGAAAGCAAAAGAGAGAGAGATTTCACATGACAGGGCCTCTAGCCATTGCAAACAAACTCCAGACACAGGCGCCACTTTGTACACTTGGTTTATGTGGGTATTGGGGAATCAACTAGTTCCTCAGACTTCTTTGGCAAGTGTCTTAACTGCTAAACCATTGCTCTAGCCCAGAGTTATTTTTTTTATTTTTTATTTTTTTTTTGGTTTTCCGAGGTAGGGTCTCACTGTATCCCAGGCTGACCTGAAATTCACTCTGTAGTCTCAGGGTGGCCTCAAACTCACAGCAATCCTCCTACCTCTGCCTCCCGAGTGCTGGGATTAAAGGCGTGCGCCACCACGCCCGGCCAGAGTTATTTTTTAAGTAATGAAGTAATTGTTGATCTTGTAAGTGTTGAGTTGTACTAGAACTTCTGAACTCCCTTTTAGGAAATAACTTATTAGTAACTGAATTATTTGAATAGCATGTCAAATAATACATTTAAATATCATATAATCAATTTTAAAGAAATCTAATAAGATAGCATGCTTTCAGTGAGTAAAATAGGATAAAACATGTCAAGATTGAGTAATACCATTTCAAAATCATGACATTAAAAATTACTGTGTCCATTTTTTAGACTGTTCTTCAGAAAATTCATTTCGTCACCTATAATGGAGACAAGAGATGAAGATGAAGATGTGCGGGCTGAGAGGTTAAGAGTTGAGAGTGGTGCAGCCGAGTTTGACCTGGTCCAACTCCATCATCTCACAAAGACCTACCAACTCATCCACAAAAAGATTATAGCTGTCAACAACATCAGCCTTGGGATACCGGCTGGAGAGGTAGGAAACTGTGTTTAGTTTCTGGCCTTCTTATTGGCATAAAAGACATGTAATTAATAATTAATTCTTTTTCTTCAATGTTTATCTAGAAGTATAAAAGTCAAGCTCTGAATATTTTCATGGTGTGTGTGTTTACCTGTGCTCACATATTGTTCATTTTGTGATTTTGTTTTTCTCCCTGTTTCCAGGGAGGATTCTCTAAGCCCACTACACATCAAGCCCTGAATCCCTTACCAAGCTATTGCCCTCTTTGGGGTCTACTTTTAGGCAGGATGCCTTTTGAGGGTGCCTTCTTCAACCTTTCATCTCTAGGCCTCTTTGAAATCTACCATGAAGAAGCTAGACATTTTCAGAACTGAGGTCCTAGAACAGCATCCATTTATATTCTTGTGGTTTTCCCAGACATAATATTTAAGGCAGCTTTGAAAGCAGCAAAAGGATATTGCTATTTTCCATAGCTGCAAACTTCATGCATCAAATTTATTCAACAGCATAAAGAAATTACTGCTTCAGTAGCTTATTCAGTAAAGTTGTGATTTTGCGTAAATAATGTGAAATCTCTAAATGCAATTACTTTATGGAGTTAGCATATCTTACTTGTGGGGTATTTAATCATGTCACATAAAGGGATGGTATAACGTGAAATGTAAAGCAGGCCCTCTGAATATACACAAATGTTCAGACAATCTGAGGGAAAAGAGAATACTTAAGTACCCATTTGCTTTAGAAGAGTGAGTTTTATCAAATGCCTATAGAGCAGTGGCCTATCCATAAATAATTCCAGGGATTTATTTTTTTTGGAAAGGCATTTCATGCGGGGAGGAGGAAGGGGACACAATAACAACATGTCTGTAAGGCTTACATATCTTTTTATTCCTCTCTGCTTACCAGTGCTTTGGCCTTCTTGGGGTAAACGGAGCCGGGAAGACCACAATATTCAAGATGCTGACTGGAGACATCATTCCATCCAGTGGAAACATTCTGATCCGAAATAAAACTGGGTACCAAAACCTAATGCTTCTACTCACTGAGATCAACACAAACAGAATTACTTAAATGAACATGTTATATAATTCTGTGGCTGTGTCACAAAGGCTTCCATGAGATGGAAGCCAGTGATACGACTGGGGAATTGTAAATCCTTACATGTGACGCTGATAAGGAAAGTATTTTATTCCATTTAATCAAATCCACTTGATACTAATGATACTAATATGGCCACTGTCCCGTTATCTGGGGGTCCACAGAGACCTGTTCTGAGACACTCACCTTTTTTGACTTTCTCCACTCAGATCCCTGGGTCATGTGGATTCTCACAGCTCATTGGTAGGCTACTGCCCTCAGGAGGACGCTTTAGATGACCTGGTGACTGTGGAAGAGCATTTGTACTTCTATGCAAGAGTGCACGGGATTCCAGAGAAAGATATTAAAGAAGTGAGTACACACGTGAAAAGCTGGTTAATCTGAGGACCATGCTGATTTCTGCTTCTCCTGTTATCACACCCATGGCAAATCCAATATGGCCTATGGAAGACCATTAACGTTGCCCTTGTACAATGCCCCAACTTGGCATGCTTGTGTGTGCTATATACATCCCGGTGACTTCAACTAAAGAAACTGCATGGCCTGTGTTTGTTCAGCTACTCTTCTAAGAACTGACAAACAGATGCTCTTGCTTGTGATAGGTTCTAAGTTGAACTTCAGTTAGTGATACTTAATATATTCTTAATATATACTTAATGTATTCTTAATATATATGTAATATATTCTTTGGTGCTCAGATTACTTTCCTGCCTGTCCAGCAGGCATCACAAAGCTCACAGAATTAACTGTAACATGCTCAAGTAAAATCCCACAGCTTCCATTTTGATTTCTGTTTATTTCTATATGCTAGGGCTTGAATCCAGGTCCCATGCATACTAAACTCATGTCTGTCCCCACCCCCGGGTTTGACTGTGACTTTGTATCTCACTGCAACTATTTACCTTGGTAAAGGAATAGCTAAACTCTTGGCACATTTCTCTGTTTTTCCAATCCTGGGGACTTTGGGTACATGGAAGTAGGATTTCATTCTTTGCCAGAGCTATTTAACTACAGAAATAACTTCAAGCCCCATGATTTCTAATACACAGCAATTTTGATAGTGGGTCAGTTTTAAATAGACTTAAAGCCTTTGTGACAACTCACCTCTCAGAAGAAAGATGGAGCAGTGAGGACAATCAATGAGAAAGCTGCCTTTGAATTCTGTCTTACTTCTTTTAAGCTTTATAAGAGACTCCTGTGGTAATGCAGCATAAAGTGCAGTATAAACACCCTCCCCCCCCACACACACATGGGGGTGGGATCCCATTTGAAAATGAGCCTCCAAGGACTCACTTTTTTCCTGTCTGTAATATTTAATTTATTGCTTTAAAACTCAGAGTCATTTAAAACCAAATGCTAGAATTAACTGAGCAGAATGTAGAGACCCTGGATGGTGGCTATTATATTCTCCATTGTGGGTTTTTAAAAACTTTATATGTATTATAACAGGTTATACTCTTTTTAATCTTTTGCCCATGCTCCTTTTACCCTGATGGCCCTCCTCAGTGAGGTTATAGTGTTCACTTTGGGGTCATGAATGCCTTAGCCCCTGTGAGGTAGCTGGCACAGTAGTTGGGCATGCCTCAAGATATTCCTACCTACTCTGTGCCTCTTACAATCTTTCCACCCCTCTTCCACAATATTCCCTGAGCCATGGCAGGCCTATTGGTAGTTTGATTTAGTGTTGAGTTCTTTGTAGCCTCTGTATTTCTCCTTTGATGGGTTTTGATTGATCACTGTGTCTGTCACCATCACCCTATAGCTGGTTGTCAGGTTAGTAGTAAGAACAGTATTCATGCCACTGCTTCCTCTGCAATTTATCCTAGGACCTGGCAGATATGAAAGAGGTGGCAAGTCTCATGATGAGCAGTTGGTTAACTTCTTATTGATGGATCTTAGTTCTCCTCTGTTTTCTCTACCATCCATAAGATAAAAGATTCTGCAACCAAGAGTGAGAACAGCTTGGGTTAAAGGGGATATGCTAAATTCTCTGAGGGGCTTTTTGGTATGCCCTCCAGAGAACAGTGGGATCTTCTCCCTACAGTCTATGAGTTTACTGACCATGGGATTTTGACTTGGTTTTCAGTGCCAGAGATGAGTTCTCTCCGGCTGAGAGTGCCTCATGTCCAATCAAAATAGTTGATTACCCACAGAGGCTATGTGCCACTATTGCACACATGTGTACTTCTTGTCTGACTGGTTGATTTCATAATCTGCAGGGTCCCCTGCTTATTCATGCCATGGGTGACCATTGGCTTCCCTCAGATCCTATAGGGCTGTCCCCCACCATGAGGGCCAGCCAAGAAGGAGCTAGTTTCCCTTTTGATTCCAGCATGGTATTCTAGTGAAGGACTTACTTTTGTCTCTTTAAATGAACTGTTAATTTTTAAGTGGGCCTTTGAAAATGAAAATAAAAATCTATGTTGAATTTAAATAGTTTTATTTCTTTTGGGACATAATTCTCCATGGTAAAATTTTCTACTCACAGGCAAATTTTCTTCCATTTGTTATTTTATTTAAGGGTTTTGGCAGGGGAAGGTCAACCTAATTCCTCTTTTATTACCCACAGACTGTTCATAAACTCCTCAGGAGACTTCACTTGATGCCCTACAAGGACAGAGCCACCTCCATGTGCAGCTATGGCACAAAGAGAAAGCTGTCCACTGCCCTGGCCTTGATAGGGAAGCCATCTATCCTCCTGCTGGTAAGAGAAGCATTATGAACGAGGCTTCCTTGCAACCAGGGAAGCATATCCAGCCAGCTGCTAGCTAGCACAGTCCCCAACTACTGCATTCTCACAGTGCAAAGCATTTATGATAGCACATTAGGGAATTTATATCAGCAAATAATTTGTCACCACAACAATGCCCTCTAAAAGATTTTTTTTTGTCTGAAGCAATGACTCAGGAGGTTTCAAAGGAAAAAATTCAGGATGTTCAAATAATTTAAGTTATAGAACATAGACAAATTTAATTTTCATTTATTGTTGAAATCATCTCTTTTTCTGCAGGAATTGATCAAGTAAATTAACAGTTTTCAATTTCTACTGAGGAAGAAAGGCACATTTTAGAGCAATGTACTATGCTAAAAATTTTATGTCTTTGTAACTTAAAAATACTAGTTTCATGTTATTTTATCTGAATTTGAGAGGTCGGGTCAAGAAATGCATTCCACATTTATTTTGATTAAGAGCTGGAAAATTAAATTGATCACCTGGAAGTATAAATTATACATGCTTTTGATATAGTATTTTGCTTCCCAAGCCAAACATTATGAAAGGGTGTTTATTTCAGAAGGGGAAAAAAACTTGCCCTTATTTGGGGAGATTTATTTTATTCAAACTTTGAAAGAACCTTAACTATGTGCACTAAAAATCCAGTTATAAAACACCACATTATTCCAGGGATTAAGTCATTCAGTGGATCAAATCTTTTAAACTGCCCAGATAGAACCCATCTTTCTTTAACACTAGGAGATTATAATGCATTATATCCCTGTCAGTTGATGCTTATAATGGAATCCTCCAGTGTAAGTGTCCCTTAAATTGAACAAAACAATCCTTGGGCACCCCTATGAGATAATAGATGTAAAACATTTTAAAATGTTGAAAGCACAACATAATGTTATGTAGCAATGAGCAGAATTGGAATATGTGCTTACTATATATGCTATTTTCTTCAAAAAGTAGGAGCAGTGACAATATATCTTTTACTATTTCCCAGAACTAACACTCATCTTTGTCTTTTAAGTTTAATATATTACCATAAGATAAATCTCTGATTATCTTATTCTTTTCATTATAGATACATTTTAAAAATATTTACCTGATCTTGATATATAATTTTTACTTAGTATCTGCTAAAGTATGTTATTGCTTATTTAGATTATCTGTTAGTCTTTTTTAAATTTTTTATTAATTTGTTTACTTGAGAGAGAGAGAAAGAGATGGGGGGCAGATAGAGAGAGAATGGGTGCACTAGGGCCTCTAGATACTGCAAATGAACTCCAGATTCTTGCACTACCTTGTGCATCTGGCTTACATGAGTACTGGAGAATCAAACCTGGGTACTTAGGCTTTTCAGGCAAGCAACTTAACAGCTAAGCCATCTTCCCAGTCCTATTATTCTATTTTTTAATCTTGTGCTTAAAATTTTTTTCAAAGCACATTTTTCTTTGTAAAATTGTGATTTTTTTCTACTTGGTAACATCTACAATTCTAATTTTTATTTTTTCAAGGAGTCTTAAATTTCAATTAATAACATTAAACTAAAAATATAACTCAAACACATGCACTGAAATTATCAAGTATTTTTTTGTACTTCACATAGCATATAATCACTGAGCCACAGTTCTGCTTCCAGGAGAAAAGCAATCTTGGTGACATAACTTCAAATATATGACTGACAGTGTAGCATTAGATATTAAAAAAAAAAACTCTGCTATGTCAGTAATTGAAGTAAAATTTTTTCCAAGGAAGCATAGAGATAAATGTAAAGAATCAAGATGTCATCGTCACTGAAATGCTCCTTTAAACATACTGATAATTCTAAATACTCAGTTTTGAATTACTTGACAGCAGCAGAAACAGCTCATTATGTAAAAAACAAGTTAGTTACAGGACCTCAAAAAGTGATTTCTAAGGAAGTGAGATGCAATGGTTCATGTAAAGAACTTCATTAAAAATTAATTAATTTGAAAAAAGGTTCCTTATAACTCTCTCTTCAGGATGAACCAAGCTCTGGAATGGATCCTAAGTCAAAGAGACATCTCTGGAAGATCATCTCAGAAGAAGTTCAGAACAAATGTTCTGTCATACTCACATCCCACAGGTAAAGTGAGGAGGGAGCCTTTAAAATCAAATCACACAGCCTTTGGGATGGTAGATGAGAAAGGCAACCCTGTATAATACATACAGATCAGAAATGTCCACCATGGTATGGAGAACTTCACAGTAGTGGGCTGAAACAAGGGGATTTCATGATGTGAATTTTATAGTGGGACAGAGTTTAAAGTCTCAGCAATCATTTTTTATTACCAATTTCTCATGACTTATGGCCATCTTAACTCAATATGGATTCCTATTGCCTATCAAGTCAAAAGGTTCAGAAACCTTAGGCTTACTAGGTAAGGCCTTTGATGTGGCTTCGGCAAGTGCTCTCCTTTCAGTCATTCTGAATGACTTTTGGTTCCACCCACTCTGCCCCTTCCCATCTCCATGTGTTGCTTCAGCTGTGCTGTCTTTTTCGTACAGTCTCTAGAAAATCTTCCCAAGCTCTAATCTCACCAGTTGTTCCAGAGTCAGTTGACATAGTTCTTTTCCTGAAAGTAGCCCCTTCCAGTCAGCCAAGTATGAGAGAAAACTAAATAAAGCATTTGTTCTGAGCCTCTATGACATTGGCCCTGCCTTATAAGTTGGACTAAGTTTACCTTGATTTATAATGATCACATAATAAAAAAAAATATTTGATGTGCTTACCAAGAGATTTGTTTATATCCTAGCTTTATCCTTAATACCCTGGAGCAAATCACTTCATTTCCATGAACTTTTTCATGAAGTAAATAGGGTGATACTTAAGATCCCCTCTAAATATTATATTCATGAAATAAGGGCCTGTAATCAACTACAGTTTAACTAGGTATAAACTCAAAAAGCATAAAAGCCAACTGGTGCATAATGAAAGAAGCTTAGGGTCATTTTGGAAACACTTCTAAAGAGTTGAAAACCTTGAGCCAACTGTTAAAAGGCTTAAAAGAAATACTTAGTTTGATAGTGAAGGCATTCTAGTGAAAAAGTTAGCCTCAAGTTTAGAAGGACAGTAATTAACTCCACCTGAAGATATTTAATTTGCATTTTAAGAGATTTTTTTTGTTCTCTTTGAAGAGAGATTTCTAAGGTACCATAATGAACTAATTAAGTATATGTTTATGAACTTCAACTCAGTTTCCTGTGTCCTGAATGTTAATAAGAGTCTGCTGTTTTCTTTTAGCATGGAAGAATGTGAAGCCCTCTGTACCAGGCTAGCCATTATGGTGAATGGAAAGTTCCAGTGCATTGGATCTTTGCAACACATAAAGAGCAGGTAAACAGAAAATATGCTATTTACACATGGTGTTGGGTAATTGATATAACAGAGGTATAGTCAACATCAAGAACCATCTCAGCAGCCCACTCTACAATGAGGAGTGAACTAGGATGGAGGAGCTATCCTTTGAAAGTAATTATAATTGACCCACCTTAGATTGAAATTATTTTACTGAGAATTTATTATACTTTTAGTAATAATCCCAAATCTTGGAATCTTAAAAGTTCATGAGTTAACTAATAGTAATAATTAATAACTCACAACCAAAATTCTCTCAGGAAGCAGTTCTAAGTTTACCCAATTACAAATTAGCCTTGACAAGTACATGAAGGCATAGATTATTTTTTTAAATCTTTCATGCTCATTTGCCATTTGCACAAGACTTCTACAAGCTATTTAACATTTTTACCACATTGAAAACCTTTTAATCAAGAATACATTTGGGAAATATGCATAAATCTCATATTACCATCACATTAAAGTTAAATTAATAGTTTATGTTCACCAAAAGTATGTGTGTGTTTGAATATATATATCTCCATGTTGATCTCTCAATTTAAGAGTGATATTTTATACCTTTCTATATAATAACTTAGACTGTCTTAAATTAGTATGAGTCAAGATAATATAAAAGGGATAACAGAGGCTTTGAGTATTTGTTGCAATCTGTTTACATACTCTACTCCTGATACAGTTAACTTTAGCATGCTGGTTTCATATTTAGTTTTGAAATTCTAATGACTCTTCACTGTTGACACCAAGTCTCCAGTGATTTGCCTGTCAAGGCCTTAGTGACATTAAATTAGAAAGTACTTAGCTCCAGACCTTGGTATCTATTACCAATGCATGGATTTAGAAGAAAGCCAAGCTTTTATGCTTTCTTTCCAATGTTGCTTTGCCCATGATTCTGCCATAGTGTAGAGATAGAAATATATATATTTTTTAATCCACAGCATGGAACTATTTCCAGTTTGCAACATTTTTTGAACTTTTATGGCAAAATGACAATCTTTATATAAGAAAAGAGGCCATAATGGCCAGCTTGGGACCTGTTTCATTATCAAGAATTCCAGGGGAGCTATTTTGGCAAAATATAACTCATACTGTATTTTACACTTTTTAGGTTTGGACGTGGATTTACTGTCAAGGTTCACTTGAAAAATAACAAAGTGAGCATGGAGACCCTCACAAGATTCATGCAGTTGCACTTTCCAAAAACATACTTAAAAGTAAGTGATATCCCCTCCTTTCAGCCTTGCCTGATAACAAAGTAGATATTTTCCATTTCCATGTTGATCGCAAAGTTTTTATTTACCTTCATCCATTAGTTCAATATGCATAAACTATTCTGTATCACACCTAATATGAACAAATAGAATTTTTAAATCACATATTTTTGTAGCTATTGAAGTCATCCGAACCATTTGACATATGCTTATAATTTCTTCATTCTAGAGATTTTAGTATCACACTGTATTTATTATAAAGTTACCAGTTTACTAATTACATATATAAATTAGGAAACTGAGGAATGACAAGTATGCCATGATTAATATCATTTCTTCATAGGAAGTAAAATAGGGAATTCAAAATAATATAACTGGGGAATTTTGTCTACTTTGTTAAGTGAAAAATTGACTTAACCCAGAATGTCTGAGAAGTCCTCAACTCCTGGATTAGTTGGAATATTATGAGATTGTTTCCCATTACATATAATGGCTACAGGATGGACATCCAGGCATATATGCATTTGCATTTCATATAGTACATACTCCATGCACTTGACAGAAAAAAAGGATCATCAGAACAGCTTGACAGACAGGCAGTTTAAAGATATTGATGACAAGTAATTGTTGTTAAAAAGAAATCAGAGAGAGAATAGCGAAAAGAAATTGGAAAGCCAGAGGGTTAATTTTGTCTGTGCTGGGGTGATACCCAGTGATGCATTGAAAGTCTCTGAACCTCATTTTTCTTGAGAGTAGGAATAAACATCTACTTCACAAAACTGGTGTGAAACATAAATGAAAACTGTCTTAATTGTCTTCATAAACTTTAGGTCACTATATTAATGTACAGTGATAATAGAGGGCAAAACAATTCATTTTTAAAAGAATCCTTTTATCTTTACAAAATAGTTTTTGCCTCAGCCTCCTCAAGCCGAGAATAACTTGTTGAGGATAATAGCTTTCATGATTCTTATCAAAGCCTATTTCCTCCAATCTAAATTTAAATCAAATTTAAAAAATTAAAGGACACCTTTCTTGCACAAAATCCTATAGGTCACACATTTCCCATGAATTGCTGGACTGAAATCTTTATTTATTGAATGATGAAATTATATATTTCCTGATACATTTCTCCAGGGACCAAAGTTATCCAAAGCAAATGAACTGATGATAAATGTTTGATTTCTCCCTAAGCACACTATTCTACACACGTCTTCAGCAGTTAATGTATCTCTAGTTGGGAAATATCTAGAATATTTGATAAAAAATAATAAGTAGGATAGCCAGAATACAGTGATAGGCACAAGACAAATACAAGTTCATAGGAGAGGCCAGTTTCTGAGCAAGGATGTAAGGAAGAAATCTTAAATGCCAGGCTGAAATACACTGACTTGATTGGATCCATAGTGATCTCAAGTATAGGTTGAAGGGTAAGAAAATATCTGATCAAACTAATTTGTACTTAGAAATGATTGCCCAGGCTGCTTTTTGCTCGAATAAATGTGTGTATCTAGATTCTAGGCTCCCAAAGAAGTTGCTCTGGTAACTCAGATGTGGGGTGATAAGTATTGATAACATGGATGGTGCAAATGGAGAGAAAAGGAAAAAAAATGGTAAGGGATGAAATATTTAGATACTCCCAAGCAGCAATGGATGGTGATGCTGTTGATTAAATTTTAAAAATTGGAAAACAAGCCAGGCTTGGTGGAGCATGTCCTTAATCCCTGCATTTGGGAAGCAGAGGCAGGAGGATCACTGTGAGTTTGAGGTCACCCTGAGACTACAAAGTGAGTTGCAGGTCAGCCGGGGCTACAGAAAGATCCTACCTCCAAAAAAAAGAAAGGAAACATTTTAATGTGAATTTGAATTATCTTTTGAATAAGGTGAGTTTGAATCAACATGTGAATAAGGTTTGTAGACAATGCTATTGAAATCTTAAAATTTTTAGCCAATATAACACTCAATAGCTAATTTCTGGAATTTTTGAGCAATCTAACATAAAAGAGAAATTTCTAAAGCTGAATCCTGAGAAAGTTTATGTGAACTGAGAATAAGAGGATGCGTGATTACCACGCTGCTGTGTGCATGAAAGTAAAGTGCTTTGGAATTTTCATTAACTTTTTAATTTGTTTCCTCTTTGACATTCATAAAATTTTTTATCTCATCTCTACAAGCTGTTACTTTCAAAATGTACCCATTATTTACACTGCCATCATTTCCAGTGTAATGAATTTCTGAATTTTTCTTAGGTCTAGGTAATGTGCAGTCTAATCAAGTCAAGGTTACCTAACGTTGTGAAATGTATATTTCCCCTTTTGATTCTCCTAGGATCAGCACCTTAGCATGCTGGAGTATCATGTACCCGTCACAGCAGGAGGAGTAGCAAACATTTTTGATTTGCTAGAAACCAACAAGACTGCTTTAAATATCACAAATTTCCTTGTGAGTCAGACCACTCTAGAAGAGGTAAGATGGGTAACATGATGTACATAATGTCATATATTATTACGCATCCTAGTTACTCCTTTTTAATGACATTTAACTTATTTCTAATTAAAGCAATATCTATTCTTGCACCTGAAAAGACTTACCAGAGAGCTTAGTTTGTTTCTAACTGCATTTTGGGATGTTAAGAACAAAACAAAACAAAACTAAACTAAACTAAACAAAAAAAGGCGCAAGGAAATTTGTGGAAGAGGGGCCAGAAAGAATGTCAGAGCCACACATTGGGTCATGATATGCAGAGACATTTCCTCCTTCCCAAACCTGAAGGCTAACCCCACAATGCATGACCCATATACCCCAACAAGTAGGGTCCCTGTAGAGTGGGGAGGCCAGGGAAAGGGGAGGACAGGGAGGTGGCTAACAATGGTACAAACTTGACTGTATTCACGGAGTACAAAACTAAAAAAATAATTTTAAAAAAATGGCCAAAAAAAAAAAAAAAAAGCTGGGTGTAGTCGTGCCTGCCTATAATCGCAGAGCTACTCAGGCGGCAGAGGGAGGAGGACTGCTATGAGTTTGAGGCCACCCTGAGACTACATGTTAAATTCTACTGAATTCAAGATCAGCCTGGACTAGTGCAAAACCCTACTTTAAGTCAAAAAAAAGAAAAAGAAAAAAAGACACAGAATACATTAGCTATTTTATTGGGGAAATGAAGGCTTTTTCCATATAAGATATCTATATTCATAAAAGTTTATATAAATAAGGAAAGCAGAAAAAAACGTGATTTTTTTTTTTTTTTTTACCCACAAAGTAAATAGGTGTTAATGTTTTCCTTACTTTCTCCTTGTGGGTTTCATAAAGGTTTCCAATGGTTATTTCCTGGATCAGGGTACATAGAGTTAGCTACAAAGAGTGTTCCAACCTTTAAGTCGAGTGAAATGCACACAATAAAAGCAGCAAATATAAAATTCTTTCCTTTCACTTACATCTTTATTACTTTGCATACAACAACTAGAGGCTTCCCAGGTTGTCTGATCTCCGCAGGGTCTTAACTGTGTATTGGTCAACCAGCCTGAGGTACAGAAAGAACCCCTGATTGTCTGCTAGTGGAATGGGTCTGAAAGTGAAGCCTGGCAGCCTCTCAGACACTGCACTATGCTGCGTTTCATGGGCTGATACTTTTATGGGGCTTTAGGCATTTTGATAGGTACTTACCACAATTCTCACTTTGCCAACACTGAAGAGCTAGTGACTTACAAGCAACTAGTAGCACCTGGCCTTGAAAAATTAGTCTCTTGCTAGTATTGGGAGGAATTTATGATTAATAGACCTGTCTGTTAAATAATTGGCTAACAACATAATATGAGCTTTCTACACAAATTTTATTTTGCTGTATTACCTCTTGAAACTAATGAAATGTCTTCCAGTGCTTCTGTTTGAACATTTGATAGGACTTCAGGCTGGGCTCCTTATCTATATCTGATATAGATATTAACGTAGGTAACATAGATTACAGACGTGTACCTGTCAATATTGTTATAAGTGTAATCATAAGTACAGATACAGGCACCATCTTCAAAGTCAGTGACAGTTCTTTATGAAAAGACTGAATAAGGATGTGTGCATGACCCGGTGAAGCTTAGATTTTATTATTTTTTCTCCCATTTTGTAATAAGAAAGAGAGAGAGAGAGAGAGCAGAGAATTAACCTCATTTCTTCCTTTATCTGCTTGAAACTAATAGCTGTATTTTCATTGAAACTAATTAGGTTTTCATCAACTTTGCTAAAGACCAAAAATCCTATGAAAATGCTGATACCAGTAGCCAAGGGTCCACCATCAGCATAGACTCACAGGATGACCGGATAGAATCTTAGCACCTGCAGCAAGTTCAAGTTCAGCCAATGATGTTGAAGAAGACACAGCTTCCTAACACCTCTTCATCTTCAAGGGTTGTACTGTATGACGGCTACCCCTGCGTTCGACTTCCATGTTGTTGTAACGGACGCCAGCGAATGCCACTGCTACCAAGATGGGTCCCGTGTGTTCGGCACTGTGAGCATGCTGTGTACACTGGTGATTCCTAGGCCAAAGGCGAAACCACCTCACGATGCATGTCTTAATTTATTACTTTCAATAAAAAGACCAAATAAAAGGCATGGATATTAGTAGTTGAAAAGTAAGATCAGAGAAGAAAAGTAAGGTGGCTTGGGGGAAATAGGATGGGTGGGTGATGAACCAAAATAACTTATTTTTAGAAAATAATATGAATACATGAACTACTGGGATATGTAGAGTTCTGTGGTCTGGACTAACAATGACAGGAGAGAGTGGGGACAATGTGTTCAGGGGCGTGCATGTCATTTTAAGTACCTATGAGTACACAGGGACATCACTGAACCCTTTAAAAGTCCCTTTCTATAAGAATGCAGTAGAGAGTGAAGTTTACCCTGGTGGTAAACAGAATTTGGACTTCTTTCTGCCATACCTGGCGAATATTAAGGCACAGGAAGAAGCAAAAAGTGTCTTGGTCGTCAGGGGGAAGTGGATGTGTCAGCTGGGCAGGTGCCGATCTGGAAACACGGTACACAACTCATGTGCTGCTGGCCGGCCACATTTTTTATGCTCTTACAGAAACTTTCATATTTCCAGTGTCTCCTTATAAAGTATTTCTGTGGAAGGAAAGTGCATCTGAATAGTTTTCAGCTTATTACCTGGCTGACCCAGAATCTTGCTTATGATTATAGGATAGATTAGTATTAATTATGCCAAATTGCACAGCCTTTCAAAAGGTGCTTTATGTACCGTGTGTGTGTGTGTGTGTGTGTGTGTACAAGTTTGCCAGTGTTGACATGATTGTTTTGTTTCATAGGCCAATAAACTCAGTTTAGAAAAAAAAGGAAAGAAACAATTCACGATGTCATTTTGTTTGTTAGGGAAGAGCCAGGAACTAAGAACAGGAATTGCATGACCATGAGGTTCCCTGCTTACCCGTCCTCCTGCTTCCTCACCCCTTCCTTCTTGCTCTTTAAGGTTCAGCAATGCTGGGCGCCTGCAGTCTTCCCAGTGCTCTCCTCTCCTTCCCACCTCCAGACTTTTTTTTTTTTTTTTTTTTTTTTAGGTAGGCTCTTACTCTAATACAGGTTGACCTGGAATTCACTATGTAGTCTCAGGTGGCCTCGAACTCAGGGCAATCCTTCTACTTCTACCTCCAGAGTTCTGGGATTAAAGGCATGTGCCACCGTGCCCAGCTCCCACCTTCAGACTTTTGCACATACCATTCTCATACTTGGAATGCCCTTTTCTCATGTTGCTCCGGAACATTACACTGTCCAGAGAAGCGTTATTGTTTTGCTTTTTCAGTTTAATCCTGACAACCCTGTTCTCTCTGAGCTTGCCTCATAATTCATGATATATCCAGATTCGCAGTATTTGTCATTCCAGATGACAACACAATTTCCCTCTTAGGATAGAGAATGTCTTATGGGGCTGGGAATGATGGTGTGTGCCTATAATCCCAGCACTCAAGATTCAGAGGCAGGAAGATCACCACTTACTTCAATGCCAGTCTGGGTTACCTTGTGAGTTCAAGGCCAATGAGAGCTATATAGTGAGACATTGTCTCTTAAAATCCAGGGTTGGAAAAGAAGCTTAGTCTTAGAGCAATTGCTTAGCATGTGCAAAACCCCCGGGTATAGATGCCAGCACTGGGGAAAAAAAATGTTGTTGGTGAATATAATATATGGTCGATCCTTTTGGAGTAGAAAGTATGACTTCACGAGTATGGGTGTCTTTAGAAGAGGACAAAAGGGATAACCAGGCTTCATGAAGGAGGAATAAAACAAATTTGCCTGCTGAAATTGTTCTTAGTGTGATTGCTCACTTGCTCCTGGCCACTGGGGGACAGAGAAGCAAACAAACGTAGAGCACAGACATGGAGGAAGTCTGGTGACGACAGGGTGGGGTGGGCTGGGCTTTGAAAACCTTGCATATTCGAATACTTTCTGCACATCCTTTTGCTGTGTGGCCTTATTCTGGACTGACCTCATTAACATTAAACATTGTCATTAAAGTAAGCCACACTTATAAACGCTTTATTCAAATGTCTGTGGAAACAGGAATGGGTTTTTATGAACATATGCTAATTACACATAATGGGTTTCAGTGGAGCATGGGTAACAACCAGTGGCTATGCCCATGACGAAAATGCCTCTCTCTTTCCCAGCAACCGTTAACTGCCAATAGCTCCTTGGTGTGCAATGGGGCCTCATGAGTCCTGCCCTGATCCATGGTTGGATGTTGATAAACCAAATCTTGTGAAGGTCTTGCTTATGTAATAACAGCTGCTGTGAGTTCATGACTGCAGTGGGTATACCATGCCCAGAAGGTATAGTGGTCCACAACACCGTACCTCTTCCTCCAGCTCCTACATTCCTTATGCCTCCTCTTCTGAGATGTCCAGAGGCCCAGAGTGGGCGACATACCCATGTCTTCTCTCCATGAAGTTCTTAACAGTGACTGTTTCCTTGAAGATAATGAAGAATCAGGAGACTGTGAGACAAGGAGGCCCAGGTGCCTGTGAAGAGTGGAGCTTCTGAGCATCCTAGGACATGGGTTGGGGATTTCAGCCACTCTTTATCTACCTCGTGGTGGGCAGGAAAGGCCCAGCTCACCTCTAAATGATGTCAGTTTTTACTTGAGTTCTTAATACTTCTTTTTCACTAGACTTGAAGCTCAATCAGGATGGGATCTATTCTGATATTTCTAACTCTCTTACCACCTGCACACACAATAAATATTTGTGGCATTCAATAAATATTTGTTGGTGAAAGAAATAAACAAATGAATGAGAAATAAAAGTGAAACTGACATAGTTGGTATGAAAACCAAATATCCTCATTCTGTTTAAATTTCTGAAATGCAGTACAGTTTCCCCTGATGTAGCTTACTCAGAGAAAAGAAAAAAGAATGATGCTTGATTCCACATTACAGTTACACCAGAGAATCCACTGCGGGGGGGGGGGGATTTTGATAACATCTTTGGAATTAGAATCTAGTGCTTTGCTTTCACACATTTCTGTACATTTATTTCTTCTTTGTCCTGCTTGTTAAGATGAACTATATAAGAATTTCATGTGTCTTTTTACATATAAGCAAGAAAAACATAAAAAACCCATTTGAGTTCACATCCCTTTAGGCTTCTCAATAATAGGATGAGTGTTGAGAGATTCCCAACTCTCCGAGGACTGTCTACACTTGAAAGATCACATACAGAAAGAATATCCCTTCTTTACATGAGTCATTTGAATTACCTGTGGGGATGGTAGCAATTTTCTCTTCATCTATAAAACTGAATTTTCACAATATAAAATGTTGAGTATAAAATCAGCTGAAAGGAGGAAGGATGTATAAGCCACCTCCTCCAAATCTCTTCTCTGCCTGCCTAATCCTAATGCAGTACTTGTTGGTTCAGGTGGGATCTCCCAAGTTTATGAACCCCAATTTTGGATCCTGTTGTATTTTTTAACAATGTACTCAAGAAGGATAAATTATGAATTATTAAGCTTATTTAGGGTGAAATCACAAATTGTGGGTTTTTATTTATAGGACATTGAGATCTAGGAAGAAGGCAGAGCAGAGTCATAAACATGTGGGAAGTAGGAAACATACTTCCATGTGGAAAACACTGCATAGTTCATACTTTAAGAAAAAATGAGGTTTTTAAGGAAAGACTGGAGTGAGCCACAAGAATGTGGAGGGGAGTTCATAAAGCCCATTTATGGGAAACTGAGGCTTTCAAGGAAAGACTGGAGTGGAGCTGTATGCATATGGAGAATACACTGTAAGAGCTTGTGCAGGGAGATTTAGAGGAAACACCCACAGCATTCACTGTGTTTCCCCAGGGAAGAAAGTTAAAAGAACAACTGGTGATGACTTAAGGAACAATAGCAGATGGAAAATATCAAAGCAGAGACCAAGAAATCTAGATGAGAAATCTTAAGGAGGAAAGAATTATGACCATGGTTACCCTGAGTTTAGAGGTTACACAGCTAACAGGCTGTGTTAGAAAAAGTAGTCACGTGGTAGACCTGGAGTGTAAGGGAAATACCGTGTGGTAGACTCAGAGACCAGAGGAAAATCATACGTGTAGTGAGAAGTTACACCAATGTATGAAGCAGAGGCAAGCACAGAATTATTTGAACAAAGAAAATGCTCTCCCCCTCTCCAAGGGAGGGGGGTGGGTAGGCCAGAGCCACTTGTATGTAAGCAACACAGGAGAATTGCAGAGAGAGCAAGGGGGAAGAAGGCCACAGCCTTTATAGCGATTGAAAATGTATTATTTTGTCAGATTCAGATATGCAAGGGGAAACCCAATCGGTTTGCAGGTTTGGAGGGTTAACTCCAGGCCAGTTCAGATGGGCCACCTATCTAGATTGTGTGCAAGACTGTGGGCGGCAGGGTCTTGATCAGAGATGAGTTCTATTCCTGCCAAGCGTTCCATGTTTGTGTCAGCGTGAGGTGGCATGTGGGGTGGCATCTCCTGTTCTCTCTGGGCCTCAATTTCTAACTGAAGCTACCTAAAAGAAGCTAGCTTTCTCCTGTTCTGCAATCCACTCCTAGACAGACAGTTAGTGTAACCAGGGGAGGGGGAGATGGAGGAGCTGGGGCAGGCGGTGGCTCTCTTACCCTTACCTGAGCCCAGGAGCCCACTTGCCTCATCAACTAAGGCTTCTCAACATGAGCAGCAAGCTACAAGGAGAATAGCATTCTTTTGGCATTATTTGTTATAGTTAATTGAGTCACTCCTTGCTTATAAATCCATACTGATCTTCCATAAATATACTGATCTTCCATAAATAAGCAAACTCTTTAACTGAGCTACAAAGCTCATGGTCTCATCTCAAAACCTTTGCCTGTTGGGCTGGAGAGATGGTTTAGCGGTTAAGCGCTTGCCTGTGAAGCCTAAGGACCCCGGTTCGAGGCTCGGTTCCCCAGGTCCCACGTTAGCCAGATGCATAAGGGGGTGCACGTGTCTGGAGTTCGTTTGCAGTGGCTGGTAGCCCTGGCATGCCCATTCTCTCTCTCTCTCTCTCTATATGTCTTTCTCTCTGTGTCTGTCGCTCTCAAATAAATAAATAAATAAATAAATATTAAAAAAAAAAACCTTTGCCTGTCTTTTCTGTGCATCTGTTCTGACTGCATGCTATGGTTTTGTTTGTCTCTTTGTTTGCTGTTTCCCACTTATGTCATATCCTTCCTGGGCTATATGAGACTTTTCACCTACCAGTCCTTCCTCTTGGGAGACCACTTCTCCACTCAGTTTTGTCTTTGAATTTTCTTCTCATTTTCATCACTTTTTAATTTTTTGTTTATTTATATTTATTTATTTGAAAATGACAGAGAAAGAGGGAGAGGGAGAGAGAGAATGGGCACGCCAGGGCCTCCAGCCACTGCAAACGAACTCCAGATGCATGCGCCCCTTTTGCATCTGGCTAATGTGGGTCCTGGGGAATCAAGCCTCGAACAGGAGCCCTTAGGCTTCACAGGCAAGTGCTTAACCACTAAGCCATCTCTCCAGCCCTTTATCCCTTTTAAAATATGTCTTCTGTTTAAGAAAACCTTCCCAGGAGGATTGAGGCAAAAGTGGTTGTTCTACCCTTGTTACAAAAGCGCCTTTGTTACACTTACCTCTGCTGAAGTATTTTCATGTTGTGTTAGAAATTATTTCTGTACCTGTTTCTCCTCTGATTTCAACCTAAATTCCCCTAAGAGTTGTACCTGATCTTTTCTTCATTTTGGTATTTCCATATCCAGCACAATATAAATACTTTGTTATTGTTCAGTAATCCTTTTAAGGGGGTCAGTGACATAATTAGTAGTAGAGCGCTTCCTAGTGTGAACAAGGCCTTATGTTCATTCCCCAGTACTACTAAAATAAATAAATAATAAAAATCTTTAAAGGACCAAAGTAGTCTCTTTCAATATAGAACTATAATCTTTGTTTCAACACATTTGTACCTTGTTTTCTTTTTTGAAGACTATTAATTTGTAAAGCTAATTGCAATAGAAGGGCAGGTAGCCAACAATTTTAAAATAAAATGTTAATTCTGCATGCAGGGTTTTTCATCAAAATTCCAAGAATTAGAAATATCATTATTTTCTTAAAAATATTTCCCTTCAGCCTGACATGGTGGCTCATATCTTTAATCCCAGCATTTGGGAGGCAGAGGTAGAAGGATCACTGTGAGTCCAAGGCCACCTTTCGACTACAGAGTGAATTCTAGGTCAGCCTGGGCTAGATTGAGACCCTACCTTGAAAACACAAACAACAACAACAAAAAATTGCCCTTGATGGCATTCTCCCAAGAATATTAAAAATAAACATGTTATTTGAAATAAAATATTTTCACTAAGATAGTTAGCCTTAATATCATTGCACAAGTGGAAAAACTAAAGTAAAACACAGTTATTGGTAAAATAACAGTACTGACCACTTACTGGTAAGTTGTCAAATATGAAACCCTGGGCAAAATTGACATATTTATTAAAATATTATAAATATTTACTATTTAATTCTCACAACAAACTTACAACTTCTTAGCTCCCTTTATTGATGATACCACTTACAGTTTTTTTTTTAATGCTATAGTTATTTACTTGAGAGAGAGAGAGGATATGAATGGATGCTTCAGGGCCTCCAGCCACAGCAAATGAACTCCAGACACATGCAGCACTTTGTGCATCTGGATTTTCATGGGTCTGGGGTATCAAACCCAGGCTGTCACGCTTTGCAAGCAAGCATCATTAACCACTGAGCAATCTCTCCAGCCTCCACTTGTAGTTTTATAAAAGGTAATTTTCTTGCCAGAAGTCATATACTCAAAAGTGAATTTGACTCTATGGTTTGTATTTTCTCAAGAAAACTTTTTATTGACAACCTCCATACCTGTACACAGTGTATTCTGATCGTAGCCCCTGCTACCGTTCTCCTTTGTCTCCACATGTGTAAGAGAAAAAGAGTCGAATATGTCAATTTAAATGCATAAGATTAACTAATGATGCAGCGATGAGCTGTATTTATGTCTGTGCTGCCCTGGGGAGGAGACCACTGGTCCCACTCATTCCGAGTACTGCTTCCTGACCTCTGCACATATCCAGTACATCTTTCATGAATGAGCAATACATGCAGAAGGGAAGCCAGTTATGTTCTTTAGAGTTTTAATCCTGTCATGAGGACTTTCCTCTCACGAGGTAAGCGCCTGTCCAGTGCTCCTCCCCACCCACCACCAGCGCACTGGCCTTTGTTTCCACATAGGGACTTTAGGAGCATGCAAGCATCTGGACCACAATAAATGCTGTTCTCAATAAAATTGTTGCATGGCATTTGTTTACCTTTATTTTCTAATTTCTCCAGCTAGAACTTCCAGTAGTATGTTGAATCTAACTGGTGAAATTCTCCTTGGCTGACGTTTTAGCTACACCTCTATTGTTATTGTAAATTACACAGGCATCTTCTGTGTCTGCCCATATTTTATTAGCCACCAATGGAATAATCGAGATTTCATACCAAACAACATTTACTTAATAAGGTAATAATATGTTCATCCTTTTTGCAAAGTATCTTTGCATTAATGCTGTAAGGTATTATTGCCCCAAGAGATAAAAATAACTCATATTAAAAGTACAATGTGTTAAATTATGGATGAGAGCTATATTTTTTATCCACCCCAAATACATTCCCAATTTCTCTTTTCTGATTTCTGTTGTCCCTTTGTTCCTATGTCAGGTTATCTCTAGATCACATTATACACCTCAATGGCCTCCCTTTATCCCAGCAATTGGGGTGGGCATTGACACTGGATGGCCAGTGTATCTTTTGACCACTTTTATTCATTAAAATATCGGCACATCTCCAGTAAAGCCAGTCAATTATCTCTGAATTAATGTTTAAATTTAAAGTTCCTTCAGCTAGGATTGCTAACCTGGGTGTCTTTGGGTTTAGGACTGCTACATAACATCTTGTCCATAACACAGGAAGAGTCTGTAACACTTAACAAAGTCAGTCATAAAGAAGCAGAACAAACACAACAGTAGACTAAGTCCTGCTGGTTTTTGGTTTTGTTTTTGACTACAAAATCTGGCTGTGCCTGAAGGCCCACTGTGGTAGCTGAGGAGGGCAGGGATTTAGGAGGTCAGGAGCTAGGGACCTACAAAAGTTAGGGCAATGTAGGAAGCTAGTAAAAGTTAGTAGCTGTGGGGCAGTTAGGAAGTAACCATGTTCTTGGCAAATTTTGAAGCTAAAGGTAGCAGAACTTGCTGCCAAATGAGTGAGGAATGTCTAAAGTGGAGAGAAGAGTGAATCCAGAGGTTTTGAACTTTATTAGGAAATGAGAAAATGGGAGAGACAAAGACAGTTTTCAGAAAGAAAGTCAAAAACTGGGTTAAAGAGACATGAAGTTTGAGGTGCTTGAAGGCAATTCTCAAGGAGCTGGTAAGTCATAGATCTACGTGTCTGGAATTTTGGTAAAGGTTCAGACTGGAGACAGAACATATATAGAAGGCATTGGCACACAGAAACCAAACCCACATGAACTTATTTAGGGAGATGAGAATGGATGTAGCAGAGAAACAATCTAACAGGAGAAGCCTGGGAGAGTATTTTTGAGGTAAAGAAGGGACATTCAGAAATAATGTATAACATCTAAGTCAATAAAATAAATTGTTCCTAAAAGGATGGGAGTGGCTGACCTTGTCTAGGCAGCTACTTGTGTGATTAAAATAAGGGCTGAAAATTGACCATTGGGTTTGACATATCCAAGAGTGACCTTGGCAAGAAGTTTCTGTGCAACATTAAGAAGAAAGCCTTGGAAATCAATTCAGAAGAAAACGGATAGAAAATGTAAATGAAACATATACCTAATGTTTTCAAGGGACTGTGAGAGAGAGATATAGGTGACAGTTGGAGGGGAATTACTGGGGAAAACAGAAGAGTATGAGCAGCAAAGAATCATTTTTTCCAATGTCCTCTCCCTCTGATGGTCTTTTGGGTAAACAATGTGCCCTAATCCATAGGTTTTAGTTTTCTTGGTAGTAATGACTAACTCTGGGAGTGACATAATTTGTAATTTGTCCTATTTGGTGGTGGGGGAGGAACACAATCCTGAATTTAGAGAAGACTAACTTCTGGAATTTTCCTATCCAGAAGTGGACAATCTGCTTCTAAGAGCACAGACTGCCCTGTGAGAGAGCTCACTCCTGGTACAGCTATTCTAGGGGCGGGCTAGCTGCCTCTAGCAGCAGCCTGAGGCAAAGGAAACTGAAGACAAGTTTAGTTTAAAGCATCAGTAAACCTGCTGCATCTGCTGTCACTGCTGCTCTGATGTTCCAGTGACTGCGGCGACTGTGGCTTCCTCTCTTCTGCATGTAGGTACTCATTGATACTTTTGTTGAACAGAAAATAAACAGTAAAATATGAACAAGTAGTATATTGTATGGGCAAAGTGTAAGGAACTTTCAAGCTTGGATAATCCTTAAACATTTGTTAAAGGAAGGGATTTAGGGGTATGACCTGCTGGACTCTGCTGATCCAGGACACACACACACTCTGATCACAAGAACAATCACATTAGGGTCACCTGTTGCCTTCAACAGATTGGTGGGCCCGCAGTTACTGACCTCGTTGTGGTCAACACTATGGTCAGCATTTGTTACCCATGTGTGTTTGTTCTGAGATGAGAGTCCAACCAGGCCTTGGAGGAAAACAGCATATCTTAAGATCACCGAGCATCTCTAAACATTGCTTGTCAATATTGGTCATCTGTGCTGTTCAGGCCAAAGGTACTACAAGGATTCCAGAGGAAAACTAGTCACATTGCTTTACGTGGGTGGATGGCAGAGCTGTAAGATTAATTGTAGAGGAAGTTATGAGTAAGGAATTTAGCATCTCATAGCAATAATATCAGAAAGGTTATTAGTAAGGTCTGTAAGAAATATTCCCACACTTAATTTCCATATTTGTTCTTATAGTCCATCTCCACAGTAAATTTTCCTTCTCCTTCTTGTCTTAGTATATAACAGAGCCTCCTGGCTCACTCCTTCCCATCCTTTCGTGCTTGTTACATTTTCCACTTCTTCCATGCACACAGTGGCTCACACTTAGCTCAAAAGTCAGCTAGAGGGTTGGAGAGATGGCTTAGTGGTTAAGCGCTTGCCTGTGAAGCCTAAGGACCCCGGTTCAAGGCTCGGTTCCCCAGGTCTCATGTTAGCCAGATGCACAAGGGGGTGCACGCGTCTGGAGTTCGTTTGCAGAGGCTGGAAGCCCTGGCGCGCCCATTCTCTCTCTCCCTCTATCTGTCTTTCTCTCTGTGTCTGTCACTCTCAAATAAATAAATAAATAATAATAATAATTTTTTTTTAAAAAGTCAGCTACATCTATCAGAGTGGCTACTGTGTCAAATCAGTGCCCTCAAGCCAGGGACCACGCTGCCACACTCAACTGCAGGCAGCTAAGCTGAACCCCAATGCCTCTAATCCCATTCTGTCTGGTATGGTCCACTTTATTTTGATGCAACATATCTCAGAGCACTCAATAGCAGCGTGTCTTGCACACTGAACTGACTTAGCAAATAGTTAACACACATGAATGCACGCATTCTCAGAAAACTACCATGTTCACTCCCCTCCTCTTAATGATTCCTGTTGCTAAATCCTCGGGGTAGGAAGTAGGCAAGTTTTCTCATTGTACCTCCTTCTACAAATAAATAGCCAGTTTAAGATGGAAAGTGTATTTTCTTTGTATTTCAAGAGGACATTGTGAATATGGCCATACAAAATGGGTGTTTAGAGAATTTCTTCTTGAACTTAAGTATATACGCAAATCACCCAGGAACCTTGAAATATTTTTTTTGTTGTTGTTGTTTTGTTCTGCTCTGTTTTGGTTTTTAAGTTTCCCAGCTACATTAGTAACTTACTACAAGAGATGGAGAGAGGAAAGTCAAGGAAATTTAGCAAATCCATTCTGAGGACATTACCTCAACCTTCACAGCCATTGCTCTGCTTGTTTTTGTTTGTCATAAGCAAAATATTAGCTTGGTCTGTTTCCCCATTTTTTATGGAAATTTTTCAATTACCTAACTTCATTCTCTGTCTTTCCTCACTCTTATCCACCACTGATAAATGCCTTGGATTACAAGACAGGCAAATCAGAAAGGCAAATGTACAAAAGTATATGTTACATGACTTTTCCTGAGGAGACACACAGATATGCATCTTCAACCTAGACAGGACAGTGAAAGACCAAAGAATCCATTCTGCCCAAGCCCAGCTTGAGAACAAATGAAATTTCTGGAGCTACGTATAAGAGTACAGGTTAATGTTTACTTATGGGAGCATGACTGAGGATTTATTTCGAGGACCAGGGGTGAGGGTTTACTTATGGGAGCATAGGTGAGGGTTTATTTACAGGGCCATGGGCAAGGGTTCACTTATAGGAACATGGGTGAGGATTTACTTATGAGAGAGTGAGTGAGGGTTTATTTACAGGACCATGAGTGAGAATTTATTTATAGGAGCACGGGTAAGAATTCGCTTATATGAACATGGGTGAGGGGTTGCTTACAGGAGCATGAGTGAGTTGGGAAACTGCATTGCTGAAACGCCCATGGTGATGGCCCAGGAAAGCTGCATCACCGGCTTTCCCTGCACAACTTGCAGGCAGCTACTCCATCGAAGAGTCCTCCCTCCTCAGCAATCACGTGCTTGCTGCCTAAGTGCCCTTGTGAGTCTTGTAAGTTTCCTGAGTAGAGTGCGCCTCCTTCCTCTTGCCAGGAGGGAACTTTCAATCTATAGGAAACAGTACACAAAAGTTTTGAAAGACAGAGACTATGGTAAGTCTACCTAAGTAGGTCCCCTGCACAAAATAGTGCAAGAGACTTGTCGATGGCCTCAAAATTATTGCTTGTCAGTACAGAGGGGTAACACCCACTGCCTATGGGTAGACTAACATTAAATTTCAGAACACTGATGAATAAAATGTGAGTGCTAGATTGTTGATTCACAACAAAAACTTGAAGTGAACACTTCTATCCCCTAGCCAGTGAATGTTCTTTCCCTGAACGTATACTATAGGAAGTTGAGCTTTAATCAGAAAGTGGCTTGCTGAGCAGAGACTTAGGGCAAGTTGAGTTAATGATGTGATTCCAGTGTTTCATGCCATCGGGCTTCTCAAGCTGAAAATATCCATTTCCGTGGTAGGACATATCTTCAAAAGACCTGCTCTGGATCATCCCATGGGATCTTCTCTCACCTCTTCTGCGTGGACCTTGAGCTCTGCCATCCTTTGACTCCCAAAAGCTCTTTTTCAATGGTTCTTTGGCTGAAAAACCTCCTTTCAGTGGGCTCCTATTTCTTCAGACATGATAGCACTTTCAATTAAGATATAGTTTTTCAGGTATAGTGATTTTCTGTCTTCATTATTTATTGATTGTAAAGGTTAACTCAAAGCTGTGTTCCCAAACTTCCCTCCTCATAGGAATCCATTTTGGGCCCTTTGTTTGAATCAAGATCCAGCTTCTAATTTAGTAGGTTGGTGATTAGGGACATCAGGCAATTTTTATCATCCAGGAGATGAGAGCTTCTTGCTTTACAGAACAATCCAATGTGCCTTGTTTCTATGCTGTTGACTGCCAGCCTTGCTATGGCCAGTGTATACCCATGACATGCACACTCATTACATCCACACTTTTGGAAGCCTCATAAAATTGATTATTTCTCATTCAAGGTACATTATAAAACATGGATTTAGAAAATTGCTTCTCAAACAAGTGTACACATGAATCACCTAGAAATCTTATTAAAATGTGGGTATTGATCATCGGTCTGGGATGGAGCCCAGGATTCTGCATTTCTAACAAATGCACAGGGCTGTGGGTGCTGCTGCTGCTCCCCAGACAGGCCTCAAGTAGCACAGCTGAAGTATGGACTGGGCTTTGAACCAGCTGAATTTCTCTAGCAGTCTTGAGGCTCACTACTAATCACCTAGCCAGGTAACTTTGGATATCTTTCTTTACCTCTCTGTAAATCAGTTAAATAACCCTCCTAACTTCTTCATGGGGTTGTTTTTAAAAAGGACTGACTGGATGCTAGGGATGATTAGGAGGGGCCTGTGGGAAATTCTGCACAAGTGCTAGCTATAGGTGACATGACATCTACAGGTGCCAGAGCTCGGCTTTAGCTAACAGCCCATATCGGAGGCAGGCATAAAGACATTGTAGCTCAGAGTGCCTTCCAAAAGAAAAATGCTGAAACCAAAAAGTTCTGTAGATAACAAGATGACTACTTTTACTTGGCAGTAATCATACGATGGATATTCTGCATTTTGTTGGATCCAAGAATCTCCTTAACATACCTGTTTAAACAGAAATGAGTCACAACTTGAGGTCTGTGGTTGGAAGAATAGATCCCATCTTATTAAGAACTCCAATTGTTATGAAACTTATACTTTGCTTGGTGTCTTGAGATTAAATCATCGCAAGTAAAGATCCAATTATAGCCTTACCTACCAAAAGATATTTTACAGAACTTGAGATATAAACTTAGCCTAATGTAGGGCATGGTGGATCTCAGCAGATGACGCTGATAAGTGAATGGATAGATGGATGGAGGAATAAGTGAAGAATAAACGCAGTCATTCCTAAAACTCCTACTTCACCTTTCCTTTCAATAGTTTGAGACTGTGTCTCACAATATAACCTTTTATTTAAAAAATGTTATGTGTATTTTCTTCATTCTAACATTTTCATTGTGTCCCATTTATTTTATTTTTTTAATTGACAACTTCCATAATTATAGACAATAAACCATGGTAATTCTCTCCCTCCACATTAATCTTCCCAACTCTACTCTCCATCACATCCTTTCACCCTTTCAATCAGTCTCTCTTTTACTTGTGATCTCGTCATCTTTTCCCCTGTTATGATGGTGTTACAGTCAGGTTAGCATCGCAGCTTATGGGGGAAAAGAGGTTTATTTTGGCTTATAGGCTTTAAGGGGAAGCTCAATGATGGCAGGGAAAAGATGGCAGGAGCAGAGGGTACAAATCACCCCCTGGCAAACATAAGGTAGACAATAGCAACAGGAAAGTGTGCCTAACACTGGCATGGGGAAACTGGCTATAACACCCATAAGCCTGCCCCCCAAAATACACTGCCTCCAGGAGGTGTTAATTACCAAATCTCCATCAGCTGGGAACCTAGTATTCAGAACAGCTAAGTTTATGGGGGACACCTGAATCAAACCACCACATTCCGCCCCTGGCCCCCATAAACGGTTAACCATCCATGATGTAAAATGCAATGCATTCATCCAATTTTAAAAGTCCCCATAATTTTCTCAATTCCAATGATATTCATACATCCCCGTAGTTCAAGATCTTTTAAATGAGTTATAATACCAAAAAAATCTTCCCCCAGAAACCCATAACATCACAGAATAAACATTCAGATGGCATTGGGCATAGCAAAGAAATAAATATTCAACCAATACAAGATTTAAAACAACCAGGGCAAACATAAAACTCTTTAACTCCAAGTCCAACAACTCTAGTCAGTGACAAATCTCCAAGTCCGATAATTCAAACTAGCAACAAGTCTCTGTAATTCCAATTCTGCTCCTCCAGCAAGGCTACTCACAGTCCTGGAAAACTTCATTGGAACTGGCAGCTTGCCTTAGCAGCCATCTTGTGGTCCCAGCATCTCCACTGGGTCTCCACTGCTATCCATGGTTCATGCTCATGACTCTATTGGGTCTCCATGCAGGCATCCAGCAAACCTGCTTCACACTGCCCATAGACTTTTCCAAAACACAAGACTGTGCTATAAACTCAATGACCCTCTCTTTCCTACATTTCTTGTACTCCATAATACCAGGGGGGAATAAACTTTGAAGAACAGGACCCTCCTTGAGGCCCCTTCAAAAGAGTATACATTGTTCCTGTTGACCCAGTGCAGGTCAGCTGGCCCAATATTAATGGTTGTAATCTCTCAATTGCAGCTGAGCAGTTCACCCAAGATTTCATTTTTTTTTTCTGTGTCATATCCCTCTGCTCACAGCAATCCGTTTCTATGTAATTCAACCCTGAACAACTTTTGAGGACCTGGTTATAACAGCAAGCCTCTCACATAAACTGTAGCCCAGTCCAGGCAAAGCTCTTTCTATCTCTTAGGTCAAGGTTTCAAATCCTTCTACATTCATCTTGAAAATCAGCTCCAAAAGGCCAAAACCATATAGTCAGGTGTCTAGCAGCAATCTTGTTTCTCAGTACTATTTTACTGTTGCTGTTAGGTCCACAATGCTGGTAGAAATCACACAACCAAGAGCACCTTGTGAGAAAAAATAGGTTTATTTTAGCTTACAGGCTCAAGGTGGAAGCTCCATGATAGCAGGGAAAACAATGGCATGAGCAGAAGGTGGACATCACTCCCTGGCCCACATAAGGTGGACAACAGGAATAGGAGGGTGCATCAAACACTGGCAAGGGGAAACTGGCTATAACACCCATAAGCCTGCCCCCAACAATACACTGCCTCTAGGAGGCATTAATTCCCAAATCTCCATCAGCTGGGAATCTAGCGTTAAGAACACCTAAGTTTATGGGGGACACCTGACTCAAATCACCACAGATGGTCTTGTGTAAGTAGTGTCAGGCACTGACAGGTCATGGATCTTCAGGCCATTTTATGTCTAGAAGAGTGCATTGCAAGGAGGTCTACCCTTCTTTTGGTTCGTTCATTCTTTCTGCTACCTCTTCTGCAATGGACTCTGAACCTTGGAAGGTGTGATGGAGATGTTTCAGTGCTAAGTACTTTTCTATCACTTCTCAGCAGTATGGTGTTTTCTGAGTTATTCCAAGGTCCCTACCACCAAAAGTGAGAGTAGCATTAATATATGGCTATGAACAATACATGAAGTATTTACCAGGCAATTTGGTGAGCATAATATATGAATTTAGGGCTGGAGAGATAGCTTAACATTTAAGGTGCTTGCCTGAAAAAACTAAAGGACCCAGGTTTGACTCCCCAGGACCCATGTAAGCCAGATGCACATGGGGACACACACATCTGGAGTTCATTTGCAGTGGCTGGAAGCCCTGGCATGCCAATTCTTTCTCTCTCTCTCCCTCTCTCTCTCTCTCTCTCTCTCTCTCTCTCTCTCTCTCTGTGTGTGTGTCTCTATACTTGCCTATTTCTGTATCTCTCTCAAATAAATAAAAATGAAATATTAAAATACATATATATGCATTTAGCCAGACCCCAGCAGGCATTACACCCCTAGGGCTCATGACTTCCCCCTTCATAGGCTTTGAGGACCAGGCATATATTACCTTCTGTGGAGCAGGCCTCCAGTCCAATTAAAAAGTTGTTGGTTTCCCCCATAACAGACATGTCACTAGTGTACCTGTTGGCTGATTTGGCCTGGCTGAATTTAAGGCTTACAGTATCTCCACTGGTGAATAAACTCTCCCATGGAGCTGCATGTTGCCTGATTTTTCCAAGCTTTTTATCAGCTGGTCTACATGGAAGAGGTTTTCAGCTAAGCTCTAGCAGGATTTCTCCTTAACTTTGCAGCCCAAGCATATGTAATCTTCATCAATAGGATCTTACCAAACCTAGAGCTTTCGAAATAGCCTATAATGTTTTTGGGGACACCAACTCACTGGAAGGTATTGCATCCCTGACTAAAAATTTTTCTAGTAACAATCTATGGCTTTTGGGTGCACCATTGTCCAATAAAAGTAGGTTTCCACATGACTTATTCATAACTTTGATTAGCATTTGTCTACTTTTCCTTTACTCATTCTAATATTTTCTATTTCAGAATTTGGGCTTTGGATAAATTATACTGATTTCAGGACTTCACCCTTTCTTGGAAAATATAAGTAATTAGTCACCACATGGTATGGTTCCTAAGGCATAGAGGTCTCAAAGTCCCCTAGGGGTTTTAAAAAGCAGCCAAAGTTGAGATCAGCAGCTCTATCTCTCAAGGATAAATTGATATCTTACTGAAATGTAAAGACCCAAAACAAATGCAACTTAAGTCTGAATCAATTTATGTTGCACTTTGGTTCCATTAATTGAATTATAAATTACAGTGCCTCAATATAGATCCTTTGAAGTTAACCATGCCACTAAATTAGAATCACAAAGAAAGCTTTTAGATAAATTACACAATGGTTTAAATTTTTTTTTTTTGCTTTTTTAAAAAATTTTATTTGAGAGTGATAGAGAAAAAGAGGCAGATAGAGAGATAGAGAGAGAGAAAGAATGGGCGCACCAGGGCCTCCAGCCACTGCAAACAAACTCCGGATGCATGCGCCCCCTTGTGCATCTGGCTAACGTGGGTCCTGGGGAACTGAGCCTCAAACTGGGGCCCTTAGGCTTCACAGGCAAGCGCTTAACTGCTAAGCCATCTCTCCAGCCCCAAATAATGATTTTAAATGATGTGAAAATCAAGCCAGGCTAGACTTTATATTTTTAAACTTATCTTTTGAAGATAATGAAGCCAAAAAGCAAGGCATATGCCTAACTACCTTAGACAAGAGAAAGAAACAGAAGAGCTTGTTTGTGGCCTTATGTTCAGAACAACCCCCAGCCCCCCCAACCAACACATACACACTGACTGTGTTATATAAAAAGATCATGATAAACATTCTCACTCTTCTGCCTTCTTATCCAGGTGTTTCTACAATACTTAGAGGTACCCAAACAGCTTTTCAAGTATTTGCCCCATCTGCTTTTGGAGTTTTTGCTCTATTCTTTCCTGTTGTCTTCAAATATAATGCAGACCATGAATCATGTTGAGCTCTTTTGGTTTGTCTGAGCATCACGTGTGCACCATGGAAATCCTAACTAACAATCCAATTAAGTCATGAAGGCGCGATGCTCTGAGTCAGTGAGAAGGGACTACCGCAGAGAAATGAGTGCTCTTAGTGAGGTGATTGCTTTAAGTAAACTGATCTCACAGAAGTACGCTTCTATTTCTATGGACTTCAGCAATGAAAAAGTAAAGGTTTCCTGGCCATATTTCAAAAAGTAATACAGTAAATGATTTAATATTTAAACCTAAACATTTTTAATTAAAGCAGGAAGTACAGTAATATATATCTTATATATTAAAGCTCCATTACAGTATATCACATGATGGATTAAGATCTAATAAGTATGAAAATCATGTTTCCAAACTAAAAAGAATAAACTAGCTGATGTTTATAAAAATACTGCACTCATTTGCATTATGCCTTATTTCATTGATGCTTAAGAGAGTTTCAAGTTACCGAATACTCTAGTCTTCCTTAAAACCTAACATGGTTCAGATTAGATTAAAGTGGCTTTTAAAATTTGTTTTGTTTTGTGTTATTTTGTTTATTAGACAGTTCTCACTCTAGCTCAGGCTACACAACAACCTTCCTCAGCCTCCTGAGTGCTGAAATTAGAGTTGTGGTCCATCACACCCGTGAAGTGATGTGTGTGTGTGTATGTGTGTGTGTGTGAATGTGAAGGTCAGAGGTTAATGTCAGGTGTCTTCCTCATCCCTCTCCACATCATTGAGTCATACAAAGACTCTCAAGTTCAGAACTCGCCAATTCAACTAGTCTAGCCAGCTAATCTGCCCTGCAGATGCCATTTCCACCTCCTGAGGGCAAGGTTACAGATCAGCTGCCACTCTCACCTGACGTTTTGATGGGTGTTGGAGAGAAATCCCATCTTGTGTGGCAAGTGCTTTGGAGACTGAGCCACTTCCCAGCTCCTAACATGATTGTTGACACCACTTCCAATTTCTGCTTCCTCCTCATCTCCCCATGGGTAACTTCTATACTGACTTTACTGCACATCACTCAAGAACACATAGTGTTTACATTAACTGCTAAGAGATCAATGAATGGATAGATGGACGAATAAGTAAGGAACAAAGGCAATAATTCCTAAAAAGCCTTCTTCACTTTTCCTTTCAAAAAAATATGAGATGGTATCTCACAATATGACATTGTATATTTTGGCATACTTTTCTTCATTCAAGCATTTCTCATGTGCATGCAAAAAGAAACAGAGAAGCAAAGCTGCCTTTAACTCCAAGCCTGGTTGGACCCATCTTTCCTCTGAAAAACAGAAAAATGGCAGATTTAACATCAAACCATGCCTGGAGAGTTGGCGCAACAGTTAAAGGTGTTTTCTTGCAAAGCTTGATAGCCTGGGTTCAATCCCCTAGTGCCCACATAAAGCCAGATGCACATGGTGGCACATGTGTCTGGAGTTCGTTTACAGTGGCAGGAAGCCTTGGAGTGCCCATACTCACTGTGTCTATGTGCTTACCTCTTTCTTTCTGTCTCTATCTCAATTAATTTTTTGAAAAATATTCTAAAAATCTAAAAATCAAACTATAACTGGCTTCTAGAGTAATATAAGCAGACACTTGGACCAGAAGTGGGGCTAAAATAAATACCACAGGTTGCTAAAACTCTGCTTTCAAAAGGCCACAGTGATGGGTGGGAATTCAAACCTTGGGTGTGAAGAAAACTACCCTAAATGAGATTAAGGGAACTATAACTCAGTGCCTTAAGCTTCCCCAATGAGTCTTCCCTTCTTTAAATACACACAATGCCTTACCTGAGCAGGGGTACAGGAACCAGTCCAGGGAAGAAAGCTGACCAACTGCCAGTCTCTCCTGTGAGGCAGGAGGTTGGACATGGAAAAGGAAGGTCATGTGCTCCTTCCAGCCCTTCCTAGTCTCTTTCTTTCTTTGCAATAACTATGCCTTAAGGAAGGGTAGGGTAGTGTGTGCGGCCCAAGTGCATTATGTATATGTAGGAAAAGGGCATAATGAAACCAACTATTTTGTGTAATTAATATACACTAATTAATATCACTGCAAAAGGTTGGGGCAGTGGCATATGTTCCTCCATAGTGCAGGCAAATTTGGGATACAATACCTATAGGCAATTTTAAAATAATTTTAAAGTGAAATCAACTAAAAGACAAATTACAGGCTGGTGAGATAGCTCAGTCTGGAAAGTGCCTGCCTTGAGAGCATGAGCTCAGTTTTGAGAAACAAGATAAATGCCAGGCATGAAAGTAAAAACACTTGTAATACCAGTGCTGGAGTGGCAGAGACAGGTGAATCCCCAGGGCTTTCTGTCCAGTCTAGCCCAATTAGAAAGTTCCAGGGAAGAGACTCTATCTCATATATGTATATACCTAATATGTTAATAATATACTTTACATGGTGTAGAATATATGTCATTAATATATATGCATAGCAACTAAAGAATAGCACTTGAAGCCGGGCCTGGTGGCACACGCCTTTAATCCCAGCACTCGGGATCCAGAGGAAGGAGGATAGCCATGAGTTCGAGGCCAGCCTGAGACTACATAGTGAATTCCAGGTCAGCCTAAACTGTAGTGAGACCCTACCTCAAAACAACAACAACAAAGAATAGCACTTGAGCTTGTCTTCTGGTCTACACACACACAAGTGCACACCTGCATGACTTGTGAACATTTGCACACACGTAAATAAACTTGCAAACACATAGATCTGTATGTGCTCAGATACACATAAGACAGAAGAAGGAAGATTGCCTTTTAGTTTCACTAGATGTGAGAAATTCTAGACAATCCATCATCAAAACACCTACCAGAAGAAAAAAATATTTCATCAGGATAAATTCTAAATAGTTGGTATGGGTTTTAATAATACATTTGTAAATATTTGGGAAAAAACTTGTGGAACAGACACAGGAAGAGTGAGGTGCCACAAAATACAAAGCCAAGAGGACACAAGGGACCAGGCCCAGGTCATGTCTACCTCCATCTTTTAACTTTGTTCAACCTGGTGCAGCCTGTGACTTCCCTGCTGAGAGTCCCTCAACCTTCTATGCCAAGAGCTTCTTTGCCCTTGCTCTTCCTTTCCCTCTCCATGAGCAACTGCACATACACTCCTTCAAAGCTCCATAATTCTTGAGAAATGGCATGCAACTATCCTCTCTACTGGTGGCCTTTGCCTTAAACCTGTAAGACCCTGGAGCAAGGCACATACCAGCTTGTCTGAAATTTGTGTCTCCAAAATAGCAGCCGTAGTGATTTCTTAGTTTATTCCTCAATTCCTCTCAAGTTCAACACTATAAATTGTAATTTATAAACTATATCCTTTCATAAGTGTTTTATTCTATGAAGAAAAGTATGTATATTTAAACTGTGACACCAGCAGTCTGAGCTGCTGGGATTCCATCATACATTCAAATTAACTTAGAATCCTTTCAGTTTGCTGAGGTTCGTTTTCTGCCTCCAAAACATCTGGATGGGTGTAGCCCTGTAGGTTTTAAATAATCAAGGATAGAATATGAGTGTAAGAAAAAAGAAACAGAACTCGTTACAACAATTCTGCCATTCTCTGTAGACACTTAAAGTTTTTATTTATGTTTAATTGTTTGGTTGGAGCAACATATCAATTAGACCAAAGAACCTATACTAAAATTAAGCCATCTAGAAAATTGGCATTCATTATATAAAATGTATATTTATAGTTGTGCGTTTTGAATGTCAGTTATATTACATAACCTAGTTTATGTAATTATAATAAATAATGTTAAATAAATTCTTATAACATATCCATTAAAAAAGTAAGTCATAGAGAAATGTTTAAGGAAGAAGGAATCAAACTAGCCACTTCTATGACTCATCAATACCAAAGTTCATTAATACTAGGTTTGGATTGTGATCTGAATCATTACTCTTTAGTGCTAGGTATTAAGCCCAGGGCTTCCTACATGCTAAGGAGCTGTGCTTCCATTGAGTTGCACACTCGGTTCCCAGGCCACTTTTTTGTGGGGAGGGATGCTGGAGATTGAACTTGGGGGGGTCTCATGCATGACAGGCAAGCACTCCATATTTAAAAAGTTTTTACTCTGGGGCATTTGAAAGCTGCTAGAATCAATCCTAAAGAAACACATACTCTATCATGATATATAGAAGTTACTGTGAAATGAGATTTTTATAAATCACTGCTAAACATTTTTCTGACTTTCCTATTTGCAATGCTATTGCTTTGTGTTAAAGAAGAGCCTTGAGATTAAAGTTAATAAAACAGGTTCTTCTGTCAAGTAAGGGTGAAGACAGCTTAAATAATTGGCTTATTCTTGATAGTGAACTTAAATGTGCAAAAATGTATTTTGATGAAGCCAGTGACAAATTGGCAGGAGGCACAGAAACTAACGCTATTCATTTAGAAGAGATCAATATGTGTTAGTTTTACCTTATAAGAATGCACAAAGGTGTCCTCTCATGTATGCAAACCCTAATATTTAATGTTTGTATAGAAGTAATATGGGGATGGGAGAGTGAGTGTGGACTGTGAGTCAAGGTGGGCCATGAGGGAGAAAAGAGGTGATGAGAAGGGGAAAAGAAAAAAAGTGCATGAAAGTGGAAAGGATGCTATGGACCCTGGCAGGGAGAGGACCAGGGAGGGGGAGGGCAGGGAGAAAAGAAAGGAAAGGGAAACAATGAATGATTTGTTTTTGAAATACAGCATAATGAAACCTAATTCTGCACCTGCTAATAAAAATATAAATAAGTGTAAGGAAAAATACTATTTTTAAAGGATGCATGAATGTAATTAAGCACTACTTTCATCTTTAAGATAGTTTATTATCTAAATTTATTAACTAAAAAATTAACTGGTATATTTGAAATTTAAAGATTGCATTGTTTCTATTACTTTTTGGATAGTATTATTATTAGATCCAATTCATGATTTTTTTTTATTTTTTTTTTTGGTCCTTGGGAATCAAGGTGAGGTCTTCATGTATGCTATGAAAACACTCTACCACTGAGCTAAATTCTCATCCACTAATGATAATTTTGAAAGAATAATTATGTTGGGGCTGAGGGGTGACTTAACTGGTGAGGTGTTTGCCATGCAAGCATAGAGACCTGAGCTTGGATCCCAGCACCCTCATAAAATTCTGGCCATGGTGTTGTACACCTATAATATCAGTGAGGTAGAGACAGGAAATTTCTTAGGCTCACTGGCTAGACAGTCCAGCTGAATCAGTGAGCTCTAGGTTCAGTGTGATACCCTGTATCAAGTAATAAAGTGGAGAGGTACCAAGGAAGACACCCATCTTAGAGCCCTGATGTCCACAGGCACACATGAATATATGCACCCACATGCATAAGTATAGGAATACCACACAAACATACACATGCAAAACAATTTAAAAAGACAAGAAGAACATGCATCCTGCTTAGCACTGAGTAGTCCTGGTTAATATCAAAGCCAAGTTCAGAACAATGCTTCTTTATGCTCTCAGAGATGCACCATCAGTATTTTATGAGAGAACTAGAGAAAATTATATAAAATAGCAAATAAATTGTATCAAATATTTCAAAACTGTAAGGTTCTACCACTTAGAAGGCAGAAAAACACGACAAAATGTTATTATCAAATATCTTTCATCAAATGCATAGTAGTTTGAACTAACAAAAAACTGTCTGGAATTATGTAATTCTGAATATCAGATAACTCCTGGCCATGACTGTGTTAAACACCTTGTTGGTCATTCTTTTGGACAGGGACTACCAGAAGGCTTGGTGACAAGTAATTGTGGACAGACAAAAAGGTTGTAACTACTAGAATGCGTGAATGAAGAAGGAAACAGTATTTTCTTCAGTGGAGCGTTTTAAGCATTGTAATTCAGAGTTTATTTCATGCTGAAGGAACATGGAAATGGAATGATAAATAGTTGCTTGGTAGTGACAAACTTTGTAGTTTGAATATGATATGGGGACCAAGAAGGGGGCTGTGGTGGTTTGATTCAGGTGTCCCCCATAAACTTAGGTGTTCTGAATGCTAGGTTCCCAGCTGATGGATATTTGGGAATTAATGCCTCCTGCAGGGAGTGTATTGTTGGGGGCAGGCCCATGGGCTTTATAGCCAGTTTCCCCATGCCAGTGTTTGGCACACCCTCCTGTTGCTATGGTCCACCTTATGTTGGCCAGGGGGTGATGTCCACCCTCTGCTCATGCCATCATTTTCCCCTGCCATCATGAAGCTTCCTCTCGAGCCTGTAAGCCAAAATAAAATTCTTTTTCCCAGAAGCTGCTCTTGGTTGGGTGATTTCTAACAGCAATGCAAACCGGACTGCAACAGGGGCTTTGTGAGAGCTTAGAGGAACCATACATAGGAATGAAAGGTAAGTAAAAGATTTTCTTACCTATCTGCTTGCGTGAGTGCATGCGTGTGTGTTATATGCATGGATAGGTTTGCACATAGAGATCAGACGACAACCTTGGGATGTCAGTTCTCACTTTCCACCTGGTCTGAGAAGGAACTGCTCTTATTCACAGCCGCAAAAGAACACAAGACTAGCTGGCCGGTGAACTTTGGCATTCTCCTTACTCCACTTGTCATTGCTATAGGTAGGCTGGCATTACAGATGTATGCACTACTTACTGGCATGTGGCTTTATGTGGGACCATCTCTATTTGGGTTCCAGGATCCAAACTCTTATAATTGTCTCTTGATCAGTGATCTATCTCCATAGCCCCAGCTTGCTTTCTTTTCTTTTTTCTTTTTTTATAGCTTACTTTCTTTAAATGACTTAAGGAAAATTAAATAACCCACCCCTCCGCAGCCAGACTATAAGTGGAATCAGATGTTAACTCTCTGCTTTCCTAGCCAAGATAGAGACCTGCCCAGCAAGGCAAAGTTACACCCCCAGCACCCTCCAGGGTGCCCGTTTCTCTAGATGGTCTGTACAAATCCCCATCTGACCATCCATCTAAGTCAGAACAAGCTCATTTTGCAGAAAGAACAGCTTGTGGCTGATTATGTCTCGGGAGAAGTCAAATGGCATTTTTACAGGACAGCTTCCTTCACTACCTCAGAGAGGAAACACTATATAGAAGATACTTTCCTCTCTGGATCAATATTATATGTTTTAACTTCTTCAGAGGACATAACCTTCACTAACACCATCAAAAATAAAAAACATAAACTTGTGCAGATCGTTTCTAGGAGTCTGGACTCAGGATATAAGGAGGTTACTAAAACAGCATGTACCTCTCCTGTTCAGGGCATGACTGGAAAATATGGGGAAGAGAAGGGTGATGAAATTAGTCAAAGAAGCCAGAGGCAATTAAGGCCAGTGAGTCGACGATGATTTCATAACTGTGTTTAAGTCATAACATAGTGTTCAGTTCAGCAGGAATTGGTTCACATCCTAAATTCCTAAGCACATGGGATATTTTTTAATATGTTATTTTTATTTATGAGAGAGAGAGAATGGATGAGCCAGCGACTCTAAGCCCCTGCAAACCAACTGCAGATGGATGTACCACAATGTACATGTGGCTTACCTGGGTTCTAGGGAATAAAATCTGGGTCTTTAGGCTTCAAAGGTAAGCACCTTAACCACTAAGCCATCTCTTCAGCCCCACATGGAAGATTTGAATCCTAACCCCATCACAAGCAGCATCAGACTGACATAAGCACCATGGACGAGTACATTACCCCTTCTCAGTACCATCCTCCTAGGTGAGAGGGTTCTTCAGTGAAGACGTCTTTGTTTCTAAATATTTTTATTTGTTTAAGATGCGGGGGGCATGCCAGGCCTTCTGTCACTTCAAATGAACTCTAGACACATGTACCACTTTGTTTGTTTGGCTTTACGTGGGTACTGGAGAGTCAAACACAGGCAATCAGTCCGTGCAAGCAAGAGCTTTTAACCACCGAGCCATTTCTCCAGCCCAGAAATCTCCTTTTT
Source organism: Jaculus jaculus (assembly GCF_020740685.1). Classification (NCBI taxonomy): domain Eukaryota; kingdom Metazoa; phylum Chordata; class Mammalia; order Rodentia; family Dipodidae; genus Jaculus; species Jaculus jaculus. The sequence continues at coordinate 25,679,797 of NC_059105.1, forward strand.
AAAAGTTAATACTTCTTTATTTTCTTTCTTTTATAAGCTATAAACCCTAAAAGTATAATTACCTATATTCTTATATAAATAATGTAAATGATTTGTTTTCCAAAAACAAGTTTATTTTAGATAGTTTTTACTTGATTACTTTGAGTAATTCTTAAGGACGCCATTATTTAATATATTTTTTCATCTAATTTATTTTTCTTCAGCATTTGTGGATCTGAAATGTTTTAGAATTAACAGAAAACTAAAACTTAGTCAATAGTCCCAGAAATCCTCATCTGATTCTTTTTGAAAGAACAAAACGAAGGAGTCCTTCATTATAAAAACACAAGGGAGACAGCTGGTTTTTTCCTTTCAAAATGAACAGAGAATTGCTTATTATACTTCCCATGCTTAGGACTGGAAAAATAAAGGAAAATAAATGGTCTATTAAAAACAGCAAGGCATTAACACAATATGGTCCGATTTTCGCAAGAAACATAGCCAACGTCTGACATTTGTGCCAAGATATGAGGAAGTTAGAAAGAGAAGCAGTGGAAAAAGGATTCCAAGTAAAGTTAAAAGGGAGCAGAGCTGCAGCTCATTATCCCTTTCCTCTTGCCACAAAGCATGGATTTAAAAAAAAATTTTTTTTTTGAGGTAGGGTTTCATTCCAGCCTAGGCTGACCTAGAATTCACTATGTACTCTCAGGTGGGCCTTAAACTCATGGTGAGCCTCCTACCTCTGCCTCTCGAGTGCTGGAATTAAGGGCATACGTTCCTACACCCAGCCAAAGCACATATTTTAATCAGTTTTATAAAGCTTTAATTATATAATGGCTATATATTGTTTCTTTATGAGTTCAGAGAAGCAATATCTACATATTTTGCTTTTCTTACTTCCTTCCTCCTATTTTTTACTTCAGCAAGAGAAGAACCACTATAAAATTAACACACTTGGAAATATACCTATAGTGGCTCATAAGAAATTAACAGAATTATTTTAATTATGACGCTAGCAGTTACTCTTTTCTCATTGCCGATATTGGTCTATGGGAAGGACAGATGTCACTGGGGAAAACTGCTAGAGGCCAGTAGTGGTGACTTGCTGGAGTGAGGGCTAGATTATTGTTGTTCTGCAATGTCTCCTCCCAATGTACCTTGTTCACATTTCTGGAACACCTTGTTAGTCACCTCTAGAAACCGTGCACATTAATACCTTGTTGCTCTTAACCATATGGGGTCATATTTTATCAATTAGCCTTAGATAATCTAGACCAAAAGAAAGATCTAGAAGAGAGATTCAAAGCCCTGGTTAGTACCAACAACAGTGATCTGTGTGTTGAAAAATATAAAACATCAATGCAAGAAGTAAAAGTAAACATAAATACCTGGAAAGAAATTCCATCTCCGTAGTTTGAAGAATCAATATTATTGAAATGTCCATACTACATGAGGAGATTTATTGATTTCATGCACTCTCTATCTAATTCCTAACCTCATTTTTTTCACAGGTCTAGAAATAATTCGAAAAAGCCAAAATATCCAATTTAGCCAAAACTTTTTTTTTGAGGCAGGATTTCACCTTAGCCAAGGCTGCCCAGAAGCTCACTCTGTAGCCCAAGCTGCCTTCAAACTCAATGATCCTCTTGTCTTAGCCTCCAGAGTGCAAAGACGAAAAGTGTGCACCACCATACGCAGCTCTTAGCCAAGACATTTAATTTAAAAAGTCAAAGTTGTTGGTATCACCACTATCTGATTTCAAGGTGATGTACATGGTTGTATTATTGCCTGGTGTAATGGTGCCCTGAAAGAAAGAGACTGATTCTTGGGGTCATTGAAACCAAGAGAGAGCCCGTTGCCTCCTGCTGCTTCTCTGACACTCATCTGGTCTATTTATTGAGTAGCAAAACAGCAAGACACAAACAAGGAACCACCAATACACAAGCAAGGAACTTTGTCTCTAAGAAAAGTCCTTAAACTTTTGCTCAACAGAAGGGACAGTACTGGTGAACCCAGTTGACCCAACACACACACACACACACACACACACACACACACACACACACACAGCTTACCATTTACAGATCATTCACAAATGTCATCATTCTTAGCTCCCCTGCTGCTTTAAGCATTTATTATTATTATTATTATTTTAATTTTTTTTTGGTTTTGGTTTTTCAAGGTAGGGTCTCACTCTAGCCCAGGGTGGCCTGGAATTCAGTTCATTGTGTAGTCTTAGGCTGGTCTTCAACTCATGGTGATCCTCCTACCTCTCCCTCCTGAGTGCTGGGATTAAAGGCATGTGCCACCACCCCCAGCTTGCTTTCAGCATTCTTAGGTGTAACGCATTGTTTTCGATGTCTGTGGCTTTCAGCAGTGTTTGCATCTCATGCACACACACATTGTACTGTACTGGGCCAGGAGCATAACCAGGACACTGGGAAGGTAAAACAAAGAGCATGGCTTATAGACATGTCAGCATGTCCAACATTCCTTGTAAATATTGATTATCTAGCTTTTCAGGGGCATAGGCAATCTAAAACATAGGAAATCTGATTACATGTTCTAAGTAGGCTGAGCACAGGGTTGTAAATAACCTCAGAGCATAAGTTTAACCTAGTTACAGGATCACGACAGGAATTTAACAGAATAAATTCCACAGAAATATTCCCAGAAGAGTTATATGTAAGACCTATAAGAAATATTCCCACAGTTCCTTCCTGGTATGTAGAAATCTATGGGTTCTACTTTAGCAATGCAAGCAAACAAACAAACAAACAAAAAACCCAAAACAAAACAAATAAAAGGTCATGTCAAGCAATGAAGCAGAACAGAGAAACCAGAAATGAGAACAAACAAGTCTGTTGATTTCTGCCAAAGGCGTCAGGAACACACGATGAGGGAAAGGATAACATCTGGAAAAGTCCATGGCAAAACACAAGCCACTCATATGAAGAAAATGAAACTGGATGCTTGTGGTGGTTTGATTCAGGTATCCCCCATAAACTTAGGTGTTCTGAATGCTAGGTCCCCAGCTGGTGGCAATTTGGAAATTAAAGTCTCCTGGAGGAAGTGTATTGTCAGGGGTGGGCCTAAAGTTGTTACAGCCAGTTTCCTCTTGCCAGCGTTTGGCACACTCTCCTGTTGCTGTTGTCCACCTGATGTTGACCAGGAGGTGATGTCCACCCTCTGCTGATGCCACCATCATGGAGCTTCCTCTTAAGTCTGTAAGCCAAAATATACCTGTTTTTCCTACAAGTTGCTCTCGGTCAGGTGTTTTCTGCCAGCAATATGAACCTGACTGCAACAGCAAGGTGGTACCAGAGCAGTGGAGCTGTTGCTGCTAGAAACCTGACTGTGTGGCTCTGACCTTTTGGAACTGCTCTGCTGGAAGAATGTGGATGAATTTGAAATATTGGTTTAAGAGATGCCTTGTAGTGCTGTAAGCACAGCTTGATTGGTTACTCTGGTCAGGATTGAAATACCTGAATGCAGTAAGAACTATGGATTTGTGAGGTTTGGCTTATGAAGGTGAGAAAGAGCCTTGCCTGGACTGGGTTAGAAGCAGTTTGTGTCAGAGACTTGCTGTTATGCCCACATCCTGAGAACTTGTGCATGGTTGCATTGCATAGAAATGGAATGGTGTGTGCAGAGGGCTGTGGCACAGAAAGAAATCTTTGGGCTAAAATTTCTGCCTGGTAAGCTTCAATTGTATGAGAGATTACAACCTTTGAAATTGGACCAGCTGATGGGCATTGAGACGAGAGGAGGAATGCAGACTCTTTTCAAGGGGCCTGAATGCTGAACGAGTGTCCTGTTCTTCAAACTCTGCTTTATTCCTCCCTGGATTAATAAATTGACAGCCCACCTGGTATTATGGAGTATAACAAATGCAGGAAAGAGAAGCTCATTGAATTTGCAACACAGTCATGTATTTTGGAAATGGCCATAGGCATTGTGAAGCAGGCTTGTTTTAGATTACCTGCGTGGAAACCTAGTGGAGCCATGAGGATGAACTGTGGGATGCAGTAGAGACCCAGTGGAGATGCCAGGACTATGGGATGGCTGCCAAGGAAAGCTGTCAATACCAGATGAAGTTTTCTGGGATTGTGAGTAGTCTAGCTGGAGGGGCGGAATTGGAACTACAGAGACTTGTCACTGGTCGGAATTGACTTGGAAACTTGTCACTGGTTAGAGTTGTTGGACTTGGAGCTACAGTTTGATGTTTACCCTGCTTAAACCTTGTATTGGTTGAATATTTCTTTGCTATGCCCAGTGTTGTCTTTTGCAGTGTGAATGTTTATTCTGCCATGATGAGTTTTTTGAGGTTTCCTTTTATGTTATTATAGCTTAGTTAAAAGACCATGGATTATGGGAATGTATGAACATCATTGGGATTGATAAAACTATGAGAACTTTTAAAGTTGGAATGGATGTGTTATATTTTATATCATGTATGATTATCAGTTTATGGGGGCCAGGAGCAGAATGTGGTAGTTTGATTCAGGTGTCATACTTTAAGGTGTTCTGAATGCTATATCTTCAGCTGATGCCAATTTGAAAACTAAAGCCTCCTGGAGGCAGTGTATTATGGGGTACAGGCCTATGGGTGTTAAAGCCAGTTTTCTCTTGCCAAAAATAAACAAGATTGGGCTGGAGAGATGGCTTAGCAGTTAAGCGCTTGCTTGTGAAGCCTAAGGACCCCGGTTCGAGGCTCGGTTCCCCAGGACCCACGTTAGCCAGATGCACAAGGGGGCGCACGTGTCTGGAGTTCGTTTGCAGTGGCTGGAAGCCTTGGGGCGCCCATTCTCAATCTCTCTCTCTCTGCCTCTTTCTCTCTCTCTGTCTCTTTCTCTCTCTCTATCATTCTCAAATAAATTAATTTTAAAAAAAATGAACAAAAAATAAACAAGATTGACAAATCCTCGACACACTCTCTTATTGCTATTGTCCACCTGCTGTTGGCCAGGACATGATGTCCACCCTTTGCTGATGCCACCATTTCTGCCTTCCATCATGGAGCTTCCCCCTCAAGTTTGTAAACCAAAATAATCCCTCTTTCCCACAAGCTGCTCTTGGTCATGTGTTTTCTGCTAATAATGCGAACCTGACCGCAACAACATTCATCTTATACCATATATAAAGATCATCTCAAAATGAGTTACTTACTTTAAAAAAAAAGAAGAAACTTTCTGACAATATTCATACATGTATGTAAGGTATTTTGATCATACTCCCGTCCCATTGCCTTCTCTTGTCTCCCATCCCCTTTCCACTGAACCTCTTCTATTTAATTAAATTAATTAATTAATTTATTTATTTATTTATTTATTTTGAGGTAGGATCTTGCTCTAGCTCAGGCTGAACTGGAATTCACTCTGTAGTCTCAGGCTGGCATAGAACTCATGGCAATCCTTTTACTTCTGCTTGGACTAAAGGTGTGTGTCACCATGCCTGGCCTTCTTCTTTTTAATTAGTCTTTTTCTCTTTTAATGCCTTTTTCCTTTTCTTTTCTCTCTCTCTTTTTTTCTTTCTACCATTCACAATGTCATGCTTGTGGAATGATAGAATCTTGATAGGCTTGATGTTATTCAGGTCTTGAGCAGGTAACAACAGCCACTGTGATGCCTCATGCCCAGAGAACAGTGTTCCAAAGCATTCCTCCCCACCCCGAATTCTTGGTGCCTTTTCTACAATGTTCCCTGAGCCTTGAAGGGGTGACATAGATGTGCATTTAGAGCTGAGCATTCAAGAGTCACTTACTCTAAGTACTTTGACAAGTTTTGAGTCTGCACAGTAGTCAATACCATCTGAAAAAACAAAAAAAAACAAAAAAAAAAAAGATTTTCTCACCAAAGGTGATCTGCTCACTAGTCTATGAGCAGAAACAAATTCTTACATGGGAGGGGAATTTGATGGGCACTTAGCCAAAAAGCAGAAGTAACTTTCCTTCTTGGGCCTGCCTATGACCTACTCAGCTATAGACTTGACTAGATTTTCAGTACCAGGCATAAACTTCTTCCCATGGAACAAAGCATTTTGCAACTTTGATATGTAGCCAGCCAGTAGGGAGGAGGCTTCAAACTCACTTCCAGCTTAATTTCTCAATGCACTGCCACCTAAGCATGTGATGTCTAGGAGAGAAATCTTTGTTTTGACACATTAATGGGTGTGTGTGTGTGTGTGTGTGTGTGTGTGTGTGTGTGGTGCATGTATGCTTATATATGTGAGGGTGTGTATAAACATGTGTACACATGTATGTGGATCCCAGAGGCCAATATTGGGTGTCTTCCTCATTACTCTTCTGGTCATTTTTTAAAGTATATTTATTTACTTGAAAGTGGGAGAGAGAGAGAGAGGGAGAGAGGCAGATAGAGGGAAAGAGAAAGGGCATACCAGGACCTCCAGCCACTGCAAACAAACTCCAGACACATGCGCCCCCTTGTGTATCTGGCTTACGTGGGTCCTGGGGAATTGAACTGGAGTACTTAGGCTTCACAGGCAAACACCTTAACCATTAAGCTATTTCCCCAGCCCATCCCCTTATTTTTTATGCATGGTTACTCACTGAATTCAGAACTTACCAATTCGGTTATCCTAGCTGGCCAGCAAGCCCCAAGAATCGCCTATCTCTGCCTTCCCACCAGTGGGATTACAGGCACTTCTGTACCTGGCTTCTACGAGGGTGCTGTGTATCTGAACTCACATGCTCATCCTCACATGTAGTATTAGTTACTTTACTTGTTGCCATGACCTAATCCCAGATAGAAAGCCCCATAAGGAGGGAAATGGCTTCTTTTGGCTTAGAGTTTCAGGGGTCAGAGTCCATCACTGAAGAAAGAGTGATAGCAGAAGTGGGAGATGAGTTGATCACACGCATCCAGTTAGGGACAGAGAGCAAAACAGTAAGAGAAAACAACCTATAAAACTTCAAGGTCAGCCCCAGTAATCCACTTCCTCCAGCAAGACTCTGCCTCCTAAAGATTCCACAACATTTCCAAACAGTGCCATTAGCTGGGGGCCAAGTATTCAAATACATGAAACTATGAGGGATATTTTACATTCAAGCCACAACGTTCTGCCCCTGGCTCCCATAGGCTCAAGGCTATCTCATGATGCATATGTATTCAAGCCAACTTTAAAAGTTCGCATAGTCTTTAGCAATCCCATTACTGTTCAAAAATCCAAAGTCTCTTCTGAACCTCAAGGCTATTAACTGTCACCATGTGTAAAATCTAAAAAACAAATTACATACTTCCAACATATTGGCATGGTGTAAAAATTCTCCTAATTCAAAATGAATGAATAGTGACATACAAAATAAAGACGAGACCAAAGTAAGGCCAGTAGGGTAATCACCACATCCTGTTGCTCCATGTCTGGTACTGGAGACACCTGGCAAATCATCTGGGCTCCAAGGTGTTTGAGTATTTCCACTATTCCAGCTGTTCTGTTTATAGCACATGGAACCTTTCTCTTGGGCTGACTCCACTCTGAACTTATAGTTTTGCTCAGTGGATGGCCTGTGGTCCTGACATCTCCACAATCCCAGGATCTCTACTGCGATGCAGGGCTAGCCTTCACAGCTTCACACAATGCGCTCTCCAGGCCTCCATCCAGGGAGTCACATCCAACTACATACTGCCTGGCTTTCGCAGTTCTCACAAATCTTGGAGCAAGATACCATGACCTCTTCAGTCTTATGTCTTTAATGCCAGTCAAACCAGGAACTTGAGGATAATGCTGCTAATTTCTACTGCCAGCTTATGATGGAGTCTGGCCATTTTGGACCAGAGCTGCAGTGGCATCTGTGTACCTTATTTGCTGAATCTGTGAAAATATTTTCCTACTTAATTGTTTTTGAGCAGGAAACCCCTTCACTAGTCTAAGAGTAAGCTTTATCCTTTCACATTAATTAGCATTCTCACAAATTGGAGCCTCCAATGGGTGGAGTCTTGCCCTCGGAACATTGTCCTGTCTTTCTAGTGAAGAAAGTGATCTTTTTCTTCAATCATGTTCATTTTGAGCAATTATAGACTCATTATAGGCTGTAGTCTCCTTGATCAGAAGTTTTCACTTACTCACAGACCTTTCTTCTTCAAACATCTTATATATATATATATATATATATATATATATATATGCAGTCTTTTTGACCTATTTCACTATAGATCTGAATAAGACCAGTAACCATGACACAAGCTCAGTGCTATCCTGCCTTGAACTTACCTCTGTCAAACAAATTAATCCAATATAGTTAAATTCAGTTTCAGACTCACTCAACTTTTCTGGAAATGGGCAGAAAGCCACCAATTTATTGTCTGGAATATAGCATGAAGCCGCCCTATATCTCTTCCCAATGGGGTCCCCTTCCCCTCTGCAACTTTATGAGCTAGACCGCATTGTCTGCATTTCTCTCAAAATTCTGCTCTTCCAACACTTCATGATAATGCCCCCTTCAGCTCTGCTTATAGCATTGTAGGGCTTATCTAACCCAAAGTTCCAAACTCTTCTACATTGTTCCACAATCAAGTGTCAAGACCTGTTAACCACATGGCCATGTCTATCACGGCACTAGCCTTACTTCTTAGTATCAATTTTTTTTTTTTTTAATATATGGTTACTTGTTGGTCTGGCCAAAAGGCTGATAGGAAGTTCCTTAAAGGAGAAATGGTTTATATGAGTTTACAATTCCAGGGTATACATTCCTCCATGGTGGGGAAGGCGTGGCGGCAGGAATGGGAAGCCAGCTGGTCACATTGCATCCATAGTCAGGGAGCAGAGGAAGAACAGGAAGTGAAACTCATTAAAAATTACAGTGCTCCCCTTGTCCTCCTTCATCTAGCAAGGTGTTACCTCCTAAGGGTTCCACAACCTTTCCAGGCAGCACAACTAGCTAAAGACCAAGTCTTCAAACACCTGAGTCTATGAGGAACACTTCCCATTCAAGCCACAACATGTGGCAAGCACTTTACTGGCTGAGCCATCTTTCCCACTCACAACGAAATATTTTAACCCTATACTGGAGACCATCATCAAGTTAAAATTGGGACTAGTGGGGAATAAGAAAGTCTTCAGCAGGAAGAGAAAGGGGACAAGTGACAGTGATAGGAGTAAATATGATCAAAATATATTATATACATGTAGAAAATTATCAAATGATAAAATAAATTAACTAGTGGAGTCTATAACAACTTGACTTAATTTGATTAGGTGAGTGTCAATGGAGGTTAAAAAGAGTTCCCTGTATACAATTATGCTTAAGCTGAGATAAGAAGGGAATACATATTATCTACATGATGTTTATCCTTTACTGGGTTCATTAGCATCTCTGGAGAACTTCTCCTAAAACAGGATTGAGAATTCTCCACTGGGCTTTAAAGAAAAAGAGAAAGACTAGAAGTTGAGGGTTCTACTTCAGATCTGTTCACTGCTAGAACTCAAATGTCTACTAGAGTGTAGAGTAGGTGTTCAATAAATATTTGCTGACTTACTGACTGACAGATGGAATAATCAAGTGCTGTGCTCTTATTGGCTACTGCTGACTCCGATGCTTCCTGGGCTTAAACCAAATATCTGCAGCTCAATTAGGTTATAATGAAATGCCTACTGGCCTTCCTGCATTGTGTCCTGGGGGAAAGCCATTTGTTCCTCTGGTAAATAATGACTGTCTTGAGAACTCTGAGATGGCCTGTTGAGATTCACCCAGCTCCAGTCACTTCAATGTGACACTCATCATTTAGGGCTCCACACATTACTTAAAACATATAAAAAGGCTCTGTGGTCTGTCACCCAGCAAATCTAGGTAGATTTAGACATAAATATGCATTAGAACTTCCTGCTACCTCTCCTTAAAAACACTCTATTGAAATGGAAATTTTGACTTTTAGGATAATGAACAATATTGAAAGCTTTTATTCCTGAAAAATTAATAGATTAATAAAGTGGCATTTCACTACATTCATTAGGATGAGTTTATTTTTCCAAAATCTAGTTTTGATGTACTGTGCTTGTTCTAGTAAAAAAAAGCACCTTATCTTTCAGCAGGGGGAATGCTCTTTAATCATGGGTTGTACTTCCTGTATTTTCTCTTAATCTTCAATTAAATGCAGGCAGGGTTGTTTGTACTTGGGTGCTTAGGGGAAACTTTGAAGATGTCCTTTGTCTTAGTGAGTACGTGCGAGGCTTTAAATTTCTGCTCCTTGAGTTGGGGACTTCCTAAGCTTTCTTAGTTTCTTTTGAGTTTCCTTTGCAGCTCTCAGAGATGTTTTCCTTTTGGCCAAAAGAGGTAGACCCTTAAAAAAATAGTTATCACCTTTAGCTTAGAAATGAGTCACCATAAGTTTTTTACGAGATTCTTTTAGTGGCTTACATACTGACAAGGTTCAATAGTTTTACCTGATTTCCTTAAACACTATTTGTTTTTTTTACAGTGCTTAAGTTTGCTGATTTAAACAACCTTAAAGGCAGATATATCTCATAGCAAATTAAGTGTTCTGTTATATCCTTGACTTTCACACTACGTAGAAGATGGGGATTGACTGTTCTCTTGGTAAGGATAGCTGCTCCTGAATCAGTCGTGTACTTTTCTACCCTTTGTTCTTGGCTGGATCTCGGGACTGATTTCTGCTCTGCTATCAGAGACATAACTACACTGTCCTCTACTTAAAAATGTCTTAATGCTTTCCTACCATTAGTTTTATATCAACTCTGAAAGCTGGTTTTCATTTCTCAGAGGAAACAGCCTGCATGTGTTCTTTGTTCATAGCATTCAAAAGAAAATCACTTTTGGAGGGTAAGGATGAGACAGTTCAGACTTCTTTCTTAACTTGAGCAGTAGCCATCAGGGAAGATACCATTATGACAGCATGTAAGATTTATACTTGGTTTCCTGATCTTTTAAGGAGATTGGGTACCAGTCACACTGATAATCTGGTTGTAAAGAGGATCTGATTCTTCATGAAGCTGCTTTAAATATATACTTTATATCCATTGATGATATACTTAAATAAGAGAATAAAATTTTGTTTTATAATTTGATTAAATGATAACCTCTCTTGGCATCAAATTTCAAAAATTTGAAACCTAAGGAAAAATGCTCATTGAGTTTAGGAAGAAATCTGCTAGGTAAGGATGTCTTGGAAATGCTGTATGCTCTTCTAAAACTATGCTTTGAGAAAGCAACAAGATTAGAAAGTAAATTGGTTAAGTTCTTACTAGTAGCACAGGTTTTTAACGTCTAAATGTGAAAAAGGCATATCTAAATTTTCATAATAGATAATTAAAGGACAAGCTATTAAGCTTTTTTTTTTTAAAAAAAATTATTTATTTGAGAGCGACAGACACAGAGAGAAAGACAGATAGAGGGAGAGGGAGAGAATGGGCATGCCAGGGGTTCCAGCCTCTGCAAATGAACTCCAGACGTGTGTGCCCCCTTGTGCATCTGGCTAACGTGGGACCTGGGGAACTGAGCCTCGAACCAGGGTCCTTAGGCTTCACAGGCAAGCGGGTAACCGCTAAGCCATCTCTCCAGCCCAAGCTTTTTTTTTTTTTAAAGATAGTTTCTTGGGACCTAGGCTAACTTTGAATGTTCCTGGTCTTGCCTCTACCTCTTGAGTGCTAGGATTACAGGAATGTCTTGCCATGCCCAACTGCCATAGGGTAATCTTTTCAGTTGTATTAAATTCAGAATTTTTTCCATCCTTTATGATTTTTTTAATATAGTGCAAGTTTCAAAGTAGACATGCAATCTAATTAAAGTACATGGAGATTTATAGTGATTGTGAGAAAACGCTGGCCTTCAAAAGGCCCACTTTTGATTATATAATTGCCTAATTTTTTCCTTCTGCTCACTCCTTGATCTGAATCTATCTATTCAAATATTTTTGGACAGTGGAAAAGGTAGAATAAGCCTGGATGACTTCTAATAGTCTGGTATATCATCACATTTATTCAGAATGTTCCACCAGTATGATTTACCACTCTAAAGTCTTATTTATCTAGCAAGTTATAAGTTTTCAAGTTCATAGTACTAGAAATACCCAGCTTATATCCTTCAGATGGCCATTTATGTTAAGCACATTATCAAGCTCAAGTTTTGGGCACAGAATTTAAAGTCACTTTTGTAGTGTTTATTTGGCTTTATTTAAAACTAGCTTAGGGGCTGGAGAGATGACTTAGTGATTAAGGCAATTGCCTGCGAAGCCTAAGGACCCAGTTTCAATTTCCCCAGTACCCACATAAGCCAGATGCACAAGGTGGCAGATGCATCTGGAGTTTGTTTGCAGTGGCTGGAGGCCTTGGTGTACCCATTCTCTCTCTCTTTTTCTCAAAAAAGTAAATAAATAAAGTATTTAAAAGCAAAATAAAGGTCGGGCATGGTGGTGCATACCTTTAATCCCAGACTGAGGTAGGAGGATCATCGTGAGTTCAAGGCCACCCTGAGACTACATATTGAGTTCCAGGTCAGCCTGAGTTACAGTGAGACCCTACCTCAAAAAACAAACACAAACCCCACAAAAGAACAATAGCAACAACAACAAAACTAGCTTTGAAGCCAGATGCACAAAAGGCACTTGCATCTGGAATTAGTTTGCAGTGGCAAGAGGCCCTGGCATGCCCATATTCATTCATTTTCTCCCTCTCTCTCTCTCTCTCAAATATGTTTTAAAAGTAAGGACTGAGAATATCCATGGGTTCTGTCTTCAACACTAAAAGAAATTTAGATTTTCTATTTCCCATTGGTTTATTTTATTCCATCTTTTTCTAAGGCCTTGAAATACAATTTTGTTCCATAGCGGTAATTAAATACTTTTGTTCAATGATTTATCACAAGTATATTCCGCTTTGCTACCAAACTATTATTTACTATTTTTATCTTAATAATTATATGAGATATTCTGTAACTTTCTTTTTTAAAATATTTTTTGTTCACTTTTTATTTATTTTTTTATTTGAGAGCGACAGACACAGTGAGACAGATAGAGGGAGAGAGAGAATGGGCGCGCCAGGGCTTCCAGCCACTGCAAACGAACTCCAGATGCGTGCGCCCCCTTGCGCATCTGGCTAACGTGGGACCTGGGGAGTTGATCCTCAAACCGGGGTCCTTAGGCTTCACAGGCAAGTACTTAACTGCTAAGCCATATCTCCAGCCCAAGATATTCTGTAACTTTCTGACAAGTGTTTGTACACGATATAATTAAGATCTTGGACTTGGGTACATATTATTTACTAATGTTAAAAATTTGTATCAAAATAAACATTTTTTGAGATATGAAAAAAAGTCATCACCAGGATCCTTGGATCCCCACTGACACAGGGTCTCGAGTGACATTTTGCATTAAAGCTTATTTGCTTAGGGTAAAGGACCTGTGTTCTTTTAAGATAAAGCTGGAAAACTAGAATGAAAGAAATATGCTTTCAGAAAATGTCCTGTATAGGAACATTTAGAAGAAAGTAAATTTTTATTATTTTGCTGCTGTTATTTGATTCTTTTTTGTTGTTGTCGTTGTCACTTATTCTTGAATGGAGCCCACTCACGGGAACTCTAAGTTGCCTCTTGAGTGAATCAAGCTAAATGAAGAGAAGTATTTACTATTGCCCTCTGCCTCTTAAACTGTGTCTGTAAAGTCCAGCTTTGGTTTGCTGAGAACAGGTGTTCCGGTGCTTTCAGTCCTCCATCTGCAGAGGAGCACAATTATCACATTGATTGTCTGTTCACTCAGATTAGTTTCTATTGTGCCTTTGTGTATGTCCAGGGTCTTGCTTCCTAATCATTTTCCCAGGCATTTGCTCTTTGCCTTATCTCATTGAAACTGTGTAATTTCATTTCTCAATTCATCACATTCTATTGTTTTTATTATTTGGAATTGTAACATTACAATATGGTTTCTTTTTCTAAGATGGTTTAAGTTGAGAGAAATTCAAGAACCTTAATTAGAATTAACCTATGAACCTCCTATAAAACATATCTGTCATTGAATTATACGGATTCCTTTCCAAAAAAGCAAGTACAGGTTTAAACATAATGATACTTCTTAGTAACTTTATCTTGCTATTCTGTAGTTTGAATCCAAAATCTATCCCAAAGGCTGATGTTGTTGTTGGAAGGTGGTGGAACCTTCAGGAGATAGTAGATCACTGGGACATCCTCTTTAAGAGGAGATAAAAGCCTGCTCTCTCTGTCTCATTCTCATTTCCTGGTCATGACATCATTGGTTTAACTCCATGATGTGATCCTCTTCAGATGCGATACAGTGCCCCAAGTCCCCAAATAACTGGACCAAGCAATCTTGGACCACAACCTGTAAAAGTGTAAGCCAAAATAAACCTTTCATCTTTATAATTTGTTTTCATGACAGCTAACGAACATATGCCAAAACTGTGACAAAATATTATTTAAATTATTAATAGGAAGTCATTGTTGTCTTCTCAGCTCTTATATTCCTCTTTCCCCAAATTTTGTTCCTGGATCAGATACCATTTAACTGAAAAAAATGTCACAAGTCATTCTTTTCACATTTCTTGTAGCTAGACAAGGGGCATGTGACCCGATTCTAGCTAAAGTGACCCAAGGATCACTTTTGAGAAAAAACCAACTTTTTCCTACACGAAGCTGTGGCATGGGAAGATGTCCATGGTTATGGCAGCTGACGTCATTCCTGTATGCCCCACCTATGCTATGGGTATGTCTTACAACCAAGAGGTTAAAAAAACCTGAGATTCCAGATTCAAAGGTTGAGAGCTGAAATACAGATAGATCAAAATCCTTCGCAACACTACCAACCTGTTCAATTAGTCCTGAAAGCAGTATGTGTCCAGTCTTCTTCTTCTTTGGGGAGGTGATATTTCTGTTATGCCATTTAAATTGGCTATTATGTCACTTGGAGTCCAAAGAATGCAATAGAAAATCACCACATTAGCTGAAAAAATTAAATTATTGTTAAGCAGCAAAGAGCTAGTGCAAACACTAACCTGAACTTCTAAATTAAATTTATTTATATGATAAGGACTGTATTTCTTTAAAATGAAACAAACCTCTGAAATGGCATTTATATTTCTGTTTTTATACTAATAGTCATTTGTATTCAGATTGATTTTTTTCCCTTTAAATATGGCATTGTTAATTTGGCTGAGGCTCCTTGTAGCATGGTTTGTTTATTTACTTGCTTTGTTACTTTCAGAGAGTTCCTACAAAGTCGAACAAAGCTCAGAATTAAAATCCTTTGATATCTGGAATTGTTTTAATAAGTATTATACAGGGGCTGGAGAGACGGCCCAGTGGTTAAAGGTGTTTGCATGCCAAGGTTTGTTTCCCCGGTACCCATGTAAAGCCAGGTGAACACAGAGGCGCATGTGTCTAGAGTTCATTTGCAGTGGCAGGAGACTCTGGAGTGCTCATTCTCTTTCTGTCTGCCTCTTTCTCTCTCTCTCAAATAAATAAAATAAAAATATTTTTAAAAAGATATTGTACAATGTGTTAGTACATACCCAACAATGCAAAGCATAGGTTGCCAGAGATAAGCGATTTTTCCAGTGTGGCATAATGTTACAGTCTGATTCATTTCAGGTGCATAAAAGGAAGTCTATCATTACTTTTCTCACAACCTTTGACTTATGCTTTTTTGGGGGAAAAAAGCCTCCTCTTTCAAGTGCACATCAACACACCGTGTGAATAGCATATCACCTACCCACAGTCCACATTAACTGAGACACCTGGTTTTTGCAGCAAGGTCAGAACACAGTTCTGGTCCACCATGGGTAATTTGGATGAAGAGTCAGGCTTTAGGAAGAAAGTAAACACACACATTCCACTTTGGCTGATAGCCTAGATAAATTTAATGTGTGAGTGGAGTCACAGAAATGGGATAAGGATTAATGGAGAGAAAGAAACATGAATTTCACATTAAAAAGATTAGGGAAATCCCAACCTTTATTATAAAATATCTGTGAGCCTATAAATATGATTTATAATAGTGGAAAAGCTTTAGATATGCCTTGGCTAATGCTCCTGGGAGGCTCAGAAAACATAATCCAATTTACTAGTAGTGTATGAAGGAGATATACTTTAAAATAATTGCTATTTTAAACTGTAGCTTTCATGAAGCTATTGGCATCTAACTACAACATAAGGATTAACCAAAATTGTTAACCTGCTGTTTTAAACATGTGATATGTTGTGTGGCATGTTCCACAGCTAGTGGCATGAAAAGCCAGCTGTGCAAAAGAATTGTTTCAATGCATGCACACCCCTTGCCTTGGCTGAGTCACCTTGGAGGGGAAATGCAGAAACCAGTTCAAAGTCACGAAGCCATATCACCTCTTAATTAAGCCTTTTGAGTCATCCAATTGCTATTCTTTGGAAAAACAAAGCTGTGACTGTCGCATATAACTGTGTTTCTACAAACACATCCTTCCTTTAGGCATTTAGTCTGTCAAAACTCCCTAAAAGATTCTGAACCATTTTAGTTCCAGGATTAATTATAGGAACAAACTAGAGCAATATGGGAGATGTATTCACCTGCCTGGCTTCTCAGGAAGTCTTATTTGTCTCTTAAGTAGTCAGAGAACAGGTTTCTTGGAGGGTTTTTACATTGAGAATTATGCCTTAGAAAGAAGCAGCTTCCAGGAATTTGACTTACATCTGCTTTACTTTCATCCAATCATCTGCCTGTAAGTCTTTTTCTGCTACAGGCTACTCTGATTGCTTATTCCATCTTGACAGCCAGTTTTATGACTCATGTATTAAAGTAGCATCGAACAAGAGTCAAGCAATTCTGCTCTTGCCCCATTATGGGTATGATGGACTATTCAGTATCCAACCTAATATAGACTTTAGTAAACAGCTTCTAAGGGCTAGAAATCTACCATAGCTGAAGGTCATTTTCATGGCTGATTTGTCCAGAGGTATTACTGCATAACCAAAGAATCCTGGCAACTAATCAAGACACAGTATTCAGCAAAACAAACAAACTCTATTATTTGTAAGCCTATACCACCCTCCTGGCAACAGACACCAGATGCCCATTGTTAGCTTTTGAAAGAGGCTTCTGTTGTTCCTGTATAAATGTACCACAAAGCTTGAACTCATTAATTAGGTCACTCAAAGCCATTGCTTCTCTGTGAGATAAGACCATAAAATTAAATAACATACACAGAATAATTTGCCATGTAATAATTTTGGGCAATGATCTGAACACTAGGGTTACATTAGTAAATCAAAATTATATAGTCCCATGTTTGCTTTTATAAGGTGGCATACATCAATAAACCCAAGAAAGCAGGAAGTTGAGGCAAGAGGATGCAAGTTTGAAGCCAGCCTAGGCTGTATAGTGAGATCTTGTTTCACAACTCAGATAAAATAAGGTAAAATAAATCAGTATGTGTGGGTGTGGATTTGGGAGATGTTAGTAGAGGAAATACCAGGGGCTTCTTTACATAATTATTACAAATAGATAGTGAGATTATGAATGTTTATTATTAATTTTTTATTTACCTTTGAGATATTTCATTAAAATATATTTATTTATTTTGGAGGGTTTTCAAGGTAGGGTCTTGCTCTAGCCCAGGCTGACCTGAATTCACTAAGTAGTCTCAGGCTGGCCTCAACTCACAGCAATCCTTCTACCTCAGCTTCCTGAGTGATGGGATTAAAGGCATACCTGGCTTTATTAAAATATTGTAAAGAAAAATAACAAAGGCCAGAGATCTGGAAATTTAAGAAAAGATAAATGTGTGCAATTTCTGCTTTTAGAAGGTTTATATTCTACCAGGGTGTGATGATGAACGTTCTTTAAAAACCTAATTATATTAATAAAAAATAATGTAATATCATCAATCTTTAAAATGCAAATCAATATCACTTAGTACCCACTACAATGGCTGTAGTTAATAACTGAAAATACAAAATACAAAACATGGGACTCTCAAACACTTAGGTAGAAATGTGAGAATCAGGGCTGGAGAGATGGCTTAGGGGTTAAGGAGTTTGCCTATGAATCCTAAGGACCCATATTAGACTCTCCAGGTCCCACATAAGCCAGACACACAGTGACATGAGTACACAAGGTTGCACATGCACACGGGGAGTGTACATTGCAGTGATTGGAGGCCCTGGCACCCCAATTGTCTCTCTCTCTCTCTTTCTTTCTCTCTATAGCACACACACACACACACACACAAAATTCAGTCATTTGGGCTTACCTTAAAAAAGTAAAATAATAAAAAAAAAAGAAAAGAAAAGAAATGTGAGAACCCAGGCTGGAAAGATAGCTCAGCTCTTAAGGTGCTTGCCTGCAAAGCTTAATGACATGGCTTCAGTTTCCCAGAACCACATAAAGCCAGATGCAGAGAGTGGTGCATGTGCCTGGAGTTCATTTGCAGTGGCTAGAAGCCCTGGTGTGTCCATTCTTTCCCCTTCTGTCTCTGTTCTCTCTTTGTTTACAAATAAATAACTATTTTAAAAAATATACTTTAAATAAAGAAATGTGAGAATCCTTTGGAAACACTTGAGAAAACCACTTAGTTTGGTTGAAAGTTAAATATTTGCCTTCCATGGAACCCAACCATTTCACTCCTAGCTAATTAGAAAATAAAATGAAAATATGTCAGTACAGAGATTGGTATGCAAATTCTCACAGGAGAAATTTATAACAGCTCCTAACTAAAAATAACCCAAATCAGTCTCTGTAGGACTTTTATCATGAAGGGATGTTGGATTTTGTCAAATGCTTTCTCTGCGTCTAATGAGATGATCATGTGATTTTTGTCCTTCAACCCGTTTATGTAATGTATTACGTTTATAGATTTGTGTATGTTGAACCATCCTTGCATCTCTGGAATAAAGCCTACTTGGTTAGGGTGAATGATCTTTTTGATATACTCTTGTATTCTGTTTGCCAATATTTTGTTGAGAATTTTTGCATCTATGTTCATGAGGGAGATTGGTCTGTAATTTTCTTTTTTTGTTCTATCTTTGCCTGGTTTTGGTATCAGGGTGATGCTGGCCTCATAGAAGGAGTTTGGTAGAATTTCTTCCTTTTCTATTTCCTGGAAAAGCTTAAGAAGCAATGGCGTTAGCTCTTCCTTAAAGGTCTGGTAAAATTCAGCAGTGAATCCATCCGGGCCTGGGCTTTTTTTAGTTGGGAGATTATTGATAACTGTTCAGATCTCCATGTTTGTTATAGGTCTATTTAAGTGATTAATCTCATTTTGATTTAATTTAGGTAGGTCATATAAATCAAGGAAATCATCCATTTCTTTCAGATTTTCATACTTTGTGGAGTATATGCTTTTATAGTATGTCCCTATGATTTTTTGAATTTCTCTGGAATCTGTTGTGATGTTACCTTGTTCATCTCTGATTTTATTAATTTGTGTCACTTCTCTCTTTCTTTTGGTCAGATTTGCTAAGGGTTTTTCAATCTTGTTTATCCTTTCAAAGAACCAACTCTTTGTTTCATTAATTCTTGGGATTGTTTTTTTTTTTTTAACTTTTTATTTATTTATTTGAGAGAGACAGACACAGAGAGAAAGACAGATAGAGGGAGAGAGAGAGAATGGGCACGCCAGGGCTTCCAGCCTTTGCAAACAAACTCCAGACGGGTGCGCCCCCTTGTGCATTTTGCTAACGTGGGACCTGGGGAACCGAGCCTCGAACAGGGGTCCTTAGGCTTCACAGGCAAGTGCTTAACCGCTAAGCCATCTCTCCAGCCCTGGATTGTTTTTTTTTGTTTCTATTTCATTAATTTCTGCCCTAATCTTTATTATTTCTTTCCATCTACTGATTTTTGGTTTGCCTTGTTCTTCTTTTTCCAAGGCTTTAAGGTGAAGCATTAGGTCATTTACTTGCGACCTTTCTAATTTCTTAATATAGGCACTTAAGGCTATAAATTTACTTCTTAGAACTGCCTTCATTGTGTCCCAGA
The DNA here is from genome assembly GCF_020740685.1 of Jaculus jaculus. Classification (NCBI taxonomy): domain Eukaryota; kingdom Metazoa; phylum Chordata; class Mammalia; order Rodentia; family Dipodidae; genus Jaculus; species Jaculus jaculus. The sequence goes on from NC_059105.1 coordinate 25,699,701, forward strand.
GATTTTGGTATCTTGTGTTCTCATTATCATTTGACTCTATAAATTTTTTGATTTCCTTTTTGATTTCTTCATTGACCCATTCATCATTTAGTAGTGTGTTGTTTAGTTTCCATGATTTTGTGTATGCTCTATAGCCTTTCTTGCTACTGATTTGTAGTTTAATTCCATTGTGGTCAGATAGAATGCAAGGAATTATTTCAATTTTCCCGAATTTGTTAAGATTTGCTTTGTGTCCTAATATATGGTCTATTTTAGAGAATGTTCCATGTGCTGCTGAAAAGAATGTATACTCTGCAGCCTTTGGATGAAATGTCCTGTATATATCTGTTAGGTCCATTCCTTCTATGACCTCATTTAGTCCAGATGCCTCTCTGTTTATTTTTTCCCGGGATGACCTGTCAATTGATGAGAGTGGGGTGTTAAAGTCACCCACCACCACTGTGCTTGGTGTTATCTGTGACCTTAGTTCTAATAGTGTTTGTTTGACGAATAAACAAGTTGAGCCATACCCTTAGAAAAGAATTCTACTTTGGAGTAACAAGAATCAAACTGACGAAATTTAGGTAGGTGTGAATCTTAAAAGCATATGGTAACTAAAAGAAAGCCATCCTTACACAGTGCAGACTAAGACTGGCATGGTAGTGCACACCTTTAATCCCAGAACTTGGGAGGCAGAGGTAGAAGGATCATAGTGAGTTTGAGGCCACCCTGAGACCACATAGTGAATTCCAGGTTAGCCTGAGCTAGAATGAGACCCAACCTCAAAAAATAAAAAAATAAAAAAAATTTTAAAAAAGCAAGAAAGGACAGAAAAAGGAAGTAAAATGGAGCAATGAGGAAGAAAGAGGGATAAGAGAGGATAATTGGAGGAAAAATGATCAAAAGACATAATATACATATATGAAAATATCAAAAATTAATGAAATATGTAAATACAATATAGAGTGTTTGAGCCTGTTGTTTCTTGCTGCTTCATGCATCATGGTGGCCAAGAGCATAGAATTCTGGTAAACCCACACAGTACATGCTAACTCAATGTGACCCAAAGCAAGTACAAGGGATGTGTGTGATATCGACACCTGAATGAGCAGGACAGTAATGGGCCTCGGAGTCTGGGGTTTTCATCAAAACCAGAGCTGCTTCAAATAAAAAAGCATAGACCCTGAGTCTCCAGAAATAAAGCCTAGAGAGGTCACAAATGTATTTTCTTACTTTCTCATAGTAAGTTGAAAATGATGAGAGAAAAGGAAAGTTCCAAGGTTTGGTAGGATGTGTGCATGCCAAGAAATGAAATGCAGTTGACCTGTTTTTGTACAACTACAACCTTTCTCCTTGTGCATCTATGAGCTGTAAAATACAAAATGCATGATTTTGATGATTCTGCAATTTAAGATAAAAACTCTTACACTGACATTTGAAACTGGAATTGTGCAATATAAGGATAGACAATAAAGTTGTTCTAATTATTAAAATTTTAATATTCTCTAGTTCAGACATCAAACAGCAAATAAATGTGTAATGGCAAGTTGAAAGACACATCACAGAAAAGGGAAAAACTGCTACAGTTCATTAACTTAGAAAGCATTTCCCTGCCTTTTGAATGAGGAGTGCCACACGTTCACTTAGCAGTGGGTCCCAAAAATGACATAGCCCTCTCTAGCTTGACCCTAAAGGGTAATAGGGAACATGGAGGGAGGTGTCATGGAAAAATAAGAAAAGAAATTGACATGACGAGTTTTGTACTTTTCAAAGCTTGCTCTGGAACATGGTGGTGCATGCATTTGGGGAGCAGATGTATTGAACACAAGGAACATAATGAGAATCATGGTGATGAGGTTGTAATTGAAAATATTGATAGATGGAAGCCGACACTGAAATATTAACTCTTACAATAGACATGATTTGTTGGCAAGCCTTTTATCTATCATACATATACATTGAGAATCAAAGTCCTTAAGTTCCCAAAAGTCACCTGCTTATATTTTAGTATTTTAGTCAGTGTTCCTCAAGCTTTGGGTAGGTTTTTTTTTTTTTTTTTTTGACTACCTAACATATGCGTGGCCTCCACGGAGACCATTTTTTAAAATAATTATTTATTCATATTTACGAGAAGAGAGAAAGAGAGAGAGAATGGGCATGTCAGGGTCTCCAGCCCTTGCAAACATACTCCAAATGCATGTGCCACCTTGTGCATCTAGCTTTACATGGGTGTTGCAGAATTGACCCTGGATCCTTTTCCTTTGCAGGCAAATGCCTTAACCACTATGCAATCTCTCCAGCCTCCGAGACCATTATTTTTGTTAAACTTAAAGATCTACCACCATTTTACTGTGTTCCAATAATCTTTTTTAAAAAATTTTTTATTTATTTATTTGAGAGCGACAGACACAGAGAGAAAGACAGATAGAGGGAGAGAGAGAGAATGGGCGCGCCAGGGCTTCCAGCCTCTGCAAACGAACTCCAGATGTGTGCGCCCCCTTGTGCATCTGGCTAACGTGGGACCTGGGGATCTGAGCCTCGAACCGGGGTCCTTAGGCTTCACAGGCAAGCGCTTAACCGCTAAGCCATCTCTCCAGCCCTCCAATAATCTTTATTTCTAGTGTGGCCAGGTCAGCAGCCCCAGGTATCCAGTACCTGGCTTAGGTTAAATCTTTAAGTTTGCTGCACGTCGGAATTCGCTGGTAAAATTTTAAAGGTGCACCTATGTACTACTTGATCTTCTCATCAGTCACCTGGAGTAGAATCCAAGCACTTGTCAGCAAGCTCGGCTATCATCCTCAAGTGATGCAGGGGTGGAGAAATGCCAATCACGGATGACTTCGCCTTATCATCATTTCTTTCTGTTTTGATCTGCTTCTGGGTTTTGTTTTGTTTCTGAGATGGGGTCTCACCCTGTCAGCTGGCCTTGAACTTGTTGCATCACCCCAGGCTGGCCAATCTCCTGGTGATCTTCCTCAGTCACCCAACCTGACTAATGTTGAGTGTTTATTAAGAAAAAAAGTAGCAAATGTCTTGATTTCTTTATTTTTATATGGATAAGTACACCTATATTCTCTTTTTTTAAATTTTGTTTCTTTTTTTAATTTGTTTCTCTTTATTTTTATTCATTTATTTATTTGAGAATGACAGAGAGAGAGAGAGAAAGATGCAGGACGATAGAGAGAGAATGGGCATGGCAGGGCCTTCAGCCATTGCAAATGAACTCCAGATGCATGAGCCCCATTGTGCATCTGGCTTATGTGGGTCTTGGGGAATTGAACTGAGGTCCTTTGGCTTTCCAGGCAAACACCTTAACAAATAAGCCATCTCTCCAGCCCTATATTCTCTTTTTCAGAATAACTTATGACATGCTTTGTTTAGTTAGACTTTCAGTGGCCCAAAGGCTCTGAATACAAGCAAGATAATTTGGCAATAAACCCCAGACTGATGCAATTACATAATGACCAGTAATAAATGAACTGTGACTTAATTGTAAGGTAATTGAAATGCATTTTTTAAGAACTGAAGACTATTTGATCACTTAGCCAAACTTTCTGTGACATGTAACCACTAATTATATCTAAGTTGTACAGATGTATTAAGAAGAAAATTTGTTGAATTATTTTCATTTTGGGGTTTATTGTCTGAAATATGGCTCTAATATTTGACTCATTATCATTTGTTATCTTAGCTTTGAAACAGTCTGTGTAGCACAGAATGTGCTCAGCCATGACCAGCAATGAGTCTGGTGTACTTGAGAAGCATTGCTGTAGGTTCTTATGCCTTGTAAAGATGTGCTAGGACTCAGGCTTAAATAACCCTAATGAAAACGGAATGGACACCTGACAGTAAGAATGCCATTGTTATGGTGCCCTCATAGGACACATTCATATCCATAGAGGTCTTAGATAATCAGCTAGATTGAAGACTCTTGGACAAAATTTCTGGGCTTATAATTTAATCTCCTACTTTCCTATACATATAAACTAGGCCAGTTACTCACACAGTGTGCCTTAGTTTCTGCTATAATTTAGGTTTTGAATTTGCCCCAATGGCTCATCTGTTGAAGGCCTGCTCCCCAGCCCATGGTACTAACACAAAGTTGTAGACTCTTTAGATGCTGAGGATTGCTAGAAGGAAGTTAGGTCAGTGGAAACATATGGGATCCCAGCCCACCCTCTTTCTCTTTGCTTCCCTACTACTACGAGGTGAGCAGTCATTCCAGCACGTCCTCTTATTGAGACAGGCTGGCTTACCACACACTCAAAATAACAGATCCAACTTCTCATTGAAATGAACCTATAAAGCTGTGAGCCAAAATAAACTTTTCCTCCTTTTAAGCATATTATATCAGGTACATTGTTAAAGCAATGAAAAATTGAATAAAACAATGTCCTGAACCATACAAGGGTAACAATACTAGGACCACATTACCAAGTTCTGGGGGTAAAATGAGTTCATACACATGAAACATTTAGATAAAAGTGCCTAATAGCCAGGCATGGTGGCACACGCCTTTAACAGCCCAGCACTTGGGAGGTGGAGGTAGGAGGATTGCCATGAGTTCAAGGCCACCCTGAGATACCATAGTGAATTCCAGGTCACTATCTGGAATGAGACCCTACCTTGAAAAACAAACAAACAAAAAAGTGCCTAACAAATATAACTATTATGATTATTTTTGAAGTGCTTATTCACAAGTTGTGGAGGTTTGATTCAGGTGTCCCCCATAAACTTAGGTGTTCTGAATGCTTGGTTCCCAGCTGATAGTAATTTGGAATTAACACCTCCTGGAGGCAATGTATTGTTGAGGTGGGCTTATGGGTGTTATAGCCAGCTTCCTCTTGCCAATGTTTGGCACTCTCTCCTGTTGCTAATGTCTACTTTATGTTGGACAGGGGGGTTATGTCTACCCTCTGCTAATGCCATGATTTTCCCTGGCCATAATGGAGCTTCCCCTTGAGTCTGTAAGCCAAAATAAACTTTTTTTTTTCCCACAAGCTGCTCTTGGTCGGTGTTTTCTGCCAGCAATGTGAACCTACTTCAATACAAGTTATTTTCATTAAATTTTGTATTTGTTTCATAGACATTCATCTTCTTTCTTGTCTTTTTACATTTTATTTATTTGAGAGAAGAGAGGGGGAGGAAGAAAGAGAGAGAGAGAGAGAATGGATGTGCCAGGGCTTCTTGCCACTGAAAATGAACTCCAGAGGCATGCACCACATTGTGCATCTGGCTTTATGTGGGTACTTGGGAATTGAACCTGGACCATTGGGCTTTGCAAGCAAGAGCCTTTAACCATTGATCCATCTTTCCAACCCCCTTTTCTTCTCTTTTAATTTGGAGATCTTGATGGTCATGTCTTGGGCATTGTGCACACATGGGCATGAACCAAACATTTAGTTCAAGATGAGCAGATAAGGGGAGGAAAATCAACTGTCTTATCCAATACTGAACCTTCTACTTAGGGGAGACAAACGTGGGAAGGCAGCAGATGATACAGATACCAGAAGTTGAGACAGTGAAAAGCTCAGGGTCAAAAGGTGGCCAGCCTATGAGTAGTCCAGCTTTGTCCTGGACAATATTCATATAGTTTCATAATAAAGGGTCAGGTCATTCTGACATGAGGAGAAAGTGACAATGGGAGCTTGGATTAGGTGCACTTAGTGACTCAGCAGTCAGGAAGCAGGCGTTGACTTGAAAGAGGGGAGGGAGAGAGTCAAGTGGAGTAAACAGTGATTCATATACAATGGGCAACCAGTAAGAGACAAGATCTCAGTCGTTGAGGGATTTAGACATTAGGTATGAAAATAAGACTTTGGGCATTGGAGAGATTGCTAAATGGATATAGTGCTTGCCATGTAAGCATGAAAACCTGAGTTCAGATCCCAGGATTCATGTACATGACAGGTGTGGTGTGTGGGGCACATGCCTTCCGGTGCTAGGCCAGTGGACACAGTAATATCCTCAGTACTTGCTGGTTATCTAGTCTAGCCAAATCAGTGAGCTCTGGATTCAAGTGAGAAACCCTGTCCCCTCAAAAAATGTGGAGAGTGATATAGGAAGACACCCAACACTGACCTCTGGCCTCCACATGCATGCACATGTGAATACATATACATACATGAATGTGCACCATTCATATATACACATGCAAAAAAAAAAAAAGAGATATGAAAACAGGAACATAGGATCAAATCCACTTAGAGAAATTAGATGAATTAGAGGAGAAAGAGAATGAGTCCCAGTTACTAGAACAAGCCATCTCTTCAGAGTCCGATCCACACCACTGATGACTAGTGCTGGGCCTTAGAAGGTAGTCCTAAAAGTATTTCAGTGTCTGTTGACCTGAGAATTTGAATGAAGCAGAGCCTTAGAGAAAGACCAACAGGTCCACCCAGGGTTTTGTATGGTGGATAGTGGTACAGTACAAAACAAACAAAAAGATGTTAGGGTCTGGAGCCATTTAGGCTGAACAGTTGAATTATTGATGATCATTATCAATGTATGTCACTCTAGCAGTATTTCCTATCTCTGGAAATTTATTATGAAATTCCATATCCACTAAAATAAAAGGTATAAAGAGTACATTTGTTCAAATGGTGTACAAGGTAAGTGTGCATGAGCTCTTAGTAGACCTGAACTCTTGCGGATAAGTAATTATACTAGAATATGTAGACCTCACACTGCTGTGTTGGCTGCTGTGAAGTCTTCTCCATTTTTGGTGTTGTTCTACATGGAAGTTACAATGAAAGTGTGATGTGGACTTCCTCTCAATGTATTCCCATCTTTCCATGCAGCAGTCTCACAGAAATGATTCAGACTCCCTCCATTCCCCACTCCAGACACTCCAGGAGTTTTGAGGGTTTCGTCTCAGTCTCTGTTGAATGCTGTCACCACAGAGTTCTCATGCCCTGCTGTGGCTCTTAGTTTCCAGTTCTGCTGGGAGCCACCCTGCTGAAAGACCCATGAGTGCCTGAGCTCTGAGTCATAGCTGCCTGTAAGCTTGTCAGGTCACCGTTTAAGGTTTACATGCATCCAGAGATGCACTGTTGCTGCTTCTGTCATTGAGCAGCACAACTTAATTCCTCTATCGTTCAATGCATGCTGGCCTTACAGACTTATTAAGCAATCAGATGTTGTAAAAATGACATCTGTGAATCTCCAAGGGGCGATATAAGAAGCTTTGTCCGCATTCTCACACTCACAGCTGTTACGTAAAAACCCTGGCGGATTTTGCTGAACAGACTCGGAGGCGTCCAGTTGTCTACGTGACGATGTGAGAGAGACATGCACAAATGGCTGATTCAGCCCTCGGCCTCTGGCCCACCCATGTGTCCTGCTCATTTTTCAGATTGGTGAGCAAAAATGAAGCAGTTGTTATCTTACGGCCTTTCATTCCGCAGTAAGGCGCAGCTGGGCCCTCTCCTCCTCACGAGCACTAGAGGTTTATAGAGTAAGAAAGCCTCTTTTCCTTGGCTGAACCTTGCATCGAGTCTTCACACTACCACACCAGACATTCAGCCAAGGAAACATGTCGTTACTAAAAGGTGCAGCAGTTGTCTTCTTGTCTCTGGGGCAAAATACTCCACCAGAAGCAGCGGATGGAGGAAAGGGTTTATTTAAGGCTTACATATAGGAGGGAAGTTTTGTCAGAGCGGATAAAGCACGGTGGATCAGCAACCTCCCACGTACTGCTTCTGGTCAGTGTTCTGCCCCCGACGGAAGGTAGCTGCTACGATGTACTTTGATCCTACTTGCCCCTCTGTCCGCTCTTGTCTCACCCTCCCCTACTGCTGCTTCCCCTTCCTATTCTCAAATAGTCCCCTTGTTATTTTCACATTCTTCTGTGAGCAGTTGTAAACAATTTCAGGAAAGTACAGATCCTCCTCAACTTTCAATGGGCTATGGCAAACCCCAAAATAACTTGAAAGCACTGTAAGCTGAAAAAGCATCTGCTTTACCTGACTTCCCACAGCTTTTAGCTAAGTGACCCTGCGCACTGGGGAGAGCCAGCAGCTTACTCCCATGATCACAGCGGCTCCTACCAGTTTCGAGCGTCATGAGACAGCAGGTACCATATATTACTAGCCCAGGCAGCAATGGGTCAAAATGCAAAAGTTTGGGTTCTACTGAATGTTTAAATTATCTCTGCCTCCTGCAATCGAAGACTGACTGTAGCATTTGTGTCAAGATACCTTTGTCTTTCCCTGAGCCCCACAATTATAGACCAGCATTCAACTAACTTCTTACTCCGAAGGCTCCATCTAAATAATAAATAAATTACAATAACCTTTCATATTGACTCCCATTTTTTTTCTTTGAGTCACCTTCAGTTATGATTAAATCCTACACATCTTCACTAATTTTTTTTTTTCTGAACAAAAGCTATAAAGATTGCGATGTGACCTGCTTTCCTGTGCTAATTCGGAACTCTGCCTCCTCTCATCCTATCTTAAGCAATATTGTATTAAACAGGTAAGCATTGGTCACTGCACTAATGTTTCTACTACAAACAATGCCTGATTAAGGGTCTTAATTTGGGCTTTTGATTCAAAATAATTCACTCAACATCATGGTAAATGACACTTGATTTGTTCCTAACACATTTGTTCCTAACTTTAAAGCACATACAAAATTATTTTATACTGTGATGTTAATAATTCAGCCTGGATTGAATGTCTAGCACCCTTCCTTTCCCCTCCCACAGCCCCTTCGGAAAGTAATTCTTTATACTAACCTGACATCATGTTCCAAGATCTACTAGCACGCGAGACTCCCTACTCTAGTCCAGACATCACTTTAAATCTTTGCGTTATGGGACTATAAAGGGACTGCCAGCATGGAGCCATTGCTCTTTATTCTTTATCAATTGTAGCACGCATGTAGGTCCAGATGATAACAGAAATGCATTCAGTCACCTAGAAAAAGGCTGGGCTTCCAAATCATGTGTATTGCTCTGATTGTCCTTGGCTAGTGGGTCTTAACTCTTCAGGAGCGGGCAAACTAGACTTTGGAATACCATTTGGTAAATTGATAAAAGCCTTGCTTTTACAACCTGATAATCCTCTTTAAGAAAAAGGAAACAAGGCTGGGGAGATGACTTAGCATATGTAATGCTTGCCACACAAGTGTGAGTACTGGAGTTCAGATCCCCAGAGCCCACAGACAGCCGGGCACTGTGGTGGGTATGTGTAATATCAGAATTCCTATGGTGAGAAGGAAGGCAGAATTTCCTGGAAGCTGACAGGCCAGCTAGCCTGCCAAATGCAGAGGTGAATAATGAGAGAGCCTGCCTCAAACAAGGGTAAAGCGAGGGACAACACCTGAGGTTGTTTTCTAAGCTCCACACAGGTGCCAGGGCATGCATGTTCCCTCCTCCCAATGCATACATGCAAAGAAAAAAAAAATACAAAGCAGAGAACTCAGGAGCTTTTTTGTCCTTTCCCCCTTCTTAGGCTTCACACGGAATGGGAGGAGGTGGGTCAGCCTTATTTCCCAAAAATCAGTATTGCCATATTTTTCTTATCCCTGGGCTGGTAATAGGAATCTTCTGAACCTCCTTTTCAGATGATTCCAGTTGGGGATCCTGGGACTGCATCTTGATGTAGGGTGCCTCTACAGGATGTTTCTAGGGTTCGACAGGGCATGTAGATTTTTTTGTTGTTGTTCCATTGGGCCTGTGACCCTGGCTAACTGCATAAAAAAAATGGGAGCTGCCTCACTCTGATCTTAGCATCATCACCCTCACAGTAAATCTTCCTCTACTTAGAAGCTCCAACCAACCACTGATGTGAGATGCCTAAAAGTCACAGAGAGGGATCTCTCCACTACCATTTTTTTTTTTTTTTTTACTACTTTCTTCCAGGAAATATTTGTCAGTCTGGGGTTAGTACAGTAAAATACCAGAGGCAGCTAATGTTATAAAGTGGAAAGGCTTAGTTAACTTACAATTTTATAATTTACCCAAGATTGGCCAACCCTGTGAGTCTGGTCTCTGGTGAGAGTAGGACATCATCATGAAAGTGCGTGCAGGGCCAAACAATCACATCTGAAACTGAAGCAGAGAAAGGACTGATGGAAAGAGCCCTTCCATATCTCTAAGGGCATGCCTTTAACAACAGGACTGCCCACCAGGTTCCACCTGCTATAGGCACATAGCAGTTTACAGTAGCAACACCCTGGGGACCAAGCCACTATATGTGGACCTTTGGGGGACACTGCGAATCCAAACCACAGCATCAGGATACATAGATTTGGTGCAATTGAATTACAATTTCCTTGTGACTTATTTGGACATAGAGAGGTTCACATCTGCAGATACAAGAGGAAACAAGAGTCCCTAAGAACAATACTCCTTGAAGGGCCATTGCAGATGTCACTGACACTCGCTTAGAGCAAACGTTCAGCATGTGTTTCCTGAAAGGAGATCCTAGTATGAGGATAATTGAATCTCTCTAATTCCATCTGTTCTCAAGGAGAAGTTACATTCAAATGTCAATGAGAAGGTTATCAAGGCTTTAACTGGGTATTATCACGGGAGCTTGAGTCTTTCTCTCTCCGTATGAGCTTTGCATTGGAACATCCCCCACGGCACCCTAATTCATCCAACCTCTGAAGCCGTCACTCCATCCACTAGAAGAGCTTTCTGTGTGCGCGTATTCTTACTAAGATGGACTGTATTCTACATCAAGTGTCTGTCATGCTTGCAAAATTTTTCCAGCCCTTAGTGCAAATCCTTATAATGTTTTTAGGTTTTATTTTGTTAATTTTTTTTTTTTGCCATTTATTGCCTTAATACTTTGACTTCTTTGGTTCAAGCTGTTATTTTATTTGTGCTTGGTTTTGTTCTTTCCCTCTATAGTTCAAACCTGCCATGCCATTTCTGTTCTCCCCCTCTTTCCTCCTGCTCTTGGTATTTGCCTGGGGCTGTACCTATTATGGTGACTTTCTCGGGTTTTTCTTCTGACCATTTTCATCCTTAAATAGCAGGAAGAGACAGGCTCACTTAGCAATAGAACATCTTTCTCAGAGGTTCTTTGCCCACTAGTCCCTGACTTCACCCTTTCACAGTGGTTCTCATTTACTTTAAAGCACTTTCAGCCACTGATACTCGACTTTGAGGCAGATAGAAATGCCATCTTGAAAATGTTTTCGAAATCTTTTACCGGTCATGTAACTCTTTTCAAATATGCACCAAACGAGAAGGCCTAGAAACACATAGCTGGTCAATAGGGAAGAGTTCCAATGGAGCTGTTTTGCTCTCTGCTCAACTCACTGTCACTCCACTCTTACCAGGAACATAGACATGAATGGATATTGATTTGCTATTCCAACCTAGAAGAATCCAGAGTCACTAGGGGAGGAAGATTCTTATTGATCGTTGGAAAAATAAACTGTGCACAATGTGTCTTTCTCTTCCATTCTCCACCCACATAATTCATAGCCTGTCTTCTGTGTGAGATGTGTATTAAGTACTGGAAACAAGATTATTATGTGAAATTAATAGTAATCTTCTACTTCACAAGGGAAATGCTAATGGTCTGGAATATTCACTGGCAGTGGCCTGTGGTGGCTATGGTGCTATGTGCTGCTTGGCAGCATGACATCTCTGACCTGTTAAAGTGTAATTGAGTTGTGAAACTGATAAACACTCAATTATACCAATCGATTAACACATTGAATAAGTAGCAATTTGAAAAGTTGAAATTATTATTTTATTCTACCTCACTTTTCCATACTGTTTTTTGAGTACCAATAATGCATTAATTATGTTTTTAAGGAAGTCAGTTGGTATGTTTATAGTGACAGGTTTGAAATGTAATTCATCTTTTGCACACATCTAATTATTTCTCTTGGAAAAGGCTCATAAAATTACCAACCTACCAGAGGGAAAGCCTTGACTTCAGAAAATCTGCATACCTTAGTGTTTTTCAGATATTTTTTCTTAATTGAATGAAATAAAAAGCAAAGTTCAGGCATTCTACAATAAACTTTATATTTCTTCAGGCTGAAATGTGATTAGAATAAAATTAAGTCTTCATACAAAGTTAATTTTTCTCCAAAATTTTGGAACATTATCTTAAACTTCAAGAAAAATGTGGATAGTGCCAAGTATACCTCCTCCCAGAGAATTACCACGAAGGTGAAGTAGAGTCTAAACCGGGTTATGTTTCTGGGATACAGTGAAGATTCAGTATGAACCAGTCAGAGGTTATGTCAGGAAGCTATGAGGAATGAATTTCAATTTATTGTTAACTGATAAGTAGGATTCAGGTCACAGCAGTATACTATGGATTAGTTCAGAGGTTGTCACTCTATTTAGTTCTGAATGACTACATCAGAGTGAAGTGGGAAAATGAGAAGAAAGGAAGGAACAACAATAGGAGGTTTGGACAGAGGTATAAACCATTGGCTTGGAGGAAGGGAGAGCAAGGGAAGGAGTAGTTAGTTGTACAGATGATATTAGAGTAAGCTTAGTGCCAAGAATTGATGCCAATTTTTAATATACCTGTGTAAGTTCGGCTAACTTTTGTTACTGCTTACTTTGTTGTACTTAGCATTTCCTACAGATTGCAAAAAGTTTTGTCATATTCACAGTGTCTGACTTAATCCCAGGCAGAGGTGAGGAGATAACGGAATTCACCTATAGGATGCTGAGCACAGCTGTGAGTGGGGATGAAGACGATGCTCTTACTTCCTGATTCAGCATCAGAATTACCACAGACACTTCTACCAAGGGTTTCTGCATGTGCTGTACTCATGAGAGATCCTTCTGGCCAATGACAACTGGAGACAACAACCTGTCTTAGCACAATGGAGCTGATATTAAGTGAACCTCCTAAGAACTCAGTAATGGCATGGAGATTTCACGTTTCCTCCATGTTACTGAGCAGTGAGAAGAGACAATGAAACCTTTTAACTGAAGAAGCAGTTCAAAGCAATTAGGGCTGAACCAGGGCAAAAATGAGAAGTGTACAAATGCAAACAATCTTCTCAAGCATCCTTTGTCACTTTCTGTCACGATGACATGCCCTATTTCCAGCATAAACTCAGCCATATGTGTCCTTTCCTTCCGCACTGTAGAAGTCTTGTATTCCAAGATAAAGCTTGGAATTTTTATGATGATAAAGAGCAAAGCAGTAATCCAAAAGCAATCATCAAATGCAATGTGGCCACTTATGATCTCTCATGATGGGTGGGCATAGCAATAAATGCAATTGCTTCGCATGGACACCAGGTAAGACCATAGAATTGTTCTAAAAATTGGTGTTCCAGGTTGCCACAAACAACTAAATAAAGTGAAGGAACAACTTGAAATTTACTTAAAATTTAAGATCAATGTCATAAAACTCAAACAGCCACTTTAAGTATGAATCAAGGTATGTGAATATAGAGGGATGAAAGGAATGGTACTGGGAGATGATAGTCAAGATAATTATAAATATAATCCTATTAAATATGACCCTCTAATAATACGGGAGAAAGCAATAGTTAATGACCAAATTCATAGAAAGAGCAAGATTAAACTCACATAGCTAGTAATACAAAATCTAGAGCTCACATTCAGAATCCTCAGTGTGGATTGTTGAGCAAAGACCAAGGCACTGTCCAGAACTTGTAGCTGTTTGTAGAAAGGATGGCTATCATTGTCTTCATACATGATGTATCATGCACTTCTTCTCTTTAAGAAACAAAGCAGAAATTATGGATCCAAATTGCCATCTCCCTTTTAAAGTAGCTGCCCTGAAAGAATACACATTTATTCCAACAGCACTTCCCTTGCTTAAAATACTTTAGAACTCCTCTTGAAATTGCTTTCGGAGCCTGAAGCTAATTTTTTTGACTATCCTCCATAGTGACAAATCTCCACCCTTTGACAGGGGATTTGACTCTTTTAGAATCTGCCAAAAGTGAAGACTAGTGAGTAAAATAGTTGGCTCAATTGGATTATACTGTTTGGGCTTTGGAAATAAGGTGAGCTGCAAAATCATCAGCCTAGTTGCCTCGTGGAGCTCATAAACCAGGATGGCACCCTGCAGTGCAATTTGTTTTACTAAAGCAAGCAAGTAAAGACAAGGGGGACTAACATGTGGTATGTATCTTAACACATTTGCTACATTCTATTCTTCTTAAGTTAGTAATTGGGGGAGCAAATGTGTAGTGACATGAATCATAGAAATAATAGAATGTAGGAGTGACAAGATCTTGTGTTATAAGTGGCATGGGTAAACTTTACTGATTCTCATTCTTTCCACATGAAAACCATCCTTACCTTCTCCCGTGTCCCCATAACACTCATCAATTACAGCATCAGCGTCTCTGCACTGCATCAGGACTAAATTGGGATGTATATTCTTCATTCCATGATTAGAGTTTCTTAGATACAGTCAGGGTTGCTTTATGTCTATGAACTTGTGAAACCCCAAAGACAAGCTATCTGGCTACCACACACCCAACAAACAATGGCAAAGAAGTCATACGGTAGCAAAAGAAACCATTCTTGTTCTAAAAAGGAGAAAGTGATAAAAAGAATGCAGCCTGCATTGTCCTTCTGTCCATTGACATCTATGCTGGTATTTTTAATTTGGACTTTGTTGTTGTGGTTGATGATGATGTTTGACCTCGTCTCATGTAATCTAGGCTGGCCTCTAAACCACTATGTAGCCAAGAATGATCTTGAACTGCTAATCTTCCTGCCTCCACCTCCTAAGTGCTGAGATTACAGGTGCATACTATCTGGTCAAGCCATGACAAAGGTTTTTCTAATATAGTTTCACAAAACCTCTGTGAATCTGCCTGGTGATCCAGCTACGATACACAAGCCACACCTATTCATCTCCTTATAAAAAAATCTTTGTCTCTTTTGTGCTTCTACTGAGAACCTGAATAATAACGCATTCATACTTCCTGAAGGTCCCATTTAATTAAGAAGATCTATGGGACACAATCTCAATCTCTTTGAGAGTCTTTGGAGTAAATGGATAAAACTTTGATTCTTTTCTTTTTAAATCCATTTAAAAGGATTATATAGTCAAATAATTAACACGCCTAATTTAGGTATCCCAAGGCTAGGTACTTCATCTGTAGTATGGCACAGCTAGTAGCAAGGAAAAAGATATGTATTTTAAAAGGTATGTAATCCTCCACTGCATTGCTCTGGCCTTGCTCCCGAATGTGAGAGATTCTGCAACTGTGATCATCTTGAGGCTGTACAGGTCACATTTATCCTACCACCGCTAAGCACGCCGACCTGCATACCACAAGGCTAGCTGCATCTGAAACCACTGCCCAGATTGACCTATCCTGTGTCTCACTCACATCTGGCATTGTGGCATCTCAAGCTGCGACTTCAGCTGTGCCATAGCCCAAAGAAGTAACAGCTCTGTGCTTTCTAGTGGTGAGGAAGAGATGTGAGAACACCATCACTTATCCTTCACTTTGAAGAGGCTGTCCAAGAATGTCTCAGACCAGTGAACTAATAACTGACAGAGTTGGTCCTCAAACTACCACAGTATTTCTCTCAGTCTCTAGAGCAGGGCTTCTTAATCTTTTTATACCGGTGACCTTTGTTCAAGTAAATAGGTACATACAATAGGTGTATGAATCAAACATTTACTGGTACTAAATCATAAAGAAATCTATTTTAAAGTAACTCCCTTGTATACAAATATTTTACTGTTTATTAAAGACAAAAGCAAGTTAATTACAGATGATATGGATGTGCTTGTTTATTTTCATATAAAGTAATCTTGGTTACTCCACACTTACAATTTAGAACATCCTTAATATTTTTCTTAATTATTTATATTTTTATTTCATAAAATAGTCATTTCACATAAGTAAAACATGGCAGGCGTATATGTTTGGGGCCATTTCACAAATTGTTGGAAATTCCTAATTCTAAACCAAGATTCATTTAATAGTTTTTTTATGAAACTCAAGTGAGTCAGCAGCTCAAAGAGAAATTTTTATAATCAAACACTCTAACATGATACAATCCAAAGATACACTAATGTGATACTTACCTACAGAAGAATGATGGTAACAGTATATTAAAAGTCTTTTCTGAAAAAAAATTTTTTTTTTTTTTTTGTTTTTTGAGGTAGGGTCTCACTCTAGCCCAGGCTGGCCTGGAATTCATTATGGAGTCTCAGGGTGGCCTCGAACTCATGGCGATCCTCCTACCTCTGCCTCCCAAGTGCTGGGATTAAGGTGTGTGCCGCCACGCCCGGCTTGTCTTTTCTGAAATTTAAACGATTATATTTTTATAAAAGCCAAAAATTTTGTGTGAACAGTAGGAATAGAAGCCATCGCTCATTGCATCCACGTCAGGCAGTGTTTGCGAGCGTTGCAGGCTGTGAGAGCAGGGAGAGGCGTACCTGCTCTGTGCTCAGAATCAGGGGCGTCACCGAGTACCCCACGGGCAAGTGCTACTAGAAACACCTCAGATTTACTTTGTGTTTGGTTCTTAACGTTTGGGCCGTTTTGCTTTCAGAAACCTTTACTGAGTCCAGATTTCTCATGACACTACCCCCAGCAGTCAAGCTATCCGGTCCCAGATGAGGTTGCAATCTACAGTGTGAGAAGCTGGGACCTAGAGTGAGTGTCTTTTTTTTTTTTTTTTTAAATCTTTTTGTCAGTAGTGATTGAATCCGAGGCCTTGCAAATTCTAAGCATGTCTCCCACCACTCAGTTACAACCCTAACACCAAGGGGAATGTGCCTTACTAGGCTGCTAGTGTAATTACCTTGCTACATTTTGATCATCTGGTTCAATTAATATGTGTCATAAACATGGTGTACTAATGTGGGGTTTGGTACATGTCTGAATTACCCAAGTCTACCCAGGAAATATGCCACGGAGTGTAACTATCAGCCTAATAGCTAGAGATACAGGTCAATGAGAGAGCACTTACACAGTACATAAAGCCCTAGGGTTGCTTCTCAATATCCCCTCCCCCAAAATAAAAAAAAATACATTAGCCTGGTACTAGAACAAGATCATAAAAGTGGGTTTCACATGAATACAAGCTGCTTCTGAACCTCTTTTCCGACAAAGATCTTTTTAAAGGATAAGTTTTCAAGATAGATGACTATGTTCCATGTACCTGGAGTCAGTTAACCTAATCTACTGTAACGGAGTTCTCAAATTACAGTTGCAGTCCTTGCCACTACATGGGCTGCTTGGCTGGATTTGTAGTTGTCTGCTTTGATCTTACTAGTGCATCTGTGTTATTATACTAGCTGAACTAGTGAGTTAAGTGGAGGTCACAGCCACAGGTTCTGCATCTTTTGGTCTTCTACTATTCCCCTTTAGATACAGTATGTAAAGGCAAGGAAACTTCAAAAACTGGAGTAACACTATCAACTGGTCCATGTAACTGGCATTGATATCACGATTTACTTAACAGTAACACAGTATGTACTCTTTTCAAGTACAAATGGCACATTCATCAAGATGTCCCATAAACTGATCCCTAGACAAATTTTTATTAAATTCAGGGTTAAAATTGTATAAACATGTTTGCTGAGTACATCAGAATCAAATCAGAAATCAAGAGTCAAAATGCATCTGAAAATCCTCACGTATTTGGAGATTAATGAACCTCCAGATATCCTATGAGTCATAGAAGAAATGACACAATGAGCTATAACATACTTTGAACTCAATGAAAATGACAAAAATATATGTAGAGTTAAGGTATGTCATGTTGTTGAAGGTCAGGCTGAGGTCTAGAGACAGAGTAGATCAATACCTTTATCCAGTCTTCCAGGTTCTTGTTACCATCAGGAAACGAATAATAGAAATGAGACAAACTAAGGAATTGGGAAGTTTTATTACAGGGCATAAGTACACATTCAAGAAGAGGGGCATGTTTTTCAAGGGTCACACTGTTGAGATTTGGACAGAACATGTTTTTGTAAGCAGCAAGAAACTTTGTTAAAGCAGACATGGTGGCACACACCTTTAATCCCAGTACTCGGGATGCAGAGGGGTGCCGTGAGTTCGAGGCCACCCTGAGACTACATAGTGACTTCCAGATCAGCCTTGGATAGAGAGACCCTACCTAAAAAAAAAAAAAAAAAAAAAAAAAAAAAAAAAAAAAGAGCCAGGCATGGTGGCGCACACCTTTAATTCCAGCACTTGGGAGGCAGAGGTAGGAGGATCGCTGTGAGTTTGAGGCCACCCTGAGACTCCATAGTGAATTCCAGGTCAGCCTGGGCTAGAGTGAAACCCTACCTCAAAATATCAAAAAAAAAGGAAACTTTAAGGGAAAAGCATTAATAAAAATATACTTCCAAAGAGACAGCAAGCCCCTTGAGAGGGAAGTACTCAATGGCAATGACAGCACATTTTTCTCAGAAAACTTAAACTGAGGTGAGACAGATAAGCATAGAAAAATAGTTTATCAACCCATGACACTGCTTGACTTGTGCAGCAAGCTTATTCTTTTTCTAACAATGTACATCATGAACTGTTTGCCACCCTAGGATTCCTATCTGTACTGAGTTTTACTTACACTACACTCCAAACAATGAAATAGGTTTCTCTTCCTCTAGAGACCATTATTTGTGATCATCTATTCAAATATGTTCTTAGATATATCCAGGATGGAAATGGCAGGGGGCATCTTGGCTAAACTGGTTTTGGCTGCATGTAAAATAAGACAAACTTTGTCACTTAAGTGGACTTTCAAGGAAAGCCTCTATTGACCATTATAGGCCTATTCATATATATGAATAAAAAGGGACGTGGGTAGTATAGAGAATGGTCATATAACCCAAACCTGTCAACCAAACCAGAGTACTACCCAAAATATGCTCTGGCAACCAACCTCTCCTTCTCATGGAATCCTTAAAAAGTAGCATGATGTGCTTGGGCTGCAAGATCACTGAGAAATCTTGTTGGAGCTGAGCTGAAAACCTTCTCCCTATAGACCAACTGATAGAAAGCTAGAAAAAGTTATGCTGCATGCAGCTCTATTGGAGAGACAAGTCATGAGTGAAGATAAACAACAGTGGAGACTGCAAACTGTCAGTTTGGCCAGCCAGGTCAAATGAGCCAACAGGTATAATAGTGGCATGTCTGTTATGGGGGAAACCAACTGCTCTCTAATTGGACTGGAAGTCCACTCCACAGGAAGGAACACATGCCTGATACTGAAAACCCATGACAAGGGAAGTATAAGTCCTAGTGGTGTAATGTGCTCTCTTGTCTGGAAAAATGCCTATATTATGCTCACCAAACTGCAGTAAGCACTTCTCTTAATGTTCCTACACATATATTAATGCTATGCTCACTTGTGGTTATAGAAGTTTCTCTTTTCAGATGGCAGCAACCTCTGGGATGACTCAAAAGGCATCATAGGGCCAAGAAGAAAGGACCAACGTGTTTTTAGCACTGAAGCATCTCTATTACACCTTCCAAGACTCAGTATCTATTGCAGAAGAGGTGGCGGAAAGAATGTCTATGGTGGAAGGGGTAGCGGAAAGAATGTAAGAGCCAAAGGAAGCGTAGGGCTGCTTACAATGCACTCTTCCAGACACAAAATGGCCTGGATATCCATGACCTGAGAGTGCCTGGCACTACCTACACAAGACCCTTATAATAGGAGGAAAAGATACTTACATCAAAAAAAAAAAAAAAATAGAGGGGCTGTGAAAATGGCTTAGCAGTTAAGGTGTTTGCCTGTGAAGCCTAAGGGCCATGGTTCAATTCCACAGGATCCATGTAAGCCAGATGCACAAGGGAGCGCATGCATCTAGATTTGGTTTGACATGGCTGGAGGCCCTGGCATGCCCACTCTCTCTCTCTCTCTCAAATAAATAAATAAATAATACATCAAAACAAAAAAGAGACAAATTGAGAGGGAGAGGGATGTGATGGGGAGTGGAGTTATGAAGGGGAAAGTCAGAGGGGAGGGAATTATCATGGTTTACTGTCTATAATTATGAAAGTTGTCAATATTGTTTTTAAAGTAGCATGATGCCATAACCAGGGCCCTGAGTGCTTTTCTGCTCAGGTGGCCCACTGCCCCTCTTATCAGTGGACTATCACTGTGCTTTTGATAAAGTTCCTTGCTGCTTTTCCTTTTATGAACATCTTTCCCAGTTCTTTGAATAAAGTACAAAGAACCTGGGAACATCCAGAGTCCACCAGTAACAGAGGGGTTATTCATGAGAAGGGGGAAGAGGAAGGATTCCAAGAATGGATGGATATTTTCCAGGAAGAAAGGACTCTCTCCTTTTCTGTTCTTTCTACCGTGTTGTGAGATGCTACATGGCAGCAGGTCTGTGACAGAAGCAGGCAACTTTGCAAAGATAATGACATGGAGATACCATTTTAATGAAACAAAGGACAAACAAAAGTCATCAGTCTGCCTGGAGGTCTCAGGCTGATAGGAATGTCTTGTGTCTTTACTGTTCGAATAATCATGGGATGACCTGCTCCAGCACAGCTCTGCAGTGACGTCATTCTCCATGCACTGGGTCTCTAGCTTATCCTCTGCCTACTCACCTGACCTCACTTAGAATGAAATGTGAGCCATAAATGCTTACAATGGGTAAGAACAAACACCTAACATTAATAATGTAAGTAGTAACCTTAAGGAGAGGGCAAATTAAATCTAAAATAAGGAGAAGGAAAGAAACATACCAGTGCCAACACACACACGTGAACACATGCACGCATGCACACACATACCAGCTCTCTTTCTGTCACTCACACGCGCCAGGTCTCACCTCAAAGGGAATAAAATATAGTTTACTCTGGATTCAAATAATTCTGGAGCACGGATTCAGGTTGCTTCAAATACCATATTCCAATGTTTCATCAAGTTTTCATAGCAACATTAAAAGAAAACCATAATTTTTTTCCAAGATATATAGGTGGAAACATAAGGTAGGCAGATTACATCAAAACAGGAAAATGTCTCTTTTAGTCCTCAGATATTTTCTGATGGTGTTCAAAGCTTTTGGGTTGGTGGTAGGTGGGTGGTCTGTCTGTAATTTCAAAAGGATTTACCTAGTAATGGAGAGGATATTAGGTTGCACATAGAGGTGGGCACTCAATAGCTACTTAGTAGCTAACTATGTTGCAAGAAAATTTGGCTCCCAACCTGTAACATTTCAGCTCTCTGATCACAGAGGTTTAAACAAGTCAATAAGTCTTATAGAATAGTTAACACACGTGTGGCTTTTGGGGGGGGGGAGATCTCCATTCATCCTAGGCATGGCGTCACATGCTTATCATGCTGGCCTCGTAAGGAGAAGGATGTAGCCTGGGTGAATTCAAGTCTAGTTTGAGCTACAGTCAGACTCAGTAAATAAAAGGTAAAATAGTAGGAAAGAAATAATAAAGATAGGAATGCAAAAAATAGTGAACTAGAAAACTGATAGTCATAGAGAAAATTAAGGAATCTCAGTTCTTTGAACTACACAAAACTAAAGACTAAAATAGTTAGTCCATTAGGAACCTTACATTGGTGTTGCAGTCAGGTTCGCATTGCTGGCAGAAATCACCAAGAACAGCTTGTGGGAAAAAAGGAGTTATTTTGTCTTATAGGCTCAAGGAGAAGCTCCATGATGGCAGAGGAAATTGATGACATGAGCAGAGGGTGGACATCACCTCCTGGCCAACATCAGGTGTACAACAGTAGCAGGAGAGTGTGCCAAATACTAGCAAGGGGAAACTGGCTCTAATACCCATAAGCCCACCCCCAACAATACACTGCCCCCAGGAGGTGTTAATTCCCAAATCTCCATCAGCTGAAAACCTAGCATTCAGAACACCTAAATTTATGGGGGACACCTGAATCAAACCACCACAACTGGAATACTAGTAGATAAGATTTAACCCCAATTAAAGGGGGTAGATGGACCAGACCAATATGCCTAGTAGAAGGTGGAGAAAGCTTAATCCTAAAATCACAGACTCTGGCTTGTGAACCCCAGGACCAGACTTGGGTTACTCCCCACAGTGAGTAGTTGGCCAGGGAGACCCCTGAGGTTCCCCCAAAATGTAGACCATTGCCAAACACTTGGTTACCCAACAAAGCTGAAAGGTAAGTCTCTATTGTTGAAGACACCACAGGCTGCCATCTTAAGACACCAAAAGACCATGTGCGAACCAAGAGGAAAGCCAGTCCTCCACTGGAAAACCCTCGTGGTGTTGGAAAGTTCTATGGGAGCTACTATGTGACAATGGTCACCAACACCATGGATAAGCAGGACACCCTGCACACTACACAACCCACCAGATGAACAACAAGCCCACACTTGTGCAATAGTGGTACACAGCCTCTGTGAGTAACCAACTGTCTTCTGATTAGACATGAGGCCTGCTCAGTACAAGAGAGCTCACAATTGGTACTGGGAACCATGTCAGCACTAGCAGGAAACTCACAAGCCCCCATTGGTCTATGGACAAGTTAAGTGGGATTCCTCATCAAAGTGTGTCTCAAAATCATATGCATATCTTCCTTAATCAAAGCCACTCTCACCTTTGGATGGAGAATCAGCATTATTTTACAGATGACAAAGAATACTGGCAATATCCAAGATCCATCAGTTCGACAAATATACATATATATATATATATATATATATATATATATATATATATATGTATATATATGGCCAACTACTCATCACAGGATGTTCCACTTCTATCACATTCACCAGAATCTGGAAGAAACTGCAGAGGAAGCAATGATGAGTATTGTTCCCAATGCTAGCCTGACAACTACCTTCAGGGAAATAGCAACAAACACAAAGGTGAACTGAAACACATTGTAGCAGAAATTACATAGGCTACAGTGAGCTCACCACTAAAAATAAACAGGTAACCTACCTGCCAAGGCTCATGGACTGTTATGGAAGAGGTGGTGGGAAGATTGTAAGGGCCACAGGGTGGGTAGAAATATCCTAAGGCATAGACCCCACCAAAATAAAAAACAGAGGCCCTAATTATCCCATAGTAAACATCAAGGTCCCTACTAAGGAGGGCCCTCAGGGATCAGGGATGAGGGGATACAAGACTATAACCTATGTAAAAAAATTATATATATATACATATACATACATATATATCCCTGTTGAATCCATGGAAGCCAGATAGCTTGGTATACACAGAGCTGAACAAGAGACCCCTGACTCAAACAAGGTGGATAAACACTCAAGGTTGTCCTGTGATCACACACATGCAGTGGCATGCACATGTCCACACACAAACATCATACACACTAAATACAAAGATTTTTTTCTCTTTTTATCATTATCATTATTACCATTAACAACATATTTTGTATCGTTACATCATGTGATGGTACTCTTTTTTCCTTCATCTGTGCCCCCATTCCACTAGGGACCCTCCTCAGTGGGGTTGCAGGCAATCCCTATTGGAGTTGTGAGTGAGTTTTTCACTGTAGGAGTGGCAGTCAATTATTTTTAGGGAGAGAGAATGCCTCTGGGTATGATGTCTCAACATGTGGCTCTTACAATCTTTCCTCCCTCTCTTCTGCAAACTTCCTCGAGCTGTGATTGGTGAGTTTTAAGTCTACTTCAGTGATGAGCTCTTAGGAGCCTCTGGACCTCTGCTTTGGTAGGTGTTGAGTATCCTCGGGGTCTATCTCCCACACCCTGGTTCTGATTATCAGGTTCAGCATGGAAGCAGCACTCTTGCTCATCTCAATTCTTCTGTGGTTTCAGCTGTGGCTTGGCTGAAGTGTGAGGGATAATTTATCTCCTAGGGGCTCACTATCTTCTGAAAAAGAAGAACAGATTCTCCAACAGAATGAAGTCAGCATAGCTTAAATGGGATAAGCATTATTAATTTAGGAACAATTTGATGCCTGTAATCCGTCTTCTAGCCAAAAATGAGTGAGAGCCTGACACTGGAGAATCCAATCTTTGTATTCCATAGGATTCTGATCTTGTTCCCAATTCCGGATGGACTGGAAAGATGGCTTAGTTGAGAAAGAACTTTCTACACAAATATGTGAGGACCTGAGTCTGGATCCCCAACACCCATGTAAATTCTGGATGGGCATGGTGGGCCATCAGTGGCAATCTGTGGTAGTTTGAATCTATGTCCCCCAATAGAGTCAAGTGTTATTAAAATTGAGTTTGCAGCTTCTGCCCCTAGCAGGCAGACTGGTGCCTCAGAATGGAAGGGGAGGGGTGTGTCACTGGGGGTGGATCTGAATTCTTGTCTAAGGTATACAGTGCTTGAGCTCTACCTGGGTTGGCTGCTGTTTGCTGAGGTCTTTGCACTTGTTGATGGTGGTTTCCTGTCTGTGAGGATCTGTGAAAGGGGGGCAGCTTCTTCCTCTGTTAGGGAACTTGCCCTGCATCTGCAAGCCTGAAATAAATTCTATTCCTCCCTGTTTCTTGTTCTCAAGCTTAATATTTTCAGCCTTGATATTTTGATTGTGTATTTTGTTTTGCATGACTGTTTTATGCATTATAGCATGTTTTGTAATATTTTAGGTCTCCCACTGGATGTGAGCACAGCCCTAGTTGTGACGGAAAAAACAAACAAACATGTGTCAGACATGGATAATTGTCTCCAGAAAGCAGCTCTCATTCACTGAGTAGAACTAATTTATAGAAGTCCTAGTGAGTTGTTATAAGGAAGGCAACCACAGCAAACAATGGTACACTGTACATTCCAAAAGGTTAGAAGAAAGAATTTTGAAAGGCTTCGCCATAGAGAAATGATAATTGCTTGAGAATATGAATTTGCTTAACCTGATTTAAATGTACTATACATATATATTAACATATCTGAAGTCACCCCCATTGATATATACAATTGTTTTATGTGCAAGTTAAAAATAAATTTAATTAAAAACAAAAAGGGGAAGCAAGGCAAATGACAATTATCAACATCAAAAATGAAAGTGGGTCACAACTTTAGTACTTAATAAAAACATTATCTGGTTACTTGTATAGGTAGCCTGACACTACCTACACAAGATCTTCATATAGGAGGAAAACATGATGACATCAAAATAAAAGAGTCTAATTGAAACGGGGAGGGAGTCTGATGGAGGCTAGATTTGAGAGGGGGAGAGAGAATAGATGTGGGAGAGGGAATTATAATCATTTATTGTCTTTAATTATGGAAGCTGTCAATAAAACATTAGAAAAATTAAGAAGCATTTGAGTCAGTTTCTTAATATGTTGTTGTGACATGGTTCAGATAAACATACCTATGACCAAAATCTTAATATCCTATTTTACCTATCTACTTAAGCCTAATAGTATAAGATTTAACAGCCATGTCATTTTGTTTTTGAATAAACTACCTTCATAATTCAAATGTAAAACTGAAGAAGACAGAAAGTGGGTTTTCTCTCTCTTGTGAAGAGTTTTTGAGTAGTTATCTGCAGAACAGTGCAATTTTCTGTTTCCTCATAATGCCTAACTGTACTCAAATGTTTCCATGCATGTTTCGCTGGTAGTTGCTGTCCCTATAAACTAAAACCATCAAAATTAATATAGTTGCTGATAACTGAATGAATGGCTGTGTTAATAATCTATGGACAAGTTCATAAACTCTAGAAAGGCCAATAGAAATAATGAAATAAATACAAAAAATAGCACTTTTAGGAAGAAACTAACCATGTGTACATTTTTGTACATTTAAAAATTCTATCTTAATAAGTAAGGTAGTCCCTGAAAAATAAGTTGGAGTCAAATGCAGGGACTTTCCTCATGAGTGAAAATAAAACATTTCAATTTACTCAATGTTACCAAGAAGACAAATGACTCTACAAATCAGTCATTTGATAATATAAATGAAACTGAAAGTTCTCTTTCAGGATACTTACTTCCTTTTAATTGAATTAGCTTCCCTTCTCCTCTTTGATGACGTGCTAGTCAGCTTTTCATTAGTGCAACAAAATAATGAGATAATAAACCTTTTCAAAAGGATAGGTTTATAACAAAGCATAAGAAGTTCTGTACTTGTATTGGAAAAAATGGTTTCCCTCCCACTTCCAGAAAACAGCTGTTTTGAACCTAAAACTTCAGTGTCCTTCATGCCATCCAAGATTCCTGTAATTTCTGCAACTTCCTCTTACAAAACTGCCTTTCTTTGATCTCAGTACACACTAGGAAACAGGCACACTTGATTGCCATTACCCCTCTTCACCAGCAATTACCTTCCCCACTTCTCCTGCTCCAGGTACCTTGCACATGTGTGTGACTTCTCCGCCCCCTTGAGGATACCAGTGATCCTGAACTAGCATAAACTACTAACGTGTGAGTTCAAGGAGAGTGAGGAGGACATACACTACTCTGGACAGAAGCATAAGTCGGTTCAGACAACGGATGGTGGTTCCTCCTGGAGTAAGCTGTGGGACCTGGTGCCCACACCAGCTTCAGCATTGATAGGAGGAGCTTTAGCTGTGGAGGTTTCAGGGCTTGCTCCTCTTGTCATTACTTTGGGACAAGTTAGTGTATTCCAACTGAGACATTAATTAATGCTTTTCTCCACATCTCAATGAGGAATAATGCAAGTAGCTGTTCTAATTTTCTTCCCCCTCCCCAGCCAATAGTTTGTTTTAAAAATATTTTACTTTTATTTATTTATGAGAGAGAAAGAAAGGATTGGCACCACAGGACCTCTAGCCTCTGCAAATTAATTCCAGACGCATGAGCCACCATGTGCATCTGGCTTACATGGGTTCTGGGGAATCAAACCTGGGTCCTTAGGCTTAGCAGGCAAGTGCCCTCAACAGTTTAACATAATATTATTCATTAATATTTATCTTTCTTTGATCAGATTATTATATATCTAGTAATGGGGTCTCTGTGGAAAGAATGGAAACAAAATTATCAGATTCAGAACAGTAGAAGCACTGCAGAAGTTATTTCTAACACCTACCCCTCAGCTACCATTTTAAATCAATTAGGTCAGTTGTATTTATGTGTCCACATTCAACTAAGACACATACTACCACCTGGGCAGATTAAGCAGACTTGGTGTGCTGGGTGTACTTTTCAGCCCATCAAGGTGAGGTCAGCTCCCCCAGTGAGTCGCAGCACCGTTCACAATTTAGGTATCATCTAAAAACTGCAAAGAGGGCTGGAGAGATGGCTTAGCAGTTAAGCACTTGCCTGTGAAGCCTAAGAACCCTGGGTTCGAGGCTCGGTTCCCCAGGTCCCACATTAGCCAGATGCACAAGGGGGCGCACGCGTCTGGAGTTCGTTTGCAGAGGCTGGAAGCCCTGGTGCGCCCATTCTCTCTCTCCCCCTCTCTGTCTTTCTCTCTGTGTCTGTTAATAAATTTTAAAAATATTTAAAAAATATAAAAAAAACTGCAAAGAGACATCCTGCAAAAATGATCCTGCTGATGGACACCCAGTGCCACAGGATACCAAGTTTGTCCTAGGCTTTTTTTAAATGACAGATAATAGCATATTTTAGAAAGCTTTGGCATAGAAATAACATTGTCTATGACCTTTCCTAGCTCTACTTAGGGCAATTATGTCTCAACTTCTACAAGAAAATTGATGTAAATCAAAGTTCCCAATCCCATGAAGTTTTCCTAATGTGTCTTAAAGCAATAATATGTGACTTATGCTTTTGCCTCGGAAGCTTAAATATGAATATCATTAGCCAAAAGATTATCTTTTGACTCTGACAGCTACTACCTATCTAAAATCTTATATGGCTTCTATAAGCTTTAATAAAAAAAAAAATTCAGACTTTCCCATGTAGCAGTTAATATTTAATCATTAGGCCGATTCATTTGAAATTTGCAATACTTGATAACTTTGACCTACAAAATGGCAATTTCAGGTGGTTTGACCAAATAACTTTGTATATATTATTTTGTTGCATTTTCCTCTACATTCATGACAAAAAATGTTCAAGAAAAAATCAGTTATTTGTTCCCCCAAGCTTTGTTCCTGTTCCTATGTTCCTCATGTTGATGAGTATGCCATTGAAGACACAGTTGTGCAAGTGAAACTGTTACTTGTGGTTGAGTCTTTAATCATGCTTTTCCTTTACATCCAATTAACAATGATCTCTGTTTGCCCTTAATACATGAGAAAAAAATTTTTTTTTAACATTGTATGCTGGCTCCATCACCACGGCATCTGTCTGGGCTCAATTTTGTAATTCACTACAAATAGGATTATTGAGGGAGCTAAGGTGAGATTACACACAGAGATTGATAAAGGAATGTTTGAACTGACAGAACATTGGGGAGAAGAGAAGGAAGCATGGATGAGCAGAGAGAGAAGTTTGGGGTGGTGTCCCAAGAAAAGTTTCAGGAAGCCTTCAAGGTGTAAAATGACTGAAGAGGACACTCCAAATCGTACCAAGTTGGACAAGGGGGTCTTCCGCATCACTGGATCAGCAAGTTGCTGCAGAAAAGGAGCTCAGTCTCACCGGGAGGTAGCTATCCTCAGTCTGCATAACCTGCAAACCATCTGACAGCTAATGACGAACTGCTGATGGCATCCACAGGTGGGTAAAGAAATCTATATACAGTCTTTGCTACTCCAGTGGGTGAAAACAGCTCTAGAGCTTTCTGATTATTAATGTCAACTGCCCATGTGCACAGAGCGACTCCATTTCTTGTCTATTGGTCCCATAGTATAGGAGTTACATGTTTCCAAGCAAAGTTATGGGTTCTAGGACAATGAGATTTTTGGAAATATTTAAGGCAGAGTTTTCCCTTAGGGAACTAGACTTCCTTCTAGATTCATAAATCCCAGAGTTGAGAACAGAAAATCCTCCACATGTTGGTCAGTGGTAGTGATGGAAAATGGAGTTCTTTTGGCTTCTAATTCATGATTCCCACTCTCTTACAGGTGACAATGTAACTCACTGGTAGAGTTCATGCCTAGCATATGCAAGGTCCAAGGATTAAGCTCCAGTGCTACAAACAAATCCAACTTTGACATCTTAGGGTACTATTTGGTTGAGCTGATAATAGCAACTGTCATCTTCCAGAATCTGTCTAGTTTCTGTAGGGGTTATACTAATGACCTATATGGAAATGTGAATGAGAATATCAACCTTGCATGCTTCAAATCTTAGAGCATCACACTAAGCTATGGTGTTTCTTTGAGACGCAGTATTATTTTGTGATTTACTATATTGGGTGAGGAAAGGAACAGTTTTAGCCCATGTCCATTTCTCCATGTCTTTTAAATTCTTTCTTCCACTGTTTGCTGTGGCAATTCAAGTATTTAATACCACAGTTACTGTGGGTTATCATTTTTTCTGTTTCTATAAAAAACAGATACCCTGGAGTCTTTTCCAAGTATTAAGTTCTATATATTGGAGAGACCTATCAAGTCGAAACAACTTTATATTTCACCCCCTTTAATACAGCACTCTCAGAATCCATTCCTACACGTACTTTGCAACTCCTGCCAATATATCTTTAGCTCAATCTTATATCAAGTTGGGGGTTGTATTAGTTTTCTATTTACCACAAAACAAATTAATACCAAATTTGTGGTGTAGAGCTCTACCCAATTTTAAACTTCACAGAGCATAGCATAGCATATCTTGGCTCTGTGCTTTGGATATCAAAAGTCTGAAATCCAGGTATCTACAAGGTTCACTTTTCATCTGCAGACTAGGGGGGAAATCTGCTTCCAAGCTCATTATGACTATTGGCAGATTTTATTTCTTGATATTGTAGGGCTGAAGTTCCCATTTTCTTGCTGGCTGCTAACCAGCAGCCTGTCTCAGCATCTTGATGCCTTGCCAATCCCTGGCATGTGGCCTCCCTCACCTTTTAAGCTAACAGTCCTTCTGTGTCCCATCCCTCCCCTGACTCAAATCATAGACTCACTCTTTTTCAATCAGCCTGAGAAAACAGTTTTATTTACTTTTTGTGGCCCAGGAGATTGAACCCAGGTCTTTAAGCATGCTAGGCAAGTGCTCTACCACAGAGCTGCATTCTTAACCATTTATTCTGGGACAGGAGATGTTAGTTACTTTGCTTGTTTCTGTGACAATGTATCTGACACAAAATTAACGCAAGGGAGGCAGGACTTATTTGGCTCAAGTTGGAGGGGCTAATCCATCATGGCAAGGAAGTCATGACAGTGAGAGCAGCTCTAGGTGTGGTTGCAGGAGGGCAAAGCAGATGGTAACATTTCACTCCCAGTCAGCAAGCAGAGAGATTGAATACTGATGCTCCACTCTTCAGTCTAGAGCCTCCGTCCATAGCATGGTGCCACTCACATTCAGTGTGGGTCTCTATACCCCAGTTAATGTCTCTGGAGACACCTTCTCAGTCCCAAAGGCTTACCCCCTACTATATTCTAAAATTCCATTAAATTGACAATCAATATTACCCACCACAAGTCCACTCCTTGTTAACTTGACACCCAAACATAACACTTTTAAGTCATAACCTTTCACCTTGATCACTAAAGTCTTGTGTTTATTTCATAATTCAAAATTCATTTTAGTCCATCTGTACATATCTTCCATGTCTCAAAAGTTCAAACATCATTCAAAAGTATACTTTTTCTGGTTTTTTATTTTTTTTTTTTTTGTTTTCAAG
Organism: Jaculus jaculus; assembly: GCF_020740685.1. Classification (NCBI taxonomy): domain Eukaryota; kingdom Metazoa; phylum Chordata; class Mammalia; order Rodentia; family Dipodidae; genus Jaculus; species Jaculus jaculus. The sequence goes on from NC_059105.1 coordinate 25,730,229, forward strand.
GTAGTGTCTCGCTCTAGCCCAGGCTGACCTGGAACTCACTATGTAGTCTCAGGGTGGCCATGAACTCATGACAATCCTCCTACCTCTGCCTCCTGAGTGCTGGGATTAAAGGTGTGCACCACCATGCTCAGCAAAAGTATATGTTTTTGTTAATAGAAGAATCTGTTCTACTTAAGCAATCTTTTGTCTGTCATTCCTGCAAATTAAAAAAAAAACAAAAAACCAAGACACATACTTATACAATGGCATTTCCATTCCAAAAGGGAGGTATGTGTGCGTGGAGGGGACATATCATCAAGAAAATATCAGAGGGCTGGAGAGATGGTTTAGCAGTTAAGCACTTGCCTGTAAAGCCTAAGGACCCTGGTTTGAGGCTTGACTCCCCAGGATCCATGTTAGCCACATGCACAAGGGGGCGCATGCATCTGGAGTTCCTTTGCAGTGGCTGGAGGCCCTGGCACACCCATTCTCTCTCTCTCTCTCTCTCTCTCTCTCTCTGTTGCTCTCAAATAAATAAATAAAAACAATTAAAAATAATTTAAAAAAAGAAAATATCAGACCTAAGTAAGAATGAACTCCAGAAGAGATAACAAAATCCTACAGCTCCCTGTGCAGCATCTGCGGCTCCTGACAGAGCATCTGGGCTTCAACGGCCTTGAGCAACCCCATCCCTCATCTCTACTGCCTACAGCACAAATGGTGTCACTCTTGGGCTGGCTCCACTCCATGCCTGCATCTTTCCTTGGTCCTGAGGTCTCCATTGCAACTTAGACTTCATGATTCTAGCTTGTGCAATGACTTCTCAAGGCCTCCTTGCAAGAATTCCAACCCTGCCACACATGGCCTAGCTTCAGTGGCTTTATGGACCCATGATGCAAGACTCCATGGTTCTGTCACTCTTTAATCTTTTATGCTTGCAAAACCAGTATCATATAGATGTCACTGCCAAGTGCTGCTACCAGCTCAGATGTACCCTTGATCCCCAGTTGCCTTTGAGGCTAATCCTGAGGAAATAGTTCCCTCGGTGGTCATTTATAACCAAGTATCTTTGTAGTGGCATTTTCAATATAGGCTCTCTCCTTTAAAATTACATTGTTACTAGCTGGAGCTTGACCTTGGGATCTTGTTCTCAGAGCACCTTTCTTCTTATCCCAGTGCAGAGAAGAAGGTTGCTTTTTGAATGATGCTAATCTTCTTTAGGACTAACATTTACAGCTGCTATCTGCAGACCAACTTGTCTACAACTTTAAACTTGTTCCTGCTTCTTTCCTCACAAAATTGTACATCTTCATAACTTTCTGCTCCACTATCTACTGTGACTTCCATAGTGTTAGATCAGAGCAGTGAGCAGTAACTATGCCACAGTCTGAATGCTAGCCTGTCTTGAAACGTCCTTTGCCGTATGAATTAGTCCATTACTTTTGAATTCAGCCTCACTCAAGCTCTTAGGACATGGGCAGAATGAAGTGAGATTCTTTGCTAGAATTTAACACAAATGGCCTCTAGCCCAGGCCTCTGAAACTTCATCATTTGGTCCTCTACTTTCCATGTCTCTATTGACATTCTGGTCCTCCAAACTACTGCCAGACTATCTTGTTAAACTCTACTGACAGAACTCTATAGCTCCTTTAGCCACAGATTCAAATTCTTGTACATTTCCACCACAAGCCAGTTCCAAGGTCCTAAAAACCACATGGTGAGGTTTAGAATACCAACAGCTCCATTCCTCAGTACCAATTTCCTGTAACTGTTACACTCTTGTTGCTGTGACAAAAGCACTTAAGTTGGAAGGGTTTGTTTTGGTCCATGGTTAGAGGGCACAACCCATCACAGCATGGAAAGCATAGTGAGAAAAAGTTTGGCTGTGGCAGGAGCAGGAGGCAGCTGGTCAGCTGTGCGCCATTTTTACTCCAGGCATAAGATGACACCATCTTGAATTAAAGAATGCCTTGGGCCCAGTAACAATAGCAACTTTGGAGCAAACAGTACAGTGATAGCCGGGTCTATGATTATGGTAATAGAACTACTGATACTTCTGGTAGAGGAGTCAGAAGACTCTTACCCTCCTCACCCACGTTCTACAGGAAACCCCAGTACACGCATTGGTTCACCAGAGTTGGGGTTGTGTGCAATCATGCTTTAGTTTGTCATCTGAGCCCTATGTGGGATGAATGCATATGCTAGTGTTTGCCTGTTTTCTCCATTTTATTCGGCCTTCAGCCTTAACTCTAGGCTATGGGGTAGTGCTGCCCATATTCAAAGAGAAGCTTCCCTGTGTCCTCTCTGGAAACACCCTCACAGACACCCAGAAGTCTGTCTTCTAGATGATTCTAAATCCTGCCAAGTTGACAATCAAAATTAAACATGAGTTTCCTAAGTTGCCCAGACTGTCTTTGAACTTGTTTGGAAATTTACCAAAATAGGCCATAAACTTATAACCATGCTACCTCAACCTCTCAAGCAGACGGAATTACAGGTCTGCACCACCAGATAACTTTGTTTCTTACTGGCTCATTTGGAAGCAAGAGATGGCCTGTAATTACAACATTTGAGGTACTGAAGCAGGAGGGCTGTCAGAACTTAAAGGCCAGCTAGGGCTACAAAACAAAGAAATAGAAATGAATGATGCTTGACTTCTAACCAGAAAAATTCTCTATAGACTTAAGACCTTAATTATATCTACAATATCTTTCACAGTAATGTTCCTATTGGTGTTTGGTTGAATAACTGGGAGTTGTGTGTTTACTAGAGGCCAGGGATCTTGGAGGCAATTATTACAGGAGCAAATAAGATGAATCCTTATTTCCTTGTATCAGTTGTTATTAGACGTAGGCTGTTGTAGGAATGTAGAATGGCCTTTGGAAAGACAGATCTGTTGAGCTAAAACAATTCTGTGGAAGGTACAAGAACTAATATCTGCCTATCACCTGTACTCCTGGCACTGGAAGGATACATTCTTCCACCCTGTAGCAAGGTCTACATAATTCATCTCCTGCTGGGTGTGGTGGCACATGCCTTTAATCCCAGCACTTGGGAAGCAGAGGTAGGAGGATCACTGTGAGTTCGAGGCCAGCGTGAGACTACATAGTGAATTCCAGGTCAGCCTGGGCTAGAGTGAGATTCACCTCAGAAAAAGAAAAGAAGGGCCAGGGAAAAAAATAAAAGAACTTTCTTCCTCCTCCCTACCTCTTTCTTCTCCCCATAGTTCTCTCATCCACCTTGTTGGGCTAGGTCTTCCTAGCACAGATTAACCTATCTCAGTTTCAGTTTTGCCCTTTTCCGACCCACTCTTCACATGCAAATGGTAGAGCATTCTTCCCATAGACAATGTTGATCATGTCATTCCCCAAACTAAAGCAATTGTCTAGTTAAATTCAGAATATGAGGGCAGTCTAGCCTTATTTATAAAAACATATAAGCAGACCCCCTTTGTGTATATATGTTCTAGTTTATAAACTATCTATATGAACCGCTAGTCTGGTTCATATGACTATACAAGTGTCAAATGGCATTTTATTACTGATAAAGCTTAATTTCTTCCCTTTTTTAAGATGAAAAAATAACCATAAACATCCTACTATTTTCTTATTGACTTCACTCTAGAGACCATTGCTATAGACACTAGATTTGGAAGCAACTTTAAGTTTCACTTGGATAAACAAACCATTTCCATAACTTGCCTGATAGAAAAACCCTGGTGTAACACAATACACCCAGTGGGCTCTGAGAAGGTGTTCTGATCCCTGCGATACAAGACATTAAGATGGAAAGGCTGCCTGAAAACAAGATTGCTTGGGGATTTCTTTATATTGTGATTGTTCACCCTGGTGATTGTGAATGGAATTCAAATCATCTTAAGCAAGCAGAGGAGCTGCTGAATCACCTTGGCTGCAGGTTTGCAAACCTGCAGGAACAATCAGGAGAAAAGGATTGAAACTCACCTGAAATTCTCATTTAAAAACTATAAAAATGAAATTAAAATCTTTTGTTATAATAAATTATGAAATGTTAAAATTTGTAATTTGTAAGACATCACAACCAGAATTAATGAGATCCTTTAGCAGAATCAATGCCTTTCAAGAGAGACTCTTATTAAATTTTACTTATATGTTATAATCATTTTTTTCAAAATTTATTATTTTTGTAGCAAGAAACATTGAACCTTCTTGAAGAACATTTAAGTAATGTAAAAATCTAATGAAATTAATGGTCCAATTTATTGCAATTGTTTCAGTATTTTTCCTTTTGTAAACTAAAGTTATGAGTAAAAATGCATCTCGTTTTAAGTGATCTTATATAATAAAAATATGAGTCCTAAAATAAATTGATCTCTCTACTACTATCAATTCTGCCACATTTCATTGATGAAATTGATACTTTATCTTCAATTGTTTAATTTAAACTGAAATTGAAAGACCAAAGCAACTTAGGCTCTATAATAATACAATTAGCTTATGCTGGTACAGTTTTATATTTTTCAAAGTACTTTTCTCTTATTAAATTTTGCCTCACAACAAATCTAGTTATTATTGTTTCCTTTTTGATATAGAAGGAAAATGAAGCACCAAGATTGTGTGATGTGTTTTTAGTCACACTACTTAATTAGTGATAAAGCTGTGTCTAGAATGCAATGATTCTGTTTCTGACACAGAGAATTCTTCTCTGTGCCATGACTCCTGGTATAGTGATGGAAATTAATCAGGAGCATATCTTCACCAGCTAAATCCTAAACTCTGCAATGAGAAGTTCATGGCCATTCTCAGCTTCTCAAATTCCACAAAAGATTGACATTATTCCCTCTATGTGTCTTTCTCTCTGTGTCTGTAGCTCTCAAGTAAATAAATAAATAAAAAATGAACAAAAATAATTTAAAAAAAAGATTGACATTATAGTCTTTAGATGAACAATATAGGATTGAGAGAATATTAATTCTGTAATCCCAGAACTCAGGAAGCTGAGACAAGAGAATCATGAGTTCAAGGTCAGCATAAACTACATAGTGAAACCCTATTTATTCATTTATTTATTTATTTATGACTGGAGAGAGAGGGGTGGGGGAAAGACAGAGACAATATGTGTTCACCATGGCCTCTTGCTGCTGCCAACAAACACTAGACACATCACTTTGTGTGTATGGCTTTACATGAGCACTGGGGAATTGAACCTGGGGCATCAAGTTTTACAAGTAAGTGCCTTTAACTACTGAGTCGTTTCCCCATCCCCAACCTCCTCATTTTTTTTTTTTTTAAATAATGAAGTCTGATATTCACTATTATTCAGGGCTTTAAACTTCAGATATTTCCTACAACCTCAAACAAGTATCTGGGTATGCAGAACGCTGGGACTTCCAACAGATAGTATTTCAGTTCTGACTATAATAACAAGAAACAAAGTCTCAGCTCACAGACTGCAACTAGTGAGACTGTGTCAATCTGGATTCTAACAAGATGCTATGATTCGATGTCAGAAGAACAATCCCAATTACTTTGATTTGCAGGAGGAATTTACAGTCAGAGTTGTTTATGTAGAAGTTGAGATTTCCTGAGCAAAGAGAATCATATGAGAGATGTTTACAAAAACCACTATAAATAAAGATAATTTGGAAAGAAGAAGAAAGGAAGAAAATTAGCTGCTTTCAGGTCATGAAACCTACAAGAAGGTTGGCATAGGAAAGTTCCCATTCAGACTTGGGAAGCTAGGGTTACTTGTTGATTTAGTCCCCCAGCTTTAGTCCAACTCCCCACAATAAGATTTATTAAAATGTATATAATCATATTATAATTAATAATATTTAATTTATTAATTAATTTAATATATAATTTTTTATATAAAACATAAAATTAAGTCCCTAGAGGATGCACAGAAAACACCTTATGTCCTTGTTAGGTTTCATTCATTAATGTACTGGTGATAGAGGCCCAGCTCCATTAACTAACAGCATACGTAACACACCTGAGAATTAATGTCCACGCTGAGCCAACAGATCACCACACAACATGTGGTTTCAACAATAAACACTTACAGTTCACAGTTGTGGAAGCTGGAAAATCCAAGGACATCTAATTCTGGTGAGAGCCTGACTCCTGGTTTGTGATGACCATCTTCTTACTATGTCTCCACATGTTGGAAATCAGAGTGAACAAACATGTAAGGCCTTTCTAGGAAAGGTATTAATATTCATGAAGAACCTCCTCCCCCAAGGACCAGTGTCCTGATCGTCTTATTAGCAATCAGAGTTTCCAACTTTGGAATTTCGGTGACATATCATATTTGGTGCAGAATGCTTGGTATTCGGAGGAAAACAAAAAAGCGTAGAGGCCTCTATGAACATCAAGATTATATTTGTTTCTGAAGGACAGGTACTTCTGAGTATACCTATGAAGGAAACTGAACCCTGATCCTCCAGAAATTGAGACCTGGAAAAAAGATAGGAGAAAGGCCCTAGGTAATTTGACTTTCTAGACTTAGTGGTCTTTTCACTCTCTCTTCCCTTTGCTGAAGACAGGAAGAAAGGGAGAGAGAGAGAGAGAGAGAGAGAGAGAGAGAGAGAGAGAGAGAGAGAGAGAGGGGGAGAGGGAGGGAGGGACCAAAGGGAAAACTGACATGCCACAATATATTAATTCAAAGACAGTGGGATATAGGGAGGGAAATAGGCACAGAGATAAGAGTCCTGGCTGAGGGATAATTAAAGACCCCACCTAGACTTTGCTCTTATTCTTCCAGCAAGTTCACGTTCCAAGGTGCTTCCTACAAATTAATAAAAATCAGACTATTCACTGTAAGAACCAGGGAAGAATTCTCTGGAGTGTGAGGTGGTTTAGTGTGAGAAAGATGAAGAGGGAAAGAAGTTAAACCATTTCCTATATGCAGATACTTGCTCATCCTAGAATGATCACTTAAGTCCTGAGATAAATGAAACTTGAGAACCACATATAAATCCTGTGTTTTACTTCTGTTCATCCAACCTAAAGGAACAGAGTTGATAAATGATTTGTCAACATGGTAAAAAAGTTTCTCAGGGGAATATATAGCACCTAAAAGAAAAAAAGGATTTTTTTTTTCAGCTCGTTTAGAATTCCTTTTCAGGAAAACATGCAAATTTGTTGTCACCAAATTTTGGGGGCAGGGAACATTAATTTGCTTAATATGAAAGAAGATAATGGGCTTGGGAACTAGAAAAGACAAGTGTCCACAAAGCAGAGGACAACATATGTAGTTGACTGACCTATCACACTGAGAAAAAAGAGAAATTAAAAGGGCATTAAGGGCTTGAGGGATTGCTTAGTGGTTAAGGCATTTGCCTGAAAAGCCAAAGGACCCCAGGTAGATTCCTCAGGACCCTCACTAGCCAGAAACACGAGGAGACGCACACATCTCGAGTTCGTTTGCAGTGGCTGGAGGCCCTGGAGCACCCATTCTTGCTCTGTGTCTCTCTCTCTTTCTCTCTCCCTCTCAAATAAATAAATACATAAAAATAAAATAAAAAGGGTACTAAGTCATGGAATAAGTGGTATATGGAGTCAATTTCTCTGTTCCTATTACAAAATTATTTGTCACTCTCACGTTTCTTATTAATGCCTTCACAGAAGTTTGGGGAGAGGGTTGTGAGGGAGGAGCTCCAAGCAACAACTTATCTGCCAGACCTTTCAGCTACCTTTTGTGAGGGATTATGTTACATGTCAAATTTGCTGGGTATTCCCTGGTAGCTACTGAAATAATGTAGATGTGAATATGCCTTTGAAGATGTTTCTGAAAGATTTTAGCATTTGAATCTATAAGCTGAGTAGATATTCTGCCCTTACCAGTGTTGGATGGTTGTATATGCATGAAGTGGGGAACCTTCAGGCTGAGTAAATATACTGCTTTTATCAATGATGGGTTGGTGTGTATGCATGGGGTGAGGAAAATATAAGACCAGTAGTGAAGTGTTTATGGACAGGAGACCCTGCCTTTGACTCAGAATATAAAACCTTGACAATGGAGTCTGGAATCAGTTCTCATATTCTACTGGAATTACTCCAGATTTGAGAGGAAGATGGTCTGTGGTGGAGAGGCCAGCACTGCCTTTGTAGGGTCCTGAGGAAGGAGTCCTAATGTTCATTATATAAGACCAGAGAACTCACTAGTTGATTATGTTTCCTGGAAGGGTTTGGCAGGTACTCAGCCCTGAAAACTATAAACATTATACTAGTGAGCCATGATGTTGCCATCGTAAAATGAATAGTGACAGATGTCATCTCTTGACCAGAATTGACAGTAGCAAAGACAGCTATAAAATTGAGCTCCCTAGAAATAATTGGGATGATAATATTCTGGAATAACAGAATCCAGGTGTTGTCGCTTTATCATTAGAGATGAAAGTCGACATAATTTTTATTCCAGACATAGAACATACAGTTACCAAGGAAATGGGGCCTACCCTATAGCAATGTGTAGTGTTGGCTCATTGACCAGGGCATTCCTTAGAGTTAAATAAACCACCAATAAAGATTATTTCTGATTTCTTTTTTTATTTATTTATTACAAGCAAAGAGTGAGAATGGGCATTTGCCTTAAGTGGGACCTGGAGAATTGAACCTGGGTCCTTAGGTTTCACAGGCAAGCGCCTTGTCCACTAAGCCATCTCTCTAACACTATTTCTTGATTTTCTATAGACAGAACAATAACAAGGTAGAAATCAAACATTGTTAGCCATCGCAATAGAAAACCATGATGGTGTCTAGATTTGAGCCAATTCTCAGACCCAGGGGTCATTGCTTGAGTAAGAGGAAGTCGCCAAATCCCTTTACAAAGGATCTTGCACACTGCTAAATCTAGTATGTAAAATAAATATTTCACCAATCCTTTATCCAAAGAACCTCAGTTCTTGTAACATATTCAGTGTGCACTGGGGAAGGGTAACATGATCTTGACTGCTGGAAAATAATGTCAAAGTCAGCAACAGCACTGTGGCTATCCAGTTCCAATTAGAGTGGAGATGGCTGAAGGCCAGGAAAAAGCCCACCTCAAAGTGGGCCTAACGAGTCGAAGGCAGTCATACCCCAATTTTAAGTGAAATATTAGATATTCACACTGGCTACTGGAGGCTTTATCCATGCCTTGATATAAATAAGAGCCCCAGTGGTAGATGACATGGACATCTCTGGAAACATTCCTGAGTCAAAAATAGGTCAAAAGTCTCCCTAAATCTCAGTTAAAGTGACAGACATTTCTTAAATTGAAAAAAAAAAAAAGGCATTATGGACATACCATAGTTTCATTTAATTCACTGTTAAGGCCTTTCCAAAACTCAGGTGGCAAATAACCATAGCAGATCCACAGCTAGCATAAAGCTCATCAAGTGGGAACCCTCGGTCATTATGTACCACTAGAACAAGGCAGCCAAGTTGTTGTTGGGTTGGATAATACATATACTTTTTAGATCCTATCAGAAAAGAGTCAAAGCCACTTAGGCTCTACTTCCTCACGGTAGACCTGCCTCAAACTCCTGTCACCCCATCACCCTTGCCATGATGGACTGGAACCTGGAACAGTAAGCTGAAGTAAACCTTCCTCCATTTAACTGATTTCTGTCAGGTATTTTAGCCCAGCAATGAGAAGGTAAATTATATACAAACATTTGCTGATAACGAATCATAAACAATGATTTCTAAAAGCAACTTTTTGATATATGTAAAATTGAATCACTTAGCAAAGATTAAAGCAAATGTGGGGCTGGAGAGACAGCTTAGTGGTTAAGCGCTTGCCTGTGAAGCCTAAGGACCCCAGTTTGAGGCTCGATTCCCCAGGACCCACGTCAGCCAGATGCACAAGGAGGCACATGCGTCTGGAGTTCATTTGCAGTGGCTGGAGGCCCTGGTGTGCCCATTCTCTCTCTCTCTCTCTCTCTGTCTGTTGCTCTCAAATAAATAAGTAAAAGTATCAAAAAAAAATTTTAAAGCAAATGTGTATACTAATGATATGGAAAATATGCTTGTTTACTTTTACATCAGGAATTAAATCTTGGATGAATTTCATATGACAGGACACAGAACCTCCTCAATACTTTTCAGAATTTGATATCTTGGCTTTCTGGTTGTCAGTGCTGAGAATGCTGTTTGGCATAAATATGTAGCACAACATAATAGAACTATAATAGGAGCATTTAATAAATTGTTAGGCATTCTGTCCTAGTCCCAAGTCAGCATTCACTGAACAATATTTTGTGAAGTTCAAGTCAACAACTCACAGAGCAACTTTTAAAATTAAGCATTCTAACACAATACAATCTAAAGATCTATTAAATTGATACAAGCCAAGGGAATGGCAGAGAGAAAATGTTAAAATTCTTTGTTTTTCATAATTAAACCATGATGTCTTTAAAAGCAGGAACTTTTTTTATTTCTGTTGCACACAGGCTTATGCATTGAAGTTTGTATCTTTAAAAAAAAAAGATTTGGGAACAGAACTGTGTTTTGATGTTAACAAATTGTACAAACATGAGACTTAATAAATGAGAGCAGATGCTGCCATGATGGAACAGCTATTAGAATGCTGCAAATACTCCATATCCCATAAACAGGCAACTTTCTATGTCCAGTAAAGACACTGAATTTCACAACATAAGATAAGCTCATATATGATGCAAAAGTTGCAGGCAGCACTCCGTGGCACTGTGTGACATGATGCCATGCATAGTGTGAAGTGTGAAAAAATCATGTGGCCAGAAGCAAGGCTGAAGTAAAGCAGGGTAATGCAACAGGGGTGCTGCCAAAACACTCTGCACTCATTATATATTTGCTTTTGAAGTTTTGGTCATTGTACATTCAGATACCTTTTGCTGTCATCAAATTCCTTGTGAGCCCACATTTAGTGAGGGGAACCCATGCGCTATTATATTCCACAGTTTAAGAAGCTGGACCAGGGATAGAGAGATGGCTTAGCTGTTAAGCGCTTGCCTGTGAAGCCTAAGGACCTCGGTTCAAGGCTCCATTCCCCAGGACCCACGTTAGCCAGTTGCACAAGGGGCGCACGCATCTGGAGTTCTTTTGCAGTTGCTGGAGGTACTGGTGTGCCCATTCTCTCTCTCTCTCTCCCTCTGCCTCTTTCTCTGTCTATAACTTTAAAGTTAATAAATAAAAATTAAAAAAATATTTTTTAAAAAAGAAGCTGGACCATCAACCATTATGAGGACCTAGGGTGGGCAGAGGAAAAGTGACATAAAGTCAATCAAACTGGTGATCATGAATGCTCTCCGATATTTGAGAAGATCTGGTTAGTCATGTGAGAACAGAAAAGCAGATAAACCCTAGAAATCTGAGGGTATCTCATTAACATTTTCTTATGTTACAGTATTTTCAGGCATTCCAAGACATCCCTTCCATGTGAAGATTTGTATACCATGTGCCTTCAGCAATAAAGGAAGAGAAACAGTGCTTTACCAACCTTTGGAGTTGTCAGCTATCTAATCGCCTAGATTCACTATCTTACATTTCTTGTTGCATGGCACAGTTCAGAGATATAAACCCCTCGAGTTTTTCAAAGGGACCCTATCAAAACTGAGCCCCAGTTACCCACAACAATAAGCAGCTCTCTAACACCAAATCTTTAATCAGATTTTTTCTTTTCCCTCCCTTCTGCACCACTCCACTCCCTACAGTATATAACACCCCAGTTTTGCCTAAGGAACTACTACTGGGGGTGCCTAAACCAAGCCTGCATATAAAGGTAGGAATAAGGAAAGTACATGTGGAGTTACTGAAAGAATCAGACAGGAGACAATGGTAGCTCAATCAAGATGGTAGCAGTTGTTAAAACAGTCCATTGGGGAGCCAACAGGCAGAGGCAGTGAGCTGGAAAACCCTAGATTCTCAGTTAAGCAAAAGGAAACCTAACTCATGGCCTTAACCAATCAGGAAGTGCCAGTTACAATAGAGCAAATGATTTTCCAATAACTAGCCTAACTAATCAGAAATAGCCATGTAATACCTAACTAGGCCAGATTAGTCAATCAAATATTTCTTTTATCTTGTGTCCTTGACTTTATAAAGACTTTCCCCTCTTGCCGTTCAGGTGGAGTCCTAATTTCTAGCACTCTGGAGCTGCCTAGTTCATGATTCACATTTTGTTTAAATCAATTACTTGAAACTTTAATGTACCAAGTTATCTTTTAGCATATAAGAGGTTAGTAACTGAACATAGACAAGAATGGCTGAATTCTGGATGGATTTTGAAATCTGTTGGATTAAGTTGGATGTGTGATGAGAGAAAGTTCAGGATATCTGTAAAAAATTCACCTGGATTAATGGAATGTTCATGTTTCTTCCAAGTAAAATAGCAAAAAAAAAAAAAAAAAAAAAAATCTCAGAATGGATTTTTCTGAAGGAAAACATGGTTTTCAACTTTAGTTAGCTGAAGTTTGAGATAGCTAGTAAATATTCAAAAGAAGCTTCCAAGTAGTCTTGAGTCTAGAATTCAGGAGGAAGATCCACAGGAGAGATGTATACGTGTGACCATTCGAAGAATGAGATGGGATGAGTTCATCCAGGGAGTGAATTCAGGCAGAATGAGAAGAGGGTCAATGCACAGGCCCAGGAGCCTTAAGGCCAAAGCTGAGGATAGGAGGAGAAATGGATGAATAATATTGTAAAGAGGCTACCATTGGAATGGGGGGAAAACAACCAAGAAATTGTCTAAGGTGAAATCTTAGATTAAAGGAGAGGCAGAAGCAATGCCGAGTACTGCTGCCAAGTTAGGTCAGCAAAGGACTGGATTTCGCAGTGGTGAGTCAGCTCAAGGCTGGGGCAGGTGTGTGATGTCCCTGGGTTTTATGAGGCATACTTCAAAAGTCCAGTAATGTTTACTGAACACGCAGTTCTGGGGCTCAGTACAATAGAGCCTTTCTCGAAGAGATGGGAAAGGAATGCATGGACAGAAGGGAGGACTCCTACAATGCACGTTAGCTACTTTGTGATTTTGCCCAAGGCCAGCCATGTCATTGGCAGTAAATGCCTAGAACAGTGTGGATGGCAGACAACAGTGTCTGCCCCTGGTGCCCTGTCTCCCCTTGGTGCCCTTGGGGAGGAACTAGAGTAACAGTGGATACTCCCGACAGCCAGAAAATGATCAAGGAAAGCAAAACATAACAAAAAAGACAAGTTATTTCAAACTTACTTGTCTCAGGTAGAAATGAGGAAGTAGAAAAATAATTGATTGGTTAATTGGAGATTCCATCAGGGTACTAATTTTTTTTAAATGTGCTTATTGTCTTTTTTTTTTTTTTTTTTTTGAGGTAGGGTCTCACTCTAGCCCAGGCTGACCTGGAATTCACTATGGAGTCTCAGGGTGGCCTTGAACTCACAGTGATCCTCCTACCTCTGCCTCCCGAGTGCTGGGATTAAAGGAGTGTGCCACCACGCCCAGGTATTGTTTATTTTATAAGGATGAATGTGAGAGAAAACATTGATATCATACCAACTAGAGCTGGTCAATATGAAAAAATGTGTCTGTTGTCTCTCCCCATTTCAAATGAGATCAAATAACAACTTGCTTTGGGCTTGATGATAGGAAATTTTAGTATAAGTGACTCCATTTTGGTTTTTGTCTGATCTGTTGGGGGATGGCTAGTGCAGTAGCTTAGTCTGAAACAATGCTTTCTATAATTTTTATTAAACAAATGTCTCAGCTAAAGATCCAAAATAAATAGAGGTATGGCTTTGCCCCCGGTAACACACTTGGAGACCAACACGAGTATGGAGGTTGCAGTCTTTGGGAATTGGGCTCAGCCTTTCTCCATGGCACTTCTGACAGCTTACTGGATGACATCAGGAGCAGGTCTGCTACTTCCAAATAGTCCTAACTTCATTCTCACAGCTCTAAGATTATGATTCAGCTTCTGTCAGGATCTGACCCTGACCTTAGGGTTGCAGAATCTGCCCCCCTTTATTATTCTAACTTCTTTTACAGAACACCACTTTTATTGTATATTTTGATGAGAGAGAGTGAGTGGGAGAGAGAAAATGAGACAGAAAGAGAGAGAGAGAGATAATTGGTGCACCAGGGCCTCCAGCCACTGCAAATGAACTCCAGACATGTATGCCACCTTGTGCACACACATGACCTTGCATTTATGTCACTTTGTGTGTCTGGCTTATGTAGAATCTGGAGAGTTTGACAAGGGTCCTTAGGCTTCATAGGCAAGCACTTTAATTGCCAAACCAGGTCTTCATTCACCCTGACACTTAGCAAGAACAGACAAGGCTTCAAAGGAGAAAATAAAGCCATTCTTCTGCTTCTGATTCATTTACAAATGCAGGGGGAAAAAACAAAAAGTTACTATCCAGGGGATTATTCTGGCACATCGTAATGTCATGAGGCATACCTTCTTGTGACTCTGCTGCTCATACCTCTTCTGCCAGGAAGGAATAGCTCCCTTCTCCTTAGCTAGCTAATTCCTACTCACTCCACATCTCAGTTTAAATGCCATTAGCAATATTAAATTATGGCTTGATTCATTATTTCAGAAAATTAACACAGATGATAAATTTCAGCAACACAAATACACTTCCTCATGCGTGATGCTCATTGGCACAATGAGGACAGGACAGTGTGGCCTCCTGGTGACCTGTGAATAAAATGAAGTGTCCCTTCAAGGGCTCTCTCTTCCTTCCAGGGATCTTCTCCCTCCTGTACAGGAAATTTCTCTTCAGGAGCTTTGGGATTTCCATCCTTTCTCAAAGTCTTCCACAGGAACTCCAATCTTTCCTTTGCATTTTAGTGGAAATATAAGTTGATGTGTTGAGGCTCCCTGGGTATTTGAAGGCTTAAGAAGGTCCTCTGTGGAATGAGAGATTTTGGTCCAAAATAAACTGGAGTTAAACTGCAGAGAGAAGGATTTTATTTCTTTCAGTCAGTACTCAGTGACTTTGAGACTGCCCTAACCTTTCTCTATCAGTAAAATACTGCTGAATGTATTGTGATTTTTCCCAAGGGCTATTTTGAAAACCAAATGAGATAATGTATTTGAAAGAGTCCATAAGTATAAAGTATTATACAAATGCGGGTGCTATTATTAGTCAGTTTTATGAATTTTAACATTCATTGGCATTCAAGGCAAATATGGAGATTTCTTCCTCATAATTCCCAGATCCCTCAAAGTTACTTTACTCTGTTCTGCATTCAGTAGAGGTTGTAATTCCATGTAGATTTAGGGACTGGTCCAGACTAGTTTCATATTACAAAAAAAGAATTTTTCTTTCACACTAAAACAATACATGTGTCTTATAATGATGTTTTTGTTATCATTTTGGATTTTCTCTTTTGATTTAGTGGGAACCTCTGAGCCTTTCCTACATAGGCAGCAGAGAGCATTTTATTTTGCCACATGTACTTGAACTGTTCTTTACTGTCTGCCCCGCAAACTGACCTTTGATTATTCATTAAAATAGATCATTTCTTCCTTTTCAATAGGAATTGATTAGCAACTCCAGAGAAAAATGATTTTATGTGTTATTTCTTATAGCTAAATTAGAAAGATCTCTGCAGCCTTATCTTTAGAAAATACATTTTCCTGCCCTACCAACCATGTGCAGTTCAAGCATTAGTATGCATTGCATATTTCCTGCATATCACTAAGCCACAATATTTTTCCTCTCATCAAATACGAATTTGTAAGATTTAAAATAATTATTATCTATTTCTTCGGAACTGGAAGTTGATTCAAAGATTTCCAAACCGTTTTATCCTATTAGTATTTCTTGTAAATATGCTTTTCCCTGAAGCTAGCAAATAATTATTTTGATTTCATTTTTTTTACTTATTTATTTATTTATCAGAGAGAGAGAGAAAGAGAGAGAATGGATGCCCCAGGGCTTCTAGCCATTGCAAGCAAACTCCAGAAACATGCACCACCTTGTTCATCTGGCTTATGTGGGTATTGGGGAATTGAACTTGGGTTTTTAGGTTTTAAAGGCAAGCACCTTAACTGCTAAGCCATTTCTCCAGCCTCAGCATATACTTTTTAAGTAGACAGTGAATTATGCCAGGAATGATGAATAAAGTATTTGTTGATATATTTTATTGTTTTTATTTATTTAGTCTTTTGTTGGTCATGCTGGGAATCAAACCCAGGTCCTTGTGCATTAGCAAGTGCTCTACCACTGAGTTACATCTCTAACTTTGATTTTCTATTAAAATGATATGTGCCAGGTAAGAGCATCACTCCTTTGACATGGCTATTCTTGAGCAACACCCTCTGAACCACAATGATGGACTTTAGGAAATTTCCTTTAGGAAATCAGTCAATAGTCTTACTTAGTCAACCTCCCTCATAGGGACCAAATGTGAATTCCATAGCTATCAAGTGTCAGTAAACAAAACTGCATGTCATGATTTAGCTTATTTATTTATTTGTTCATTTTATTGCTTTTTTGAGACAATATATTACAAATGTCAGGCGGGCCTGGAATTTATTATGTAGGCAAGGATGACCTTGAACTTCTTTTATGACCTTGAACTACTGATCCTCCTGCTATTACCTCCCAAGTGCTGAGATTAAAGGCTTGCACCACCTCACCTGACTACGGGTTGAATATTTAGGTAGTTAAACAGTATTTCCATTTATTTATTTATTCATTCAAAGATAGTTTTTAGCCTACCATGTCCCAGGCATTCAGATGAGTAAAAGATAGGATACTCTGCCCTCAGAAGAGAAAGATAGCAAGCAACTAGGCTTATCAGACCTGTTTGGTGGCACACACCTTTAATTCCAATACTTAAGCTAAGGTAGGTGGATCACCATGAGTTTGAGGCCGCCCTGGGCTACAGAGTGAAGTCCAGGTTAGCCTGGGCGAGAGTGACACCCTGCTTCAAACCAAAAATAACAACCAAGGACATCATTAACAAAGGGACACAGGCATTGTCATAAGAAAGGACAGTCAGACAATCAGAAAGTATCTTATTAAGGACATGAACTTTCTTTGGAAATCTAAAAAGAATTGGCCAAAGAACTAAGGAAATTTGAACCTGGTCTGGGAACTGATATGCCCAGGCCCTATAGTAGGAGCTGACTTGGCCTTCTTAGGACATCTACAGGAAGCCAGCTCAGTTACCCTTTAGTAACCAAAAGGGAGACTGGCAAACGTGAACCCAGAGGCAGAAGTAGGGCTACCCCATAAAGCACACGAAAACCAGATAAAGGGCTTGGTTTTACTATGAGTTGGTGAAGCATCTGTGGGGTTATAAGCAGTGGAGTAGCCAGATATGACTCTACTGTCAAGATCAACCTCAGGTCAGAGAGAGCAGCATGCCCGAGTAACATAGCTATCAGACTGGAAAATGAAGTGTGGCAGCCAGTGATTGTGAACTACAACTAAGCAGAAAAGAAACCTACTTCTTTCAAAGTTATCTTTCTAATGCACAGAAAAGGAATAAATAGGTGTGAGTAATTTAATGAACTGTATCTGGGAGGGCTCAGTGATTATGTTTAGAGACAAGCATAATGGATTCTGCCTTTTAAAGAACCATATAAAACAGAGACATTTAATTTTATCATATGTTTGGAAATCTATTATATATATACATATATATGTATATGTATGCATGTATATATATATATACCAAGTACCATGATTACAGATGTATGCCATCACTCCCAGATTTAAATTGGGATTTATTTTGCCAGTATATATATAGATAGATAGAGAGAGAGAGAGAGAGAGAGAGAGAGAGAGAGAGACATATATATGCATATGTAACTCCATATCTGAAAATGAATATTGTGTATTGAATATGCTCAAGAAATGTTTATTGAATGAGTGGAAATATGTATAAAATATGAAGTAATTATGAGTACATGTGCTCATGAAGAAGGCAAGTAAGCATCATTAATTATTAGAGAAATGTCTAATCTAATTTAGTAGATAAATGATAGCAAAAGGCAAATCTGAACATTTAACAGCAGTCTTTCATTAAGTATAGAGTTGCAAAACCTTGGGTGGTATATACCTATTGTCTCAACAGTTGGGCAAAGCCAAGCCAGGAGGGCAGTGAGTTCTAGACCAGCCTAGGTACAAAGCAAGATCCTGTCTCGATAACTAATAATAGTAATTATAATGATAAGACCTTATGAAAGAAGGACCACTATCCTGATTCAATTCAACAATTTAATCCAGGTAGAGTGGCACAAACCTGTAATCCCAGCCCTTGGAAAGTGGAAGCAGGAGGATAAGGAGTTCTAGGTCATTGTGGCTATATATGGAGTTTGAGGATAGCCCAGACTACATGAGACCCTATACCCCTGCTCTTCCCCTAAAAAGAAAAATATCAAGAATGACTGGATCAGTAGACTCCATTATATATTGGAAGAATACAGATTCAAGTACGAGTATTGCACAAATTATTCCATTAGGGACTCTTAAACACAAATATCTATAGGACCCAGGAAGGAAATGAGCAAGCAAAGGGATTGGAAAGTACAGAATGAGTGTTCTTACCAGGTATACTTTGGAAGAGATGTATGATCGATTTTGGAGTTTTCTTTTCCCAGATTTTGGAATACATATAAATACATAAGGAGTTATGTTGGGGATGGACTCAAGTCTAAACATGGAAATCTACTTGTGTACTTAGCCTGGAATTAATGTACTATAGTTTTAAAATATGAACTGCATTTTGACTGTAGCCATCACATGGGACCCAGGGCTGAATTTTCCACATGTGATGATAACATATCTATATATCATAAAAAATTTAAGATTGAAATGGAGGGTTTGCTTAGTGGTTAAGGCACTTGCATGCAAAACCAAAGGACCTAGTTTCCTAGGACCCATGTTCGCCAGATGTACAAGGGAGCACTTGCATCTGGAGTTCATTTGCAGTGACTGGAGGCCCTTTTGTGCCCATTTTCTTCTTCTCTCTCTCTCTCTCTCTCTCTCTCTCTCTCTCTCTCTCTCTCTCTCTCTCTCAAATAAATAAGTAAATACAAATAAATTTTTTTAAGTTAAAAATTTTGGAGCACTTGGGATTTTTAGATTAAAGATACTCAACTCATATTGGGAGTGCTGAGCAAAACTAGGGGGCCCTTACTTGGTCCCCAAAGGCAGACATTCTGTCTTAGTAGATAACTACTGCCATGCATTCTTTTTTCTTTTTATTCTCACTGTAGTCCAGGCTGACCTGGAATTCACTATGTAGTCTCAGAGTAGCCTAGAACTCACAATGATCCTTCTACCTCTGCTTCCTAGGTGCTGAGATTAAAGATTTGTGCCACCACACCTGGCAATTATTTCATTTTTTTAGGACTTAAAACACAATTTCTAAACTTTAGTAATTCCAGTTTTTGAAATCCCTGCATGGACCGAAGAAAATATATTGATTCTAAATTCATTCTAAAGTCAGTGCTTGCATTCTTAATTATGACCTAGCACTTAATCATTCTGTGCCTTCAATCATACATGGCATTGGTTTGTAAAGTAAACACCAATTCTTTCAGTAGTTTATAACATTTTAGGTCATGAACTCCTTCAAGAATCTGATTGTAGTGTGAATAATAAGTTTGAGTACTTTTCTCAAAAACAAATCTCTTTAGATGACCTTTGGGATATAATTTCAATGTATTCAAAGACCCCCTGAAGCTAATAAAGTAAGAATGACATGAGCCCATTTTAAAAATCCCTGGCTTAAACAAACAGAAAAAACTAAAATGTTATGATGTATATCTTTCTCATAATTTCCAGGAAGTCCATATTTAGGTCCATGGCTCCAATATAACAAATATATAAAATCTTAAAATCTGTACTTTTTCACTTTAATTTCTCTTCTTGGTCTTGATCTTGTCCAATTTCATCTATCCCTTCTATGAAATTATAGACTATACATTTCATTTGTAGCTTTCTGTTTTATTGTCTAAATGTTCTACTGTTGGTCCATCTAGAATTCCTTCAGCAATAAATAAGCAAATAAATAATAGCAAATTGCAACACAAGTAATGCATACTTATCCACACAATTTCCACCAAATGAACCAAAAAAAGGAAAAAAAAAAAAGAATAACTGTGAAACAAAGACCAATTTCTCTCTAGGGTCCTCAGACCTCTCTCTCTTAGTCTCTTTTTCTGTCTTGAGTATTTTCCTCTTCCTGCTGATTGTGCCTATGTAACCTTGGCTGCTCAGAGCTCTCCCATGGCTGTCCCTCACCTAAAGGTGTCATCTCATGGCAGCAAACAAGGCTATGAGCCCACCTTGGGCTGGCCCCGTAGACCTCACTGATCTCCTTCACAGAACTTCAGAACCACTTACTGATCCTATGTCTCAGTTTGACTCTCCATCACCTTCAGCTTTACAGCATTAATAAATCTTTCATAGCACGGCTGGGCCATGGGCTGCACAAAGTTTGGTGCCTCGGCCCTCTCTTAAAAGCTCCAAGCACCTTGCAAGGTGGTGAGGATGGATAATGGCTTGGTAGACACAGAGGAAGTGTGATTGAACTGTTTCTGATTCAAGGTTTCTTATTTGTGCCATGTTTTCAAATAGTGCAAATCATTCAACTGAAATGTCGAGTTTTAAAATAAGCTTTTACCTGCTGATGCACTGAGAGCTGAAGCCACACAGGAACCTTAGGATTTGGGCTGGTGAAGGGTACTCATTCCTGCATGCGGTAAGAGCTCATGCTGTAATGGATGTGACTGGATTCCAGGGATGATGGAGTGAGCACAGAACAGGAGATTAACTAGGGAAATATGTGCTTTGCTAGAGACTAGAGTAATAAGATGGAGGCTTATGGATTTTGATAATTTATCAATCCAGTTTACATTTTTATTAAACCTGTGCTGTTGGAATGGAAGTTATTAGACTCTGGATGTAGCCTGTTTTTCACTGCAAAACACAGCCTTCAAGTAAATGCTAATATGACTTCTAAAGGTTAATGTTGCCAGTGTCAGATTTTTCGAGGCGGCCGTTTAAAAGGCTTGACATTTGCTGAGTAGCCCCTGAGAAAGGGCCTCTTATTAGAAGTGCACTCCTCTTAGAAAGTAGCACTTCCTGGAGCTAGGCTCATTTCAGCCAACACTGATGGCCTACACCAGGCATACAAGTGTGGGGAAAGAGAAATTCTGTTTTTAACATAGGATAGTACAGATGGTGTGATTTGGTTTTTAGCAAACAAACACTTGCCTCTACCCTTTCCCCATGGTGGGAAACAGCAAAGAACAATTAGGTAGCACAAAAGCCTGAAGGAAGAAAGCATGTCTATGAGAGGACCTCGGCTCCAGAAGGCTTCTTGGAGGAAGTCAGAAAGTTAGTTTTCAGAGATGGTCAGCCTTATGATGCTTAGATTTTGTTTCTTCTCTGTTTTTTTTTTTTTTTGAGATGGGAGGGGGTTGATACTAGGGATGGATGCTGGGACTTGGTAAGCATATGTTGTACCATTGAACTATATCTTCCACACCTGATGTTTATATTTCTGCCAGCACCATCAAGAATAGTCTGGTTTTTTTAAATTTCTTAACTTTATACTGTGTTAATTGTCATTTAAGGACCAATATCAAACAAAATTTTAAGTATTCAAGCTACTACTGCTCTAAGCAGTTCTTAGTTCCCACAATGGAACTGTGCACTTAAGTTACAAAGGAAAATAGCATGTGGGAATATCTTTAATAATGCAGCGGACCTGTTATGGTGTTATGAGGTTCCTGCGGCTTTGGCAGACATATTCTGTTACCAGAAGTTTATTGGGTGCTAAAGAGATCTTTAGTTTTAACTTGTGATATAAACTTTAATCACATGTGAGTCATGTATAGTCACCATCCTAGCACAAAATAATACATAGAAGCCAATAAATATGAGCCAGAATTGTGCCTAAAAAGGAGTCAAGTTAACAAAAAGAAACATCTAAACTACCAACACTGATATAAGGCAGACTCTAGAGATGCCAAACATTAGTGATTGCCATTGTTTCTTAGTCTCAAAGCGAATGTCAATATTTTGAGTTTCACTAGCATTTTCTTTTTAAAATGACTTATGAAACATAAAAGCATACAAATAGATAAACAGAAATAGCACTGCATAAAGTATGGAATAATAGCCCACTAGCTTGAAAAGGTTGTGTTCTCGTGTGTGCGTGCGTGTGTGTGTGTGTGTGTGTAGCATAAAGTTGTACGTAAACGAAACCATTTAGAGGTTAAAACCTTATACCAGTAAGCTTTCTTAAACTCCAATTTTGGGAATGGCATGAAGTTAACACATTTGTTTTTTGTAATCGTTTGGTTAAAATTAAATATCAAAATGTTCCTTCACAAAATAAATTTGCTTTTGAAAATCATGGCCCAAGGCAGGTATTTTGCTCGTGTAAAAAAAAAAAAAAAAAAGCCACTACCTGAATTAATACTTATTATGTAGCTATATCCTCAAAATTGAAACCCCTCCCCCCCCAAAGGAGGAAAGAGACTTAGAAACTTACAAGGGCTAGAAAGCTTATGAAAGTTGTAGATCCCCACGGCCTCTCCCCAGGGTTATGAAAGTTGTAAACAATTTTTAGGAAGAAGAGACTCTGGAATCAGCCAACTTCCTGCAAGTTGTGAGGGAGCTCTGTGAATACAGCTTGCCTGAGTTGTCACCCGTGCTGGGGTGGGCCTTTCCGTGCTACAGCAGCCAGTAATCCATGTTCCTATGAACATCTCCCAGTTGTGGAGTGGGGATTAAAGTAATAACAACAACAACAACAGAAAATACCCACAAAATTATTTAGGGCATATGGCAAAGAAATCTCCAACCTTTATGTTTTTCATAAATTCCAACTTTTGAAGCTACAGAGAGGAGAGATGGCTCAGCAGTTAAAGGCACTTGCTTGCAAAGGTTGATGGCCAGGGCTTGATTCCCCAGTACCTACATAAAGCCAGATGCACAAAGTGGCACGTGCATCCAGAGTTCATTTGCAGTGGCATGTGGCATGTGGCATATCCATTTTCTCTGGATCTCTTTCTCTCTCTCATAATTAATTGATTAATTAAAAAATAAACCCCAACTTCTTTAGAAATGCTTATTTATCAGGCTGACAAAAGGGATAGCAAACTGTCAGATCATATAGAATACTCTTAGTTTTAATGGATCTGATAAATTGGATTAAGAAAAGTTGAATTCAAACTGTGCTAAAGTATTTGTGTTTTTATTCTAAATTGTGTTTTGTACATCCTAGGGCTGTAGAAACCACTTTGTCATTTAGAGTGTGTTTATCATATAAACCCTGCTTTTGAATAATTAGTATTATTTTCCAAAAAATCAAAAAACATAATGATGCTAGGTTAAGTATGAAGAAACTTCATCATATTTTAAAAGCAGTATGTAGGGCTGGAGAGATGGCTTAGCGGTTAGGCACTTGCCTGTGAAGCCTAAGGACCCTGGTTCGAGGCTTGATTCCCCAGGACCCAGTTAGCCACATGCACAAGGGGCCGCACGTGTCTGGAGTTCGTTTGCAGTGGCTGGAGGCCCTGGCGCTCCTATTCCCTCTCTCTCTCTCTCTCTCTCTCTCTCTCTCTCTCTCTCTCTCTCTCTCTCTGCCTCTTTCTCTGTCTGTTGCTCTCAAATAAATAAATAAAAGTGAACCAATTAAAAAAAAAAAAAACTGACCCGGAAGTCACTGTGCAGTCTCAGGCTTACCTCAAGCTCATGGTGATCCTCCTACCATAGGCTGCTACTAACTGCCCCTCCTCACAGAAACTGTATTTTGTGATCATTACCAATGAGTACATTTTGTAGGCTTGGTGGCTGTGGTCTATCAGGAGGTGATGGCAACTGAAAGAGGTGAAATGCAGTGAGAGGGAGATAGGTCATGGGGTAATGGCATTGAAGGGGATATTGGGACCTTGATGCCTTCCTCTCCATTTGTGTTCTGGTTTCCTTGAGGTAAGCAGGCCTTCTCTGCCCTACATTCCCCAGGTGCTGGACTGTGCTGCCACAGGTCCAAAGAAACAGGCTTAAAAGACCATGGGATGAAACCTCAGAACCATGAACCACACTGAACCTTCCCTCCCTCAAAGCTGATTGTGCCAGGTTCTTTGTCAGTGTGACAGAAAGCTGACTCACATGGGGGTGGGGTAGAAAAGATACATGAGGAACTACAGAGGAAAATAAAACCACTGTCTACTTTTATCTCACAAATGGTAGATTCTTCTCAATCTAATAGCTTTGAAAGGGCTGAAGAGATGGCTCAAAAGGTTAAGGTGCTTGCCCATAAAGCCTAACAACCTGAGTTCAATTCCCCATTACCCACATAAAGCCAGACACATGAAGTGGTGCATGCATCTGGAGTATCTCTGCAGTGGCTGGAGGCTCTGGGCACTGCCATGCGTGGTGGCATGCGCCTTTAATCCAATTGCTGTGAGTTCAAGGCCAGCCTGAGGTTACATAGTGAATTCCAGGTCAGCCTGGGATAGAGCAAGACCCTACCTTTAAAAAAAATTTTTTTTAAAGTAGCTTTAAAGGAAAACAAATTTTATGCTCCAGCGTTGATTCAAATAAATACAAAGATAAGTCCACATCTAAACTCCTTAGGTGGCTAGCTCTTACAAACTGAAAATAAGTGATCAAATACATTTCTGAATTAGTTATAAAGCAGATAAAGATTATAACTTTAAAACAGTCCACTAGTTTGTTAAGACTATTTAATAGATCTGAAGTACATGCACATATTTTACATTTGTGTATAGATTTTTGTGCTTTCACTATTTATTTATTTATTTGAGAGAGACAGAGGCAGAGTGCATCGGCACTCCCGGACCCCCTGCCCTCACACAAACTCCACATGCATATGCTACTTTGTGCATCTGAATTTGTGTGAGTATTACAGAATCAACCCCAGGCCATTAGGTTTTGCAAGCAAGGGCCTTTAGCTGTTGAGTCATTTCGGCCCCTTGTGGATACAGTTTTACTCTCAGTGGCAGTCCCAGTTCACGTTAGTAATTTCTAATATTTGCTTTCTAGTTGAAGGTAAAAGACCTTACAACCAATAGTTTTTCAGGACCTATCCCTAGTTATCAACTTACTAAATCTATATTAAATAAATACATAAATTTAATTAGTGTGGAGGAAAAGAAAAATCCATAAAGTGTCTCTCTTGTTCTCACAGCAGAGGTGGGATCTATGCCGGCGTCTCTGTGTTCGTTTTTTATGGCGGATTCATTCCTTGTTACAAACTTGGCAATGTACATCGACACATATCTATTCGTTCTCAGTTCTTAGGGTCAGCAGTTCAAAACCATTGGCAGGGCTATGCTCTTTGGTGAGGTTTTGGGAGCAAACCCGCTTCCCTGGCTTTTCCAGCTTTTAGAACTACACTCCTATACTCCTTGGCTGATAGCCCTTTCTCACATGTTCAAAGCCAGCACTGTTGCATCAAAGATCTCTTTTTGCCTCATCACCCTTCTGTTCTTTTGTTCCAGCAATCAAACTCCCCCCTGCTTCCCTCTGGGAAGGACAATTACAGTTGCATTGAAAGTCCAATCCAGGTCATCTGATGATTTCCCCATCCTAAGATTTCAATTTAATCACTTGTTCAAACTCTTTTATGATATAAAATGACACCAACAGGCTCCAGGGGTCAATTTGGCTGGCTTCTTTGGGGTTCACAATGTCCCTAGAACACACTGGTGACCCTGACTGCTATGGTAAAGGATGTTTGAGTTCAGCATGTATAAGATCACTCAATATTTTCAATACTTTTCTCAACTTCCATTACAGACTAGCTGGCATTGACTTTAGTTTTCTTTAACTTGTTACATAAAATGTCAACACAACATAGACACAGCGTGATATTGCGTGGTAGCAATCCACCACAGGGCAGCCTTCCTAGGGTTCTATAATAGGCTCATTGCAGTTGATTTTTCAGAATATCCTATTAGCAGGTATCTAGGTCTGGTCCAGCAATTGCTGAATAAGCATCAATGAATCTGGTTTTGGATAAAAGACTACTTATGAAAGTGTCTCTCAGAAGGCTCTGGATGTGGTAGGCAATTTCTCACAGATGTGTAGTCTAACTATAAGCTTAATTACATAATTTTGTCAAAAAGAATGGATTCCACAGTTCTGAGTCTGGAATAATCTGGGCCACTAAATGGTTAACAAATGAGATGATCACTCCAAAGAAAACTCAAATTCACTCAAGTTTGCTAATTATTAGCCACAGCTGTATACAAGGTTAAAAATATGGCCAAGGGGACAGAGAGATGGCTTAGCAGTTAAGGCACTTGTCTGTGGAGCCTAAGGATCTGGGTTTTATTCTGCAGGACCCATGTAAGCCAGATGCACACAGTAGCATATGTGTTTGGAGTTCATTTGCAGTGGCTAGAGGCTTTGGTGCACCCATCATCTCCCTCCCTCTCCCTCTGTCTCTCAAATAAATAAATAAATAAAGTATTAAGGAAAATATTGCCAAAAAGAGGAAGCTGGGTTGGATCTTGGAAGACTGTCCAAGAGTTGCTATATTTGTATTGATTTTCTTGAATGTATTCTTTTTTTCTCATTTTGTAAGGAAAATGAAAACACTTTAGGGGTAGATTCAAAGAAAGATCAAATCTCAATTTGTCTGAATTAAGCAAACAAATTAAGATGGTGTAAAGCAGATGAGGAGATGCAATAGAAACTTAAATTTATGAGTTTTGTGGTTTCTTTAGACAGTAGTATACTTGTTTGGTCTTTCAACCCTAGCCCAGCATTCAGAATCTTTTCCACCATAATTTGATATGTCATGTACATTGTCATGAATTTCAAAGATTTAGAGAGACAGAGTGAAATGATGGATGCCGTTTGCAGTTGGTATAGAGATAGTTAGAAGGAAAGACATAGAAGTTACCATGGTCTTGTCTTTTCATAATTATTTTCATTTACTTCTCAAAACAATAGTTTGCCTTCTTGTAAACAAATTTTCATTATTTATTTGAAAGACTTA
The DNA here is from genome assembly GCF_020740685.1 of Jaculus jaculus. Taxonomy (NCBI): domain Eukaryota; kingdom Metazoa; phylum Chordata; class Mammalia; order Rodentia; family Dipodidae; genus Jaculus; species Jaculus jaculus. The sequence continues at coordinate 25,757,142 of NC_059105.1, forward strand.
AATTCAGTTTACATTCTCCATTATCATAATTTATCAAGAGAAGTTTTCAAAGTGAATCAGTATGTACCTTTACTGGACAATTTCCAGGGATATTAATTGAAAGAGAGCTTCTAAAACATCTCCCATGCTAGCAACAAGTTTGATACCAACATTATATTTTTCTGACTATAAATATGTACTTGATCATATAGGAAAAGCAAAAAATAATTTTACCTTTGTCCTTTTGACTTCTTGGTTGAAATGAATCCCTATAACAAAAGACAGATTAACAACAAGAAAGCACTCAGATGTGTAACATAAATGTTTCATATGCAAATAGGAGGTACTCAGAGAATGAGTAATTTCAAGAGATGGTTTTGAATTTGGGCATTTACATAATATCTTCAAAAAAGACTAATAAAGTTTTAGAGAAGTGACAAGTCCAACAACAGGTATTTTTTTTTCTTTTTTTTATTTAAGTCATTTTCTATTCAGCAAATACAGGCAGTTTGGTACCATTATTAGGCTCATCCATGACTTACCCCCTCCCCATTGGCCCCTCCTTGTTGAGGTATATGGGTCATGCATTGTGGAGTTAGCCCACAGTTACTGGTACGATAAATGTATCTGCATATCATGACCCACCATGTGGCTCTGACATTCTTTCTGCCCCCTCTTCCGCACAATTTCCCTGAGCCATCAACAACAGGTATTTGAGTCTCTAAGGTGACAAATTGTGAAAAAGCAAACGAGTGGTAGACAAAAGCTAGTAAAGATTCCTCTGGGGCTGGGGAGATGTCTCAGCGGTTAAAGCCCCTGCCTACAAAGCCTGGCAACCTGGATTTGATTCCCCAGAACCCTTATAAGGCTAGATACACAAAGTGGTGCATACATCTGGAGTTCATTTGCAGTGGCTTGTGGCCTTGGTGTGCCCATTCTCTCTCTCTCTCTCTCTCTCTCTCTCTCTCTCTCTCTCTCTCTCTCTCCCTCTCTCTCTCTCCCTCTCTCTCTCTCTCTCTCTCTCTCTCTCTCTCTCTCTCTCTCTCTCTCCTTCTCTGCTTGCAAATAAATACATAAATAAATAAATATTTTAAAAGATTCCTCTGGTTCCATTTCCAGAATGGTGAGATAGACAAAGCTACCTTTGGATCTGGAAATAGTCACACAGACTTGTAACACTACTGCTCAGGAGGGCTAGTAACATTCGAGGACTATGTCTCAAAAAAAAATCATAAATAAAATTACTTTTACTAAAAAAGATTACCTTTGGTGACCATAATTTGTTTTTTTGGTAGAGAGGAAGAGGACTCAGTTGTCAGCTCAACTTTTAGTCTTTGACAGACAGGGAAGGGCAGAGAGTATCTATGTAATCTGTTCTTCTTAACTACCTTCAAAAATCCTTATACCAAAGGAATATATTATAGGATAGCTTATTATGCTCTCATATGATTATAAGGTTGCATTTTAAATTATAATAGTTTATAATCATTGTCCTACATGCACATACAATTTAACAATGTTAACATCAAACTTAACAAACTATAAATTGTTATTTAATTAATTTATTGTGCACATGCTAGGCAGATGCTCAACCACTAAGCTACATATCCAGCCCTAATTGCTACCAATTTAAAATATCATAAAGAAAATAAATTCAAACTGTCAGAGCTGACAAACACTTTTATCAACATAGCAGGATACAAAATAAATACACAGAAATTAGTGGCTTTCCTACATACTAACAACAAACATGCAGAGGATGAAATCAAGGAATCTTGCCCACTCAACTATTGCCTCAAAAAATAAATAAATAAATAAAGTACCTTGGAATAAACTTAACCAAGGAAGTGAAAGATTTCTACAATGAGAACTTTAAAACACTCAAGCGAGAAATGGCAGAAGACACAAGGAAATTTAAAGACACCCCATGTTCTTGGATTGGAAGAATCAATATTGTGAAAATGTCAATCTTTTTTTAAAATTTTTTTGTTCATTTTTATTTATTTATTTGAGAGCGACAGAGAGAGAAAGAAGCAGAGAGAGAGAGAGAATGGGTGTGCCAGGGCTTCCAGCCACTGCAAAGGAACTCCAGACGCGTGTGCCCCCTTGTGCATCTGGCTAATGTGGGTCCTGGAGAATCGAGCCTCGAACCAGGGTCCTTAAACTTCACAGGCAAGCACTTAACCACTAAGTCATCTCTCCAGCCCGAAAAAGTCAATCTTACCAAAAGCAATCTACACATTTAATGCAATCCCCTATTAAAATTCCAATGGCACAGGGACTGGGGACATGGCTTAGCAGTTACGGTTACGGCATTTGCCTGCAAAGCCTAAGGACCCAGGTTCAATTGTCCAGGACCCACATAAGCCAGATGTACAAGGAGACACATGTGTTTGGAGTTCATATGCAGTGGCTAAAGGCCCTGGCATGCCCATTCTCTCTTTCTCTCTATCTGTCTCTTTCTCTCTCATAAATAAATAAATAAATAAAATATATTTTTTAATTCCACTGGGATGACCCAAAAGGCAACATAGTGCTGAGAAGAAGGGGTGGAAGAGTGTCCACCACTGCAGCATCTCACACCCTCCAAGGCTCAGGGTCCATTGCAGAAGTGGTGGAAAGAACGTAAGAGCTAAAGGAATGGTACCACTCCTTGCCTACAACTGTCCAGATATCCATGACCTCACAGTGCCTAGCAATACCTACATAAGACCCTCATAATAGGAGAAAAAGATGATGACATCAAATTAAAAGGGAAACTAATGGAAAGAAGGGGGGGGATATGACAAAGAGCGGAGTTATGAAGGGGAAAGTGGGGGAGGGAAGGGAAATGCCATGGTTTGCTGTCTGTAAAGATATACACACATATATATATATACACACATATATATATATATATGTATATATTTTTTTTAAAAAAAATAAATGTTTGAATGTCAGTGTCATCAAAGGCAGATAATAAGAAAAATAAATTTAAAAAGTACCTCAGGATATAGAAGTGGCAAGGCATACACTGGTTCAAATGCAGGTCTATTACCTGAAGACAGTACTAGTAAGACGGAAGATTCTGAGAAAGTAAAAACTGCCTTCAGAAAGTTTGCAGTCTAATGGCATTATAAGACAATAGAAAGAAAAGACGATTCTTTATCTAGAAGCAGGACTCACAGTTAATTGTATTTTGTAATTTTTATTTATTTTTTTGTTGGGAGGATGCAAAAGTGTTAAAAGTCATACTTAAATTTTCATGGCAGTGGGTCAACTTATACTGATATTTAGGTAACTACATGAGATGTGAATAAAATGATTACATAATATTTTCATAACTTACTGCAGAATATTCTAAAACTTATACAGAGTTAGACAGAGCTAGGTCACAAGGTTAAATATAATTGAATCTTCCTTTAACTGAAATATTTTTACTAGTCTTTTATTTATAGCTTTTGCTGAAAAAAAAACCCTAAAGTTTGAAAAAAAATTTTCCTCTGTCAACAGTTCCTGAGAACTTCTGATTTTATTTAAAAAAAAATGATATTCCTATTTAAAAAAATGGCCCCCGCTCAGGCTGGAGAGATGGCTTTCCCATTAAGGTGCTTACCTACAAAGCCTATGGACCCATGTTTGCTTTCTCTGCAGATCCCACATAAGCCAGATGCACAAAGGTGACAATCACAGGGTCACACATACACACTAGGTGGTGCAAGCATTTGGAGTTCGATAGCAGTGGCTGAGGCCCTGGTGTGCCAATTCTCTCTCTCTCCAGAAAACACTTGGCTCCAAACTCCTATAAATGAAAATAATATGCAAAATATATGCCTTTCATTTATGGAATTATCTCACCAGCCTTGTATATTACAGTTTGGTATATACTTAATGGCTGTGTCAAATTGGCAAACTATGGAAGAAACATTAATATGCAGAATTCAATAATTCCTATGCTGAAAGTAATTTCTCTGTAGCTTATTTCAAACTGCTATTTAACAACTGGTTGGGTAGCCAAAGGTAATCAAAGGGAGTGAAAGGGGAATAAGAGATGTTAATAGAGCATGAATATGACAAAATATATGCACATATGTAAATGACATATTGAAATTCATTTTTATGTATAATTGGAGCCTAGCTGTTGGCAACTGCTCAGTATGCATAACTTGAAGTCACAGAGTAATATCTCTGGATACAGATAAGGAACATCCACTACAGTGATTTCAAATTATTTTGAGTCTTATACAATAAATATTGTAATGCATGTTCTTTATTGTTGATGGCAAAAAATAAAATATCACTAACATAAATCATAAAAAAGAAAATAAATTCAAATAGAAAATCTTTTATGTGTTAACAAATCACCAGCTATACTCAAATCACAGATATTTTTTTACTCTATATTTTAGATGGATGTTTAAAACGTGTTTATGATGAATATCCATACATACGCACCAAGAACCTGGAGCTTAGTCTCCTCTTACCACCCTTCTTTGTCCCGCTTCTCGACGCCCTCTTCACTGAGCCCCTTCTTCTTTCCATTAGTCCTTCTTTATATTTTGATGACATGTCATTAGTGGTGCCTTCATATTATGCAGGACTTGTGCAGGTAGACAGCCACTGTGAGATCGTAAATGCAACTTCCACTTCGTGTCTGGACGATGGTGTTTGACAGCACTCCTCCCATTCTTTTGGCTCTTACATTCTTTCTGCTATCTCTTCCTCAATGGTCTTTGAGAGTTGGAGGATGACAGAGATGTCTCATTTAGGGTGAAACATTGAACTGTCTCTTCTTAGCATTTTGATGAGTTTTGAGTTTCCCTATTAGTCATTGACATGTGAAGCAAAGCCTCTCTAACCCAAGGAGAGAGCTGCACTGATATGCAGGCATAAATGTAAATATTTAGAGGGAAATTTGGGAGACATAATATATCCTTTAGTGAAACGACAGTAGCAGTTTTCCCACCAGGGCTTGTAACTATCACATCCATAGGTCTGTATCAGACATGAATTCCCTCCCATGGAGTAGGCCTCAAATCCAATCTGAGATCTATTGGTTCCTGCCAAAATGGACATGGCATGCCACTATGGCACAGTGGGAAGAGCTTGCTTGGCTGGCAGAGTCCACTGCTGGTTAAGACTATCAATGATGTTTCACCCTCAGCATGCTGCATAGCTCTTTTTAGCACTATGGCATCTGGTCAACAGAGAGGAGGCTTCCAACTCAGCTCTAGTTTGATTTCTCAGTGTCCTATGACACACACACACACACACACATACACACACACACACACACACACGCTCCACATATACTATATACACACACAACACATACTATATACACACCACACATCTACACAAACATACACACCACACATTCTGCACACTTACCATATATACTATGCAAACACACACACATACACCTACCATAAATATTACGCACACATACCACCCGTGCTACACACACCACACATACTACACACACACACACACACCACATATTGTACACACATACATATTACCCATGCACACACACCACCCATACTACATACATGCATATACATACCACACACACACCACAAATACCACACACACACACACACACACACACACACACACATACACACCAAAAAAAAGAAAAAGAATGTGATTAATTTTTAAAAATCCTTAATGTGTTCACAAAAGCCATAGATTGCTACTAGAAAATTTCAGTGCCAGGGGTGGTAGACCTTCCAGTGAGTTTTTTGGGCCAGAGAGGCCCTTGATGCTGTTGGTTGCCCACTAGATCTACATGGTAAGACCCTATTGATAAAGATTCCAAATGCTTGGACTGCAGGTCCCTGATTTAAAAACAAACAAACAAAAAAAGCTGCTGCTGAGCTAGAGACCTCCTCCCTGTTGACTAGCTATCAGAATGCTGGAAAAAGTTATGCAGCCTGTTGGGAAAGAAAAGTCTTAACGAGAAGTTGACCTGGCAAGCTCTGTAACTGGCCACACAGGCCAAATGAACCATGTGGTACAAATGGTAATGTTAGGGGGGAAACCAACTGCTGTCTGGTTGGACTTGAGGCACACATCCACTTCACGGAAGGGCATTCATGCCTGGTACTAAAAACCTAACCAAAGGCCTATGGCCAGGGAGTCATAAACGCTAGCGGGGACAATCCTATGCTGTCTGGGTAAATATTATACTCACTACACTTCCATCCAATACTTATATTTATGCCATATATTATTCCACTCACAGTTTTGGTTAGACAAGCTTCTCTTTTCAGATGGTGATGACCACTGTGGTGACCTAAAACTAGTCACAGTGAGACATCTTTATCACACTCATCAAGGCTCAGGGTCAATTGTAGAAGAGGTGGCAAAAAGAATATAAGAGCCAAAGGAAGGCAGAAGTGCTTATATAATACTATCTTCCAGACACAAAGTGGACTTGGTATTCGTGATCTCATAGTAGCTGATTCCACCTACACAAGACCTGCATAATAGGAGGTATTATATTATATTATATTACATATTTTTTTAAGATAAGGTCTTGCTCTAGCCCAGGCTGACCTGGAATGGACCAGGTAGTCTCAAGGTAGCCTCAAACTCATGGCGTCCTCCTACCTCTGATCCGGAGTGCTGTAATTAAAATATGTACCACCACCACACCCAGCTCTAGAATATATCTTTGTTGTTTGTTTTGTTTTTTGAGGTAGGGTCTCACTCTAGTCCAGGCTGACCTGGAATTCACTATGGAACCTCAGGGTGGCCTCGCACTCATGGCGATCCTCCTACCTCTGCCTCCCAAGTGCTGGAACTAAAGGCGTGTGCCACCACGCCCGGCTTCTAGAATATTTTTTTAAACAGTTTCCTTTCTTCCTCCCTCATTCCTTTCCTCCTTCTGTCAATTTATTCTTATTTTTCTTCCTTCCTCCCTACCTTCCTTTTTTTTTTTTTTTAACCTCAGCCTCTATAGTTCTGAGAATACAGCCAGGGGCCACCATACCTGGTTTATTTATTTGCAAGGAGGGAGAAAAAGAGAGAGGAGAATATGGGTGTGCCAGGGTCTCTAGTTACTGCAAATGAACTCCAGATGCATACATCACTTTGTGCATCTGGCTTTACATGGGTACTGGCAAATCAAACCTAGGTCTTTAAGCTTTTCAGGCAAGTACCTTAACCACTGAACAATTTATCCAGCCCTCCACCACACCTGTTTTAAATAGCTTTATACATCATTTGATTAAAATGTACATTTTGGTCATTTTTTAAAATACTTTTATAACAAACAAAATTCATTTTCTACATGAAAACCAAACTTTAACAAAGCAAACCAGCACAACACATAAAACCTCAGGAGGCTCCTAGGTGTTATTTTGCAATATGTAAAAACAAATCTCTTTCACTTTGGATTTGAAGCTTAATCTCTCACGTATCAAATGCATTCTTAAAAAAATAATTCTATGTATCAGAGAATCTCACTGTATGAATAAATTTCTTCCTGTCCTTAGTATTGAAAAGGGGTTATAGCTGAAGAGTCTTGTTCATTATGACTCAGCCAAGGCCATCCATGGAAGTGGGGAACAAGACACATGGAGACATTCCCTCTCAGCACATTCTAATGAACCGTGGGTAATGGGTACTTGATCTTTATTTTATTTTATTTTATTAGTTTTTTAAGGTAAGTTCTTGCAGCAGCCCAGCCTGGCCTGGAATTCACTATGTAGTCTCAGGGTGGCCTTGAACTCATGAAGATCCTCCTATCTCTGCCCCCCCCCACAGAGTCCTGGGATTAAAGTCGTGTGCCACCATGCTTAGTAATATTCTTTTTTGTGAGAAGAGTTTTTTACCTTTATATTTATTTGCAAGCAAAGAGAAGAGAGAGAATGGGAGAGTGGGCACACCAAGACCTCTAGCCACTTCAGACTCCAGATGCATGCACTCCTTTGCGCATCTGACTTTATGTGGGTACTAGGGAATCAAACCTGTGTTGTTAGGCTTCACAGGCAAATACCTAACAGCTGAGCCATCTCTCCAGCCTGAATATTCTTTTTTTAAAATATTCTTAATTTTTTTTTAGTTTTATTTATTTGCGAGAGAGAGAATGGGTATGCTAGGACTTCTAGATGCAGCAAATGAACTTCAGACTCATGTGCCACCCTGTGCATATGGCTTATGTGGGGCCTAGGGGATTGAACCTGGATCCTTTGGTTTTGCAATCAAGTGTCTTAACCACTAAGCAATCTCTCTAGCCCAAGCCTGAATATTCTTTACAGAACATGCTTTATGCAGGATTTTATTAAATCTCATTTGAATAGTTATTAGGTAAAATGTGGGCCACAATTTGTGATTAAACTTTTATCAAATGTGTCATGATATTCTTAATTTCACTGATGCAGATCATGAGTAATATATTGTAGAAAGAATCTGTTATCTCTTATAAGGTCCTCTTGGAAATCAATTAAAAGGCTATTATCTTAAAAATAATTCACAATTTAAAAATAATTCACAATTTAAAAATTATTCTTGCATTCCATTTCTTTGAATTAACATACTGATTTTTTTGCACTCTTGTACTTTTATTATATTAAGAAAATATTAAACCTTGTAAAATAATGAGTGCAATATTTTTATTCTAAATGTCTTCCAGGCATTTTAATACATAAAGTATGTATACTACTTTATGTATTATGTGCATGAAGAAGAGAATATAGATCACAATTCACATACCAAGTCTAACCTACTTGGAATATTATTGCACTTCCCTTTTTTTCCAAAAAGTATGTTTCCATTTTTTTTTAACCTTCTGTTTTTCTTTTAAGAAGAGCACTGCTTAAAATTCATATTGCTCTTGTAGAAGGTTGGGCTCTCATTGCCTTAATAGGATATGGAGGTCTTGATTCATGTTTGCATAGAATTAAACTATTACTGTGTATCATACCATTATTGAAGCTATTTTACCAACTTCTGTCATATTACAAATTGATTTTAAAATGCCTCTGCTTTATAAAGGCAAAGACTGCATTACTCATGCTTCTTCTGTTTTTCTTCATGCTTGAATAGACCACATCATGTATATGTCACAATGTCTGACTATCTGCAATAATTTACTGCACAAAACCTTCCTGTTTCTACAACCTGCAACTATTTAACTTTATAAATTTAAGAATAATGAATCAACTTATCCTTATATTGTACCATATCTGGATGCATGTACTACTGTATTCATATATTTTTATCTTAATTGTGAGATATAATGGTTGTGTTTCATGCCATAAACTTAAATACTAACAGAAAAATGACTACAGATACTGATTTCTCAACTAAAATTGCAGCCCTTTCAGCTTGTGAAAAGGAATACGATGCATTTATTATATTTCTGTCATGTGAGATATATTAATATTTTGCATTCTCAAGAATTAATGGTAATTTTATTTAGAAGATAAGTGGGATAAATACACTTTAAAACAGGCATCATCACTTCTGAAATAGAAGAGCAAAAACTAAACATGATGTATGTGTGTATGTGTTTTTAACCCCCTCACTGAGCAGTAAGCAAAGATGACTTCTATGTTCTCAGGTCACCAAGATGCAAGACCTTCTTTCTAGCAACCAACAATCAGTTCTGCAGTGGACACCTGCCATCTTCTCTACTTCAACTCAGTTTGGACACTATCTACGTGGAAGTAGCATCAGATCCTGTAGGTTGAGGATTCAGTCCCATAAGCTTCCACTTCACATGCCAACAACAAGCTCCCCTGCATGGTTTGATTAACTTGAGGGCATGGATTCCTGAGCTCAGAGAAACATCGATACAAACTGATTCTGATGGATGTCATAGACCAAGGATGAGATGCATTGGGTGAGGTATGGGAGAGTGGACTCAGGTATTCTCTACCTTCCAGAAGCTTCTATGCATTATTTCATATACGGAAGCTCTCTGACCACTGACATTTAGGGTTTTGATGCAGGCTGCCTTGTGTTTGTACTATTGAGTGATTCACCACCCATTAGTGATCAATGTAGCCTTCAGTGCCCATCTTCCTTCCAGAAGGAGAGGAAGAGCTGTGAGTTGTCACCCTCTGAGTACTTAGTTGGTTCCCCTGGTATCAGTTTACCATCCTGTGGCTAGCAAGGGACTTTTCAAAATTAAAAACAAATCACCTCATTAGCAAACTCAGGTGTGGTTAAGTTTTATTACAAGTAACAAAGAGCTATGTTCCACTGGAGGAGTGGTTCCTGGACTGTTTTTGAGTCAAAGACAAAAGACCTGTATTTTTTTTTTTTACTATTTTAAAAAGCTTTTATTTTGGAATGAGAGTATTCTGTATTCATTCTGTTTTCTTTTCTTTTTTTAAAAAATTATTTTTCTATTCAGCAAATACAGGCAGTTTGGTACCATTATTAGGCTCATCTGTGACCTATCCCCTCCCCGTTGGCTCCTCCTTCTTGAGGTATATAGGTCGTGCATTGTGGAGTTAGCCTGCAGTTATAGGTACGATAAATGTCTCTGTATATCCTGACCCAACATGTGGCTCTGACATTCTTTCTGGCCCCTCTTCACAAAATTTCCCTGAGCCATGTTGGGTTCATTTTTGGTCTGCTTCAGTGATGAGGTGTTGGGGTCCTCTGAGGATCTGGCTCTCTGATTTTGTAGGAGTTGATTTTTCTCTGTGTTGGTCTCCTTCCCCCTTGCGCTGGTATCGGGTTCATCAGGAAAACAGCAACCTTGCTTGTTTCATCAATTTTCCTTAGTTTCAGCCGGGGCCCTTTTGAGGTATGATGGGGTGGCACTTTTCTTAGGATCTGCATCTATCTGAAAAAGAGAAGCAGATTCTCCAACAGAGAGTAAGTTAGCACCAGGACAAATGAGATAACCCTTAATTTTTTAATAGAGAGTTTAATAGGTGTATGCTCTCTTGTAGCCCATGATTGGTGGTAGCTTGATATTGGAGAGTGGTCTTATGTTTGGATATGGTTCTGACTTGTTTATCAGCTCCAGCTATGGGTCCCGTACCACTGAGCAGATTAGTTAGCCAAATCAAGAGCAGTTGGTTCCTCCCATGGCTGTGTGCCACTATTGCACTTGTGTGGGCATCACAACAGGTTATTTGCTGCTAAGTAGGTTGGACCATGATTTGCTTGGACAGATAGTGGTCATTTCCCCCCGTTGCCCATGTAGCACCTTCTGGCACTAGACACGCTGACTGTCTGGGGACCGACTCTCTCCTGGCTTCCAGCCATGCCATTCCATTTTATGTGTCAGCTGCATATGGTGTCTTCAGCAATAGGGTCTTACCACTAACCTTTGGGGGGAAAAGACCTGTATTTTAACAAACGACACTAATTGCACTAACCACTTGGAAAATGACAAGGGTTAAAGGAGCTGTTATCCAAGAACAGGGCAGAAATTCAATATATAAATATATATGATATATATATATATATGTATGTATATGTATATGTATATATATATATGAATGATATCATAGCACTATTTCAAACCTGGTATGCTTGTCAGGAAGTAATATTTGAGAGGCAAGCAATATTCATTTTGAGTAATGCTTAACCTTTTTGAATAATTATGGCATGCGTAGCAGAACTGAGTTTGATTTGTGAGTATGTTCATGTTGTAATTTTATTTAAAGAAACATAATATGTAAATAATAAGAGAGGACACAAAGCTATGATTCTAGTTGATTAAACATTAAATTTGTTCTCTGAGAAGTGGATAAAGTAACTATTTTAATTCAATATTTTTAAATTTTATTTTTAGGTGTGGATTGTTAACTATCTTGTACCAATGTTGTATAATAAAAAATTACCTAAAGCCTGAGGATATCTCTATTTAAATTACAGGTTTTTTTTTGTCTTCAGTTCACCTGCTAGAACAGAAATAGCTAGATTCTGTGATACTTGCTCAATGCTTCAACTGTTTATTCTGGCACCCTATAATTCAAGAAAGAAAATTTAATTCCTACTTGGAAATGAAATATAGAAATTTCAAAGCAAGCCACATTATCTATTGATCATAATGGGAGTTGCACAAAACCTTCATAGGTTTTGAAAAGAAGGTATTTTTTTTTCCCCAAAGGTAATTGTGCACTGACAATTGAAGTTAATCATTTTGTTTTAACTTTAAGAAATGTGGGGTTGGCGGAGTTGTTCTTATTTTAAGTTTGAACAAAGAGAAGTGTAATAATAATCTCTCACATGTATGGGTTACAAACTGCTTTTACATAAGTTTTTCTCATTTGATCTTCCAGCAATACTATGAGAAGGCCATTGTTCTTTTCCTGATTTTAGAGTTCGTAAGAGAAAAGCAGAAGTTGTAAACTTTACGAGGATAAGGGTGGTGACTCATTCACCCCTGTTGTTCTTTGTTCACACTGAACATGAATGGCATAGGATGGGCTCTCCAAAACCAGCTGGCGCATGAGATTAGCTGGAAGATAAAGCATTAGATGGATTAGCAAGGGTGAAAAAAAAATGTAGCAAATGGGAGAGTTGGTGCATGAGCACACATCTTGTTGCTCCTTCTGTTTTCTTTCCCTTTAGTAGCTACTGCTTATCCTTTCTTTTCCCCTTCCCTTCCAACACTCTTGAATTCTTTTATTCACATATTTAAAATATTATGTCTTCTTATCATCATCATTAGTGTGCGTAATGTGGTATGGCATGTGTGTGTGGTGTTGTGTCTACTATGTAGGTAAGTGTGGTGGCTTGAATCAGTTTTCCCCTATAAAATTTTGTGTTTGGGGTGTTTGGTCCCCAGCTGATGGCAATTTGGGAAGTGAAGGAAGTGTGATACTGCAGATAGGCTTTGGGGTGTTATAGCCAGCTCCCTCTTGTCAGAGTTTAGTGTACTCTGTTGGTGTTTTCCGCCCGCTGTGATGAAAGTGATGTCCAGCCTCTGCTCACGCCATGCTTCCCTCTGCCATCGTGAATCATGTGCTTCACACTGTAAACCAAACTAAAACCTTTCCTCTCGTCAGCTGTTTTTGGTTGGGTGCTCTGTCCCAGCATTGAGAACAGCACATGTACGTGCCTATGTGATGTCCTGTGCACTTGCCTGTGGCGGCAGTGTCTCATCCCCATCACTCTTCCACTCATTCTTTCTTTGTTTCTTGAGCCAGAGTCTCTTCTTGCTCTTGGAGCTTGCCAGTCTCCCCATTTTCTGGCATGCCATGATCATTCTCTTGTCTCTGCTTCCCACAGGACTAGGGCTCTAGACCTACTTAGCAGCCATACTTAGCTATTACATGTTTTATTTTATTTTACTGATTTTATTTTACTTTTGTTGCTCAGAATTATGTACTTTTAGTTATTTTGTTATGAGGGGAATTTAACCTAGAGGATCACAATGCTAGGCAAATGCTCTACCACTAAGCTACAATTCCAGCCCATGTGTATATTTTGTATGTATATTGTTCATTTGTTTTGTTTCTTCAGATGGCTCTTTTCTATGCAGTACAAGCTGGCCTTGTACTTATATATACATGCACATAACTATGCCCAGATCCCTACGTGCCTTTTATTATTATTAATAAATAAGGCCCAGTTGCAGGTCTAATAGTCAATAAGGTATTTTTGGAAGTAATGATGAGTGAACAATACTGCAAGATAAGTGACAATATAATGTAAAAGAAAGTTATGGTGATATCTAGTATGATTTGTTTTTTCTGGAATCAAAGTGGAAGGAAATATTAAGTTGGAGGCTAAGAACTCCTGACCTGACCTGTATTAGACACTGTCTGCTTCATCTCCTCAGACCTAGCTAGACTGGGTCATTCTGGCTGGAGCAGACAGACATAAAGACTACTATAGGACCTGGGGCAATGACTCAGCAGTTAAAGGCGCTTGCTTGCAAAGCCTACCCCAGTCTGAGGTTCAATTTCCCATGTAAAGCCAGACAGGTCTACTGTAAAAGTCACTGGGCAGGGGTCGGGCAAGACTGCCTCATCACCCCAGCAGCCTGCAGGCTGGCAAAGGGATGGAGAGGTATGTGTGAGAGAGGGCTGAAAGCCAGTTCTCTCAGAAGCTGAAGGTAACTGCCTTTGTCTTGCAAATTGATTCATCACAAAGCCAACAGACTATCTCTAATAGCTATTATCTCAAAAAAATAATCCAACTGTGCTTGCAATCTTGACACATTTTAAAATGTGTCTTTAAGTTTTGGATACTCTTTGCTATTAAAAGTAGTTGGAAGACAATGATTATTTTTCTCTTTTCTGATCTTTCTTGGCTTTAATAATATTGTTATTTTTAAAATCTACAAAAAAAGTCAAAAGCCCGACAGATATGAAAATCTTTGACATGAAGTCATTGAGTGTGAAAACAAAGTGGTATTGAGAGCCATGCATGGTGGCACAAGCCTTTAATCCCAGCAGAGGCAGAGGGAGGAGGATCACAGTGAGTTCAAGGCCACCCAGAGACTACATAGTGAATTCCAGGTCAGCCTGTGCTAAAGTAAGACCCTACCTTGAAAAATAAAGTGGCATTGAGAACATAATATGGTCAGAGAATATGCTTTCCCGATAGGACTAACCTTCCTTGCTTCTATGAGCCTGTGTTTCTTGGGCTGCTGGGAGAGTGAGAGCAGTGAAACCTATCAGTCAACTCCAGGGCCTGTTCATCTAGTTCTGGAAGCAAAATGTTTCCAGTTTCCAGTTGGGGGCAGGAAAGCTGTATTTCTTCCCTCCCTCCCTCCCTCCCTCCCTCCCTCCCTCCCTCCCTCCCTCCCTCACTCCCTCCCTCCCTCCCTCCCTTCCTTCCTTCCTTCCTTCCTTCCTTCTTTTCCTTTCCTCTTTCTTTCTTTCTTTCTTTCTTTCTTTCTTTCTTTCTTTCTTTCTTTCTTTCTTTCTTTCTTTCTTTCTTCTTTCTTTCTTTCTCTCTTTGTATCTATCAATTGGCTAGCTATTATCAGTCTATATTCATTTATCATCAACAGCAAAACAACCAAAAAAACCACCACCACAAAACACTAGCAAAAAATAAGACTTTCTTGGGCTGGAGAGATGGCTTAGCAGTTAAGCACTTGTCTGTGAAGCCTAAGGACCCCAGCTCATGGCTTGATTCCCCAGGACCCACGTTAGGCAGATGCACAATGGGGCACACATGCCTGGAATTCATTTCTAGTGGCTGGAGGCCCTGGCACGACCATTCTCTCTCTCTATCTGCCTCTTTCTCTCTCTTTCTGTTGCTCTCAAATAAATAAATAAAAATAAGCAAAAACATTAAAAAATAAGCCTTTCTTAACTGGTCTTACTGACTTAAAAGATCTCAGAGCAGATTCTTCTTCTTTCCCTAATTCCCTTCTTTCCTTTTTTCCCCCTTCCTCCCTCACTGCTTCCTTTGGTCACCTCATGATTTATAAACAACGCATATAGTACTTTTGCTTATACAAAAAGACCTATTGGGATATGACATTCCTTCCTCTTCCTGCTTAGTTACATACTTGACATGGTGTTTTCCAAGGAGCTAGGCCTGGTAAATCCTTACATCTCAGGTTTGTTTCCATAGCAACCTCATAAAAGGCTACAAAGCATTTTACAGTTAAGGGTTCTCAGCCACTGGGGTCCTGCAACTTTTCACCCACTGTTTTTTCTTGCTGCAAGACATCATGGCTCTTTCTGCATTCCCTCTACTTTTCTCTGTTGTTTCTTCCCATGCCACATGGCTGGTTTTTCTCTTTGTCCTTCATGGCATGCAGTTATACATTGCCTGATGCTGCTTTGAGTTTTGCAAATATTTGCCCTCTTAGCCAAACATTTTATTAAGAATTTTCCCAGCCTGGTGTGGTGGCACACACCTTTAATCCCAGCACTTGGGAAGCAGAGGTAGGATTGCTTTCTGTTTGAGGCTACTCTGACTACATAGTGAATTCCAGGTCAGCCTGGGTTAGAGTGAAACCTTTCCTCAAAAAACCAAAAAAAAAAAACAAACAAAAAAAAAAAAAACGGAATTTTCCCAAACCATCCCATCAAAGAAATTTGGTCTGAAATATCAAGAAAATGCAATCTTTTTTTTGGAGTTTGTTTTCTAAGACAGACTATATATAACTTGGGATTCCCTAGAACTCCTTTTGTAGCCCAGGCTGACCTCAAACATGTGATTTTCCTGCCTCAGCCTTCTAAGTACTAGGATTATAGATTTGTGCTACCATACCCAGCTGAGAAAATGTATTTTGTGTATGTGCATGTTCAGGAGTGTGAAAGAGGGTCCATGTACACTAGTAAGACAGTTTAGGGGTGACAGGGTCCCAAAGTAAATAGCTTTCTCTTGGTTAAACATGGGGATTGCCCTTGGGCCTGTAATCTAGGTCATTCCATTTACTACAGGTCAGAAAAGTCAGAAGTGTCTGGCCTCTCCTTAACTCTGTCCTGTTAGGGAGTCCTTCCAGTTCTTCCTAAGAAGGTCCTTCCTGGGGAATTAGGATTTCTGGAAAGATTGCCCTTTTCTAGAAATCCTGACCCTAGACTCCCGATGTCAGGGCTAGACTGACTAAATCAGCTACCCATCCAGGGGCTCACATAAAACAAACAAACAAATAATGGGCTGGAGAGATGGCTTAGTGGTTAAGGTACTGGCCTGCAAAGCCAAAGGACCTCAGATCAATTCCCCAGGACCCACGTAAGCCAGGTGTACAAGGTGGTGCATGTGTCTGGAATTCATTTGCAAGGCTGGAAGCCCTGGCATGCCCATTCTCTCTCTCTGTTACTTACTGTGCCTCTTTCTTGTTCTCAAATAAATAAATAAAAATAAAATATGTTTAAAAACCAACCCAAATCTCAAGTTAGGTTTCTTGCACCCCCTCTTGTCTCCTTGGGCAAGAGCTCTGCCTTGCTTCCTTTCTTCCCTTAAGCACCCCTTCTTCTACAGCTCTTCCTCCTAAAGCTCTAAGCTACAATAAAATATCTTGGAACTCTACCTTCTGACCTATCGATTTCATTTGTCGAATTCTTAACACAAGAATCTGGAGACAAACCAAAGCTATCGGTGTGTTGGCATACTATATTGGTGCGTTGGCAAAGAACCCTAATTCCTTTACTGCTGTGCACATGGGGCGGTCAGTGGACACCTTCAAGTGTTGGCCCTCACCTTCCACCTTGTTTGAGGCAGGGTCTCTTGATGGTCACTGCTGTGCTAGCCTGGCCCACAACCTCTCAGGAATTTTTCTGTCTCCAACTCCTTTTATCTTGCCATAGATGTACTGGGATTAGAGAGGTTTGCTACAGCATCCAGATTCATGTGGGTTCTGGTGATCTGGACTCAGGTATGAAGCTTGTACAGAAGGTGCTTTACCCTCTGAGCCATCCCCTCAGCCCAGAAAATAGGCTTAATTTTTTTTTCCAGCTAGATGGGCTGTACCTCAGTGCTACAACATTGGCTTAGGATGAGTAAAATCCTAGTTTTGACCTCTAGGCACACACACACAAACACACACACACACACACACACTTTATATAGTTCTAGAGTGTTTGTTTGGTTAGACATTTTGATTAGAATTTTTCTAATTACAACTGCATGTATTGCTGGGAAATGGTATGGGAAGAGAAAGAAGTTTGAAGCCAACCTATATGTACTAAGGAGCCAGAAGAACTGAGTTACTTTTGAGAACTTGCAGGGTACAAATGGTCTACAGGAAGGAGTCTGTAGGGAAAATAAGCCTATCAAGTAGAAAGAAAAGAGAGCAATTTGGCCTCAGAAATAATGCCATAGGACTCAAAGATCAAGTTGATTTTGACCACAGCAGAGTTTGCCACCTTTTTCTCATAATTTATTCACATGAATGGGTATTACATCCCTAGTGCTAATCTGAGTATCATAATGGACACATTGTAAGTATTAGAGTATGCTTTCATTCCATAAATAAAAACGGACAATGAATTAGATAATTAAGTTAAATATATAATGTATTAGTTAGTGACACATTCTGGAAACACATAAGTAAATCCAAGGTGGGCCTGGAGGCACAGTTATTTGGTAGGCAGTAGATTCTCATCTTCAAGCTTGGGCTACGGACCAAGTTCAAAGCCAGTCTGCTCAACATAGCAAGAGTCTGTCTCAAAATAAAAACTAAAAGTATGGCTTGGGATCAAGAGCAGTTGTGGCATGCTTCTCTAGTGAGGCCTTGGGTTCCATGCCCTATACTGAAAGAACAAAAGGGGTTGGGGGAAGTGAGATAGGAAGTGTTTCTCCAAACCAGCTCCTCATGGACTTGTGATATGAATGTTAAAAGAGCAACAAAACCCAAAGATCTGATTTCATGCAACACTTCTGAGAAACAATAAGAGCACAAGGCAACACAAAATAGTTCAGAGTAGGTACAAACTTCAGGAAAAGGCCTTATCTTGTTTAAATTCAACAGTGGTAACATGGTGCACCTTAGATGTCAGCAGCTATAGGTTTGGAATGGACAGATGTAGGCCTCAAAAAGCGAGGAGCTCATGACCTCAGGGCATGCCAAGCATCTGAGGGCAAGCCAAAAACCCCCTGTGCAGCCCCAAGACAAGGGCAAATATGACATATTGAGCTGGTAGCACTGTGTTTAGTTGTGAATGTGAAACACGGTCTGGACTTTACATAGAGTGGTAGTCAGGAGAGACAGCAGAATGTGTCATGATGGACAGGGCACTGATGTTCTGGTAAACACTGAACAATGACCTTTCTGAGCATACTTTTAAAATATATATTGGTTGATATTCATGTTGAACTTGTGAGGAAAACAAAAATGAAAATTTTCTATGCTGTTAGTGATTTGTTTCCCAATTATGTTTTGAATACTAGGATAGATGATTGTTTGGGGGGGGGTCTGTTCACAATATAACAATAGATATGGCGAGAGTTTTCCTTTTCTATGCAGTTGGAAGGATTAAACCCAGGGTCTGTGCCTATTGGAGAAGTACTCTACCACTGAGCTAAAGCCCCAGCCATAATGATCTGCCTTTAAGTCTAATCTGTATTACTAACATTTCATTTATGTCTAGAATAAGCAATCAACAAAATCACATATCAAACTATAATTGGTAGCAGTTCTCTACATACATGGTAAATGTTCTTACTGTGGCTAATTTCAAGCTACACCAGTGATGTCACTGAATATGTCATGGGCAAGAGATGTGCGAGAGTCTCCCTTCCAGTTGTATAGCATTTGTGATAGTAAGACAATATAAAAAGCATAGATAATAAGAAAGTGTAAAATATTTAGGAAATGATGAGTTTTGGATATAACATTTGCTTTAAAAATAATTTAAAGCAGGGCATGGTGATGCATGCCTATAATCCCAATACTTGGGAGACAGAGGCATGAGGAACATGATTCAAGACCATGTGCAGTTATATAGAGAGTCTGAGGCCAGTCTGGGCTACACATGACACCCTGTCTCCAAAAAATAAAAGAATAATTTTTAAAAAAAAGCTGGGCGTGGTGGCACATGCCTTTAATCCCAGCACTTGGGAGGCAGAGGTAGGAGGATCACCTTGAGTTCGAGGCCACCCTGAGACTACAGAGTGAATTCCAGGTCAGCCTGAGCTACAGTGAGACCCTGCCTCAAAAAAAAAAAATAAAAATAAATAAAAAGAAAAACTTTTTTACCCTAAGTTTACAAAAGATTTGAAATTATGGTTATTTTAAGGCTGGAGAGATGGCTTAGCAGTTAAGTTGCTTGCCTACAAAGTCAAAGGACCCAGGTTCGATTCTCCAGGACCCACATAAACCAGATGCACAAGGTGGCTCATGTATCTGGAGTTCATTTTCAGTGACTGGAGGCCCTGGCACACCCATTCTCTCTCTCTCTGTCTCTCTGTATCTTCTATCTGCCCTTCTCTCTCAAATAAATAAATAAAAATAAAAATAAAAAATGAATGAAATTATGGTTATTTTAAGCAAACAACTGTTAAACTTTCTGAACGTTTAATAACTGGCCACACATACCAGGTTTCACGTGCTGCTTGTGAATGATGAAGCTATATAAAGTTGATTGGATCAGGCACGGTGGTACATGCCAGTCGTTCTAGCACTTGGGAGGCAAAGCCAGTGTGGATCACAGCAAGTTTGAGGGCAGCCTGACCTACATAGTTCCAGATCAATGAGAGCTATATAGTAAGACCTGTTCAAAAATAAATAAATGATGGGCTGGAGAGATGGCTTAGATGTTAATCGCTTGCCTGTGAAGCCTAAGGACCCCGGTTCGAGGCTCAGTTCCCCAGGTCCCACGTTAGCCAGATGCACAAGGGGGCGCACGCGTCTGGAGTTCGTTTGCAGAGGCTGGAAGCCCTGGCGCGCCCATTCTCTCTCTCCCCCTCTATCTGTCTTTCTCTCTGTGTCTGTCGCTCTCAAATAAATAAATAAAAAATTTAAAAAAAAATGCCCCCCCTAGACCATGGATTCATGTGTTTGGACAAAAAAAAAAAAAATAAAAAAATAAATAAATAAATAAATGAATAAAAATAAGTAAGAGATAGCACAAAGGTTAGGTGTGTTTCCTATACAAGCATAAGGGCCTGAGGGGCCCAGAAACTGCTTGAGTTCAAATATCTAGATAGCATGTAAAACAGCTGGGTCTGGCCATATGCATCGTAACACTAGTCCCATAGGGGAGCAGAAACCCCAGAATCTTCTGAGCCCTCCAAGGCTGAAAGCAGTATAAAAAAAACCTCTGGTTCAAAACAAGACCAGACTGAAGAGCATGGAGCAGACATCCAATGTTCCACTCTGGCCACCCTCAGGCTAGTGACTTCAGCTGTCCCTACTATATGGGGCCAGTATATGGGGTGTCACAGGGGCGCATACACATACATACAGTGTGTGTACCTCATGCTATACAATAAATCATACTATATAAGCAAAAGTAAAAAAAAAAATAAGTGTGGATTGTTATTAATGTGGTAATGTTTACTCTCTAGTGTTAGTTGCCTTGAAAAGTGAAGGATTTAGAAAATGTATCTCAGAGGTCTGGGGAGACAGCTCAGCAGTTAACAGCTCTTAGCACACAAGCAAAAGGCCTGGGAGGGTCTGAGCCCAATCTCAGCACCCACGTGAAGAGACAGGCAACGACACACAGTCCTCTAACCTTAGTCCTGCAGCTGGAGGGAGGTAGAGGCAGGAGAATCATAAAGTCTAGGACCTGTGGTCACCCAGTTTGTTGAAAACACCAGCTCCAGGTTCAATGAGAGACTCCCTCTCAAGGAAACAATATGGAAGAGGACAGAAGAAGATATTTGACAGTCTCCTCTGGCCTCCACATGTTTGTGCAGAGGCTGTGTGGGCATCCACTCACACATACATTATACATAGCCACAACACACTACAATATCACATATGCACACCCCCCAAAAAGTTTCACTTCTATAGTTTTACTCTATTTTCTTTCGTTAGATGAGTGATTTTCTCTGAATATCTAAGTCATATTATCAAATCTCACGGAGGATGACAAAAGTAAGCAGACAATCTCAGCTGTTACTTCTGGGTTCCTGCTAACGTCCTTCTCCAGAAGTGACTTTACACTGATGTCTTCCCAAATTCCAGCAACCCCTAAACTGTACTCACATGGGTCCTCACCAGTCATTGCTGTCTGAATTAGACAAATTAAGGTAGATGAACTGCTAATCTGAGCAATTTCATATGTATCACTATCTAGGCTCTTCAATAAAAGTGGCACATTGTCTTCCTACCATTTTTGTGTGTGCTCCCATGGTTTTCCCCATCTGAAATATCTTCCTCCCTTCTACTACCTCAAGCCTGTCTACTTTCCAGACTTCACCTTTCCCACAAAACTACCCAGGATCATTCCAATCTTCATTAAGCAATTTTGAACATCCTTTCCCTGGACCTTTTGTGACAGTTACATGTGCACCTCACAGCAGAACACTGAAGTATAGTCTTTCTCATACTATTTTATTGTTTCTTATAACTAATCAGAAAATTCTCTGACAGGAAGTATAACAAGATTTCTGTAAATTATAATGCATAAACTGTACTGGGAATTATATGTACCCTGGTGTCTTAGTTGATTTGAGCTTAAACAACATCCTTTAAAGTTGAGTTTAATTAAAACTAGGTGACAAAGGTACTAAAAGCTTGACTTGGAAGTTAGGTAGACTGGATCTATTTCCTTGCTCTGGTATGTGTGAGCTATGTGTCTGTGGTAGTATAAATGTATGTCCCCCAGTAGACTCAAGTACTTTGTGAAAGCTTGTCTCCAGCCTGCTGGCTGGAAGAGGGGTCTGTCACTGGGGGAAGATCCTGATGTCCAGCCCTAAGGTGTCTTTGGGGCCAGATCTGCTTTACAGCCCAAACATGTGCAGAGGCATTTGAGCTCTGCCTGTGTCCCTGCTGTTTGTGGCTGCTTTTGTGTTTGTTGGGTGGTGATGGATTCTCTCTCTCTGCTTGGATTTATGAATGGGAGCAGCTTCTTCCACCACTGATAGAACTTCCTCCCTGGATCTCTCATGAGCTTTTATAAATCCCTTCTTCCCATAAACTGTATCTGTTTGGAGATTCATCCCAGCAACATGGAGCTGACTATAAGTCTTTGAGAAACTCATTGAGCACTTGGAACCTCTTTCTCTCTTCTATCAAAAGGATGGTATGGTGCCCACACTGTAGAATTACATAATAAATGATTATATAGATTCTTTGCCAGAATTAAGATGAATAGAATGTATATCATTCCTCCTAAGTGCTGGGATGATGGCCATATAATAATCCAGCTCTGCTTTGTTTTTGAAGCAGGATCTTGCTGCGTGGATCTGGCGGGACCAGAATGCTCTGCATATCCCACCCTGGCCTTGAACTTTGCATCTTCACGCCTCAGCCTTCCTGTAGCTGGGTCCACACCCTAGACTCATTTTATTATTGTTTCAGCTATCAGCCAAAATCATGTGTTTTTCATTGCTTTGTTATTCTTGAACCTAAAGTCTATTTTGCAGTTGCAAGTGCTAGTATGTGTTAAGAAATGACTATTTTGCATGAGTTAAGAAATGATATACATATGTTAAGAAGTTACTATGCACTGAAAGCGCCTGTACTTTGTCTTATCCTGATACCACATGAAAAAAAAAGACACCTTTTGAGGTGAAGTGACTACATAAAGGCAGATGCAATAAGCTGGAGGAAAGACTTAAGAAACTATCTCTCACAGCAAGAGACTTTATCATGGTAACTAAATTTTATTTTGGCCCTTCCAAACTCTAAATCCATTGAAGAATAACTATTAAGGGTACTAGCAATACTAATTAAATAAGCCTGACATAAGCAAGGCATAATTTCTAAAGTAGTAGCTATAGATAGAAAACAATAAAGCTCAAATGCAATTTAGAATTGATCACAACGTCCAAGGATAATTGTATATAGTCATTTCCTGATTTATTCCCACATTTATTGAACACGTTGTGTATGAGGAAAACTTAACTATACTGGTTACTTCTCACTCGTCTTTTGAGAGAAATTTAAATTATTACATGAATTTTGATTAAACTGATTACAAAATTTTGAACCACAATAGAACCCAATCTAGGGCCAGTGTCATTTCCTAAATGAACACTTTATGTGCAAACAAACAGCTGCTGGAATCCAACAGAATTTAAAACAAGCTGTTTGTAAATTTTCCTGACAGCTGTTTTTGGTGATTTTTGTCAACAGAATTTTCCTGCTTTGCATCCGAGCATACTTTTATGATAGTGTCCCCTCGAAGAATGACTTGCTGGCTTGAATCACGTTTACAGAGATTTATGCCTTGATGCTTATTCAGTGGCGGAGCTTCTCAACACAAAATGTCAGTGAGCCTGTTATAAATTGCTTCTGGCGGTCCTACTCTATCTTTTATTTGGCTGGGAGTATTTCCACCTGAAAGTGATAAATTCCTGCTATAACGGCTTTATGTGCTTCAGTAATTACACTGTACTGAAAAAAGAGGGGGTTTCTACTGAGGTAGCTCCTTAAAAATAGCAAACAATAAAAGACAGTGGACCGGGTTGAACTCTCAAATCTACTGAACATAAAACAATGACCAGTGAGCTACCTGTGTCAGACTCAACATGATGGTTGACTGGGAAACACAGAAAACACCAACTAACCTTTAAAAAGCAACACCTACAGGGACAGGTTGATCTAACTATGTCCTTAGACTAGTTGTCCTTGATCCTATGACAGAAATTTGACAGGTGACCACAAAGATGGGTTAACATGTTTCCAGAAACTATCTTAAAACATCGAAGAGAAGATTCTAGAGCCTTGGGAGACTTTTTACTGAGTGCCAAGGTCTATGTGACATTGAGATTGAATCTATATATGCAAGTCAAAGGGACTGCGGAATGTCAGAACAGTTCAGTAATGTAAACAGTCCATTGCAGCCAATAGCTTGATCAATATATATGGGCACCACTGAAGTGATCAAGAGGAAATCCACATTAATCATTGTGATATTCATGGGTAGTGGATATTGATTAATTTTCATCCCACTTATGTGTTTGCTTCATAAAATCCATCCAGTGCACAGAAGAAAAATAATTCCAACTGCTGAGGCTTTTTCTCTTAAAGGAGCAACAAAATGATCTCAAAGTTAATGGCAAAAAAATTTACAAATTTCTTTTTTATTGTTAGGTTCCAATGTCATACCAAGGATAGTGCCAGGGATCTAGTAGGTGCTTTATTTAAGATGGTACTAACTAAAAGAGGCTATGATCACTAGATAGGATTCAGCTTCCTTCCAAGGTTACTGCATCATTTTGCTAAGGAACTGTTACAGCAAGTATCTCTGTCCTGGTAGAATGTATTGGCCCATGCATGTAATATATATTCTTTCATAAGAGAATATTAAAGGACATATAAGTAATTTAGTCCACTGAACACTGAAAAGCAGTTCTAAAAATGGGAGAATAGGGCTGGAGAGATGGCTTAGCGGTTAAGCGCTTGCCTGTGAAGCCTAAGGACCCCGGTTCAAGGCTCGGTTCCCCAGGTCCCACGTTAGCCAGATGCACAAGGGGGCACACGCGTCTGGAGTTCGTTTGCAGAGGCTGGAAGCCCTGGCACGCCCATTCTCTCTCTCTCCCTCTCTCTGTCTTTCTCTCTGTGTCTATCGCTCTCAAATAAATAAATAAAAATTTTTTTAAAAATGGGAGAATATACTGAGTACTTATTGTAAGTTGAGCTTTAATTATATGTGTTAAATTCAGTAAAGTCCATTGTGAATGAAACTCCATTAATTATGCTATATTACTGGTGGATGGTTTCATAATGTATAATTCCTTTTTCTTTTCTCCCCTCTCTCCATTTCTCTTTCCCATTTCTTTCCCTGCATATTGGTCCTACAGGAGGCTTCAAGTGTGTTGTAAAAGGCATACTCTACCATTGAGCTACACTCCCAGATCTCACACTGGCATAGATTAATCTTAAATTTGTAAAAGATGAAAAGAATCCTAAGTAGGTTAAACAATGGGTCCACAGATATAATTCTAGAAATTGGCAGGGCTTGGCTTAAAACCTAGTTTTGCTTGACTTTGCATTTAATCATTATGCCATTGAATTCTAGAAAGAAAAAAAAAAAACAGCGGAAACATCAACTTAACTTAGGTTCATAGCATTTTCACATAGGATGTCTGGCTCAGTCAAATACCCAGAACAGACCTCAGAGTTCTGGATATGAAGCAGTTTGTTCCATTCCATCCATAAACACATTTGTTGTCTCTAACTAACTGCTTTTAAACTGCATTTTATACCCTCCAGATTTTGTAAAGATCCTTGTAAATAAAATTTCAGTCTGACAAATAGAATGATCTCAAAGTGTAAAAGTGGTTGATCCTGATCCTATTGATAAGGCCATGATGGAAAGCCAGAGGGTTGGGTTTGTAAAATATCTTCATACTCCACTGGAGGAAAGTCTAGGTATTATGGGCATCTCATTTTTCTTGTTATATGTTTATCCAAGTGACTATGAGACAGATTTACTACCCTTCCCAACAGTAAGAAAAACAGTAGTGTTGAAGCAGTTCACAACAAAGCATTACATTGAGCCTGAAGATTAGGAAAGAGATCTGAGCTGAGATGCCTTTGCACACAGCAACACCACAGAGGGTCACTGTGCAGTGGGGAAGGAGGAGAGAGCACCCAGAGAGGATGTGTAAATAGACTAAAGCAAGCAATTTGTATGCCTCAGAATCCTCCCAGGACCACAGAGTTAATCTGGGAAAGGAAGAATAACTGTGAGTCTGAGGTACTTGGGAAGACTGCTAAATTGGAGAATAAATATATGCAGAGTGAAAATGGAGTAACAAAAACTTTCATGCACCCAGGAGGTTCTTGAATGGAAAAGGGGGAATAAGGTCACTCAGGCCTTGCTAATGTTATAACATAAAGGCATAGAGGCTGGGACAGCTCAGTGGTTAAAAAAAAAAAAAAAAAGTGCTTCTTGCAAAGCCTGCCAGTCCTTTGCAGTGGCAAGAGGCTCTAGCGAGCGCGCGTGCGCGCACACACACACACACACACACACACACATGTGTGTATGTGTGCAAATACAAAACTTTATTAATACCTTATTGATGGACTGGATTTCTGTACAGAACTTCTTCTTTTTTGATATTTTTATTTGTTTATTTGAGAGAGAAACAAAGAGGCAGAGGAGAGAAAGAGAGAGAGAGAGAATGAGCATGCCAGGGCCTCTAGCCACTGCAAAAGAATTCCAGATGCATGTAGCATCTTGTGTAACTGGTTTATATGGGTCCTGGGGAATTGAACCTGGGTCCTTTAGCTTTGTAGGACACCTTACTCACTGCTAAGCCACCTCTCCAGCACCACAACGATTTCTTTTTGAGAGAATTTCAGTACCTTTTCTTTCTGGGTATTTTTCTTTTGTTGTTGAGCAAACCCAGGCCTTGTGTCATGCTCTACCACTATGTAAGAATTCCAGCATTTTCACACATGATGAGTGCTCCTCATCCTACAAGGGCTGCTTATCTTACTCACACATACATGGAAGTGGGAGATGGAATTGTCTTTTGCAGTTCTGAATCTGGGGCTGAGGGGAGGGTTGGTTTCAAAACACAATCCATCTCCAGCAAAGTCAAACACTAACAACTTGAGTCCAGAAGGAATGGGGTTGGAAGTTGCAGATAGGAGGGTAACCTTGCTTATTCTTTTAAAAAACATTTTACTTATTTATTTATTAGAGACAGAGGGAGGGAAAGAGAGAGAGCTGGAGAGATTGGGCACACCAGGGCCTCTAGCCCCTGCAAATGAACTCCAGACAGATGTGCTACCATGTGCATCTGGCTTACGTGGGACCTGAAGAATCAAACCTTGGTCCATAGGCTTTGCAGGCATGCGTCTTTACTGCTAAGCCATCTTTCCAGGCCAACCTTACTTATTTTAAGTTTACTATCCCCACCATTAAACATCTGCCAGGACTGTAGTTACGAGCCCTGGGGAGAGGTATTTGGCCAATGGCAGTGGGAAGGAAAACAGGAAACTCAGAGAACTCATTGCACCTGCCTCATAATTGATTTAACAGCATCACACAAATAGGCCAATTACAATTGTCAGGTGCCCAAAGTAGTTTACAAAATGTGAAATTTTCATTTACTCTATGCACAGTTAAATTGGGCTCTAATTAAAGAAGCATCTGATAAAAATGTTTCATGTAACAACACTGATTATATATGCAATCACCCTTATACCTTCCATTTATTGAATACTTACAATGCTGGGGATTTACACCCAAGCTCATTTGATAATTAAAAAAAGAAACTTTCTATGATATGCTATTCCCGTTTTGCAGGTAAACTAATTTTCAGAAAGCTTAACATTTGACTTAAGCTGGATATCGTGGTACACATTTGTGATAGTAGTACTCAGGAGGCTGAGGCTGGAGGAACCAGAGTTCAAAGCCAACCTGGGCTATATGACATTAGTGTCTCATAAACAACAAAGATATTTGACTTGATCACATATTTGTATGAGAGTAGAAGTTGATGGTCTGATTCCAGACAGTCTCAGGTTATGTTAGGAATGCTGCAGAGGACCTTCATGGTTTTACAGTTTTCTAAAGCTTGACTTAATCTTGAGACTCAGACAAGAGTAGGCAATGGCTTAACAGGGTTAACGTCTAACTTCTTGCATACCTCTGTTTGAAAAAAATGTCCTTGGTTAGTTTATACACATTGATGTCTCATTAAAATACCTAGGAGGCCTAATTTAGGGGTTCCTGGTGAGGCTCAGTGGTAGAGTAATTGCCTAAGATGCACAATGCCTTGGATCTGATTTTAAGCACTATACAAAAAGAAAAATATTCCCATTTGGTTGTGCTCATCTGCATCTACCAATCTTGGTTACATCAATCAACTCTTTGAGCCTTCATGATGTACTAAAAAAAAAAAAGTTAAAGCACTTAAAATAAAAAAAAGAAAAAGGTCTGGTCCCAGATTCTTCCTGTCAAGTGTGCCTCAATCTTAGGTAATTAATTAAGATCTCTGAGCTATGCCTCAAATGTTTCCTCTTATCAAGGGTGCTGCTATAACAAAATAACAAGAGTTTTGGTGACTAACACAATTGAAATATATCTCTTATAGTTCGGGAGGCTGGACCCCAGGACCAGGGTGTTAGTATGTATTGTAGTTGTGTTCTTGTGACCAAACACCAGACCAGAAGTAGCTTATTGGAGGAAAGGAGTTCAGGTTTACAGTTTAAAGGTGAAACTTTATGGTAGGGGAAGCAGCCTCACTTCATTACGCCCACAGCACAGAGAGCAAGCTAGCTCTGAACACCCAGTGAGCTGACTAATCACCTTCAAGCTCGGACCCCAGCCATACACCTCCTTCAACAAGGCTCCTCTTCCCTAAGGCTCAACCAGTTTGGGACGATGTAGGAAGCTTAATCACAATTGAGGGGATGGGGGACATTTACATTCAAATCCTCCCAGCATGGCTGGGTTGGGGGTGAAGACCTTCTCTCGTGTCCTCACATGGTGGAAACTGAGAAAGTTCTCTGTCTAAA
This sequence comes from Jaculus jaculus, assembly GCF_020740685.1. NCBI lineage: Eukaryota > Metazoa > Chordata > Mammalia > Rodentia > Dipodidae > Jaculus > Jaculus jaculus. The sequence continues at coordinate 25,786,078 of NC_059105.1, forward strand.
GGCTCTAAGCCCATAATGGAGACCCTCACCTTCATAACCTTATCTAAACCTAATTACTTCCTATAGGTACCATCTCCATTGGTAGTGTTGACACAAAAGACACAGGCCTCACCTCAAAAGGGATAAGACATAATTTATTCTGAAAACAAATATGAGTGACCATAGTCTGGGAATACAGATTTAGGTTACCCCAAATTCTGTATTCCAATGCATTAAAAATTTCATGAAGGATTTATAGTCACAGAACATAGAAAGTCATAAATCAAGGTGCTTTTCCAACATTGGCTAACCATCAGGTAGGTGGATTATCGCAACAGGGAGAAATGTCCACCATAGGCCTCAGGTGCTGCTGACATTCTTAGCGCCCTGGTTGGAGCAAGCTGGGGGCCTGTCAGTACATTCCAAAAAGGTTGCACCTGATCAAATGATAGTCACGTGGATGTTAGGTCAGACACAGAGGAGGGGTGACAATGGCTATGGAGGGGTTAAAGGCAGCCCAAGTTAATTAGGCTTTGGTTGCAACATTCCATCTTTCTGTGATCACAAGAGTTTTATCAGTCCTTGCTTGAAGCAAGGTACAACAGATACAGCGCTTTCTGAGTACTTTAGTTCACAGTGGTTAGGGCTTCCACTTAAGGTAGACACAACTAGCCCCATGTCATAGCTCTACTGTGAAACTTAAAGCAGGTAATTCAGGGAAGAACTTACAAGGACTGGTTTATATATTGCAATGATGCAAATCCTAAACAGCCACACCCTCCCTGCGCATGCTGGCACTCAATCAGCAGGCCAGAAGCAGCCAATTGCTAGTCTATTGGATTTGAGACTAGCTGGAAACGTTCATGTGTACAAACTGTGATACCGTAAGGCACCTGGGAGAGTCTAAGTGGAGGACCATAAACAACTTTCAAGAAGTAACGCTTGAGGCTGAGACCTGATTAATTTGGGGAAGAGGACAATCTCGGGTTCCAAAGTGAATCCTTATGTACAAACCTCGAGGCAGCATGATAGGGACTTCCTACGACCTGACAGCAGCCGAGGGAGCTAGAGACTTGGGTAGATCAAAGAGAAAGAAATGGGTGGTTTTTATTGGGCTCAAACATCTCAAAGCTGGGAGAAGAAAAACTAAGTTCTTAGGAAAGAAGTAGTAACCTCGCGACGTGAGAAACTTTCCAAGTTCAACAGTAGAGACCACGGCCCTAGAAAATGCAGCGCTGAACGTTTCTCTATGGCAACGTGGGTCGCTGGAGTCAAAGAGTTCTGGGAAAAAGAGACGCGACTTCCTCGGCGGGATTCGGGACCCGGGCCTGGCTGAACCCCGCGGCCTTCAGGTAGCCACGCCCCGCCCCCAACCCGCGCTCTGGGGCTTTGAGCCTCGCAGCCGCCCGGCCCAGCCCAAGGGCGCGCTCGAGGCCCCGCCCTAAACCCAAGCCTGCTCCTTCCCCAGGCCCAAGCCCCGCCCCTCCCAAGGGAATCTCTCTCGAGGCCCCGCCCCCAGAGCCAAGCCCCGCCCCCCCTGGGTCGCTGTCTTGAGGCCTCGTCCCCAGGCCGCTCTTTTGAGGCCCCGCCCCGCACCCAAGCTCCGCCCCTCCCGAGGGCGCTCTCCCGAGGCCCCGCCCCCAGGCGGCGCTCTGGGGCTTTGCGCGCTTTCCTGAAGCCCCGCGCCCAGCGCTTGGCGGGATCGGAGCATCGGCGCGGTCCCGTCGCTGTCTAGTGTCCACCGGCGTCCCAGACCGCCCGGCCCGGCCCGGCCCGGCCCGATGATGCCGGGGAGCCGGCCGCCGAGGGTCCGCTCCGGGAACGAGCCTTCTCTCGCGCCCGCCATGGAGCCGGCGGACGGCGGGCCCTGGGCCCACAGCCGAGTGGCGCTCGCCCGCCTGGAGAAGCTGCTTCGCTGCTCGCGCTGGTAACGACCGGGGTCTCTGGAGCGATCGCGAGCCTTGGGCCCGACGCCGGGTCGCCACACTCGGGGCGCGGGAGGGTCCGGCACGGCGTGCACTTGGTTCAGCTGTCCCCGGCCGCCAACGCATGGATTTTCCCCAGTGCTTTCCAGGCTTTTGCTGCAAACAGCTAAACGGCAGTTCTCGAATTTTCGCGGGAGAACCGCTTGGGGGTGTGGCCAAAGGCGCGGGCTCTGGCTCTGCCCCAGGAGAAGTGACTAGGGCTGGGCGGAGCTTTGGCTTCCAGTCACTGTTGGTGCTGATTTGCCTCCTTCGCTTAGGTGGACATTTAAGACATTTTATCTTATATTGTTATAATTTGCAAGGTGAGAGGGAGGGAATATGAATGAGAACGAATGAATGGTTGCGCTAAAGCCTCCAGCCGCTGCAAAAGAACTCCAGATGCATGAAACACTTTTTTGCATGTGGCTGTACATGGATACTGGGGACTCAAACCTGGGTCGGTTAGGCTTTGCAGGCAAGCGCCTTAACCGCTGATCCATCTCTCCAGCCCTAAATCATTTTCTTAGTAGCATCCATACATTTAGGGTGGCATAATGACCTTGCTAAGGGTAGCTTTTAAAAATATTTTATATACTTGCGAGTAAAGAGTGAGAGAAGAGAGACAAACAGAATGGGCGTGCCAGGGCCTCTTGCTACTGCAAACAAACCCACATGCAGATAGCATTTAGCTTTAAGGGGGTACTGGCGAATCCAACCAAGCTGCCAGACTTTGCACACAAGAGCCTTTAACCACTGAGCCACATCTTCAGCCCTCACAGTACTTTGATGACGACCTTTGATAGCCATCCACGTTTGTCATTTCATTGGTTTGCTAGAAGAGTTTGGCCTGTGGTTGTTGCAGTCTACACTGATTTCTCCCCCAACCCCTCTTGTTGCATCCCAAGATTATATTTTCATAAGTGGTACTTCCTGCTTCTTTAATTGCAGCTCTGAAGTATGTAACCTAAGTTTTGTAAAAGTCAAGAAGGGTTTTTCTTATTGCTCTACTGAGTGTTGAACCTTTGACCTCCGTGTATTAGGCCAGCATTCCACCTCTGTCCTTTATCTCTCACACTTCTAATTTCTTGTTAAAGCACTTGCTGAATGCATAACCTGTTTTGGTTTTGGGTTTGTTTTTTTTTTTTTTTTTTTTGCAAGATCATTTTGGCAGGTTTTGCTTTTGCGTGTAGCTGCCAGAACTGTACTTCCTCATTGGACTGATTTTTTTTTCTTTTTAAACTTTTATTGGTTTGTTTCCAGCTTAGAGAACTCAGTTACTGCTATGTTACTTACACAGCAGCTTAAAAAAAAAATCAAAGGGACTCAGCTGTCTCCATGTTTTGCATACACATACATGCATTTGTGTGTATCAGGATGTATGTGTGTCGCAGTGTGCACGTGGAAGGCAGAGGACCTTTTACCTAAAGTCTTTTGCTACCGAAAACTGGGAACATTTGGAATCTCTTGGCTCTGCCTCCCAATGGCGTTGGTGCATAGGGGCTCTTAGATGCCTGTACCACTTTGCCTCTGGCACGGGGGAATTGAACCCAGGCTGGCAGGCTTTACAAGCATGCACGTTTAATTGCTGGCCCTCCCTCCCTCGGCCATCTATACATGCGTTATTTTTACCAAAATCTTTACATCAGACAAGATGGCATCATTATGCTCCTTTGGTGAGAGGCAACTTTGCTGGAATGAAGAAGACAGTTTGAGTTGTATGTTGTCCTAGAGCATGTGGGTCATCTTTCTGGGAGGAGCACATTTAAAACTTGCTGTTGTAATAGCAGAAGCAGCGATAGCTCACACCTTGATAGTTGAACAAAAATTAAACGCTTGGTTAGAAAAAGCATTTCACTTTGGATGAGTGAGACTGCCTAGTTAGGGTTCGATCCTCTCTCTGTCTCTCAGTGATAATGGTTAGCCCATCCTGTGAGCATTTATTAATCATAATATTTTATGGAGTGCCTATGATATGCCAAATACTGTTCTGGTTATTGGGAACTCAATGAGCAAAGCAAAGAAAAATCTCAGTGTTATCCCTAGCCCAGGAGTCTCAGGCCTTATATTCTCTAGGAGAGAAGAAACTCAGTAAGATTTTATGTAAGTTGTTTAGTGTGGTGGTAGTTACTTAGTAAATGATTACTAAAACATGTTCTAAAATATGAAAAAAATTGCTCTTGTAGAACAATTTGGAAGAGACTAAGTAGGTATAAACTATATGAATAATTTATAGATCGTCCCTAAGTCAAAATAAAACCAGTTTCCGTTTTTTTGTGTTTTTTTTTTTTTTACTACTTGCAAACTATTTCTCCACCTTGTAACTGACGTAAACAGACAATAGGGGCTGAGACTGAAGGTAGAAATCAGTAATTTGGCCCAGAACTTTATTTCATCTAGTTATTCAGAGAATATTGAGTTCAATGGTTTTTATTCCTCTTTAAAAATTTTAGCTAATATATATGGTGGCTGAACTTAATTGAACTTTCTTGAGGATATTTCCCCATTGGTCTTTGAAGTTTTTTACTCTCTAAAGTGTCACTAAGTTAAGTTAGTTTTAAGCATGGCATGCTGCAAATAATCACTATTCTTTTTTTTTCTCCACATCTGTAAAAAAATGTAAAAAAGACATGGGCTGGAGAGATAGCTCAGCAGTTAAAGGCACTTGCTTGCAAGGCCTAATAGCCCTGGTTTGATTCCCTAGTACCCACGTAAAGCCAGATGCACTAAGTGGCTCATGAATCTGAAGTTTGTTTTCAGTGGCAAGAGGCCCTGGAGCCCCCATTCTCTCTTTCTTTGCTTATAAATACATAAATAAAAATTTTAAAAGAATGTAAAACATTCTTTTCCCAAAGGTGGAGGAAAGCAGGCTATTGGATTGATTTGGCCCACAGGAAACAGTGCCAAATTTGCTTTTGTGGTGTTTTTTTCCTTTGAGACAGGGTTTTGATGTATGTAGCTCAGGTTGACCCCAAATTCACCATCCTTTCTGCCTCTTGAGTGCTGCGATTACAGGTGTGTGTCACCACCCTCAGCTTCCAACTCAGTTTTAATAGAAATGCTCTGAAATCATCTTGACGTAGAATATTATGCTACATGGGAAATGATTACTATCATTTTGCCTGCCTCTTTGGGTACCAGTTCAAGTTTGGCATGCCTGGAGGGAATAAAGCAGGGCCAGTTACACCTTCTCTGGGGGCAAAGCCCATTTCCTCATTAGCCATTTCTACCCTCCAGGCTGCCTGGCTGGCATCACTGCTGGAAGGGAGCAGCTCACCATGGCTCACTGCTTGCCTTGGCTCCCTACCAGTCAGTGTCACATTATTTGAAATTGTGTCAGTGTGTCCTTTACAGAGTTTCTGAGTTCTCCCCAGTAGGCTAGTGATTACCCCGGTTACCCTCACATTCAGCTCGCAGCTGTCACCTGTCTTGTGTAGCACATTGGATCTGTTTTGCAGCAAGCATTACTTGCTGGCGCAGTTGGATTGGCCCCTTTACAGGACATCCTTTCTTGACCTTTAACATGACAGTGGCTTCAAGGTGAAGCTGGCAAAAGCGTTCAAGAGGCCAGAGGTGACATTTGTGTTAGGGCCAAACCTTGCTCCCTGATGGAGGCTATTTAAAGATTTGGGAAAGTGGGGCAGAGGACTCTCCTTATTTGAGAGGCTGGCAGAAAGCAGAGGACTAATGTATTCAGAAAGGAAGCAGGAAACGAACATGGGCACTGTCCCGCCCAGGTGTCCTGTTTGTGAATGCAGATGAGTGGGTTGTTCTGGGCATATTTGGGGGCAGAGAGGGCTTAGCACCTACGTCAACTGTTTTTGTGCTTTTGAAAATCACTTTTATTAGAACATTAAAAAGTAATCTTACCTAGGATAGGTGGTTTCTTTTTCCGAATTGTCTCTTGTCATTTAAAAGGCAATCAAAAATAATTTTGCCTTCTTTTTATCCTCTTCCTTTAAAAGGTGTTTATATATTTTTATTTTTTTGTTACTTTTTATTTATTTATTTGAGAGCGACAGAGAGAGAGAAAGAGGCAGATAGAGAGAGAATGGGTGCACCAGGGCCTCCAGCACTGCAAACAAACTCCAGACTCATGCGCCCCCTTGTGCATCTGGCTAACGTGGGTCTTGGGGAAACAAGCCTTGAACTGGGGTCCTTAGGCTTCACAGGCAAGCGCTTAACCACTAAGCTATTTCTCCAGCCCTATATATGTTTGTTTATTTGGGGGGGGGAGAGAGGAAGAGGGTGGAAGGCAAGCGAGCGGGAGAAAGAGAATGGGCACACCAGGACCTTCAGCCACTGCAAACAAACTCTAGATGCATGCACCACTTTGTACATCTGGCTTACATGGGTCCTGGGGAATCAAACTTGGTCCTTTGGCTTTGCAGGCAAGTGCCTCAACTGCTAAGCTATCCCTCCAGCCCTTGTCCTCTTTAAGAGGGTCTTGGTATGCCTTGAACTCAGATTCCCCCTGCCTCAGCCTTGGGAGTGCTGGCTTCACAGGTGTGTGCCACCACAGTGGCTCTCTCCTTATCTCTTGGCAGTGTCATGCACCGCAGTGCTTAAAAGAGTCACACTCCCTGGCTTTAAGTCCTGGGTTTTGGGGCACATTATTTTATCTTTGTATAGTTTTGTTTACTTTAGCTGGAAAATGTGCTAATGGTTCTATCTTACCAGCTTGTTATGTGCATTGCGATTGCTTAGGACGTGCAGGATTGTTCGAGCCCCATCTGTTGTTAATTCTGAGTGCAGTATGAGTTTTTCTGAAGGAGAAGGTAGGTTTCCTGGACCTGGTGTTCGGCTTCTTCCTCTCTTGAGCAGTGTTGACTGTCAGAGCCGTTCTTAAAAGCCAGTGATCCTTCAAGTGGGCCAATGGCTCCCTCGCGGCTTGCTGTGGCAGCTTGCTATGGTGCCGTTTATTCATTTGAACAAGAAATCACTGAGGTGTTCCATTAGCGGTGGTGCATTTTCTATCTTTAAGACACATACACTGAATTTGAAGGTACAAACGGTATATCCAGTTCAGGGTAGATTCTGAGGAAGATGAAGATGTGAAGAGTGCTTGCTTGGGTGGGGACTGGTGGAGGAAAGTTAATATGGGCTGTGCTACTGGACCTCTGAGGTATGGATAGATTTTTGTGAATGGAACTAGATCTTTATGAATGGGACCATTGCTTAACAATGGGAGACATTATTATATGTCAAATGTTAATAGAATCTCACTCTAGTCTCCATTGAATGAATTCGGACAAGACATACAGCCATGGTATAGAAGACAGGCAGAGTTTATTACACCACGCATCCCAAGGGTGAGAATAGAGTGGCAACCCTGCAGAGGAAAACACTTGGGAGGGAGAGAGTGGACAATGGGGCGAGTCTAGACGGTGAACAAAGGCCTTTGTGTAGGGCACTCTCTCCAGGTGTGAGAGTAGACAAGGCCCAAGGACCATTGTGCTAAGTTGATGACCTGAAACTTCCCGAGTGCTGGGATTATAAGCAGCGTCACCATGCCCCATTTATGTAGCATTGGAGCTCAAGCCCAGTGCCTTGTGTGTGCTAGGCAAGCCTTAGCCACTGAGCCACATCCTCTGCCGCTTAAGAGTATTTCTTTACATCCTTAGAACAGGGGATTTCAGGGTGAGATGGGTGTTTTGTCTATGTGGTTGACAGGGCTATTTGGGTTAATTCTTTAGGGAAGGGACAGTACTGTATTTTTGTTCTTTACCAGAAAGCCTCCTGCAAGCATTTAAGAGTTCTTTTTAAATGTGAATGGCATTTTAATTATGTCTTAATCGCTGAGAACTCTTGAGGCTTGCCTTGATATCTTTGGTGTTTGAGGTTTCATTGTTTATAATATCTACTGTAGCTGGTGGATAAATTCCTGGCAGAGTGAATAGTTGAGTTCAAGTTGGATTCATTGGAGGTTTTGGTTTTTACCTCTGTAGATGCTACCCTGTTGTTCCTGGGGGTGGAGGGTAGGGGCGCCTGACTGATGGGAGGAGAGGGTTTGTTTCAGCTGACAGTCTCAAGGGGAGCTCTTGTCATGGCAGGGAGAGCATGGCACAGCAGAGGCTGGGCATCACGTCTTATATCCGCTGTGAGGTAGAAGCAAAAGTGAGCTGAGCTGCTGAGTGCTCAGTGGGTTACACTAATAAACCTCAGGGTCAGTCCCCAGTGACACCTCCTCCTGCGAGGCTTCACTTCCCAAAGGCCTCACAATTTGCCCAAATTTCCACCAGCTGGGGACCAAGTATGCAAGACAGCTGAGCCTGTGGGGGACAGTTTATTCTCAAACTACCACGGTCTCCCAAGTGTAAGAAAATTTCTTCTATTCCAGAGAATTTTTTTTTTTTTTTTTAGCTAAGCTCTAGCCATTCCCTGAAATATGGCTGTGACATAGAAAATGTCACCTCTGTGCATTATCTGCCTCTGAGTTCCTCTTTTGATGTTTGCCATCACACTCCCCTTGCTGTCTCCTCCCCTCCTCCATCACATCCAAATACTTCTCATTCACATTCCCTGTTTTTCCTCATTTGTTAACAACTTCAACCCCCCCCACAATCTTGCTCATTAATTAGAATAATTAGTTCTTCTGATCAATTATTCATGGATACTAAGTCACTGGTAATTACATGATCATATCTTGTTGTTCGTATGAAGGGTGTGAGCTCTTCACAGGGGTTCAGACTCATCATAGGAAGGGCATTTGAGTGTTAGACACGAGGAAGGCATTGAGTCAATACTGCCAGAGAAAGCTCGGTGGCGAGGGACTTCATCCTGGGGTTGTGTTGGCAGCAGGACAAGGAAAGTGGCAGCCAGTCAGTGCTGAGACAGGGGGATAAGGGTACTGCCAGGTGGAAGGAGAGAAAGGCTTCAGGAAGAAGTTGAGATCACAGGGCAGACAGACAGGGGGGAGGGTGACCAGAAGTGCCCTGGAGAGCAGTTGTAGTGGTAGGAGCTAGGCTAAGGTGGGGAGAATGGCACTTGGTGGCAAGGAGCACTTGATAGAGAGCTTTTATCTATTCAAGATGGAGAAGGTGGAACAGGAAGGTAGAATGGGAGGCGGGAGTGAAAGGAAGCGGTTTTTCACGTTGAAGAAGGGAAAAGAAAGCTGACTGGAGTGATGAAAATCATGTACTTTAAAAGATAGGAGGGCTGCAGAGATGGCATAGCGGTTAAGACCCTTGCCTGCAAAGCCAAAGGACCCAGGTTTGATTCCCCAGGACCCATGTAAGCCAGATGCACAAGGTGTTGCATGCCTCTGGAGTTCATTTTCAGTGGTGGAAGTCCCTGACATACCCATTCTGTTCTCTTTCTCTTATATGCTTCTTTCTCCCAAATAAACAAAATTAAATAAAAAAGGAAAGATTCAGATATATATAAAAAGAAAAAGACGGGAGAAGTCGGGCATGGTGACGCACACCTTTAATCCCAGCACTCAGGTAGGAGGATTGCTGTGAGTTTGAGGCCAGCCTGAGACTACATAGTGAATTCCAGGTAGACCCTACCTTGAGAAACAAACCAAACAAAATGGATGAGAGATAATGGGGTCTAGAGAGGGCAACCCATTTCAAGAAGGAAGCCTCCCTCTGAGACCCAAGGGTGGGGTAGGAATCCTGGGAAAGAGGTAACAGTATGTTCAGATGATCATAAGTTCATGCCGCATACTGAGTTCAGGAGCATGGAGATTGCTGTGATCAGCCTTCTGGTCATTCTTTTGTACTCACTGATTATCATCATTTTAGGAGAGATCCAAAGATGAAAAGCTATCAATTCTTAGAGATAGGCTTAAAAACATATCTGTCTCATGTTCTATTTTATTTTATTGAGACAGTTCTTACTTACATAATCCAGGTTGGATTCCCATCCCTCCACATCCTGAGCGTAGGGAATCCAGGGGTGCACCACCACACTCAGCCCTCTGTGTTGTTTTTATTGTGGAATTTGTAATATGAGCCAGCAAGGATGCTTTCTAGGGTCTATCCAGGATTACAAACTAGCATTCATAAGTGTCTTACGAGGTGGCTCTGAGTTGTTAAACTTGGGGCCTGGGCTGGATCAGGAGCCCCAGGAGCTCCACGGTTGAGCAGAATTTCACTCTGGAGAGTGAGCAGGATGACACTGCAGAAGCCTTGCAGAAAAGGTGGTGGGGAAGGAGGTTAAGCAATGCAGCCTTCACATGCTGAAAGGAGGGCTAGGAAACAAGTACAGTTGAATACTCTTGATGAGGAAAGATGAGGCTTGATAGTCAAGTAAACCAAAATGATAGGAGCAGCTCAAACATTGTAAAAAAAAATCATCTTAATTCCCAGAGTCACAAAATTCGTATTTTTATTGATATGTAATGTGTACTGTGGTCGAAAGATCATTATTTTGTGAGTTTGCAGAAGTAATGAGTTTTATAATGTCAGTGAGCAGCGTTTTCAGTAGCTCGACAATAACGTGGTACTCTGTTCTCAGCACTCTTTTCTGAAAGCTCAATTTCACTTTAATGTCCATATCTATTAAAATGTGCAGTAGGAAAGTTTTGATCTTTCAAAAAACTTGGAGGACTCTTTATTGAGACGTGGTTTGTGTGCAGAGGTAATTAGATTATGGGGTAGGTCCCCAAAGGTCGTTGGCTAGTGTAGTAAACCTAGCATGGAAAATGTTCATCCTTTACCCACTTTTTGCTGCTTTGGTCTGCTCTTGAGGCATTGTACCTGCTGAGTGTCATGTTTATTAGGAACCCGTACTTCCGTGGGACCAGCCAAGGTAGCAGGCACTTTGAAGGACAGCATGGGGAAAGTTCTGTCTGCTTCTCATGTCCTAATGCATTGAGTCTCAGTCAGTGGCTGACTGCCCGCTTGATGATGATGATTTGCATTTATAATTGCTTCTGTTTTCGGTGGAAACACCTGTAAAAAGTAGATGGCTACTTAATAACAATAAACATGTGCTTTCTTATGGTTAAAGATGATCAGATGTCCTAGGTTCCTTGGGCAGTCCTAGTTTGTACCTGTTGTCCCAGCATCCTGTCCAGCTAATCACCGCACATAGCTCTCTGAAATGTTCTCATTTGGATAATACGTGACATGGTCATTCCAATCACAGGCCATTTTTTGAGATCATGGTTTTCACTTGGATTGTTCAGGGATGTTGTACCTTAGCACTTGAAAGAAGATGGCAGTGGTTGGTTTTGTGACCTTAAGAGGTTTAGAGATTCTTAAACAAAGTGGCTCCCTTTTCTGATTTCCCAGCAGATACATTAGAGAAAAAGTATTAAATCTTGTGTTGTGTGATAATTGCCATTTGAATTCAGCAGGTGTGATAATGAGAGTTTATAACAAGGGGAATAGAAGCTTTTCAAATGAATACATCCTTTAATATTTTCTGCTTTTGAAGAGAAAAATAGTGTTGGGCCTTGGGTTTGTGAAATACTGGGTATGCAATGCTTATCTAGCAATGACCTAAGCCTTGTCTCTTGTCTTCAAACAGCACTCATATCCTGAGGGAACCTGTGTGCTTAGGAGGGTGTGAGCACATCTTCTGTAGGTGAGTAATGGTAGCCTGAAGACTATTGTGTAACTAGTTTTTACTAGCTAGAAGTCACATTGACTCTACATTAGCTTATTGATTTCTACAACTTTAATTTACAAAATAAGAAAATTAAGCTCAAAGAGGATAACATCAAAATTTAGATTTTGCTAAGGGTTTTTTTTTTTTTTTGGGGGGGAGCTTTTTATGTCTTCTAAATACATCTTTTCATCTTCCAGTTGTAAATCAACAAAATCATAATCTTTTAGAATTTATGAAGGTCTGTTTTTGTATTTATTATACTGCTTTGTGAGGGCTTTCATGACACAGTTCTAAGGACCTGATGGCCTAAAACCATAGATATTTAATGTCATGGCTCTAGAGGCTAGAAGTTCAAGATCTGGTATGTTGGCAGGACCTAGCTGCTTGTAGGGTGCTGGCAGTGTTCCTGAGGTTTTTTATTACTGTGACAGAATACTCTAAAGGAGTATATTAGTCAGAGTTTTTGTCACTGACAGTTGACACCAACAGTTTAATAAGGGGAATATTTGCTTTAGCTCATCATTTTAGAAGTTCATAGACCTTGACTTTGTGGGTTCTGGACACGGGAGGAAGTAGGTCATGTGGTGGAACATGTGAAGGCAGGAGCTGCTCCATGGTGGGCAGAATAGAGAGAAAGAAAAGAGGAGAGGAGAGCACTAGGTAAAAACCTCCAAAAGTACATCACAGCTTCTGTCACCTCGCAAAATACCACTCTTTTGTTGGGGATTGAGCATTCAAGACATGATCCGTGGGGCATTGCAGATTCAAGCTTATATAACAGGAGGATGGGTTTATTGGCTTCAGAACACAGTCTGGGGCTGTTGGTTCTGGGTCCGTGGTGAGGCAGCACATGATAGCAGCAGGGGTGTAGGAAGCTGTTTAGCTCATATCGCATAGGAAGTAGAAAGGCACCCAGACCACCTGTAACCTCTACAACCACTCCCCCAGTGACCTGTTACCTCCAACCAGGACTCACCTGCAGGTTTCTTCCACCTGTTAAAACAGAGCTGCTGCCTTGGGACCAGAATATGCCTGTTGGGGACATTTCATATATTTAAGCCACAACACTTGCATTTTTTTTTTTTTTTTTTTACTATTGGCTTGTAAATATACCACCCCTACATTTACTTTCTTTTTCATATGACATTCTGTGCCCAAATTTCCTCTTTAAGGTATACCAGTGCTGGCAGATTTGGACCCACCTTCTTGATCTCATCCTAACTTGATCATCAAAGACCTTATTTCCCTTTTGGTTTTTCAAGGTAGGGTCTCACTCTAGCCCAGGCTGACCTGGAATTCACTATGTAACCTCAGGCTGGCCCCCAACTTACTGTGATCCTCTTACCTCTGGTCTCCTGGGTTCTGGGATTAAAGTCATATGACACCACACACGGCCAAAGACCTTATATCTAAATTTAGTCACAGTCACAGTTGCAGAGAGTTGATTTCCATAGCTTTTAGGGCGATGCAATTCAACCCATAGTAGTTACCACGAAATTTTATCGTAGTGTGAATGTCTTGGCTTATATAGGTCAGAACGTTATACATCCTATTTCATGTTTAGGAGACATCAGCTGAGGGACAAAATGTCTGTTAGATAGGGTTAATGTAATTTTCTTTAAATTAGTTTCTGGATTATATTTTAAGTTAAGTATTTTTCTGACATGAATAAACTACATTGTGGGGTTTGAGCATATATATTTACAACAATACTTTAATGTGTGGTTTTAGGAGGTTGAGGAAGCATGAGAGACAGTGTGCTGAGAGTCCCAAGTTATGTTCTAGAGACATGGGTTTGTGATACGAGCATATACAGTAGAGGGATAGTATAAGGAAGCTGCCAGTTCCCTGGATGAAGAGAAGGCATTTCAAATTTGGTGGGTTCAAAATATCTTTCAATCTTTATTTACTTTAGTCCAGCAGATACTTGACCAAGCATGAAAGGAGTTTTCTCTGCCTTTTTGCATTTGCTAGGTATTTCCAAGACATTAGTGTGATAAGGGCTTGGATAGGAGAGGTTGGGAAGCATTGCACTGCATGGTGTTTGTTTACAAAGCTGGCCCCTTACCTTTGAAGCTATAGATTTGTTTGCAGAGAAAAATGAGACTGATGTCAGGCTAAATAGAGTCTCATATCAAATTATATTAGTAGGTTTACATGTTATACGTGTGTATTAGTTATTTTTCTCATTGCTGTGACAAAATGCCTAACAAAAGAATCTGAAGGACTTATTTTGTTTTACAGTGCCAGGGGATACAGTCTCTGCATGGTGGGGTAGGCGGGTGGAACAGTTGGTAGTCACATTGCATCTATGGTCCGGAGATGAAGAGAAATGGATGCTGGCACTTGGCTTACTTTCTCTTTTATTTATTTATCTTTATTTATTTATTTAGAGAGAGAAAATGGGCACACTAGAGCCTCGGCCATTGCAATCGAACTCCAGAGCTTGCACCACCTAGTGGGCATGCATGACCTTGTGCTTGCCTCACTTTACCCTTCTGGCTTTTGTGGGATACGGAGAGAGATAGAACATGGGTCCTTAGGCTTCGTAGGCAAGCACCTTAACCACTAACTCATCTCTCCAGCCCAACTTTCTTTTCTTTATACAGTTCAGGATCCTCAGCCCATGCAATGATGCCACCTCAGAAAATCTAATCTAGGAATTCTTTCATATAGAGGTCAAGAGGTTTGTTCCTTGTTGATGACAAGATCAATGATCATGACATGCATATCTTGTTCTTTGAAGCACATTATTTTAGCAAGTGCTTTACAACTGACCATCATATATATGTATATGTACAGTTCCTGCTTGGCTTACTTCTGTTCATATTCTTGTTTAGGTTTTGGAGTTGTGATTCTGCTGAGTGGTTTATTTTTTTTATGTTTTTTAAGTAATTGTGTAAGTGACTGCGTTGGATCGGGATGTCCAGTATGTTACACCCCAGCCTGGATACTAGATGTCAAGATAAACAGACAGTTGGACAGCATGATCCAGCTTTATAATAAACTCAGAAATCTGCTACATGTTGATAAACTTCCAGGTGAGAAATACCACTTTATCTTTTGATGAAATAGCTGATGGATTCATAATGGTCACATGAAGAAAAATGTAGGAAAGTAAGAATTCTGAATCACATATTTCAGATTTTTTAAAAATCATTTTAAGGAATGGCAGCAAATATAGAAGCCTCACTCCCCTATTTTATGCATGGGATACCAAGGACCAGAGGAGTTAAATAGTCTTGCCTATAGTCACATTCTATAGTTAATACCAGAGGCAGGAGAAATAGAGCCCATTTCTTGATTGTCTGTTCAAAGCCTCTCGCTCCCTTACCATGGCTGTTTTTTACAGTTGAGATAATTTCTGTAGAATATATATAGAATAGTGATTTTATCTGTAATAGTGCTTAACTGACTTAAATACACTATTGTGAGATGAAATGCAGTATTCTAAGGATCATGTCTCTAGACTGAATTAACTAGATGAGTGCATTTTCAAAGAACAGGACTCTTAATAGTCATTTCCTTTTCTACTTAAATGGGGGTTAATGTTTTTCAAATTGTTCTTAGACTCTGTGTATTAACTATATATCTTGCCATCATGCTTTCTGCTGAGAACTAATTATCTGTGAAAAGCAAGTAAAGTGTTTTGAGTCTTCATAATTGGATATTGGAGTTCTTTTTATTGACTAGATCCTTTCATTTTAGTATGTGTTTATAGGAAATCCTTCTCTTGCAAGGCAAGATATCATGAAAGATTGATAATGTAGATGTAGAATTGTTAGATTTCTTAGTTGAGGTCTTTGTTCTTTTAGTTCTGACGATGTTGTTTTTTAAAATTTATTTTATTTTTATTTTTTAAATTTAGAGACAGAGAGCAAGTGAGCGAACGAGAGAGAGAGAGAGAGAGAGAGAGAGGAGAGAGAATTGGCGTCCCAGGGCCTCAGCCACTGGAATCGAACTCCAGATGTTTGCGCCATCTAGTGGGCGTGTTCACCCTTGTGCTTACCTCAGCTTATGCATCTGGCTTACTTGGGATCTGGAGAGAGATCAAACATGGGTCCTTAGGCTTCACAGGCAAGCGCCTTAACTGCTAAGCCATCTTTCCAGACCTTGACATGTTATTAACGTCAACTACTAATGTGAAGCTGCCTGAAAAAAATAAGGCCAACACTTTAAGTGTTAGTAACCAGAGGTCCATCTTCTTAAGAATCTAAATCATAGTTAGCCTTTGAATAGTTGCCATTGAGGTATCTGGGTCAGTAGGTTAGACTACATCTGTTCATTTATTTGCAAGGCGGGGGGGCGGTGGAGAGGAGAGAGAGCAAGTGAACGTGTGCGGAAGTCAGAGGACATCTTTAAGATCTTTCAAGTCATTTGCACTCTTCCACCTCATTTGAGGCAGGGTTTCTCTCTAACTCTGTTTTTTTTTTTTTTTTTTTTTTTCTTTCCTGCATTTAGCAGGAACTTCTGGGAAGTTTTCCTGTCTCTGTCTCCCCTCTTGATGTAAGCATGCTGGGATTACAGAATCCCTTAACAGCTTTGGGCTTTTGTACATGATTTCTGGGCAGATTGAACTCAGTTACTCTGGCTTGAACAGTGAATGCTTTATCCCTTGAGTTAATTCCCCTATAATGATGGTATCACTTATCAGATATAAAGTACTTACTTTAACAAGTATTGTGATTATATACCTCCTTCAAGGGCAGATTGAGGAAAGTTTAGTTATCGTTCATCTGAATGCTTTTTTTCCTTAAAGACAGTGTCTGATGGTTTTTATGTTTTAGGTGAAAAGATTGGTATGTGATCTGGCCCCTGCTGATGCCCTCCTAGGTATTCATCATTAATAGCTTAAATTAGTGCAGGAATTCCCATGTGTATTTGATAGTGTCATAGTGTGGGTAGAGAAGCGTCAGTGAGTCCCTTGAGTTACTTGTATAGTGTTATATCTTTGTGATTGCTGTTTTTTTAAAAAATTTTTTGTTCATTTTTATTTATTTAAGAGTGACAGAGAGAGAGGCAGAGAGCAAGTGAGAGAGAATGGGCGCGCCAGGGCCTCCAGCCACCGCAAACGAACTCCTGACATGTGCGCACCTTGTGCATCTGGCTAACGTAGGTCCTGGGGAATTGAGCCTCGAACCGGGGTCCTTAGTCTTCACAGGCAAGCGCTTAACCTCTAAGCCATCTCTTCAGCCCCTGTGATAGTTGTTTTTATTAGATGGAATTATTGGCCATCCACTGAAACTTGGGGTGCTACTTTGATGCCCAGTTGTAGTGGTGCCCTGGAATAAAAATGCTGACTCTTGGAGTTGTTTAAAACCAAAAATGCGCCTGCTGCTGCTGCTGCCAAGCCAAGCACTCCTCTGGTGATGTTATTAATCAGCAAAGACAGCAGTACATGAGTGAACTGAACAAAGAATCGGTAGTGTGTGAGCTGGGAGCAAGAAATTTTGGCTTAAATAATTCTTTAAACATTTGCTTAAAGGAAAGGACTTAGGGGAAGGGCCAGTTGGTCTCTGCTGACCTGGAAACACACCTTCACAGGTGTCCTTATTTTAAGCCCACCGGTTGCTTTCAACATGCTTGTGGGCAATTTGATATTTCTGACTTTCCTTGCTTTCAATGGTGGTCAAGGTGCACATTATTCTAGGCCAGGAGTACAACTAGGTCACAGAGGAGGTAGGGCAAAGAGCACAGCTTAAGGTCACATCACCATGTCCACATTTGTCTGTCAACACTGATCACCTGTGCTGTTCCGGGCAAAGCCGATCCAAGGCATAGTAAACCTGATTGGGTTGTTCTAAGCAGGCTGATTATGTGGTTGTAAATTAACTTTAGAACTTAAGTTTCCAGACAAGAGTTTAACAGAAAAAGGCATCTCACAGAAATATTCTCAGGAGTTACCAGTAAGGTCCATAAGAAGTATTCCCATAGTTCCTTCCTGTAGTTCATTCTCACACGTTAAGACTATTACAGTATTTTAGTTGGATTCTTTTCTAGTTACTGTGTAGTAATGCATTAATTTACTACATATTCTAGAACAAAGTAGACAAATGTGGTGGCTTGAAGTTTGGGCGTCTAGAATTCTGTGATCAAGGTGGGTGCAAGATTGGCTTCCTCTGAGGGCTGTGAGGGACAATATATTCCAGGCCTGTGTGTCCTTCGCTTGTAAGTGTCTGACCTCATGTCCTCCTTGCGTGAGCATTTATATCACAATTCTCTCTCAAAAAGAACACAGCCATATTCATCAGGGGCCCACTGTAGAACAGTGTGTTCTTAACTAATTCTATCCTTCATGACCTTATTTACAGTTAAGCTTATATTCTCAGGGTACTCTTAGGAGTTAGTACCTCAGCATATGAATTCAGTGAACAGGATGAGATTCACAGTTTAATCCATAAGTAAATAACTTGACATTTTTAGTGGTGATAAAATGGGAAGAGGATAGATTGACCTTTGCAGATTAATTGCTGTCTATTAGGGCTTACTGCAGTATCAGGTACCTTGGTATACAACAGGAGTAAAACTCATAGAAAGTCTATTGTAGTGATGTTTCAATGATTAGTTTTTTTGTAAATCACAGAGCATGAGATACCTTAATATTTCATGAGTAAAAAGATATTTAGGGGGCCTGCAGTGATGGCTCAGCCATCAAAGCCACTTGCTTGCTAAGCCTGACAGACAGGGTTTGATTCCACAGTACCCACATAAAGCCAGTGGCACGTGTCTGGAATTTGTTTGCTGTGACAGGAGGCCCTGGTATACCCATTCTTTCTTTAAATAATAAATCAGTCAATAAATAATATATTAAAATATTTAGGAAAACAGTTTCAAACAAGGTACTGGGTAGTGCTGAAACCCTTTCAGAATATGGTTTTTCTCAGCAGTAAGGGTAAAGTTGGAAGGAAAATGAGGGTCCTTTTGAATTCCCTCATCCAATAGGCAGGGAAATTGACACTCAGGGCTATCATGTCTTGTAAAAAACATTGCTCATTGTTTTTCCATGTAGGACAGTTTTTTTTTTTTCTTTTTGGTAAAAAGGTGTAGGTATTATTCTTATGAATTAGTTGGGATAAAAGAAATTGGCACTGCTTTTTTACTACATTGGTAGAAAATCTAGATATAGATATATTTTACATATATGTCAACTCAGATATTTTTCCCGATCATGGTACAAAGGTTTTTCTACTTTAAATTGTTTCACCAACTTTCCCTCTCAAAGTTCTCCTAAAACAAACCAGCTTTGAAGGATATGTATGTATGATTAATTTTTTTCTAGAACATTTTCCTTTGTTTCTTTATAGTTTATTTAATGAAGTCCTTTGTGGTAGTTTATCTAGTAATTGCTTCTAAAGTTAAAGTGGTAAAGATGATCTATTGAATAGCTAGAAGAAACCAGTGCTTTGAAACAGGTGATAGTTAATTCTCTTTGTGATGAGCAAATGATCTCATAAGATAAGGCTGTCAGACTGAGGCCTGGCTCTGGAGCTGTAACTCTTCAGGGATTATGGCTTGAAGATGATGGATTAAACACAGTGGTTGAACATCTCACATTTTCTCTATCTTTTAAAAAACCCTATGGTTCACAATTTGTCTTCCAAATGAACCTTGTTACTTGCATTTATTATAAAATATATAATTACTGCAATTAAGATGGATAATTAGGAAGAGCTTGTCAAATCATGGTTGTAGTATGTGGTAGACTGGTGAAAAAGAAGCCTGATTTATAGTAATACATGCTAAAATGAGCTGCTGAAGGATTCAGCATACCATTCTTGGTTCAGTGTACTTTAAAGAGATTATTGCATTTTTCTGATGGCCATTTGTGGATAATTTTACTTTATTCTTTATAATATAATCTGCTTTCTGCTAGTAGAATTAAATCTAAAAATTTTGTTTTTCTCTCAAACCTCATCATATTAAATCAGATCTTGCCAGGTGCTGGTCAAGTTTTTGTAGCACATTGGTGTTGGTGACATTAGAGACATGCTTTGATTATGCTTTCATAGGCTCACAATGTACAGTTCTCTTCAGAGCGATGGCGGTTCTTCTAAAGTAATTATATAGTTTCTCATATATGCTATAACTTTTTATAATAGATGAAGATGAGTAATTGAATAGCTGTGTTGCTGCTGTTTTTCTTAAATAGACCTAAAAACTTCTTAGAAAATAATCATTCTTCAGTGAAGGTGTTAATGTTACACAGATGGTAAGCAAAGTATTTTTTTTTTGACTTTTTTTTTAATAAGGGATTAGTCAAAGAGATATCTCAACTTCTGTTGTGAAACCTGTGATAGCAAATGATTTGAAAGGCACATAATATATATCGTGGTAATCTTTTGATGTAGATTAATGATAGTGAAATCAGTTTCTAATTGCTTCCTTTTCTGTAGCTTATTATTAAATTAAAAAAAAAGAATTTGGCCAAGAAGCTCCTTAGCAACACATGTATCTCTGTTCCTTGATATTTTGTGGTGTACTCTGAAATATTTAAATTCAGAGAATAGGATTCTTTTAAATGTCATCATTAAGGAATTTGCTGTGTAGAGGAAGAACCAGTGCTTTTGTTTATGAAATGAATATGATAATTTATCAGGCTTAGAAGCATTCACGCATAAAAACAGTTGTAGCTGTTAATAGTATGATTTATGTTTTAGCAGCTGTGCTGTGTTTTGATTTTTGCAGTTTTTTCTTAGATATGCTGCGTAAAATTCAGAATTATGGTCATAATTTGCAGTTGTGCTTGCTTGGTTAAGCCAAGTTAGGGAATCTTGAGCAAAGGTGTTATTGCACAATGATCAATAAAGGGATTGTGTCTGTGTAAATTACATAGCTATGTGCTGTGTTCATTTACTCTTTTCTGAGTTAGGAAATGTGTACACTGAGAATGGAATTTGTTATCTCCTCAGATGTAAAGGTTTTAGTCATTGCATGTGCCGCTGCTATTCACAAGCTGTGATTTTGCCTTCAGATGCCAGCTCTACATGTTAATATTGTAAATACTGAAGACTTTACAATTTGACTTCATTCTAATTGAACATGTCATTATCAATGTTATTAAAAATAAAAATACAGTTTTCACACAGTACCTCAGGATTAACCTTTAAGTCTTTGTAATCCGAGTCCTTCTTAAAAAAATGTAATCCTGGTACCATTTCATTTTGACCTTTCCACTAGACTTGAGATTTTATGTGAAGTGGTTTGTTTTTGAAATCTATTTGTCACTGCAAAGAAAGACCTTGTTGAATTTAGATGTACAGTCAGTCTATGTGTGAATGGACAACTCATTCTGCTTGTTCTGATTCCCAAGAACCTGCCTCTGGGGTAGGTGATGGTCTGCTTTCTCCTGAAGAGGCATCTGCCCTCAGCTGGGCTCATCTGTTTGCCGACTTCACTGAACTGCTACCTTTTTAGCAGAAGCGGTGGCTTCGGTAGAAGGTAGTTTAATATTGTTGTCAGGCAAGGACCATCTCTGAATCCTACAGAATTGAATGCTAGTGATTTATTCCTGAAAACTTGGTATTTACAGTCCTTCTTCCCTACCCAAGGTGCTTTATCTTTTCCTAGTGAATATATTCATAAGAAGCATATATGTGTTCAAGAAGTGGGAAATGCAGAAAGACAAAGGAAGTGATTTTGAACTTTTTAAAGAAAAATTTTAATTTATTTATTTGAGAGCAACAGACACAGAGAGAAAGACAGATAGAGGGAGAGAGAGAATGGGCGCGCCAGGGCTTCCAGCCTCTGCAAACGAACCAGATGCGTGCGCCCCCTTGTGCATCTGGTTAACTTGGGACCTGGGGAATCGAGCCTCGAACTGGGGTCCTTAGGCTTCACAGGCAAGCACTTAACCACTAAGCCATCTCTCCAGCCTGATTTTGAACTTTTGATACCTGTATTTATCTTCTAATGTGTTAATTTTAAGTTGGTAAAACAACAAAACAGAGTTCTGTGTAAATAAAAATGAGAAAAAGAAAAATTATTTGATGGACATATTTTCTCTTGCCAGTGTTTCAAGACATGAGAGTATTTAAAAGAAAATTCTTAAAAGCAATAAAAATTACATTAATCTGTCTTTAGTACTAACTGTTCTAAAGAAAAAGCCTACTTAAAATTAATTTCTGTGATTTTTTTTTTTTTTTTCCTTTTGAGATAGGGTTGTTTGTAGCCCAAGTTGACTTTGTGTCATGTAGCTGAGGGTAACCTTGCTCCTGATTGCCCTGCCTCTACCTCCCAAGTGTGCGGCTTAGAGTTGTGTACCACCATGTCCAATTAAAATTTTTATTTAGTGTATTTTCTACATGTTGACTTTATAAGTCCTGACTTCGTTGTATTTAGAGATCTGTTAAAATTTTTCTGTGGTTCTATAATGTAAAAAAAGATTTGATACAGATTCAGCATGAATGATAAATTGCTTCTGAAGGGGAAAGTTATAATTCATATCTTCCTATTTATTTTTATAGTAAGAAAACGGTGTAAATTGCCAAGTTTGTCAGAGATTATTGTCTATTACTTTGGAAAATGATAGTAGGCAATATGAAGTAATTTGTTCATCACTTATTCTAAACCTTATCAAGTTGTGTTACCTATGTTCCTTTTTAATATTTCATTATTGTGTGTGTTGGCGCACATGTTTGTGGAGGTCAGAGGTCGACACTGAGTGTCTTTCTCAATTGTTGTCTACCTCAATTTTTGAGACAAGGCCTCTTGCTGAACGTAGAGCTTGCAGATACGGCTAAAATATCTAACTAGAGCACAGAGATCCCCTGCCTCTGCCCCAGTACTGTAATTGTAAGCTGCCACATCTGGAGAGGAGGGAGAGAATTTTAAGTTTTTTCAAAATGAAATTTATGTTGGTGATGGAATCCATCCATGGCTTTTTATACGCCAGGTGAGCACTGTACCTCCCAGTCTGAAGAGGATTTTTTTTTTTTTTTTAAATAAAGTGAATGGATCTAAAGGTGAGAGCTCAGAATCTGAAAAGTGCTCTTACAGTGTGTCAGTGAGGAAGATCCTGGCCTTCATCTTTTTTGGCTTTGTGCATGGTGGCCTGTGAAGTCAATGAAAAGTGACAGAGGAAAAGCCTACCCTGAAGTTCCCAGGTGAATGGGATTCCCCACACAAATGAAAAGAGGTTTGTAATCCTCCTTTAATAGTGGGGAGAAAAAGACTTCTGTGAGGGTTGGAGAGAGGCTTAGTGGTTAAGTGCACTTCTTTCAGAAGCATGAGGGCCTGGGGAGCCTGAGACTGCACAACTTCAGATCTCCAGAACCCACATTAAACAGCTGGTCATGGACACATCTGCCTGTAATCTCAGATTCATAGGGAAATGGAGAGCCAGAGACTGCTGGAGCGCGCGCACACACACACACACACACACGCACGCACACAAATAATGGCAATTTTTAGGATCAGTAAGAGACTGGCTTAAAGAAAAGCAGGTGGAGGAGCTATATAGTTGACACCTGATGTTCTGTTCAGGCCACCACAGGAAAGCGTACCCCAACGCAAGTGAGCGCATGGGGTACCATGTCAGCACTTACATAAATTTCACACACACAAGTGAAAAAAATGTGAGTGGTCTTTCCATTCAGTGGTAAGCATTTGTATTTATGGCAGGATTATATTGATTGGCATACAAATGTTTCAAAAGTTTCTGGCACTAATTAATATGTTGTGCTTATTAAATCCACATCTGTCCTTTCTTCTGTTTCACCCTTTTTCCATTCCGTGTGTATGTGCGTGTGTGTGTGGGTGTGTGTGTGCACGCAGATGCATTCGTGCCTAGTTGGGGCACTCTCCTGGGATTACGGAAACTGACTCTTGGATTTGTGTTCAGGGATGGGCTAGCTGCTTTTACAAAGAAAGCAAACTGACCCTCGGAGTGTTCAAACCAAGGGCTGCTGCTCTGTGTCTGCTGCTCTCATGCTCTGCGTCGTGGCATCTGCTGACAGGCACTCATTGCTGTTTTTATTGAAAAGCAAACAGTAACACATGAAGAGTTAGTATTACGTGGGCAAAGGACAAGGAACTTTTACCTCTACATAGTTCTTTAAGCTTAAAGTGAAGGGGTTGGCTTTTTAGACTGATAATCTGGAACCCACATACGCCATTCCCAGATCTAGTCACGCCGAGCCCACCTGTTGCCTTCAACAGTTCTGTGGGCAATTTGTGACTTTTTACATGCATTGTTCTTAATTGCAGTTGGTGTATTTCACTCATGCACACATTGTTCTGGATCAGGAGGGAAACCAGTCACTGAGGAAGTGGGGTAAAGAGCCAGCATCTCTAGACATCCCGTGTCAGGTTGGTCATCTGTGCTGTGCAGGGCAAAGGTGAGCAGGCAGAGGACCCTCATCACCTTAGTTTAGGCTGGCAGATTGCATGGTAATAAGGGTGACTTCAGAGGAAGTTTCAAGTCAGGAACTTACTGGAAAAGCATCTCATGGCACTATTCTCAGAAAAGCTATTTGTACGGTCTGTGAGAACCACACAGTTCTTCCCCTCGTTCAGTCTCGTCATTCATTCTAAGGTTCATTCGCATGTACTCATGCAGAGGCCAGAGGAGAATGTCGGGTGTCCCCCTCTGTGGCTCTTTGTGGGGTTACCTCGAAGGAATCTCTCACTGAACCTGGAGCAGCCATTTTTGGTCAGACTGGCTGTCCACTGAGCCCCATCAATTCTCCTGTCTGCACCGCACACAGGACTGGGTTATAGGCAATGTGGCCACGCTCAGCTTTGCAGATAGGTACTGGTGATTCTCTGATCCTTGGGCTCTTGTGCTTACGTGACGAGCCATCTCCCTGGTCCCATGTGCCTTATTTTTTGACAGCTTTTACTCCGTAGCCTTTATCACAATCTGGCATGATGTGTATTTTACTTAATTTTCTGTCTTCTCAGTGTCTCTAAGTTCCATGTTTTATTTTTTGCTGTATTTCAAGTTGATAGAATATGGTCTGGCACACACAGGATTCCATAACCATTTCCTTTTCTCAAGGAGGTCGCAAGTCTCGAGTAGAAAAAAGGGTATAGAAATAAAAGCTGGCATCCCTTAGGAGAGCCACAAGTAAAATTCTGTGGGAGGTGAAGATGGGAGAGATTAATTTCTACTGCCTCCTTCTTTTTTTTTTCTTTTGTTCTAGCAGATCAAAAAGAAGATACAACGAGGGTAAACATATTTAATGATGCAGAAAACAAGAAGAATTCAATAAAAATGTGGTTTAGTCCTCGAAGTAAGAGAGTCAGATATGTTGTGAATAAGGTTTCCGTGCAAACCCAGCCTCTGAAGACAAATGATGGCGAAGTTCAGGAATCCTCAGCGTATGAATTTGTTTCCACGAGTCCTCCCACCACTGTTTCTAAGAGTGCTAAAAAGGCTTCTGCCACATCTGCACGAAAGCAAAAAAAGAAAACGTTATCTAAGATCAACCAAGAATGGAATTTATTGTCTGACAAGGAAGACAGTGAATGCGATTCTGAAGAAGAACCTAAAGAAAGGCTGGTGTCCTTCTGTAGCCAACCATCCGTTGCCACAAGTCCCCAGGGCAATGGTGACATCAATTTACTAGCGAGTGGCTCAGTGGCGGAATCTGAGAGTTTTGGGAGCTGGACTGACGTCTCTTTACCATTGGCTGACCATATTGAATCACCAGATGCTGAGAGCCAGAGTGAAGCGACTCCTGAGAAGTGGGTCTCCGAAAAGGATGCTTGCTTGGAGACCTCTCTGCCATTAGGCTGGAGTGGAAAGCGCAAATGTTGCCACAGACTTTCCAACCCTGTTTCAAAGAGACATGGAAGCAATGTTCCAAGTACCAGAGGAGCTTCGGTGAAGCCGACAGTGTTCTCCAAAAACATATCATTGCTTGACCATTCTTTACCAACCTCAAGCAAACTTCAAGTTGATGACACATTCAGGAGAAAAAATAGTGTCCTAGATGACTCTGTCAGCCTTTCCCCAGGCACACCACCTTCTACACTGAATGACTCAGCTTATAGACAAATGATGTTGAGCCCCTCCACAGTGAGACTTCTGGCTGGGAAAAGAAATCGTCGAGGAGAGACATTGCTTCATATTGCTTCTATTAAGGTAGGATACTTGCTTTGAAATACAATCTTGTAATGAGATTGTGTTAGTCAGTTTTCTGTTATAACAAATACCTGTGGTTATCAATTTGCAGAGAAAGTTTATTTTTTTCTCTTTTTAGGACTATTTAGTCCATAGATGATGGGCCTTGTTGCTTTGGGCATATCATGGTTGGAGTCTGGTGGAACAAAGTTCTTCACCTTATGTTTGAGAAGCAATAAGAGGATGAGGAAGGGGCTGAGATCTCACTCTCCCCTTCATGTCCAGTCATCTGAAGACCTTCATTCCAATACTGGTGCCAGGGAGAGGAGAGCCTGCCTCTGGCTACATGCTAGGGATCCCCTATTCTTTGGATGACTTGAAGTTTTGGAGTTGGCTGTAGTTATTTCTACAAAGCATGACTTAAAATTGGTCTCTTTTGATTTTTTGTTTTCTCTTGGGCTTTTTAAGACAGGGTTTCACTCTAATCTATACTGACCTGGAGTTCACTCTGTAGATGAGGCAGGCTTCAAACTCATGGCTATCTTCCTATCTCATCCTCCCAATTGCTGAGATTAGAGCTGTGAGCCACAACATCCTTACACATTAGCTATTTTCATATTAATGTTTCAGTGTTAATACCTCATAGAATAAGTAGCTAGTTGATAGCAAGTGCTTGTTTATTTTTCTGACTTAGTAAAAATGTGACTGCTTTCTTTTCTTTGTTTTGCTCTCCGGAAATTTTTAGATCAGCAGCCAAGCACCCACTTAGGTTGGTAGAATTTCCTTCCCCACTGTTATAAGAAATAGTTGTTTTTACTAATGAAGATCTCTATGGTCTGGAATATAGGCCAGACTCATCCTTAAAGAGGTGTTAGAGTAAGCATTTCAGCCTCGGTAGCATGTCCCTGGCCAAAGCAGAAGTATCTGTAAATAGCAAGGGAACCAATGAAATGGGTCCTTAAGTTCAGGTGGCTGACCCATAGGCCATCGTTTCTATTCCCTTGTTCTAGGTACAGGAAAATGCTGCCATGGAATCGAACAAAGTGCTGCTCTCCTGGTGAGGGCGCTGTCATTCATGTTCACTGCTGGGTTAGAACTTCGCATTTCATGCTTACCCTGATGTCCTCATTTGTAGGTAGCGAGGACTCACCCGGGTGTGCTAGGGGGCCAGGGATTACAACTCTGTTTGTGCTCTGTATCCACCTATTTCAGAGAAAATATTTGAAGGAGCTTCAATGTTAAAGTCCCTAAACTAGAACACGGAGCAGGGTGATAGAAGTTACCCCTGCATAATGGGTTTCGAATTGGTGACCTTAACCGCAGTCAGAGCAAATCGGGAACATTACAGGTTTCGTGCCATCACATGGTAAGGTTTTTCTTGGTTGCTGCTGCAGTTATTGTTTTCCCCTAAAACACCTCGGTAGACTTGGGAGTCTGTTTTCTAGAGCTTCAGGAGGTGTGGCTATTCCATTCATGCTTGCTCTGCACTGAGTACTGAAAAAGCGTTGGGCTGCTTAGAAGCCCTTGTTGCAGTTCCAGAATGATGTTTGAACTTGGGAACATTGTTCCCAACCTTCTCTTAACATCTCTCCATAGCTATTCCCCCTAGTGGCAGCTGCATGGGTTTTGTTGCCATGACCAATCCTGTTCATTTTCCATTGCTTCCCTATCAGGTCACCACAAGCTTAGTGATTTGCAACCAATGCTGCAGTTGTGTGAGAAGTCTGGCATGAGTGTTTTCAAACTAGCGAGAGTCCACCAGCTCTCTCACTTTGTGCAGGCTCTAGGGAAGAGTGATTGTTTGCTGCTGCTTGGGCTGCTGGAGGAAGTTCTTGTGGTAGCATGGAGGTCCTGGTGTGCTGGCATTCAGCTGAGATCAGTTCCCATAATCAGTAGACTCACAGTCCTTAGCTAATGGTTCTCTTCTCCATCTTCATGTCTATCTGTATATAAGGAATAACATGGTGCTTGTCTTTCTTATTTTTTATTTTTATTATTGATTGATTTTTTTGGGGGGGGGGTTCGAGGTAGGGTCTCACTCTAGCTCAGGCTGACCTGGAATTCACTATGAAGTCTCAGGGTGGTCTTGAACTCATGGCACTCTTCCTACCTCTACCTCCTGAGTGCTGGGATTAAAGGCATGTGCCACCATTCCCAGTTCTTATTTTTATTTATTTATTTATTTATTTTTGAGAGAGAGAAAGAGAGAGAAAGGGCACAGAGAGAGAGAAAAAGAGAGAGAGAGAGAGAAAATGGGCATGCTAGGACCTTTCAGCCACTGTGAACAAACTCCAGACACATGCACCCTCTTGTGCACATGTGCGACATTGCATGATGGTGTCACTATGCGTCTGGCTACGTGGAACCTGGAGATTTGAACATGTGTTCTTAGGCATCCCAGGCAAGCGCCTTAATTGCTAAGCCATTTCTCCAGCCCTGAATCTGGTTTACCTTACTTAATATGGTAATTTTCTGATTCCATCCATTTTCCTGTACATGCCATAATTTTATTTTTCTTTAGGGCTAAATAACATCTCTTGTGTGAATGCACCACATTTCATTATCCATTCATCTATTGATGGACATCTTAGGTTGATTCTATTTCCTTGCTATTGTGAATAGAGTAGTAATAAACATAGTTGTGCAAGTATCTCTGTAGTAAAATATAGAGAATCCTTTGTGCCTAGAAATAATGGTAGGAGTACTATATGATCAGCTATAAGTTTAGTGTTTCACAGAACCTGAACCTGAACATTAAGTGCTTGTCCAGTTTTGAGTGGCTGCTGAATTGAAACCAGATGGGAAGACTTTATAAGCAAGTGCCTTTAATCACTGAGCCATGTGTTTTGTTTTCTTGAGATAGCTGTCCTGACTAAAGTGAGGTGGAATCTCAAAAGTTCTTTTAATTTGCATTTCCTTAATGGCTAAGGACGTTGAATACTTCTTAAAAGTATTTATTGGCCGTTTGTGTTTCTTCTTTTGAGAATTGTATATTCATTTCATTTGCCCATTTATTGGTTGGCAGCTTTACCTTTTTTGGTGTTTAATTTTTGCAGTTCTTTTTTAAAAAATTTATTTATTTATTTGAGAGCGACAGAGAGAAAGACAGATAGAGAGAGAGAGAGAGAGAATGGGCACGCCAGGGCTTACAGCC
Source organism: Jaculus jaculus (assembly GCF_020740685.1). Classification (NCBI taxonomy): domain Eukaryota; kingdom Metazoa; phylum Chordata; class Mammalia; order Rodentia; family Dipodidae; genus Jaculus; species Jaculus jaculus. The sequence continues at coordinate 25,814,798 of NC_059105.1, forward strand.
TCTGCAAACGAACTCCAGACACGTGCGCCCCCTTGTGCATCTGGCTAACGTGGGACCTGGGGAACCGAGCCTTGAACCGGGGTCCTTAGGCTTCACAGGTAAGCGCTTAACCGCTAAGCCATCTCTCCAGCCCAATTTTTGCAGTTCTTTATGTGTTGTAGATATTAACTCCCAGTCTAAGCCACAGCTGGCAGAGGCCGCCTCCCATTCTGTAGGCTGTCTGCCCGCTTGGTTGATAGTTTCCTTTGTGGTGCAGAAGCTTTTGGTTTCATGTAATCTCAGTTGTCAGTTCTGTGCTTTTCTGCCTGTATCTTGAAGTGTTTTTCCTCCCAGAAGTTTTAGTATTTCAGGTTTTAAATTAAGCTCTTTGTGCAGGGTGACATATATGGATATAATTTCATTTTTCTGCAGGTGGATGTCCATTTTTCCAGCTTCATTTGTTGAATAGGCTACCTTTTTTTCCTCTACGTATGTTTTTGACGTATATATCAAATACTAAGAGCCTATATCTAAATGTCTCTATATCCTGTATTTTATTCCACTGTCTATGTGTCTGTCTTCCTTGTGTGTGCCAATACCATACTATCTGCCACCATGGCTCTGTAGAGTGATCAGAGACTGTGATACCTCTACCAGTGTTCCTTGCGTTGAGGATTGGCTCTTCTTGCTGTTTTCTGTTTCCATATGAATTTTTGGCTTTTTTTTTTTCTAGTTCTGTAAAGAATGTCATTGGAGATTTGATTGGAATTGCATTAAGTCTGTAATTAATTACTTTTTAGTAATACAGAAATTCACAATACTAAATCTGCCAGTGTAGGAGCATAGAGGGTCATTCCATCATCTAAATCTTCAGTTTCTTCCTTTAATATGTTAGGATTTTCACTATAAAGATCTTTCACTTCCTTGGTTAGGTTTATGCTTTGGAGCTATTGTTAATGAGATATTTTTCCTTACTTCTTTCTCATTTATTGATATATAGGAAAGCTACTGATTTTTGTGTGCTGATTTCATATCCTGATGCTATACTGAAAGTGCTTATCAGATACAAGAGTTTCTGGTGGAGTTCCTTCAGTCTTGTAAGCATAGAGTCAGCTCCCCTCCAAATAGAGATAATTGACTTCTTCCTTTCCTGTTTTTATCTCATTTTATGTTTTTTCTCTTATTGCTTTGATACACGGAGCACTATATTGAATACGACTGGACAGTAGACACCCTTGTCTCTAGATTTTACCAGAACTGCTCTATTTTTCCCCATTTAGTATAATAATGCTGGCTACATGTTCATTGATGCCTTTATCATCTTGAAATGTATTTAGTGTGCTAATAATTTCTTCAGTACCTTTTCATCATGAAGACATGCTGAAGTTGGCCAAATGTCTCTTCTGCCTTTATCCAGATGATTATGTGATTTCTGTCTTTAGGTTTGTTTATATAGTGAGTTACATTTACAGATTTGTGTATGTTGAACTAGCATTGCGTTGCTGGGGTAAAACCAGTTTGGTTGTGTGGTGTGTCATCTTTTTAATATGGTTTTGAATTTAGTTTGTGATTATTTTCTTGAGAATTTTTACATTCGTGTTTATCAGGGAAATTGGTGTGTAACTTCCTTTTTTATTTATGTCATTGTCCACTTTTGGTATTGGGCCAGTTCTGGCTTTGTCCAGCAACTGGTCGTTTCCTTTCCTTGCTCTTCTGTTGGGGTAGTTGGAGAAGTTGGTGTCAGATCTTCCCTAAAAGTCAGGTAGAGTTCATCAGTAAATATGTCTCTTCCCACACTTTTTCTTTGTGAGACTTTTAAAAATTATTTATTGCTTTTTAAATAAAACTGTTGAACTTTTAGATCCACCTATCCCTCATCACGATTCTGCTCTGGGTCTTCTGTGGGGTCATTGGTGTTCATTGTGGGAACCAAGAGGCCTCAGTGGGTCTCTGCAGGGGTGGGTGGGGGCATGGTGTCTCAGGATATTCCTACCCCCAGGCTCTTAACAATCTTTCCACCTCCTCTTAACAATCTTTCCACCTCCTCTTCTGTAATGCCCCTTGAGCCTTGGCGGGCAAGATAGGGATGTGATTTAGTGTTACTTTCTCTGTAGACTCTTATCTCTATTGGTCAGGTTTGAGTGACCACAGGGACTTCACTGAATCCCTGGGACAGATTTTCAGGCTAGCCATGAGAACAGTTTTCTTGTTAGCCTTTCCTCTGTAATGACTCCTGGACCCCAGGCAGATGAGGTAGAAATGACACATCTCATAGTAGACAGTCGGCTCTCTCTTCTTGATGTATTGATGTATCCTTGTTCTGTGGAAAATCTTTTATTTTTATGGACAAAAAAGTCTTATTTTTCTCTCTGATAAAGCAAAAGAAAAATAAGAAAAGTCATCAAAAAAGAGAAGTAGAAACTTGGGAAAAAGCACACAGGTACAGGTACTGTGGAAAGGCAGTGAATTCTGTGGAAAGACTTCTAACCACTGCTTTAATCCTATTGCTTATTACAGGTCTATTTAAATTGTTTATATCATCTGGATTTAATTTTGCTAGGTCACATGAGTTTAGAAACTTATCTATTTCTCTAGGTTTTCCAGTGTTTTGGAATATGCTTTGTTAAGGTTTTACCTAATGATCATTTGCAGCTGTGTAATGAATCCCTTTTCATCTCTAATTTTAGTCATCTCTCTCCTTTGGTTAGTTTGGCTAAACATTTGATAATTTTGTTAATCTGTTGGAAAACTTAGCTCTTTGATTGATGTGTATTGTTCTCTATTTCATTAATTTCTTCCCTAATCCTTATTATTTCTTGCAGTCTACTGGGTTTGTCTTATTGTTTTCTCCTTGAGCCTGGGAGTGCATCATTAGGTTGTTTATATGAAGTCTCTCTGATTTTGTATGTGTGTGAGTATGTGTGTGTGTTGGGGGGGTGGCGCATATGTTGCAGCATGCCCGTGGAAGTCAGAGAACTTTTCAGTGTCATTCTCACCTTCCACCTCATTTGAGGCAGGGTCACTGTTGCTCAGCACTCACAGTCTAGCTGGCACATGGGCTTCCAGGAAATTCTATCTCTGCCTCCCATCCCTAGGATTCTGACATTACAGAATCTCACTACAGCTCTGGCTTAAGTGTCAATCCTCATGCCTCTTTCTAATACATATGTATCTTTTGCATGTCTTGAATGTGTAGAGTGCTTGTCTACAGATATGCGTGCTTATGGGCACGTGGAAGATAGAGGACAATGTCAGTGTCCTGTTTTTCACCCACATCCTTCCTGACATGGTGTTCGAGAGTCTCCTGAGATGGAGTCTCTTGAGTGTGGAGGGGTGGTTTTTGGAATTCCTGTGATTCTCAGACCTCTGCTTCACATTGAACTGGGGTTGCAGATGTCTGTGACTGTGCCCAGCTGTTAACTTGGGTCCTGTAGAATTGAACTCTGGCAGTCTATTGTAGTTACCTTCACATTGCTGGGACAGCACACCTCACCCAAAGCAGCTGATAGGAGGGAAGGGTTGATTTTGGCCTTTACTTTCAAGGGGAAGTTTCAACATCACAGGGATAGGATGGTAGAACAGAGATCTGGCATTATTTCTTGCCACAGTGGCTGATAGAAAGCAGCAAGAGAGTGAGCTGAGATATGGCAAGGGAAAAGCTGGACTAGAACACCCAAAAGCAAGCCAGCCTCCCTCCCTGTCCTCATCCTTTCCTACCTTCCTGAGGTAATGTCTTGCTCTCTCTAGTCCCGGCTGACCTGGAGCTTACTCTGTAGCCCTAGTCTGACCTGGAACTCGTGGATCCTCCTACCGTATTAGCCTCTCACTGGGCATGTTGCCCACCATGATTGGCAGTTTATTTTTTTAGGAGATGATCTAATGTAGCTCAGGTTTGCCTCAAACCTGTTAGTGAGGATGTCTTGAGCTTTATTATTTTATTTTTTTAAACATAATTTGTGTGGGGCGGGGCATGCATGTGCCATAGTGCACGTCAGAGAGGACAACCTTGAGATGTATGGTTTCTTCCACCTTCTTTGAGATTAGATCTGTGGTTATTGCAAAGCAGTGTCAGTCTAGGAGGCCCAAGAACTTTGAATGTTTTTGGCTCTGCCCCTCATCATCTGCCCATCAGGATCTCAGATGAATAAAGCCATTTTGTGGCTTTATGTGAGTGTTGGGGAATTGAACTCTGGTTGGCAGGCTTTACCATCTTTAACCACTGAGCCATATCTTCAGCCCCATGGCCTTGAACTTCTAATCCTCCTGCCTCCCAGGTGCTGGGGTTACAGTCATGTGCTACCATGCCCTGTTTTACACAGTGCTGTGGTTCTTACATGCTATACAAGCAGTCTACCAACTGAGCCACATCTCCAGTCCCTCTAAGAGATTTCTTTGGTGACCTACTGTTTATTCAGAAGTACATTGTTTAGTCTCTAAGTGTTTTTGTTGTTTCTGAGGTTTCTTTTTCTGCTGATTTCTAGTTTTACTCCACTGTGGTCCAATGAAATGTAAATATCTTTATATTCCATGTTTCTATTTGAATATCTGTTAAGAGTTGTTAGGGGGCTGCTAAGAAGATCATGGTATAGGACATTTTATAAGAAATTACTAGGCGTTAGTGAAAAATAAGATAAACATTATTTTTGTTGTTACTTTTTGTTTGTCTGTTTTGTTTTTCCAGTTGGGGTCTCACTCTAGCTCAGGATGATCTGGAGTTCACTCAGGGTAGCCTCGAACTCATGGAGATCCTCCTCTCTCTGCCTCCCAAGTGGTGGGATTAAAGGCATGTGCTACCACGCCTGGCTTGTTGTTACTTTTTGCAAAGTAGTAGTGTCTCACTCTAGCCCAAGATGACCTGGAACCCATTAGGTAGTCTTAGACTGGCTTTGATCTCACAGTGATCCTTCTACCTCCCAAGTGTAGGATTAATGGCGTATGCCATTATGCCTGGCTTCTTAGCATGCATTTTTTTTATTTATCACTTAATAAAAGCCAAAATACTAAGAATATAAAAATTTCTATTTTCTTTTTGTCACCATTGCTTGAGAATTGTGGGTACTGGGACAAACAGCAAGTTCTCTAGAACAAATTCTTGACAAGGCGGTTGTGGTGTTTTATCTTGATTTGTTAACTTGATTGGAGCTAGGCTTGGTGGTATGTGTCTGTAATCTCAGCACTTCAGAGGCCCCTGCAGGAGGATTTCTATACATTTAAGGTCATCCTGGGCTATGTATTGAGTTCATGACCAGCCTGGGCTATCTGCAGAGGCATCTTTTCTAAAATCACAACCAAAACAACCAAAACAAAACCAAACCAGATAAAGAAATGGATTGGAGTAAGAGACACTGAGGCATGAGTAAAGCACACCCTGGATGTGTCTGAGATGATTAGAAGGTGAGGGCTGTGACCTGAAGAATGGCCTAACCCACTGGTAGGAAGTCTGTACCTGGGAGTGTGTCTTCAGAAACTTTGATCTGGTTCCATGTGCTTCCTGTTACTCCTGCTTCTCTCTGCTTAGCCATAGTGATAAGACTTGCTCTGCTCAGCCTCCCTGATGGAATGAAGCCCCATGAGCAGAATAAATCAACTTGTTTTTGTCAGTGTTTATTTGCTCACCATAAGGCAGAGTTACCACAGAAATGGTTACTTGTAACTCATGCCACAGTAGTAAGCATTCTGTGAAGTACAGTGGCTTGAAGCTGGCTGGCCATGATGTGATGCAGACATTATAGAATTAGCAGATGCTTTGATGACAACTCCAAAGCATGGTCTGTTGAGTATGAGGCAAGGTTTTTTTGAGATCTAGATGGATAGAAAATCCCTGAGGAGACTGCTTCGGAGTTTGTCCTTGTAACTCATTGTGTTTGAATACTGTATGTTCAGTCACGCTCTGTGTCCAGAGCTTCATGAGGAAGTAATGGGAATAAAAGCAAACTGGCATCTGAGATATGCTCAGAGTTTTCATTTCTCTTTTTCAAAAAAACCTTTATGTATTTATGTATGAGAGAGAAAGAAAGAGGGAATGGGCATGCCAGGACCTCTGGTCACTGTAAACAAACTCCAGACGCTTGCGCCATCTTGTGCATATGGCTTTACGTGGGTACTTGGTAATCACACCTGGATCCTTAGGCTTTACAGGCAAGAGCCTTAACCACTGATCTCTCCAGTCCCAGCGTTTTAATTTCGGACATCATATGGTGTCAACACCTAGTTCTTAGTTGCCCACTCACCTCTACCCTTGCAATGCAGTAGCTCATAGTAATGCTGTCTGGGTTGTCAGAATTATTTATGAAGTTATTTTTATAAGTAATTCTAAGAAGCCCAAGAAGTGCTTAACATATTTAGAAGCTTTTGTCCACATGGATAATTTTTTTTAAACATCTAATTGCTAAATGGGAGAAGTTTAATCTACCCTGATCAGTTGATTTGTATGGGAAAGCTTTACAATAATGGGTAAATAAGTTTTAGCATACTTTATTGTAATGTCTATGTTGTTTTTAGGAAGTTTTTTTAATTAATGCTAATCATGAAGAGCCAATCTAATAGCAATGAAATAATAAGTAATAATAATAATAATAATAAGTAAGCAGAGCTTTGTGCGTGTGTCCTTGTGGAGAATTAGCTTATTACCAGAACGTGCACGTGTGGGCAGTGTGTTTACCTTTATCTTCAGCCTTTAAAATATTGCTTAGAAATACCAAATCCATTTAGCATTTCCTATAAACCTTCGTTAGTACTTTCGTTAGATGATTTCTTTTTTACTGCAAGGGGCAGTAGTTTAAAGGAAACCTCAGTTATTCTTTTAAGTTGTAAGGAGTAGGAGTGAGTGCTTCTACTAAGAAGATATTCCTTTAGAGAAGAAAGTAATTTAAAGCAACGAGCAGCAGAAGTTAATTTATTTCTTGGAAGCTTCATATAGGTTCAGGCTTATCCAGTTACTGTGGACCCTATCTGATTATCATAATTTTATTTATGTGCGTGACATTAAATTTACATAAACCAGTAAGATGGAAGTTTGACAAAGTTTTAAGTGACAGGGAGGAGGAAGCAGCAGCAGTGTGCTGACGAGCTGTGTTTCGGGGTGGCGTATTCAGAGAAGGCTGTGTAGTGTCAGGACGCGACATAGGGAAGGCGTCACTGCTAAAGCTGCCACTCGTTCTTCCTGGACCGGAACCCTGTAATCTCTGTTTTGCATTGGTGTTTCTGTTTGTATGGGCTTCTTAAGTTAATATATTTTTGTTATTACTATGAAGAATTAAAATAATGGGAGCTTTATAATATTTTATTTTTATTTATTTTATTTTATTTATTTGAGAGAGAGCCAGGCGGGGGGTGGGGGAGAATGGACACACCAGGGCATTCAGCCTCCGTAAACAAACTCCAGACACATGTGCCACCACGTATATCTGGCTTATGTGGGTCCTGGGGATTGAACCTGAGTCCTTAGGCTTCGCAGGCAAATACCTTAACTGCTAAGCCATCTCTCCAGCCCAATAATGGGAGTTTGAAGATGTTGAGCGTGTGTGTATACTTTAGTGGATACTCTCATGTTGAAAGTAGGGAATATGTCCTGTTCCGGCAGTTCATCTAAGTAAGATTTAGGGGATTGTTAAACTCCAAATTCTATCTTGGTTCATGTTCTTGAATTCATTTCTAACTAATTTGAATATAGAGTAGCAGTTGCCCTGGAAGTGCCAGGTTAAGCTTGCTTGGTGAGAGACCATGTCTCACAGTGAAGGGCGTCCCTGCGCAAAGACAACCCAGAGTTGTTCTGGCTGCCACACACACGCACGCATTTGCTCATGTGTGTTTGCACACACAGGTGCCCCTGCACAAACACACAGCATTTCCCAAAGCTAGAAGTACAATCCTTTATAATTTTTGCGTAATCTTTCTTACTCAGCCTTTTTGCTTTTCTTTATGAAGGTAGGTAGCCCCTCCCGTCTCCTTTGTCAACCTGAAAGAACTGACTTACTCACGCTGGCCGTGGCTGAGAGAGTAATTTTAAGAGAATTTTACCTTTATCCAACCGCAAAAATGCTACTCCTTTTCTGAAAGCCTCATCTTGATTTTTAAAGGGAGTTGTATGTTTTCTAACTAGTTTTTTTTTTTTTTTGCTAAGGTTTTAAGAGTTGACCCAGACTTAATGAGATACACAGTCAGAGATGGAAGGTAGATGTTAGATCTTTCCACATCGATTAAGGATTCAATAAAGAGAAAACACACTTAGATAGTTTGGAGATTGAAAAGGGACAGGAAGAAAAAGATTGGGGGTGTAACTAAGTGGTGGAGAGTATGCTTAGCATGAGCACAGCCCCCAGGTGATTCATTATATGTTTTATGTATGTATTATATATAAGGAAAATAGAAGAGTAAGAGAAGAACTCCTTTGCCAGAGTTCACTTTTGCTCTGAGGCTGGTGACAAAGGAATCTTATTGCCCAAACTGCTTCCCATCTTCCTTCAAACAACAGCTTATTTATGACAGCATCTAGCATGAGAAGGATGTACAAGACTCAAAAAGCTCAAAATTGAAAGTATACTTTAATTTTAATGTCAATTAATGGTGAGAGTATCTTTAATTTGAAGCTAGGATTCATATTGGCTACTGGTAGTTTGATTTACTGGTCTCATACCTCTTTTTAACTCACTCTCCTTACATCTCTTTTACTAGGCTTTGATAGTAAAATAAAGTGACATGATTCATCTTGACACTCTTCCTTCTGCCTTCACTCTATCAGTGAGCACTGTTAAAAGCTTACAGTGTGGATCTCTAGGGTGTTGGAGTATGGACAAGAGAGTGAAAATCATTCCACTGGGGAAAAAGATTTGTAAGCAATATCATGGATTTGATGGAAGCTGCATTTCCTATAGTTCAGTTAATTGTTAATGAGTTGTGATTTTAGCTTCAAAGCAGTGGGTAGGAAGAAATCAAATGCTGATTTTGCAGGTTGATGTGAACATGTCTCTTTTCAAGCTGCCCTTTTAAAATCTTTTTTTCTTTATTTTTATTTATTAGAGAGCGACAGACAGAATGAGAAAGGCAGAGAGAGAGAGTAGGGAGGAGAGAGAGAGAGAGAGAGAGAGAGAGAGAGAGAGAGAGAGAGGGAGGGCGGGAGGGGGGGAGGGAGGGAGGGAGAGGGAGAGAATGGGCACACCAGGGCCTCCAGCCACTGCAGGCTCATGTGCCCCCTTGTGCATCTGGCTAACATGGGTCCTGGGGAATCGAGCCTCGAACCAGGGTCCTTAGGCTTCACAGGCAAGCACTTAACCACTAAGCCATCTCTCCAGCCCCAAGCTGCCATTTTAAACAGCAATAGCTTCGCCATGAAAGGACCTTTGGAGCAAATATGAACCAGATTAGTGACCTTGGATGCATGGAGTAACCATCACTCAAGCAAGATTTGGCACTTTTAACATTGGTCTCACTGAGCAGCTTCATTGGCTATAAATGGTTTCATTTGTCTTAACCAATACTCAAATCATTTCCACGTACTGTTCAAAAAGAGGTTTTTTTTTTCCCTCTCACAAACGAAATGATGGTTTGAGTTCTATTATATTTGGCTAGGGGGTGTTCATTTTATTTCTTGAAATGAATTTTATACCATGTTGCTAATAAACGTTTTGTAGTCGATACTAAAGTACAATGACTTGGCATCTTGAGACTTCATACACAAATATTTCTTAGCCCACAGGAAAAGATTTGGAGAAGTCAGAATCTTTAAAACAAGACTTCAGTGTCTGTATCTCATACATTACACATGCTAATATTTATTTATTTATTTATTTTTGCCAGGGCGATATACCTTCTGTTGAATACTTATTGAAAAATGGAAACAACCCAAATGTTAAAGACCACGCTGGATGGACACCGCTGGTACTTGCTTGTGAATTTTGCCATGTTGTGGATCTGTTTGCTGTCACGTTCTTTTTATGTTTAGGGTTTATGGTTTATGGTTGCAGGCTGTCCATATGTCATCCTCTGCCTCCTACATGCTCACTTTCCAGTCTGAAGAATTTATGTCTTCTCCAAGTATGAAGAAATAGTTATTTTTCATCTAGCTTTTCAGCTGTGACGGGAAAGTAATTGGCTGCATTTTGACTACCTTTAGAGATAGGACAGGAGTGGACATGAGGCTCCATTCTGCAGCATTACAAGCCACTGAACCCAGTTTTGGTTCCATGGAACAGTGAGAAGTTGGAGGACCGTGCGGGAATGTGATCTCAATGGGGTGCTGTGGTCTTGCCTAATGTACACCTTGTCCAGAGGCATTATTAGTGGAAAGCTTTGATTACCTCAAACATTTTTAAGTCTTTGCTTGTTATTACTGTCAGTACATTACGAAGAGTGATTTAGAGAAAGAATAGCAAACATACTGGAGACAGTCACTCCATGGGCTAATAGACCATAAGCAAGCAGTTTGAGTGCAACCACACAGTGTCCACAAGGGAGGTGGCTACCTTTTTATTATAAACTAGAAGTTTTGCACAAAAATTAGGAGACTCAGGCTGGAGAGATGGCTTAGTGGTTAAGGCGTTTACCTGCTAAGCCAAAGGATCCCAGTTTGACTGTCTAGGACCCACGTAAGCCAGATGCAGTAGGGGGGTACATGCATCTGGAGTTTGTTTGCAAAGGCTGGAGGCCCTGGCACGCCTATCCCCCACCCCACCTTTTACTCTCTCTCAAATAAATAAAATATATTTTTAAAAATTAGGATACTCATTAAGTCAGGTGGAAAAATACCCTAAAGTTATATAAAATGATACCTTGCTAAATCTTAACTCTGAGGGGACTCAGACTGAATTTTAAGCATTACAAAGGAAAGTTAACTCCTTCCTTCCTCCCTCCTTCCCTCCCATTTCCCCTTCTGCCACATTAAGGCAAATTATAGTAAAGGTTGCTAAGTGATTTAGAGGATTTGATGCCTCATTTGATTTTCTTTCTCCAAGAAATAGACCTATAGTTAAAAAAAAAAAATTACCCTCTCCACTTTTTTGCGATTTATTTATTTATTTGAGAAAGCGGGAGAATGGGCGGACATGCCAGGGTCTCTAGCCACTGCAAATGAGCTCCACACACATGTGCCCCCTTATGCATCTGGCTTACCCAGATCCTGGTGAATTGAGCTTGGGACCTTGGGCCACAGGCATGTAACTTAACTGTTAAGCCATCTCTCCAGCCCAGACCTATAGATATGGAATGCAGTATCACCAAACTATGAGTTAATATAGACGCCCAGAGCAGCACAGCATCAGAGTACAGCATAGGCGTCCTGGTGGCCAGGTCTTGGACATAAGGAAATACTTGCACACAGCCATCTTTTAATGTCCCATTGTTACTAGGGTCGTCATTCATTCAGTAAGTTCCTTTGAGAATCCATTCCATGTTACTACTATAGTCACTGACATTAGCCATCCAGTAGTTTCAAGCTTCCACAGAGAACTGCAAGTACTCCCAGGATGTCCTCTTTGTTGGACTGTGTGACCTGGGCACTGCTTGGAGAGCTTCAGGTTGCATATGTGATCTGCTGGTAAATGACACCATTTTTGAAATGTTTCAAAATTACTGTAAGACAATTTAGGAGGTAGCTTTGATTTAAAGTTATATTAATTTTTTTAAAAGAAACATGACCCAAGGCTGATCTTTGCCCATGAAATACATAGACCTTGATCACCGTGTGTGTGACCTCACAGGTAGTGTTAGTGACTCTTACCTTGTCTGTTAGTATGTAGGAAAGCACATTTGCTGGCTGAGGGTCCCATTCATTTCTCTAAAGCCTAGTGCTTGTCTTTCACTCTTCTTCATCCTACTTCCCTCTTCCCCTTTTAATCAGCATGAAGCCTGCAGTCATGGGCACCTCGAGGTAGTGGAGTTGCTACTCCAGCATAAGGCTTTGGTGAACACCCCTGGCTACCAGAATGACTCACCTCTTCACGATGCCGCCAAGAATGGGCACGTGGACATAGTCAAGCTCCTGCTTTCCTACGGCGCCTCCAGGAACGCTGTGTAAGTAATTCACTGAAGGTCTTTGAATTCACTTGTATTACTCAGTCAAGGTGTATACTGAAGCAAAGACTTTTAACTACCCAAATTATAGTTTCTCTCACTGCTGTTCCACAGCTTAAGTTAGGTATGACCATTGCAGTACATATTACAAATCTGCATCTGTGCTCTTTTCTTGAAACTTACATATTTGGAGATTTGTATGGTAGCTCAGACAAATTTCAAAGCCATTTTGGAAATTTTAGTTCTATGGTCAAATTTACTTAGTGTTTATGTTCTGTTGATTGATTCTTATTTACTAATAAAAAGTCATATTTATAACAACTGGGCATGGTGGCACATGCCTTTAATCCCAGCACTTGGAGGCAGAAGTAGGAGGATTGCTTTGAGTTTGAGTCCACCCTGAAAGTACATACTGAATTCCAGGTCAGCCTGAGCTAGAGTGAGACCCTACCTTGAAAAACCAAATATATTTAATTATTTTATGCTACCTAATACCTAATACTTTAAAGTTGTTCTAAATATTCATTCTATTTTGCCTTTTCTCCATAACTAGTATGCTGACAGCTGAAGTGTATAAGAATTCAGATACTGGGCAAGTGCAGTTGAATTATTTCCTAGATTTTTCACATTATTCAAATGAGGCGCCACATAGATTGTTTTGCAGTGTCAGGGCGCAGAGGCACATTAGCGAATGCTGGCTGTTGCATTTTAAAATTGCTATTGTCAGGAGCAGCCCAAGCAAGTGCCGTATGTAGGTTTTATATCTTTAATCTCTGACTTGGCTTGTGTCTCCCTATATATTATTTTACTCTTTGCAATTAATTAGGTGGTGTAAATGTAAAGCAGGAATTGCCTCTCTGTACTCTGTTGCTTCTGCAGATTTCAAAAAAAATCCAACAGGCTTTCCTTGCTCCAAAAGTGTATAAAAATCCTAGAACATAGAGCTTCTAAGATGTAATTTTTATAGGTAACCATTTAACACAATTGAAAAACAAGCTACTAATAATGCAAGAGTGTCCTATTGTGGTTTTTAGTTTCAGAAAAATGTATCTGCTCATCTACTCTACAATATTTCCCACTGCAAATTTTAAGATAGTAGGAAGAAACTTGGCGTGTGTGTGTGTGTGTGTGTGTGTGTGTGTGTGTGTGTGTGTGTGTATGTGTATGTGTGGATATGTATATATTATTTGCCCTTTTCTTCAGTGTAGGGTCTCTCTTTAGCCCAGGCTGGCCTCGCTTGAACTCATAGCCATAGTCCTACCTCTGCCTCATGAGTGCTGCGTTTAAAGGCTTGCACCACCATGTCCAGCTTTTTTTTTTTTTTTTTTTGTTCTCTCTCTCTCTATCATCTATCTTCTTACCTTTGTATATTTTTGTAAATGGAACTAACAGAAATATCTATAACTATATGTGGACCTAACAGATATGACCCTCTTGTGGATATAGTAAGCTCTTTGATAAAGCCAGCAGTTGCCTGGGTCAGGTGACACTGAGTAGTTTCCATCCCAAGGTTTGTAAATCAGCCGTGACTGCTTTAATGAATGGAGTGTTGGTCAGGTGTTCGGGAATCCAGCTTTTACTTGTGACTCTTTTATTGACTTTCTGGCCTCGGGCAGGTTAATCTCTCTGTGTTGTGCTGTCCTCACCTATAAAACACGGTACTGTCAGGGCTGCTTTCCTCTTTCTTCCACACAGAGTGAGGATTAATGGGCCAAAGCACAGGGGCTGTCTTGTGGTTTGTACACCGAGACTCACACTGCAGGCACTTCATGAGCATGGCACAGGAAGTGTCTTCACAGCTCCATCCGCAGTGAGGTCTCGGGCTGGCCTGGCAAAGGACACACTTAGGGTTATCCCAGCATTGCCCGGCTGACCTTTCTGCAGAGAGGGAGTTGCTAATGTCAGTGCTAAACACTCAGCACCAGGAACCATTTGTAGCTACTGAACCCTTGCACATTGGCTGTCACTACTGAGAAACCGAATCTTAATCTGTACTTTATTTTAATTAACTTAGGTAGTCTCCTGTCCAGGGACTCCTGTGTTGAACAGGTGGTTAACACATTTAGGGCAGTTGGGAAGGAGGGTTTACGTGACAGGAGAGGTTGATATTGATATGCAACAGAGGCTAATAGGGCAGACGAAGGTGGAAATTTCATCCTCAATTTCACTAGCTTCCTGTTGGTCTCCATCTTTTCAGATTATTTTTCTTTAATTCTCCATACTGCAGCCTGACTGCTCTCAAAAATATAAATTTGTGAAGCCATTATTGGGACTAATAATAGAATTCAATTTAGTAGCCATGTTAAAAAAATAAAAATATCTGGGCTGGAGTGATGGCTTAGCAAAGGCTCTTTTTGCAAAGCCTGCCAGTCTGAGTTCGATTCCCCAGTACCCACATAAAGCCAGGTGCACAAAGTGGTACGTGTGTCTGGAGTTTGTAAGAGTCCCTGGTGTATCCATAGTCACATGCTTTCTCTCTCTCATATTAAAAAGCAAAAGTCTAACCAAATCATGTTTGCTTAAAACTCTTCAGTAGCTTCCTCATAATGATTTTGAAACAAGCTTCTACTCTTGAAATGGGGCTGTTAAATCCTATGTGGTCTGCAGTGTGGGCTCTCCAGCCCCATTAATCTTTGCATAGTTTCTCTGTTCCCTTTTCTGTAAACATGCTTTTGTACTAGCGTTTTAAATTTTTATTTCCTTAAAATGAAAGAAAGGCCTTTTTTGTTTATTTGGTTCTGTTTTGTTTTTGAGGTAGGATCTTATAGTAGCCAAGGCTGAACTGGAATTAACTATGTACTGTCAGGCTGGCCTCAAGTTTACAGTGATCCTCCTATCTAGATCTCTTGAGTGCTGGGATTAAAGGCTTACGCCACCATGCCCTCCTGAAAGACCTTTGTACATGGATTCACATTGTCTGGAAGACTCATTTATCATAAAGAAAGCTAATTTCTCATTCTATGACTTCATCATAGACGTGATTCCTCATGTTTGCACATGCTGCGTGTCCACTTCAAAAACCTGGTCCTATGATTTCTTCTCATTAGGTTTTGTGCTTTATGCACTAGGGATTATGTCAGCTTTCCCAGGCTCTGCTTAACATAATCTGTATCCATGTTTATATGTAGAGAGAATCAGGAAATGTTTGAATGATTAGAGATACATTTGGTCCTCTTTTAACTGCACTATATTACCAAAAATTCTCCTCCAAACCCATAATGGCACAGAATAAACACACTGCAAAAGATGGCATTGGGCATAGCAAAGAAATATTCAACCAATACAAGATTTAAACAGGGAAAACATCAAACTCTAGCTCCAAGTCCAACAATTCTAGCCAGTGACAAATCTCCAAGTCCCATAATTTTAACTAGCAATAATTCTTGAGTTCCAATTCTGCCCCTCTCTAGCTAGGCTACTCACAGTCCTGAAAAACTTCATCTGGGGCTGTTAGCTCTCCTTATCAGCCATCTCATGGTCCCAGCATCTCCACTGGATCTCCACTGCAACCCATGATCCAGCCTCACGGCTCCTTTGGGTCTCCTTGCAGGCATCCAGCAAACCTGCTTCACACTGCCCATGGCCTTTTCCAAAACACAAGACCATGTTGCAAATTCTATGATCTCCTCTCTTTCCTGCATTTCTTATACTCCACAGCACCACATAGGGTGCCAATTTGTTAATCTAGGGGGAATAAAAAAGACTTGGAAGAACAGGACATTGCATCTGCATTCAGGCTACTTCAAAAAGTCTGCATTCTTCCTATTGCCCCAATGCAGGTTAGCTGACCCAATCTCGAAGATCATAATCTTTTAAAATAGTTGCAGCTGAACAGGTAAAAGGTTCAGCCCCCAAATTTTATTTCTGTGCCATATCCCTCTGCTCATACCAGTCCATTTCTACACAAAGCAACCCTATACGAAGTCTCAGGACGTGGGCACAACAGCAAGCCTCTCACACAAACTGCTTTTATCCCAGTCCAGGCAAAGCTCTTTTTTACCCTCACAAGCCAAACCTCACAATCCATAGTTCTTACTGCATTCAGCTCTTTCAACTCTGACTAGAATAATCCATCAAGCTGTACTTACAGCACTGCAAGGCATTTCTTAAGCCAAGGTTTCAAATCCTTCCACATTCCTATAGAAATTCAGCTCCAAAAGGCCAAAGCTGCACAGTCAGGTGTCTCTTGGTACCACTTTACTCTTGTAGTCAAGTTGGCATTGTTGGTAAAAATCACCTGACCAGGAGCAGCTTGTGGGGGGAAAAAAGGTGTATTTTAGCTTACAGACTTAAGGGGGAGCTCCACAATGGCATGAGCAGAGGGTGGACATCACTTCCCAGCCATCATAAGGTAGACATTAGCAACAGGAGAAGGTGCCAAACATTGGCAAGCAGACAATGTCTATAATATCCATAAATCCACTCCCAACCATACACTGCCTCCAAGAGGTGTTAATTCTTAAATCTCTATCAGCTGGGAACCTGGCATTCAGAACACCTAAGTTTATGGGGGATGGTGGAATCAAACTGCCACATAGGTCATGCCCAGCTGGTTACCTGGGTTTGAACTCAGGCTGTCTCAGACCTATCAGGCCCTCACGCTAGAGCAGGAAGTACTCTTGGTCACTGAGCCATCTTTCCAGCCCCTTCTGTTTGTTGTTTTCTTATGTAGCCCAAATTGGCCTGAAAAAACAACTGGTTCTCCTGTCTGCACTCCCAAGTGCTGGTATTACTGGCATGTGCCACCACACACAGCTGGATTACACCTTATTTAGTCTAAATTAATTCTCCCAGTAATCATGTCTAGATTCTTTCCACATCTGGAAGATGGTTAAAATTCAAAAAAGGCAAAAGCCACTCTGCCTTTCTTTCATTTATTTATTTTTATTCATTATTATTACTATTTAAAAATTTTTTTTGTTTTATTTGTATTTATTTATTTGAGAGCAAGAGAGAAGGAGGGAAGGAGGGAGGGAGAGAGAGAGAGAATGGGTATGTCAGGGCCTCCAGCCACTGAAAGTGAACTCCAGATGCATGTGCTCCCTTGTGCATTTGGCTAACATGGGTCCTGGGGAACCGAGCCTCGAACCAGGGTCCCTAGGCTTCACAGGCAAGCACTTAACTGCTAAGTCATCTCTCCAGCCCCACTCTAACTTTCTTAAGGTTGTGGCACTTTGAGCAATTAGTAGTGTCCTTTTGCTTATTCTGAGTTCACAAAGGGCTTCTGTAGCTCTAGACCACTTAGGCTGTCTTTTTCGTACCTCAAGATTGGAGTCTTCCAAGGGTCTTCCTTTCTAACTAGGTTCTCTCATTTCTCTCCATCACTCCTCTTTCCACGTGTCCACTTCTGGCTGGCTGCTTGCACTCACAGAGCAGTGGATGACTGTAGACCAGCGTGATGCGTGGCTCCCTAGCACCGTGGCCATGGAGCTAGGTTTCTGTGTAGAGTAGCGCTTGTAAGGAATTGTAGAGGTCACCATGCATGTGTATGCAGATGCACATAATTAATTACTGAGGTGATTTGATGTGTTTGATTCTCCAACGTTTACTAAATTGTCTGCTTTGTTAATGAACATATTCTGTTCTTTCTGACTTATGGGAAAGCTGCTGATTTTGGTATCTCTTCTATTAAGCCAGTAGTTTTATGCTAAGGATATAATTATCACTAATTTTCATTTTTTATCACAATTGTCAAATTGTCTAGAACAATTACAAAATTTCAAAATAATATCCTAGCATTTTTGTGTTATTCTTTTTAAAATAGCTGTTATAGTTATATAAAGCAATATTAACATAAATATTATTGTAAATATTTTTGTGCTATGGAAGCTTCCAATTGCACTTTAAAAAATAGGCCTGGGGCTGGAGAGATGGCTTAGCGGTTAAGCGCTTGCCTGTGAAGCCTAAGGACCCCGGTTCGAGGCTCGGTTCCCCAGGTCCCACGTTAGCCAGATGCACAAGGGGGTGCACGCGTCTGGAGTTCGTTTGCAGTGGCTGGAAGCCCTGGCGCGCCCATTCTCTCTCTCTCTCTCTATCTGTCTTTCTCTCTGTGTCTGTCACTCTCAAATAAATAAATAAAAATTAAAAAAAAAATAGGCCTGTATTTTATATTATTTAGTTTCAACTTTCATGAGATGATTTTAGACTTTATTGCTGTCATGAATACATTTATTAATATGCCATTCTTATTTTGTGAGATAAAGTTGGCTTGGTTTTGGTGTCGTTATTATTTGTATTTTGAGACCAGGCTTCACTCTGGTGTCCATGCTGGGCTCAAGCCATCCTCCTGCCCAGCCCCATTTGTGGCTGGGACTGTTGATACAGACCACTGTAAGCAGTTTGTTTAAAGAAACATTTTGCTCAGTATGTTATTTAGGAATTTTGTATTAGTCATAAATTAGAGTCATTTGTGATTATTACTTTTCATTTTTGCCTTCTGATTTTGATATCCAAATTATACTCATAGCTTTACAAAGTAATCAAAATGTTTTCAGTTGTTCCTGATCTCTACAGCATGAACAGCATGCCTTGCCACAGATGAGACTCTTTCTCCCACACGTTAT
This sequence comes from Jaculus jaculus, assembly GCF_020740685.1. Taxonomy (NCBI): domain Eukaryota; kingdom Metazoa; phylum Chordata; class Mammalia; order Rodentia; family Dipodidae; genus Jaculus; species Jaculus jaculus. The sequence goes on from NC_059105.1 coordinate 25,833,346, forward strand.
TCTGATATCTCACATCTAGCTTTTAGAGATCTTGCCAATTTTGTTAGTAGTTATCTGAGATAGTAACAACATATTAATAGCAGAGTGAGACATTGAGCAGAAGATACACTTTTGCTTTAGTACGTTACCCATACATAGCTCCTGTGGACTGCCACAATAAAGCATCTATTCTGCAGTTTTTCTGAGGCACTGATTTTCAGGAAGATGGCTGTGTAGACTCTCGTATTGACCTTAGCCTCAGGAATTCCAAAGAGGTGGAGCCTGTGAGGAAATACTATCGCTATTGCATTTTCCATGGATACATGAAGAGCTTTCAGACCCATAAAACTTAGTCTTCCCTTATGTATTATTTAGTCAGATGCTATAGTCATCTTTTTGTTTTCTTAATGCTAAAATATTCTGCCTTTGTTTTTATATATTTCAGGGTCCTGTGATCTGCAGTAGGCCTGTAGACCAGTGTTAATTGATATTCATTATACTTGAGAGATGAGGAAGTGAGAGTTAATGGAGTTTTTATTGAAAGCATATTTGGTAAAAGGCCTATATCTTCATGCCAAATGGAGATTCTTACTGAACATATGGTTCAGTCTTCCTTCATGTAGTAGTGAGATGCATGTTGACAAATGTCTTTCTAGGATAGCTTGATGTCTGTGAACATCACAGGGTGTAATGCATAAACAAAGATGCCACTGGTGACATACTCTCATAGACCACTACCACATATGAGGTTCTTCCATGACTGAAATAGGACTACATAGTGCCCACCTATAAAGTTTTTCTAATAATTTTTTTTTTTTTTTTCCTAACAGCCTGGGAAGAGAAGAAAAATATACAAAAAAAAAAATCATCTAGCTTTTGTTGTCTTAGGAGAGAGGAATGCTTACATTACAGGGTTAGGGGATCTGATTGTCATAAGTAATGCTAAGGGTACATGACCTTAACTATTGGAGATAATACTGAAAAACTATCTCTTGGGCTGGAGAGACGGCTTAGTGGTTAAGCACTTGCCTGTGAAGCCTAAGGACCTTGGTTCGAGGCTCGATTCCCCAGGACCCACGTTAGCCAGATGCACAAGGGGGCTCACACATCTGGAGTTTGTTTGCAGTGGCTGGAAGCCCTGGCATGCCCATTCTTTCTGTCTATCTGCCTCTTGCTCTCTCTGTTGCTCTCAAATAAATAAATAAAGTGAACAAAAAAAATTTTAAAAAGACCTATCTCTTGAGTAGTGTTTATGAAATGTGGTCCAGAAACTGGAGAGAGTTAGGAAGTGAGTAACATAATGAGGCATGGAATATTCGTGGCATGCCAGACACAGGAGGAGAAAAGATGAGGTAGTTCCGCTGTAGACCCAAGTGGGTCTTGAACTTCTCATGGGCATGGGAGCAGGGAGATCTTGAAATTGTATAAGGCAAGGCTTGGTAGCTAGAAATTAGTCAAATGCAGCACTCTTTAGGAACATTTTTAGGAACATTTACTCTTTAGGAACATTTTTGTTACTTAATTCATAGATGATCAGTGAAAAATGTCCCAAACCTGTATTTCCCAAAGAAACTATGCTTTTGGTCTGTGGATTGTCTTGTCTTTAGGACTATGGAGAGAACAACTGGGCAGTACAAAACAATGCATCTCTTGACTTCATACTTTATCTTTGATTTTGAATTAATTTTAATATTCTCATATGTCACTTTAAGTCACATTTTATGAGTCCTTTATTGTATGTGTTGAACTTCTGTGCACATTTCAGAATATTTTAAATTGTTCTCTGTTCAAACACAGTGTGACTTCATTTAACTCTGAATTTTACTTTTGAGTAGTTTCTCTCTTGTGCATTAAGAATCCATTTGACTATGAGGAAAGATTACTTTTGTTTTTATCTTGCATATGGAGAAATTTATACCTTTTATAATAAATACTTCTCCTCTGGGTGTTTTTATGTTGACTGTTGTTCAAAGCCTTACTTGCCACCCATTTTCCTCACCTTCTTTCCTGCAGCCTGGTGCAGACCTGGGATTGAAGCTCTTGCCAGCATCTCAGAACTGTTTTCAGTGTGCCAAAAGTAAAACTTATTTTTTTCTTCCAAGTATATGGGATTTAGAAGTTGGTACTTGGTTGGTCTGTTGCTAATAGACTTCTATGGAAGGACATTGGATTCTTAAGTAGAAAATATTATATGGACCATTGGACCTATTAATTGTCTTCTTGCCCTAGTTAGTTTTTTAAAAAAGTGAATCACCTACAAGGAGGAGAATTTTGTGTTCATAGCTTTAAAAACATGTTGCTCTTTTGAATGATCGTGCCTTGTCTTGCTTACAGCAAAGTGGCTGAAAAGTTAAACCTTTGTGCTTGCAATTTCATAGTTGTTCATAAAGGATTTCATTTGCCGACTCTTGGCATCCTGTCATGTGTGAAATGGCCTGCATATGTTTGTGCATGATGGGTGATCTGTACGTGCAAGTACACATTGACATCTGCCGTCTTTTCCTAATGCTGCAGCTCACTCAGGCGCAGTTGTAGGCAGCCTTCTCCCAGGCCTTTCCTACAGGAAAGAGGCCATTGAAGGTTTGACCGTACTTTGAACTCTGCCTTTGGGCAAAGCTAAAACTGAACACCTTAACCCTTTGGTAAGTGATTCATTTTCATCAGTCTTGGTGATCAGAATAATTCTGGGAGGAAAATGATCTTTAGAGCTGTCTGAATGACACTTCTTAGATGGTATCATATAGGAAAGTGAACATTTCCACTGATCACTTTTTATGCTTAAACAGGCTTCTGTATACTTGGCATTTTCAGAGTGTGCAAAAATTATTTCTTCACATGGGGAAAGTTATAAGATGATTGTAACGGTGTCTTGTTGCTAGAACAAAATTCCCCACCAGAGTATCTTATGGAAGGAAGGGGCTTGTGGTGGTTTGATTCAGGTGTCCCCCATAAACTTAGGTGTTCTGAATGCTAGCTCCCCAGCTGATGGAGATTTGGGAATTAATGCCTCCTGGAGGGAGTGTATTGTTGGGGGCGGGCTTATGGGTTTTATAGCCAGTTTCCCCATGCCAGTGTTGGGCACACCCTCCTGTTGCTGTGGTCCATCTTCTGTTGGCCAGGGGGTGATGTCCACCCTCTGCTCATACCATCGTTTTCCCCTGCCATCGTGGAGCTTCCCCTCGAGCCTGTAAGCCAAATAAACCTCTTTTTCCCAGAAGCTGCTCTTGGTTGGGTGATTTCTACCAGCAATGCGAACCGGACTGCAACAGTAAAGTGGTACCGAGGAGTGGGGTTGCTGCTAGACACCTGACTGTGTGTCTTCGGCCTTTTGAAGCTGATTTTCAAGAGGAATGTGGAAGGAGTTGAAACCTTGGCCTAAGAGATGCCTTGCAGTGCTGTAAGTACAGCTTGGTGGTCTATCCTGGTCAGAGCTGAAAGACCTGAAGGCAGTAAGAACTATGGACTGTGAGGTTTGGCTTATGAAGGTGAGAAAGAGCTGTGCCTGGACTGGGCTAGCAGTTTGTGTGAGAAGCTTGCTCTTGTGCCCATGTCCTGAGAAGTTGTGCAGGGTTGCTTAGCGTAGAAATGAACTGATGTGAGCAGAGGGATATGGCACAGAAAGGAAAATCTTTGGGTGAACTGCTGCCCGTTCAGCTGCAACTGAGAGATTACAACCTTTGAGACTGGGCTAGCTGACCTGCGCTAGGGCAACAAGAAGAATGTCAACTCTTTTGAAGGTGTCTGAGTGCTCAAGGAGTGTCCTGTTCTTCAAAGTCTGCTTTATTCCCCCCTGGATTAACAAATTGGCACCCTACCTGGTATCGTGGAGTATAAGAAATGCTGGAAAGAGGGTCATTGAGTTTGCAACACGGTCTTGTGTTTTGGAAATGGCCATGGGCAGTATGAAGCGGGTTTGCTGGTTGCCTGCATGGAGACCCCATGGGGCCATGAGGACAAACCGTGGCTTGCAGTGGAGACCCAGTGGAGATGCCGGGACCATGAGATGGCTGCCAAGGAGCTGCCGGCCCTGGTGAAGTTTTCCAGGACTGTGAATAGCCTAGCTGGAGGGGCGGAATTGGAATGCCAGAGACTTGTTGATCAAACTTGAAGATTTGTCACTGGTTTGAGTTGCTGGACTTGAAGCTACAGAGTTTGATGTTTGCCCTGGTTGTTTTAAATCTTGTATTGGTTGAATGTTTCTTTGCTATGCCCAATGCCATCTATTGCAGTGTGAATATTTATTCTGTGCCATTCTGGGTTTTTTGAGGTTATATTTTGGTATTATGGCTCAGGTAAAAGATCTTGAACTATGGGGATGTATGAACATCATTGAGATTGATAAAAACTATGGGGACTTTTAAAGTCAGACTGAAAGCATTGTATTTTACATCATGTATGGATATCAGTTTATGGGGGCCAGGGGCGGAATGTGGTGGTTTGATTCAGGTGTCCCCCATAAACTTAGGTGTTCTGAATGCTAGCTCCCCAGCTGATGGAGATTTGGGAATTAATGCCTCCTGGAGGGAGTGTATTGTTGGGGGCGGGCTTATGGGCTTTATAGCCAGTTTCCCCATGCCAGTGTTTGGCACACCCTCCTGTTGCTGTGGTCCATCTTCTGTTGGCCAGGGGGTGATGTCCACCCTCTGCTCATGCCATCGTTTTCCCCTGCCATCGTGGAGCTTCCCCTCGAGCCTGTAAGCCAAATAAACCTCTTTTTCCCAGAAGCTGCTCTTGGTTGGGTGATTTCTACCAGCAATGCGAACCGGACTGCAACAGGGCTTATTTCAGCTTTTAGTCTCAAGAGGAAGTCTCATCTCATCCTGACAGGGAAACATGGTGAGACCATAAAGCCAGGGCACCACATGTTGTCACAGCAGCTCGTAGGAAGTAGCAAGAGGGAGCTAGTTGTGAGCACTCAGTGTGCTGGTTTACGTCAGTGACACCTCAGCAAGACTCCACCTTCCAAAGGCTCCACCGGCTGAGTACTAAATATGAGGCTTAATCCCCCCACACGAGGCTGTGGGAGACATTTTAGAGTCAAAGCACCATAATGCTTAACACTCATGTTTTCCTATTTTCATTCTGTGCCTGTCTTTCAACGGTGCAAATGTAACAACATCAGTAGCCGTCACTGAGCTGGCGCCATCTGCTTTGGTCCTTGTAATCTGAGGGGTTAAGTTGTTTTAGCCCCATTTCACAGATGAAGCAAACAAGAAGTTTAAGTGCATTTGTCTTATGTTGTAGATGATTCATTGAGCTGTGATTTCAATTCAGCTAGAACTGTCTGTAGCCCAGCTCTTTACTGTCTGTCCATGCCATCTCTCCTGTTCAGGGCTCTTTCGAGCATGGTTTAGGTTATCTAGCTGCTTAGGAAAAAGTCCCATGCTTTAACACTAACCTGTGGTTCTTTATGATCTGGCTACAGTTTATGCTTCTAGAACACTCCATTTCCTGTGACACACATTATCCTTTTTTCACTCTGCCTTCATTTTGTCATGTATGTCTAAGTGTGCATGCATATTTGTGTTTGGGTGCTTGTCTGGATGCATGGGGCTTGTGTGTGTGTGCGTGCAAGAACTGAAATAAAAGGTAGATTCTAATAATGTGTGTTTGTGTGTGTGTGTAAGCCAGAGATGAGTGTCAGATGGCTCCCTTAGTTCTCTACTATTTTTTTCTTGTGTTTGAGACACAGGGTCTCTCTCTGGAGCTTACCAATTTGGTTAGACTAGCTAGTGAGTGAATCCAGGGAGGCTTCCTGTTTCTGTCTTCCCACCACTGGGATTACAGGTGTGCGTCACTGCTCCCTGCTTTTATGTGGGTGCTGGGGATCTGAACTCATGTTCTCATGCCTGTCACAGTACTTTACTGGTTGAGACACCTCTCAGCCCATTCTTTTATCTTGCCTCTGTATTTTTTCTTCCCTCCTTCTTTGCATCCTTCCTTTTCCTCCCTCTTCTTTCTGTATTTGTTTTTGCTAACTGTTGCTAGCTTACTATGCTATCACACTTCAGGCCTCCACACACCTTTTTCTGTGGGGTGCTTACTCTACCTGTGACCCTCTTCATTCCCTTGCAGGCCTAGAAAGCTTCACCAGACCTCTGATTTCTATGGCACTCTGCCTTGCTGGGTTCGGTGGGTAAGAAACTACCTGCTTTCTCATTGTGTAGTGCTCAAAAGAACTAGTGTAGAAGGAAAACAAAAACAAACCATTGGCTGAATGAATTGTTTTCAGGCTGATTGCAAAGCAGTGTTTGTAGCATCTGTTTGTTTGTCCATACACATGCACATCCCCTATATGTGGGGTATATAGATGATTGTTACTTTCCTGATACAGTGCATGTCAGTAGTAGTGATTCTCCAAGATTTCTTACTAGCTAGTGGCTGGAACAGTCAGATCATCTGCCAAGATTTTAAAATTCAGGATTCTTTAAAGGTTTATATGAAATGTATATAAAATCAAAGGGAACGGAAACGGGCAGAAATCTATGAAGGTGGGAGGAGGCTGATAAAATCTGCCAATATCCTCCCACAAATCAACAAAAGAACTGAAATAAAAGGTAGGTTCTAATAATGTATATTTAAAATTATTTTTTTCACACTAAACCTGAAACCCAAGTTATTCCAGTCAAATATCATGGAAAGCAACCACACTATTTTTTTTTAATGCCCAAATGTTAAAGGAGAAGTCTTCTATGTGCCTCATCTTCTCTTGCTTTTTATTTTAAACTTTCTTCATCTAAACTTGTGACTGTGTTGGTATTTCCGTACTTGATGACGGAGCAGAGCAGCATGGCAGGTTTCTGTGGTTGTGCCTCATGCCCTGCAGGGCTCGTGTACCTTCCTTGCTGGCGTTTGTGATGTGCCACTCTAGCTTTCTACGAAAACAGGAAGGCCAGGTGTTCCGAGTTCAGAGCACTAGCGGAAGCCATGCCTGCCGAGGAACCATATGCTTTAGGACTGCAGGGAATGGGAAGTCTTGTGTATGTGATCAGATGCTGAATGTAAATTGAAATCCTGCTATAGTTGGCTTGTGGTGAAGTTCTTTAGAAGGCAGGAATATTTGTTTCAGGCCATTGTTTTATTATTTCTTATTTAAAGACCTGATTAGTCTATGTTGGTATATTGAGAAATATTTTGGACATTTTTTTCATGTTGTCATGTGGACTTTAATTTGTATTTATATGAAATAGCTATGCTAATGCATTTAGTTCTATGCATTAAACACACTTGACTAGGTCTGAAGTCTTTTTGTTCTTGTTGACAAGTGTTTGTGTGTGTATAGTCATTTTCTGATACCATAGAGTATGACTGTGTGCTAAACTCCCTTATTTCTTAATTTACTTTTTATTTATTTAGTAAAGAGGCGGTGGAGGGCGGAAGACAGAGGAGAATGAATGGCATGCTAGGGCCTCTAGACACAGCAAGCAAACTCCAGATGCCTGTGCCACCATGTGTATCTTACTGGGTACTAGAGACTTAAACCTGGGTCCTTAAGCTTCACAGGCAAGTGCCTTAACTGATAGGATATCTTTCCAGCCCATTTTGTTCACTTTTTTGAGGTAGAGTCTCACTCAAGCCCAAGCTGACCTGGAACTCACTTGGTAGTCCCAGGCTAACCTTGAACTCACAGTGATCTTCCTAACTGTGCCTCCCAGTATTGGTATTAAAGGTGTGTGCTACCATTTCTGGAGCTGACTTTGTGTTTATTTATATTTTCACTTGTGGTTTAAATACTTAGAATACTTGTTCTTCAAATCTGATTTCTGTTTTTTGATTGCCATTTGTAGCATATGAGTAAAGAGGCAGTATAGTCAGCATGTGAGTATACTAGAGTATAAAATGGGGAAGTAACTAGTAGAATGGATGAGATATTTTTAATACTCATGTTGTTTGCTCTAAATGTAAACAGTGGCTTGTGTCACTTGTTGTACATCAGGAAATTGAAATGCAATCAATTGCATTTTACCTTTACTGGAGAGAGTCTGTAGCCAGGGACTCTTAAGTGGTGTGGACCTAAGCATAAAGGGAAACCCAAGCATTCAGACTTATCACTGTTTATCCAGCACTGTCCAAAGAGAGGAGCACTGAGCCAGTGGTCATGAATAGCTGGCATTAGAGGGATTTGCTGTGGCTCATTTCTTTCCATGATCCACTCACTCACTGTTTCCTCTGGGTTGTTAAACATCTGTCACAAAGGTCATCAGTGATGCTGTCTGTAATCCCAGGAGAACCCCCATCCTTCATGTGTGTGACTCTACTGCAGTAACCCAGGAGACACCTGTCTCTCATGTGTGTGATTTTGCTGCAGTAACCCCAAGAGAACACCCATCCCTTCTGTGTGTGACTCTGTTGCAGTAACCCAGGAGAACACCCTTCCCTTCTGTGTGTGACTCTGTTGCAGTAACCCAGGAGAACACCCATCCCTCATGTGTGTGACTGTGCTGCAGTAACCCAGGAGAACACCCTTCCCTTCTGTGTGTGACTCTGTTGCAGTAACCCAGGAGAACACCCATCCCTCATGTGTGTGACTCTGCTGCAGTAACCCAGGAGAACACCCTTCCCTCATGTGTGTGACTCTGCTGCAGTAACCCAGGAGAACACCCATCCCTCATGTGTGTGACTCTGCTGCAGTAACCCAGGAGAACACCCATCCCTCATGTGTGTGACTCTGCTGCAGTAACCCAGGAGAACACCCGTCCCTCATGTGTGTGACTCTGCTGCAGTAACCCAGGAGAACACCCATCCCTCATGTGTGTGACTCTGCTGCAGTAACCCAGGAGAACACCCTTCCCTCATGTGTGTGACTGCTGCAGTGTGTGACTCTGCTGCAGTAACCCAGGAGAACACCCATCCCTCATGTGTGTGACTGTGCTGCAGTAACCCAGGAGAACACCCGTCCTTCCTGTGTGTGACTCTGCTGCAGTAACCCAGGAGAACACCCATCCCTCATGTGTGTGACTCTGCTGCAGTAACCCCAGGAGAACACCCTTCCCTCATGTGTGTGACTCTGCTGCAGTAACCCAGGAGACACCTGTCTCTCATGTGTGACTCTGCTGCAGTAACCCAGGAGAACACCCTTCCTTCCTGTGTGTGACTGTGCTGCAGTAACCCAGGAGAACACCCTTCCCTCATGTGTGTGACTGTGCTGCAGTAACCCCAGGAGAACACCCTTCCCTCATGTGTGTGACTCTGCTGCAGTAACCCAGGAGACACCTGTCTCTCATTTGTGACTCTGCTGCAGTAACCCAGGAGACACCTGTCTCTCATGTGTGACTGTGCTGCAATAACCCAGGAGAACACCCTTCCTTCCTGTGTGTGACTCTGCTGCAGTAACCCAGGAGACACCTGTCTCTCATGTGTGACTGTGCTGCAGTAACCCAGGAGAACACCCTTCCCTTCTGTGTGTGACTCTGCTGCAGTAACCCAGGAGAACACCCATCCCTCATGTGACTCAGGAGAACACCCATCTCTCATGTATGTGACTCAGAACACCCATCTCTCATGTGTGTGACTCAGGAGAACAGCCATCTCTCATGTGTGTGACTCAGAACACCCATCTCTCATGTGTGTGACTCAGGAGAACAGCCATCTCTCATTTGTGTGACTCAGGAGAACAGCCATCTTATGTGTGTGACTCAACACCCATCTCTCATGTGTGTGACTCAGGAGAACAGCTATCCCTCATGTGTATGACTCAGGAGAATATCCACCCCTCATGTGTGACTCAGGAGAACATCCATCCCTCATGTTTGTGACTCAGGAGAACAGCCATCCCTCATGTGTATGACTCGGGAGAACATCCATCCCTCGTGTGTGTGACTCAGGAGAACAGCCATCCCTCATGTGTATGACTCAGGAGAACATCCATCCCTCATGTGTGTGACTCAGGAGAACATCCATCCCTCATGTGTATGGCTCAGGAGAACATCCATCCCTCATGTGTGTGACTCAGGAGAACATCCATCCCTCATGTGTGTGACTCAGGAGAACATCCATCCCTCATGTGTGTGACTCAGGAGAACATCCATCCCTCATGTGTGTGACTCAGGAGAACATCCATCCCTCATGTGTGTGACTCAGGAGAACATCCATCCCTCATGTGTGTGACTCAGGAGAACATCCATCCCTCATGTGTGTGACTCAGGAGAACATCCATCCCTCATGTGTGTGACTCAGGAGAACATCCATCCCTCATGTGTGTGACTCAGGAGAACATCCATCCCTCATGTGTGTGACTCAGGAGAACATCCATCCCTCATGTGTATGACTCAGGAGAACATCCATCCCTCATATATATGACTCGGGAGAGCATCCATCCCTCATGTGTGTGTCTCTGCTGTAGCTCATTTCATCACTTAAAAAAGTTTTGTTTATTTCTAATTCATTGATTTCTGCTTTGATCTTGAAAATTTCTTCCCATCTGGTACTTCCAGGCTTCGACTGTTCATGTCTTTCCAGTGCCTTCAAATCAATATTTGAAATCTCTTTGTTTTTGCAATGTAGGTAGACATTTAGTGCTATAAAGTTACTTAGGACTGCCTTCATTGTGTCCCATAAGTTTTGGTGTATTGCATTTTGGTTGTCATTCAATTCCATAAATTTATAGATTTCCTGTCTGACTTCTTCAACAATCCATTCTTTGTTCAATAGTAAAATGTTCAGTTGTTAGGAGTTGGTGTGTTTCTGTTGTGACAGTTAAGGTTGATTTCTAGTTTTAATGCATTGTGGTTAGATACAATGCAGGGGTGGTGGCTTGATTCAGGTGTTCCCCACAAAGTTAAGTGTTCTGAATGCTTACTTAGGTCCCAAGTTGGTGGCAATTTGGGAATTGAAGCCTCTTGGAGGCAGTGTAGTGTGTGGGAGTGGGCTTATGGGTTGTTACAGCCAGCTTCTCTTTGTCAATGTTTGGCACACTCTCCTGCTACTGTTGTCCACCTGATACTTGCCTGGAGATGATGCCCCCCTCTGCACATGCCATTGTTTCCACCTGCCATCATGGAACTTCCCCTCAAGTCTGTAAGCCAAAATAAACCCTTGTCTCCCACAGCTGCTCTTGATCAGGTGTTTTCCAGTAATGTGAAGCGGACTGCAACAGCAGGAAATTACGTTGATTTTTCTGAATTGGTGGAAACGTGCTTTATGTTTTAATATATGGTCTATTTTTGGAGCACATTCCATGAGCTGCTGAAAAGAATGTGTGTTCAGTAGAATTAGGGTGGAATGTTCTGTAGATGTCTGCTAAATCCATTTGATCTATGGTGTTGCTCCATTGCTTTTCTGTTTATTTTCTGCTTGGAGGATCTATTAATGATATTGGGGTATTAAAGTCTCTTACTATTGTTGTATTGGGATTCATTTCTGTCTTATTTTCTAGTAAGTTTTGCTTTATAAAATGAGATACCCCTGTGTTTGGTACATACACATTTGTGATTGTAATTGTTGTACTGTTAATGTTTTTTTTTTTTTTTTAATTTTGAGGCAAGCCCAACAGACTGCCCCCCCCCTTTTATATATATATATATGTATGCAACAGAGAGAGAAGGAGAAGGAGGAGGAGGGACAGAGAGAGAATTGGCATGCCGGGGCGTCCAGCCTCCATAATCAAACTTCAGTGTACCACCTAGTGTGCATGTGTAGCCTTGCGTGCTTGCATCACCATGTGCACCATCTGGCTTATGTAGGATTTGCAGAGTAGAACATGAGTCCTTAGGCTTGGCAGGCAAGTGCCTTTACTGCTAAGCCACCTTTTCAGCCCTTGTGGTACGGTTCCTGTAATGAGCATGAGTTTGACTATTTCTTTTGTCAGAAATCAGTTCAGCCAGTCCTACTTGTTTCTTGTTTCTGTTTGCTTAGAAAATCTTTTTCACCCTAAGGAGGTGATTATCTTTAATTGTGCGGTTAGTTTCTTGTAGACAGCAAGTGGATGGAGCCAACTTTCTGATCCAACCTGTTGGAGAGTTGAGCCCATTAATATAAAGAATTATAATTGTAAGGTATGAGTGAATCTCTGTCATTTTGAAGGTTTTGCGTAGTCTAATGCTTTCTTGGTCTTTGCATATTTTTTATTATTATTATTTTTGTATTCAATGAATATAGTCAAGTTGGTACCATTGTTAGCCTCTTCCCTGTTCTCTCCCCTTCACAAGGACCCTCCTTGTTGGGGCATATGGGTCGTGCATTATGGAGTTTTGGGTAGGAGGAAATGTATCTGCGTATCATGACATGTGGCTCAGACATTTTTTTCCCTTCCCTCTTCTGCATTCTCTGAGCCAGGTTGGGGTCATTTTAGGTCTGCTTCAGTGTGGAGATCTTGGAAGCCTCTGTGTCTCTGGGTATCTGGTTTGGTAGGGGTTGATTGTTCTCTTTGTCTATCTCCTTCACCATTGTGCTGGTTCCTGGATCACTAAGAAAACAGCATTCTTGCATGTTTCCCCATTTGTTTGCAGTGGCTGGAGGCCCTTGTATGCCTATTCTCTCTCTTTTCCACTCTCTCTTTTTCTTCTTCTCTCCCTCAAATTAATAAATATATAAAATAATTTAAAGATCACCATATCATCCAGTTATTTCACAGACAACAGAGAACAACAGGATCCTATGATGTTTGGGTTTGGCTATCTTATATTCCAAAAATACTCAGTAATCCCCATGTGTAACCTTTTGATCCTAAGTACGTTATTGAATCCACAGAACTTTTGCCCACTATTCCTCTTCCTTCCATAAAATATTATGAAATGCTCATTTACAAAACTTAATTGCCATAGGATGGTATATTAAATTCCTTTTTTTTTTTTTAAAGGTAGGATCTCACTCTGGCCCAGGCTGGAATTCACTAGGTAGTCTCAGGGTGGCTGTGAACTCACAGCAATCCTCCTCTGCCTCCCAAGTGCTGGGCTTAGAGGCATGCATCACCATGCCCGGCTCTAAAATCTTATTTTGAAACCATATACAAACAAACTCCAAACACACGAGCCCTCTTATGTATCTGGCTTGCATGGGGCCTGGGGAATCAGAGCTGGGTCCTTAGGCTTCTCAGTCAAGATGGCCAAAGCCATCTCTCCAGCCCTACAGTGATCTTTAAAGTCACTTCCAGTGTGCTATTTTGTGACTCATGATTCAGTGCACAATACAACATCTGTGTCAGATTGTTCTTTGAGCTGTGCTGTGATTATGTGGCTTAGTGAATGTGTGCATATTAATGTTAATTCTTAAAGTGTCCTGTTCACTACTCCATTGGTTTGTCATCTGACATGGTTCTTTTAATGGATCTCAGTTTCAGCCTTTCTTATGAGTATATCTAAAAAAATTGAAGTTGTTTGTATAGACAGTACAGCCATAATAGCTCTAGTAAATGATTTATATTTGCACCTCAAAGCATCTCACCCATGTTGAATAATGATTGGGAAATCAGTTTTAAGTATAACTACTGTTATGAAGAATATAGAATATAGAATTGTAAGAATTTTACAAGTTATACTCAATTAAATATAATCCTTAAAATAATTTGGTACCAAATTGCATTCAAGTTTTTATGCTTGATTCTTTTTTCCTTTTTTTTTTAAGGTAGGGTTTCACTCTAGCTCAGGCTGACCTGGAATTCACTATGTAGTCTCAGGGTGGCCTTGAACTCATGGCAATCCTCCTACCTCTGCCTCCTGAGTGCTGGGATTAAATTAAAGGTGTGCGCCATCACACCTGGCTTCCTTGATACTTGATTCTTATTCCTAAAGCCAATTCTGAGTTTCTTGTATTAGCTAAGATTGTGTCATTAATGGTGATTAAAACTATACTACTAGTTCATGTATTTTGTTAAGTGTACTTACTTTAACTCATCTGCACTTATTTTAACAGTAACATATTTGGTGTACGGCCTGTGGATTGTACAGACGATGCAAAGATAAAAGCATTATTGCTGCTACCAGAGAAAAATGAATTATCCTCAACTAGCCATCGCTCAGTGGTAAGTATGGATGTAGCTTTGGGACATTTATATTTTTTACTGAAATTGGTTATGAAAGAAACATAATGGACACATTTCCAATTAGCAGACTATTTTCACTCACCAGTTACTGAGCCCTTCTTGAGTCTTAGCTACTGTGGATTCAAAGACATAATCTGATTAGGCATCAGGAAGGATTTGTTGGGCCCTGTGCTTCAGTCAGCACCCATACAACATAAATATGACTGATGCAACTCCAACTTCAAGGAAGTTACTTGGTAGAGGTAGAGAAGAAGTCGTCTGTGAATATATAAACTGGAACAGGTGAAGTAATTCTGAAAACATATAGAGTGTAACTGGGTAAAGGAGGTAGACTCTTAAAAGAGCACTGTGTTAGTGGGCGCAGTGGAGAAGGACCTTTAAATGGACTGATACAAACTGAAACTTGAATTCTGAGGGGAGTTCAGCCAGGTGGCCTGCTAGACAACACAGTGTAGAGTTTCAGTGTCTGAGAGTAATGGAAATCCATTGGAAGGATCCAAACATGGGAATGAATGACATGGGTTGGTTTTTGCTCACTTCTTTGCTATTCAGAATGGGGATTGTGTAGAATGAGCAAGAGTAGAACATATGTTATATGTAGAACGAGTGGTGGGTGTCAGCATGATCTATAAGGGACTAATGTTGGATGTTTATAAGAAGTAAAAATTTGAAGTATATTTTTGCCGGTAGTATCAGTGCCACAGTTCCAGATATGATGATGGCCAGCTGAATAAGAGGCACGAAAGTCTTTCCCAGGAATCTAGCTGTGAGTTTCCTCTGTGTATAACTGCCAGAACCCGCTCTAGATTGCTTTTGACTTACCCTGGGATCAGGGATAGGGGTCTTGAAGAGTGGCCACCTGAACAAACCGCAGCTTCTGTTTTGCACAGAGGAGAAGGCAGTCGAAATCCAAGAACGGCTGCCCAGAGGAAAGGAGCATAGAAGAGCCTCAGGAGCTTTGGAAACTAAGGGGCTGGGGTGAGAGGAGCACAACGAATGTCACGGTGGATTTAGGGTAGTGCTGGGTGGGGACCCGTCTACTAAAGACCTGGACTTAAGGATGTTTGCAGGTGGAACAGTATGTTTCGCAAGAGAGCTACGAGCTGGGAGACTGAAGCTGACCGGGAGGCTGCTGCAGCAGGCAGCAGGCATGGAAGGCCTGTGTGGGTGATGGTAGTGATGGAGAGTGGAGAGCCAACAGAGGCAGAAGCGGATACGGTAGACTTAGAATCTTCATGGTGGCTCAGATGGGGAACTGGGCTGAGGGGAGGCCATAGCTATTCTGAGGAGCCCTGTTCCTCTGGGAAGGGTGGCACCATGATGGTGGGTGTCATTGTTTAAGCTACAGATGAGCTTCAGGTCACTGCAATGTGATGTGGTCAAAGGATCTGTCACAGGCACTTACCTTAACTCCTTGTATGCCCTTTATCTTCTGCTTTAGACCCAGTCTTATAAATATGTTCTAAATTAGGGTTTTAGAAACGAAGAGGACCTAGAAGTCAGCACTTTAATCTCCTCCTTTTACTGATGAGAAAACTGAGACCTTGAAAGCTCACGATTTGTCCTGGTTACTAACTGGACATTTATCCTTAAGTAAGCAAAGACTACAATAACTAATTTTTAGTTAGAAACATAATACCTAAAAAAAAAAAATCCTGTAGGGTAGGGAAGTATTAATGAGCATAGATGAATCAGGAATATCTTTGGAGTGACTTCTTTTCAACATGTACATGGTAACCATAAAGAAATAACATAGCTGGGTGTGATGGCGCACACCTTTAATCCCAGCACTTGGGAGGCAGAGGTAGGAGGATCGCTGTGAGACTCCCTAGTGAATTCCAGGTCAGCCTGAGCAAGAGTGAGACCCTACCTCGAAAAACTGAAAGAAAAAAAAAAAAAAACATATTTAGGCAGTTAAATACTTTTAGAATTCATTTGTTTGTGTCCTAGCTTTAAACATTTGACCAATGTGCAGTGAATTAATATAAGCTTTTCTTATGAAGAAGAAGAAATAAAAGAATGCAGGCCAGTTTAATTCTGTTTATATTTTCATGTTCAAGTAAAAAACCAAGTACAAGGTGGTTAATCTAATGTCAGAAGCTTGTAACAAGTAAAATGCCTGCATAGAAGCAGCAGATCCGTGTAGGCAGCTAATAGAGTTATCACTGTGATTTGTCACTGCTTTCTTCTCTGTGGATGTCTGCAACTTCAATTTCTTCTAGTAACTGTATGCTGCGTTTTAAAAAAATTTTTTGTTCATTTTACTTATTTATTTATTCGAGAGCAACAGAGAGAGAAAGAGGCATATTTATATATAGAGAGAATGGGTGCTCCAGGGCCTCCAGCCACTGCAAACAAACTCCAGATGTGTGCGTCCCCTTGTGCATCTGGCTAACGTGGGTCCTGGGGAATCGAGCTTTGAACTGGAGTCCTTAGGCTTCACAGGCAAGCGCTTAACCGCTAAGCCATCTCTCCAGCCCTGTATGCTGCTTTTGTAATAAGTGTTACCTCAAAAAAAAATAAATAAATAAATAAAAAAATACTGGCCCAGTTAGAACTCAAATTCCTTATGTCTTAGGTCAGTTCTCATTCAGTTCCACCATACTTAATAACTGTAAATTGCTACTTATTTTATACATATGTACTTGAACTCTCCTGGCAAAACCCAGCATATCTAAGTTGTCATTGTTCCTTTTACGTGAAAACTAGAGAGGGATTGTTTTAAATGTCATTTTTAAAAAAAAGATAGTATATTCTTGAAGTCCAAGGATAGCAATGCTTCAGAAAATGATTTTTTATTATAAAATCTAAGAAAAGTATACTTTTTCATGTTGTGTGACATGGCTTGTATGATTATTGTCTTTTTTGTTGTTTTAAGACAGGTTTCAGTACATAGCCCAGGCTAGCTGGAAATGTGCTGTGTATCCTGGCCAGCCTCCTCCATGCAGTCAGACTCTCTTGTTTTCCCCACTCACCACTCTGTTAGACACACAGCTGCCTTTCTGGGCCTTCCTTGAGTGTTTTCTTTTAGGTCATCAGCTCTAGCTGCTTTTCACCAAGAACAATTTGGGGAGCAAGATCTCCCTACAGCCTGCTGGCTTACATGCTTCAGGTCCAGTTGTGTGGTTGATGGAGCTAGGGGTTGAACCCAGGGCCGCACACATGCTAGGCTAGCACAGCCCCTGATCTCCGTCCCCCTCTCTTGCCAGTCTTAAGTAGCAGTTCCCAGGGCGATGCTTCTCACCCCTCTTTATCTTTACTGTATGTCTGATGTGCTGACATGGAATGTTGTTACTTAATTTTTTCTTCCCCCGGAATATAAATTGTGTGGGGACGGACTTACCGTAGCAAACCTGCCATGGAGACTGTGGCTAGTGCAGAGTGCTGTTACGTGCACGTAGCACATGAGTGGGCTTGGGAGAGTGGAAGCCGTGCTGTGTGCCTGCCTCCGAAGCAAGTGCATGTGCTTGGTGGCTGAATCTGGAAACTTCAGTGCGCTGCATGTTGTATTGAGGAGCTGCTTCAGGATCATGCAGCAAGGAAAGAGGTTTGAATCCCCTCCCCGACCCTCTCACAGTTCGTACCTGTTTCATGTAAATCGACTGGAAGGCACTGCTTTGAACTTGAGAAACAACTTCTGAACTTAACCAGAAACTGCTTGCTGTGTCATTTGGGGACTTCTCTGTTCATGCTGTTAAAGCAGTGTGCTGATCACTTCAATTAGTTCCAGGTTCTTTAACCCCACTTGTTTGAGAAATTCTCATCTGGTAAAAGTACCACATGGGATTTAAGGAAAACTATATTAAATGCCAGCGAACTCTCTAATCTGTATAAAGTGAGAGCTCTGAAGGAACCTGGGATGTGCATTTTGAAATTCCTTTTACTCACCCCTCACCACCACCTAGTCCCCATGCCACATCATCCCAAGTGAGACGACTTTGTTTTAAAAGTGTAAGAAATATTCTGATTTCATTTATTTATTTATTTATTTATTTATTTATTTATTTATTTATTTTGAGAAAGAGGCAGAGGGGGGGCATGGCAGGGCCTCCTGCTATTGTAAATGAACTTCAGATGTATGTGCTACCATGTGCACCTGGCTTGCATAGGTCCTGGGGAGTTGAGCCTAGGTCTTTAGGCTTCACAGGTAAGTACCTTAACCACTAATCCATCTCTCCAGCCCCAGGTTCCGTTTTTCTGCAAATTCAAAAAAAAAAAAAAAAAAAAAACATAGTAAAATGCTTGACCCATTTTGGTTCACATAACTAGTATTCTGTGCTTTACTTAGAAGTAATATATTTTCACTTTTGTATTTTATACAAATAACTCCCTTAGGTAAAATGAAGTCATATGAACTAAGAAATGATGTGCCCCCACAGAGCTCTTTTTATGGTCTCTATATTATCTTTGTAATTGAACGGCTTTTATGGTACATAGGTTAGACATAGGTACTTGTATAGCAATGTGTTTATAATCATGTGTGTGGGTATAATATGGCCAATCAAAGTTTTGCTATCAGGACATTAAAGGTATCATTAATTTAGCCAGCTCAACTTTTAAGCACCAACAACTATCAGTTAAAAATTTTAAGGAAATGTTTTTTAAATGTCTTATGTACTTGCTTCATAATAGCAGACCCTCATTTAATATATTTTGAGTGAGTGAATTATTGACTTACTGAGCATTTCTAGATCAAGCCAACAAGTTAGATGTAGTGTGTGTAGGATATGTGGGCAAGTTGCCACGTGTGGTGTGCGAGGTGAGTGTTTAAGCACTGTCATTTAGTTACTGAGGTACAGAGGCGGCTCTGCCTTTATTGTTCCCTTGCTGCTCTGCAGAGCTTTGATGAGCGCAGGTGTCACATGTTCATGAAGGACAGAGGGTGCAGCATCCTGCCCTTTGCTGCAGGCGTGCCGGTTCACTTCTTGAATGGGGCTCTCCTTCTCTTTCACCAGGCAGCTCTCTCCTTACTACTCAAGCTGTGCACGTTTCGTCTCTGTTGGCTGCTCTTGTAGTCACGGTGTCATTGTTTCTCTGAATCTTCATTCTATTCCTTTACTCTTTCCACTGGCACCTTCTCTTTTCTCTCCTGCAAACTCTAAGTGCAGATACTGAAGTGGAACATCACTGCCTGTTGGTCGGCACTTTTTTCCTTACATGGGCTGCAAGGACTTCTCAATGTTTGTGGATGTGATTGCTTAACTTCTGAATTTTCTTGTCTGTGTTCATCTTTTCTTGGGTTTGGATCTTACTGTTTTAATGTTGGAAATTTCTTTTCTTGGTGGCTAGTGCTATTGTAGAAGCATTGATGTTTCTTAATTTTTCAAAGTAATCTTTGTTTAAATTAAATAGGCCAAATTGGAATGTGAGTATTGGAGGAAGGTGAGAAATTGAATATTGTAAGTGGATATTTTAGGTTACTTGGGTGCAGGGAGAGCTTACTGATAGAATGAAATTGTGAAACCCAACAAAAATCCAATTTAGCATTAAGAAAATAAGATTCCCATCACTCTTAGGTAGGATGAGCTACTAACAAAGATGCCTACTTGAGAAAAAAAATTGAGAAATAGAAAAATAGTCAATTCAAATGCATTCTGGGTGGGTGCAGTCAGTAGAAATTACTGTGAATCACTAAATAGAGAAACTAAGTGAATTCAATCTTCTGGGGTTAGAAAAATGGATCAGCAGTTAAAGGAGTTTCCTGAAATTCAGTTTCTATTGAGTGGAGGTATGTTGCATGAATCTGGTCTTTAAATGATTTTACCTCCTTATTTTTCATTACCAGGTGACCACTGGGCAGCGAAGGGATGGACCACTTGTGCTTATAGGTAGTGGGCTCTCCTCGGAGCAGCAGAAAATGCTCAGCAAACTTTCAGACATTCTTAAGGCTAAGAAATGTGTTGAATTTGACAATACAGGTGAGGACTTTTTAGTAGGAAGAAATTTCATGTTGGTAAACCATTTGGAGAACTCCTCACCTTTGATTATTTATATCTGTTTTAATTATTGGTATAGTTGCATACTTTGCATCTTGTAATATAAAACATCTTTATAGGATTAATGTAGTTAGGAAACAAAATGTTTTTTATTTGTTTTTGTGGTGTTGGGGATTGAACCTAGGGCTGTATTCTTGATAATGCTCTACCACTGAGGTATATCCCCAACCAAAAATATAAAGTATAAGTCTTGAATATATTTATAGGACAAAGCAATATGTCAGAAGAAGAGATTTCTGAGTTAATCAATGCCATAATTCCTTAGATACAATTTGAAGAGAGTTGATAAATTTGTGTGTGTTAATGTGGCTTTAAGGTATTTTTTTATGGTCTGATTTCTTATGTTGGTGGCCAGATTAGATGACATTAAATTAAATGTAAAAATTACCTTTGAAGAGGATTCAGGTGTAAATAAAATGGATTAACTGGTTATAAAAATGCTTTAGAGAATTATGTTGATTCACGTCTCTACTTTTTCCTCACTGCTGTTATTTTTTTACATCATAGTAACACATGTCATCATTCCTGGTGATGAAGCTCAAAGTACTTTGAAGTGTATGCTTGGGATCCTCAATGGGTGTTGGGTCCTAAAGTTTGATTGTAAGTATTGGGCTTGGGAAAGTCACTTCCTTACTATCCATAACCATTTCAAAAAACTTAAGTTAATTTTATTAAATCTTGCTAGTCATTATATTTTGAAAAAGATTCTCATATCGTTGGTATCGTTTAGATATTAGGAAGTATCCACAAATATGTTTTGATATTAAAGTTGTTTTCTCTACAATACCTACTTCAATAAATGGAAAATACAGTTTCTATTAACAACTTAAGCTTAAGGGACCCATGTGACTGTTAAATGATATATTTAACAAAATATACTCATTTTAAATACACTGCATTACAGAGCTATGAAGTGAAATTAGTTTACAGCTCTTCTTTAAGATTGCTTGAATGTTATCTGTTTCCTCATTTAGCTGACTCATTCCTCTGAGGAAGCTGTTGGGGAGCAAAATGGTCTTGTTCTTCCCAATCTTGAGTGACCGCAGCTGCCGTTACTTCAGCCTCCACTGAAACTGTGTCCCCTTCCTTCTCAGTGGCAGTGAGACGTCAGCACTCCTACAGCTGCCTTCACTTCCCTACTGTCTCGTGTTCTTTCCTTAGCCTTGGATGCATTTAGGGCTTTAAACAAAAAGAAAGCATGGATCTTGTTATTTTGTATTCCTTAACACCTGTACGATCTGACTGTTGGAATGAGAGCTAAAATAGGATAATGGATCGATCTGCTTTTGTTGACTATTTGTTTGAAAAGCCAAGTGGCTATGGAGGAGTAACACAGTCTTGTGGTGGTTTGATTCATGTGTCCCCCATATGCTTAGGTTTCTGAATGCCATGTCTCCAGCTGATAGAGATTTGGGAATTAACGCCTCCCAGAGGCAGTGTATTGTTGGGGATGGGCTTATGGATGTTATAGTCAGTGTTTGGCACACTCTCCTGTTGTTGTTGTCCACCTTATGTTAGCCAGGGGGTGATGTCCACCCTCTGCTCATGCCATCGTTTTCCCTGCCATCATGGTGCTTCCCCTCAGGTATATAAGCCAAAATACTCCCCCCACCCCAAGCTGCTCTTGGTTGGGTGATTTCTGCCAGCAATGCGATCCTGACTGCACAGTGCTTTCCTGTCTCAGTGTTACGATGTTCAGGGCTTTGTGTGGTAGTTTCGCGACCTGCACTTGTGCAGTTGAAGGGTATTACTCCGCTGTCAGTTTGCTGGTCTGCTCAAGCTGCGTGTGCTGTTAATGTTAACCCTGGGCATTGGGGAGGGATGCCTGGGCTTCTATAAATTCTTTGCAATCTCCTGAGACTGTAACTATATCAAAATAAAGAACAGTGGTTAGAGTTAATGAAATGTTTTTAAGAAGGAAATATTGTATTAAAATTCAATTAAAAGTTTTTATGGCTGTGTGATTTGAAGGCTTTATAGTAGAATGCTTGATTTATCAACCTCTTAAGTAGTCTGAAGTTGGTTTGAAAAACAGTTTCTGCCATCAGTGTTCTTTTAAAGACAGCTTCCACTCTTTCTGTGATGCCCATGTGCCCTAATGCAGGTGGATCCAGCTAAGTGGTAGTGATGACACCAGCCACTCCTTCCCTTCTCATCAGTCTCTGTTGTTAGACCCTCCCAGTGAAGACCAGTGTGAGAAGCAGCATAAGCAACTGGACTGATTAACTATTTACATTGGAAAAAAAGGTTTTGTTTTATGTCTGTTTTTTGGACTTTTTTTGACCTTTCAGGTCTATGATACATCTTTTTGAGTCTCAGTATTCAAAAACTCTAAATTGCTCTGTGATTATGGATTCTTTTGTGTAACACCTGGGCCGGAAGCATTATCAGTGGTGATAAACAGAGATTTTATAATAAAATCTCAGTCATAAAAAAGTCATGTGGAATTTTGGGCAGTAAGATGCTTTTTAACTTTGAGGCTAGTTAGGGATTCGTCTACCTGTGTGGGTTGCATCATTCCTGTGAGTTTTGTCTCCCTAATGGCTTGGCCATGTCATTTTTGTAGAATCACTGAGACTGAAACGAACTTAATCACAAATGACTATTTGGTGAATCTTACAGTCCTCTACTCTCAATGATTCTTTTAAGTTAAAAGATGGATGAGATCTCTTACTGAAGTTCATACACTCAGTTTCTACCAAAGACAGCAGAGAGAAATCAGTTCAAGGTTGGAGACAAGTAGTTTGAATAGTGACTGCTCGCTGGATTTATGAAAAGATGCCACCTTACAGTACCTTCCTTCCCAGTAGACTGCCCGGTCTGTTCCTGACGTCAGGCATCTCAGTTCTATTTGAAAGTATTTCAAAAACAATTCAACACTATGTGAAAACCATGTATATTAAAGAAAGATGAAGTGAACTAAAGCTTCAAAATTAATTGTAAAGATTTATGGGGTGTTAAAACTGTTTTGAGTTTAAGCTCTGATTTGGTAGATAAAAATCATTGAAGCAACTACTGAAAAAAATTTAAGATTAACTTTTAAAATGTATTATAAAAAGCCTTGTCAACTTCCATACATATAGTACTAACTTTTAAATGGAAGTTTTCATAAGACAAATAGATAAAGAGGAATTTTCATTCATTCAAGTTTTCTGTATGGCTTTTTTTTTTGACTGATTTCAAGTTAATATTAGAAATTGCACAAAAGAATTTGTTGATCCAGTGGCTCCAGATTCAACTATTAGAAGTTTCCTGTCTGACTAGATGAGATGGCGCTCCGGAAGCTGAAGCAAGAGGATATAGGGTACCAAGATAGCTTAGGCTACATAGAGATCCTGCTTCAAAAAATAAAATGAAATAAGGAATTTTCCTCTTAAAAGTATTTGTCATAACTTGCTAATCTATCTTGTTTTTTAGACATACATGCAAAATACCTGTAAAATCAAAATAAATGGACAGAATGGCTGGTCTAGCAATATACTTACAGACCTACTTGCAGAGCCTTCACAATTACACCATTGGACCAGCCATTCTGTCCAGTTAATTTTATCTTACATATACTTCAAAGGATGATATTCTTTTTTTTTCTTTTAAACTTTTTATTTTATTTTATTTTTTATTTTCACAATTTTTATTAACATTTTCCATAATTATAAAAAATATACCATGGTAATACCTCCCCTCCCTGCACTTTCCCTAAAGGATGATATTCTTGTATTTTACAGGCATAGGAGTTCTGAGTAGGGAAAGTTTCATGTTTGTAAGGTCATGTGTGTGGGGACTGAGATGTAGCTAGGTAAGTGTGTCTGCTTAGCATATATATGGACCTGCATTAATCCTCAGCACCACCATTTTTTTAAGGGAAAAGGAAAAAAAAAAAAAAAGCAACTTGTGGCTCTGCCTCAGTTTCAGTGCTTATTCTTCAAAAACAGCAGTCCAAGCTCTTGGGGAAGGGTCAGTGTTAGTAATGAAACAAAGGCTGTCATGAAAGAATGGAAGGTACATAACTCATTACGTCACTGATCCCAAGAGTGTGACTGCAGTGCAACTGCATCCTTATGCAGACTCGCCTTCAGCAAGAGGTTTTTTCTGTTTCTTTTTTAATAACTTACCTACTTGCCCTTGTAGTGTCCTTCTCTCATTTAAATACTCCTCCAGCTGCACGTCTTTATGAGACCATGCACTTCTGCGTCATCTCCTCTCACCTCATTGTGAAGAGAGCAGGTGGCTGTCTTCTTTTCTTTCATCTCTCCCTCTTCCCTGTTCTCATCTAAGCTTAAGTAAAAGTTGCAGCTGTAGAAATTTTAGAAGGTCCAGCATCTGAAGGAATTCCCAGAGAATGTGACAGAAATTTTTATATTATACTTGTGTCTGAGGAAAGGCCAAATAGGTTTTCTGTTTTTGTGTTCTTTTTCTTTCCTTTTCTGTTCTTTCTTTCTTTCTTTTCTATTTTAGTAATGGACCCTAAGAGACACTATATCATTGAGGGTGTGTGTGTGTGTGTGTGTATGTGTATGTAGGTATCTCCTCGTAATCAGGCTAATAAATTTATTTTCTCCTATTAAAATTTGCTTATTTAAGTGGACTGAAGAGGCTAAGAAAATTTAAATACAAATGGACTTTCTGTTATAATTATTAAAATTTCATAATTATGAATAAGTTATGAAGATATGAATAAATATAATATAACATTTCTATAAAGTATGATTGAGTGGGAAGGAAACATTATACTTGCAGAAGTCCTCCATTAAGTCTCTCATTGGGGTACATACCTATCGTAGCATTTTAGAGGTTGAGGCAGGAGGATCAGGTGTTCAAGGCCATTCTTGGGTATATGAGAATTCACCCTAAGCAAGTAATACAAGTAGAAGAAAAAAGCATTTATGTTGATTTCTTATTGCAGGAAATTGAATAATAAAAATGGGAGAAAATTAATTAACGCTGTTACTTTGGACAATGTATGAAAAGAGTTTTAAGAATAGTAATAAGTTAATGGGTTACTGAAGAGAGTTTGTTTTTATTTTTGAAGGCAGGGTCATATTTACTATGAAGCCTTGGCTGGCCATGAACTCTGGATTCACTAGTCTCTGTCTTCTGAGTGTTGAGCCCTGGGATTACACACAGGGGCCACCAGATCTACCTTTCAACTAATTTTTGACTGTTTTAAAAAGAGTATTTGCCTATTACATTAAATTCAGATCCTCTAGGAATAAACCCATTTATTCCAATTTTAATATTAACTAAAGAATATGTTTTCTCTTTCATCTTACATAAAGATTAGATGGACAGCCAAGGCATTGCTCTTAGAGAAATTAAAATCTACATATGTAAAATATCATATCCCATGTGATATGCCACACCTTTTTAACATGCATGTTAGACCTAGAAAATTATCTTAATATAATAATATTTCTAATCAGAACAGATCTTCATACATAAATATTTGAACTTTGCTTTGCAGAGATGGCTTAGTGGTTAGGGAACCTGCCAGCAAAGCCAAAAGACCCAGGTTTGATTCCCCAGTACCCATGTAAAGCCAGATGCACAAGGTGGCGCATGCATCTGGAGTGTGTTTGCAGTGGCTACAAGCCCTGGCATGCCCATTCTCTCTCCGCCTCTTTCTCTAATAAAATATTAAAAAATGTATTTGAACCTTAACATGCAACTTAAAAACTAGGAAATTTTGGACATTTTACTGAGTTTGGTCTGTAGCCACATCTGTAAGCATACTGACTGCTTTGATATTACTGTTCATAATTCAGGATATCAGAGTTGATTCCCAAGTTTGCTTAATAAAATGTTATGATATATATAATATTTATGATATATTTTTGTGATTGAATTGGATTGCTTCTTAATATATACTAAGTGAAACAAAGAAGTATATTTTATTTGTGAATATGCTTGTATCTACATTATTAACTTAAAATGGGCAAAATAAATGATTATTAAAATACTATTTATGTGGAATAACAAAACGTTCTTCTCCATGATAGTCACTTCTGTGATATCCCAAACCAGGTATTTATGGTAGCCTGAACGGAACACATAGCTGTTACCACCTTTCAGCCTTGGTTTTGTGTCCTTCACTGCCATGTATTTCAGACTATCAACTTAATTCTTTTCTTTTAATTGCCATTTAATTCTTCAAAAAATTCAATGATAAGTTATTTTTCCATGTTATCTTTGTTCTAGAAGAGTCCTTTCATGATATTTTTAAAGTATAGTGCTATTGTAGTCTATTTGACTAAAAAACCTAATGTGAAAACATTCATAGGAAATATTGCTTTGGTTTCACAACCTGAATGTGTTTAACCAGATCATAATGGCACATTATAGTTTCTATTTTTACTGTTATCCTGAGTAATATGAATTCCTATTTTGGATCTAACGGCATCCATTTGGATTTTTGGTTTTGACAGGGAGAAGTAATGCTTATATATTTTAACTTTCAAAATGAAGTTTGATGATAAAGAGTTATTAAATTCAGATTTTCAGTGCTACCTCAGTTACATATAGCCAGAAGCTTCAGAAGAATATTGATTCATTAAAATACAGATTTACAGATTTAAGGCTGAATAGAATAACATAGAGTTAAGTGTGCTTCCTATGCAAGTATTTGGGCCTGAGGGGCCCTGAAATTGCCCAACTGTAAATTTTCAGATCCCATGTAAAGAGTTGGGTGTGACCACATATGTCTATAAAACCAATCCTGCAAAGGGGAGCAGAGACAATCATCTTGGCGTGTGAAAAATGGCAAGCACTGGTATCAGTAAGAACTGGCAGAGCAGTGACGGAATGGGACACTTGAAGGTTGACTTTGGAGCTTGGCTCTGCCATAGTAGGCAAGTGCCCTTCCCCCTGCACATGAACTCTGGACATTATGTGGGTCCTGGGGAATCGAACTTGGGTCCTTTGGCTTTGAAGGCAAGCACTTTAACCACTAAGTTATCTCTCCAGCCAAGCAGCATATATTTTTAATAACTAAAAAAAAAGACTTAAGGAAAAGCTGATCCAGGAGTTGAGCGTACCTGAGGTCTCCTATCAACTGTGTTCTGCAGGAAGCTTTGAAATCTCTTAGGATTTATATGATCTATGAGTTGTAAACCTTTGAGAAGATGACTGTGACAGCTTTCAAGAATTTTCAAGGTTTTTTATGCTAGAGCTGCAGTTCTATAATAAATACCATGTTGCCACTCAAACATGTTGTTCTAGATGTGGAAACTGTTAGCTACTCAGTTTTCCGGGGTGGGGGGGCAATCTTATTTTCTCATTCTTCAGTTGGTACCAGGTGGTAAAGGAGGGAAGTTAGCAGGTGTAAGAGACTTGTCAGAGGAATGTTTGTTTAGCTCAGTAGTTGTAACAAGAGCAATGAATTTTCTGCCTTGGTAGAAATTTATGGTTGACTCCTAAGGAGCCGAAAGTTTTGTGGCTTGGAGCATCATGAGTCTCTGGGTGTCTTCCTGGGAGGTGCCATGCTGTGCACTTGGTGTTTGCAGTCTTATTTCTCTCAACGCCGTGCTTGCTGAACTCCAGAGTCTATTAGGGCTGCATTCCTCTAATGGCAGTACATTATAAGTATGAGCTCATGCCATTTTTATGTGTTACTTATGAAAGTTAGAATTGGCCAAAAACACCCCTAAAATGGAGAGAGCAGCTAGCATAAGTACAGTATATTTATTTCTGTAATGGACCAGTAGCCACTCCTGATGCAGTAGGTATCATTACACTTTGAGCATAGGTCCTCAACTTTATAAAGTGCTATTCATTCCCTAAAAATACTGTTGTGAATACGCTGCAGATGCTATTAGAAAGAGATACATACTTAAGTAGTAAAATGTGAAAATAATAACTTAGATGTAGTGAATTTAAATCAGTGATTTTACTAAACTCCTAATTCCTTTTGGGCTGATGTTTAGTATAGAAATTATAAATAAATTGTCAGCACATTAGCTGTGTTGCTAGGAAGGTATTTTGAGTTAGTCACAAATTTTGAGTCTCACTTTAAATACTTGGGACTGGGGAAATGGCTTAGTGGTTACAGCGTTTGCCTGTAAAGCCTAAGGAGCCGGGTTCAACTCCCCAGGACCCACGTAAGCCAGATGCACAAGGGGACGCATGAGTCTGGCGTTCCTATGCAGTGACTAGAGGGCTGGTGTGCCCATTCTCTCTCTCTGTCTCTTTCTCTCTCATAAATAAATAAATAAAATATTTTTTTAAAGCTAAATACTTTTTCAAGTTTTACGTGTGTGTATGTCTCTGTGTGTGGATACACATCTGTGTGCATGTGTGTGTTTGTACCTTGGGTGTCATTTTGAGAAACACCATCTGCCCTCTTGTTTTGGAGACAGGGTCTGTCACAGGTCTGGAGCTCACCAGTTAGCCTACATCGGCTGGCCATGGAGCCCAAGGGATCCTGCCTCTTGCCTCCCTAATGCTGGGATTACAGGCATAGATCACCATGCCTGACATTTTTATATGGGTTCTAGTGATTGAACTTAAGTTCTCATGTTTGCAAGGTCTGAGTCCCCCTTTTTTGGAACCTTGGTCTCAGTCTTTAGCTCAAGCTGCTCTGGAACTCACAATGTAGGCCGGGCTGGAGTCAACGTCATGGTAGTTAGCCTCCTGTTGCTGTGGTTTCCAGGTGTGTCCAGCACACACAGCTAAAGCAATATTTTTATATTAACCTCATTAGCTGTTTTTTGTTTGTTTGTTTGTTTTTTTTAACTCAATAGATAACTAGAAATTAGCCTACTGGCCAGGTGTGGTGGTGCATGCCTTTAATCCCAGTACTAGAGAGGCAGAGGTAGGAATCACCAGTAGTTCGAGGCCACCCAGAGACTACATAGTGAATTCCAGGTCAGCCTGAGCTAGAGCGAGACCCTACTTTGAAAAACAAACAAACAAAAGAAAAAAAAGGAAAGAAATAAATTAGCTTACTTAAAATATTTTTATTTATAAATTAGAATAGGATTCAGAAATTCACCTTAGCAAACTTGAGTCATAGGCTTTTGGTGGCAAAAACAGTGGGAAAAGATATTTAAACACTGAAACACAGGCAAAACCAACAAATTAACAATCACATGATAGAGAATTATGGGAGTCCTGTGTGTGTCTTGAATTTTAAATACACATCAGTAGTCCCAACTTAAAGAAAATCAGTCTCTTGCCAGCACTCTAGGAAGAATGAAGTATTCAGTTGTTAAAAATCTTCTTATTACATAAGCATCATCTTCGAATACTCAAAATGGCTTTAAAACAACTGACACAGTCACAGTCCTACCTGTTAGAGGCCAAGGTATAGCTTGTGTGCCAAAAAGTTACATCTTTGTGTAAAATGCACAGGCTTTAGAAAACCAAGCAGACCCTGGCGCCACTTCCTCGCTGAGTGGCTGTAAGCCAGTGAACGTCTTTGAATTCCATTCCCCCTTTGAAACAGGAATAACTGCACACCTAGACGCCCATGGTGCAGGGGTTCTGCATGTGTGAATTTACTTACTTGTTCCAGCTTTGTGACCCCTCAGTGTGCTCCAGTGCTTTCCTAGACATGCAGAGTAGCTTCGCAGATAAGCATGTACCCAGCTGAGATGTGACAATGTGAGCCTTAGATTCCTTGCCTCCTCCTCCTTCTCTCTGGCTAGAAACCAGGGTATGTGTTTGTGTTGGTGGTTGTGTGAGTGACTTGATTCATTGCTGTGACCAAAGACCTGACCCGAAGCAGCATAAGGAAGGAAAGGGGTTATTCTGCTTGCTGTGTGAGAGGATATGGTCCGTGGTGGGCAAGATATGACTGGAGGAGCCAGAGGCTCGCTCTCTCTGCCTCTTTCTCTATCGCTCTGAAATAAATAAATAAAAACTAATAATAAGCTAGGCGTGGTGGCGCACGCCTTTAATCCCAGCACTTGGGAGGCAGAGGTAGGAGGATTGCCATGAGTTCAAGGCCACCCTGAGACTACATAGCAAATTCCAAGTCAGCCTGAGCTAGAGTGAAACACTATCTCAAAACAGAAAAAAAAAATTTTTTAAAAATAATAAAAATAAGAATGAGCAAGCTCAGTGTTGTCGGCTTTGTATAGAACACCATTCTGCATACTGTGTAGGTCTGGCTGGATATGGAAAATAATTCAAGTACTTAAAACTTAGTAGGAGGTACCATAAATGTTTATATTAGGACTTTTCATCAGAATAAATAGTATCTTTGGTCATTTAAAGTAGAAAAGCTACTTTTTAAAGAAAAGTAAATTAAACTTTAAAGAATTTTATCTTAATTTTTTTTCTGGAATTTAATCAGTATCCATAAGTAGTTTTTGCATGGACAGTGTACACTTTTAAAAATAAGTTCTTTGATTAGACCTTGTAATTGAATTTTTTAAAAAACTGTAGGAAATTAAAGTTTTCAGAGTTTTGGACAGTATTTAGACCTTCATATTACAGTGGTCCATCCTGCTCTGCAAACATTAGATAACATAGCTTCTGTGGGTTTTGTAAAATGGTGATGCTTTGATGGTTCTCCACTAGTGAAAATGTATAAGACAGGTGGGTTGAGAATTTAGAAGCATAATGTGAATAAACCTACACATAAACAAGTAAATTCTCTTCACATTTTACTCATTTGTGCCCAAGGAATGACAGTAAATAGTAGCTTAATTGTAGTCTTTTGTTTTGTTTTGTTTTTGTTTTTTCAAGGTAGGGTCTCACTCTGGTCCAGGCTGACCTGGAATTCACTATGTAGTCTCAGGGTGGCCTTGAACTCATGGCAATCCTCCTACCTCTGCCTCCCGGGTGCTGGGATTAAAGGCGTGCGCCACCATGCCCGGCAGTAGTCTTTTCTTTAAACATTAAATAACTGTATTTTACATTCAGTTCAGAGCTGTAAGGAACGGACACTCTGGATGTGCTCTGGTTTCTACTTGGCTGCACCAGCTAGAGGACTGCTACTTCAGTGGCAGCTTTTTAAAACCATTTTAAGGTGAACTGTTCTGGAATTGTTTATAGAAACAACTTTGCATTCAAACATTTTACTTAAAAGAGTTATTACTTTTGTCTTTAGTATATCAAGCTAAACAAATTTTTTAATAATTCCCTAAGTACCACATTTTCCACACTTGTTATTTTTCTGAATGTTAGCCACTCTGTTGGGAGATTGGGAAAAGTGGCTCTCTCAGCAGGAATCTGCTCGTGTCTGACTGTAGCTCCTGACCTGTGCCCACTAATGTCTTGAACAGAAATGCAAACCCTCCTGGCTAGCCGTGTAAGTGCCTGGACAGGAGCAGGGTGCTTCCTCCGCCCTCCTGTTGTCAGGGGCCATCTTTGTTTACTATCTTTATCATGTTAGTAAGATTACAAATTTGCATGTAAAATTAACTTTCATAATAACATTTTATTGATAAAAGAGTGTGAAGCAATAAAATTTCATTTTAATTAAGCACCCACTTAAAATCAAGCTTTCCATTTATTTGTTAATCAACCATTTTAATAGAAGTAATATTAATTTACAAACAAAAAAATGACCTCTAGAACCATGTTCCGTATTGAGTCACTGTTGAGCTAAGGGTAAATCATTGGTTTTCCTCACTTGTGTGTACCGCCTCACCTCAGCTGTTGTGAAGGCTAGTCTTCCCTGTCAGCTTGACTGGATTTCGAATCCCCTAGGAGACATACTTCCAGGGGGTCTGTGATGTGTTTTCCAGGAAGGATTAACAGAGGGTATAAGATGCATTCTGAATGTGGGTAGCACCATCCCACAGTTTTGGGTCTCAAATTGAATAAGGGGGAGGGTAGTGAGCTGATGTAAGCATTTCCTGTCCTCTGCTTCACTGAAATGTCTGAGATATGAGCAAGTTGCCATCACCTCAGGCTTGAGCGCTCCCCTCAAACCCTGGCCAAAATATAATCCTTCTTCAGGTTGCTTCTTATCAGTCACTTTGGTCACAGAAAATGACTATATAGCTATCACACTTGTGCTGTGCAGTGTCCCAGTAAACCTTCCTATTGTAATGAAAGTACAGGATTACTTTGTTCAGGGAAAAGCTGGCAGGAAATAGTGCTGTAGCAGACAGCTTCAGGTCACTGAGATGAGCTTCCAAACCAGGCACAGTTATGGGTGAAGGAATATTTATTGAAGCTTACAAATCCAGGGGGAAGTTCCATAATGGCAGAAAAAGTTGGCCTGTTTTTCACAGGTCCAAGAAGAGAGAGAGAGACCACAAATCAAAACCCCCAAAACCACACCACACACAAGCACACTTAGGAATTCCAGGCAGAAGTCAGGCACTTTGCCTATCTTTAGGCTGAAATTCCAAATGTCACCACACCTTAGAGCTAAACCCCAGGACCCACCCAGTGAGTGACGCCTACTCCAGTCAGGTACTGGAAATCTAAGAAGCTTTAATAAACTCCTGAATCTCTTGAGGGACATTTATTCAAACTATCACAAGTAGGAATACAAAATAAATAAATAAATAAATAGGGTAAGACCTCCTTTTAGGAACAGAGACAGATTCTTTTTGTAAGTAATAGGTGCTTAATAGAAGGCACAGGAAGAGCTGTGGGTGAGACGGCCATGTCAGGAAGTAGTTAGCTCTGTACCTGTTCTGAATTTTTATCTGTGGTTTTACAAAATCACCTTTGTAGATCTAAAATGAGAAAGTTGCACTAGATCTATATGGTCTTTTAGCTCTTAAATATTATAATCTTAAGTATTTTCAGATTGTTAGCAGGCTTTATTGCAAACAAAAAATATACTCCCTAAGGTTCAAACACTGTAGCTTTTTATTCAAAACATCTGATTTATTTTATCTAAATTTTGTCCCTTATGTCATGTTGTACTGATAGAATTATAGAAATTGGGTTGTTATGTCAGTTTAGGGTAATGCAAAAGAAAGTTTAAAAATGGTTATTGCAAAGTCTAGGTCAGGCTCGAGGGCACTGCTACTAACATGGGAAGAATGGAGTTTCTTTGTCCTGTCTGACGCTACCTATTACAGTCAGGTTTGCATTGCTGGCAGAAAACACTTAACCAAGAGCAGCTTATAGGAAAAAAGAAAAAAAAATATTTTGGCTTACAGACTCAAGTGGAAGCTCCATGCTGGCAGGGGAAAATGGTGGCATGAGAAGAGGGTGGACATCACCTCCTTGCCAACATCAGGTGGACAACAGCAATAGGAGAGTGTGCCAAACATTAGTATGGGGGAACTGGCTATAACACCCATAAACCTGCCCCCAACAGTGCACTGCCTCCAGGAGGCTCCAATTCCCAAATCTCCATCAGCTGGGAACCTAGCATTCTGAACACCTAAGCTTATGGGGAACACCTGAATCAAACTACCATATCACTTTTTGCTCTTAAGGTAACTGCTGTAGCAAGGAGTTTTTCCTGTTTCGTCCACAAATGAAATTACTTACTTCAAACACAGTCGGGGACAGTATTGGTGCTAGTAACAGACTGACCGTTGTTTCTGGGCAGAGTGAACATTGTTCTGTTCATAAAGCACCCGTCTGCAGGCATCTTAGTCTTACGTTAATACCGGGCGCTAACCTATTGTGCTACAGGAGGTTGTGGAGCCTCCATCACTGTCATTTATCAAGTTTTCTAATAAAATGTCAAATCAGTGTATTTCTAGCATATGTATCTGTCAAGCATAAGTATATATTGTGGCGAGGAGAAGGCTAAGTTAGTAAAGAGCTTGCGGGGAAGGAAGACGACCTGAGTTTGAGCCCTAGCACCTATGTTAAAGTTGGGCCCAGTCATCTCAGGGTTGGGTGGGGGAGACAGGAGGATCCGTGTGGCATGCTGGCTAGCGGGTCTGGCTGAGTCAGTGAACTCCAGGTTCAGTGAGAGATCCTGTCTCAAAAAATAATGTAGAAAATGATTGAGGAAGACATCTGGCGTTAACCTGGCCTCCGTACACACATGCACCCTCACATAAATGTGTACATGTACTTACCACATACACGTGCAAAAAATTACATGTTTATATAGCTACAATTCTATTTCACTTTTGAGTTATTAGATGATAAATGACTGATGATATCACATTTTGATACCCAAGCTACTTTAAAATACCTAACAATTTAAACTGTAGCTAATTTTTAATTTATTTTGTTCCTACCCTTCTGGTGTTGTGCTGATAAACCTGAGGCTATTGAACAAAATAATGTCAAAAGAAAAATATTAAGTTGTTTTAAGATGCTTTTAATAATGAACAGTTTATTATAAGATTCAGTTTTGAGACCATTTCTTGCATTTTATACATAGAAACCCTGTGAAATAGATGGGATTGTTAATGATGTTATTCCTTTTTTTTCCTATAGCTAAGGAAACTAAGGAGTAAGCTTTAAGAGTGTGTGTGTGGAGGGGTGCACACACACACACACACACACACACACATATACATATACATATACATATACATATACATATACATATATATATATATATATATATATATATATATATATATATGTATATGTATGCTCCTCAGTTTGAAAGCATATAACTTTAAGTTGAGATTTGAAACCAAGAGATGTGGTTATCATTATTATTTTCTCTGGCATAATTACATGCAAGAAATGGTCTCAAAACTGAATCTTAAACTATATATATATATATCTCCATGAATTCTTCCCCTTGTTGATCTCAGACAGTAAGTGCTGCTGTTGCATTAAGCTGTGTCTGCCATCCACCCCATGTGATTGGTTTTGGGCATATTGTTTTTGGAACATAGCCAGACAGTTGATGTGGGTGGTCAGGCAGCGGCATTGCTTGGGGATTCCCCACCCAGGAGACAGAGCAGTAGTGAGACTACACAGTGCTAGTCTGGGATACTGTGCCACTACCTTTTTTTTTTTTTTTTTTTTTTTTTGGTTTGTTTGCTTTTCTAGGTAGCGTCTCATTCTAGCCCAGGCTGACCTGGAATTCACTATGAAGTCTCATTCTGACCTCAGACTCGGGACGATCCTCCTACCTCTGTCGTGGTTAAAAGCATATGCCACAACATCTGGCCCACTTCTGCTTTGTAATCTGAAGCTAAGCACATTGATGCAAGCCATCAAAGGAATGCTTTTGTTTGTGAAACCCAGCCAGATTTTTAAAGTAGTGGCTTCGGTGTGAAATCCTAAGCCTGCCCTGGGCTCGGCTTGGTGTCTCTGCTGAGCCCTATTGTATGCCCAGCTGAGCCTGGTGCTTGGCCCTCAGTCAGTGTCCTCACATTGGGTCATCTACTGTCTACAGGAGACCAGATACACAAGTGGACCAGGAGTGCTCGGTTCAGACCGCGGAGTGGACTCACTCATTAGGAAGAGCTCTGATGTTTTCTCTGGACAGCTGGCTTTAGTATATTTTCTTTTGGCATAACTGGATGTCTGTTTCAGAATGATACCTAGGACAGCCCTGAAGAAGAAACCACTTAGGTAAATACTTAATTTTGCTGAGAGAGAAATAATGCTGACTTAATACTTTGATTTGTCCTTGTTTCTTGTCAGGGGTGAAAGCATGTCTGCAAAGCAGAGTTTGCGAGCCCGAGGAAAAGTATGAAATTCCTGAAGGTCCGCAGAGAAGCAGACTCAACCGAGAACAGCTGGTATTTGTCTTTCTAGATATTTCCCTTGTTCTTAGGCCTTAAGATCACTATCACCGCCTGGAAAACTTTGCCTGCCCTTTCTGCAAGTACAGGTGACAGATTAAAATTTTAATTGTACTTATTTCAAGCACTTGATTCTGAAAGATGGTCACGATGTGCCGTAAAATCTAGAAGGTAATAATTTCACACTGTTAATGTAGATTTGGCATCTTGAACATTCCCATAAACCTTTCAGAATCTGAGGTAAATCTCAGATACAGGAAGTAGCTTGAAAGAAGACTTACAGCTGTTGCTGGGATTGAGTTACCATGGGTCTTTATTGCTATATAGTGCAGTGTTAATGGATAATATTCCATTATCTCATATATATATATATGAAATGACAAAGAAAAGTTTTCATGGGAATTAGGAAACTAGTTTTGCATGTAGCACCAGAAGTATTTTATAGATTATTGTCTCCCTAGCAATTACATCATAATCTACGATGCCCTGGAAATAATACATTTCTATGACCTCAAGGCCACATTCCCAGCATGGCTGCTCAGACGACCTTAGGGTGGTAATATTTAGGGACCTGA
Source organism: Jaculus jaculus (assembly GCF_020740685.1). Classification (NCBI taxonomy): domain Eukaryota; kingdom Metazoa; phylum Chordata; class Mammalia; order Rodentia; family Dipodidae; genus Jaculus; species Jaculus jaculus. The sequence goes on from NC_059105.1 coordinate 25,869,458, forward strand.
AAGTATATGGACAGAATTGGACTGTCCAAGGAAGGATGCCACTCATATAAGTTTAGCCTGGTATCCCAAAGGTATATTTTAGGTACCTTAGAATTTTAAGGAATTTAAATCTCAACAAATACAAATAAGTGTCCGGATAAAAGAAGTTTGCTGAGCAGTTCTTTTCTTTCTTTCTTCTTTTGAGACAGGGTCTCACTATATAGCATAGCTGGCCTCAACCTCATGATCCTCTTGCCTTAACCTCCCAAGTGCTAGGATGATAGCCAGGCGCCACTGCATCTGGATTCCCATTGTTCTCTTTCAATACAAAGCACATCTAAAATTTAGAAGAATACAAAGGAACCATGACAGTGACTTAATATTAGGGAAAAATTTTAAAGGAAACCTTTGTTTGTGTGGGTGTTTTACTTGATCCTGTTAGCTTGATGGAAATGAAAGTTGTGCCAGCACCTCAGTATGTAGGTTTTTTTTTTTTTTTTTTTTTTTTGAGTCGCATACCACCACACCCAGATGGCTGGCTGGCTGGCTTTCTTCCTTTCTTAGAGAGAAAGAGGCAGCTAGAGAGGCAGAGAGAGATTGAATGTGCCAGGGCATCCAGCCACTGCAAACCAATTCCAGATGCATGTGCCATTTTGTGGTGCCACCTCATGCATCTGGCAACCTGGGTCTGTAGGCTTTGCAGGCAAGCACCTTACCTGCTAAGTCATCTCTCCAGGCCAGTATGTAGCCTCTTAACTAAAGATGAATATTGTCTTCATGTCCTTCAGTCATATACACTGTTCTTAGACATTCTGATCTGCTTTTCACAATTGTTTTCATGGTGTTTCAGTTGCCAAAGCTGTTTGATGGATGCTATTTCTATTTCGTGGGGAACTTCACACATCATCCCAAGGACAACCTCGTGAAGCTTGTTGCGGCAGCAGGAGGCAAGTTTCTCAGTCGAAGGCCCAAGCCAGACAGTGACGTGACTCAGACCATCAATACAGTTGCCTACCATGCCAGAGCTGATTCTGATCAGTATTTCTGCACGCAGTACATCATCTATGAGGATCTGTGTAATTCTCGTCCAGAAAGGGTTCGGCAGGGCAAAGTCTGGATGGCTCCTTCAAGCTGGCTCATCAGCTGTGCATTGTCCTTTGAGTTGCTTCCTCTTGACAGCTGAAGGTTAAACCAGGTGAACATTTCAAGTTGAACATGCACAGCTTATAAGAACCCAAACATTGCAGTAGTTTTGATTATCCAGATTTTATTTAGGAGTAGAATCATTCACTTTCTTTTTTGAATTGCAAGAAAGAAAAAAAAAATCCAGCCTAGGAATCCTTCTACAAGTGCTCTTGAGAATTTTTTCTCTTGGAGGCTGGGCCTGAAGCTTAGTGCTTACGTGCCCTGCAGAGCACGCTGGTCTCCATCCTCAGTTCTCTGAAAAGAACTGGCACATGCTTTGAATTCATCATGTCTCTTCCACTTACCATCTACGGAAGATTAATAAATGAGATGACATTAGAACTGTGGGTTAGATCTGCAAATGGTGTATCATTACTTTTTCGACCTTTTAACGTTCTTTGAATGTAAAAACGGTTGACGCTTGCCACCAGCAAAAACATGTGCCATGCTTTTGTAAATGGAATAACGCCAAGAGATCCATGTCGAGTGAAAAGACAGCATCTGCCTAAATGTATGACTATAGGTGTACATTTTTCCTGTTTACAGTTATCTTACATTATGTTTCAGGTTTTAAAAAAAATTTTCTTCACTCTTCCTTTGTTTGTATCCCTTTTTAAATCTGTGTACTTGTCAGGAAATCATGATTTGAACTATAACATGATTGGGTTTTAGTGGTAAAATTAGCGATAAGCTCATGCCACATATTTTGATAGTGCATATTTTCAATTTACCTTGTATGGTCATACTTATAGAGTACTTTCTAGGACACATTTTAGTGTCAGCATCTTTTAAAAGGTCTTGCCAGTTGGGGGAAAAAGAAAATACCAAGACATTAGATAAGAAGCAATCTCTGTGATAAGCCTTATTAGATACTGCTAAATTATTTTTCCATAATGTCTTAATTTTCCCCTCCCCTTCCTTTCCTCTTCCCCTTCTTTCTTCCTTCTTCACCCTTCTTTCTCTTCCTTCTCTTCCTCTTTTCTCTCCTTCTCTTTCCTTTCCTACCTTCATCCCTCCCCATTTTTTTGTGGTGTGGGGATTGAAATGAGGGTCTTGCACATGCTAGGTACTAGCTCTACCCCTAAGCTGTATCCTAAGCCTATTCTTAATTTCTTTTTTTCTTTTTAATTTTTTTAATTCTTGTGACTCTGGGAATTATATCTAGGGCCTTGTACTTGTGCACATCAGCTAAATGGTCTTCCACTGATCTATATCCACCATTTATTTTTTTTTAATTTTGAGAGAGTTTTGATAAATTTACCATTTGGCCTTGAACTCACTCAATTTTAATTACCTTATAAAGTTTTTAGATTGGTGTGTAGCAGTAGTTGAAGATTTCTTGATTGAAAACAGATTTTTCCCAGTTTTGTGTGTTTGTTTTTTAAATAAAAGGTCCTGATAGTACTTGCAGGGGAGTAGGTGAAAAGAGTCTTCTCACGGCTGAGAAGCCGACAGGCTGTCCGCCACGGAGCTTTTCCTGCCTGGCCTGAGGGCTCCCACTGTGACTCAGCAGCAAAGATGAGGTTAAGTTCAAGTGCTTTTTAATAAGAAAGTTCTCAAATAAATCCTTCCCAGAAATTTACTGTATTGGTAATGTTACAGGTTGAGAAAGGAGACAGTGTAAACCTGCCACTGTAGTCCCTCATGACAAACACAGGGATGGAATAGCCCCCATTTTCAAACACAAGTGGCTGTGAGTTAATCCTTTTAAGATCTGCTCATTTAAAAAGCTTGAGAGTCTGATGATTATTTTAAAATGCTGTTTTCATAAGTCTTTCTTTGACATAATACTTTTTGATGTCAACAGGCATACTATGTGAACAAAATATTTTTCTGGCCCTGGACTTCTAGGGAGTACTAGCTCTGAAGGTGTGCAGTTATTAGTGTGTCAGCCTCACGTGTCATCTGGTGGAGAGCAATGAGCACCATGGTTCTGGGCTTAATTGCCATTTCTGATTTATGTTCCTTTCAAGTCACTGTCTATTGTGTCACAGGTTATATTCCTAGTCAGTTTCATGGCAGTTCCTTGCTGGGAACTCCTGTTTGTGAAAACACTGTGGGAGCTCCTTTTCCTCTCTTCATTTTCCTGGTTTATTTCTTCTCTCTGCTAGAAAGTATTATTCTTTCTGAGTTTTCTAAATATTTATTTTGATAACATTGGTTTTTGTTAAGCTCTTGAAACTTGAGCTAGTGTTATCTTATATAAAGATGCTTGTAATTCTCATTTTTAATTTCCTGTTTGTTTACCATAAATCATTAAAGTCAGTTTTGTGTGCATATGTGTGTGTCTTGTGTAAGAGTGGGTTATTCTGCATACTGAAGTGAAATTCTAAATGACTTGTGAAGAAGCCTTTCAACTGTGCTTCTTTAATAAACTTAAAAAATATTTATTTCTTTATTCATTTATTTGAGAGTGACAATGGGCACACCAGGGCCTTCTACTGCTGCGCATGAACTCGACCCATGTGCCACTTTGCGCATCTGGCTTTATGTGGGTACTGGGAAATCGAACCTTAGCTCTTAGGTTTTGTAAGCATGTGCCTTCAACCTCTGAGCCATATCTCCAGTCCTCAGCCATGTTTCTGAACATGAACACACTAACTATTTTGGGTAACAATATTTTTTTTAAAGTATCCTAGAGATGTGATTAGACTTAAATTCTAAATAAAGAGCATGTTTTGGGAGTTCTGATATTTCATGTGGTGTAGGAAGCTTCAGGAACAGAAGGAGTCACATTGGAGGTCATTGGCTCCAGGGGTCTATTAGAAGATGTTTTGTTTAAAGATATAGACCTCATCATCATCATCATCACCACCACAAATAGTGGTTCTGTTCTCTAGCCACAGTCTATTAAAAGTAGGGAAATAATGTTTATTTTGTATAAGAATAAAAAGCTATTCTTTTCTTCTTGTTGTTTTGTTTTGTTTTTCGAGGTAGGGTCTCACTCTAGCCCAGGCTGACCTGGAATTCACTATGGAGTCTCAGGGTCTTGAACTCACAGCAGTCCTCCTACCTCTGCCTCCCAAGTGCTGGGATTAAAGACATGTGCCACCATGCCTGGAAAAGCTATTCTTTTTTAAGATGGATTGAACAAGTTATGAATTTGATGTATGAATTTATAGCAGTCCTTTTCAAAGGTAAGTATGCCAAACTGCCTACTCAGTGAAGACAGAGCTAGCTGTTCAGTTGAGAGCTAATTGTTCTTAGCCAACTAGTAACTTGTATGCCTGGCCAATTAAGCTACATACTGACTTAGGAATTAAAGGTTGATGAGGTGCCTAGAAATTTCTGTTTGAATTACACTGTGGGAGAATTGGCTAGTCACTGCATTCCTCTGATGGTGACCTGGCTTAAAGGATCTATCATAAATACTGATCTCATGCTAACGATCCCACTCGGGCTTTGAAGTCAGACAGACCAACTGCTGTTTCTTTTCTAGCTTTTCTACCAGTTGCAGAATGGGGGTATGCTACCATTTCATGTGACTATCAAATGTGCTCAGCACATAGCAGCTCGAAGCAGTACCCTCCAGCACCACAGCGAGTCAAGGGAGGGTTCAGAGTGGTCTCGAAAGGCTGCTTAGGAAAAAGTAGCTTTTGGTAGCATAGCTCATCCCAGTCTGGAGTAATATTAAAGTTACTGTGCCCTTTTGACTGCTGACTACTTGGCCTCATGTTAAGTGTTCACAAGAACCTCTTGTGTCTGGTTAATACCTTGTCTGACCTCTCTTCATCCCATTTGCACTGGTCAAGTCTCCTCATCTGTGTAGCCTCTCCCTGGTTAGCTTTCATTCCCAAGTGTTTGCGCTGTTGGTGTCCAGGCTGCTTCGTGAGGTACTTGGGCAAGGCCTGGCCCAACTTCTTTCCACATGCCACCACAATCAGCCGCCTCAGCGTGAGCCTTCAGTTTCCTTTTCTGTAGCTTCACGCTTCGTTCATGGTTCGAGAGACGGTTAACATTCCCATGGCAAGGTTATCACGAGCCAAGCCCTGTGTACTGCTGGCTGGAATAATTGACCTGGATATTCTGCATGGATGAGATACAAGGGCATTTTCTGAAGGTAACTGACGGACACAGCTTTGACTACTTCAGCCATTATGACCATATGGCATAATTACTGTAGAAACGGAAAAGTGTAACAACCCACAAATTGTCCCAAATCCAGGGATCGTAAACTGACAAACTTCTGTGTGGCTTTTAATAGCACTAAAAAGTTACTTTAAAAAATATGCTGACCACTCATAGGTTAGTGCTGTTCTGGCTTGGTCACAGAAATTTCTGGCAGATAACAGTGACTACTGGGGAGACTTAGAACTTGTCCGAGGGCTGAGAAGTGAGTTGCGTGAAACATCTCTATCAAACCCGCCAAGACTCGGGGACGCTATGGATAAGGTGGTGGACAGAATGCGGGAGCCAGAAGACGGGAGGGCCGTGCCCTGGAAGCAGTGCTTTTGTCACCTCCAGGAGACATTGTTGCCTACCCAGGTCCTGTATAACACTAAGCCCATAAATGTCATCATGGATGATGGAGGAGGGTTAAAAAAAAAAAGAAGAGGGACTAGTTGGAAAGAAGAGAGTAGTGGAAGGGGATTATAATCAAAATGTGTCCACATATGAAAATTGTCAAGAGAAAAGTTCTTAAAAATATGCTGACCACCAGTGGGAAGGGCACATATGCTCACCAAAATGCCAACCACTCTGCCATTTATTCTTGCAGTTGGGTCTGAGAAGTATTGAGTTAATTTACAGCTCGGGAATAACAATTATTAACACTTGTTTCTCTTTTAAGCATACACACTCACCCTGAGTATTACTGATAATTTGTTTCAAGCACAGTGATTCTCAGCTGGGGGTTAGTGTCCCCTAGTTGCAGGTGGAGAGGGTAACACGACCTCAAAAGCAAAGAGAGGGTAGGGGGAGAAAGCAAAAAGGGGAGAGAGAACAGGAGTTTGATTTGCACAAAGGTGATTTTTTTTGTGTGTGTTTGCTTTTTGTTGTTTTTTGTTTTTTTGTCTGCACTTCCTACAATTGCAAGCCAGTTATTACAGTCAGGTTCTCATTGCTGGTAGGAATCACCCAACCAACAGCAGCTTGTGGGATAAAAATAAATAAAAAAAAAAAATGCAGGGAGCGGCTACAGACGCCATTACAAGATGGCGCTGACTTCCTGCTGAGAGTCGTGACGAACAACTCCCTACTTGGTCATATCCTGGCGACAGTCTTGCTTGATGCTGCGCGTGCACATGATGTAATGCATCCTGGGCCTATCCCGTGGCCCTGGGTGGTGGGTGAGCAGGTGGCGGCCAATCCGTAGGTGTCTTGTAGTATTACACCCTATAAAAGCAGCTACACTCCTGTGCCCCGGCCCCTTCGCCATCAACTTTCCTGTTAACCAAGAGGCTCTCCAATAAAGTGTGATCGAGAAGGATCTTTGTTTGCTGGTCGTTCTTCTCCTGCTGGTCAGGGAGTTCGCCGCAAAAAAAGGTTTATTTTGGCTTACAGGCTTAAGGGGAAGCTCCACGATGGCAAGGGAAAATGATGGCATGAGCAGGGTAGTAGATATCACCCCCTGGCCAACATGAGGTGGACAATAGCAACAGGAGAGTGTGCCAAAAACTGGCAAGGGGAAACTGGCTATAACACGCATAAGCCCACCCCCAACAATACACGTCCTTCAGGAGGTATTAATTCCCAAATATCCATCAGATGGAAACCTAGCCTTCACAAAACCTAAGTTTATGGGGGACACCCAAATCAAATCACCACATTCCGTCCCTGCCCCCATAAACTGATAACCATACATGATATAAAATGCAGTGCATTCATTCAACTTTAAACATCCCCATAGTTTCTTATCAATCCCAACCAAACATTCCCATAGTCCAAGATCTTAAACAACCATACCAAAAAATTCCCTCCAAAACCCATAATGGCACGGAATACACGTTCACACTGCAAACGATGACATTGGGCATAGCAAAAGAGAAATATTCAGCCAATATGAGATTTAAACAAGGCAAACATCAGTCTCTAGCTTCAAGTCCAACAACTCTAGTCAGTGAAAAATCTCCAAGTCCAGTAACTCTAACAAGCAATGAGTCTCTGGAGTTCCAATTTTGCCCCTCCAGCTAGGCTACTCACAGTCCTGGAAAACCTCATCAGGGCGGCAGCTTTCCTTGACAGCCATCTCGTGGTCCCAGCAACTCCACTGGGTCTCCACTGCAACCCACGATTCATCTTCATGGCTCCATGGGGTCTTCATGCAGGCATCCAGCAAACCTGCTTCACACTGCCCCTGGCCATTTCCTAAACACAAGACCATGTTGCAAACTTAATAACCCTCTCCTGCATTTCTTATACTCCACAATACCAGGTAGGGTGCCAATTTGTTAATCCAAAGGGGGAATTAAGCAGACTTTGAAGAACAGGACATTTTTTTCAGCATTAGGGCCCTTCAAAAGAATCTACATTCTTCCTGTTGCCCCAGTGCAGGTCAGCTGGTCTAATCTCAAAGGTTGTAATCTCTCAATTGCAGCTTAACAGGCAGTAGTTTCATCCTAAACATTTCTTTCTGTGCCATATCGCTCTGCTCACACCAGTCTGTTTCTACGCACTACACAAGTTCTCAGGACACGGGCATAACAGTGAGCTTTCACACAAACTGCTCCTAGCCCAGTTCAAGCAAAGCTCTTTCTCATCCTCATGAGCCAACCCTCAAAGTCCATAGTTATTGCATTCAGGTCTTTCAACTCTGACCAGAATAGTCCATGAAGCTGTACTTACAGCACTGCAAGACATGTCTTAGGCCAACATTTCAAATCCTTCCACATTCCTCTTGAAAATCAGCTCTAAAAGGCCAAAACCGTACAGTCAGGTGTCTAGCAGCAATCTCACTCCTTGGTACCACTTTACTGTTGCAGTCAGGTTCACATGTTGGTAGAAATCACCCAACCAAGAGCAGCCTGTGAGGAAAAAAAGGTTCATTTTGGCTTACAGGCTCGAGGGGAAGCTCCACGATGGTAGGGGAAAACAATGGCATGAGCAGAAGGTGGACATCACCCCCTGGCCCACATAAGGTGGACAATAGGAACAGGAGAGCATGCCAAACACTGGCAAGGGGAAACTGGCTATAACACCCATAAGCCTGCCCCCAACAATACATTCCCTCCAGGAGGCATTAATTCCCAAATCTCCATCAGCTGGAAACCTAGCATTCAGAACACCTAAGTTTATGGGGGACACCTGAATCTAACCACCACACCAGTTTTAGTACCATTTCTGGAATTATCTATACCATGGTCCTACCATTTAGAAATTATATTTATCATTCAAGCACCTGTTACACTGCAAAATGTGTGTGCCTGTTTCTCTCAACGTAACCAAACATGTATGTATCTGATTTCCCCAGATACCCATCTCTGAGACAGATATGTGTGTCAAATATGGTGTGTGAAAGTATTACCATCATTCTGATGTCATTTCCTTTTTCTGTGCATGTTGAAACTCTAAACCCAGTGGTTAATTCAGGTGTTTTTTAAAAATTATTATTTCTAGCCTTGGAAGTAATTATTCACACATTTCATGTTCAATTTCTATGAGAAAGAATAAATTCTGGAAAGCAAAGTCTATAGAGATTTTCTATCGCCTTTTGAAGATAGGAGCAGAAGTATCAAGAGCAAGGTGTTGCCTTTTCCAGTTAAGTTCCCTCCTTAGTGCTATGTGAACAGTCATGTGCAGCTGCACACATGCTTTCTTTCATCGTTTCCTTGCTTGAAAGTGTAGACCTGCTTTTATATTCAAAAGGAAGCTGAATGAGAGTTGGCAGCCCTGATTCCCTGAGTAATCCTTACATTGATTCATTGGGTAGCTGACTGGATAAGCATGGCCAAAGTCCTGCATGGCTCCCCACACTCTAGCAGGAGGACCAGAGGACTGACTGCACACAGGTTGCACTTGCAAGACACACCCTATCCTCCAGAAGGAACACCTTGCAGACCTACCTGCTCATGTGACTCACTTGATAGAAGACCAACCAGTGCTCTGGACATAGATTTTCTTTTGAATGGTAATTTCAAAGATAAAGTACTTTAGAAGTGAATTCATATTCCCTGTCAGGGTGGGGAGATGTCCGTAATGCGGGACAGGTACTGAACACTTGGTGCTCCTTGGAGGCATGCTTTTAGTCTTTTGCAAAAGAGTAACATTTTAGCAATGTTAGATTAGAGGTCTTTTCTTTAATTATGAATTCAACTCAGAAACAGGAAATGCACTTCGATGAAACCATGAATTAAAAATGAGGGTTTTTTGCTATCCATGTTTAATTTGCTAAGTTAGCAAATTTAATCGGAAGATAATTTAAACAGTAGTTAAACCTATTCAGGTTTATTGAATGTAACTTAAAAGTGCATCATTTTAATATTCATTCTGGTTTCTATGAATTCAAATAGTTACTGGATGGAGGGTGTTTTGATGTCAGAAAGTTTTTTTTTAAGGAATGGTTGGCATTTGAAGTATTTATTTTGTAAAAATTATTTTGACCATATTATAAAAGCTCAAAAAATGTTAACAGATTTTGACAAAAAAAGAAAAAATATGTCTCCTGTGTCTCTTTTAACCTGTGCCCAGGAACAACTCTCTGGTACTGTTTTAATGGCTTGTTTTGGTATTTTACCACTCATGTAGCTCCCATATAGTAAATATATCAATACTACCTCATCTTGATCCATCCATTTTAGCTACGTATTGATTCTCTGCTGAGGTATGTGACAGTTTTGGCACTCAGATTCCTTCTCTCTCTCCATCTTCCCAACAAATCATTTAAACCTCTGTGGTGGTTTGATTCAGGTGTCCCCATAAACTTAGTTGTTCTGAATGCTAGGTTCCCAGCTGATGGATATTTGTGAATTAATGCCTCCTGGAGGGAGTGTATTGTTGGGGGTGGGCTTATGGATGTTATAGCCAGTTTCCCCACGCCAGTGTTTAGCACACCCTCCTGTTGCTGTGGTCCACCTTATATGGCCAGGAGGTATTGTTCATCCTCTGCTCATGACATCATTTTCCCCTGCCATTGTGGAGCTTCCCCTTGAGCCTGTAAGCCAAAATAAACCTCATTTTCTCAGAAGCTACTCTTGGTTGAGTGATTTCTACCAGCTATGTGAACTGGGCTGCAATAATAAAGTGATACCGAGGAGTGGGATTGCTGCTAGACACCTAACTGTGTGGCTTTGGCTGTGGTTTTGGAACTGATTTTCAAGAGGAATGTTGAAGGATTTGAAACCTTGGCCTAAGAGATGCCTTTCGTGCTGTAAATACAGCCTGATGGACTATTCTGGTCTGAGCTGCAAGACCTGAATACAATAAGAACTATGGACTGTGTGGTTTGGCTTAAGAGGGTGAGAAAGAGCTTTGCTTGGACTGGGCTAGCAGTTTGTATGAGAAGCTTGCTCTTATGCCCATGTCTTAAAAAGTTGTGCAGGGTTGCTTTGTGTAGAAACAGACTGGTGTGAGCAGAGCGATATGGCACAGAAAGAAAAATCTTTGGGTGAACTGCTGCCCGTTCAGTTGCAGTTGAGAGATTACAACCTTTGAGATTGGGCCAGCTGACCTGCACTGGGGCAACAGGAAGAAGGTAGACTCTTTTGAAGGGGCCTGAATGCTCAAGGAGTTCTGTTGTTCAAAGTCTGCTATAACCCCATGGATTAACAAATTGGCACACTACCTGGTATTGTGGAGTATAAGAAATGCTGGAAAGAGGGTCATTGAGTTTGCAACACGGGCTTGTGTTTTGGAGATGGCCATGGGCAGTGTGAAGCAGGTTTGCTGGATGCCTGGAGACCCCATGGGGCCATGAGGATGAACTGTGGATTGCAGTGGAGGCCCAGTGGAGATGCCAGGACCACAAGATGGCTGCCAAAGAAAGCTGCCGCCATGATGAATTTTTTCCAGGACTGTGAGTAGTTTATCTGGAGGGGTGGAATTCAAATGCCAGAGACTTGTTACTGGTTAGAATTATCAGACTTTTATCACTAACTAGAGTTGTTGGACTTGAAGCTAGAGAGTTTGATGTTTGCCCTGGTTGTTTTAAGTTTTGTATTGGTTGAATATTTCTTTGCTATGCCCAATACCATCTTTTGCAGTATGAATTTTTATTCTGTGCCATTATGGTTTTTTTGAGGTTATTTTTTGGTATTATGGCTCAGTTAAAAGATCTTGGGGGCTGGAGAGATGGCTTAGCAGTTAAGCACTTGCCTGTGAAGCCTAAGGCCCCCTTTTCAAGGCTCGGTTCCCCAGGTCCCACGTTAGCCAGGTGCACAAGGGGCGCACGTGTCTGGAGTTTGTTTGCAGTGGCTGGAAGCCCTGGTGCGCCCATTCTCTCTCTCTCCCTCTATCTGTTTTTCTCCCTGTGTCTGTCGCTCTCAAATAAATAAATAAATAATGAACAAAAAATATTTAAAAAAAAAAAGGTCTTGGACTACAGGGATGTATGGACATCATTGGAATTGATTAAAACAATGGGAACTTTTAAAGTTAGATGAATACATTGCATTTTACATCATGTATGGTTATCAGTTTATGGGTGCCAGGGGAAGGATGTGGTGGTTTGATTCAGGTGTCCCCCATAAACTTAGGTGTTCTGAAGGCTAGGTTCTCAGCTGATGGATATTTGGGAATTAATGCCTCCTGGAGGGAATGTATTGTTGGGAGCGGGCTTATGGGTATTATAGCCAGTTTCCCCATGCCAGTGTTTTGCACACCCTCCTGTTGCTATGGTCCACCTTATGTGGGCCAGGGGGTGATGTCCACCCTCTGCTCATGCCATCATTTTCCCCTGCCATCATGGCACTTCCCCTTGAGCCTGTAAGCCAAAATAAACTTCTTTTTCCCACAAGCTACTCTCAGTTGGGTGATTTCTACCAGCAATGCAAACATGACTGCAACTTCTTTCCAGGGTTTTCACCAAAATGACTATGGAAATTAATCATTGGTCTTCAAAGTTATTCGCAATGAATAAATATCATTTAGGAGCCAGTGGTAAGACTTTGTGTTTCTCTTGAATTTTTATTTAAAAAGTCTGCTAATGGGCTCGGGAGATGCATGAGTGTGTAAAATGCTTGCTGCACAAGTGTGAAGAACTGAGCTCAGAGCCCAGTGCCCTTGTAAAACACCAGCAGAAGTAATGTGTCCTATAATCCCAGCACTGGGAAGGCAGAAACAGGACGATCCTGGAAGCCTCTCTGAATAGCCAGTCCAGCCTCATTGGCAAGTTTCAGGCCAGTGAGAGACCCTGTCTCAAAAAGTAAGGTGGTGGGGCTGGAGAGATGGCATAGCAATTAAGGCATTTGCCTGTAAAGCCAAAGGACCTCAGTTCGATTCTCCATGACCCACGTAAGCCAGATGCACAATGGGGTACATGCGTCTAGAGCTCATGTGCAGTGGCTGGAGGCCTTGGAGCGCTCATTCTCTCTCTCCCTATCTCTGTCTCTCTCTCTCTTTCTCTGAAATAAATAAAAGTCAAGTTTTAAAAAATTGAAAAAAAATTTAAAAAAATAAGGTGGAGAGTAATTGTATAAAACACATGTTGTCAACCTTTGACTTTCACAAACACCACTTTCGCACATGCACCCACACACATAGGAACATGTATACATACATACCCCATACACGTGAAAAAAGGAATATAGTTAAAAAATTGGACCTATATCTAAATCTTCCATAACTTCTTTGACATCTGTATAAATTCTCAGTAGAATTTTTCACCCCAATAACCCTATGAAGGTAATGCAGTACTACGAAGCCCTTGGATGGTGCACAAGATCTACAAGCCCTCACCCTAGAACTCCCGTTTCCCAGATCCTGGGAGTCCTACCTTATTTGATCTTTATTAGATGCCCTGTTATCTGCTTCACAGCTGTTTTGTTGGTGGTTATCCTCCAGCAGCTTCATCAGAGAGAATATAACCAGTATGCTTAGTATGGAAAAACAATTGTCATGGTGCTACTCCACATCATTGTGGGGCTTCAAGAAATTCCAGAGGGGAACTGCCTCCCATAGAGAGGAGTCTGTGGGGTCAGTTAGCTTCTTCTTTCCTATGTCCCTCTTGTGGCTCTTCCATAGGCTCATGTGTTTGTTTGAATTTCCAGTTGGCCGTGCTGTTCAGGAAGGTTGTGCAACCCTTAGGGTGTACGGCACTGCAGGAGGACATGTGTCACGAGGGCTGGCCTTCACCCATGAAGGCCTGTTCTTTCTCTCTACTTCCTCCCCACTAATATAACACATGATACTGGTTTCCTGCTCCTTTTCTGCTTTCCCCACCACGACAGACAGACAGACAAATGGATTTCCCCCTTGGAACTGGAAGCCAAAACTAAACCCTTCCCCAGCTGGCTTCCAGTATTCCGCCCCAGCAAGGATGAATTTACTTACACACCTCTCCTGGCAGTTGGGTTTGAACTGACTCTCATGCAAGTTGTTTTTATCCATTGTATAATTGGTTTGAAGGTCACACCAGGCTTCTCATTGAGTTATTTTAATGGCATTTTCAGAGAATTGAGCAATGCCTTCCATGCTCCTTCTTTTGAACACCTAAGATTGCTTAACCTCTGTACATACTGAACAGTGCTTCACATTACTTCTACCATTGGGGAATAATTGGCAGAGTCTTGTTCCAAATGGTGTAATCTGTACTTTTGAAGGTAAGTTGTGTGTCAAAATAAGGCAAGATTGCCTTCTATCAACTTGCTAGAAGATATTTTCTCTTCCAAATACTATATGGGTCTTAAATGACAGTTGCAAATACGTGAGTCATCACCTGTCCAGGATAGGCCAGTGTCTATGGGAAATATTTTCTATACAAAATGTCAGTGCCTCAATAATCTTGTTAGCAGCAGGCTTTGCTATCTATGTTTTCTGGCCAGTTACTTGCCTTTAAGTAACTAGTGTGTGGAGGGATTTTTGTTGTTGTTGTTTTTATTTTTATTTTGTGTTTTCAAGGTAGGGTCTTACTGTAGCTCAGGCTGACCTGGAATTCACTGTGTATTCTCAAGGTGGCCTTGAACTCATGGAGATCCTCCTACCTCTGCCTCGTGAGTGCTAGGATGTTCCACCATGCCTGGCATGTGTAGAGTTTTATAAATCTTGTAAGCAAAGGTAGTTTTCACAAAACATCTGTGAAATGCCTTCTAGATCTAGGGAAGGCAATGAGAAAGACAAGGACAGAAAATGACCGTTAATGACACAAATAGATAAAACTATCAGCTATTTGTGGCCAAGTGGAAATTTCAGGGGATGGACTATCAAGTGAAAGCCAACAAATCTCCTACAAAGAGAAAGAACACAGTAGAGTGTGCATAATTGCTTTATGTCTTCTGACACAATTACAATTTCTCAGGAATTGTCAGGTAAGCTATTCCTCTTCACTGGAAAATAAGCTTGTGGTTTTGTGGTTTTCATCTGTAAGAAAATATAGCTATTCAAATCTCATTCTATCTGTACATTGTGGGAGTTAGGAGCAATAAACCACTTAGTCTGTTTTGGGTATTAAATAATCTGCCAGAAAAACATACATATTTAGGTGGTTACTTCTCTGTAATTACTAATATTATACAATACTTTCCCAAGGAAATTAATCCATTAAGCAGAAGAGAATTTGAGAGTTGGATCCAAAGGAGATGAATCCATCGAGTAGAACAGAGGAATTTAAAAGTTGAACATGTCCTTGACGGGATCATCCTTGCTAAAGCTGTCAGCCCGTGCTTAGTGTCAGGAAATGGTGAATTAAAACCTTGATCCTGAGCCATTTACTTCACTTGTTTTGAATCTTTTCCAGAAATTTGTTCCTTTATAAATCATTTCTCCTTGTAAGTGAGCATCAAGATCACTAAAACAGAAAAGCACAGTGTCAGTCGCCATCTTGTTAAAATGGTGTGTCCCTGTGTAAGCGACCCTCTTCCAAGAAAAACAAGTGTCAGAAGCAGCTGCAACCACATAGAAAGGAGGGACTGTCTAGACTGCAGCCTCTGATGTTCCCCCACAGGAGGAGAGGGCGGGGAGAGGTAGGGAGTCAGACCCTCACCCACAATCTCAGGTAAACCCTAGGCCAGCTGCATGCGATGATGCACAAGGCCTTGCGACTGCATGGGGGAGATGAGTATATTATAGGGAAGACGATCACAGGGACTGGATACCATGGATCTAGCCGTGGGAGATTGTTATCTATGTTGGGATGAAACCTTTTAATGTAGCTGCTTTGGGGTCTCCACATTCCTGTAAATAAACCCTTGCCATTGCTCTGTCAGAAAGCCCAGTAAATCCATTGGTTTGGCCAGGTGAACTGGTGAAATGGGCCTTAAGTTTGTCTGGGGTACCCTGCCTGGAGATCAATACCACCATATCCAGAAAAGAGTTTATGAAATACAAGTACAAGCTAAACGTTTACAAAATTGATAATCACATTTCTTTTCCTCTTGATTATTAAATTTCTCTCTTTCCACAGTCTTGGACTTAGGTGTTTTCTTCTTGTCAAGTCAGTCACTATGTATTTTAAGTTGGATCTTTCTCAGTGGTTCTCTATCCTCATCTTATATAGTGAACATAAGAGCATTTGCACTGTCTCTGACTCGCTGTTTTTCATTTCTACTACATTTCTATTCACTCAGATTCCCCCACCCATTTGCTTTTCTACGTGTGTGTGTGTGTGTGTGTGTGTGTGTGTGTGTGTGCGCATGTGTGTATGCATGCTCATTATGGGCTCATGTGTGTGTTCACGTGTGTGCACATGCATGCATAGGCCAGAGGTCTATTGTCAGGTGTCTTCCTCAGTTTGCACCTTATTTTAAAAAAATATTTTATATATTTATTTATTTGAGAGGGGGGAGAGAGAAAAAGAGGCAGATAAAGAAAGAATAGACATGCCAGGGCCTCTAGCCACTGCAAACAAACTCCGGACACATGTGCCACCTTATGCATCTGACCTTGAGTGGTTACTAGGTAATCCAACCTTGATCCTTTGGCTTTACAGTCAAGTGCCTTAACCACCAAGCCATCTCTCCAGCCCTCCACTTTATTTTTTGAGACAGTCTCTCACTGAATCTGGAGCTCACCAATTCAACTTTACTAGCTGGCTAAAAACAGTACAGGATCCCTTATATCTGTACCTACCCGCTTCTGAGGTTACAGACACACGCCCCTATACCTGGATTTAATGTGGGTGCTGGGGATCCAAATTCAGTTCCTCATGCTTTTTTGGCAAGCACTTTACCAACTCATCCATCCTTCCAGCCCTGCTTTGCTATTTCTAACCCTTGATGATTTTTTTTTCCCAGTGGAATTCAGACTTTAAATCTCTTGAGTTTATATGCTTTTTAGTTATTTTCTTATTTTTCCATGCCAGAGTAAAAAATTCTTTTACTGGATTCTTGGAATTGCCTGCTTGTATAACCCCCTCAGAAGTACACTGTTTCAGTGGGCGGAGCTCTCCTTTATAGTTTACCTTTCAGTTGTTAGTTTCCTTTTTCTTTCCACTCTCTTCATCCCCTGCAAATATGGCTCCAACATTCCCTTAGTGTTGCTATCAAAATTTCCTGATGGAAAATAGATCAAATAGAAGATATAAACCACAAAGAATACTGTCCAGATTCACCACTTATAAGAAATGTCATAATGATGGAAAATGGACTAGACAGAGAAGACATTCATGATTGTCCCCTTAACTTCTTTAAAATGTGAAATAATCTGATTCCAACATGCCAGATCTTAGGTAGGTGTGGAGGCCTGCAACTTTACTTTCATAACTCGAGAGGTGTAAATAGGAAGACAGAGTCAGAGCTAGCCTGTACTATATAGAAAGATCCAGTCTGAAAAATAAAATGAAATAAACAGAGCCAGGTGTGGTGGTACACGCCTTTAATCCCAGCACTCAGGAGGCAGAGGTAGGAGGAACACTGTGAATTTGAGGTCACCCTGAGACTCCATAATCAATTCCAGGTCAGCCTGGGCTAGAGTGAGACCCTACCTTGAAAAACCAAAAATAAATAAATAAACTAAATAGAAAAATATATGGATTGTATTCTAATAAGGAATGATGTTCACTGGACTCTTCTGTGGTGCTGAGACCTTGTTATAATAAGTGCACTTGGTACCATTGAGTTACACTCCCAGCAGTCAGGGACCTGTGTGTGTGTGTCCGCTGGCCTCAGGTCTGGTAGACTTTTTAAAAAACTTATTATCATTTTTTAAGATAATCCATTCCAGAGATGTTCCCTGCTTATTAGGTTATGATTATACTAGTAACAATATTCAGGAAAGAGAAGAGTATTTGTTTCATCTAATAAAAAAGGACTATTCAAAAGTTTGAAGGATAATTTAAATTATGGGCTGCCTGTGGATTTTACCACAGCCCAGAACTATGCCTTGAAGGTTGCAGGTGAGCATTGTCATTGCCCTTGGATGAGGCTAGCGCACACATGTGTCCTGCAGTTCAGAGTGGACTGCCTTTCCCCTGTGGTGGTGAGGGAGTGCTGGCTTCGGCTGCTGGGTTTCTGCCATTATAAAGATAAGAGCTTATGCAATCGTCCGGAGCCCCTGATATTTACGTAGATGTACTCTCTATGGCATGAAGAACTCAGCTTTACCTAATTTCAAGTCATTGCTAGGCATGATTGGACCAGGACAATGTTTCTCAATTTCTTGGAGGTTTGCTACATATTTCTGCCACATAAAAGTCAAGAATATATTAAATCAAATTTCTGTCTCCTGATAATGAGGTCTGTGACTGCCACTCATCCCAGAACACATTCCCACACCCACGACAAGAGATGTCAAGTATTTCTGTCTATCAAAATAAATTTGAGTATTTTTGAAATTTGGCTCAAATCGAACATTTTGCCCCACGTTAATGTTTGTTTTATGTTAATGGCATGGCATTAAAAACATTGTTTTGTTATTGTTCCTTTTGCTTTGTGTGTCACTGCCAGTGATGGTGACTTGGAAATCAGGGTTTAGTCAGTGATATTTTTGATTCATGATGCAGAATATAATTCATTTTACTCTTCTGTAGAATATTAGTTCTGTAGAGGAGGGGCCTGTAAAATATTTATTTTTCTGAGTAAATGAAGCAGACATGAATCAGAAGATGCACTAGATGGAAATATATGTTCTTCTAAAACAGTTTTTGCAAAGGTTCTTTTTAACAATCACCATACTTTATGTCCCTGTCCTTTCCAATATTCTGAATGTTTTATACAACATAAAATGATTTACACTTCCCCTTTAAAGATAGCAGTTGTAGGTTCTACTCTCAATTCCTCACATTAAAAGTATATTGTGTGGTCTGAAGCAGAGTGATGTAGCAGTCAGTTAGGCCCAGTGTCTGAAGTTCTGTGTTGAGGCCCTGTTGCAGTTGGGCAGACCTCTGGAGAATCTTGTTTGCTTGATTTATATTTCAAAAATCATAGTCTTTACCATCCTGTAGGGTTGCTTTGGACAAGCAAATTAATGTGCATGTAAACTGTTAGGTCTTCCATAGATGGGCAGAATTATAATTTCAGAGGCTTTTGACAATATACTAGGATTATAACTTCAGGACCTAGTCCGCTTATGTTGATAGAGGCACACGCACAAGGGAGACAAAGTTATTGGCTGTTAAGAGAAATGGGAAGAGTTTTTGACATCACATAGGCCTGGAGTCTGGTAACTTGGACATCACATAGGTTTAACATCTGTACCTTGGAAATCACATAAGTCTGATGTCTGTACCTTAGAAATCACATAGGTCTGACTTCTTGTATCTTGGACATCACATAGGTCTGAGATCTGGTTCCTTGGATATTACATAAGTCTAATGTCTGTACCTTGGACGTCACATAGGTCTGACATCTGTACCTTGGACATCACATAGGTCTGAGATCTGGTAACTTGGACATCACATAGATCTAATGTTTGTACCTTGAACATCACATAGGTCTGTCGCCTGTACCTTGGACATCACATAGATTTTTGGTCTGTACCTTGAACATTACATAGGTCTGACATCTGTACCTTGGACATCACATAGATCTGAGGTTTGATCCTTGGAGGTAGGAAGTACTTCCAGAAGCTCACTACATAAGGAGACAAACTTGCAATAACTTATTGTAATTATTGTTGGGGTATTTACAACCTGTCTATATTTGAAGTGTGTCATAGACAACATGCAGCTGAAGATAAATAAAAATATCTTTAGGGCTAGGGAGATTGCTTCGTGGTTAAGGTATTTTCCTGCAAAGGAACTAGGTTCAATTCCCCAGGACCCATGTAAAGCAAGATGCACAAGGTGGCACATAAGTCTGGAGTTCATTTGCAGTTGCTAGAGACCCTTTCATGCCTATTCTCTCTCTAGCTGCCTCTCTCTCTCTCTCTCTCTCTCTCTCTCTCTGTCTCTCCTCTCTCTGAAATAAATAAATAATAATAAATTTAAAAATATGTATCTTTAAATGCCTCAAGCTCTATTGAAACCATAGAGTACTTCTTTGTATGCAAAATATTATACAAGTTGAATAATTCTGTAGGTTGTTCATTTTTCTTCTTTCATATGATTTCAGCATAGAAAGTTCTTGAGAGATCTTATTTATATTCTCAAATGAGGGGATATTCTTAGTGAAAACTATTTCTAAGCCTTAAAATTTCTTGTACTGGAGCTTAGGGGATGGCTCTGTGAGCAGAAGTCCTTGATCTGTCAGCATAAGGACCTGAGTTCAATCCCTACCATCCATGTAATAAGCTAGGCATGGCTGCACATGCCTATAATCTGAGCACTTTGGGTATGGGAGAGGTAGGGTTTTCTTTGAGGCTTGCTGGTCAGCCAGTCTAACCAGAACATGACAAGCTCTAGGTTCAGTGAGAGACTCTGTTTCTAGAGAAGTAAAACAGCTGAGCAATAGAGGAGAACACCCAGCACCTTCTCCTGGTTTTCCTCCATACTCATGTGCATGAGACACCATCTGCAAACACACACACACACACTGAAATTTTTCTTTTGTCATCACAAAATACTGAGAAGATCTTGGGCCATTTTTCCTAATCACACACTCTAGTGGTGCAGAAGAATCATATAGATATTTTAATTTCTGCATTATGTTTTAGTTATGCATAGATTCCAGATCACCTTTGCAAATTAGAATGAAGGATTTCAAATGGCACAGACTATTAAATTCAAAAGTAAATGTGTGAGAAGGACATTAAAAATGCCTGCAGTATGAGGCTTTTCTCTTTTTAATGTGTTAAAAAATATTTGAAATCCAAATTTGGCTCTGAACTTATAAACTTGCAAAACTCTACATTACCGTACAGGAAATATGTTTAGAAAAGTAGTCAGAAATCAAAGGTCAATTCAATATGACTAACAAAATGAGAGATTAACAAAAGTGGTTTTCTTTTTGTTCCTTTTTATTGAAGGAAAACATTCTATCTGTAAATGTCATTCTCCTTAAAATGCTCAAAATAATTTCCAAAAGAATAAATCTTTTATTGAGATTTTTATACTGTTTATCCAAAAGTCTTCATTCTTCATACTTCACTTACTTCTGACATTATAAATGTATATGTCTTGAAAAGCATCATTTCTTTAATAAATATTTATGTAATGACTGGCTATCCTACTAGTCAAAACAGCCTTGATTCAAAATGTGAAATTGCCTTTTCCAATGTTTAACAAGTTTTTTTAAAAAAATAACTGGCTGGGGAGATGGCTTAGTGGTTAAGGCACTTGCCTGTGAAGACTGAGGACTCAGGTTCCTCACCAGGACCCACATAAGCCAGATAAACGAGGTGGTGCATGTATCTGGAGTTCTTTTGCAGTGACTGGAGGCCCTGGCACATCCACTTTCTGTGTGTGTGTGTTTGCTTCTCTCTTTCTCTCAAAGAATAAATAGATAAAAAAAAAAATTAAGGCTGTGGAGATGACTCATTGATTAAAGGCACTTACTTGCAAAGTGTGTCTGCCCAGGTTGAATTCCTCAGCCACCCACATAATGCTAGATGGTCATTTGTTTGCAACAGCAAGAGACCCTGGCACATATACAAACACATGTCTCTGTGTCTCACATACACATACGTGTGCATGCATACACAAACACAATACACATAAATAAACAAACTTATTTAAAAATTACAACAAACATTTTAAGTCAAAGAAAAGAATTGTATGTTATCATAGCTGTAACATGGCAGTGTCTGAATCACATGTCAGTGTATAAGAAAGTGAAATGTCTTCAATGTACCTTCTTTCCTGAATCTGTAGCTTGACGGGCCCAGCTGGCTGGTGCTCCAAGCGTTGCATGCTGGGCCGCAGATGTCTGGAAGCTCTGCTGTGTCATCCACTGTAGCTCACTAACATGACCAGTAGTTGGTATCTGCTGTCAACCTCCTTGTGTCTTCATTTCTCTGCACGTGGCCTCTCAATTTGCCATAGACTGAAAAATATGGCAGCTGGGCCCCAAAAGGAAGCATTTCAAGCAGAGAAGGGAGATGCTGCAATTGCCTTCAGTTTGAGAGCACTGGCTGTGCTGCAGGCTCACACAAGTTGCTGGGAAGGGAAGTAGGGTTCCACCTCCACAGAAGGCAGAACCACAAACACAACTGTCACCCAACCAATGGTAGGGCGGAATTCCCCGTGTTTGCTGAGTCTTCTCATGGCATCCTGTAAAACTGTGTCATACTTTACTATTACATATATCATGTAATTTTTTTTCTATCACCCCTCCCCTTACATACTGACTTTAAACAGAGTTGACTGTGTATATAGAACAGGATGATTTTGGTCTTCCATATATCTTTGGAATAATGTATACATGTAAAATAGCTGTAGGACCATTGCCAGACACATATTGAAACAGAAGGAAAACACAAGGTTACTCTTTGTTCTAATATACATTATGTGGAAACTTGTATGGATGCATCATATGTTAGTAATATCAATTCCCTCCTCCCTGCCCCCAGCTGGTCACAGATGTCTGAGATCCGTCTGCAATAGTTGTTTTTTCTCATTGTTTAACTTGGTGAACAAATGTTGATATTTGTACATTTAGGCTTTATAGCAGAGATTTCTGACTGCTGCCTCTGATCTGTTCCCATCCCTCCTTACTGTGGATCCATAAGTTTTTAGCCTGACAAGCAGACTGCACTTCCAAATGTCCTTTGTAATTAGAGGTGTGACCAAGTGGCGGCAACGAGTCATAAAGAGCATAGGTGAATTCTTTCCTAGTCCCCTCATGCTCCTGTTTAAAGTAGAGAGAATTATTAGGCAATAATATGTCCAGATACAAAATGGGAGTCTGAAAACAGGCTGTTTCTCATGACATTGGACTACCTATG
This sequence comes from Jaculus jaculus, assembly GCF_020740685.1. NCBI lineage: Eukaryota > Metazoa > Chordata > Mammalia > Rodentia > Dipodidae > Jaculus > Jaculus jaculus. The sequence continues at coordinate 25,891,967 of NC_059105.1, forward strand.
CCAGCCTTTTAGTCCAGTACAGGGATTTCTTTTTTATGAGACAGATAAACATCTATCTTGACAAACTACTATTAACTTGGGAATTTTTTAAAATTATGATCCAAATATAATTCAAATTGACCCACTTGATGAGCAAATCCTCCACCCTGGATTTATGCCTTAAAGAAATTGCTAAAGGAACCAAGATTGTCTAAAAGGAAAAAAAAAAATCACTACACAAAAATAAATACCTTTTTTACTGTGCCTTTAAGGAAAAGCCACCAGCAGTCAGTGTTAGATACTTAGGCTACAAACTTCAGCTCAACATAAGAGCAATTTGACAGAACATACAAAGGAATAAACAATGGACACCTGAGACCATTAATGACCATGAACTGAGTCATTATCCAAGAACCAGCTAGTAGGAAGACAGGCATTGTGTAGCAGGAAAGAGTACTGGGTGGAAGTTACAAATCTTATGTGTAAGTCATTGCCACTTACATATTACTGCTTGCACATTAATGTCCTTGTTAATAAATTAAGGGGTTACATATCAGTTTGCTAGACCCTTCCTAACAAAGTAGCATGCAATAGCTTATACAAAAAGAACCTTACCTCCTTACTGTTTCAGGGTAGAAGTTTGGGATCAAGGGCTTGCCATTATGTGCTCTTCCAATAGTCAGGCTCCTTCCGATTTCTTCCAAAGAACAAGTCTACATTTTCTCTCATAAGTGAATCTGGATTTTTACAAAAGACTTCAGTGGCTAGAGAGATTTTCTCAGTGGTTAAAGCTGCTTTCTTGCAAAGATTGATGGCCCAGGTTCAATTGCCCACGTAAAGCTGGGTCCACAAAGTGGTGCATACATCTGGAGTTCGTTTAAAGTGGCAGGAAGCCCTGACACACCATTCTCATTCTCTTTGTCGCCCCTTTCTCTATGTTTCTCTCTCAAATAAATAAATAATTAAAAATAAATAAAAGAATATTGAAGTCAAAGGGTGACCAGTTGAGAAGAAGGTACGGCAGTAAGAAAGACAAGAAGAGAACATTGGGAGTGCAAATATGGTTGAAGTATATTGCAGTATTATGAAAATTCCACAGTGAAGCTCATTATATTTACAACTAATAAAAAATTTCAATTTAAAAAAATTATAAAAAGAACAGGAGTCTGAGTAAGACCTACACTAATAATTTCACTTTAGCTTACCCCCCATCAATATATTTTTACTAAGTTTTTGACTTGGCATATTAAATAATGGATTTTAATATGATGTTTTCAAACATATATGTCATTGTACTGTGCTCATATTTGTTCCACCACTACTCTGTCTTTTTCTCCCCCCGTCCTGCTTATCCCTTCCTCCCCACAGTCCTTTATATAATGTGTTCATGTCTCTCTCTCTATATATATACATATATATAAAACTATATATATATACATATATATAAAACTATATATAAATATATATATAACTATATATATATAAAACTATAAATATATATAACTATATATATACATATATATAAAACTTATACAGATACATATACATACATTTTCTCTTTAAAGGTGCTAGCTCCTGTAAAAGTCACAATCTGAGGTACTAGAATCATGATTTGAATATATGAAATGATTCAGGGAAAAACCCAATTCAGTTTTTCAATTAAAAACAGCTTTAAAATGATTTCTATATTATATGACAACTGAAATGGATATTTAATTTCATTCCTAGTTCAAATGATTTAAAGGAGAGAAAAATGTGTAGCTATGTCTGAAATTAGGGAAATGTGCACATGTTGCAGTGAAGGATGGTGCTGAGATGCTTCTTGATAAGATGCTTCTTCGCAGCTAGCAGGCATCTCATCATTTGGCAGTGATCTTGGAGAATAATCATGTCAAGCAAATCTACATAAGCCAGAGCTGAATTTCAGGCTGAGTTTTGGGAGAGATGAAAGATTGCCACATGGAAGGTCATGGTCACTGCACCATAGCTAAGGCTCAGGGTCACAGAGGAGCTTCAGTTGTGTATATGTCCATTTCCCTTTTCTGTTAGCTCCTATATGATAGTAAAGGATTAAAGGCTGAGCACTAGTGGGGAGGTTTTAACAGATAACCTATTTCAGTACATTTTCAGTATATTTCAGCGGCTGGAGGCCCTGGTGCACCCATTCTCTCTCTTTCTCTATTGCTTCTTTCTCCCTCTCTCCCACCTCTCTCAGATAAATAAAATTACATAATATATATATATATATGTATATATATATATATATATATATATATATATATATATATGTATTTTTTTTGTTTGTTTTGGCTTTTCGAGGTAGGGTCTTACTCCAGCCCAGGCTGACCTGGAATTCACTATGGAGTCTCAGGGTGGCCTTGAACTCATGGCAATCCTCCTACCTCTGCCTCCCCAGTGCTGGGATTAAAGGTGTGCACCACAACGCCTGGCTCATAAAATAATTTTTTAAAAAAGAAAAATATTGATTAAAAATAAAATAAAAAAGATTAACTCCAGATGAGACACTTTCCTGTCTTCAGAGACATAAAGGTTATTTCATGTGTAAAATGAGAATGGAAAAGTATAGCACATAAAAATAAGAGATCCTAAAAATTAATATATTTTTTTAGAAATAAACTTTTCAATAGAAAAGTTGGAAACAAGGAAATTTCTCAGAAGATAGGCCAAAAGACAAAGGTATGAAAAAAATAAATAAAGAATAAACCTAGTCATTCAAATATTTATGATCACAATATTGAGAAAAACAACAAAGATATAGAGAATGTGGAGGAACGTGATACAATGTGCAAAAATCTATGTCTGTATAATGTGGAACTCAGATTCTTTTTATGAGATCAAGGTCAGACCTCGTCACTGTAGTTTTACAAGCATCTCACATGATTCAGCTTCCAGAGCAGCTGCAAAAGAAAGCTGTTGCTGCTTGGAGGGTTGCAAAAAAGTGTGGTGAAGAGAAGAAAACAGAACCAGAGGAACTGACTATGCATCCCAAAGGACTTATTTTCCAACCCTCTATCCTACACAGTCTAATTTAAGTTGTTTTCACAGGCTAACAAAAAAGGTGCTATTTTACCTCCAGGCTGAACAGAACACAGACAGAGTCATGTAGAATGAACATTGTTTTTTTTTTTTGTTTTTTTTCTGACAGAGCTCTCCCTGCCAAAGGCCATGACTTGAGGAGTGAATGTTGAAGATTCAGAGTTCCAAGAAAAAGGTTTCCAGGAAAATCAAAGGTTGTGAGGAGGTTGAGCAGTAGAAAGAGGGAGCAAGGGGATGCTCCTGAAATTGCATGTGAATGTACCCAGTGAATGAAACCAAAACCTTTTGAAGTATGATCAATGGCAAAGGAAACAGATCCTGTCAGGTTTACCCAACTCTTCCCAAAACCCAAATTCTAGTTTTTCACACGACCACATTCCTGGGAAATAGAATCACATTTTCAGGTTTTCTTCAAGATTAGGTATGAATGTGGTACAGAAAACATGGTTATATTGATGGAAGCTAATGGCTTAGCATGTGGAGATTCTTTTTAAAATATATGTTAGAAATTTTTATACCAGGCACACCAATATCAAAACTAGATAGATAGATAGATAGATAGATAGATAGATAGATAGATAGATTAATAGTAGCTGAATTGAGAAATATATTAGCAATGCAAATAACAGTTAATGCTGTCACACCCTTTGGGCTGGGCACACTCAAGTATTTCAATGCCGATTTAAGTTTATAATACCCTAGCCATGACAATTTTAGAATAGTTAAGCAACTTCCCCAAGTTTTTATAGTTGGAATCAGTGGTAAAGAAAGAATTTGAATGCATGGTTTCAGAATTCATCTTTCTCTTAATCACTAAACTCATAAGCTTCACATTGATAATAGAAATGAAGAACAGAAAAATATGGTAATAAGATGGTGGGGAACTCTACAGCACTAACAACGAGAATGAAAACTGAAAAATAACAAGGTCAAATGTGCTCAGTGTGCTGGGAGACAACATGAAAAACTGATAGCCTTTTTTTTTTTTCACAGTATTGCTGATTCCATTAAAGGAACTCCAAAATTTAGTAGCATGGAAATGTACATAATGTCACAAAAAGACTGAATAAAAAGAGAAAACATCAATACTTGAAGATGCTGAGGCACATTCCAAGGGAAGCATCTGGTGGGAATATTTAGGTTATAATTAATAGAAAAATAAACAGCATGAACTTGAAGAAAGCAGAGAAAGATCAGGTAACCAGTCATGCTGGGTTATTCCTGAATCTTATTATAAAACTCCTCAAATGTAATCAGGTTAGCTATTTTCTGTGCTTCTTAGGAACCAGATTCAGTGGAAAGAGAATGGGCTCTGACATTACACAGAACCAAGGTCAAATCTAGGTATGTCATTTGTCTGTGAGACTTAATATAAAATAACTCAATTATCCTGAGATTCACATGGAAAATGAGGGAAAAACTTATCTTAGCACAGAGTATTGTAATAATAAATTAAAATTACATAGAAAACCAAAATCCATTGCTGAATCCCTTGTCATACTGAACATAAATGTTATGAATAGTTGACATTTTTTGCTGAGTACTTCCCCCTCACTCTGGAAAAGAAGAATTGATTATTTTTTACCCACTGCTCAACAATCAGGAAGATTCATCAAATTAAGAACAACAAAGCAGAATATCAATGATAGCAAAACATATTGAAGCTGAGGATGGTGGCACATGCACTTAATCCCAGCATTTGTGATGCAGAAGTAGGAGGATTGCCATGAGTTCAAGGCTATCCCCAGACTACATGGTGAATTCCAGGTCAGGCTGGGCTAAAGTGAGGAGGCCCTACCTCAAAAAAAAAACAAAACAAAACTAAACTAAACATAACAAAAAACATATTGAAATCCTTGAAAGGTCTATTTATACAGACTTGGAATAAACAGTAATAGAAGAACTTTGGTGGGCTACAGAGATTACTCAGTGGTTGAAGGTTTTTGCTTTCTAAGCCTGATATCTTGGGCTCAGTTCTCCAATACTCATAAAAGCCAGATGGACAAAGTGGCACATGCATCTGGAGTTGTGGCAGGAGGCCCTGGCATGTGTCATGCCCATTCTCTCTCTCTCTTTCTGTCTCTGTGTCTTTCTTTACCTAAATAAATAGCTTTAAAAAAACATAAGTATAAGATATATGTGAATAATGTTATAATGTTCTATTAAATTTGGCATGATTCTGATAATAGGTGATGCTTCATGCTACAAATTATTAAATTTTTCTTTCTGTAGTCTTCCTCCTGATCCAAAATTTAGCATTAATTCTCGTCATAACCCTAATTAACTATAGAAACAAAGAAGAAATGATAACCAAGTTAAAGACCTAACTTGGTCTTAATGAAAGCCAAATTTAATGCACTAGACCTTATAGATTGCAACTAAAGTGCTGAGAGGTTAGATATGTAAATTCCTGTATAAAAAGCTTGTGATTCGATAAACTATCCATATACTTTAATGACTTAGGGAATAAAAAGAGCAAACTAAGCTAAATATAAATGGAATGAAATAAACAGTAGATATAAGTAAAAGGCAGCAGAACATGAGATAAAAAAAAAACAATGCTGGTTCTTTAAAAAAATTAATAAACTTGGCCAATGTTTTGCTCAAATTTACCAAGAAAAACTAAGACTGAAATTATTTAAATTAACAATGAAATTCTTAGTTTAAAAACTTGGTTGTAAAAATTTAAACTATTATGAAGGGGCATGGTAACATCAGCTCCTCATTGCAGATTATAGGAGAAAAGAGTGTATTTCAGGCTTATAGATTCCAGGGGAACATCTTCAGTGACAAAAGTTGCTTACTTCCATATATCCAAGCAGAGAGACACCACCAACAGTACCATTTACCTGCTAAAGCTCTAAATACTCTTAACACACCTAAGAAGGACTGGGCTAAAGATTCCCTCCCCCTACTCTGTGACGTACCCCCTAAGCAGGGATCTGCCGGAGAGGGCTCAAGTTGCAAGCTCAATTTTAATAAAACATCTGAGTCTATGGGGCTATACATTGAAACTATCACATTTAAACTACCACATTCTGCCCCTGGCCCCCATAGAATCATGACCATCTCAGTATGTAAATTGCGTTCAGTCCAACTTCAAAGGTCTCCATAAACTTTACCAACTTTAAGACTGTTCCAAAGTCCTAAGTCTCATTTGTGATTTAAAACTGTCTCTTGACTATAAGCAGTGAACAATTAAATTACAAATTTACATTTAGTCAACATATAATGACACATTGAGTAAACATTTCTATTGCAATAAGGCATAACAAGGAGAGACTGGACCAATACCAATAAATAACCATCAGGTAACCATCAAACTTCAGCAGTTCAAGTTTGAACCAGTGATGAAACTCTCTGAGTTTCCAACTTCACCACTCCAGCTGGGCTGGTCATAGCCCAGGAAAACATCCTAAGCCAGCAGCACTCTATGGTAGCCACTTTATAATCCTGATATATCCAAAGCATCTTCAAGTCTGCCCTGCAAACCATGGTCTGTTTTGACAGTTCTATACAATGGCCTTATTTGGCCTTCAGTATAGAGATTTTGACCATTTCCCAATCTGCATCTCAGCAGTGGCTTCTGGAACTGGTGCATCTTCATATAGTGTCCATACCGAGGCTCTATACAGGGACTTGACCCTGCTTCACATTCATGGAATTGTGTACACTTCATGACCCACTTCCCTGCATGCTTTCAAAACCGTTACCAGATATGTGGCAAGCCAAATTAATAAATTGAGGGAAGGTGAACCTTGACCTTGAAAGCTAGCATACTCATTCATAATTGTACCTTTAAGTCATCCACTTTTTTTTTTTTTTGCTGTTGCTCCAAAGCACCTACTAGCTCTATTAAAGGGCCTGCAGTGTCAATATAAAAACAGAAAAGTCTCATCAGTTTCATAACAATAAAAAAAAAAAAATGGAAACTGAGAGGGCAAGGAAAGAGGCCCCTAGGCCAGGGGCATGGGGAGCCCTGCTCATGATACCAGGCCTGGCCACAGGGTGCTCCAGTATTGCTATTGCTACAGGGTCAGGGGGCAGTGATTGTCCTGTGGGAGAAACCTGCCACCTGGGTCAGGACCCTTACTTTTTATGGGGTGTGCTCAGCTTCTGCATGCCCTGGATCTTGTCTAGCGGGCTAGAGATGAAGACCTTAATGGGTTTGTAACAGTCAATCAGCAGCTCCTTGACCCTGGCAGCCAGGTCTCATCACTCTCCATGTCCAGGAGTTCATCCACATCAATCTCCAGCTCTGGCAATGTCTCTTCCTGGCAGTCATAGGGGCATGTGAGCTGTTCCAAGATCCACTCCTCCAGGTTGAGGCACTTCAGTAGCACCTTGCAGTCACAATTGACGGTGATCTACTCTTAGTGTCTCACTGGATCCTCATTGTCCATGCCTCCCTGGCTTTTGCCTATGGCCCAGAGAGGGCTCTGAAAGTAGATGCAGGGCCCTGGGACACCACTGCCTGTTCCAGGGGCAGGTTCAGCCAACGCCACACTCCCTGTGGGGCCACTGCAGCTGCTAGTGCCCCGTGCCAGCCTAGGGCCTTTCCCTGTGTCTCTGCCTCCCGGGTGCCTTCTGGCTGTTTTCAGGCTGATGGCTCTGGTTAGCTCATGAGCTCTGCTCGCAGTGAGGGTGGTACCCATGGTAACAGGCCTTACCCCTTTCCAAGTCATCTACTTTCAAAAGGTTTGCATTCCTATTCATTGAGCCTTCCATGAGTGGAATCCACCCTCAGGCATCCATTTCATTATCCCAATGCAAAGCAGTTGGCTCAACTTTAATGGTGGGCTATCAACTTAAAATTGCACTTTAATAACCTAAAGTCAGTCTCTGTGCCAGTAACATTAAACTTGCTTAAATTTTTCTGTGGTAAATCATAGCTCTTTCAATATTTCTGTTCTGTACCTCCTGCCAAGGACATCACTCCATTACTTTTAAATTTAATCTTGCTCAAATTCTTAGGACTTGGTCAGAGTGCATCAGCCTTTCTACCAGTACCCAAGTTCCAACAAGGTTCTCTGCTTCCCCTTTAAAAGTTCATAAGCCAAGCATTCACAGTCTATAATTCTTTGTGCATTTAGTATTTTTAAGTTCTCACCAGTATGGCCCATAAAATTTTGCTTAGTACACTTTGAGTCTTTTCCAGTCCCAACTACCAAATCCTTCTATATTCCTCCAGTATACAAGTTACAAAAGACCAAAATCCACATGGTCAGATTCATCATAGTAATGACCCCACTCCTGGTACAAAATTACTGTTGCCATCAGTTCCTCATTGCAGGGACAAACATCCAATCAGAAGTGTATATTATGGGATAAAAAGGTTTATTTTGGGTTTCTATATTCCAGGGGAAAGACAATCAATGGTTGAAGAAACTGGTTCATTTCCATAGGTCCAAGCAGAGAGATAACACCAACAGCCAGAACCATTAAACTTCCAGAGTGCAAACTGATGTTAACACACCTAGTATGGCTGTGCTGAAGATGTGCCCAAGTTCCATGCCTCTTACATGCTAGGGACTAAAGTTTCAAGTTCAGTTTTAATAAAACACCTAAGTAAATGAGGCCATACATTCAAACTATCACAAACTACCACAGGACACAAAAAGATCTCACTTCAGTAAAATATAAAAATATGCAGGAAAACATAACCTACTGAAACCAACTCAAGAAGGAATTTAGAAATCTGAGTAAAGGTTTAACAACAAATTTTGGCTAGCAATATAAAAACATAAGGTAAAACAATTTAGAAGGTTCTTCTGATAACTATACCAAATATTTCAAAAAGAATTAGCATCAGAATTGGAGAGATGGCTCAGCAATTAAGATGCTTGATTGCCAAGCCTAATGTTCAGGATTTGGTTCCCCAGCATGCATGTAAAGCTAGATGCACAAAGTGATTCATGTATCTGAAGATTTTAGTGTCAAGAGGCCCTGGTGCTTATACTTTCATTCTCTCTCTGTTTCTTTCTCCCCCTAATGTTTGTGTGTGTATATCTTTCATCAAATATTTAACCAAACCTATTTTATAAGGCCAGAATTATTCTGAGACTCAAACTAGATAAAGATATTATGAGAAAAGTAAACCAGAGGACAGTATGACTCTGGGAACATCATTACAAGCATCACAAACATAATACTAAAACAGACTCCAGTAACATATTAGAAGGTTAAATACCATGACTAAGTAAGGTTTAACCCTTGAATAAAAGGTTGTTGCAATATGATGACATTCATGAAATGTACTCTATTCGAGAGAAAAGAACAAAATCCACATAATTCACTTCAAGAGAAGAAAAAAAAATCATTCAACAAGATCTAAAATTGTTCATTTTAGATAAAGAAAACTAGGAATAAAGGACAACTTCAATGTAATAAGAATATTTTAGAACACACACACACACACACACACACTACTGACAGCATACTTAAGGATAAAACAAAGAGTGCTTTCTTCTCAAAATCAGGAATAAAATAAAGGTATCCACTCTTGCCACTTCACATTGTACAGAAAATTTCTAGCCAGGACAATTATGCAAAAATAAGCAGAGAATATCATCTAATTTAAAAAGGAACAAATAAAATAATTCACACATGGCATTATCTTGTATATAGAAAAGCACAAAAAATCACAAACAAAAACTGATAAATGACTCCAGCAAGGTTGTAGAAAACAAAATCAATATACAAAAGTGAATTGGTTCTTATATATTAAGAACAAAAATTAGGGGCTGGAGAGATGGCTTAGTGGTTATGCGCTTGCCTGTGAAGCCTAAGGACCCCGGTTCGAGGCTCGGTTCCCCAGGTCCCACGTTAGCCAGATGCACAAGGGGGCGCACGCGTCTGGAGTTCCTTTGCAGAGGCTGGAAGCCCTGGCGCGCCCATTCTCTCTCTCTCCCTCTATCTGTCCTTCTCTCTGTGTCTGTCACTCTCAAATAAATAAATTAAAAAAAAAGAATAAAAATTAGAAAATGAGGTTAATAAGATAATTTGATTCACTAAAAAGAGAAAAAAGCAACAAACTTAGCAAAATATCCATGAAGTTTATACAATAAAAAATTTAAAACATATTGAGTGACATTTCAGAATCCATTGACTAGTGCATTACATGTTTACAAAGGAATATTATTGTTAAACAGATCGCAATACCTCCCAAATGACCTACAGTTTCAAGGCAATGGTAGTCATCATTTTAGCTATCTTTCTTGTTTAGAAATTAAAAAAAAAAAAAAAAAACTCACAGGGAACCACAAGGCATAGAATAGCTAAAAGTATCTTAGAAAGGAAAAATAAAATTGAAAATTTTCAGCTTCCACTTTCAAATTTTCATGCATACCCGCAGCAATAGAGACATTGTTGTACTGGCATTAAACTAGACATGTAGAGTAAGACATAGAACAGAAGATCCAAGAGTGATTTTTACATTTATGGTCAATTGATGTTGGCAAGGGTGACAAAAGCAGTCAAGAGGAAAAGAACAAGTGTTTCAGCAAAGATTCTGAGACAACCGATAGCCACATGCAAGAAAATGAAGGAGAAACTGGGCCTGGTGGAATATTCCTATGATCCCAGGAAGTGGAGGCAAGAGGATTTCAAGTTCAGGGCTGGACTGGGTTACACAGTAAGCTCCAGAACAGCCTGAGTTACAAACAAATAACAACAAACATACAAACAAGAATGAAGCAGGATCCCTGTTTCAATCCACACAGAGATATGAACTAAATGTCTCTCTAGCCATACCACCTTGAATGTGCCTGATCTCAGAAGTCAAGTAGGGCTGGGTCTGTGTAGTAGTTGGAACAGAGAAATGATCTCAGGATAAGACCTAAACCTAGAAAACTTACAAATTCAATAAGACCTAATCTTTATGAATTTGGATTAAGTGATGGTTGCTCAGATATGATACGAAATACATAGGTATCAAAAAATTAGACATCATCAAAATGTAAAAGGTTTTATTTCAAAGAATACTGCCAAGCAAAGTGAAAAGGCTGCTCACAGAATGGGCAAAATATTTGAAATCATATATCTGATAGGGAACTTGTATCTAGAACAGAGAAAGAAATTGTACAACTCTAATAAAAAGACAACTAAATTAAAAATGGTGAAGGCAATGAATAGATATTTCTCCAAAGAAGAACTATGGCATATAAGCACATGAAAGATATTAGAAGCCATTAGTTATCAGGAAAACACAAACAAAAACCCTAACAAAATGCCATGTTAGCCATATAAAGATGTCTGGAATCCAAAAGCTATAGTAAGTGTTGTGGATGACGTAGAGAAATGAGAATCTTTACAGACTGTTAATGACAGTATAAAATGCTGCAACCACATGGGAGATAGTCTGGCAGTTCCTAAAGTGATTAAATATAACATTGCAACCCAGCAAACACACTCGGGTATAAATCCAAGAGAAACGAAATTACATATCCACAGAAAATTTTACATAGGTGTTCACAGTAATCAAAATGTGGGAACAACTGAGATATTCATCTCCTGATGACTGGAAAAGCAAAATGTGGCATATCCTTGCAAAGGAAACTATTCAGCTACATTAAGGAATGAAGGGTGGGTAGGTACTATGATAGAGAAGAAATGTGAATGTATTTATAGAAAATAATCAGAACAGAAAAAAAAAAATCTTGACCACAGAACATAGAGGAGTGTTCTGCAGAGGAAGGAGTGGGGATAAACTGGGAATGGTTGCACATGGGAAAGAGTCTTTTAAGGTGGTGAAAATGCTTTGAAATTAGAGAGCAGTGGTAGTTACATTGCTCTGTGGATAACTGAAATTCAGCCAACTGAATTTGAAAGGATGAGCTGTATGACAGGTGAATTATGCTTTAGAAATAGGCCATTTTAGAAAGTTGTTCATTCAGGTGTGGTGGCATATATCTTTAATCCCAGCACTCTGGAGCTAGAGGTAGGAGGATCACCATGTGTTCAAGGCCACCCTGAGAATACAGAGTGAATTCCAGGTCAGCCTGGGCTAGAGTAAGACCCTACCACGGAAAACAAAGAAGCAAACACAAGTCGTAGGGACCATGACCATCCACATATACTTTATACAAAGGCCACACATTTTCACGTCTGCCTTATATGTTTCTATTTACATAAAATGTTACATAATTTTTCTTGTGCCAATTATTGATTGCATATCAGTCATACTGATGCCAAAGTAAAGATAACCTTGACTTGATTTAATTAGACTTACTCATTTCCTGCTTTACAAATACAGACTGAGTGGCAGAGAGGAGAATTCTCTGTGGATATTATATTTCTAATGAACCCCATGTGAGAATTCCTTGATTGCATTCTGCTACTACTGCTGACTCAATCTGGGCTTTCCTATCAAGTCAAATGACTGAGTGCTGGAAAGCACTTCTTCCCTTTGGCTCCTGCTTCTTCTCCACCTCTGCTGTCATTGTGTCACCAAGCACGAGGGCACAAGAAATTCAGGCCATCATAAGGCTGGAAAAAAGAGTGTAAAGGATCTGCCTAAAAAGTGAAGTTTCTTAACCAGTTTCTTTTGTAATAACCCTTCATATTTTCATTAAATTCTGATCTGCAGAGTGAATCAATGCAGTGATGTTGGGATATAGGAAATGATAAAGTCAATACACACTGACCCCAGTCTCCAAACTGATGTTATATAATGACTCCAAATTACTATACTGAACACTTTTTTCCATGCGCAAACACATAAAATTGATTTTTTCCTCTGCAAATATACAAGTTTTCATGTAGTAGACCAAAAGTTCTTTAAAAATGATATTAAGCCACACTTATGTATGTGTGATAAGAACAGGTTTTTGTCCTAAAAAGAGTGCCACAGTTTTAGGAAACACTAGCTTTTCTTAAAAGTGAAAGTAGACCCGGTGATAGCTCTCTTGATTTTCTGGTATCAGAGCTAAAAAAGTTGAATTGTAATTAGTTACGTAGGTGGAACTTGTACATGATTCAGAGCCTTTTCCCTGGAATGCAACTATTATTTATGACTGATAATTATTGAGGGATTATGAATCATTTAAATTCTTGTAAGTTGCAATTTCAATTATTTTTTTATTACTTAATTTTGCCAAATGGGTAAATTATAATAAGGAAGAAATTAAGTAAAAGAACATGTAAATAGGAATGTAAATCTTACTTCTACATTATGTCCATGGGACTACTTAAAAATGCTTTCAATCCTGGCTTATTTTTTTTTTTTATATTCAGCAAAATCTGTATAGCTGTGGGAATATGAACATTATTCATTGCATATATTAAAACCCAAGCAAATATGTGCTGAGAATCATGAACATAGGCACTTTGGATAATACAAATCTGGGTAAACAAATATACTTTATATAAAAAATCTTATCCAAGTTTAATATTGTATTTGATGAAACACCTAAAACTTTGGTAATTAGGCAAATGACATATCTTGCTGGTCAAATTTCTTAAGAGGATAAGTCACTGACTTCTGCTAGAGAAAAAATACTTATGAAAATATCTTGCATTTACCTGTGAAGTGGACAGATTATACAATATTGTTTATCTTGAAAATTGTTGAGCAGAGTTACAGTTTGCTAATAATCTTTTCCCTAGATACAGTTTTTTAATGCTACTTTGAACTCTTAGAAAATATCAGCACATTCGGAAAGTACATAATACTCAAGAAAAAAATATTAAAAAATGCAGCAAATTTCTAATTATCAATAAACATAGGAACATTACTTTATCCTCTGTATTGAGAATCATGTATAAAAACATGTGGTTAAGGTACTCAAATAGACTCTCTAATAGACCTTTTCTTATTAGTATCAGCTGACCATAATACTCACAGCTTGACTAGCTTTTATCACACCTGATGTCTAGGGCATAATCCATCAAAGTAACATTTTATTGAAAATAGCTTACTATAATTAAATCAGTGTATTTCCCTTGTAAAAATCTCAAGTTTTTCTTTCATGACCAATGTAGCCTTTATGGTTTCTTCTCATCTTCGCTCTCTTGCCTCATGCATACACTTACATATCTCATTGTTTCATCTCATTATATTATTATTTAGCTTATCACTGCAGGAACCATTTTAATTACTGTAGTCATAGTTATTTTGAAGCAGTAACCTTCTTGTTGTTGGACTGAAAACATCCAGTAAGAAACAGCTTCTATAAGGAAAAAGTTTATTTCTGGTTTACAGTTCTGAGAAGTTTCATCATGGCAGGGAAAGCATGACAAAGCAGTCAGGTAGGAGTCACCTCTGTCACGTCAGCTTGGAGAAAGCCTCAAGAGTAAGATCCTGACACATGGTAGGGGCCTGGGTGATGACACCCCAAGGTCCACAGATAGTGATAGACCTCGTGGGCCAGCGCTCTGCCAGCTCAAGATCAATTATTCACCTGAGTTACAATCACACAAGCCCTCATATAACTCAAAATTTGATTGATAGAATTTAATTAACTACCAAATAACTAAAAGTTTCTTTACCTATTCATGATAAGCCCCACAAGTTTTCTGTGAGACAGTAGTGTTCCTGTGTAGCAGTAGGGTTCCTGTGAGGTAAGGTAATAAATAGAGTTTCAGTGGTGAGATGGGAGGGTTTTTGTGAGGTAGTAGAGATCCTGGGAGGTAGTAAAATTTCAGTGAGGTAGTAGTGTTCTACAGGGCTCCTGTGAGGTAGTAGGTTTTCTGTAAGGTAGTAGAGTTCCTATAAAGTCGTAGAGTTTCTGTGAGATGTTCGTGTTCCTATAAGGTAGTAGGGTTTCTGGGAGGGAGGGTTCCATAGGGTCCCGGTTAAGTAATAGAGTTTCTGTAAGTTAATAAGGTTCTTGTGAGGTAGTAGAGTTTCTGTGAGATAGTATGGTTTCTGTGTGATAGTAGGGGTCCTGTGAAGTAGTCTGGTTCCTGTGAGGTAATAGGGTTTCTGTGAGATCATAGAGTTTCAGTTTGTGGTAGTCAATCTTGATGGTCAGCTTGATTGGCTCAGGAAGCATCTAGGAGGTGATTCAAGCATACCTCTGCTTGTCCATGTGAGAATGATTCCAGAGACCACTAGACATTCATGAGGGCTCTGACCTAATAAGTGGTTTAATTCATTGGGGGATTCAAAATTTAAATAGATTATTGGGAGGTGGTAGTGGAAGTTAAGGCCTGGCTGGAGTTAGTTGGTCACTGGAGGTTGGGAGATGGTGTTCTTAGGCATGTATCTTGCTCTGTTCCTGTCTGCCATGATGGGAACTAATCTGTCACAACCTTCCCTCCATGATGAAGCAAGTCCTCTGAAACAGTAAGCAATATAAATCATTCTTCCCTTCAGTTGTTCTTGTT
Source organism: Jaculus jaculus (assembly GCF_020740685.1). Lineage (NCBI taxonomy): Eukaryota > Metazoa > Chordata > Mammalia > Rodentia > Dipodidae > Jaculus > Jaculus jaculus. The sequence goes on from NC_059105.1 coordinate 25,907,330, forward strand.
AGGTGCTTGTTCAAGGGACAAGAAAAATGAGTTATTATACAGTGTGGCACAGTGTGGACATTTGAAATTATATAGGAAGTTAGTGAAACTTTAGGAAAATCATTTCCTGGGCTGAAGAGATTTCTCAGTGGTTATGGCACTTATCTGCAAAGCCTAACAACCTGGGTTTGATTCCTCAGTACCCATGTAAAGCCAGATATTCAAAGTGGTGCATGCATTTAGAGTCTGTTTGCAGCAGCTAGGGGCCCTGGTGTGTCCATTCTCTCTCTGTCTCTCTCTCTCTCTCTCTCTCTGCTTGAAAATTAATAAATTATTTCAAAATTCAAAATTATTTCCTTTTCACCAAACGCTCTCCCCCTTTCTGGGCTGGTTGGCTATGTGTGCTCGTAGAAATGCCCTAAGGGTCTGAAGGCAGTATGGCTCGCCCCACTTATATGCTGCTATGGTTGGTGCCATCCAGCTGGTGCTAAATATGCTGAAGTGATTATACTCCCTCAGACCTCTGCAGTCACTTCTCTTCACAGCCTCCTTGACACTGCTTAGTGCTCATCTGTTTTCTTTTTCTCTTTTGGCTTGTCTTCCCATGAATATAGTTTTCAAACCATCCTTTCCTTGCTATTGAGCCAGTCAAGCACAAAGGCCCTTTCGGCGTGTTCCCGTTTTGTAACTAAGATGACAAACGGTGGAGTTTTGTGGCATCCTTTGACCCTTGCTCTTTTTAACCACATCACTTCTTCTCCAGCCTGCATTGGTGTGGACACAGCGTGGCTACAGCAGCTCCAGACATAACATAGCAAACCTCAGTATCTGGAAAAGTGTTTCTCCCTTCATAGAAGTCTAGGAAGGGCCTGGGGAGATGGCGCAGTCGTGAAAGGCTCTTGCTCTGCAAGTCGACTGGCTGAAGTTTGGATCCCTAGCACCCATGAAAAGCCAGATGCAAGGTGGCTCATACATCTGTAATCTCATGTGTCTTTGGCAATGGGAAGTAGAGTCAGGAGAATCCCAATACTCACATGCCAGACAGTGTGGCATTCCCACTGGCTAAGGACAAGAGAGACTCTTTCACAAACATGGTGGAGGGACCAAAATCAAAATCCTGAGCTTCTCCTCTGAGCTTTACATGTGTTCTGTGGCACCTGCATGTACACACACGCACATACTCAATTTTTAAAAAGAGCCTAGCAAACTCTCGGATGGTCATCCTAGCAGATTTGCACTCACATTTTAATTGTGGTAAGTACATTGTTGAACCCATTAGGCAACCAGTTCCTGGGAAGAGAAGCAAGGTTTTCATGACCGGTTTACAATACACAGTTTATCCTGGGTTGGGGAGAAATACAACTTCCTGTGAAACACAGGGACACAGATTCTCCACAGAATCAAAGTTCTGTTAATGAGAAAAATGCAGGGATAGGATTGGCTATAGCAGAGGTCATCTGCATCTGCTGCAGAAATTAAGCCTTTGATTGTCCATCTCATGAAGCCCAGGTGATGGAGATCACACTGCATCCACAAAGGCCTTCTACCAGGCCAGACTATCAAAGTATTCATTTTATTCCTCCAGCAGTTATTGATGTAACACTTATTGGCATAGTAAATCTTACCTTTTAGAGTCAATTCTATTCATGTGTGTATGTTCTTTTTCCCCTAACTGGTTGCCCAATGCCTATTTTGGCTGGTGGAAATCAATGCAAGTGTTATCTAGAGGCTGTGTCTGTAACCATGCTTCTGATCTCAGTTGTACTTCTTCACACAGAACAGAAAGTGGCCCTAAGCATCAGACAAAGCTGTTGACTGGTCATGTGCCATCCCCTAAGCCAGAAGCTGCCAATTGCCAGATGGGCCTTCTCAAGTCACAGACATGCAATTTCAGCATTACAATGATTGTACTCAATTGAAAACTTATTAATATTTAAAAGGTAGGAGATAAGTAAAATCTTGATTCCCACATCTTTTGAAATATCTGATGTGTGAAAACACTGTGTCCATACTCTTTGGGGCATGGATTGGCAAGGCTGCCCAGTGCTAGCAATTTATAATGGAACCTGGGCTAGCTACCCTGCTCCTCCATGTTGCTATTGGTACTGGTTCCCCTTAGGACATTTTATTTATTGAAGGTACCTGTCCAGTTTCTTTCTTATTTATATTTGACATTGCTTGCAAATAATTCTATATATTGCTTTTTTCTCAATATTTCATTGGGAACTTTACTCTATGAACATACTACATATTTGTCATATTCACATTGGGTTATACTTTTATGTTCCCTCTGCTCTGCTCCCATTCCACTGAGGGTGTTCTCACTGGGGTTGTTTATATTCACTGTTGGGTCATGAATGCATCAGCTCATCTCTGTGGGGGTGGGGGACAATGTCTCATGAAAGCAGCTCTCATAGTGCTAGAAAGTGCTCTGAAAACTGCTGGGGAATAATGGTCTCCTATAATATGACCAAGCAGTGGACCCTGCAAGCTACTCAACTACCTTGGAAAGATATACACACTGGTGCAATAGTGGCACACAGGTTATGGGGGTAATTATATGCTCTCTGATTGGCTATGAGGCCCACTCCGTGGGAGTCAATTCATACTTGGCACTGAGAACCAATCAGAAGAGTATATCTTAGAAAGATACAGACCCTAAAGGGAACCTTCCACTGTTCTTTGTCTAAAAGGAGAGGTTATGATCTTCTAGGGGTGGAAAGATGGCTTAGATATAAAGGTGCTTTCCTGAGAAGGTTAAGGACTCATGTTCAACTCTAGGTGCCACGAAAGCCAGACACCAATGTGATACAGGCATGTAAGGTTGCACATGCACACAAGATGACAATTAGAACACCAATTCTCTCTCTAATAAAAAATTAATTAAAAAATATACAAGTCTATGATTATCTCCTATGAGCTATGCTGCCTTTTTAATTTCTAAAACAATCTCTGACTTATTCTTTTGAATACTTTCAGTTGTCTTTAAATAATGCTTTGAGCCTCTGTAACATAGAGATTCCCAATGCCCATCACATGCAACCTCCACCTGGACACACCTCAATGTCAAAACCCCTGTCTCCATGAGTTTAATCAGAAAACTTCCTCTGTCTGGAACACACATGTGAGAATCTGAATAATCCAACGTCTCATCCTCAAGGAGGTCTTTCCCTGATCCTTGGAATCTGTGGCTATGTCATAGGGCAAAATAGATTTTTCAGGCATGATGTAAAGACTTTAGCATGGGGATCTTACTCTGTAATACCAGGCACACCAGATGTAATCACAGTTCTTTTACAAACTGGTGATCAGATTAGGACATGATGCTAGGGTGAGGTCATTACAAGGGAAGGTGCACTAGGGATGCCTGTAAACACTGCAGGAGGTGAAGAATGACATCTGAAAGGAACCAGACCTACTGATTTTGTTGTTTCACTTTAGCTTCCTAAAACAGATGCTAGCTTGAAGGTAGTAATTTTGCATATTGGAAAGTGTCCACACCTATAGTTATTTGGTAGAACTGTGTTACTACACTCTCCCTCTCTCTCTCTTTGCTACCTTTCCCCTGGGGGGGGGGGGGGGCATGGATTAACAAACCAATGCCTAGGCTCTTGCTGACTCTATGTGTCTCTGTTTCCACATTAGGTGGCAAGCTCATTGATGGGGGGAGACCTTTGTGCGTTAATGTTGTGCTTTTCCTAGGTCATATTAAGTATACACAAACATAGATAGAAGTTATAAAATAAATGCTGACTGAAAGTATGAAGGGAAGACTGGGGATATTGGTAACAAAAATGGCCATGGACAATAAGTGTAGATAGGCTAAAAAGATGCTTAAAGAGTGATGTGTGTGCACTTTGGTATCTTAGCATTTTAATGCATCTCAATTTGCATTGGCTTGATGACCCCATGGGAAAGAGGTAGAGGTATAGGAGGGAAGAACTTATCCCAAACAGAAAAATCAGAACCCTGCTTCCCTTGCATTTGAACATGGGGTAGATTATGGAGAGCCTACACTGAAGAAGTAGGGGTGGAAAGTTCACTCACTGAACTTTAAATTCTACTGTTATTGAGTGCTTCTCCTATATGCTGTGGATTATGGAATAATAAAGGCCTTTTTTTTTTCTTGTCAGATTTTTGTTTCCAGAATGCTTCTTCACTCTAGAAATTGTAGATACCCTTAGCAAATGAGGTCAAGACAATCTTTCTTTGTTTCTGTGACACACATTAGAGTGTGTTACAGCTGTCTACTTGGACAAAGTGCTATTTCAGTGCAACTTAGATATTGGCATCCAAGCAGAAAGTCTCCAGGGAAGGTTACACATTTGCATAGTGTCACTGAAGGTTTGTGTTCTTGTATTAACTGACAGCAATGGGCAATGACAGGATGCCAGGCAGCTGTGTTGATGACAGAGCATCTGAAAATAGCGAGTGCATGTTTTTTCCAGATGACATCAACCTTCAATTATGGGAAGATGAGAGGACATCTGAAGAAAGGGGAGTGAGGAAAGATGAGAAAAGAACCACGTAGTCAAGATGACACCAAGCATTGAACAAAAGAATATAGAAAAGGATTTAACTATGTTTGATTTTGAATAACAGAGTATAATATAAGCACTTTAAATAAAGGGTTGACAAATAGAAGAGATGGCTCAGTGGTTACAGGAAATTGCTTATAAACTCTGATGGCCCCAAGATTCAGTTCCCCAGTACCCATGTAAAGCCAGATGCACAAACTGGCACATGTGTCTGGGGTCTGTTTGCAATGGCAGGAGGCCCTGGCATTCCCATTCTCTCTCTCTTTGAAAATAAATAATCAATAAAAATATTTTAAAAAATAAATTATTGATAGAAGCAGAGAACAAATGGATTAGGATTAGGGTAATATTATTTCAGCCATTTCCCCCATGTCAAGGCAAAATCCTGGTTTTGTACGTTTAACTGGAAAGCAATACTCTTATTCTCTGACCCTGCATTGATTCACAAGACCATACAATCTATGTGTTATTCTTTGTGCCCATCCCAGTGAAACATTCAGTCCTTGGTCTAGTCCTTTAAATGAATATACGTGGTGTGTTAACACCTTAGAATGTGACCTAAGACATCATTTAGTACTTCACAGAGGATGTGGTTTGTACCTGCGGGGTGGGGATGGTGATGATTACATCACACAAATTGCTTGCTACTGCTCAATAACTATAGCACTAATATTCTCAAACTCCAAAACAAAGGGTCTTCCAATTGGATCTGCCAATGCTTGAAGACAGATATGATGGTCTATTCTACTTATGGTCCCCCTTTGGGTTATAGCCTGTTCTTCATTAGCTCATTGTCTTGGTGGGACTTCCCAAGTGCAAATGCTAAGATGAAGACTGCCAAATGAACCATTTATTTGAGGATCTCCCATGAGAAATTAGAGAATGAGTGCAGGAACAGAGCACAGATGAGAACAAGGTCAAGCAAAAATGCACTCTCCAGTAAAGTCCTAGGTGGCACCTGAGTCTGAGGCATGTAAATGACACGTGAGTTGAGATAAGACAAATGCGTGGCCATGATCCAGTATAATTGATCATCAGACAAGTGCTTACCCACAGGGCTATACTTGAAAGTGTGTCCTTGTATATTTATGAGGCTCCAGTCACCTGTGAGCAGCCTCTCAAAGTGGTACTCCTGTGGCCCCAGGGGCAGGTGCACAATGAATTGAAGGAGCAGGGCAGTGCCAAAATAGGAAGAGGGAGTAGAGTGGTTTGATTCAGGTGTCCCCCATAAACTTAGGTGTTCTGAATGCTAGGTTCCTAGCTGATGTATATTTGGGAATTAACACCTCCTGGAGGGAGTGTATTGTTGGGGGTGGGCTTATGGGTGTTTTAGCCAGTTTCTCCTTCCCAGTGTTTGGCACACTCTTCTGTTGTTGTCCACCTTATGTTGGCAAGGGGGTGATGTCCACCCTCGGCTCATGCCATTGTTTTCCCCTGCCATTGTGGACCTTCCCCCTTGAGCATGTAAGCCAAAATAAACCTCTTTTTCCCCAGAAGCTGCTCTTGGTTGGGTGATTTCTACCAGCAATACATGCCTGACTGCAACAGGGAGCCAGTAGCATCTTGGTTGAACAGTGACAATTGTCTGCTTTACTTGTCAAATTTTTCTTCCCAAATACTGAGTCTTCTTTCCAGGGAGAGTTCTTGGGGGCAGCATCCCTCTGTCTGCTTTCATTTCTATTGCTCTTCACCAAAAGATTTCCCTGCTCCCAATGGTTCATCATCAAGGTGCAGGTCAGGATGTGTTGTCTGCAGGAGCTCTTCATAACTCTTGACTGCTTTTGAGTACTTAGTCTAAACTGATTTTAGTCCTGTATCCCAAAGGGCTGGCTTATATTTCTTTTGTCATCGTTGTTGTTTTTCCATCTTTTACCTATGAACTCAGTGGTTTGGGGTAACATCTTGTCAAAGTGCTTGTCAAAGTTCCATTCATAAACACTCTGGGTTTTATCCCTACTGTGCATTAGTGAGATTCGCCACTGATGATAATGGTAAACAGGGTAGATAGTGTTTATTTAGTGCTGTCGAAAGAAGGTTTCACTTTGGTCCTGAGAAACAGAAAGTGTTATCTTCTTATAGCTGAGAAAACTAAGGCCAAGTAGACAACAAAAACAACCATATTTTCCCAACAGTCCTTTGGTTCTTTCAGTGTGTGACACTGGACTTTTCATATCTAAAATTTGATGCCCTTTCCCCTTAAATCACCACTCACACTATCTCCTGGGTAACTGGCATTTGAATTTCATAAAATTAGGTGAAATTAAAGGCAAATACTTACTTGTGCTTTTCAAGGCCAGTCGTAGCTTGCCCTCTTTAGCAATGAACGCTGGTGAATGAAAAGCCATCCTTCATTCCCATGTGCCACCTATTAAGTGATAGTAAAAGGAATAGCTGTTCTTGTTTGCAACCTAATGCTTTTTTTTTTTTTTTTTTGAGTCACTGTTTTCTGTCCTCATTAGAGGCTCTTAGCATATCACAAGGGTGTTTTACAAATCACTCTGGGAATCCAAAAAGCAAACCCAAGCACAATTTGATGTTTTCACAATGAGGCTAGCTAGTCCACTTATTAAGTAGATACAGCACTACGCCCCACCCCCCAACGTGCTCCACACCGATGAGCTTCCCGATGTCAGAGTCCCCCGTTAGCCCATCACTTCTCTGTTATTCTGACTTCTTTACTGCCGGGGTGCTAAAAGAGCATGTGTTGTCCACACAGTGATCAGTCTAGGCTGCTTTTTGAGTTTCTCCTGGATGTCTAGATTAAACCAGTTCTAGGTTGTTTTTATTTTCTTTTCCAAATCTAGACCTGATGTGGTTTCATCTGATTTTCCCTGTGGGAGCTTCATTTGTTGCTATCTTATGATGATTTGGTTATATGATCTGGTGACATGAAACATAGATCTACTCTGAAGCTCCACTGGTCCATTCTATTGACTGGGACATATGCCCATGACGGCAGCCTAGTGACAAGAAATATGGATACACCCTTAGATCCTCACTAGCTTATTCCACTGTACAAGAAATTTAGGTGTAGACACACAAGATGTTTTGGAGGCAGAATCAGCTGTATTGGGAAAGATTTTGTGTGTCATAGACAATCACCTCTAGAAGCGTTCAACAGTTAAGCCATGGTGTAACCACAGGTGCAATGTTTTCTCATTCTCAGAGTTAACCAATGGCCCTGACAAATAGTGTGGTGAGAACTAGAGATCAGTGTAACATTTAGAAAAAGAAATGTAAATGTAATATAAATGTATAATTATTTTTCTCTAGCCTAGGCTGACCTGGAACTCACTCTGTGCATCTGGGCTGGCCTTGAACTCACAGAGATCCTCCTCCCTCTGCCTCACAAGTGCTGGGATCAAAGATGTGTGCCATCACACCTGGCTCATGTATAAAATTTTATAATATCCCTTGAAGTTTATTTCAAGATTTCATATATGTATGTCCATGTACTAAGAAGGATAGTATGTGAGACATGTTTTGCATATGTAAAAGTAGGTGACTAGAATAGGGAAGGGAAATGAGAGAGGAGCTCATGATATAAAGATAATCAGAGATAAAATCAAGTATATGTTAGGCATGGTGGTATGCCAAGTGTCTGTGTACCTGAAGTGGAGATAAGGCAGACAGACAGAGGAGAAAAGAACAAGTGTATCAGTGAAGCAGGGCCTTCTGGGTGGTCCTGAGCTGCCATCCACACCTCAGTGACCTGCAGGGCAAATTATCGATTTGTGATCCCTAAGTCCTGCTGCTCTTTACTTACTCATTCGCTTAACCATAGAAAACTTCCCTTCAGAATCATTTAGATGACAACACGTGGGAGTACAACAGCTAATTTCACTAGAAACAGCCCAAGAAATTTTGGAAATCCAGAAATAAATCTAATAGCCCTTTCACCTAAATCTCCAAAAAAAAAAAAAATCACATAAAATCTACTGACTACATTTCAACTTTTAGTCAGAGTTGCATTTTCTTCTTAACAGAAGAATCTATTTTTTTTTTAAATTTTTTATTTATTTGAGAGCGACAGACACAGAGAGAAAGACAGGTAGAGGGAGAGAGAGAGAATGGGCGCGCCAGGGCTTCCAGCCTCTGCAAACTAACTCCAGACGCGTGCGCCCCCTTGTGCATCTGGCTAACGTGGGACCTGGGGAACCGAGCCTCAAACCGGGGTCCTTAGGCTTCACAGGCAAGTGCTTAACTGCTAAGCCATCTCTCCAGCCCAAGAATCTATTTTTAAAAATATTTTTATTTATTTATTTGAGAGACAGAGGGAAAGAGAAAGATGTATAGTGAGAGGATGAATGCACCAAGGCCTTCAGCCACTGCAGACTCCAGACACGTGTGCCACCTTGTGCATCTGGCTTATGTAGGTACTGGGGAATGAAACCTATTTTGATATACTATATTACATTAATAACTGGAAAAAACACCAAAAGATCCTGTCAGTCAATAAAAAGGCCAATAAAATAAAGAGATAGTTCTCAAAAGAAGAAACACAATGGTTAACAAATATATTTTTTAAAAAATGTTCAATATTCATAGGCTTCAAGGAAATGAAAATTAAAGCGACTTTGAGATTCTATCTCACCCAAGTCATAATGGCTGGTTATGATAAAAACCTAATGATAGCAAACACTATTTGTGAGGAGAAGGGAACTCTTCTTTACTGTTGTTGGGAGTGTAAACTGGTACAGTCACTGTGTTAATCAGTGTGGAGGCTTCTCAAAAAGTTGAAAATCAGGGCTGAAGAGATGGCTCAGTGATTAAGATACTTGACTGCAAAGTCAAAGGACCCAGGTTTGACTCCAAAAGACCCATGGCATCCAGATGTACATGGTGGCACATGTGTCTGGAGTTTGTTTGAAGTGGCTGGAGGTCCTGGTGTGCCCATATTCTCTCTCTTTCTCTACCTCTTTCTCTCTCAAATGAATAATAAAAATAAAATATATTTAAAAAAGCTAAAAATCAAATACCATATGTTGTAGTCAGCTCTATATTGCTGGGCTGAACATCCAACCAGACACAGTTGATCGGAGGAGTGGGTTTATTTCAGGTTTACAGACCCAGGGCAAGCTCCATCAATGGCCAAGGAAGCTAGATCCCTTTCATAAGTTCAAGCACAGAGAAACAATCGAAACAGCTAGCGCCAGAAACAAGCACAAACTGCCAGAGCTCAAATTGCTTTCTCCACAACTTTGGGCTGGAATTGAGGATCTCTCCTAGTGATACCTTCTCCAGCAGCCTGCTAGAGACTTAAGCAGGACACTTAGTCAAAAATACCCGAGGCTATGGGGCATGAAGTCACATTCAAACCATCACACCATTTGACTCAGCTAAACTACTCCTGAACCCATGTAACAGCTCCTGTACGTTATGGTGAAGATACTTGCACATCTGCGTTCACTGCTGCTCTCTTCACATTAAGTAGGAGAAGAAATCAAACTGGATGTCCATTAGGTAATAACTGGATAATGAAAATATGGCACATATATGCATGGAATTTTATTCAGCTATAAATAAAAATTAAATTATGTAGCTGGGCGTGGTGGTTCATGCCCTTAATCCCAGCACTCGGGAGGCAGAGGTAGGAGGATTGCTATTAGTTCGAGGCCACCCTGAGACTACATAGTGAATTTAGCCTTGGCCAGAGTGAGACCCTACCTCGAAAAACCAAAAAATAAAAATAAAAATAAAAAAAATTAAATTATGAAATTTGCAGGAAAATGGTAGAAACTGCAAACTATTATCCTAAGTATGGTTACTGGAGCCCAGAAAGACAATGATTGCATGCTGCCTCTCATATGTGGATCCTAACTTTGATGTTTGCATATATGTAAATAAGGGGATATGAGAATGGGATTACTGCTGTGAAAGTAGATTGGAGACCATTAGATGTTGTAAACGTGAGGAAGGTGCAAAATGTCACTTGTGGGTGAAAGCAGAAAGGACACTATTGTGGGGATGGAGGGCACAGGGGAGAGAATGTGGATGGGGAAAAGAGAGGGCAGAAGGAAACAAAAACAAATTCTGTTTGAAACTTAACTGAATGAATCCTAATTCTTTGTATGCCTATAAAAATTGTCCTGATATGAACGTCCATCTTTGGTGGATACTGAGCCGAGGAGCAGTTTTGCATCCTCTGAGGCGCACCTTCATTCTTCACTGCCTTTTACACCTGTCATGCCAGAAACCAGCAATCTACTTGAGTGCGAAGTCACACCTAGTCTATATTTTCTCCTAATGACTCTGCTGTCACCTTGCATTGGAAATGAGATGTTGACTGACAGAGATGCCCAGAGCCTCTTCTGATGAAAGGCTATTGGCAACTGTTTTAGGAAGTGGGAGGTAGTAGATTTCTTTCCAAACAGGAAACAGACACAGAGAACCAGTCATGCTTGAGATTTGAAAAACAAAAACAAAACACAATTGACAAATTTCATGTCAAAATTCTGAGGCTTTTAATGTCACTTGAATGCTGTTAAAGTCTAGTCTAAGAAAGTCACACTAAAACAGAAGATAGTGAGAATGCTAGTTATATTTATTTAAATCTTGAGATGACATTGAAAGGAGTTTAGCATTGTATCTGAAGTATATTTATTTTAGAGTTTGCTACATGTAAGGAGGGAGAGGCTCGGGGACTGAGAGGAGATAAGACTCAAGAAGCATCTGATGTACCTCTCTTCTGCCTGCAGGACTCTCTCACCATCCACCTCCACCTTTGCCTTGGCTGTTTTGTGTTTTTTTTTAATCTTTTCCTACTTTGTTTAGAAAATCAAATCCAGGTCCTAGTGCTTGGCTGGGTTTTGAGAAAGCATGGAGCTGGTTGGGTTTCTTGCTGAACCTAGCAATGGAGAACTGAACTCCATAAAGACAAGAAACACAAGTCATGCCATTATTCAGTAATGCCATTATTCTGCCAAAGAGCATCTTCCGTCTTTTCATGGATGTCTTTTGAGTATGAAGTGACTAAAAAATCATCTTCAGTTCTTTCTAAAGATTGTACCTGAGATGATCACCCTGTTACTTATAAAGAAAAAGTTACCTGTGGGTTTTAAAATTAATATACACACGTATCTGCCTATAATTGTTTGTGTTCCTATATGCGAGTAGATTTATAAGCACACACACACAAAATTGTTAAAATTTGCTCATGTACTTGTATATCTGAACACACACCCATAGAACACATTCATGAATGTACACATCCTATACACATAAGTTTCAACTACTGAAACTTGACTTGAGTAAAAATAAATCTCTGTGGAAGGTTTTGATACAGTCCTTTAGGTTTACGAAGGTGAGGGTGATGGATCCACTTTGCTAGGACCAGATGTCTTTTGTGTCTATGGTGTGGCTTCCTGTTCTGCTTGGTAGCTAGCTTTCTTCAGAGTCCTGGTTTGGTTGATAAATTATATGGTTTCTATGCTTTGATCTCTTCCCTTTCAGTCGCCTGTCAAGTAGATATTACATTGAAAACAAGTCTTAGACCCAATTTAGCCATATATAAAAATTGCATTAGCAAGGAAGCACAAAAGCAGTCACACGGCCTGCTCCGAAAGCTTGACAAAGGCCATTCTTTGTTCTCTCAGGCCTCGCGGCAACACCTTGCCTATGGATCTTACATGGCTGAAAGCATAAATCACTCTGAGTGCTCTCTTTAAGAACATGTAACACAGGATTTCAAATGCAAACCTACAGATAAAACAAGTTTTCACTTAGAAAGAGCGAAGGAAGTAGGACAATCCACTCATTATGAAGCTGACAGATGCCATAGAGGCCACACATCTATGATAACAGTGGAACACCCTGGCTCAGGGCTTTAGTACTTTTCCCCCCCAATCTCTTTTTTCCCTCCCTAAATAGTTTGGCTATTCCTTCATGTAATGACAAATTATATTTAACTTACTGTTTTACTTCTTTTGGTATAATTCATTTATTTTCTAACAGAGTAAGCGTGTGAGAGAGAGATAGAGAAAGAGACTGAATGAGTATGAATGGGCATGCCAGGGCCTCTTGGCACTGCAAATGAACTCAAGATGCATATGCCACTTTGTACATCTGGTTCTACCTGGGTGCTGGAGATTTGAACCCAGGCCTTGGGCTTTGTAAACAAGTGCTTTTATCTGCTGAGCCATCTCTTCAGACGTGGCTTACTTCTTTTTAAAAATTTTTCTTGGATATTCTATTTACAATGTTCTACCTGCAAAATCATGCGCCTTTGTACATAAAATTATGGTTCTAGAGCAACAATACTCATTTCTCCTAGTCTTTTGCTATTTATTATATTATTATTATATTGCTTTGTATGTTATAAACCACCATGTAACTTATATGATAGTATTTTCTTGTGATAATTTTATTTTTAATGTTATTATCTCCTTGGTATTATCAGACAGTGTGACTATCACGGTTGTTTTTGTGTGTGTAGAGATCTAAAATGTCTGAATTCATTAATATGCCTATGTTATTAATTTATATTAATACTGTAGTTAAACACTTCCTTGAACATGTAACTAGTATTGGAGGCAAACTGAGGACTCTGCACATCAGATACAAGCTCTTTGAAAAGCAAACAAAACACTCAGGAAAGATGTCAATCACAACCTTAACTGCTTTTGTTTCTTAGAGCCAGGGTCTCAATGTGTAATCCTGGCCTAGAACTCCCTGTGTAGAAAAGACTGGTCTCCAATTTGCAGGGATCTTCCTGCCTCTGTCTCCCAAGTGCTGCGATTATGCCCAGCTTTATCTGTATTTTGAAACGAAGCTTTCAGATATTGAGAATCTACATTGTTATCAAATGTTGGCTTTGAGATAGATTATAATAGATGCATTATGAAGTCACTCCTACTGAAAAATTTGCCATACTTACTTCCACACAGAATTTTCAGGAAATATTCACTCTTTCCCCCAAGAGAATAGTTTTCCTCACATTGTACCGGCATTTTGTCCAAATCTGATTCAGCACCCACTGGTAGTCCACTGTTTTCTGTCAGATCTGTGCCAATTCCAAGTGAGATGAGCCCAGCTTGAGCCAAAAGGTCCTCATCTTGGGTTTTCAGCCTTCCACTCAAGCACTAAAGCTCAGCCATTTCCCTCCATCCAGTGAATGTTGGTAACTGTTGCGCTGTTCATTTTGTCACTGAGTAAACAGCCCTGTCCATCTCGTGCTGGATGTTCTGCGCTGTCCACCTGCTTGCTGGCTACACCACTGGCTTTCCTTTGGGGTCCAGCCCTGAGGTCTGCATGGCTTGGAAATGGGGCACACAGGCCAGGAGGCGGCTGTCCAGCATGTTCAGCCTGGGCACGCGCAGCCAGTAAGGATCCATCTATCTTCGTTCTGGTGTAGAACAGAGTTTCTATGGGATACCACTCACTTGAATCAAGTGAATTTCCTCCAACATTTATACATGAACAGACCTGTCTCTCTCTGTATCTATAAAGCCTTTATTTTCTTCACCGTTGAAGTATGTTTTTTCCACTGGATATAGAATTTAAGATGGATACTTTTTCTTTAGACATGTAGCTTGCCATTTTATTGTGTTTAGCTTAAATAATTTCTGGTGAGACATGGAAATCACTGTCATTGTCATTTTGCTTGTCTTTAAGTCATATGCCTTTCCTCCTCTGGTTTCTTTAAAGATTGTGATTTTAGCATCAGAGATGACACAACTGGCCAGATGAGCACTATGTGTCTCTTTGGACTTGGAGTTCTCATTAAGTTGGAAAATTTAGGGCCAGTCATTTAATTATGATGATTGAATTTCAGTATTTTAATTTCATGTACATTTGAGTTCTCAGTGTTGTATAATTAGTACCCAAACAGTTCCTTGTTTTGTTCAGGTTTTTCGCTTCTATGACTCAGTTAACATGGCTGCTTTTACCATATCTTCAAGCCACTGTAGTGTCTAGTTAGGTGCCTCACGTATGCATAAAATCTGTCATTCATGAGTCTGCACCTTTTATTTCTACAAGTTCTTTTTTTTTTTGAAGTAAAGTCACAAAGAGAGAATGGGTGGACCAGGGTCTCTAGCCACTAAGAATTAACTCTACATGCATGCATCACTTTGTACATCCAATTTTATGTGGGCACTGGGTAATCAAACCACGGTTGTTAGGATTTTCAGGCAAGCACCTTAACTGCTGAGCCATCTCCCTAGCCTCTATTTCTACAAGTTCTATGTCATTCTTTTCTATAGATTCAATTTCTTTCCTTTTTAAAACATAATTTATTTATTCATTTGAGAGAGAATGTGCATAGGTACAATAGGGTCTGTTGCTGTTGCTAACAAACTTCGGATACATGCACCACTTTGGGCATCTGGCTTTGCATGGGTCATGGAGAACCAAATGCGGGCCTTCAGGCTTTGCAAGCAAGTACCTTTAACCATGAGCAATCTCTCCAGCTCTCTATCTCTATCTTCATTTTATTCATATTTTTCTTTGTATCCTACTATAATCTTTTTTCTTTGGATTAAGTTTTTTCTTGGTCACATTTTCTCCTTTGCATGTCTTTGATTTTTTAAATTTTTTTTGTCAGGTAGTGGAGATAATGATATTTTTGAGGCTTGTTCTTAGGCTTTTAGTCTCAAGTATCTCTTATTGTAGGCCTAGGTTAGCCCTTGTTAACGCATGGCCCTTCTGGGGAGTCTACCCGTTGTATTAGGGTTTTAATGAAGTCTTAAAATAGCTACTTGGAACTTGGATATCTCCTAGCCCTGGCTGAGCATTGAGAATTATTCAGTTTACAGGTGCCCTGTCATCCTTTTTACTTAAAAGTATGCCAAAGAGCTTAGAAAGATGGTTTAGCAGTTAGATTAACTTGCTTGCAAAACCTGTTGGCCTGAGTTCAATGGTCAATCCAGCTATTTAAGCTGGATTCAAAAAATGATGTATCTGGTGTAGAACAGTAAATTAAAAAAATAATATTAAAGAAAATGCTTAATGCCTAATTCTTTTATAAAGCACTCTCCTCTTCAACATTCTGTCTATAAATTTCAGTTACCTACATAAACTCTTATCTTTTATTGTTAAACTTTCTTATTGACAGTTTTCATCCCTGAACATATTATATTTTGATCATAATCCCCCTCCTATACTTTAAATTTTTTAAAAACATTATTGATATTTGTGTGTGCATGTGTTTGTTTGTATATATGCCAGGTCTTCTTACTACTGAAAAACAATGCTAGATACTTGTGCCATTTTTTGCATCTGGCTTACATAAGAGTCTTGGGAATTAAACCCAAGCAAGCAAGCACCTGTACTTGAGCCATCTTCCCAGCCCATTCCTTTTCCACTTAACCACTTCTTCTTTTTGACTATTCCCTCTTCTGCTTTGATGTCTTCTTTGCCCTCCTTCTTTATCCATGTTGAAATGTTGTTGGGTCCCGTATTGTGTTGTGCTTATGCTGTAACAACAGCTGCTGAGGTCACAGATGCAATGGCCACTTTCTGTCTGTAAGACAGCATTTCAAAGAGACAGAGATACTAGCAAGAGTCAGTATGGATATGTCAGGTCTTCCTGCATGCACCACACCACTTTGCACATCTGACTTTACATGGATACTGGGGAATTAAGCCTGGGCTCCAAGCTTTACAGGTAATCACCTTTACCCATTGAGCTATCTCCCTTGCCCTGGATATAGATTTTTAATCAACATTTTTTTGGGACACAAATTATCACTATATAGCACAGACTAGTTTTAAACTTGTGGTTTCAAAGTGATCCTCCTGTCTTAGCCTCCCAAATAGTTGGGACTACAGGCATATGTCTCTATGCTCAGCTAATCTATTTTCAAAGCTAACAATTAATAACTATCTAGATATATATTGTGGGTAGGGTATTTTAACTATTAATAACACCTCCTTCCGGGGTACAAAAATAAGTTAAAGATATAGAAATACACATATATACCAAATTATCATTGTTTAACTAGGAATACTAACTGTATAATACTGTGAAAAAAGTTATTTCTTTCAATTCTTTTCTTATAATTACTGTTATTTCTAATTGGCCTATGCATATACAAATTACTTATACATATTCAATTTTTTGTCCCCTCACAAAGGATTGCATTTCATATATACTAAACAGTATCTACTTTCATATATCTATACTTGTTAAGGAAAAGTTAGTAAACTAACATTGTTTTAACAGTGGTCTATTTCATTGAATAGATATATCAAAATTTGTTTAAATATTTCCCATTTATGGATGTTTATTTTTATTATTATTTATCATTACAAACAAAAACTGCAATTACTTATCATTACAAGCAGTGCAATTAACATCTTTGTATGCATTATGTTTTCATGTGCCACAAATTTCATCACACCATTTGTACAAAGCAGCAATAAAAACATACCCTGGGCCAGGTAATGAACAAGTGATCCTTAAACACAATAGCCTTTTATTGCTGCATAATAATTGCATCATCCTAGTTCAAATTATTATAATAAGAAACTTTAGGCACAGAAAATTACCCCCAAACATTAACACTGCTTTGTGATACAGCCCTGCCTCCTCTCTACTGGCTCCCATGTGATGTTATGTGGTAATAGTGTGGTAAAGTTCTTTTTGTTAAGAAAAGAAATTACATCCTTGCTCTTATTTGATCTCTGGATTAGAAAAAGAAAAACTTGAAGTGCTGAACATTTTCATGGGTGTGCAAAAAAAAAAAAAAAAGAAAGAACATGCTTCCTTTTCAATAAAAACCCAGCTTCTTGTTTGCTTTTCCTCACTTCTTTAATATACTGTGTAATTCATTAAATTATCTGTTTGCATTCACCTGAGAATTGCACTTCTCTTACCTTTATTTTCTCATCAAATTGGCTTTGGACACCACCTCTGACAGAGGAGACTCTTGGCTGAATTTTTATCATGATGGTCACATGTTGATGGGATTATGACAAGAATTTTGAGCCACATGTTTTCTTGCATAAGAACTGACTGCTGCTCCCACAATGCATGACCCACAATCACTAGCAGAATATCTGCAACCCTACTGAGGAAGGCCCTGGCGGGAGGAGGGCAGGGATGATGGAAAGGGATGGTGCCAACTCATGATGTATCGACTAAGTATGCCCGTAATTCATTAAATAAATAAAAGAAAAGAAATCCATCCTCCCAAGTAATAATTGTGGGTCATAAAGTCTTTTAAATACATCTCTTGTTCTTCAATTAACATCTTTGTGCATTGAAGAAATTCCCAGTGGAAACATGAAGACATTATTAAAGAATCAGCTTGGAGTTTGTAATGTAAAGGTTCTTGATAAACACACAAGAATCTTAAAAAGGAATAATTCTTACCTCCTTGCAACTACAGGTCACTTTGTATGGCATTGAAAATGTAATTTTCTTAAGGTTTAGATTCATAATTATCCTTTTTACCCCTTATCAACTCCCTAGAGAAGACCCCCCTAGAGAAGAGAAGCTTACTCTACTTCACAATGAACCTTTTATAATAACCACTTCAAACATTTGGAATTAGTAATCTAAAATGTCTTGAATGAGAGAGAAGTGGAAAGGACCAGTTCTGCCATTTGGGCCACAGCACAGCACATGTTGGCAATGGGGAGGGAGGATGGCCACAAGAAGAAGAAGGAGGAGGAGGAAAGCAGTCCCAAGTTGTTTCCTGAAAAGTCCAGGGAGTCACACGGCTGTGTGAAGAACAGCCTCCTTGTACCAGCACTGTCCCCAGCCTGGAGAAGACTTGGGTTTCACCAGCACCTGTGTTGGCTGGCCAAATAACTCTGCTCTGAAATCCAGCTCTACAGCAACGGCCTCTGGGTAGACAGAGGTGACTGACAGGAAACAGCCATTCTTGCTTAGCATCGATACAATGTCTGCAGCATGCCTTGTGTTATGGACAATGAAAATGCAACAAACACCAGGAGAGCTTGATGCATTTACTTTGTCAAGTAGACAATGGTGGTTAGAGCATCAGGCTGTTAGGATGGCCTCATGAAAGGGACAGCATAGAGTTGCTGAATTCAGTGTTTTTTCTCTCCCTCTTTCCTCTTCAGTGTTTGTGGTGGATGACTCACAACCATAACTCTGCCATTCTTCAGTGATCCACACTTTGGAATCATCTGGAGAGCTTTAATAAAAACTACTGCTGCGTCTCGCCATAAAGACATTGATGTCATCAACTGAGTGAACTTTGCACATCAGAATGGTTTTCTTTCCATAGTTATTCCTCAGTGTTTTTGCAAAAAAAAAAAAGTTGTTTATTTATTTTCAAATGTGTGCATGTGTGTCTTTATGGTGATGCCAGGGTCTCCTGCCATGGCAAACGAATGTTTGTCTAGTTTGGAATTGAACCTGGGCCAAAAGGTTTTGCAAGCAAGTACGTTTTAAGCACTAAGCCATGTCCCCAGCCTCACAGTTTTTTCCATGTTTTATTTATTTTGTTTTTGACGTTGTTATACACATATTGCATTTTGATCACATGCACTCCATATTAGGCTCCATTATCTTCTCCAGTGCTATTGTAACCCCTCTTCTTCCTACCCCTACCACGCTCTACGCCACAGAGGAGAATGCCTGCTCCTCCTCCAGCAACCATTAACTGACATTGGCTCCTGGGCAGGGGGCATTTTCTCATAAGCCATCCCCTATCCATAATAGAATATTGATTGGTCCCCTTGTGCTCAGGTCTTGTACAGGTATCCGTAGCTGCTGTGTAGTTATGTGTGCAATGGTCTTGTCATGTCCAGAAGACAAAGCCATAGCTCTCAGGAATTTTAGAAAGAACCATGAACTGGTGGTATAAGATTCAGCTGGTAGAGTATGCTTGCCTAGCATATGTGGATCTCTGGATTTGATCCCTACTTCTGCAGAAACCCAGCATTATCATGTATGCCTGTTGTCCCAGCACTTTGGAGGTAGAAATAAAAGATTTTTGGTGTAACTGCCATGTACAAGTCAGGTTGTGAACCACGGTATGATGGTGCTAATGTTGCATGTTTTTAAATAATTGCTTTTGAAAAGATTACATTTGAAAAACCATGGTCGGTATTCTCATCTTTCTCTCTAATTTTTTTTTGCAGCAAAGAGAAAAGTTTTATTATCAAACTCTTATGTTAGTTCATTGTTTATTATTATTTTTAGTGTGGTGTGTGGATGTGTGCACCTGTGCTCATATATGTGGAGGCAGAGCAGGATGTTGAGTATTCTCTTTTGCTCTGCCATCTTATTTCCCTGAGAGCTTTCTGTTTAGGTTAGATGGGATGACCAAGGGTCCCCAGAGCTTCTCTTGTCTTTGTCTTCCTCCGTGTTGGGATCACAGGCATAACCTTTTCAATGTGGGTGCTGGGATCAATCCCTGGTCCTTGTGCATGTATAAGAAGTGCCTTTACCCATTGTGCCTGCTCCCCAAACTCCTTTTATTCATTTATGATGATTTCATACGTATTTATCATATATGTTGATCAAATTCACTCTCCATTGCCTTCTCTTGTCTTCCTCCCACTCCTGCTGAACCCTTCTTCTCAACAAGTCCCTCACTCACTTTATATTTTGGTTCTTTGTGACCTGTTGGGTAATTATGGTTGCTAGCATGAGCATGGTTGATTGGGATTATTCACTGGGGTTTTGGAAACTTATCAGTGGCTATACCATTGAAGAAAATATCTCTTCCTGTCCCAGGAACCATTAACTAACAATCATTTCTCTAGAAGGAGTGGGATCTCATGAGCTCCTTCTCCATGATGGAATGTTGTTGGACTCAGTCTTGTGCAGGGAACTACAGCTCCTGTGAGTGCAATTATGCAATGGCCATATCATATCCAGAAGGCAATGTTTCACATCACTCCTCCTCATTTTCCATCTTTTACATTCTTCCTGTCCCCTCTTCTGTGATGTTCCCTGAGTCTTGGAGGTCGAGGGCGTGATATAGACGCTCCATTTGGGGATGAACACTGAACAGTAACTTATTGTTAGAGCTTTGACCAGTTGGGGGTAGTAGTGAAGGCCAAGGCTGAAAAAGCTCTATCCTGTTAACGCACTCTTCTTCCATTTGTAAGAATTAATGGAAGGCATCTCTTGCTCTCCTCTACGGTGACATGTGTAGGATAATTGGAGTCTTCTGGAGACAGTGCCTTAGTCTTTATACACAGCCTGTGGATCAAATAGTTTCAATTTTAAACAAATTGGCAATAAGTCTCTATTTGATCTTTGATCACATTCCAGTCCTTGGTTATTTCTTGGGGCATGTACCCGAGGAAAGGTCTGTGCTAAGATTTCCATATTGTACTTCAGATATATGTCCTGGATGAGAAAGAAATTCTTTGATTAGATACAGAAAATGGACCTATGTTTCTCAGACCACCTCACATCCTTCCTTTTATTTATTTATTTTTTAATTTTAATTTATTAGTTTTCTTTTCAGTAAATACAGGCAGTTTGGTACCATTGTTTAGGCTCATCTGTGATCTACCCCTTCCCATTGTACCCTCCTTGTTGATGAAAATGGATCTTGCATTGTGGAGTTAGCCCCCAGTTATTGGTATGATAAATGTCTCTGCAAATCATGACCCAACATGTGACTCTGACATTCTTTCTGCCCCCTCTTCCGCAAAATTTCCCTGAGCCATGTTGGGTTCATTTTTGGTCTGCTTCAGTGCTGAGGTGTTGGGGGCCTCTGAGGCTCTGGCTCTCTGATTTGGTAGGCATTGATTCTTCTCTGTGTTGGTCTCCTTCCCTCTTGTGCTGGTATCCAGTTCACAGGAAAACATCACCCTTGCTTGTTTCACTAGTTGTCCTTAGTTTCAGTTGGGCCCCTTTTGAGGTATGTTGGGGCAGCTCTCTTCTTAGGATCTGTATCTATCTGGAAAAGAGAAGCAGATTCTCCAACGGAGAGTAAGTTAGCACCCGGAAAATTGAGATAACACTTACTTTTTTGAAAGACAGTATGATAGGTGTAGGCCCTCTTATACCCCATGATTGATGGTAGCTTGATATTGTAGAGTGGGCTTGTGTTTGGGTATGGTTCTGACTTGTTTCCCAGCTCCAGCTATGGGTCTAGTACCACTGAGTGGATCAGTTAGCCAAATCAAGAGCAATTGCTTCCTCACCATGGCTGTGTACCACTATTGCACTTGTGTGGGCATCACATCAGGTTATTTGTTGCTAATTAGGTTAAACAATGTGTTGCTTGTACAGATCTTGGTCATTTCCCCCAGTTGCCTATGTAGCACCTTCTGGCACTAGACATGCTGACTGTCTGGGGACTGACTCTCTCCTGGCTTCCAGCCATGTCATTCCATTTTATGTGTCAGCTGCGTATGGAGTCTTCAGCAATAGGGTCTTACCACTGGCCTTTGGTGGGTCATCAATTACTCTGACAGAAGTCTGTCATTGTTTTGGGAAACCTTGTAGGTTTCTCTGATCAAAAGCTCATTGTGGATGGTAGGCCCAAGCTGGAAGTGGGGGTTACAGGTCAGTGTCCACTAAGAAATTGAGGAAAAAATAACTAATATACAAGAGTTAGAGAGGAGAGAGATAGAGGGGAGAGGGGGAGAGGGAGGGAGGGAGGATATAGGAGATTTAGGTCAGTCTTGATCCTACCCTCTCCAGTGTCTTGTGGTTCAGATCTTTCTTGTAAGGGTCTAGTGAAGGTTCAGCCATTTGGTCTGACTTTTAGGAAGTAGAATTTTATGGTACCATTGCCGTTTGGGTCCAGATTACTGTTTTCCACCCTTCGATGCCCTCCCCCCCCCCCATCCATTCTAGTGTTTAGTCCATGAGGTGCTTGCTGGGTATGTAAGGTATCTTGGGTAGATTCAGGTTAGGTGTTGTAGATGAGTGAGACTATGTGTCAATTTTTTTTCTGTGATTGGGTAAGTTCACTGAGAATGATCTGTTCCAGGCTCAACCATTTTTCCTCAAATTTCTCTGTGTCATTTTTTTTTACTGCTGTATAGAATTCCATTGTGTAGATATACCACATCTTCATTATCCATTCTTCTAATGATGGACATCTGGGTTGATTACAGCTTTTAGCTATTACGAATTAAGCCTCTACAAACATGGTTGAGCAAATCTCTCTGGCCTATTTTTTTTTTTTAAATTTATTTATTTGAGAGTGACAGACACAGAGAGAAAGTCAGATAGAGGGAGAGAGAGAGAATGGGCATGCCAGGGCTTCCAGCCTCTGCAAACGAACTCCAGACGCGTGCGCCCCCTTGTGCATCTGGCTAACGTGGGACCTGGGGAACTGAGCCTCGAACCGGGGTCCTTAGGCTTCACAGGCAAGTGCTTAACCGCTAAGCCATCTCTCCATCCCATCTGGCCTATTTTTTGAAGGTTTTAGGATAGATGCCCAGTAAGGGTATAACTGGGTCTGTTGGTATTTCTATAGTCAGCTTTTTCAGGAGTCTCCATATTGCTTTCCAAAGTGGTTGTACCATCCTACATTCCCACCAACAGTGAATGAGTGTCCCTGCTTCTCCACATCCTCGCCAGCATTTATTTTCATTTGATTTTTTGACAACACATAGTCTCACTCATCTTTCTTTTATTTTTACATTAACTAAAGATCATAGTCTACTTCAGACATGCTAAATATATATTATCTTCAATTCACAAATTTCAGAAGCAGGATGGTGTATTAATGACATACTATGTCTAAAGAACATTTTCTTATTATATTAAAAGTTCCTGAGGTTTAGAATCTAGGAGTGCCTTAGCTGTGTCATTGTGACTTAGACTCTCTGTGGAAGCTGCAGTCATGCTGTTGTCTGAAGGCTCCTCTGGGGCGGAGGACCCATTTTCAACTTAATTCACAAGGCCATCAGCCATTTCAATTTCAACAGCTTTAGTTTCTTAGTCTGTAGATGCTGCATACACTGGTCATGACTTGATAGTTAGCTTACCTTAGAGTGAGTATCAGAGAAAAAGGGAAATAGGAAGAGATGGAAGAAAAGAGAAGGGAGACAGGAGAAAGTGAGGGAGAGCAAGGGAAAAGAGTAATACAGAGAAAAAAGTAAAGAAACTCTCCAGTTATTTTAGAACTAATCTTAGCAGTGACTTACCACTAGTCTCCTGTTCACACTATAGTTTGATTGCTGACACAAACCAGCCCTGCCCACTATGGGAGCAGACCTTCAGTCTCCATAGGTGGAGGTGAAACTGTAGGGGACTGTCTTGGACACTATTTACCATAGCTGGGCTGTAGTAAGCACAGAAGGGATGGGATTTTATGAGTTTTGGTGAGATTTGCCACCCATTTCCATTAAACATTCTATTGAGTTGTCTAGTTACCCTAGCCTTGGCTACCTTAAAATGACAGATGAGTGTGAGTTCCCGCAGCTGAGAGTTCTTGAAAGTACTACTCCAGGATCCACAAAACCCATCGGCTCTGATGAATGCTTACAAGGTGTTTAGAATGAAGAGCAGACTTCTCCAGTGATAGATGAGCTCGATTAATTGTTCATCATCTCTATTCTGCTTTCATTTATTTGACTATGATTAGACGGTGCTTCTTATCTATTCTCATCCACCTCTTGATTTTGAATCTTACTTATAATTTGACCATATTACTTTCAACTCTCATCAAAATCGGTACAGGGTCATGCCTTGCTAAGTATTTTGCTGAGAAAAGCCATTCAAGAAGTCATTCCTAAACCTGGCTTGTGGTCACTCTGAGAAATGTGCTTTTTTTGCATAAGAAAGGATTGATCAGCACTTCATTCATATTGTACAGACCCATCTGTTGTTGGTGTTGTTTGTTATTGCTATCATTTATGTCTAGAATGCCCCCCACCCAAGGCCCATGTATTAAATGTTTGGGAATTGGTGGAAACTTTAAGAGGTGAGGACTACATTTGGGACATGCTGTCAGAGAGGATTGCAGGACTTTATTCTTTTACTCTTGATAACCACCCAGTGAATATCGGTGAATCTACACATGTTCCTTTCATACTGTGTAGTCCAAAAGCAACAGAGCCAGCTGATCAGGCACTGAAATCTCCATATCTTTGAACCTAAAATAAGCCTTGCTCTCTATAAACTGATTGTCTTGGACATTTGATAATGTAATGGACAGCTGATTAACACAGTTGTTGTTCTATTATTTTACTTTTAAAATCTTTATGAAATAGCTTAATAACATACAAATAATGAATAGCATTTATTTAAATGTACAGATTAATTAGTTTTAATATATGTATCCATGGAAAGAATGATCAGAAAGGTAAAGATATGAATGTATCAATCACTCCTAAAATCACTCCTTGGTTATCTTTTGTAATTCCTCCCTTCCACCTCTCCTTAGCTTTCCATTCTTTTTGTTTGTTTGTTTGTTAATTTTTATTTATTTATTTGATAGTGACAGAGAGGGAGAGAAAGAGACAGACAGAGAGAGAATGGGTGCGCCAGAGCTGCCAGCTACTGCAAACGAACTCCAGATGTGTGCACCCCCTTATGCATCTGGCTAACGTGGCTCCTGGGGAATCAAGCCTCGAACTGGGATCCTTAGGCTTCACAGGCAAGTGCTTAACCACTAAGCCATTTCTCCAGCCCAGCTTTCCATTCTTAAGCAACAACTGATGTCCTTTCTGTGGCTGTAGATTGGTTGAATTTTGTAGAACAGAGCCTCTCAGCCTTGATATGATTGACTTTTTGAACTAGATAATGTTTTTGTTTTTTTGTAGTAGGCTGTCCTATGCATTCAAGTTTATCAGCATCCATAAAGTATAGTCACTAGAAGCAAGTAGCACCTCATTCCATTTATTTATTTATTCATTTATCTATTTATTGAGACAGGATCTTATGTAACCTAGGCTGATCTCAAATTTGTTATGTAGCCGAGGATGACCTTGAAACTTTTTTTTTTTTTTTTTTGAGGTATAGTCTCACTTTAGCCCAGGATGACTGGGAATTCACTATGTACTCTCAGGGTGGCCTTGAACTCAGGGTGATCCTCCTACTTCTACCTCCCAAGTGCTGGGATTAAACGCATGCACCACCACACCTGGTGACCTTGAATTCTTTATCCTCCTGCCTCTGCCTACCAAGTGCTGCGATTATGAGCATGTACAATCACCCTTGCCCCTTACCCCAGTTGTAATAACTAAAAACAACACCAGACATAACCAGATATTCCCTGGGAGGGAATCCTGTCCCTACTTGTGAAGCATTGTTGTAGAGTCATATATGAATGGGGAAGTACACATAACAGTATGGCTTCATTCCCTCAGCATTATTTGGAGATTTATTCCATAGACATTCTTTTCATGTAACTACCTGACCAGAAGAGCCTTTAAGAGTGAATGTTTTGTTGCCAAAGTGTGTAGTGTGTTGCATTATTACACAATGCAGAATTCTTTTTAAAAAATATTTTGGGCTGCAAACAAACTCCACATGCATGTGCCACCTTGTGCATCTGGCTTTATGAGGGTACTGGGGAGTCAGACATGGGTCCTTAGGCATTTCAGGCCAGTGCCTTAACCATTAAGAGGCCTTGCCAACCCTACAATGCAGAATTCTGATTCTAACATTTCTACTTACTAGCTGTTATGTATTAGTGAAAGGAAAATGTCTTGCTCACTATGCAAAGTTACCAGAAGAATCATGTCTGACATATCTGAAATTAAAGTACCAGACTTTGTATTAATTTTGCAGTCTGAGACTATAAAGTATTTGTTTCATCTCATTTAGATTTTATGGATATTTTTAGAGTAGTCTACGTACTATGAAGCAGAACTTCATTTATTCCCATGAACCCAAAAATTACCCTGAGTAAGTGAAAGAGAAGCAATGACACCGTGGATAAGGTTTAAAACTGGCAGGAACAAGAATGAGAGCCGGAGGTGCTGAAAGCAGTGTCAATAGGAAGAGGTCCTGCAGAGGGTATAACCAGACCTAGATGGAATTTTAAGGATTGATGGCATAGTACCCAGGGGCCTCTAGAGAAATATAACCATAGAATGAACATATTTTACAAAGGAGATTTATTAGATAGACTTACACCATACTGTTATGAACTGGATAGTCCAAAAATGGCTACACATTGGAGAGCCTGGTAGCTGCTCCATCCACACAGCTGGATATGTCAACAGTCTTCATATGGCCCTGAAAGCCTGAAGGAATCCTGAAGAGCTGCTAGTTTTTAGTCCATATTGGAATACTGAAGAAGCTGGGCTGCTGCAATGTCAATAAGTCTCTTACCTGTTTCTTTTTCTTTTCTCTAATTGTCTTAATCTATATATATATGAGAGAGAGAGAGACAGAGAGAGAGAGAGAATGGGTATGTCAGGGCCTCTTGCCACTTAAAATGAACTCCAGATGCATGTACCACCTTGGGCATCTGGCTTATATGGGTCCTAGGGAAGCAAATCTCGGTTCTTTGGCTTTGCTGGCAAGTGCCTTAACCACTAAGCAATGTCTCCAACCCTCTTACCTACTTCTTGATCCAATCAAGTTAATGATAAAAATTAACCATCACAAATGTAATCTTATTAGATGGAGATCAGAGTGAAAAATTGAACTACAATCTTGTATTTGGGAAGTAGGGATAGCTTAATATTGTGATAGCATGGAATGATGAGAGATGAACAGTAAACAATCACAAATGATATTTTTGGTCTCACTAATTAATGTAGACTTTATTTGACAAATGGTAGAAGACTAGTAAGTATTTTTGAACAAGAAGTACAAACTGGTTAATGTTCTGGGAAGATTGCTTTGGTGCAGAGTGCAGAATTGATTTAAATGCCTAGTCTCATTAGTGAAGTCTAGGGATTTTTATTTCATCAATGTTTTATTGTTTCATTGTCATAAATTAACATTGATTTGTGCAATTATGTGTCATGACTAAATGGCAAAAAATGACTTCTTAAAACATAGAAGTAATTCCTTAGCATAATTTGGACAACTAGGTAAGTTTATAAAAAGTGCCTTTTTTTTTTTCCTTTTATTAGATCATTAGTTCAGTAATGACAGTTTGATGCTATTTTCTGCCTCCCTGAAAGCACTGCAAGTCTGTTGTGGTGGAAGGGCAAATGAGTGGGAGTGGGGGACCCACGACTGGCAAATAATTCCCAACACAGCTGGCACAGGAAGTTATCTGCCCTCTGTAGAAAGGGGAGACAGGACAAGTAGCTCCTTGGAAATGAAACCCATGGCCTAGGCCTAGAGAAAGAAGCAAGCTTCCCAAGTCACAGACCTTCACACCATGTTTTCAGAAAGGATGCAATCTCAAGTAGCTGCGTCCTTCCTACGTCACCCCTCTGGACATCAGGACTCCCTTTGTAAGTCTTAAATATCCCCTTGTTCTAGACAAACACTGTGACCTTTTGGATATCCTAGGTGGCTTCAAGGACAATCCTGAATCCTCTTTCAAGTGTATGTTCTCAGTGCTAGTTCTTACAACCTACCTGGCTTTCAAGTACACAGTCTCCCCTTCCCTTCCTTATTAAATGTCACAAGATATCGTTTTCTTTACTGGAATGTCAAGTCACCACCTACACCATTAACCCTGAGAGAATTCTTTGAAGATCTCAGTTCATATTCAAGTATCAACCAAATCTTGTTATAGTTATATTAGATGCAGGAATGGTTCCCACTTATCTGCTCCTTCCTGTCATGGGGTACTTCTGCTAAATAGCAGTCTTGTTTTTAGGTTTTGAATTTGAATTGATTGTTTCACAGTAGTGTGTGTGTGTGTGTGTGTGTGTGTGTGTGTGTGTATCTTGGACCCTTTATTCTCCCATGGAATGGAAAGTTGGGTACTAGTAAATTCAACACTAGAAAAGGGGCATTAGGTAGAGTTAGGAGGATAGCAGTGAGATTGAGGCCACCCTGAGATTACGTATTGAATTCCACATCAGTCAGGGCTAGAGCGAGACCCTACCTTGAAAAATAAAATATAAAAAAGAAAAGAAAAGAGAAAAGGGACATTAGGATGTCACCAAAATTTATGAGTATGTGGAAATGACACAGTTTGATCTGAATTGCAGGCTTGCTGAGGGATGTTCCTCAACATTTGTTACTTTTTTCAGTTGTGTCAGATGAGCACATGGGGCCAGGTTGCTTTATTTCTTTTCCTTTTTAAGTATGTTACCAGAAACTCCAAGATAGCAGGTAGAAAGGATACTACAAGGATAGAACTTACTCTTAAAAAAAGTCCCAAAGAAGGGGCTGGAGAGATGGCTTAGCGGTTAAGCGCTTGCCTGTGAAGCCTAAGGACCCTGGTTCAAGGCTCAGTTCCCCAGGTCCCACGTTAGCCAGATGCACAGGGGGGCGCACGCATCTGGAGTTCGTTTGCAGAGGCTGGAAGCCCTGGCGCTCCCATTCTCTCTCTCTCCCTCTCTCTGTCTTTCTCTCTGTGTCTGTCGCTCTCAAATAAATAAATAAATAATAAAAAAAATTTTTTTTAAAAATCCCAAAGAAAACTTATGCATGGTAGCCTCCTCTCTCTGAGGATGTGTCCAGTGGTGAACTTGGAGAGCTGGAAATCACCACAGACTAGACACTTTGGTCTCTATGAAAGCCCCTTAAAGGATTCCTCAAGTCTTTCACAATGGCCATGGCTACTTTCTGTTAATCATGTCACTATCTAATTGCAGACCACTTTCTGTGTCATATGAAATCAAGGGAAATAAATGAGACACAAGGAAAATAGTACTCCCAAAGTGGGAACAAGAAGATATGACATGTGCCTGCAAATATTTGATGAGTTGCTGTGATGGTCAATGTTTTCCACTTGACTCACCTGAGAGACAAACGTCTGGCCTGAAGTGAGAAGACCCACCAGAACTGCAGTCATCTCTGTTCCACGGGCTGGGATCCTGGAATGAGTAAAATGGAGGGGGCGGGGGGGGAGAGAGAGAGAGAGAGAGAGAGAGAGAGCGAGCAAGCTGAGTAGCAGCATTTATTTCTCTTTACTTTCTGACCACAGTTAGAATGTAGCCATTTACTTCCCCCCTCCTATTGCCATGACTTTGCCATGATCGCTGTACCCTCAAAGTGTTGACTACAAGCCCTTCCTTACATTGATTTGGTCAGGTATTTTGTCACAGGCATGAGAAGAAAAAAAAAAAAAAAGACCTAATGCAGCCCTCATAAGATGGAAGGATGAACGCATTACTAGGTTTCTAGGGGTGGAATTAGGGCTGGAAGGAAGTTCTGGCAGGCAGCCATGGCTCGTGCATGTCTGTCATCTCAGCACTTGGAAACAGAGGTAACAGGATTGAGAGCTTGACAGCACTGCTACCTAGTAAGACTGCTTTCAATACACGCACGCACACACACACACACACACACACACACACAATTGCTTTATCTACTCACTTGCAAGGAGAGGGTACACACACACACACACACACACACACACACACACACACACACACAGAATGAAAGAGAGAGAGAGGATGAATATGAGCATGCCAGGGTCTCTAGCCACTGCAAATGAACTCCAGATGCATGCCCCACTTTGTGCCTCTGGCTTTTTGTGAGTACTGAAGAATTGAACCTGGGTCATTAGGCATTGCAGTCCAGTGCCATAACTGCCCTGGGACTATCTTAAGAAAAGGAAGGGGAGGAAGAATGGCAGAAGCAGAAAATATGGGTCAAGGCAGGGAAGTCCTTTGTATAGTAAACAATTTAATGTGTTCACAAACAGCTTTCACTAGTCAGTGTGTTTAAATGTAGGCCTGATGCCATCCTGTTAGGTCACATGAATACTTTCAAAACTGAGTCAAGATAAACGTCTTCTATACTTATTTAAAATGTAATACATTCTAGGATTCAAGCAACAGACATTCACTATCCATATTGTGAATTCTATTATTTTTTCTATTATTGGAGATAATCAAGTTGTTACTCATGTTCATTATGGATTCTGCGATGTACTTGTTTGTCATTTCTGACTGTTGTCTGATGAGTATTTTTTTTATGAGACATGGTATCACTACATTACCTAAACTGTCTGAGTCTGTAGTCCTCCTGCCTCAGTTTCCATAGTGCTGAAATTACAATTGTATCACTGATTCAATTGACAGCTATTTTAATTTGCTTTTCTATGTGTATTTGGACTTGGTTTTATGAGAGAGGGCTTTAAAAATATTTTATTTTTAGTTATTTATTTATTTGAGAGAGAGAGAGAGGAAGAAGAAGACAGAGAGAGAGAGAGAGAGAGAGAGAGAGAGAGAGAGAGAGGATGAATATGGGTGTGCCAGGGATTCCAGTCACTGCAAACCAACTCCAGATGCATGCGTCACCTTGTGCATCTGGCTTATGTGGGTATGGGGAATTGAGCCTGGGTCCTTTAGCTTTTCAGGCAAGATCCTTAACCTCTAAGCCATCTCTCCAGCCCAGAGAGGGTTTTATATAGCCCACACTGGCCTTGAACACCCTACATAGCAGAGGATGACCTTGAACTTTTGAACTTCCTATCTGCACTTTCCAAGTGCTGGGATGACAAGTGTGCTTCAGTGCCCATTTGTTTGCTTATCTCAATTTACCCAGCAAGTACTGTTAAATTACTTGTCTCTATTACATGCTGTGCTAAGTACCCAAAGATGTGCAACATCTCCCTTGACCACATGATGATGAGACAAGGCTTATCTTTGCTCTGTAGGTGGTGTTCCTAATATCTTGTTATTTAAGCCCTTAAAAGATGGAGATAGTCATTCATCCCGCTGTTTCCATGATCAAATGAACCTAAAAGATGTGACCCAGGCATTCAGTGAGAAGACATTTGAGAATTATCTCTTGGTACCATATTGAAGAACTTGCTTCAAACTGGACTGGGTCTCTGGACTGTACTTAAGGAAATGGGCTTCAGACTCAAACAACAGGATTAAAATCCTGCATTATCTTTTTATTAGCTACAAAACCTAGTTATCCAACCTTTCTGGTTTGCCTCCCTAACTTGGTAAAGGAGATTATAATTGAACCTACATGTGGTAGTTCTAATGCACAGTAGGGATGTTTGCAAACTGCTTGCTGTTGAGCTTCACATGTGGTCATTGCTCAGAATCTGGAAAACTATTATTATCATGCCTTGGATAAGGCTTTCTTCATGGTTGTTTCTGTTTTAGCTTTTATTGCATTTTTGTGACTATAGTTATTTGCTTACAAGTGTGTGTGTGTGTGTGTGTGTGTGTGTGTTTAACTGAACTATGAGGTTTCTAAGGCCCTGGCCTTCCTTAATCTTTACCACATCAATATCATGGTGCCTTCCAATGTTGTTCATGTCAGGGAAAATGCTGAAAATCTTAATGTTAAAGTGACACAGCAGGGGAATGAAAAAGACTGATATGGCAAGAGGTAACCAACCTGTGGACACTAATGACCTCATAGTCTGCCCAGTTTTCCTGAGGGCTGAGAGCATCAGTCTCCTAGGACACCAGGAACTGTGGCCTTGTTTAGTGCTTGACACAGTGGTGAGCAAGGAGCAGTTCATAAGTGTCTTGTGCATTTATTTTTCTTTTCTTGTCTTTGTTTTTTTCCAAGGTAGGGTCTCACTCTAGCTCAGGCTGAACTGGAATTCACTATGTAATCTCAGGGTGGCCTCGAACTCATGGTGATCCTCTTTCCTCTGCCTCCAGAATGCTGGGATTAAAGGCCTGAGCCACCACGCACCAACCACATTCTTGTGCTCATAAATACAATACTCTTTTCCCCCATTGTGTTCTGATGTGTGAGTATAAGGCTTCTATCCTGAAATCCTGAGAAGTTTTCCTTCTTGGCTTCTGACAGCAATCCCTAGTTTCTGACTTAAGCTGGGCATTTGGTTCATCTATCTCCATATGCCTTCAAGTTTCCAAGGTGGGTAAGACCTTAATTTTCTGCTTAATTGGTAATTAATCACATATACATGCCAATTTTATGATGGATCATTGCGATCCAAATCCAAAAACATATTATATTTAGGTACAAATTTCTAATTAATTTATCTTAGAATTTCATGATCATTGTTAGGTGAGGAGTGCTTCTCTTCCTACTTCTCTGTAGTTTATAAAAAGGGTTTCCCCCAAAATGTTTTAATCATTGTAATAGAGGTGGAATAGCTTATGGGAAGATGAAATGCAATTATTGATAACCTTCTATTGGGAGGTGCCAGTATAGCAAAACTTCTCAGGCATGGGGGAGTCCAGTCCATTGCCACTTCCCTTGTTTTCTGAACAGGGTTAGGCACTGATTGCTGGGAAGTGTGTGGTCACCTAGATTCAACCTTTAACTTGGCTTGACCATTCCAAGGTATTAACTGAGCTTTGGTTCTTATACTAAGTCACATTTTTCCTATTGGTTTGTTGGAAATCAGCATCACATTATGGTTTCTACATCTCTGATTTCAATTTGTTCTGAATGCAGCCCATTTAAAAACAATAGCATGCCATGTGTTGGGTTCTCTAAAATATCATCAGCAATTGGTTGCCACCAGTATGCAATCTGGATTTAAAAATCTTTAAAATAGAAGTACACATGGATGATAAAATAAATCAAACTATACTTATGAATAAAGTGAAAAGTAGTATTCTCTTTTCCTTTTTATCTTTTTCCCTCAGTGCAAAGTCAACTCTTATGAACCTTTATGTGACTTTAAGAAAAAAAAAATTGTTTATATGTAGACAGTATCCACAAAAACTCTGAGTTAGGCAATAATTTTTTTTAAATATAATACAAAAAGTACACTAAAAAGAGAAGATTGGCAAGTTTTTACAACTTTTCAGCTTCAAAGACATCACCAAGATATTAAAAAGATAACCTGCTGAATGAGAGAAAATATTTGCAAATCCAATTTTTGATTAGGGACTTGTATCCAAAGGTATATGAATAACTCCTATAACTTAATAACAAAAGATAAGTTATCCAGTTAAAAAATGGACAAAGGATCCAGTTGATTTCTACAAAGAAGTTGTATAAGTGGTCGATAGGCATATTAAAAACAGTCAGCATCATCATTAGGAAAATGCAGACAAAAACCAAAATAAGACTTCTGGCCAAGATGGTGACTGCCTAGCTGCTCTGCAAATCCCGTGGACAGAAAGAAAGATGCACATCCTAAGAAAAGAGCCACCCCATCATACTTCAAAAGGGCCCTGGCTGAAACTAAGGAAAATTGATGAAACAAGCAAGGGTGCTGTTTTCCTGATGAACCAGATACCAGCACAAGGGGGAAGGAGACCAACACAGAAAAAAATCAACTCCTACCAAATCAGAGAGCCAGAGCCTCAGAGGCCCCCAACACCTCATCACTGAAGCAGACCAAAAATGAACCCAACATGGCTCAGGGAAATTTTGCAGAAGAGGGGCCGGAAAGTATACCAGAGCCACATGTTGGGTCAGGATATGCAGAGACATTTATTGTACCAGTAACTGTGGGCTAACTCCACAATGCATGACCCATATACCTCAATGGGGAGGGGGTAGGTCACAGATGAGCCTAATAATGGTACCAAACTGCCTGTATTTGCTGAATAGAAAACTAATTAAATATATATATATATATATATATATATATATATATATATATATATATATATAAATGTTAAATGTATAAATTAAAAAGCAGCCTGCACTATGAGCCTATACCACAGTGGTTTAATTTTAAAATACATATTCATAAATATCAGGAAGTAGCCAACTATAATAGATATCAAGTACTAAGAGAAATGGATATAGCAATATTTAAGCCAGTGGTGTTTATAATAATTTTCAGAATGGCAAAGTGAGAGTAATGACACAGTCTCCTCACTTGGCTGAGTTTAAAAAGAGACAACTTCTATTTTTATTTATTCAAATAATCTTTTTTAGCCTTGTATAGTTTATCTTTTTCTGTACACAAATATGTAAGAAAAGGACATTAAAATTAAGACATAAGCAAGGAAAGACACTTTAAGGTAAGCTGAATTTATTTTCCAAAAAAAATCAAGTCCCTTTAAACATGATAATAACTCACTAGAAATGAGACAACCAGGCTGGAGGGATGGCTTAGAGGTTAAGGCATTTGCCTGCAAAGACAAAGGACCCAGGTTCTATTCCCCAGGACCCACGTTAGCCAGATGCATAAGGGGGTGCATGTGTCTGGAGTTTGTCTACAATGGATGGAGGCCCTAGTGCACCCATCCAATCTCTCTCTCTCTCTCTCTCTCTCTTCCTCCCTCCCTACCTCCTCTGTCAAACAAATACAAATAAAATATTAAAAAAGAAATAAGATAATCTAAATCTTTAATTTAAACCACACATTACCATCCAGAAATCTTCTATTCATGAGCCAATATTTTACCTATATTGAAGCTGAACTATCTAGTTAAAATCTTCAGTAAAAATGAAATTTAGAATGTTTAATAAATATTTATTAAACATAAACTTTGGAAATGTTTGAAATAAAAAAAAAACCTGTAGAATGTAATGTTGCCTTCTTATAAAATGATATGAAAAGATTCTGTCTATGCCCACACATAACATTCACATTCATCACTCAACCCTAGATACCTGCACATTGTCTGCTCACATACCTACCCACTGTCTCTATCCTCTGTGATTAAAACATGTAGAAGCATGAGAATAATGAATAAATGTTCCTCTTTGAAAGGGTCTTGAACAAACTGCAGTCCATTCCCCAACTGATAAAAGGGATGGGCCAGTAACAAGTCCAGTTTGAGATGTGGAGAAATTGAGACCCTCACGTGCCACTTTCCATAACATAGAATGTGACCATTTTCAAAACCAGCCTGGCCATTTCTGTTTTACTTTGCTACAGCATAACCCAAAATTCTCTCCTAGATATATAGTCAAAAGCAATAAAGCCATGTATATGTTCTCATGAAATCTTGTATACAGACATTATAGATGCATTATTTACAATAACTAAAGGGGATAAGTAATCCAAATGCCCATGAACAGACATCTAGATAAGTGACATGTGACATGTCCATGTAACATAGTATTATAGGCCATAAAAAGAAGTGCTACAATGATAACATTCCAAATTATAGGGCATTTAATTGTTTCATAAGTTGACAGAATTCTCTGGGTTTGAAAAAGAGCCTTGATCTTTAATTCTCCACATCTTATAAATGACTACAATGAGAGGATGAGAGACATGTGGAATGGAGATCTTGGGACATCACTGGTGAGGAGCAGGCTCTGGATCTCGCGTGAAGCATGGCTTACTGGAACTGAGGCAGAACAGCTGCAGCCTGGCCCTCAGCTCCTGAGTGTTTTTCCTTGTCTGACCTTGTAGGTTTTAGAATACTAAAATTCCTCTATCAGGCTTGGCCCAATATGCTGGACTCCTCCAGAGTCTACCCACTGAACCTTTCTTGCTTTGTAGTTAGGTCTACTTTGCATTTCTTTGTGGGAGTCAATAGGTCTTTTAATATTTCATACCTTATTTAAATATTTTTGCCATCTTTCCTATCTTAGGTGTGTGGTTTTATTCATATTAATCGTTGAGACCTCAAAGGTGACAAAAACTGTTCTTTCCTGTATGAATATTTAGAAATGTTTTGCTGTTGGTTCCTGATAATTTATTTAATCAGGTTAATCATATTTCTTCTATTTCTTAATGTACATTTTTTCTTAAAAACCAGTATGGCGTTTTACTTAATTTGTGGGGACACCCATAATGATCTTTGTATCTATA
The DNA here is from genome assembly GCF_020740685.1 of Jaculus jaculus. NCBI lineage: Eukaryota > Metazoa > Chordata > Mammalia > Rodentia > Dipodidae > Jaculus > Jaculus jaculus. Next base: position 25,943,451 of record NC_059105.1, read on the forward strand.
TTTATTTTTCTCCTTTAATTCATTCACATAGTGAATTGCATTAATGCATTTGCTAGACTGTTCTCAATCATCCATTTGGCATTCATTTCACGTATTTATTTAGTACATTCTATGTGGCAGAGGCTGCTCTCAGCACTGGAGATACAGTAATAAGTAAGTCAGATATTACTATTTTAAAAGGTTGTTAAATGTAATCTGTTACCATGCAATTTTTGCAATTAGATTGAATAATCCACCTCAAGAAATATTAAAAATTATGCACAAGGACAGATGATAAAGAAATAATTACTATATTATTTATAAAACTGCTCAGTATGAAGAAATTTTGAAATACATTTAATTTCTCCACAGTATGGCATAATATATAGTAATTAAAAGGAACTATGTAGCTCAATACATACATATGTAAAAATATGTTAAAAATGTTATATGATTTATGTATTTCATTTTTGTAAACATTAAAAGAAGAAAACTTTTGTTTTTGTTTTGGGGGTTGTGATTGTTTTATTTGAGACAGGTCACATGTAAATTACGTGAATTCCTGATCCTTCTGCCTCTACCTTCTGAATTTTGGGATTATAGGCATGTGCCACAGCACCTACTTTTGTTGCTATTTGTTTGTTTCTTTGGGGACAGTCTCTCACAGTGATTTACTCCAGGCTGCTCATGTGCCATGGCTTCCTGAATTGTTAGATGCTAGACATGTACCATTGCTCCTGGCTCCACTTGGACTTTTGATTTGCATAAAATTAGTGCCGCTCTTACTGCTGGCCAGAGAAGCTTCTGTGTGAAAATGGCAGTAGATACTGGGAAGACTAAAAACTTGTCATAGTGCTGAAAAGAAGAGGCTATTGAGAACTCAGGTGCTGTATGAGACATTTCTTTCACACCCTCCAAGGTTCAGGGAACATTGTGAGAGAGGGGGCAGAAAGGCTCTAAGAGTAACCAGGTGGGAAGGAAGACTTTGGGTCATTATCATCCAGACATGAACTGACCATGTATTCATGACCTCACACCAGAGGTTACTACTCTCAGGAGACCTGCACAGTACTAAGCCCATCAACAAGTTGTCTCAGAGGATGAAAAAGGACAAAAGGAATGAGAAAACAAAATAGAAGTACTACTTAAAAAGAAGATGGGGGACTTCCGGTTAACATGGCGGCGTAGGTACCACGCCAAAGCAGCCTAGGGGGGAAAAAGACCAAAAAAACTCAGCAAAATACACACTTTTACTAAAAAGTGAGGTGTATAGGAAATTGAGGCTGCAGCGGAGAAGTAGAAGAGTTATAGAGCATCCAGAGCCCGCACAGGCGGGAAAAGTGGCTCCGGCAGCTCGGCCAACCCCCGCAGCAACGGCGCAGCAGAAAGCCGCCAGACTCTCGGCTCGAGCTGCAGGAAAAGCCAGGTGCGGGATTTTCCCCTCACACCACTCTCTCTGCAACTCGGGAAACATGAGGGGAGAGCGGCAGCGAGCAGCGGAGGAGAAGACCGTGAAATAGAAGAACACATGGAGCAGCGAGACAACCAGAGCAGACTCGGCTCCCTCCCCTCCCCCACCACCTGAGCCCAGCTCCAGCGAACACAGCAGCGGCCAGGGACCTGGCCACGCCAACTTGGGCTGACAGCGGGACCCAAGCAGGAGCAGAGTTCGGCAGCAACTTCAGCGGCTCCAGCACCGGTACCAGCGGCCCCAGCAGCAGCGGACCCAGGAGCGGCAGCGGCGGCAGATCCCGCAGCAGCGGCTTCGGGGGGAGCAGCGGCAGTGGACACGGCAGCGGCAGCTTCAGCAGCGGTGGTGGCTCCGGTGGTGGCAGCTACAGCAGCAGCAGAGGCAGCAGCAGTGGCTCGGTTTGCCCCGTAGGAAAAGCAAGTGCCCAGCTCCAGAAATCAGAACAGCAGCCCGACGACCCAGGCAGCAACTTGACTGAGACCAAAATCACCCAAGGTAACTGGGATTGCACCAGGGAAGGGTCTCACTTGGTCACAAGCTGACTTGGATCCCTCAACAGACCAGAAATCTAAACCTCTTTGTTGATAAAGGATCTGGTCATTATAATAACTACTCTTGCATACATACTTGGGGCTGTTTCTGATTGAATGTGTACAGTGTTTAGTTAAATTTTAGAATCTACCTGTATTTTATTCCACTCAGCCTGCTTGAATACTCCTATAGCAGGGAAACTCAACCCCTAAGAACATCTTTGTAGATACTCTGAGAGTCTTAAGAGCCACACCTAATACCTTAAGGTCCTACCCTGAAAATATATTACATCAAATCAATTGATACAGCTAAGAATACACAGCTAGCTAGAAAATCCAAGCATTAACTTAATCCAAGATGCAAAAATATATACATTATAACACAAGAAACACTAAAAAGCAAGATGATATAAATCCACCTAAAAGTATTAATGCATCAGAAATGTCCCCCAGTGAGAAAGAGTTAGAGGAAATGCCTGAGAAAGAGTTCAAAAGAATAATTATAAATATGTTCAAAGAGGTCAAAGAAAACATGAAAACAATCAAAGAAGAAATCAAAGAGGAAATCAAAGGGGAAATCAAAGGAATCAAAGAAGAGGCAGGACACCAATTTAATGAAATAAAGAAGGCAATACAAGACATAAATAGGGAAATAGAAATAATTAAAAAAAAACAGTCAGAATTACTAGCAATGAAGAACACAGTTAATGAAATAAAAAGCTCTGTAGAAAATCTCACCAGTAGGATGGATGAGGGAGAGGACAGAATATCTAAGCTAGAAGACCAGGTGGCAGACCTAATGCACTCCAACAAAGAGAAAGACAAACTTATAGAAAAGTATGAGTGGGAATTTCAAGATATTCGGGACACTATGAAAAGATCCAATATAAGAATTCAGGGGATAGTAGAAGGAGAAGAACTCCACTCCAGAGGCATAGTAGGCATCTTCAACAAAATCATAGAGGAAAATTTCCCCCAAATTGGGAAAGAGGTGCCAATACAGATACAGGAAGCCTTTAGAACCCCAGCCAGACAAAACCCAGAAAGAACCTCTCCTCGCCATATTATAATCAAACTTCCAAACACACAAACCAAAGAAAAAATATTGAAAGCAGTTAGAGAGAAAAATCAAGTTACCTACAAAAGCAAGCCCATCAGGATTACAGCAGATTATTCAACACAAACTTTTAAAGCCAGAAGGGCTTGGAGTGATATATTCCAAGTTCTGAAAGATAACAACTGTCAACCAAGGTTATTTTATCCTGCAAAGTTATCCATTCAAATAGATGGAGAAATAAAGACATTCCATGACAAAAGCAGGTTAAAGGAGTATTTGAAGACAAAACCAGCTCTACAGAAAATACTTGATAGCATCCTCCATGCTGAACAAAAGGAAAAGCACACATATAAGGAACCTAGAAAAAACAAGCTATACTCAAATACCAGTTAACAGAAGAGAGCACAGGTAGAACCAGTAACACACACACACACACAAAAATGGCAAACATAAATACACACCTTTCAATAATATCTCTTAATATCAACGGTCTCAATGCCCCAACGAAAAGACATAGATTTGCAGACTGGGTTAAAAAGCAGGATCCTACAATTTGTTGTCTCCAAGAAACTCACCTTTCTACAAAGGATAGACATTATCTTAGGGTAAAAGGTTGGAAGACGGTGTTTCAAGCAAATGGGCCTAGAAAACAAGCAGGGGTCGCTATCCTAATATCAGACAGGGTAGACTTTAGTCCGACATTAGTCAAGAAACATAAGAAAGGTCACTTTATATTGATTAAGGGCACACTCCAACAGGAGGACATTACAATCCTAAACATATATGCACCTAACATGGGGGCTCCCAAATTCGTCAAACAAACACTATTAGAACTAAGGTCACAGATAACACCAAACACAGTGGTGGTGGGTGACTTTAACACCCCACTCTCATCAATTGACAGGTCATCCAGGGAAAGAATAAACAGAGAGGCATCTGGACTAAATGAGGTCATAGAAGGAATGGACCTAACAGATATATACAGGACATTTCATCCAAAGGCTGCAGAATATACATTCTTTTCAGCAGCACATGGAACATTCTCTAAAATAGACCATATATTAGGACACAAAGCAAATCTTAACAAATTCAGGAAAATTGAAATAATTCCTTGCATTCTATCTGACCACAATGGAATTAAACTACAAATCAGTAGCAAGAAAGGCTATAGAGCATACACAAAATCATGGAAACTAAACAATACACTACTAAATGATGAGTGGGTCAATGAAGAAATCAAAAAGGAAATCAAAAAATTCATAGAGTCAAATGATAATGAGAACACAACATACCAAAATCTCTGGGACACAATGAAGGCAGTTCTAAGAGGTAAATTTATAGCCTTAAGTGCCTATATTAAGAAATTAGAAAGGTCGCAAGTAAACGACCTAATGCTTCGCCTTAAAACCTTGGAAAAAGAAGAACAAGGCAAACCAAAAAGTAGTAGACGGGAAGAAATAATAAAGATTAGGGCAGAAATTAATGAAATAGAAACAAAAAGAACAATCCAAAGAATTAATGAAACAAAGAGTTGGTTCTTTGAAAGGATAAACAAGATTGATAAACCCTTAGCAAATCTGACCAAAAGAAAGAGAGAAGAGACACAAATTAATAAAATCAGAGATGAACAAGGTAACATCACAACAGATTCCAGAGAAATTCAAAAAATCATAGGGACATACTATAAAAGCATATACTCCACAAAGTATGAAAATCTGAAAGAAATGGATGATTTCCTTGATCTATATGACCTACCTAAATTAAATCAAAATGAGATTAATCACTTAAATAGACCTATAACAAACATGGAGATCCGAACAGTTATCAATAATCTCCCAACTAAAAAAAGCCCAGGCCCGGATGGTTTCACTGCGGAATTTTACCAGACTTTTAAGGAAGAGGTAACACCATTGCTTCTTAAGCTTTTCCAGGAAATAGAAAAAGAAGGAATTCTACCAAACTCCTTCTATGAGGCCAGCATCACCCTGATACCAAAACCAGGCAAAGATAGAACAAAAAAAGAAAATTACAGACCAATCTCCCTCATGAACATAGATGCAAAAATTCTCAACAAAATATTGGCAAACAGAATACAAGAGTATATCAAAAAGATCATTCACCCTGACCAAGTAGGCTTTATCCCAGAGATGCAGGGATGGTTCAACATACGCAAATCTATAAATGTAATACATTACATAAACGGGTTGAAGGAAAAAAATCACATGATCATCTCATTAGATGCAGAGAAAGCATTTGACAAAATCCAACATCCCTTCATGATAAAAGTCCTACAGAGACTGGGAATAGAAGGAACATATCTCAATATAATAAAGGCTATTTATGACAAGCCTACAGCCAACATATTACTAGATGGGGAAAAACTGGAAGCTTTTCCACTAAAATCAGGAACAAGACAAGGGTGTCCACTGTCCCCACTTGAAGCTTTTCCACTAAAATCAGGAACAAGACAAGGGTGTCCACTGTCCCCACTTCTATTTAATATAGTTTTGGAAGTCTTGGCCATAGCAATAAGGCAAGAGACACACATAAAAGGGATACAAATTGGAAAGGAAGAAATCAAGTTATCATTATTTGCAGATGACATGATTCTATACATAAAGGACCCTAAAGAGTCTACTAGCAAGCTGTTAGAGCTGATCAAAACCTACAGCAATGTAGCAGGATACAAAATAAATACACAGAAATCAGTAGCCTTCATATATGCTAACAACAAACACACAGAGGATGAAATCAGAGAATCACTCCCATTCACAATTGCATCAAAAAAAATAAAATACCTTGGAATAAACCTAACCAAGGAAGTAAAGAATCTATACAATGAGAACTTTAAAACACTCAAGCGAGAAATTGCAGAAGACACTAGAAAGTGGAGAAACATCCCTTGTTCCTGGATTGGAAGAATCAATATCGTGAAAATGGCAATCTTACCTAAAGCAATCTACACATTTAATGCAATCCCTATCAAAATTCCAAAGGCTTTCTTCATGGAAATAGAAAAAACAATCCAAAACTTCATTTGGAATCACAAAAAACCTCGAATATCTAAAATAATACTGAGCAACAAAAAAGAGGCTGGTGGTATCACCATACCTGATTTTACCCTATACTACAGAGCCATAGTAACAAAAACAGCATGGTACTGGCACAAAAACAGACATGTAGATCAGTGGAACAGAATAGAGGACCCAGATGTAAGCCCAAGTAGCTATAGCCACCTGATATTCGATAAAAATGCCAAAAATACTCATTGGAGAAGAGACAGCCTCTTCGGCAAATGGTGTTTTGAAAACTGGATAAATATCTGCAGAAGGATGAAAATAGATTCTTCTCTCTCGCCATGCACAAGAATTAAGTCCAAATGGATTAAAGACCTTAACATCAGACCGGAAACTTTGAAACTGCTAGAGGAAAAAGTAGGGGAAACCCTTCAACATATTGGTCTTGGCAAAGACTTTCTGAATACAACCCCAATTGCTCAGGCAATAAAACCACAGATTAACCACTGGGACCTAATGAAATTACAAAGATTTTGCACCGCAAAGGACACAGTGAAAAAAGCAAAGAGGCAACCTACAGAATGGGAAAAAATCTTCGCCAGCTATATATCTGATAGAGGATTAATATCTAGGATATACAAAGAACTCAAAAAGTTAAATAATAAGGAATCAAACAAGCCAATCAAAAAATGGGCTATGGAGCTAAATAGAGAGTTCTCAAAGGAAGAAATACGAATGGCATATAAGCATCTAAAAAAGTGTTCTACGTCACTAGTCATCAGGGAAATGCAGATTAAAACTACATTGAGATTCCATCTCACTCCTGTCAGATTGGCCACCATCATGAAAACAAATGATCATAAATGTTGGCGGGGATGTGGAAAAAAAGGAACCCTTCTGCACTGCTGGTGGGAATGCAATCTGGTCCAGCCATTGTGGAAAACAGTGTGGAGGTTCCTAAAGCAGCTAGAGATTGATCTACCATATGACCCAGCTATAGCGCTCCTAGGCATATATCCAAAGGACTCATCTCATTTCCTTAGAAGTACATGCTCAACCATGTTTATTGCTGCTCAATTTATAATAGCTGGGAAATGGAACCAGCCTAGATGTCCCTCAACAGATGAGTGGATAATGAAGATGTGGTACATTTATACAATGGAGTTCTACTAAGCGGTAAAGAAAAATGAAGTTATGAAATTTGCAGAAAAATGGATGGACCTGGAAAGTATTATACTAAGTCAGGTAACCCAGGCCCAGAAAGCCAAGCGCCACATGTTCTCTCTCATATGTGGATCGTAGCTACAGATGACTGGGCTTCTGCGTGAGAATGAAAATACTTAGTAGCAGAGGCCAGTAAGTTGAAAAGGAGACATAAAGGGTGGAGAAAGGAAGGGAGGAGGATACTTAATAGGTTGATATTGTATATATGTAATTACAATGATTGTAATGGGGAGGTAATATGATGGAGAATGGAATTTCAAACGGGAAAGTGTGGGGGTGGGGAGGGAGGGAATTACCATGGGATATATTTTATAATCATGGAAAATGTTAATAAAAATTAAAAAAAATAAAAAAATAAAAAAAAAGAAGATGGGGCTCAGTAGAATTGGAAGGTTGATGAAAGAACAGTCAGAAGGGAACAGGATCAAGTTATAATATGTTCATGTATTAAAATACTCATTAAAATGCTTTATAAGAGAAAAAAAGTCTGAGAGATATCAAACTGTGGTAAGGGGTGTGGGGTATATATGGTAAAGGACATCACAAAACAGAGAAGACAGCTCTGTGTGTAATGCACGTGAACAGCCTTGAAGCCCAGTACGAGATGGTCAAGGCCAACTGGAGAAAAGAAAAACAAGGAACATGTCCATCCAGTTGTTTAGTGTCCTTGACCCTGTCCTGCCTGGAGGCAGTAATACCAATCATGCGTTGCCAAATGCGATCAACATTACTGTATGCTGTTCTTTGTGGTAGAATGTGTGAAAGACCTTGAACTGGGATTTAGGCTTTTTGGGAGGTTACTCTGCTTAGTCTTAGCTGGCTAATAATTATGTTTTCTTGTGATCTCTGTTCACTGGTTTTTACTCTCTGACTACAAAAGAACTTTTTTTTTTTTTTTTTTTTTATGATGTGAGGATCTCACTCTAGCATAGGCTATCCTTAAACTTACTGTGATCCTCTTACCTCAGACTTCCAAGTGCTGGGATTACTAGTCATGTTTCTTTTGGGGGAAAGGAGGATGTAGGGAACATGAAAACAGAACTTCACTTTTCAACATATAACTTTTGTGTTGCTTAATTTTTACCTGATAAGCAGATATTCATAAAATTACAAAAATGAAAAAATGGTAGAACTTGCAGATTCTGAGGAGGTATATGGACATTTGGAGCATGACCCTGAGTTAGTATCCAGTTGCAAGCAACAGAACAGTTAGTCACAGGTAGTTTGAAGTAGGATAGCATTTCTTACATGTTTGATGGTTTACTCCATCTTTGGAAAAATATAGAAGCAGGGTTGGAGATGTGGCTTAGTGGTTAAGGCCTTTGCCTGGGAAGCCTAAGGACGCAGGTTCAATTCCCCAGTACCCACATAAGCCAGGTGCACAAGGTAGTGCATGCATCTGAAGTTCATTTTCAGTGGCTAGAGGCCCTGGTATGCCCATTCTCTCTCTCTGTCTGCCTCTTTCTCTCTCTTGCAAATAAAAAATAAATAAAATACATAAAAATAAAAAAAAATAAAAGTAGAGAAGCAACTCTTTTAGCAAGACTTGTGCTGCTGTAACAGACCTTCTGAGACTATCTTATGATAAATAGAAATATATTAGATAATGGTCCTAGAGGATGGGAAATCCAAGGTCGAGGGGCCAGCATCTGCTGTGCCCCCATGACAGGCAGCTGAATGGCATGATGAACACATCTGAAAGAGCAACAAAAGGAGCTTGAACTTGATTCTATTACAGACCCTAAGGAAGAGCCTTAGGCTTCACAGGCAAGTGCTTAACTGCTATACCATTTCTCCAGCCCAGAAGCTGTTTTAAATATATGGTAAAGCTGGATGCATGACTTAAAAAGTAGTTAATTAAAAATCATAAAACATGTGTTGACTTAATGGCTTAATTTTAAAAACTCATTGAAGTAATAGATACCAAGTTTTAAACAAATGAAATTCACTTTTAATCACTTTCATCAGGTCAAAATAATTAAGCTATCTTTTCTTCACTTTTATTTCTTATTTAAAAATTATTATTATTATCAAAATGTTTTGTAAGAAACATCATATGCTGGCACCTTCTTTTCCGTTCTCCCCGCCCCTTTTCTTCGGTGGAGTTGCAGGTATTCCCTCTGGGGATGTGGGTTATGCATTTTGGGAGCAGCAGTCAGTTCTTTTGCGGGGAGAGGGAATGACTCTGGGCATGATGTCTCAACTTGTAGATCTTACAGTCTTTCTGCCCCCTCTTCTGCAAAATTCCCTGAGCTGTAGTGGGTGAGTTTTAAGTCTACTTCAGTGATGAACTCTTAGGAGCCTCTGGATCTCCAGTTTGGTAGATGTTGAGTATCCTCAGGGTCTGTCTCCTTCACCCTGGCACTGATTATCAGGTTCACCATGGAAGCAGCACTCTTGCTCATCTCCCCAATTCCTCTGTGGTTTCAGCTGTGGCTTGGCTGAAGTGCCAGGTGTAGTTTATCTCCTCAGACCTTGCTACCTTCTAAAAAAGAAGAAAAGATTCTCCAACAGAGAGTGAAGTTAGCATAATTTAAATGGGATAACCATTATTTTTTTAATTTTAAAAGATTTTTTAAAATTTTTATTTATTTATTTGACAGAGACAGAGAGGGACAGAAAGAGGCAGATAGAGAGAGGGAGAGAGAATGGGCGTGCTAGGGCTTCCAGCCACTGCAAACGAACTCCAGACACGTGTGCCCCCTTGTGCATCTGGCTAACGTGGGTCCTGGGGAGCGAGCCTCGAACCAGGTCCTTAGGCTTTACAGGCAAGTGCTTAACCACTAAGCCATCTCTCCAGCCCAACCATTATTAATTTAGGGAAAAGCGTTTGTATGTAACTCACCCTTTTTTGTTTTTTGTTTCAACCCCCCTTTTTAGCAAAAACAAAAACAAAAAGAAACTAGTGAGAGCTTGACACTGGAGAGCATAGTCTTTGTCTCCATAGGGTTCTGATCTGGTTCCCAATTCCAGATATGGGTTCCTTTACACTGAGCAGATCTCTTAGCCAATTAGAAAGCTATTGGTTGTGTGCCACTATTGCACTGGCTTGTAAATCCTGTCAGGGTGTTTGCTTCTGAGTAGCTTAGACCTCTGGTTGTTCAGACCATTGTTGGCCACTTTTCACTGGTAGCTCATGTAGTGCTTTCCAGCACTAGACATGCTAACTGTCTGGGGACTGGCTTGCTTCTGAATTCCAGCCAGGTCTTTCTGTGCTCTGTGTCAGCAGCATATGGTGTCTTCAGGAATGGGATCTTAGCTTTTGTCTCAGGTGGGTAACCAAGTGCTTTGACAGAAAACTGTCTTGTTCTGGGGACCTTGTAGGTCTCTTTGATGAACAGCTCATTGTGGATAGCAGCCAATTTCTTGTATTGGACATAAAAAGCCAATTTCTTGTACAGAGACACACACAAAAAAAATAAGCTTAGGTTTCATTCTTCCCTTTCCAGGCCCCTTCTTTTCAGGTGCTCCCCCCCTCACTCCTGGTGAGGGTTATATCTTTTAGTCTATCTCCAAGGATAAAGGTTTTTATGATACCAGTTCATTTTGGATTTAGTTTTGTGTTTGTTTTTCCCCACCCTCCTTTTCCCCTTCCCTGCAGGCTCTCCATCCTTACTGTCTGCCTATCAAGTGTGTCAGCAACTTGAGCTGGTCCAGGTTAGGAACCACAGATAAGTGAGACCATGTGGTGTTTGTCTTTCTCGGATTGTGTGATTTTTGTTGAGTACGATCTGTTCCACGTCCATTTTTCTACACATGTTGTTGTATTGTTTTTTCTTTTTGTTGAGTAAAATTCCATTGTGTACATGTACCATAACTTTGTAATCCATTCATCCAATGATGGGCACCAGTTCTTAGCTCACTCTGTCATCTCAGTTCTGTCCTTGAACTCACTGTGATCTTCCTTCCTCTGCTTTCCAGAGGACTAGGTTATAAAGGCTTGCACCACCAGGCCAGGCCTAAGGATGTTTTGTTCTTTTTTTCTGGAGGTAAGCCCAACAGGCTGGCCTTTGCTTTTAATGTGAGAGAGGTGAGAGATGGAGAGAGAGAAAGAATTGGCACACCAGGGCCTCAGCCACTGTGATTGAACTACAGAGTGCTCCCCACTTTGTGCACATGTGTGACCTTGTTTATTTGTGTCACCTTGAACGTCTGGCTTACGTGGGACCTGAAGAGTTGAACATGGGTACTGAGGCTTTGCAGGCAAACGTTTTAACTGCTAAGTCATCTCTATAGCCTAAGGTTTATTTTTAATTAACTTTTTTAAATTCAGAGCAACATCTCCCTTAAATCCCTCCCCAATTATTTATAAAACTCTATACACTGTCTGGCTTTTAATTCATAAATTATTAATTGTTAGCCATCAATATGGCCCCACACAAACAAAAAAACCCTCTTAGTACCTGTTTGCCCTTGCATAACACAAAGAGGTTGAAGGAGATCCTCTCTCAGGTCAGGTCCGTGAGACTAAAGATTCTAGAAGACACTTCTGTCCTCAGGGGAAAGGTTGAGACAACAAAGTCCTGGCTTTCATTTCCAGACCTGCCTTTCATGTGCCAGTAACCTTAGGCTCATTATGAACTGCTGGATGCCTTCCTTTATTAATCTGAGCACTGAGATTAAAGTAGCTCGTATTTCCTTCCTGGAGTTCAGTGAGGGTTGCCAGCTCTCACAGTGAATGTCCTATATCCATATTATAACCAATTAAAGTAAGACCAATAATGGATCCAGGAGAGAGCTAAGCAGGGTTCTTTAATTTCAGTGTAGATGTTAATCTTGAGATGACTTTGAGAGATGTAGAAGTCACAACGTCTATATTTTAAGACAAAAACAACACAGAACCAGGCATGGTGGCACACGCTTTTAGTCCCAGCACTTAGGAGGCAGAGATAAAAGGATTGCCTTGAGTTGGAGGCCACCCTGGGGCTACAGGGTGAGTTTCAGGTCAGCCTTGATTAGAGTGAGATCCTGCCTTGGGAAAAAAAGCAAAACAAAACAATAACAACATCAACAACAAAAAGACTGCCAAGTTATTTCAGATTTCAAACAAAGGACTATGTCTTTACATAGAATCTTTACATAGTAATATATTAGTTGGTCTATAAACCTACCAAACTAGAAATTTATTCTACATATACTTACATATCTCTACAAAGGCTCATACAAATTAAATGTGCTTTTTCTGTGGTGTTAATTAGAAATGTAATCCTGTATCATTCAAATTATTAATTAAATTATTTTCTTTTAATGAGAAAATAATTTCTGTCTCTAGAAAAACACAGCCCAGTGATTTTCTTTGAAAATTGTTTTTAAATGAAAGTTGTGCCTTGCATGTATTCTAAGACTTAGATAGGTAGTTGGAATATGAAAGGAAGGAGAGAGAGAGAGTAAGAAAGAAAGAAAGAAAGAAAGAAAGAAAGAAAGAAAGAAAGAAAGAAAGAAAGAAAGAAAGAAGGAAGGAAGGAAGGAAGGAAGGAAGGAAGGAAGGAAGAAAGAAAGAAAGAAAGAAAGAAAGAAAGAAAGAAAGAAAGAAAGAAAGAAAGAAAGAAAGAAAGAGGAGAAAGGGACATTTGTCAGTCAAGAGTCCCAAGACCCATTCAGTTATCCATGGCTGTACTTCTTGGCTGACAGCAGTCCTTATTCTTGGTTTCTAGCATTAGATTTGTCAGTGGGAATGGGTGTTGTCCTTTCTTGACATTTAAGCCTGTGCTGTTGCCTCCCTGCTGTGGGGTTGCTAGGCTGCTAAAGCAGGAAGGTAAGGACATCAGGCCCAGGACTGGCTCTCTGTAGATGTCTCTGAGACTCTTTCCCTTGACTCTTACTTTTTATTGTCTCCAGTTCCTTTCCCTATTCCCTGTTACAGTCTCCTTCCCATTGTTTACTGGAGTATCATTCTGACATTTGAATTCATTAATAATGGGAGGGCCCTAGCAGGAGAAACAAGGAAAAACCAAACAAGACCCTCCAAACTCCTTATATAGAGTTTCAACCTTCCTGGTTAGTACCCCAACCTATCTTTCCAACCTTATTCTTTCTTCTTTCTACAATCCCTTCCTTTTCTGCATTTTGCCTTTTCATGTGTAGGTTCATGGGAATGCCTTCATCTGCTTCTATACATCCTATCCTGGATATTTGGCTCTTAGTTCAAATCCCCAGGAAGGCATCCCTAGTTCCTTTCTCTTAACTCCTCTATACTTTCTTCTCAGCTCCTGTAACATTCTATTTTCCCTTGTCTAGGGCACTTATTGCCTCCCAATGTGTATTCTGGTGATTTGTTTTGTCTGAGAGCCTGGCCTTAAACACACTCTTTGTGGTGACTTGATATTTTCTATTGTAGGCTTGTAATAAATATGTGTTATTAAAAAACTGTGACCAGCATTGTTTCTGGGCTAAATCCCACCAGGGTAGCTGGACCACTGTCTATTAAGCCTTTGAAAAAAAATTAACATCCTTAGCCACAGAAGCACCATTTAGTGCCAGAGGGGCCACAGTTTATTAAGTGATCTTTTACCAGACCTCAGTTGTTTTCTTTAAGACAAGTTGTCCTAGTGTTAAAAAGTTTACTGTCTTTTAGCAGGGGTCAGTGTGTGTGTGTGCGGGGGGACAGGGTCACCTCTTTCTTGATCTAGCTCCTAAAGCCACATGACTATCTCTGAGGCCAGAAAATGGAAAGATAGTTTATCAATGGCATTTGAAGTTGCAGACAATGAGTAATATTTTCAACTTCTTATCGTGCTCTACTTTTGCTGCTATGACTTCTTGTCCCCCTCTGGATTCATTTGTTTTATTTCTTTTTCCTGTGTAGGTTGGCTGTAGGTTATGTTTTAGAATGTTTCTGTTGGTGAAACTGCCAACCTCTGTTATTAAGTATTTTGGGAAATGAGTGAAATGTGAGGGAGAATAGATAAGAAAGAGTCCCTCACCACTAGGCATTGGCATCTCATCAAGGAAGGCAGAAGGCCAGATTGTTCTCCACGGTATGTAAGCAATCCATCCTCTGCCCTCATGTGGCTACCCTGAATTCAAGAAAAGCTGAAGTCACAGATTAACACAAAATGGCTGATATTAAATTTCCTCACTCAGCAATATGAAGTTATAAGATAGAAATTAATTCAAACAGAGAACATAAGAAAGTCGTGTTTCTTGAGCAGCTAAGTTTGTGATCTACAATTTATACCCACTACATATATATCATGTATGTCACTGACAGGTAACTTTATTTTGATTACCATGAGATTGTCAAATTCTGGCTACATTAGTCATGTTGTATGTCTAGACTAAAGTCCTCAGTTAATGTGGACTTCATGAGGATCTGCTGTTCTTGACAATCTTTTGTAGTTAAGTGCTTAGCCTTGTCTTATTACAAAAACTGTTTTAATTCAAGAGAAACAAATATGGAGAGGAAATATACCGTATTGATGTGGGCATGAGAACATGTGAGAAAAGTCATTTTTTATGATTCTATGGGGCAAAATGTGAGAACCTTATACATTTGTAATGACTATAGATTTCAAGGGAATTATCCTGTGATTTATTTAATATATAAAGTTTAAAACATATTGCTCAACAAACACATACAGTTACTGCTGACTTGTTTCCATGAAAGTAGCAATTGATACTGTTCGGGTGCTCAGTGCGAGATGCTTGCCTACCATGTGTGAGGCCTTGAAATCAATTGCCAGCATCACAAATATGCATTCAACCTCATTTTTCCTCACTGAGAGTGAAATATAAAGCAATATAATGAAATTAGGAACAAAACATACAAGTCAGACATTTGAGGCTATATATTTTGTATATGTATCATAAAAGTATATTTTGTATATTTCTCATTGTTGGGATAGAATACCTAACCAGAAGCAACTTAGGAAAGGAAGGAGTTTATTTTGGCATAAAATTCCAGAGGATAAAGCCCATCATGGCAGGAGAAGGATAGCAGAAGCAGGAAACTGGTGTTGCATTATCATATTAGCCAGAAGGAAGTAGAAAGAGATGAATGCTGAATATTCAACTAGCTTTCTCCTTTGTATGTTGTCCAGGAGCCCAGCCCATAGGATGGTGTTCCCATAATTCCCTTCCTCCTCCACTAACCTAATCTAGTAGATCCCTCACAGAAATAACCAGAGATATGTTTGTTTGCACAATCAAGCAGACAAGCAGAGATTAATATCACAAGGAAATAGTGGACTATAGAAATGACACTTTTTTATTGAGTTTCAACAGAAGCAGCAAAGACTAACATGACACTATTTGTTCCATGAACCACGCATGCTGAGCTGAGGTACTGACCATGAGTGCAGCATCACCTGGGGATGAAGCAACTAGTGAACAGCTTCAACCCAGGATATTCACCCATTGTAAGACTACTGAAGAAGTAAGTGCTTCTTCCTCCCTTAAGCCAGTGAGATGAAGGATTTCAGAAGATCTACTGAGAGGACTTGACACCTGTTAGCTGGGATTTGGTGAGCTGATTCTTTTCATGAGAAATATTGAAGTAAGGAACTGACCAGAGCTTCTGGCTGGGAGCAATTTTCTGTGAAGTGGGCCAGCATGTGTTTCTTATGGACAAGGTGCATGTTCTGCTGGAAGGTACAGCCTGGGATTATATTGAAATAGACTTTGTCTAGAATACTGTGTGAAGGACTAATGTAATCCAAAACTGGATGTAGACTGCTGAAGGATATGGACTTCATGGGAGTCAAAAGTCTGTTATAGAGGGACAGAATGTGTGTGAGAGAGAGCTACCATCAAAGGCCCTGAGAGAAGACCCTTAGAGGAATTCACTCAAGGTATCTATGAAAGAAACAATCAGCTCATAATTATCCTTTCCAGAAGTCACCAACACCTAACGATGGGCGAGTCATTCAAGGAACACCTTCCTGGCACCTTTACCCCTCTTCAGTTTCACTGTCATCCAAGCCTGCAGAGGTCTCACATTGCAGTTGGCAAGTTATAAAGGATGCAAAGAAAGAAAGAGAAGAAACAGAGCTGTCATTCATCTTCACTGTGCTGCTTAGGTCTAAAGTGGACCCAGAATCACTGATCATTACGGGAAAAGAGAATGCAATTGGAAGAGATTTAATATTATACCTGGTTGCATTTGTGTGATTTTCATTGTCCAAAGAAAAATTATGTGCTGTTATTAAGGAGTCATGAGAATAAAATTAAATAAACTTTTTTTTTTTGAAATCACCATTGTTTTGAGAAAAACCTCCTAGCTAAACTCCTTGTGGTGTCTCTTGCCCTATGCAGACCAGTCTCCCCAGTATAACTAGCTGTCCATTATTTCCTTCAGGATGAAGTCCACAGTAAGTGACCTCTTATAGAGGTTCTGCATCTTCCTTACCTGCTTCTGTCTTCATTGTCTTCCTGGAACTCCTGTGTCTTTTTCAGCACCCCTGTACTCCTTCTCTGAAGAGTGTTTCTCTTACCTACATGGGCCCCTCATTTTCTCTCTGCTGAGCAGTACAAAGTGCCAGTATGATCAGTTTTCCCTTTCTGCCATCACAAATCACCTTAGCACTATGAATGCCCAGTGATAGTGTACATTGGTTTACTTTTTTCAGCACTATTGCTTTTCCTATATACATCTTGTAAAAACAAAAAATGGAATAATATTGTACATGTTACTGTTTTTGTTTCCCATATACTTTTTTGGGGGGGGGGCCCTTTGAAAAAAGTCTTGATGCAAACTCCAACAATAGTAAGTTCTTTGAAAACTAAATTGAGGAGAACTTGGAAAATATAAGGCAATTTAATGCTATTAATTTTCTATAAAGGAGAAAGCAATTGTGTAGGTGTTGAGAGACTGTCATGCAGGACAGTTACAGTGTTCTGAAAATCAGTTTTACATGCTGTGTGTTGTTGACAGAAGTGAGGTATTGCTTCATACTGTCCGCTTAGCCCTGCACAGAACTCTGAAGCTATGATTTTGGTTTTGTCCCCAGCACTACAAACTCCTGTGCAGAACTATCAAAAACACCTGGTAATTTTAGTGAGACAAAAACCTTGAACTATTTCATTAATTATGCCTCCCTCCAAGCTGTTGTTTTTATTTCTGGAATGTGTAGTTTCCTTTGTGTAGATGTCATGCCTGTTAGGTAAGTACCAGTTTTCTTTTTGTCTTATCTTCTCCTAGTTCACAACAAACACTGAAATATAATTTGAGAAATTGATTTAATTAATTTAGGATTCATTTACAATGGTTGAAAATGCCACAGGTATCCTTAAGCTTTGTGTCTTCCTAGAAAAAGTAAGTGTCAAAATTTGAGTCTTTTTCTTTCCTTTCTGTGTGTAGAGTTCCCTGTATACATGTGTATGCTCAGATGCACATGCCCTTTGTTCCATGAGGAGGCCAAATGTAGAAATTGACTGTCTTCATCTTCCTTTATCACTTTTCTGTCTCATTTTCCTGAGACTGTCTCTCCCTGCGCCTGGAGCTGTTGTTGGTTTATCAGGGATCTTCAGGGATCCTCTTATCTTCAACCCCCCAATGCTGGGCTTACAGGCATATGTGGCCATGCCCAGCTCTTTACTGGTTGCTGGAGGTTGAACTTGGGTCCTCATGCTTGTACAACAAGTGCCTTTACCCTCTGATCCTTCTCCTTAGCCCTAATTTAGGTTTTTCTAGCTTTTCCTGGCAAGAGCATGTGGCTCAAGAAAGGTGACTTCATTGTAAATGAGAATTCCAGACATTAAAGAAAACCCCAGAAGAGGGCCAACCCTTTTCAACTAAAGTATGACTAAGAAATATTGAGAAAGTTATTATGCTTTCAATTACAGTTGCAAATTGACAACCTACAATATGTTTGTTTTATTTGGCTTACATATTTTCAAGAAGCTGAATCAGTTGGCAATATGTTTACATTAGGAGACTCATATATTTTATGATAAAATAGAATAGAAATAGAAAAGATCAGGCACCACAAGTCCCATATTCCTTTATAACAGCAATCATCTGAGAAGCTATTTTACTTTTGACATAATGCTGTAGTTTCTACCACTCTCTGATGCATTGCTAATTATGAGGCCAAGTATTATTTACCATTTTATACTGTGCTTATATCTCATGCCTACCCCATATTTGTCCTGCTTTAATCATGTATATAGTTTGCCTTTTCTCTGTATGTAGTTTAATTTTTCATGACCCATTTTCACTCACAAGGTCTTTCTAATTGTGAATATCCAGCTAAATCAGGGAGATGTGGACATCAAGCTAATGCACAACAGGGTTATCTTTGCACAAGCTACACCTGAGGACATGGAAGGCTGTGCACCTCGGGTGGAGTATCTTGAAGGCAGGGGCCCACTGCTTTTAAAAAAGATTTCCTGATGAAATGATCATGAACCAAACAACTCGTACATCTAATCTGAACTGATAAGCATGAGGCAAGCAACTCATGGTCTATGAGGACATACATGAGTTAATCCACTAGGGATTTGTCATAGGCAATTACAAACATTCTTTCAATTTGGCTATAGCTCCCCATAGTTTTCTGTTAATGTACTTTAAATAAAAGCTGTGAATACAATGGGTACAGGTTCCTTTCTCCAGGGAACACTCTGACCCTCCCTTTAAATCATATTTTGCATGATATGTGTTCATTTTGTGTTAATACAAACACTATTGGATGATATAGTCACCTAATTTTCTATCCATACAAGTTTCAAGGTATAAATGCAGGTATCCAATCCATCATTGGACACCACTCAAGTTTATGGCATCACAAAATAGTCTATATTGAGAGAAGTATTAGAGAAAGATTTGAAATCATCTTTTTTGGGGGGAGGCAATCCCAACAGATTGGCCTTTGTGTGTGTGTGTGTGTGTGTGTGTGTGTGTGTGTGTGTGTGTGTCACAGGGCTATTGGGAGAGAATTGGTGTGCCAGAGTCTCCAGCCACCTTAATCGAACTCCACATGCATGCACCACTTTGTGCGCATGTAATGACCTTGCACACTTGTATCACCTTGTGAGCCTGGCTTACCTGGGATCTGAGAGTCAAACATGGGTCCTTAGGCTTTTCAGGCAAGCATCTTAACCGCTAAGCCATCTCTCCAGCCATAAAAGCATCCTTAAGGCTCCTTACTAATAAAATACAAACAGATATCAGCTTGAGGCAACAACATTGTTGCCAAGTTCTGGAGAGGGGCTTACCATGCTACTGTCATTGATCCAAGATGTCCAAGTCCATATTCCAGTTAAAACTGAGGCAGGGAGGCACCTGCTGTTTGTGGGGATGGAACTCTGGTTGATAAAGCAATAGTAAGTGCTATGTAAGGTCACTGCTTACTTAAGTACTTAGGATTTTATGCATTTCTTTTCAAATCCCAGCTGTCAGGAGGATCATTTATCTTTATAAGGACTTCTGAAAGCTAATCACTTACTCAAACTTTCATGAAAATTATTTCCTAGACCAGCTGCCTACCCCATCAGCCTGTATTTATTGGAAAATATAGACATTATTTCAGAATTTTCTTACACTACTTTAGAATTGAAGGTTTGTTGCATTCTTCGCTTGTCTCCTTTACCTTCACCCCCTCCTGCTTTAGTAAATAACATCCATTCTGTCCCTTGCTTCAAGTCATGGGAGTCTGCCTGTTTGCTAGTTTTCTGACCCCCTACCTCCAATCAAGTACTATTGATTCTACTTTGTAAATGCTCAGGATCTGTCTGCTTTTCTCCTTAGCCATTTCTCCTCTCTTGGTGTAAGCCTCCATCCTTTACGGCAAAAATTCCTAACCCATCTTCTTGCAGCGTCGCCACCTCTGTATAGGGCAGTCTCTTCAGTACAACAGTGGCTGTCCATTACCCTCACTGTGGAGACCACAGTAGCACTGGGATTATAGGCACATGCTGCCTACCCAACTTATGTCATAGTATTTATTTCTTAAAGGTCATCTGGTCATCTTGCTCTTAGCTTTTGGATGCCTGGAAAGGACAGTGTATTATTGAAGAGTTGGCTGAAAAGCCATATGGAGAATGTCAAGAGCATTGGCTATGGAGTTAGGTTTCTCATACTGGAGTCATGAATCTGTCACTGACTAGCCAGGTGACTCTGAATGTGTTGCTCAGTTTCTATTTGATATTATTGTGATAAGGATACTTAACATGAGAGCTGTCCTCTTTGCAATATTAACTCTAGGCACAGTGTCACAGAAGCTCTCTGGAATTGTTCAACATGTATAATTGAAATGTTGTGGGCATTGATTAGCAACTTCCCACTATGTAAGCCCTCTAATCCGAGGCATCTGTTATTGTTCTCTTTGCTCCTATGAGTTTGACTATTTTCCATGCCTCATAAAAGCAAAATTCAGTAGTATTTACTCCTTTGTGGCTTGCTTATTTCTCCTAGTGTTACTGAAGACTCATCCATATTATCATAGACTGTAAAATTTCCTCCTTAAAAAATTTTCTATATTCGTATGTGCGGAGTGTGCATGTGCATAAGCCAGTTTGTACGTGCATGGGCATATGGGTGAGGACACATGTACATGCATGGGCACATGGGTGTGAGGACACATGTACGTTTCTGTGCACATGCATGTAGAGGCCGGTTGCTGTTTCACTTTATTGTTTTATTTTTAATTTTTTGAGACATAGCTCCTCACTGAACCCTAATCACTGACTCGGCTACAGTAGTTAACCACTTAGTCTTAGGGATCCTCCTGTCTCCATCTTCCCAGCACTGGGATTATAGGTGCATGCCACCTGCCCAACATTTTATGTGATGGCTGGGGCTCTGAACTCAAGCCTTCATGCTTGGGCCACTGGCACTTTACCTACTGAGACATCTCTACCCCACCATACTACATTTTCAATTCAAGGTTGAATAACATTCCATTTTGTGTATGTACCATATTTTAATAATTTATTCTTCGATGAACATTTAGTTTGTTTTCTTATCTTTGCTGCTGTGATAGTGTTGAATAACCTCTGGTTACTTCCTCACTTCTGTATCTACAACTTAATTCTATATCCACAGCTTCATATCCACAGTCTTCCATTTTTCTTCTTCCATGAACTCTTTCCCTCAATTCTTCTAGGCACCTTGGCTTGGAATGTTCTTCCACATCTCCACTCATCCCTTTACTTAGGATGAAGAGCTCAAATCACCCCAGGAAGCTAGTCTTAATTCCTTTCCTTTGAAAGGTGTCTTTGCTCTGAATGCTGATAGCATTTTCTCTTTACTTCTCTCTGGTCACTGACAGGCTTCAGTTATATTTTGAGCAAGTGTCTTATCTGTTTGAGCCATCTCTCTAGCCCTTCAGTTATATTGTAGTTATTGGTTATTTTGGGGGAGTTTAGCAAGTAAAGATAGGGTCATCATCAGTATCCGGTCTGGCTTGATACTGGCTGTAGAACCATACCATGGCAGGCATGTAATATGCTTGGCTAAGTTAATATGTGGACTCCCAAGTGTTTAATAGCTAGATCTGACTACACTTTAGCATAGAAAGTAACTTTCCAAGCCACAGTCCTTATTTCAAATGGTTATGATGGATAATGCAATAATGCATATATCCAATTAATTATGCCATGAGCTACCATCTTTTCCTACATTCACTGCTTTTTTTTTTTCCTGAAATGTACTTTGTAAGTTGATTTCAGAAAAGTATTGTTCAGCATGGATTGCTGGTAGAGTGTTTCTTTTCTCCTCTTTTACACATTGTACTTTTCTTGTAAATAGATATACTTTTGGGTGGCTATTTGTCGTGGCTCTCTCTGTTGTTTATCCACCATCACAATGCTGCTACCTGACTGCATTTAAAATATTTTATTTTTATTTATTTATTTATTTGGCAGAGAAAGAGGGAGGGGAGAGAGAGCAAGATAGATAGATAGATAGATGATAGATAGATAGATAGATAGATAGATAGATAGATAGATAGAATATGGGTGTGTGCCAGGGCCTCCAGCCACTGCAAATGAACTCCAGATGCATGTGCCCCCTTGTGCATCTGGCTAATATGGGTCCTGGGGATTTGAACCTGGGTCCTTTGATTTTGTAGGCAAATGCTTTAACCTCTAAGCCATCCCTCCAGCCCCCTGGCTGCATTTTAGAATATGCTTTCTGTTAAACAGTGAAAAGATGAGGATGAAAACGGGTCCTGGAATGTGATGCTTAAACTATCTGATAAAACATTTTTTTAAAAATGTGTATGTATATATGCATGCTCTTATGTGTGTGGGCACATGTGGATGTTTGTCTGCATGTGCACATGTGAGTGTATGTGTGACATGTATGTGGAAGGCAGATATCAATTCTGGGTGCCTTTTTCAGTTGATCAAACACCTTATTATTATTATTATTATTATTATTATTATTATTATTATTTTGAGACAGAATAGCTCACAACAGTTTTATGCAGTTGAAGGATGGATATCTTTCAATAAGTTTTGATTGGTACCAACTTTAGAATGCTTGAGGCACAGTGCAGACAGCAAGTGACACAGGTATGTTTTCTTACCTTAATTTATGCTGACTTAGTTTCATGAAGCTAACTGTAGCAGTTACTTTTTCGTTTTTGAGACTAAGACATTTGACCAATAGCAGCTGATGGAGCTAATGGGTTTATTTTGTCTTAAAGTTTCAAGATGGCCGGAAAGGCATAGCCAGAACAGAGAGCTGGGCATAACATCTTGTCACATCAGCAGGTAGAAAGCACCAAAAGGGAGTTTGCTTGTGGATACTCACTGCGCTTGACTAATAGAACTCATGGTTCACTCCAGTGACAGATTTTCTCCAGCAAGGCTCCATCTTAAAGAGGCCCAACAAATTAGGGGTTAAATATGAGGCTTCATCAGAATCATGTGAAGCTACAGGGGACATTTACATTCAGATCACCCACACTAAGCCCCAGTCCCACACCCTGGGTGCATGTCAGTCCATGTGTCTCAGGGTTAGGGAAAGGCCAAGTTAGCAATAAGTCACAACTGTTAATGTTAACTGTAAACATTTTGTTAAAGGAGAAGTGGGCAAAATGTGTTTAAAGTGCTGGTAGGCAAATGTCTTTTTAAAAATAGCATTAATTTATATATTTATTTGAGAGAGGGGGAGACAGATAGAGAAAGAAAGAGAGAAAATTGGTGTGCCAAGGCCTCTAGACACTGCAAAAAACTTCAGATGCATGTGCCACCATTTGCATCTGGTTTAGCTGGGTTCTGGGGGATGGAACCTGGGTCCTTAGGCTTTGCAGGCACTACCTTAACTGCTGAGCCATCTCTTCAGCCTGGCAGATGTCTTTCTGATGGAGTCCATGGGGACAATTTCAAAAGTACAAGGCTAAAGTTTTTTTTCATAGTTGAAAGTTTGTATATATAACTGATGTGGCTCAGTAAGCCACAGCTCCAGCTTGTTGATTGTTTAAAGTTAAGAGCAGAGCCACCGTCTGAGGAACCCTATGTGTGTGTGTCATATTCTACTTACTCTGTGGCATTTGGATCAGCACCCAAACACTTTACACATGGGACAGCTCTTATGGGGTGACAGTGAGCTTTTTCAGTTGCATTGGGATGGAAAATCCTCTTCCATTTGTCATCAGAAGTCAAAAACCAGAAGAAGTGGGGGCGGGGATGGGGAAGGGACAGATGTCAGTCACTTAGGCCAGGGACTGTGCATTGAATGTTGTCAGAGATATGGCATCAGCTCAGAAACCAGGAGTTTTCTGAGAACATGAATACAGGATTCTATGTAGTAGCAATTTATTTATTTATTTATTTTTTTGATCTTGTTTTTATTTCTGCACAGATGGAGAGAAGAAAGAATATATTTTGGTCTTATAATTCTGGAGCCTAGAATTTTCTCTTCATCATAAGCCCCAAGGCTTTCTTCTTGATGATAAGTAGTATCATAAAGCACACACCAATTTATCACTGGAAAATGTTTTTCAAATATTTACATATGCCCTATTCTAAAATTTAAAACCAAACAATCATAAGAAATAAGGAAGTTGACATGATCACTTTTGAATGAGGATTTGGAACTAGTAATTTAATCATTCAGTGCTTCATGATTGTGAAGCAGTTGGAAACTAACAAGAACTAGGAAAGGACTTTAGGAGAAACAATAATGTCAGATCACAATGAGTACAATTTTCTTGTGGGAATTAAAATGTGATGAGCAATGCAGAGATCCTGCTGTTTGATCAGAATAATAACAAGTGGAAATCAGAACGGAGGCTGAAGGCTGACACCTTGAAGCACCAGGAAGTGCATATGCTTAAGAGAGGGAAGCCGTCACAAGCTCATCTGTCTTGCTTCTCTCTGGGGTCATGTTATAAGCATGTGCTCATGGACACAACTGATGCTAACAGAGTAGATTTACAAACACAAACTTTCAAACTTATGTACATGATGTACTTCAGACTAATCCTATATAAGTTTATGCACATGATATACTTCAGACTATCCTACCAGTAACAGTGTAAGAAAGAGCAAATTGTAGCAAAGTCCTCAAATTGGTAATTTTGGTGTGTGACTGTGTAGCAATATTAATCTTGCTACATAATTGCATAATAATTTGAATACTGTCCAATCGTATTTACTAATATTTTCAAAGTTTTGAATATTTGTCACAAATCATCATTCATTGACAAGCCCTTTTATTGTTCCTCCTTGTTAACAAAAACTGCTGCTTCACATTTGGCAACATGTACCCTAATATCAAGCTGAAAAGAATTCTCACAACTCTACCTAGTGCCAATAAAAATGGAAGCGATTTCTGCATGTCAGATATTTATTTATTTTTATTTAAAAAGGCATTCTTTAGAGGCATTTTTGTGCCAATATTATCCTATAAATGTTTTCTATCATTAATATTTCAGGTTAGGATTATTATTGTGTCATTTAAACATATTTTTGCCACAATAAATGGAATATACCCTGTACTATTATTGCCATAAGAGAAATTTAAAAATTTTCATGCTTTTCATCTACCTTCATCATGTAAAAACAATCCACTATTCTTGTAACTGTTTAATATACTTGGCATTGTAATTTTATAGATTGTTCTTTTCTTTCTTTTTTTTTGGAGGCAAGGTCTCATGTAGCCCACATTGGCATAAAACTTGATATGTAGCCACGGATGACCTTAATCTCTGATTGTCCTGCCTCTACCTCCCAAGTGTTGTGATTACAAGTATTCACTACTATACAAGTCTTATGTGGTTTTGGGAATTAGATCCAGGGCTTTGTGATGTGAGGAAAGTACACTACCAACTAAGACACATCTTCATCGAATTACATTATAATTTTTAAATGTATAAAATCTTTTTCAGAAGTTACAAACAACACCAAGGAAACTAGAGGAATCATCAAGACATATTTCCTAAACCTTGTTTCCACAAAATTGGACAATCTGGAATAAGTTGATGAATTCCTAGACATATGCCATCTACCAAAATTAAACTCAGAACAGACAAATTTCCTAAACAAACCTATTATATCCAACAAGAATATGTAATTAAAAATCTCCCAGCCACAAAGTCCAGGACCTGATGGATTTTCAGCCAAATTTTTACAACAAATGTTAACCTTTATTGAAGAATTAAAATCACTTTTTCTCAAGTTATTTCATACAATTAGAAAAGAAGAACTGTTCCCAAACTCCCTCTGTGAATCTAGCATCACTTTAGTAATAAAACTAGACAGAAGCACAAGAAAATTATAGACTGATATCACTGATGAACTTAGATACCAAAATTCTCAATAAAATCCTCACGAACTGAATTAAAAAACACATCAAAAGAATTATTTGGGAAGGAGAAATGGCTTAGTGGTTAAGGCATTTGCTTTCAAAGCCAAAGGGCCTAGGTTTGATTCCCCAGCACTCATGTAAGCCAGATATACAAGATGGCTCATGTGTCTGGAGTTTGTTTGGAGTGGCCAGAGGCCCTGGAAAAACCTATTTTTTTACCTGCTTCTTTCTCTTCCTCTTTTTCCCTACTTCTTTCACTCTCTTTCAGATAAATAAATTAATAAATATATATTTTTAAAAAGCATCCACCTCCATTGAACAGGTTTCCTCCCATAGATACAGGGATGGTTCAACACACAGAAATAGATAAATGTGATATACCACATAAATAAAGTTAAAAACAATAACCACATGATCATTTCAGTAGAATAACACTAACTAAGGAATAACACCAACCAAGAAGTGAAAGACATATTGAATGAAAACATAAAAACACTGAAGAAAGAATGTGAGGAGGTCATGAGAAGATGGAATGATCTCCCATTCTCATGGTTTGGCAGAATCAATATTGTGTAAATGGCCATTCTACCAAAAGCAATATACTGACTCACTGTTATACTAATAAAAATTCCAGCATCATTCTTCACAGAAGAAATCTTCTGACAAAATACAGCACCACTTTATTATCAAAACACTGGAGAGACTAAGGATGGAAGGACCTTATCTCAACATAATAGAGGCCATTTATCAACCACATAAGGCCCAAATCATACTAAGTGAGAAAAGATTTGGAACACTCCCCTTGAGATTAGGAATGAGACAGGGGTGCCCACTCTCACCACTAGCCTTCAATATAGTACCAGAAGTCCTAACCCAAACAATAAAACAGGAGAAACGAAAAGGGATACAAATTGGAAAAGAAGTCAAAATAGCCTCATTCACAGGTGACATGATCTAGTAACCTGAAAAACTCTACCAAAAAACTTCTAAGGTGATAAATTCTTTCATCAAAGTATCAGGATACAAAATCAACATACAAAAATCAATAGCATTTTTATGCACAAAAGATAAGCACACAGAGAAAGAGATCAATGAGGCTGTCCTGTTTTCAATAGCCATAAAACATTAAATATCTTAGAATAACACTAACCTAGGAAGTGAAAGATCTATTTAAGGAAAGCATAGAAGCACTGAAGAAAGAAATTAAGGAGGACATGAGATGATGGAAAGACCTCCCATTCTCATGGATTGGTAGAATCAATATTGTAAAAATGGCCATTCTACCAAAAAAGCTATATACAGATTCAATGCAACACCAATAAAAATTCCTACATCATTCTTCACAGAGATAGAAAAAATAGTCTCAAAATTCACATGAAACTACAGAAGGTATCTGATATCCAAAATGATCCTCAGCCAAAGAAACATTGCTGGAGGAATCACCATATCTGATTCCAAGTTATACTGTAAAGCCATAGTAATAAAGAAAATATAGTACTGGCATAAAAACAGACATATGAATTAATGGAACAAAATAGAATGGCCAAGCCTTAGTTCAGACAACAACTACCTAATATCTAGAATCTACAATGAGCTCAAAAAACCAAGCAATTATTAAAGTCAAACAATCCACTCAAAAAATGGGGCAGACAAGCCCAGAGGGCAGCATGCGGGGCGGGAGGAGGGAGGCAGGCCACCACACCTCTGAAGGAGGCACACAATGCCCTGCGTTCCAAAACATAATACGGGTTCTATCAGTTGACTCTAGGCTTTCCCCTTCTCGAAGAGAAGCTAGCAGAAAGTTTCTTTAAACTACTTCTTGTGCTTTTTTTCTCCTTTTTTGGGGGGACAGTATACTGGTAAAACTTTGGAGAGCAAGTTCAAGTTAACATATATATGCACATTTTTGACAATGTAAATACAACAGCCACATGTTAATCCCCCCCCCCCCCACCGCACTGCTTTAAGTGAGTATACTTTGGGGAAAAAAAAATTTGTTAGCTAAGAGAGCGTTCTTGTCTCTGAGCAAGAATGTAAATGTCTTATCTTACTAGAAATGACAATTTTTTTTTAAATGAAAAGTATATCAAGACAGCTGGTGAACAAGTACTGTCTTGCAGATGAGGCATTTTTATTTTAAAGCATGGTCCTTGCTCCTTTTGCACCAGCTCCCAATCTGAGTGCAGTAAGGGCTGGTTGGTATTGGTATATTCTGGTTGCAAGGTGACAGTCTCATCACAGGGAGAAAGATGAAGACCTATTTCAGTCTTCCTACAGGAAAGCACACCTGACATCCCAGAGGTCAAGGGTCCATGGCAGACAAGATTAAAACCTGGGTCCACAGATGGCCCTGGGCCAAGCCTCTGAGGGAATCTGGTTGCCACTCCTAAGCACCAGAGGATAGGATGCCACCACTCATTCGCCAGGATTACCCTGGCGGGCTTGGGAGAACAGGAAGACAACAGGAATGAGGCTCTGGAGACATTTGGATCCAAGATGTAAATAAACGGTTTTCTGCCAAGAAACAATTTTGAACGAACTTCCATTGCAGAACTTGTAGCAGAGCAAGGATCAAAGGGAAAGGCAGAGGGGCACAGAAGACCCACAGCTGAGCTCTTGTCGCTGTCACCAGCCGATTCTCAGGTCCGCCAAAACCTATCACCCAGTGGAAGGCGGGGATTGTTTCATGGGGGGGAGGGTCTTTTGTTCTTAGCCAATGGTAAGATGGTTTGCTCAGAAGACTTAGTGGACAGGGGTCTGAAGTACACTGGAATTTATTGAGAAACTCGTTTGTAAAGACTATAGTTAACTACTGCATTTTCTTACAAAATATATTTTGGAAAATTGTACACTGTCAATTAAAATGCCTTTGTGTAAAAAAAAAAAAAAATGGGGCAGAGAACCGAACTGAGAATTCTCACAGGAGGAAATAAACATGGTCACTACTCAGTGAAATGTTCAACACCCTTAGCCATCAGGGAAATACAAATTATACCAACTTTGAGATTCTACCTTACTCAAATCAGGATGGCAATCATCAAAACATCAAGTGACAACAAATGTTGGTGAGGATGTGGGGAAGAGTGTCCCTCATTCACTGCTAGTAGAAGTGCAAACTTGTACAACCACTATTGAAATTAGTATGGAAACCTCTGAAAAAGATGAAAATAGCACTGGAGAGATGGGTTAGTGGTTAAGTGCTTGCCTGTGAAGCCCAAGGACCCTGGTTTGAGGCATGATTCCCCAGGACCCATGTTAGCCATATTCACAAGGGGGCGCACGCATCTGTAATTCGTTTGCAGTGGCTGGAAGTCCTGGCACACCCATTCTCTCTCCCTCTCTCTGTCTTTGCCTCTTTCTTTGTCTGTCACTCTCAAATAAATAAGTAAAAATAAAATATTAAAAAATAAAAAAAGATTAAAATAGACCTACCATGTGACCCAACTATTCCATTCCTGGGCATTTATCCCAAAAAGTCTCCACTGTTTACTTTAGAGATACTTGCTCAACCATGTTTATTGCTACTTTATTCACAGTAGCTAGAAAGTAGAATCAACCCAGATGTATGTGGACAGATGAATTGCTAATGAAGATGTGATTTTATACACAATGGAATTCTATTCAGCAGTAAGGAAAGATGAAACAATAAAATTTTCAGGAAAATGAATGGCCTTGGAAAATATCCTGCTAAGCGAGGCCACACAGTCTAAGAAAGTCAAAAGTCATGTTTCCTTTCATTTGTGGCTCCTAAAAAGGACCAGATGAAGAGGAGTATAAAAGGCAGTAACCAGTAGAAATATGTGTGTATAACAAGAAAGAGACCAGGAAAAAACGGAAAACAGGGAGAAATGAAAGGAGGTAATTACAGACAAACTAACTGAGGGAAAGACTATTGGGGGTGGGAGGGTGGAGGGACTGAGAGAAGGGAGGTGTGGAGGGGGATGATCCAAAATAAAGATGAATGTAGTTAAGGCATTAGGAAACCAGCACACAAGATACAACCTCCAATTTAGGGAGATGGATGGAACAGACTAACACACCCTATGAAGAAAGCTTAGTCCTCAAACCATAGGCTCATGGGATATTTGGAAAAGATTATTTTTTTGGAAAGACAATAAAAAAATCCTAAAAAAGTCTAATAATTTCAGTTTTTGGTTCCAAACTCTGAACATTAATACATGTTCAGAATACTTAAAGACAAAAAGACACTTGGTATGCTTCTGCTACTTGCTTGTTATATTCAATGTTGTTTCCAGTTATAAGGTATCCAAAGTGAACACTTTTCAAGAACATACTTTATGCTCGGATAATCTGAGTCCTTCAGATTAACCCATCATCTCTGCAGGCCTAGAGAGACCTTCCCATGATTTTCATTTATTTTGGTGAAGAAAGCATGGGACAGAGAGATTAAGTAGGCTTCTTGGGTTTACTTTATTATATATATATATGTATATATGTTTTAATTGCTATATACTATCTCACCCTATAAACATGCCATTCGTTTTCTAGTCACCTACAAGTGAACATCACAGAAACAGTGCTACAGTGAGCATCCTCATATAGCTTCCCTATTAAAATGCATATAACAAGTATCAGGACTTCTGGCTTATAGAACACAGACGTCCTCAAGGTTTGAGTACCAGGTTTGACTAAGCTGTTTCTCAAAGGTCAACCCAAATCACACCTTAACGAGTGGCACTTCAATATTCTTGCCTCATCTTCTTTTCTCAACACTTACTAATAGGTAATTTGCCAAAATGATACTTTATTGTGTGCTCATTTGCTGGAATGACAACTTCTTCATTTTTAAAAATGAAAATATAAAAGCTGATCAAATTTAATAATTTACTTGAAGTAGAGGGCCTGGCAGAGACCCACAGAATACAGGAGAGAAAAGTTTGATGACAGTAATTTTTTTTTTTTTTTTGCTTTTGCTAATTCTCAACATGCTTAATTCTCCAGTTGTACTTGACAAGTTATGACCGGAAACATGGCCACAAGTAATTAAAAAATTTCTGGAAACTTGCCAGTCTCTAGTGGACTCTTGAGGGTGTGCCAGTACTATCGTAAGGGACAAAGAGGGCTTGGACTAGGTAGAAGAGGTGAATGGCATATCTGATTTTACCAACAGAAACCTGCCATAGCAGGTAAGCAATCTATCCGCTACTTGATTTTTCACCTGTAAAAGAAATAAATTGGACATGAGAATTTTATTTCTCTTTTGAAATAAATTCCACGTCCTTTTCCCAATGCATAAGACAGCTAAAACCTGGGAACTTTGGATGAAGGGTAGAAAACTTGTTTGGTCCTCCCTTCTTTTCATGGTATTTGTGCCAGTTTATCAGAGATCCAGGAAAGACAATTTAAAAACCGCTGTAGAAAGTGTCCATGGTGAACACAGATGAATTAGAACATACTCAAAACTGGCCTGATGTTGTTAAACACAAATGCTCCCTCAACACAGGCTGCTTTGGTACATGACCTCCATGATCCAGATTGTTTCTTTCAAGTCACAGACAATATTTATGAAACTGATAAGGCTGGCATTTGTACCCCCTGCAAGTTTTGTGTGTGCACAGGCAAAAGTCTTGGGGCAAATTCTCTGGATTAAGAACCCACGGGGATGCATTTTTCATGTATGAGAAGTCACAGTGTGTGTTTAAATATTGACTACTGCTTGCTCAATGTTGATAGCTATGAAGACTCAACTTCTAAAGTTATTACATGAAGTTCCAGAAACATGGTTAGGATCATATATGACTTTTGGTTTCTGATCTTTTGGTACTTTCTTCTTTAGATGCTTCCTTCTTCAATTCTTT
Organism: Jaculus jaculus; assembly: GCF_020740685.1. NCBI lineage: Eukaryota > Metazoa > Chordata > Mammalia > Rodentia > Dipodidae > Jaculus > Jaculus jaculus. The sequence continues at coordinate 25,975,245 of NC_059105.1, forward strand.
ATTAAGCAAGAAAACCAAAATGAATTCAAAAAAGTCAATTAGGATATCTTTTCCTTTCTTCTGCCAATTTTCTTTCTGCTTATACTATATTTTCTTGTGAGAATAAATCATTTTACATTTTTCATAGAGAGATATTTTGCATTTTTAATATTAAACTCTCAGAAAAATACTTGATGCAGTAAAAAGCTTATAGAAATTAGTCCCTTGGATTTGATAAACATATTCACATGATTAAACCTTGAGATCAACACACAAGCACACATATTTATTAAGTGGTATCTGAAGTATTATGGGTCAGAAAAAAGTACATGTGGAAATGAGTGGGAAATTTAATCAGGGATTTGAGACAAAACAACACAATGAATAATTTATTGCCTTTGGATAATTTTATTTATATATTTATTTTTAAATTGGTGAAAGCATGAAAAAATTAAGCTACTCAATTACTTTCCTCTGCTAAGGGAAAAAAATAACAAAGCCATGAATACATTTAAATGAAAAGAATTGAACCTCTATGGAAGCACATGAAAATTTTCAAGCACATGAAAATTTATTTGGTGATGATGATAGACAGACTGCACAGGGAGCAGCAGAATGATGTTGTGTGGGTCTTCGTGTGTTTATTGGAGAATAAAAGATGGTAAAATGACAGAAAGAATAAGAATTTCTCTCCCTAGAAGTGTAGATACTCTTTATGGACTTACAGTGTCAAAGGTAAACCTCTCACAAGATAAGCAAGTAAACATGAACATAGAAGTATAGTTAGTTTATAAAATACAGTGAATAGGGAAAGGATGTAGAGAGAAGACAAAAGTGTCATTGCATTCAAGGATAAAGAATATGACTTTATCTGAACTTGAAAACCACATTTTGAAGTTGAGTTTGTGATTTGAAGTATCAGTAAAATAGTTTACTTGAGTAAATTATCTTTTCTTGTCTTGAATAATTGAAAAAATTGGATCATTTTTATCTCTACTTTGGGATTTCCCTATAGTTTATTAAAGATATTGTTTTATAGCAGAAAAAACTTTGTAGTATAAACATTAAACAATTGGGGATTAATAAAAATATTTTATAGCTCAACCATATGCTAGAATGTACTCATTAAAATTACATCCACAGAGCTACTAAGAGTTATTTTTTAAATGATATTTAATGATATAGAAATATGCTTATCTAATATGATATGAAAAAATGAAGATGAGGATATGTTCTCAGTTTTACAAGGAGAAAAATTATGCTTATGCAAAGGTAAGGTAAGAAATAGACCACAATTCATTCTGCCTCCCTTTCTCTCTCTCCTTTCCTCTCTCCCACCCTCTCTTTCCTTCCTTCCTTCCTTCCTTCCTTCCTTTCTTCCCTCCTTCCTTCCCTCCTTCCTTCCTTTCTTCCTTCCTTTCTTCCTTCCTTCCTTCCTTCCTTCTTTCCTTCCTTCTTCACTCTTTCCCTTCTTCCCTCCTTCCTTTCTTCCTTTTTGTGAAGGATCTAGGTATGTAGTTTAGTCTAGTTTCTAACTTGCAATCTTTTTGCCTCCTCCTTAGTACTAGGATAATAGGTGTACAACATATCTTGCCACAGTTCATTCTGTAATCAGTAAATGAAAATATAAAAATATGCAAGCATTTTTCTTTGGTCATTACTTTGCTTTCTATGATAAGATAATGTGTACTAGCATTTCTTTTTCTTTTTTCAATATTACTGTCTGATAGCTCATATATTCTTAATAATTATTTAATGAACAAAACAATGGATTGTCATGAATTTAAGGCATCCTACATTCAAATGAGGAAAGTCATATGATGAATATATTGGTCTGTAGTGACTTATTTTAATGACAGGTTTATGGATTTTGTGCAGACTAGTGTGTAAGAGTGCAGGCAATGGAACGCAAATGTCTTGGCAAGATCAAATCTGACACTTAGCTATGCAGCCTGAAAAACATGGCTTAATTGCTGCCTTAATACTCAGTTCATTGTGAGCATATTGAAGGCATTGAATGAGATAATCCTTGTAAAGGTAGTTCATACAGTGCCTGATAAATTGTAAATGTTTGGTCTGTATTACCTGTTTTCATGATTATGAAAGCATAAATTATAAATTTAAAACTAATTTTGTCTAGAGAGTTTAATATTAGACTTGAAAAATGCTAGACGTCACAAAGAACAATGGTTTTAATGACAAATTTAGAGACTAGATTACTGTCATAAATACTTTAAGATTTAAAACACAGCCAGTGTTCTGCTATCAGGAGGGGAAATTTCTACAAAGTTATAGGTACATGAAATCCCTCTGTCTCTCTCTCTCTTTTGTTCTATCTATCCATCTATCCCTCCCTCCCTATCAACCTGTGCAAAAAGATATCCAAGATATCTGAATCACTGGTTATTTCAGAGTGATGTGCTTTTAAAGCAATTACTTGTCTTACTCTTTATACTTTCTCACAATTATTGGATAGTTCATGAATATTTGTTAGCTTTATAAAACTTACTAAAGATTTATTTCAAAAATTATAGAATAAAATGCATGCCAGTTCATCCTCTTAATTACAAATCTAATTTAGTGGAAATAGAATTAGCAAAATCATATTGTATTTATAACTTACAGGCAAAGAAGTGGTGGAATTGGATGTAGCTATTATCTTTTTGTGATATGAAGAAGTGCAATAAATTTAACAGGAATTCATAATTGGATGAGATGAGCCTTTTACGTGTCTGAAAAGCCTTATCATGTACAAGAAGAGGAATATGTTTCATGTCATGAAGAGTTGGAGGGAATGGTGTTTTAATTACATATGGTTTCACAGAATAGACTGCAAAAAGATATGCATAATGGAAAGAATGATTTAAGAACATTTCTCTGTTAGGTACTTTTCATACCAATGAGAAATAATCAACTCATAATTAACACAGAAAAATTATGTACACAAAACTTTAAATACTGACTCTTCCTTATAAAACTTGTAGGTACATACAAGGATGCTACTGCTTACTGTGGTGAAATCCAGCTATGTCACATAGCTTTGGGATGTCAGGGTACAAGTCCTCAGGTGCTCAGCAAGAAGGGATTTTGGCCACAAAAGGTCACACCCCTTCCTTGGGTCTATCAGAAGTCTGTGGGATTTCTTTTCTACTCCTATTCCCTCAAAAGAGTTGTTCACGTAAGTAATGCTTAATGGTTTGCATAGAACTGTTTTATAATGATTATTTACCAAAGACTTGGATAATCAAGTGCTTTGTCAATGGGCTGCATTGTTTTGGGAGCCCCATGGACCTTCCTGACCAATAGCTCACTGTGGGGTATAACCCAATTATGGCACTAGAATTTACTAGTAACAGTCTATGCTTTTAAGGCACTATTTAGTTTTTAAAAATCAATTTATTTTTGACAACTTTTTACAGGAATATGATGTATTTGATCACATCCACCATACAATACTTACTCTTGTCCCTTCCATTTCCCCTCCTCCTCTATCTATATGCCATCCACTAGAAAACATGTGAAATTCATATTTTCATGCTACCCTTTACTCACTTCTAGATATTTTTCACATCATTCTTTCTAGTTCTTCCAATAGTTACTTTGGAAATGTAAATTATACTTACACCTCTGGATGTTGAACTATTCATCTTAAGTAGTATCTGTCTATAAGAGACTGGAAGTTTGTATATCTGTTCTCTCCATTGTTCCTTTGCACACCTGTTTGGCTATTGCATTTATCGTTCAGAGATGTAAGTGCAAGTGTGTGCCTAGGTACTTGTTCACATGTGTGTCTTTCACACATGCATATTTTAAAAATATGTACTGCCTTTGTAGGTTGACAGATAAAGATATGTACTCTATAGAGATTGCCAATATTCTAGACTTTTAAGATCTGCCCATGGGTTGATTATAAAAATTAAAATGATAAAAGTACACAATATATTATGATTATGTAAGTTTTATTCATTAAGAACTGAACCAAGATATTCATTGTTAAATTCAAAGAGAAAGTATCATTCTGTCAGTGTTCGCATGTTATTTGAAGGAGAATTTTCATCATTAAGATGAAATTGTCGTCTTATTTTGATGATAACTTTCTTGTACAGACATCAAGCTATACCCTAAGAATTTTTAATACATTTTTTTTTAATTTCTTTAAAACTCACTATAAAATTCTTTACATTCTTTGAGGAAGTTTATTGAGCCACTCTTTTTAAGGCTTCTAACTTCTTGCTTTACTGCTGTTTTTTTTTTTTTATTTTTCTTGAACTTGTTTTTCAGTTTATTTGACAAAAAATTTATTTATTTATTTAACGAGAGAGAGGAGACAGAATGGACATGCTAGAGCTCTTGGCACTGCAAACAAACTCTAGACACTTAGACCCTTGAACTGACTTTGTGTGGATACTGGGGAATTGAACCCTGACCAGCAAACTTTGTAAGTAACCACCTTTAATGATGGAGCCATCTTACCAACCCTTCAACAATAAATTTAAGTGCTGGTCTTAGAATGGGTTTTGGAGCCTAAGTTTCTTGAGGTCTCCCTCAAATGTCTAAAAATGTAATTATTTTTTCAATATATTCAATTGATAGTTTGGTCATAAAATTTTTTTTCATCATTTCCTGCTGACAAATGAAGGTTGTAGTCTATTGCTTTGAGACTTTTGCATCACTAATGATGACATCAACACTCATGTGACTTTATCTTTCACTGTCAGATATTTCTTTCCTCTTGAGAGTCATTGAGAGATTTTGAAAGTTCAAAAACTTTGCAAGGAGGTGACTTAGTGGCAGCCTTTGCCATTCATTCTGTCTTCTTGCCATTGGCAACTTTTCAACCTGAAATGCATTTTTGTAGAAGGTTTTCCTCCTGTGTGCATCTTTCCTTTCGTTCTCTCTACTCTCCTTATGGAATGCTTGGTAGACAGATGTTATGCCTTCTGGATCTAGTTTCTGTGTGCTTTAATTTTTCTCTGTTTTATCATTTTGTCTTCTAAGCTTTAAATTCAGAGTGATTTATTTTTGTGTTATCTTTCAGATGTCTAACTTGGTTTTCAGCCATATCCATTCTAAGATCCAATCTCTCTAGTGAGTTTTATATTTTGGTAATTAGAGATATGTTCCAGGAATCCATTCTTGTTCTCGGATCCCTTTTTGAAAAATAGCAGCCTGTGTTTATTTTGTGTCTGTAATATTCTATTATCTTTGGGGACAATTATGGTTTCATTAGAATTTTATTAGAATAGCAAATTTATGTTCAATGATGTGTATTTGTGTGTGTATCAGTTCTGTTTCCTCTACCATTATTATGATTATTAATTTTGGTTAGTCTTTTCCTCGAATGTATTTTCATCTAATGTAGATTAATTTCTATCAGTAACTAGTGTACATTTCCTTTACCATTGGATACATATTTTACACAAAAGACTTCCTGAATTGAAAGCATGGTAGATTTAAAGTGATTGTGAATTAAATGACTCCTTCCTCCTCAGATAAGGGTCCTTATCTCTGCCCCTGGATCCTAGATCAGCTCCCTTATCTAGGAAGTGAAATTTATATTGTATGAGTTCTGAGACTAGGCATAAGCAGTCACCAGTTTCTATTTCTACTTCCCGTGCTGTGGAACACTAGATCTTGGAAACCCAGCAGCTATGCCCAGGGCAAGCCCATGGTGGAACAGGCCTGCGCAGAGAGCTGCAGTGCCCTAGATGGAAAGCCTCAGCCAAGGTCTCAGCCGGAAGCCAACACCAAGGGACCACTGAGGTGAGAGAATTGTCTTGGGAGTGAGCACACGAGCTCAGGTGAGTTGTGACATCAGGGTCTTAGGTGAGCTGCCTCACTAATGCCATGTGCAATACAAATGAACCATTCCCATTAAGTCCTGACCACTGTTTATAAGAAAAAAAACACGATATTGCCTATTGATGTTTTAAGTCACTCAGTGTTGTGCTCTTTTGTTACAAAGCAATCGATATCTAGGACAGGGGCTGAGTACAGAACCTGTGCAAGATCTACTCAGGAGGCTTCCTACCGAGGTTCATGATCAGCGAACAACAAACCAAAATGGCACCCAGGAAATATGCTGAGAAAACAAAGCCAGCCATGAGAGTACACCCATTCCATCCATATAAATGTTAAAACTGTAAAGACTCATCTGTAATGATAAAAATCAAATCAATAGGAGATTAGAAAGATTGCTCAGTGGGTAAAGGTGCTTTCTTGCAAAGCTTGCTGGGCTGAGGGTCAATTTTACAGCTACCTAAGTAAGCAGAATCCCCAAACTAGTGCAAAATTCTGGTGTTCCTTTGCAGTGGCAAGAAACCCAGGGTACCACCCCCCACTCCACTCGGTTGTATGTGCTCACATACATGCATGCACACATGTGCAAATAAATAAATCATATTTTAAATGTTTTATTTATTTATTTTCAAGGGGAGAGAGAGCGAGAGAGAGATGGGGGGAGAATGGGCATGCCAGTGACTCTAGGCACTGCACACCAACTTCCAATGCATGTGTCACTTTGTGCATCTGGCTTTACATAGGTACTGAGGAATCAAACCTGGTTTTCCTTAACCTCTAAGCCATTTCTCCAGCCCTACATAAACATTAAAAAAATAAATAAATAAACCAGGCATGGTGGCACGCACCGTTAAACCAGCACTCGGGAGGCAGAGGTAGGAGGATCGCAGCGAGTAGGAGGCCACCTTGAGACTACATAGTTAATTACAGGTCAGCTTGGACCAGAGTGAGTCCCTACCTCAAATACTAACTAACTAACTAACTAACTAACTAACTAACTAACTAACTAACTAACTAACTAACTAAATCAGCTTAATTGTCGCCTAGGTATAGAATGATTGACTGGAAAAAGTGGTGGAAATGTTTAGGTCTTGCTAAGGACTGTGGTTATGTAAGTATATACACTTGTCAAAATTGGACAAGCCAGGCTAAAAAGGTGGCTCAGTGGTTAAATGAACTTGCTTGCAGAGCCTGACAGTCTGGATTCAATTCCCATACCTAGGTAGATCTAGATGCACAGAGTGGCACATGAGTCACTTGCAATGGCATGAATCCCTGGCAAGCCCATTCTCTCTCTCTCTCTCTCTCTCTTTCTCTGTCTTTTAAGTAAATAAATACTGGGGAAAAAAAAAAAAAACCTAAACAAACTTATCTCTTAAAGTGTGTGCATTTCATTGGATGTAAACAATGAAAGTATTTAAAATACAAAGTTACTTTATTCCTTCATCACTTTCAATGGTGACATGCTGCTTAAGCATTTAAAATTAATTCAAAGTCCCTCTGGGATTCCATGCCCTTCATCATCTGGGAAATGCATTCTCCATTGTAAACTCCAATTCATCTCATAGCCAGGCTCACCATTTCCAGCAAGAGCACTCCTTTCTATCACCCAGGGTTTTGCTCTCTCTACTCTCTCCAAACAAAAAACTTTCAGGCTGGAGAGATGGCTTAGCGGTTAAGCGCTCGCCTGTGAAGCCTATGGACCTCGGTTCCCTAGGTCCCATGTTAGCCAGATGCACAAGGGGGCGCAGGCGTCTGGAGTTCGTTTGCAGTGGCTGGAAGCCCTGGCGCGCCCATTCTCTCTCTCTCCCTCTATCTGTCTTTCTCTCTGTGTCTGTTGCTCTCAAATAAATAAATAAATACTAAAAAAATATATTTAAAAAAAAACTTTCTCTCCATCTTGTCTAAATTTTCAAATGCAATAAGTCTTTTAATAAGGCTAACATTAAAAAAAAAATCTGGGTTCCAGGGTTTGGATTGCATTTCTCTTTTTTTGTTAATAGCTTTCTTTACTTGAAGGAGGCGTGGAGTATGGTGCAGGGTTTCCTGTCACTGCAAACAAACCCCAGACGTATGCACCACTTTGTGCATCTGGCCTCATGTGGGTACTGGGAAATTAAACCCAGGCCATCAGGCATTGAAAGAAGCACCTTTAACCTCAGAGACATCTCTTTTTAGCCCTGAGTTTCTCTTTTTGAGCTCCCACAGCAAGTGCTTGGATGACTGTCACAGAGTGTGCCACTGTGTCTTGCATTTCAGTCATTGGTATAGATGCTTATCTCCTTCAGACCTGATCTCCCTGAGAGCAGTGATTATTATTACTCAGTGTTGAACTATAGAAATTCTTTGTGGGTGGTGAGTTAAGGGAAAGAGTTCTAGGTTAGTTCTGACTGCCAGTTATGGATAGAGTTTTCCTGTTATATTACTAAAAATCTACTGTTTATCATGTCATTCTAAATTGTCTTCATTTTTATCTTATCATGTGAATCCCTGTCATAGATACCTTAACCTAAGGTTCGTAAAAGCTCCATTTTGGTGGCATTCACCTTGCATTTTAGAATTTTTTTTTTCTAAACCCATTCTTCCTTATGCTATATACTGGCAAGTTTTTCTACAGGTCTGCTGGACTTTAGACACTTTAGGACATCATTGACTCTTGCCACTGCCCCACACATGAAGACAGAGAACACTGGCTGCTTCTGTCTTATTTATTATTCCTTTTTCATTTGCCTTATGTTTTAGAAATCTCTGGAATTTCTCATCTATTGGCTTTCTTTATTCCTACTGTCTTTACAGTTATGGATTTATACCTAAAATTTTATTTTTATTTCTTTATTGGAAAGACATAAAGAGAGGGGGGAGAGGGAGAGAATGGGTGCTCTAGGACCCCCTGCAACTGCAAACAAACTCCAGATGCATGTACCACCTTCTGCATCTGGCTTACATGGGTCCTGGGGAATTGAATCTGGGTCATTGGGCTTTTCTGGCAAGTGCCTTAACCACTAAGTCATCTCACCATCCCACCAATTCACTTAAGGAGTTATATTTACTAATATTTTAGTGGAAATAAGCATATGAATCAATGTATTATGTTTTATGGAAGGCTCCATTATAATATTCTAAGTATCTAAATCGGGTACAATTACATCAAATATTCTGGAGTTGTGCTAGGTTTTGCATTGTAACTCTTCCCTTTGGGATATCTCTTCCTCATCTTTAAAATGACTGAGGTGGATAACATGAACCATAAAATATCACCTTAGGGGTTGGAGAGATGGCTTAGTTGTTAAGTGCTTGCCTGTGAAGCCTGAGAACCCTGGTTCAAGGCTCGATTCCCCAGGACCCATGTTAGCCAGATGCACAAGGGGGCGCACACTTCTGGAGTTTGTTTGCAGTGGCTGGAGGCCCTGATGCACCCATTCCCCCCCTCCTTCTTTCTCTGTATGTCACTCTCAAATAAATAAATAAATATCACTTTAGGCTTATTCTTAGTGTATTGGAGTTCATCTAAATGGATATAGTTTTCCAGTATTCAAAATTATTTGTGCATAGTTGCCATTAGATACAGTTATTTGAGTATTTTGAGTAAATTGAAGTCAGTCTTTAAGCAACCATCTCCACTAGCAGTTTTTGAAAGACTGAGAATGGCTTCTTATTTTACACAGTAGTTCTGATGTCAGTTTTGCATAGATACCAGGTCAAAGTGTTGAAGCCAAAATGTGGAAGAAACTGAATCAGTCTTTCACAACCTTAAATGAGCCAAAATGGGCTTGAGCCACCTCTAATATGTATGGATAACTCTTTAGAATGGATTTAAAAAACATTTTATTTTTCTTCTTTTACTTGAGAAACAGAGGGAGAGAGAAAAAGAGGCAGAGAGGGAGAGAATGGGCATGTTCAGATCTCCAGCCACTGTAAACAAACTCTAGATGCATGCACCACCTTGTGAATCTGGCTTACATGGGTCCTCGGGAGTTGAACCTGGGTCCTTTGGCTTCGCAGGCAAGTGCCTTAACTGCTAAGCCATCTCTCCAGCCCACGAATGGATTTTGTGGAGTGCAAAAGTAGGGGCAATGTTAAGTTTTATTAGTAAACACAAATAGTAACATATTAAAATCTATCATTTTAACACTGTACTCTGTGTTATTTATCAGTAATTATAACACATATTTCTATATTTTCTCTAAATTCCAATAGCCATAGAGTGCTTACATAGAAGAGAGAAGGCCAGGGTTTAACTTATTGGAGTGGAAGTCCTGACTATGGCAGAAGGAAATGTAGTTTTTCTTCTGGTACCCTGTGTCTGGAGACTTCATATATATCCTTGTATGTATTAGTTATTTTTCATTTAATTCATGTAATTGAGGAAACCTAACCCTTATATTGAAGACTCTAGGGCTGTTAGTATGGAAAGCAGTATCATGAGCATAAGAGAAAAGAGAAGAAAAGGACCTCATGATGGAGGGAGTCTGGAGGAAGGGGAGTCTGTGGAATAATGGAGTATGGCTATGCCATGGCATGAGAGTACAGTCAAGAATGGGCCACATGTGTGACGGTGGCCCCATAAGGGTGAATGGACCTGGACAATTTCTATATTCAGCGATGTCACCATCATCTTAATGCCTTGGGATTAGGCAGTACTGTCATGTTTGTGGGATGTGGCTGCCAAATCAACTACTCTGTTGTTCGTCATCTAGGGCATGACTTCTCCTGGGGAGATGTTGTACAAGTGTCTATTGATCCTTGACAGGGCACTGACAAGACACAAGGAGATGATTCCAAAGACTATCTTGGTGAAGCAGTGACTCTAATTGAGTTTACTTATGGAGGCATGGCCAACTAAGTCCTTCCTGTGCTCTCTTCCTTGATGTTCTTGAACCTTGAAGGGAGTGATATAAATACCTGAATATTTTCTCACATGTAGGGAGCATTAGGCTGATAGCATAAATGACCAATGGTAGTAAACATAAATAATTAGAGGGCAATTTGAAATATCTAGTTATCAAAACAACAGTAGTTTCTTTTCTACCAAGGCCTATGATTTCTCTAGCCATGAGTTTTAGTGGCTGATAGTATAGAATGTGGGTTCTTCCTGTGGAATAAACCATAAATATATTTGGAAAGCAATAGATTGCACCTATAATAGTTATGCCACTATTTTACCAGCAGATATGTGTTACATGGAATGTTGATAATTGTGGAGGGAATGCCATTATTAAGGGATCTGAAAGGGGAATGAGTCCCAATTAGAGAATTTCTATAAGTTTGGTCCTCAAATCTCCCAAACAGAAAAACCTCACCTCTGTCTAAACAGCAAGCTGAGAACATTACAGCCAATATACAACAGAGCTGTCACTCACTAATCTGAGCCTTTGTCCAGGAACAAATATTGATCAATCAAGTCTGCTATTAGCTAGATGTATATAATCTCTGTATGTGCTAGGTGGAGGCAAGAGCATCAGAGGTTCAAAGTCATCCTCAGCTACTTAGAGTTTGAGGTCAGTCTGGACTACATACTCTCTCCTCACTATCTAATTCTTCCCATTGGTTCTAAGTTTTTGGATCCTAAAAGGAGATATTTAGCATATATATATATATATATATATAATTTGTATTTTTTCTTTTATAGCCCATCAGCTGTAAGAAACAGCAAGCCAACATCTTCATCTCATGGTTTTTTTCCCTCCATAGTCAAATAGAGGCTAACACAGAGGATAGTATCCACACGTCTTTTTTTTTTTTTTTTTTTTCTCCTTGTTGTAATTACTCTCTTCTGTGGGAAAGTTATTTCTGAGCAGGCAGCTGAAACACAGTCACGAATCTTGTCACCAACATTAAAGGTCATGTCACCTCTGCCACAGCTTACTTGTGATTTTGTTCTATATGTGCTATTTTTGGGAACTGCAATGTGTTCTATAAAATCTGTCTGGAGGGTGTCCCTGTGTGGTAGTTTGAATAGATGGACCCCAATATGTTCAGTGTTTTATTAGCTTGTAGTTTGGATCTGCAGCCATCTGACTAGAGGCAGTATCATTGGGTGGATCTTAGGTTCCAGCCCTAAGGTGTGGTGGTGGGTGTGAGATTCCAATCTAAAGATATGCAAAGTTTGTCTAGTTAGAGTTCCTGAAGTATGCTGTGTAGTGTGGCTTTTGGCTTGTGATTTTCTCTGTTTGGTCCTGTGCAGGCCACCTTCTTCTGCCATTATGGAACTTCCCCTAGATCTGTAAGCTTTAATAAATACCTTCCTTCCATAACTGCAACTGGTCTGGAAGTTCATCTCAGTGAACCTGAAGCTGTCTGCTATACTCTGTATTCACAGAGCAGACATCAGCCATCAAGAAGGCAGACTATTCTATACCACACAGACAAAGTTTGCCATGCTGCTATTCCCCCCTCATGGCTATTCCCTTTTAGAGGGAGCAGCTACAAGAACATAGAATGGAAAATGCAACTTATCTTTGGTTCTATTGTGGGTCTGTTTAGGTGCCAAATGTTGCATGACCTTTCTCTGGGAGATGTGAAGAACTAATTACTCATACCAGGTAGGGCAATGACACAGCAAGGAAATGATTACACCTAAGTCTAACTTGGTGAACCAATAGGTTTAATTGGAGATACAGGAGCATGGGCTATTTGGGACAGATCTACCACTGAAGAAGAGACTCTGTCATAGTGATTGTTAACCAGTTATATACACTCAGGGATAGGATGGGCCTTGTGAGTCCTCCCCTGTTTCATAAAGGACTGCTGGTGGGCCCAGCCTTGTGAGCGTCTCATGAAAACAATCACAGCTACACTGATTTCAAGATGTCAGTATCCATGATATGCCCTGTGGACAGAGATGTACATTAGAAATTATGACAATAAAAATAAATAATGATAGTAAATGACCATTATTGGTTTATGTATTTGCCATATCATGATTTTATCCTTTAGAACATACTCCTACTTATCGAAGAATAAGTTTACTATAAGAAAGTATGTAATGTTAAACTATCAACAGCTGCATTTACCTCATATTTACTATGTTTTTTGATTGCATCATTCTTCTCTTATGCTTGATTTACTCTCACATCTCTCATTATGACATTAGGAGCAATGGACTTTACCATACATATGTGTACATGTGTATACCATATATCTGAGGTGTGTAGCAGGCTATACCTTCTAAGTTTAAGTACATCTGTGTTGTTTGTACTGTGATGAAATTGCCTAACAAGGCATTTCTCACAGCATTGCCTGCCACTAAGTGTTGCATGACTACGTATATCCCATTTGAAAGTTGAATCTGGGCTCTATGAGGAAAAGGAGCAATCTGCAAAAAAAAAAAAAAAAATGATCCCTTTCTGGTGTCTGGATTTCAAAGTCAGGGCCCAGAATCAGAACTAGGAGGATTGTAAGTATGTCGAGAACACCTTGGAGAGAAGAGTGGCTTGGTAAGGAAGTGCATGTGACTCATTATTAATATTAATGCTTTGCTTATACAGAAACAGGATCATATGCCTGTGCCTTAGAATACCTCCAGCGTACATTTTAGCTGGCCTTTCATTTACCATAGATACAAATGTTATAATTTAATATGTAGACCACTTTGTTGGTGTTCAGGACCCCACTGAGAGGGAGTTTGCCAGCACCCCCCCTCCTTAGTAAAAGAGAGCCTTAGAAGACAATATTGGTTTTCTATTTTCTTTTTTTAAATGACACTGAAAACTTAAGTACTAACAATAACAAAGGAAGCCATCAAACACATACACACACACACACACACACACACACACACCACACACACACACACAAACACACAAAGGAAGCCATCAAACACAAACACACACACACAATTTACTGAGCGGACAGTACTAACATGAAGCCCCATGTTCTGAAAACTTATTCTTACAACTGGTGTAGCAGTGAGAATAAAAAAAACAGTATAGCACATGACTGAAGTTGGTGAAGTTGAGGTTTCCAACCTCATGAAACTTGCACCTGCATCATTGCAACTAGAATCCTTTATTTTCTCATGATCTGCCCAGCAATTGAGCAAGTATTCAGTGATAAATCAAATCCTTCCTTCTCCTATACTGAGTTGTTGGTATAAGCCATAGTATATGTGGCAACAGTCACCCCTCTTGCTCTTCAGAACCCAGCAGTGGGAATATCACTCAGCTTTTACACTTTAAAATGCACTCTTAAGGAGGTCTGTCTCAAACCTCAACAGTACTGTTCATGTGGGGCTCCTGGCTCACACACAGTGAATGTCCTCACGAACTTCATGTCTTCAGAGACAGAGCTGTTCCTTAGCGTGCTTCTACTGAAGAAACGGAGAAGCATTTCTCCCAGCTGGATCTGATGTGGACCTTCAGAGTGTGTTTAGTCCATGTGTGCAAGGCCCCTAACCAGCCTTGTTTGCCCCTGTCCAACATGGCAGACTTCAGGACCCATTTCATACAGTCCATTCTTAACAGCCACGCAGAGCTCTCTCCAGGCTTGGAGGTCAGTTGCCTTTCCTGGAAAATGCAGTGGCCATATCTCTAAGCCTCTTCTCAACAGCTTATCACACCCTCTATTTCCTCTTTGACTGACATGACCTACTGGGTTTCCTGGGAATTGATGGTGTGATCTTTCTCAAAGACTCTTATAGTCAGAACCCAGGGGACTCAAGGTTTCATGGAAAATTTGCGTTCAGGAGGAACGGAATGATTATGTCAGCGTGTTTTCTTTCTGAATGTATCCCTGCTCTGGGTGCTTCCTCTATCAATTTTATGCGCAGGTGCTTCCTGTGTCTCCTAGGAGCCACGGCCCTGGGCTACTGGAGCAGACAGCATTAAGTCTGGAGAAAGATTGAGTCACTAATTTTTTGTCATGAAGGATCACTGGATACAGATTCTGTGTAACCTTCCATGTGTTTATTAAGTGATCAATACCAAAGGAAGCATATTGCTGTGTATGAACAGAGGAATGGCATTTGAAAGCTATCACTGAAGAGATATTCCACTCAAAAGCAACATACAAGTTCAACTGTTTTACTACCAATCCAAGCCAGGACATTGCGATTGTTGGTGGTTCTGTTCTGTTTGGGACTCTATGATATTGATTAGAAAGATCATATTGGCCTGAGTACACTTCTCAGGTATTTTCCTATGGAACTAGGCCTCGTGACTACTTCCTAGCTTGAAGAAGACGAAGGGATAGGTGGGATTAAAGGGTATTTTCAGGTGCTTATGGATGTTTTAGATAATATACTCAGTAATTTTAGAGACTGCAAACCTCTAGTCATAATACATACCACCATCATTTCATGTAGTGGTTTGCAGCAATCTCAGGTTTCTTGGGCTTGTTTTCCATTTCTGTTGTTTGTAGCCTCAAGACTGTCATCATGTTCTTGTTACCCAATCATCACACAATTCTACATTTTCTTCATCTTACCTAGTATATTACCTGCTCAGGTGAAGTTGATTTAACAATTTTCCAAGTTTGTACATGTAATAAGTGGTAAAGGTGACTGCTGAACCCAAGCTCCAACTTCATGTTTACACTGCAGTCTACAGAGTTCAACTTGCTCAGGAAACAAAGTGTGTACTTGCTGTAGATGGGAAAGGTTGGCATTACCGATTCTGCTCTTACTAATCGAATTAAAATATTTTTAGAGAAAGCAGTATGTGCCAGTCACTTTGCTGGCTGTGTAGAGAGCAAGTCAACCAAAGGTGACAGTAGCCTTATGAAGATGATGGTAGATTGGCAGAATGAAGTCTGAAAAGAAAGCAAATTAGTGCCTAATTATAAACTGTGGTAAAGACTATAAAGAGAAATAACATGAAACTTTAATAGTATGCAATAGGGGAAGCTGACCTAAAATAAGTTAAGGTGAGATGCAAAATTTCATACACACAAAAAATGTGCTTTTGAACTGAATGAAGACTGAGCTTGTTAATGAGTTAAAGTAAGAAGATTGGGGAAGTAAGTGGTGGTTTCAGACTGATGGCTTGGATGGGCAATGTTCTAAAGAAGAGGATCTCTCAGCTTTGGTTCATCCTCAAATCACAGGAAGAGCTTTCAAAACAATACTAATGCTTGAGGCAGAAACTTCTCTCTCTCTCTCTTTCTCTATATATGTATATATGTTTTTGTGTGTTTGTGTTTGTGTTTGTGTTTGTGTGTGTGTTTGTGTGCGTGCGTGCGTGTGTGTGTGTGTGTGTGTGTGTGTGTGTGTGTAGGCCAGAAGTCAACGTCCTATGTTTCCCTCAACCACTCTCCACCTTGTTCCTTGGGACAGGGTTTCTGATGGAACTTGGATGGCACCAAGTTCAGCCACACTGGGTGTTTTACTCAGTAAGCCCCAGGGATCCTCCAATCCTCCTGCCTCTGCCTCCCCAGAGCTGAGATTACAGGTACATGCTACCTCACCCAGCTTCCATATTGGTGTTAAGGATCTAAATTTAGGTCATGCTTTCATAGCAAGTGCTTTATGAACTGAGACTTTTAATCTCAAAGAATTGGACAAGGAATACATATTTGTAAAGTCAAAAATTTAGATTTTGCAATGACTTCTTTTTGGTCACAAAACACTAATCAACATTATGCAAGCTCTCAGTGATTTTGCACAAATTCTTCATTTCTGACTAGAAGTTGGAATTAGTAGTTTATGGATTGCTGAGTGCATCATGTGCATAATTTACCAAACTCTGGATATGTGAAAAGGTTTGGCATTTCTTAATAATGTTGTTTCTGAATTTTAATTTTAATTTCTAATTATGCTATTTCTCTATTTTATCTGACCCAGCAGCTCTAAGAAAATATAGTACTTTTAAAAAATGCTCGATTTATTAGTTTTGTTCATTGGAACAGAATCTCTCATGATGGTGTGTTTTTCTAATAGAGCTGTGAGTATCCTTTGTTGAAAGCCAAAAGGATTATGGAATCTCTCCATTTCTCCTTATCAGGGCCTTAAAACATCTAGGCATTGAGCCTCTGGTGAGTAATGTCTTGAGAATGAAAGTAATTTCTTCCTTCAAATATCTGGGTGCCTCACAGAGATGGGAAGACGTTAACTACTTATTACATCTCTATACGTATTATCATTCCATTTGGAAAAACATGTCAAAGAGATCCAGTTACACTGTCCATTCTGCCTAAATGAATACCTGATGAGGCGATAAACCTGCTTTAAAATGAATTTGCTGCTCCCATCAATTCCTTATGACTCTATTGCAAGCCTGAAAATGTATCAAATAATGAAACTTGATCATCTGACCCTGCTAAATGCTGCAAGCAATGTCCCAGCCTGTACATATGGTGAGCTCCTTATTTATTTAATTTGTGATTTTTAAAAAACAAACAAACCCTGAAACCTTCTGCAGAGGAATGCTGTTCCCATCTTCCAGACAATGCATTAAAAATCGGCCTCCATGCGAAACTTAAACAAATGGCACTGGGATAAGTTGGAAAAACAAGAATTAAGTTACATGAAGCACAGTGACACTGTCAATTGTGATGGGGTGGAATAGTCTTGTGTGAGAGAATAAAAGCAACCCAGGATTCCCATCCATGGCTGAATCAACCTCTGGATAGGTAACCCAGGGAGGCCAAGTCACAAACCGGCAAGTTCACTTGACAGTTGACAGATATGCCCAGTGAGGTTATCTTCTCTTTCACACAGTATTTAAAACTCCTTGTAGCTGGGTATGGTGGTGTATGCCTTTAATCCCAGCACTCTGAGGCAGAGGTAGTAGGATCATCATGACTTCAAGGCCACCTTGAGACTACACAGTGAATTCCAGGTCAGCCTGAGCTAGAGTGAGACCCTACCTTGAAAAACCAAAAAAGAAACAAAACAAAACAAAAAAAAAACAAAAAAACAAAAACTCCATGTGAACAGTTCTTGAGATGAGGGAGTATATTTTCATCCAAAAGTCATTATCACGTTTGGAAATTCACGCCTCCCTTCAGAAGTACAGTTTTTATCCAAGTGTGCCATTTTATCCTGGTGAGAGATTAGCATGCCTCACAAGAGCATTGAAACTAATTGTTACAACAAATTAATGAATTACATGTGCAGAAGGAATAATTCCCTTCCATTGAGAGGCCTAGAAAAGGCAGAGTATATCATTTTCTTAATAATTTAATTATGACGGGCTGATTATTATAGCACCTTGTTCCTGTAGGTCTTTGGAAAGTGAAGTGTGATTTTATCAGTGGCTAGGGAGGAGCTCAACAGCCTTTCCCAGTCAGTCTTCATTTGCTGCTTTCTGAAACCCTCAGAGCAGCTTTCAGATGATAACTGTGGCTTGTCATCATTATGAGCCATATGAAAATGTACTGTTGACCCGCTAGCGGTGGAAAATGGATTTTTAATTTATTTTCTCCAGCTATGATACTGAATTTAAATTTGTACTAGGCTTGCCATACCCTCAGACCCTACTCCATCTATGACTAATAGTATTTGTATCAGAGCTGACAGATTAAGCCTCATTAATAAGGAATATCTATTGCTTTTTTGTTGAGACAGGATCACACTATGTAATCTAGCATGGCCTTAAACTTGTGATCCTCTTCTTGCAGTCTCTGGTGTGCTAGGATTGCAGTTGTGTGCCATCATGCCAGGATAACTTGTTGCTTTCGTTTTCTCTTTATTTATTTTTAATTTATTTATTTGAGAGTGACAGAGAGAGAGAGAGAAAGAGGCAGATAGAGAAAGAGAGAATGGGCGCGCCAGGGCCTCCAGCCACTGCAAACGAACTCCAGATGCATGTGCCCCCTTGTGCATCTGACTAACATGGGTCCTGGGGAATTGAGCCTCGAACCGGGGTCCTTAGGCTTCACAGGCAAGCGCTTAACCGCTAAACCATATCTCCAGCCCTGTTGATAATAGTGCTTCAGTTTTCCTTTGGGGAAATCTTGTGTTGTTGGCCTGGGGTTTGATTCTTCCCTATGCTTTGCAGAGGCCACACAGACCAAGCATGGTAGAGGAGGATGGGGCATCTTTTGAGACACATGGATTGATTCAGGGATGGTTATGTGATCATGAATCATGGTATTTTTGCTAGTAAATTGAGTACTTTCCTTTTTGTTTTGCTAAATTGGTGGTTAGAGCTACATGCTGCTGTCTAGAGAGAGAGACTACTACAGAAACACTGAAGAGGCTGGAGGGTGCAGGGGCCTGAACTTGATCAGTAGGATCTAGGTGTTCCTGTAGGAGATGACCGAGTTAGAACTATGGCAGACAAAAATTCTCCTTACTTTTGGATTGAACTGTGTTCTGTAATGTGCTCAGAAATGGTTCTCTCACATGTATTTCCTGGTCATCATTCCCTGAACCTAAATGGCAATGAAGCCGCTAAGCATTCCTCAAAAATTCTCCCTGTGAAGCAGAGCTCTGTGTAGTGTTTCTGGAGGACTTCTTCCAGGTACTGTCCACGCAAACCCTGAGGCTCAAGAGCTCCTGAGGCAAGAGGAAGCAGAATTTCTCAGCTGAGAGAGGAAAACTTGAAAATTTAAGATGCTTTCCAGAGAAGTGGGGAGTGTTAATCTTCCTTCATTTTAATGGCGTCCTAGTCATTTACAGTCAAGGTTTGAGCAAAACAAACAAAACGCAAGAGAAGCATGGATATGCTTTTTTTTTCATGGTTCACGAATTGTTTGCTAATTCTATGCAATGTTTCATATTTTAAGGGGAGTAAGCTAGGAAGGTTGATGAGGGCAAGTGATGGTTGTTCTGTTTGGTGGAAGATGGGCCCACAAGAATAGAGCCATTAACTGCGGCTGGGAGCGTTGTCGGGTCTTTGCTTTGAAGTTGCCATCTGCTTTCCTTCTTCATGTCGACTTTTCTGTGTACAGTGCTAAGGACCTGATTGTGAGTGTCAGGAATCACCTAAGAGCTCATTTGAGCTGGGACCAAGGTAGCCTCTCCCAGCCACTGCCTTGCTCTTTGGTTATAAATTCTGGGACTTAGAATAGAAGTCAAGCCTTGAACACAGCCAGTCCCTTGCTTTTGATTGGACTCTGTGGTTCTCTGGGCCAGCAGGTAACAGCTAAGGGCTGGTTACATGGAGGGCTCAGTGAAGCTAATTAGCCCAGGTGGGAACCCAGTGCAGGATTTTGGCGTAACTAGCTATCCACCTGAGCAAAGTGGATGGAGAGTGACAAATGAGAAGCTAGCAGGCCACCCTTTACTTTGGCCAAGGGCTTCCCCCAGGCCAGTATTATACTGTTCTGAAATAGAAGGAACTAAAGCCTGTGACCTCATTCTGCCACACTCAGATCTATCCTCTTACTTTGGGACAATTTGTCAATACCAATAAAGTAAGGTCAATTTTATTTGAGAGCAAGCTTGACTTTCTAAATACAAGGTTTAGTTTCTTTATATTTTATTATGGATTGAATCCACACCCACCAAAAGACTCCATTGAAGTCTTAGCATCTAGTGCCTCAGAGTGATTGTATTTGGACATGATGCCTTTTCTTTAAAACAAAGAAGTTAGGTACACCTTAATCTAGTGTAACAGAAATAGTTAGCAGAAGGGAAAGCTTTGGCACAGCCACATACAGAGAGAAGATGACATCACAGGTAGAAGACGGCCAGCTAAAAGCCAAGGGGAGAAGTCTGGCCAGATTTCTCCCTCAGTGCTTCAAAGGAACCAGCCTTGCAGACAGCTTGGGCTTGGACTTCTAGCCTCCAGAATCAGGAGATACATTCCATGTGTATAAATCCCTATGTATGTGGAACATTTAATGGCAGTCTCAGTACAGTAATACAGAAACCCAGTATTGTATATCCTGTGTCTCAACACACCCCACTTAATCTTCCTTTCTGAGTTAATTCCTGCATTCTCATTTAGAACTCAGGAAACTCATCTATGGATACAAAGTTCTGTAACAAAAAAGCTTGGATTGTAACTCATATGCTTGACACCAAGGTAGGTTTTTCTTTTGTCTCTTCAAAACAAACTCAGAAAACTAAAGAAAATATATTACTTTCCTTGTAGAGGAAAGACAAACATTTTAAAAGAATACAAACAAAAGATAATGGTATAAATTCTTATGTATCCACCATCTAAGTTTAACACATGCTAATATATTATTATCTTTATTTTAGACTTCTTTTCTCAAAGGAATACATCATTACAAATAACTCAGTTATGCTTTGATAGATGATTCCTTTACGTAGGAAACACTACTATTAATTTGGCTTACATTTAGTCCATATTTTAGTATTGTCACTGTGCAGATATTTACCCATAAATAATCTGGTATTTTGGGTGGTTTCATAAAACAACATAAATGGTATAACACTGGAGATGGCATTCTATAACTTCCCTTAACATAGCATGTTTCAAAACTCATCTGTGAGGACATATATAGATCTAGCTGGCTTACTCTGACTGTTCAATAAAATCCTGGGATATTTTCTAGTAAAAACAAGTCTAGGGCTGGAGAGATGGTTTAGTGGTTAAGGTGTTTGCTTGCAAAGCCTAAGGACCCTCCAGATATTCGACTTTCCAGATCCCACATGAGCCAGATACACACGGTGACACAAGTGTGCAAGGTCACACATGTGCACAAGGTCACACATGTGCACAAGGTCACACATGTGCACAAGGTGGTACACGCATCTGGAGTTCAATTGCAGTGGCTGGAGACCCTGGGGTACCAATTTTCTCTCTTACTCACTGTCATAAAAATAAGTCCATGCAATTTAATGCTGTGTTAGAAATTATTAATCTGTTCTCTATCTCTGTATGCAATTTTTTTCTTCAGTTCATTTATGTAGCATTTTGATTGACAGGTCAGGTGTCAATACTGATCTTCCAGTGGGTGTGCAAATTGATGGGTTATAGTGTATGAGAATTATTTCTCCATATTCTTGGTATTATCGGACCTTAAGTTCAGTCAATCTGATTTTATTTTAAAATGATGTTGTGGTGGTTTGACTCTGATGAGATTAGATACTCATGTAGCTGGTGGCAATTTGGGAGTTATGTTGTTGGGGTGGGCTTAGGGGCATTATAGCCAGCCTCACCTTCCCAAGATTAAATCACTCTCTTGCTGCAGTCTTTTACAGCTGTGATAGAAGTGATGTTCAGCCTCTGCTTATGCTATATTTTCTCCTGCCACCATGAACTTCTTCTTGAGACTATAAGTCAAAATAAAAGCTTTTCTCTTATCAGCTGTTTATGGTCAGGTGCTTTATCTCAGCAACAAGAAGGCAACTATAACAGATGTGTACATAGATACATATGTATTTGATGGATAAGTATATACATACATGCATATACAAATGCATTCATAAAAATTACATTTACATGTGTTAATATTACATTCTAATGGCATTATGCTCTGTATATACTACCTCAACTTGCTTTTCTTAATGCATTTAATAGATTTATATAAGTTGATAAGTGTTGCTATAGTTCAGTAAGTTTTACTGATTTATAGTATTTTATTTTGTAGTCATATCTCATTTTATTTATCCATTTCTTCTCCTTTGTTTCACCATTTCTTGTCCCATCTTCCTATCTGTTTTCCTCTTGATTGGTGTTTATGATGCTTCTAAATGTCTGTTTATGATTGTAATGTGAACATATGTACATATAATTCCTTATACATATATGTGAGGAGTTTTCCATATGGAGAGTTGTTTCCCAGGATAAAAAACATTTTAGAGGGCTGGAGAGATGGCTTTGCAGTTAAGTGCTTGCCTGTGAAGCCTAAGAACCCCAGTTCGAGGCTTGGTTCCCCAGGACCTACGTTAGCCAGATGCACAAGAGGGCGCACACATCTGGAGTTCTTTTTCAGTGGCTGATGCCCTGGTGCACCCATTCTCCATTCTCTCTCTCTCTCTCTCTCTCTCTCTCTGCCTCTTTCTCTCTCTGTCTGTTGCTCTCAAATAAATAAATAAAAATAAAGAAAAATAAATTTAAAAAGTTTTAGATCTGTTGCCAATCATTTCCTTAAGTAGTCAGTCCTATTATTTTGGAATTCTGCCAAAAGAGAATAAGAATTCATATTATATAACATCTTGGTCAGCATTTGCCATTGCTATGTTTTAAATATTCTGTGACTATGATAGGTATGAAATGCCTAATTCGGAATTAAAAGGCAGTGTTTGCCAGCAAACTGGTTAATGGACAAACAAAGTGCTTTGATTTGTAGCAGTAGCCCATTTGTGTGTTGTAAACCTTCTCGTGATTGCTATATTTAAGTCATTAACATGGTATCACGAAATGTGGCAATGCTGACTTAAGATGAGATAGGCACAATCAGCTCTAGCTTGAAATTAAAATTGGCTTTTCATTTGGCACATCACTAGTTAAATATACATCTTTCTTATTACTATAAAGACTGAGAATTGTTGCACGTATATTTCCACATAAGTTTTATACTTTATGAAATTTCTGCTCATATTTTTGGTCACATTTTCTCTTGAATTGATAGCTACTTATTCTGGATTTTTAAGAGGTGATTATATATTTTGGATATGTCTGCATTTTCTTCTTTCAATAGTGTATTTTGGGTGAAGACTGCCTGCACACTGAATAGACCTCTCAGCTTCCAGGTAAGCACTTGCCACCCCTGACTCCAGCCCAGCACACACACTCCATAACTGAGAATCAGGCTTATTTGGCACTGTCTTCACTTCCTGTAGGAAGGAACCACTAGATTCAGCCCTCCCTGAGTGGGTTTCACTCACCAGTGTACCCAGCCTAGACCCTTGTGGTGACTGCCCACACATAGGTGAGTGGCCCCTCAGTGAGCCCACTCAATCATGAATGTAAATTCTAGGACTGCACATGCCTGGACTGGGGATCAGGTGCATTTGGCACAGCCCCTACTCCATGATCCAGCCAACAGCACCCACTGTGAGTAGCGACAGCTAGACTAGGCTCTTCCCATTCTGGTTTCACTAGTTACACTACCCAAGGTGCTCATCTTAGGTCACTGTGCATTCTGTCAACACTTGAAGTAGGCTGTTCAGTTTCCAGCGTGTCATCCAAGGCCCATGGGTAGCCCATGCCCACCTTGATCATGTCCCCAATAGAGCCTCTGTTGTTGTATTCTCAGCAAGACAAGGGGATTATTTCAAGAGGGGCAAGCACCATGCAAAACAAAGAACATAAGAAACCAAGGCAAGATGTCCCCACCAAGAATGCTAGTCCCATAGTGGAAGGAGCCAGTGAAAACTACTTAGTTAAAACTCCACACAAAGAATTACAAAATTCAATTTTTATAAACATATTCAATAAACTTGGTGAGGCCATGAACAAACAGCTGAATGAAATGCAAAGAGAATCAACAAAAAGAACTTAATAGACAGCAGAATGAATTCAATGAATTCAAAGAGAACCTGATCAGATACCTGAAT
This sequence comes from Jaculus jaculus, assembly GCF_020740685.1. Classification (NCBI taxonomy): domain Eukaryota; kingdom Metazoa; phylum Chordata; class Mammalia; order Rodentia; family Dipodidae; genus Jaculus; species Jaculus jaculus. The sequence continues at coordinate 25,999,378 of NC_059105.1, forward strand.
GAATTCCACGAGAACACAATAAACTAAAAGCAATGAGAAAGTCAAACCAAGAAAGGAAAATGGAATTCACTAAAGAGATAGAGACACTGAAAAAAAAAAAAGGTAAATTTAAAACAATGAAGTAACTCAATTTAGAGATTTCCAAGTAAGCTTCACCAATAGAACAGATCATGTGGAGGACAGATTATCAGGGATTGAGAACAAGACAGAGGAAATAAATCAGGAGACCAAAATCAAAAACAAGTTTAACAAAAAGTACAAAGAGAATGAAAGGGACATGTCAGACACCTTAAAAAGACTGAACATTCAAATCATGGACATACAAGAATGGGAAGAACTGAAGCCAATGGTGTAGAGAATGTCTTCAATAAAATTGTAGAACAAAATTTCCCAAATCTTAAGAATGAGATGCCTATCCAGGTATTAGAGGCATACAAAATATCAAATAGATAAGACAAGAGGAAAAAGAAATCCCCCATGTCATAGAATAGTAAAAACACAAAACAGAGAAAACAGAGAGTACTAAAAGCCACAAGAGAAAAACAGACAATCACGTACAAATGTAAGCCCATAATAATTACAAGTGATTTTTAATGAACACTTAAAAGTCAAAATACCTCATATTTTGAAAGACCGCAGCTTTCAATGCAAACTAATATACCCAGAAAAATTACCTCACAATAGTGTGTGAGAGAAAAACTTTCCATGATAAAAGATGATTGTGGTAGTTTGAATCTGATGTCCTCCATAAGCGTATGGGTTTTGAATACTTAGTCTTCAGCTGGTGGCAATTTGGGATGTGGAGCCTTGTTTGGAGCTGTTTTGCTGGGTGTGGGTTTAAGACTGTTATGGCCAGCTTCCCATTGCCAGAGCTCAGCTCACTTTCCTGCCACTGTTTTCCAACTCCTAGCAGAGGTGATGTCCAGCCCCTGCCCTACCACCTTTTTCTGTCATCATGAAGCTTTTTCTTGAGACTGTAAGCCAAAATAAAACCTTCCCTCCCATCAGCTACATTCGGTTGGGTGTTTTATCCCAGTAACAAGATGTAACTACAACACTGATGAATATATGAACATGAACATAGGTCTTTAGAAAATTCAGGTTGGAATGCTTCACACTGAAGAGAAGAATAAATATACTGAAGAGGCTACTAGGATGGAACAAACAATAATCAAGGCTGTAACAGTTGTGAAAGCAAACGAAGATCAAGAAAAACCTCAAACTCCACAAAATTTTCATCTTGACAAGGATTAACTCAAATCTCTCAATTATTACTCTGAATATCAATGGGCTCCACTCTCCAATAAAAAGACACAGGTTATCAGGCTGGATCAGAAAACTGGTTTCACCCTTTTGCTGTCATCACCCAAACCCAGCTTACCATTAAAGGTAGACATCGTCTTATGGCAGGAGGATGGAAAAAGATAACCCAAGCAAATTGAAATAGGAAGCAAGAAGATATAGCTATACTAATATCTGATGAAACAGACATTAAACCAAAAGTAAACAAAAATAAAAAGATGGCCACTTTAATACTCATAAAGGCACAATTCCACAAGAGGATATTATAATCATAATCATAAACATATATGCACCAAACACATGTATACATGATTTTGTAAAGCCAAATCTACTAGAAATTAAATCAGAAATAATAACCCACTATCACCAGTACATCATCTAAACAAAACATAGAGAATCAATGGAGCTAAACAACACAATGGATCAAATGCACTTAACAGACATCTATAGAACATTCCATTCAAACCCAATGAAGTACGCAACATTCTTCTTAGCAGTCCATGGAACTTTCACTAAAATAGATCATAGATTAGGACACAGAATTCCACAAATTTAGGAAAACTGACATAACTTCTTCAATTATATCTGACCACAATGCAATAAAGCTAGAGCTCAACAATAGAAACAAAAAATACACAAGCTCCTGGAAACTGATCAATACACTACTGAAAAATGAATGAGTCATTGGAGATATCAAGAAGGAAATAAAAACATGCCTAGAATTAAATGAGAATAAAAATACAACATATAAAAACCCTTAGGTGTAGAAAGAGACATTCTGAAAAAGACCCCAGTAGCCTAGGAAACAAGACAAACACTCAGCCAGTGGTATCTTATGAAACTGAAAAGCTATTGCACAGCTAAACAAATCATGAACAGTCAACCTACAGAATAATATAGATAATGGAGATAATCTTTGCCAGCTATACATCTGGCAGAGATTTAATATGTAGAATATACAAAGAACTCAAAAAAAAAAACACCCAAAAACTAAGCAATAAGATACCTAACCCACTCAAGGTGGAGTAGGGAAGTGCACAGAGTTCTCAAAGGAAGAAATACAAATGGCCAATAAGCATCTGAAAAGATGTTAAACATCTTTAGCCATCAGATAAATGCAAATTAAAATTACTTTGAGATTTCATGTTAGTCTGATCAGGGCTATCATCAAAAAATCAAATGACAATAAATGTTGGCAAGGGTGTGTGTAAAAGATTCATTCATTGTTGGTTGGAGTGCAAATTTGTACACTCACCATGGAAATGAGTATGGACTTTTCTGAAAAAAAAAAAAAAAAAGAGAGAGAGACATAGATCTCCCATTCAACCTAGCTGTACCACTCCTGGAGATATACCCTAAAGATCCTACTATTTACTATAGAGATTTCTTTTCAGCCATTTTGTTGCTCCTCTATTTAAAATAACTGGGAAATGAAATCAGTCCAGATCCTGTTAACTGTTAAATGGATGCACAATGGACTTCTATTCAGTGATAGTGAAAATGCAATTATGAAATTTTTCAGGAAATTCAATAGACCTAGAAAAAATTAAATTGAGGTTACCAAGATTCAGGAAAACAAGAACCCCATGTTCCTTCTCATAAGGAAACCCTAACATGAAATAGTTTGATTTGTTTTCAAGGTGTAGTATAAGTATCAGTATTAATGGTTAGGAAGCTAGAATGAGACCTGGAGAGAGAAGTGGGGAGAGACCAGAACAGGGGACAGTACATGGGCGAGTGGAGGGACAGAATACTTGGGGTGAAAGGGCCTAGTGGAGAAGAGTAAGAGAGTGAGGAAGGGGGTAGCAATACACACACAAAAAGGTGGCATGAATCAGTACTATATAATCCTATCTCTTTGTTAGTTAATTAAGGTCCATAACCTGCTTAAAAATGAGAGAAAGAAAAATAGAGAGAGAAAGAGAGAGAGAGAGAGAGAGAGAGAGAGAGAGAGAGAGAGAGAGGGAGAGAGAGAGAGAGAGAGAGAGAGAGAACTCACAGAAGTACCTTTCAAGGGTAAAGATAGCTTATCCTAAAATCATGGGCTGTTGCTGGAAAATCCCAGTACCAAAACTGGGTTATCATCCCCCACACCAGTGAACTGTTGGTTAGAGAGGCCCATGAGGCTTTGGAAACAATGCAAGAAATTGCCAAAGCACTTGGTTACTCCTTGGAGCTAGATTTTAAGACACTTTCACTGAAAACATCACAGAATGTGATCAAAGGATATTGAGCTCATTCTGAAACTGAGATAGAAGCCATCTCCTTGCTGGCCTGCTCTCTTAGTGCTGGAGAATGCTGTGTGATGTGTGAGATGCTGGGGATAAAAGTCACCAACAGTGAGAACAAGCACTGAAAACTTCAAGCTAAAAAAAAAGTCATCCAATCAGGCAAATGTACCCACCAGTATAATAGTGGCACAGAGGTTATAGAAATAATGAGCTGCTCTCTGATTGGGTATAAGGACTGTTCAGTGGCAGAAGATTCATGCCTAGTATTGAGCATCCAGTTAGAAGTCTATGGTTTAGAAGCCTATATACCCTAGAAGGAAGTTTCCACTGTTCTTTGGCTAAAAGGAGAAAGTACAGAGTCAAAAACTCTTATAACTGTCTATGCTTAACCCCACTGATCCATGCTGTTTTACTCTTGGTTAGAGAATCTGCTTTCTACAGATGTTGGTGAATACTAGGGAGACCCAAGACCCATCACAATGACATGAAAAGAAAGCTGACTGCCTAGCACAAGACGAGTCAACTCTATCACCCCTGCCAGGGCCCTGGAAACATTACATTGGAAGTGGTGGATTAAATATGAGTATTATTCTCAGTGCCAGCCTGAGAACTTCCTCTAGGGAGATTGCAGTAGACACAGAGGAGACTCAAAACTTACCGGAGCAGAAGGTCAAAGGCTGCAGAGAGCTCAACAATAAAAGAAACTTATGACATGCCCTCTAAGGTTTGGGAAACACTGTAGAAGATGAGACAGAAAAGGTGTGCTTTGAGACATCCCCACTCTCTGTCAAAGGGACTGACTGGTGCCTTCATGACCCTACAGTTATTTGTGATAACTTCACTGAGGAAGGGCCTCAGTGGAATGGGGGTGGAGGAGAGGGAACATAAGAGCAGAACCTAAGGGATAAGACTAATTTGCAAATGTTCATGTATTAAGGCTCTCAATAAACATTTTTAAAATAGTGTATTTTATTGCACAGATATATTTAATTTCAATGTAGGCATGTGAGGTGCATTTTAAGTCTACTTCCATGGTGGGCACTTAGGAGCCTTTAGATTTCTGATTTAGCAGGTGTTGAGTGTCCTCAGTGTCTATCTCCTTCTCCCTTGTGCTGATATCAGATTCACTAAGAAAGCAGCACTCTTTCTCACTTCCCTAATTGCTCTGAGGTTTCAGCTGAGTCCAGGGTGGAGTGCACTGGGTTGTTTATCTCCTCAGGTCCCATATGAAAAAGAGAAGCAGATGCTCTAATGGAGAGTAAAGTCAACACCAGTTAAATGGGATAACCATTATTAATCTAGAGAGAATTAAAAGGGTGTTCAGACTCTCTTATAGCCCAAGGTTAGTGGGAACTTGACAATAGAAAGCAGAATCATTATCTGGATATGATTCTGACTTGTTTCCCGCTTCCAGATATGGTTTCCTTTCCACTGAGAAGATCTGTTATTCAATCCAAGAGTAGTTCATTACCCACCATGGCTGTGTGCCACTATTGCACTTATGTGAGCATCACATCAGGTTGTTTGTGAGTCGCTTAGACATTGAGTTGCTTGGACAGATGACGGCCACTTTTCCCTGGTAGCCCATATAGCACCTACCAGCACTAGATGGCCTAATTGTCTGGGGACTGGCTCTCTTCTGGATTCTAACCATGTCTCTTCATGGTGTGTGCTGTGACTGAATACTGTCTTGTTTGTTTTGGGAGAGCTAGTAGGTCTCTCTGATCAACATCCTGGTATAGGAAGTTACTGTCCAGAGCCAAAGGAAAAGAAAAAAGAAAAAGACAGAGGAGAAAGATAAATAGGACAAATTTAAGATTGGGCTTCATCTCATCCTCTCCAGGGCCCTTCAATTCAGGCACTCTTACTAAGGTCCTTTTGAGGGTTCCACCTTTAAGTCTAACTTCTAGGATATAGGATTCTATGGTATAAGTTCAGTTTGAGTTCAGTTTTGTGTTCCCCCTTTTCCCTTCCCATTTCCCCAAGCTGTACCATCCCTATTGTCAAAGCCTGGAGAAGCCATTCAGGTACGTCAGCATCTCGGGCTGATCCACGTTAGTTATGGAAGATGAGTAAGACCATGTGACGATTGTCTTTCTATGATTATGTGAGTTTGCTTAGAATGATTTCTTCCAAGTTTAACCATTTCTTTACAAAATTCAGAGTGTCATCTTTTTCTTACTGCTGAGTAGAATTCCATCTTGTAGATATACCACATCTTGGTTATCCATTTGCCCAATGATGGGCACCTGAGTTGATTCCAGTTCTTAGCTATTATGGATTGAGCAGCTATAAACACAGTTGAACAAATATCTATGAACTGGGGTTTGGAACTATTTAGGGTAAATGCCTAGTAAGGGAATAACAGGGTCTTTTGGTAACTCTATAGTCATCCTTTTTAGGATTCTTCATATTGATTTCCATGGTGGTTGTACCAGCTTACATTCCCACAAATAGTGAATGAGTGTTCCTATTTCTCCACATCCTTGCCAACATTTATTTTCATTTGATTTTTTAATGTTTGCTATCCTTACTGGGGTAAGGTGGAATCCCATAGTTGATTTAATTTGCATTTTCCTGGTTAGAGATGTTGAACATTTTCTTAAGTGTATGTTAGCCATTTATAATTCCTTTGGGAACTGCCTATTCAGTTTTCTGCCCCACTTTTGTTTGACTTTTTTTTATTGTTTAGTTTTTTGAGTTCTTTGTAGATTCTACATATTAGGCTTCTGTCAGTGGTATTAAGTCTGTATATTGCTTTTGATAGAATTGCCATTTTCATAGTATTAATTCTACCTATCCAGGAGCATGAGAGGACTTTCCATTTTCTCAAGTCCTCCTGTATTTATTTCTTGAGTTTTTTATGTTGTCATTATATAATTCTTTCACATCCTTGGTTAATGTTATTCCAAGGTATTTAATTTTTTTGTTGCTATTGAAAATGGGACAGCCTCATTTCTTTCTTTCTCTGTATATATGTCCTTTGCCAATAGAAAAGCTACTGATTTTTCTGCATTGATTTTGTATCCTGCCACTTTGGTGAAGGAATTTATTACCTTTAGAAGTTTTGAGATGGAGATTTTTAAGTCATTTATTTATAGGATTATGTCATTTGCAAATAGGTCTAACTTTACTTCTTCCTTTCCAATTTAATCCCTTTTATTTCTTTCTCTTGTCTTTTTGCTTGGACTAGTATTTCTAGTATTATGTTGAAGAGCAGTGGTGAGAGTGGGCAACAGCGTCTTGTTCCTGATCTCAGTAGGAACTCCTTGAATTTTTTTCCCCATTAATATTATTTGGCCTTTAGGAGCTTTATATATAGCCTTTATTGAGTTGAGATATAAATCTTCCATGCCTATTCTTTCCAGTGTTTTGATCATGAAGTGGAGTTGTATTTTGTCACAGGACTTCTCTGTATCAATTGAGATGATCATGTGGTTTTTATGGTCAAGTTTATTTATGTGGTGTATTACATTGACTGATTTCTGTATGTTAAACCATCCCTGTATCCCTGAGATGAAGTCAACTTGACCAAGTTGGATAATGCTTTTGATGTGTTGTTGAATTTGGTTTGCAAGGATTTTGTCTGGGATCATAGTTCATTAGGGATAATGGCCTGGAGTTTAATTTTCCTTGTTGCATCTCTGTCTGGTCTGGTTTTGGTATTAGGGTGATGATCACTTCATCAAAGGAGTTGGGGTGGATTCTGTGGTTTCTGATTATGTGAAACAGTTTGAGAAAAATTAGTTTCACCTCCTTAATGAAGGTTTGATCAAATTCAGCTGAGAAGCCATTCAGTCCTAGATTTTTCTTTTTGGGGACTTTTTGATTAACTTTTTAAACTCCATGGATGTGATGTTTGTTTAGCAGAGTAATCTGCTCTGCATTTCATTTTGGTAGGTGGTGTGTGTCTCGGAATTCATCTGTTTCTTCCATATTATTCCATTTTGTGGAGTAGAGGTTGTGGAAGTGCGCCATTATTATTCTTCCAATTACATTGACATCTGTTGTGGCATTCAGGGCTATGGAGTATCCCCTAGGACTGCCTTCATTCTGTCCCATGAGTTTTGGTAGATTGTGTTTTCATTATCATTCAGTTCTAGGAATTTTACAACTTCTTTTTTGATTTCTCCCATGACTCTCTCATTGTTTAAAAGAGTGTTGTTTAGTCTCAAAGAGCTGGTGGAGTTTTTGATGTGCCTCTTGTTGTTAATTGTAGCTTTAAAGCATTGTGATATAACATGATGCAGGGAATTAGTTCAGTTTTCCTGACTTTATGGAGGCATGCTTTATGGCCTAATATATGGTCAGTTTTGGAGAAGGTTCCATGGGCTGCTGAGAAGAATGTGTAGTCTGTAGAGTTGGGGTGGAAAGTTCTATAGATATCTTTTAGGTCTAGTTGATCTATGATGTTGTTGAGCTCTATTATTTCCCTGTTGATTTTCTGCTTGGATGATCTGTCTACTGATGATAGTGGAGTGTTGAAGATTCTGACTATGATGGTGTTGGTGTTTGTTTCTATTTTATCATCAAGTAGATTTTGTTTTATAAACTGTGGTGTAGCTGTGTTTGATGCATATATATTTCTGATTGTGATGTACTCATGTTGAATCATTCCCTTGATGAGTAAGAAGTGGCCTTCTTTGTCCTTTTTGATTACTTTTGGTTTGAAATCTATTTTATCAGATATTAATATAGCAACACCAGCTGGTTTTTTATTTCCATTTGCTTAGAATGTAATTTTCCAACCTTTCCCCCTGAGGAGGTATGTATCTTTAGTGGTAAGATGGGTTTCTTGAAGACAGCAGATAGAAGGCTCCAGTTTTTTTTTTTTTTTTTTTGATCTACCCTGATAACCTGTGTTTTTTTTATGGGTGTGTTAAGTCCATTAATATTTAAGGTTATCAGTGTGAGGTTGAAATTAATCCCTGCCATGATGTGGTGTTTTCTTGGGTTTGGTGCTTTCTTGTGTTTTATACTATTTTGTGCCAGTTCTATTTTTGTTATTGTAATCTTCTTGTTGGTTCTTGAGATTAGTTGTTTGACTGTTCTGTGTGGAGTATTCCCTCAAGTATTCTCTGCAGGTTTGGCTTTCTGTTTATATAATCACAGAGTTCACTTTTTTTATGGAAAATTTTCCTTTCACTGCCTATTGTGAGGGATACTTTTGCTGGGTAGAGTTCCTTGGGTTGGAACACATAGATTTTTAGACTTTGAAGTATTCCATTCCAGGCCCTCTGGCTTTCAGGGTTTCTATTGAGAAATCTGATGTGATTGTCTTTGTATGTTGTAAATTGTTTCTTTCTTATTGTTTTTAACACTGTCTTTGTTTTTGTTGTTGAGAGTTTTAACTATGATGTGTCTTGGATAGTTTCTTCTTTGGTCCTATCTGTTTGGTGTTCTGTGGGTGTCTTGTATCTGGATGAGCCTCTCTTTTGAGAGATTTGGGAAATTTTCTTAATAATTTTGTTGAGTATGTTCTCTATGTCTCTGGCCTGGATTTCCTCTTCTTCTGGTATACCCATGATCTGGATGTTTGGCTGTTTTAGAGTATCCCACGGTTCCCTCATATTCTTTTTACTTGATTTTTTTGAACTTAGCAAATCTTTTGGCTTCCTGAACAATTTCTTATCTTGTCTCCCAGGTCAGAGGTTCTGCCTTCCACATAAGTAACTCTGTTGGTGAGGGGTTCTAGAAAGGTTTTTATAATTTCTGTTTGGTTTTTGTTTTCTGCTTTGCTATTTTGCATTGTGTCTATATCTTTTTTGAGGTATGATTTTAATTTGAGTTCTGACTTTCTTGAATCTTCCTGGAATTCATTCTTGCATTTGCTCAAGTCTTCATTAAGCTTAATCAACGGGTTGCTGAGATCCTTCATTTCATGACTCACCTTTAATTTATTCATATCTCTCTGGATGTTTCTAACACTTTCTTCCATCAAGTTAAGCCTACTGTCAAAAACTGGGCACTCTAGGAGACAATTCTGTTCATTTTCATTGATACAATTGTTTGTTCTTTGATGTTTGCTTCCAGTTCAGTGAATTTTTTTGATCAGGGTCTCATTGGTTGTTGTGTTTTCACTTTGGGAATGAATTTCTGTTGATTTTTCTATGATTTCATTGGAGGCTTCCATGGTAGGACGAGGCATCTTTGGTGGAGATCCTTCAATTTTCAGACTTCCACTGGCTTTTTTGCACTGTTGCCTACCCATTTTAGGGAGACTTATTATTTTATTGAGGTGGAAGCAAGATTTTGTGCTTTGGCCTATGTACCCTCTGACTCAGGTGAACAAGAATTTTGGTACCCAGTGGCCAGGAGTTTCCACAGCTCACACAGGTATCCAAGCAAGGCACAATGGGACCTATCAGGACCAGGGGACTGGGAGGAGCAAGGGAACAGGGATCTGGTCAACTTACTCTGTGTTGCACCCTCCAGCACACAGCCTGCAGCAGGGAACCCAGACCAGGGAGGTGGGAGGAACCTGACCTTCTTACTGCAAACTACCACATTCACCCCAAAATACTTGTTTTTCAAAAAATAGTTTTATTTGTTTACTTATTTGAGAGAAACACACAGATACATACATACAGAGAAAGAGAGAGAGAGAGTGAGAGAGAGGGAGAGAGAGAGATTTGGGTATGCCAGGGCCTTCAGCCACTGTAAATGAACTCCAGACACATGTACCACCTTGTGCATCTGGCTTACATGGCTACTGGGGAATCAAACAAGGTCCTGAGGCTTCACCAGCAAGCTCCTTAACTGCTAAGCCATCTCCCCCCCCCCAAAAATAATATTTGTTTTAATAGATGTACACAGTTCATGTAGGGAACCCAGACCAGGACTCTGGGAGGCAGTCTTATCTTTTTTTATGACAGTGCAAGAGAGAGAGAGAGAATACTCTAGGGCCTCTAGCCATTGCAATAGAACTCCAGGAAGCAAGGTAGATATCTTTACAGAATAATTATATTTCTTTTTAAAAAATATTTTATTTTTATTTATTTATTTGACAGGGGGTGGGTAGAGAAAAAAAGAAAGCAAGAAAAGTGAGCATTCCAGGGCCTCCAGCCACTGTAAGTGAACTCCATATATGTGTGCTTCCTTGTTCATCTGGCTAATGTGGGTTCTGGGTAAATGAACCTGGATCCTTTTGCTTTGCAGACAAATGCCTTAACCACTAAGCAATCCCTCCAGCCCCTATTCTATTTCTTTTAAAATATATTTTTAATTTAATTGAATCTATTTATTTGCAAGCAGAACATTAGACAGAGAGGGAGAGAGAGGGAGAGAGAGAGAGAGAGAGAGAGAGAGAGAGAGAGAGAGAGAGAGAGGAGAAGGCAGACAGACAGAAAGAATGGGTGAGCCAGAGCTTCCAGCCACTGTAAATAAACTCCAGATGAATGCACCATTCTGTGCATCTGGCTTTACAGGGGTACTGGGGAACCAAACCCAGGTCGTAGTCTTTTCAGCCAAGTGTCTTAACACCTAAGCTATCTCTCCACCCCAGAGCAATCCTACTTCTATGATCTATCAGTGATAGAGATGCCATTTGTTGTTGTGTAAGCGGACACTTCAGCAGTCTCTGTGTTTCTATGACTGAAGAAGCAACCATGGAGTTACTATCGAAAGAATCATTCATTTCAGCTGTTCTCTCTAATAGCACTCTCACTGAGCTAGGCTTCTCCTCAGGGAGGATTGGCAACAGAGACATCCCATAGCCAGCAGCATCCTCTTTAGATTAAACCATCAGAGATGATCAACTCATACTTAGTATTATTTCTGCAAGAGCCTCCATAGACAGCAGCAAGCCACATACCAAGTTAGGGCAGCTTTTTATGTCTCCTCTCCAGCAGCACCACAGTGGATCATTTTGACCAACAGCAACATAGATCACCTCTTCTTTTTATCAGATCCATCACTGAAACGTTTCAGGTTGATGACTGTGTCAGTGATAGTCGATATTTTCCCAGTCCATCTGTCACTAGGAATTAGTGGACGCCGACAACAGTCTATCAGCACCAGGCTGTCCACAGCCTTGAGGCTGTCCTCACTGATTGCCACACAGGTATTTGAGGGATAATTCCAAGGGCCTGCAGGCCAACTTGTCTGTGGATCTTGGCACCAAATGGTGGTTTCATAAGTGGCATAAGCAAAAGCATCTACTTCAGGAGCCAACCATTTCTTGATGCCTGGACTGTCCACTGTAGCTCCTGTGCTCTTCTCATCAACTCCTCCATTAATCAGTTTATTAATCAGTGGACAAGACACTGTCAGCATTGATTGGTTCCAAGTTCAGAGCCTGAAGAATCCTGCCATTTCTTGTGCTTGAACACTCCTCAGCCTGTGCACTGGATATATCATCAATATTCAAGACACTCTCAGTCTCTCAAAGGTCAATGAGGTTATCTGTGCCAAGAATATGTTCTTTAAGAATAAAGTACTTCTTGGCAGTGCCAGTTTTCTGAAGCCAGGAATTCAAGACGTGGAAGTTTCTTGCAGCAATAAAGGACAAGCATAAAGCATGCTTGGAGAGCCAGTGCACCATTGCGCAAACCTTACTTTAAAGCTTCTCCTCAGGTCGTTTCTCTGTAGCCACAGCTGGGTTTCGAAAAAGCAGACTAGCAGGGTATGAGGTCAAGGCAGGCAGCCTCATTTGCTACTTTCAACAGTACAGTGTAGAGCTCAAGGGCACAGACACTGGCAAAAATGGGGGTAGAATTTTTGTTGCTGTTTGTCTGACCTTCAGCATGTTCTCATGTATAAAATGGAAATGGTGGTAAAAAGCAACTTATAGATGTGGATATTGTGACCATTACTGAGTTCTTAAAGTTCTTAGAAAAGTGCCTGACTAGTAAGATAAAAATGCAATTAAGTACCCCTTATACTTCTATAAATTAATTTAGAATCAACCTATTGGGCTTCCTAAATCATTCTATCAAACATTTCCATTACAATTCCGTTGAATGAATTTATAAGCTAATTTGAGGAAGTTAACACCTTATACTGAGTTTTCCTTTACATTCATATATTCTTGATATATTTAAATTTATTTTATCAGCAATTAAAATTTTTCTCATATAATAATTATGTAGATTATTTGCTATTCCTCATTTAAAGGATCTTTTATTTTTGAAATTATATATGCTATGAATTAAAACTTTAAACATTTTGTTTGAAAAAATTAAGACCAGCTTAAACTTGATAGTATTTTGAGATCATATTCAACATTTTATTAAATTTTATATTAGTTTTGGGAAGAACTTTTCTATTTATAATATATATGTATATATTTTATTTTCTTGTTTATTTAGAACACTTTATAGTCCTTGATTTTCCTAAAATTTTCATGGATATAGTTATATCATGTGAAAATTGGGACAACTCTGCCTTGTTCTATGCCTACCTCACATGTCATATCTTTTAAAAATCATTGTCTATTGACTAGGGATTTCAGGCGTATGTTGAACCAAAGGAATTGTAGAATATAATTGTGGATATCTTTCTTTGGGTAGTCAGTGAGTGGCAAGATGAATCTCAAATCAAATTAATAAAACTGTTCTCACTTTATTAAGCTGTGGCCACTGGTTTTTCTTTCATTTCCCTTTCACCTCTGCTTGATTTCATAACACCAGGCATTTCCATTTGGAAAAAAAAAAATGCTAGCTCACTGAATTATGCAGATCTGTCAAGTGGTAATTTTTATTACATAGTATCAGAAAATCACATTCATTTATACAACTACTGATCTTGTTAGAAGAGTTTTTAAATACCACAAAGCTTTCAAGCTCATAGTGATGAACACAAATTTTCTAAGACTCTAATTTTTCTAATTTTCACTTGAAAGCTTGAATTTCATCATTGGCAAAGATATTGTTAGTTGTCAGTTGTTTTCCTTGAAGTGTCAGGCTCACTACATTTATTTTTTGACAAGAATGCATGCCAACACCCAACATTGATAACTAGCTTGTCTAGCAGTCATTCTTTTGAGTATGAATGGTGTGCCATGGAAAACATGGCATCTCTTTTCACAACTTAAACACCTGAACAATAGCTTTGTCACAGGACAACTTGAATACCTGAAATTTGGAGCAGAAAATAGTTTACTCAAGCTTCCTGTCTAGTCACACTGTTAAAAAGACATACTCAAAAATTTAATGAGATTAATACTGTCATGTCACAAGGGACATTTGTAAACAGGCGGGATGGGGATTTTATGGTTTTCTGCGTGTGTTCATGGAAACTGTAGAGCTCTCTGCACATGACAACTCCACGCAAACTTTGCATTAGTTGACTGGTCAAACTCTAGTAGGACTTATAGCAGGAAAAGGTCACATTCCTGGGAAGATTCCATTGTCTCCATACAGTGCCTTCCTGGAACACACTTATTTTTATTCTTAAACAAATATTTTATTTATTTATTTATTTATTTATTTATTTATTTATGAGAGAGAGAGACAGAGAGAGAGAGTAGGTATACCAGAGTCTCCAGCCACTGCAAACAAATATCAGATGCACATGCCACCTTGTGCATCTGACTTATGTGGGTACTAGGGAATCAAACCTGGGTCCTTACGCTTCTCAGACAAATGCCTTAACAGCTAAGTCATCTCTCCATCCGTGGAAGACACTTTCTTACCACATTTCCAAAAACAGGGTACCAACTGTAAACACGCAGCTCTTGCAGTTCTCAAGAGTCTCTCTCAAGGCCTGGGAACTATCCCTTTGCATCACAGAAGGATAACATCTCGGTCTCCCAGTGTGTGTGCGGAAGGATGGATGCCTCATGTAGGTGACTTGTAGTGAGCAGTCACAGCTAGCTTGGCCACAGTTGAACTTGACACCCCCCTTCCCACTGTTTCACTTCCCTAATATTTATTGTTTTTATTGATTTACTTGAAATACAGTAAAATATTTTACTTTTCATTGCCCATTATCCTGTTTTATTTTCTTTTAGTTTTTCTCAAGGTAGGGTCTTACTCTAGTCCAGGTTGACCTGGAACTCACTCTGTAGTCCTAGGCTGGCCTTGAACTCACAGCCATCCTCCTACCTCTGCCTCCAGAGTGCTGGGATTAAAGTCATGTGCCAGTGTGCCTGGCTTACCATGTTATTTTCTTTCACTCCATTTCTTGTTATAACTTGGAATGATGAATTTTTCTTACCATGATTCTTCTTATTGGTCTGAAAACATGATATTTAATTCTTGTTTTTATTGTATATATTTTCTAAGGATGTTAATAACATTAACATTCTGATTATATTCACTCCATTCCCATTATCTTCTCTTGTCTCCCTTCCATTCTCACTTCTCTAATCACAGCTTTTGGGAGATAGAACCTGGAGTAGTACTACAAGTTTAAGGCCACCCTGGTCTACATAGCAAGTTCCAGTCCAGCAAGGCATATACGTCAAGAGTCTGTTTAGGAAAAAAAAGAAGTTCACCGTAAATATTTGTTAAGTTGAAACAATTTGAATTGCTCTTAGAAGTTAATTATATGATTAAAGAAAAATAGCAAGTCTCCATTGTCCTTGAATTCTTTCTTAATAACTATCTCAGTGTTTCATATTTTGCCATGAGAGATTCATTAGCTCATTCTGAGTATAGCACATCCAAAAATCACAAATATAAATTCTCCAAAGTCTAAAATGTTTTTATTGCCGAAATGCTACCCCCAAGTGGGAAATTCCACACTTATGATGGATTACAGTAAAAACGTATGCTTACCAAAAGTATTATAAAATTACCTTCAGGCTGTGTGTCTAAGGAGTATATGAAACAAATGAATTTTGTGTGCAGACTTGGATCCCATCCATAAGATATTGCATTATGTATTCAAATATTCTAAAATCTGAAAAAAAAACACAAATCCATACTTCTGGTCCCAAGCTTTTTGGATAAAAGGGTATTCAACTTGTACCCACCTCTTTCTGATGACATATCTTACAGATAGTCATCTGTTATTGTGCTGAGTGAGCAAACTGTCATCAGCACTTTACGGTAAAGGTTTTTGGATCTACTCATCCAATATGTATAAGCTCCCTCTTATGTACAAGATACTTAATAATGTGGGTGAAGAAGGATGAAATATAAGCACTTACCTTTTGGAACCTCACTGTCGTGGGTAAAATGGGTAGCATAAAATACTTAAACATAATGTAATAGGTTTTGTGAAACTGTAAGAGCAAAACTAAGTAACTATGATAACTTCGGGAGGTCACGCTAAATTTTTCCATGCGAAATTGAGCAAAATCTTCAGGGAGGAGGTCACATTTTAGTCTTGTGAAGAACTGGCAGAAATTTGCCCAATAAGAAAAGATAAGCATCACATTTCTCAGACTTCTAAGACTTTCTGTGGATGCTGCAGTTCAGCTCTGGGAGATGGGATGATTTGGAGAGAAACATGACTCAGGGAAAAGTTAGAAGTGTCAATGAAAAAGCTTGTTTTATAGAAAAATCGTTAATTCCATGATACTAGATCCTTGTCTGAGTAAGGACTCAGTGATTTTCTTTCATGTTTATTTGCTTGATTTTCTTTTCTTCTCTCTCTCTTTTAATAAGAGTGTATTTTGTTTGGATACATCATGTGTTGGTACCATCATTTCCCTCCTTCCTGCCTCCATTCCACTGGGGGCCCTTCTCAGTAGGGTTGCTTGTATTCCCCATGGAGTTGTGTGTTATGCCTTGTGGGAGCAGCAGTCAGTTATTGGAGGGGGTGGCAGGGCCTTTGGGCATGATGTCACAACCTGTGGCTCTTGCAATCTTTCTATTCCCCTCTTTTGCAAAATTCCTTGAGCCTTGTACTTGCTTGATTTTTGCAAGATACCTAGGATAGCATGAAGGCAATGCTTTCTTAGTACCTAGATACATTCTACCATTTACTCATCAAGCACTTCCACGCAACTCATTTATTCTTTTGGAACTTCACTACAGTGAAGTTCAAACATCATTTTAGATAGCGTGTTTGGAAACAGGCTTAAATTGTAGAATATTATACAAATATAAAATTATGCACTAAGTATTGTTCACTGAATTATTGAGTCAGATTAATGATGAGGTAGTGATGGTTAGTGTAGGCAATCAGTGTCCTAAGGACATCCCCTGTGTTATATTTGGGTTGCAGCTAGGATGAATTTTCATTTGCTATCTGTATAGTTTTACTACACTATGGTGGAAATTCTGCCACTTTGAAGATTTGACTGTAGCTCAGGATATGCAAACCTATCTCTATCAGTAATGATCAACTTAGAGGAGTGCCTATCACCCAGCCAGAATGGTTAGGGGGCATTATATTTGCATATGGGTACATGGGCAATCATTACTTCAGTCATGAAGAAAAGTGATTTAGTTTATCCATTTCTTCCTCATGAAGAGTGGTCAATCCTCAGTATTCATGAAGGATTGTTCTGGAACCCCTCACCCCAGCATCTGCAGATGCTCAAGGCTCTTCTATGAAATGATGTGGTTGCATGGAAACCATGTGCATAGACGTTAAATCAGCTCTAGATTACTAATAATACGTAGACTGAACTGTTCAGGGTGTATGACAATTCAAAAAACCTGCCCATGTTCAGTACAGGCACACTTGTTTTCTGACTAGTGGTCATTCCTGGGTGGAAGAATCTATTGATGTGGAACCGACAGACACAGGGGGCAGGGCATATTTGTTAATCAGCAAGAAGTGGGGTCTACCCAACAACCACTGTTGCCTTTTGTGTCTTGAATAAAATTGCATTCCAACTTTTGTTTCTAGTATACAGTGCAAAATTAGCTAATTGGCTAAGAAGCTAAAACAGCAGCCTTGATTTTGTGAAAGCTGAGAACAATTTAACAGCGCGAGTTCTACATCTGTAACTGAAATTAGCCCCAGGGCACCCCTTTTGCTCTCAGATTTGGGGTGTGATAGTAAACTACTAGAGGCATGCAGTACAGTGAAAATTGGTTCCTTGGGTTTCATAGCATGGTTCCTTGGGTTTCATAGCAGCTTGACTTTGAAGGGCTTTGACTTTGACCTCGTGCTTCCTGAGACACCTGGTGCTGAAGCTGCTCACGAGCTGGAAACACCAAGCTCTGCACAGAATTTTCCATCTGAGTAAAATTAAAAATGAAACCTTCAAAGTCCTATTGATTCTAGACATGTTCTATATGTATTAAATTGAACCTAATGGACTGAGAAATGAATGTTTCAGCAGTATAGGTAAGAATTATTTGTGGAGGAACATATTGCTCACATATGCCTTTCATATGGCAATATATGTATATGTCTACATTGGTATATATCACTTAAGCATTATGCTAGATATTTCTCAGATGACCGAGAATCAATTTTCACTCAGGCCACTTCAATTCTGTTCATTAATCCATCATTGACTCTTGGCTTTGTTTCTTTACAATTACAGATGGACAAGATTTGGTGAATATTTTCATAAGTGGAAACACTGAGTAGTAAAGGTCTGAGCATGAAGAGAGTACAGAGCAGTGTATAGCCATGCAGTATTTATGATCATGTGGTCACAGTTGCAGCATATCTTCATTTGGTTTATTTCTATGGGTCGGTAGTGTCAACCCATTTTCTAGTCTGCTCTTGTCTGATCTTACCTGCTTCATGGTTTAAACTGTTATCTATATACTCAAAATATTTCAACAAGTATTTTTATTTCTAGCTTGGGCTTGAAGGTCACACTCATACATCTCATGGACTACTGAGAGAGAAACTTGTACTACTGTGACACGTAACTCAACATGCCTAATGTGCACATCATTATGTTCCTGCAAATCCAAGCCTCTTGTTCTTCTATAGTGCAGGTTTCACCCCAAGTAGGCTATTTCCCCTCAAGTACCTCACTGGCTGCCCAGTGGTACATGCATTATAATGTCATTGTCTACTTTTAGCTCAAATGATAAAACTTTGTTTTATCTGTATAAACATGTTCTAATGAAATGGAATCTCTCTCTCTCTGTCATACACCTGCTATTTGTCTTGCTTCTCCTTTAGGATCTCTCTCTCTCTCTCTCTCTCTTTCTATTTCTCCCTCTCTCTCCATACTCGTTGTCATGTTGTAGCTAGAATGAGAATCCTCTCTAAGGTAATCATTTGGCTAGGTAGTTCTCCTCTATAGAAACTTTTGATGATTTCCTAAAATCTGCAAATTTTTAATTCTATTTTTTAATTTAATTTATTTATGTGAGAGAGAGAAAGGGGGGAGTAAAGGGAGAGAGCGAGCGAGCTCCATATCCTCCAGCCACTGCAAACAAACTCCAGATGCATGAGCCACCTTGTGCTTATGGATTACATGGGTATTGGAGGATTGAACCTGGATCCTTAGGCTTTGTAGGAAAGCTCCAGAACTGCTAAAACATCTCTCTTGCTCATTGTGAATTAAAATATCCATCCATACACACACACACACACACACACACATATATATATGTATATATATATATATATATATGTGTATATATATATATGATTGATTGATTTGCAAGTAGAGAGCGACAGACAGGGGGAGAGAGACAGAGAGAACCTCTAGCCACTGCAAAAATACTTCAGAAGCATGTACCACCCTTCATATCTGTCTTTAAGTGGTTACTTGGTCATTACGTTTTGCAGGCAAAGGCCTTAACCACTGAGCAATCTACCCAGCCTATCATATAACTTCTTAACTGAGCCCCCCAGGACTGTGCACCTGCCTCCCTGGCTTCTTCTCTCAGTCTGAGTGTACCATGGGCATGTCTGTAAATCTCCACATACTTGGTATTGTTTCACACTTTGTGTCTTTATTCATTGTGCACCCTCAACTGTATCTCTCCACATCTGTTAGCCTTTGCTTGGATTTCAAGACTTAACATCTTTTTCTCCAGAAAAAAGCCCTCTGGACTCTGAAAGCCAAATTTGAAATAGTGAATGTTCTTTCATGCATACTCACATCTGACATAAACCTGCATGTCCTGGAGTTTCATTGCCATCTTCATCTCTCTCTTACTAGACTACAGAATTTAGAAAAAAAAAAAAGACTTTTGTATTCATCTTTGCATTCACAGCATCAAATCTAATGACTTGCATGTGATAAATAATTAAAAATACCTGCTAAATTAATATACTGAATTGTTTTACATAAGATTCCATTTCCTTTGGCTGCAAGTTTTGGATAATTGAGTAAATTAATGAAAAACTTTGGAAGAATACTTAATTAAATTGCTTTCTATGTCAACTATAGGTTGAAAACAAGCTTTAAGAGAAAGAATTATGTTTAAAAGTTCTAAAGTATATACATTAAAGCTTTGACGAAGTGTCTTAAGATACTGGCTATGAGACTCTAGTGACCTGTTACTATTCCAGGATTGTATGATTTTTAGGAACATTCATAGTAATAAGTGCTATAAATATGTTTGATGTATTAGACATGTAAATTTATGTGTAAGCTATTGCTAATAACTAATGACAATCAGATCAACTCATTCATAATCTTTGAACTCTGTGCCAGTTTTGGAATCTCTTTCACTGACAAGAAAGCTCAGAGTAGGTGAAATATCATCAAAGATGCTAGATGAGAGTATCATTTGGTTGTGTTACTCATCTATATTTGCAAATACTGGATTCATCTGGAACCTGTCAGCATCACTTAGGTTTTAAAAGCCCGAGTGCTTTGAATTAACATGTTCCCTTGATTAATTTAACAAACTCTTCCAGATTCTAATAATCTTAAAAACCTAGGCCATATAGTCTAATTGCTCTGAAGAACAAGGACAAGTCATTTGGCAGATCTAAGTGGATCTCCTAGATGTGAGTGGAAATATGTGCACTGTGAGTCTTGATAAAATGTCATTTTGATGGACTGCATTGATCCATTTCCCTGGGATACAGTAATATGCTTCATTCTCTACAAATGTGTTTGCTCTGCTGACCTTCTTCATTGGTAGGTTTTAGCACCAAAATGCTGATCAGCTAGATATGTATTTTAAGGAAACTATAATTCACATATTCCAGGAAGTGATGAAAATGTTGTGTTGATAAAAAGTAGATTTATTTGACATTGAAGATTTCTGTTTTTGGCTTCTTTACAAACAACTACATATTTCGGCTGAAATAGGGACATCAAGAACAAGGAAAAAAAAGTCAAAGGATTCAGAGGCAAAAATATTTGAGTATTTTCAAGATCTTGCAATATTTATTCTATTTTGTCTCTTTATTAATGACAAATTCAAGAAATGTTAGTTGAAAATCTGTGTTCTGAGTTCCAGGGACATTGCTAAGTGCCCAATCAACCAGTCGGAAAGACCTGTTTTTATTTCCTAAGAGTAATTGCTTGGGGCTGGGATATGGCCCAGTGGCTAAACTGCTTACATCCAAGCACGAGGATTTGAGTTTGCATCCACAGCACCCACAGAAGTGAACAGCCAGGCATAGCAGCATGTGCCTGTAATCTCAATGTTGGGGAAGTGGAGGCAGGGGGATCCCTGGACTTGCTGGTCATCTAGTCTTACTAAATCAGTGAACTCCAGATTCAGAAACCTGTCTCAAAATTATGGTGGGAAAAGACTGGAGATGACACTAAACATTGATATATGGTATACACACACACACACACACACACACACACACACACTATTCATTCATTGAGCAATGAATTTTTCCAGAGGAGAAATCCAGGAAGTCTTGAAAGAATGTCACCTAAGCCCTGATTGGCTCTGGGTGTGAAACAAGTGAGCCCTAGTGAGGGAGCTGAGAACCGGGGGGGGGGGGGGGGGGGGGGCAGGATAGGGAGCCTTGGGAAGGAATGGTCAGAGGGATAGGTAATGCAGAGGTTGCAGGGCACCCACTGCTTGCTGGGCTGGGCTGCTCTCAGGCCTCCTGGGCTCCAGTGACCCTATGCCGGGTGTTACTATGCCTTCTCACTATTTCAGACCTAACCTTTCAGAACTGGCTTGTCAGGAAGTTTTGTTTCTCTCTCCAGGCCAGAATGAAAGGAGGAAGTGATACATAACAAATCTTGTGAGAAGTTATGACATCCTATAGTGAAGGATAAGCTCTCGTTATACCTAGAAACCTAGTATGACTTTTACTTACCTGCTTAGAAGCAGCTAACAAGGCTGGAGTCCAGTAAATTCCAAATTAGTTATATTTTATTAAATACCTAGAAAAGGATTTCCTTCCATTTCTTCAAAATCTCTGATCTCTGGGTGACATTTCAATTTTTTTTTTAAAGAAAGCACAGAAATCAACTTTTTAAAAAATTTGTTTGTTTGTTTATTTATTTGAGAATGACAGAGAGAAGGAGGCAGAGAGAGAGAGAGAGACAGACAGAGAGAGAATGGGCGCGCCAGAGCTTCCAGCCTCTTAAAGGAACTCCAGACGCGTGCGCCCCTTGTGCATCTGGCTAACGTGGGTCCGGGGGAATTGAGCCTTGAACTGGGGTCCTTAGGCTTCTCAGGCAAGCGCTTAACCGCTAAGCCATCTATCCAGCCCACATTTCAATTTTTTAATATTAATAATTATACTTCAGTGGCTGAAGGAATGGCTTAGCAGTTAAGGTATTGGCCTGTGAAGCCTAAGAACCCAGATATTATTCCCCAGTACCCACATAAGCTTGATGCACAAGGTGGTACATGAGTCTGGAGTTCATTTTGCAGTGGCTGGAGACCTTGGTGTACCCATTCTCTCTCTCTTTCACAAATAAAATAAAATACAATATTTTTTTAAAAATAATTATACTTTACCTTGGAAATAAAGGGATGTAGTTCTGTCAGCGAAACTGAATCTCTTTTCTCACGAGAGAAAAATAATAAGGGGCTGGAGAAATGGCTTAGTGGTTAAGCGCTTGCCTATGAAGCCTAAGGACCCCGGTTCGAGGCTCAATTCCCCAGGACCCACGTTAGCCAGATGCACAAGGGGGTGCATGCATCTGGAGTTTGTTTGCAGTGGCTGGAGGCCCTGGAGTGCCTATTCTCTCTTTCTCAATATCTGCCTTTTTCTCTGTTTGTCACTCTCAAATAAATAAATAAAATAAAAATAAACAACAAAAAAAGAGAAAAATAATAAGGATGAATCTCACAAGTAAAATGATCAGTGAAAGAAAACAGGAGTGTCAGATATAAGTGAATAGTTCTATTTACATACAGTTTCAAAATAGACAAAAGTCAGTTTTGCTGCTGTGAGACAGTTATTTTTGATGAAGTTATCTTTGGTGGTGTTGAGATTTTTTTTTTCTTTTTCTTTCCTTTTATTTATTTATTTGAGAGCAACAGAGAGCAAGAGGGAGAGAGAAACAGAGAGAGAGAATGGGTGTGCCAGGGCCTCCAACCACTGCAAACGAACTCCAGACACGTGCTCCCCCTCGTGCATCTGGCTAACGTGGGTCCTGGGGAATCAAGCCTCGAACCGGGGTCCTTAGGCTTCACAGGTAAGTGCTTAACTGATAAGTCATCTCTCCAGCCCAGTGATGAGGTTATTGACTGGGCAGGAGTGCATGAGGCCTTCTAGGGAACTAGTGAATCATTCTAGTATACAGATCATGTTATAGATTGTGGATTGTGAACTTTTCAGTATATTTAGACTAATTCAATTAAGAGTTATATTTATTGATTTTCATGTTCATTACAGCATTAGTCATGATATACTGACATAGAAAAAGCCTAAATAAATCTCCATTGGTAGACTAATGGATAATAAATGTGTGACATATACATATAATGAAATGTGACTCAAAACCTTTAACAAAGAAGTAAATGTTATGGCATCTTATATAGCTGAACCTCGAAAAAATTAAGCTAACTGAAAATATCCAGTAATACAAGATAAATACTGTATGGTTCCATTTATATGAGATGCACACAGTGTCTTGTTGGTGGAGTCAAAGTATGGAATGCGGTTGCCAGCAGTGTAGAGAGATGAAAATAGAGAGTTACTAATCAATAGGCATGACACATCTGTTGATTACATACAACTCTGTACCTAAAATCAGGAGGACTGTATTGAACCCTTATAATTTTGTTAAGAGGTGAGATCTCATGTTAAGTGTTCTTGCCTCAACAAAACAAAATTTAAAAATGATATTCACATAGAATTAATTCCTTATATACAGTGAAAAAGCACTTGGCCTTACAAAAGTGATTCTACCAATATCTACAAAGCCATCGAGAGGTGCACCTTTAAAATGATCTGGCTTATTTGAGCTAGCTCAATAGATATAACTCAAGTCTTGAACAAAGCAAACTACTCTGGCCAGAGGATTCAGTTTAATCTCAGTTCTTAGGATTCTAAACATGTGATTGTTCAAATTAACTAGTTTACAAAATGTGTATTTCATTGTGTGTCTGAGAAGAGGATTAGAGAACATGGACCATACTGCATTTCAATTCAAGCATGATGCATGTCTCCAGAAGACAGTGGGAGACATGATATACTGCTGTGCACCCAGCTTACATGCTGTGGGTTTATTTCCACTGAAATACAGGTTACATGTAAACAAACAACATTTTACTAGGTTGACATCATTTTATTAGGCATAGGAGTTTGATGGCTAACCTTACATTTTCTGCAAGTGCAAGCCAGTGTGGTGGGATGTGAGGTAACATATGTATGTGCTAGTTTTAGTTGTACAAGTGCCAAGAGAGAAATGTATCATTATATGCTACACTGGTGATATGAAATGCAATTCTTTGTACCTCGTCCATTTTTAAAGGGAGTTCATGCTTTTCCAGGTGCACTGTTTCATGATGTTGCTGCTGTGAGCCTGGCCTTCTGTCTCTTTGGCGAATAACTTGATTTTAAGATGCTTCATAAAAAATGAATTGGTCATGATGTTCTACTGAAGCTCTGATACTCGAGTCTTGGTAGCCAGTGGTCTGACTGCTGATTAAAACTGTTACTGTTGCTGGAGGGAAAGGAGAGGGAAATGGGACCCTGGACAGCTCTTTTCTCTTTTATGGGTATATAGAGGCCTCTAATCCTGGCTGTATGTCCGCAGATCCTTGCTGCTTTGTGCTCAGTAACTCATAAAATGGAGGGTGCAGGTGGCTATCTAAAGTAAAACCTAGCAATTAAAGTTAACATTCTTGATGGCAGAACACTTGTCAGGCTAGAAAACAGGCGACTGAGTATTGAGCTTGTCCCAGAAATTTGTCAGGTTCTCTGGGGATTCTGAAAGATTCAACAGGGCACGAATTCCTCCCACAAACAAATGGAGTGGCTTGAACATTCTCCACCAGTGGCATTCAAGTACCTTCCTGTCCATCTGCTGCCCAGAGATGTAGTTCTCTGCTCATCTCACAGGAGCAGTGGCCTGCAAGAATGTGTCAGGTAGTGAGGAGGGCAGGGAAATGGAAAAAGAAGCCCCTTGTAAGTGGAACTGATTGTCTTGTTAAAAAAGAAAATATAGCCCCAAGTAAAAGCAAACAAAGAACCTCAAATGCATGGCACTTTGCACATTGAATAATAAATGTTGTCTTCTTTTTTAATACGCAAATTCCCTTGCCACAACAATGTTTTTAAATTCCATGGTGTTTTGGCTTTCACTGTCCTTTGTAACTCCTCTTTGTTCACATTCTGCCTCCCTTGGAAATCAATGAACCACATGAGCCACAAATGATTAGGGATGGGAAATTAAATCTATGAACAAACAGAACTAATGAAATGCTCCTTACAGTGAAGGTGGGATAGGAATTACTGTCAGCTAAGTTAGCCTACTGTTGTTAGGTATGAAAGAGTGAGAAGAATTGAGTAGATAGATAGAAACAAGCAGTTTGTTCTTAATGATACAACTGTTAGTCTACCATAATATTTATAGCTTTATACTTGTTTTTTGTTTTATAGGCTTTTTACTATTTACACATAGATACAAGTATTTACATATATGTGCCTGAAACATTCTATACTTGCAATTTTCAAATTATATATCTCATCTGTATGTGTCCATAGACATCCAAAGTTTTTCTATAAGATACTGCCTACCGTCTTTTTATTATCTGCTCATGAAATCCTAACACAGGGCATTTCCTGACAAGTGGTTTTAAGGCTCGTCTGGTCAATCTGCAGAGCATGTGATCATCCTCATATTCTCATTTTCAGACATTCAGAAAGGAGTCCTTACTGCAAACTCTCTCTCTTGCTTGCTTATTGGTGCTCCTCCCCCGCCTTCCATGACACCTTTGAGCCTAGTATCGCATAGAAGGTAACCTGATGAAGTCATCAATGAAAATATTTTAAAGGGTAATACCATTATATGACGCAGGGATGCAAGGGCAAATTCTGATAAAATGCAATGTGCCGGCTACCCAAGGAAAGTAGAGGTGAGCGGATTCCACTGCTCAAGGAACTGACTTTGAAAAGATGCTGGATGGGACCAAGATGAACAATTATTCCACAATATGAAAATGACTCATCCTTCATCTTTTTGTTTACTCCAAGCCCTTAGCTTTGTGGCAGGTACATTATTACTTATTTGAGCACATGTCATTCTTAGCAAAATGGGGCAGTGACTTGTTCTGAGCCAGGTCAGTAGAAACATTGCCTTACAAGCTGCATTTCTTCACTATTTACCTGGTCTATTCTTCATTTAAAACTCAGTCTAATTCTGTATCCCAGAATGCCTTCCCACAGGCTGATGTGTTGCTGGCACCCATGTCCCATGCACCTGCTCATAAGTAGATTGTGGCTCTCCCCTCTCTGATATTGCAAACCTGTCCTGGTGCTTTATCAGAGTGCCTGCTTGAGTGTAGGAAGACCATACACCACACAGTTCCACCAGTGCCTACTTTCCTAGCTGGCAAGTTGCGTATGAGTAAAGGAATCAACTCTTAACTTAATGTGATGGATAAGAGAAGAACACTGGAGTACAAGGATTGGCATAGCTACAATGTAACATGGAGAAATCCAAGAAAACTTAAGCACCAATTTTGATATACTGTGCTTTAAAAAGTCACACCTTTTGTTCTGAATTAAAAAATACTTTATAAATTGTGTTTTTAGCAATACAGGCTCATATTTGTCTCATGAGCTCACAAGGGAGGAACTTTATAATAGAGCCTAAACGAATTTTCAAATGATCATTGAAACTGCCACATAGAACCATGACTTCCAGGCACAGTTATTGTCACCAGAAAAGTAGATAGTTGAAGGAAACTATTGCCTGGAAGTTAAATAGCCTGCATGTATAAATACCTGTCCCTTGAAATGGTGGCTACTGTAAGCCAAAGACAGAACTTCCAACAAGATTAACGAGATCCTATTAATTGTTATGTATCATGACTCAACAAATTAAATTGCATCTGCAAGTGCATTTCTGGAAGATGTAAATGAGAAATGCAATGCAGTTAATGGGTCTGGCTGACCCAATGTGGTTAATTAAAAAGGAAATGAAATAAAATCAAAACCAACACCATATATATATATATATATATATATATATATATATATATATATATATGGCTAAATATGTGTGTGTACATAAATGTATATATGTGTATATATATACCCATATGTACATAAATGTATAAATGTGTATACACACACACACACACACATATAAAGAAAATTAAGCATCACAAAAACCTCACATTGAAAGGTTTTTCTGATAACTAAGATGCCATTTTCCCTTATATGTTCTGTGTATAAGCAAATAAACAGCAATGACCTCAATAGGTACTTAAAGAATCCATTGCTGAATTTCCAGGATCTCAGTGAACAACTATATGAAAAATAAAGCCAACATTTTATGTTTTAAAGGGGACGTGTGGAGATAGGTGTTGGGCACTTGTAGACACTTTTATCTCACCTTATGCAAATAAATTCTGAGACTAACACAGCAAACTAGTGAGAGAATTCTGCTCTTCTTGACTTTCTACACTTCAAGTTCCATTTCTATGAAATGTGAAAAGTAAACAACAAACCAAAGCAACAACAAAAGTCCAAACCATATGAAGTGAATTTTGGCTATTCAAGTTGCAATTATTTAACCCAAGATGAAAATCAAGGTGGCAAAGGCAAAGAGACATGGTCTGCCTTAGGGAGAAACACGTACCTGAAGTTGATCCTAAATATCTGATATATCACTAGCAATTGTGGCAATAATGCCCTACAATGGGATCAGGTGCCCCCCTCCCCCCAAAGCACAGGTTCCACATGGCTGGTTGTTGTCACTGGTAGCCACGTCTTCCCAATCCCATGAGCTAGCCCGGTGTCTACTCTGCTTCTTTCTTCATAAAGTCCCGTTGTCCCACTGCTCTGCTTGAGAGTCACTTACACTACATCAAATCCTCATTATCTGCTCCTGGGCTCCTGTAATTGCTCCCGGTGCTCTTCTCTCCTCTCACTTTGCAGACAACTCAGCCTTCATTCTTCCGTCAGACTTGTCTAAAAGATATAAATATAGCTGTGCTACCTTCTGCTTTTATGCTAATTATCCCACAATATCAGTAAAAACGAAGTCCAATTTTCTTAGCATGATTTTCCCAGGTCTTAACAATTGGGTTTTCTCCCTAGACACATCTCTAAGCATATGTTTCTATCACCAGCCTCATACTCAAATCATACCTGACTGCTTGTCACCTTCAAAATACACTGATTTACTGTTACTATTTCCGTTGTGCAATGTTGTTCCCAAAACCCTGCCTCAATTGTGCCTAGGCTATAATATGCAAATGCAGCATAATTTAACCTATCTCCTTTCTAATGCCACTGACCCTAAAAATGATAGTTAATCTATAATAGGGCCTTTTTGAACATGTATGTGTGGGGGCCCATGTATACATGCATGCATATGTTAATGGAGACCAAAAGATAACCTCAGATATTGTTTCACAGGTGCCATCTACTTTTAAAAAAGAAATTGTGACAGGATCTCTCATTGGCCTAGATCTTGACAAGTAGGCCAGACTGGCTGGCCAGGGAGTCCCAAGTATCCACCTATCTTTGCCTCCCCAGCACTGGAACTACAAGTGCGTATCATCAGGCACAGTTAATGTACATGGGCTCTGGGGTTGAATGAAGGTCCTCATGCTTAAGGCCAAACACCTTAACAACTGAGCTATTGGTCTAGCCCCAGCAGGACCTTTTAATATTTTAGGCTTTATTCTAAGTTATTTTGTAGTATTATTCTTTTGTGTACTTTCAACTTTCTGCTATAACTACAACCAGTTCAGCCTCTTTCTAGTTGTTTAGGTCTAGGAAAATAAGAAAATAAAATTGGACCTAGGTGTTATAGTTCACCAAATAGGAATCACAGTCTGTTACACAATGACATTGTAGCTAGAAGGATGGTTGAAGTGATGGGGACGAGTCATCATCTCATGGAAAGTCTCCAGTGTAAGAACTTGTAGGTGAATATCATAACCCTATTTCTCCCCAGACCTACCACTTCATATTACTATTTAAATTTTTTTTTAAATTTATTTATTTAAGGACGACAGACACAGAGAGAAAGACAGATAGAGGGAGAGAGAGAGAATGGGCGCGCCAGGGCTTCCAGCCTCTGCAAACGAACTCCAGATGCGTGCGCCCCCTTGTGCATCTGGCTAACGTGGGACCTGGGGAACCGAGCCTCGAACCGGAGTCCTTAGGCTTCACAAGCAAGCGCTTAACCGCTAAGCCATCTCTCCAGCCCCATATTACTATTTATTTGGAAAAAGTTAAAACACAAATTTAATTCTAAAAGCATAGCCCTTTGAAAGTATCTGTATTCAAAGCTGCTTTACAATGCAAGTATAGGGATTTGACTTTGAGTTTAGGATTCAAAGAATTATGAGTAAAGGATTTTCAAAAGTCAAAAAGAAAGAGCCATTATGCCATTGCTACCACTGAAAATATTTGAAATAGAAAAGAAGTTTTTATTCCTTAAAATTAAGTGAAGTAAAATAAATTTATTTAACTTACTTTATGGGCAGTATACCTTTTAGGAGTATGGTTGACAGGCTAAAACGTTTATAGAAGGCAGGTCAGTTTGTGATCAGTGATAAGGCTGTCACCACTAAGGTAAAAAACTGGTAAGGAATCACAGGTAAGTGCGGTGACTTGGTGATAGCATTGAAATGAAAATATCTTTATGTGCACATGCATGCATATGTATGTGTGTGTGTTATATGTGTCTGGTGCATGTGGAGGTCAGAGGCCAACCTTGGGTGTCACCCTTAGCAGTACTGTCCATCTTTTGTTCTTTCCTTTTCTATTTATTTATTAGAACAGACAGGGAGAGCAAGGGAGAGAGACAGGGAGATAGATAGATTGAGACAGAATGGGCATGCCAGGGGAGAATGGGCATGCCAGGGCCTCTAGCTTTTGCAAATGAACTCCAGACACATGTGCCACCATGTACATCTGGCTTACGTGGGACCTGAGGAATCTAACCTTTGTCCTTAGGCTTTGCAGGCAAGTGCCTTAACCACTAAGCAATCTTTCCAGCCCACATCAATCTTTTTTTTTTTTTTTTTTTTATATAGGGTCATCGTCTTGGAGCTTGCTAAGCAGGCTAGAGTGGCTAGGCAGTGAGCCTCGGGGATACACCCATACCCATTTCCTCAAGGCTGGGATTACAGTGTGTACCACCACACTCAGCTGTTTGTATGTGGATCTAGGCATTGAACTCAAGTTACCATGCTTGAAAGTCAAGCAAGCACATTACTGACTGTGCTATCACACCTGAAAATTTCATCCTTTAAAAGAGTAAGATTTCCAACATAAACTTCAAATAACATTAGTAAATTAAAGACTCTGCTTTTCTTCACATATCTCTCTCCTGTGCTTTGAGGTGTTGTCTGTATGAAACTTTGAGGATTGAATTGAAGTGTAGACAGCCCCTTATGAACTGTCATAGGGAGTAGAGAATTGGAGGCATGGGAAATTGATGTGCAAGAAGTCTAATCTTGTTTTAAGATGCTGGTGGAGTAGGAGTGGATATAGTTGTATATAGGGGGATCATTTGATGGCTTCTTAGTGGATGGCTTTTTTCTTATAGAATATTGTATAAAGTAATGGCGATGATTATAAAATATTATTCAGTCTTACTTTGAAGTAGGTAATGTGTTTGTCTTAGGAAGAATGAAATAAAAGTTCATTTTTATTCCTTCAGGAATGTTTGTACACAGAAAAAGCATGTCCTCTGAGTGCTGGCTGCCAGCGAGGATGTTTGCTCCAGCACATTTTGTTACCTCTTGCAAGTCACTTGGAAAAAATACTCGGGATCTGAATGGGATTGTAACATGGGTCAGTAAAAGAACAATGTTTCTAGAACAAATCTTCAAATAACAATAAACCTAAGGTTCTTCAAGCATTCTATACTGTGGCTGGCATTTTGAATTTAGGAGGTATAACAACCAAATGTGGTCTTAAGGATAGTTTTGATCATAAATCACACCACCCCACCACCTATCTTTTATTTTGGCAAGCTAAGAAATTTTAATATGGGTTGGATAATGCATGGCACAACAGCAATATTTTTGTAGGCTTGATATTTTAAACAATATGGTTTTATAAGCAAACACCACTTTTATTTTTTCTTTTTTACAAAAGGAGATAGATGATCACCAAAAGCTGCAGGGGAAATGATAGGATATTGATATTTATTTTGATAGGAACTTAAAGGCAATAGAAAAGTAAATAAATTATTCTAAAAATCTTGGCAGCCATTGACCCTGGACACTTAGGAAGTGGAGCCCCTTTATATTATCTGTTTTCTGTGCTTGAAAACTTTTTACAATAAATTCCTGGTTGTCCACTTCCAGTCTTATGACATTAGGCAAAACATTTAACCTCTTCTGTCCTGGTTTTCTCAAAAGCAAAGCCCACTCAAAAAGTTTCTTTCTTATAGGTGTGTTGTATGATTGAACATGATGCTATGGAACCAGAGTTTAGCGCAGTGCCTGGTATATGCCAACATGGGCTGCCACAGATTATCACTAGTGTTGAATGTGGATATGAAGTCAGCAAAGGTTATTTATTACCATTTATACCCTCATTGCCAGTTTAAGCCTCTTTTCTATTCCCCCAGTCAGTCTTGCTTTGAATTTTGAAAACTTAAAATGGATACAGTCAAAAGGCAAATCCAGTGCTTTCTTCTATTTGGATCCAGCACTCATGGCACATGTGATTTCTGATGACACATGTCACCTAGGTTAGTCAGTAAATGAAGTAGGGGAAGGGAAAATCTTCAGAAGGAAAATATACCACAAACAATGGTTGCTGGTTAACACACTTTATATTTAACAAAATAATTTTTTAATAATATATTCTTTTACACATCAAATATTGTTGCTAGAATCCCCTTTTTACAGTTTAGTATTTAGTATTTTTTTTTCTCACTAGTTTCCAGGCACACCATTTTTCAAACATTTTAGAAACTGAATCAATTTTCACAGGCATCCCCTGACGGTGTCTTGATCCCTTATTCAAACATAGCTGTAGTGAATGCTAAGAACCAAATGCAGAGAAGCCATGACACAGATGTGACCACGTGGCTTCAATCACAGCCTCTCAAGGAAAATAAAATCAATGACCTAACCCCCTCAAAACAGATGAGACCAGAATTCTGATGCTCCGAATTGGGAAAGGATCTCTCAATGACCTGGGTCAAAGGAAGTTGTGACGTGTTTTGTCAGTTGGTGAGAAATTCTGTCACAGTGTAGGTTCCTCCCTCCCTGCAGGGCAAAAAATGTCAATGCCAGAAAGTCTTAAAGGAGAGTTTGTGGTGAAATTGAAGAAGGTCCGGAAAAAGAAAATCAAGAGAAACAACAGCAAAAAAAAAAAAAAAAAAAGAAAAGAAAAGAAGAGAAAAGAAAAAAATAATCCTCTTTAGCTGGTAATGAAGGCTATTGAGGATTTCCTTTTACAAACTCTCGGAAGAGTGTCTTGATGAATGCTATACTCCATTCTAGAAAAGTCTTGCTGTGACTTTCACTGTGCCAAGACTTTGATGCAACATATCTGTACCTTTGCTTCCCAGTTGCACTGTCTTTCCGTTTTCTAACAGGGACATGGTAACTTCTTAATAATAGACAAGGTACTATGCTACATGGCTCTATTAGTGGTTATTTTCTGAGTTTCAAACCTCATTCCTGTCATGTACTGCTATTATCACTATTTCTTTTCAAGAGTGTGGATTTTTTGAAGCTGGAAACAGGTAACCCTGGGGCAAAGAAAGCTCTGTAATGTGACTGTCTAGACACAGGCTGAGGTGTGGTATGCCTTTCCTTTTGAGTGCAGGCATAAATCATGCAGAATTCTTCATGAATGATTCATGACTGTCTATATGATGTATCCATGGTGGCAACCGAAAGGCACCAGCCTTGCAGCAAATTGGTGTTCTGAGGGAAGGCGGCTGGGTGTTCTTCCTTCGATGGCACCACAATGGTTTTTTGTATCATAACACAAGCGCAGTGTGTGTAAAAGTGTCAGGTCCAACTCGTCAGCACATTAATTTTGAAAGTGACAACTCTTTCTTGATGACAGGAGAGGCTTCCAGGGAGGAGAGGCTGACAATTTTACATTTTTTTGAAAAACCAATTTATGAGAGTAAAGAAACTGGTGTTCAGAGAGTGGCTCTCAGAAGCATGGCTCCTTAGGAGAGGGATGACTCTGGAGGTTGCTGCTTGCGTGTTACCCAAAAGGCTTGGGGCCTCAGCAAAGCCACATGTGCAGTCAGAGCTGCCCAGCATGTTCCCTTGGCAGACACGACAAAATCATTTATTCCAGACCACAGCATCTCAGCCAGGTGAAATTATGTCCCCCAGCCCCATCCCCTGGGGAGTTTTGGCGCTATCTGGAGACATTTGGTTGTCACAACCAGGGGGATGCTATTAAGCATCCTAAAAGATTACCTGGCCCCAAATGTCTGTATGACTAAGCTTGAGTTGCCCTGCTGTAGACCTGGCACTCCACAGGAGCCACAGTGAGACCTAGATTGTTGCACAACTCAGGTTGGGGTTGGAAGCAGAGAACAAGGAAAAGAAAAGAACATTGGTAATGAAGACTGCTCTGAAGCAGATCTGCACCAAGATTTTTAGGACAGGATAGTGGAATAAGCTACTAACTATGCCATGTGGTCTCAGAACCATGAACTTTGCACTTGAATCAAGGTGGCATCAGATACCCTGTGTATTTCTTTTTTTTTTTTTTTCTGTTACTATACTAGCAGCATTACCAGGGCAGCCTTGAGACTCTTCAAAGGTTCACTTTAATAGTTCAGTATCTAATATATACATTTTAAAAAAATGTTCAACAAATGGAATTATATTGTGCAAGACTCACTCTACCCTAATCTTGTAATTTAAATCAGCACTTGAGGTGGAAAGAGTGTCCTGAATTTGGAGTTGAGACTTAGGGCCGAGCGGTTGTTACTGTAACACGGCAAACATAGTCCCGAGCCAGAAAAACTGCCTATGTGTATGACTGGCTTTCAGCCAAATTTGAACTTAAAAGTCAAAAATGTTTAGAAAGATGGGTTCACAGTGGGGTACTCACCCTGGTTCTGGTGTTTATATTGCCCGGTGACAAAGTGGGTTTATAGTGTTTAGTTACAAACCGAACTGAAAGTCAGCATCACCAAGTCTGGCGATTAATGCTACAATTTTCTATACCTGTCTCTTTGGATTCTTCAACCAAGCTCATGGTCATCTTCACCTATTCAGTTTTGATTGGCAGTTTCACAGTTTTGTGAATGAAATATGTGGCTTGTAAGAATCAACAGTGAGCCCCCACAGATTGGACAAAATATCAGTTCCCCACCCTGTCCAGCATAGGGTCCAGTTTGTCTAGCGTTCACCCTTGTTTCCTAGCTCACAGGGCATGATATCCACTCCGGGGGAGCCATTGGTTGGATGTTCTTGCGTCTTTCCCCTCAGAAAGGGTCCTTCCCTCCAGTGTTTCTTTTTAAATCCTTTTGATGCAACTCAAAAGCCTTGTTGTGCAGCGAAGTCTGGCCCCTTTAGATTCTAACATTGGAAAATAATCTTACAAAAGAAAAATGTAGGATGTACAGAAGAGTGAACATGGAGTAAGTCAAGGTTCTGTGAGCTGGCAGGTCAGGAGCATGACCAAGGAAGGAGCCTGTGCAAGGCTGTTTCATTCTTTTTGTTCCAAGATCTGGTTTCAAGTCACCATCAAGCATTGGTAATTACAAAAGCGGTTTAGATAGCTACATACTACATATATTTTATATAGCAAGAGAAAAAGAGAGAAGTTTCCTCTTAGTAAAATATTCACTTTTGTCAACCGTGAGAGGTTTTGCTGGTGACCCTGTTGTAGCTGGCAGGAGTTTGTTTGCTTGCTTTGTTTAGTGTTAAATGTGTGCACTGTAGAAGCCACAGAATCCTGTCCTCAGAACGTGTCATTGGTTGGGAATTTGTCCTACACAGTCTGCTTGCCTTGGCATTCTCGCTTTGAGCACTGAGCAGGCTTCCACCAGTCCCCGTTGTGACAGTGACAGATGTTACATTCGTCCACTTTCACTTCAATGCCAGCCGGAATTATTGTAGTTCCTGCAAAGCAGTTTGGCCCTGGAACACACAGATGTAATGATTAGTTCATTAACTCTGGGAGGCTCTCCCCTCTTCCCTCCCATGTCCCTTCCCAAGAACAAGCCCACCCCGAAGTCATGGATGGGCAGCTTAGACTATGCCAACAGCTTGTCATCGAGGGACTTTCTAGCCATCCCTGTTATATTTAAGCTTTCAACCCTATGATCTCTTGCATATAGCTCATATTTCCTATTCATATCTGCAGAGAAAGGGGGGAGAGAGAGAGATTACTGTGCATATGAAATTTTCTAAAGGTTCTGTGGATTAAACTTTATTTGCTTTGTCCTTTGGGTGCCAAGACTGCCAAAGTGTCCCTTGAAACATAAAAGGAGGACTGGCATGGTCTGACTCACGTGACCGCACCCATGGCTGAGTGTGAGAAAATGAACTCCCTCCCCAGATTCAGTCCAGTTCCTGGAATCCCCAGCTTGTTTCTTGATAACAATGAATAATTCATGACCAGATGATTTATTCATGTCTGCAAACAAGCTTTGTTAAAGGTTCATTTGATTTTTATAAATGGAGTTTCTTTAATCTGCTGGCTATCTCCTGTTTTTCCTTTGTCTCTCTCTTTCTTTCTTTCTTTCTTTCTTTCTTTCTTTCTTTCTTTCTTTCTTTCTTTCTTTCTTTCTTTTCTTCTTTCAAGAGTGACCAAAATGGTTGGCTTTTGAAAGTCAGCATGAATTTCATTTTACTTTTTCACTTATGAAAAAGCTTCACTGCAAATGCCACCAGCTCATTTTAGATGAAAGTTATTTGTTTAAGATTGACCAGTCTGAGTTTTTCCTTCTTATCTTTCTCCCCCTTTGTGTTATTTGTTGAATTACTTATTTTCTTGCCTTTACTTTTTGTTCTAGCTTTTCCCATACGAGGATGCTAGCATTCCGTATTAGTTATGACCCAAATAGAAATTGAATAAAAATTTCTTCCCAAGGGCAATGGATCACAGAGGGATGCTACCAATTGCTGTCATTTAAGAATGATTTGGTATGTCTTTGAAGTTCATATTTTGGTAAAACGATGGAGCATTGAGATGTGTCTAGTAATTGTTTGTTAATCCAATGTTACCGGTCACTTACCATAACCGCCACAATATAATATGGAGACATTGTCAGCGCCCTACTTTCACTTTCTTACTACTTGGTTTAGAATTTACCAGGCTTTCTCTCCACCAAGTAAAGAGGCTGTTTATAGTTCCAGTTCAGTCTCAGAGGTTTGCTTTGGTAACATTTGTCTACTAAGTTACAATGTATATACCTATTCATATAATATGCTCTGGCTTCATATGCCTCTAGAGCTCCAGACCTCGACCTCTCATGCACTTCCCAGTGGTGCTTTTGTTCTTGTGTCTTTCCTTCACTCTGGACACAAGCATCTAGGACCTGGCCCTCAGCGGGGACAACTGTGAAGAACAAAGGCAGCGTGCCACACCCACTCTGGTGATAATTAAACAGCTATTGTCTATCTTTCTTCACCCAGGAGGTGTTTCTGTTCCGATTCTATGATAAGTGCTTGGTCATCTTAACTCCTGATTAGTTAAGCATAGCACTGTTAACTCCAAACAACTGGAAGTTTAAATTGTTTGATAGGTTGGGTTGCCCGTGTAGGCACAGATCTCTGAGATAATTCAATAGAAATCATGGATTTGTTCTGAACCCAGACCTCACAGGAACTCTGTGAAACTTGACAGGGCAGTTTTCCCATAATGTAGCTGGTTCTCCCATTCTGTTAATGGCAGCCATCTGCCAGCCTGGTTCTAGGCCAAGTAAGTTCTCGTGAGGACCAAGGTAGCTTACAAACAGAGCCATATCTGACCTCTACCTGTCTGCCTGGACTTGTCCAAGATGAAGCAATGCCTACTTTCTCCACTCCCTCCCCCATCTAAGACTTTTCAGTCCAGTAGTACAGTTTTAGCTTTTCCAGATAGATTGGGAAAGAAAAGGCTTATGCTTAAGTAAAAAAAAAAAAAAAAAAAAAAAAAAAAAATCATTTCAAAGCAAGGAAACCCCATCACAGAATAATAATAATACTAATAATTCAATAAGAGTTTTCACAGATATTTTTAGAGGGTTTGGAAATTTGGTAGAAGAAAGTTAACTCTGTGTGTGTGTGTATGTGTGTGTGTGTGCGTACATGTGCAAGTAAATATTCTGCTAGTTCACAGGTGGCTGTAGACTCAACGGCGCAATGGCAGAAGAAGTTAGGGAGGAATATGTGAGAAGATATCTTACTAGAATGTTCAAGTTTCATACTTGCCCTTGGCTGTATGTGTGGATGGCGTGCTATGATCAGTATGTATTTGATTAACCTCTATTCATCATTTCTGAAGAGTTACTTCAATTTTGCTGCACTTATAGCCCAAGAAACATTAATTATGCTGATGGATAGCACACTAAAGAAGATATTTTGCATGTGCCAAACTGACCAGAGCAACCGCCTGTGAAGGACTAGTAAGTTTTTTAACTGTTGACTTGATGGTCTGAGGTAATATAGAATCCAAAATTTTCATTTGATTTCACTAACTTTAGTGCTATGGGGATTTTGTTAGTCCTCTTCTGAGAACCTCAGGTGTAGCCACAGCAAGTCTCAACTTTTCTGTTAATAGACTTATCTAATTAAAAGTAATTTAGATAATTGTAAGTGGAATGGTTATCAGTATTTAAAAACTATTCTGGTTTTTGCCCTTCTGCCTTAATAATGTTGACAGTAAGTGCTAATTTGTTTTGAGTATGTGAGTGCGCTCCCCAAATTCTTTACAAGGATCTGGTCCTTACTCCCATCTACTATTCTCCTTTGATTTGGAGGTTCCTGTCCATTTTTCTTGATCTATATGAAGGCACACATTGCCCAGGAGAGTGAACTTGATGGCAAAGCAACTCGTTTTAATGTAGAGGACTTGGAGAGGCTCCAGAGCAGAGCAATGAAAATGATTAAACTGAAGGCTGGCAAATAGGACCTCTGAGAAAAGGTTAAAGGATTGGAATTATTTAATGTAGAGGGAGAAGGTAGAGGAATAGCCCAATAACTCCCAGAGAATGGAAGTTTATTATGTGAAGAATGGTGACCACTTGGTCCCTTATTCTTCTGGAGCCTAGAATAAGAGGAAATGGAGATGGTACATTGATACTCCATGAAATGAAAACACACACACACACACACACACACACACACACACACACACACACACTCCTCAGAGAACTGAGAATTGAATGTTGCAGTTGGCAACGATATGGTGAGATTACTCTTCGAGGTCTCTCAAATCAGGTATGGTTTATATCACTAGCTCCCTGAATACAAAAACAGAATATCTGTTATTTTCTATAGTCCAGGCCTAATGGTGAGTCTGGCAGATATTAATAACTCTGTGTGGGCTTGTTTAACTGAATGAAATTGAGTGAGATGGCTGTGTGTCTGCCACAGACAGACTTCTTTACTGAACCTGAAAGTTAGTCTTTAACAATATAGCCATCTTAGTAGAATAGTATAGAAATATTCAATAATGAATGGAAGCAGATGGAAATCATTTATTGAGCCCTTATGCCATGCCATGGCCTGTCCCATTTTATTTTTGCAATAATCCATGGAAGGTTCACCCTTTTATCCTCAGGAAGTTGAGCCTCACAATAGAATGTAAGTAGCCAGAGATTACGTGTACAGGACATGACATCACTGAGATATGAACTCAAATCTCTGTGGCCCGCTGGAATTTCTAGCTGCCCAGTTAAAGAATCAGGATTTGAGAAGTGGATTGCCTTGGTCCTGTTCCCAGCGATCACAGTCTAGAAGTCTCCTTGGTTTTAGTATTGAGGGTGCAAATTGAGGTAAGAGAAGTGATGTGGGCAGAGAGGAATGGAACTGTTTCTGTATGGGTCGTTATTTATTTACTGGTTTCATAGTGTATATTCATGTAGTCTCCAGAAAGCATAATTTATTTAAAGAGGTAAAGAAGTCTACCATGGAGAAGATGTGTGGGTGGGCCGTGTGGTTTTCCTTGAGGTAGCAGTGACACTCTCACTGGTCCTGGATGTAGACCAAACCAACAAACTTAATGAGAGCAGTTTAACATTTGGTTGCCTGACATCACTTGTGGTTCTATGATTGATTATGTGATATTAGACAAACATTTTCTAACCAAACTACAAATTGGAACCCATGTGGTTACTTTCAGAGAGGGTTCATGTTTGAAAATAACATTTGGAAAACACTTCCCTACTGGGTATTGGAATGAGGGGGAAGAGGGAAAGATGAGAATATTTATACATGGAAATATTTTCCTGGCGAAACACATATTGCCCCTATTATTTTGTACTTCCTCTGTGTGTGTGGGTGGGGGGGGGCATTGGAAATGTATGTATACCTATAGATCAGAGAACAAGTTAGAATATCATCCTCAGAAATACTGTCCACTTCTTTCTAAGTCAGGAGCTCATCAACTGGGATAGATTGAAGGACAAGCAACCTCCAGGTAGTTTTGTCTCTGCCTCCTCAGCACTTAGGTTTACAGGTACATTCCACTACGCTTGGTATTTTGCGTAGGTACTAAGGATTGATCTCAGGTCATCATTCTTGCAAGACAAGCACTTTACCAACTGAGCTATCTCCACTACAACCCCTGTTCTGTTTTTCTTTCAGTATTTATTTTGCACGTCTATATAAATAAAAACTGATTTTTAAAGTTTTTTAAGGGGAAGATGATTCGATGGAAGGTGGATTTGAAAGGGGGAATGGATGTTGGGGGAAGGGATTTATCATGGTTTTAACGTCTGTACATAGGAAGCTGTCACTAAAAAGTTAAAAAAAATATTGCAATCTATCAAATACAGAGAAGCATATCTGCTTAGGAGTGTGGCTGTAGGGCAGGAGCTCCACCTTGAAAATAGCATTTCCTTCCTTCTCATATCAACTTCTCTGAGGATCCATTAGGCACCTGCATAGAATATCTTGCTATCATAAATCAAGCATGTGGAATGACTTTTTTCCATATTGGATAAACCAAGATTTAAGGAAGACCAGAAAAATATAGAAGGGTTTCTATCAAGCTTCTGGCTGTAAGAACTAAGCAAATTTACTCAGACACCACAGCATGCCCTGAACTTCCCTTCAGAAAAGACCACCTAGGGGCTGGAGGAATAGCTCAGCGGTTAAGGCGCTTGCCTGAAAAGTCAGAGGACCACAGTTTGATTCCCCAGGACCCATTGAAGCCAGATGCACAAGGTGGCACATGCATCTGGACTTCAATTGCAGTAGGTGGAGGTCCTGGTGCACCCATTCTTTCTGCCTCTACCTGCCTCTCTCTCTAAAATTAATAAATAAATGAAAATAAAATATTAAAAAAGAAAAGATC
This sequence comes from Jaculus jaculus, assembly GCF_020740685.1. NCBI lineage: Eukaryota > Metazoa > Chordata > Mammalia > Rodentia > Dipodidae > Jaculus > Jaculus jaculus. The sequence goes on from NC_059105.1 coordinate 26,039,748, forward strand.
ACATGGAATTAGAGGTAAAAGGACGTTGAGAGCTACTCTAAGCACACACCCATACACATCTGTGCTTGCTTGCAATGCTTAACATCACATGATTAGTGAAATAAGTGCTCAGAAGGAAGGGAAGACCAAAAGCTATTGGCTGTCACAAAGAACTTAATTTAGTATATAATATAGGGAGTTCTGAATGAAGTGTGTGCACGCATGTGTACGTGTGTGTGGTGGTGAAAGTGACAAAGAACTAGTGAGGTTGTAATGGAGAAATCAGTAAAACGAGATTAGTAATAAAGTGACCTGAAAAGCAAGCTGAGGAAGTGATGCATTTGCAAACAAGAAGAAACTGTTGAATGTTCAAGGCTTATGTAATCCCACTGATATGATCTTGGTAGTGTAAAATCAAATATGCTGGGTGTATTTACACCACCCAGATCAAAGTTCAGAAAACTCTGCAGTTCAGGATCTGTGTGGCTTGTGCCCTCCCTACCCTCCATCTTCCAGTCAGTTGTTAAACACTTAACGACCACATTAAGGCTAAAGATCCTGGGTCTTCTTGGTCATAGTAAAGGTTTTGTTCCTTATTCTAAAACAAAGGGAAGCCATTGAAGTATTTCATGTGGGTTTCTGCATGTGCTTATGTGTGCATGTGTATATACGTGACAGGAGGTAAGACATTTGTGGAGGTTTGATTCAGGTGTCCCCCATAATTTGGTGTCCTGAATGCTAGATCCCCAGCTGATGGAGATTTTGGATTAATGCCTCCTGGAGGCAGAGTATTGTTGGGGGCAGGCTTATGGGTGCTATAGCCAGTGTCACCTTGCTAGTGTTTGGCACAGTCTCCTGTTACTATTGTCCACCTTATGTTGACCAGGGGAGATGTCCACCCTCTGCTCATGCCATTGTTTCCTCCTGCCGTCATGGAGCTTCTCCTCAAGTCTGTAAGCCCAAATAAATCTTTTTGTCCCCACAAGCTTCTTTTGGTCAGGTGATTTCTGCCAGAAACATGAACCTGACTGCAACAGCATTGATTCCATAAATTGCACTACTATCACTATATGATTGGTTTGCAGAGCCCCTGTGGATAGAATAGAGAGGCCCTACCTTAGAGGATGTGGGGTTGCCAATGCTACAGACAAAACATTCAAACCTCACAGGCCTTGGCACTGTGTGGTTATAAAGGAAAAATTGTTCTCTTCTCCTTTGCTTTGAGGCATTAAAAGTATTGGCTAAAATGTTATGTTAACCTTACATTAGTGTCAGCAATTAACATGTGGAATTAAACTGTTCTTATAGAATATAAGGTCCTAATGGAAGAGGATCTAGAAAATTGTGTGATTTGACTGGGAGGTTAAAGAAAGGGCTCGAGAGTGAAAGTGAGTTTGAAGAATGTAGTTTGTTAGGGTTCCTGGAGGGACCAGAGATGTGTGCAATGTGATTGAGGTGCTAGGGTATTGAGACGAGATGAGGAAACTATTATGAATCCACAAAAATGACCCAGAATATTTTAAGTAGAAAATGTGTCTATTGATGGACATTATGTCTGGAGAATAGCCACTATAGCTGAGTGATCCAAGCTATGGTCAACATGGTGGATGCAATGACTAAAAAACAGGCTGCCACAGATTAGGCCCAGGAAAGACCCTCCTTGGGTACAAGTATCTCAGAGTGCCCTGTGAGTATCACTAGCATGGCTTTCTGGATGCTGCTCTTAGAACCATCTGTGCAACTGCCTCTCCCACCAGCCCTTCCAAAATGGCATGCACACCTAGAAGTCACTAGTTTGTAATCTGGAGTCTGCTGCAGGGGAATCTGGCTACAAAACCTGGTCAGATGTCTCTGAGCTGCGAGGAAAGGTGGAACGTGAATCCCGGGCTTTTGTAGATTTTTCTGGGGTAGAGAAATGCTTCCATCGTACATAAGAGATTTCCCTAATCACAGGAAGGAGGTGATTTTTCATTTTGGATGCTAAACTGAGGGGAAGATGGCTGTGCACCCCCATGAGAGTAAGCTAGTATTCAGTCTAAATGTTCGTCATATTCCTATAAGTCACCTATTTCTAAAGTCTCCATTTTTTTGGGGGGGGGGTAGGAATCTCAGATGAAATCCATTCCCAGCAAGCAATTCTCAATTCACACAACTCTTTCTTCAGTTCTTTCTTTCTGCTTTTAGAAAGGGTCTCACTACTTAGCCCAGGCTGGCCCAGAACTCCAGTTCCCCTACCTTAGTCCTTTGCATGCTGGGATTACAGGCATTGCCACTCTATGTGGCTTCTGATTTCTTTTTAAGAGTTCTTCATAAATGACTTTTACTTTTACCTCATGTCAGATATTTTTCTTTATGTTTATGTGTGGGGATGTGTATGGATATTTACATGGTTGTATGCATAGATGCACATGTATGCAGGTGCATGTGTATATATGTGCATGTGCATGCATGTATGGAGGCCAGGGGCTGACAGGGAATGTCTTCCTCTACCACACTCCTCTTTATTTAACGATGGAAGGTCTCTCAATTAAATACAGAGGCCACTGATTTGCTTCTCTAGCTAGCCAGCTTTCCTTAGAAGACCTATTTTTACCTATAGAGTACTGGAGGCACAACCCCCAGCATTTATATGGGTACTGGAAGCATAAAATCTAGTCTTCAGACTTGTATAGCAAATGCTTTATCCACAGAACCATATCCCCAGCCCTATTTTTTTTCTTGATCTTATAGGTGAGACAAGGCGATATGGAAATGTCAAGTGAGCTCCCCAAAGCCATACAGCTAATAAGGAATTGAAATTGGCTCTTCTGGTGGTCTCAGTATAATGTGTTATCCATAGCCTCATCCGTTTTGAATATTTGGCCCCCAGGTGGTGTCAGTTAGGGAAAGGTGCAGTCTTTGGAAGGTGGACTGGCTGGTGGAGGAGGGTCACTGGAGGTAGACCCTGACGTTTATTAGCCAAGCCCACTGGTGTTCAGAGTGAGCTCACTGTTGCTGCTGCCTGCCTGCTGCTGGTGCGTGAGGATGTGAGCCCACTGCCTACTATGCAAGCTTTCCCCTCCATCTTGAAGCCAACCCTTTCTTTCCACGAGCTGCCCTGGTTCCAGTGTTTTGTCCCAGCAATGAGAAAGTAACAGTTGGTGTTCTGTGTTCCATCCCAGAAAATCTTTCTGAAAGTAACTTTCAGTGGTAGCTGGGGTGAGATGGTTGAACTGGAGGCAAAGGATGTGGAGATTTAAATTATTGATGTGGGGTGTGTGTGTGTGTGTGTGTGTGTGTGCGTGCGCGCGCTCATGCAAAGCAAAGGGGTGATTTAGATAAATGGGTAAGATAAGTTCTAACTAAATGTTTCATGGGTGAGGCAGAGAAATGACCCTTCATAGAGTTGGTTTTTTTTTTTTTTTTTTTTTTTACAATATCTTCTCAAGAACAGGATTCGCTCCCAGGAAGCGGATATGGCCAGCATGGGATCCATGGAGTCACACAGAAGGCAGCTAGTTTGGCAGACACTCCTCCAGTGATGCCCTGTCCTTGCTGCTCCTCAAAACAGATGCTGTTTAAAACCAGCCTTGCTGCTACCCAGAGACCAGGAAGGCCAGGCTGTTCATGCACATTTTATAAGCACTTCATGATCATAAATTAGTATGGGGCTCCCTGCAAGTCCTCCTTCTGACAACAACTTTACATTGTTTCATAGTTCTCTTTGGAATGTTGCAAGCTCCCGCTTTGATTTGGAAATTCAGTACTGGTGCTTGTTATCCTTTAGAAACCGTCGTAAATGACACACTGTATAAATGAGGCAGATTCCTATTGTGTAAGACCACAAAATTCTTCTATTGATTTGGCAGAGCATTTATGTCATTGTTTCAGCAAATAGTTGGCTTGTAGGTTTCATTTCACAATTGAATTGGATGATGTCCTTCCTTTTAACTGATTCTAATTCTCTGCTTCATGAAGTCTGATGGATGTTACTGTGCTATGGAAAAGCAAATAGGCTTTCTGATCAGGAGTGCCTATTTTCAATTATTAAGATCTTATAAAAAAAAAGTTCTCAATAAAACTGGCAATTAGAGAAGATTGCAGTTAAAATTGAACCAATGACATGTTCTGATGGCTTTCTGAGGCATGGGCAGAAAGCAAGGAAGACTTTCCAGTTGCCATCAGGAGCTTCCAACTGGAAAGATGAATGATTCTTTCCACTTGTTTTCAGTCACTCATCCCCTGTAACTTTCAAACCCTGTTTATTAAACTTGAAAACAAAAAGCTTCTTCAGATTAGGGTGGCATGATTCAGGAAGGATTGTTTCCTCAGAGGCTGCCCTCAAGGTGACTGTTAATCATTCTATTTGAAAATTCAATATTGCTGAATTCCCACATAGATTTCAGTCTGGGAGCTCCAGAGAGTTTTCTGGCCCTTAAGTATGTAAAGATTTATAGCTTGGTGTTCCAATTAAGTAGAATACAAGGGCTGGAGCCCAGAGAGAAAGAACGCACTCAAGCTACACAATGCAGAAAGGTTGGCTGCTCTTTTGCTAATATCAGGCCAATCACAGTCTGAGAATGGGATGAAGAGCAGGTTGAGAATTTAGTTGGCTCTGTCTCTCCAGTCTCACCTTCAGGAGGTGGTCAGAGTTTGCCATCCACTTAGATACTGCTTTCAACCATAGTATAATCACTGTCAGATTCCCCATGCTGGGACAAGGCTGTCTCACCTGGGTAGAACTTCAAAAGGCTCTCAGTCATTGTCATGTTTCCTCTTAGCTACAGTATTGGTACTCAGAGTTGATGTGGCCACAAGACATTTTACCTCTGAGGATGCTAAAGTCCCAAGAGACAGGACAGTGTGAAGAGATTAGAAGTGTGGTACAGGAACACTCCTGTTTCAATTTTACTCTGTCAATTGGCTGGCTGTGTGATTTCTAGGTCTTAAGCCATAAAGGGCAACAATCATAAAATAATAAAAGAGCCTACTTTTTGAAGGCTCTGAATAGATAAATTACTTTTCATATGGAAAGCACAACAGTGCCTGTCACATAGTGAAGGTGAATATATAATATTGCTACTTGCCATTGTAATATTATCATTGCCTGAATTCCAGTGTGAGTGACTTTGGATGGGTTATGAAATGCAGGTCCTTTCTGGTATAATATTTCTTTTTAAATTATAAAACATAAATGGAACATTTATCCTACTTAGGTCAATTAATATTTGTTTTCAAACTAAATAGGCATGCAGCAATAAAACCATTGTGGATTTACCCCAGCTTTGCTTACTGCTTGCCAGAAAATGAGACAAGTGAAGTAAATAGCCAAAGAGTCAATTTCTGTACCAGGTTAATGCACCCTTTGTAGAGTGACACATAGGCTCATCAAGAAAATGATTTAAAATCAGATTGCTTATAGGAATTTTTTGCTGTTAGATGGTAGGGAAATGCATGAGTTCAAGGCTAAAAAGTGGCTGCAAGTCAAGTATAAGGAAGAGGAAGTAAAGACCATATATATATATATATATATATATATATATATATATATACATATACATATATATATATATATACATATATATATATGTACCAATATATATATATGTACCAATATATATATATATATATATATATATATATATATATATATATATATATATTGGTACATATACATCAATTAATATAGAGTGGACCTTGGTCAATCATACCATCACCACTGGAGGTATCTTAGAAATGTAAATCCTCCATCCCAGCAGACACCTTCTGAAACAGAAATTTTGGATATGGGGTGCACATTTGTGACATTCCGAGTGATAGTGACACAGGCTGTAATATGAGCAGTCCTGTTATAAGACAAAGCAGGACTGGGGTAAATGCCATAGTGTTGGGAAGCAAGAAGATAACATAGTTAATGTCAGTTTTGGAAGAAGCCTTTTTGTACACATCTATCCAAAAGGCAATGAATTCCGCATTCGGCAAGAACATAGGCTTTTAGCAAAGGGTCATTTCTGAGGAGAAATTCTGAGCAAGTAAATAGTGGTTAAATGGTTCAATTACTTTCAAGTTTCAGCATCAGCCTCAGAGCTGTCATTATTGTGTTTCTTCAATAAGTGTGATTTTTACCCACATGACAGCTTGCGAATCAAGGAGTCATGTGTGAGACATGGCATTTGGAACCATTTTAGAAGCTTTAATGACCTTACCTTCCAAGAAAACAAGCCAGTTATCACTGGAAAGAAAATAGTATATATTTATGTTTCAATTGCAAGCAGGTTAGAAATGATGGTGTTACTCAATTTTACTTTAAAATGAAATTTCTTTAAGCAATAAACCTACTCCTCACAATTAATTTAGTTTCATCTTTTAAAATTGCCTATTACACTGATAAAATATTATAAGTCTATTTTCATTTTCTTAAAATAATGTGCTTAAGTAAATATGTTAGAATTGAAGTTCTGTTCTCCCTAAGAGAGTAGACATATTTTTCAACAAAGCACATGCATGTGCAAGTGTGGGCACACACACACACATACACACACACACATGACACATACCACATTTCATAACAGAGATGAAACAGACAATTTTTTGTTTATGTTCAAGGATGCAAACTGCCTTTACAACTAAAAAATAAAAACGATGTTAGGTGGGCTGTTTAATTCTTGGAATGTGTGGCCAAAGATGTCCTGTTGACATTTCCATAAAACGTGTGCTAATGTATTATGAGACATGCCATGGGTACAGCAAGGAGCAAAGTGGTATTTTCCTTAATGCATAACTAGAGATGTCTGTAGACAGCTCCTAATGGAGAAACAGAAGTAAAGGAAAGATTAGCGAAAATAGTGCACACAAAGTATATTTTAAAGGTAGTTAATGAATTAGTAATTTAAAATTCCATAGGCACATCTAAAGTACCCATCATGTGCCCACTACTGTTTGAGGTACTGGAAATACCATGTTGATGAGACAATGACTTTTCCTGTTTGTATGGATATGGCTACCTGCACATTGAAAGCTAAATAACAATGAGCTAGGATGTATGAAAAATAAAACAAAGAGTGCTTATGCTGAGGGTTTTTATTGTACTCTAGGAGTCTGAGCAAGATGCCCTGAGGAAGGGTGTGTGATGATGTTAGGAGTTCAGAGAGATGTGAGATGTCGGGTCCAGGGGAGCAACTCCTAGTGCAACGAAGGCTTGGGGCGTGGGGAGTACCGTGATACTTCAGAGCACAGGCGGTGGGAAGGTACAGAAGAAAAAGTAGAGACAGGTAGAGCTGACTTTCAAGGTTTTTAAAAGAGGTATGGGGCTATGGATTACATCTGAAAGGCAACTGAAACCATCACATGATCTATCTTTTAAAATGGAAGCGTTACATTGGCTCCAATGTAGATTAACAGTGGGAGCAGAGACAAGAACTATGTTGAGGAAAGTAGTCAGATTGAATCAGTCCTTGCATAAGTCAAACATTTTGGTCAGCCTAGTCTAGGGTGGTGGTCATGGGGAATGGAGAGAAGTGGTTGAATGTGAGCAATGTTGAAGAGTGAGTCAGCCTCATTCTCTTTTATTACTGGTTTTGAGTCTTTGGAATGAGGTAGAAAGTGACTCAAGCTTCTGATTCAAGAAAAACATGGAGCACTGTTGAAAGAGTGGTATTTAGAAGAAAGAAAACTGAGGCTAATGTTAGAAATTCCGAATTGAGGTACACATGAATCACCTCCACTGAGGTGACAGGGGGATGGGAAGGACTGGGTTGGGCACAGAGTAGCCTAGGTCGCTGGCTAGTGAAGAGTCATGAAACTAGAGTTGATGAGGTTTCCCTGGACTGTTGGGTGTAAGGCAAAAGAACAAGGACCTAGGATCACAGTGACACTGAAGAGAAGGAAGAGACAGAGCCAATGAGAGTGACTTAAAAGAAGATTCCACAGAAAGATAAAAATAATCAAAGTACATGGTGAATTGGGATTCTCTAAAGGAACAGAACTTATAGAATATTATATAGAGAATATATATATAGAATATTCTATATATAGAATATTCTATAATATTCTAATATTATATATTATATATATAATATTCTATATATAATATTCTATAATATATATGTGCTTTATTAGATTGTATTCTATAGTATATTTATTAGATTATATTCTATAATATATATATTATAGAATATAATATATAATATATATAATATATAATATATAGAGAATATATAATATATATTATAGAATATATATTATAGAATATAATCTAAATATAATTTAATAAATATAATACATATGTATATGTATGTATGTGTATATATATGTATATGTATGTATGTGTGTATATATATATATAGATAGATATGCTTTATTAGATTGGCTTACACAATTTCAGAGAAGTAAAGAAAAGGAGACTTTCTGGTTCAAATATAACTGAGATGACTGTGGAAATAAGTGCTGAGCCAAGTTCACTGTGACCTTGAGAAGAACGGTTTCTGTGAGGTGCAAAAGCAAAGGCCGGGTTGCAAAAGGTGAAGGAATAGGTGTGAGATGATGACACAGAGACAAAGAAAGCCCAGCTCAAAGCTGGAGCAGTGGGTGTTGAGGGAGGGCAGTTAAGATGAAAGAGGAAGAAACGCACTTCCATCCTGCCTAGACTGCTTGGAAAGAACCAAGGAGGGAAACCAGAAGAGGGAGGGTAAGGTTGCAGCTGACAGAGTCTTAGAGAAAGGCACAGGGCATGGAATGCTTATGTTCTCAGATGGGAGATGAGGCTCATTTTCCATAGTAATAGGCAATAGTAGTAATATCAGACAGAAAGGGTTTCTGTCTGATAATTTCTAGTTTCTCTGATAAGTAGGTGGAACAGGGATCCATTGAGTGGAGGGGAAGAAAGGGAAAGGCAAGGGCTGAGACAGTTGACTGTGAAGGCATAATGAAAATGTTGAACAGAGCTCTCCACTCAAGTAAAAAAATAAAAGTGGCTATAATTTATTGTGGGCGCAATTTGATTGCTTCTGGGATCTGTCTATCTAGAGCTCAACAATACTGTAAAACGGAGCTCCAGGCAGACAGTGAACAGTTTAATAGCTGTGTCACTTAGAGCAATGGACCAATTCTGTCTGTTTTCCCCATCCCTGTCCACTGTTCCTTCATCTATTGACTAAGAGTAACAGTCCCTTTAAATTGTTATATCATCAAAAGAGCTAATATGCATTAGGTGCTGAGAATTATTAGCACCTAGTATCAAAAATTCTACAGATGTTAACGGTTATCTGGGTTTGGGGCTTGGCAGGCATTTGTGATGGCCGGAGTAACAGAAATTGTAGACGTAGTCTTGCTGACAGAGACTACAGACACAAAATGAGTAACTCTCTGAGCTGATAGCCCTGTGCCTTCTTTGGAAGAGGAACCCGCTGTGTAATAAATTTACATGAGAAAGGTATTTTCTTTGAGAACTTTAGCCTGAAGCCATTGCTGGGACACTTCATGTTCCCAATTGCCTGCAAAATGGGAAAACAAAAATCCTTAAAAAGAGAAAAATTAGAAGAAGCTATATTAAGGGAATCCCCTCAAGTTAAGGCAATTTTGTTTAAAGGTTGTAAATTTGCCAACTGTTTATGTTCTTTTCCTTAAGGTCTGCAATGCAATTTAAGCCAGGAAAACAATCAGTTTGGCCCAAGCTTCAATTGCTACAGAATAAACTACCTCTAAAACTGAACTTTAAAAGGAGCTCTCTGCATTGCTGATGCGCAGAGGCACTCAGAGGTGTGATTTTGTTTCACAGGATGCATTTCATATGGTCATTCAGATCATGGGTTGGGTCCTTGGCCTTTTATCATAAACATAACTCGACTTTCAACATTTTTTCCCAGGTAGGACAATGACTGAGGCTTATGTGGCAGAATATTACGGAGGAGCTCACTGAATTTTCTGGAAATTGGAAAACAGTTTCGTGAACTAACAAGAAAATAAACAAAATACAACTATAGACTTGGGGCTAGCTGCCCCCCGGGAGTCCACAAATCTTTGTTGCTATTTCTTGCATGTGCAAATAGTTTTTCCTTGAATGTGGACTTGTGTGGGGGGGAATCATGGCGGTTAATATGGTGGGGGAAAACAAAAAAACAACCTGCCACTATTATTTCAAAGATAGCACCAAATCTGCTGCCTTTCCAGGAATTACCACTGGACAGATGGCAACTGTATGGTTACTTTTCTCGTTGTTATCACAAAATTCTTGACTAAAACAACTAAATGGGGGCTGGAGAGATGGCTTAGAAATTAAGGAGCTTGCTGGCAAAGCCAAAGGATTCAGGATGGATTCCCCAGTACCCATGTAGAACCAGATGTACAAGGTGCAGTACATGTCTGGGGTTGCAGTGGCTGGAGGCCCTGGCATGCCCAATCTCTCCCTCTCTCTCTTACTCTTTCTCTTTCTCAAATAAATAAATGAATAAAATATTTTTTTTTAAAAAAAGCAACTAAATGAAGGATGAGGTTATTCTGGCTCAAGTGTGAGGGTATAATCCATCATGCTGGGCAGGCATGGTGGGGGTGGGGAAAGGAGCTCAAGGCAACTGCTCACACTGATCCTCAGTTAGGAAGTAGAGAGAGATGAACATTTGCTGCTGTTCTCTTGCTCCCTGTCATTCAGCCTGGCACTCCAGGCCATGGGATGATACCACCCACATTTGGGTGGGTCTTGCCAACTCAACCTAACATAGGAATTTCCTCATAGACTCAGAGATTTGTTTCTATAGTGATCCTAGATCTAATCAACTACACAAGATTTATCATCACAGTAACTGTAAATGATATTTATTCACCTTTTAATGTGGCAGAGAGCAAAATAGCAGACATATGTATATAGTAAGACATGTTTCCAGATCTGCATAGGCTTAAAATTCCAGCAGAGAGAAATAAGTACCATTAGAAGTAGGACGCATCTTGTGGAAAAGTATCTCAATCAAAACTGAGAAAACAAAACAAAACAACAACAAAAAAAAAAAAAAAAAAAAAAAAAAACCAGAAGAGGCAGGCTTCATGGAGAAGTCAGGAAGCACTGGGTAGAGTCCTGGGAGGTAAACAGAAACCAGTTTGTTAAAAACCAAGGTGGCAGTGGTGGGTAAGGGAAGACAGACTCCTCTGAGTTAGTGCCATGAGCAAAGATGGAGTTACAGTCTACTGAAGAGGACAGGGTGAGCAAGCCTAGGAAGCTCGATGCTTCAGAGCCATAGGTGGAGCACTGGGAACTGAGCTGAAAGAGATGGAGATGCAGTGCCAGGCTTTAAAGATCTTGTGAGCTATAGTGAGATGAATAGCTTTTACTGTAAAAACTTTTTGTGTATAATGAGGACATTTATAATTACATTTGTGTTGCTAAGGTTGTTAAGACCCAGGTTGGAGAGGGCAAGGGTAGTAATTTGTCCAGCAAAGCAATGGGGAATGTCCACATTAAAAGACAGGTAGGAAGACTGGAGCAACAAGAATAAGCCAGGAAGACATTAGTGGAAGTGGTCCTGGATAGAATGTAGACATATATGTGGTATGGAAAAGGAATTAAAAAAAAATGTTGCTTAAGTGCTAGGTAGCAGGTGACATCTCTTACCAAGAGGAGAAATAAAGAAGAGGAAAATGAAGGGAAGGAAAGTGAAGGTCAGTGCTAGACATACTGAGTTTTAAGTCTTCAGTTTAGCACGGACTGAAAGCTTAGCATAAGTAGCTTCCTACATAAGCAGCACTCTCTGGGGAGACATTTGACTTTGAGTCATCCATTTAGACATTTTCAGAAGGGCTGGGGTGGGTGTGGCCCAGTGGATAAAGCACTTGCTTTGCAAGAATGAGCACCAAAGTTCGGATCCATATACTCTACCTAAGACCTGGAAGGTGTGGCAGGCTTCTATAATCCCACCATGCGTGAAGAGAGAGAAAGTAGAGATGGGAGAATTTCCTGGAACCTCACAGGCCAGTTCTCCTGGCAAAAAGAGTAGGAAATAGGGACCCTGCCTCAAGTGAGGTAGAAGGCTAAGCCTCACAAAGAAAATAATGTGAGGTAGAAGGCTAACCCTCACAAGGAAAACAAGGTCTTCAGGATGTCCATGGTGATTGAACCCAACAAAACAGATTCTTAGGAAAGACAACTAAATAATAGGAAGGTGACCATAGGTGGAATTCCAGGGATCCAACATTTACGTCAGGAGTAGAGGAATGGATTGTGAATGCTTGGATCAATACTGCCACAGAAGGTAATTGAGGAGAGGGTTTTAATATGGAGTCAAATGTTATTAGAATTTTGAATAATAATGTTTCAAAATAACCATTGAATTTATCATCAAGGATGTCTTAGGTGATGTTGGAAAAGGTAATTTTATTTCTTTTATTATTTTTTTTTATGTTGTTTTTGTTTTGTGAAGTAGGGTCTCACTCTAGTCCTGAGTGACTTAGAATTCACTATATAGTCTCAGGCTGGCCTCTAACTCATGGAAATCCTACCTCTGCTGCCTCAAGTGCTGCAATTAAAGGCATGCACCACCATGCCCAACTTGGAAAAGGTAATTTTCAGGTCATTGTAGGAATAAAGCTGGTTCTCAGTGGCTTTAAAAGTGAAGTTTGGGTGAAGAATTTTATTTTTGAAAGAAGTTGAGATGTATCATGAGATCAGAAGACCAATGGCATTAACTTTTCATCATTTTTTAAATTAGGAGCATTTATTTATATGCCTTTATGCAGAGAAGAAATGTCTGTTAATGAAAGAAAAATGGCAGGTTTGGAGAAGACTTTCTGGGTCTTCATGTAGGTAATGACTTCTGCACTTGCTAATCATGATGTGGAGTAATGACATTAGGACAGGTCACAGCAGCATTGAGTCATATCAAGCTGTACCCAGGATCTACCAAAACACAACTTCTTTCAGCAAGAAGAAAACTCCTTCTAAGATGTGGAGATGAAAGTGAGGGCAGATCAACTTCTCGTTGGCCAATAGGGGAGTTGAGGTGACACTCATGTTGCAGGGAAGGAATGAATTGTTCTGTTGAGAGGGAGAGAGGGAGGGCAGAGCCTGCTGTTAAGGTGTGAGTAGGCAGCTCTTCAAGCTTGGCTTGGATGAAAGCTTGACATACACAGTGGCCCCACATGGGATGTGTGTTTGACTGAATCCAACCTCAGAGCCATAAGCTTAGCTTGATATATGTTTGGAGTTCTGCTAGGCAAGTGGGGAGTAAGTAGGAAAAATGGATGGATTAATGAGCTACAGGATTTAAGTCGGAGAGGAAGGTCAATGAAGGTCTGTCAGTGAGAGCTGGGAGTTTGGAAGGAAATGTGGCTAATCATTGTTATCAATGGAATAAAAAATACCACATTGACCACAACTGTGGAACACCTAGGAGAAAAGTATCACCACTCCCAACAGACTTTTCCTTTGTATGTCTTACAGATTACTCAATAAAAACATTCATTATTTTCTCCCCTTGCCTGGTCACCTATTGTAGTTTAAGACTGCACCAGGCATCGAAGCTGCCCACCAATCCCTCTGCCCTAAAAAATCTGCTGCAGCTCTGAGGTCCTTAGATGGCAAGACTTGTAAAATCTAACTGAGACCTGTAAAAAAATCTGAACAATGCTCTTTCCCATCGTAAATGTCCTCTATAGCTTCTTTATAACCATCTGCAAAATTTATGCTGGAAGTATGTTTTCAATACTGTAGTGGCCCTCCTCCAGACTGGAATGTTCTTTCTTTAACCTTCGAAATTCCAAAGCACTTTGTTCCTCCTCCCTTGTGACACTGTTTAACTACCTACTTTTAAAACATAGTTTGATCCCTTCTAAAGAGATTGTAGGATCTGAATAACAGGAGTTGTGCTAATTGAAGTTGCATATGGTTGGTGGCTGAATTAGAGGATTCAGAAATAGGGTAAGAAGCCCTGAAAGAGATAATACTAGAGAGCAAACTGATGGGAGATTACAAAGGGACGTTTGTATTAAATGAGGAAGTTTGAAGTTTAACCTCTAGGCAATGATGGGGAGTCATTGACATATTTGAGTTTGAGTCAGAGAAGTGACATGAGGCTGAGACTTTTGATGTTTTCCCTGTTGTGAATATGGAGGACTGAACAGAGAATGCAAGGTTGGAGACAAGAATGTGAGCTATGACACTACTGTGATGCACAGGTAAGAGGTGAATAATGAGCCCCTCTGACCTGGGTATGGACTGAAAGTGTTCTTTCATTATAGTGTGGAACTGAGTGACACTGGACACAGGGAATAAGCCTGTGCTTCATCCCTGGTTTCTGTGTGACAGACAGTGCCATTCACTGAGAAGGATAAGGAAAGAGGTTCAGGGAAGAGGAAGGGAGATAGTAAAGACATTTGGAGCTTGGGGAGTGATGAGCTCCGCTTTAGACCATTAAAAATATTCTACTTCTAGCAATAAACATTGACTGAATATATTTGTAAACAAAAGAATAATGAGCATGAGCCTGTGCTTTTGAACTTTAAGGAAGAGCTAAGGTAGAAATAGAAGCATGTTATTAAAAACATTTACATTTATTCCCCTCGAGTGAAATTCATAAACTACTCTCATGGCCAAGTCTGGGTAGGAAAGTCAAAAACCTGGTAGAAAGTCCAGTGACCTTGAGATACATCTAAGTTTTCATATACTGTTCATTTTCATTCCAAATGACATCACACATCCCCAGGGAATGTACTTTCTGGAGCATTTGAGCGATAAAAAGAATTTGTGCAACACTTGTATTTCATGTGCAGGTTAGCAAGCCACTTCCTTTCTAAACACCAAGTGAGGCACTTTAAAAATTTGCATGTCTGAGTTTGTCTTTCACCTCATAATGTTAGCAGAGTGGTCCTGAGGGTGTTGGGACTTATGATCCACTTTTTGTTGGAGCCTTGGTGGAGATACCTAAATAGGGCTATAGAAGAAACATCAAAGTTGTTACGTACTGTGAATCAAAAGGGGGGACCAAAGAAATGTATCCTGTAATTCTTCCCAGAGCTCAATGTTTTGTGTCATAAATATATGGGCAAGTCAAATTCTTAACATAGAGTGTTTGCAGAAGAGTCACTTTATGTTGCCCTAATTGCTTCTTTTCATCTACTGTTCTCTGATGTCTCAGATAGAGCAATACTACACTAAGATAGAACTCCTGTATTTGTGTCTTCTGTGGCCAGCTTCTGTGTAGTAGGTTCAATAGCCTAAGAGGCCGTGCCCTGCTCCTTGGAACCTACGAAGATGTGACTGTCTATGATAACCAGTTTCCAGATGGAATTAAGCTTGTGGTTTTGAGATGGAGACCTTATCAGGGATGATGCAGATGAACTCACTGTATCAACCAGAGCCTATAATGACAGAAACAGGAAGATCTGATTCATAAAAGGAGACGTGAAGAAAGAAGCCATGGACTAGAGTCCTAAGAACAAGAGATAATGAGGCAAGTAAATCAGAGGGCCTCCAGAAGCTAGACAGTGCGAAAACACAGACCCTCACCCCACTCAGGTGACCCTTCCTTTCAGAACTCTGACATGCTATATCCAGTGCCATACAGGAGTAAATTACGTTTCCGTTAAGCAACTTGGTTTGTAGTCATTTCTTGAGGAAACAATAGGAAATTAAAACATGACGTTTTGAGTCAACCTATAGATGATGCCAGTACAGGAAGGACCTGGATATCAAGTAGCCTTGCCCAGTGTATTTCAAAGACTTTAATGTGTGTATTATCTGCATTATCACTTTCATCATTACTTTAAAGAAACACCTGACAAGAACCAACTTAAAGAAGGGTGGGGTGGGGCTGGAGAGATGGGTCAGTGGTTAAAGTTCTTGCTTTTAAAGCCCGCCTGCCTAGGTCCAGTTCTCCAGTACCCACGTAAAAGCCAGATGCACAGAGTGGCTGTGGTGGTTTGATTCACGTGTCCCTCATAAACTTAGGTGTTCTGAATGCTAGGTTTCCAGCTGATGGAGATTTGGGAACTAATGCCTCCTGGAGGGAGTGTATTGTTGGGGGTGGGCTTATGGGTTTTATAACCAGTTTCCCCATGCCAATGTTTGGCACATCCTCCTGTTTCTGTGGTCCACCTTATGTTGGCCAGGGGGTGATGTCCACCTTCTCTGCTCATGCCATCGTTTTCCCCTGCCATAGTGGAGCTTCCCCTTGAGCCTGTAAGCCAAAATAAATCTCTTTTTCCCAGAAGCTGCTCTTGGTTGGGTGATTTCTAACAGCAATGCGAACCAGACTGCAACAGCGGCACATGCATCTGGAGTTCATTTACAGTGGAGGGAGGCCCTGGCACACCCATACTTCTCTCTGAAATGAATAAAAATATTTTTCAAAAAGGAAAAGTGGGTTTGTTTGGGCACATATGTATATATGGATATAATCTACCATAGCAGGTCATGTATGGCAGCAGGTCATAGCACTGTGTCCACAGGAAGCTGAGAGTAGGCAGAAAGTGGGGCCAGGCTGTAAAAACTTAAGGTCTGTCCCTAGTGACCCATTTCCTCCCATAAGGCTTTATCTCTTAAAGGTTTCACAGAACTCCGACATAACACCGCCAGCCAGAGACCAAGGATTCACACACATGAGCCTATAGGGGACATCTCACATCTAGACCACCACTGAGTTAATCACCAATGCTGTTATTAGTGCTCTTCAAGAGAACCTCCAGAGGGGGACAGGTCTGCTCCAGCTAAACATAAGTCAAGACAGTTGCCAACTAAGCAGGTGGTCATCATTGATGCCACCTGACAAATGTGCCATGCTAACAAGTTGCTGGACTTGGCTGAAGTGTTTGTGGTCTGCTCTTAGCTGCTAAAAAATTAAAAATGCTCCCACACTCTCTGAATGGTACCTCAACCTACTAGACTTGGTTGAGTTTTCTGCTTAGATCTGAGTTGGTAGGCAGAGTTTTAGAGTATTTATATCCTGCAGGGAAAACATGGAAATTTATTTATGAATTGAAAGTCCTGGCTTGCATTGTTCATTTTCAGAAATCAAAAGTACATCACTTCTGCCAAGATGCAGTTTTGAAAAAAAAAATTCCCACACAAATTCTAGAGAATATTGGCCCAAAACAGAAAAAAAGAGTGTAAATATTTTAGGCCTTTAAATTACATGTCTTGTGTTGTCAAACAGTGTAGAACACCCACAACCCAGGAGAGGAGCTGAGACATGTGGCTCAGTGGAGAGACTGGGTTGTACGAGTGACTAATTGCCCTGCTATCTCACTCCTATTAAAGCGCCTTGGAGATGAAAGCATCTATGAGTCAGATGATTTCTGTAGATTTAATGAGGACTCTGGAATTATGTTGGCATACCTTCAAATTGAGCAAACATTCAGGAAAAGTAGAATTCACATGAATGGTGTTTAACTCCATGTGAAAACTAAATCAATGTAAAAAGTTGGAAGAAGAAATAAGAAATAAAAACTCACAAGAATATATTTAGAGGTAAACTCAAACATTTGTGGACTTACTCCATAAGCTCTGCCCAGTGCCTACTGAATACTGTGCACAGCATGTCTTCAGGACAAAATGATTGTTTTCCAACTAACAGTATGGGAGCAAATCATACTAAATAAGAATCAATGCAACTTGTGCAGGGCTGTTTTTCAGTTAAACATCAGTACTTCAGGAATGTGCCTTTTCTTTTCCCATGGACTCTGTAATTTCAGGCTTCCATGTCGTTCTTGCAGACACTTCACTGACTGCATCCCATCACTGGAGAAGAGGCCAAGAAGAATTTTGTTGAGGTTTGCTCTATAATATTATTAACTGATTGCTGTTCCATTGATTGACTTCCCAGAAACTTTCATGTTTATACCATTGTTCATCATTAAAAATATAAAATGTAGCATGTATTTTTTAAGGAGTACCCTATACAGATAGTAGCAACAGATGTTAGTAAGTATCTATGTGGTAAAAAGTAATTTTCTGCTACTTTTGGGGCACTGGACAATTTGATCTTGCCCTATATTGTATATGAAATGTTTTCCAGCCCATTCCATTTGTCTAGACCTAACAATTTTATTCTATTTTGAGTGTTTGATCCTAGCCAGCTTTCCTTTAGTTCTACTTAGTAGTTTTTGTACAGGGTGGAGGGTATAAGCTTAATTGCCTGGGGATGGGAACATATTTTATTTACTTTTCTAGAATCTCTCTAATCCCCTACCCTATCCCCACCCCCACCCCAACTCATGGCCAGAAATTTAGCACCATTCAAATCCTGATTTAAAAAAAAAAAATGCTATTAGCTTCAGATGACCATCTTCCCCTTCAGATCTGGTATTGTGCCCTTATGTCTATGATGGAATCAGATACAGAAAGCATCTATATACATGTCCATTTCCACACTAGACTGAGCACCAATAAGGCCACTTGAAACACCACATAGTAAATAGCCAGAAATAGTGCTAACAGTAAGTAATCGTAGTATTTCTTCCAATCACACTCTACAAAGCAGATTTTGCCTACTGTCTTAAAATTAGGGTTTCATCCTCATTAGTCTCCTCTGTGATATTCGGCTTTGGCACAGAATCATTGGAACATGACAGTTGGGTCCGCGAGGACTCCTCTCCGTCAGCAACTTACATGGCTTGTCATACTCAGCATGCTCAGTCTTTGCTAAAAGGGATTTTTATAGAAACAGGGGCTTCAGAGCAGAGGAATGGCACCTACTTCACAAATGTAAACATGGTGATATAAGCCATATGATAAGGAGTCTAGGTATTTGAACAATGCATTGTTTGTCTGTTGTTAAAAATTTTATATTTGCAGTAATTGCTTGGCCTGCCTGTGAACATTACACTTCATTTTTATGGAACTAACAGTCACCGGCAATGAGGACAACTGCCACATGGAAGTTCCATATTATTCCTATCGTGGCCATTTCTAGAATAACACTGAGCTTGCATGCTTCCCCCTAGAGTGGTACTGAAGAAGGGGGAGAGCATTCCAATTTCAGAGGATCTAGGAGGAGCTAAAAGAGACAGCAAGTAAGATCTAGGGAGCATTTAGCTGAAAGAACATGAGTGCACTGAACATATGGTCATCAAACCGAAGTCTCGTGTATCTTGGCAGCAACGCACCAAATCCTCAGCAATTCCTTCACTCTGCATAGTGACTGGGTCTGACCACCAGAGGAAAGGATCCAGACGGCACTGTGAGGGAGCACAAATCACATGGCTCTACCTCATTAGATTGTTTTAAGAGCAATCACTTTCTTAGAGCTAAGGTAGGTTGCCCCAACCTTTTGTACCCATTATCTTGTCAACTCAACTGCAAGCATGCTGACATTCATGCTCTTGCTTGTGATCCTGAATCAAAGCAGTTAGTGATCAGGGATGGAGAGGGAGTGGTAGGAGAGGGGATAGAAAAGATTGTTAGCAGTAGTGATAGTGAGATAGGTTCTGGCTATGCAAACTGAGCTCACCATAACTCACTGTGGACCCAACACCAGCCTTAACCTCGTGGTCCTCCTACCTCAATCTTCTCAGTGCTGGGAGTTGAAATATTGTTTCAAAAAATGAAAATGAATTATTTTTGAAGAGAAACCTTGATTTTTGACTTTTATTTCCTTTTAGAACCAGTGCATAAAATTAGAGCCAATTGATGCTGAATGCTTGAGTTTATATATTTTTGTTTCCTGTTATAGTATGTTTATTATTAAAAAATAAGGTCTTCCAGTTAAGATGGCGGCGTAGGTACCACGCCAAAGCAGCCTAGGGGGGAAAAAGACCAAAAAAACTCAGCAAAATACACGCTTTTACTAAAAAGTGAGGTGTATAGGAAATTGAGGCGGCAGTGGAGAAGTAGAAGAGTTATAGAGCATCCAGAGCCCGCACAGGCGGGAAAAGCGGCTCCAGCGGCTCAGGCAGCTCGGCCAAACGCCGCAGCCGCGGCGCAGCAGAAAACCGCCAGACCAGCTTGAGCCGCAGGAAAAGCCAGGTGCGGGATTTTCCCCTCACACCGCGCTCTCCGCAACTCGGGAAACGTGAGGGGAGAGCGGCAGCGAGCAGGGGAGGAGAAGACCGCGAGGTAGAACACGTGGAGCAGCGAGACAACCAGAGCAGCCGCGGCTCCCTCCCCTCCCCCACCGCCTGAGCCCAGCTCCAGCGAACACAGCAGCAGCCAGGGACCCGGCCACGCCAACTTGGGCTGACAGCGGGACCCAAGCAGGAGCAGAGTTCGGCAGCAACTTCAGCGGCTCCAGCACCGGTACCAGTGGCCCCAGCAGCAGCGGACCCAGGAGTGGCAGCGGCGGCAGATTCCGCAGCAGCGGCTTCGGGGGGAGCAGCGGCGGTGGTCACGGCAGCGGCAGCTTCAGCAGCGGTGGTGGCTCCGGTGGTGGCAGCTATGGGAGCAGCAGAGGCAGCAGCAGTGGCTCGGTTTGCCCCGTAGGAAAAGCAAGTGCCCAGCTCCAGAAATCAGAACAGCAGCCCGACGACCCAGGCAGCAACTTGACTGAGACCAAAATCACCCAAGGTAACTGGGAGTGCACCAGGGACGGGTCTCACTTGGTCACAAGCTGACTTGGATCCCTCAACAGACCAGAAATCTAAACCTCTTTGTTGATAGAAGATCTGGTCATTATCATAACTACTCCTGCATACATACTGGGGGCTGTTTTTGATTGAATGTGTACAGTGTTTAGTTAAATTTTAGAATCTACCTGTATTTTATTCCACTCAGCCTGCTTGAATACTCCTATAGCAGGGAATCTCAACCCCTAAGAACATCTTTGTAGATACTCTGAGAGTCTTAAGAGCCACACCTAATACCTTAAGGTCCTACCCTGAAAATATATTACATCAAATCAATTGATACAGCTAAGAATACACAGCTAGCTAGAAAATCCAAGCATAAACTTAATCCAAGATGCAAAAATATATACATTATAACACAAGAAACACTAAAAAGCAAGACGATATAAATCCACCTAAAAGTATTAATGCATCAGAAATGTCCTCCAGAGAGAAAGAGTTAGAGGAAATGCCTGAGAAAGAGTTCAAAAGAATAATTATAAATATGTTCAAAGAGGTCAAAGAACACATGAAAACAATCAAGGAAGAAATCAAAGAGGAAATCAAAGGAATCAAAGAAGAGGCAGGACACCAATTTAATGAAATAAAGAAGGCAATACAAGACATAAATAGGAAATAGAAATAATAAAGAAAAACCAGTCAGAATTACTAGCAATGAAGAACACAGTTAATGAAATAAAAAACTCTGTAGAAAATCTCACCAGTAGGATGGATGAGGGAGAGGACAGAATATCTAAGCTAGAAGACCAGGTGGCAGACCTAATGCAGTCCAACAAAGAGAAAGACAAACTTATAGAAAAGTATGAGTGGGAATTTCAAGATATTCGGGACACTATGAAAAGATCCAATATAAGAATTCAGGGCATAGTAGAAGGAGAAGAAATCCACTCCAGAGGCATAGTAGGCATCTTCAACAAAATCATAGAGGAAAATTTCCCCCAAATTGGGAAAGAGGTGCCAATACAGATACAGGAAGCCTTTAGAACCCCAGCCAGACAAAACCCAGAAAGAACCTCCCCTCGCCATATTATAATCAAACTTCCAAACACACAAACCAAAGAAAAAATATTGAAAGCAGTTAGAGAGAAAAATCAAGTTACCTACAAAAGCAAGCCCATCAGGATTACAGCAGATTATTCAACACAAACTTTTAAAGCCAGAAGAGCTTGGAGTGATATATTCCAAGTTCTGAAAGATAACAACTGTAAACCAAGGTTACTTTATCCTGCAAAGTTATCCATTCAAATAGATGGAGAAATAAAGACATTCCATGACAAAAGCAGGTTAAAGGAGTATTTGAAGACAAAACCAGCTCTACAGAAAATACTTGATAGAATCCTCCATGCTGAACAAAAGGAAAAGCACACATATAAGGAACCTAGAAAAAACAAGCTATACTCAAATACCAGTTAACAGAAGAGAGCACAGGTAGAACCAGTAACACACACACACACACAAAAAAATGGCAAACATAAATACACACCTTTCCATAATATCTCTTAATATCAACGGTCTCAATGCCCCAACGAAAAGACATAGATTTGCAGACTGGGTTAAAAAGCAGGATCCTACAATTTGTTGTCTCCAAGAAACTCACCTTTCTACAAAGGATAGACATTATCTTAGGGTGAAAGGTTGGAAGACGGTGTTTCAAGCAAATGGGCCTAGAAAACAAGCAGGGGTTGCTATCCTAATATCAGACAGGGTAGACTTTAGTCCGACATTAGTCAAGAAACATAAGGAAGGTCACTTTATATTGATTAAGGGCACACTCCAACAGGAGGACATTACAATCCTAAACATATATGCACCTAACATGGGGGCTCCCAAATTCGTCAAACAAACACTATTAGAACTAAGGTCACAGATAACACCAAACACAGTGGTGGTGGGTGACTTTAACACCCCACTCTCATCAATTGACAGGTCATCCAGGGAAAGAATAAACAGAGAGGCATCTGGACTAAATGAGGTCATAGAAGGAATGGACCTAACAGATATATACAGGACATTTCATCCAAAGGCTGCAGAATATACATTCTTTTCAGCAGCACATGGAACATTCTCTAAAATAGACCATATATTAGGACATAAAGCAAATCTTAACAAATTCAGGAAAATTGAAATAATTCCCTGCATTCTATCTGACCACAATGGAATTAAACTACAAATCAGTAGCAAGAAAGGCTATAGAGCATACACAAAATCATGGAAACTAAACAATACACTACTAAATGATGAGTGGGTCAATGAAGAAATCAAAAAGGAAATCAAAAAATTTATAGAGTCAAATGATAATGAGAACACAACATACCAAAATCTCTGGGACACAATGAAGGCAGTTCTCAGAGGTAAATTTATAGCCTTAAGTGCCTATATTAAGAAATTAGAAAGGTCGCAAGTAAACGACCTAATGCTTCGCCTTAAAGCCTTGGAAAAAGAAGAACAAGGCAAACCAAAAATTAGTAGACGGGAAGAAATAATAAAGATTAGTGCAGAAATTAATGAAATAGAAACAAAAAGAACAATCCAAAGAATTAATGAAACAAAGAGTTGGTTCTTTGAAAGGATAAACAAGATTGATAAACCTCAGCAAATCTGACCAAAAGAAAGAGAGAAGAGACACAAATTAATAAAATCAGAGAAGAACAAGGCAACATCACAACAGATTCCAGAGAAATTCAAAAAATCATAGGGACATACTACAAAAGCATATACTCCACAAAGTACAAAAATCTGAAAGAAATGGATGATTTCCTTGATCTATATGACCTACCTAAATTAAATCAAAATGAGATTAATCACTTAAATAGACCTATAACAAACATGGAGATCCGAACAGTTATCAATAATCTCCCATCTAAAAAAAGCCCAGGCCCGGATGGATTCACTGCTGAATTTTACCAGACTTTTAAGGAAGAGCTAACACCATTGCTTCTTAAGCTTTTCCAGGAAATAGAAAAAGAAGGAATTCTACCAAACTCCTTCTATGAGGCCAGCATCACCCTGATACCAAAACCAGGCAAAGATAGAACAAAAAAAGAAAATTACAGACCAATTACCCTCATGAACATAGATGCAAAAATTCTCAACAAAATATTGGCAAACAGAATACAAGAGTATATCAAAAAGATCATTCACCCTGACCAAGTAGGCTTTATCCCAGAGATGCAGGGATGGTTCAACATACGCAAATCTATAAATGTAATGCATTATATAAACGGGTTGAAGGACAAAAATCACATGATCATCTCATTAGATGCAGAGAAAGCATTTGACAAAATCCAACATCCCTTCATGATAAAAGTCCTACAGAGACTTGGAATAGAAGGAACATATCTCAATATAATAAAGGCTATTTATGACAAGCCTACAGCCAACATATTACTAAATGGGGAAAAACTGGAAGCTTTTCCACTAAAATCAGGAACAAGACAAGGGTGTCCACTTTCCCCACTTTTATTTAATATAGTTTTGGAAGTCTTAGCCATAGCAATAAGGCAAGAGACACACATAAAAGGGATACAAATTGGAAAGGAAGAAATCAAGTTATCATTATTTGCAGATGACATGATTCTATACATAAAGGACCCTAGAGACTCTACTAGCAAGCTGTTAGAGCTGATCAAAACCTACAGCAATGTAGCAGGATACAAAATAAATACACAGAAATCAGTAGCCTTCATATATGCTAACAACAAACACACAGAGGATGAAATCAGAGAATCACTCCCATTCAAAATTGCATCAAAAAAAATAAAATACCTTGGAATAAACCTAACCAAGGAAGTAAAGAATCTATACAATGAGAACTTTAAAACACTCAAGCGAGAAATTGCAGAAGACACTAGAAAGTGGAGAAACATCCCTTGTTCCTGGATTGGAAGAATCAATATTGTGAAAATGGCAATCTTACCTAAAGCAATCTACACATTTAATGCAATCCCTATCAAAATTCCAAAGGCTTTCTTCATGGAAATAGAAAAAACAATCCAAAAATTCATTTGGAATCACAAAAAACCTCAAATATCTAAAATAATACTGAGCAACAAAAAAGAGGCTGGTGGTATCACCATACCTGATTTTAACCTATACTACAGAGCCATAGTAACAAAAACAGCATGGTACTGGCACAAAAACAGACATGTAGATCAGTGGAACAGAATAGAGGACCCAGATGTAAGCCCAAGTAGCTATAGCCACCTGATATTCGATAAAAATGCCAAAAATACTCATTGGAGAAGAGACAGCCTCTTCAGCAAATGGTGTTTTGAAAACTGGATAAATATCTGCAGAAGGATGAAAATAGATTCTTCTCTCTCGCCATGCACAAGAATTAAGTCCAAATGGATTAAAGACCTTAACATCAGACCGGAAACTTTGAAACTGCTAGAGGAAAAGGTAGGGGAAACCCTTCAACATATTGGTCTTGGCAAAGACTTTCTGAATACAACCCCAATTGCTCAGGCAATAAAACCACAGATTAACCACTGAGACCTAATGAAATTACAAAGATTTTGCACTGCAAAGGACACAGTGAAAAAAGCAAAGAGGCAACCTACAGAATGGGAAAAAATCTTCGCCAGCTATATATCTGATAGAGGATTAATATCTAGGATATACAAAGAACTCAAAAAGTTAAATAATAAGGAATCAAACAAGCCAATCAAAAAATGGGCTATGGAGCTAAATAGAGAGTTCTCAAAGGAAGAAATACGAATGGCATATAAGCATCTAAAAAAGTGTTCTACGTCACTAGTCATCAGGGAAATGCAGATTAAAACTACATTGAGATTCCATCTCACTCCTGTCAGATTGGCCACCATCATGAAAACATATGATCATAAATGTTGGCGGGGATGTGGAAAAAAAGGAACCCTTCTTCACTGCTGGTGGGAATGCAATCTGGTCCAGCCATTGTGGAAAACAGTGTGGAGGTTCCTAAAACAGCTAGAGATTGATTTACCATATGACCCAGCTATAGCGCTCCTAGGCATATATCCAAAGGACTCATCTCATTTCCTTAGAAGTACATGCTGAAACATGTTTATTGCTGCTCAATTTATAATAGCTGGGAAATGGAACCAGCCTAGATGTCCCTCAACAGATGAGTGGATAATGAAGATGTGGTACATTTATACAATGGAGTTCTACTCAGTGGTAAAGAAAAATGAAGTTATGAAATTTGCAGAAAAATGGATGGACCTGGAAAGTATTATACTAAGTCAGGTAACCCAGGCCCAGAAAGCCAGGCGCCACATGTTCTCTCTCATATGTGGATCCTAGCTACAGATGACTGGGCTTCTGTGTGAGAATGAAAATCCTTAGTAGCAGAGGCCAGTAAGTTGAAAAGGAGACATAAAGGGTGGAGAAAGGAAGGTAGGAGGATACTTAATAGGTTGATATTGTATATATGTAATTACAATGATTGTAATGGGGAGGTAATATGATGGAGAATGGAATTTCAAACGGGAAAGTGTGGGGGTGGGGAGGGAGGGAATTACCATGGGATATATTTTATAATCATGAAAAATGTTAATAAAAATTAAAAAAAAAATAAGAAGACATCTTCCTTAATCATGTTGTGAGGACGTGGCATATTGCTTTTATGACACTCAGTGCTATTCATAGACTTAATTTTTTTAATATATCAGTACCTTTGGAAAAGCTTTATTAGCCATATTTTCAATTTGTTCAACCTATAAAAACTATGAAATTGCCACAGATTTTTTTGTTTTAAGTTTGAGGATTGAATCCTGGCTCTTACATTATAGAAAAATATTCTATCACTGAGCTAAACCAGCAACCTGAGATAAAATAGATTAAAAAACACACACAACAATGGTTTTCCTCACAATCCTACCAGTTCTGGATTTTCAGAAGCATATCATCTTTTGAAATAATTTGTTCTACTTAAGACACCACATCCATTGTTTAGACTTAATGTGTCTGTCAGCACATATCTCCTTTGTATCTGGAGCAGAATCATTATCTTACTTAAAATACAATCTTTACAATAATTATATGCTACTGTGACAGTCACATTACAAAATTTTATCATTAATCTCCAAAGCAGCAGCCATGTATTATTCTTCATTTCCTGTGGCAGTTTATTTAGGGCTGATACTCAGTGAATTGGTAAATATATTACTGAAGGATTGAGCAATTAATAGCAATGACTCTCAGAGGGAGAATGCACACAGATATAAATGTAGCACACACCCCGCTTCCACCGTACCTCACAGATATACTTTTGTCCCCACTTAATCATTGTGGCCAATAACAAATTCTAGTCTGATTTGCACTACTTTGCTCTTAACTTTTATAATTCTTCAAAGTTCTAGAGTCATCATATTCTCTTCATGGTATAGATACCCTATAATTGCTAGGTGAGGAACTTCACAATGAAGTCCTAGAGACATATCAACTTTGTTTTAAATCCACTCATCCAAAGAAACTAGCATGAAGATTTGGCTGTCTAAGTGGTAGGCAGTATGTGAAGAATTGGGATAATTGGAAAGTAGCATGGCACAGAAAATTTGGGACCCTGAGTTCAAATCTGTTTTCTCACTCGTTGCATACTTTTGGGTTTAATGCCTTGATGCTGTATGTTTTTCACCTGCTAAATAGAATGATAATCACTCTCATCTCATCAGGCTGTTACAGGATACCTGAGCCATGACACAATCGAAGGATTAACCCATTAGCAGTGTGATAGTTTGAATGAAAAATGACTCCCAAAGCCTCACATGCTTAAACATTTTGTCCTCAGAAAGGTAGCATTATCTGCAAGGCTATGGAGCTCTAATGAGGCAGACTGAGGCTGGGGAAAATGTGTCACTGGGGATGGGCCTTGATCTGTTACTGCTTAGCCCCACTGAGCTCACATCTCAGCTGGCTCCCTCCTGATGTGAGGACGCAATGCCAGCTTCTTGCTCCCGCCATGTTTTCATCGCCCTGATGAAGCATTTTCCTTCAAAGCTGTAAGCAAAAATAAACCCTTTCCTCCCCTAAGTGGCTTCTGGTTGGGTATTTTGTTCCTGCAATGGGGAAGTAACTGATGTAAACAGTTTTTCATTTTCTTAGCAAAGTTTCAACAAATGTAGTTTTCTCCACAAATTCACGTTTTGAAACTTATCCAATGTTCGTCCCAAACTTTACACCTTAGCTATCATTAATCCAATCACATGTTGGCTACCAGGTCTTGGCTAAGAACTCTTTACCGGTAGTGGTTTGAATTAGCTGTCCTCCCCTAAACCCATGCATTCTGGATGCTTGGTTCCCAATTGCTGGCAGTTTGGGAGATGGAGCTTTGCTGGATGAGGATGAAGTGCATTGCTGGGGCTTAGGGATGGGCTGGCTGGCTGCTCTTTGCTAGAATTTAGCTCATTCTCCTGCTGCTAAGTTTGCACCTGCTATGGTAGAGGTGGTTTCCAGCCTGTGCCCTGCCATCCTTTCTCCTGACATCATGGAGCTCAAGACTATAGGTCAAAATAAAGCCTGTCCTCCCATGGTTTTGGTTGGATGTGTTGTACCAGTGAAGTGAAGGTAACTGCTGTGTTACTCTATCATGAGAATGGGGTTCAGCGTTAGGGAGTATCAAGTGTTCTAGTAATTAGGCTGGAATGTCCTGGAAAAGGCATCTGGGATTACTGGAAGCATTGTAAAAGCCCACCAAGCAAAGCCATGTCCAAGTCATAGAGGACTTCATTAAGGACGTCTGTGTTGATTGGTTTGGGTCAATAGATTCAAATTGCTATCTCTCAGCAGCCAGCTACTACTTTCTTGAAGGCATTATAAAACGTGTAGTTCTAGCATAGAGACGTGAGTCAGCAACTTTGAAGATAGATGTGGCTCTGTTGAAACAGGGGCTCGCAAATGTCTGCCTGTGTAAACACATGCCCAGATGATTCAGAATGCTGAGACACGGCAGGGCTGCTTGTGTCTGCAATCATTTCCTCTCTCCTCTTAACCAGCTCTGGATGTATGACCTGGGATGGGAAAATTCTGGTTTTAGCTCTGTGTCTTAGTAGATATATGTGATTTCTCAACCTTCATTTTTCCATTTACAGACAGGAATAGAAACATTATTAGTCTATCTTCATTCTCATGGGGTTGTAGAATGGCCAAGTTAAATAATAAGTGAGGAAATCTGCAAAGCACTATGAGATTCTCATTACTGTCATGTTGTTGGCAGGTAGTCATACTCTGAGTGCATCATGGAGACAGAGGTTTCCTTCCATTCAAGAGCACAGGGACAAAAAAAAAAGAAAGAAAGAAAGAAAGAAAGAAAGAAAGAAAGAAAGAAAGAAAGAAAGAAAGAAAAGAAAAGAAGACAGAGCACAGGGACAGTGAGGATATCGGGAAGTTATGGCTTTACCATAACTTCTCTCTGTTCTATAGAAACCACACTGCACTTGAGACTCACCCAAGCCAGTTAGGCTTTGTGAAGCCACGTAGGATGCTAATTGGAATTCTCTTGTTTATTCCATGTAGCAGTGTTATTTAGCATCTTCATTTTCCTTTCTTAGAGTTTTATTCTTTTCTGTTTTGGTCTCGATTGCATTCATTGGTCAGCACATTCATACAGAGGATAACTACTCCATCGCTTTCTGGGATCATATACAGCATAGTTGGATTTTCTGAAAAGAGCTGTAGCTAACCCAAATATTTTTCACCAATTATTACATCTAAGAGTTATTTTCAAACCACCCTATGAATGAAATTTGAAAAGAAGACTGGAGGGCAATTATATTAGCTTGACTGACTCTTTTCCAAGTTGTGAAATAATTTCTGTTTAGTGTAATCATATCCATATGAAATTGATATTTTTATATGTACATTTTATATGGTTAAACTAAATGTGTTTAAGGGTAAAACTCCCAGCAGAATTGAGAGATTTCAAAAATGAATTACATATTGGCTAGGTTGAAAGCTATGTTAGAATACATTGTAATAAAATTCTCTCTATTCAACCTTTTAAAGAATCTTGAGCTGCATGTGGTGGCATAAGCCTATAGTCCTTGCTTCTTAGGAGGCTGAGGCAGGAAAATTTTGGAGATCAGGAGTTGGAGGACAGCCTAGAAATATAGGGGGGTCTGGTGTAAAGATAATTGGGAGGAGGGATGGGAAGTGGGCCC
This sequence comes from Jaculus jaculus, assembly GCF_020740685.1. Classification (NCBI taxonomy): domain Eukaryota; kingdom Metazoa; phylum Chordata; class Mammalia; order Rodentia; family Dipodidae; genus Jaculus; species Jaculus jaculus. Next base: position 26,069,384 of record NC_059105.1, read on the forward strand.
TTCATTTAAAGGTGCTTGTTTACAAAGCCTGCTGGTCTGAGATCGATTTCCCAGTACCCATGCAAAAAGTGGCACATGCATCTGGAGTGCCTTTGCAGTAGCAAGAGGCCATGATGTGTCCATTTTCTTTCCCACATTTAAAAAAGAAAGAAAGAGAATTGAAGAGAAAGGGGAATATGTTAATGGGAAGAATATTTTCATTCTCTGAGTTGGAAAACCAACATTTCCTATTGTTCTAAAAAGAGATATCTTCATTAAGCTTGTATTGCTGAATTATCTTTCAGAGAAGCCTATCAGGATTTAAATTTCAATGACAACTCTCAGAAACTTGGAAAGGACAGGCATTAGTGTGATACAATAACAGTCTAGCACAGGGTTGGTATGCAATAAATGCTTGCTGAATGAATGAACTTCAAGTTGGCACAGGATTCAAAATTATGCACATGTTTCTGTAATGGGAAGGTTTATGTAAATATGTCTTGGATGAGAGTGTAGAAAATTGTATAGCCATTAGCTGTAATCACCCCTGGGATAAATCCATTCCTGGAGGAAGGAAGACAGAGGGAATACAAAGGTTGAAAGATTGGGAGGGGCATAGGAGAATCATGCTAGTGCGATAATAAGAAGCGAGGAACTTGTTTTGACCAGTGCCTGCAGCAATTTTCATTTGCCCAGGGCACCCCTGTCAACGTGTGCTGGACATGAGCTAAAATAGGAACTCGGCTGGTTCTGGCAGCTCTCAACCCAGCATCTGCATCTCGCATTAAGTGCACATTTCTGAATGATGTCAGGGTCCGTCTGAGCTAGGAGGCAGCAGAAGTTTCCAGTCACATCAACTTTGCTCCTATCTCTGTGTTAGGACCAGCAGGGTCTTGTCAGCAGCAATGACTGCTCACTGGTGCAGCAAGCGTGGGCGACAGAAAGACAATTGGCACTCCTGGTCCCCAGACAGGTACAACAGCTGGTATCGGGCACCTGGGAGGGACTGCCATCCTCATAGGTTTTAGAGGTATTTATCTACTCTTCTAAGCTGCCTGAAAGCTTGGTGGGTATAAATGATCAGATGGAAATAGTCCCCAGTGATCACAGGTTTTTTTTCCCCAAATTTTACTGCACTGCAGACAAGGACAAGCTGGAGGCAGTGTGTTGATCATCTAATGGTGAGAACCACCTAAAATGAGGGGCTACTATTAAAACCAGGTAGGCGGTAGGTTGTCATAGGCATTAAGCCAACACTGTCCCACAATGAATGACCTCTTCCATGTGAACCAAAAGAAAATGACCACACAGCTCTCCAGCAGCTGAACTCCCCGTCTGGTGGATGTTTATTACCATTCTGAATTAGATTCCACACTTTCACATCAGGGAAGCAGATATAGAATAAACAGTGCTCCTGCCTAGAACTTATCAGTCTTGATGACTCATGTTAAAATCTCCCTGTTATCAATGTATTACCTGCTTATGACCAACTAAGTAACCAAGAAACATTATTGTGCATTTGCTAGGCGTCAGACATGGAGCTGGTGTATGCTAATTGTCTCAGTCCTGGGTTTAGAAATAGGGAAGCCAAGTTTGCCCTAGTTAATATATGCTAGGACAGGCATAGATATGATAAATTACCCTATCCCAGAGTTTGAGTTCTTCAGATCTATGCTTGTTTATTTTATTTTATTTTATTTTGTTAAGGTAGGGTTTCATTGTAGCCCAGGCTGGCCTGGAATTCACTATGTAGTCTCAGGGTGACCTCAAAAGTGCTCCTCCTACCTCCATCTTCTGAGTCCTGGGATGAAAAGTGTTCACCACCATGCCTGGTTTCTATGCTTATATTCTGATACATGTTCCACCATATTTTCCTTTCCAAACTAATATTCTGTCATAAAGTTCAAGTTCACTTAGCCATTTATTTGATAGCTATTCTATTCTCTACCAAGAGGCATGCTAACCCTGCAGACACTCATGACCACATAGTAGAGGTTGTTACCACCATAAGACCTACACAGAGTTGAATCTATCAACAACTGACATCAATGATAGAAGTGAGAAAAAAAAATGAGACATCAAAATAGAAGATGGGATACATGGAAAGAGGAGCACATTCATTAGATTGGGATACAGGAGGAGGGAATAATGAAGGTAATAGGAAGGGATTATGGTCAAATTACAGTATGTTTTATGTACTAAAATTCTCAATAAAAAAGAAGAAAAAAGATCCCATGGAGCAATGAGGCATGGAGCTATCAGGAAAGTGGGCTTGAAAGCCCTTAGATTAGCAGAGGAGCCCTTGTCTGGTTGGTTCAGCCTGATTGGAAATAGCTAAATGTCACTCAGGGAAACACGCGAGAAGTCACATTCCTTCATTTTCTTTCATCTTCTCTTCCTCTTTCCCTCACTTCATTTCTTTTATTTTATTTTTAGTTTTATTTTCCTATTTGAATAGCACCAAGGCTAGAAACAAAATGTGGAATTAAATGCGATGAAGACTCTGTCTGAAGAGTTAAATAACCTTGAGAGAGGATGGCAGAGTAGAAGTACTGGCTGTCCCAGCCACGTGAACATTTGGCTGCATCCCACTTCTGTGTGCCAAAGAATTTCTGGAGCTGTAATAAGCAAAACACCCAATTTTCTAGCTGAAGAATTCATCTTCTGTACTTGCATCTCTTTCAAATATTATCACCTGTCCAGCATAGGAAAAATGTCACTTGGGGTTGGGGGAGGGGAACTACCTTTGGAAAGGAGCAGAGGAAGTGAATAAGGAGAGGAGCCTCTGCCTTCTTGTTGTGTGTTCTGAAGAAAACTTCGGTTGACTGTCATTGGTGAAAGACCACAGTTTAATGGTGCAGAGATCACATATCACAATATGAAATCCAAACAGGTCTATCTTAAATTGCTTTTCAATTTCTCCTATTTACCATACATTTTTTTCAGAGAGCAAATTAAATTTCTCCTGATTCCTTTAACTCAGATAAGGTCTGAGTTCTCAGGAAGCCCTAGTGAGAATGCATTGCTTATGAGCTGTGGAAGATGCAGAAGTCTGAAAATTAAAAAAAAAAAAACAAAAACAAAACAAAAAAAAAAAAAACCTTCCAATATCGGGGTAGACGTTGGTTATTTACAAGATGTAATGATACGGACTCTCTGACACCTATCTTCCACATGCAAGGAGAAACCATCCTCACAAGAGAGGGTGGAAGGTTATTTTCAGGCAGCATTGCTCAGTGGTTTTCAGCAGGGACACAGGAGCTACCTGGCCAAGTCTGAATCATCTCCAGAAGTGGCTAAATGCAGAACCTTGCTGACATCACCTAATTGCTCTGAGATTCAGTGACCTTGGTTGCAAAACAGAGTGCTGACTGCTTAGGTTATGATGATGACTGAGAAATAATGTCCATAAAGATTCTAGTAGATGCCTAATAAAAGTTACATATGGCTTTTGATGGCATAATCTAGGATCTTCTTCCTAACACTTAAGAAAACCAAGTTTTCCTGGGCCTGAGAAATGGATTAGTGATTAAGGCACTTGTCTGCAAAGCTAAAGGACCAAGGTTTGATTCCCTGGAACCCATGTAAGCCAGATGCATAAGGTGGCGCATGCATCTGGAATTCATTTACAGTGGTTGGTGGCCCTAGCACATCCATTCTCTCTCTCTCTGTCTCTCTCTTAAATAAATAAATAAAAATATTTTTTAAAAAGAAAATCAAGTTTTGCAACACAAACCAATCAGTTCAATTCAAGAATCATTAGAGATTATTCACCATTTTACATGGCTCTCAGCAAGCATCAGCTCCAGAGTGATCCTCAAGTCCATTTAGATTTTCTTGAGAAGGAGGAATCATAAGATGTAAATCTTAAACTAGAAATGTATAACTTTATCTGAAGTTTTTATAGGTATTTAAAATTATAACAATTCAAAACAAACAAGACCCATGCATCACTAAAAACTACATTTCAGATCAAAATTAATCTTAAATTTTACATTGTAGAGTGAAATTTAAATTGTGTTAATTAAATTGCATAATGCATTGCGCTAATAGGTGATATTAGTGATGTTTAAGAAGTATAATTAATAATCAAGGAAGATAAAACAGTCTTTTTTAGAAGTTAGCATGCTTATTAAAATATCAGCAATGAAAAGTCTATGCAGTCTAATTATAAGTTGCTTACCAAGAAAAACACACCAAAAAATTATCACAAAGTAAAAATCTTCAGCCTGAAGGTAGTTACTGTAGAGGGTCATGTTATTTCATTGCTCACTAGCAGAGTGTATGACTATGCATGCAAATTGTAGGTTCTCGGTGTAATTGTTTAGAATAACAAGTAGTCACATAGAAACATAACTCAAAGCTCTTTCATTACCATTGATCCTTTCCCCCTAATTAGTCCAAGATACACTCAAGAATTTTAGCTAGCCATGGCAAATTTACTAACAATAAATTGATCACAGAATTTATTTTGCATTTGCATTTGGATTGTGCCAAACTTTGCATAAAGGACTACCCTTTTTAATTGATTATCAAAATAATTTTATAAACTCCTCCGCAGTTGAGTTGAACAAGTTTAGCGAATGAATATTTTCTCTGGATGCCAATTGGTTTATGCCTTATTGCTCCTCAGAATTGATTTACGTCTCCTCGCAATGGTATGAAGTGTCCATTATCATTCTTAATCAGGCTTTGTTGTCCCCAGGCAAATCATAGACAGTATGCCATCCAAGGAGAGCACTTCACATTGCCTTGGTAAAAATTTAATTGATTATAGAGTTGCCATTGTAACAAGGATTGCAAGATATGGAGCCAGGCTCCCATCATGCAAGGAAGACCCATGGATGCAATTTAAAAATGCTCAGCTTAGAAATGATGAGAGTTTTCCCCATGAAAATGTTAATGGGAGTGATGCAAAAATGATACACAGCTAATTCCTTTCTTGAACAACACTGAGAAATGTGGAAATGGACAAATATAATCTCTGATTAAACAACTTAGCCTCTTCTAGCTCCTAAGAAACTTAGAGGTGAGGAAGCAGCAGTACATATACCATATATATATGTACAAGAGATATACTAATCTCTTGAAAGAAGGCATGAAAAGCATTCCAATGGAACATCATTATTTAAGCAAAACTATGCTATATTTTACATTATGAGATTAAATGTATACTAAGTATAATACATACTAAATCATTCTATAACTGAAATATACTCTAAAAATCTATCTACATTGTTTGAGTCTACATTGCCATAGTCTCCCGGTAAAAAATATTTGCTTCCATCAGAATTTTATCTACCCATCCACTCCAAGTTAAGCAAGTTACTTGTTTGGTACTTTTTTTTTTTTTTTTTTTTTTTTTTTTAGTTTTTTGACGTAGAGTTTCACTCTAGTCCAGGCTGATGTGGAATTCACTATGTAGTCTCAGAGTGGCCTCTAACTCATGGTGATCATCCTACCTCTGCCTCTCAAGTGCTAGGATTAAAGGTGTGTGCCACCATGCCCGACACTTGCCTGGCACATTTAAAAAGTATGTATTTGTTTATTTATTTTCAAGGACAGAGAGAGAGGGGGAAAGAGCAGGAGAAAGAATGGGCATGTCAGGGCCTCTAATAACTGCAAACAAACTCAAGATGCATGTGCCACTTGGTGCATCTGGCTATATGTGAGTTCTGGGGAGTTGAACCCAGGCTGTCAGGCTTTGCAAGCAAGTACTTCATCCAGTGAGCAATCTCTGCAGCCCCCTGCTTGAGACATTTGCATTAAAATGTTAAAGATGTTCCCAACATTACAATGTTCATTTTTCCTGAAAAAAAAATGGGGCGGATTTCCACAGATTCTTTCCTGTACAAGAAACTAGTTGTACTAATCTGCACACATAGGAGGGTGACTATGGATATATCTATTCAAAGTGATGATTTTGAAGAGTGATAACAGCTTCAGGCTTGTGAGGGAATTAAGAGTTCATGAAGAGCTATTCAAGGGTGGTCAATTAAAGGTGTCATGCTGCTTGTGACGGCCTTGTTTTGTCTATCATGGCCATGCAGACATAAGGACATATGCTTGCCACATTCTACCATGTCTTCTCACAACCAGTTTTAAGCATTATTATCCCATGCCCTCCTGTTCTCATGGAAAATGGTAATATGGATAGACGTGCCTAGAGAAAGAGAAAACTGTTTGCCAGGCAGGTAAGGGGTGAGGGCCAGACGTTATGATACACCTATTTACTTACTACTCTATTCAAAATGTTCTTCATAGAAAACCCACTGAGAAAGGCCACTGTTAGTCCCTTCTGATACAATTTTCTTTTTCTTGGTCACTTTAGCTTTATGAATTGGGGTTAAGTTCATAAAGAGTATTTGGGGAGGAAGAATAATTTTAAAAGCCTGAATATTTTTCACCTATTCCATTCATTTTCCAAAAAATTAACAAATTTCCATCACACATAATTATGGTGCACAAAATGGTTTTATGATTTATGTATGTAGCATGAAATGGTTGGATTAAGCTGAATAATAGATCCACCATGTTAAGTGTTTGTTACATGTCTCTTGTTCAGCTCCAGCTTTGTACCTTCTGAGCAACATCTCCCCATTCCTCAAGCTCCCAATCTCTAAGAACCACGACTCTACTTTCTAATTCTGAGTTCCATTGTCTTAGATTCCATACATGAATGAGAGCAGGGAGGGGTTTTTTCCCCCCTTTTTGCACCTGGCTTACAGTACCTAGCAATATAACCTCTTGGTCCATCCATGCTGTTGCAAATGGAAGAATTATTTATAATAGCTATGAGATGGGATCAACTTCAGTGTTGAATAGTGGATGAGTAGATTATGAAAGTTTAGCATCTGCCACTACTTCTATTTTGTTATGAAGTTAAGTGTTGAACTGAATGTCAGGAATGTAAAGACATTAAAATGCAGGCTTCAAAAGAGACTGGGGTTTAAATGCTGAGAGTTCATAGATATGGAGGAAGGGGTGAGAAAGCCCATGAGTTTTGAAAGAGTGATCCCTGATTTAGTTATAAGGTTGTGTGTGTGTGTGTGTGTGTGTGTGTGTGTGTGTGTGTGTGTGGTGAGTTTGTGGGATTTTTAGAGAATTGTAGTGGCTATGGTTGCAAAGATTGCTTGGACATGAGCCTGTAGGATAGAAAAAGACCAGATCATCGTTTTCTGCTACGTGTTGCTATGGATTTTAGGTTGAAGGCATTTAGGAGTATTTTAGACATGGAGTGAGGAGAACAGACATACATTTGTAGAAAACTCCAGAATTAATTTGAGGAAAAGGGAAAGGGCAGTCCCAGTAGTGGGCTAAGGAAGTGCCGGCCAGGAGTTAATCTCTTATCTGGCTGTAACCAGAGGAAGTTTTCAATGCTTTAGAAAAACCCAGTTCACTGTGATCATGGGGAATGCAAAGGACTCTGCTGGCCTAAACCCGAACTGTAAACACACCTACAGTTTTTTCTCATACTAAATTGAAGCACCAGTACAAATTGCATATATGCTTATTGAGTACTGCTACATACCAGCAGGCATTTGTAACAGGCATGCAATACATACTTGATGAAAGAAAAAAAAATGAACTTTTTCATCCCATAATCCAAATAAGTACTTACTGAGTGTTTACTGTATACCATTCATTAGTGCTATGAACAAAAACAGGACCTCATGGCTTCACAGTATTGTGTAACAGATGGGTTACGAAAGTTGGGAGAAGCAAAAGCTGTTTCTTCTGTGCAATTAAAAGATATTGGAGAACATTTCAGTTGGAACATTTAGCACGTCTGCCATTGATGGGTATTTGGCTTGGATAGAAATCCTGAGAGACAGAGATGATATGTTCTGTCTTCCAAGGATGTGTTACTCACTTGGTAAGCTCAAAGTCCTGTATCTGTTTTCTTTTTCTTAGATGTTTCCACACATCTAAGAAAGGGGACGCTGTATCTTTATAACCCTCCCTGTGTATGTGCACTCTTATCTCAGAGATTTGAGTTCCCATCATTATTTTATTGACTTTTGTTATAAACTGTATTTATCTAATTGTGCTAAATATTTTGTGGCTGTATCCAGCTTGAGTTGGGCTGTCAGCCAAATGCTCACTGTAGGAAATTGGGGTGACTTTTACAATTTTAAGAATCACTCTTCTGTTTTTCCACTAAAGAAAAAGCTCATGGCTTATAAGCAATTAAACTGCCACTTGGATTATAGTCTTTGCAGTGGCAGCTGATTCTCTTCAAATGTCATTAATCTTGTGCTTCCCTTCAGGGACCCATGCTGAAGTCACATGTCAGGAGGTCAGTCCCAATTAGGGATCCTGTACTGAAAGGTGGGACACATTACGCAGGTACAGAATTGTGAACCAGGAGAGGGGAGAGGATAATTGGAAATTTACAGAAAAGTGTCTTCAGTATATGTACTGTTTTGCAAATGACTTTTTAATTTATTTTTAAATTTTTTGAAATAAGGTCTGACTCTAGCCCAGGCTGACCTGGAATTCACTTTGTAGTCTCAGGCTGGCCTTGAACTCACAGTGATTCTTCTACCTCAGTCTCCTGAGTGCTGAGATTAAAGGCATGCACCACCAATGCCAGGACTTGGTTTGTAAATGAAAGTAAAGATTAATGAGCAGGTTGGTGATATGTAAAAGATAGGTTAAGAGAACATTATCACAGGAAACATAATTTTAAATAAAGAAAAATAAAACTTCCCAAAGTCAAGGATAACACTTTGTGTCTTTTATCTTAAAAACTCTATTGTTTAGCTGAGAGAACATTTTTAAGTTGGGAAAAATATCTAAAATCAATTTCAAATATTTTCCATTTGCTTCAATGGGACATTTCTTGTTAGAAAATTTGTATTCATTGTGCAATCTATACAGCTAGTCAGGTACTCTAGAATGTCACTTTGTGTTTGTGTGTGTGTGTGTTGCATGCTCACACACACGCGCACGTGGAGGCCAGAGGAGAACCTCTGGTATCATTTCTCAGGTTCATCGTCTACCTTATTTTGAGACAGAGGTTTTCATTGGCCTGGAACTCACCACTTAGGCTGTACTGGCTAGCCACCGAGCTCCAGGCTTCTGCCTGTTTCCCCGCCCTCAGCTCTGGAGTTACAGCATATCTAGCATTTTCCATGGGTACTGGGCATGGAACTCTCATCCTCAAGTTTGCAAGTCACACATTTTATACCAAATTATTTATACCAAATTTGCTCTCTCTCCCCAGCACCCAGAAAGTTAATTTCTTTTTAAACACCACCTTAACTCACCTAAGGGTTATTGGGAAATCATTTCTCTTTCTGTTAATATTATACTAGCAATAGCAACAGTTCTTGGGAAGAGGCTTTAGATGCTAAACTCAGAGTACAATTTTTCAGAGGTGAAGTTAATACTCAATGTAACCCTTTAAAATGAGATAAGGTCAAGATTTTGTCTTCTTGATGGACACCTGATTTATTTGACTCAATAGTTTTTATTTACTTTGTTATGCGTGTATAGTATGTAGTGTGTTGTGTATGTGTGTTTGTGCACATGTAATGTATGCACGTGTGTGTGCAGATGCACAGACCCTGTGCGTACACATACAAAAACCCAATGGACATTATCAGGTATCCTCCTCTTACTGCTCTTCCACCTGACTTCCTTGGGAAACAGTTTTGCCCTGAGCCCGGAGCCCCCTTTTTTGTTAGACTGGCTAGCAGGGAGCCCCCGAGATCCTTCTGTCTCTGTCCCTCCTCAGCACCAGGGTTACAAGCAGCACAGCCGTGCCTAGCTTTTTATGTGGATGTTGGGAATTGAGCTCAGGTCATCGTGTTTGTGCTGCTCTTAACACACTGAGCCACCTTCTCAGCTCTGACTCAAGTTTTCTCCAGGACCTTTCTGCAGGACCCTTGTGATCTTGCAGGATAGAGGAGCCACGGGACGGCAGGGGGGCCCCGTTCACAGTGTGATGAGCTTCTGGAGCCCAGGGTTGGGCAGCAAGCTTCAGTTGTGTTTTTGTCCCTCCCACAAGTGCCTTCCTTCTGGCGCTGGTACATTTCTTCATGCTCAAATGGAAGTTGCCAAGACTCTAAGTCCCTATTCACAGTGATACTTCAGTGTGCAAATGCTTTCGTTAAATAATGCGTAGACGTAAGACCTGGGAATAAGAGGAATGCAGTAAGTTCGTTAAACCTAAGTTTCAATTGCAACCTGTGCAGTTAAAGTGCACAGCCCTCTGGGGCACGGCGCCTGAGCAGTACCATCGCAGCCCTGCCGGCGTTAAGGCCGCGGCTTCTCATACAAGGCCTGGAACGTTGCTGCTGTTTTACCAGCTTGCCTGTGGCGACATTCGCACTGGGACACTTACCCCTCATCTCAGAGACACACGGTGTAAATCGGAGGGTCCCATTTGGCCCTATGTAAGTCCCTCCTGGGAAACTTTTCTGGGGCCTGGCCCTTGATTGCAGCCACCAATATCTGCAACTGAAGGGAAGGAAGCAGCACTAGCGATCTGAAGCTATGACCAAGAAAGAAAAAGAGAGAACTGAAAGCGTTTCCATCCGTTTTACTGGTAATGACTCAAGGAAAACGGCTTAGAAATATTTGTTAGGGCAGGGGCTTAGGAAGTCACAGTGACTTGGAAGGGTTATGGCTAAACTCTGCCTGTCCTTATCCATAGATAACCCCAGCAATCTAAATTCCAGGAACCACATGCAAATAATTCAAGACAAAGTTATGGGCATTTCCTAAGGCCTCCTGTTTTTCACTTGGTTGAATAAAATCAGGAAAAAAAAGTCTGTATTCTGTATATATAATTTTTTAACTAAATGAATGCTCTAAATCACAGAACTCTGGGTGTGCTTCCTTTGGATCTGAATTTACATTTATATGAAGAGAAAAAACAACTGTGGGGGTGAGAGTTGGGTCTTGTCTTATTTGTTGTTTTCCCATTATTAAATTCCTTGGCATTTATTTATTTGTTTGTTTTTCTTTTCTTCTTCCCTTGATGCCTTGCAATGGAGTCCATTGCTTTAGATTGCTTTAAGGATAAATGCGCACACAGAATTTGAAGAGGAAGTTACATTGCAAGTCAGTGGTAGAGCCTAGGGGTAGAGACCTGGGAAGAGTGGCCTGCATCATGCTGTTTAACACTAGCAACCTTGTGTAAAGTGCAGACCCATTACTGCTGCAGGCTTATTCATTTATTCCAACTTTATCTTTAAATATTGCTAGAGCACCTTATGAAGCCAAAGTGTATACATATAACACACACATATACATTTACTGTATAATTACTGCTCAGAACAATCCCATGAGAGAGCTTTGCACAATACTGTGTTTCTGGGTAACAAGAGAAACTAGAGCATACCAAGGTTAAGTGTTTTGTCAGGTAATCATGAGCAGAGCTGTTAATCAGGCACAGGGGCATAGGCAGAACTTTGTTCGGCTCACTTGGAGAGGTTGTGGACTCTCTTGGGTTTTGATCTCTAGAAGGAGCCATAACTGGAAGTTGGTAGAGGGATCAGAAAGGATATAATTTGAGGGAAATTAAATTAAGGGGGAATTCAATTCAATTCGATTAATTAAACTGAGAGGAAGAAAGCACACAAAATGTACAGTTTCACATAGTGGCAGGCCCTCTATATGTAGAACGAGGCCATAGCACTGGCATCTGTATCCTCAGCCCAGTGCCATAGATTAACACCTTGGGTTTTTTTAAATACAGTCTCAGATGAAAGAAAGCTTTAAGTGTTGTTCCTATACTCAAACTGAGTTTTTCCATATTCTGCCCACATGTTCCCCCATTCTCAGTTGATTAAAACCATAAAATATACCCATTTGTCATTGTCAGTTTTATAATTTCCATAAATATATAACACCCAACAACCACACAGAAGACCTTGATAATTTCCCAGAGCTTGAGGAGCTAAAATGAAAATATTAGCTTTTCCTCTTATCTCCCAGTTTTGATAACAAAAGAGAATGGGAAACAAGCTCTAAAAAGTTTCAAAGGAACCATAAACATCATATTAAATTGCTGAAAGGGTAGGTGAAAACTTGACCATTCATGTCAATGGGAAGAATGCCCATGGAATATCTGGTGCATATGTTTCTTAATGTAGATTCAATAAAATAAGGTGTTTTACTTAAAAATAGTACCTTTATTAATAAACACATTTTACCTTGGAAATAAGCACGTGAACAAAGCAAGAAATTTGTCACCAGTTTATTTCTATAAACTAAGGATACAATTATGATAATATTATTTTTAAAAACATTTATTTATTTATTCATTTAAGGGAGTGAAAGAGACAGGGGGTGAGAGAGAATGGGCACACCACGGCTTCCAGCCACTGTAAACAAGTGCACCCTTGTGCATCTGGCTTATGTGGGTCCTGGAAAATCAAACCGGGGTCCTTTGGCTTTGCAGGCAATTGCCTTAACTGCTAAGCCATCTCTCCAGCCCTATGATAATATTCTTAATACTATTCCTATCATTATTATGAGTCCTATCTACTCACTAATTTTCTGTTCTGCACCAGGTGCTGTGCAAATATTTAAAATATTGTGGAGTCAAGGAGCAGGCTTTTGTCAGTCCATGTTTAGTTTCCAATCTCCATGGCTACCTTTGTATTTTGTGATATGAAACCCTATAGCCATGCTTTCTGGAAATTTCCAAAGAAGTAGGCTTCTTTTACTTTCCTTAGTCTTAGAGAGCCTATATGGAACTAGCAAGTATTATAATATCACTCCCTGAGGAGGATAATTGAAAGATGGTACATTGCAGGACCATAACATTAGTGCATGTGCAGAAATACTGCAATCCTGTAATTGGGTGTGTTGTTATAGTTTGCATTTCCATGCATAGTTTAAAATATAGCAGGTAAGATAACTAACATTCAAACCTGCTCTGTTCCAGTAAGACAGTCGGAGCTTGGTAGTTTTTATGATAGACATATTTTTATATATATCCCACCCTGTCAGTGGCATAGGAAATTTCTTTGGTTGCAGTGTCCTGTGGACCACTGTAGTTCTGACTCTGCCTTAATGTGAAGCAAACCACTTCTGCAAAGAACCCACTTAAGAAGTGGATTTGCTTGACATCTGATGACAGAAGAGTTCACCCTCCCAGAGACATTGAACACTTAACTCATAGGAAAGTTTATTACCTGCAGAATAGACCTAATACTCCAATACAGAGCAAATGCAAAATTGCTTCTTTTATTTTCACATTTTTTTTCTGCTGTGCCAGAATGAATTACCTGTTTCTCTATACATTTAGAAGAAAAATGTCATACTAAGGAAAAAAATAACTTGATCTAAAAAGCATTTGTTACTTCCAAGTAATAATTATTTGGCAGTGTTTCCTCACATCCTCAGCAGAAAATCCTGTCCTGACTACACCTTCCACATACATTCAGGATGTGTTAATGCCACAAGTCCTGCACATATTATTCTGCTAGGCAGGATTTGCCAGGTGTTCTCCTGGCCCTTTTCTATTACTTGCATTAAAAACAAAACAAACAAACAAAAAAACAAACAAACAAACCAGGATCTGGTTATATACCCCAGAAGGCTTGGAATTCCCTATGTAGCCCAAGCTGGCCTTGAATTTGTGGTCCTCCACTTTCATTTTCTCAGGTGTTGGGGTTATAGTCATGAGTCACCACAGACACCACACACACTTACATCATTCATATTTTCTGTGTTTTCCACACAGTTCAGGAGTCATGGTTGGAAGGACCTTGAAGAATAAGCACTTCTACTTTCAGTCTTACTGTATCTGCAGAGAAGTAGCCACATTGATTTCTAAACAAGTAAATTTCACTTAAAGATGGCATGGCGATGTCCTAGATGCATGAAACATTAGAAAGACTGTGTGGGTGAAAATATCAAGCCACACTTATTGTTGATATTATTGCACTGTTTCATTTTCTCCTACTCAGCCTAATGTGATTACCAGAGCAACTAACACAACCACATGCTTTAGTATGGCTGTGTAAACTGTGTCTGAGGGTTCAGGACTCAACTCCTTTTATGCTCTCACCAAATTAATGCTGATTTAGTAATGAACTTTACTTCTACATGTATACAAAATGCACACACACACACACACACACATCACTAGCTTGATATGAAAAGGAATAAAACCATGTAACTATGACACTGGTTTATATTCAGAGCCTACATGGGTTATGCATAACTGATGAAAGTTTGTTTCTGTCAGTAATTCTCTCAGTACCAGGAAGGCTTCCTTTTCCAGCTCTACCACTCTAAGAGTAGGTACAGTTAGGGAGACTGAAGGTAAACAAAGGCAAGAAAGTTTGCACTTGTTAGAAATGAAAGATGATTTGGCATCTTATCTATTGCCTGGTTCCCTAGGTCTAGGTTTTTCCACAAACAACCAGGACCCCTCCTGGGAAGGAGGTCTTTCATAGGATTTAAACATTGTGGCTGATCAAGTTTAGTCCCTGGAACTCAGTGTCAGGGCTAACCTTTTCCAGAGACAGCCCTTAGCCCTAACCACCTAGCTATCCCTCAGGTTCACCTGAGCCAGAAGACAGCCAACCACAAAAAGTTATAAATATATTTTCAAATGGGAGGCCAGGCTCTGGGATCACACAGGAACCTCTAGCAATGGGTGAGATATTCCCTGGGCTGCCTCTGCTCAGGCCCAGCTGTGAGGGCCCCCTTGCCCTTACTCTACACAGGGGCTCCTTAATCCCTCCAGCTCCCCACATGGCAGGAGCTCCTTGAACTTCCTTTTCTCTTTTCTCTCCATGATTTTCCCCCAAGGCCCTCTATGTGGAATCTCTAGCCACATGGATGCCTTTCTTTGGCTCTGTACTTACCTAAATAAGTATAATAATTTAGCCAGGCATGGTGGCACACACCTTTAATCCCAGCACTTGGGAGGCAGAGGTAGAAGGATTGCCATGAGTTTGAGGCCACCCTGAGAATATAGAGTGAATTCCAAGTCAGCCTGAGCTAGAGTGTGACCCTGCCTCAAAACACAAAATAAATAAATAAATAAATAATTATCCTTCTCAGTCATGACTTTCCTGGATGCCTAAAGCCCTGTTACAACTCTTTCCTTCTTCAGCATTCAGTTCCCCAGGAAGCCACAAGCTCATGAGTCAGGACTGGGTGGCATATCTTCCTGTATTTTTAATTTCGTTGATGTAAAAAGTGTATTATTAATGAAGTGTCAGCTACCATGGCATGGGAGCAGGGACAAATGTAACCTAATGTATATCTTATCAAATGACTTAATGGTGATCAACAGTTCATATTGTTAGCAAAGGATGGTTTGCTATTATTGAAAGCTGAACTCAACAGGTCACCTTGACCTCCTCTGCTTCTGGCATTGACTTTATCTTTTCACTAAATGGAAGCTGAGTATCTTAGATAACCACATACCACCACGCTATGGGAATGGCAGTACTGTGATGACTCCTACATTCTAACTAAGGAAATCCCAAAGGAGAGAAGGCTTGGCTTGGGCCCCACTTGGCACATATGCATTTTATAAGTATCCTGCAAAGGAAATGGAAACCTCAGTACAGAATAACTTCATTTTTCCCACATGGTAAGTTACTCTCTGAACTGCTGAAATTCTCATGACTTCAGTATGCTAACCACCATTTCTGCTGCTGTTGCCACCACTGCCGTGAAACCTAAAGCAACAGTAGTCTGGAAGAAGCTCATGATTTTAAGCTTAGGATGCTATGCAGAATCCACTGAATTGTATGGTTTTGTAGTAGAGGCTTCACACCCTGGAAGTACTTCATCTGATAGAAGATAATGAATAAAGCAACCAAATAGCTAAGTGAAAACATGCATCACATTAGTAGGCAAGCATAGATGATTGGATGAACCCAGCTATTTGAGATATAAATGGTAAACAAATATAGCAACTTACTTTCTCAAACATTATGGTGATTTCCTGTACAAATCAAAGCAATAATGAAGATAACTCAAGATGTCTTATGAACACATTTATAGCAATAAGGTTTCATAATTTATATATAAAACTACAATGAGGCAAAATGCATTCCAACAATGGCTTTGGTACAGGTGCATTTTACCTCTTAAGCCTTTTCAAATAATCTCCATGATTAACCATGCCCAAGGATGCAAATTTAACCAAATTTGCATTTTGTACTTATAAGAAGAAATAGCTTCTAAAGATACATTAAGTAAGAAAACTGGTTTTAGTTGTTTATTCATTTATTTTCTACTGGCTCCTTTTAAAACAAAAATTAGTAGCTCCCACAAAACCCAGAGCTATTAAGACAAATGTGAGCACTGTATTCCAAATCTATCACTATGGTGCAAGTCTCTCTCTGTGGATCCCAAATCTATGCCCTGAATCCCAAATCTATCACTGTGGTGCAAGTCCCTTGCACTGGATTCTGAACAGTGAGGTCTGACCTCTCCAGAAGGTGATTTGGATGACAGGAACTCCTTGAGATTTAGTCTCTATGTGTTGAACAGGGAAAAGTTGATGAATCTTCCCTACAGTATCCTATAGTTACTTCTCTCTTGCAATCTGAAAGGCTCACCTGGGGAAAGCCCATTGTACGGTGGCAAGCACAGTGGGATGGGTCTGCCTTCAGCTCTGGTTTTATTATTATGTAGCTTGTGACTTCGGCTACTTTCTCATTCTCCATCAACTGATCTCTTACTTGAAAAATGTTCATAGTGTATGGCATACACACACACACACATCTGATATATTATCTTGGATTCTAAGAAATGACCATTTTTGTAGTATTGGTAATGCAGTCTAGTGGATACTAAATAGATATTTTTATGTATAACAATTTTAGAAGAGTCTTTGATCTTAGTTTAAAAAACATAAACAGAGGCTAGAGCTGATTAGTGGGATGTGGGTGAATGACAAGTGGAAGCTGTCTTCTCTGGGCTCTTCCTTTTTCTTCCTTCATCTCTCTGATAAAGGCCCAGCTTGTTTCACAGGTCCATTGTGGGTTTTGAAAGTATTCTGTGTTCTTTAATGACCCAGTTACTTGTATCAGATGGTTCACTTCTGGGCTTTATGTGCTAAGATTACTCCCTGATGAGAAATTGAAACAATGGCATATTAAGAATAGTTGAAGGGAATATCACCTCAGAGAAAAGAAAAGTTAGGGAGATATTACTATCTTCAAAAACCTGAAGGCCCCACTGTATAGGAGAGATTAGGTTTATAGCATTTACATTTAAATATTAAAATAGGACCAACATATTGAAGTTATGACAAAGCGTATCTCATCATTTAGGAAACTTGTAAAAGCAGAAATCTTCAAAGAAGAAAGGGCCACCACTAGGCGTGATAACTTTCTATGGGAAATTAGCCACTGGTGGGAATACCATAAGTAGGATTCAGATATTGGATGACTGGCTGGTTCTATGGTTCATAATTCTTGATCTACAGTTTGTATAGGCTCAACTGAGAGGGCAACAGGTCCATTCTTTGGACACCACAAAGACTTTGCAGATGGAACATGGGAGCTTCAGGCTCCTTTATTGTTAATATTATCCCTCTACCAATGAGTGGTCTTAGGGTTAGATACCTTGTGATTCATCAAGAGTGATAGGAATGAAGCTAATATTTATCTCATTCATGTAGCTGGTGCCAGTATAGCTGAATCACAGTAACTAAGTAATAATACTTACTCTTAGGCTGCAGAGATGGCTTAGCAGTTATGTCACTTGTCCGCAAAGCCTTAGGACTCAGGTTCAATTCCCCAGTACTCACATAAGCCAATTACACAAGGTGTAGCATGTATCTTGACTTTGTTTGCAGTTGCTATAGGCTCTGACATGCCTATTTTCTCTCCTTTTCTCTCACTCATTTTCTCTCTCTAAAATAAATAATTTTTTAAGAAAGAGTGCAATGATACTCTTTATGGGAGTGTTCATTTATGCCACAGAGCTAACTAACTAGAGCAGTTTTGATGCTAATATGAAGTTATTATTTAACATCATCATAAGAGGAGGAAAAAATCATGACATCAAAATAAAAGAGAGACTGATTGAGATGGGGAGGGGATATGATGGAGAATGGAATTTCAAAGGGGAAAGTTGGGGGGAGAGAGGGTATTACCAAGGGAAATTTTTTATAATCATGGAAAATGTTAATGAAAATTGAGAAAAAAATAAAAAATAAAAATTATTTTTAAGAGCTCAAACTGATAGTATCATGAACAATAAGCAAGATGAAAGAAAGAGTACCTTAGACAGGGTCCCCAAAGGCCCATTGGAAGATATTCCCAATATCACTTCTTATCAATTCAGACAGTGAGATGGAGCCAGCCCAAGGATGGCCTAAGGGAGAGTATTTCAGGGAGACATGATGGTCTGTGAAAATGCCCTGAGCCTGAAAGTAGCTTATTTCAAGGAACAGAAAGAATGACCATGTTAGGGAAGAGTAATGTGAGATGAGAGGGGAGAGGCAGGCTACATCATGTGAAACTTTGTACACTGAACAAAGGGGCTCCACTCTTAGCTCAGTAAGTCAGTGGAGAGTTCCATGCAGGAAAGGAAGTTGGCTGTCCTGTGGTAAATAGGTTTTAACAGGAGAGAAAGCAATGGAATAGAGAAACCAGTAGAAATAGACAGAGTTTTCTAACTTCTAATGATAATGAGGCAGTAAAGGTTGAATTCAGCCAGGTTTGTATCATCTGTTAGTTTTGTGCTTTTTTGCCCTCATAAAGGTTATGATGATTTCTTTTATTCAGGAATGTAGTTTTATCACTAAATGCCTCAGCACTAATTATGCTATCTATTTTATTCCACCATAAAGGAACTAGATAATGCCAAAGAAGTGGGAGAGATGGTTGTGGGCAGGATTACTCCATTTTCATTGGGCTCTTTAGCCAAGTTTCTAAATGGTGATGTAGCTGTATATCTGCATAAAACTAAGGTGGAATTATAGCAAACTTTGAGATAATAAAATAGCATTTTGCCCCAATATCTGGCTTGCCCTCAAATATTTATATTCTGTTATGCTGAGACAAAGTAGCTATGACTGACTTGAAAATAATATTGACCACTTCTATATTTATAACTCTTTATGGAATTCTGATCTAATCAAATTATAGTCAGCAACATATATTGATGTAACTACAGAAAATAAAAGCAATATTATTCATAACCTTATTGACTAGCTTTTCTCTCACTGCCAGTGATTTTCATCAGTTGATGGATCCAGATGCAAGGTAGGCATGTGAGGAATGAATCTCAAAGTGGTTTCTGGGAACACCATTAGCAGAGTTGTGAAAGGGCATCCATGCCCACAACCCTTAGGGAACTACTACTACACCTATAATCTTTTTAGAAATGTATGGTAAACTTTGATATACTGAATTTACCATGACTTTTTTCTACAAAATAAAAATCTTTGCTTCTCCCAAGTAATGATAATGTCTACTTTTGTCAGACAGATCTTGTGGAATGAAATCTTTAGTTAGCATGCTGATACAAAGTGACTGAACTTGAGATGTGAACTTCATGACTTTGTGAAAGCTTTGCTATCTCTGCACAGAGTACTAACCTTTGTTCCAACCTCTAGTCTTCTCACCCCTAAGACATGTACCCCATTGCTTAATTTGATTCTCAAAGAAATCTGTGTCCCTCAAGGTGATTAAGAATCCTGGACAGATTTCCTTGCTGAAAAATGCAATGAGTAGAATGACATCCCTTTTTAGGACAAAAATAATTCATGAAGAACTAATGAGCTCACAGTTATCTATCATTTATTGGTCTATTATCTAGTTCTTATCTATCTCTCATCTTATCAATCAATTATCTATCTATCATCTATCTATCTATCTATCTATCTATCCTCCATCATCATCATCATCATCTGCCTATGTATCCCTTCCAGCCACCTACAAAATTGTCTAAACAAAACATACTAAATGTGTCGACTTGACTTGTACTTGACACTCCTAAAAAAGACACAAGGTCAGTTGAAGTATCTTGTGTGTGTTCCTCTGTGCCAAGATCAAATGGTAAATGTCCACAGTATAGTTAGTTTGACAGCCAAATGGTCTTTTACACAAGAATGTACAGTAAAGTATTTCACATGAGAGTGTCCATCAGCCATCAAGAAAAAAGAAAAAAGAAAAAATGAACTGGAATAGCTAATATGGCATTTTCAACTTCTGACCTGGGATAGAAGTTTGCTTAGGGAAGAAAGGCCTGCTTGTCACTCACTATTCTATTCCTCAAACCTGGCATGGAGCCTGGCATCTCACAGCATTCCCTAAGTACTTTTGAAATGAACACAAGGTAGGTTAATTACTATTTTTATTGTAAGCAAGTCAGGGAGCTATTGTATGTTAATCTCATTTCTACAAGTAAGAAAACCTAGGCTCCAGTTTAGACTAAGGGAGAAAAAATTTTTCAGACCTTAGCTGAAAAGTAAGGATCTCACAGAAGATTCAAAGTCTTAGAAAATTAGTAACTAGAACCTCAGGCTCACATGTCTTTAAATGACCAATGTATTCTTCTTCTTGGTATGAAGGTGATGCTTTGTGTTAATGCTTGTTGTTCACCAGCTGAGTATAGCCTAGATGGATAGAACCAGAAAACTGGGAGGTGGATAAGGTACAAGTTACATAAAAAAGGAGAGACTGGGTGTGACAGAGCACGCCTTTAATCTCAGCATTTGGGAGGTAGAGGTAGGAGGATCACCATGGGTTCAAGGCCACCCTGAGACTACATAGTGAATTCCATCTGGATCAACCTGGGCTAGAGTGAAATCCTACCTCAAAATAAATTAAATAAATAAATAAATATAAAAATTTAATAAAGGAAAAACATGAGCTGGGTGTGGTGGAGCACACCTTTAATCCCAACACTCCGAAGGTAGAGGTAGGAGGATTGTCATGAGTTCAAGGCCACCCAGAGACTACAGAGTGAATTAAAAGTCTGCCCCTAGGCTAGAGTGAGACCCTACCTTGAAATAAAAAAAATAAAAAGCAAAGAAGGGAGATATGTTTCTAATACAAGTCTTATGGCTATTTGATGAAAAATTACATGTTATGGTAATTTGCCTTTGAAAAGCTTTAGATGATTGGATATGGTATTGAAGTTTATATAATTTCATATTACTTTATCATCTCAAATCATTCTTTTTATATTAGAAGAAAAGTCAATTTGCTTTCTAAAGTACTTTATTTATATATTTATTTTAGAGGGAATCAGAGAGAGATACAAAAAGACAGAGAGAGAGAGAGAGGGCGAAAAAGAGAGCATACCAGGGCCTCTAACCACTGCAAACAAACTCTAGACACATGTGTTACCTTGTACATCTGGCTTATGTGGGTACTGGAGAATTGAACCTGGGTTCTTAGGTTTCACAGGCAAATGCCTTAATTGCTAAGGGCATATTTCCAGCCCATCTTTCCTTCCTTCCTTCCTTCCTTCCTTCCTTCCTTCTTTCCTTCCTTCCTTCCTTCCTTCCTTCCTTCCTTCCTTCCTTCCTTCCTTCCTTCCTTCCTTCCTTCCTTCCTTCCTTTTGTTAATGGGAAACACATACATCCAGAGTGAAGAAGCACAATCAACTGGCAGGATCCTTGTGGAACCAGACATCTCAGAGGAGATGGGGAAAGACACCTTCCTCAGATCCCATCGTGCTCTGGCTCCAAGAGAGCAAGTGTCAGGAAAGTGGGTGACACTTTCTCAGGAATATATGTCCCAAGGGGTGTGAGCATCATGCATTCATCACCAGACCTATAATTAGCAGACTAGAGTGAAAATGAAAGGAGGTGAAGGAATGGGACCAGCACTGCCAGTAGAGGCTTAGAAATTGACAGGAATAGAAAGGGAGAGAAGGGTGACTTAATAGGATGGTACTGTATATATGTAAGTAGAAGAACAGAATAATGGGGATGAAAAGGCCTAAGTGAGGTCAGGGGAAGAGATTGAGTAAAGGAAAGATGGAGCGAGTGCTAATCAAAAACTAAGAGGATATAAATAAGTCATATGGAAACCTACTTTTTTGGGCAATGGAACACACAGGAGCCAAGATTGTCACTAGAAAATTTTCAGTGCCAGGAATGGGATACCTTCCAGTGAGTTGTTGGCCAGGGAGTTCCCTGATGCCCCCAAAACATTATAGGCCATTGCCAAGGTCCTTCGTTTCCTACCAGGGATAGATTTAAAGACCCTATTGCTGAAGACTCCACATACTTGGGCTGCAAGGTCACTGAGAAATACTGCTGGAGCTGAGCTGAAAACCTCCTCCTCTACTCCTCCATGTAGACCAGCTGACAGAAAGCTGGAAAAAAACCATGCTGCATGCAGTTCAATTGGAGAGAGAGACATCACTAGTAAAGATACTCAACAGTGGACACTGCAAGCCTTACATTTGGTCAGCCAGGCCAAATGAAACAACAAGTGCAATAGTGGCACATCTTTTATGGGGGAAACAAACTGCCCTCTAATTTGACTGGAGGTCCTCTCAATGGGAGGGTATTCATCCCTGATACTGAAAACCTACAACAAGGGTTGTCATGGGTCCTGGGGTATAACATCTGCTGTTGTCTGGCTAAATGTATATACTATGCTCACAAAATTGCTCAGTAAGCACTTCTCTTAATGTTCATACCCATATATTAATGCTACTCTCACTTTTGGCTGGAGAAGCTTCTCTTCAGATGGCAGTGATTTTGGCATGACTCAGAAGGCACCATGGTGCTGAGAAGTGACAGAGGAGTACCCAGCACCGCAATATCTCTATCACACCTTCCAAGGCTTGGGGTCCATTGTGGAAGAGGTGGTGGAAAGATTGTAAGAGCCAAAGGAAGGGTAGGACCCCTTACAATGTGCTCCTCCAAACACAATATGGCCTGGATATCCATGACCTCAGGATGGCTGACACCATCTACACAAGACCATCCTGACATC
The DNA here is from genome assembly GCF_020740685.1 of Jaculus jaculus. Classification (NCBI taxonomy): domain Eukaryota; kingdom Metazoa; phylum Chordata; class Mammalia; order Rodentia; family Dipodidae; genus Jaculus; species Jaculus jaculus. Next base: position 26,092,268 of record NC_059105.1, read on the forward strand.
GAAATAAAAGAGAAACTGATTGAGAGGGGGAGGGGATATGATGGAGAGTGGAGTATAAAAGTGGAAAGTGGGGGGAGGGAGGGAATTACCATGGGATATTGTTTACAGTCATGGAAGTTGTCAATAAAAAAAAAAGCCGGGCGGGGTGGCACACGCCTTTAATCCCAGCACTCGGGAGGCAGAGGTAGGAGGATCACTGTGAGTTTGAGGCCACCCTGAGACTCCATAGTGAATTCCAGGTCAGCCTGTACCAGAGTGAGACCCTACCTCAGAAAAAAAAGAAATAAATAAATAAAAAAGAAAAGAAAAAAAAAGAAATTGACAGGAGTCTTTACCAAATGATAAATTCATTTAAAAAATTTTATTTTGCTTCTAACAAGTCTCCAGAAGATGTTCATTTGTGTCTTTCCACCTGAAAATCTACTAACAAATGCCTGGTTTACTAATGCTTGTTTTTATATTGGCATAAATGTCTGATGTGTCTGAGTATGTAATATAGATCAGCAGTCAACATCCTGCTTGAGGATCAAAAACAGCTTTGGGGGCTGGAGAGATGGCTTAGCGGTTAAGTGCTTGCCTGTGAAGCCTAAGGACCCGGTTGGAGGCTCGGTTCCCCAGGTCCCACGTTAGCCAGATGCGCAAGGGGGCGCACGCGTCTGGAGTTCGTTTGCAGAGGCAGGAGGCCCTGGCACGCCCATTCTCTCTCTCTCTCTCCCTCTATCTGTCTTTCTCTCTGTGTCTGTCGCTCTAAAATAAATAAATAAATAAATAAATAAATAAATAAATAAATAAATAAAACAGCTTTGGGACTTTTCTCTCTCATACAAATATTCTTTATTCGGGCTGGAGAGATGGCTTAGCAGTTAAGCACTTGCCTGTGAAGCCTAAGGACCCCGGTTTGAGGCTCGACTCCCCAGGACCCACATTAGCCAGATGCACAAGGGCGCGCTCGTGTCTGGAGTTCGTTCGCAGTGGCTGGAGGCTCTGGTGTGCCCATTCTTTCTTTCTCTCTCTCTCTCTCTCTCTCTCTCTGCCTCTTTCTCTCTCTCTGTCACTCTCAAATAAATAAATAAAAATGAACAAAAAAGTTTTTTTTTTAACTATTCTTTATTTCCCCTTTGTTGCTTAGTGTTTTGTGTCCTTAGCATAAGTATTTAGCATATCAAAATTTAATAAAAATTCAAACACAAATAATTTTAAAATATCTTCATACTCTTTAATATAGCTATCATTCACCTATATGTAAATTTATATTTGTATAGCTCATAATGGTGACTAGTCTGATATTTAAAATCTAGCCAAATACAACCTTAGAAATGACTAATAATGTGTCCTGTACATGTATGTTAATTTTTTGGTGGCTAGGATATATTGAGGCCCCCTAACACCTCATCACTGAAGCAGACCAAAATTGAACCCAGCATGGCTCAGGGAAATTTTGAGGAAGAGGGGGCCGAAAGAATGTCAGAGCCACATGTTGGGTCATGATATGCAGAGACATTTATCTTACCCGTAACTGTGGGCTAACTCCACAATACATGACCCATATTTCTCAACAAGGAGGGGCCATTAGGGAGGGGGTAGATCATGGATGATCCTAATAATGGTACCAAACTGACTGTATTTGCTGAATACAAAACTAATTAATAAAAAAATTTTAAAAAACACTTGGAAAATAAATATAATAAAATAAAATACTACATATGTGCTTAAAGATTATTATCAAAATTGTCTCTGACTGGACATTATTAATGAAAGAAGCAAAATGTTCACTGATAAACTGAAGAACACATCGTACTCACTCAATTGTTTTCTTTCTGCTGTTTTCTGAAAATAATTAAAATCAATACTAACATAGAGACAGTACAGTCATCTCTGTCATGCCAGAGGGGCAAAAATTTGGATACTGACTTTTTCTAATACAGATACTTTGCTCACACATGGTCACATTTTCCACTGCTAGAGTGGCCTGCCACAAGACCAGGCCAAGTTACTATCTGTTGGAATGGCAGCTGCTCCAGGGTATGCTCCAGCATGCTTGTGGCACCATACGCTGCATAAGGTACGGTTCTCAGTGATAGCAAAGGCATTTCATGCTCACCTCTCTGAGTTGGAGAATGAATTCTCTTTTTCTCATAGGGACCTAGTCAAATTGTATTGACAGCAGTTTTTATGAGTGACCCCTTGATTTAGGGCAGGCTGTAACAATTTATTGCTTTTAGATTAAAAAGAAAGCCAAAATTTAAATAGGAAGAAGTACTTATTAACTAAGACTCAGGGAATATTGCAGAAGAGATGGGTAGAAAGAATGTAAAAGCACAGGGTTAGAAAGAGTACTCTGTATCACCGTCTTCCCAACAGGAATCGACAGGGGGATTCGTGACACAACGGGGGTTGCTGTTGTTGTCACATAACCCACACTGTTCTGAGTTCATCCACATTTTGACATGGAAGACAGAGTAGGACAAAAGGAAGGAGACAATAAAACAGAAGGACGACCTTAGAAAGAGGAGGGTCTTTAGTGGAATGGAGGCAGGGGAGAGACAGCAAGGGATAACAGGATGAGAATGCAATCATATTACTGTGTGTTCATATATAAAGTTCTCAATTAAAAACGTAAAGCCTGCGCCAGGCATGGTGGTGCATGCCTTTAATCCCAGCATTCAGGAGGCAGAGGTAAGTGCAAGGCCACCCTGAGACTACAGAGGGAATTCCAGGTCAGCCTGAGGTAGAGTGAGACGCTACTTCAAACAAAACAAAACAAGAAGGTAAAGTCTGGGAGGCTGGAGTAAGCTATATGCACAAGGTGGCACATGGATCTGGAGTTCACTTGGAATGGCTGGAGGCCCAAACATGGCCATTCTCTCTCTCTCTCTCTCCCCCCTCTCAAATAAGCAAATAAGTTCATTTGCAGTGTCTAGAGGTCCTGGTGTGCCCATTCTCTCTCTCCCTCTGTCTATAATAAATAAGTAAACTTAAAAAGTGAAGTCTGTCAACTTTTATAAAATAAGCAAAGATATGGAAACAAGGGGAAAGAAGAGGAAAAATCAGGAACTGTGAAATTAGTTATGCTGTGATTGAAATCTTGGCCCAATCTATGCCTTGTTTTCTTGGCTTATACATTTTCTTTTAAAAATTTTGTAAATTGGGTGAGCAAACTTTGTAGTTTTGATGGCAGAATAAAATGCTGCACATAAATGACCCACTATTTTTATAAGATATGGTTTGTTTTCACATAATTGGTATTAATATTAATTATTATTGTTATTATTATTATTATTACATGAGAATAACAGTTATATATTATTCCATTGTCAGGACTCATGTGCCACTTTGTACATCTGGCTTTACATGAGAACTGAGGAAGTGAACCCTGGGTTGTTAGGTTTTATAGGCAAGTGCCTTAACCACTGAACCATCTCTCCAGCTCAATTTTAAGTATATCTTTTAATTTATTTTTCCAGGCAAAGATATACATCATTTAGATCATCTTCCATTAACAGTGTTACATACTTTGCTTGATTTACCATAAAATAGCATCAAAAAGAGATGCTGATTTTTCATCTATTATCAACTTGGCAATGACTGTAAAAGATAACAGCACATGCTGGCAAGAGAGAAAGTTATGACCACTGCTGTACATCACTGATGAGAGTATTAGCTGGCATAACCTTTCAGGGAAGCAATTTAGTAAAAATATTTCAAGAGCACTAAAAATTTTTTACCTTTTGACCCAGTAATTTTACTATAGCCAGTCCCAGGAAATAGTGAATATATGAACAGAGATTCATGGTCAAGCAAGTTCATAAGAGAGTCATTTATAATGTGAAAGGAGACATCATTTCTGTCCACCATAGGGACACTGTTAAGTAAATTCTACTTCCTTCAAAAATCGAATATTTGTAGACTTTAAAATAATTTTCAAAGAAGTGATTAATAATATGGTGTTCTTTCATAGGATGATACATAAAATGAACATTAAGACACAAAACTACCAGATACATTCCAATTTAAAATTTAAAAAATATGTATGTATGGTGAATGGGCTGAAAAAATACATGTCTACATTTTTGGAATGAATATTTTTGGCTTCTAGGAGCATATGATATTCATTTAAAAATTGAATTGTTTTATTTTATTTGAATGTAGTATTGTGTAAATAAAAATATATCATATTGGTATGAAATGTGTGCTTGTGTTATTTGAGAATTTTCCCATGAAATATTCTTAAAATTTTCAGACCTATGCATTTTGGTAACTTCAGCATTTTGTTTTGTATCATTTAAGACATGTACAGAGGGCTGGAAAGATTGCTTAGTGGTTAAGGCAATTGCCTGTGAAGCCTAAAGACCCGAGTTAAACTCTCCAGATCCCACATAAGCCACACACCCAAGGTGATGCAAAGTTACACAGGCGCACAAGATGGCACATGTGTCTGCAGTTTGACTGAAGCAGAGGCCCTGGTGCACCAATTCTTTCTCTTTTTCATAAAAATACAATACAATAAAATAAATAAAACTAAAACATATAGATAATTTTAATGTACCTTTTTACACCTAAATAAATATCTGTTTGCATTTCTTGAACATTTAGTTTGTGATACAGATACATTATTGGTTCTTAGAAAGGAAACAAACTCCTTCCTATCTCCCTTCCTTCCTTCCTTCCTTCCTTCCTTCCTTCCTTCCTTCCTTCCTTTCTTCCTTCCTTTCTTCCTTCCTTCCTTGTATAACAAAATTTCTGGAGTTCAGTAAGAGTCCTTGAACTCCAAACCCTAAGTTCATATCTGATTTTAATAAAAAAATGGATAAACCAGACTGAGAAGGATAATTTATAAATCATTACAATTTTATTCAGGAATATAAGAGAAGATATATGAGGGAGTGTCCATGGACCAAGGAAGTGAAAATGGACATGCCTGTGTGGCCGGAGAACCCAAGTGGGAAGTGAGTATGAACTTGAACCGTAGAAAGGGATTTAGAGAGGAAAGGGAAGAAAGTGTAGAGAGCTCCTGCCATGTGGGAGGTGGGAACAGGTAGAGAGCCCAGGGGGCAGTTTGAGAGGCTTATCAATGCCTGCAGGTTCAGGAGAGATGAACAGCCATCAAAAAAGGTAAGCATCTACTTATAACTTATTTTGGTGGTCCTTACCTTCAGGCTCAGGTGAGCCAAAATGAATGTTGATTGGTCTGGGCTAAGGGCTGGCTGGATAAGAGACCAGCCATGAAACCAAGTTTCAGGGCTGATCTTGATCAACCACATTGCCAGGATCAGATTTAAATTCTAGGGAAGGGGAACTCCTTCCCCGGGAGGGGCTCAGGTTGTTTATGGAAAAACAGATCTAGGTAACTCCTTTAGTCAAGAGATGAGGAGAAGGTGCTAGCTATCCTTTGATCTCTAGTAAAGTGGAGACTTTAAAGGCATATTTAAGGACATTTCTGATTTTTACTCTGGGGGCACAATCTAAACTACCTAACAAAGCTACCTTACTCCCTCTCATTTCCTTCCTCTGGAGGCAGATTAGGGTGACTGGACCTACAAAAAAAAAAAAAGAAGAAGAAGCAAAAGAAGTCTTTTGCCCAAAGGAGTTCCCTAAATCTGTCTTTCCATAAACAGCCCAGGCTCCTTCCCTTTCCAAGAATTAAGGTTTAAATCAAATCCTAGAAGTTGGCATCATGCCTGGCTTCTTCCTGAGCCAACCCCCTGAGCCCAGACCAATCAGATCTCTCTCAGACTTACCTGAATCTGAGGGTAAAACCCACTCCAGTAAGATTATAAACAGATTCTTACCATGTGGGCAATGTTTCTTTTGTGTATTAATCTCTCCTGAACCTCCAGGTCCCTGCTCTGGTAAGCACTTACTCATCTCACCCCATCTGGGCTGAGGTGGGGGATGCCCCCTAGTCCCACATGGACTCTCTACCCTCTCCTGCCTTCCACATGGTAGGAGCATTCTTTTCTCTTAATATAATAATTATATGATATAATAAATATAATAATATAATAAAGTCTCTCTAAGTTTTACTCTCTGATCTATGGATTTAAATTCATAAAACAAGGATCTGGGGATACCTTAAATTTAATGATGCATTGACATATTGGAGTGTTGACAAAGAGCTCCAAAATTCCTGTTAGCTTTCCCTGCTTCTCTCACTTCCTTCCTTCTTTCTTTCCTTCCTTCTCTCTATCCCTCCTTTTCCCTCCCTCCCTCCTTTTCCCTTCATCCTTCCCCTCCCTCCCTTCCTCCCTGTCTCCTTCCTTCCTTCCCTCCCTCCCTCCCTCCCTCCCTCCCTCCCTCTTTCCTTCCTTCCTTCCTTCCTTCCTTCCTTCCTTCCTTCCTTCCTTCCTTCCTTCCTTCCTTCCTTCCTTCCTTCCTTCCTTTCCTTCTTCCCCTTATTTCTAGACAAGGTATATCTGTGTATCTCAGGCTAGCCTTGAACCTGAGATCCTCCTTCCTCAACCTCAAGTGCTGGCATTTCAGACATGTATCATAACACCCAGCTAGGGAAAGACCATCCCAAGTGTAAATCAAATTACTGTGAGAATAGTTCCTTTGGAAAGAATTTAACCAGAACACTATTATGGCTGGTTCATGATCTCTTTCTTTTATCTTGAAAATTCTCTCAGATTTGTATTATTTTTCACTATATAATAGTTTGCAACCTGGGTTAAGGATTATGCTGTCTCAGGCATTGTGTGCTTACTTTTTTGTCTTTATGATTTGTTATTTGAAAATGATCTGTTTCGGGTTGGAGAGATGGCTTAGCAGTTAAGTTGCTTGCCTGCAATGCATAAAGACTCAGGTTCAGTTTTCCAGTACCCATATACACCAGATGTTCAAGGTGACACATGTGTCTGGAGATTGTTTGTAGTGGCTAGAAGCCCTGGCAGGCCCATTCTCTCTCTGTCTCTCCTTCTGTCTCAAATAAAGAAGTAAAATATTTAAAATAGAAAAAATATATATTTCCTTTAGTGTTTTGCATAAATTCCTCTCTTGAGCTGGAGAGATGGTTTAGCACTTAAAGCCTGCAAAGCCTAAGGACCCAGGTTTGATTCCCAAGTACTCATAAAAGCCAGATGCACAAGGTGGCACATGTGTCTGGAGTTTGTTTGCAGTTGCTGGAAACCCTGGTGTGCCCATTCTCTCTCTCTCTCTCTACCTGTCTATCTCTTGTTCACACATGTAAATAATAAAATATATATATTTAAAAATTTGTCTCTTGTTCATTTCTCAAAACTGGAGGTGGTGGTTTATTATCATCTTGATATCTCTAGTGCCATTAAAGGTGTTTCATGCTCTTTCAGTGTTCCTTAAAAAACACTTTTTGGGGGAAGGACAGAAATATACACAGTGATAGGAAGTAGAAATTTCAGGTGGATGGATAAATAACTGATAGAGAGACTGTGATTCTAGAGACACATGTGTATCTGTCCTTTCTTTCCTAATGACACTGATTAGGAGCAAATCAGCAGTGTTAATATTTAAAAAAATCAAAGGAACAGACTCTTTCTGAAGCAATTTGTGAGTCTATTTTTTGTCTCAGTGTTAATTGTAGACATAGCCTTTTCCCATAGGCATTGGGTTAATGTGTTAGTAGTGAGGAATATGGGCTTTCCAGTAAGATCTCATTTACTGTTTGATGGGCATGTGGTAAGTAAACGGATGCTCCCTCTAGTAATTTGAGGGCTTTGAAGAAGTTATCTGATGTAAAGGTTAGTATTTGCATTGCAATTTATAAATTAAAAGTGATTTCATCTAAATTATCTCATTTAATTTGCTGACTGCTAACATTCTTTGGGGAATAAAGCCTGCCATTCCAGTTTCAGATAAAGCCTTTAAGATAGAGTGCTACTGAGAAAAATAATTTCTATAATGATATTGCTATCAGATGCTTTTCTGCTGGTAGGTATTTGGAAGTGGATACATTCTGGTCTTGAAGGACATAGAAACAAAAGAGGGCCATAAGAGAGAAAGGACACCACAATCAGAGACAGGATTTTGCGATTCACAGTGTTTATTGTGCTACTTCCAGTTGGAAGTGGATATTAGTTTAGCCATTTATTATGGTTTTACTAAATTAAAAGTGACTCTTTGGGTCACTGGTGAAGGTTTGAGAGTAAAATGTCTCTAATAGGCTCAACTATTTGTGATCAAGCTTCATCCTTGATCCCCATCTGGTGGAGTTTTTGGGAGGTGGAGCCTTGTTGGAGGAGGTGTGTCAATGGGAGTGGGTCTGGAAACTTTGTAATGCAACCTGCCTTGCCAGTGCTAGTTCCCTCTCTATCCTGCCTCCCTGTTGATATGTGAGGACACGAGCAAGCTTCCCTCTCACGCCCTGCTTTCCCTGCCATGATACAACTTCCCCTTGAAACTGTGAGCAAAAATAAACCTTTCCCTTCCATCAGCAGCCTCTGGTTGAATATTTTGTCCCAGAAAAGAGAAGTCAACTGCTACAGTCATCTTCTCAACTTAATTCTCTCAACTTTTACCAAAGACCTACAATATCATCACCATCATTTCCATCACCAGTATGTGGATTATGTATTAATAATATTGTTTTAAATGTCTTGTGCAAATTATATGCATTAACCCAAGAAACTTTTGAGATACATTTATCATGACATACACATTATAGTTGAAGTTCAGACAGCATTGTCCTAGGATTCAGAAAGTTGTGATTTCAGAGTTTAATCTGATTTTCCTATTTCTGTCTATTGATGCACAGAGGTATTTTTATTAATTCTCACCTCTATATACTTTCTCCTGAATTCAAGCTATCACTATTTTGAATCTCTTAAGTAGTGCTATACAATGATTGCCTCTCTGGCATCTTTTAATTTTAATTTTATTTTATTTTTAGAGAGAGTGTGCATGAGAGAGAAATAGAGAGAGAGGGAGAGGGAGAGAGAATGAGAGAGAGAGAGAGAGAGAGAGAGAGAGACAGAATTGGTGCACCAGAGCTTCGGCCAGTGTAATCGCACTCCAGACAGTTGTGCCACCTAGTGGGCATATGCAATCTTGTGCTTGTCTCACTTTGGTGTGTCTGGCTTAAGTGGGATCTGGAGAGTCAAACATGGGTCCTTAGGCTTTGCAGGCATGTGCCTTATCACTAAGCAATCTCTGCAGTCTGCCTCTGGCATCTTTTGGAGAGTGCTCTGCCCTGCATTATAGTCACTAGTGCACAAGTGTCCTAGGCTCAATGGTCTCTTTGTTCAGCATTAGTCAACTATGTTCATGTAGCTGCTCCCTCCTTCCTGGAGCCTTTTTCTAAACTGCTCCTTTCCTCAGACCCACCTTTCTTTCTCTATCTCTTTCTAAATCTGTTTCTCAACACTGGCTGCACAGTGGACTTGTCTTGGGGAATCTTAAAATATAGGGCTGGGTCTCACTCTCTGTGTGATCTACTTGCCTTGGCTGGAGCTTGATGTTTTCCAAAAACTCTCCAAGTAATTCAAATGTGCAGCCAAAGTTGAAAACCCATATTCATCCTTCCATGCTTCAATGCAGGCTTCAATGACTCCAGAACCATCTGTCGAACTGCCTTATAGTTCTTCTTTGTAGTTCAGAGGCCTCTCCCCTCCCCACCCCATCCCTGAATTATCAGTGCCTATATATAGGAAGGAAACCCTGAGAGTTTGGAGTACTGAAAGCCAAAGTAAAATGGTTGTTTAAGGAGGAGGGAGATGTGTGCAGAGAATTGACCATTGCATTCAATAATACAGAGATCACTGATAACCTAGACAAGATCATCAGAGGTGATTTGAGTGATTTGAATGATGCTAGGGAATAAAACCCTGAGAACAAAAAGTTGAGAATGCAAGGAACGGAGAGAGGGAGAGAGAGAGACGGGGGGGGGGGGAGAGGGAGAGGGAGAGGGAGAGAGAGAGAGAAAGGCAGAAAGAGGGAGGGAGGGAGAGAGAGACATTTCCAAGAGCAACATTGTTAGATGAACAAAAGGGGATGCAGTCTATTGTATTTAATCTTAGTGAATCCTTGCAATAGCTTTAAGAACAGTTACTATTTTTATATATAGATTTTTTTCTATGAGAGATACGTGGCCTACAGAGGCTAATAAGTTGTCACAGAGCCCACCAGTTGCAAAGCTGAGATCTTCTTTCCTATATTTCTTTGCCCCCCTGTTGACAAGAAAGTCCCCTTTTGTTTATGCTGAATCCATTCTATGTATTTCTACTCAGTGCTTTGTTTTAAGGTTTAAAAGAAAACCTTGTTGATTCTGCAGCAAAATTTTGCTCAGAGATAAGCTGTATATAATTTATATAGACTAAAGTTATCATGCATTCTTCCAATTAAGAGAAACAAATCTTTGGGAGCTCAAGCTTTGCATGAAACACACATTTTAGCTATCTATAAGTTACTGCTACAACTGCCTGCTCTTGAATCTGTTGACCTCAATATCCTGGGATAACCCCATCCTCCAGTAGCAGGTGGTTCTCAAGGTCCCCGATTTTCTTGAAGGAACCACTGCAGCTTTTGAGAAGCTGTGCTATGAATGGCAGGGGTTTGGTAATGGTGATTGTGAGGTAGCCGGTGAGTATTGGTGGGAAATCAGCATTTCATCTAGTCACTGGTGAGTTAACTCCTGATGTGGTATGATGATGGGAATGGTGGTTGGATAAACCGTGTGGGCAGGAGTGGAAAGGAGCCCTGATTCATAGCATCTGCCAAATTCTGCGGTATAAATATTCCTGTCTTGGCCACTTCCAGTCTATAAGAATGAGTTTGCCAAATGGGCCTCAGGAAGAAATGAAAGCAATGAACTTTTCCAGAATCTGCAAACTGGACCCAACATACTATCAGAAAAGAAATAAAACAGTTTCATCAATATTTCTTATTTATTGCACATCAGTGGTATGTGTGGATGTATGATACATGTTTATAGGTGTGTAGGTGCAAGTGTGTGTGGGTGTTGTATACATGTGTATAGGCTGACATCAAGGTGTTCCTCAGTCAATCTCCATTTTATTCTTGGAGACAGGCTCTCTCATTTTACCTACAGCTCACTGATTTGGCTCTAGCTAGTCAGGAAGCCCTAGGGATCCCCTATGCCTTCTTGGTATTGGAATTGCAGGTGCTAATTTGCAGTTTTCATTTTTCATGTGTACTGGGGGTCCAGACGTATGTCCTCAGATTTGTGTGGCAAGTACTTTGCGCCCTGAACCTTTTCCTTATCCTCACCTATATTTCTTAATGGGCATCTTCACTTATTTTTAGAGTCTGCATACATTTCCTGAGGCAGTGTATAGAGGAGAAAGAATACTGGGATATTGTGTTATAGTTCTAAAGAGTAGAGGTCTGGTTCTGCCTCAGTCAATTATTAGCCACATTTTTTCCCCCTCACTTATTTTCTTTGGAACTTTAGGAGAAAATGAAGTAGTTGGCCCTTTAAGGCTCTTGTGTGTGGGAAGATGTTGTGATGCAGGGGCATATGGGAGGCTAGAAGTCTGTCCTCTTCTCTGCAGGGATGAAGAAATCTCCTTGTAAAACTGTGTGCTGTTGTATTGTGCTTTTGGGTTTCAGATAAAAATGTCTTTCCCTAGTAGCTTCCTCGTGCTGTTTTCTATCACTACAGCCTTTGAGACTTTTCAAAGAAGCCAGCAGGGATGTTTGACGTGCTTCATGTACAATATTCCCAATGAGGCTGTCTAAATAATGAAAAGGTGTATGCAACCTTGCCAGATGCCTTCTCATTCGGAGGATAGACAGAGCTGCAATCCTAACCTTTAATTTTATGGCTTTCCCATCTTTTGCTAACCCTTTAACATTATATTAACAAAAGATGGACTGGGCGGGGGGAAGGGAGGGACTTAATGCTTTTTATGATCTATTTTAACATTTTTATTTCTCTTTTAAAAAATAAATTTTCCACAAGAATTAAAACTGTATTTTATCCTTTTAAGTGAAGCCCTAGATGATGTATGTGGCTTTATTGGCAGCAAGTCAAGTCTGCACAAAGCCCAAATTGAATCTTCCCTCTGACTACAGCTGTGCATGATATTTTATGCAATTTTTTATGCTGGTCATAAATGAGGTGGAAACTGTGATTATGCCAATTTTGGAATAACACATTTCCACCAAAAAGCAATGGCCAGATCTCAGACTTGGGTCTATGTTTATAGGGTCCAGCTCTCCTTTCTCATCACTAGATCCTGTATTGACCCAATAAAAGATTTCTAGGTAAGGTTTTGCTGTAGGTGCTTAATATCCTATTGCTGTGTGACACAGGACTGAAAAAATGCAGTATAAATTCCCCTTATCACACTGTTTCAGGAAAATGTAGCTCCTTAGCCCTTGAATATCCTAGAGTAGGGAATGGTATTTATTTACAGAAACAACTATGTTTATTACTATTTCCTTGCCTAACTACATCTAGGCAGGGACTAAAGGGAATGTAAAGGGAAGTTCAATTATGCTTGCGAAAATTTTCTCTGATAAAAGATCCTAGTTCAATGTGTTACATGTAAGGATGTCAAGAAAGAGGAAGAGAAATACTACTTAGATATCAGTAATTGATGCTTTTATGTTTCTCTTGTTTACACTTGACGCAATAAAAATGCTTTCTGACTATGGTATTAACACAGAGCTAATCTTTAAACAACTTTAGCTGGAAAACTGGAAAGGCAAAAATTAAAATGCTAAGTATATGATTACAGAAATGAATAAAGCTTCGACATGAACCTTAACAACTGCTGATCCAAATGAACATGAGATTACATTTATATCTATAATGATGAAGCCATTAGCAAGCATATATATATATAATATACACACATACACACAGGCTGAACCATCCACCAGTTCTCACTGAAAAATAAAACCCAGAGCCAGTGATGTTTGCTGTACCAGCACCCTGCTGTTATTCCCAATGACCAAATTTTGGGATCTGGCATCCTCTCAGGTTGTTGGCTGAGCTGAGAATATCACGTGACTGCTAGCTATCATATTGGAGGGCAATTTTCATATATCTGAGGATTTGCCTCTTGAAGGTTCAGGAAGATTTTAAACAGAGACTATGTAACTGCTTGTAAGCACTATTGAAGGGGATGCTCAGGGTTGATCTCTCTGATGTATAAATTTCTGCTACAGCTGGGGATCTTTTATTTTCCAAAGAAAGGATACAAGTCTCAATGGGACTATCCGAAGTTTGCTTAGAATTGAGCAGATTTTCAAAAATTATATATGTTAAATGAGTGAATAATGATATGGGCAGATACCATGTATGGAGTCTGTTCCACAGTTTCCCAGATCAGAGTCTTCTCTTTCAAATTGAAAATGTTTATATGTAACTCACTCATTGAAGGTTGAATGTCAGGTCATGAGGGCCTCCATTCATCTGGTATCAGCGACTAGAAGAATGATTATCTTCAGAAACATTAGCGAAGCACTGTTACCTTGACATATTAGGCATCACTCAATAATCAACTCCCCAGCAAATTATTATGGCTTATGCAATGTTTTTGGATGTTTCTGTGGGAAGGTTGGCAGAATTTCAAAATGAAGGACATAGACTTGGTAGTTCATGGTTAAGGTATAGTATGCAATGATTGGGGAAGACATTGCTGGTGCTCCCTGCCTTGAAATGAATCACATGCCTGGTTGAAGTGATATTTATTTATAAAATATTGCCATTACGCCTAGACTGGTTCTTAGGTTGCATGTTTATAGCTGTGAAGTCATCCCTAACCTGTGCTTGATGGCCAAGGAGCTTGATTCCTTTTCACATAGGGAAGTTCATCCCTTACCAACTCCTTCTAGTTGAATTACTACTGCAGTAGGTTCTATAAGCATTCAACCTTGAAAATTATCAGAATTCTAGTGGATTTTAGGAGTCAGCCTTGAAATATGTTGATGTTTCAGGAGGTAACATCTTAGCACGTATTTCACTCCAATACTGTAGTTCATGTGATCATTTTACTTCAAACTATAATTCACCATGGCAACCTTCATGTGTACAGTCATAAATGATTCTGTTTCTAGTCACATCCACTTATACATTTTTCTTGTGGTCTATCACTTTTGTGTGGAGAAACTAACTGCTCCTCCTGACAGCTCTTGGGCTTGAAATTCTTGGGTGTTAAATCAAACGCATCTACTCTTGAATTTTACATTCTGACCTCATAGTGTGAGTCTTTGGTTTGTAGCACAAACCTTATTATTCATCAGCAAGCACCTGCCACATTTGTTTAATATTTTGGAAACAATAGTGGTAATTTTAAAATGCAAATGATTTTTAACACATCACCATGGAATAGGTTCCCGGATGATACAATGGAGTGAGATACACAGAAGACCTGCTGGCTTGTTTTTGCTTGAGCCAGGAGCAAGGGAGTTGTTTCCTGGAAATTTATTATAGAATGAAAATGTTGTTTGAATCCCTCATATATGCATTATCTGAAATCACAGTGAAATAAGATCAAATGGAATATGCAGTCTATTTGTGAGAGTAAGAGATGGCTGTAAACAATGTGTCCCTAAGGGGAAATGACACAAATGACAAAGATAAGCAAGAAGTTCTTGACTCACTGGGGACATGACCAAAGCCATCACACACATGCACACCCACCTACCCACCCCCTGCACACACCCACACACAAAATGATTGCATCTACAACTCCCTTACAGTTTAGCAAATGAAGTATAGTTCTTGTGAAGAAATGTATTGGTGCATCTCTTCCGGGTGTGTGTATCACTCTTCTTAGGCTGTCATAACAAAACTTCACAGACTGAGAGGTTTAGGCATATTATTTATTTATTTTTCTGGCTTACAGGGGGCAATTTTGTGTGTGTGCATGCGCACAAGTGTGTGTGTGCATGTGTAGCAGATTGAGTTTGTTTTTCTTATAAGCCAATGTCCTGTTGTGTTACTTCTACCCAAATAATTTCATTTAACATAATTCTTTTTTACAGGCGCAGACTTCAGACACTGTCACATTGGACCTTAGTGCTTCAATATATACATTTTTCGAAAAACAATTTTGTTCATAAATGTGTGGTGACAAGTCTTCTTTTTCTGGTCATGATGACAAATATTTCTCTATAGGTTCGAGGTGTCATGAATTGGATTATAAAAAGATGAATAGGATTCTTCCCCTTAAGGAATAAGATTCAATCTTTTGAGAAATTCACAATGCAAGAAAGGCTTCAGCCCAGCTGAATAATCCAAAATAGTCCAAAAATATCCCATCTCAATGTTTATTACCTCAATTGCATTTGTAAAAAACTTCCTGTCATGTCAGACAACAGCCATAGGTTTGGGGACTAGGCATTCAAGAGTGTCATTATTCTGATTTCTATATGGGCCAGGACAGTGGCTATCCTAGGATTCCTTCATTTATTGAGTGGTTATGTTCTAGGAATGAGCAGACCCAGCAATACAACATGGGAACATTGGCCGTGTTCCCTGAAGAATGGAGGAACTGCTCAACTCCGTCTGCTGTGGTCAGTGAAAGCATCAAGTTTGTGATGTACCTTTCCTTCAGTATTTCATAATAGATTGAGTCCTCCCCAGAGATGTATGAGTGTAACCTCAGTAAGTTAATTTATCCAGTCCCCTTTTATGAAGGGAGCAACAATATATCAGAACCACAAAATATTTTGTACACTTTCCTTCCAAGGATACTTTGAAGGACGGAGTGTGAAAGGTAAGTTGAAATAATACAGTTTCCTTAGGAGACTTCCTAGAATGAACATATTTGAAATGAGGCAGCAGATAACATATGCATCAATTAAATATTTAGCCTATACCACTTCATGAATAATGGGAATAAATTGTAATTTCTATGCACTTCAGCAGTGCCAAAGAAAGCCCAGAAGTACAAAGGTAATTGATCAGCACAATCTCCAATATTTAATTTAGCTTACATCTGCATCCTATTAATGGCTTATTAGAATTTCAAAGTTTCCAGAGTGAGTGCAAAGTGGATTATGATTCTGAAGAAAACAAAATAAAATTATAATGAAAGGGGTGATAATAGAAATTTAATTAAAAAGAAAGCCCTCAAAATTGAGTCAGGTGTTTTCTGCACCAAAACCTTAGGTATCTTGTAATCATGTACTTCCAAGTGGGGTCTAAGTTTAAGTATCTTTCATTTTCCTATAACACTCTGATAACATTCATTTGCTCTCTTACTTTCAAGAAAACATCCTCAAATTGATAGTAAAATGATCATTTAAAAATGCATACATGAACAGTGACAAAGGAATGAGAGTTATTAAATCAGTAGAAATTTCAACATATCTCTGGAGCAAGAGTAAATAACCCAAGATAGGGAGGCAAAGGTATTGCTGGCATTATGCAATAAGGGGTTATACCTAAGCAGGGCCATTGTGCCCTGCAGAACTGCTAGCAAATCACTGCTGGGAAATGCAGGTTGATCACAGGAGTCAGTGAGGAAGAGAATTGTGAGAAGTAGTTGTCATTCAATCAGTTGAATTCACCCTATCCAAAACTTTATCCCCTGGAGCTCTCCACTAAAACTGGAATATCCAGTAGTCTAGGAAGTAATCTCCCAGTAAAATCTACCACTAACAATAAATAAATTTTGCTTAATTAGTAGCAAAAATTTCACAGAGATGGGCACAAAAGTGTCTGGCCAGATCAGGAACTAGAGACTGGGATTGCTAGTGTAAGTAGTCAAGTGAAAAAAAGTCTAAATGTTATAAAGTAATAATCTTACAACAAGATATCCTATTCCTATTTACACAATTGCTTCACAAAGATAGATGTGCCATTAAAATTAATATATACTTTAGATAGCCCAGTCTTAGTTTAGATGTCATTTATAAGGGAGATTATCTCCCACAAATCAGCAAGAAAGTGGAAAAGAGGGATCCTATGACATGTGTTTGCTCAAACCTGGGTGCAACTGGAGCTGAGCCATCCCGGGGAACATCAGCACACTGGGAAAACTTGCCTCTCAGTGAATTAAGAGGGGGAAATGATCCTGTGGTCCCTAATACGCAAGAGGG
This sequence comes from Jaculus jaculus, assembly GCF_020740685.1. Lineage (NCBI taxonomy): Eukaryota > Metazoa > Chordata > Mammalia > Rodentia > Dipodidae > Jaculus > Jaculus jaculus. The sequence continues at coordinate 26,109,254 of NC_059105.1, forward strand.
CTTGAAAGTCCTGACAAGGGGAAGGCAATTGAAAGAGGAGGGAAAGAAGGAAAACAAACAAACAATAACAACGACAACAACAAAAAAGACAGAAAGAAAAACACACCAAGGAAATGTAGCTCTTTTAGGGAGTGGATTAGAATTTCCAAAATAACATTCAGATTAAATTCTCAAATAGGTTTTTCAAATTGCCATGAAACCAAAGTGGAAGAAAACATTGAAAAAACAAGATATAGAAAGATTGTGTTCTTATAAAGATGCAGCATTAAAAAAAACACAAAAATACTAGAAGAAAAGTTGAGGAATAACATTAAAAAAACAAGAGAAATATGAAATTGGAAACTGCAGGATAACACAAATACACAGTAGGTATATATGGAGGAAAATGGGACTTGAGTAACTATTTGGTTGTTTTTAGGAAGATTATGTCAGCAATCACTTAGTTATAGTTCATCATTTAGAATCACATCATGTCAAGGTTTGGCAGTGTGTTACCAAGCTTGATGAAAGGAACAAAGGGGATGGTATGACCTTCACGTTATTAGACCTAGAATCCACAGGTAATTTCTACAGTTTTAGAGTAAATGAAACTAGGGTTATTACTTTAAAGTTGAAAATGTACTGATAATTTAAGCATTTACATTAATTGATATTTTAGACAATGTGAAAGAAATATCTGATGAAATTTTGCTTAAATTACATTAAAGACATGCAATGAATTGCTGAAGATCTCCCAAACCCATTTACTGGAAGAGCAGGCTGTGTGCCATCTAGTGGAAGTGTGAGCCCACAACAGGTTCAGGCTCAGGACTGCCTTCAAGGCTGTTCAAAAGAATTTACCCAATAGCTACAGGTGGCATTATCCTCATAAGGAGTCTTAATAGCAAATAGGTGCATGGCAGTAATTATTTTACAGTGTAAACTTGGTACATTGACATAAACTCAGTTTTGATCCTGGATTAGAAAGCAGGACTACAAAGTCAAAGTCTTCGTTTGATCCCTGACTTACTGAGAGAGTTTGGGCTGTGCCCTCCAGTCTCATCCAGCAACTTTGCCTGCATGCTCAGGAGAATATCCTTCTGCTTATGGATGCAAAACTGAAATAGAGTAATATGTGTCCAATGATTACTAATGACTATTAACCTTTATGTCTATGATCATTCAGTTCATGCAGTTGTGCTAACTGATTCATTAACTACTGGTTTTCTGAATTGCTTAACACAGAAATAAGGACTCCAAATAAAGTTCAATTTGAAATTAAACCCTATTTAACTATGCTGTGTAGATAACACTACTCCTTTCTCTTTTTTTTGGTGATTTTCTTAATTATGTTTAAATATCTAGTTTGAATATTAAGTCATGAAGGTTTCCAGACACACAGTTTACAATTATAGGTGTTTTCAGTTATGTTTAAGTTTTCCTAGATTAAATTTGTATACACTTTCAGGTAAATCTAATTTTAGCAAAAGAAAACCACATTTAAAATATATAATATATAAAAAATATATTTTCTAATTTAAAAATTGTTCAAGTATTTCTAAGAATCATGTTAATAATGACCTTGCTTTACAAAATCAATTTCATATTTTATAATCATAAAATAGCACATTTCCATGGATAACAATTTGTCAATATCATAAGATAAAAGTTCTAGTAATTAGGACTACCTACATACAACCTCCATTAATTTTTTTCATGCATATTAATTCTATCACTTCAGACATACACTTTAAAATATTGGGTAATATGGTTTTTGGTGCTCATGTTTGTTTATTTTGAGATAGGATCTCACTGTGAACCTTAGGCTGTCCTTGAAACTGAGATCCAACTTCCTGACAGATGGGCTTGCAGGCATACTATTTTGCATCATGCCCTTTAAAAAAATATTTTATTCGAGCTGGGCATGGTGTTGCATACTTTTAATCCCAGCACTCAGGAGACAGAGGTAGGATTGCCACCTTGAGACTACATAGTAAATTCCAGATCGGCCTGGGCTAGAGTGAAACCCTACCCTGAAAACCACCCCTCCCCTAATTTCTTTTTTTAAATTGGGCATGATGGCACATGCTTTTAATCCCAGCACTTGGGAGGCATAGGTAGAAGGATCTCTGTGAGTTCAAGGCCACCCTAAAACTACATAGTGAATTCCAGGTCAGCCTGCAGTCAGCCTGTGCCACAGAGCAAGACCCTACCTTGAAAAACAAACAAAACAACAACAAAAACAATAACAACAAAAACAGAACATTTCTGTGGGACTGGAAAGATGGGTTAACGGCTAAGGCGTTTGCCTGCCAAGTCTAAGGACCCAGGTCCCATTCCCCAGTACCCATGTAAGCCAGATGCATAAGGTGGCCCATGCTTCTGGAGTTAATTTGCAGTGGCTGGCAGCCCTGGTGCTCCCATCATTCTCTCTCTTTTTCTCTCCCTCTCACTCTCCCTCCTTCTGTCTCAAGTAAATAAATAAATAAAAATTATTTTAAAAGGAAAAGCTATTTATTATTTATTTGTAAGGAGAGAGACAGAAGCACACAGAGAGAAAGAGAAGGAGAGAGAGACTGAGAGAATGGATGCACCAGGTTCTTGTTCCATTGTAAATGAACTCCAGATGCCTGTGCCACTCTGTGAATCCAGCTTCACATGGCTACTGGGGATGGAACCTGGGCAGTTAGGCTTTGCAATGTTGTACTCCCAGCCACTGATTCATCCATCCAGCTCTATGCATCATGCCTTTTTATGTCATTATACTTTTCAGAATATTTTTATTGGGGCTGGAGCGATGGCTTAGTGGTTAAGCGCTTGCCTGTGAAGCCTAAGGACCCCAGTTCGATGCTCGATTCCCCAGGACCCACATTAGCCAGATGCACAAAGGGGCGCACGTGTCTGGAGTTCCTTTGCAGTGGCTGGAAGCCCTGGCTCGCCCATTCTCTCTCTCTCCCTCTCTCTTTCTGCCTCTTTCTCTCTGTGTCATTATCAAATAAATAAATAAATAAAATTTAAAAAATTTAAAAAAGAAATATTTTTATTGGATGCATTATATTCATCTCTCTCTCTCTCTCTCTCTCTCTCTCTCTCTATATATATATATATATATATATATATATATATATATACACACACATATATATATGTATATATATATTGAACTTCAGTATTGGCTTTAAGTTATTTCTAAATTTTTTTTTGATATTAACAATTCATATGTTTACTATGATAAAAATTCCTAGAAGTAAAATGGCTGAGTTAAAACATGATGGTGTCTCAAACTAAATCATTCTCCAGAAAGCTTATCAGGTGGCAGTCTCAACAACCATGGAGCTGAGTGGCCATTTCCAGATGATTATCTAATTTTGGTTTGTATTTCTCTGATCAACCTCTTTATGGCTACTAGCCATATGTGACTCTGTTTGTGTCCTTTGGCCAGCTGCATTCATCTTTTTGTATCAGCTTCTAGATTTGGAAGAGCTTTTTATATGCTAAAGAGATAAGTCCTTAATCCATCACGTTTGATACAGGGGAGTGTTTATTCTCTATTATTTTGCCCAAATAAAAGTCAACATCTGTCATTTAAAAAAAGATGAGGTTAAAATTTCTTGTAGGAAAGTTTTGTGAAAGACTGACTAACAATGAATATATGAGTGCTAAATTCTTTATTTAACTACCCTGCATGAGACCTTGTTATCAGGAAAATCATGTTTTTGAACTAATAAATTCATATTATCATATAGAAAATATGTATCATTTTCCTAATACTCCCCGACAGACTTATGCCTCAAACACTATCATCCCTAAGACATTTACGGGTCACAAATAATCTCTAAAATCGAATATAATAATTTGTATATTTAATCAATTAAAACAAATGTACTAGAAGATGGGTCTATAAGAAAATTCTTTTTCTCTATCTGCTCTTCCTTTCCACCAATTTTATGCTTTTGCTTTGTATTTTTTTCCTCTTAGTGATTGGGAGTGACATTGAATTTTACACAGCAACAGAACATGATCTGCAAAAAGAGGATAATTTTGTAAGACAGTTAAAATTTTCTCACTGACATTTTCTATTGTAATTCACAATGGCAATTAATTTGTTAATTCATTAGCAATGTAACAGAAGAAAAGACTTTGAAAACACTGTGCTTTGTGTAGATGTCTTTTAATTATGGCTAATTATATACTATGGAAGACCTGATTATACCTTTGGGTATTTTTTAGTCTGAGACAAAAGAAAAAAAATAAAACAAGGATTATTGTCAGGAACACAATGAGAAAAGGCTGAATTCAGCATCTCTTTATAAAGAAAATAAAAAATTGCAAAAACAGAGGAACAAATTATAGAGTAGCATTGGGAAGCACTTTTTAAACCCGCATACAGATTCTCCACAGTGGATTATGGAATACTGTTTGCTTTTGTTATTAGTCAGAATATCAAGTAAATCCTAGCAGAAATCACACTGACTCAGAAAAAAAGAAAAGAAAAAAAAAAAACAAACCATGAAATGCAGTGCCAATTGGTAAATAGTTTCAGGTCAAACTGATCCAATACTCTACTCCCAGAAAGTTATGAGTGGATTTTTCCAGATGGCCACTGTGCATATGGCCTGGGTACTGCAATGGCCAAAATAGAAAACAAGAATGCAGTTCTTCCCACTTACATGCATCAACACTGTCCTTGAGAAAAGAATTTCCACTGAATAGGTCCATGGGAAAGGGAGTTCACAAGAAATAGCTTTTTTTGCCTATCAGAACACCTTTAACTAATTCCCACATCTTTTTAAGTGTTTGGACAGGTAATTTTACTTGGGGATTTTAGGCAAGCAAGGCCACAGGCTCCGTGATGGGCTAGCATTTCATAGCTCAGCACTGGACACATTTACCCTCTTTCATTCTGGGACACTGGGAGAGTTACTTAATTTCTCTCTGATTTTGTCCTCTTATGTAAAATGGAAATCACATCCCCAGACTGCCCAACAGGCTTGCTGTGAAGATAAAATACTAAATGCTAGGAGGGACTCTGTAATTATGAAGGTCAGAGTTTTGTATCCTGGGACTTGGAGGGGATCACCCACAATTCCAGTTCATGCTTCAGAACGCGTCATGATCTCTTCCAGGGACATGCTGCTATGTACGAGGGAGTATGATTTCTAGCTTTGTTCAGCCCTGGTCTCCTGACAGTCCCTTGGTGGTTACTCGGTTCATCCTGATTAAAGAGTCATTTAGTGGCCTGTATGTCACCAGCTTGTCTGGAGGCCATTTGTTAATGAATTTCAGCTCTCCCAAACATCACATACATGCACAGCATAAAGGAACTGATATGAACCCTCTCCCAAGTAATCAATCAATGGAGACCTTAAATACTTATACACAGAATGAGATTTATCCTGAAATCCTTCTGGGCCTCTGGTCCATCTTGGTGAACATATAGGTCTGAGATAGCTGGTTCCAGCATTTGTCACTTCCAACCCAGCCTTCCTACATCTTTTGATTTCGCCTTTCTCTGGAGTGGAAGGATAAAAACACTAAAGACTATTTAAGATGACTAATTAAAAAAAAAAAAAAAAAAAAAACCTTTCTGTATTCTCATTTTCAAACCTGCATTCTTGTGCATTTGTTTCATATTTTAATCATCTGTCCAACTGGTCCCGATTGTATGCACCCGGCAACGACTTCTATGATGCATGGACTCCAGCAGACTACAAGGCTAGCCTGTGATGTCTTGTTTAGGCCATGTACAGCTCTAAGTGGTTTTCTTATAGTCCACAAATTGTGCTGCTTCCCCGTAGCATAATCTGTTCACAAATGGGAAAATTGCAAGGGAGTGGCAGGCAGCTGCTGATCACGGAGCTAACAGCTGAATGCTAGCCATGAACAACATGCGGCGAGAGCCAATCAGGTAGGACAGGAATGATCACCAAAAGAAATGCACCCACACCCGATTTGTCACATTCCCCAGCCCTGTGGCAGCAAGGTGAAAACTCCCATCATCTCTGGCTTTATTTCTTTAGCGTTTTGTCTGATCCCGTATGTACTAGAATGACCTACATCTCTCACTCAGAGTGCAGGTTCCTAGGATTTATTCTAGTTTCCTTGTAGAACATTGCTCTTGTAGCAATGTAGCATTGTCTGGATTATAATAAAAAGATATCCTAAGAATTCTAGTCCCTTGTGGCCGAGCGGTTAAGGCAATGATCTAGAATTCTAATCCCTTCTAGATCAATCTCACAGGCTACAGGGACATTTTTTGCCTTCATGGGTACCTTTCACCTTAAAAACACTAACAATTATATTTTACCACCGCTTTGGTGACAAGATGAATGTGCTAACATTATGTATTAAAATACTGTCTTAATTTAAGTTTATGTTTCATTTCTGATTTTTAAAAGTGAAAGCATTTTCACTGGCCCCTGTAATGTGTTTTTGGCTGTATGTCAGCTGCAATGACTGCAGGACTAGTCACCTTAAGAGACGGGCATCAGATAATACTCTGAAAGCTGAGATTCTAAATGTATCATTGCTCTGTTGTGGTATAAAGATATTCTGGTCATAAATCTTGCTGGGTTTCAGGGCTACGGCTTTGCCAACAGGTAATTTTCAGGTGGCTTTTGCATCTGGAGCTGGTTGCCTAGATATGCAGACAACCACTTTCAATTGACTTTACAATTTTTACAGATGCAAAAGTTGGGAGGGAAGAGACTCTTTCTTAGCTTTGCTCCACCACACTACCGAATGCACACACCAGCTACCTACAGATGCACATCCATGAACTGTTAGGCTATGGGAATACCTGGGCCTACCCCTGAGGATCTGGTGAAGTTTCTTATCAGAAGTAGAAGAATGAAAGCGACAAGAAAAGGAAGGAAGAAAGGAATTTCATGATATGGAGCAGAAACGGTACAAGAACTTCCAGGAGTCAGCACCGAAGAAAAGTGACCTGGCATCGCACGTAGCCGAGGGGTCACCGATGCTGGCAGGCCATGGCGAAGGAACAGGAGGCATTTCCGAGTTCTGAGGAGGCAGCGAGCAGCGATGGCTGCTCAGCACTGGCTGTCATTGAGGGCGTCATCTCCGGCCCAGTAACTTACAGAGTAGTACGGGGTATTTCCTTAGAACTTCCCAACATCTCACATTCAGGGCTAATATTCACTGAGGCTGTGATTGGATAAGATGGAGATAGATATGGAAAATGTAGAAGAGAAACATGTTTAATTGTTTCAGTTATTGATGGTTCTGTGGCAAATGGTCTCAAGACATGACAGTCTAACAGCAGCCACTGCTTTGTGTATTTGCTAACCACCTTCCCTCTGGGATGACTTCACTGGGGAGAACAACTTGTCTTGTCTGCTCATGCGGTTATAAGTCAGCAGGTGAGACACAAGAGAGTTGGGCTTAGCTTACCCTGGGCATCTAGACTTTTCTTCCTCTGTCATCTCAGGACCCCTCCTTTGGAAAGAAATGTCTCCATGTGGCTTCTCCTGCAGGGATACCACACTCTCATCGAGCAATGTAGTGTTCCCAACAGAGCAACGGTACTGCAAGTGGCTTTTCAAAGGCTCGGATCTAGGGTTGGCATGTTCTTTTGGCTTAACTAGATTAAGCAAGAAGGATATTCTTAAAGATACAAATTCTTGGAGGCCACTGGTTAGCAGATTCTGCTGGAGTTGGGAAGAGCACTTCAGGTTCACACTTCAGGTTCTTTCCAGGTGGTGGTGACAGTGACTCAAACACTCTGTCAGAGTGGGTGTAATGGTTCACTTAGTTGTTAAATTTGTAAAAATAATAATAATAACTGATCATGTTTGGGGAGTGAGCCTTATTACTAGGAAGAATGGTCTGTAGGGAAATCTAAAGAATTTGGAGATTTAGGATTGTCTAAGTGGCCAAAAACTCTGAATCCATACCCTCCAACTTGGCAAGGTCATCTGCTCTGAGTCTGCATTTCCCTGCACCCCAGAGGCATCTAAGTGGAGTCCCATTGTCTGGCCATGAGACTGGAGTCATAAGTGATGGGTTCCACTTTTACAAGGTTTGTGAACATCTCCTAGATTATCATCCACCCTCTATTTTTGTGGTGACTGAGAGATAGCACTGAGGCAAGAGAGTCTCCATTAGGCTGAACTGTATAACGACTATCCAGAAATGAGTACTTTTATCCACACATCTACTGGGTCAAGCCATGGGAAGTTGTCTTTTTATCTGTTATAGCTCTGAGCATAATCTTGTTGTTGTTAACTTCTCAGTGCAGAGACAAAAACACCTGACCAAAAGCAGCTGATGAGAGCTGAAGTCGAGGCGAATCTTCATGATCAAGGGAAGGCATTTATGAGCAGAGGCAGGACATCACCTTTATCACAGCAGCAGGAGTGTGAGCTGAACTCTAGCAAGGTGGAGCTATCTGTAACTTTCATAGGTCTGCCCCCAGAAACACGCCTCCTCCAGCAAGGGTCCACTTCACAAGTTGTTGCCAGCTGGACCATGCATTTGGAGCACAAGAATTTATAGGGGGACATCTGACTCAAACCACCACAGGTCTGCATACAAATCAAGAAGGTATCATTATAGAAAGCTGGTGGGGCAGGAGAAACAGTAGTTCCTAAATGTCAGAATCCTCTAAAGGAGTTTCTCTACATATAAACCCCAATGTCTCACACCCAGAGATTCTGGCTCATTAGATCTGTGGTGGGGCTCAGAAATAGATACTCTCATGGCCACTCCAGGTGACTGGATGCAAGTCAAGAAGAATGGTGATAGTGGATTTGCAGAAATGGAAGCTGGAAGACTGACATTATGAATGGATAGACGATTATTTTGTAATCCAAATTATGAGTTGGGTGAATAATAAGACAGAAGTAAATGAGACATGGGTAAGAAAAGTTGCATACAACATCCATGAATTCTAGTGTCTGGTTACCTATGAATCCATTGTGTTTCAGGAATGATGTTGGCTCAAAGATGAGGTTGCCTTTACCCCCAAAATAACTGACTACTGCTCCCACAATGCATAAACTACAACTCCATGGGGAACACCTGCAACTCCACTGAGGAGAATGTCCCCTATAGAATGGGGGCAGGGATAAGGGAAAAGAGGGTAACAACATATAATGTATCCATAGGAAACATCCTGTTAATAATAATAATAATAATAAACATTTAAAGAGACAAATAGAAAATAATGAAATTTTTAAAAAGATGAAGCCAGGTGTGGTGGTGCACGTCTTTAATCCCAGCACTTGGGAGGCAGAGATAGGAGAATCACTGTGAGCTCAAGGCCACCCTGAGGCTACATAGTGAATTCCAGGTCAGCCTGGACTAGAGTGAGACCCTACCTTGGAAAACCAAAAAAAAAAAAAAAAAAAAAAAAGGAAAGGATGAGGTTGCAAAGATTGGATGAAGGCAGAAAATAAGCAGTTGAATTAGAGAAGAGGAAAAGGGTAATTTCAGCACTAACATTCACAAACAGAAAGCTTTTTTAACTTGGCCTAATACAACTATTAGTAGAACATTTAAGGACAGAATGATTCCAAGGCCACCACTATCAACAGCAACCCTCCTGTCACCAGATGACCATGTATGGAAAGGCAAGGACTTAATAGTGGATGTTTTTCTTTTCCTTTCCAATACAATATCAAATAAAAATGCAATAGGCCCCAAACCAAAGACTGTTCTTGCATTGAATCTTTTCCAATGCTCTAAATGTAACCAGCAGGAATTCTTAAGTACCAGTTTATTCAACCTTTTGAAGTATAGAATTTGCCTTTTAAAGAAATCTGAATTTCACTTTAATGGTGGAAAAGACCATCCTTTCCTATCAAAGAAAAGTGGCCATTGGGAACCATTTAATTAGCATGGCTTATGAAAGATGGCAGTATTGTATTAAAAAAATCAACACATGCACATAAATACATATTTAGGTACATGAAAAATATGTCTCCATTTCTAGTTAACTAGATGCATAAAATTTGTATTCTTACATATTATAACTACCATGTTTTTATTGAGAACCAAGTGTTTGGTAAGACAAAAATTTGGGAGAAACATGTTTTTCCAATACACGATTCATAAGAAATATAGCTCTTTTTTTAAGTTAAAGAAACACCAATAGATTATTGAAGATTTAATTGGTCAGCTCCAATTTTAAGCAATAGTGTACAATACTATATGATTTCTCTTTAATCTGTACTTCCTTTGAAAAATCAGGTGCTGTAGTTGAGATCATCTTTACTCTGTAAAATGAAGTTAGAGCTTGAAGTGGATGAACAGAGCGAAGAGCATGTTCTTAGAAATAGCAAATTAATTAAGGGGTCTATCCATGCTCTGAAAGCTGGTGCTTCTATGGATTGACAGGTCTGGAGACCTAGGCATAACTGATATTTGTAAAATAACACAGTGCAGCAGATGGATGTCACGATCTGGAATAGGCTGTCTGATGTCTTGAGTGAGTTTAAAACCAGTCCATGGAGGGAAAATGTTTCATACACTTGCAGCTATTCTAGTGAATCTTTCTTTTCAAATAAGTAGGCTATTCCACTCACAAAAACATTTAAATCAACCCACTGACTTTTTTGAAGTATATTTTCCTATAGTTTTTTTTTTTTTAATGTATTGAAACAAATAGCTGTATGTAAAAATGTGACATAGTTTGGTGTGTAGATTTGAGGGTCTTACATTTCATTAGAAAAACATGCTTATGGTGATTTCACAATGACTAAATATTTTTGGAGATTAATTTGGTTGTACTTAGAATAGCCCTGTGTAGTACATGACAGGACTTTATTGGTACAAATATATTAGCCTTCATTTTGTAGCTGAGGAAACTGACAGCGATCCAGGGCTCTGCTGAAAGAGGTCACCCACAGTTTGTGAGTGGAGTAGCAATGCTCTCATCTAGTGATTTCAGAGGTGGTCAGTGGACTGAGCAACCTTGACTTTGAAGGAGACCCCTAATACACCGCCTTATCAAGGAGCAGAAAAATGAAATCAGTGTAGCAAAGAAATATTTGTTGAGAAACTTCTCTGACATTTCAATTATGGCAAAGTTGAGAAAACACTCCCTCTTCCCTCCCGCCTGTGGTGGTTTGAATGTAAATGTCCTTCTTAGCCTCAAGTGTTTGTAATTAAGCTCTATCCCCAGCTGATGGAGCCTTTGGGAGGCGGAGCCTTGCTGAAGGCGGTGTATCACTAAGAGCAGACCTTGACGTTGATGAGTTGAGCCTACTAGGTGTTCAAAGTCAGATTACTCTTGCTGTTCTCTCTCTCTCTCCCTCCCCTGTGATGTGTGATTCTTGCTGTTTCTCTCTCTCTGCTATGAATAGGTGATGTTGTGAGCAGTTTGCTTGACTCCATCATGATTAAACTTCCCCTTGAATCTATAAACCTGAAATAATCTCTTCCCTTCCATCAGCTGCTTCTGGTCAGGTGTTTTGTCTTAGGAAAGACCTGCTAACTACTACACCCTGACTCAGGAAGCTCACAGTTCTCAAAGAGGAACAAATAAAGCAATTTTTTTTTTTTTTTGGAATAAGGAATGGGGTTAGCAGAGATGGAACATTGGTTCAGCAATGGAGAGGGACAGATGAGGACTATGAAGGCAACAGTGAGGAGTCAGCAAAGGGGATGGAGAACAAGGATTTACTCAGCTACCTTTTTGATTTATGCATGTGTACATATATACATGTTTATGTGTGTGGATATGCTTGTATGTGTGTGCATATGTATTTTCAGGCCAGAGCACAACCTTATGCTGTTCTTCAGGAATGCCATGCACTATCTTTTCTCAGGTTTTGAGACATTGCTTCTTTTTTGTCTTGAGCTCCCTCACTGGACTAAATTGTATGGTCAGTGAACCCAAACAATCATCCTGTCTCTACCTCCCCAGTACAGGGATTACAAAAGAGTACTATTGCTCTTGGATTGTTTTTTTTTTCATGGATCCTGGGGATTAAAGTTAGATCTGTATGCTTGTGAAGCAAGCACTTTACTTATTAAGCTGTCTCCAAAACCCCTCGGCTGCTTGTACAGTTTGATTTCTGCAAGGTTCCATAGCGTGATAGTAAGGCAAGAAATAGCAGCAGAATGTTTTCCAACACAGAGAAACATAATCAGAGAAATGTGAAGCAATGAAGAAATAACCAAAACCATGGAACCAGTTATGAATGTGGAAGCAAAAAAGTGGTTTAAGAAAATCCTTGATAAACTAGCCCACTTCGTAGGCCCCAACTAAAGACTATACTGTACTAGAACATAATTTAGGACCCATCAAAGTAACACAGAGCTCTGAGTTATCCTGAATAGAAACTTTATTTCATGGGCAAATGAGAGAGAAAGTACATTTGCCACTTTCCCAGAAAGTTTTCTACTTGAAGCATGCCCTTGAAAAGAAACACAAGAAGAAAACACCCAAGACACCAAATTAGAAACTTAAAAAAAAAAAAAAATAAGCACTTAGTTCTATAAAAAAATCGTTGTATAACATTTCAGGGATGAATTTTAAAGACATTCAAGTTTTGAGGCAGCCAACACCTGCCTAGTTCTGATACACTTTAATTTCTGATTTGACTTGCAGAGCCTCTGTAAGGAAGGGGTAAACAACTCTGATCAGAAGAGACGTCAAGGCATGAAGATGAGCTGAGAGATTTCCCTTCAAAATGGAACATGAGTCAAACAGACTGATTTTGAGGAGAATGAAGGCTGAAATCATTACCTATCCTCAATTGAGTAATGTTTCAGCACATGCAAAAAGGGGTCCCATTGTTTTTGTGTTCTGAAGCCATACACTTTCCAGTATGTTTGGAGGATGCACCTGTCTTGTATCATTCTGACAGCCTTGTTCTAACTCTTCTCAGTAAACCAACTTTCTTTGCTCAAAAACTTCCAAATAAGAATGATTGAGAAGTACTTTATTTCATGTCTGTGACAACAAATTAGAATATTTTATTAGACCTAGGGATGGATAAATAATTGAAGGCAAGGTAGGATAAAAGAAAACCTTAGATAAGGGCTGGAGAGATGGCTTAGTGGTTAAGCGCTTGCCTGTGAAGCCTAAGGACCCCGGTTCGAGGCTCGGTTCCCCAGGTCCCACGTTAGCCAGATGCACAAGGGGGTGCACGCGTCTGGAGTTCGTTTGCAGAGGCTGGAGGCCCTGGCGCGCCCATTGTCTCTCTGTCTCTCTCTCTCTCTCCCTCTATCTGTCTTTCTCTCTGTGTCTGTCACTCTCAAATAAATAAATAAAAATAAAAAATTAAAAAAAAAAGAAAACCTTAGATAAGTAATTTACAATGTTTCCTAATCATGTGGGATTAGATTTGCTCTAAGTAAAACCACTATAGATTCATAATATTCTCATAAGGGTATGGTGGATATATTTAGTATGAAATACAATAACTACAGCAAAGTGGGGTGGGTGTCCCCATTGATTTACTTTTGTACTTTAGAAAATTAAAAATACATTTACAGAATTTGGCCGTTAGGAGATAATGATGCTAGACTGTGGAGAAGGAGAATTAAAGAAGCAAATGTCATGTGTTGATAAGTGGTGAGCAGGGTAAGACATAGAATCTCACCCCAGATACATCTAGAGGTACATAGTAGATGTGACTTATTTTTACCTGCTGTTTGTTTTCTGTATAGCGTTTCCTTGCTCAACAGGCTCTTGGTCAACTCTACAACAATCCTGTTCAGTTTATGAAATGCCAGTGACTGCCATCCCATTTCCAGGCTACCACAGCTTTTGTGTAATTTGCACAAAAGAGCATATGGCATAAAAGGAATGACAACTAGTCCTGCTTACTTAAGCTCTTCTCCGAGAAGTTTATTGTCTTTGGAGACAGAAGAGTATTATGACATTCTGCCTGATGTTGTTAGAGAAGTCAATCTACCTTAAGTGTGTTGGTGCCATTTTAAAAGTTTAACTTGTTCATACGTTCAGAGGTAACCACATTAGAAATATAACTTGTGACAAGATTTAATATTATTATCAATTTTTGCCTCCCCCTCTCCAAAAAAACATTTATTTTTCTCCCTGGTCAACCAGCATTCCCAGATGATTTCCTTTGGCTAATGAAACTTGGATGGAAATGACCAGCTTCCTGTGTGGCCATCACAATGTTCTGGAATTGATCTTTCAACTCTTCTGCTAAGAAAAAAAAAAAGTATGTTCTGTCTAAGGGCTTCTCCTTCATCCCATATCATATAATGAAGAAATTAGGAGAAGTAGAGCTATGATCAACTTTTATCTGATATATAAAGTGAATACGAAACTTGGATTTGGGTACAGTACAACTTTGATACACGTGTGCAAGCTTGTAAGATGTAGGGTTTGTTCTAGCAATCAAGCTTTATCAGCTGTGGTGGTTTGAATGAAATGCCCCCATAGACTCCTGTGTTTTGTATACTCCACCTGATGGAAATTTGGGAAAGTTGTGGGCCCTTTGGGAGGCGGAGCCTTGCTAGAGGTTGTGTCCCTGGGGATGGACCTTGGGATGTCATACACCAGCCCCATTACCCTTGCTGGAGTTAGTCAGTTCCCTCTTGCTGTTTCCTCCCTGCTGATATGCAACCATGTGAGCCTGCCTCCTACTCTTGCTATGCTTTCTTTGCCACGATGAAGCTTCCCCTCAAGAATATAAGCCCAAATGAACCCTTTCCTTTGGCAAACTGCTTCTATGCAAGTATTTTGTCCCAGCAGTGAGAAGGTTAACTGCTACACAAATACTCACTTGTATATTAGAGATACCAAAACTGAAAATTAAGAAAAAAAGTGAGCAAAGGTACTGATTTATAGTAGCAAGGTTGTCTTCTTTGCATTAAAAGTTCCCCTGGTAGGGCTGGAGAAGTGGCTCAGTGGGTTAAAGACACTGTTTTGCAAAGCCTGATGGCCTGAGTTATATTTCCCAGTGTGGTAGTTTGAATAGATGGCCCCCAATATATTCAGTGTTTTATTAGCTTGTAGTTTGCATCTGCAACCACCTGGCTAGAAGTGATGTCACCGGGCAGATCTTAAGGTATGATGGTGGGTTTGAGATTTCTATCTAAAGATATGCAAAGTGTGCCTAGCTGGAGGTCCTGAAGTGTGCTGTGCTGTGTGGCTTTGGCTTTTGGCTTGTGCTTCCCTGTTTGTGTTTGGTCTTGTGAAAGCAGGCCAGCTTCTTCTGCCATTATAGAACTTCCCTGTAAGCGTCAATAAATACCACTTCCTTCATTACTGTGCCTGGTTTGGAAATTCATCTCAGTGAGCCTGAGGCTGTCTGTTACACCTACAACTCATGTAAAGCCAGATGTACAAAGTGGCACATGTATCTTAAGTTTGTTTGTAGCTTGCTCTGGTGTGTCCTTTCTCCCTCATTTCTCTCTCTCTCTCTCTCTGCTTGCAAATACATAAATACAATTATACATTTTTAAAGATAAAAGTTTCCCTGGTACATTTATAACATCCTATTTATAATTAATTTACACATGATGAGGAATCATGTGTATTGTAAAGTCCTCAATCCTATGCCTATCATTCTTCCCTTTCCTCTTGTCATTTCTCAGCTCTGGTTGTTCTGAAAGCATGTGTCTCACAGTACTGTAGTCTGTGGACTGGATTCTTGATTTGGTGGCTCTCTTTGATGCATTGTTGTTCTAAGCTGACAGCTCCTCAGCAGCTCTGCCAACAAATGTCAAAAGAGAAGGCACTTGTCACAGCAGGACCTCCTTTGTAATAGCCCTTTGTGATAATGGTTGATGGACTGTAGAGTTCTCTCAACAGCTATTCCCAATTGTCACTCTTGCCACTCTCAGTGTTGTGTGTTCCTGAAACCTGCCCCTGCCACGGGGGATGGTCAAACATACTCCCCTTTGTTTCTGAGGTCCTTTATACTGCTCAGTAGGTCACCTGTGTCATGTTGTACCTTCCAGGCACACCACACATTGACAGTCACATTTTTACTTCTCCCCTTAGATTTGTTCACCATGTTTAATTTTCTTAGATCAGCTGTCATCAGGCTCGCTTTTATCATTCTATTATTCCTGGGGACCCTCCAGTTATTTTGAGTTGTGCTTCTTTCCCTTTTATATCACTGGCATAAAAAAATGTGTCAAATAAAAAGTACAATAAAAACTTCCTTATCATTTGCTAGACTTCCGTGAAATTCAGCTATCTCCTAATTGAGAGAGAATTAGAAAGTGAGGTTGCCAGATGAAAAGGGGGAGAAGCATGCTTGTGATATGCTTGTTGTGAGGGTAGAAAGTGCTCACTGAAATGTAGATACCATTTTCCTAACTTTACACATACGGAAATCAAACTTCAGAGGAGTCAAAATGATATGACCAAGGTGGTACAGCTGGTAACGTGGTGGAGTGAAGACTCAGACATTTCCCCATTTAGCTCCTCATTCTACTTCTTACATTTCTAAGAGGCCGTTCTTCAACCCACTCCATTTTCTCAACCAGCCCTTTGACTCTGAAATTCATTCTTTTATTTGTGACGGTAAAAAGAATGACATTATTCAGCTTAAATTCAGTTCAAATTAATAAAGGATGGTCTCAGGACACACTAATTGCTCATTTGCATATTCTCTCTCTGTAGCTGAGGCTACATCCAGCCTCTGCTTATGTCAAGTCTTCACTTGCCATCATGATCTTTCCCTCATGACTAAGCCAAAATAAACCTTTCATTCCATCACCTACTTTAAGTGGGGTGTTTTATCCCAGCAACATGAAGTTAACTACAACACCTCTTCTGGAAATTTGACAGAAACAGAACAATACACTATGTGGGCTTTTATATTTGGGTCTTTTAAATAGCATAATTGTCCAAGGTACATCCTTGCTGTAGCCATGGCCACACTTCCAAACACTTAATAGCTCTTCTTATGATTTCTGCTTCCTTATCTCCATTTCTTCTGTTCATATTTGACTTGACTTCAGTGTAGCAAACAGATCCATGGCCCCTCTGTCCTTAGCATGTTATCCTCTTGGGCAGCATGTGCTAATGAGATTTGGCTTGTGAATATTTCTCCGTAGGTTTAGGCTTATCTTTCCTTTCTCTGGCATTTAACAAGGTGCTTTTCACAGGGTTTCTGCTGGGACTGACTACCCTTCATATATCTTGTTCAGTGGCATCCTTCCAAGGTGTTTCAAGGGCCACATTTTAACCATTATCATCAGTAGTCACTTACTTAGACACCTGATAATTCCTGATTCCTTTGTTTGGCTGTAACCCTGCTTTTGCACCCCAACTGATAATTTTCCAAAGTTATCTTCACCTCAGGTTAGTTATTTCCAAAAGGACATATCCAAAGCTGATCCCAAGAGCACACATGCTTGCACTGTGGAGATGGCTCAGTGGTTAAAGGCACTTACTTGTAGAGCCTGCCAGTCAGGGTTCAATTCCTTAGCACTCACTTAAAACCAGATACACAAATTGGCACATACATCTAAAGTGCACTTGTAGTGCCAAGAGGCCTTGATATACCCATTCCTCCCCTTCTCTGTCTCTTGGAAATAAATTTAAAGCTAATTTAAAAAAAAGAGTACACTTGCTATCTTCATACTTTTATTCCCTATCCTGTGCTTGACACTACTAATGTGACCTTGAGGATACATGTTAAAGACGGTAAGCCGGTCATGATTACATGGAGCTGAGTACAGCACCCCTATCTCAATGTAGTGAGAACCCCAATATAGTGAGAACAAAATTCATGGTGTCAAGCCTCTGAGAATGGGAATATTTAATCTCTAAGAGTTAGAAAAATATTGCTTTCCATAACTAAAGAATCATTAAATTCACTAGTTCCCAGATATATATCTCTTCTTTCTAGTGAATGGTCCCAAATTTCATTAAGCCAGAAATCTCAGTACCCAAACTGACTGCACCATCTTTTGTGACCTTTGTAATTTTCACATATATCTGTTTACCGACTGTATTCTTTTGATATATTTATACTCTTTGAAGTCTGTCCTCTTCTTGCTAACATTATTATCAACACCTGTAATCTGTTCCTTGGGATTTTTCTAGGATATTTTAATGGCTTCAGAGCTAGTCTCTTTCTTTAGGTTCTCCTTTATTCTGGCATAATAATCTTTTACAACAAAAAGTTACACTGCATTTTGTTCTCAAAATTTTTAGTCATTACATTTTTATCCTTTTTTATCCTTTTTATCCCAGAGGTTTCAGAGGTGATTCCTTCACTGTTTTAAGGTCACCTTAGTTTCTCCAGAGGTCAGAGGCCACCTTAGTGCAAGAGATTTCTCTTGAAGGCAGTCCTTTTTTTAATTGTTTTACTCTTATTTATTTATTTGAGAGAAAAGGAGAGAGAGAGAGAGAGAATGAAGAATGAGATGCCAGGGCCTACAGCCACTACTAACGAACTCCAGACACATGTACCACCTTGTACATCTGGCTTACATGGGTCCTGGGGAATCAAACCTGGGTCCTTTGGCTTTGCAGGCAAGTGCCTTAACAATTAAGCCATATCTTTATCCAAATAGTCCTTTTTAATTAAACAACAGCAACAATAAAAACCTGATGGTAACCCAGTTGTGTGATCAACTCACAATTTTTTTTTAGCTTCTTTTATTTCTGGTTGAACAAAGCATAAATCCATGACAACAAAGTTCTTCATCTTGCAGCTTTTCCAATCTTCTAACACTGAAATATTTTTAATGACTCTTTAACATCTTTGAAAACCCATCAAGTTCCATTTTACTGCCACTGTCTCCACCTCCTTCTAAGCTAATCAATCAGAAGTATTTGAGCTCCAGTTGGTGTGACAAGGGCTGGCTACTCAGTGGCCAAAGCTGATTGGATGAGGGATAAAGGGCCAGACCAAAAAACAAAGAAACAATAACATCAACAATAACAAACAAACACACAGACAAAAAAACATGTGGTGAATATAGCCAACTCTGACCAAAATAATTTTTTATATGTTTTATATGAGTTTGTGATTTCTTGACTTGATCGAATTTCTATCCTATAGAGTTTGAACAATAAGAGAGACATAATCATAAAAACATCACAGAAAAATATACCATGATAAAATCTATTGAGTGGAAGAACTGTAGTGGGAAGAATCTATAAGATGTGAGGCAGAGGAAAGACTTAGTGGGGCAGAAAAACATGTAAGTATGTCTAGTCAACTCCAAGACCAAAAGGAGCAAAGTCGCTGGAGCCCGAGCTACAGAGAGCCATGTGGAACGAGGTGAGTTTTTCTGAAGGAGCCAGATTATCAACAAAGCTAAACCTGCTGTCGGATGATCAATACTCTACTTTTCTGTGAGAGAGATGAATGATTTATGAAGTGGTTGCTGTGTTTTTCCACTACTTCATCTAATCTAATAAAGCCCCATCACGTTTACACCAAATGATGTAATGTTCTACAAGGCACCATGTCTTATCCTCTGCCTTAGCGCCAGCTCCTCTCCAAAGACCTCCTCTTATGTCACATGCTTCAGTCCTGCTGGGTGCTCCTGACTTCTGAATGTTCTGGGATCCAGGGACTCTTGCCCTAAGTGCAGCTCCTTGTTTCATGGAAGAGCCCTTCATCATTCACTGATTCCTATTCTTTCCTTCCTTCCTTCCTTCCTTCCTTCCTTCCTTCCTTCCTTCCTTCCTTCCTTCCTTCCTTCCTTCCTTCCTTCCTCTCTCTCTTTCTTCCTCTCATCTTTCAAGTCCAATCAACACACTGCACCATTTTTTATGAGAGGGAGAGAGGGAGATAGAGATAGAGAGAAAGAGAAAGAGAGAGAGAGAGAGAGAGAGAGAGAGGATTGGTGCTCTAGGGCTTCCAGCTACTGTAATCGAAGTCCAGACATGCATACCACTTTGCACACATGTGCAACCTTGTTCACTTGCATTACCTTGTGCGTCTGGCTCACATGGGACTTGAAGAGTA
This sequence comes from Jaculus jaculus, assembly GCF_020740685.1. NCBI lineage: Eukaryota > Metazoa > Chordata > Mammalia > Rodentia > Dipodidae > Jaculus > Jaculus jaculus. The sequence continues at coordinate 26,129,119 of NC_059105.1, forward strand.
GAACACGAATCAGGCTCTGCAGCTAGGCACCTTACCCGCTAAGCCATCTCTTCAGCCCCCTACTCATTCTTCACAACATATCTCCAGCACAGATATCTCTTGGGAGTTTTGATTGACACCTTATGTGCTCCTGCATGTTTGGGATTGTATGGCTCCTCTGTGTCCTCAAAGGGCACTGCACATGCTGGTGTCTTGTTGCTAGTTGTACAAACTGTGGTCATCTCTTTGGTTCTGTGTCTCCCCTGTTAGGCTCATGGTCCTCCTAAAGGCAGTAGTTATACATTATTCACCACTATGCCTCCAGCAGCTGAGCTGAGACTGGCACACAGTAGGTGGTGTGGTGCTTCCTTCAGTACCTGCAGTTCTTCTAGCCAGTACTTGCTGTTTATAGGGAGATTACTTAATGTATAATTTTCTATATCAGACATAACAAAGTACTATCGACTGGTGATTTTACCAACAGAAATTTATTTTCTCACAAATCCGAAAGCTGGCAATTTGCCATCAAGGTGTCAGCAGCATTAGCTTCTTTTGGGAGCTCTCTCTGGCTTGTCGATGGCTGCCTTCCTCCTGTGTCTCTTCAGAATCATCCAGCTGTGGATGTCTCTGTGCCCTCATCTCCTCTCCTTGTAAGAATTCTTTTTTTTTTTTTTTTTTTCCTGATACAGGGTCTCACTCTAGCCCAAGCTGACCTGGAACTCACTCTGTAGACCTAGACTGGCCTTGAACTCATGGTGATCTGCCTACCTCAGCCTCCCAAGTGCTGGGATTAAAGGTGTGTGCCACCATACCTGGCCAGGATTCTTGTATTAGATTAGGGTCCACCCGAATCACTTCATTTTAACATTTTCTTTACAGCTCTATTTCCAATCAGATATTCGTTCTCCCAAGCCAGGAGTGAGGATATCAATATTTTTTTTTTTTTTGGAAACTCTGGGTCTGGCTTTACATTAATGTAGAAAGCAAATTAAAGGGCTCTTAAATCAGAACTAGTCAAGTGTAGAGAAGTCACATCTGACAATGAGAAAAAATGTAAATGAAATACATCTCAAAGGCCGTGTTAGCTGAGTCCAGGGACAGTATTCTTAGGGATGTGGTCATTTCTTCTTGGCATCTGGCATGGGGGCATAAGTCACTTGGCCTTGGCTCCTTCCTTAATGGCTAAATTTCCACACTGATGTGCAGCCATGTAATTGCCAGGGCAGCAAGGTGCCATTCGAGGCTATCACACTGTCTGATGAGCAGAGTGGTCTGCTCGGGGCACAGAGAATCAAAAGCAGAAGGCTGCCTGTTTCAGATCAATTTTCACCCTCAGTCTCTTAAGATTTCTTATAAGAAGATGCTATTATGAATAGGGCTTCATGGTGCAAAGTGATAAGTAAGGGAGGTGAGAGCTGCAGGCTGTCCCTCCTGTTCTGCGTCCTTTGGCTGCTTGCATCTCACTGAGTCACTTGACCTCTCCATAATGAATGATGACATCTGAGCAGTCTTCATCAGGCTACGGTGATCAATAAGCAACCACGAGGTCTCTGAGTGCATAATGACAGCTTTCTCTAACTAGGGCTATTCTTTTGTACACACACACACACACACACACACACACACACACACACACACATACAAAATCTACATGTATTATGTAACATGAAGTATCTGTCAGTAGCATTATTTCAGATAAGATGACCAAATAAAAACCACAGTTAGAGGCAAGATCTAATTGATTGTGCCTCTAATATTTTATTTCTACTAATAAGCCCATTTAAATTTGCTATATTGTTAATGTCTTTCCACAAAGCTAAAGTTTCCTAATATTTATTTTTTTGCAATTCAGCAGTTCATTCAAGTTGACATGCCAACTGGGCTAGGCACTGGACAGGAACACATAAAGCACTTGGCTATCCTCTCTAGGATCTCCTAGGGTAGAGACTCACAGGACAGCAGTGACAATCTTATACTCCCAGCACAAGGCCAGGGATATGTAAATAGCACTCCCAGAGGACAAAGAAAGCACATTTCCCTGAGGAAGAATGCAAATGTATAAATTTTAGCTTCCTGTCACATTTTAAAAGTAAGAATGTTCTTATTTCCTGGTGTTACAGGTACTGTGCCAAATGAGATTCATACATTATTATTTGTTTATCTATATAGAAAACCTATGAGGAATATATTTTTATTAGTTTCATATTTCAAATGAAGGAAATGGAAACCCAGAGGTGTTAAGTAATGAGCCTAAGGTCATATGGCTAATAAGTGATAGAGCTTGGCATCAGACCCAGGCTTGTCTCTTTACCACTTCGTACTATCCACCACCCCCCCCCCCATCAACTTAAGTTTAAGACAGACTTCTGCAGGTAAGCAGTGTTCACTCTCCATGTCTCAGCCTCACTCAGGACTCTGATATTTTTCATGCTGTGACAATATAGATGACCTAGAACAGGTGTTCCTTGAATCCTTGTTGGTATTTGTGTTTTGAGCCGCTTGGTGACACAGGACTATTGCTGTAGTTTGTCAGTAAGCTGAGGCAGGAGAATCACAAGATCTGGGCCACAAAAGTCAGTCTGGACAAGTTAATGAGACTGTCACAAAGTAAGCACATCAGCTCACTAGTACTTGCCTAGCATATGCAAGGTTTTGGGTTTAATCTAAAGTACCCCCAATCAAACAAACAAACAAAAAACTTTGTCTTAGGGTTAGCTATTGTGATCTGGAATGCTAAAGTGAATTGGCCACTGTCATCCTGTTAGCTAGTGACAAATCTTGGGAAAGGATTTGGGGCACCGGATTCTATATGCTGAATTAAAAGATTATATCTTAGAATTCTGCCTGGAACCTCAGAATATAGGCTTTAGAAAATAAAGTCTTTGCAGATGTAATTAGTGAAGGAGCAAGGACAATGGTTAAGATGGATCCCAATCCAATGTCTTGTGCCATAATAAGAGAAAGAAGAACTAGTATGGTGACGGGCATGTGAAGTGTGAAACAGACCACAGTGGCCTTTCTGCAAAGCGAGGCTCACCACCAATGAACAGAAACCATCAGAAGCTAGATGTGGAGGGAAAGATGCTTTTCTAGAGCCTCCCAACTTCTTGCCTCCAGATTTTCAGCCTGCAAAATGGCTAGATAATAAATTTCCATGGTTTTCTTTTTTAAATATTTATTTGAGACACAGAAAGACAGAGAAAGAGGCAGACAAAGGGAGTGATTATGGGCATACCAGGACTTCCTGCCACTGTAAAGGAATCCAGACCCATGTTCTACTTTGAGCATCTGGTTTTACATGTTTACTGGGGATTTGAACCCAGGCTGTCAGCCTTTGCAAGTCAGTGCCTTTAACCAGGGCCATATCTCTAGCCCAATGTCTTTGGTTATAAACCACTTAATTTGTGGCATGTCCTTTCATATGACAACTGTAGGAAACCAATACAGTCTCTTCTGCTTGGCTACAGCTTACCTTGTATATCCCTCTTACTAAAAAGTACATAGTATACCACTATGCCATGTTCAGGATTCCATCCTGCACTATGAAGGACTGCAATTGAGTCTATAAACTGAAAGGCTTTCCCTCTTGCACCTGACAAACACACTTACTCTTGTTTTTGTTACAATTAGCTACAAGTCACCTTAAATCTCATCAAAGGAAGCAGTGAGCTATTTAAATTCAATGTCAATGTACTGCTTGTTTTTATACCAGACAGGGGTAAATGTGTAGAAATTACTTCCTAGGTGATGTGAGTTTCAAAATACAGAATTGATAAAAGACCACAGGCTGTTGGAAGTTGGAGAGACATATTGATGTAATGGGCAACAAATCCTTAAGTAATTAAATAATTGGAACAATGTGGTGTTCAAATTTATTTTAACTAAATTATTAATATTTATCCATATATGCTATTTTGATCTTTACCATGCTAATAGAAATTGAAATCCTAACAGAGAAACAGCAAAGTATGTACGTGGTAACTCACATGGCTGTATAATAGTTTATCACTGTCTAAGTTCAGCCTCTTCTCCCTATGTATCTGCTCTCCAGTCATGGCAACAAAACTTTGTATTCAGCCCACAGACAGACTAGAGTAGGGTGTGTGTTGAAGCTCAGGCTTCCTGACTGGAAATGCCATTTAACTCAGCAGCACTTAGGTTTCATTTATGGCACATAACCAAGCAGCTGGATAGAATCATACATTTGAAGCCCCCTACTTCCTGGAATGGGGATTCTGAAGACACACACAAGTCCTCTCAGTGCAGTTTTTTGTCACATCTACCCAGTCAGGAGTAGACAGATGTTCATAATCCAGGACATCAGGTCTTAGAGAGAAAGAGATGGTAGGTCACACCTATGAAACCACAACAGCAACAAAATCAACCCACCAACCAATAAACAACTGGCTACAAAGTGGACTAGATCAACGATAAATGAGTATCTCAAATTTTCCATTGTATTTTTCTACTATTTGTAGCAACATATAGATGACTATTGTTTGATATTTACTTTTAATCTTCTTTTGGAGCCAAGATACACTGTAATAGGAGAGATGGAAAACAGGCAAGAGGAAAGGAGAAGACCAAAGAGTGAACTTTTGTTACTCTCTTTTGAGTAAGACAGTAGGAGAGAGGGAAGAAAAACACCCCTAGTGTCAATGAGGAAGGGGCTGGTTCACATGCTTAAGAAAGATTCCTGGGAGGGAAGATTTGAGTAGTATGTTCTTTGGAGGAAATTGATTTGCTTTACATTTCCTTTGGGTTCTTGTTTTAGTCTGTTAAAATGATTAAAAGCCTTTATTGAACACAGGATCAAATGCTATTGGAAAACATTGAGTCTCTGAAGGTCTAAAGCTCACCAACACTGTTCGTGAAGCTTCAGTACATAACCTACTTTTGGCATTTAGCTCAACTTTTTCTGGATGACTTTAAAGTTATTTTTTTTTTTGCCATATTTGGCATGTCTACAGAGTTTAAAAACTGTTTTTCCAATGATTCTATCACCATGTTGCCTCTTCCTTTGTGATATGTGCTATAAAAGGAGTTGGTTTGCTTTTAACCATGTTTTAATTTCCCCTATTTGTTGCATCATTTTTCCTATGCAAAGTAATCAAGAAAAATTCTAAGGTGTACTAGGCACACAAACTGGGGAGGAATATTTTGCACAAGCATGGTAATAAGGTTCTGTTATAATTAAGAATTTCATAAAGTATTGGTCATGTTTTCCCAAACAAGTAGACTTGACACCACAGTTTGCAGTGTTATACTACAAAATTGTAAGCCCCATCAATATTTCAGTATTTGCGATCACATTTGTTTAATACCAGGATTCATAGCCTGTGTAAAATACAAAATCCAGCATCCTAGGGAAAGTATGTCACAGGTTGTTACTATTTGTAGTGATTTTCAAATATACTATGTATTACGTGTCTATTGCTGCATAGCAAATTGCATCAAAGCTTAAAACAACGATGAGCTACTACTTTTCATGGCTCTGGAGTTGACTTGTGTGATCTGTTCGAAGCTAACTCACAAGGCTTCATTTGCTGTCAGCTCAGATGATGCTGGAAGATCTAAAGACATCCTCATTCACAAGTCTTGCAACCTGGGCTAGCTGTAAGCTGGGACATTTTATCTCTGTGGTCTCTCATAAATTAATGATCCATCCAAGTCTTGTTTCATAGTGGCAGGAGGTTGTAAGAGGAAGACAAGAGAAACCACAAGGGCTCTTCAGGTCCAGCCTTAGAAGTCTCCCATCACAGCAACTCATGGGCCAAACCTGGTTCAGGGAGTGGGAGAAATAACCCTCCTCTGCTTAATGGGAAAACCAGAGTTACACCAAAAAGGGAAACATCCTGGGGAAGAGAGGGTAGTTTTGTTGTGAATCTTCCCCATCACCTGCTAAGGCCTCTTTTAGAGACTTCTCCCGCTCTCTCTCCCTTCAGTCTTCTTACTGCTGGCTCAATACTGTATGTTTGGTATTGGGATATGTCATCCACACACACACACACACACACACACACACATATGTATATATATATTATACATACACATACACACACATATATGTATATGTATATATATATTATACACACACATATACACACACATATATGTATATGTGTGTATATATATATATTATACACATATATATATATTATACACACACACACACACACACACACACACACGAAACTTTGTCTTCCATAGCCAGAGAGTACTACTTGTCTCCTCACCAGAACTAAATCTCCTGCTGCTTTTAGGTTGGCACATGGCTCTGTGAAGTTGACCACTGTTTCAGCCTCCAATTCTGCCAGGTGTAGTCAAAGAGCCACTTTTGTGTTATGATATCTAAAGTGGATACATGTTCTTTAACGGAGGAAATGTGTTTATTTTGGTTCCTTTCTCTTTTCTCAAGCATGGAATGTAAACATGACTCCGAATAAAATATGGCTATTTTGGGTCATTTGGTGACCTCAGGAAAGACAACAATAAGGTGACAACATAGAAGGATCCTGGGTCCCTAACCACAAGAAATGCTGCGCCAACCCCAGATGGATTTCTTTCTGGATTTTTTGAATGTAGAAGAAGCATACATTTGTAAATAGAACATGACATTTTGGGGTTTTTCAAATATTTGCAGATTAACATGGATGCTAACATATCTCTTCATTTTGTAATTAGAGAGTCACTCTGCATATTCCAAATTCATTAAGTCCTTGTCTGTTTCTCTTTCAATGTCATTTAGGAGTGGGAACTTGATTATCTTCCTCCTTGCATTTAGTCGAGCATAACTTTAAAAAACATTACCAATGCTAATGACTTGGCTTTTTCTAGTTTTGTTAATTGAAGTTATCTGTCTATTTTATTAGCATACACAATCAGGTCCTAGTCACCATTTTTCAAATTGCAAAAAAGTGAAAATGAATACAATTTAATTGGATCTAATGCTAATATTGGTCATTCAATTTCCAGATCATAAAAATATAAACAAGAAATTAGGTCCAGTAAATTCCTTGAAAAAGTGGGCCTTTTATTTTCCTCTGGTGGATGCAAAAAGAGATGAAAATTCAGAGTTTTGCAATCCAAAAGTCCCACATGATTCTAATATTGACTATCAACTTGATTGGATTGAGAAGCATCAAGAATAGCCAACCTGATCCTTGGGTATCTCTGAAATATTCCCAGAAAAGATAAATTAATGAGTGAAGGTCTGCTTTGTATATGGGTGGTACTGCCCTCTGGGCTGAAACCTGGGTGAAATAAAGTGGGAAATGAGAAGGCTCTGTCCACCCGTTCCTGGCCATTATGATGTGAGGTACTCTACTCACCACACTTTCCGTGCCATGATGGACTGACACCAGAAGCTTTTGAAACTCTGAACCAAAGCAAGTCTTGCTTTAAATTATTCTAGCCAGATTTTAGAATCAATAATGAAGAGTCTGAGTACCAATCCAACAACAGACCACAGATAGGTGAATGTGGGAAAGAAGTGAAATACTATACATTCATTATAACTACTAATCAGAGCATAGGAAATAATTATAGATCATATATTATCTCGAATGTGCTGTGAGGATACCTGTACACAGTATTAGAATGTGGCTTGCTTCATTAGTTATAGTCACATACTATCATGTGAACAGAATTAGCTAGAGATGACTTCATTCACATGCAGGGACAATCTGTCTGCTGTAGTTTGAATGTGGCACAGTTGCTAAAGGTCCAGTGTGTAAAAAGCTTGGTCTTCAGTTTATCATTACTGTAAAGAGATGTGAGCTAAGGTGAGGTTTTAGGCCATTGCATGTTTTCTCAAAAAGGATTATGGGATTCCTGTCCCTCTTTTAACTTCTTTTCCATTACTAGATGAAGAATTTGCCCTGAAATACTTTCCCCACCATTATGTGTTGAGCCAAAAGAAACCTTTCATCTTTTATCTCAGGTATTGCGTTATAGTAGTGGAAACCTGGCTAACATGCTCCTGACCCCTTGGGCTCCTCTGCAGCATCATAATGATTAGAGGACAAAATATGGGTCAGATCCAGAAGGGGGCACTGATGGAAAGGACTTTGTGGAAATGGCATTCTTTCTGTAAACACATGTCCCACTTTGGTGGTACTAGTCCCTGGTACCAAGCTTAATGTAAGGTCCTAGGTGAGAATTTGATACCAAACTTACTATGTTTGGGAGATACAGTAGACAAACTTGGCTGATGTCTGGGACAGCTAAGACAGTTTGGGGATTAAGGAGAAGGTGAACAGATCTGAGTCCTGTTGCATTTCAAGGAGGGATCTGCTGCTCAGAGACATGTTCCAAAGCCAGATGGGGCTTAGTTGTTTCTCTTCACACATTTGTGGAGAGGGAAGTTGCACTTTGTTGGGTTAGCTCTTTTGCCTAATAGTGATACCTAGAGTGTTCCTCACCTTCTGGGCAACAGCAATTTGGGATAAGCTAGAGGAGGTGAGCATGGGACAAAATAGAGAAGGAATCACTGTGCCTGGAATCCAGGCTGAAACTAAAGCAGAGGATATTCCACATTAAATCAGATTGAAGGTGTCAATGTCTATCTTGAGCTGGGCAGTATAACTAATTGGTTGAAGTTATGATTGGGACTTGTCCTAGTTTTTCCAGCTGGAACAAGATAAAGTTTAATACCTTTGAAGACGTTTAAAGAGAAGATATGAGTCAAAAGAGAAAGCTACATTTGTTCATAGTCTATGCTAGTATTGATCAATAAGCTAACTAGATGAACAAAAGTGACCTTCTGAAATAGCTATTTCATGTCTACATATTTCCCTTCATATTACAGTAACTTACAGTAACTTTAGTAGTCAATGATACTCAAAGAATGATGAGAATTCTGAACACACCAATAGCCAAGGCTTGTAAGCTAGCCAGCTTAGGTTCAAAGCCTGTCCTTTCGTTTAGTTGTATTGGCAAAAAATTTAATATTCTTATGTGTATTCAGGCAATCATAAGACCCTTATAAGGTTTTGTGAGGTTTAAGTGAGATCTTTTGTAAGACATTGAGTATTCTGTATATGCTACTATTAGTGTTTTTCTTTCTTTCTTTCTTTCCTTTTTTTTAATGATTGTTTTTAACAACTGTTTGTTTGTTTGTTTGTTGTCATGGTCCAAAGGATTGTGATGAAACCAGGCAGATGTCACCCTTTCCCACAAGTTGTACTCCTAGAATCAAAGGAAATATTTCTATATAACAAAAAGTGTTTGTGAACTTTGCATCACAGATTTGTACCAGACAAACTAGATCTACCAGAGTTGAACAAAGATGAGCTCTGCACACATGGCAAGCCTTTCCTGTAATGTGGATGCATAGGAAACTGATGAGTGGAAGAACAGCACATCTTTACGGCTGAAGAAGTTTTCAACACTGCTTTGGGGAGCAAGAACTCAGTTCATAGGTTCACTAAGAAGTTGTATGCTCACACTTCATACATGTTCTGACTCACTGCAATCAAACCCTTTTACCAAGCCCGTATATTCTAGATGCCCTCTTTTATCCAAGGAGCTTTCAATGGCTTTAGCAAAAACAAAAAACAAACAAACAAACAAACAAAAAACAAACAATGAACACTGGTAACTTCAACTACCTTTAGAACTGTCGATTTTGCCACAGAATAAGATGCAATCTTCCTTAGTACAAAGTTCTGAAGGTAGTTAGACTCCTCAGGGAAGTTGATCATGCCTTTGGTTATAATGAGAACACTTTGACTCCACCTACATTATCAATTGCTAAAATAAGTGCTTCAAGGTCAGCTTTTCTTAAGTTTTCATACTACTAATAAGGAGATGAAATATAAAATTCTTCAAAAGCTTAGAAGGAGAAGGGAGATGGAAAAAAGGAGGGAAGATGAGGGGAGAAGAAAGAGGAAGAGAGTGAAGGAAAAAAAGGCACATGAAGAAGGAGAGACGGACAGAGAGAGAGGGGATATGGTTTTTCCTGTGAATGCATGAAGGATATGAATAAATGTAATCATGGATGCAGCAAGGCCAGCTTCAGCTTTTAATCTCTGTTTCCCCACTACCTACTGATTTGCTCATCACTTCCTGCTGACATGTAGCTTCGGGTTGGGTGGTATTAGCTCACCAGGTAACTATAAGTAATCTTTTGGTTTAAGCCTGTGGTGCAGCCAAGCATAAGAAGCTAAGAAAATTACATGTGCTATGTCCAAAAGCATGACTTTTCATTTAGTATTTGGCATTGATGTCCTGATCTGTAACCTAATGAGTATTTTTATAATTATTATACTTTATGACAAGTAGCATTTTGACCAGAACATTAATATGTGGTCTATATATTTCTTAATATTCAAAAATAGTCAAACTGGCAATTTGAATGTGGATGAATTTTTATGACTATATATCATGGAGATATTAATTTAAATGATACCATGTATTCTTTTTTGTACCAAACCACTCTTCATACTGACTGTGGTATATTTTCTTATATCTACAGCGATATTAGCCACCAAGCAGAAGACTGTTTCCTGTGAGTGTGAGAATTATTATCACACTAAGATAGGAAGATAAGAACTTTTATCACGTCCTAGATAATGCATGAGAAAATGGAGAAATCTCCTGGAACCAAAAAAAGAGCAAGATAGAAGTAACAAAAACACAGAAATTTAACTGGCAAATCTGATTTTCATGCACTCTGTTCACTACGTCATGTGGCCACTTTGGATGTGGGGAGATGTACCAGTTTTTTTGATGGAGAACGGGGTGGTGTAGAGACATTTAGTTTCTGGCTTTGAACACATCAATACGACCTTGAGCAAATCCCACGGCTCCTTTGTAATCTACTACTTCTGCAACGAGAGCTGTTGTCACTGTGAACAATCACTAAACTCCATTTGACCTGCACTTACTTATTTTTTATTTTTACTTGACTAGTGTTCTATTTTTTTCTAGCCTACTTTTAAAAATTAGAATATTCCACTTCAAAATCAGATTTCTGGCTTTCTGTTCAGTCAGTAGTAGACATAGTATCTTGAAAGGGACAGATGGGGGCTCCTTTCCAGCTGTCATGCATTTTTTCCACTTCTCAGTTTGAACTATAATCTCTTTCCAACAGCAAGACTAAAACAACAGTTACATTTATTTATGATTTCTCAAAGTGTTTTTTTTTTTTCAAATACTTTAGGGATTTTTTTCAGTAACTGCATTTCTATTTAAAGTGAGAAAAAATAATAAATGCCTAAGATAGCCATAGATTTCAAAACTAGATAGGAAGATCACATTTCTTTTTAAAATGAAAAATGTCTTTTGGCTTTAATTTGCCAAAGAGCGCCTGCGTTGGTGCTGAAAGAATTCAAGCCTGACTTCACTTACTTACACTGCTTATTCAACCCATGTAGCATTGAATTTGTCTTCCCTGTCCTGTTTGGAAATAAGATGTCATGTCTACAACTTCTTCTTTTCAAATGCCCCATTGATGCATAACAAAGGGATAGTTACTTTGAGAAGGTGTCCTGGTCTAGTGGCTATAAGCAGGGTTTTTACACATGCAGTGCAATGTAGAGTTTTCAAGAGGAGGGCACTGAGGGCCAGGGAAGCAGAATACTGCATTGTTACAAGCATCCACTATCAAGTCAGGGCCCTTCAAAAGCTACTGTGTGAAGAGAGAATACTTCTCCCAAATCAGAATCCCAGTTTCCTTTGAAATATTTTACTTCAATGGAGCAAAGATTTCTGTGATTGCTTTTTGGGTGATCAAAGATAGTGGAGTATGGTTGGAAGCTGGGAGCAGCAAGCCCAAACTAAACAGCAGTTAATAACCTTCCTTAATAATAGGCTCAATATATCACCAGCACCCATTGTGCTATCTTATTTAATCTCTATAATGACTTCATGAGACACATGCTATTTTTCCCGGGTTCACATGGGCAGTCACAGCTGTTGGAAGGTAAAGAGCTAGTCCTGGGTCTCAGAGGTCACACTTGAGAGTTAGTCCCTATTGTCACAGCCCTGCTCAAAACCATGTCACCATGTGTAGTGTGGCTTTAGGGGTTCAGATAAAGGAACAGCATGAGCAAAGGAATATCTTACTCATACAATGATAGTATCTTCCACAGCAAATGTTATGTTTTTTACAAGTAAACATTTTTCATCATCACGTAGTATTTACTTAACAACACTTTTCATACACATTTAAAACTCACACAAACCCGACAGGCAGGTGGGAGGGCTGTTGACTTCATTTTGTAAATGAGAAAACCAATTCCCAGGCAAATGAAAGAACTTGCTCAAGGTCACACTGCTGATGGAGCTGACCCATCACCCTCTTCTCTGGGGCTTTCTTCATTTCACTTTCTCTTATGTGTGGTGCTCTGTTCTTTGTATCTAACTTTAGTCAGTCGCTGTATGAAAGATGCTCTTTTATAAAGTAAGAGATTATAACACATCTTCCATGTAAGCAATAAGATATTTTCTTCTTTTTTTTCTTTCAGTCTTGCAATGAAATTACAATTTAAAGGGAAATTATTGAAAATTTGAGACAATGCTTTAGCATTCTGTTGTTCACTTTAAAATCATGGATTCACCTACCTTTCATGGATAAACTTGTCAGGCTTGGCATGATATCTTTGAGAAGTGTCTGATATTGAAATACTTTTCTCACAGAGTCAGGGAGACTAATTGATCATCTCATCTGGACATGAGCTAATGGGATCGGGATGACTGTTGAACCTTGCTCATGTCCATAGATATAGATGACAATTCCAACCTAGACCCACTCACAAGTGTCATTTGAAAGACAAGGAAAGTGGATGCATATAGGTTTGGCCTATTATTTTTCCCTACCATTCACGAAGCACATGTAGTACTTTCTGTCCTGCTCAGGTTTGAATATATCTTGTCATTCAAAAAATTAAGCTGAGATTTTACTTGCAATGTAGGAGGTTTGGGAGATATGGGAGGATTGAAGAGGTGACTAGTTGATAGGTGGATTAGTGAAGGTTTCATGGGAATGCGTTATCAGAGGAAAGTGTTACTATAAAGCAAAGCTACCCCTCATATTTTGCTTCTTCCCTGCACTCCTGCCAGGAGACCCACGCCCCCCCCCCCACTCCTGCCAGAAACTGAACAGATGATGAAATGGTGCTTTTGGAGTTGTAAGCCTCAGAACCACAGATCAGAATAGTCTTCTATCCTTAGGATTTTGCCCAGGGTCAGGTGTTCTGTTATAGCAACAGAAAATATATGGATTCATTTTTCCAAATTCAAGGACATAAGAAAACTACTCACCAGCTAAATGTATTTACATATATATTTCTACATGAATATTCACCAAAAAAAGTCATATAAAAATGTAGGCTGGGTGTGGTGGTACACACATTTAATCTCAGGAGGCAGGGGTAGGAGGATCTCTGTGAATTCAAGGTTACCCAGAAACTACATAGTGAATTATAGGCCAGCATGGGGTAGAGTAAGACTCTACTTCAATTAAAAAAATAAATAAGTAAAAGGAAAAGTAGCATTACTCAAACTGGGTTTCATAAAAAGTGACTGAATGTTCTGAATAAAAAACAAACAAACAAACATGTATTTAAGCAACATTTATTTTTCCTTTAAAATACTTGGTTAGTGCTGCAATTATTAACTATGTTATGTCCCTTAATTCCCAGAAGCTATCTAAGCACAAAAGTTATAGGTTAAATCTTATTTGGATTTGGATGAGTCAGATAAATATATTCTCCAAAACTACTCGCACAGAGAGACCACTTCCTTGTCCCCTTAACAAGGTACATATTATGGTCAGTGAAAGTGAAATGTGCCTTTTTAGGTCTGGTCCATCAGAGATCTGTCACAGGTAAGGCTACATGCTTTCTTTCTTTGGTCTCAGTGAGGAAGGAAACTTGGACACACATTCTGTGTGGTAGACTCAAGACCTAAGTAGCCTGCTTCTTTGACCCTCAGTCTGGAAGACTGCCATTTACTAGTAAAAAAACATTGGTTTAGGTCCTATCATAAGTTGTGTTTTAAACTAATAAGAATTGGGATTTACCTGTTAGAGTAGTTTCGTTACACCTTGGTGTAGAATTAACATACAGGCAGCATCAAGCATGTTGCTTGACATAACAGCTGTGTAGTAGTGACCATCTTCTTTGACCTGTTGCCACCACTGGTGTTTATTCATTAGCGTCTTGTTGAAATGTACTCAATTTTGTATTAGCCTTTAAGAAATTTGCTTCATTTCATGTGACATTGGAACTATTCCATAGTTTTTACTTAATATTTAAAATTGTATTTTATTTAGCTATTAATTTTACTTAATATTTGCCTCTGCTTATTTTGTATTATTTAGTTGCATTGAGTTCTATTCAATGGTTTATGAAGGTATTTTAAAGAGAAATTTATGTAAAAAGACCTATTTCAAATTATATTTTATAGTCATTGCTGGAATAATTGTTGGAATTTTGTAGAAGTGAATCATTTTGTTCAAGTCCAATTATGGGCTGCTACACATATATCATCACACTGATAAAGCAAGCCCCACCTTGAAGACCCCTGTTGAGTGCAGGGTTCTCTGATTTCTGTGATGGATGTACTGGCTCTGTGTTCCATGTGAATTTTGTAAGACATAGTACCAGTATTTGTAGGACACAGTCTCCTGTCACAGCAACCAAGTTAGGTCAGCCAGTGCTGATATCAGTCTCCTTTTCATCACCATGGAGACATGGATGCCGACTGATCAGAGACGTGGCTGGCAGTCCATGTCGCTTCAGCCTATTATTTTTTTTTGACATGATGCTTCATCTACCAAGCTTCCTTGTCCTCATATGTTGTTCTTACTCACCATTATCAGTTGAACATTCAAAGGCAAGACTAAGGTGTATTTGGTATTAAACAATTAATTTTAAATCATCCTTGATGTATTTGTTACTATTTTGTAAAAGATCTATAGTCTTGGTTCATGTTCAGCAAAAAAAATATTTATACTTTCTTCCTAGTTCTAGATTGTCAAGAAAATGCACACCTTTCATCCTGAATTAAGCCCTCTTTTCCTTGTGAGAATTGCACATTCTCAGTATCATGTGACTATAGTGCCATTATCTCTGTTCCCAGTTTTGGGAACAGAAGTGTAGGTCCAGCCTATCTCAGGGGAACTGGTTCATGAAACTGGTTATTCTCCATTCAAGCCAATGTAAGTCTCATTGAATACTTGTGTTGGGACAAAGGTCCTATCTCATATCTTCTCCCATTGCTAGATGAGTAAAGAATCATGGAGCTTCTAGAAGCCATCATACTGTCAAGAGGGTCCTCAATATCCAACAAATCAGAGAAATGTAGAAGGAAATGACAAAAGAACTTGAATCTTTTCCTATTGTCATGGTCCTTTCATTTACTTAGACTTGGGATCTTACAATTAATGGACTTTACTGGTTTGAGCTGGGGTTCATGTTACTTGGAAGTAAGCATTTACCAAAGCAACCAGAGAAAATGAAACCGACATGGCATGTAGAACATATACATAGTAATAAAATCTCTTCCAACTTTGTTCTAGAGCCCCATATTCCATTAAGCTTGTCCTTTGTTAGTCCTTTCTTTTGTTTGGTTGGGTTGTATTCATGTATGTGCACATCAGCTGTGTGCAAACAATTGGTGCTTTGTGTGGGAAATGGTGGTGAGTGCAGGTGCCACAAAATTCCAGCTATGTGTACAGGTGATACAATTCTCTATGCTTAAGTCTCATCTGAAAATGGGTTACTGCAAAGACTAAATGAGATGACATGTGTATAGTAACTATGGCAATTGTCCAACATGTCTACTTTACATAATTATTTATGAAGGCTTGAACGTTCATCTAACATACTCATCCTGCAGTACATAAAATTATTTTACTTTATTCATCCCTGTCTTAGGCTATTCATTGACTGATTGTTTCATTCATCATCCACTTTCAGTCCCCAATTAGTTTTTCTCTAACAACCTTGCTCTTCTATTTAAATTAAGCATCATCATAGATACATATGATGAAAAGCAACAGGCTGCATGCCAGAAGAAGGTGTGATTTAAGCTTTGAATTTTTTCCAGCAAATTTTCAGGAAGATAATCCACAGAAAACACACACAGTATCATCTTTCTATGTTGAGAAGATTCATAGGAATTTTTGAAACAATAAAAATTGTTGAGAAATTATTTAAATATAATATAAAATTAATTTAAACACATGAGGAATGCTACTTAATAATGACAGGGGATATATTTCATGAAAGTATGGATTTAAACTAATATTAATCTGCCCATAATATCATGATCACATATCTACCTCTACTGGGGCAGGGGCTTTCAGCTCATATTTTACTGCTTATGCAATCTTTAAAAAGTGGATACTTTTTCTATGGGGAGTCTTCCAATAGATTTTAAGCATTTACCAGTGAAGTTCTTGAAACAACAGGAAACACTCAATGTCTTCCCATTCAGAGAACTAAAGGAGCCATTTGGAGTTATGCTGCTCTTTACCAGTTGGTGCTTTAAGTGTGAAATTATAGATGAGTCAACTGCTAGGAAAGGTATGTGATGAAGGGCAAGTAGTGTGGAGCTGAGGATAAAGGACAAAGAAATTCACAGATGCTTCCAAATATACTTTTCAATCCATACCATCTAAATTCCATCCCTAATATGTAAATGACAATTTTGATATTTTTCTAAATATGCTCTATCAGGTCCTTGCTCCTTTTTATTGGATTAGGTGTCAGAAAGGGGAATAAGCATTTATTCAGAATGCTCACTCGTGACATTCTTTCAATCCTCTATAGAACTAGATATTAATAATATCAAATATTCATGAAATTTCAATTGCACAGTAGGTTGAAGAGATTGCTCAGTGGTTAGGAGCATTCCTTGTGCAATCATGAGGGCATGAAGCAACCTGAAAGAATTCTGGAGTTGGCCACCCATGTCTACAACCACAACCCTGAAGGGGAACAGAGACCTGAGAAAGGTAGGAGCTCGGGAAACCAAACAAGCACCAGAATCAGTAAGAGACTCAGTTCAGAAAAGAACTTAGGGAAGAGTAATGGAACCAGGTACTGAATGCTCTATGTGGGCTGCTGTTGACAATTGCACCCTGATAGAGGTTAAATACATGGGACGCAGAATGGGCAGATACACTTGGTTACATCACACTACACTTACACATTCCACACACTCACACACACACAAGCAAAAACAAAACATAAATTAAATCAATATTTGAAGTTAAAAAATGAGTGGTGATGACAGCTCAAATTTTCAGCAGTAGGAAAGTAGCAGGATGAACGGATTGATCTATACTGGGTGCCTACTTGTGACTCATTCTGCCCAATATAACCAATATCACTTGAAATTAGACTTAATTTTACTACCTCTAGGCACTCTGGTCAATTTCCCATCTGATTTTCTTGGATCATATTGCAATACAAATCTTTGCCTCTTGCTTGTTTGCCTTCTGGAATTATCATAAAATCTGGGAGTTTTTAAAGGTGGGGCTGACTCATGGTAACTGCAGTCAGCAAAGCATGTGGGACATAGGCTTTAACACGTGAATTTTGTGCATGAAGGAAGCCAATAAACATTGGATAACTTCAATAAGACCTGATATTTTAACTCACTGTGCTCTGACTTATATTCATCACGACAATAACAAAGCACACCTCCAGCAAGATCTGAATGTGAAGAGGGCCTGACATCATTCCATCAAGAACAAATCTGAAATCTTTGCTTCCAAAATTATATGAACTTTTTTTCTAAAACTTTGCCTTAGACCTGTTGTTTCTGAAATCTATTACCATGTCAATTCTCCTACTCCTTTTAAGTGAGTATTATTAAAATTCTAAGTACATATTTTCACTTATAGGTTCACAGTTACTTGCAAAATCAAAAATAACTTTAAGAATCTTTTAATTGGCACTCAACACCCAGCAGCATGTAAAAACAAATTAAATTCAATAAAATACTTGTTATGAAACTGTACAAGCAAGAGTGTTAAATGAAAACAAATTGGTAAGTACCTAAGGGGCTTCATCCCAAATATGTGTTTCTTTGGTTTAAAGCACAGTTTCTTAAGAATGAGCAGGGCTAGCCTCTCTTTTTGGATTTTCTAGCTGTGGTCCTTGAAACACGTCAGCTACGTTCTATCTTTGGGTTTTCTTTTCAAGTGCAAAATAAGGAATTAGTAGCAAATAATTTCCGAGGTTCCTTTCAAATCTAAAATCATACTCTTTTATGGTTTTCATTTTTATCTAGAAAGTTTTTGGAAAATTAACTCCATCTCACCATCTTCAGCCCAGTTCCCCTCTTGAAGCACACCTACTCTTTAACAGGACTAAGCCTAGCTTCACATTAGCACACAAAAGTTTTATATGTTAATTTTTTCCTCAGAAGACTCACACACAGTAACATTCTACCTCTCCCCCTATTTTCTTTGTTGCAAAGCACTCTGTTTAAAGGGATCAGAATATCTTCTTTCTCTACTGAATCTGGCTCTAAGTTCTTTTGATGCTTGTGGAATGCTGAATGTGGGGGAAAAGCATCCACTTCCACTCTTTACAAGCATGCTATAAAGAATAATAAGCATACTATGAGTGTTCATTTGTACAGCCAAGATTCTTCCTCCCATTATTCAACAAGAATTATCCTGAAAGTTTACATTTTGCTTCAATGTAGGAATTTTTAAATAGCCCAGTTGAATACAAAGTAGTTCCAGAAAATTTATTATTTTGTCCAAATGCTTTTCAAGGTGATATCTCACTTCATGTTGTCCCCAGGAGAATATGTAGATCTTACTTGCTAGATAGACATTCTTTTCAACTTCTCATAGTTACCATAACCACGATGATTTAAGAGCTTTCAGTGGGGATGTATAGACCTAGAGCTGGCCCACTTCTTACCTGAGGCTTTAGTTAACTGCATAGAATACACTGGGAGCATTTGTTCATTCCTGAATATTTGATATGGTTACTGGCACAATATGGATGGAATGTTCTTACAGATTTGTTGCATTTTGTTTCTTTTTTTTAAATATTTTTTGTTCATTTTTTATTTATTTATTTGAGAGCAACAGACACAGGGAGAAAGACAGATAGAGGGAGAGAGATAGAATGGGCACGCCAGGGCTTCCAGCCTCTGCAAACGAACTCCAGACGCGTGCGCCCCCTTGTGCATCTGGCTAACGTGGGACCTGGGGAACCGAGCCTCGAACCGGGGTCCTTAGGCTTCACAGGCAAGCGCTTAACCGCTAAGCCATCTCTCCAGCCCAGCATTTTGTTTCTTTTTAAAATAGGTTCAATTGAATAGTAACATACAATTATTTACTGCTGTTGATAATTACAATAACATATAAATTTTAAAATGATTACTTTTTAAAGTATTGCATGCATATTTATTTAAGATATTTAAGTCAAAATCTAATATTAAGTGGCTATCAGATTATATGATTTCTGTTACTATTTTTAAATTAAAATTACTGTACACTTTTAATGAAGATGAAATTGGCATTATTCTTACAAAACTTGTCTTCTCAAAATTAAATAGAGATATGGTAATCCCCTAAAGTAATATAATTTCTAAAATCCCAACATTTTTGTTCTTAGGTCATCAATCATATGCAATATTTGGTGCTTTGTCAAACGAACCCTTTCCTCCTCTGATTTTTTCCTTGATGTCTGTCTCTAAGACCCAATTCTCTTCTAACTGTGAGTTCCAAGTCTCAAGATTTGGCATGAAAATTGAGTGATAAAGTTAATTACTTTATATTATTTCTATTTTGTTACTTTTGTTCTTGCAATATAAATTTTCTTTTCCTGCTGATCTATAG
This sequence comes from Jaculus jaculus, assembly GCF_020740685.1. Classification (NCBI taxonomy): domain Eukaryota; kingdom Metazoa; phylum Chordata; class Mammalia; order Rodentia; family Dipodidae; genus Jaculus; species Jaculus jaculus. The sequence goes on from NC_059105.1 coordinate 26,148,917, forward strand.
AAATCTCTTAAGAGTCTACTCATCAGCTAAATTTTTAAAGTGATAAATTGGAATTGTTCTAATGTCTTTCAGTAGAAAATTTAATTAGAAATTTAATTAGAAAATCAACTATTAAGTGTTCTATTTCTATTGTTATGATAAACAATAATCATAGTGCTTCAGAAAGCACAAAGTCTTTTGAAAGAGAAAAATAGGAATTTGAAAACAATATCTGTAATTTACTAAGTATTATAGTATTTCACATTTCAATCCTAATCCTCCTTATTTATTTAAAAGTTAAATTTTTTAAAAAATACTTAAAACTTTGTAACATATTACAGCATTAAAGAGTAAAAATAATTTATACTAACTAGTCTAATATTGAAGACATAGGAGCTAATCAGTATTTATTAAGTGACTACCATTTAAGTTTGGCTACTTATGAACTTACCTTAAGAAATTATGAAAAGGAAGAAAGAAGGGTTTTCAAGTCTCTGCATGCCAGGCAATAAAGGATGGTGAATTCTCAGAGAGGATATGCAAACAAGGGGTGACCAATATTTGCTTCTGCCTCAAGAGTTTGTCATGGACAGGGATAGCTAGAGACTCCTGAAGTTAAGGAAACATGGTTAATAGTTTGGAGGCTAAGATACTTGTGAAGAGGTAGCTGCCCAGAGAACTTTAGAGATAGGAGAGAATTCAGTTGAATATTGATCAGCGCATGTGCAATAAGAAACTAGCCAAGGAGGATAAACAACACTAGCAAATATAATTTGGGAAAGTGCCTTAAACGTAAGCTAAAATATTGTGTGTGCTACTTAAATGAATTGGCCTCAGTAGTGGGAAATACCCTATATTGAACACTGTTCTGGTCCTATTGAATAAATCTTAAGGCTTACAAAGATCAAAATGTCTCCAAGTAACTTAATTTTGTACTCCATTATTTGTAGAAAAAAGAATGTTCTATACTTGATCAAGGCTATTCATAATGTGTATTCAATTAACAATGTCCAGGCATGCTATGAAGCATGAAGATATGACCTATAGCAAGGAGATAAGGAAAACAATGAAAGAGATATGGAGCTAGAAAATATATCAGAATAAACAAATGGAAACATCAAGCAATTATAAATGCATTTTGGTATTCACAAATATTAAGTATAAATAAGGAAGACATTTAAAAACCAAACCTAACTTCAGGATGTAACAACAGCAAAGCATGAGCATACTGGATACCATAAGCAGATTAGACATTACAGCAGAACAGACCCATGGGGCAGAAAGCCCAATAGTGGAACTTTTGCCAAATGATAAAGAGAAAAGAGGTCATGATCTGTGGTTACAATTTTGAAGTTTCTAAAGGTGAAGAGACAGAAATGTTAGAAAAAATATAAGCTTAAAAAAATTAAAGTTTGATGGAAAATGTGAGTCCAAAGGTCCAAGAAGATTATGAAGTTCAAACACAAGAAACACTAAAAGAATTAAGATAAAATTTTATCAAGATTCACACATTGCTCAAAAACAGGGGTAAGGGCTGGGAAGGGCTCAGAGGTTAAGGTATTTGCCTGAAAAGCCTAATGACCCAGGTTTGATTCCCCAGTACCCACTTAAAGCCATATGCACAGTGTCCCATGCATCTCAAGTTTGTTTGCAAATAAGTAAAAATAAAAGAATGTATATAAAAAGGGGGTAAAAGGAATCATTTAAAAGCACATGGATGCGAGTATCTTATATTCATAGGAATAAAGATAAGGATGGCAGTTGACACCTTGTCAGAAAAATGCAAACAAGAAGACAGTGGAACAATAGCTTCAAAGAATTAAAAAAAAGAAACACATCCACCCGAACATTGTCACTCAATATTCTGTACTAAGTAAAATATCTTTCAAAGCTAAAGATTAAAATAATTTAGACATAAAAATTAATGAATCTACAAGTACATTTTTACTGCAAGACAAATAATAAAAGCAGTAATTCAGAATAAAAAACTATAAAAGGTGGAAATATTGACTTACACAAATGAAGTAGATATTAGATGACATTATGAATATATGCATGGTTAATTTTTTCTTTCTATTTAAACCTTCTTAGGGTATTATTTGCTTTTTTTATAAATATTTTATTTTTATTTATTTGACAAAGAAAAAGAGGGAGAGAGAGAGAGAGAATAAATGGATGTGACAGGGCCTCCAGCCACTGCAAACAAAACTCCAAATGAATTCACCCCCTTGCACATCTGGCTAACATGGGTCCTGGCGAATAGAACCTCGGTCCTTTGGCTTTGCAGGCAAATGTCTTAACCGCTAAGTCATCCCTCTAGCCCAAGATATTATTTACTTTTGAAACAAAAATATAACTAAGTCTTATAGAAATAAAATAGAAACTAAATATGTATGACAATCTTAAAATTCAAACATACTATTATACATTATAGAATTATTTATGAAATTGTATAATACATAAAAAGTAAGTTTAAGAGTTAAAAATTACATATTACAAATCCACAAATCATCACCAAAATAATAAAAAAATAAGGAGTGCTGCTTCCACAGACAGCCTGAAAGCCTGCACCACGGTGATGACAATGCACACTGAGGACACTCAAATTGTACCAAAGCAGAAATCCAGAAGTTGCTGAGAGCTCAACACTAAAGTAAATTTAAAACACACCCACCAAGGCCCAGGGAATTTTGTGGAAGAGATGGCAGAAAGATTGTAAGAGCTTTAGGGTGGGAGGTAATATCCAGAGGCATTACCCTTGCCCCCAACAATAATTGACTGCTGCTCTCATAACCCACCATCCCATGGTGAATACTAGCAATCCTCCTGAGGAGGGCCCTCAGTGGAATGGGGGCAAGGAGAAGGGAAATGGTACCAACACATGAAGTATCCATACAACGTTTCTACTTAATGAAAGAAAAGGGGGAGGGAGAGATGGTTTAGTAGTTAAGGCACTTGTCTGCAAAGCCCAAGGACCTGAGTTCAATTTCCAGTTCCCACATAAGCCAAATGCACAAGGTGGTACATACATCTGGAGTTTGTTTGCAGTGGCTAGATGCTCTGGTATACCAGTTCTCTGTTCATCTCTCTCTCTCTCTCTCCCTCTATCAAATAAATAAATAAATAAATGAAACATTAAAAAATAACTAGAGCTTAAATAGCCAAAAATTGACAAACAGAATCACATAATAATTAATTTGTCCAAAAGAAGGAAGGAAAAAAAAAATGGGAAGAAAGACTAACAACAAAGACATAATAGACTTAAAGCCAACCATGTATCAATAATAATAGACTTTTTCATTTTCGTTTCTTTGAGGTAGGGTTTCACTCTAACCCAAGCTGACCTAGAATTCACTATGGAGTCTCAGGGTGGCCTCAAACTCACAGTGATCCTCCTACCTCTGCCACCTGAGAGCTGGGATTAAAGGCATGCACTACCTTGCCTGGCATTAGTAGACTTAAACACAACCATGTATCAATAGTAACATTAAATATAAATGGGTTAAATACCTCCATTATAAAATAGAGATTATCAGATTAGATTAAAAAGAAAAAAAATCGAATGATAGGCTATTTATAGGACAAGAATATCAAACATACATGCAAGTAGATACAAGTAGAATTCAAGAGCAAGACATTACATGATTAAACTAATAAAAAAGAAGACATGGAGTTCGATCGGTAGCGGGAGCAGAGAGCCGACCCCAGAGAGCCCTGAGCAGCCCGGCTGCCGCTGCCGCTGCCCGCCTAGTTACCATCGCACCCGGGAGGAGCCGCAGCTGCCGCAGCCTGCCCCAGTCACCTTCCGGCCGGGACAAGAAGGTCATCGCAACGAAGGTTTAGGGAACAGTAAAATGGTTCAATGTAAGGAATGGATATGATTTCATCAGTGGGAATGACACCAAGGAAAATGTATTTGTACACCAGACTGCCATGAGGAAGAATAACCCCAGGGAGCACCTTCGTAGTGTGAGGAGATGGAGAGACTGGGGAGTCTGATGTGGAAGGAGAAACGGGTGCGGATGCAGCAAATGCTACTCCAGGTCATTACCGGCAGAATTACCAGAATAGTGAGAGTGGGGATAGAAGGAAGGATCGGAGAGCGCTGCTGAAGGCCAGGCTCAGCGACGCCGGCCTTACCGCAGGCCACGCTCCCACCTGACCACATGAGGAGGCCCTATGGTCACGGACCGCAGTATTGCAAACTCCTGTGCAGGAAGAAGTGATGGAGGGTGCTGACAACCAGGGTGCAGGAGAGCAAGGTGGACCCGTGAGACAGTATATGTATCGGGGTTAGGGGGTTATAGACCACGATTCCGCAGGGGTCCTACTCGCCAAAGATGCCCAGAGAACCCTAAACTGCAAGATGGCAAAGAGACAAAAGCAGCCGATCCGCCAGCTGAAAATTCGTCCGCTCCCGAGGCTAAGCAGGGCAGGGCTTACCATCCCATCATCCGGTTTAGTCATCCAACAAGAAGAAATGCATATGAAATTCCAGCAATAAGAAATGAACAAAAGATTGGAGATGAAGACCTCAAGTGCTTGCTTTTTGCCCGCTGACCAGATAAACTAGAACTATCTGCATTGACTATGCAGCATGGGGTTTTTATTATGTTTACCTAAAGATGTCTCTTTTTGGTAATGACAAACGTGTTCTTTTAAAAAGCCTGGGTTTTCTCAATATACCTTTAAAGGTTTCTAAATTGTTTCATATCTGGTCAAGTTGAGAGTTTTAAGAACTTCATTTTTAATTTGTAATAAAAAGTTTGCAACATGATTAAAAAAAAAAAAAGTCCACAAACTGCAAGCACCTGTTAATAAAGGTCTTAAATAATAAAAAAGAAGAAATGTCTAGATTAATATTGGAACAAAGCATACTGACTAAAGAAAGTAAAGGCATGATAGATATTACTTAATAATTATATATATATATATTATTCAGCCATAAAGAAGAATTAAATCATGTTGTTTACAGGAAGATGGATGGACCCACAGATCATATTGAGACAGACCACGGTCAGAAACACAAAGAGCACATTAGTTTTTACATGACAGTTGTCTTCATGAGAAATCTGAAGTTCACAGAGCATTGAGAACATTCTAGGACATTAGTGAGTTATATGAAATGTGTTTGAAAATGCTATTACCAGCTCCGTACAAATGTTTTTCTGGAAAATTAAAATTGAAGGGATACTTTCTTAACTCATTACGATATCTTATAACCAAAACCTATGAAACATTAGCTAAAAAGAAACCACAGATCAACATGCCTTGTAAGATTAGTCCATAAAAATTTTAGGAAACATTTTTAGCAAATGAAATGCAAGTATATGCAAAAAAATATGACCATATACAACTTATTTCTGGAATGCAAAGTTTGATTTAACATTTGAGAATGAATCATGAAATTACTATATTTAAATAAAACCACATATGATCATTTTTACTGGCACTGAATAAGTTTTTACAAAAGCTACCATTCATTTCTGACTAAAAGCAAAACAGGGCAAAGATTCTTAGCAGAGCAGGGATAGCAAGGAAAAATTCTATATGATAGCAATCACCTATTGTTAAAACAAATCGATGGTTGAAATGCTGTTTAACTGAGAAAGACTGAATGACTGCCCCTTGGATCAGAATACAACATGGATGTACTGTTTTGCTACAATCGTCAGCACTTATGGGCATTCTGGAAAGTGAAATAGATAAGAAACGGAACAAAAGGACATTCAGGCTGAAGATGACACAAGAGAATTGCATGGATTCACAGGTAGAAAGTGGAAAGTAGAAAAGTAGAAAACCCAATTGAACCCATAAAAATATTCCTACTACACTCGATTAAATTCAGCAGTGATTTAGGACCTAAGTAAAATATACAAATATCCCTTATACTTGGCACACTAGCACCAAATAACATTATATGAACACTAATTATAATAACATTAAAAACCTTTTGGATAAAATGGACCAAGATAGAAATATATATTGAAAACTGTAAAAACAGTGATGAGGGAAATTAAAGAAGTAATAAATGGACAGTTTATGAAGTGAAAACAATATTACTAAGATTTCAGTTTTCCTCAAGTGGATTCGATGCAATGCCAATCAAAATCACAGTGGGCTTTTTTTGAGGAAGGAGAGGATAAGGTGGAATAAAACTGATAGAGTGGTTCTAAAATTCAAACACAAATGCAAAGTTTTTAGGACAGTTTAAACAACTTCTGATGAATAGGTTAGAGTATGTAGTATACAGATACTTACTGAAATGTACGTTGTTCATGTATACTTAATACAAACATACATTCGTATATGTATTTATAAATATAGACGTGAAATAGTTGCATGAAGAACTGATTTTTAACAAATGTATAAGGTAGAAAAAGTATCTCTTCTCAGGAAATGGTTCTTAAGCAATTGAACATACACATATTTTTTTCCTTAATTTTTCTTGTTTATTATTATTTATTTGAGAGTGACAGACAGAGAGAGAAAGAGGCAGTGAGAGAGAGAGAGAGAGAGAGGACAGAGAGAGAGAGTATGGGCACGCCAGGGCATCCAGCCACTGCAAACGAACTCTAGACGCGTGCGACCCCTTGTGCACCTGGCTAACGTGGGTCCAGAGTCCTTAGGCTTCACAGGCAAGCACTTAACCGCTAAGCCATCTCTCCAGCCTGATACACATATTTTTCAAAAAAGAAACAAATTGCAAGCGATTTCTTGCACTGCATTTTGCCAAAGATATATGGATTAGCATCTGAAGTGATGCTCACCTGGTGAGTCATTAGAAAATTGCATTTTAGCTCTGCAATGACACTGAAATTTCACTAGTATTGTTAAATTAGACAGAACTGATGATCCCAAACAGTTAAGGATGTGAAGATCATGGAAATCTCACATATTTTTATGGAAAATTGAAATGCTAACACCAATCTATAACAATTTTATATAAAAATGTTGAACATACAACTGGATGACCTAGCGTTACACTGCCAAGTTTTTATAGTAGAAAAGTAAGAGAAGCCAGGTGTGGTGGTACACTTCTCTGATCCTAGAACTAGGAAGGTGGAGGAAGGCAGATCAGATTTCAAGGTTATCCTTGGCTATATGGTGATCGTGAACTGAGACTAGCATAATCATGAGACTCTGCTTCAAAATAACAAGAAATAATAAAACAACAAAACCCCCCATGCTACAGCATAAAACACATTAAAATAATTGTGCTGTACAAAAGACTCAAGGTGAGAGCACAAAACAATTCCATCCATGCAAAGTCCAGGAGGACAGAAATCAGGACAGAGGTGGCTTTGAGTGGGATGGGGTAGAGCTGGGAGCTGGAGGGATGGATTACCAAGGGACTGCATGAAAGTTCCAGAAGTGGTATGAGGATGCAATGGGTTCACTGGTACACAGTCATCAAAGCATCAAGGTGCATGCTTTACACATGCACAGCTATTTTGTGTCAATTGCACATCAACAGTGTTTAAAAAGATAATATTTTTATTTTATTTCTTGCATGTGCATCTGTGGGTATGTATTTATGGGTGTGGTCACACATTTGTGTGGCTACATGCGCTTATGTGCTTATGCATGTGGAGGCCAGAAGGTGTTGGATGTCTTCCTCCATTGCCCTCCACTTTTATTCTGACAGATAAGACCTCTCACTGTAACCTAGAGTGCAATGATTCTTTTAGACTAGCTAGCCAATGAGTCCCAGGGTTCCCCTGTCTACACTTGGCATTAGAGGTACAGTGTTTTATGTTGGTTCTTAGGATTTGAGCTCAAGTCTTCATGCTTACTGAGCAAGCACTTGTCCCCTAAGCCATCTCTCTATCCCAGAATAAAATGTTCTAGCAGATAATTATGATTTAGAAAAAATTATTACATGTTACCATAACAATCTAGAGAGAATAATTCACTTGGAACATTTATTTTTTTTTATATATATATATGTATTTTTGAGGTAGGGTTTTACTCTAGCCCAGACTGACCTGGAATTTACTATGTAGTCTCAGGGCTGCTTCGAATTCACAGGGATCCTCCTACCTCTGCTTCCTGATTGCTGGGATTAAAGGCGTGCGCCATCATGCTGGGGCTCCCCTCCCTGCCTCTCAGTTGCATGTCTTTTCATTGTTGTGCTTTTCAAGTGACTTTTTTTATCTGCAGGAAAGATCACGTGCTTGTTATTATGGGATGGCATGACCATTGAGAATGACTGTTTACTATCTTTAAATTTTTGAAATTTATTTGCGTGTGTGTGTACACACCAGGGCTTCTATCTTTTAGTGGTCTGACTTTATGTGGGTACTGGGGAATTGAATGCTGGCAGGCTTTGACAGCAAGTACCTTTAACCACTAACTCATTTCCCCAGCCCCATTTTAAACATCATAATCTGAAAGCTGTCTTTTTGGCAACTCCTATTTACTTTTAGCATCTGGAGATGCAGATTTTTGCCACACTGGTATTTGCCATTCCTTCCTACTCCAACATAAGCGGCCTGGCATTGACACCACACCTGGTCATCTGCCCATTTCTTTTCTGCCTGATCTTGCCTCTGGCCCTGTTGTAACTTCCTCTCAGATAGTACTTGGCTGGAGTTATTTCAGCATTTACTGTTCCACTCCATGCTTTCTCTTCATTTGAAATAGAACAGACTTTTATTACATAAGCACCTCAAAGGGAACATATGGTTCTCAGCTAGAAGCATCAGACTCACCTTGGGAACTTGATAAGACATATGGCTGGGTACCACCCCCAGAACTCCTGATTCTGATGCTCTGGGATGTTCACAGGGTTGCTTTCTTATCAGTCCCCAGATGATGTGGGTACTGCTGGTTGAGTGCTACACATTGAGAAGTGCTGGTTTAGAACCTGAACTTTGAAGTTGGATACAGCAGGGGTAAAATCTTAGCAAAATAATTGAGGGAAATTCATACACTTTAGCCTAGCTTCTGTTTCTCCATATGCCAATTAATAATTGTAATTGTTTCCTCTTTAGAGGAGTGTTGTACAAACTAAGTAGGTTAATGCCTGAAATGCCCTGGATCTTTTCAAGGCTTATTTAGTATACTTAGTAGCCTTAGATTGATTACCATCATTAGATCAGGCATCATGAAAACAGTATTGCCATCAGCTGATGTCCATCTCTGTTCCCTCTCCCAATGTCCCCTCCTCCTTGACAAGTCATACTGGTGCTTAGACTAGGTGTCCTTTCTTCTCTGGGGCAGAACTCCTGGCCATCTCCTCGTCACCCCTAGTATAAACAAACTTAGCCTGTATTTTGTGACTTATTCGATAAAGCCCAAAATGCTTGGTATTGGGAGATATATGTAACTTGTGTTTTCTTGTGTACATATGTGTGCAGTGTGCATGTGTATTGATGTGTGCACACATGAACCAAGGAACCACCCTGGGTGTTGTTGCTCAGAAACAACATTCACCACTTTTTGAAACAGGTTCTCTCACTGGCTTAAAACTCACCAAGTAGGCTAGACAGGTAGGCTAGCGAGCTGCAAGTATCATCCTGTGGTTGCCTCTCCACCACTGAGATCACAGGCGTGTGCTACCATGCCTGGCTTTGTCACGGTGATTGGACTCAGATCTCCATACTTGTAAGGCACACACTACTTACTGAGCTATCGCCTCAGCCCTTAACTGGTTTAATACCCAATATTCCAGCTATTTCTCTCAAATTTTAGTGGCATTAATTGAAAATTTTAGAAATGAAAGATGTTTGTGAGCATGAGAGTATTTCCTCTGGGGTGTGTGTGTATGTGTGTACATGTGTGTGGGCTAAAAGGGCTATTCTGATGATTTGTGCAGTTTTCTGTCCATCTGTGATGTCTGTACAGCAGGGGATGGATACTTCACTCAGGTTGGACATGTGGCTGTTTTACCTACTATGGATTGAAATGAAGTGCAACTTTTCACCACCAACCTGCAGGGATCTGGGCTTGATAGGTGGACTTACTTTCCTCCCTCCTGTGACTCTTCCTTGTCGTCACTGCCCATCCTCAAAGAAGTCACCAAGTTCATTACCACCAGATGAAGCAAGTGCAGCCAGAGAGAACCCCTTGCCTTGAGCATGGGACATTGAGACATAAGCCTGTGTCATGCTGCTATTTTAAATCCTGTCCCAGGGACTTGGAGGAAGGAGGCTGTTGAGGTCTGGATACAATGTGGCTGACTATTTGTCATTTAACAAGGCTGGAAACTGAGCTCAGCCTTCCAGAAGGCACGTGTGTTGTTTATGGACCCAGAACACATCAAAGTGACAGGTGAAAGGGACAGAGAGGTCAGAGGGCTGGCTTGTAACCTAGCCGGACAGGCAGTGGCATTTATAGCTCCTCTGTGCTACCACAGGGTAGGAAGGGAGCATGTGTAAGCAAAATGAATACCCATATCGCAATTTTCTATTTATGACTCTTTTCTTCATTGAGGGGCATCCAGCCATAAATTTGTTTCAAAAGAGGACTAGCATTGCTGATGGATTGAAGTAATGTAGCTCAGAGCAACATCTAAATACCAGAGGACTTACTGCAAGGGCTTTTTGCCTCAGCCACTATAATTCCTGGAGGGCTTCCCATCACTGTTTGGCAGGAGAGGTGTTGGTTAACAGGTTTCTTTGTTCTTGTTTGGTACCACATTTCTGATTGATTTTTCTAGTGGTATAATTTGCTTGCTAGAATTAAGTACCCTAAAATTGTTCTTTCTCCATGCTGACATGACGACACATTTTATGAATTTTCTTCTTCAAATTAGGCTCAGATGATTTTAGTAAACACTTTCAAATCACAAATATTAATTTGGTCAATGTTCATCACTTTCTTAATGGCACTAAAAAGTCCTGTTAGCCTATTATGCAAAATTATCAGATATGACTATAAAACCCAAGAGCTGCTCAGTCCTTCAGAAGGCTGCCCATTCTAGCTTTCTCTAGTACCTGCTCATGTACATACATGCACACACATGCACAAATACTCTTACAGTCATAACGATTTTTTTTTAATTTATTTATTTGAGATAGACAGACACAGAGAGAAAGGCAGATAGAGGGAGAGAGAGAGAATGGGCGCGCCAGGGCTTCCAGCCTCTGCAAACGAACTTCAGACGCGTGCGCCCCCTTGTGCATCTGGCTAACGTGGGACCTGGGGAACCGAGCCTCGAACCGGGGTCCTTAGGCTTCACAGGCAAGCGCTTAACTGCTAAGCCATCTCTCCAGCCCTCATAACGATTTTTATTCTGCAAACTTTTTAATGTGTATTTTTTCATTGACAACTTCTATACTTACAGATAATAAACCATAATAATTCCCTCCCCCCCCACTTTCCCCTTCACAACTCAACTCTCCATCATATCCCCTCCCTCTCTAATTAGTCTCTCTTTTATTTTGATGTCATCATCTTTTTCTCCTATTGTGAGGGTCTTGTGAAGGTATTGCTAGGGACTGTGAGGTCATGGATATCGAGGCCAATTTCTTTCTGGGCAGTTGCATTACAAGGAATGGTACCCTTCCTTTGGCTCTTACATTCTTTTTGTCACCTCTTTCGCAATGTCTTAATACCATTAAATATTTAAGGGAAATGGTCAAAGTTTTAGGGATTAAATATACCACTTAAGCTACACATGTTTTTCCAGTGTTGTGCAGTCTTGGGATCATGCAAGGAGAATCAGTAAAAATAGGCCCAGTTGGTTTGCTTATGGAAAGCAAGGAGCCTGGCCCAGAAAAGAGCACTTCTGGGTGAGGTTCCTTAGGGTGAGCCAGGGAGCAAGGGATGCTGGGAGATGAGTAGGAGAGGGATGCTAAGGGAAACTGTTGCCCCTTTCAGATATTTTGTCACTGCTCCATTTAATGATGAAATCAGTCTAACAACTATTAAAGTAACAACCCGTCCTAGACGTGCTATGATCTAGGCATTGTAGTCACTAACATACTTAAACTCCTTACAAGTAGTAAAATATGTCAGTAAGAATACTGGCTAACGAACAACATGAATTTAGCACAAAAGTGACTGACATCACATTATTCTTTTCTTTTTAAATGTATGCATTTTGTTTATTATTTTCACATAAGGATGGGTGGCTGTATGAGTTCCTGTGGAGTCCCGAGGTCTTCCTCTGGCACTCTCAAGGTTATTGTTTTGAGATTAGGACTATCACTTTACCCAGATTACACAAAGTATTCAGAGATCCCCAGGGATTCACCTGTCTCTGCCTCCCCAGAGCTATGACTACTGGAAGAGAGGGCTGGATTTTTACAGCATTCAGAGTTGGGGGTTTCCTTTACCAATGACAAGGGGATGTAGAAGCCCAAGAAAGCTTAATCTCATGTGTGAGAAAAGAAACCTTGGAACTCACACACCAAATGAGTATCTGCCAAATAGTCCTGTCCGTGAGTTTTATCAATCCCAAGGACAACAGTGGGAGAGCATCTTAGAGGACTTCTGACTTACCCTTGCTTGAGGTTTTTTTTTTTTTTTTTTTTTTTGATTTTCAAGGTAGGGTCTCACTCTAGCCCAGGATGATCTAGTTTCAGGGTGGCCTCGAACTCACGGCGATCCTCCTACTTCTTGCCTCCTGAGCACTGGGATTAAAGGCATGTGCCACCATACCCAGCTTAAGTGTGTGTGTTTTTTTTTAAATAAATATTTTATTTATTAATTTGTGAGAGACAAAGAAAGAGGTAGACACACAGAGACAGAGAATGGGTACACAAGGGCCTCCTACCACTGCAAATAAACTTCATACAGTTTGCCACTTTGTGTATCTTGCAGAATTGAACTCAGGCAACTGGGCTTTGCAAGCAAGTGCCTTCATCTGTTGAGCCATTTATCCTGCCTGCCCGCACGCTTTTGAATACATCCAGATTCTAGTGCTTGAGAGGTGGAGGCAAAGGGTCACTACAATGTGAGGACAACCTGAACCACACAGTGGGAATATGTCTCACAAAACAAGGAAAAGTTGGAGGAGGTGATGGTAGTGATGGTGGTGGTGGTGGCGGTGGAAGAGGAAGAGAAGGAGGAGGAGGAGAGGAAAAGATACAAGGGGATATTGCACAACACTGTGTGTATATGTGTGCTCAAAGTTAACACTCAGTGCTGTTGGGGGCGGTGTGTGGGGAACAGGTTGTTCTGGAATTCTCCCCCTCCAGTGCACTGCCCAGGCCTCACCATGGTGGTGCTGATGTTCTAGGAAGGAAGAAGTGAGCAGAACATCCTAACATGTCTGCTTCAGAAGGAGCTTTGGACAAAGTGAGACTGGGCACCATATCTCTGCCATTGGCCAGAGAGTGACCACTTGGTGAGAGACATGTGGGTGCCTGGGCTGTGCTCTAGATACTTTGGGGTCACTTGTGGACACAGCTCACCACTGCATTGACAGAGCAGTGACATTGTGCTCTCAGTGAGACTCAAAGATGTGGCAGTGTGAACATCCTTAGAGAGATGAAATTGTTTCTATTGATTCTTGGCAAAAAAACAATGTCTTGGCTTCCTAGTCAGATCCCACACTATTTGACAACTTCTGAAACGGTATCCACAGCTCCTATGGAATGTGGTTTATGAGTCCAGTTGTCTATTTCCTCCTATCTACAGCTTACTGAAGAAGTTTTTTAGAGTTTACAGTATGCAACCTGTGATAGTTAAGGTGTTGTCAACTTGATCTGTTTAGTAATCCACAGGCTGCTTCTAGGAAGGATCAACTAAAGGAGGAGGTCTTTCTCCCAGGGTGAGCCCTTCCCCCAGAGTGGGGGGCCCCCGCTCAGAGAGGGACTTGATATAAGGAAGCTCTGGGTAAAAGAATTCCCTTTTTCCTTCCTTCCTTCCACTTGGCTGCCGGAGCTGCTCGCTACCTTCTAGCATGGATTGAAGACCAGTGCGAACTAAAGACCAACATCAACTGAAGACCCACGTGGATTGAAACCCAGTGGCTCCTCAGGAAGCCTCCAGGCTTTCCGGCACCATCTGCAGTGCCGGGTCGGGACTGCTGAGGCATCTGGCCACATGGACTGAGCAGCTACCAGGTTCGGTGATTCTCAGGCCTGCAACTGCTATTGGACTACTGTAAACTAATCCAATAAATTCCCTTTATAAAATAATTCATTCTAGTAATTCTGTTCCTCTAGAGAACCCTGACTAATACACAACCCTTAAAAGAAACAGTAGAAGTCTACAAAAAAGTATAATTGAAAATAATCTCTAGAATAAGCTAGGAGGAGGATTTAAATTGAGTTCTGGGGAATGTAGTCAATAGATACTTATGGGGTCAGAGTCCTTCAAGACTACACAGAAGGTCAGGATCAAAGTCAGTCAGTGTTGTGTGAGATACTGTTGGGGTCAGTCTCTTCAAGACTACATGGAAGGTCAGGATCAAAGGCAGGCAGTGTTGTGTGCTCAGGAATCTTCCTTGGGTCCCTGAAACCCACTGGGCAGGTGGAAAGAGCAGTCAAGAGCTACAGGGCACTTGGAAGAGATACTGCAACTTCCCCATGTCTATCAAAGTGGAGATATGTGTTTTGTGGGGCACTGAACACTGGTCTAAATATCCATGTAGGTTAGTGAAAGAAACTCCTATTTGTTAAGGGAGATACACTGAGAAAGTTCCTTTTCTTTTTGCATGTGTTGTTCTTCTAGTCTAAGTTTTCTTGAAGGCAGGGTAGTCCAGATAATTATAGAGGAGATGTGATTAGTGGGAAATGAATGTGGCACTAATTTTCATTGTGGCAACACTCTCAGCAATGCTATTGAAATTTAGTTTGCTGAATGAATTAGAAGGGAATCTAGGTAGTCTGGAGAGTACATAGGCATAAATATTTCCTTTCATAATTTGGAGGATGCCTTATGAAAGAAATGGGGAATTATTGTTTGTGGCTGATTAAAGTAGCTATTTATTATTATTCTGTTTTGACATCTACTTTATAGGAATATGATAATTCTGACCTTCCTTGGTGGAGTTGATGAAATACAGCCTTTAAAACTCCTCTCAGAGGACATGCTTTCATCGTGAACTGTTCAGGGGTCTCTTTAGCCAAAGGATATGTGCTGTGCACTTCCCACAGAAATGTTTCATCATCAGCCTGTTTGTTTTATAACTGTTACGCTTGTCACTAATTGTCTACCTGAGAGGTAGTGAAAAAATATTAAATTAAGGTGAAAGATTTTCACCCAATTAAGGCTGATATTTCAAAATACTTTCATGAAAATGTAAATGGTTATACTTAAGTGAATATTTTAGCAATTTCCCTAATAGGTGCATAAAACGGGCAATGAAGCTTTCCAAATGCTTTGAAAGGAATCTCATAAAGGAGTTGAAAAGTCAAGTGGTAGAAATTATTGGCTGGTTAATTAATTTACAGGGAATAAATTATAACAAGGAATTGGTGCAATTTCTACTTAGTGACATGTCATTGATTATTTAATCAGTGAATTATAAAACTAGATTCTAATTTTTGTTTTTTTAAATAGTAATTTTAAGTTATAAGGATAATATGTTATATTTTTCTTTTTTTTAACAAAGGAGTCATATATACTTTATCTATGCACATATATCTATATCTGTATCATCTGTATCTATATATGTATTTATGTCCTATCTATCTATCTATCTATCTATCTATCTATCTATCTATCTATCTATCTATCTATCTATCATCTACCTAAACTTGACTAATTTAATAATGTAGCATGAATAAGTCATTTTTGTGGGAAGCAGGTATCCTCATTTTCTCTGCAATATTATATGTCATGTTCTCTCAGTAGTACATGTCTGTATATTATGGATTTTAAATTTACTTTTTAAATTTTATTTATATTTTTTGATTTTACTTAGCATATAGACTTATGGGTTCTAATATGGTATTTTCATATTTAGTTTTTTCTTTTCTACCTTCCTTTCCCACTCCTTTCCCCTGCTTTCATTCTTCCATACTTCAATGGTCTCATTACCTACACATGTCTATTACTTTTTCATCTTCTCTACCTTCCTTAAGATCTCCTTTTCCCATCTCAGTGTCCCCCTTCTAGTTTTATGATCTATTCACTCACCCACCTTCATATAAAAATTTAAATCTAGGCCCCACACAAGAGAATAACATGTAGTAGTTTTCTTTATGAGCCTGGATTGTCTCATTTACTATAATAACTTCTACAACCATCCATTTTCCTTTAAATCTCATCATTTCTCTTTATAGCAAAATGAAACTCCATTAAGCATATGTGCCATACTTTCATTATGGACAGCTAGGCTGATTCCATTCCTTTTCAGTTGAGAGTGGAATAGCATGATGTGTGGGTAGGACCCAGAGTCTTTTAAGTACATGTCCAGGAGTGGTGTTCCTAAATATTTGAATTTTCCAAGTTTCTTTCTATTATAAAGCAATTCTGTGGTAAACTTCTCCATGCATGTCCCTCTCTATTCTTGATTGATCATCTCTCCTTTATCAGGTTCTGGAAATGTCATTGCTAGATCACGCAGCCACAAACTTTTGTGCCCTTCAGAGAGGATGTATCACTTGCTGTGTGTGACAGCCTCTTACCTTTCACATTTCTAAAACTGGACATTACCTTCCTTTAACAAATGCAGTAATTTAATGACAAGCCTGTACTTAATTTACATTTTGATTTTCTTGTTAAACATTCTTTACTTGCTTAAATATTTAGGAAGGCTTTCACAGTTCTGGGAAATTAATATGTATAATAATGTAAAAGTTTCTTTAAGATTTCTTTTTTATTTTAGCCTTTTTTTTTTTTTTCTTTGAGGCAAGCCCGACAGACTGGCCTTTTTGTGTTACAGGAAAGAGCTAGAGTGAGAGGCTTGGAGTGCCAGGGCCTCCAGCTACTGAAATGGAACACTAGAAGCATGCACCACCTTGCACACATGTGTGACCTTGTGTGCTTGTGTCAACTTGTGTGTCTGGCTTACATGGGACCTAGAAAGTTGAACATGGGTCCTTAGCCTTCACAGGCAAGCACTTTAAATGCTTAGCCATCTTGCCAGTCCTATGTTAAGACTTTTAATCCACTAAAATTTGTTTCTATACAATGGGTAAAATAGGAGTGTAAGTTAGTATTTTTTTTTAAAGAAAATAATTACCCTAATATAGTTCAATAATACTTCTACTCTTTTTTTGTGGTAAAGTTTCACTGTCACCCAGGCTGACCTGGAATTCAGTATGTAGTCTCAAGATTGAACTCATTTTGATCCTCCTGCATCTGCCTCCCAAGTGCTGGCATTAAACTATGTGCCACCATACTTGGCTTAATAATACATTGTTTTTAACCACATACTTTTACACCATTTTAATTGTATACTTAATTTCAACATATACCTGGTGAATTGTTTAATATTTATAATCAACTTGACAAGATCTAAAGTCACCTAGGAGGCATATCTTTAGGGATATCTGTGAGGATGTTACCAGAGAGGTTAACTTGGGGAGGGGAGGCCCACCTTGAATGTGAATTGCACCAACTCTTGCTCTGGGTTCCTAGACTGAATAAAAGGAGTAAGTAAAAAGAACACCAGAATGCATTTCCCTCTGCATTTTTTAAATTTATTTTTATTTATTTATTTATTTATTTATTTATTTATTTATTTATTTGAGAGCGACAGGCACAGAGAGAAAGACAGATAGAGGGATAGAGAGAGAATGGGCGCGCCAGGGCCTCCAGCCTCTGCAAACGAACTCCAGATGCATGCGCCCCCTTGTGCATCTGGCTAACGTGGGACCTGGGGAACCGAGCCTTGAACCGGGGTCCTTAGGCTGCACAGGCAAGCGCTTAACCGCTAAGCCATCTCTCCAGCCCTCCCTCTGCATTTTGACTGTGAAATAATGTCATCAGCTGCCTCACGGTCCTGCTGCAGGCTTTTCAGCACAGTGGACTATGTTGACACTATAAGCCAAAATAAGCCCTTCTTCCCTTATGTGGCTTTGGTCAGGTATTTGCTCATAGTGATAAGAAGAGTAGCTAATCTACTTTGGTTACTTTCTTACTTCCTTTTCCCTTGTTGTGTTTGTTTAATATAATTCCAACATCTTACTTTAAATTATGTATTTTGTGAATTATTTTTATTTCAGTGAGTAGGTTGAATTCCACACTCTTACCAACTGCATCCTTTCTTATGTATTTAAATTTTCCAAAAGAAGTAAAGAATAATTGGTCAGCTGAAGTGTATCTAAATTCCAGTACTTGGAAGATGAAGGTAGAAAGATGGTGAATTCAAGGGCAACTTGGTCTACATAGATACATCTTATTTCACAAAAAAAATTACTTTATCATATTATCAAAATAACTATATGACATAGAAAATTGGATAGAAACTGCTTTTATTATTAGAAAAATAGCAATTTAATTTGAGTTTTCACATTTAGACATGGTCTATCTTAATATTTTTATAGTTCTTTGTAAACCTTGTGACTTTAATTTAAAATTATCCCAAATGTTATTTATTTTAATGTCAATCTTTTTTTGTTGTTCATTCTTATTTATTTGAGAGTGACAGAGAGAGAGAGAGAGAGAGAGAGAGAGAGAGAGAGAGAGAGGGAGAGAATGGGTGCCCCAGGGCTTCCAGCTACTGCAGACGAACTCCAGTCACATGCACCCTCTTGTGCATCTGGCTAACATGGGTCCTGGGGAACCGAGCCTTGAACCAGGGTCCTTAGGCTTCACAGGCCAGCGCTCAACCACTAAGCCATGTCTCCAGTCCTTAATGTCTATCTTTTTATCTAAGAGTAGTCTAGGAGCTGAGGAGAGGGTTGGATAAAAGTACTTGTGTTCAGATTTCCAGACCCATCTAGAAGCTGTGGTGGGCTTCTGTAACTCTCATGCACCTATGATAAGAAGTGATGCAGAGACAGGGGAATTTCCTGGAATGGAGTTGTGAACAATGAGAGACCCTGCCTCAGAATGAGGTGGAAGGCAATGGTCAACCTGAACAGTTGTCTTTGACCTTCACATGTATACCTTGGCACACGCTTACCCACACATGCACACCAGCATGCACACACATAGACCAAGTAAATAAAACACATTTTTAAAGGAATCTAATATCTATTGCTGGTAAATATATTTGTATCAGTGTCATAATTATGAACCATGTGAAATGAAAATTCAAATATTTATGGCAATATAAATTCTACAATTATGTAGAAAAAATATAGTTTAATAAAAGTATTTATTAAATGTCTTCATTTAAGTAATTTGGCTATCAACAGGATAGTCAAAAAAGACCTATCAAGAAGAAACATGTTAAGAGGAAATTTAAAATTTTCCTTTTTGTTTGTGTGGCTTTTTTTCCGAGGTAAGGTCTCACTGTAGTACAGACTGACCTGGAATATACTATATAGTGGTAGGCTGGCCTTGAACTCACAATGATCCTCTTACCTCTGCTTCCCAAGTGCTGGGATTAAAGATGTACTCCCTCATACCTGGAAAATTGATCATTTTATGCAAACTTTTTGATCATTCTTATTAATCAGAAACACAAAGAATGAGATTAAATTGAACATAGTTGCTCATTTGTCATTTCACATAATTGTTCCCAAGGCAAAAGCTATATATAAGTATTATTAAATTTCCCTTTATATGGCTGAAACAATTTGTATATCCATAAGCAAAATGGACAAGTGTCTCTTTTACCAGAATGGATTCCTAAAATGTGGTATTTAGCATACAGTAAAAAAAAAAAACCCTGGAAATAATTTTTAATTTTCCTTCTTATAGGTAGATTTAAGAAATTTTGATGGGTCATTTTGTGTTTCATTTTCTGTGTAATTTTTTTGTTTCATTTTTTTGAGGTAGGGTTTCACTACAGTTCAGGCTGACCTGGGATTAACTATGTGGTGTCGGGGTGGCCTTGAACTCACAGCAATCCTTCTACCTCTGCCTCCCAAGTGCTGGGATTAAAGGTATGCACCACCATGCCCAGCTGTCTGTATATTTTGACTTATCTGAAAAATTTTAAAGTGCATCCACTTGTCTTTTATTTATTAATTTCTAAAAGTTCCTTATGTATGCAAAAGCCCTTTGAGATACATTATTGATCAATTTGCCCAGATTTTCTTTTTCCTTTTGAAAATTATATTAAATCTTTCCTGAAATTTATCCTGAATTTTGGGATAAGTGTTTGAAATTATTGTTTACAGATAACTATCTTGTTGACCTGATATATTTTTCTACAACCTATTTAATAGTTAAAAATATGACTTTATCTGGGCATGATGGCACATGTATTTAATCAAAGCATTTGGGAGGCTGAGGTAGGGGGATCAATGTGAGTTCTAGCCCAGCCTGAGACTAATTGCAGATGAGCCTAGACTAAATGAAGTCCCTATCTCAATAAACAACAACAACAAAAATATGCCTTTATGTGTAATTGAATTTTAGTTTTTAGTTTGGTGTGTGTATGAATTTTGCACTATATTGCACTGTTATCTCTGCCTCATGTACTCATGGCACAGTTTTATTTTAATTATACCTAACATTGATTTTTAGCATTTGGCTAAGATCAAGTGTAGTAGCTGTTCTTATTAGTTTAATAACACTTATATTTCTAATATATGCATATATTATGCACATATGAAATCTGCACATTTGTTTTATACCTCACTATTTTGTTAAGTTCTCTTACATGTAATAGTTCATTTTCTTGTGCTTTTAGGTGCACATTTATATCATTAGTAAATGGTATGTTTCACCTTCTTTCTAATTCTGGTCCTCTAAGTTTTCTCTTTTCTAATTGTATCAGCCAGTTCCTATCCTGTACCAAGGAATCTATGATCTATCTGTGTATCTAAGTTTGTCTGTCTGTATGCACTTAGCATCTATCTATCTATGGATCTACTATCTACCTATCTATCTATTATCTATCTTTCTATCTATCATCTATCCTTTCTTTTAATCTATTATCTATCTCTCCAAAATGTTAAATAAAAGTGGGTACCTTTCTTACACCTGACCTTATTAGGAATGTCTTTATGTCTACCTATCAAACAATTCTGTCCATTTTTGATGATGCAAGTATATATTATAATGTAAAACATTATTCACTTATGATGTCAAAAATTTTAGGGCTGGAGAGATGGCTTAGCGGTTAAGGCACTTGTCTGAGAAGCCTAAGGACCCAGGTTCAATTCCCTAGATCTCCCATAAGCCACATGAACATGGCAGTGCATACAGCTGGAGTTCATTTGCAGTGGCTAGAGGTCCTGGCATGCTCACTCTCTGTTTCTCCATTTCTCTCTCATAAATAAATAAAAAAAAAATAGTCATTGTTTAGGGTTGGAGTGGGGAGTGAGGAAGGGTTGACACACAGCTTTTTTGAATCCCAGGTTGGGCTAAAACTTGTTATCCTTCTGCCTCAAAGCAATAGGGTTGCCATTTTGTACATCCATGATGAGCTTGCCACTACCTTGGCTAATTTCTATCTACTTAAAAAAAAAATTCTTTAGAGAAATAGCAACATGTTCTTTCTTCTGAATTTAGACATAGGGAAAACTATATTCTTAGAATTCTTCATTTTAACGATTTTTCCATGATATTAGGAAATCCTACTTGGTCAGGAAACATAATTTTTTAAAAATGTATTGTTTACTTACGTTTTTAAGAGAGAGACAGACAGACAAAGAGAGAGAGAGAGAGAGAGAGAGAGAGAGTGAGAGAGAGGGAGAGGAGAGAGAGAATGGGCATGACACAACCTCCAGCTAAATATTGTTAGCTTTTGTTCCTACTTTTCACTTAGAATGCAGTTAGATTTCTGTACATGAACTAATAGAAAAAATATTTGGACATATGGACAACTGAGAAATGCAATGAGTGACTAGGAACTAAAAATTCAAATTAACTTCATGTTAAAAGGGATATACATTTTTGGTTATTGATTATTTATACTGTGATTCATTTTCAAATATGTGAAATGTTCATTCTATACTTTGAGCTCTGATGGGCAGCTGAGATTTAAGATATAAAAATCTTCAGAAGTTCCAAAACCATATACCATATATATTGATTGGTCTTATTACATACATGCAAACATTAAGAGTTAAGATTCACTTGTGAGAGAAAACATGATCTTTGCCTTTCTGGCCTTAAGTTACCTCACTTTGTACATTTTTTTCCCAATTCCATCCATTTTCCTGCTAAGTGCATAACTCCATTTCCAAATACCAAAAATAAACCTTCCAATAAATAACTGGGATAGTGAATTTAATAGAAAGTTCTCAAAGAAAAACAAAACACAAATGACCAATAGATACTTTAAAACATGCTCAACATCTTTAGCTACCAGGTAAATAAAAATTAAAACCACTTTCAGATTTCATTTCACCCTAGTCAGAATGGCTATCATCAAGAAGAGTAGTAACAAAAATGTTGGTGAGCTGTGGGAAAGGGAAACTATTATTATTCACTGTTTGTAGGAGTGTAAATTGACACAACCACTATTGGAACCAGTGCACAGGTTTCTCAAACAGCTAAGGACTGAGGTACCATATGACCAAGTTCTACTTCTCTGGGGCATGTACCCAAATGACCCCACACACAACAGGTAGGAAATAGAATCAGCCCAAATGCCCATCAATCAATGACTGGATAATGAAAATGTGGTATATAAACACAATGGATTTCCTTTCAAGTATAATGAGAAATGGAGTTATGCAATTAGCAGGAAAATGGATGGAATTGGAAAAAAAAATGCACAAAGTGAGGCCAGAAACTTAAGGCCAGAAAAGCAAAGATCATGTTTTCTCTCACATGTGAATCTTAACTCTTAATGTTTGCATGTATGTAATAAGAGCAATCAATATGGACCATGGCTAGAGATAAGGGGACATGAGGGGAAACAAGAGGCGGAGGGAGGAAAAGAGAAAGACAAGAAGCAGCACCAAACAGAAAGGAGGCTGTTCAGGGAGGGAGGGGTGAGGAATGAACAGAGGATGGAAACAAAATTATCTGAAAACATCACAGCGAAAGTTCATTCTTTCTATGATAGTAACATACAGTTTAAAGAGGCATAAAAACAAACAACAAAAATTATTATTATTTTTTATTTATTTATTTTTTAATTTATTTATTTGAGCGCGACAGACACAGAGAGAAAGACAGATAGAGGGAGAGAGAGAGAATGGGCGTGCCAGGGCTTCCAGCCTCTGCAAACGAACTCCAGACGCATGCGCCCCCTTGTGCATCTGGCTAACGTGGGACCTGGGGAACCGAGCCTCGAACCGGGGTCCTTAGGCTTCACAGGCAAGCGCTTAACCGCTAAGCCATCTCTCCAGCCCAAAAATTATTTTTATTTTAATAAAAAATATTGTCCTTATTAGTTCACATGGAAAGGCCTGTGGCTGAAAGTTAGGCCGAAAGCAACACAATCTTACAGAAAGAAATACAATCTGAAAATGTCATGCTTTCAAGAATGCATTTGGGTCTCTAATTCTCGAAGGCAGGGACAGAAAGGAGAAGCAATGCTTAATATTTTAAAAACAGTATTTAACAATAGGTAAAAACAACAAATTCTTGTACCAGTCATTCCAACATGTCCTGAATAAAAATGTCTATGTTTTCTCTTCTGAAATGTTTGGTATTCATACTCTGTCTTTCCATGCACATCTTTCTCTAGCATTTCCACTTTACTGTGTTTCCACTGGCAGTCTTTCTCAGTGCTGAACATATTTTGCTATGTTCATTCTTAGCCAGTGAAAGTCCCCTTTGAGGTAATTATTGAGGTCAAGAAAGTAAATATCCTATTGTTCTTTACATAATTAGAACAAGTTCTGGCAGTATTATGTTCTTAAATATAACTTTATTAATTATATTTCTGAGAATAGGATAAGGCATCTAGGGAATAGGTTATCTTACATTAATAAAATTAAAATACTTATTTCTAAAGATAATTTTATTTATTTTCCCTTGTGACTACATTCCCAGGGAACCCTTGTGTATAATATTGTTTCCCTGCTTTGTTTGTTCTTAAGTCATCTAATGCTAAGACTTGATATTAGTCAATAATGAAATTTAAAGTTAGGTGTCATAGATTATATCACTTTAAACTTTTAGTTTTCATTTTTAATGCACCATGCTTTTGGCAAGTTCTAATTCAGGAAGGTAGAAAACTTTATCTTGGTATGCAAAAAGAAAGTATTTGACAGCCAAGACAATCAGCATTGATGCAAACTGAAAAACAACCCATCTGCCAAAATCATCGTTTATGAAGATTTAAGAAAATGTAATAAGACTATGTTCAAATTGTAATCTATTGCTTCTACCTTGAATCTATAGGGCATGTTTTTATCTTGGGTTTACTTTAATATTAGAAAATAGGAAAGCATACTTTGAAAATAGTTTACACTATAATGGACAAATTTATCTTCTCATATATGAGATAGGCTTACAATGTGGTAGAAATTTAAGAAACACTCTTATTGATACTCTGTCCTTATAAACATTTATTTCCCTCTATCTCTTCTACATCCAATTGATCTGTTTCTGTTTTCTATACCACGCTTGAGAGGGAGAGAGAGAGAGAGAGAGAGAGAGAGAGAGAGAGAGAAAGGAACTGAGACATAACATGCAGTCTGCTCTTTTACAAAACACTGGTCTTAGGGACCTTTCAGTGACCCCTGTACTTTTCTTTGGCATTGATTACACATCACTTTTGGGAAACAAGTGACAAAGTAGTGACATTTAATATCAAAAATGATTATATCTGTTGATGTTATGTTGCAGCAAAAGTTCACTTCCCACTCAATTAAATTCATTTTATTTATTTTTTAAAACAGAAACTATTTGGTTAGAAGGAGAAAGAGGAAGCAACAGGAGTCAGTATGTAGTATTTTGTGGCCAAAATATCAGAAAACATCAACTTACACTTTATGTATTTAGCATGTGCTTATCAGATACACCAGTGGGTGACTTACTAGTTAACTAAATTGAACAAGTAAAGGTCACTCACATACTTGTACAATGAAGATTTCACTTGAAGACAAATGTCTAAGATAATTTTGGGTAGTACAATAGGAAATGCAATGAGTTTAAATTGGCTACTTTAACATTTCACTAGGCATTAAGTATATACAGTAGGCTTTGGTATTGGGCTGTTAAGATAACACATTAGATGCATGGATTTAAAAAAAATCAACTGTCTCCTAAGTACATGGTCTAGATCTTCTAATCCTCTAAGTATGACAAGTGCATCTAAATAGTTTTAAGAGTTAGCATAATTATATTTACTCTTAAAGTGAGACAAGTTAACCAGAGCCACCTAGGGAAGAAAGATCTTCAATGACCTGCTTAGACCGTTGCTTCTAGAAAAAACAATAGAACAGTCTTCAGTCAAAGACCTGTCAATCCTTCTTTCAAAGATTGATTAGGGAGTTGAGATTTCCTTCTTTTTATCCTTGGAGAAAATGAAAAATAGCAAGTCCTTTTCTACTTCAGACTAGCCATTCATATACTCGATGACAGTCAGGGCTCCCTTGAGCCTTCTCTTCTCTTGAACAAATATGCTAACTCATTTGCTTTATCCTCAGAGGTACTATTTTTCAACCATTAAATCATCTTATTGTTCTTCCCTGTATCTTTTCCAGTTCTTCAAAACCTTTTTAGACATATAAAGTTTTAAATCAGATGTCTTTTCCCATATCAGGTACATTACAACTTCAGTACAATATTTATTTCCAGACTCTAAGTCAGAAAGATGGTCGCCATAACAAGTCAGTTGGATAAGAAGAGAAAGAGAAGTTAAGTGGTCACCTTAAGGGATATATCTGTTTGGAAAAGCATCTGGGGGTCCATTAAAAGTACTTTGGGAAGATAATAAGCCACAAAATTGATTTTCAAAATAAACAGAGTGACTTTTTTATCTTTTAATAATTTGATACTCCTTTTGAGTAATTATCCTTCCGTGATGGAAAAGATACTAAGTGGGTTTACGTAATTCCAAATTCAGAACAAAAAATATTCACCACAGATGGCCACTGATAACTTATAAAATCCCTGGTTAGAGTGAATGCCTCAGATTAAATAAGGGCTGGACCCACTTTTCCCAAGCAGATATTAAGGCCAGGAGGGCCATTTGTGGAGTATTACCTCATGAAATGTTTCCAAGCCCTTTGGCAGATCATGTACACTAGGAAGAGTGTGGGATTCTAGTGTTTTTGTTGTAATATCCTGGGTTTCTTGTGTCACATGAATCCCCTGTTGTATCACAATCATGCTGATTTGGGATGATCGTACTATTGAATTGTAGTTGCTTTGATTCCTCCACCTCATAAATTGGAAACAGGAACCCATAAATTTATGTACAAAAGAACTCATTTAAAGCAATTTCTGTGAGGATAAGGCTCTGCTGTAATGACAATCTAGAATAAACCTCCATGTTTTAGTCGTTCATATTTGAATTTAAGTACATGGATAATTGGACTTGTAATTCTTTGAGCAACTTTAAGCTTGAATCTTTTTTAAGCCCAAACCAAAGCACCTGGCCTTCACCTGCTTTCCTGGGATGCACTATGCACGCCAATATTGAGAAAACTGCTTCATAGTCTCCACACGAGAGAGCAATGCAATCACGACAAGAAGATGGTAGTGTGTTCTTTCCAATCTCCTCCTTATAAATCAGCAATAAATAATAGGGACCACAACAAAGCCAGCTTATAAGAGCTTTACTTCCCCCAGGTGGAAAGCTCTGTGATTCACCCATTCCTGGTTTATTTTCACTTGAAGGCTTTAGAAAAATATAAATCAGCTCTACCTGTATTGAAAAGCCAGAGGTAGGTCTTTAGGGCTCTTGCACAGAAGGGTGTGCTGCAGTGATAGGCTTTGTATTTTGTACTGACGTTGAAAGCTAATGCAGTGTGCTCTTACCATTTTTGCAGACAGGACAACATTGCTCTGGTTCATAGGCGGGGTTGACACACTCAGGAACCGCGCAGTCTGCTACAACACAGTGAACTTCGTTGCTGGGCTCACAGCGACACCATTCACATGGAGAGGGCTAGGAACAAATCTAAAATTAGCCCCTTTTCTCCTAGAACTTAGTGCTTGCACATTCATATGCTGTCAGAAGACAAAATATCAGTGTTTATATGGTTTTTACTGAACTGGCTCCGTTCATAAAGGGGTTATCAGTCTTCCCCCAGTGGAAGGCATTCTAGGTACCAGAGCCAAGCTAAGTCGCGATGCAGAGCTCAGGATTCTGTGACTAACAAGAGGAATATCCAGGTGTGACTTGTGCCTACATCTCTATCCCTACTTTCCAGAAAAAAAAAAAAAAAAAAAAAGCTTGGACCACTAACATGCCCTTTGTGGTTTGGTTCCAGATGCACCAGTTGCTCGGCTTTCCTTGGGAAACAAGAAAGGTACTGGAGCATTTGAAATGGTTTTTGCCTTTTGTGGTTTTTGCTTTCAGACAAAGAGCAGAGTTACCAGGAAATGAGCAAACATGAAGTGCACATGCTCTCCCTCTGTGTCAACACGTGACAGAAGCTGTCTAGACCCCAAATGACACTTTTTTGGGGGGCGGTGGGGCAGTGACTTTTAAAGGAAATTGCATTTAGGATCCAAACATCCAGATACAGCTTTGCGAATTATTTAGCGAGGACTTTTCATCTTGCCTGCTCTCTATTTGAATGAGTTAAAACTGATTGACCTTAAAAGCCACTATTTAAGTAATAGCCAGAGAATAAAACAAGAATTGAAAAGCAATTACAAGGAAAGGGAACAAAGCAGAAGTGAATTTTTGTCGTTATAGTACTTACCCACCAAGAACAAATTTGGGATTTTTCTGTTTCCTTTCTGGGAACAGTCTGTACTCAAATAGAAAGTACTGGGCAATCCGTGACTTTCTGTGCAAACTCTCCTTCCTCATGAAACTGAGACAATTCTAGAATGAAAACTTGGAAGCCACACAATGTTCAAACTCCTCAAAACCAGCTTTCTTAGAAAGCTGTGCCTTCAACATGATGCCACGGTTCCTCACCTAAAAACCGTTATAATGAAAGCCACTGTCCCTTGTTTCTGTGGCTGCTCTCCATAGCCCTCATCAATTTTGGTTTCTTCCAGGACCTGGCACACTACCTAATTCTCTCTGTCTCAGGGAATCTTTGGTAGCAGAAACCTTTCAATTCATGATTTTAACAATTCAGTATTCTTTGTTTAGTGTTGGAACAACGATAGTCCAAATGTAATTGTTTTACTTTCAAATTTAGTCTGAATAGGTGAATTAGTTACAAGATTTGTGCCAAAATGCCATAATTTTAATGTGATTTGTCAGTTTTTTTGAAGAGAATATTTAAGCTTTTTGCTCTGTGGTGTGTTATTTTTAAGTAGTTTAGAGAGATCTCATGCATTCTTTCATGTTTCTCCATGTGTGTGAATTGTATCTGCTGATGGGTATTATGCTGAACAGTTTATCCATTATAAACTTACTTCTGCTCTAACCCTCTGAAGGAAACTTGTGTGGATCATGATTTCATAGATGATGTAGCAAGCTTTTCAGGCCCTGTGGATAACAAGGGCAGAGATTTGCAGGTAGGCAGTGTAATAGAATTCTGTATTACTACTTGACAACAAGAAGCGCTATAGCTGATCTCACTTGAGTACCTTATTTCCCCAATACTTTTCACGCTGTCCAAGAGGTCAGGTCTACAGGAAAACCATTAACAATAGAAAAATTAACTTACAGAGGATAGTTGTGTCTTGTAAAAATGAGAATTTCACTAACATGAGCATTAGTGCATTAAAAATTATCAGAAATTTAGAAGTTTTACTCCCTCACAAATGTGAGTTGAAAATCATAGTAGAGAAATTTGGGTTGCTACGTGGCTTATATCTTGGGAGACTGTGGCATCTCCAAGTACTGGAGCTTGATATGATACTTGCAGGTATCTTGGAAAAGTATTAAGAAATAATGTTCCAGTAAAGGCCAAAATTAATAGAGGGGGTTAAGTGTGCACAGGTCCACTCTTGAAATCCTTAGAAGTTCCTCAAGAGATAGGAAGGGCCACAAGGCTCAGCAGTAAAAATATTTGATTTTCCTTAGATATAAATATGGACATTTAGAAAAATAAACAAAAGCCAAACCAATAAAAAACATATTGGCGCTTTTAAAGTTGGTTTGAGTAACTTTTAAGAAAATTAATTATTTCCTAATTATTAGTGCTTTCTAATCATGCCCTGAACCTACTTTTACTCAGGTTCTATAGTCTGTCCTGTTCTGGCCTCAAATCTCTCCTCATAGGCAGGCTAGCAGCTCTTTTATTTTCATTAACTTTTTCCACAAGTCATCTGCTTTATTTCAGTTCATTTCTTCAAGTATCAAACCTCCACCTGACCCTCTATTCCAGATCTGATCATTCAATCAAATTTCACCCATGACCACAATGTGAAGCCCCTTTTTGACCTTGCCAGCCAAGCTTGTCTCCTTTCAAAATCATCTCATCTATGGCACCATTGTTTAGTTTGGCTTTCTCCACGGCCCCTGCCGTTCTTTTCAATTTTGAAAGGCTTAAACCACAGTAAGTTTGTAGGAGTGGACCGTGCTCTACTTTGGCATAAATTCAGACTTTAATCATCTCTTCCACCTTATAGTGGAAAACTCTATAGATATGGTGCTTTTGATAAATCTTTTCACCTTAAGCAGTGAGCTAGTTATACATCTCCTTTCATTGGTCCTTCAATGTGAAAGCTATAGAGGAAATAGGAAAATGTTCCCATAAAACACAAGATTAAAGACTAAAGTTATCTTTAGAGGAAATAAGAATGCTGAAACAAGTAGTTGGAAAAATTATTCCTACTGGCTTATTTTAAGGAAGATTATGTGAAATTATGGCTAGTACATGGTTCTAAAGGTGGCTGTAGTAAAGTTGTACAGAACTTGCTTTGGTGGAAGGATTTTTTAAAATTTTGATCTTGACAGACAGACTGTTTATTAAGTGGTATAGCGAGGTCAGCAGCCTTCCCGTGGAAAGAAGGCTGAAGCACTGAATCAGGCTAGGGTTTAAACTTATAAGGAGGATGCTAAGGCAAACAGACCAAATCAGCTGCAGGTTCAAGAGAAGCAGATAAGGCATCAAAGTTATTTGCTCAGAATAGGCTTTTTAGCAGAATTGTCTAGGGAGCACCGGGTGTCTCTGTTCTTTATGGCCTTCTAATCTTAAGTTTAGTTATTACCTTTTTAGTTCCCCTTAGTTTTCAGGGAAGGCTATTACCCTGTCACAAATAAATCAATTATTTTTAAAAATTCAGATGCATTGGCCTAGAGAGTTGACTCAGTGGTTAAGGCACTAGCCTGTAAAGCCTAATGACCTGAGTTCAATTCCCCAGTACCCAAGGAAATCCAGATGCACAAAGTGGTGTCTGGAATTCTTTTACAGTGACAAGGCCCTGACATGCTCATTCGCTCTTTCCTCGCCCCTTACAAATAGATAAAAATATTTTTTAAAAAAATCATAGACCTTTAATCCCAGTACTCAGGCAGAGTTAAAAGATGTGCTGTGAGTTCAAGGCCAGCCTGGGTCTACAGAGTGAGTTCCAGGTTAGCCTGGGCTAGATAGAGACCTTATTTCACTCCCGGCCCCCCCAAAAAAATATCAGATGCATGATGAGAAGAGAAGGTATGATAGACAAAAGCTTATATAACTCATCCATCAATCAAAACAGAAAACACTCAAACAATGCCTTCGTAACCAGCTCCTTCTTTTTTAGACCCCGTATAAAGAGGCCACAAACAGTAACCTCTGCTGTTCTTGGGAAGTCTAACCCAAGGTGGGCTCCCTTCTCCCTTGCAGTTTAGCCTACGCCTTGCCATTTTTTTTTTTTTAAAGGTAGGACCTCACTCTAGCCCTGGTTGACCTGAAATTCCCTATGTAGTCTCAGTGTGGCCTCAAACTCATGGCGATCCACCTACCTCTGCCTCCAAAGTGCTTGGATTACAGGCATTCATGCCCAGTTGTTTTTTTTAAAATAAAATTTAATTTATTTTTATTGACAACATCCATAACTGTAGACAATAACCCAAGTTAATTTCCTCCCTTTTCCCACTTTACCCTTTGAAACACCACTGTCCATCATATCCCCTCCCTCTCTTAATTAGTCTCTCTTTTATTTTGATGTTATGTTTTTTTTGATGTCATGATTGTCTTGTCAAATCAGGAACACACTGATGTAAAATTGTAACACTGAAATAAAATTATTATTATAAACTTTGGATAAAGAACAGTTCTGAATTATTAGAAATCACTCAGAAAATGATAATAGAGGGGAAAGGAGAGAGAGAGAGATAAATTTATTTTCTTTTCAGTCAGTGTTGCTGCCCAGACAGTAACTTAAACATTCCTTTTATTCCAGGTATTTTTTTTTCCAGGTATTCCGGCTCCGCCAGCATTAATGTACATTATACTGCTAATTCACAGCATAATGAACAAAAATGTTCATGAAATTATCTTACTGATTTTTGACATTTCATTCTTTTATTTGTTCTTGTCTAATGTCCTCATAGACTCTGGGAGGCTCATATTGTCCATTGCTGAATTCTAACACCCAGAAGACATCTTAGCACACAAAACTCAATAAATATTTGTTAGATAAAGAGTACAATTACTTATGCAGTACTTGTTGAGGCATACCTCTAGCAGTTTTATCTGTTCTCATCATGCCTGGAAAAGATTTTGACTCAATGAGATATTTGCACTTTATTTGAATATTATAAAGCACACTTTGGGGGAACAGATTTCTCACTATGAGTCATGAAATAACTATTTGCACTCCAATATTATGGCAATGAACATAAACTCACTCTGTAAAGGTAATTTTAAATTCATAACATTCGATGTGCAGATCCCAGGTAAGTCAATCTTCAAGCACTCCATTGACTAGCTTATCCAGCAGTAGATGATTATAGAACTTCATTGCACTAAAAACACTGTGCTAATGAAACTTAGGACAAGAATACATGCAGAGGAATTGCTACAGGGCCAGGAGAGAAAACTTGTCTTGTTTTGTAACATATATCAAGTTGGTGGTTGCTTGTTAGTCCCAAAGATTTTGGGGATATTATAAAATATTCTTTCAGGAAAATGTCCTGGTTGTAAACATGCCTATTTTCCTAAGGGAAGGGTTAAAGCCCAATAAGACAATTACTTTATATTTTGAGAAACAAAACTTTATTCCTAGAAAACCCTCTGAGCATACTGCTAAAAGCTGATGGATGATACAGAAATGGATGGGAGACAGTCTAAGTAGAATGTTCTGTCACACTAGCTGCATGAATGACTTCCCTTTAGATGAAGTCATACTAGGTTTCATATACTTATGGGGTGCTTCATTTCTTCAATCATGGGCAAATATTATCAAATGAAATATAATTCAGTTCCCCTTAACAACTATTTAAAATCTAATCCCAGGAAATGAAAAAAAAAATTCCTGCAGTATGAGGCACTTTTCTTTTGGAGATAATTTATGACATAAATTTTATCACTTTATGGAACAAATCTCATTACTTTCAAACTATATGAGAAATTTGGAAGACTCCATTTCAAAGTTGCTGATGCCTGTCAACCGTCTCACCGTCCACTTTGTGAGAATGTGATTTAATGTATGAAGTGCAGGAGAACCCAGCATCCATTGAATGTATCTTAACTTACAAAGTGCAGTAGTACCCAGCACCCATTCATTAACTTGTGAAGTACTGGGGCACTTAGTATCCACTGTTTCTCCCAGAGCTGCAATTTGGCATGTAGCAGATGACACCCAGCAACCAATGGGTCCAGTAGATTTTAACCAAAATTCACAATCATGGGGACTATGGTCCACAGCATAACAGATTGAGCTGCACCTCTGTGTTTCTGCTCTGAAGATACTTTCATGTCTTCTCCAGTGAGTTGTCCCTCTGCTTAATATTCTTGGACTACTATGGCTGTAAATCTTATCAAATGATAGGCAGTATTGTAATGTTTCTAATAACATTAATACTACTGATACAAATACAAAAGCCTGATGAATATAGTTTTTAATAACTTCCTCAGTTGGCCAACAAATGTATATAGTGGTATCATTTGAATGGCAAATGGAACCATTTCTTATTTTCCTGAAGGAGTTGGAGATTTGAAAAGACACTTGGGATTATGACTGCCAATGTGTCTGTAGAAACATTTCACTTTTACTGAGAGCACAAGAGTGTATTTAGGGTTGATCGTGTATTTTGTGAGATAATAGATAATCAATGAACAAAGTGAGAAATGTATAAATTCAAAAAATGTTGAAAGAATATTTATAAACATGTATTATATACAAGGTAGGATATATTACTTGGAACTATTTCTGGCTGGGCATGGTGGTGCATGCCTTTAATCCCAGCACTCAGGAGGGTTATATATAATGGAGGAATAAGTTGTTAAAGTAATCTATATTTATTTATTTGTTTTTCAAGGTTGGGCCTTGCTCTAGTCCAGGCTGACCTGAAACTCAGTATGTAGTTTCAGGGTGGCCTCAGACTCACACTGATTCTTCTACCTCTGCCTCCAGGGTACTGTGATTGAGGGCATGCACCACCATACACAGATATTTTTACTTTTATTTAATGTGAGGTGAAGTAAAATATAAAGTAAAATATAAAGACTTGGAAAACAGTTGAAATACTTATCTGATCCCCCAAGTTCTCACATTTTAGGAAATTGACACTTGTTTATGCAACACAACTAATATTATCCTGAAGATATTTTTCCTAGAAACATTATTTCTGAATTGTGAGGTAGGCACTCTTTGATGTTATAGCACCTATCCCAATAAGCTGACTAAGTATAGTGCCAATATTTTTCTTTGAGTGCTTTCAAGGAATTCCATGACAGAAAGTCAGCTTTTTCAACTATGATCAGTTTCCAGCAAACTAAAATATTGATAAGGACAACATAAGCAAAAATATTTTTTGTTGGAGTAACAGGTGTTTTTTTAAGCTGGCAAAGTATACTTACTAAGGAAATGTCAGTATGTTTTTAGGAAAAGAAATGTATGAAGTGCTGCTAAAAGTTTCATAGGAGGGACTGGAGGGATGACTTAGCAGTGAATGCATTTGCCTGCAAAGCCAAAGGACCCAGGTTCAAGTCCTCAGGACCCACATTAGCCAGATGCACAAGGAGTGCACACATCTGGAGTTTGTTTGCAGTGGCTGGAGGCCCTGGTGTGCCCATTCTCTTTCTCTCTCTCTCTCTCTCTCTCCTTCTCTCTCTCTCTCTCTCTATCTCTATAAAATAAATAAATAAAAATAAAATATTTTTTAAAAATTTCATAGGAGAACCCAAAAGAACTTAGAAAGGATACACTGAAGGTTTTGTCAAGTTTTATTTGCATACCAGTGAACTATTCTAGAAAATCAGCAGCTCCTAGTCATTCAAGCTGGTGAAATTTGGATTTGGCACAAACAGTACTTGACAATAGTACTGAGCATGTATATGTTCATGCTAGGGATGCTCCACAGACCACTCATTTATTTAACAGGGAAAAGGGAGCAACTGTTATCACTTCAAAACTTTCTCAAAAATAACAAAAGAAGAATGATAATACCATGGAAGAGCCAGTCATTTACAGCAGCATTAAAAAAAAAAAAATCAAGTGCAGATGCCCTTGAGAATTCTATAGCATGAAAAAATCATGTAAGAAACAAATATGACCAGTTCTATTGTACAGGAATAATTGAAAGGAAGTGACATTGAATGCTGGGCACTGGATTTGGGGCTATTCAGAAGCTGAGAGGTAGCAGTGATTAGCCCAAGGCAACCAAGCAACCAGATTATCCATTAAGAATTTCTTTCTTGCCATTGTCTCAGTATTTCTCTAGGCAAAAATTTTCTAAAAGTTGCATTATTTTCTGCATTCACTATTTGATGGTAACATTGCATGTTGGTGTATTATAAAGAGGAATACTTAGAAAATTGATAGTATTAAATGTTTTATAATTGTTAATACTTAAAGTAAATGCATTTCCAATTTAAGATTAAACCATTATTTCCTTCTAAATTTTGTAGTTCATTACTTTGTTCTTAGTTCATAGCTAACCTCATTCCAGGGAAATATATTGAGATAGTTTGTGGGCAATAACACAAAGTATATTTTAATTAACAAAATCTTGACTGAGTAATTTTGTGATAAACCTCCCTACTTTAGCATGTAATTTAGTAAACTTGTATAGAAATTGTTAGTGCAGTTTCCCAGTGGAATTTAGTTGTTTGATAATGTGGATGGAGTAAGGACATTTGGAGGATATGTCTTCCCATCAAATGCTCTTATTTTTATCTTGGACCAGACAAACTTCTTGGGCATGGATTTTTCTCATTTGTAAGAAGGCAAAATTAGTAATATTGAGGTGGTTTAAGTGTAATGGGATCCTCCCAAGTGGATGAGTTTCTCTTGGCTCTTGAGGAAACAGAAATTGTCTTGGTCCTAAAGGGGTGAATCCAGTTCATTCCATTTTGCATCAGGTCAGAAATGTCAGAAGGGGGAATTTTTTCCCCTTATCTCCTAAAACCTCTCCAGAAGAGGCCAATAAATGCCACTGTTCCTATCTCAATTATAAAGGGCCTGATCCCTTCCCCAGAGCCTAATACCACCCAGACACCTGGAATGAAGAGTAAACTGACTAGGCCAGCTGTCAGTCTAGGGGGCTCATATACAACACCCCAACCTGAGAATTGGGGTGGGACTCGCCATTTCTGGGAACCTTGCTCATGGACATGAGTTCTTCCTTTAATTCTCTTAAATGATGTCCATAATCTAATAAGACCTGTAGATTTCAACATGGATTTCAATTCCTTGAATTCACAAGACAAGAATCAAGAGGCCACTCACTCAGTGGAAGTTTTGTGTGACTGTTGAGTTATCTTGCACTCTAACACCTAGGTTACAGCCCAACCAAGAGCCAAACTCTGACATTCTCAAAACACCCTCAAATTCCCATACCAAAATAATATTAACAGTGGTATAATTTCCTCACTAGAATACTACAAAAAGTGAGGGAATGATGTGATATGTGGGTGAATGATTGAACTATTGTGGCTTTCATGGCCATTTTGTGACTGTCATTGGCATAGCTTCCACACTGATGAGCATCCCTTCCTCTCCCACTGGCTCATCCATTTAAAATGGCTTGTAGTTCCAAGGGAGTGCTTATAAATCATTTTATGGAAGCTTGACATAATGGCATAATTATTTCCATTAGTTAAGTGTTGAATTTGTGAAGAAGTTATTATTTTGAATTCTGAAAGCAATCTGTGTTACATCTGTAAAATGTAGCCAAGTCTGCATTCAAGTTGTGATGAGATTGAGAATGACATTGGACAACATTTTCAGATAGTTAATTCAATTCTTATTTACAGAGATGAAACTTTAATCAAATTCTTTCCAAAAACCTATCTTTTAAAGAAAAGGTAATTTTAGCTCTCAGTTGTTGGAGTCTTGATTTTTATAACTTCTGGGGATTTTAAATTTATTTTTATTTTTATTTATTTATTTGAGAGCAACACAAAGAGAAAGAAACACACAGAGAGAGACCAAGAGAGAGGGAATGGGCATGCCAGGGCCACCAGCCACTGCAAACGAACTCCAGACTCGTGCTCCCCCTTTTGCGTCTGGCTAACGTGGGTCCTGGGGAATCGAGCCTTTAACCAGGATCCTTAGGCTTCACAGGCAAGTGCTTAACTGCTAAGCCATCTCTCCAGGCCTATCTTCTAGTTTTAATGTGAATGTTCTCATGTCTCATGAACATAAGCAATGTTCTGTGATTGTGTTCTTCCCCCACAATGAGACTCTCTAAATCTCAGCATTCAAAGGTTTGTTATTTTAGTATAATTTTATTTTTAATGTTGAAGGAAAATTAAAGTTAGACAAAACAATTTTAATTGTTTCCTTTCACATTTAGGAGGAAGAAAGAAAGCTAGCACAGCATGGAAATTATGCAAGCTTCAGTACATGGCTGTTCCCTTACCATGAAGAAAAGCATTTCGCTGGGTACCTAACGGAAGTCTGCAAGGACGAGGATAGAAGCCTTTGTATTTTTATGACTGCAAAAATAAAAAAAAAAAAGTCACTGAAAACTTATTTGTTTTGTTAAAAGTTTACATCTTCTGAAGGCAGAAATTTTATAAATAATCACCAAGTTTTCAACACATAATTCTGGTTAGTCCTTCCTGCATTCAGAATGTGGTTCCTCTGTTTGAATGGGTGAGAATGCACCTGCACATTTCTTGACAATAGAGTTTTAAAATGAATTCAACTGAGACCTGCAAAATGTGGAGCAGAAAACAATTTTCCCCACGCTATCAATGTACTACATCCTGTGACAAAGATATGAAACTTAAGATGAAATACCTCCTAATTGACTAGCTATTCGACAATAAAGTAAGTGTGTACACTAAAGTGAAAGGCAAACGGTTTCAGCCACATTACTTGCACAGCATCTACAGTGAGCTCACCGAATCTGACTAGGTGCAATGCAGACAGCCCTGGACTGAGGTAGAAATGCTGCTTTGATATGTCAGACTTCATACTTTCTAGTCATACGACAAGAACAAAAGCAAGGATTTTTCTGAAAGCCATTTTTCACATTTATAAAATGTGGATAAAAATATTGTAGGGTAAATTAATTTGAGTGAGTGCAAAACAGGCCATAAACTTTGATATCTGTCATTTGTCTCAGGCACAAATCTGGTTCACTGACTTGCCCTGGAAGGGTAGCTCTCTCCTCTGGGGAGTTTTGCCCAGCTTCCTTATCTGGCATCCAGGCTGTTAAATCGGTTCCATGCTTCCTTCCTCCTGTTCTTATCTGTGTGCCTGAGCTCTAGTCCCTTCCATTGGATCTTTTCTTTTTTTTTTTTCTCCTGGACAAGCTTTCTCTTTACCTTTTCTAACTGATTTTGTCTAAAATGCATTCAATACTTTAAAGTACCTACTCCTGAGCTCTCTTTAGTTTTCAGATTGAGCCACTCCTTTATACAAATTTGCAAGAAAAGCTGGCATCTACAGATATGTTTTCCTTGTGATAAACTAGGAGTGCCTTGTGGTCAGCTTGATGCCTTCTATATATTGCTGCATGCTAGAAAACCTGCCACTGCCCCACATGTAATACATATTTACTTGTGCAATCAAACTATGGATTGTGACCACTGATAATTTAAATATGGTAAGGGATTGAATACCCAAGCAAGGAGACAGATTATATATATATATACTTTCACTTATTTGACATCAATTGTATTTTTAAAATTTTATTTCATTTTATTTTTGAGATAGTGTCTCACTGTAAACCAGATTGACCTGGAATTCGCTCTGTAGTCTCAGAGTGGCCTTGAATTTACAGTGATCCTCCGACCGCTGCCTCGTGGTGCTGGGATTAAAAGTGTGTGCCATCATGCCCTCTTCCACTTATTAACATAATGTTAAATATCTACTAGATTAGCTTAAATTAACTAAATTAAATTAATTTAATTTAAACAGTTACAGAGGCACACAACAGAATGAAAGATGGACATTTTATAATCTTTGTTTTTGATTTCACCTGAGAATTTTCAGAAAGTAGATAATTATGGAGTTAGTAAACATCATTGAAAAGAGAAAAGCTCTACTTTGTGGATTGAAGTGTGCAATGGAAAATGGCTTAGAATGCCTGCAGTCAGGTATGTAAGATAAATAGGAAAGTTTGTGTGTCATGATATATGTAAATGTCTGAATAGAGAACTTTGAGAGCAACCTCAAGTAAGTAGGAACCATGCCATTTGTGACCTTCATGATTGATTGCAATGTAAGAATTTGGTTACATTAAAATTTGAAGGCAATGGAAAAGAGAGAACAATTAGGTTGAAATCAATAATTAGAAAACCTTTTCTGTGCTACAGAGGAAGTATTTTACATTGCGTGAGTCATATGGGTTGAGAATACCTCAAAAGGAATGATGGACAATACATCAATGAATGAACATTATTGTTTCCTTATATAAAACTTTCCTAACAAACAGAATATGGACTTTATTTGTTTATGTACTGTAGTATAGCAACTTTAATAAGATTTATTTGATATATGTAGCTGACATTATTACTATTTTTGTTGTTGTTGTTGCTTTTATGAGGTAGAGTCTCACTCAAGCTCAGGCTGACCTCAAATTCACTCTGTAATCTCAGGGTGGCCTCAAACTTGCGGTGATCCTCCTACCTCTGCCTCCCGAGTGCTGGGATTAAAGGCATGTGCCACCATGCCCAGCTACATTATTACTATTTTTTTTTCATTTTTTTAAATTTATTTTATTTTGAGAGTGACAGACAGAGAGAAAGACAGATAGAGGGAGAGAGAGAGAATGGGCGAGCCAGGGCTTCCAGCCACTGCAAACGAACACTAGACGTGTGCGCCCCCTTGTGCATCTGGCTAACGTGGGACCTGGGGAACCGAGCCTCGAACCGGGGTCCTTAGGCTTCACAGACAAGTGCTTAACCGCTAAGCCGTCTCTCCAGCCCCATTATTACTATTTTTATCATTATTTGAAAAGGTCATTTTTCAACTAAACTGTTTTATGTAACACAGATTAGTAAGTTATCATAAGTAATCACATAAATGCAATTTTGGTAAGATCGAGAATAAATAGACAGTAAGAGATTAGCTATGGTGATATTCTTTAACAAACTGCTCATGAGTCTCCAATAATGTAATTAGACTATCTGGACTCATTAGCAAGATAGTTCTTAAATTCTGTTCCAATGAAGTTGTATGAACTTGTGAACTTTTGTTAGTAGATGTGCTGAGAGAAAAGAGTACTATTGTCACAAGAAATTAAAAAAAATCTGGACTAAATAGATATGGGAAGGTATAATAGTAATAATATCAAGGCTTTGTCAATCATTTTAATGTGCTAAATAGCATTTTTTATTATCTTAGTTTTGGAGACTTGTAGATTCAGACATAAAATAT
Source organism: Jaculus jaculus (assembly GCF_020740685.1). NCBI lineage: Eukaryota > Metazoa > Chordata > Mammalia > Rodentia > Dipodidae > Jaculus > Jaculus jaculus. The sequence continues at coordinate 26,188,826 of NC_059105.1, forward strand.
AGAAAAGTATGGCTAAGACACTTGGCTGCTAAGTGATAGAGCTCAACTTAAAAACCAATTTTTACCACTGTGTTGAGATCTGAGTAGTGGGACTACACATATTGGCTCTCAAATACACTCTTTAAAATTTATATATGTCCAATGGTTTCAGTACACTACTGTTACTGTATATTGCCAAAAGATGTTATAAGATGCAGCATTACTCAAACTTATATATGAATGTGAAAAACGTTGGAGATCCTTACTAAGAATTTCACAGAATTTAACAATAAAATAACCCAAGAAAGTCTGCATCATAGTAATTGTTAGCTAATCTAGATAATCAGAATAATCTGGGATATTTTAATATCAATTCTGAAATTCATTGAAAATGAAAATAGGAGTGGTCAAGAAATGTGAATGTGTGGAACATTTCTTCCTTAGGTGATACTGATTATTAGCTAGCTGAGTAATATTCCCTTGTCTCTAATATGAAGTTGCAGGCTACAGATTTCTATATACTATATCCATTTTGTACACTCCATTTCTGCCTTTTGAGAGAGGTAGGAATTTGCCAAGTGAAAGAATAGCAGGGCCAACCTCCCTTGGGTCCTAGTTCTTAAAAGTCACCAGAGTATAGTGCAAGAACAGCAAATTTAATATTGTCTCCTAGTGAAAAGTGGTCTCCGTAAAAAAAAAAAGAAAACAAAAGAAAAGTTGGCATCTAGTATATTATAATATTATTTTATTTGAACACAGTTTTCTTTTAGTTTAATTACTGAAGTTTTCTTTCTTTTTTTTGTGCTAAAAAGTACTCTTTTCATCAGAGCTTTTGCAAACTTAGGCTTGTTTCACAAATTATTTTCAACCTGAATCAAAGATTGATTTTAGATATGCCAATATTTTACTATTCTTGTCTACTTGTAACTCTGGGTTGCCATAGCAATGGGTCCTGATATCACATTTCAGTAGACAATTGGCTGAAATAAATCTTTTCATGTAACATATTTATTGGAAAAGAAGATGCAAATCAGCTTGAATTTTCTTATTAAACCTACAGGTAGTAAAATACAGCAAAAGCATCACAGGAAAATGATATATTAATATTGCTTTTGCAAATAATGAGCTGTGGCATTATGGGGTTTCAAATAAGTTTCTGTCAGTCTGTGTTTTCTAAAGTAAAGGAATTCAACAAGCTAATCTCAAAGTTCTTTTATGAAATTAAATTTCTGTTGTCATCTCTAGAAAATAGAAAGTACATAAATGTTTATATATATACATACATATGCTTAATTTTATAAAAGAATTTATATAAACTCAGCAACTGAAGATGTGATCTAAAGTCAAGAAGTAATAGTGGCAGAGAAATGATTTTAAAAATACAACTTAAATAATGTCTAATAAAGGTGAAACCTTATTTCTGATGAGTATCTTATAGCTTAGACTAGCCTTGAAGCATGACCTTTAAACTCCTAGTCTTCCTACCTCCACCTCCAAAATGCTAGGGTTATAACTGTGTGCTACCGTATCTGGCTTAAAAAGACACCTTATTTTTGCTTGTGTATATGTGTGTATGTAATGTGGGGGAGTGTTTGCTGCTATATGCAGGTGTATGTGCCTTCAGTGCCCGCGTGCTCACCTGTGATGGGGCCTGTCGCCTGGCTGGCAGGAGCAGAACACGGGGTTTCCATGTTCCAATGTTCTCCTGCCTGCTGTTTTTTTTTTTTTTTTTCAGCCAGAGTCTCTTAATAATACCAGAGATTGCTATTTTTTTTTTTGTGAGGCTGAGTGATTTCTCGGTCTCTGTTCTCCTTTGCTGGATCAGGATTAGAGATACCTGGCCATGCCTAACTGTTTTACCAGGGATCTGGAGATTCAAACGTGAGCACTTTCTGCCCCCCCTTAGGCCCTCATGCTTGCACAGGAAGGGCCTTTAAACACTAAGCCATCTCTCCAGCTCAACAGACACTTTTGAGTAGTTATAACTGATAATTACCAATTTACATATAGTATTACAATTTTCAAATTCCTGATATGATTAATTTTATATGACATATGTGATGACATTATTGTTTCAGTTCCATAGCTGTGTCAAAAAATGTTGACTTTTGTTCATGGCCATTTACCACAATATACAGAAAATTTAGAGTTTTGTTCAGTTCACTTTTATGCCTTTTAGACAGCTTTTTTTTCCCTGTAGAATCAGGTCATCTGGAGTCTTTAAGAAGAGGAATGGTTTCCTTTGTTCCTTTAGTATTTTACTCATTCTTTCCATGATGTCATTAAATCCTTGCAAAGATTGCTTTATTGTGATGTGCTGTATGGCAGACGAGAGGCAAGAGAATCAACAATAGAGGTATGTTAGACTGAAATTACTGATGCTAATCAGCAGTGAGGATAAAGTCCAAAGTCTAGACTCTAAAGTAAGCCAGACTCCAATTAATAATAGCTATTGTCTGAGACAGCAGCCCCAAGGATCTCTTCAAACTGATCTTACTTGTCTCAAGACTTTCCTTAGAAGGTTGACAAAGCATGAATCTAAAAAAGCACTACAATATTAGGTTTTCTTGTGTAGTGTTTCATAAAACTTACTTCCTGATATACAGTCCAGATATAGGAAAACAAAATATATTAAAGAACCAAAAATGTGGTGAGGATGGTTAAGAAGGGGTAGCGACAATGGATTCATCCAATTTTCAAGTTAAAAACTTCTTAAATAAAATAATAGCACTCCTACTTTGCTGTTCTTCAATGAAAACAAACGCAGATGTATGTATGAAGTTAATGTAGATTATGTAATCTCTATATTAATTTAATTTGTGAAAAGTTTTGAGACCTGAGTCATGAAATAAGATACAGGAAATGCTGGGATAAGCTTGTTAATGTTGCATTCTGTTTTGGTGAGTGAAACCACAATTAAAAAGAGACAAAACTTTAAGGTAGCTAAATTTTTGTGCAACTGAGGTTCAAATTTGGAAGGGAGATTAGTGAGTACTTTGTCTTTTCAATTCATTATTGCACTGTTGGTGATCCAGTAAGAAATGGGTGCCATTACCTATCAGCTCCCCAGGGCTTACTTCAGGCATTTTTTAAAATTTTTATTTATTTATTTATTTTTAAATATGGAATGCTTCACGAATTTGCGTGTCATCCTTGCACAGGGGCCATGCTAATCTTCTCTGTATCGTTCCAATTTTAGTATATGTGCTGCTGAAGTGAGCACACTTCAGGTAATCATTAACATGCTCTGTAAATCTCAGATATGTCTTCAGATCAAAAAGAAACCTCTCCATCTGCACAGGGCACCAATCTCTGAAGTAATGCTTATCATACACATATCACCATGAATATTAGTTTCTTTCACTATGAAGGACAACAGGGAACACTGGTGAATGAGTATGCATCAGGGTCAAACTCACCATAATGCATGCTAGCTGATGGCCTCAAAATGTACAGCAAGACAAAGATATGAAGTCTGCAAAGAGGTTATTTTATTCCCTAAGCTTAGTATTCTATTATCTTCTTTTGGGAGCTGATCTCTTTCTTAGACTTATATGACACTGTGAAATCTAAACAGACACAGAGTACAACTTAGTGAGAAGAGAGGAGGGTGAAATGAACTTCATATGGTTGCTTTAATCAAACTGTGACATTAGTCAGAGATTTAAAAAGTAGCATAAAGGTCCCTCTTTATTTAGAAAGATGACATCCCTTGCTTAATGTCTTTATTTGAGCCTAGACAATTTGTATGCCAAGACTGTGTCTCAGATAAGCAGTCATGACTTCATCTCTGTTATTTTGTAGTAAAGTTGAAAGAAGCCATGCTTCAACTCATTCAGAAGTCATTTTCATGTTCAAAGCCTGTGTTTTTCAGAGCCAACAATTACTCTAAACTTCTCCATGAAGATCCAAATTATCTTTGTTATATGGTAGTATGAAATTTTCTAAGACTTTGAATAGCATCTTTAAAGACTCACTGAAACTCTCTTACCCATTTGTTGAGAAATTTCTCATGGATAAAATTCTTCAAAAATCTCATCTAAATTCCTAATTGTAATTAAAATTAAAGTCAATACAATTTTCACACTTCTGGAAATATGTGGTCTGATACCTTTTGTCTTGTGTAAACAATGTTTTGGATACTTTGGCCTTTCAGAGGTACTCATGCAAGGACAGACTGGTAGGCAGCAGTGGACAGGGTTTTGCAAGTTGTCCCTTATTATTGACCCCTCCCACCTCTATTGTCCTCTTCCTTCATAAATCTTGTCCTCAGCTCCTACCATTTGTTGTCCTCCATTCTTTCTTCATATGGGAAAAAAAACCAACTAAACATCAAACACATATTTTAAGCCTAATTAAAAAATATAAATCCCACTCAAATATTTTAACAGAGGAAATATCATAACATTAGACATTCATGATGGGGATTAAGGCTAAGGACTATGTTAGGTATCTTGTCTCTTTGTGAACATTCTTATTAAAGAACAAGTCAGGGCTGGAGAGATAGCTTAATGGCTAAGGTGCTTACCTGCAAAGCCTAAAGACCCAGGTTAGATTCTCCAGGTCCCAAATAAACCAGAGGCACAAGATGGCACATATGTCTGTGGTACGTTTGTAGTAGACAGAGACCCTGGCGTACCCATTCTCTCTTTCTCTCTCTCCCTTTCTCTTTGTCTCAAGTAAAAATAAATAAATAAAAAATTTAAAAAAGAACAAGTCAATTCTAAGTCTAAATGGGCATCAACATTTCTCTATGGCTGTAATGACTTGGCAAATCACTCAGAGTGTTGACTGTTTCTTTGTTCTGATTTATTCCTCAGGATTGAAATACTAAATTCAATATGTGTAGCATTAGAACATCTTTAAACTAAATCTTTGAAATGTAAAAATTAGAATCTTATAAACTGCCTTTGGTCAATTGTGGAAAAATGTACAATGGTCAATCCTACCACAGAAGGGCAGATTTTGCAGAGATCTCAATCCTGAATTAGGGACATGGGGTATTGACAGCACAAAACCGTTTTAAAATAAAACAGACTATGCAAAAGCTAAAGTAAGAGCTCTGTCAGCTGCATGTAGTATAACCTTCAATGTATGACCTAAAACTAAATCCGTACAAGTTTTAAGGTATAAAGAAACAACCAAAAAGGCTAAATGTAGCAGAGGCAGAGTTATAAAAACACTGACAAAACAAGAAATTATTTTTTCCTTTGGGAAACTCAGAATAATACTTAAACACAGAGTCAAAGCTGATGGAGTTTAGATATCTAATCCACGTTTTTATAGGAGATTGTTATACTTATTGTTTATACACTTTGTCTCTTAAAATTATGCTCCAGTATCATATTGTTTGGGTACATACTAAAACAAGAGATTAAAGAATGCTGTGCACAGTGAACTTTATCTTAATATAATATTAGAACAATAGGGAATTTAGAATCTTCCAAAATAGAGTAGGGAGGAATTTATTTCCAAAGCTTGCATTAGCAAATGGAAAAGTCCCCATAGCTTTTACAAAGAACATTATTCTTCCCATCAAAAAAAAACTAGAAGTGTGAAAATATGTTTTGCAACTATATTGCATGAGGCCTCGCAACTTAAACCCTGGGTAGCTATTGCAACACTGGGATGGAGATAACATCCAAGACTGTCTTAAGGAAGGGGTTGTGAGAAACAGCAGATACTAGAAAAAAGATGGAAATAGGGAATTCAGTGTGTGTTATTTTTGGTTGCCTGAGGGACAACATGTCTAAACCTTGAAAGACCAAAACAAAATCATAAGCTAAGAAATTTTAAAGACATTCTCATGAACTTCCTTGTTTTATATGTTCAAATAGTATGATTCATTATACTATTTACCAAACCTGCTATGTGATTTTCATGGTTCTAGGGACTGGGAATAAAGGAGAAGAAAGGAAGCACTTTCCTCAGACTCAGAGGGTTCACTCCAATAGCAGAAACAAAAGAATTCTAGGGTAATATCCAGTTGTTTCCATGTTATATGTATTATTACAATTCAATAGAGGCAGTAAAGGAGGGAAGGGAGCTTACATTCTATCGCCAGGCTGCCTGGTCGGTTTCCTAGTTCATTTTCCAGCTGTATGGTCTTGGCAAGTTACTTATACCCTGATGCTTCAGTTTTCTTATTTGTAAGCCTGTTAATGAAAGTATAAATGGCACAGTGGTATTATGAAATGAAATGCATTATAATGCACATAACACCGTTACAGTGTCTATGAATTGCTCTTATTATAATGGTGGCCACAGCCTTCTTGTTGGGTACATACAGAAGTCCTCTACCACAGTCCAGCATGAAGCACTGCTGTGAGACTAACTGTAGGGGAGCTGAGATTTAAACGGACTATAAAAGTCATCAGCTAAACCTTATACAAAGGTTTTCCAAATTATGGAATGTCATATGCAAGAACATAGGAAAGAGAAACGACTGACAGTATGAAGTATTTGGAGTGGCTAATAGAAGATTCCAGACTATTAAAAAAAAAAAAGATAGATTTTTGTCTTGAGAACAGTCCTGATTATCCACATGCATGTCCATCATTTTGATGTTTGCTTTTTTAAATTTTGCAATGGTATCATTTTTTTCAACTATGAATTTTCTTCACTATATGTAATTATTTGTTTACCATATGAACTTGTTAAAAATTTTATTTAATTAAGTCATCTCTCTGTATGACAACCAATTTTCTATGCTTTATTATTCTCCAAGAATAAAACATATTTAAGTCCAATCATAAATGTTATGGTCCAGTGTTCTAGTTTCTTCCATCAACTGTTTACCAAACATATTTCCAAACTGACTTTTCTCTTATTAGATAGATTTTTAGTCAAATCCAGTTTCTAGATCATCTTATATTTTTCCTGATTTCCAGCAGTTTCATTTTCAGAAATTTTTGTTTGTTTTTCTGAGGTAGGGTCTCACTCTAGCCCAGGCTGACCTGGAATTCACTCTGTAGCCTTAGGGTGGCCTCGAACCCATGGAGATCCCCCTACCTTTGCCTCCTCAGTGCTGGGATTAAAGGCCTGCACCACCATGCCTGGATCATTTTCAGAATTTTGATTTCTCTATATCAACTAAAATATTTTATTGAAGCATAGGCTTGACTTTGACCATCCTGGAGAAAAATGTCTCCTCTTATCAAATTTGTACTATAGTAAGCTTGTGATATTGTATCCCTTGGGAATTAATTATTATGGAACTGCATAGTCATCAACTTAACTTTTGTTTTCCATTTTTTAGGAGTAAAGGTTTTCCTATGTGGCTGTGGCTAGCCTTATGAACTCATGATCCTCCTGTATCAGTCTCTGTAATGCTGGGGTCACAGGTGTTATATTACATGGAGATTTGGGACCTCACTTTTGACTGCTTCTCATTTTATCTCCACTTAATCATGTTCTCCTTATAAATACTCTGGATGTATAAATGATATACTTTTCACTGTAAGTACCTCTATAATATTTTGAACAGTAAACAGTCTTATTAATTTCCACTGGGCAAATATAGTATATGCAAAGAATTTCTCATAGTACAACCTAATTAATGACAGATATGAAATAAACATTAGTAACTTGTTTCATTGTAATCTGGCTTGAAAAATAATGAGCATGACAGATTAAGACTAATATTTACTTAGTGAAATATTGTAAATTGACAAGTATGGAATTTACAAAAGATATTTAAATACTTTCATTTGAAATTATTTAAAATTTAAGTTTCTTTATAAAGTGTAGACTTTTTTTTATACTTTCTATAACAGAAGTTTAATTTAGGTCTTAACTTTAGCAATTTCATAAACAGATAAAAATCTCCAACATGTAACTCTATTCAAATTCCTGATAGAAGAATATAGAACAGAGTTTAAATCTCTGGTTAAAGATACTAAAGGAGAACAACCACTTATCCAAACCCATATGCAGTGGTCATTATTAACCTTGTAACTTTGCATAAATTATATTTCATTAAACATTTTCTCCCAAGAGAAGTACTCATTGCACAGGCTGTTTCATAATATTTACTGATGTGGCTCAAACCTTATTTCACTGAGGAATATACATCTTGAATACAGATATTTCTAGTCTTGTGGTCCAAGTATTTTGTGAAGTTGAATAGATTTCATACTAGAGAGGCAGTAGTAAAAAGTAGGTAAAATGACTTGATGCCTTTGGTCAAGTCTCTTAAACATCGTTTCAGTCTTATTTCCTTATTCTTACAAGTTTGTAAGGTAATTTCTAAAATATTAGGTAACTAAGTTCTTGTGATAAAGTGGCATCTATTTTTTAAAGTATGTGTTTTAAAATATGTTTTTATAGACCGATAAGCTGTATGTATATTAGGGAGGGTCATCATGGGTTATAATATAGTAGGGATATAAGTAGAAGAAGTCCAAGAATTACCAATGTTTTCTTCATATGTATTTATTATGTTTGGCATGGTATTGCAGTTATGTTTTTAATTATATAAATGTAAGAAATATGGTGAAATCTATCTTTTTAGTAGTAGATTGATTAATTATTCAATTTTATTTCTGATTTCTTATTTAATAAATACAAGTGCTGATTACCATTTAAAAAAATCTCACAAACCTCATCTGATGTGATTTCTGCTTTGAGGCAGGTATTATTCCTCGAATATTCTACTCTGGGTATATCTATATCTATATATCTATCTATATATCTATATATCTATATCTATATCTATATCTATATCTATATCTATATCTATATCTATATCTATATCTATATCTATATCTATATCTATATCTATATCTATCTATCTATATCTATCTGTATATAGGCATACTAGAAGAGGTGACAGAAATTCTAGACATGGTTCTACAAATCCTGATGTGTTGAGTACATACATATGCCATTATTAACTTGAAAGTCAAAATGGTTAATATGAAAGTATACACAATGTTTCAGAAAGCATAGTCTTTAGTAAACGTATAATAATATAATCGTAACTATTATTTGCTATCAATAGTGATAGTTTTCCTAGACTTTAGCTTTTAATTTCTTGATATTGCACAACAAATTTTACAATATATGAAAGTTAAAAGAAAAGTCTAGAATAGCACATACATAAGAAACTTGAAATAATAATCATTTTCATATTTTTACTTATATTCTAAAGGATCTGGCGGCAATGGTTATTAATTACTTTACAGACATCAGCTGTTTTGAGCACATAATCTAGGCTGGACTGAATGCAATGAAAAAACAGATAATCTACTGTAATCAGTTAAATTTTTTTCCCTTCATATTGACTTCTGATTTTACTTGACACTTGTGGAGAGAGAAGTTGTATCAAGGCCAATATTGTACATTCTTCTCTTAAAATCAATTTTCACACTGAAGACTAGTGATAAACTCTATTACTTGTCTTGTTCTGAGCACCTCGTCACAGGTCATCAATCAAATGAAATTTTTTATATTAAGTTTTCAGCATGACAGATACTCCAATGCCTTTACAATTAAACAGGATATATTTATGTGATAATTTATGTTATTGGGATTCATATATAGTTTTTAGGACATTCTAATTTAAACTAGCCACTGGGGAAAATAGGAATCAAGAACAGATAAAAAGAAACTCCAAGTTATTTGAAAAAAAAAAAAGATAAAAAATGAATGAAAAACTAAGAAATACTGTAAGTTGGAAAAAATAATTATTTAAAAATACTATGGTAAAATATTAGTTCTCTTGGAGGACTTGGAAGCAAAAGTTTCAAGATCAGAGAGCTGAATCAGGATCCTTCTCTTCAACAAGTAGGCCCAATACATTTTTTTAGTCTTTTCTCTATAGCACTTATGTTTCCACACAGTAAACAAGTACTGCTACACTATAGATTAGTAGCTCCAAATACATTCTCATAAACCATCAACAAATTAACAAAACTTGCAAATTAATTTGATAGATATATCCTGCAGTTTTTTCTCTCTCAGAAAACAAATTTTATAAAACCACAAAAGACATGTTTAAGGGTAAAAAGTGAAAGACATTAAGAAAACACTAACCACTTCTGAAGAAAAAGGTGATTGTGACATGTTGACCAGTAAACCAATTGCCATCTGTCAACCATTATGGCACTTATGCCATCTAAAATCGTGTTACTGTGTATTTACAAACTTTGATATTAATGTAACAATTGGCTGAGCATGTGATGGGAAAGGGTAGAATTCAATAAATATGGAGGGTAATGCATACCTTAAATTCCTCCAAGATTTTGTAAATTTTTCCATGATATTCACAAAAGTTTTTCACTTCTTTGCACTCAGGACAGCATCCATTGTGTTCCACTTTAGTACACTTTGGGTGAATTTTTGGGCATTCTGGCTGGTCACAAACAGGTCCATCTAGAGCACAGACACATGGGCAGTTGGAATGTCCTGGGAAAAAACGCTCTCCCAATTTGTATACAAAGCCGCTGTCATCCACACACCCTTTCCCTCGATAGTCATCAAAGATCAGGTTGTCATTACTGGAGGCCTGGTCACCTTCATCAGCAGGATAGTCTTCATGACTAATGGCAGCAGAGGTGACTAATCCAAGGATGACCAAGAGAAGTATGCAAGCTTCATGAAGATGAAGAGCCATCCCCCTCCTCAAAAGCCTCTGGATGTGCTCCCAATGTTAAACACACTCAGCTCCTTCCATTGGAACACGAGAGGGGTAGGCTGAAAATAAATATTTTAAAAATAATTTGACATTTATAAAGAGAATAGAGATGAATTTAAACCCTTGCTCATAGATTGTTTAGGTTCAATTTGGAAGACACTAAGCCTTCAAATAGAATAAGTTCATGCAACTGATGCCACTTCACTGAGTGAAACATGGCAAAAAGTACATAAGCTATTGTTCTTTATGACGTTATTTTTACACAGGGTCCTCTGGGTTGTATTTCCCTTTGAATTTCAATGGTCTGACTTTGTGTACATGGTAAGAAGTGGCTTTACTGAGCCTTAAGAGGGAATTTTAAGTAGCTATTGAGATGTAGTTCAAGAATATTTGAATTCATATCTATTTTTCCTTAAAGTGGACTAATCATCAATCAAATGTATATGTCAAAACCATATACATCAAAATTCAAGAGTTCAGTATGAAATATTAAATCCCCAAATAAAAACAATAAACACACACACATAAACACACACACATCAGATTTGTTCCATTTGAGATGAAGTCTATGTTAAGGGTTTCCTACTATGTATAGCCATCATTAGAGAAACTTAATAGTCGCAACACAAGTTACTTGTCCCAATCAACATGGATCTGGATCTTGGAACATAGTGAGTAAAATCATAGAATAACTAATCAATAGTGATTAAGAAAATATTTAAAATAAATAGGACAAGAGAATTGTATCTATTAATAAAAGATTTCTCAACCACAAATTTATTTGTATTACTGTCCACATCTTTGTTTTACTCAGGAGGTAAGCTTCTAGTGGGCAGGAAAGACATAGCTATAAATTTTACAGCAATAAAAATGGGGTATTCACATGGTAATATTTAAAATTAATTACTTCTATACATGATTTTGTTTAAAATATTTGCCTTTAGGCAATTTGCACAAGATACTAGCATGAAACTGTGTGAAGTTTCTTAAAACAGTAATAAGGCATTGTCATCAGAGGGTGTACCTCATGAATCTCATGCCATTGAATTCTGTTCACTTCATTCAGTATTAGAGTTTAGTGTTCAGAGTTGCTAGTGGTCTCCTTTAAATATTGAGAGTATAACTCATGCCAAGGCTCTAGGCAAACTGCTACTTCAGGGAGTATTAGATAAGGAATGGGGTTATAAAGTGCTTCATATATCTTTTGAAATGCTGTCAACTTTATGCCAACATTACTGATTGTTTATAGGACATTTTCAGATCTATAAATATCATTCATTTATATATTTCTAAATATTAAAATCAATGATAAACTATTTGTTTTTAGCCTATTGTACACATATGATAATGTTAAATGAGATACCGAATAGGAAACTTTATAAACTATTAGATTGTATTTGCATTTTAATTTAGCTATGCAAATTATAGTAATAGTAAAATGGAGGGTCACATATTCATGATCTCTTTTCAGAGAAAGCTGATATTATAATTCCTCTAATATTCTCTGATATTAGAATTCTTCTGGAGTAGAATTTCCTTTGGGTAATGATAAAGGAGATGGATTTCTCTTAAAATATGTCAAAAATAATGAGTCATGACAGAACAAGAAAATGCAAACCCATAATAATACTTGAGAAGCTGAAAGCTCCCTTTGACAAAGCATTTTTGCCTCCTAAATCACTAGGGAGGCCACAAGCATAGTAAAAGCTTCTGAAAGAGCATAAATAAATTTTATTCATTAAGCATGTATTTATACACCTCTCACATATTTAGAAAGTTTACCTTGTAAGAAAAGGGAGCCACTGTAATTCCTTAATATATCCAGCAAGATCTACTAGTCTATGCAAGGAAAGCCATATAAAACACATATATGATTCTGCTTAAATCGAACGCAGACATAAAATGATCTGTAAGCCACAGGTAGGCATTAATGTGCCAGAATATGATAAATTTAAACTTACAGGTAAAAAGAGGGGTGCCGTGTCTACTTTATATGCACATTAAACATGCCTTTATTATATGGAATGCATTTTCTTTTAATACAACAAACTTCTTAGGCTATTTTTTAAAAGAAGCTTTCTTCATAACTAAACTCAGGTGGTATCATTTCAGACATAATTTAAGAAAAGAAACATTAGAGAAATCAAGTAGCATGTTTATATAAAGATTTAAAATAAGGTAACTGAGGATCACCTCACAGCTAAACTTTCCCCCTCTCCACATTGCTCTCTATGATTTAAAATGACTGCGTCTATTTCTTTGAGAAAACAAACACAAGTCATGTCAGATACACTTACCTAGTCACTCTGGAGGGCAATGGTGGTGGGGGTCACGGACCAATTTGAACTGAAAGGTCAGGTGTGTGTTAGCAAAGCACCTCAGCGTTAATCACCCAAAGAATTCATTTTCAGGCATGAATTAAAGGCAATCCATTCTCTCTACCTCCCATTTCAAAAACACAGCCAAGAAGCAGTCTCCCACCCTTCCAGAGGGAAACAGCACACACATAAGATAATCTGCTTCAGAATTCAAAGCGAGAAGCAACGCTGGTCCCGTGGAAATCCAGACCCCAGGAGCAGAATCATGTTGAACTTATTTTTAGCATGTTCTCAGATCCTTCTATGAAATTTCCAGGCTGATTACGCCTCTTCCACACATGAGTTCACTTGCACAATGTTTGCTACGGCAGGAGAGGTGGTTTTAGCCAGTGAGCATCACGGACAGCAGCAGTAGCACAATGTAGCTTAAAGCCCGCTCCGCCGCCAGGACCGTCAGCATCGTCCACAGTGGGCGGCTTCCATCCCCTCTGACACACCAAAGGATGCTAACTGTGGACGTGAAGGGAAGAAGCAACTTTAGCTGGGTTTCCGCATCGCTGAGAGCAGTTTGCAGAGTGCTGATGTGGAGCTCATTCTGCCCGCAGCCGGGAATTCCTCAGCACCACGGACAGCGCCAACAGCTGGCTTCTGAGCCCAGCCTGGTCGACATCCCGAGCTGCTCCGGTGGACCAGGCTGGAGGGCTCTCCAAGCAGTCGCACTTTAGACAGCGGGTGCGTGCATTAGGAGGGGGAAGCAGTCTACGTGTCAGACACTTATTTGCATTTAAATCACAATCAAATTTGTTTTTTAAATGTAATTGCACCGAATGCATTCTTGGATGGGCTGCAGAGATGAAAGTTCCAGAGGAGACTTGCATTTAAATGTAAGCCATCTGCAGCCTGTGATTATTATTAATAGAGAAAGCAGAATCATTGTCAGAGAATCTGTGAAAATGTATGCTCCTTTCTTCAGCTTGACCCTTTAGTGGCCGAAAGACTGCCCCTGCGCTATGTAATTAAACTTCGGGTCTTCTGCAGCGTGAATTTGATCAAAAAAAGTAACCGCGTTTCCCTGCAGTTTGTTCTCTTACATTAAAAATCAATGTCTTGTAATTCATCTAGTCTGTCATTAGGCGTCATTGTAAAGCCGTTTTTTCCAAACCCATACTAAAGATGCTGCCTCTAAATAAATCCTCACCAAAACGACGGAAAGAGAAAAACAGACCCAGACAAATGAGCAAAAAGTTATTATTTTTATTGTCAACAGTATGGGCAGGAAAGTATTTCTCTGAGCCATGTTTTAAAGCAAATATGATATCTAGTGGCTCTTTTAACCAGTAAATCACTGGCTTGAGACTGGGGTGTTTTCAAGCCTTGGAGGGAATGCCCTTCCAGTGGGACACACTGCTGAAAGCGGTCAAAACCACACCCGGATGGTGCCATCGGATCCTCCGGAATACAGATGCTCCCCTGTGTGGGAGAACACCACCGTGTGCGCCTCACTCTCGTGGCCCATCAGTTTATGAATCTCCCCAGATTTAAGATCTAGCAAATGGATAACACCATTGCTGCTCGCCTGAGCTAAAACTCGACCTAAGAGAGAGAGAGAGAGAGAAAGAGAGAGATGATCTCAAACAGTCACAGCTCATGAGCAATACAATATTTAATTTTGTTTCATGTGTGATTCAGCAGGTTCTCAAATTCACGTCAGATTCTCATCCAGTATGAATTAGCTCCTAGCTGTATAAAAACCATTTGTGAAAAATTAAATAGGATACATCATTTATTAAATTATGAAATTTTAGAGTGGAGAAATAAAGCCCAATGCTCTGTGTACTTTACTTGTAGAGGTCACTAAATGCCTCACTGTGCTTGTGATTAACAAACCATCTTGAGATGAGACTGAAAGCAACACAATGCAACTGTCTTCTTCAAATGAATACATGAAAAGTTTTAAAAGAAATAGTTTACAATTTTGGAGATATATAGAGGTTAAATAAGGAAATGTACCTACAGGTATATATCTTGAATAACATATTCTAAACTATATATTTTACTTTAAACATGCTTATTGTAATTATGCTAAATCATCACGTATAAATATAATATTGTATGTTTTGTTATAAAAGTTGTAGAATTGATTAATTCAATAACTTTGTTGGAGTTGAAGTTAAGTACCTCCACTTCAAAATAACATGGGGGTTTTACTTTAGCTTAAAATTAAAAATTGTTCCAAATATTTGTTATGTAAGATAGCTAAATATAATGAAGGATATTCTCATAATTTTGTACCATATTTTTAGTGAGTAATAAATGATAAATTTAAATAGCCTAATTTGAACTAATAATTTCATTGAAAATGCCCAGTAACAAATTAGCTGGAGACTTAGGGTCAAATAAGAGCTCATACCATATTTTTACATAAGCTCAGGACTTAGTAAATAATTGTGACATTGTTACTATCCATCATATTGTTTGACCAATCTTATCAACCCAAGAGCAATGTTTAAAGCTTTACAACCTCTTTCAGCATGCTAGATACCTTAGATACTTAGTACTAAGCATGAATAGTACTGTACAATTCTTAGAACAACCTAAAGATAAAAGAATACTATTAACAAAGGGAATCCTAGCACTCAGGAGGCAGAGGTAGAAGAATTGCCATGAGTTTGATGGTACCCAGTGTCTGTGTAGTGATTCCATGCCAGCCATGGCTATAGTGAGACCCTACCTCAACAAAAATACTATTAACTCCAATATGTGGTTGAGGAAAGCAAGACATGGGAAGGCTTATAATGCCACCATATGTATGGAAGGGATGAAGAAGTGCCATTTATCCTCAGCCTGGTTCTAAAAAAATTTTTATAAACATTTTATATATTTATTAGAAAGAGAGAGAGAGAGAGAGAGAGAGAGAGAGAGAGAGAGAGAGAGAGAGAGAGAGAACAGGTGCACCAGGACCTCCAGCCACTGCAAACAAACTCCTGATGCATGCACCACCCTGTGCATCTGGCTTATGTGAGGGCTATGGAATTGAACCTGTGTTCTTAGGCTTTGTATGCAAGTGCCTTAGTTGCTAAGCCATCTCCCTAGCCCACAGCCTAGGTTTTAAAACATTATGTTTCCCACATCTAGTATAACATTGCTAACAGTGATGTTTGTTGGACAGACTTCAGGTCGTTCACCCATTGTGAAAGAATTTGTAATTTCATAACAACTCTAGAACAGAATCATCATGAGAGTGAAACATTCAGTTACAAATAATCCTCAAATCATTGTGGGTATTTCTCAGAGAGAAGTTTTAAGAATAAGTTAACCATGATAAATATGGCCTATTTGCAAACCTTTATAAGGAGTAGGCTTCTTCATCTAGAACAAAGCCTGACACAGCAAAGATCCTCAGGATGGATTAGAGTGTCCACAGCAGCAGATGTGAATATTTGTTATAACCCTCTGCCCCTAAGTCTCTGCTGACGGAGGCATTACATATGCATTTCACTTTCAGCCTCACTCTGCAGGCATTTGCTGCTTGTGATTTACCCAGGAGTCAAGTAAATGACTTTTCTTTTTTTTTGTAGTTCTTTTAAAATAGCTAAGTAGGAGGTAACTACTTTATTTTTTAACTTCTGAAAACAAAATCAAAGCCCATAAAAAAGAAAAGGATTTAGTTTTAAGTAAGTATTCTCACTGATGTCATGTCTGTAAAAATCATAATTAAAAATTCTTGGGCTGGAGAGATGGCTTAGTGGTTAAGCGCTTGCCTGTGAAGCCTAAGGACCCCGGTTCGAGGCTCGGTTCCCCAGGTCCCACGTTAGCCAGATGCACAAGGGGGCACATGCGTCTGGAGTTCGTTTGCAGAGGCTGGAAGCCCTGGCACGCCCATTCTCTCTCTCTCCCTCTATCTGTCTTTCTCTCTGTGTCTGTCGCTCTCAAATAAAAAAAAAAAATTCTTATGAGAGGTTTTTTTATAAGTAGAGAATAATTATAATCTCAGGGGCCAATGATAGCATTTCATAATACAGCAGCATGGTGTCCCAAATGTTTTAAACTTTTGATTTTAGAAGAATAAATCAGAGTCTATAGATTGATGGTTGAGGTTTTTAGTTCTCCCTGAAGTCACTTCCAGAAGATTTGTAGAATAAAGGTTTATATATTGCATACACATACAATACACACAGATATGTAATGTATATAACTAGTTCCTAAAACATAATATCTCCTTTGACATTGGTTTGCCTTGGAATAGGTCAGAAAATTTACAGTTAATTAGTCATTTTTATTGGTGTGAAAAAGAGGTGATATGGAAAGAAATAGAAAAAAATAAATAAATAAATACACAGTCTAACTTCAGGTCACACATCTAGAAACAGGAATATTTGTTGAGATGCACAAGACATCTTTCTTTACATGTGCTGGTGATATAATTTGAATATTACAGTTTATTAATAAATTTATGAAGAGTAAAAAAATCTCCATCAAATGTCAACAATGAAATAAAAATATATAATAAAATGAAGCTGTAAATAGTGCTAGGATACTTTATGTGAAAGTTGGAATAATAATGTTCATGTATAAGTTGATATACCTCCACAAAACAGAAAATGTGGTGGCTAGAGAGATGGCTTAGTGAGTAGGAATACTTACCACAAATGCAATGGCTTCAGAGGGCCTGAGGCTATTTAAGTTCAATTCCTCAGGACTCATGCAAGTAGCTGCGCTTGGCCACATGTAGTTCTGTGACCAGACAGAGATTCTATCTCAAAGAAGTATATGAATAAGCAACAGAGGAAGGGCATATGACATTCTCCTCCAGCCCATGCATGCATAAACTAATGCATGTACACTACACATTTATCACATACCCTACCACAGTATTATGTAGGCTAAAATATATTATAAATTATACTCATTTCTACTTCAAATTTTTTATTAAATATTATAACCAAAATAATTTTCCTGCAAGATGAATATCTTGAATAAATAATACAAAAAGTTAATGAGTAGTTAATAAAAAGAATTATGCCAGCTTATGAATAACCATTCCACAAATGTCACTAGGGATATATTGTAAAAATATGGAGTATAGCTTAGCAATGTTGATTTAAAAAGTAGCTCAAATTTATGGGGCGTGGTGGTGCTTGCCTTTAATCCCAGCACTCAGGAGGCAGAGGTAGAATGATAGCCATGAGATTGAGGCTACCCTGAAACTACATAGTGAATTCCAGGTCAGCCTGAGCTAGAACAAGACTCTACCTTGAGAAAAACAAAAACAAAAACTATAGCAACAAAAAAAGGTAGCTGAAATTGACAAGATTATTTTAGCTTAACTTTTAAAAAAAATTTATTCTTATTTATTTATTTATTAGGGGAGGGAAGGAGATAGAGAGTGAGAATGGGCATGCCAGGGCCTCTATCCACTGCAAACAAATTCTAGACTCATGCACCCCCTTGTACATCTGGCTAACGTGGGACCTGGAGAATAGAACCAGGGTCTTCAGGCTTCACAGGCATGTGCTTTAACCACTAAGTCATCTCATCAGCCCTGATTGAACTTTTTAAAGTTAACCTAAATAGTAATTGGTTTCATTAGAGCATTTTCATATATATATATATATATATATATATATATATATATATATATATATATATATATATATTCCTTATAATAAATTTCATATATATATACATATATATATATACATATATATATACATATATATATATATATATATATTCCTTAAGATCTTTTCTTACCCTTTCATGATCCTCTTTTTACATGCACAGTCTGTACACACAAATCCACACACACCCAACATATATATGTTTACATGCTTAGTTATGCAGTTATTTTAATAACAACTTATTTAAACATATATATAAAAACTTACACTTTTTAGTTGTTTACATTTAACAAATTAGGGTGCTCAAAGATTTTATCTAATAAGAAAAATATATACTTTGGGAGAAAGATTAATTTTATATTTGCTTATTGATATCATTAACTCAGTACATATCAGCAGTGAAATATTATGACTACTTATTCATATTGCTCTAAAATCATTTTATATTTATTTTTACCTATAAAAACTTTAAGATATTATCTCATTCAGCAAGTCAGTATATTTTCTCTTGACCAATATGGTTCACTGAGAAAAACATAGGTTGTAATTTATTTTATTTTATTAGATAGGTCAACTGTATTTGGCATAGAAGATAAGAACTACATTTCTACAAACCTCTGTTATTACGTTAGTCAGCAAATTTTTATAAACTAGCAGTTGACTCAAAATTTAAATTGGTACTTTCTTTAAGCAACAAAACTTCTTCATATTGTTTTAACCAGAAATCATTTTTATAAAATAATAGTTCCGAATCTTGACTAGTTCTAACATCTTGAGCAAAGCATTCTCAATTGGCTTTGTCACAAATACTCAACTATTTGAACATTATTACTAATTTAAGTATCAATAGTAATAAAATCTTTTGAGTAAGTTATAAAAGGAGTTAGCTATGAAAATGTAGCAGTAAGTTTATGTTATTTTATTTAAGGGACAGAGAGAGAGGACAGAGAGAAAGGAAGAGAGAGAGACAGGAAGAGAAAGAGAACCAAGCACATGGGCCGCTGCAGACAAACTACAGGTGCACACACCACTTTGTGAACCTGGCGCCATGTGGGATTGAAGAACTGAAT
This sequence comes from Jaculus jaculus, assembly GCF_020740685.1. Lineage (NCBI taxonomy): Eukaryota > Metazoa > Chordata > Mammalia > Rodentia > Dipodidae > Jaculus > Jaculus jaculus. Next base: position 26,208,450 of record NC_059105.1, read on the forward strand.
CTGGGCCACCAGGCTTTGAAAGCAGGTGCCTTTAATCACTAAAACACCTCCCTAACCCTGAGTGGTAAAGTTTTATCTGCATGTAATTTACTATGGTCAACTAACATCCTAAATAGCAAGCTTCAGCCCATACTAATAAAATATGATGATAAAATATTACACCTTTTCCAGTTGAAAAATTTTTAATGGCCTCCTGATATTCAGTTTATTCAGAGAGCATGCCACTACCATAACCAGGAGTTTACTGAGCCTTTTCAATGCTTCACTCCCCTCAGCACACAAAGTCTCCTTAAAAGAATTGTGTGAGGCCTATTATTGCAATATTTTAAACAATCATGCAAGTTGACACATTTAATGTTGAATACATTCTTGCTTAGAGAGCTATATAGTATGTTATGAATGAGAGTATAAACACATTTATAGTATATTTTTATTAAGAAAGGATATGAGCCCATTTCTATGTCACTTGTGTCATAGGAATGAACTAACAGAAATTATAGAGGTCAACATTTCTTCTCACATTCTTCACTTAAGTCTTTGATGAAGGTTTTCTTTCCTTGAAGCAAGTGAAGAACAAGACTCAGCAAAGCACAAGTTGAGATTTGAACATTGAAACCTCAGTCCAAATGTTGGCTTTTGAATTTGTCAAATAAATTAGGGTTCAGTTTAAGTATGACATTTTGGAGTTTATCATAGAATGTCTCAAAATTCCTAGGTAAATAAGCTCTTCAATTTAATATTAATGTCAAATTCTTACTTGTTTTATAGAGAGCAGTTGGTTTCCCCTAGAGCAGAGCAGACATGCCACTATTGCACCTGTTTGGTCATTTGGCCTGGCTGGCCAAACTTGAGCCTTCTGGTGTCCACTGTTTTCACTTCTGATGACTTCTGTCTCCTATAAGGCTGCATGTAGTGCAGCTTTTTTCAGCTTTCAGTTGGCTGCTCTATAGGGAGGAGATTTTTACCTCAGCCCCAGCTTGATTTCTCAGTGACCTTGGTTCCCAGGCATGGGAAGTCTTCAGCAATAGGGCCTTACCGTATGTTACTCAAGGGAAGCTAAGGGCCTTGGCAATAGCCTGTGATATTTTGGAGGAAACTGGGACCTCTCTGGCCAACAACTCATTGGAAGGTATCCCATCCCTGGCACTAGAAATTTTCTAATACAATATATGACTTCTGTATGTGCCATTATCCAAAAAAGTAGGTTTTTGTATGTCTTATTCAGAATATCTTGAATTTTGATTGACCCTCCGCCTCACCCTTCTTTTACTCCATCTCTTCCATGGGCCTCATGTAGGCCATTCCACTCTCTGTAATCTTATTTTACTTACATATGTACAATAGCATCACCTTAAGTCCTTCCCTTTCCTTCCTCCCTTATAGCCTTTTCCTAGCTTACTGGACTCTGCTACTGGTATTTGGTTCAAGCTCACACACATCTACACATTTGTAGCTAAGATAGACATATAAGAGAGAATATGTGACATTTGGATTTCTGGGCTTGGGTTACCTCACTGAGTGTAGCAGACAGATTCAGGTTCACTGAGATAAACTTCCAGACCAGGCTCAGTTATGGAGGAAGGGATATTTATTGAAGCTTATAGATCCAGGGGAAGTTCCATAAATGGCAGAAGAAGCTGGCCTGCCTTCAAAGACCCAAGCAGACACAGAGAGAAGTACAAGCCTAAAGGTCAAAAGCCACAGCACACTTCAGGAACTCCAGCTAGGCACACTTTGCAAATCTTTACATTGAAATCTGAAACCCACCACCACACCTTAAGATCACCCAGTGATATTGCCTCCAGCCAGGTGGCTTCAGATGCAAACTACAAACTAATAAACAAATGAATATATTGGGGGCCATCTATTCAAGCCACCACATTCTGCCCCTGGACCCCAATAGATTTATAACCATCACACATTGTAAATTGTACTCAGTTCAATTTCAAAGGTCCTCACAGTCTTGACCAATTTAAGATATTAAGACCTGTAAAATCAAACAAGTTAAACATTTCTAACATATAAAGGCACAGAGTAAACAAGCAAGGAGAGAGTAAAACAACGTAAACTCAACCACCCTTGAACAAACATCAAACTTCTGCAGTTCAAGTTCAATGTAACCAGAGACTGATAGCCTCCAGATTTTCCAATTCTGTCCCTCCAGCTGGGCAGAGTAGCCAGGGAACACTTCCATCTCAGGGTAGCAATGCACTCTATGGTAGCCTTTACATAGTCCTGGTATATCCAAAACATCTTCAGTTCTTCATGCAAACCACGGTCCATCTTCCAAAGACTCTTTCAGCCTATCAGGGCATCATGCCCTGCCTCATGCTGCATCTCAGCAGCAGCTCCTGGAACCATGTGCAATTCATGACCACTCCTCACATTTTCCAAAGGCTCTTTCAGCCTATCAGGGTATCATGCCCTACCTCATGCTGCATCTCAGCGGCAGCTCCTGGAAGCATGTGCAATTCACGACCACTCCTCACATTTTTCATGCTTCTGAAACCAATACCAGTTGTGCAGGACACAGCCATACTCTTAATTCACCGATAAAATAAATCATAACTTCTCCAGTCAACTCTTTCCAAAAGTGTTTGCATTTCTATGATAGTCTTTCCTCAGGCATCCTTTCCATGGTAAAGCAATTGGACCATCCTCCTTTAAGATTGCTCATGTGTTTGACAATAGCAGATTAAGTAACCTAAATCCAGTCTCAGTGCCTGTAATTTTAACTTGCTTGAGGTTTTCCAGCTTAAAATCTTAAATCTCTCAGTCCAATATCTGTAGCCAAACACATCAGTCCATTACAAATTTAACTTTGATCAAACTCTCTGGGCCTGAGCAGCCAGATGCAGCCATACCTTATGCCAGTAGCCCAGTTCTAACAATCTCCTCTGCAGTCTTTCCTTCCCCTTAGAAATCTCATAAGCCAAGCCTCGAAGTTCAATGCTGTCTGCACTTAGCATTCTCAGATTCTCATCATAATAGTCCATAAAACTTGGCTTACATCTCCAGAAGTCATCTTCATTTGCAATCACAAAGTCCATGCCTATTCCTCCAAAACAAAGGTTCCAAAATACCAACATCCACCTAGTCAGGTTCATCTCACCCCACTCCTGGTACCAAGTTATGTAACAGACAGATTCTGGTTTGGTGAGATGAACTTCCAGACCAGGCATAGTTATGGGATATTTATTGAAGTCTACAGATCCAGGGGAAGTTCCATAATGGCAGAAGAAACTGTGTGGCTTTCACAGGACCAAGCACAGAAAAAGAAGTACAAGCCAAAAGCCAAAAAGCCACAAGCCACATAGCACACTTTAGGAACTCTAGCTAGGAACACTTTGCATATCTTTAGATTGAAATCTGAAACCCACCACCATACTGAAAGATCTACCCAGTGACATTGCCTCCAGCCAGGTAGCTAAAGATGCAAACTACAAACAAATAAACAACTGAATATATTGCAATGGGGGGCCATCTATTCTATTCAAACCACCACACTGAGTATAATCTTTTCTAGATCCATCCATTTCCCTGCAAATTTCATTTTTCTTTACTACTGAACATAACTCCATTGTGTAAATGTACCACATCTTTATTATCCATTTATCTGTTCAGGGACATCTTGGCTGGTTACCTTTCCTAGCTCTTGTGAATAGAGCAGCAATAAACATGGTTGTGCAAGTATTTCTAAGGTAGTGAGAAGAATCACTAGGATATATGCCTAGGAGTACTAGAGCTGGAGCATAACTATTTCTAGCTGTCTCATGAACCTCCATACTGATATGCACAATGGCTGTACCAGATTACATTCCCATCAAAAGTATAGAAAGGGCTCTCCTTGTTTTTGCACCCTCACCAAAATTGAATGTCATTTGTTTTCTTGATGGTAGCCATTCTAACAGGAGTGAGATGGAATCTCAAAGCAGTTTTAATTTTCATTCCCCTAAAGGTTAAGAATGTAGAACACTTTATTACAGAACGACGTATTGCATAGTTTGCTTTACTGTAGTCTAATGGGAAACTATTATGTTCCATCATTTTTTTTTCTTTATTAGTTATTCACATACTCAGTGTGTAAACAACAATGGTGGTACCATCATTAACCTCCTCCCTATCCTCCCACTTCTTTAGATGTTTATATGCCTTCTGTATTTCTTCTTTGGAGAACTCTATTTAGTTCCATAACCTATTTTTTATTTGAGTTGATTTCTACTGTTTTTTTTTTTTTAATTCTTTGTATATTCTGGATATTATTCCTGTGTTAGATGCATAGCTGGAAAATATTTTCTCCCATTCAGTAGGTTGTCTCTTTGCTGTATTCACAGTGTCCTTTTATGTACAAAAGCTTTGTAATTTTATGAGGTCTAAGTGGTTGATTGGAGTTGTACTGGAACTGCTCAGCTAGTGCCACCTGTATCCCTTTGAGCTACTCCTTAGCTGATCTCTGCTGTCTCCACTCCAGGTTTGAAGAGTTTGGATCTTTGCTCCTTCAGCTGGGCACCAGGACAGGTGGGTGTGCACAAATTGAGCAGCAAGGGCCTCTGCAGGATTCTGGCCAGTTTCCTCCTTCCTGGTAGATCTTGGTTTCTCCTACGTCTCTGCTGTGGTTGATATAAACCTATACATCTTCACTTTTTGGAAGAACAGTGTATTTTCCTGTTGTTTTGCTTAAATTCCTCCCTATGCTAGTTTGGGGTGACTCCTATACAGACATCTTACCTGGAAGTCCTCTCTCCAGCATCCATATTCTTAACAGAAATCATTTTCAGATGTATCTGTTAATCCACAAATGTATATATTATTATGCAAACATTTTATATAACAAAGATTAAACTGAACCAGTAATGAAAAAAATCATTTTGAAATCTTTCTCACATTTCCAGGGAAATTGTCTCCTTAGTTCTTCAGTTTCCATTATAAATTCTAATTTTTGTTTTTCAGCCTTCACACTGAAGTCTTCACTTGGTTTCTCTCTCTATTCTCAACCAAATTCTACTCTTTCTTTTTTATCTATGTTTTATAATCTAGATGTTTCCAAAAGTAATGTCAAATGTACTGGAGTCTTTGTTTTTTGATATCAGAACTATTGAAATGATTCTCTAAAAATCTCCCTGTCTTTTAAAAAATCTATCTGCATTACTCATTAACCTGTGTTTTTATTTTTTTTTGTTATGTTACCACAATTCCCAAGCATCACAGATGTAAACATAACAACAAAACTAAATTGAGCAAACACAAGGGCCATTATATGCCTGATATCCTCAAGGAGGTTTATTTTGTTTAAACATTAAATCATCTCATTTTGTAAATGAGAGAGCTGAAGTGAAGTGATTTGACCACTGCAAAAAGCATGTTCATAGCAACTGTGATACCTGACTCAAGTTAAATCTCTGGTTCCTAAATTGGTGCTTTTATTTATTTATTTTTTTTATAACACTGGAAATTGTCCAAACCTCTTAAGAGTTTTTTAAGAACTTTATGCTTCACATATGCCTGAATTTTACACATTTGAGTTACCTGAACCTGTATTCTCCATCAATTTAGCAGCATCCTTTTCAGAATGTTTTTCACTTTGCCACTTTGGGATTATTATTTCTGTTACTGCCTCTTAGAGAATATTTCCCTTAGCCATCTCTTTGGTTCCTGGTTATATCTTAACAAAAGCCATTCCATCTATTAAACTCAAGTTCAAAATCACTTTCTTCAATAGTTTAGTACAAGCATCCTTAGTTGAAGATTCTCCTTTTCTGGATACACACGTCATTATATCCATGTCGTTGGTATGGCAATAAGACTCCATAAGGTATGGTTTCTTTATTTTACAGTATGTGAATATGTGAATAACTAATAAAGAAAAAAAAATGATGGAACATAATAGTTTCCCATTAGACTACAGTAAAGCAAACTATGCAATACGTCGTTCTGTAATAAAGTGTTCTACATTCTTAACCTTTAGGGGAATGAAAATTAAAACTGCTTTGAGATTCCATCTCACTCCTGTTAGAATGGCTAAATATTTACATTTACATTCTTTATTTTGTAATTAGGGACAAGAACCATATTGTCTGTTTCTGAATTCCTCATAGTCAATAATCAGTGTATAATAGTTGTAACTGCTTACTATTTGTCAAATGCTACCCTAATTTCTTCATATACATTATCTCAGTACATTCTTCCAACAACTGAATGTATGCACTACCAATGATGACAGCCACTATGGGTACTAAGCACTTGAAATGCCTCCAGCTCAAACTGGAACATACTGTGATTGTAAAAGACTCCCCAGATTTCAAACACTCACTATACAGAAAGATTGCAAAATCCTTCATTAATAACTTTGTTGTTTTGGTTTCATATTAAAATGACTTTATTTTGAATGTCAGATATTCAATAAAATAGGTTTTGATAAATATTTGGAATGCATATATTCTTATAACTTTAAATTTGCCTTTTAAAATTGTTAGTATTGGAATTCCTATTGTGCATGCCTTGCTTCATAGAAGGAGAAAAAAGCAAGGGTTAGGGAGATAAAAGCAACTACTCCAAGGCTACATAGTCTGTGACTGGTAGAGTCTGGATTTGCTATCCATATGACTCCAAAGATCAAGCTCTTATCCTCTGTGTCATGCTTGAATACCTCTGGATGAAGGTATTTGATCAGCTCTATGTCATCACATGATTAAGCTTCACTTACTAAAAGGCAACATAGCTCAGTAAACATCTGCACAGCTTCTGCTTCCAGCTGTACCTAGGCTTGTTCCTAGGAACACTTTAAAATTAAGCTCAATTTAAGTATAAAGACTATTTCAAAAATTTTCCTCTGTTATTACTCTAATAGCACTTATTGACTCCAAGGATCGGGCTGTACAACTAGATTGCTGGAAGTAAGCTAGGGATGCAGGAAGGTTACATTTATTCTTTTAAAGCTCAAAGACCCTATTCCACATTCCCAGGAATCAACAGTCCCTCAGAGAACTGAGGAGGCACCTTGACCTCTGTAGGTCAGTTATCCTATTAACATGCTGTGGAAGGTTCTCATGCTTTGCTTTTGTTCTGGGAAAAGCAGCTCAGAGCATGTTGACCTTCTGAGGCTTCTGTGCCCAACATTGTATGTCCTCTCAGCCAGGAAGACGGTGAGTGATGTTTGGAATACCGAGAACATATTTTACCCAAGTCCTTACACTAATGGATCTCCAAAAGAGAAACCATTTTTTGTTTTGTTGTGTAATTTCAGTTTAATTTTCTTTTACATGAACATTTCTTCATAATTAAGAAAAAAAAATATTTTGCCAGATTGATAAAGTAAAATCATGTAAAATGAACATCTTGGGACGTGGTTGTCAATATGACAATAAATATTTGTTTGAAATGCTAAGTAAAAACCACTGAGAGGTGGGAATTTTTTTAATAAAGCCAAGTCTTTAAAAAGACGTGTTTAGGGCTGGAGAAATGGCTTAATGATTAAAGTGCTTGCCTGCAATGCCTAAGTATACAGGTTCAATTCCCCAGAACCCATGTAAGCCCGCTGCACATGGTTATATATGCACACAAGGTGGAAAACAAATATGGAGTTCAAATGCAATGACTAGAGGCCCTGGTGCAACAGTTCTCTCTCTCTCTCTTGACCCCCGCCCCATAAAAATGGATGTGTTTAGTAACCTTTCATATAGCAATGTACTCATTGGTCAAATTATGTCATTTTGTAATGGAGCATCCAGATGAGGAAAATAGGGGATGCTAATTATAAAATTCCCTAAATCTTGTGGACAATTTCTTTATTTTGTTTTTTTTTTTTAAAGTAATAATTGATTGCAGTGTCTAATGTATCAAATAGGAGCTGAGCTATCTTAGGAAACTTTAACTGATCAAAAAATTTCCACAAATGAGGTATCAGTTATTGGTACATATATTAATTGGTTCAAAAGTGAACTGAACTGTTTCTAATGTACTTACTAAATTCTCTACCCTTTGAAACTCCAAATATCTCTTTTTTTTCAGAAAACTAATTTTGAAGACCTTTTTTCTTATTCTTCCATGTTCTGTACATTGAATACATATATTAAGAAAGAGGCTTCAGATTTTCTGTATATGTTTAAATGTGGTAAAGAAATGTAATTTACTGTCAATACATATGGCATGGATCAAATGTTGACTAAAACCACACATTAGTATTTTATCACTAAGAAGTATCATTCTGGATTAGATGAATGCATTTTCAGGAAGAGAGTTCTGTTCTAAGAAACAGAAGCAGATTCATGACTTAAGCTTTTTGTTAATGGTGAAAATATGAAGTCCATCACTACATTTCTCATTAGAATAACTATAGTAATTTTTCATGATTATTCATGTTTTCATTAAGTTTCAAGCAATATGTTTATCTAAAGAAACAAAAATACACATTTTGTATTTCACTCTAATTAGTCTCATATATAAATTACAGGAAATTTGCTTATCACAAGTATATAAGAATGGAGATACTAAAACAGTAGTCTGCCATATATGAAATAACATATCAGAAAGGGAAAGGCAGGCTTTGATCAATAAGGAAGTGATTTTTATACACATCAGAAACAATTTCAAGCAATTCTTTTGATCAATACAGATAGGTAGAAATGCTTCTCAGCATTTATTACCTGTAGAGAGTGTTATTGATTAATTGTATTGATTTTTTGAATGCATGTGGAGAGGCATCTGTTGTTTCTTTAAAAGATGCCTCAAAATGAAAAGTATCAAGAAACTACTTAAGTTCTGAAGATTTGCATTAATGGCTCAACCTGGGTCATTACTCAGAATTTCAAAAACAGCACTGAAGGAAATGTGAAATGTGATTTAGTTTATTTTGAACCCTACTACTGATCAATATAATACTTTTAGAAAAAAAAATGTTACTTGGGAATTTAACTTGCCTGAGCACTAATAACAATTTATAAACTTTTCCAGGATATTTTTTTTCACTATGTATAATTTTTCTAAAGAAACCTAATTTTTCTTTTATAGGTAATGCTTGCTGGTATAAAAATTATTTGATGTTTAAATGTAATTATAAATAAGAATATAAAGAATATAAATAACTTTTGGTAGAAGCTCATTTCATAAAAATGATAGTAGAGAGAACTACAAATTTTTCAGCATGTTACTATTGGTTTTAGACACACAAAGATATTTGCCATTCTTAGAACACATAATGTGCTTAACTTAAAGAACTAGACAGGAGGCTGAAGATAAATTATAGTATCACTTAAACTTTGTAAAAAATATAAATTTATTAAGTAGAGAAATTTCGTTCCTCAGAGTAGATTGTATAAATTTCTCATAAATTAATAATAATTAAATTAATATGTAAATCATTTTGTCTTTCATATGAAAATTTCATGTTGCTTAGGAAGGCAGCTCTATGATATTCCAGAAATTCCTAAACCTGTGGCAGCTGAGTAAATTAAAACTGTAAAACCTTCTTTGCTAGGGACAAAACTTTTGCTCTTACATGTGTAGTTTTCAGACTATGGCCCTCTCCCTATTAGGAGAACATGAATGAATAGATTCTTGAACAGGTGTTTTCCTCCATGAGCTGTCTTCTGAAAATTGCAAAAACTCCCCTGTGAGATGCACCTAAAGTCCTAAAAATGTTCTAACTAATTATTGAATCTATTTAGACTATCAACAGCCACCTGCTTTCATTAAGAAATCCTTGTAGACTTGTTTCCTAACATGGTCTTCACCTATGCAGCTGATCAGTGTTGGAATAATATTTATTCAGGGACCCTGTGCACCTGGTGCCTTGCGAATTTTTCAGAAAGACATTGCTGATGCCAGGGGAAACTGGAATTTCGGTTCATTTTTGAGAGTCAGATAAGTTATGGCAAGGTAAAGCTCTGAGAAAAATCACAGAATATGATGAATTATTCCCTATTGTTTTGGAATAGGGAAATGATCTAAAGGCTTCTGTGTATACCCAAATTTTAATTTAACAATTTAATTAAGTTTATTGCATATGGTAATAAAATTACTTTTAGTAGTCTTGGGTTTTATTCTTGACCATAACAATGAGGTCATTTTAAGACTCTAAAAGTCAAAATTCTAATATTTTGAGAGTTAATTTCCTTTAAAATATTTTTATTTATTTATTTGCAGGTAGAGAGAGAGATGGAGAGAAGAGAGTGAATGGGCTTGCCAAGGCCCCCAGCCACTACAATGAACTGAAGATGTATCTGGATTTGTGTGGGTTGGGGAATCAAACCTGGGTCATTAGCATTTGCAGTCAAGTACCTTAAATGCTAAATGATCTCTCTAGCACTTGCGAGTTAATCTCTTAATGTCAAAATTAACCTATTTATAAATAAATCTTCCTTTTGAATGTACTGTCTTATCTGTGGAGGAAATACTATCCATTTCTTTTATTTAATATTAACAGTGAATTATTAATCATAATATACTTAGTTTTAGAACCATTCTTTTTCTCTTGTAGGGCAACAGAATCTGTGGATTAAAGGGTCTAAGTGAAAATAAGCAGGACTATGTTACTAAGAGTTACAGCATGGTTAATCCCAGGAGAAAGCATCTTAAATATAAAACACCCATATAAATTTAGTGTGACTAAATTACTCCTCAGTTAAAACAAATATCAAATTATCTGAAAAAATCAACCTAACAAAATCTTTCAACACTGTTTATCTCGGAAAGACTCACAGACTTGACTCTTTTTTTTTTTATTTTTAAAATTTTTATTTATTTATTTATTTGAGAGCTACAGACACAGAGAGAAAGACAGATAGAGGGAGAGAGAGAGAGAATGGGCGCACCAGGGCTTCCAGCCTCTGCAAACGAACTCCAGACTCGTGCGCCCCCTTGTGCATCTGGCTAACATGGGACCTGGGGAACCGAGTCTGGAACCGGGGTCCTTAGGCTTCACAGGCAAGTGGTTAACCGGTAAGCCATCTCTCCAGCCCAGACTTGATTCTTAATGCATATTTATCTTCATAATGATTTGAAGCCATTGATAATAAAAAACCCACAAGTTTCCATTTATTATCGCCTTTTTTTGAATGTTGTATGCCTCTGAACATGCGATTTCCTGCCATCACAAGGGATTGGAACATTATTTTCATTTTACAGAGGAGGGACTGAATCAAGGAGATATGAAACAACTTCTTCAGGAAAACAGAGCCAGTAGCAGTACAAGGTGCCAACCCAAGATTGTCTCCTCTGTCCAACAGCTTGAAGGGAAATGAGCAGAATTATGCTAGAAAGCTGAGCTAGTCTGACTGCCACATGAAGTGCCATATAAATTTATATTAACTCATATTTCCTGTTTGAGCATTTCCGAAGAAGTCTAAGGTATTGTACTGTGATGACCTGGCTCTGTAGCTCATAGATGTTCAAAGCAATATATGGTAACTTATTTTAAGCCAGATTTTCTCCATCACATGCTCCTTCTCCTCATCTCTTAATCTGGCTTGCTGCAGGGATCAACAGGTTTTTGGTAATTTGAGAATGAATATTTTGGATTAAAAATTAGGCAGTTTGGATTTAGGCATGTACTTGAGGAGAAAACTTGGTAAATATAATGTTGCAAATATTACAAAAGTACAGCTTGACTTCTCTGAATAAAGGGTATGTTAGAACATTTTAATTTGCATGTAAAAATATCTACTCAGTGTGGTAAATGAGAAAATAGTTCAAAACATGATTAATACATACAAGTTGTTTAATGACATTGTAAGGAAGCTGTCTACTGGTGTCTCTCATCTATACTCTTTATCAGACTCTCCATGCGATGGATTCAGAAGGACAGGCTCATAGCTTACCAAATTCAAGATCCACAGAGAGTGTACCTTTATTTCTGAATATTTTCATATTGGTAAAATACACAGTTTTCTGTTTTGATCACATGCTAACTTTGAACAAATTATTATGGCTAGTGAGTAGAAAGGTGTGGTTGGATGTTCACTATAAAAATTGCACAAATACAGAGACTGCAAATGAAAATCAAAATGCATTATTTAAGGTTCAAAAATTGGCATATCAATGTTAGGTAGCCATTCAAAATGGGTATTCAAAGTCAATTTTTCTGTTAGAGAAGAAAACAGGTCAACACCAAGGCCATGTGAACAGTGCTGTACCTTCTAGTCATTGGTCAACTTGGGAAGGCAATAATAATTTGGAAGGGGAAAGCTACTTCACAGTATGTGAAACATCAAGTTACGCTATTATGCTTTTGAAATCAAATCTGAATTTTAGCTTGAGTTTCTGAATAAAATGCTCTTTTCCAAATATAGCTGCACTTATATCACCTTTCTATATAATGGTCCATCTCATCACATCCTCTTGCCTCCTATGCAAAGTCAAGCAAGACTTTTAAGAACTCAATACAATAATTTTGTTTTGTTAAGTGTATTGATGATGTTTGGGGTTCCTTTTTTTATAATGGGGCTATAATATGAAAGCAAAATCCCCAGTAATCCCAAGAGAAAACTGAACTATAGGACTGTAGAGAAGCTTGGAGGTGACCAGTGAGATAAAACCCACTGGGGTGATGAGCTGTTGGTTTTTTATCATACTTTATATTATACTTCTCTGTATACTTGGAAAATAATTTAAAAAATTAAAAGTTTGAATAGCTCAGGCATAGTGGTTTATGCCTTTAATCCCAACACTCAGGAGACAGACGTAGGAGGATCTCTATGAATTTGAAGCCAGCCTGAAACTAGTGAATTCCAGGTCAGAGTGAGACCCTACTTTGAAAAGCCAAACAAAAAAAGTTTGAAAATATTAATTAGACAATAAGATCAGCATAGAATACAGTTGTTTCTTATATGTAGAACCTAAACTGTTTATTACAAGAAAAGTACAAAGTTGTCTAGAGCTTTTTGTCTTAAATAATGTATCTAAGTAACTCTATTGTGCCCATAGAGCCAAATGCTGATGACTGAAAGTATGAAATATGATCATTTATTAGAAAAGCCATCTTTAAATCTTCCTTAAAATTAAACATTTATTCTTTGCCAAAGACACCACTGGGAGAATAAAAGCCATGGCATGAGAGTAAATATCACACATGTAAAAGGTAAGAATACAAAGGACTCTTACCTTGAAAGTACTAAGAATGGTAAAGTTGAATAAAAGAACAAATTACCTGGTTGAAAATGGGCCAACAATTCTAGCAGATAGTTCATCTCTTTAGCAAACACAACATACAAATGATAAATACATGCATGGAGTCATGCTGACAATTGTATGTCCTCAAGAAAATGAAAAACAGCATGTGGATAGTGTCACACACCTATCATAAAGGCCAAAATTGAGGATATGGACAACAGATGGTGGAGAAGATGCAGAACTAAAGTGAGTTCCGTTCACTGTTGTTGATGGGAAGAAAAATCATATGGGCACTTTGGGAATCTTGATAGTTACTTATAAAGGAAAGTAAACCATACTCTATATACAAAACCTATTGCCCCTTGAAAAATCTCAAACAATTAGACCCAGGATGTTAAAATTGTTTTGGTGATCATTCCAACTGGAAGCAACTAGTATGTTCTTAGTTATTATTCAGTGCTTAAAAAAGAAAAAGAATGACCTATAAAGCCATGAAAAGACATAGAAGGTACTCAGGTGTAAGCTACCAAGTGAAATAGCCCATGTGAAATATCTAAACACTGTTCTAAAAAGAGAAAAAAAAAAAACTGAAAACTTGAAACGAAAATGAAGTTAACAACTCTGCAAAGATTTTTAAAATACCACGACATACTAGGAAGCTAACTGAAAGCATAGAACGAAATCCCTGGCCCACACTGTATGAATTGACCAGTTGTATTTTCCAAATATACTATATCAATGCCCCAAATTCTGCTTCATATTGGTTGTGGTATTTTCATGTATCTTTCCTAGGTCCAGAAAGGGAGCCCATCAAAATTAAACTAGATATTATTTAAACTTTAACTAAGATTCTCTTCAAAATGGCACAACATTAGTCCTTTAAACCATTTTTAGAGAAAATATTAAACTTTATATTTTACTTTATTTAGGAATTAACACCTTCAACATTTCCTGTATGTAATGTTATACAGCGTTGTTGTTTTTTTTTTCTCTTGAGATTTGGACAATATGAAAGGGATACAAAATAGTCTTAACTTTCTTTCTCTGTTTTCTGGTTTGCTTTTTTTTTTTTTTTTTTAAAGAGTCTCCCTCTAGCTTAGGCTGACCAGAAACTTACTCTGTAGCCCCATTCTAGTCTAGAATTCACTGCAATCTTCCTACCTCAGCCTCCAGAGTGGTACACCACAGACCTATCATCAGATACAAAATATTTCAAAAGATACATGAAGTCATGCTTAACACTATGCATGTAATATATTTGACTTAAATGACCCTAATGTATATATATTTATATGTGTGTGTATTAACTTTTTTAACTTATGTGTTCATTTTTCCACTTTAATAAAATATTTTATTCTTTCTGAGCCTTGGAAGTACTGAGTCCTCGCTAGTACATAAATAGTTCAAATTCTCATTTGTCATGCTTATTCTTCCACTAACTAGTCAAAGATAGGAAAAATAACATTTAAAACACAATTTTAAATGTTATTACAGAAGGTTTATCCACTTTCTGACAGATAGGACTTGACAAGATAAATCCAGGCTTGGCATATTTCCTTCAGGAACTGCTAGCCAAGGAGCTGGAGAGTTATAGCATTCAACCAGACATGTATAAGCTATCAATGTGCTACTTGAAATTAAAAAAAAAAAGAAGTTATAGGAGTATTTCTACACAAGATATTTAAATTTTAAATCAATTGTAATTCTTTGGGAAAATAGATGAACTGGTTCAAGATACCAACAAATTCCATGGGCCTATATTAAAAAAATAGTTTCTATCTTAAACATTATCCCACAGCCCATGCTCATTTCCAGAGCTACTCACTTTGACTCCTTTTAGCTGCTACTTTTGATGTCATGGTGTTGAGTCTTTGATACTTAATTCACTATACATTTAATGTACCATTTATATTTGGTTGGTAGTTACAGCCAATATTCTCATCTATATCCTATTTAATAAATTAGGCAATCTGTATTTTGGGATTATATTGTCAAAATTATTTCACAAGAACCCCAGACATATTAATGTGAATGAAAATGATTAATTCCCAAATATCTTAATTTACTTAATTAACCTTCACAGTTCATAATTGTTTATGCACATTATCAACTTACTCCTTAAAGTAATCTTAATGATTATCTCCATCTTATAGAAGAGAAACTAAAAGCCAGTGAGCATAAAACTGGTTGTGTTATATTATGCAACTATGCAACCAGAAAGAAGCAGGATGAGGGTGGATTTTTTCTTACTTTTTTTGGTTTTATAGAGGTACAGATCCTAGTCCAGGTTGAATTGGAAATCTCTAGGTAGTCACAGCCTGGCCTTGAGCTCATGGAGTTTCTGTACCACTACCCACTTCAAAGTCAAGATTTTTACACAGAGGAAGTTTGATCCAAGGGTTCTGCTCTAAACAACATGCATTTGACTTGTCTAGGCTCAGGTCTTTTATAATAACAATGCCCCCTCTAGTCTCGAAGAGTTCTCAAGGACCATGCTATCCAGTCAGAGGCTTCTAATCAGGCTGTGTCCACAAACCATTAACCACTGCTATGGGAATATCTCTGGAGTTTTCATTCCTCTTGCTCATATCCCCTTTTCTCATAGAAAATGGATTTGTGCATCAGTTTCACACATGGATTTGCCTCTTCTGCCAACCCATCTTTAGATTGGCAGCTCAGTTTTGGATCACGTTTTGACTCAGATCTGGCTCTTCCTTTGGAACTGTCACTGGTAACTTTCCATTGGATTCCACATAGTCCATCCAGCTGGATATAACCAACACTGCCCTGGGGAACTAGCGTTACATTCCCTGACCACTACCTCCCTCACATACCTTATCAAGGAGGGACATGGTGACACTCCACTCTCATTCTAATGGAAGAGTACTGAACATTAACTACCCATTGACTTATAATTTTTAATGATGTCTAATCCAGCATTCAGAATATGACTTTTTAACCAATCCACATTCAAAGTGAGCTTAGGATACAATCGAAGCTGGGTGGGGTAGAAGAACAGTCACTTGTTTGGCTATCCAGGAAGCCAAGTTTAATTTTAGCCTCGGGAGAATTTGAAATCATTATAATTAGATGAGTATTAAAGCCCGCAAGTGAAAGAGAGTCCTTTTTTCTTTAAGCCTACCCCTTCATTTAGCATCAATTCACAACTGGCAGTTCATTTTAACAAATGCTCTACCACTGAGCATGCATACAGAGTTAGAATATAATATAAAGGGTTCATGTAATGTGGAAGTAGGCCATTGCTGGAGGTGAGACATAGAGCCTACAATTAACTTGAATAACTACAGCAATGTAAGAAATATATAATTTATATTTATTGGTGGAAAGAAAGATTGTGTTGTTTCAAACATTTTATTTGTGCCAAATAATAATAGGACAGTTGGTTTTAAAAGATATGTACCCTGCACATACTGCTGGGATCCCAAACAAATGTTGAGTAATAGCTATTCCTGAGCTTGGATTCCAAGGTTAATGTGAAGTGAACTGCAGAAAAACAGATAATCATTTCGCAGTTGCTTCAGAATTCTATGTAAGTTCTGCTTCAGTCCAGGCAGATGCTCTGGCTGACTAATATATGTCAATGTGATTTTCTGAGGTAGCTTGAAAACATTTGACTGGTAACTGGTGGTTTAGTCTTTGCCTTATGAACAACTTCCAGGTGTTTTGTGAGATTTAGGGAAAATGTATTATTAAAAGGCTTTGGAATTTTTCAGTGGGAAATGCAAGCAAGCACTCTTCTTTTACATAGGCATGTTATTGTCATCAGCAATATTTCTACTGAGCTTGTTCTCTTACCTAAACACTCTTGTTACTATCATTTCTCAAGTTTGTCACACCCGTCGCCCTGACAGTACAAACATTCCTCTATAAAACCTGTCAAAAAGCCAGCTGATTTGCTAAATCTCCTGACACATGATGCTTTTTAATACCTGACTGTCAGAACGCCTATAAGAAAGGCACCCGCCCTCATGATTGGGATGACCACTCACATGCCCTATAATCACTGGTCCTAGGCTGCTAAGAAACTCTGCCTTTTGGAACAGTAGAGTCTCCCGTTGGGAGAATGCTGTGTACATAAATTTATCACTCAGGTCAGAAAGCACAAATTTTGGTAGAGCTAGCTAATTTTGAAAGCATTATTTTTTTCCTGTTGTTTGGAAATTTGTGCTGTACTTTCCTCTGCCACGGTCAAGTCATAACCTCAAGGATGACTAGAGATATATTTTTGGCTTGGCTTGTCTTGATTATATTCTCCTCTTGTGGGTTATGTATGCTTCTGCATTCATCTTAAGTTTGTCTTATCTGGAGAGGAATGTTCCCCTTGGTTTCAAAAAGTGACTGATTTAAGTAATTTCAGTGTGATATACTGGGCAGTCTTTTATTTACCAGAGATGGTTTCCTGCACCCCATTGGTAGGTCATTGAGCTTTTATGCTTTCTCTTCTTATCTGCTTCCCTTGAGGCATGTGTTTATGAGAGGCCTGGGGAGTAGGCTATTAATATAGGCAGTGTTCTCAGAGAAAAGTGTGGCTGATTTTGTAGCAAATATAACAGAGCTTCTAAAACTATTATATGTGGCATAGTCACATAGTTACCTTGGGAGAATATGGACTTAGCCCAAAGACTACTCCAAAAATTTGTTTGTTTGAATCATTTCACATGCACATGATCTTATTTGCCAATCAAACACTATTTCATCATTTGAAAGTAAAAAGTAATAACGAAAAAATAGGAGATAAAATAAAAATGATGATTACACTTTCTGGTGCCTGTAGCTTACTTGGGTTTAACTATTACTTGGTGACATTGATATTGATAATTTGCTTTAGTCAGTTCATGGCTCTTATTTGTGTATAAATAGTTATACAATATATGGGGTTATGATGCTTTAGAGATTGCAGAGATTTTATTTTTTTTATTTGCTGTACCAGAACTTTAACTAACTCTGGGTCTCCCACTGAGATATGTTCCTGCTTTTGCTTTTATATCTTGAGACAAGGATTCATTAAGTTATACAGGATGTTCTTGAACTCACTCTGTAGCCCAAACAGGCCTTGAGCTTTATTCTTTAACTTGGTCTTCTCTTTTAACAATAAATCATAGACTCAAACAGTTTTACAATGAAGTGGTGATCCATGAAACTTAGGCCCCATTTTTTGTTTGACTTCTTTCAAGGTCTAGAGAAAGGAAGACCATAGCAATTTTCTGTCCTCAATTTTATCCTTATTTTTCTTAGAAGGAGGTCATTGTGATTTTATGTCTTGGATTTCACTAAACATGGGCCCATTCCTGAGTTCTAGGGCAGAGGATCTGGAATGTGTATATTCTTTCCCTTCTAGTATTCCTACAGATAAACAGAAAATAAGAAATGTGCAAAATATAATAGTAACTTTATAAGATATTCAAGTATGGCAACATTTCATCACTTTAGGAAATTAAAACATTTTAGTGTATCCATGAATTAAAAGATAGTCTTTTGTATTGCTTGTGATAGCAAATTGTTGGTTTCTAAGGAAAGATTTGGTTTGGTGATATAACCAAAAGGTGTTCAGAATCTCATAGAAAGTAGAGGAGTAAACTGGAGTAGGGCTAACTTCAGTCAAAAACTGACTAAGGGATAACTATACTTTAGTTCACTCTTTCCTTCCACAGGAAGGAAAGGATATATTTTCTTTCAGGTTACTGGTAGAAAAAGTTATGATTCCATTTTTTCATGATTTTTTTTTGGTTTTGTACTCAGTGAATACAGTCAAGTTGCTCTCCCTATCCACCCCTTCCACAGGAACCACCCTTTTTGGGGTATGAGGGTCGTGCATTGTGGGGTTATCCATCAGTTATGGGTAGGAGGAAATGTCTCTGGTATCATAGCCAACATGTAACTCTGACATTGTTTCCACCCCTCTTCCGCAAATTTCCCTGAGCTGTGATTCCATTTTTAAAGTAGAAATAACATGTACGTGATTGTTCTATTGAATGTAGAGTCAAATAGGTGAAATGCAGTGAAAAATTGTAAAAAAAAAAAAAAATAAACAAAAAGTCAATAAATGGCTTGTAGCAAGTATTATGTGAATGTCATCACAAAAACACAAATAAGGAGAAATATTAATCATATCTTAAATGGTCAGACAATATTTCCCTCATAGAAGTTATGAGTTTTAAGCTCAATGAAAAAATACAGGAATATAAAAAATAAAACAGGGGAACAGAGAGCATTATGGATAAAAGAAAATGGTATATAAAAAGATTCAGCTGTGTGAAGGAGTTTTGGCCTATGTGAAGAAGTTAAATTAATGGGCTTTGGAATACAGGGAGCTTAGACATGGCTGGTAGACTTTGAGATAGAACTCTGCCATCTAATGAAACGCAAACAGCCCTCAACATTTCATACTCCTGTACAATGTCTTTAGTTTGGTTCCTTAATGGTCACCATTAAAACAAAATTTATCTCTTGGATAAACTTTGTTTTCCAAAGCTAGCAGACATCTTCCTCTTGTACAGTAGGAAATCTTTCAAAACTGATGTTCATAGTTTTTCTTCTTTTGAAACTATTCTTTGAGGTAGTTATTTTAAAAGACAAATACAATGTAGGAGCCATACTAAAATATTAGAAGAAAATACGGATCCTTACAGACAACAAAATGAACATGTCAACCAGGAAATGTGAATCCTTTGTGACTGAATTTCAAGTCTGAAAGCACTTGCCAACAAACAAGTCAAAATGTAAGCTTATAGTTTTAATAAAAAGAATAGTAGCTCTAACATAAAAATATCCCCTCAAATATTTACATAAAATCACATAGTTGAGATCATGTAACCTAAAGTTATAATACCTCAGTTGCCTGAGCCACTGTTTCTTCATATACTAAATGGGGATTCTTATTTAAATGAGAATCTAATAGGTTTATAAACTTTGCGCTGAGAAATTATGTATGTACTTTATATACAATAAGTTGTGGGCTGGAGAGATGGCTTAGCGGTTAAGCGCTTGCCTGTGAAGCCTAAGGACCCCGGTTCGAGGCTCGGTTCCCCAGGTCCCACGTTAGCCAGATGCACAAGGGGGCGCACGCGTCTGGAGTTTGTTTGCAGTGGCTGGAAGCCCTGGCGCGCCCATTCACTCTCTCTCCGTCTGTCTTTCTCTCTGTGTCTGACGCTCTCAAATAAATAAATAAAAAAATTAAAAAAAAAAAAATAAGTTGTATAGTCGCCACATAACTGCAAGGATGGGAACTGATAGTTTCTGCCTATTGTATAAATGAGGAACTGAGAAAGCAACTTTTCCAAGAATGCATGGCCGTGAGCAACAGAGAGGGAATCTGAAGAACCCCTGTGGCCTGGTGCTGGGCCTCTCTGCTGATAAGCTAGAATGGTGACAGCTGGGAACGTGCCTGGCATATCATGATAGCTTTATTACTAATGACTCTTACTGTTATAACAAAAGACAGAAAGTACTTTCAAGACTATTTGATAACAAACCATGGGTTTTCTATGGCTGTCTCTTGCTGTCATTGTTACAAGTATAAACACTGAATTGAAACACTGTGCTGGTGAATCTGCAAAGGGCAAATATGATGTGTCTTACTATGAGGTCTCAGTCATAATGACCAAAGTATAGTATTAAGAGCTGAGAGCAGAGGGACTTGACTGCATATGCTCCAGTCACTGTCAATACGACTTCTTTTGGTTTGTCTTCTATAATTCCAATGCAGGAAGCAGCCATATGCTTTGGAAGCTGTATCAGGAGATGGCACATTTGACTAGCTATTGCATAAGCTGAAGAAATGAAAAAAGTTTCCTGTCTCCGCCACTGTCATGTAAGCATATATGTTCTGCCTGGAGATGGCTACACAGTACTCATTAGGAGGGCATCCAAAATCTTCAAGACATTCTTGTATAAGTAGGGAAGGATAGTGGAAAGTTGAGAAACCCATTTTGGGAAGGAAAATTTGTCAGATCTTTTTCCTTTAAGATATAGTATGACTCTGAAGCCCAGCATGACTTCCTGAGTAAAAGATCATACTGGAGATAGAGAGGTGTAGGCAGCAATTTATCATGTACTAACTGTGCTTCTATAACATGATGTGTCAACAGTCCCCATTAGAAAAAAAAATATATAGTGCTAATATTCTTTTAAGTTGAATATAAAATTTCTACATACAAATGAAAGTCAGTAGGGAAAACCTATAAGAACAAGTATAGCCCAGGTGATAAATATTAATGTTTTGTAAACAGCAAGTCACAAAGGCATGAAAACCCAAATGACACATTTTGTAGCCAAATTCAAGGGGGATGCACAGTCTATTTTATTTTCATGTATCCCTGAGAAAAACAGAGACTTGGTTAAAAAAAAGTGCTCCCAGCTAGGTTAGTAGCACATGTTCAAGGCAATGATGCTGTCTTGGGAGCCTGTGTTGTCTTCAATAGTTGCTCATCACCTGGAGCACAGAATTGATATGCCAGTGGTAACAAGGTGATAGGAAAAGATGTTCTATCCATTGGTATTTACCGAGGTTTCCAAGTGCAGGGATTGTACAATGGTTTCTGCTCTGTTCTCTCAGAGCCTTTCCTAATCTGAAAATACCATGGCCAACAGTCTAGGCATGCCAATTCATACCTTTGATGATTTCCTGTAACATATGTTTCCATTTTCTCCTTCTATCCCTTACACCCTCCTTCCTATGCCCATTTTCTCAACTTCATGTTAGATTGTCTTTGGCTGAGGTTCTCCCCTCCAAAAACCACCTTGTCCTACTTAAATGAGGTTTCTTCAAATTCACATATCTCTCCTTTTGAATCTTCCTTTGATCTCCTAGACCTTCTCTGAGGATCCTGAGTGTGCGTATACATACTACCTGTGTCAGTCACGTTTCCCTCACTGTGCCAGAACACCTCACAGGAACAACTCAAGGGGCAGAGACCTACCCTGCAGAGTCATGCTCCCTGTAACCTAATTCTTCCAAACAGATCTACATTCAACTTCTTTTTCTTTCAGGCAGGGTCTTACTTCACCCAGGTTAAACTGGAACTCACCCTATATGTAAGCCCAGCTAGCTTTGAACACTTAGTGATCTCTCTACCCCAGCTTCCTAAGTGCTGGAGTTAAAGGTATGTGGCAACTTGTTCTGACAGACATCTTTTTGTTTTTGTTTTTGTTTTTTGAAGTAGGGTCTCTCTCTGGTCCAGGCTGACCTGGAATTAACTATGTAGTCTCAGGATGGCCTTGAACTCATGGAGATCCACCTAACTCTGCCTCCTGAGTGCTGGGATTAAAGGTGTGTGCCACCACATGTCTTTAGACATCACTTTTTAATGGTCCATTCAGTTAAAAACTCAACCATGGATTAACCTGTCAGTGAAGTTACTGCCCTCGTGATCTGATTATTTCTCAGTAGCACCATCAGCTGAGTGTCAAGCCTTCAGCATATGAGCTTTAAGGGAAAATTTAAAGACCCAAACCATGACCAAATATGAACTTTCTCCTAGCCAAAGCAACATTTAGTTTATTTAATCAATAACTGTGACAATCTTACACAATGCTAGTCTTCCCCAGTATAGCTAAGGTCAAGGAAGGTTGGTACATCTGGTGTATTCACCTCTCTATACCCAGGGACAAGCATGGTGTGTTAAGCTTCATAAGTCCTCTGACTCAATGGCCTGTGGGACAGGAGAATGAGGAAAAGTGATTATGTAGGGTGGCTATGGTAGGTACCTTCTTGTGCTGGGACAAAGCTCCCAACCAAAAGCAGTGGATGGAAAGAAAGATTTTATTGTGGTTATAGTCTTGAGAGGAAGCTTCATGATATCAGGGGATAGCATGGCATGAGCAGAGTCTGAACGTCACCTCTGCCACAGCAGGTGGAAACAATAGCAGAAAAATGAGCCAAATTTAGCAAGGGGAAGCAGGCTATCACACCTCCAAGCCTGTTCCCAACAATATATCTCCATCAAGCCTTTTCCACCCAGTCCCAGTCCTAGCCATCAGCTGGGGACCAAGCATTCAAAACAAACGAGTTTATGAGAAGCATCTGATTTAAACCATCACAGTGCAATCTTCAGTATAAACACAAATAATGATGTGGAAACAGGCAAGGGCAGCCTTAGTTTTGGTAATGCTCAGGGCTTTAGGAAAGATGTTAGCAATACAGAAGCAGAAGCCCAGATAATCTGACCTCTTGAAGTCCTTCTGTCCCAAGACTTCTCTACATGGTACCTCTCTCCATAACTTTCAATGGAAAGACCTTGGTTTCTGGCTGAGTACTTCACAGTTATTTGGAGACAAAAAGGGACACAGAATTCAGTGTGGAAACTGTCAGTGAGCATAGCCCCAGGTCAGGGGCTGGACAGCTTCTCAACAGTCAAGCCCTTGTGGCTTAGAGTAGGTGGTTACATTGCCAAGAATCTCTACAAGTATTATCTTCTCAAGCACACCCTCTGCCACAAGGGCATTAATTTCTGAGGGTTTCTCAGCTGCAACCACAAAATCTGTTGCACACATAACCAACCACCATGGGTTATAAAGATAACTATAACACTAGTGTCATGTTACTGAATAGAGACATGTGACATCTATGGTTAGTTCATGAAAAATGTAGGTTCTATTATGCAATAAATATGCTTTGCTTTAGAGATACAGAATATTTGTACACAGTGACTTCAAGTTTTTAAAAAATATATTATTCTATATTTATTTATTTGAGAGGGAGAGGGAGAGAAAGGGCATGCCAGGGCCTCCAGATGTGTGTGCCACCTTGTGAACCTGGCTTATGTGGGTCCTGGAGAATCAAACCTGGGTCCTTTGGCTGTGTAGGCAAGCACCTTAACTGCTAAGCCATCTCTCCATCCCTGACTTAAGTTTTTTAAAAAGCTGTTTTACAGAGATGAATTATGCTTCTTTGCCATTTTTATTTTTATTTTTTTAATTTTTATTTATTTATTTATTTGAGGGCGACAGACACAGAGAGAAAGACAGATAGAGGGAGAGAGAGAGAATGGGCGCGCCAGGGCTTCCAGCCTCTGCAAACGAACTCCAGACGTGTGCGCCCCCTTGTGCATCTGGCTAACGTGGGACCTGGGGAACCGAGCCTCGAACCGGGGTCCTTAGGTTTCACAGGCAAGCACTTAACCGCTACGCCATCTCTCAAGCCCTTCTTTGCCATTTTTAATGGAATTTAGCTCTTAGTCAAACATGAAGCCAATTAAATCAATTCCTTATTAGTCAGATTTCTTTGATGATTTGATCTTTCTGGTCATCGACATCATTCATGCAGGTGAGCCACAGACACTCTAATTTATTTCCTATTCACCACATGGCATTGACTCTGGCTACAGGAGGAGATCCAATGATTCTGTTGCTGCAAAACTTGGCTAACAAATCACTGTGATATTTACTTTTCTTATTCCAAATCTACAGGGAAATGAATTTATGGATCACTTAACCTTTTGCCCAAGGAACAAATCAAAATCAGTTCTGATCTAATATTGCTCTGAGGATGTAAAGTGTGGCATGGTTTTCAAAGCAAAATGCAGGGTCAAGCAATACACCAGGCAACAGAGAAGTCACTGGGCCTCACTGGAAATATATGGTGATCGAGCCCTTGGCATATCTGCACTGACATCTGATAGAATGCATTTGCTTTGCTTCACTTGAATTAAACAATGAATTATTGATCACTTGAACTGGGTTGTCCAGGGCTAGTGATACCATAGTTGCCAGTTTTTATCCTAGAGATCATGGGGTTTATTTAGCCTTCTACCCACCTGGATACCCTATCCTGGCTTTCACCATCAAGGTATGCACTCAGCATTTGGAAGCTGTGGAGAAAACATCAACAATTTTGTAGAGGGTTCTGACTCTGTATTATATTTCAAGTTTGTCAGATATGTTACAAATGGGACTGATGATCCATCTCTCTATTTGAATAATGAAATTTCTTGGACATTCTGAAAATATTTTACTCAAACTGAAAAACACATGTTGGCAGACAAAAAATGACAACTTATCTTTGGGAATTATGCCTCCTCATGTCTCACACTATTGCAAGAAGAATTTGCCCACATGGGAAAACATCATAGCTTTTTCAAGCTCATAATAACAGTACTGAGAGACACCTCTTAATTTTGTTAAGTTATGAAGGATTGGCTTGATTCAAAGCTGTTGCTAGTTTAGCTTGTGCATGTACATTCTTAATAGTAACTGAATTTTAACATATGCATGTGCCTCATCTATGCTTTCAAATTATTTTCTGTGTAAGTCTTGAGTGTTCTTTACAATATGCCAAATCAATACTTTAGGAGATATGGCTTATTAGAATTGTTTTTATTAAGCCTAACAGTTTTCTTGAATTTAAAAAAAAATGTGTTCCCATTCTGTTTTCTCTTGCAAAGAGTAAAATGAGTTTTATACATGCAACTGTTTTTAGAGTCATTGTAGGATCTGGATGCAGACTGGAGAAATTATCCATAGTCAGTGGATTCAGTAGCAAACAGGGACCTCTTTTCCCTTATTTACTGAAATTGCCTTAATACACCCTCCTCTGGAGAGCAAGAACCAATTACGTTAATGCAAAAGTGGAAGCAATAATTGACTTCATGTCGTGGAACCATCCACTAGAAATGGCGAAGAGAAGAGACCGCGTTTGAATTGTTGCTGCCATTGTCTGACGTATGTGGTGATATTTGTCACTATTATTCTGTGGTCTTAATTCACAACTCCCAAGAAAAGATGTTTTAGATGGCCCAAATACCTCCAAGCCATCTCATTTAGATGTTCTCTGTGTAATAATCAGTCTCTAAATTAGAAATAAACATTTTATGTGCCAATAAATAATCACTGAAAACTGACTCAACAGGGTCTTTATAAGGTATTTTATTTAAAAAATAAAATAAAAGAATAACAGGCCTCATTCTCTTACGCATTTCATACATATTAAAACTCTCACTTATTATTAATAGTTCTTGAACAACTAAGCAGATGTAATCATACAGAACTACATAAAATGCAATTCGGTAGAGTTCAATACAAGTGTTTCTGAAAATTGTTTTAGGCATTATCTTGCAGATTGCCAGCAACTGGAAATGCTTTTCAAACACTAAAATTTTGAAAAGCTTGAAAATTCATTTGATACTTATTGGGTAAAGGGCCTTTAGTTTCTGCTCCATAAACACCAACCGTGGAGTTTGTACTGTGTTAAAGGTCATCACTGTTGGTTGGTCTGCCTTGTTGCTGAATAATAAGATCAATTTAGTAGTTGCTTTCACTACTACTATGTCACTATCTTTTTTTGTGATTGTCTTCCTTTTTGCTAACAAAATGTATATTTACATAGTTGTCCATCATTTAATTTATTCTTTCATATAAGAATAATAATTTTCTGTGGGTCAGGCACTGTGCTTGGAGCTTGAACACATTGCATAACACATTGAGTTTTTCCTTGTGAAACAAAGATCCCACCATAGTCACACTCTAATGCTGTAACTGGGGTTTGGAGATCTTGGTTATCTTGATCTGTGTATATAGGCTGGGGGAAATTGTGTGCTGTTTCTGGAAAAGTCCATAGAAACTGAAGTGTATCAAAATATATCTCCTTTTCTTTGGAATTTATTTTTTTTGCAAGTGATTAGGACAAGAGTAAGAGAAAGGTACATCCACTTGATAAGTTGTTCTAATCAATCTCAAAGATGGGTTGTCACATTTACGTTCCCTTTGCAGGTATTTCAGAGACTGAAGGGGTTCAGTAAGTTGCTAGATTCATTGAAACTTTCTTCTGGAGCTAGTCTGCTGAGACTATCTCTATCTGCTATTCAAGTAAATCCGGGGAAATTTGATGTTTATCAGATGTTCATTTCCCTGTTAAACATCTTAATTCTTATAAGATACCTTAACACATACATTCAAATTTTGGGGTGAGCTCGAGAAGTGCAAAGGAGAAAGCATGGGCCTGGGACTCATGCAGCCTGAAGGTTACATGCCCTGCACCTTAGCTCTTCGATATTCTCTTCTGTGAAATTGTAGAAAATGCTCAAAGTTGAAGATTAAATAAAATACCTCATAAAGTACACAGGTCACTCCATGTCTGATTGTCTTCTCTGTCTTCTTTTCTCTCTGTGTTACCTCATGTAGCTATGGAGTTGGTTAGGTAGGAATTGCCCCAGAACTATCATGTCAGATACTTGGAAAGCAAATACTCAGAATCAGATGTCAATAAAAAAGAATCCAGTAATATACAGATGGGAATGTGTGAATAATTACCTGTTTCAAAGGGAATAAACTATTTCTAGGGATGAATCACATGGGGCTATCTGCTGTCAGTCTTATCTAGAATTCAGCGACATGCAGCAGGTATGCCAGACGGCAGTATGACGAGCCAAGATGCTGGGCACATTGCCATTCCCCAGGTGGAGAAGCGTCCAGACTAATTGCCAGTCTTGGCCTGGCAGAGTGAGCTGTGAGGTTTTACTAACTGCTATTGCTCCTTCTATTACACAACTGCACTTCCAGAGCAGCCAGAAACCTTGCCAGGGAAACACCAGAGCTGGTTTCCTATACGGGGTACTAAGGGCATAGTGTCTCTGGACCTGGTCTTTCCATTTTCATCCCTACATTCTTCTAATCATGGGATCCTGCAATATACTTCATGAAGCATTGCTAATATCCCATGTGTCATGCATTCTCTTTTCTCCTTCTCCTCATAGCACTCTGGGTATGTTCAGGTATCTGTTCTGTCAGAGGTAATACTTGAGAGAGGGTCCCAGGATAGGCTCTGGTTAGTCCTTCCCAACTTAATAAGGACTTGGTTCTAGGATGAAGCTAATAGAACCAAAATACAGAAGAGAAAGACCAAAGAAATGAAGTGTTATCACTGGTAATATTGATCCAATGTAATACCATGCTCTATCCATGTCTGACTTCCTAATATTTCCATGTATGTTCTTGCTGTTTTGCTATGTATACTAATTTCACTTTCCTGCTACTTGAAGTTAAAGTTAACTGGTTTACCTGCCATTTCTATAATTCTTCATTGCAAATGTAGTGGCTTTCAAACCCACAGACTTACACTCTCATAATTCTGGAGATCATGGATAAATAGAGCTGCTGTTCACCTGAAAGGCCTAAGGAAGAATCTGTTTGTTTGCCAGTTCTGATTCCTACAGGCTGCTTGCCTCCTTTGTCTCATGGTCCTGTATCAAGCTTACTTCCATCTCTGTCATTACATTTCCTTCACTGTCTAGGGTTCTCTTACCATCCAAAGTACTAGGGCTTTTAGAAACATGTTGGGCCCACTAGGACAATCCAGCTAATACCCCACCTAAAGAACCTAAATTTAATCATATCTGCAAAACGTCTAAGGTAATGTCTTCTCATATTCTGGGGATTAGGAGGCTAATTCATTAAGACAATCATTATTCCACTTTCCGTGTCTGCTTGTATGGTTATGAGGTACATTCCTAAGAGGGACCCTTGCTATCTGCTGACATCAAGCACTACATGCTGCCTGGACCACATAGGTAGATGACAATAGCACTGTAACACTAGACTGTGATCAAGAAACAAAAATCCTACTATTTTTAAGTACTTAATTTTTTAAGTTTATTAATCTTAGGATAAAAAGGCAAGCATAATCATAGAAAATGCCTGAGAAATCTGGGAAGGATAAAGTGGTTGCTTAATATATTTAAAGTTAACTCAATGCATAATTTCATTTATTTAACCAATGTTTACTAAGTTAAAACCTTGTTACCAAGCAGTGTGCAGTATCCCAAAGGCAATTCTATGGCAATTAAGATGACATGGTCTTTTGTACTCTAGTTAGACATAAGACAAATATATAAATAACTAAAGCATATTTGATACATCTCATAAAACTTAAATCTGCTATGAATTTTCCCATTATTAAATTATTAAATTTTATTTTGTTTTCCAGAACTTTAGCTGACTTTTAACATTATTTTTTCTTTCTTTTTTAACTCCATAAACATTAAAAGCACTGAGGATACTAAGAAAGCTAAAGTCACCCACGAGGCAACAGCTTTTAACATAGCACAGTTTTCAAGAGCCCAGGGTATGGTGGTTTGAGTGTAAATTTCACCCTCTACCAACCAGTGGCCTCATGTTTGTGTAATCAGACCTCATATTGGACCTCTAGCTGATGTAGCTTCTGGGAGTTATAGACTTGCTAGTGGAGGTATAGCCTTGAAAGAAGAAGTCCATCTCTGGAGTCTGGACTTTAAGATTTTACAGTCCAGCCCCACTTATCAGTGCTTGCAAGCTCACTCTCTCTGTTTATGATTTGATGCTGTAGAGCTGTGACTTTGGCTGTCTGCTCTTACCATACCTTCCCACATTATGATGATACTCATTACTTTAAGCCAATATTAACCCTTTCCTTCCATGAGCTGCTTCTGATTGGTTCTTTGTCACAGCAATGAGAAAGTAACTGTTACACAAGGCATATTGTAAGATGCATTATTATTTTATTTGGCTGTAATGAAGATAAAAGGAAGACTTCCAATTAAACCAATACACTATCAATTGTAAGCCAATTTTAACTTGTAAAATTGAGGACAATATAACACTATGAAATCTCTAACATCCATTTTTAAAAATATTTTATTTTTATTTATTTTATTTATTTGACAGAAAGAAAGAGGGAGGGAAGAAGAGAGAGAGAGAGAGAGAGAGGGAAAATATGTATGCCAGGGCCTTTAGCCATTGCAAACAAACTCCAGATGCATGTGTCACCTTGTGCACTCGTCATATGTAGGTCTTGGGAAATTGAACCTGGGTCCTTTGGCTTTGTGGGCAAGCACCTTAACTGCTAAAGCCATCCCTCCAACCCACATCCATTTTTTTTTTTTTAATCCCAGAGGAAACTACTGTGCTAAGTTCAATATCAACTGTAAATGAGAGAAAAATAAGAGAAAATATGGGATGGGGGCATGATGTAATAGTTTCCATCTTTTCACATCTAAGAATATAAGTATCCAAAATCTACAGACACAGTAACAGTCAACAAAACACAGCAGACTGATCCTTTTCTTTCTTCAGTAAGTTATCATCATTTGACCAACATATGCACAGCGTTTCAAGAGCAATGTTGAGAGCGTGTTCTTACTGAGTACAACATGTGAGTTAAGTTTGTGTTTGTATGCTTGTGTGCTGAGGAAGTGTATAAGGGTCTGCATTTCTGGTGCACATGCATTTGTAGGTTGAGAAATTACTGGATGTAGGAGGTAATATGTCATATAAACTGATTTTCTAGTCTCTGAAAATAATGATTGAGAAGGCCAGCATCATGAAATAAATAAAAAAAAAAAAAAGAAAAATCTTGTCCTTCCTTTGTAAAGTTCTTTTAGATCACTGTTCTCTAATAAGCTTCCTGAAAAACATTACAGCTCATTTAGAACACACTTTTACCTTCACATCTAATATCTCCTAATGCTTTCTTAAAAACCCAAACTCTTTTACTTATATTACAAAACTGTTTAAACTATGTTCCATTTTAAAACTGGTTAAGGGAAAGGAAGGCCAGCAAGAACCAGAGAAAGGAAGTGGGTCAAGGCTGTTGTACTCCCTAATCTAGGAACTTAGCAAGTAGACGCTGTGTCCACTGATTAAAGGCTAAAAGCCTGTTCTGCTCTGCTATGTGCATTCAAAGGCCCTCTCAGATTCAATTGCATACCAGTAGACTAATACCATGATCCTCTGCAGTTTATATTCAACTACTAGATCTAAAATCAGGTGTATCTTTCCACAATACTCTAAGAATTTAGGTGGTATTCATTAGTTGAAGATTTCATGCAGACCTTATCTTTCATACATGCACAAAAGTGAAAGTCACAATGCCTTCTCTGAGGAAGGAATTCAGATTTATTGAGTGACTACTAAGGATTACCCATTGAGGGAGATGATTTTGTTTGTGGTGTCTGATTTAATTGAATGAGGTATGCATCTACATCAATGCGACACCGGTACAGAAATGAAATGTTCTACTTCATATAGTGATTAGCTGAGTAAACTACTGTAGTGCAGCTCTGTTTGGGATCCTGATTATTCAACACATTTTCTCCTGGGGCTGCAGGTGCAGACTGCCTTGCCAGTGTTTTGTTCATTTAGAGAAATTCAGCTTTTGATGTTCTGCTTGGCTCTAATCCATCTGATAAAAGAGTTGATGCTATGATACATTTTAGAAAAGCAAGTTTGTCAGGAAACAGGAAGTAGAGGAGCCAGCTGATGAGCTGGATGTGCACATGCCTTTTCACTCTTCTGCATGTCCGCAGTAGCTGAGTTCTAGTACTGGTGGCATCTCGAACTTGCCATTCTACTCAGTGTATAATCAGTTGTAACTCACCTTAATGATAAGTTTTTACCTCTGGCAAATAGGTTGTGGAGACATTAACTTACTTGGGAGTTTGATCAGAAGAAAATCCTTCTGAATATTTCTAGATTGCCTTCTAGATTCCCTTCCTGGCAAATGGGAGTTTTGGAAGTTAACATAAAACAATTGGCTATAAGGCAGTTTTTATAAATCATCCATGAAGTACAACCCCAGGTTGTTAATACACTGGTCAAACTAGATCCTTTGCTAGGGAGGCTCTACTCTATAGCTATGAACGCTTTTCTACCCACCCTTTCTCCTTCTACTCTTCCAGCATTTTATCCCACTGTATTCTAAGTTTGCTAGGTTTAGCCTCTTACTTCACTGACAAGTTTAAAGGCAACACTTTGGTCGATTTTATCTTCCTCCATTCCTGGAACGCAGCTCAGTGTTGTGTGCAGTAGATGCTCAAAGGCTTTCTGTTAATTAAAGGAGCAAATTCACATTCTTTCAATTATAACCATGGTTAATGAAATTCCTGCTGATAAAGTCAGACCTGATGTCCATTTACTTCCATTCATCAATGGAAGGAGATTTTAAAATGATATAAAGCACATGTAGACAACTGGGCTGGAGATATGGCTTAGTGGTTAAGACACTTGACTGTGAAGCCCAAGGACTCATCTTCAGTTCCCCAGAATCCAGGTATGCCAGATTCATATGATGGCACATGTGTCTGGAGTTCATTTGCAACGGCCAGAGGTCCTAGTGTGACCATTCTCTCTCCCCATCCCTCATCTCTCTCTAATAAATACAAAAAAAAAAAATAAAAAGTAGACAACTACCCAGTTTCTCCACCTCCCTCCAAGTTTGCTTTCCAATCAACAGCCATTTCTCTCTGTGACTGAATGTCATACTAGAGCCTTGGAATTAGGATGTAAGGACTATCATTTTATTGTGGTGGGAGGCTTGCTTTCAGATTTTCCTACCCCTTGTTGTACAAATGATAATTAATAGTTGGATATTCTAGGTCTGGCCTTTACAACAATTTTATATATTTCTCTTTTTCTAGTTAGGAGAAAATTTGTTAACTTTGATCCTATATGAATATACTGGATTTGGTATGGTTTTGACTGGGTGATCTGCATTATAAACAAATAGTGCTGACATAATATGTAACTTTTAGGATCAGTTTCATTGCTTAGATGTCTGCTTGGGCACAACAGCACTTCTCCATTACTTTCATAATATCTCCTAGCTGTGAAAAAGCGAAATTTTAAAGGTATATTAAATGCAAAGTTGTCTGTCCAAATTCCATGGTATTATTAATTTATTCTGAAGTAATTATCTCTCTTTATTAAGAGAGTCTCAGTCTGGAAGCATGTGGAATACCACTGATTTTATAAATGTGAACACAGATAATTTTACCACATTCACATGACATGACCTCTGATTTTATCATACATATTGAGTTTCCCAATATGCATGTGATGATTTTTCTTCCCTCCTGAATATTGCTGTGTCATTTCAGATCACCAGCAAATGTAAGTAGCAATATTTGCTGATACATATAGTTGAATAAGTACCTTTCAATAAGGATAGGTGAATGAATCTCAGGGAATTTATTTGGGGATGACAGTGACAGTAATAGAGAAAGTTCTGGAAGTTTCTACTACATATTTGCAAAATATTTAATTTTCCTTATTCCTTTTATTTAAATTTTTGATCTGTAAAATATTACAGATAGAAGAATAACATATTCTTTGGTTCTAAATTACAAACTTCTTGACCACGTCTCTGGAATCTGCACAATTTTCTCTGACCACATGGAAAAAAAAAATACTGAGAACACACTTCCAGGCTGACCTTGTCATTTCCCTTTGGATATTTAACACAAAATTGGCATTGTTTTCTTTTAAACAATTCAAAGAGGTGTCTTTTAAATCTCATAAACAGAAAAGTTACTTTATTGAGTTATTTGAGAGAGAGAGGATGTGGGGGGTTGCACACACACACACACACGTGTGTCAAGGCCTCCTGCCACTGCAAATGAATTCCAGATGTGTCCACTACTTTGTGTATCTCCCTTTAAATGGGTGCTGGGGAATCTAACTCAGGCCATTAGGCTTTGCAAGCAAGTGGCTTTAACCAATGAACCATCTCTACAGCCTGAAAATTACTTTCTTTCATTGTTTTATTTGAGCATTTATTTCATCCTTGACATTTAATTTTATGCCATTTAATTTTTTGTTGGTTTTGGAAAGGAAGTCTGATTTTGCTTAATGTTGAAGTATAAACAATAGAGAGTAGCTACTTACACTGTCCTCTACTTCAAGGAAAGCTGAGGTCACTGTTTGTCCCATAGAAAGTACACAGGTCACCTACATTGTCTGTGGTAGAAACAGTGTAATGTAACACGGACATCAAAACCACACTGAGCTTTATATACTATTCCACAACATCAACCCACTGTGTGGAGAATCACTAGCCTCTGATTACTATTGCCACCTGTTATCTGACATACAAAGTTTTCTCCAAGTAGGAGAGGGGGGGGCCAAGTAAAAGAGACGTACAATATTGATATATATCTCACATTAAGAGAAGATAGTGAAATGCTACAAATAAACTACATACTATAAACATAAATATAGTATTTTAAGTTTTGATCTGTGTGAATTTATTTTCCTACTACAAACCAGGCACTAATATGCAACACAGACTTGATAAATTTGAGAGAAAGCAGTTGTTACATAGAAACAACTGAGTGTCCCTGAGCAATCTCAAAAAGAAGCACCCTTTTGGAGGCTTCCAATCACATATAATGCTCCTCTCCAGCTCTAGCACACCATGGTCTGTGAACCTGACAGTGAGGACTAAATACAGGATTCTCCAGAGCTCTAACGGTACCTGGAATCAGCATAGTGCAGAGGTACTGAAAGCTTAGAAGTGACACATTTAACTACCCAGAAGCTTCAAAGAGGAAAGAAGTTTAAAGCCGGAGCAGACAACTTTGAACTACAACTTCATTTGTCCACCCCTCAGCCATTTCATATTACTATACTTTGTTATATCGCATGCCCATGAGAAATGCAACAGGTCAGATTTTCCAAGGAAATTGAGTCCTTAATGATCAATACAACATCTATCTAGAGATTACATATATAAATGAGAGCATAATGATATTAACCACACTGTAGGGTGTACTAGAAATTTGCTTACAGCAGGAGATCCTAAATTTTTTTTTTTTTTTTTTTTTTTAGTTTTCCCCTGCAAAACAACACAAACAGAATATTAAGTAGGTGAGGTGACAGATGCACTAACTAACTTGATTTTGGTCACCATTTCATTCTGTATGAATATCAGTACGATTATATTACATAATCGTGTCTACTTTTACTTGTTAGTTATACTCAGTAAGGATGGAGGAAAATGATCAGTCATGTTTTGGTGAGTGTTGTAATATGCAGTATAAGCAATTAATGTGAGTCATTTATTGCAGAAGGAGCTCTAGAAAGGGTCAAATGCAGACAAACAGAAATAGCTTGAGAGTTTGTGGTTCCTCTTACTACAAACCACAGTAAAATGGGCAGAATGCTATCATTTCTTTAGATAATGTCAGTTTATCACATGGACATTGATGATGGACTTTCGGAAAAGGAACTGACAAAGATGGAGAAACAAAGTGAGGCAGGA
Source organism: Jaculus jaculus (assembly GCF_020740685.1). Taxonomy (NCBI): domain Eukaryota; kingdom Metazoa; phylum Chordata; class Mammalia; order Rodentia; family Dipodidae; genus Jaculus; species Jaculus jaculus. Next base: position 26,243,578 of record NC_059105.1, read on the forward strand.
AACTAGAAGGAATGAAGCTGGAAATGACTCATTACAGACATCATAGGACAACATTATTAAAGGCAACTTCTGGACAAGAATGCCAAGAGCTGCAAAGAAACAGACCAAGAAAAGGGTCAGGATTGCCAATTTTCAGATCATTCTCATTTTTGAGAACAGTTTCATTATGCAGGTGAAAATATATGTTTTAATTTCCAATGTTTTAAAAAATGAAGTGGAGCTGAGGGGGTACTATATCTAGATAATTTTAGCAAGGAAACTGAGGGAAGCCTCTTCTGTATGGCTTATATTCTCTTGATATAAATTAGAAAAAAAGGGGTATGGAGAGATGGTTCAACAGTTGAAAGCACTTGCTTGCAAAGCCTGTTGGCCTGGATTAGATTCCCCAGTACTAACATAAAGCCAGATGCATGAAGTGAGCATGCAGCTGGAGTTCATTTATAGCAATTAGAGGCCCAGGCAGTGTACCTATTCTCTCTCTCTTTCCTTGTAAATAAAAATAAAAACATTTAAAAATAAATAAAAGCATTTCATTACATGAAAATCAGGAGCCATATGTGGGGGACATTGTTTTCTGAAAAAAATTTGAAACAAATGGGTATAAAGATTGCAAAGAGAGTAGCCAGTGAATAATACTGCTGAGTTGAACAGCAAATGGATTGTAAGTGGAGAAGGAATTAGCAGAAGGCAGAATCATCCTTTACTGAGTGCCCAAAGCAAGTATATTTATATCATATAGCTTTCATAAAAAATGATTGAAATATAATCATAAAAGTCAATATTATTTTAAAACTGAAATTTTAAACATCATAAATGAGTGTACAGCAGAATAGGATTCTGGTCCAAGCTAGCCACCAAGCTTGCTATTTTCCTTTTTCTTTATATACAGTCTACACAATTCTAACCTGGAGGTTGACAAGACATGTGCCACAGTAAATGAAGACAATGGGCCTGAAGGCAGAGGGGACAGTGCAGGAAATAAGTGACATGGGTGCTATTGTAGAAAGATGAACTATCTGAGAGTGAAAGAATTATGGTGAAGACTTCTGATGAACAGGTGGATGAGGAGTGTAGTGAAGACGGAGAATTGAAAAGCTATTATCAAAGTTATCAGGGGATAACTATGAACTAAGGAGTCAGTGCTCCAGTAATATGGAACGGTGACATAGCAGTGAGGTGAGGTGGACATGCGTTCAGCTTAGAGCAGGGCACTGCTTCATCCTGTGGTTGGTGTCAGAAAAAGAAAGATTTGTAGAGTGTTACCATGAAAATACACCAATATGCTTAAGGAAAGAGACAGAGGGGATGTGCTTAAGGGAATAAAACGTTATTAAAGTGCTTCATGACCACAGGCTAGGAGATGAGCCAAAGTATTATAGTAGGAAAGTTTGATAGGGTTAACAAAAAAAGGGAAATGATAAGCAGGAGGCCAAAGGAAATGTGTCTTGGAGAAGAGAACATGGAGTGTCCATATAGAGGTGACAGTTTTCAGAAGAAAAATGTAGGGAGATGAAAAGCGATCTACAATATATGCTGATGACAAGAGCTACGTAAAGAGCACTTTTCTCGTCTCTTTATATAAATACAGGGAGGATCAGCATGCTTCATAGAGAGGCGGAGCTATGATAGAAGACTTCTATCAACTGGCATCACCTTTGAAAGAGAATACCTTTCTATTTGCCACAGCTACACCAAAGCTGTTTATCATGTCTTTACATCACTTAAGACTTCATCACCTATGCCAGAGAATTGAAAAAAAAAATTGTTCACAGATTTCAAGAGTGTTCTTTATTTTAGGATGTAATGAAATTGATAGAATTAAAATAATTAGCAGCTGTTGCCATAGCTCATTTGTTAGAGTACTTTCCTAGCATGCACAAGTCCCTAGGTTCAATCCCAGCATTACAAAAAATAGGCAATGTAACTTATAATCACAACACTTGGGAGCTGGAGGCAGGGGCATCAGAAGTTCAGTAGCATCATTTTGTACCTCTGAAACACAAATACACTAGAAAAAGCAAAAAGCAAACGAGATGCTGAAACAAAAATATTATCTATTTACATTCCTCAGCATTCCATTCAAGTTCCCAGCTTCTCTGGGTTTAGAGAGATTTCATCTCTTTCCTTTGCAATTGCCATTCCCCATCACATATCAGAGAAGCCTCTGCAACTTTTAGCTGCTTATTATAAGACAATGACAAGAACAAAGCATTCATTAGGCTAATTATCTTCAGTGAGGTTTGATGTAGAAATTTTAAATTTTCTTTGAATTATATCCTCTAATGTCCACCCTTTACACTAGAACATGTATCCTTCAAAAATGTGTGAAAGATAAAAATATTCATTATCAGTGACTGAATCATATTACAGCAACTAAATATAAGTTGTGTTCTTTGTAGTTTTACACACACACACACACACACACACACACACACACACACACACTGTCACAGTCATCTTCATGTTGCTGGTATGATCCTCTAGACCAGATACAGTTTATGAGAGGAAGGGATTTATTGAAGTTTACAGATTAAGGGGAAGTTCCCTAATGATGGAAGAAGCTGGTCCCCTTTCACAGGTCCACAGAGAGAGAGTGAGAATGAGAGAGAGAGAAAGAGAGAGAGAGAGAGAGAGAGAGAGAGAGAGAGAGAGAGAGAGAGAGAGAGAAACTACTACCTCCATCACATGCAAGCACACTCCAGGAGCCCCAGGCAGAGCTCGAACACTCTGCATGTTTAGACTGGAATTTAGATTGGCCCCCAAACACACCTTGGGGTTGAACTCTAGGATCCACCCACAGTGACATCAAGTTACAAGTTTGAATAAAAGTTCTGAATCTATTGGGGAGATATCCATTCAAACATATATACATAAGCATACCTACATACATATACTGGAAAAATGGAATTCATTTTTTTAATGAGAGAGAGAGAGCTGGAAAGCTAGGGCCTCCAGCCAATGCAATAAGACTCCACACATGTGTGCCATCTTGTGCAAATGTGTAACCTTGCGCACTTGTGTTACCTTGTAGGTCTGGCTTATGTGAGGTCTGAAGAGTCAAACATAAGTTCTTAGGCTTTGAAGGCAAGCACCTTAACTGGTAAGCAATCTCTGCAGCCCTGGAATCCATTTCTAAGAAAATATTTTACTGGTTTATTTATTTATTTGAGAGAGAGAAGGAGAGAGAGAAAGAGAGAATGAATGAGTATACCAGAGCCTCTAGCCACTGCAAGCAAACACAGACACATGCTCCAACTTGTGCCTCTGGCTTTACATGGGTACGTGGCTTCACAAGCAAGTGCATTAACCACTAAGCCATCACTGCAGCTCCGGAATCCATTTTTTAACCTAGCAATATTTTCTGTGCAAAGACACTAAGACAGTACAGGTTAAATTCACTGATATGACATTTCTACAGAAATGTTGTCTGCCACATTTCCAACCCAGTCTCTTAATTTATTTTCACACCAGAAACCCCTCCTGAAGCAAACCAAAGTGAAGCAGTTGGAAAACAGCTCAAGGCAACAAAGAATCCTTCCTTCACCACCTTGGTTTACTTGGTGTCAGTACTTAAGGCTTTGAATCTAAAAGAGTCTTCCTAGTGGGACCTGGAAAGTTGCATGCTAGAAAAAACTGCTTGGGGCAGCATTTACTCTAAGAAATTTAGATTATTATTATTTTTTTTAGTCATACTGAGCTACCCAGTATGTGCAGTATGTTATATGGCAGGAGTTAAGCAGTGGCATTTAAGCCCATGACTTACCTTTTTGTGTATTCAACCTTCTTCTCAATGTTTCAGTTGGTTCCTGGCAATAATTGGAAGCTTTCAGAGGCCAAATTCAAACCAACTTTGGTATATTTGATGGGAATTTAAAACAGTTAATTCATGAGGCAGGAAAGATGGCTCAGCAGTTTAGATACTTGCCTGCAAAGCCTAAGGACCTGATTTTGATCCCACAGGACCTACATAGAGCCAGATGCACAAGGTGGCACATGCATATGGAGGCCATTTGCAGTGGCTAGAGGCCTTGGCATTCCCATTGTCTTCCTCTCTCTCTGTCTCTCTCTCTCCCTTTTTATCACTCTCAAATAAATACATAGAATTATTGAAACATTCCATCCATAAATGACACAATGCACATGTTTAAATTTGATTCCTATTTGTCAAAGTGCGAGATTCCCTTAGTTTGTTACTGGCATTTTAATTTTTTTTTTTTTTTGCATTATATAAGTGCAATGATTCTCATTATCAACTTGATTAGTTTTAGAATCACCATGGAAGCACACCTCTGGGTGTGTCTATGATAATGTCTTCAGAAAGGTTTAACTGAGGAGAGAAGACCCACGATGAATGTGGGCTGTGCCAACACTTTGATGAGAAAAGGTTCTTTGAGGAAATTTTAAGCTATTCTGGTCTTAGTAATGGCTTTCAGAAGTAGATCATAACAAATTTATTTCTAAGAAGAAAAAAAGTTTGCTAGACAAGAAGTAATACACCTACTAAGTAAAGATTGTCAGGACTTTGGCATAGCAGACACAGTGAAAGTGCCATATATGCCATATATATATATGACAAAATTTCTAGTTCTGATGACCAGTCTCTCATATTGTTCCTAGGTAGGCACTTACAGAGTTCTTTTGTATTTTCAGTTGTAAGGATAAATTTATTGCTGCTTTATCAAGGCTACTTAGAATTTGATAACAGAATACATCAGATTGTCACTTTTGGAAAGAAACAGACCTTGAAAGGACTGAGGAACTGGTTTTATATGACAGAATAATAAAGATGTCATCTTTCCCTACAACCCTGCTTTTGGATATCATTTTTCACAGCAGGGAATATTAATATATTTCAAAGGATGTAAAGTATAAGAAACAGTCACTAGTCACCTTCATATTTTTAATGGAGATACTATGAAAAGCTATAATTTTAATCAATTATGGGAAGCTAATTTTTAAAATTTGCTGAGCTCTTAATACCACCCAATATTATATATGTAATAATACTGAAACATGGACTTTTTCCTAAAACTTTGCAACTATGGACTTCTGTCTTGTTTTAGTTTTGATATTCATTTACATGGTAGTGGTGCATATTGTTCCAACTGTTTAGACCCCCTTTGGACAGCAGCTCCCAGCCTCCTAAAAGGACAGTCATTTGTTGAATGCTGTTATTAGCCAAAGAATAAGGGCTTGAATATCTTAAGATGTGGCAGCTGCTCACATCACTTAATAGGATAAAAACATGTAATCCTGATATGAAAGGCTTAAACAAGTGCTGATATTTACATTCAAATTCACATTTTCTTTAAAACTTACTATTGCAGAAATTGAACTCATAATCTTCTATAAGCATAGGCTTCCTCTTGCATTTCCTGTCTTTGCTAAGCAGGAGCCCCCTCCTGTGACTTGGGCTTGAAACCTCAGTTATCATCTCTCTCCCTTCTGCTCTAGCAACCACACTTCTAAGTTTTTTAGATGGCATTTATACAATGTGTTTCTCTACAACTCCTTCCTGTCTTCTCTTTTCATTTCTCATTTTAACATGTCTTCTTATCTAGATTGTTAACACATCTTTCTATTAGCTTTATAGCCTACATTCCATTATTTCAGAAACACTCATATCAGAATAATCTCAAGTTTTACATTCAAAACAACTCACCATCTTTGCTTACAATCTCGCATAACTCTCCTCTTTCCAGTGGTAGGAAAGAAAATGCATTTGTCTGTGATTCAGGGTACCCCATAATCATCTCTCATTTACCACCCCAATCTTATTTGCCATGAATCCTTCCTCTAAACTCTCCTCAAAGTTTTGCTGTTACCTTTCTGGGCACTCTTCAAAAATACTTTCTGTTTAATCAGAATTTCATTCTCTTGTCAGAATTGAATTTGCTGTCTCCTGTGTGAAGCTTTCAGTAAATTCAATTCTGTCCTAACATCATACCATGCACTGATTCATCTTTGCATTGTGAAGGGCTCAAACACTAAATGACTCTCTGATGCCTGTCCTCAAGATACCTATTGTCTGGGTTGCAGAAATTGCTCTGTGGTTAAGGTGCTTGCCTGCAAAAGCCTAAGGTTCCGAGTTTGATTCCCCAGTACCCACATAGAGCCAGATATGCATAAAGTGTCACATGTGTCTGGAGTCTGTTCACAGTGGCAGTAGGCCCTGGTATGTTCATCCTCTCTGTCTGCCTCTCTTCTTTCTCTCTCTGTTTGCAAATAACTAAATAAAAATATGTTTTAAAAAGACACCCATTGTCTAATGGGAAACAAATATGAAAATAAAATGACATCAAGGTGAAAATGGTGTATACATGCTATCCCTAATAGTTATCAGTAACCTCCTTACAAAACACAAGTAGCTGCCTCTTCGCTGGGCTGACAGAAGGATTTATAGAAAACATGTAAATTAGGGAATTTCTCTCTTTTTCATGTGTCTATGCTCAAAGTGTTGTACATGCATTTGTGTATGTGTGTTCATATACATATGGGGCATGTTTGAGCAAGTATGTACACACATGTATGTGTGTGCATGTGGAGGCCAGAGGCTGATGTTATGTGTCCAATAATTGTCACCTTATTTACTGAGGAAAGGTCTCTCACTGGAACCCAGGCAGAACTCACAGATTCAGCTAGTTCAGCAAGCCTGCTTGCCTTGAAGATTCTCTGTTTCCAGCTCCTGAGCATGAGATTACAGGTGTGCTGCCACACATCCCAAGTGTTTACCAAAGATCTCATACTTGCCTAACAAACACTGTACTGTTGATTCATCTCTCCAATGCTTTTTCTAAAAGAATAAAGGGAGGGAATTTGACTGAGAGAAAAACATCCAAGCAGGATGGATGGAGAGGGATAGGAAAACTTGAGGAATGACTTAATCAAATGGAAATGTAATGATGCCTATTCAGTGGTCTGGAGAGTTTATGGAGAAATGTCATCTAAAATCTTTGGGTTTCTAGGTTAGAAGGAATGATAAGCCCATTTACCCATTTAAATTTAAGGATTATTAGAGAAAGAATACATTTGAGACATTTTTCAGTGTAGTAAATACATTAAAAACATCAATGTGGTAATTGGTAAAGAGGATCAGTAGGATTCATCAAACTTTAAATGATATAAGGGAGGAAGATGACATTTTAAAGGGAGGCTGAAGGTTTGGCTTAATGGCACACCACTTCTCTATCATGTGTGATGCCCTGTAGGACCAAATATATATAAAATGTGTGAATGGGCATGGCACTGTGGAGTGAGTAGGCCAGACCCCTGTTTCCCTGGCTCCTCCCAGCACCCTGGTCTGAGTTCCCTGTACAGTGTGTGGGTGGGCACGGAGGTCTGGAGTGATTAGTTCAGAACCCTGTTTCCTGGTATGCGTTCCCTGCACTGACAGTGTGCCGCAGGTGCAGCAGTGTGGACTGAGTAGGCCAGACCCCTCCCTCCTTCCTGGCTCCTCCCAGTTCCCTGTCCAAGTTCCCCAGTATGTATGCTGGAGGGCAGACATGGAGTAAGAAGACCAGATCCCTATTCCCTTGCTCCTCCCAGTCTCCTGGTCCTGGAAAGTCCCATTGTGACTTGCTTAGGGAGGCCTGTTCCCTGTATGAGCTGTGGAATCAGGCCTTTTGCTCTGGTATCCTGACTGGCCACTGGGTACCAGCATCCCTGTTCACCTGAGTCAGAGAGTGCATGGGCCAAAGGACAAAAACTTGCTTCCTCCTTAATAAAATAGAGTCTTCCTGAAATGGGTAGACAACAATGCAAAAAAAGCCAATGAAAGTCAGAAAAATGGGAGCTCTCCACCATGGATGCCTAGTCCTACAATGGAAGCTTCCAATGAGATCATAGAGAAATCAACAGAAATTCATTCCTAAAATGAAAACACAACAACCTATACCACTGACAGAAGCCTAATACCTATAATCTACGAAGAATTTAAGAAAAACTAAATGCAACACTCAGTAGGCAGAGGTAAGAGAATAACCAGGAGTTTGAGGGCGCCCTGAGACTATACAGTGAATTCCAAGTCAGCCTAAGCGTCAGTGAAACCATACCTCAAAAAAAACAAAAACAAAAACAAAAACAAAACAAAACAAAACAAAAAAAAAACCCAAAAATAAAACAAAACAACAACAAAAAAACCTAAACAATAAAAAATCAAACAAACCACTCCAAAAGTGGGGCAAAGAACAAAATAGGGAATTCTCAGAGGAAGAATTACAAATGGCTAATAAACACTTAAGAAACCTTAGAGGGAACACCTGAGCCACAAGACACTGGAGAGGGTATGATGAAGACTGACCTTAGTATTCTACAGCTTCTCACCCTCCCTGCCTCTCTCTTTTTTCTCTCTAATTCTTTTATATTAGTTATCTTTTTCTTCCTTTTCTTAGTGGTCACTGACCTGTAACTCCAAGTACCAACATGTGGCTATCATCCACAATAAGCTTTTGATCACAGAGACCTACAAGGTTTCCTAAAAGAAAGATTTCTGTCACAGTACTTGATGACCCACTAAGGGTTAGTGGTAAGACCCTACTGCTGAAGACACCTTATATGGTTGACACATAATGGAATGGCATGGCTGGAAGCTGGAAGAGAGTCAGTCCCCCAAACAGTCAGCATGTCTATTGCCAGAAGGTGCTACATGGGCGACTAGGGGAAAATGACCAATATCTGTCCAAGCAACTCATGGTCTAACGTACTTAGCAGCAAATAAACTGTTGTGATGCTCACATAAGTGCAATAGTGGTGCACAGCCATGGTGGGAAACCAAATGTTCTTGATTCGGCTAACTTATCCCGTCAGTGGTATGGGACCCATAGCTGGATCTGGGAAACAAGTCAGAAACATATCCAAACATAAGCCTGCTCTCCATTATCAAGATACCACCAATTGTGGGCTACAAGAGGGCCTACACCTATTAAATTCTCTATAAAAAAGTAAGGGTTATCTCATTTGTCCTGTTGCTAACTTACTCTCGGTTGGAGAATCTGCTTCCCTTTTTCAGATAGATGCAGATCCTAAGCAGAGAACCACCCCATCATACCTCAAAAGGGCCCATTATGAAACTAAGAACAATTGGCAAAATAAGCAAGGGTGCTGTTTCCTTGGTGAACCTGGTACCAGCACAAGGGAGAAGGAGATCAACAGAGAGAAAAATCAACTCCTACCAAATCAGAAATCCAGAGACCCAGAGGCTCCCCCAAACCTCATCACTGAAACAGACCAAAAATGAACCCAACATGGCTCAGGAAAACTTTGTGGAAAAGGGGGCAGAAAAAATCTCAGAGACACATGTTGGGTCATGATATACAGAGACATTTATCCTACCCATAACTTTGGGCTAACTCCAGAATGCATGACCCATATACCTTAACAAAGAAGGGCCAAGGGGAGGGGGTAGGTCATGGATGAGCCTAATAATGGTACCAAATTGACTGCATTTGCTGAGTACAAAGAGTACAAAACTAATTTATATATATATATTATATATATATAAATTATATATATATATAATATATATATTATATATAATATATATATTATAAAAGAAAATGTTCAACATCCCTAACCATTAGGGAAATGCAAATTAAAACAGCTATGAGATTCTACCTTCCCTAGTAAGGATAACAAACACTAAAAAATCAAATGTAAACAAATGTTGGTGAGGGTGTACAGAAATAGGAACACTCATTCATTGTTGGTGGGAATACAAGCTGGTACAACCCCTATGGAAATCAATATGGAGACTCCAGAAAAGGATGAATATAGAGGTACCAACAGACCCTGTTATTCTCTTACTGGGCATTTACCCTAAAAACTCCACATCTCTGTTCAGAGATATTTTCTCAACTATGTTTATAGCTGCTCAATTCATAATAGCTAAAAAATGGAATCAACCCAGGTGCCCATCATTGTATGAATGGATAAACAAAATGTGGTATATCTACAAGATGGAATTCTACTCAGCAGTAAGAAAAAAATGACACAGTGAAATTTGCAGAAAAGTGGTTGAACTTGGAACAGATCATTCTATGTGAACTCAGCCAATTACAGAAAGACAACCATTGCATTGTCTCACTCATCTTCAGTTCCTAACCTGTATCAGCCTGAGTTGCTGACACACCTGAATAGCATCAGGAAGGTTGAACAATATGGAGGGTAGGGCTTGGAATAAGGGGAAGAGTGGGACAACAAAACTGAACCCAAGTGAACTAGTACCATAGAATCCTATTAAAGATGGAACCCTCAAGAGGACCTTAGGGGTAGCACCTGAAGTGAAGGGACTTGGAGAAGGTAAGATGAAACTTGACCTTCAATTTCTCCTGTCTCAATTTCTTCTCTGTCTTTTTTCTTTTACCTTGGTGCTGGCCTGTAATTCCCTGTACCAGGATATGGTTCATATCCACAATGAACTGTTGATCAGAGAGACCTACTGGATCTCTCAAAACAAATAAGACAGGCTTCTGTCAGAGTACTTGATTACCCACCACAGGTTAATGGTAAGACTTTATTGCTGAAGACAGCATATGCTGTCAACACAGACATGGAGAGACTAGGTTGTAATCCAGAAGAGAGCCAGTCCCCAGATAATTAGCCTATCTAGTGCTGAAAGGCAATGCATGAGCTACTGTGGGAAAGTGGCCAACATCTGTCCAATTAACACAAAGTCTATGTAACGCAAAAGCAAACAATCTGACATGGTGGTCACACAAGTGAAATGTTGGCACTCAGCCATGATGGGTAATCAGCTGCTCTCAGGTTGGCTAACAGATCTGTTCAGTGGAAAGGAAACCATCTCTGGAACTGGAAAACAAGTCAGAATCATATCCAGATAATGATTCTTCCTTCCATTGTCAAGCTCCCACTAAACACGGGCTATAAGAGGGTCTACACCCTTCAAATTCACTCTAAATTACTAATGGTTATCCCAATTAACCAGTGCTGACTTCACTCTCCACTGGGGAATCTGTTTCTCTTTTTCAGATGGGTGCAGAACCTGTGGAGAGAAATGACCCAGTGCACTCTACTCCTGCCATGGCTGAAAACACAGAGGAATTGGGGAAATGAGCAAGAGTGCTGCTTTCTTAATAAATCTGATGTCAGCACAAGTGTAATGGAGAAAGACGCTAAGGAAACTCAAGACCTACAAAATCAGAGATCCAGAGGCTCCTAAGTGCCCACCACTGAAGTAGATTTAAAATGCTCCCAGCATGGCTCAGGAAATTTTGTTGAAGAAATGGCAGAAAGATTGTTAGAGTCACAAGTTGGGACATTTTGCACCAAAACATTGCCTCTCCCCCATAACTGCCTTCTGTCCCCATAATGCATGACCCATGATCCCCATGGGGTTGACCTGCATCTCCAGGGAGGAAGGCCTCTTCAGAAAAAGGGCAGGGAGGAGGAAAACGGTGTACCAACATGGGTTGTTTACATGCTAAATTTGTCCACATCTAATAAGAATTTTAAAAGACAAATAAGTAAATAAACAATTGTAAATAAAACATATACGGAGGGTTAGATAATATGTCTCAGAAACAAAGAAAAATGATTACTTAAAGAAAAGGGAAGCCAGGAGTGGTGGCGCACGCCTTTAATCCCAGCACTCGGGAGGCAGAGGTAGGAGGATCACTGTGAGTTTGAGGCCACCCTGAGATGGCATAGTGAATTCCAGGTCATCCTGGGCTAGAGTGAGACCCTACATTGAAAAATAAAAGAAAAAAAGAAACAGGGAGTAGTCAATAATTTTAGATAGGGAGTAGTAATGTAAATTATTGGATTCAGCCATTGAGAAAGCTGCTTAGTTCTATTCTCTGAGAGCGCAGTTTAACAGACATGCAGATGCAAAACATGAACTTTAGGGGACAAGCAGAAATTTCTATTTTAAGAAACTTTCAAGCATCAAAGGAAGTGAAATACAGATTTGTTAAGAAGATGTCTAATTTATGGTGGGGACTTGAACTTAAAAAAATCAGATAGGTGAGGATGAAAGCCACAAGAGAAACTGTGGATCAGAGGGTGGAGGAGGAAGGGGTGAAATTAAGAGTCTTGGTGGAAATAATGTAACTGAAAGAAGAGAAATGGAGATGTGGGAACATTTGCTAGCCTTAGGAATGGAAATGAGGAAAATGGAGGACTACATAGTTCTCTTTCTCTGTTTGTGTGTGGATGAGGGGGATAGCACTATAAATCATATTGATAAGGCATTTTTTAATTTTTTTTGGTTTTAGAGGTCGGGTCTCACTCTAGCTCAGACTGGAACTCACTCTGTGTCCTAGGCTGGTCTTCCATCTCACAGCAATCCTCCTACCTTTGCCTCCTAAGTATTGGGATTTAAGGTGTGAGCCACCATGCCTGGCTGTAGTTTTGAATTCCTTGTTTAGCATTCATTGCTCTGCTTCTTGAGTTGTAAGAGTTTGTATTTGTATTTTACCTTCCCATTACATGTATAAGTGCTAAAATCTGGTGCTTTGCTATCAGTTTTCTTGTGTACAGGGTTTAGTAGATTTCCAGTCAGGTATACAAAGCACTTTTATAAGCTATCACACTAAGTTGTAATTGTTAACCTACTCATCACATAATCCTTCATCAACTAGCCCCAGTAAAGTGGAAACAATGGGCAGAACGCTAAAATTATGAGTACTGGAGAAAGGAAGATTATTGGGGGGTTTTCCCTAAGGGGAACAATATGGGAAAATAATAGTATAGCAAGCAAAACCACAAAAGCAATGCAAAGTCACATGGCCATATTCTACTATCTTTTTATAGGTTCTCTATATAAAAATTTGCAGTGATTCATTGTACCTACTGCTCTTCCCTTTACATGGAACTGCAGTTTTGTCATAAACTTGCTTGACTCCTCCATGGGTTAAGAAAGACAGTTATATTATAAGCTTGGAAATGACCATATGTCTTTCTTTGACCAATGAAGTACAGTAGTGACATGTTTTATCAATTATTTTCTCCCTCAGTTTCTGTTGCGGTCTTCTGATGACTTGGGGAAAAACAAAAACAAAAACAAAAATGAAAACAAAAAACCAAGTCCCTGAAATAGATAGAGAAATAAAACTGAAGTTTACTGGAATTTTAGTATTGCTCATTGCCAGAGCAAGTTAATCCTGACTGATACATTATGCTCTCAAGAGAAGAGGTCATCAAAGATATATTCAATTCTGAAGATAATTATGAGGAACCTAGCTGCAGATAAATAAATACAAATGAAATATTTTAACAATAAAATATGACCATTGGTGAGAACCAGCATGTCTCTATTTTTGAATTCTGATAGCCAGTTGGAGTTTCATGCCCCAGTAGTGGCCCAAGCCACCTCTCTTAGATGAAAAAATAATGTATGAATTGCCATTTTCCTGAAGTAGCACAAATCACCTGTCTACTTATCATTTCCTTGAAGTCACCTAGACCCCCAAAGTGAAGCAGAATGTCCTACAAAAGCAGAATTTCAATGACCCTACTGCCTTCATAGGAAGCCCCTGGTCTGTAAGGGAAGTTGCTCTGCACCTGCCTGAGGCTTCCCCCCAAAATGTGCCCTTGTAGTTGAGCTATCTTTTTCTCTCATTATATTTTCTTCTTGCTCCTGGCTTTATTACAAGTACAGTTATCTCTACATGGAGTACTTTGTAATTTGAAATAAATTTTTGTCCCTAATAATTGGGAATATGTAGGGTAAATAGGCATAAGATATGAGCTTAGGGGAATGAGAGATGGCTTAGCAGTTAAGCGCTTGCCCGGGAAGCCTAAGGACCCCCGTTTGAGACTCGATTCCCCAAGACCCACGTTAGCCAGATGCACTAGGGGGCGCATGCGTCTGAAGTTCGTTTGCAGTGGCTGGAGGCCCTGGCGCGCCCATTCTCTATCTATGTGCCTCTTTCTTTCTCTGTCTGTCACTTTCAAATAAACAAACAAACAAAAAGAAAACTGTTTCAGACACATAAGATTTATGTTGAGAATCTTCGTCGCTTACAAAGTTTTATGTTTCAAACCGACAAAAATTTGTGAGTCTAAGTTATCTCTACTGAAATCATCTTTCAACATAGATCTCTGCTTAAACAAAATGATTTGAGTGCACAGTGTGAGGTGCTCTTGATGATGGTACCTGAAAATAGAGCTAAGGCTGGATTAGAATGATGTTACAATTGGACTAGCAAACTTTATTCATTGTGGTCTATAATTGTAGACTAAGATTAGCAACAAAGGCAAAAATGTGTCTGTGTGTTTGTGTGTGTATATGTGTGTATCCTGAGGAGCCTATGCTATTTTACAATACAGTTGTAAGTGATACAATTGTTGACATCCCAACCACTTGATCAATAAGAGAATTTCATCAATTCATCAACATGCATATCAGAGCAGAAGGGTTTTAATTTATTAGTCAATAATAATCTGTGGGCAGTTTCTAAAAGAACAAAAGACAATTTTATTTTTTAATATTTTGTTATTTGTTTATTTATGAGAGAGAGAAAGAGACGGGGGGGGGCAGAAAAAGAGAGAGAAATAGACAGAGAATGTGCCAAGGTCTCCAGCTGCCACAAACAAACTCCAGACTCATGTAAAACCTTGTACAGCTGGTTTATGTGGGAATTGAACCATGGTCCTTTGGCTTTTCAGGCAAGGGTACTAACTTCTAAGCCATTTCTCCAGCACAATTTTTAAATTTTTTTATGAGAGAGAAAGACAGAGAGGGAGAGATTGGTGTTTCAGGGCCAAAGCCACATATGTGTGCACAACCTTGTGTGCATGTGCTTCCTGTGCATGCATCATCTTGAGCATCTGGCTTATGTGGGTTCTTGATTATTGATCCTGGGTCCTTAGGCTTCGCAGATAAGCACCTTAACCTCTGTGCCATCTCTCCAGACCCAAAATATAATTTTTTAAAATTATTTTCTAAAATATTTATTTGTAAGCAGAAAGAGATAAAGAGAAGAGAGACAGACAGAGAGAACATGAAGTGACATGCCAGGGCCTCCAGTCACTGCCAATGAACTCCAGACACATGCACCACCTAGTGTATCTGGTTTACGTGGTTACCAGGGAATTGAATCTTGGTCCTTAGGTTTTACAGGCAAGCATGTTAATCACCAAACCATCTCTCCAGCCACCAAATGATAATATTAAACATCAACATATGTGTTATACTAATGTGAATTCATCCATTCTAAAGGGCTGATAGACCAGTTTTAAATATATAACTGCATACTGATGGGCTTTGGATAGTTGGATTTCAGTTACCTTAGAACATCATAGAAGTGGCAGTTGAAAATTAACTTATCAAAATGGTAAGATGGATGTAGAACTTGTTTCAATGACAGTTTTAAATCCTTCAGAATTACAGAATTACTTGAAAAATTCTTCAGGTTATTTGTAAAGAAGTTGGTAAAAAGTTATAAAACATTTAGGCTTTTAATTTATTTTTATTTATTTTAAAATGACATGTCATCACCCCAGAGGGCCTATGTCTCAAGTGACTTTTCTGGGTGTAACTGTTTAAGAATTAACAGACACATATGTATCTAAAATATTAATTCATTCAAAGAAACTTCAGATAGATATTAAATCTGTTGAAATGTCAAGTTATGTAGGTACTTCACAATGCCAAAGGCATCTAATATTTGATGGCAAGATCCATATAAGGAAAAACCACTGAGGCTCCAAAATCAAAAAGCTTTCTCATCTGGACCATAATCTTTTTTTGTCTTGTCCAGAAAATGGACAGAACTGCGGAAAATTATAACTGGACAAAGGTGATGTTAAAATCACATACTTCTGTTCAACACGTGGAGGTGTTGAGTAGAGCACCTGAGGCCAATCTACATTTGACAGAGCTCATTAGCCAGCCAACTGTAGACTCAATTCACTTTCTCACAGGGGCTTTAACCAACTCCGAGCTCATTAGCTAGCAGTCCTTGGTGGCCAAACAAGTCTCCTGCAGATTATGCAGATGAAGATTTCTTCATGTAAGGTCTGGTTTCAATAATTTCTCTCAAAATTTTTTCAATTAGAGAAAATTTACACTACATTTTCCTTAATGCATTTAATTAATTCTTTAATGATATATAGGGCATTCGAATACATTCTATTTCTCTGATCACTTAGGTCTCTCGAAAATTCTCTTACATTTAGCTTAGACTTGATGTTGTTCTTATCCTTCCTCTATTAAAAATGTAAATAGAACCCTGGAGCGACTAATTTGAAAGTTAATAGTTCATCTGCAGTTGATGCGGAAATGCAGGATAGACATGGTCAGAAGAATTAGATGCTCTTGAAATTCCTGAGCTTTAGTTGTTGTTGTTTCTCAGATGTTAACATGGTTTTCTGGGTGTCCTAAACTTGTATTATGTTTAAATTTTTTTTTGTTTTTTATAATTAACAATGTCCATGATTGTAAACAATATCCCATGGTAATTCCCTCCCTCCCCCACTTTTCCCTTTGAAACTCCACTCTCTATCATATCCCCTCCTCCTCTCAATCAGTCTCTCTTTTATTTTGATGTCATCATCTTTTCTTCCTACTATGATGGTATTGTGTAGGTAATGTCAGGGACTGTCAGGTCATGGATATCCAGGCTACTTGGTGTCTGGAGGAGCATGTAGTAAGGAGTCCTACCCTTCCTTTGGCTCTTACATTCTTTCTGCCACCTCTTCTGCAACAAACTCTTTAGCACACAGAAATTGTTTCTTACTGTATTGAGTGTTATTTTAGTAGAGTGTTATTGTAGTAGAGTCTGTAGTCAGAGAAGGCAGAATTGAAAGTCCTCATCAATTACTCATTGCCTATATGAACTTGGAAAATCAACGTAAACATATCTGAGCTTATTTGCTCATTTATGACATGGAGATGGAAATGGCCCTTATCACTCCAGATTGTAAGGATTATATAATTTGACATATGGAAAACAGAGTAGAACCTGACACATAGAATAATAATGTGTGAGTTACTAATATTATTATTGCTATTATTGTTATTTATAAAGCAGGGATAAGAAAATTCACCATAGTACTGAATTTATAGTATGTAATCCCTAATTTCTCCTTTCTTATACCATTGAAAGGCTATGGGGGGAAATGTCAGCTATTACAAGAAAATAGCAGAAAATAATATCAAAAGCTCTTTTATTATGAAGGCATGGACAATGCTCAGGTACAATTACTGTGGGAATAGAAAATAATAGTTTATGTGCCATGAGAAAGCAAATCTACTCAACTCAGATGTGAAAGACCAACATGACAAGTTTCAAATTCATCCTTCTTGTTCTTTTTCTAACCTTTCCCCAAACTCCTGACACCCGTCAGTCTTAGTCTTTGTAGATATTCCATGAGGAAATCATGCCAGCATAGCTGTACATCAGGAGCTCAGCTAGTGAAGGTTCTGTCTGCAGGACTGTGGGAGCAGCGGTCAGACATGACTAGGGCTTTGACTTCAGAAGTAGGTCCTGTAGGTTCTGCTCTGATATAACAGACCAAATATACAAATAATTTATGTCTACAGGAAACATAAAAATATCTTATAGTCTATGTCAAAACTTTCTTTCAATCTTTTATTTATTTGAGAGAGAGAAAAGAGAGAGAGAGAGAGAAAAAAAAATGGTGTTCCAGGGTCTCTAGCTACTGTAAACGAACTCTAGATACATGTGCCTCCTTGTTCATCGGGCTTTACGTGGGTACTAGGAAACTGAACACAGGTCCTTAGGCTTTGCAGGCAAGTGTCTTACCATCTTTCTTAGTATTCAGATGTAGAGTCATTTCTCCAGTCCTATCTTTTAAATTAATTAGTAGGATTTCAGGAAAGAGTAGGCTATATATTAGAGTGATCTAAAACTCATAAACAAAGATCCCAGGGGAAAAAAGTATGTTAAAGCTGGAGTTTGGCTAACGGATCTATTGACATCTCTCTGTGACTCAGTAAAATCTGTGCTTGAGGGAGCCCAGTTACCTAGTGGAAGTAAACCTAGCATGGTCTGAGGAGGGTGAATGGTCACACCCATGATTGCTATTTAATACTCAACTATCCAGAGAGTGAAAAAGTACACCATTAGATATAATTACAAACATTTCAGTGATTATTATTCATAGAGTCATATGTGTGGGTGGTCCCCACATATACATGGCACTTGGGAGAGATGTTAATATTGAATGACTTAGAGAAAAATCTATACTTCAGAAACATACATAAAGCGCATGTGCATGTTCTGCCATGGTGCTGGACAGAGAGCAAATGAAGGGAGAATGAGTAGAATAAACTACAAATCTGTCACCCAAAAGCAGTGACATCAATCCACAAAATAAAACAAACACATTGGATACATTAAAAAATTAAACTTTAGAATATGGTGAAGAACCAAGTTTGACAAGACGTATTTTTAAAATAACCACGTAAAATTCCAACAAGTTACACAAGGAAATAATTAAAATTGTAAATCAATTAGATAGGTTTTAACAGATTAGAAACAGTTTATGAGCAGCTGAATAAAGTAGAACACAGATTTTTTTTTAAGTATGGTATAATACACAGAAACAAATACATGGAAACATATAAGGGAGGTGGCAAGAGAAGGTTAGAGTGAGAGGCTGTAACATACTTATCACTGGCACCCCGGGAATAGATAAAAGAGAATAGGCTAGTTACTATTCTAGTTGCTCTAGCAAAGCAACCGAAAGGCAGGAAGGTGGGTAGGGTTCAGTTTTCAGGTAGAGTCTACAATAGCAGGGAAAGTGTGGTGGCAATAGTGGTTCCAATTGTGGTGACAGGAGCACGTGAAAGCTGGTCACATTGTGTCCATAGTTAAGAAGCAGAGAGAGGTGAAGCTGGTCTTTTGCCCAGCCTTTCATCTGTTTCATTTATATTCATGTGGGATCCCCAGCCCACGGTGTGGGACCACCTTCCTTCCTTGTTAAACTTCCCTGGAAATACCCTCACAGGCACTCCCTTCCAGAGGTGTGTCTAATAGGTGAATCTCAACCCAGTCAAGTTATCAAAATGAAGTTTAGCCATCACAAAGAACACGAGGAAAGTTTTATAAAAGACTCCTAATGTTATAGACTTGATGAAAAACACCAAGCGTAAGAGTAATAAATTTAAAAGAATTCATGCTAGGCAGAAGTGGGAGGATTACAGTGAGTTCAAGGCCAGCCTGAAACTTCATAGTGAATTCCAGGTTAGCCTGGCTACAGTGAGACCCCTATCTTGAAAAACCAAAATAATAATAATAATAATAAGAAGAAGTTTGTAAGCGTTTTTTTCTCTGTTAGCATAACTGCACATCTTCTACAAAGAATGTTGATAAATTATAGGAAGTTGGGTTATTTCTATACTTTCTTACAGTTTAAATGATTTGCAAGTATTTGCATGTAAAACTAACTCAGGGCAAGTTTTTTTCCTTTACTTTTGGCATAATTTCTGACTTTGTTGAAAAGAACAAAAATACATTTATTTAACATGTTTACTCCATGGGAAAAAATAATGTTTTTCTAAAGGGACATGAATGAGCAGACAACTGTTATTAATGGAGGCAATTGTTCAGATATGTATTTGTAATTAACATAATTCAATTACAGCTAAAAGCTGGTCTGCTTTGTTAGTTTCCAGGTTGGAAATTGGTGGCTTTGATGTATTTTATGTGGTAATAACTGCAATTACAGGTTATCACTGACCATATAAATAACATGTTGATTTTTGTGTGATTAAAGGGGAATTCAGAGACGCTTAAATATCTTAGAAATCTAAGGGAGGTGTCACATCTGTATGCAACCACATCTTTTATTCCTGAGTGATTCAACTTTCCTATTAGCATTTGATCCTTCACTGAATGTGTGTTTCATTGTCTACAAAACACAGTCATAATTTATGAAGTAAGTATATGATCTGCTGACCTCCAAAGAAAAGATTGAGTTTACTGAAACCTTCATCCAGTATTGCCCATATCTTTTGTAGATTGATTCTAGGTACTAGGTGAACATTTCACAATATGAGCTCTAAGTTGTATGTTTGAATATGTGCCCTTTTCCCCCCTTCATTATCTCTGAGCATAGTAGTTAGGCTCAGGGAATTTATTACACTGATCTGTCCATTCAGCAGATTTAGAAAATAAAATCAGAGTTGATTTTTTTCATCAGTAGCTTCATATATGATTAGTGGTAAATTTAAGAAATGTAGAATTAATCAGTTTGATTTTCAGCCTTTTGGTAAATTTACCTCCTTCTTTCTTGTTTGTAGCTTCCTATAGTTTTGTGTGAACTTTTATTCAGTAAAGAAACATTGGAAATCAGATTAAATCAATGTTTATATCATGATCCATTGGCAATAAGATGCTGTAGAACTCTGTGGGATTCTTCAAATAAAGGACGAGGGGATATGCTGGAAGAAAGAGACTGAATAAAATATTAAATGTGGGAAATGAATTATACTGGGGAAAAGAATAGAAGTGGAGGATCCTCATTCTCATTTCTGCCCAGAACTGTAGAAGAAAATTATTAACACAAGCATGATGAAAGAGTGCCCACATGTACCTTTGAAGGCTCTCTGTAAATGGGATGAGAAAAATCATAGTGGAATCACAAAATAAAATATATGATAAAGTTAAGTAATTTACCCAAAGGTGGTACAAAAACTGAAGGAGTTTAACCAGTTTTTATAACATGGTTGTTAGGACAAAAATATAAATAAGGAAGATACAGAAAACACATGGCTTTGTCAAAAATAAAATGTTAGTGATATAAAATGCTGTAATCAATATCCAAAGATGAAGAAAAATGTGAGGAAGGACTAAGTTACAGGTATGTGCACATGCACACATGGAGGAGTGTACACACAGACACATACATGTGCATGCACAGCAAACAGATTCTGAACAGAGCACCAATTCTCCTGTGTCACAAGTGCCACAATAGTGTGGAGCTCTGAGGACCCTGACATAATGCGACGTCAGGAGAAAGCCCACATAGAGGCAAAATCTCTTTACTGGGAATGTTATGAAGAAATTTGGGAATTTTCAAGTATGTCACTTAATAAAGGAAACTAAAATGTGTTTAATCTTTCAAATATAATACAATAAAATACTTGGTCTTCTTAATGCTGAAATTGAAATGTTCAGTAGGAAAATATTCTTAAGGACCAAATTAAAATTCCTTTATTATTCATTTTCTTACTGAAAAATGTTAATTCAGTGCTATCCTCTGAGTGTACTCAAAGTCCTATGGTGAAGTCAAAGACCCCAATATGATGGTCTTAAGAAATGAAGACTTCAGCGGTGGGCGGAGGGGGGGGGGGTAGCTGAGTCATGAAGAGCTGGGCTCCTGTCAGAGACCATGACCTGACCGCCCTAGGACAAAAGAAGAACTAACAGCCTTCATATGGCCCCTCACTGCCCTGAGGACAAAAGAGAACTAGCAGCCCTCATGCAGCCCCTCCCCCGAGAACAAACAGCTGCTCTGGGAGACGTCACAAGAGAGATTCTGAGAAGATGCTCCAGAAGATTATGGCCAGGTGGCCCTACTTCCTCCTTCCTTGTACCCCCCCCCCTTTTTTCCCCCTTATTGCCCTACCTCCTGGTTGATTATAAAAGAGCTAAAAAATCCAACATTAAACGAGGCCTTGACAAAACCTCTGCTTGGTCTCCTTCTTCTTTCCCGCCCGTTCTTTCAGGTTGCAGCCCTCTTCGACCACTCCGCGTAACATTGGCCCTGCAGGTCGGGGGCAAGTGGCGCTCAACATAGGGGCTTGAGGCACGGGTCTTGACCGGACAACTAACCGCGCTGGAGATCTCCTCAGGATGCCGAGAGACATTTTGAAGAGTGCCCTGCCATTTCGTCGCTCGTGATTTCGGCTATGGGACATGGTAAATCAGGGCCCTTATTTTTCATTCTCATCCAATTTTCAGAATGGGCCAAAAGCTTAGTAAAGAGGCTCTTTTTCTTAAGGATTTAAAGAGCTCACTCAGGGAAAGAGGAATTAGAGTTAAGAAAAATGACCTCGTTAATTTTTTGTTTTCATTGACAAAGTGTGTCCCTGGTTCATTATTTCTGGTCCTGATATTCATCCTGAAAAATGGCAAAAGGTCGATTAAGACCCAAATCGCCGTATTCTAGAGGAGGGACATGATTCCGTTCCCTCCATGATTTTCTCTTACTGGGGACTCATAAGAGACATAGTGGAGGAAGCGCATTCAGATCCAGATAAACAACAACTCCTTTCTGTCGCTGAATACTGCCTCCACCCTCTCTTGCGCGACGTTTCTTTAGTTTCGCTTTCTTCTCCTCCTGAGAAATCCCCTTGCCCGTCAGTCATTATGGATACAGGTTCTAACTCCAATAACTCTGGTGCTCCCCAAGCAGTAGAAAGGTTGTACCCGCCCTTGCCCGAGCCCACTCCCCCTGAGACTGCTTCTCAGTGTACACCCCTCATTAACCCAGTTTTTTCAAAAAATTGCGATCCCGAGCCTCTTGATCCAGGTGACGCTACCTCTCTTGAGGAGGAGGCTGCTAAATACCATAATCCCGACTGGCCTCCTGCTGCATCGGCCCCCCCCTTTCAGACCGCCCCCTTACCCCTCCCAGCTTTGTGCACCCACTCTATTACCCACTCTGCTACTCCAGGGGTTCACCCCTCTACCCTTACTGGTACCAAAGAACATCTCACTAAACAGATAGCTGAGTTACGGGATGTGCTTAAGCTTCAAAAAGAGTTTGCTCAATTATCTATAGATTTAAGCTCTTTACAAGCTTCAATTAATGAGACCATACTTAACCCCCCCCCAAAAAAGTCTTATACTGTCTCTGATCCAAAACCGCTAAATTCGGAATGTGGACACGATTCTTCTTCAAAAGGGTGGTGTAATCCACTCAATATCAGCTTCAGGCCAGAAGGCAAAAGACAGGATTAGACCAACAGAGGCTTTGAGTGGGGCCTTAGGTTATATGTCTCTGGGACAGACCCCAGCCTTACTTTTAAAATTAAACTTCTTAAAAAAACCCCTCAATTCTCTAAAGTTGCTATAGGACCAAATCCCATTCTTCATCAGCCCCCTCCCAGCCAGGCTAAAAACATACATCCCCCCCCACCCTCAACACCACAAGCTGTTACTGATGTCACTCTATTTCGACCTACCCTACCGTTAGGATTGCCTTCATCGGCAGACCTTATTCTGACCATGGTTAATGCCTCTAAAGAGGCCATACATCAGACCAATATATCTGAATTTCAGGAATGCTAGGTATGTTATTCACCTCGACCCCCTTTTTATGAAGGGATAGCCTTATATGCAGAACTAACTGTGACCAATGACACCATGGCTCTACGCTGGCAACGGCAAGATGGGGTTGGCCTCATGATCGCCCAGGTATCTGGGTGTGGGATGTGCCTCCTGGGTCTGTCCATGCTTCCCCCTATAGAGCTTCAAACAATCTGCAATCTCACTCATGTTGTTAACTCTAGCTTTCTCTATATTGTTGCCCCTGCTGGCACTTACTTCGCATGCTCTACTGGTCTCACTCCTTACTTTGTAACTTCCAACTTCTTAGCTCACAAAGATTATTGTGTCCTTGTACAACTCTTCCCCAAGCTAACAATACATTCCAAAGATGGGTTCCTCCATTTTTGGGAGGGAGGAACATCTCCCTCACGTGCCAAACGGGAGCCTATCACTGCCATCACTCTTGCTGTTATCCTGGGGTTGGGTGCCACCGGAGCAGGCACAGGCATCACTTCATTAGTCACCTCCCAACAACAACATAATCAACTCTCTTTGGCAGTAGATAAGGACTTGCAGGAATTACAAAAGGGTCTTCAAGACTTAAAGGACTCTATGGTATCCTTGTCTGAGGTGGTCCTCCAAAACAGATGCGGGCTAGACCTAGTTTTTCTACAACAGGGGGGAACTCTGTGCTGCACTTAAGGAAGAATGTTGTTTTTATACGGACAAAACTGGCCTAGTTCAAAATAGTATTGACAAGGTCCGTTCCAGTTTGGAGGAACGAAAGCCTAACTGGGAAAAGCAGGAGTCATGGTACCAAAACTGGTTCTCCACTTCTCCTCTGTTTTCCACATTACTCCCCTCTATTCTTGGTCCCTTCATAGGATTCCTCCTTCTTCTTTCTTTTGGACCTTGGGCATTTAAATGACTAACTTCTTTTGTCAAAGAACAGGTTGATTCTGCCACCAGAAATTTGGTGTCTGTCCATTACCACAGATTGCAGCTACAAGAAGAAGAGGGCCAAACACATGAGGCACCCCTTGGCTCTCCTTCGGCCCAACTTGATTTTTCTCCCTTGGCTAACAATAGGTCATGGTTTCAATTCCCTAAATGACTGCGAGGCTCCCAATGACGGGATTATTATGGTGCCAAGCCCAGAGGCACACTGCTAAGCTATGGCCACAGCCAGAGACGAGAATATTGTAGGGCCCATTTCCTGGAGGCCATCCACATAGCCTAAGACAGGCAGATCACCTTCCATGAGCTGTGATCGTGGCCAATGATGGGATTATTGTGGATCCAGGGGTGGAGGCAGCCCTCATAGCTTAAGACAGGCGGGCCATCTTCAGTAACTGGTGCTGGGACTGGAAGCATACCATATAGCCTAAGACAGGGTACCTCGCCCATTTCAATTATATAAAGAGGGAGGAAATGTCAGAGACCATGACCTGACCGCCCTAGGACAAAAGAAGAACTAACAGCCTTCATATGGCCCCTCACTGCCCTGAGGACAAAAGAGAACTAGCAGCCCTCATGCAGCCCCGCCCCTGAGAACAAACAGCTGCTCTGGGAGATGTCACAAGAGAGATTCCGAGAAGATGCTCCAGAAGATTACGGCCAGGTGGCTCTACTTCCTCCTTCCTTGTACCCCCTCCCCCTTTTTCCCCCTTTATTGCCCTACCTGCTGGTTGATTATAAAAGAGCTAAAAAATCCAACATTAAACGAGACCTTGACAAAACCTCTGCTTGGTCTCCTTCTTCTTTCCTGCCCGTTCTTTCAGGTTGCAGCCCTCCTCGACCACCCCATGTAACATTGGCCCCGCAGGTCGGGGGCAGGCTCCCAAGAATGAAATTAGCTCCTTTGTAAGAGACTCCTTAGAGAACTTTTTTGCCCCTCCCACCATGTGAAGACACAAGTACCAACATCTGTGACCTAATAAACAGCCCTCCACCAACACTGATCTCTGGTGTCAATCTTGGGCACAACAGTAGAAATTTCTCTGGTGTGCAAACCACCCAGTGTATGGCATTTTGATATAGTGGAGCTAACTGGGCTGCTTAAAAGAAATGGGAGAAACCAGAGTACATACAGATGTATTCCCTGTTTCTGGCTATGTCATACTGTGCAGGCAAGAAGCCTACCAATAGGTATATTCCTCTGGTCTTGGGACTGAGAATAAGCCAAAATAAACCCAATTTCTTCACTACTGACACCAGAAAAGAGAGAGTGTTTGGTTCACAGCAGGTGTCATTTCTTACTCTGATTCTTCTTCTGAACTAATGTTTTAGTCCACTTCTAGAGTAAGGTCAAAGGAAATCACCATCTCTCTTCACAGGTAAGTTTTGAAGCATTCTTAGAAACCCCTGCTGGGGTTGGAATACCTATTGCAGATCCAATGACCAGGCAGGACCTTTATTCCTGCCAGCTACAATGCTCTTTTCAGGCTCCTGACTTTCACAAGTTCATGGTTTTTCTTGATTTCACACATCCCTATGATATTCTCCTAAGCAGAACTCCTTTTAAATAAATCTGGACCTTTAAAGGAGACAATGAGTAGAAAATGGGAAATGAGCACCATTGCTTTTCTTATAAGGGTGAAGCTCAATCTTTTTCCTCCCCTGGCAACTGCACATAGCTGCTTGGTTTTAATCATTTCATATAAGCATCAGATAACAAATTCCATGTTCCTCAAATGGCTATCAACAACTCGGGATTGCAGGCTTATAGAGAACAACTATAGAAAAGAGAAATACCATGTAGGGAGCAAGCACTTAACTGTGGTAACTTGACAATGGAAAAGTGATGATAAGGAAAGAGGGAGGTGATATGAAAAGAGAAAAATCAAAATGATCTAATTTGAATAACTAAGAATAAAAGTCCCACCCCAATATGGAGCTTCTGAAACCTTTAGGAATATAACAAATATTTATTTATTTATAATGGGAGTTCAGGAGTAGAAGACAGAAAATGTCAGAAAAAGTATTTGAAGAAATAGTGTTTAACAGTTTCTGAAAAATGTAATCTGAATTACAGATACTGCAAAACCAGCAATAACCAGGCAGGATATATACAAAGTAAACTTGAGTAGAGCTAAACTAGTAATATTCAAAACTAGCAAGAAAGAAAAAAACCCTATATACATTAGGGAAAGTGATTGATTATAGGGAACAGTAATTCTCCTAAGGTTTTTATAGGAAAATAAAGCAAACATGACAGGAATGAGCAAGGTTTTCTTGGTTAGTAGTAATAAATAAAAACACTGATATACTAGACACATTAGGAGATGAATGAACAAATGAAAGATGGAGATAAAACACAGCGCACATAAAAACAGACTGGTGTTCAGGGTAAGAAAAATATTTCTACAGCTAAAAATCATTTCATGAGGTCCTAATTGTTGAGGTTTGCCTAATTCCGTGGGCTACGTCTCTGCCTATGCCTTGGAAAGTTCTATTTCTTCTTCCAGTCATTCTAGTGTTTTAGGTCTCATATTGAGGTCCTTGATCCATTTGGACTTGATTTTATGTGCTGCTGCACAGATAAGCAAATGATCAACAGAGGCACAAAATAATGGAATTTTCAGGAAAATGGAAAATTGGAAAAACGTCATACAAAGCAAGGTCACACAGGATCAGAAAGACAAATGGCACATGTTCTCTCTCATATGTTGTTCCTAACCTGGAATAGCTTCAGTTGATTGTAAATGGTAGTAAGCATGAAGAATATTTCCATGATGGCTGGAGAGATGGTTTAGCAATTAAGGCACTTGCCTGCAAAGCCTGAGGACTCAGGTTCAACTCTCCAGATCCCACATAAGCCAGATGCGCATTGTGGTGCATGTGTCTGGAGTTTGTTTTCAGTGTTTAGAGGCCCTGGTGCACCCATTTTTTTCTCTCTCATTCTTTCTCTCTCAAATCCGTGAATAAATAAAATCTTAGGAACAGGAGTATTGACATGGAACTACAGTGAAGCTAAAAATGAAAAAAGAAATGAAAAATAAATATCTACAAAATATCTGTATGAGCAGTTCATAAAAACAGACATACAAATGCACAATTAGCACACTAAAAAGATCCTGTCATCATTAGCTACAAATAAATGCTGATTGCACTTGGGAGGCAGAGGTAGGAGGATCACTATAAGCTCAAGGCCATCCTGAGACTATATAGTGAATTCTAGGTCATGCTGGGCAGGAGCGAGACCCTACCTCAATAAACCAAATAAATAATAATAAATAAATTAATTAATTAAATGCTGATTAAGATCAATGAATTCTGATGCTGTCTCAATATCAATTAGAATAATTATGACTAAAATAATACAATGCCAACTGTTGACTAAAGGGATATAAAATAGAACTTTCATATCCTGGTGGTGGTGATAAGAAAATATTGTAAACAATTTGGAGGAAAGTCTGGTGGTTTCTAACAAAACAAAACATATCTCTACGTAGTGGTCTATTTAACTCATATGCATTCATATCATTGAAATGAAAATACATTTTCATGGAGTTTTGCAAAGTTGTGTCCAAAACAACTCCATTCATAATGGTCACAAAGTAGAAATGGCCCAGGTGACTTGATAAATATTACATAGTAGATCATACAATGTTCTCACCAATGAAAGGAAGTAAATTGCTGTAACAAGATTGATTAGCATTATGCTGAATGAAAGAAAACTTACACAAAAGGTTATGTATTACATGATTCTATTTATGTGAAATTCTGTCTTTGACAAATGAATCTGTGCGTTTTTCTAAATTCAAATTATGTCTACTACAAACGATGATAGTTTTTTTTTTCTTTCTTTCTGATTCCTTTACAGTTTTATCCTTGTCATCAGGAAATGGCAGGAAAATCAAGAGGCTTTGAACACTTTCATGTTTGACCTCAGAGACACACCTGCAGGAATGGAGTCTTTCTATGTGATAGTAATGAAACTTTACAATAATGTGGAGACACTTCAGATAGCAAGACACTATTAAGGGCTTAGAGATGGCTCAGAGGTTAAAGAGTTTACTTGCAAATCCTTCAGGTCCAAGTTTGAGTCCCCATTCTCACGTAAAGCCTGATTCACCAAGTGGCACATGTTTCTGCAATTTGTTTGGAGAGGCAGAAGGGCCTGGCATGCCCATACTCTTACTTTCTCTCTCCATCTCTCTCTCTTTCACAAATAAAGGAAAAAAAAACTTTTTAAATTCAACATTTTAATTTATTTTTGTTTATTTTTATTTATTTATTTGAGAGCTATAGACAAAGAGGCAGATAGAAAGAAAGAATGGGCACGCCAGGGCCTCCAGCCACTGTAAAGAAACTCCAGACACGTGTGCCCCTTGTGTATCTGGCTAACATGGGTCCTGGAGAATTGAGCCCCTAACCGGTCCTCAGGCTTCACAGGAAGCACTTAACCGCTAAAACATCTCTCCAGCCCATGGGCTTGTTCTTTTTATTCTGCATGATTGAACTTACCTTGGGTACTGTAAATTAATATAATCTTTAAAAAAATATTTTTCTTGGGCTGGAGAGATGGCTTAGTGGTTAAGTGCTTGCCTGTGAAGCCTAAGGACCTCAGTTTGAGGCTCAATTCCCCAGGACCCATGTTAGCCAGATGCACAAGGGGGAGCACATGTCTGGAGCTCGTTTGCAGTGGCTGGAGGCCCTGGTGCGCCCATTCTCGTTCTCTCTCCCTCTTTCTCTCTCTCACAAATGAATAAATAAAAATTGAATTAAAAAAAAGAACAAGCCCCAAATATTTTTACTCTAATTATAAAACAAAGAGACATGAACATTTCCTCACATGACCTAGTTCTGGAAATCAAACTATGTTTCTTCCACTCATGCTTTATTAGTTATATCATCTATTAGTCTCCCCAGACTTAAAACAATGCCCTTGATTTTTGATCAATGAATGTGAAAAAGAAAACTGTGAACACACGTTAAAACTTTTTTTGTCCAGCCTCTGGTCACAAGTCATTTTCATTCATTCAAGAGAAAAAACTCTTAGCTTCTCTGAAGAACCTTCCTCATCAAGGTCCAATCCTGAAGTAGCTTAGGTCTGGGTTCCTGATTCTGTCGTATTATACAAGTCATGACAATATGTGCAATAGGCTCTTTAGATTCCAGTTCCATGGAACACCACAGAATAGCTATACTAGACATATAACATAGCCATTACTGGTCCATTGAGATCCTGCGCAGAATAGCATACCTTCTCAGTACCTTGGTGAATATCCATCCATGCCTCCTTTAGAATGATTCCCCTTGGGTCTTGGTTCAGCCATCTAGAATTTTGATTTCTTTCCTCATTCTTTTTTCCACAGAGAGACTCTTATGCTTGCACCCCAGGAGTTTTCTCAGGCTATTTCCTTCATAATGCATTTGGAGTCTTAGTACCTCTCTTCACTTAGTACTTACTGTGTTCACTTTTGCCAGTCTAACCTGTTTTGAACTACTCCAGTAGAGCAGCACATTGAGTTAAAACCATCTTTATCCTTTCCTCATGGTGATAGTATCTTGAGCCAATAGCTTTGGAAGCACTGTGGTCTAGCAGAGGTAGTCTTTTCTGTTGTTGTTTATTTAGATTTTTAAAAAAATGTTATTAAGTCAAAACTTTGTATGGACACATGTGTTGGTACCATCAATTTCCTCTTCCCTGTCCCTGTTCCACCTAGTGGAATTGCTGGAATTTACCATGGGGATGTGAGTTTTGAGCTGTGAGAACAGCAGTCAGTAATTGTGGGTGGGGAGCAATGCCCCTGGATATTCCCTCCTACCTTGTGGCTCTTGCAATCGTTCTGTACCCCCCCCCGCCCCACCTTCTGCAAATTTTCCTGATCCATGGTGGGTGTGTTTAAAGTCTGTTTTAGTGTTGAGCTCTCACCAGCTTCTAGATTTCTGCTTTGGTGCATTTTGAATATATTTAATGTCTGTCTCCATCACCTTGGCACAGATTGTCAGGCTCTCGGTGGAAGCAGCACTCTTGCTCACCTCACCATTATCTCTGAGGTTTCTCCTTGGTCCTAGCTGATGTGCAAGAGGTGGTTCATTTCCTGACAGGGATTCAGCTATCCTTTCTTGTCTAGTTGATAGATTTTGGTTGTCCTTTGTTCTCTCAAGCAGAGGGAGTCTTGAAGCACACCTTTTGCATTCTGAGAGGCCTTTGATGTCGGAAAAGAAATCCAAGTACCAGCTTACATCCTACTGAGACCTCTACAACAAATCAAATAACCACTTCTGGATTCTCCAAATTAATATTTTACTAGTAATGGCCAAGAACTTACGCTGTCCTTGAACTTATCTTTTATTTCATGAATATTTCTTCTAGAATTAAATTAGGCCTTTACATTTCCTACAAGTTCTACTAAACTTTAGACATTATATTGTTTAGCTCATCTGTGTTATTTACTGTTATTAGTAACTAGAGGAGAGATAGAACTTTCAATATTCTGACCAGAAATTTCCTCAACTAGATAACTGAGTGCATTAGGTACATTTTTTATTTGTCATGTCACCACTGGCAACGTTATAGCCAAACTTCCCAGCTATGTAGGAACAGCCTTTCTTTCAGCACCAATAACAGCTCCTTTATTTTCTTTGAAATATTCACCAATAGCCTCCAAAAGGCCTTTGCATTACTTATCAATGCCACATATTTTTGGTTTATTATAATACCATCATGCATTCAAATACAAGTTCTATTAAAACTATCTGTTAATGTACACTAAACTAACACAAAGCTTAATTGGTTAAAGGAACCACGCTATGTTTCTTAATTTATTGAATCTGGAATGCAGACAGAGTTTGGCCAGATGGTTCTTCTGTCTTCATATCAGTGGAGGAGACTCTGGTTTCAGTGAATGATCTAGTGTGGAAGGCATAGCCTCACTCACACTTGCTGAAATATGGGTGTGTCTATTCTGGGGCTTTCATAGGACCTCATTAGTATTAGGGTACCTGCGTTCTATGGTTCAGGTCTCCGTATGTAAACTTTCTAGGGAGCAATGTGGAAGGAGCATGACCTTACCTGACCTAGAGTATAATCACAATGAATTATTTCGTCAGTTTTCTATAATTTAAAATACTAGCCTGTACAGAGTTAGGACCCATCATTTAGCAGGAAGAATGTCAAAGACAAAGAAGGCCATGATATAAAACCACTACAAAATCCAAAAGCAACATAGACAAGGGACTAAACTAAGCCTTATTTATAAAGGAGAATAAAAATATTTGATTAAGCAGTCAAAAAGTGCTCAGCCTTACACATCACCAGAAAATAGCTGTTATAACTGTAACAAAACACTAAACCACACCCCTTGGAAAGGTTAAGATTGAAAAAGGCTGACTGACAAGACTAAGAATTCTCAGGTATACAGGTATTTCTACACATGACATAAATGCAAGCTGGATAGCCACCAAAGATGTCTTTGTCCTCAGTTATTTAAAGTTATACATATCCTGTGGCAAAATATTTCACACAGAATTGTTGCCAAATGTATACCAATGTATGTATTCACCAAAAGTTTAGTCATAAATGTTCAAAGCAATATTCTTTATAATTAGCTAATCAGGATTAAAATGGATAATTTGTGGCATATTCTACCAATAGCATCCTATAATAGCAATAAAACTGAATGGACTACACTATACATGCAGAAAAAGATGTATGCATCACTATATTATGATGTTAAACATGAGAAGCTAGAGACAGAATACATATAATGTGTTTGTAATTAAAAATCAGAAAAATGGTTATATAGGGTTTTCAATCAGGATTCAAGTTGCCTCTGAAGAAAGGAAGCTGAAAGTGATTAGGAGTGGCCTTGATGTACTGATAATATCAGGATTACTATCAAAGCATGAGTAGTATTCAGATATATGTCCGCTTTATAATAACGGATAGAAACTCACACTTGAATTTATCAATTTTGATGTGGACTGTAGCAACATTTTTCTTTCTTTCCTTTTCTTTTCTTTTTGTTTTGGTTTATTAAGGTAGGGTCTCATTCTAGCCTAGGCTAAGCTAGAATTCAGTATGTAGTCTCAGGGTGGCCTTGAACTCACAGCGATCCTCACACCTCTATCTCCCAAGTGCTTGGATTAAAGTGTGCACCACCATGCCTGGCTTGTAACAAGATTTTTTTTTAGCATAGCAAAAAGATTACTATGCATTGAAATAAGAAAAATAAAATAGCAAGACTTGTTTAGGAAAAATTTTTGTCAGACAACAGATACAAAGAGTGTGAGTTAAAGCAAAGGCAGTGGAAGTCAAAGGGAGAGGCATGAGTCAGATGAAAGCTGTTTTCTTTTTTTAATTATCTCTTAAACTTACAGAATGGTACTTATCAAATCCAAGAAATCAAAATATTCATAGCATCTGGCTTTGCGATCAAGACAGGGACTAAGAGGAGACAACAGCCAAGTGCCCAGGCGAACACCAATTCACTTCAACAGAGTCTACCAGGAAGCTGTGGTAATCCAACTGTGGAGGGACTGGGCCTAGTAAAGTGTCAGCGGGAAGCGTTACAAGGGCTGGGTTCAGATAATGGAGTGGGAGCGCTGGGTTCTGAGGGCAGTGAAGACTAGCAACCTTTCCTTCATTCCCCTTAAGTACAGTTTAAGTTGAGGTAAAGGTTATTGCTCCCCACGATATTCTAACAAGATGGTAGTGTCTGAAATATAATGGGGATGCAGCGAATAAAAATGATATGTGAAGCAAAGGATAAATAAATGTCTGGGAACAGAAAGAAAAGCTCATTAATTTCAATGGAGGTACATGGTGGCATAGAGTCAAAAAACCCAATTACTAGGCAAAAGTGAACTGAAAGTGAAATCGAGCTACACTCTCCAGAGGAAGGAGTTTGGAAGTGTCTTCTTTTTCTTTGCTGACAGAGATGATGCTATAACATGGATGCTGTTTTGTTGGGAGCCATGAACCAAACCTCGGCCATGTTAACAGAGACTGCCATATAGCAAGTTAAGTTTCTACTTCCTCACCTAATATTCAACTACCAGAAACAATGGGATCGTACACCTGGCCAAACATTCCCCCATCCTGCCGGTAGCTGATGAAGAAACAAAGAAAAAATGGTCTCCTTCTTGTGTCTGTTTGTCTTTCACCCAGGTTAGCTTCTCCTTGAGTCCTTGTTCAACTCCCTGCTGGCCAGGGCACTGTTAGATATTGGGACACTATAGTGCCAGGTTCAACACTATATGGCTGCAAGAAGAAAGTTGTACATACAGAAATTCTTAGGTTAAGTGTCCATGATACAAATCCTTTGTGAAATTTGATTTGAGTGATTATTTCAGAGAAAGTCTTGTTAAAAAATAACCAAGTTTAACCTTGATATCCATTATTTATTAAAAATAAGAGAAATATTAAATTTAAAAAATAATATTGACCTTGCTTCTGGCCAATAATAAAGAAGGGCATAGAATCATATTCAATAAAGAGGATTTTCAGAAGAACCTGTCAGAAGTTCATATTACAGTAGTAAAATGATAATTTCTCTGTGCAATTTATAGCTATAAAAGGCTAGGTATTCTATACCTAAACTAAAAGTCCTTTGATTTTTAAAGCTATGAAAGCAGAGTCAAGTTGAAGCTTCTACAGTATTAGGAAAGCTATACTTCAAAGCTATGGCATTCTGATTTAAAATGTTAAACAATCGAGAGGGTTTTGACTTTGTTAAGTGTTATCTCCTCCACACAAGAAACTTGGGCTTCAATAGGTCATTCAAATGCACAGTGTCTACACATATCTCTTTTCTCAATACATACTGATACTCTCTTGAATATGGAATAGTATTTTCAATAAATGGTGCTTGATGATAAATGTGCTTTTAGTGGAATCTGTGGGTTCAGAAAAAAGAAAAGTTCTATGGCATGGAAATGGAAACCCACTGTTATTAAGTTAAAAGAACAAAAAATTCATTTGTTCTTCACAAACCCATTTGCATTTGGTAGAATCTTAGATCCAGAGGTGCATATCTGAATACCAACTTCAGCATTATTTCTGGGTTCTTTCCATCCCATTGTTTATTCTCCTGTATTCTAGCTCTGTCAGTCAGAGATCCAATTTTATTAATAATGCTCACTAAAATTATTTACTGTATTGGGGTTTATTTAATTATTTCAGTTAAGATTTATTTTGAAGTTTGAAAGTTAGAGGGCATTCTGCAGTAGAAATTAGTTTAATTAATATGAAGATTATCTAATTATTAAATGTGTTACTACATTGTATCTAAGTTTGTTTTAGTTAGCTTATATGTGTGTCAGTTATATAACCTATGAGAGATAGGTAATAGAATAATTAATGACATGCAGGTCCTACCTCAAAGTCTTGCCATATGTATGCTTTTGAAAATAAATGTACAAATATTTCAGGATCTGTGGCATTTGGCCAGGTATTTTGTACTTTTGCCTTTAAATTTATCATTTTCTTTCTATCCATTCCAAATAACCAAATATTGGCAAGCTCAAATAATATATTTGTCTCTGTCACTCATGCATACAAGAAAACCAATATCTGTAATTGAAAGAATCCTCTGACCCCTTTCCTCTTGGTCCCTAATTCTCCAGTTACTCCTTTTAGTTCTGCAGTTAGTTAAGTTAACTCTAGTGAATATGGATACACCCTTTATTTTATTTAGTCAATATCTATTAATTCCTCCATATAAAAAGATAATGACAACTTTTTTTCCTACCAACTATTTGCTCCTTTGTCCTTTTGCCAATGTTTGATAGCACCTTTTGTTATTAAGTAAGGTTGAAGTTCTACTTCGGCTTTCTTAATATGGCATTTTTGACAATATCTTTTGACTCCCCATTGTAAACTGTAAGGTCTCCTTCACTTTCCTTCCCACCCTCATTCCTTTTTCTCACCATCTTTCAAAGAGCAACTTTGGCAACCTAACCTGTCAGTGTCACTGGGAGCTACATTCAGTCCTGCGGCTTCACTTTTGTTTACAGGTTGTTCTCAAAGCTGGCAACAAATGGGGTGTGTTTACTTGCATGACCACTATATGAATCTATAAACACTGTTTAATGATAAGCCATGTAGATATCATTTTTTCTTAGGTACATGCAACTTTTAGGACAGTTAGAGTAGGATGTCTTTAACATTAAGGTTAAAAGAATTTGTGTTTTAAAACACCAAGTACTTAAAGTCAATTTTTCTATCACCTTAGGTCATACAGTATCTTGAGCCATTTTTCCCTAGAGTTTCTAACTTTCTCATGGCATTTTTGTTTATTTTGTACCCAGTCTAAGCAAAACTTTTAGGTAAGTTGCAATATCTTCTGTTGGCTGTGCCTTTTGCCCTGGAGTTCCCCTAGCCGGAGCCCTGAGATCTTGAAATTTGGTCTGGAGGTCTGCAGATAGATAATCTAGAACTTTCTTCCTTTACTATCCTAGGATGAAACTGCTTTTTCCTGTATAGCATGTTTTCTTTCCTCTTGGAAAATAAATTCTTTTGCAAAAATGCCTTCCTGGGTAAGTTGCTAAATACATTGAAACTAAGCTTCCCCCCCCCCCCCATATCTGTAAAAGTGTTTGCCCTGACTTTTTTTCAGTTTGGTAATTTAGCTGGCTATAGAATTCTCAGTTGGAAGTATTTTCTTTCAGAACTTGAAAATTTTTAATTCTTTTTTTTTTTTTCTTTCAGAATCTGCAGATGCTGAGAAGCCACTACTCTACTTTGATTCATATACCACTGTGAGGTTTTTTTTTGATCCCAAAATTTTAGAATATTCTCATTTGCAAGTTTGCTTCCATGTAGACTCCTTAAATACTTTTAGTTTAAGGGTAATTCTGTGTTTCTCATTCATTGTTTGTGCTGAGTTTGAGGGAACTGAATCTAAAGACTTGAATATGTCATTGTGGGAAATTTATTACTTACTTGTTATCATCTCTTCCATTTAAACAATTTTTTTTGTAGAACTGCTATTGACCTAACATTAGATTCTTAGAGTTGATCTCTGAGATATCTCATATTTCTCTCCCTCCCTACTTCCCTTTTTATTTTTCTCTTTTCTTTCCTCTTTCTTCTTTTCTATTTTTACCTTGCTTCCATCCTCCTTCCTTCCTCATGCCTTCTAGATTTCCAAATACTTATATTTTCCAATCTTTTTATTTGGAAATTTGAATTTGCCATCATTATGCGGAGGCCGTCAAGGCTGAGGGCTTCAGTGCTGTTACTAGCACTGCACAGAAACCACAACCATTCTCCTGTATGTGAGCATTCTAAACAGTTCTGCTCTCCAATCATCCTGGCTCTCTAGAGACCTGTTTTCTCCTTAATACCTTCATATTCTTACTTTGTCATGATTGTTCCTATAGTAGATAGCTTCGGGTGGCTGGGATGAAATTCCAAACCAGGCACAGTTATAGGAGAAAGAATTAATTTGAAGCTTACAGATCCAGGGGAAGTTCTATAATGGCAGAAGAAGTTGACCCACTTTCACAGGCCTAGGAAGAGGGAAAAAAGCCCAAACAACCAGAACAAGCAAACACACTTCAGGTCCTTCAGTCAAAGCTGAAGCACTTTGTATATCTTTAGACTAGAATTTCAAATCCACTCCCACACTTTTGGCTGGGCCCTTGGTCCTGACCACAGTGATACCTACTGCATCCAGGTGGCTGGAGATGGTAATTACAAGCATTTAACAAACTCCTGAATCAGTTGAGGGACATTCATTCAAACCACAGCAATTCCTTTCCCATATCTGGTGATCTTTCATTTATCCATAATATTGAGAGAGGTGACTCAGTGACTAATTGGTTCTATTGAGATGTCAGTTAAGAAGGGCTTTCTGAGTGAGATGAGAAGACACAGTGCTGGTATGCAGTAGAAGGGAGGAAGGACCAGTCTTCCACACCAGGCCTGTGGGAGCAATAGCAGATGTGCAATTACCCCATTGCCCATAATGCTCTAGTGCAATGCACTGCAATATTGCCAAGAAGACTAATGTACTTATATTCATAGAATGTTCCAGTCTTTACATTTAGAAATTGCCATATTTTGTTCTTTTTCAAATTTAATTGTGATTTCATCAATTATTTTATAAAGAGTTATGCATCCCTTTTAAGAGCTGCATTGCAAATGATGTTAAGGATCACCAATTTTAAAAAAAAAAAGTACAGTTAGAACAGGTTAAATGGCATGTGAACTATGAAGTGAAAAACAGATGTTATTTTTGCCCTATGCTGTGAACAGTGAGTAAGATATCAGAGCAGAATGAGAGGTGAGGGTCTATCTCCAAGGATGTGGAAGATCAGGGACCTGGAGAAAAGATTCTTGAGTAATTATTTCTACATACTTCCTACTTTCTTGAGTCTTTGTCCTTTGGGTATAGATAGAGTGTATTTGTTTTCCATTGTTATGAGGCAAAATGCCAAATAACTCAGCAGTTTCAGATGACTTATTTATGCATTGCATTTTCTGTGTATAAGAAGTCTGTGATGGTGTAGAGATTTCTAAAAACAACAACAATAACAAAACAAAAGAATGGCCATAAGTGGGGTATTATTGGCTGAGGCTGCCATCTTCTCAGAACCTTGTAGTACTTCTTTGAGCTTGATCATGCTATTGAGTTCTCTTCCTTGAGGCTATAGGCCAAAGTCTTCACTTTTACACTACTATTATTATTGTTCCTAATTATTGTTATTAGTACTACTACCACTATTAGCAACTTCTCAAGTCCATTGGCTTTTTTTTTTTTTTTTGGCTCATAGCTCTCTCCATCAGAGGGTAGTGCTCTGAATCTCTTATTTCCTGTTTTGTGATATTTACAACCAGATGAAAAAGGCTCATATGAAAGGCCAGGCTCATGTGGGTGATGTCCTTTTACATGAACTCAATGTCAGCTGGTAAATAAACTAAATTATACATACTTCTCCCTTTGCCAAGTAATATAACATAATCAAGGGAGTGATATTTCATTATAATCACAAGTTATGCCCACACTTAAGGGGAGGATTATAGGAAGCAGGCATCCTTGTGGACCAATTTAAAATTCTGCATACTACAAAGAAGTAAATGTGAGTTTAAAAAATAAAATGTGGGATTATAATAGTTAAATGTCAGTTCCTAAAAGGGAGGAACCTTTATTGAGTGGTTTATTTTGGACAAAGTGATAGAGACATGAGCATGTTTTTTTGATATGACAAGTTGAACTGGGTATTTTGTTTTGATAAGATTAACATATTTAAGCCATGAAAAGTTCACCTACAACAAGTTACCTATCATCTCTCTCACCATGAGCAACTTAACTATCTTGAGGACAGAAAGAATATTAAGGTGAAATTAACTGTTTTAGGATTAGAGGAACATTTACTTTTTCTTACAATGTTATATACAATGCCATTCAGAACCTCTTCTTGTTAACTAAGATTTCAGGCAATTGCTTACTAATGTAATCAACTTTTAAATGGCATCTAAATAAATTCATAAACAGAAGCAATCCTCATAGCTCCATATGACTGAGTAAATATTGATTTTGTAATCTTAGAACTTCATGTTGATGTTAGAATATTAAAAAGTATTTAAAATGTTCTCTGTAAATAAAAATAAACAAAAAAAAATTTTAAAAAGGGCTGGAGAGATGGCTTAGCAGTTAAGTGCTTGCCTGTGAAACCTAAGGATTATAGTTTGAGGCTCGATTCTCCAGGACCCACGTTAGCCAGATGCACAAGGGGGTGCACGTGTCTGGAGTTTGTTGCATTGGACAGAGGCCCTGGCGTTCCCATTCTGCCTCTCTCTATATATCTGCCTCTTTCTCTCTCTCTGTCCGTTGCTGTCAAATAAATAAAAATAAACAAAAAAAATTTAAAATGTTCTCTGTTGGCAAAAACAGCATTTACATGTAGCAAAACTGAAAATGGTTGTAAGTAATGTTTATAAACATTAAATTAGATATTATCACATGTAAAATTTTATAGTCTTCATAATTAATTGAGAATTCCCCAATGAAACCATTATGTAAAAAAAAAATTCAGGTATAGTGGTACACACCTTTAATCCCAGCACTCAGGAGTTAGAGGTAGGAGGAGCACCATGTGTTTGAGGCCAGCCTGACACTACAGAGTAAGTTCCAGGTCAGCCTGGGCTAGAGCAAGACCCTACATCAAAAAAATAAAAATAAAAAATTACAGAAGCAACTACTCTATTTTTGAGACAAGGTCTCACTCTAGACCAGGCTAACCTGGAACTCACTCTATGCTCAATGAGCATGAGCCACTATGCCCAGCATAACAACTATTCTTTCTTTTTTAAACATTTAGCAGATTTCTTTTTTATATTTTATTTTAATTTATTTATTTGAGAAAGAGGGGGGTAGGAGGAGGAGGAAGAGAGAGAGAGAGAGAGAAAGAGGTTGTAAATGAACTTCAGACACATGCACCAACTTGTGCATCTGGCTTATGTGGAACCTAGAGAGTTGAACCTAGGTCTTTTGGCTTTGCTGGCTGGCGCCTTAACCTCTAAGCCATCTCTCCAGCCCTAACAACTATTCTTTAATAGTAATAATACATTCTGAGACTGGGGGTTCATAGACAGTTGTGGTTTTAGATAACTACACTTTAGAATAAATACAAGTAAATAAATGCATCTGTTTATGTAAATATACTTCAGAATATTTTACTTCTACCAAACCATTTTGGGAATTTATTACAAATTGGAAAAACTGACCATATTGAGGTGTATCTTCACATTCTATTTCTTTCCATCCTTACTTTAAAAGTAAATTGATAATAAAAACTCTTGAAAGAAGCAGCAGAAGGGAAAGAAAAAAAAAAAAAGGACACACAATCTAATATGTTAACCACAGGAATACTTCTGGAGGATTTTTTTCCTCTTTGAGGTTACAAGAAACAGATGCACTATCATTTCAAAATGTATTTTACTGATTTTATATGTAATCTTACTACCATTTTGTCTCTTTTCAAAGTACATAAGCTAAGGTGAACTGCTTTCAAATAGAAATATATAACTCTGAGATTCACTTAAATATGCTGTCTCAAATGCATGCATGGTACCTTCAAACAGTTGAAAAATGAGTATCTGATTTATGCCAGTTGGATATGTATGTTATCATTTTATGAACTAGTCACATTCCTCTGAAGGAAATGTAATTTTCCTTTCTAAAAGAAATTTAAGGTCTTTGCTAGGAAAAAAAAAAAAAAAAGTTTGTCTAGAGGCCTGAAGTATTTCTTTCATCACATAGCTCACCCTTTTGTTTTCAAATTGAAACATTTAATATCAAGTTTAAAAATGGACAGAGTGGGGCTGGAAAGCTGGCTTGGTGATTAAGATTCTTGCCTGAAAAGCCAAAGTCATTTATGCACATGCATTTGGAATTTGTTTGTAGTGGCTGAAGGCCCTCGTGTGCCCATTCTCTCTATCTGACTCTGTCTCTCTCTCTTTTTCTCAAATAAAATAAATTACTGTTTTAAAAATGGAGAGAGGGGCTGAAAAGATGGCTTAGAAGTTAAGGCATTTGGCTGCGAAGCCTAAGGACCCAGGTTCGATTTCCCAGAACCCATGTAAGCCAGATGCACATGGTAGTGCATGTGTCTGGAGCTTGTTTTCATTTGCTAGAGGCCCTGATACACTTATTATCTCTTTCTCACTCATAAATAAAACAAAACATATTTCAAAATGGGAAGAGAAAAGAAAAAAAGAGCATTTAATTATAGTACTTGTTGATTAATAAAGTATAACTAACTATTCTTGCTGTGGACAAGTCAAAATTCTTCTAAATGAAAAAGCATAAAGAACATGCTGACTGCCCCTCATTTGTGAATCAGAGACAATAGTACCCTCCTTGGTATCTGGGTAGAAAATAAATTTTATCACTAGAATTCCAATCCCTTTCACCACTGAGGAGCTCTGCAGCATAAACAGTTCTTCACTTTGGGACAACTTGGAAAGTCCATTCCAGTATGAAGCTTGGGATATACCCGACTTCTGTTAATACTGCAATGCTTTTTTCTCCTTCCGTGTATTTCACTTCTTTTCATTACCTTTCAATTGTTTACTGAGCATGCCAATAAAACAGATGCAGATCCTCACCTCAGATCATCGGTAAGGGAAGTCTATGCAAGGTAGTGCCCTTCCTTTTCTTGATCCATTCCCGTTTTCCCAATTTGTCTCCCAAATTTATTCCTACAGAGTTATTAGATCTAGCTGTGCTCATCCCAGAAAGCTTTGATTTTAAATTGTCTGCTTTCTGACTTCTTTCAACTATCTTCTCTTCCTGTTCCCTCTAATGGTTCAAACATACCTAGACTTTCAACTTGACATCTCATTGGTGATGCAGGGCAAAGTTGAGACCTTTGCTAAAAGCATTCTTCTGTAGTCTTGTGATATTTCACCAGGTTAGGCTACAGTACAGGGCAGGGGCACATTAATCTATGGACTCCAGGGAGAGCTCTTGCAAGAAAATCCTACCTGAACATAGGATTTGAGCAGACTGGCAAAAGGACAAAAATGACATAGTATAAAATTTCCTTTTCACTTTTCTTTTCTTAAGCAGTTTCTTTTCATATTCCATGCAGAGTACAAAAATACTCGACTCTCTACTTTGCTACTTTATGTTTCTCCTCACCATCCAAATCTGAATAGACTGTAGACATCCAAAAGCATATATCCACTAACTTTGATTTGCCTTTTTAACCTCTTTGGGTTGCTACTTTCTCTGCATAGAATATATGTTCATTTGTTTGATTGAATCAGGTAGAAGTAAATGAGGCATGTTGAATGTAAAGCTGGTTTGTCAAAATATCAAAGAGAAGCTAATGAGGATAAGTTAGAAACATATTAGTGATGCTTGGTGCCAAAGGGCTGTAAATAATTTTAGAATTTTTAGAATTTTATTTTTCTGCAGTTTGGGCCTCAGCATGTCATACTCTGCACCCCATCGAGTTGATGTGAGAGGGAGCCATCTCCGTCTTCAAAGGCAGCTTTGTTCTGCAAGCTGCTCTGCCACACGTGGCCCAGAGTGAAAGGCCGCCTTTGTTTCAGCAGCGCACATTTGCTGCTGTTCTCTTGCCACGAAGATGACATGCTACAAGGATATATCCCTAGCCATCCCTGTGCCCCTAGCTAGTCAAGTAACTCTGCTATTCTGTGTATCAATTTCTGTTTCTCTATTATGAAAACTTTTGACTAGTTTCCTGGAAGCTTACTTCAAGCCTTAAATGCATACACTAAATATAGAATGACACATAACCTTCTTTCTCACTGGGTCCTGGTAACTAGTAAATAGTCAATGAATACTAACATTTACTACTGTTATGTGTGCATGATTGAAACTTTTATGAAGAATTTATTATAAAAAAATAAGCAACAAAAGGTATATCTGTTTGATTGTAATGGTGTCATCATAAAAGTAGAAAATTCCAGGATGAATGCAGTTTTCTTATTTAAATTTTGGACTACAAAATTTATGGAATAATAGACTCAGAAATATAATTTGAGGACTACAGAGATGGCTCAGCAGTTAAGGCACTTGCTTGCAAGTCCTAACGACCCAAGTTTGATTACCCAGTACCCACGTAAAGTCAGATGCACAAGGTAGCATGCATGTCTGGAGTTTGCTTGCAGTGACTAGAGGCCCTGGTGTGCTCCTTTTTTTTTTTCTCTCTCTCCCTCCCTCTCTCATTCTGCCTCTTTATCTCTTTCTCTCAAATTAAAAAAATTAAAAGTATAATTTAGGATATCACATTTAAATACAATTGTTCCCATGAGTACCTCTCATCTTCCAACAAGCTCATGCAAGAAAATGAAGCATTCAGAGGTCCACTATAGATTGTATATACAACACTGTATACAACATGATGAATAATGACTGAAATTCTCTAAAATTTCTTAACTATGCACATGCTCACAAATTACTATTCAATATGAATTCAAAAGGAAATCAAATTTAACCTAGATGAACATGCTTTTTTATTTTACTTTATTTAAAAACCTATTTCTATCACAGAGCCTCCAGGAATGTACACACATGGCATAATTAATTGCGTGTCAGATCATTAGTTCCTTGATCTATAACCCACCCTGCTGATACTTGAGCATCAATCAGAAAGTGACTTACTAACCAAATGGGCATTTTGCAAAGTCCCCTGCAGGCCAATAAATTCCAGACTTTTCAATCAAGAAAGAAAATCAATTTCAGAAAAATGGGCATTTGAGGAAAAAAAAAACAAAAAACACTAATGCGTATAAGATTTTCCCCTTCTTACACTCAAGGAAATATAGGGTCTTCTTTGAAAGTCTCATGATCTAAGAGGGTTTTCAGCTAAAGGGTGATTAATATCTAGAATTTGTACCTTGTAGAACTTTAAATATTTTATCTTTATTTATTTAAGAGAGGGAAAGAGGCAGAGTGAATGAGAGAGAGATTGGGCATGCTAGGGCTTCAGCCACTGCATATGAACTCCATATGCATGTGCCACCTGGTGCATCTAGCTTACATGGGTCCTGGGGAATCAAACCGAGGTCCTTTGGCTTTGCAGGCAAGCACCTTAACCACTGATCCAT
Organism: Jaculus jaculus; assembly: GCF_020740685.1. Classification (NCBI taxonomy): domain Eukaryota; kingdom Metazoa; phylum Chordata; class Mammalia; order Rodentia; family Dipodidae; genus Jaculus; species Jaculus jaculus. The sequence goes on from NC_059105.1 coordinate 26,287,318, forward strand.
CTCTCTAGCTCCTTGTGTGACTTTATTTAGCTGTACTAGACAGCTTTACGATGCTGGGATGAGCTTCCAAACAGTTTATGGGAGGGAGGGATTTATTTCAGTTTGTAGATCCAGGGGAGAAGTTCCATCTATGGTGGAAAAAGCTGCTTCCATATGTCCAAGAAGAGACAAAAGAAAAACAAAACAAAACAAAACAAAACAAAAAAACGCCAAACTACCAAAAGACAAACAAATAACACCAAAAACAACAAAACAACATTAATTGGCAGCAAGCAGCAGCGACCCCACCAGAGCTCATACCACTCTGCATAACCTTTGCTGGAATTTAGGTCCATCTCCAGTGATACCTGAGAGCTGAATTCTAGGATCAATGCTAGTAACACCTCCTCCAGCCAAGGGGTTCAAGCACAAGTTGCAAGCTTTAATAAAATACCTAAGTCTGTGAGGGGCATACATTCATACTACCACAACATGTAGGTATTTGGTATGCATCTAGCAAGTAATATGATAGCTATGGGACTGCTTAAACAATCAAAAGTTAAAATTGCCAGGTTTGGTGGCGCATGCCTTCAATTCCAGCACTCAGGAGGCAGATGTGGGAGGATGACCTTGAGATTGAGGCCACCCTGAAACTACATAGTGAATTTCAGGTCAGCCTGGGCTACAACAAGACACTACCTCAAAAAATAAAATAAATAAATAAAAAAAATATATTCTTGTTTTAGTCCATATGTTTGTTTGAAAAATTATTATCCAACAAGTGCATGCAACTGGGAGAGCCAGGATTCAAACCCTTGTCATTGTGTAACAGAAGCTGTGTACTTAACTACATGTTTTCACCACATAATTGAACTAACTGGTTGGGTTCATGGGGAGAACTAATGACTCACAAACATCAACTACCTTTAATATAAATTTTTCAAATTCTTAAACATGTTTAACATTCTAGGATATTAAAATATATTAAAGTATATATCAAACTGTTTAATTTATTCTTGAGAAAAATAGTTTTAAAATCACTATGTTATATTCAATGTTTTCACTTAACTTTTTTTTTCTTCTGTGGACTACTTTTAACAGTGAAAACTAGTCAAGTTTTGTAAAGTCTTAATATACTAACACCAGTATATATAGTATACAACATCTGACACTTGCCAGTATTACACTGAGGCTAAGCCAATTTATTTAACTTACCTTGCCAATGTGAATTAACTTCTATGGCCTCATCTTTAAGATTAGATAGCTAATATCTGTCCTCCCTCAATTACTGTCATTCTATGAATGTTTGATTTTTGCCTACTTTGTTAACTCTTACTGCAATAGCCAATTCCTCCGAATTTTGTAGCTTAAACAACATAAATTGACTCCCACACAGTTCTGGAGCCCAGAAGTGACAGATCAATGTGTTAACAAACTGTACGCCATCTAAAGTCTTCAGAAGAGTCTAGTCTTTTGTCATTCTGTGGCTGTGAGTCCACCTTGGCTCATGGCTGTATCCCTCTACTCTTGGCTTCCATTTTCATATTATTACTTCATCTGTGTATCTGTGGTGTCTGTTAAAGACCACCTACTGGATTTTATTTTTGGGGGGTAACGTAAGTTGGCCTCACAATTCTTCACTTAATACTTTTTTTTTAATTTTATTTTTTGTTCATTTTTTATTTATTTATTTGAGAGCGACAGACATAGAGAGAAAGACAGATAGAGGGAGAGAGAGAGAGAATGGGCGCGCCAGGGCTTCCAGCCACTGCAAACGAACTCCAGACGCGTGTGCCCCCTTGTGCATCTGGCTAACGTGGGACCTGGGGAACCGAGCCTCGAACCGGGGTCCTTAGGCTTCACAGGCAAGCGCTTAACCACTAAGCCATCTCTCCAGCCCACTTAATACTTTTGATCACTTGAAAAGACTCCTTTTCCAAGTAAGTCCACCTTCTCAGCTTCCAGGATTTAAACTCTCATGGGACACTATGTTGTGTTTGTTTCCTGGGTGACTTTTGGATAGAAAGATATAACCCTTGATCTCATGGAAGGCAGTTTAATTTTGGTGTGCTCTTTGAAAGGTATAAAACAATGTAACAGAAGTTATTATCCATTTAATAATTTCTTTCCTATTTTTTCAATCTCAGTAGCTAAGAAGAATACAATGTTGAATGGTGTAGTAATGATATTCTTTATCTCAGACTGGAGTTTATGTAAAAGTAAGATCAATAATAGGCAATTTTCTTGGAATGACTGAACAAATGATCAATCAGAAACACATGTTGGTAAGGATATTTTCTAATTAAAATTAGAATAATAATACTTAATGTGACATGAACTGATTGGAGGACAAAATGATTTGGAAATGAATTAAATTTGGTCTAAATTGCACTGAGACATCACCACAACTAATGCTGTTATAATACCAATTTTCTGGTGTTTGTGTTGTGTGTGGGGGGGGGGGGGAGTACTTGTGTGTTTGCACATGTGTTGGCACAGTTGTGTGTGTGAGCAAATGCATGTGAGGACCAGAGATCAACATTGAGTGTCTTCTTCAATTGCTCTCCACCTTATGTTTATTGAGACAGGGTTAATGATGAATCCAGAGATTAGATCCAGCTAGTATAGCTAGCTGGTTTGCCCTAGGGATTCTCCTGGCTCCACCTCTCCTGCCCTGGGATTATAGGCAAGCACTGGCGTGCCCAGCATTTGAATGCATGCCTGTAATACCATCATCAGTAACAAAAGCTGTAAAGCTCTAAATGAAAGCTATGCAAATATATAGCATTGCTTCAAAAATATACTTTCAGAGAAATATCAAGGGGAGGTGAAAGGTTAGGAGGTTCTTGAAAATGAATATCATAACATTTATTCATTCTTTGAACAAAGTAGTGACATTTAAGATGGTTAAATTAACATTTTAATTTTTCTGAAGCAGCTCAATGATTCTAGAGGCAAAGTCTGAAGCTATTTCCTTTTTCCTAACCAGCCCCATTGTTTTTAATGCAAATTCCCATTAAGTATTATGCATTCATTAATTAAAGGTTACCACACAATGGATTCTTTTCTAACTTACTAAAGATCAAGCCTTAAATCATTAGGACAGCATGTTATTTAGTAAGTAAAAAATGCTTATGGATCAAAGACCAAAAATTTGAAGTCTGGAAAATCATTCTTATGTGACTTCTGCATGCTGTCCCTTAGCTTTCTTAAAAAAATCTGAAAGTAAAACAAAAACTGATGAGTAAATAAATGTATGATCTTTCCTACCCCTCACATCATATAATTAATAGCATGATAGGTTTTTAAATGTTAAGGAAATAATAATTTGCTATCAACAGGGATGAGAGAATTTTGTTTATTAGTTTGGTGTGATTCAATTTGTGGAAGTGTGCTTCATTGATCTTTGCAAAGGCACTTTAATTGGAAATGAATATCACAATCTATTTGCCACACCAATGAGTCCAAGCTGCTTCAGTTCATTAAGTAATACACCTGCTATTTAACTTCCCAGGCTGAGGAAGAAACCTTGGTTTCATACATTTAGGTTTGGCTATCGTAAGAGCTCAAAAAAAAATAATAATAATAGTTTAGTGTATTCTACTCACTGCAGTAGTTAAAATACGTCCAGTCTCTTCTTGAGATAAATATGACCAATAATTAGAATGGATATCCTTTCTTTTCATGTAGATACAAATTATTTTCTTAAGAATAAATATAAGCCAATTAAATAATAGCCTTTAAAAAAATCTCACAAACAAATAAGGGAGATTGTTTTTATTACCAAGGCACAGGAGTGTTCAGAACACTTTTTAAAAGCAATCTGAAGCCCAGCGGGGAGAGAGTACAAGAGGAACAACAGACCTCTTATTTTGGGACAAAACAACAAAATGGACCACAATAACCTGCTTTCAACAGGATATGTTTGCATCTGCAAACACCCAGGAACCACCAGTGGAGAATAAACAACAAAAACCAGAGATATTCCTTAAGATGAAAGAGCTCAGCATAATGGACCTGAGGACAAAGGAGAGACTCCATAGCTTCTGATTTAAAGAGGAAAAAATTCTTACAACAGTCAGTAGGTGGGATTCTCTATGTTCACTTTAAATTAGTAATACTAGGATCTATCCTAGCGAGAAGGCTGGTGACAACATGATGTGCTTTGGTGCCAATTCACAGTGTGTTTATAAGCCACAGTGGGGCCTGCCTTATAAAAAAAATTCACCTTTTCCCTAGAGAATTATCTTAGTGTGTATCTTTGGTTTTTATGAATAATATATACTAGGGTCTTGGTGATGAATGAGCATGAGGTCAGATGTGTTAGCCAAATTTTAGCTACATTTGAAATAGTAAATTATTTATTGGCATATAGTTATGGGGGATTAGACTAAAATTTTATAATTTTAATATTTCAGAGCCAATGTCTCAACATCAAAAATACACCTCAACTTAATATAAGATACCATAAGGAAATATAATTTAATTTTTGAAAATATATTTTGATCTTGAGTTTTCTTTGATTTTTTTTTTCTTTCCCACAAGGAAAAACACTTCTGTGTGTATATTAAATCTGTGAGGTAGTTTTTCTTTATCCCATGTAATCAAGGCAGTTCTTGTATCTTTATAGATCAACTAATTAGTTTCTTCAACAACTATGGGTATGGTACACTTTTCTCAGGAGTTCTTGAGATGAGTAAAAATAGAGAAACAACAGTGTACATATAACCAGATAGTATGAACAACACAGCAGGGTTCAAAGTGTGGCACCCAGTTTTCACTTAGACTGCTAAAATCAAAATATGTAGGCAGAGTGTACTATATTTGAAGTTTTTGCTAAATTCCCTGGATACCTTTAATGGTCAACCAAAGGTAACAATCATTAGAAAAGAGAGATCAAAAAATAATCATAATTATTATGAGCCAATGTGTAATTATTATTTGAAATATGTACCGGGTATAGATAATTGTGGCAATAACTTACAAAACTTTTGTCTCTGTATAAATCCATTTTCATTTGCTTCAAGACAGCACTTAACAGCTATAACTAAAATAGGGAAGCTAAAATGATGATGATGATGATGATAATAACAATAATAATAATAATAATAATAATAATTGTACAAAGTATTGTAGAAACACAAATTAAAAAAAGTAATTCATTTAGGTTTGGGAATAGAATGCTTTTTGAAGGAGAAAGATTTAGCTTGAAATTGCATTTATCTATTAAAGAAATTTAATCCATTTTGAATATTCTTAATAAATTAGTATATACATAAATATAAAAAAGAGCACCTTTAAATCTATTTGGTTTCCAGTAGTAATAAAGTCTAATTAATAATTATTCTTGTAAGAAAAGGAAATTATGTCCCAGGTTCATTATTGAAATATCTAATATAAAGTGATGCTCTAAAATAATTAGGATACACATTACAATTTGTGTAATTGACTTTTTTTTTTACAACGTAGCTACTTTGGGGGACTATGAATTAAAATTATTTGAGCCATAGGTCCATATGGTCTATTAAACAGGACAAAACCACCAGCCACCACTTCACTAGGTGGATTTAGCAGCAACATGATGTACCAGTTCAGAATTGTCCCCACAACATAAGATGTACTTGTGAACATTGACATTGATAAAAGCTACTTTTTTATCTTCTCTTAAAATGTCTACTAATGTTTCAAGTGGTGAAACTAAGTATTTCAGTCAGAGGCTATTCACATCTACTTGCGGATTTTGCACATTTCTTCTTGTGGGCCACATATCCTTATATTATGACTACTTTATTAAACCCCACATGTACAATACGCATGCTCTTACCCTACAAACCTATTGGAGATTAAGGTGTTCTAGTCATTTTTCTCTGACAATAATTTTCTTATTCTTTCCTTTTTCCTAGTGAAGAGGAGTTTTTTTTACCAGCACAAAGGATCACAAAGCAGAGGAATAAATGCTTGCCACAGAACTTTCATTGTGTTCAAGTCTGTAGATAATACACATTAGCTACTAACATATCAATAGACTTATATGATTCTATAAGAGGATCAATAGATTTTTATGCAAACATTTATAAGCCTGTCAAGTAAACATTTTAAATTATATTATTCACTAATTAGTACACACACTTATTTGACAGTGTTTACTAAGCAATTGCTAAGTACCAGGCTATCTGCCAAGAGCTTATGGGAGTATGGATAGTAAAAAAAGACATGGAGAAAAAAGACCATGAAACTGGATGATTCATATTATGTGAAGAAAGGCTGTTTTGTCTTGAGAAAAGAGCGGAGGCCTATCCCATGTATGGAAATGAGGGGATGCTATGGCTTAGATCTGAAGAGTACCCCAAAGACCCATGTGCCAAAGGTGTGCTCAGCTGTGGCGCTTTTAAGAGATGGTGGAATCTACTGGGTTCTAGTAACAGAAAGCTATGTCATGGAGAGGTGTAACGCAGGCATATGGATGTCTCAGCCTTTTCTTCTGCTGTTTCCCTGGATGCTAAGCAGTAAACACTTATGATCCCAGCAAGCTCCTTGCTATGTTATTCTGTGTTGCCAGAGGCAGAACAGTGAATACATATGGGCAAGGATCGATGCCCCTGAAATCACGAATCCAATTAGAGCTTCCCTCCTCAAAAATTGTTTATGTCAGGTATTTCCCTGTGATGCAATGGTGTGATCAGTACAAGGAAGTCCTGAGAGGAAGTGGTCTGGCTGATATCTTAAGGATGTACAAGGATGGAGTGGATAAAGAAAAATTGGACAAAACATAGTTTCAGGCAAAGGTATTTACTGACAAGGCAAGGGAATGGACATGAAAAATAGAAACCAGATGAGTTGTTGGTTCCTGCTCATAATTTAATGACATTAAAGAAGGAACTAGAGAAATGTGTGAAGATAACTGGTCATGGAGAGATATCAAAAGTCTAGCTGGACACACCTGCTTAAAAGATATATCCTGTAATACACTTCAGAAAATTCAGTCACAATGATCATTTACCACAGCCACCACTACTTCCAGGTATGTCCGGTGCAGTCCTCTAGGCCTTCCCACCATTGTTCTCTTGTAACTACTTCTTCTGCCACAGGGTTTCCTTTTTCTCCTTCTTCTTTCTCTTCCTCTTCTTCTTCATCTGCTTCTTCTCCATTTTTATTGGTTCCTTGCATTAGTTTGACTTTCTTCTCTCATGAGCTTGTCTCATGGTAATGTCTTCTGACACCATGATTCACTTTCACTACTTTGTAAACACCCCTCTGGTTCTTTCAGTTTCATAATGTTTAATCAAAATATCACAGCCTAATAATAAAAGTCCTCTTCAGATTCTAAACTCAGTTCTGTTTCCTTCACTCTTTGAAATCTTAATTACAAGGGAAGGGATCACACGTCATGAACACACTGTCAACTTTAGCCTTGTCTCAAGATGATACTAAAGTGATATGTCCATCAAAAAGGACCAATTAATACAAGGAAAGGGCTTTAGAAGAAGTATTGTAAAATGTATATTTTGATAAAGAGAAAGAGCAATACTTTAAAAAGAATGTGGCATAATTTAGTAGCACTTCACCTGTGGCTTCCTCATTTTAGGTCATGTTTGGCCATATCTGTCAAGAACTCTCTGTTTCAGCCAAATTAATCTACTCAAAGCTTTGAAGACTTTTTTTTTTTTTTTTAACCTCTGCCTGCCCCACTTGCAGACATCAAAGCAACATCCTCCACCTGGGACCCAGTCTAGATAACGAGAACTGTAAAGAATGATGGTCCACCCTCCTCTTCAGATGCAGCTACAAGAGGGGCCAGGAAGTAATCAATCAAATCGTACTTTACTGCTTCAGTTTCAGGTCTTGTTCTCTAACATTGGCCAGGGTTCCTGCTTCTGTGAGCAGTGTCGTGAAGCTTCCACCTCCATCATAAAGGTGCAGGAGTACGTTTTCCCAGGTGCCAAGTTATTCAAGGTAGCAGATGGATCCACATTAGCAGCAAGTGGCAGTGACTTGTCAGATGGTGATGAATCCTGAGCTCTGATGTCTTACATTCTAAATATCTTTCAAACAACCACATATGTTAGGTAATTAAGAATTATGACCCAATTATAAGAGTCAATCACTATTCTTCCTCCAACACTTCCCAAATTCTTTTTGCTAAAAGGATTCTGATTTTACACCAGATACCTGGAGGATCTGTGCTTCGTGGAAGCTTGAGTGTTGACTTTTCTGAGCCAATGGTAGCATTTCCATTTTTTTTTTGAAAGTGATTGTTTTTATACAAAGACGTGTACTACAATGCTAAATAGTTATCACTAATCCAGTAGCAATGGCAGCTACAGACATTTTCCTCTTTGCTGAAATAAGGTACACACAGAGAGGGCTTAGGGACTTTCAACTGCAGCCTGCGACCCTGCCTCATGCCTGGAAACATAGTGGGAGAAGGTAGGTAGAGCAGAAAGACTCACCAAGGACTGACCACAAGCCTATCATTGTCACACGGATGAACTGATTAAGTCTAGACCTTCCTACCTCTGGTTTACTTTTCTTATGAATGTATAATCTGCTATTTAGTCAAACAGCCTATGTAATTTTGAGATTCCAAAAGTATCTTAAGTGATGGGCAGGCATCTTTTTAAATGGAGATCAACTTGAGAATTGCTCTCACTCTATTTGGAAGACCCTGATGTCTATCCTTCTTTATTTTTTCTTTGACTTTTTGAGGTAGAATGTTGCTCTAGCCCAGGTTGACCTGGAATTTACTATGTAGTCTTAGGCTGGCCTTGAACTCATAACAATCCTCCTAATAACTTGGCCTCTCAAATGCTGGGATTAAAGGTGTGTGTTGCTACTCCCAGCTAGTCTCATTTTTGACATTGTAATTTAGTCTTTTCTACCTCCATTAGAACTCGTGATCATTATTCTATGCTGATGTCTTGCACTTTGTTGAAGCAAAACGTAGCAGAAATAGCATCAGGCAGGAAGCCATATGTCATGTCAGATTCGGATTCTTGGCCTTAGGTTGACACAAAGTGTTTTTATGGCCTTGTCCAGAAAATTGGGCACTGTGTCACATGCTGTTATTAAGTATTAATTAAGAAGTTTATACCTGATTATCTCTAATGACTTTCTGGCTTAATTTTTTATAGCCCAAATGTATACAGAAGTTTCATCTAGGAACTAACAGAAGTGCTACAAACAGGAGATTCTAAGACAGGGACATCTCTTCTGACTCTAAGTCACATCATCACCCTAGAGCTCACTGCCGTCTTAATCCTGACACAGCCGGAGCTTTCTCATCAACTGATGTGGATCATAGTCCTCTACATCCAGGGTTGGACTTAAAATCAGACTTTGCTGACCACTTATGAAGTGTTGGAAATAAACAATGTATGAATATGGAAGGGTATTGAAAATGGCCAAGATTGGGCCAGGATATCAGGTGCTTTGGAAACTACTGGGTGAGATTCGGACTATGAAGACTCCTAATAGATAAAATATCCAAGTTGTAAAGTTGAAAAAACAAAAGAGCCATTTTGTTAATGATCATGGATACAAAAATCTGCTTTAGAAATACATTAGTTAATGTAGAAAATATTCTAATGTGAAGAATTTTCTTCGTGTCTCAAGGCCTATGTGGGATGGAGTATTTCTATATTCTACCTACAATGTTCATTCCTATTCCTTATTTTAAAAAAAGTCACTGGGAAGAGGTAGGATGATAGCTGTGTTTTTAAGGTCAGCCTGACACTACAATGTGAATTCCAGGTTATCCTGGCCAGAGTGAGATCTTGAAAAAAAAAAAAAAAACAAAACCAAAAATCTCCACATACTCTGTTTGAGCACCATATAATGTCTCCAGCAATAGGGTCTTACCTTTTGCCACAGGTGGGTATCCAAGTGTTTGACACAAGACAACATATCCTGCTTGCTGACACAGAGCACAAAGAGACCTGGCTGGAATCCATAAGAAAGCCAGTCTCCAGTTATCCTGTTTAGTTCTGGAAAGCCCTAAAGAGCTACTGGGGAAAATGACCAACAACAGTCTGAGCAACCAGAGGTCCAAGCTACTCAGAAGTAAACATCCTGATAGGATGTACACACCAGTGCAAGTGTGGCACACAACATTGATGGGTAAACAATAGCTTACTGATTGGCTAAGATATCTGCTCACTATAGAGGAACTAGTAGGAATTGGGAACCAGACCAGAATCCAGTGCAGACAAAGATTATGCTCACCAGTGTCAAGCTGTCACTAGTCTTTGGTTAACAGAGGTTAAAATACATCAAATTTCCCCTAAATTAACTATTCTTATCCCATTTAAACAATGCTGACTCACTCTTCATTGGAGAATCTGTTCTTTTTTTTTTCATAAGGTAGTGAGAGCAAGGGGAAAAACTACCCCTTGTACTTCAGCCAAGCCACAGATGAACCCACAGAATAATTGGGGAGAATAGCAAGAGAGCTGCTTCCATGCTGAACCTAATAATCAATGCCAGACTCTAAGGATACCCAACACATATCAAATGAGACATTCAGAGGCTCCTAAAGCTCATCACTGAAGTAGTCTTAAAACACACACACACACACACACACACACACACACACACACACACACACACACACAAACCTTACCCACCAGCACTCAGGAATTTTGTGGGAGAGGGGCCAGAAAGATTGTATAGCTACAGGGTGAAGCATCATGCCACAGGTAGTCCCTCAAACACACCCACACACCCCCCCCACACACAATACAAAAAACAAAACTTACTGCTGCTCCCACAATGCATAACCCACAATATGATAGGGAATGCCTGCCACCCCACTGAGGAGGGGCTCCAGCAGAATGAGTGCAGGGAGGAGGGATATGTTGTTAATAAAAATAGATCAATCAATCAATAAATAAAATGCCCCACATAAGGTGTTGGCAACAAAGAAGGGGGATACTCTAAGCAAGAGACACTGTCCGTAAGTAAAAACTAGTTTCACAGCCAGCTGAAGAGGGTGTAAAAGGCTCTCTAGCTCAGCAGCTCATAGACAAGCTGGGGTGTTTCCTCATCTCTGTGCTTCTGCGGTGTGTCTGACACTAACTGCGCTTAGCAGTGGGGCTGTTGCTGGTATGTCTCCAGCACACAGTTTAGCTTTACCCAGCCCATCAGGCTCTTCCAAATTTCCCAAATAATTGTCCTACTAAATTAAATAACATTCAAAAAGGAATGAAATAATCTATTCTTGTGTGAAATACTTATTGAAATTAAAAATTCACAATGAGGCTTTATGATTTTGTTCAACTTTTAAAGTGGGGAGAGGGTAACTAATATCAGCACTTAATGAACATTTTTGACTTCTCAAAGCAAATTTAGAACTTTTTCATAAATAAGTACAAGTGAATAGAAGTGCTTATTTAAACATTAGTTTTTGCACTATACAGTTATAACCATAATTAACCATAAATAGAACACATTTAATAATAAAATATTTTTAAATATAAAAACTGTTATTCACAGAACAGTATTGATTCTCTTTCTGAAAAAGCATATTCAAAGCAAAATTAAATTTATAATACTTATTTCAGATGTGAAATAAGATAAATTGAACCCCGTGTTTGCTGATTTCCAAATGACCCATCTACTCTCATGCTATAGTAACACAATGGTTATGTTCCTACCAAGCTATCCTCTTCTAGCCCCTGTCTCTCCCTCAATCCACTAAGGGCCCTTCTTAGTGGGGACTATCGTGAATCACTGTGGGTCATGAATACACCAGCTGGTTCCTGTGGAGAGGAAGATGCTTCACAGTATTCCTCCCCACCCTGTAACTCTTAAGATACTTTCTGACCCCTCTTCTGCAATATTCCCTGAGCATTAGAGGGCATGTTTGAAGTCCCCTTTAGCGTTGAGCTCTTGAAAGACTCTTATTTTCTGCCTTGATGAGTTTTGTGTCTGTTTCTAATATATCACCATAGAGACGGTTCTCTGGCCAGTAGTGAAGACAGTACAGACATTTAATCCACCTCTTCCTCCACAATATTTCTTTGGAGCTGGCAGGAATGATGGAGATAGCTCACTTAGTGCTGGCCATTTTGCTTTTTCTTCTTGCCTTATTTATGGGTATTGACTATCCCTGGTATTTGCTACCATGTGTATAAAGCAGTCTGTCTAAATAAGAGTGAGAACAGCATTGATCAAAGGGGTTAAACTTGAATATTTTGAAGGTTTCCTGAAGGTTACAAGCACTTGATTTAGCCGAAGAACAATGGAAGGAAGCTCCCCTTTATGGTCTATGACTATCCAAGATGTAGACCTTTGATTTGGTTCTCAGTCCCAGGTCTGATTTCCTTCCCACTAACTGGGGTTCATATCTAATCAGAGAGTACTTGATTACCCCCACAACGTCTGAGCCTCTCTTGCACAAGTTGGTGTATCTTGTCTGACTAGTTGATCTTGTAGCTTGCAGAATCCACTGGTTTTATTGTGTTTCTTTACTGTCGTCATGTGTTTTTTGTTTGTTTGTTTGTTTGTTTGTTTTCTGTTTTTTTCTTACATTATTATTATTTTAGCTTAGAGCTGCCTGCACTTTCTCCTTCACTTTGACAGTGATAGCCCTGATGTGGATGCTTTGTCAGCATGTGCTGTCTCAATATAAATGACTTAGACAATCTGCCTCAGAGAGAAAAAGAAATGGAAGTGCTATCCAAAAACAGAGCACAGAAATATAACATTAGTTAATTACACTACTGTGCATGACTCTTTTTCTTCAAAGAACTCAGTGATACATATAAAAATATGTGTGAGTCAATGTTATATTCTAAGGAGAGCTTGCTAATACAGCTAAATGATAACACTATGTCTTGTGTACCACATTCATAGAGCGATAAAAGTGATTAGTGTACATGAACAACTTTCTAGAGGTCAGTTCTGCACAGCTCTGCAGTTTGGAGCTCATGGAGGTTAACACACAGGCTTCTGTTCATGAGAAATGAGCATGTAGAGGATTAATCTGCTCTGAAATTTACTAGACTTATCCTAAGATGATGATACCAAGAGCTATATGCAAAGGCTCACAGTCAGGTTCAGGTATACCTTGTAGTTATGGCTAAATTTACCTGAGTTGGAAATTATTCTCTCTGTGGCTGTTTATGTTCAAATTATTAAAAGATTCTAGTGAGCTATCTCTCTCTTCAACATACTTAAGTACACCTTAGTACAGGATATGAGTGTACCAAGTGCTCTTCAGGTGCATAAACTAAGAGATAAAAGAACTCTAAAAATTACTAATGCACCCTGGGAGAGCTTGTTCTGCTTTTGTTTTTAATTTGAGAGATTCTGACATAGAATTTTCAGTTTAGATGTTTATAATTATTAAAAGATATGACTCAGATCCTTAAACATGACCATTTTCATAACAAAGAAAATGATTCATACAATAAACATATTTTTCATTGAATACTTCATCTTTTGAATAAGAAAATGCTTCTATTCTTGAATTTACACTTTTTATATTTTTGGTGTGTTTATATGCAGTATGTGTGGTGTGTGATGTGATGAGTGTGTAGTGTGTGCATGTGAGTGTGCAGATACAATGTGTGCACACTTCTAAAGGCCAGAGGAGAAGTTAGAGTGGCCTATTTTATACATCCTCATGTTTCCTTCACATGGATCCTCTCACACCACCATGAAATGCTGTGTTTTTCTTTTGCCATTTTTGAGGTCAGCAAGCCCCTCTTGAATCCCAGCCACAGGAATGGGGTCATAGTCGTGTGTGGCTATGCCCAGATGTTTACATGAGTGCTGAAAAATCAAACTTGGGCAGTCTTAGGCCCTCTAAGTTCTTCATGCTTATGCAGCAAGTGCTCTTAACCATTGAGACATCTCCCTAGTCCTTGTTTTCAACATTTAAATGCATACCATCATTGTTATCCCTTTCACATTATGCTTTATATCCCATTCCTTACAGTTAAAAAAGAAAAGGTGCATGGTTCTAAATATGCTTTGGGAACAGAGCAGTTTTAGTTAAGCTTTCCCCGTCAAGAAGTAAAGATATCATTATTTTCTAGAGAGCATCATGTCTAACACTTGCCTAATTGAAAGGGAATATTTAAGAGACAAATTAACTAGACATATCCAGGAAATGGTATGAGAATTTGCAAGATATGAGTCACCTGGTCTGGTTTCATATTCCTATTATGGATAGCTTAGAGGATCACTTATGTCCATAAGGGAGGGTATTCAAATTCCCTTAAGAATCCCTTGATTGCATGGATTTTATGAAGGCTAAGATGCAAAAGATGTGCTTAATAAAGGCTAGTTAGCAAAGGTTGTTTCAATTGGAGCATGAAGCGAGTTTAGAGTTTTGTTAAAATCATTCCTTATGCAGGAATATAAGCTGAGCGCTGGCTATGAAATGGACCTACAGGCATCAGCAGCTGTTACGAGGACTCATTCATTAGCCATCAAATGCTTGATTTTATTCTGTGGTTGCCATTTCTGTGACTTGTCAGAAAATGATAAGCAGGTCCGATATTCTAACTTCAAAATAGCAAAGAAATAGTGGACCTGAGCACTTTCCCCACTGGATAAGGTCTCATTCTTTATGTTGAAGCCAGCTACAATTGTTTTCCTCCTTAACCTCCCAAAAGGGTCAATGGGCCTGACTTTACCAGTTCTTGGGCAGAGAGCCCTGTGACTATGATGCCCATTGCTGACATGAGGATTTGGGCACTGCTACTCTTCCATGACCCAAATGCTCTCCCTTTGGGGAGCTATAAAAACCAAGTATGTATTAGAATAGTTGTTAATGTTGGACACATTCCTGAGTCCTGTTCAAATAGATTTATATTTTTGCATCAAAAATAGAATCATGAGGAAAATATTAATACTATCAGCATAACTGTATCTTGTGATAAACTCCCTTCGTTGGAGAAAGAGCCACATGTTCAGGGCTTAGGTACGGCTGAAACCATGTAACTGAGCCCATGTTCTGCCATAGCTAAATTACCCAACAATGCTCTCTGCTTATCCTAAAGCCGGGGCACCCATGGATTTAGTTGGCATCTTAATAAGACCTTTTGATGCTAATATTCATGAAAAACAGACATCTTAATTTCCACACACATTGATTTTTCAAGTACCCGTGTTAAATACAATTTCCAAATTGTAATTTCTATGGCTGTTGATACTCATGGCAGTGCACTGATGTGAATGCATTCAATTGTGATGTTAAGACAGAAAAATCAATGTTTTTTAGATATTAAACTAAAAAAAAAATTCACTTTAAGTAGATGAGTAAATGAAAAGTGCTGTGGTCTCTGGAAGGCTACACCCAGTTAGTTTCATCAGCCCACGGGAGTGAAAGTCTCATCCTGACAGGACGGATTCCTTTTAAGGAGATTTAATCTCTATGGATTCATTTAACTGAAGAGAAACACTCTTTAAAATGCGAATGTATCAAATACAGTAATAAATCTGTGAACTGTCAGCTTGTATTTTATTCCAAGATGCCATTCCTATAATGGGATACAGAAAGACATCACTGATAAGTTCTTAGAAAAAAAGATAAAAGAAATGAAATTTTAAGAGTGGAGCTTTATTTGTACTTTCAAGTACATTTAATGCTTATATGAGTAGAGTTCAGCAATCACTCAAAGTCAACATTTCAATGAATATAATTGATAGGAAGGGGTTGGAAGGTAATAAAGCCAGGTGCTGGCATAGCTAAATATACAAGGAGGCAGGGGAAGATCTACATTGTTGATGGTATAACAAGAAGATCTAGGGAATCTTATATCAAAATAAATAGATGATGGAAACTCCCTTTACCAAAAGGCTATGTTTACTTACCACTGCATTGGACTTTTTAGTCATCATCAATGAGATTATTCAGTATTTGTTTTGCTGTATCTAGATTAATTCATTTAGCATAATGTGAAGTGATATAAATGATAAAATCAAAATGGGTTAACAATCTAGAAATTAGCACATAGAGCCACAAACTACTAGATAGTATGGGGCAATAAGCTTCTAGAGATTAGTTTCCACATTTTTTTTTATTTGTTTGATTTTGGGGTGGGGGATAATGCCAAAAGCATAGGCAATAGCTCACAATTTATCAAGTCAGATTGTATCAAACAAACAGCTTTTGCATAGCAAAAGAAAGAGAGTAAAACGGCAACTGAGAGGAGAGTATCTGATAATATGCATACTCAAAATATACATGAACCTGTCACAACTTCAAAGCACAAAAAAAGCAATCAAAACCAACACACAGTAATCTGATTAGGTAATAGGCAAAGTACCTTACCCAGATTTTCTTCTTAAAAGGGGACATGCAATTGCCAAAGGTAAATGAGAAAGTGCTCTTTATCCCTAATCATCTGGAAAATGCAACACAGACCTCATATCACACTTGGTAGAATGGCTGCTATCAGAAAAACAAAATGTGACAAGTGTGGCAAATATGGAAAAGAAAGAAGCTTCATATAGTACTAGATGGAAAGTGAATTGGTGCAGGTATTATTGAAAAAACTACAGACCTTCCACAAAATTTTTTTAAATAGATGCCTCATATGATCCATCAATCCTTCCTGTTCCTACTATATGTCTATATACATATGTGTGTGTGTGTGTATATGTATGTATATATGTATGTATGTATGTATGTGTATATATATATATATAAACAATAAAAGGATATAAGAATCTCAGACTTTCATTAAAACAGTATTCATTGTAGCCAAGATATGAAACTAAACTAAATGTCCATTGGTGGGTAAAATAATGAGGAAAATATGAAATATGAAGATTTTTTAAAAAATTATTTATTTATTTATTTGAGACAGAGAGAGGAAAAGAGAGAGAGATAAAGAGAGAGAAAGAGAGAATAGGCACACCAGGGCCTCCAACCACTGCAAACAAACTCCAGATGCGACAAATGCTCCACCATGTGCATCTGCCTTATGTGGGACCTGGAGAATCTAACCTGGGTCCTTAGGCTTTGCAGGCAAGTGTCTTAACTGCTAAGCCATCTCTCCAGCCTCATAAGAAATTTTTTTAACACATACACTATTGAGTCTTAACAAAAAGATAGTTTTTGAATGAGAATAGTGTAAAGAAGGCTGACTGGGAACTAGAAGACTTAATAACATGGACATGAGTCACATTCAACCAAAACTATCCTTAGCAGGATTTTTAACTTTCTCCCTTCATGTGAAGATCTCCAGGGGGGTGGGGGAAACCTCTTCAACTGCTACTTCCACATGGGAAGTTGTGTTATGCCCACCTCCCAGTCTATACGTTTTTAAGCAGGTGAAGGGGCCATGGTGCTCTTTGGAGTTTCTTACCTGTGGGCTGTGGCAGGTGCTGCGGGTACTACACATGTGTGCCACCTGGAAGGTGTGGTATTGAGTGTTGAACCTGGAGGGGGAGTCTGTATCCAATGACATTCATAGTGTACACCTGACGTCTGTATGTGGGCACAGGGCATGGTGTAATGGATAGTCTACGGAATTCAAACTAGGAGAAGAATTAGTGGGATGGACAAATTAGGATTGGTTTTGGACAACTTGAGATAATTTGCCAAAGTAAAGAGAAGAAATAACAATGTGCAGTGTGACCTGAAATAGTAAAGCTTTGTTAGTAGCTCAGCAGTCTTTACTTTGTATTTTGTGTAGAAGCAATCCCTTGAGAAGGATATTCAGTAATAATTACCTCTTCCCTCCCCACACACACAAAAAAGAGATTTTGTAAGATGCAGTGCACCATTCATGAAATCCTTACTTAAAGTGATATCCCTGGGTCTCCTTAATGAAACACTCTCAAATCAATAAGATGCACTTTGATTATTAATCAGTGTTTGCATGACAACATTACAACATGCTTCTGTTGTGTTTTATTTGGTAAATTATTGATTCTGCTGCTTCTTTTCTGTAACAGTAATTTTTTTTAAGTTTATAATGTTAATTTCCTAGCTGCCATCTTGTTTAGATTAATTTAAAGTGCTTCTAAATATACTAAGATAGAATGATCATAGATGATAAGAAACTGGCTAAAATCTTCCTCCTTAGTGCCACAGCATTATCTGTGTACTGAAGGCAATTTTATCATTAAGCAGAAACTAATAGTGAAGGAAAAATTCTGCCAATCTCAGCAGAAAGTACTAGTTGGAAAAGCTGTTTATACAATTTGGCTCAAGTAACAATTAAAAAAAAAAAGTAGCTAATTTTCCAGTTTAAAAAGTGGTTAAGAGTATTATCTCCAGGTTTTTCTACCTCACAATTTAATGTAGCCATCATAATTTCCACATGTGTACAGTAGAGCTAGCAACATCAAACACTGAGTTTCATGCCAATTATGCGTTAAAATGGGGCTGGGGAGAAAGCAGAGTGGGGTGAGTCTTGCCATGTAAGCATGAGAACCCGAGTTCAATCCTCCCCAGCATCTCTGTGAAATGCCAAACACAGAGACACGTATCCATAATCCCAGCACTGGAGAAGCAGACACAGGAGGATCCCTGGAGCTCACTAACCAGTCCAGCCTGTTTGGTTTGGTGTGCTCTAAGCTGACCTAGGTCCCCCTCTCTCTCTCTCTCTCCCTCTCTCTCTCTCTCTCTCTCTCTCTCTCTCTCTCTCTCACACACACACACACACACACACACACACACACACACACACACATAAAGGTAGGAAGTGGCATTCTTGAGGAATGGCCGTATATGCATGGGTGACTTTATACCCACATATTCATGCAGGCCCACACATAAACAAACATGCATACATATATACACATGTACACATACATACGTGCATATACATACATACACATGTATACACATACAAATATGCATACATATACAAACAAATACACATACACATATGCATATACACACATATACACATTTACACATACAAATATGCATACATGTAATATCATACCATACCCCCCACAGACACTTGCAAAAGGAGTTAAATATGTAACTGTTTAGAAATATGTAAAGTGTTTAAAGGAGTGTCAATACATAAACTATTACAAGATCTTATCTATGACAGGCTTATATTTAATCCCTGTAAGAATTTGCTATTTTTTGTTTCTTTTGTTATTAGTACTAAATCATACATTATTAAGTAGCAACATAAGTTGATTTTGTTTTTAGGCAAGCCCAACAGACTGGCTTTTTTTTTGTTGTTTTGTTTTTTGTTTTTTTGAGGCAGGGTCTCGCTTTAGCTCAGGCTGGCCTGGAATTCAGTATATAGTCTCAGGGTGGCCTCAAACTCACAGCAATCCTTCTACCTCTGCCACTCAAGTGCTGGGATTAAAGGCATGTGCCACCATGCCCGACCAGACTGGCCTTTTTTAATGCAAGAAAGAGAGAGGGGAAGGGAGAGAGGAAGAAAGAGAATTGGTGTGTCAGGGTCTTCAACCACTGTTATCAAACTCCAGATGCATGTGCTACCTTGTGAGCATGTGCAACTGTGTGCTTGTATCAACTTGTGCATCTGGTTTACTTGAAACCTGAGAGTCGAACATAGGTCTGTTAGCTTTGCAAGCAAGTGCCTTTAACTGCTAAGCCATCTCTCCAGCCAGAGTCATTATATATTTAGGGAAACTTACTTATGCATATAATTATGAAGCTAATTCAATAAGTTATCAACAGGTATCAACAAAGAAGACAAACAACCAGTGAAGAAACCAGTATATTCAAATTGGTAACAGAAGATGATGGACTCTTGGAAATATTCATAACTATCAATAATTATTGCAGTCACATGCTTGCATCTTTTTGCTTATATGTGTCATTTTCTTGTACCTATACAAATATTTTCAAATACTGGTTGCTGTCATCTAGACACTTCACCCTGAATATTAGATTTCGGTGGCGGACACTATCAATTTTTCATCTGAGCCTGCTGTGATCCTTTCATCTTTTCTCAAGTAACCTGTCAGTCTAAGGCAAAGACTTGTTCCACCTATTTAGAAAGCCCATTATGCTACCATATGTAATATATCATCTGAGTACTCTGCATGAGGTCTCACACTTTGAGCAAGTAGACTATGTGACCTGGATTCTTGGTTAAACTCATCACTAATTACACTTTTGACTGACCATAAGCTGGTCATTGAAATTGGCCTCAGATTTACCCTTTATATACTGAAGTGACAGAATACAGACCTTCAAGAATAAAAAAAAAAAAAAAAAAAGAATTAAACAATTGGGTTACTTATCCAAGTCTTGTTCAGTTCAATATACTTTACCACTCTTTGATTTCATCTGTAATCCACAGGTTACTTGATCTCTAAATATTTTAGTGATTTAATTCAAATTAAATTCTATTTTAGTCATAGAAATTATTGCATTATTTTAAACTTGTAAAGCATATTAATACTTATTTTATGGCCTATAATATATCTTGGCAAATATGTACTCCTGAAATGAGTATAAATAAATTAATCTCCCAATGCATGGAGTATTTTATGAATACAAACTAGATCAAATGAACTAATTGTGTTCAAATCTCTTATGCTCATATTGCATTTCTGTCTATCAGTGATGACTCTAATATTATTTAGAGACATAGTTACTTTTGTAAATAAAATTACAAATTGATATTTATCATTTACTTTTGGATCTCTATTATTGCGCAGAAAAATATTAGTTGTCTTATTAATAAACTATCATTAGTTGTTTTTTAATTAATTTATTTATTTGAGAGCAACAGACAGAGAGAGAAAGAGGCAGATAGAGAGAGAGGGAGAATGGGCGTGCCAGGGCCTCCAGCCATTGCAAAGGAACGCTAGACACGTGCACCCCCTTGTGCATCTGGCTAATGTGGGTCCTCCTGACTCGAGCCTCGAACCAGAATCCTTAGGCTTCATAGGCAAGCACTTAATCACTAAGCCATCTCTCCAGCCCATTAATAATAATCTTTTATGAGGGCTGGAGAGATGGCTTAGCGGTTAAGCGCTTGCCTGTGAAGCCTAAGGACCCCGGTTCAAGGCTCGGTTCCCCAGGTCCCACGTTAGCCAGATGCACAAGGGGGCGCACGCATCTGGAATTCGTTTGCAGAGGCTGGAAGCCCTGGCGCGCCCATTCTCTCTCTCCCTCTATCTGTCTTTCTCTCTGTGTCTGTCGCTCTCAAATAAATAATAAATAAAATTTAAAAAAAAATAATAATCTTTTATGAACAAATGTGATACTGTTCTTTGCTCCGCCTAATATTAGTATGCCAGCCCAGATTTATTTTAATTGCCATTTGTATGGTATTCCAAATCTTCCCTCATTTCTGTGACAGAATACTTGATCAAATCAAGTTAAGAGAAAAAGGTTTTTTTCTGGCCGTGGTCTGAGGGTGAAGTCCATCTTGCTGGGAAGGCTGTGGTGGCAGGAGTGTGAGGCATTTGGTCAGGTGACTTCCATAGTCACGGAGCAGAGAGATGAACGCCAGTACTCAGCCCACCTTTTCTTGTTTTCCTTTTTGTTCAAACTGGAACCAGAGCCCTTGGGACAGTGCACCCTGCTCCCACCCACATTCCAGGTGGATCTTCTCATTTAAAACTTTCTAGAAACATCCTCACAGACCTGGGCCAGAGGTGGGTCTTTTAGGTGATTCTGCATTTAATCAAAATGACAATGAAGATTGAACATCAAAGTCCTTATATGTTTGCTTTTAACAATTTGCGTCTTTAAGTTTAAAGCACCTTTTCAATAAATTAAAGTTGCTATGTTTATAGTTTTGTTTTATGATTGCTGATTTTTTAAATTATTACAGTTGTTATCACTTTTATTTAAGGGGATCATTGACATGATTATTTTTAAGTATATAATCCTGTGATGTGTGTATATCTGAATTATCTTCTCTTTGCTTTCTTTGGAAGGTTTTCTATTTTCCTTTGATTTTCTTGAAAAATTTTGTTTCCTTATTTGGTTCCTCATTTTGTGGATGTGTAAGAATTTCTAGTATTCATTTTTAACTGGCCATAGTCTATTTCAAGTGATATAGTGCCACATACAGTGTAAGAATATTACAAGAGTGAATGAATATATATTTGATGAATGTCACAAAACATTGTTTTACTGCATCCATTGCTTTCTAAAGGATTTAAAAAGTATTTATTTGTGTAACTACCATTTCTGAGGCTATTTTTTCATCATGTCTTATGAGTGAACATGTGTCTAACTGGGGCTGTGACCTGCTCCTGTAATTTCTGTTACTAGCAAGATTAAGGATAAAGATGCATTGATTTCAAGTGTTCAATAGTCTGCACAACATAGTGAGGCCCAATTTCTAACAATAAAAAAAATAAGAAAAGTTCCTAATATTTTGTAGCATAGAAAATTAGACTGTTAGAAATATATTCCTTCAGATCTTTATATTTAGAAGTCTTCACATTGTCTTTATTATTGAAAGGCTATTTTGGGGTGGCTTAGCATAAAATTCTACAATTTTAGGAATTTTTTTTTCTTTTAACAGTTTAACATTTTTCTCTTAAGTGTTTTTGAATGATGCTGCACACTGATGTAGCTTTTTCCACATATTTTGTGGTTTTGGTTCATTGAACAGCTTGGATCATGGATTTATAATTTCAATTAGATCTTGAAAAGTTTGAATTATGTTTCTTCATATATCTTTTGTGTTGACTTTGAAGTACATTCATACTTGGTTGGTTAGGCTGCCCAAGGTCTCCAAGAGTCTGAGATTCTCTTTCCCACACAAAAAATTTGAGCATTTTCACATTTAGTTTTGGTTGCTGTGCCTTCAAGTTCAGAGCACTTTTCCACCTACCAATGCTCAAGGGAAGTTAGTGGAAGAGGGTTTGGAAAGATTGTCTTATTGCTTGAGCTAGGACTTACAGTACTATATTGAAGAGCAGAGGTGAGAGTGGACACCCCTCTCTTGTTCCTGATCTCAATGGGAATTCCTCCAGTCTCTCTCCATTAGGTGTTATTTGGGCTTTAGGAGCTTTGTATATAGACTTTATTGTGTTAAGATATGAACCAACCATGCTAATTCTCTCCAGTGTTTGTATCATGAAGTGATGTTGTATTTTGTCAAAGGCCTTTTATGCATCTGTCGTAATAATCATGTGGTTTTTGTGTTTAAGCTTGTTTATATGGTGTATTACATTAACAGATTTCCATATGGTGAATCTCCCTGTGTTCCTGGGAAGAATCCCACTTGATCAAGATGGATAACGTTTTTGATGTGTCGTTGGTTTGTGAGGCTTTTGGTCAGGATCTTTGTGTCTAAGTTCATCAGGGAAATAGGCCAGTTTTCTTTTCTTGTGACAACTCTGTCTGGTTTTGGAATTAGGGTGATACTAGCTTCATAGAAGGAGTTGGGGAGTTTCTCCAATTGTGTGGCACAGTTTGAGAAAGATTGGTTTGAGTTCTTCCATGAAGGTTTGATAGAATTCAGCTGAAAAGCCATCTGGTCCTGGACTCTCTTGGGGGGAAAGTTTTTTGTTACCTTTTCAATGTCTATGAGTGTGATAGGTTTGTTTAGGAGATTAATCTGCTCTAGCTTTGGTATATGGTATGTGTCCAGGAAGTAATCCATTTCTTCCATATTATCCAGTTTTATGGAGTAGAAGTTTTTGAAATAAGTCCTGATGATTCTCCCAATTTCACTTATGTCTGTTGTAATCTCTCCTTTTTCATTTCTAATTTTGTTAATTTGTTTTTTTTTTCCTTGATCAAGTTGGCCAGGAATTTGTCAATTTTGTTTAGTTTTTCAAAGAACCAGCTCTTTGATTTGTCATTTTCTTAATTGTTTTCTTAGTTTCCAACTCATTAATTTCTGTCCTGATCTTAATTATTTCTTTCCATCTGGAGCTTTTTGGGTTGGATTCTTCTTGCTATTCCAGTGCCTTTAGGTGAATGATTAGGTGATTGATTTGGGATCGCTCTATCTTTGTTATGAAGGCATTGAGTGCTATGAATTTTCTCCTGAGGACCGCCTTCATTGTGTCCCATTAGTTTTGGTACCATGTGTTCTCATTGTCATTCAATTCTAGAAATTTTGCCATTTCATTTTTTATTTCTTCCACTACCATTTTATTGTTTAAAAATGTGTTGTTCAGTTTCCAGGAGCCAGTGGAATTCTTGGTGGGTCTTTTGTTAATTTATAGCAACATAGCATTGTGGTCTGATATCATGTAGGGAATTATGTCATTTTTTACAGTTCAACAAAGCCCGTTTGGGCTCTTCTTCCTTGAGTTGTGGCCTCAAAATTCTTCAGAAAATGAGATGCTGCAAACATGATCTTTATTAGATTAGCCTCTCATCTCTCTGAGATCATCATACAATATTGCCTGAAATGCTTGGAAATCTATGTTTTATATAGTCTGCTTGCTTGCTTGCTATTTTTTTTTTTTTCTTTTTACTCTTGTCATTGTTTTAAGTATGTGAATAAATCCAGTCTTTTTTTCTCTGCCTTGGAAGGAAGGAGAAGCCAATTACCTTCTTCACACTGAGAATTTAAAAAAGAAAGAAAGAAAGAAAGAAAGAAAGAAAGAAAGAAAGAAAGAAAGAAAGAATTGTGCGATGTTCCCTAAAACAATACAGGAAAAGGAACATTTGTGTGGTTTGCTTAAAAATTACAGTTGCCTCTTTCAATAAAAACAGATTCATTTCTCACTATTAGAAGTTAAAAATGCAACCAAAAAACAAATTTCTTTAGGTTAAACATTAACATTCAGAAAACGTATTCTGTTAGGAAATTAGGGTGAGTGTGAATGTACTGAAGCAAAAGCCCAAGTCAGTTATAAATTTTAAAGGAAATACTCAAACCTGAAACTTTTCAATTTTCCTTTATTTGCTCATTTTATTTAACAGAAAATAAATTTTCATAAAGATGGTCATTTTTAGGAAGATGTCAAAAGATACGCTGTGCGGGCCCGGGTTCCCCTTCCTGCAGTGAGTACAGAGGGTCCCGAGGCTGGGACCGTGGCTAGGGCAGCTACTTGGAGGGACTGGGGGACTGGCGGGTACCCGACAGCGAGGGAGTCAGCCCTTTGCCTTTGTTCCCTCCTCTGCGCCCTCCCATTGGTGACCTATTACAGATTTCTCTACCCTAAAAGACCCACTTACCCCTGAATGCCTTTCCTTTCCTTCCCGGATTGAAGAGGGGTATTTATAAATGCCACACAGTGACCAATTGTGCAAGCGGAGCTCTGAGGAGCGGCTATTTAACTCAAGACCATGATTATAGGGTGCATCATAAGGTTAAGGAAGCGATGAGCATTCAGGGTATCTGACTTTTGTATGGAAAAGTTCTTTTTACCATAGTACTGAGAAATCTAGGTTGGGTAAGATTTACTTTGTATTCTGAATATAATCTTGAAGTATAGGTGATCTAATGTTATAATGCTTTGTTATTTCTCTTCAAAAAAAAAATAAAACACAAGTAAGGTGGTTAATGGATTAGTATATATTAACTGAACATTTTCTAATGTTTAACAATTTGTTAAACTCAAATGAATTTATTTTATGATCTATATAGTTCATAGATTGTCCCAGGACACAAATATACACTATTATAATTAAAATGTAATATGCGTATTCAAAATGCTCCACCGTGTTCCAGAAAATGATTGCTTGAAAACTAAAATGCAGAGTGGTTGTATTTATAATGTTATTTTCTTTTTTAATGTTTGTATTTTATTTATTTATTTATTTATTTATTTATTTATTTATAAAGAGAGAGAGAGAGAGAGAGAGAGAGAGAGAGAAAGAATGGGTGTGCCAGTGCCTCCAGCTGCTGTAGACAACTTCATACACACGTGTCACCTTGTACATCTGGCTTATGTGGGACCTGGGGAATTGAACCTTGGTCCTTTGGCTTTGCAGGCAAGTGCCTGAACTGTTAGTCTATCCCTCCAGCCCCATAATATCATTTTCTATAAATGATTATCAAATAAAATTATGGAAATTAGCACGATGAAGAAACACCACATCTTATTCACTGAAATTGAAATCATAGCCTAATTCAAAAAATTAATAACACGAGCTGGAGAGATGGCTCAGTGTTTACAGGTACTTGCTTAAAAAGCCAAGCAGCTTGGTTTCGATTCTCTTGTACCTACATACCTGAGTAGAGCCAGATGCAAAAAGTGGCCCATGTGTCTGCAGTTCATAAGCAGGGGTAAGAGGCCCTGGCATGCCTAGTGTTTCTTTCCCTCTCTTCTTGAAAACAAATAAATAAAAATACTAAGAATAGTAATATTTATATATAACAATCTTTTACTTTAAATAATTCTGAATACCATAAGAGTTCTATACTGTTTGTAGATGCTAGCATTTGATTAATGCAGAAATCCTGAAGCTACTAATATAGCTAATGCCATATAAATATACAATGGTGAAGGACACCACACACACACACACACACACTTCAGTCACACCTCTGACTCTTCCTGCATTTCTTGTTAGATATCAAACTACAAATAATTTCTTCACTCTTTACTATATATACAAACCACAAACAGCTTATTTTCAGTCACACCCATTCTCTTTCCAGCATCTAGAAGATAAAAACAGGAAGGCTGGGAATAATATGGTTTGTCCTCATATAATTTTTTTAACAGACAGCTCTTCCTTCCTCTTTTACATCTTCTGTCCACGTCCTAAAACTCCATCTAAACTTTTATACTGTTTATAAAGGTCAGTCATACTGTTCTCTCATTAATTCTGATGTATCAGTTTAGTCCATAGTATTTGGGGTATTATCTAACATTACTGCATACCACTTTTAGGCCAACTAGACATGCTAAGAGATGGGGAAAGACAAATACAGGCTGTCTTCTGAGTGACACTATAATCAGCAGAGCTCTGAATGAAATTCAGGGTGATATATTTACTCAGCAAATATTTATTCAGTGGCTATAATAATTTCTTCATTGAGGGAGATT
The DNA here is from genome assembly GCF_020740685.1 of Jaculus jaculus. NCBI lineage: Eukaryota > Metazoa > Chordata > Mammalia > Rodentia > Dipodidae > Jaculus > Jaculus jaculus. The sequence continues at coordinate 26,314,180 of NC_059105.1, forward strand.
ACAATCTACCTGTGGGTCCATTTAGCATATTTTCTACCAAATGACTCAAAGCAAATATCAGTTTGCTTTTCTATATCTCCTTTTCCCCATCTTAATAATCAGCATATTGCTTGGGGTGTTTTTCTCCTAATTTTGTGGTATTCCAATTTTATGTCTCCATAGATATGGAGTCACTGTGTTGCACATTATTGATAACTGCCACAGTGCTTTGAACAGTTTTAGTGTCACAGTAGTTTTTCCAGCAAATGTTAAATCTCATATGCCTTATCAAACCATAAAAAGAGAAATATTTTTACTTCACTTCCTCATAAACACATGCAGACTGACTGATAATCAGAGTCAGTAGAAGAGTCTAAAATGATTATAGCTTTTTTGGTTGTATTGTAAAAAAAAATGCCAATAAATATTTCAGCAACACATCAGTTGGCCCTATTTGATATGTCATAATTTATGTAGATATTAATATTTATTTCTTCACTGTGGTGCTACAGCTTTAACTGTGTCCTAAGTGTGCTTGGCAAGGGCTCTAGTCGGTAAGCCACATCCAGCCCCACTACTAAGAATGTGAACATTCTAAAGGTAATGACTACAGCTTAAACCAGGCCACTCTTCTCATGACTGTGGCAATCACATTTGTTTAGATAGTTCAAAATTTAAGAGTCTTTAAGTAAGGACCCATTACCAGTCAAGAAATCAATGAATCAATTATGAAGCTTCCTTTTTGCCTTTTGGCCTGTTCCATGATTCAATAGAACTTATAAAATATTAGGTCACATAATTATTTTCCTATGTAGGAGAAAGGGTAATTTATTATTTAATCTAACCCAGATTACAAATACATTCTCTCCCATTATTTGCTTAAGAGAAACTCAACTAAAATTAGTTGAAGTTAATTTGCCATTTGTACAAGGAAGAAGCAATCTATTTGAATCTTCTATTGACTGTTTAAAAATTATTAAATAGATTTTTTTTCCAAAGAAGGTCTACTGGCAGAAGACCAGGGACTCTTAAAAACTTCCATGCAAATCATTTAATTTTCATAAGCATCACACTTTTTCAGTTGCACTGCATTTTAAATCCAGCTGGGCTTAATATATTTTATAGGTAGAACAAGAAAAATAGCTATACTTTTGCTCTAACCTTGTTTTCACTTCTATACCTATTTCCATTTTTGTAAATTTTCTGTCCTTGTTACTTAAAAAGTAATAGTTAATAAATTCAACATATATCATTGTCTTTGACAGTACTGTTTTTTTTTTTTGTTGTTGTTGTTTGTTGTTTGTTTGTTTTTTGAGGTAGGGTCTCACTGTAGCTCAGGCCGATTTGGAATTCACTTTGTAGTCTCAGGGTGGCCCCAAACTCACAGCAATCCTCCTATCTCTGGCTTTGAGCACTAGGATTAAATGTGTGTGCCATCATGCCTGGCTAGTACTGATATTTGTATTTCACATTTATTCATTTATTCACTAACTTCTTGCTAACATACTATATTTGCCAAGCATTACTCTATCAGACTGAGGATAGGGCAGTAGACAGGATGGAATGGGTCCTGGATCCTGTGGCACTTAGGTTTCACACAGAGAAAAGGCTCAGGAAAATGCTAAGGGTAATATGATTCTACCTATGTCTGTGAAGAGAGAAAGCATGCCAGCCAGGCCATAGAGAAATTGGTTAGAAATTAGTGGACAGGTAGAATAATCACAAAAGGGCCTGTAGAGTAGGGTGGTATTAAAATCAGAATGCAAATAAGAAGACAGGCGAACACCATCAAAACTCACACACAAAAAATGAAACTACTCAGAGAAATAAAAGTAAAACATACACCTCCACATGTATAAAATATAACAGAATCTGAGTGACTGAGTTTGGTGATTTTCTTCCTATATACAATATGAAAAATATAATCTATGAGCAGAAAAGTTGACAGATTACTCCTTGTTCAGATGAACATTTTCCATAGTGAGAATAACTAGAGTACAGAACGATGAGCCATTGTCTGTGAAAAAAAAAAATATTTGCAGTAAATATTCTACAGAAAGTAGCCTTATTCAAAATAAAGAACTTTGAAAACAAGACAACAAAAAGAAAAACAAAGAGCTTAATTTAAAAAATGGGCAAAAATTTTATGCATACATGCCATCAAAGAAGATACACAGATGGTTAATAAGCATATGAAAAAGGTACACAGCATCATAAACCCTTGAGAAATCACAAATTAAGACAATAACAATGCAATTCTATATGCCTATTAGAATGCCTCAAATCTACATCAGACAGTAGCAAATGCTGGTATGGACAATGCCAATAGGAACTCTCATTACACTGTTGGTGAGAATACAAAAGGATGCCACCATTTTGGAGGCCAGCCTGGCAATTTTCTATAAAACCAAACATGATCTTACTATAATATTCATCCAAAATACTTCTTAGTATCTACTCATAGAGGCTGAAAACTTATGACCAAACAAAATCATACACACAATATTGATGGCAACCATAATTGACATAGCAAACAAGATGTTCTTCAATATGTGAATGGATAAACATACTGGCACAATAGGACAATGGAATATTATTCAAAGCATAAGTGAGCGATCAAGCAATAAAATATATATGAAAGAACCATAAATATTTATTGCTTTGGGAACAAAACAGTTTTTAAAAGCTGCACATGACATTTTGGAACAGACAAAAATACAGAGAGAGCAAAGCCATCAATGATTGGCAAATATGGTGGATATGGAATGTTAACTTGAAGGAATTTCGATTCACTTGTGAGGGATGTTGTAAATTAGATTAACCTATAGTCCTGCCCTGAGGAATTAACTTGATTAAATTAACTGAGATGGGAATATCCTCCTTAGGAGTAGGCAGTATCATTTAATGGAAGGAGAGAGCTGTCTGAGCCCCAGCATTCACCACCCTTGCTTTATCTCGGTGGACTGAATGTGACCAGCTTTGCTTCACGCTCCTCTTGACATGCTATCTCTGCCACGATGCTGGTACCTAGAACTGCCCTCTGATATAAGCCCTTCCTCCTTTAGTCTGATTTTTGTCAGGTATTTTGTCCCAGCAATCAGAACTAACACACCCCATTATCTAGGGGAAGTGATGAAGGATGAATAAGTGGAACACAGAGGTATTTTAAAAAAGAAATACTTTGAATGATATTGTAATGATGCAGACATTTACCAAAACTCATTGAACTGTGAAGCAGAGTGAATATTAATATACATGATGGAATTCCCTTAATAATGTTCACTAAGCAATGACAAAATTTTCACAGTTAATGCAAGATGTAAGTAACAGGAGCTATTTCATGGCTGGTATATGAGGAGAGAGGGCATATATGAGAATTCTACACTTCCTCTTTTGTTCTGTAAACTTAAAATTACTTTGAAAATAAAGTTTACTAATTCTGAACAGCTATGAGAAGATCCATGGGCAAGAGCAAGGCATTCTAGGGGAAAAGTTTCACAAGGCAGTAACAATCCACTTCTTGGGATGCAGAGCAGGGAGGAAGGGGTATGAGGAGATAGATATGGATGCAACAGCTTTCAAAGGCCATGAGGATCCTTTTAATTTATTCCAGGTGCAATTGATAAAAATTCAGAGGTTTTTATATAGGCTATTTCATTTGATTTCTCCAAACTTTACTTGAAGAAGTATTGATTTAAGAGATACGGGGGATTATAGGCAGGGAGATGGTTTAAGTAGAAAGGGCAGGATGTTTTGAAGATCTAAGAAACCAAGGTCATTTATGCATTTAAATGCTCTGCACCAGCTTCTTGATTTTAATTTTGATAGAGATGTGCTTAACTTTAAAACATAAACTTAATAATTCTCATTAATTGTTTATAGATCTATTTCTAATACTAGTTTAATTTTATCCAGGATGTGTATCACTTATCTAAATATTCCCCAATGGCATGCAAGTTTATATTATCTACATTAAAATGGAATTCTTTATAAAATGATACTTTTTTCGAGATATAGACACAAATATTCATATCATTTCCCTAAGTTTTACTTATTTCCACTTGCATGCTTTCTTGAACTCAGAAGTTAAAAATCTTTTGGAGAGTTATTCTAGGGGACTGTAGCTCAAAATTCCCAAATAACCTTTCTTTTCAGGTAAGTGCTGAGGAGTCCTTCACATGCTGATGCTAAACCTGAAAGAATTTACATTACCCTTTGTTTACAGTTGCAGTGCCGTAATGCAATTCTGATCTATTCCGCAGGTAGCTGTTAATGACTCAATACCTGAGGCATTGAAGCATAACTACCAAGGTTATTTTGCAAGGAGATGCAATCAAGTAAAATGAGACCTCCCAAATGTGAAAAAGTACTGTGCAACTACAAAACGGACATAAAAAGCACATGCATCTGTAAAGTGCTCAGAACCTAAATGATTTCACTATGATAAGCCCACTGAATGATATCCATAATTTATAGCAAATGTTGCAAACCATGCAAAGCAAGTAAAGACATAAATAATCAGTAATTAAGAATTCAGTTGAGAGGATACAATAGAGAGTTGTGACGGGTCAAGGAGCTGAAATGCAAATGTGAAATGTGTGGGGCCAGTGTATCTGCGTACTCAGTGAACTATTCAATCAAGAACAGAGTTTAACTTGTGAGGTGGACAAGCTCTAGATGTGTAATGTACACCATGGTGACTATAGCAAACACTAATATATTATATCTGATATGTGCTGAGAGGGTGGACCTTCAGTGTTCTTACTACTGGGAAGAAAAAGAGCAACTATGTGATGACATGTTAATCGGCTTGATTGTAGCAATGATTTTATATAATGTGTGTTTTGATGGAAACATCACATTGTATATTTTTAAATATATGCAATTGTTTTGAAAGTATACCTCAATAAATATGAGAAAGGTAAAATAACATGAAATAAGATAACATTTAAATAAAATAAACTGAATTAAAGAGCTGTGTGTGTGTGTGTGTGTGTGTGTGTGTGTGTGTGTTTGTGTATATGAGAGTGGGACTGCTTGAGCCATGTGGTGGTCGGAGGATAACCTCAGGTTTCTATCCTCAAGTTCTACCTTTTGTAAGGCAGTGACTCTTGTGTTCCACTGTGTTTGCCCATGAGCTGCTGGGAAGTATACTGTTTCTGCCTTTCTCCTCCCCAAAGTATACTAGGAGTACAGATGCGTGTGCTAATTTTCTCTGCTTTATGTAGGCTCTAGGGCTTCAAATTCAGTTCCTAATATAGTTCCTAATGTTTATGCAGGAAGTGTCTTATCCACTGAGCCACCTACCCAAACTTTAAATAACAGTTTATTTTTTAAAGGATTTAATTTACTATCAAAACTCTGCCAATTCACAGTAGCAGGAAAGAAAGATTGTTTATACAGTGGAGCAAAGCAGCATTAATCTTTTGATATCTCCTAATTTTACTCAATTGCATTTGTTATGATTTATGAATTTATAAGAATCTAATACTTTTGGAGCCAAATGAATACTGGGAATCAAAAAGTCATACTAGCTCCCATTTTATAGGTGAAGAGATTAATAATTAAGAAATACTAATCTGTGATATGTTCTGCTATTAAAATTTTGGATAGTTTACCATGACATAAAAATTATCAGTCGAGGCTGGGTGTGGTGGCACAAGCCTTTAATTCCAACACTCGGGAGGCAGAGGTAGGAGGATTGCCATGAGTTCAAGGCTACCCTGAGACTCCATAGTGAATTCCAGGTCAGCCTGGGCTAGAGTGAGACCCTACCTTGAGAAAAAAAAAAAAAAAGACAAAAAAGAAATATTATCAGTTGAGGAAAATATCTCCTAACCAGCTAATCTATAGTACAGGGATTATGAAAAATAAATTTATCCCATTTATTTGCTGTGGCTACTGTTTCTGAGTGATTACCTTATCAAGACAGTAATTAAAGAAAGGCTACTTTTCTCAGAGTACTTTCAAGCTAAAAAAAAAAAAAATAGTTAATTACTCACCAAGCTAAAATTAGTGTGACACTTTATAGCGATTGTCAACTAGGCAGGACCTAAATTTACCTGGACAGGATTATTAAATTAGTCTTTGCATGACTAAGATGCATTTCTAGGTTAAGGTCTGTTGAAAGCCCCATCTTAACACTGGATAGGGTCTTGGACTATGTAAAGAGGGGAGAGCTGACTCATCACCAGCACTCATTGCTCTCTTTGCTCTATGCTGATGTGACAATGAGAGTTGGTTTCCCTCTACTGCTTCCCCCACCATGATCCACTCTACCCCCTGAAGCTGTAAACCAACACAAACTCTTTCCTGCTTTTGATTGGTTATTTTATCCTAGCAGTGAAAAAGTAACAGCTAAAGTAAGTCATTTATAGGATATGATGTGTAATTTAAGAGATTTTCCAACATAAAAATTCACTCAAGAAACTGATTCCTAAATTTTTATTGATCTATTCTTATTTCTTCTCTCTTTAATACATAGCAATTTTTCACAGTAAGAATATTTTGAGAAAGTCTTTCTCACATAACACAGAGATGCTGAAATAACGATGGGCATTGTTAAAAGCTAGACATGGTTAAAAGGCAATAGTATAGAATGTTAGTCATAAATTCATCAGATTATGTAATGAATGTTAGCCATATAATCTAAGTAGATCATATAACTGTAAAATTTAGTCACTATAACGTGAAATAGAAGCTACTTGAATATTTTCTTTTATTCGTAACAAACAGTGAATAATATTATTGAGAGAGATGTCAGTTTTATAATTCAGCACATGGCTTAGATTTGGCAGATTGTCTAAATTACCACCAACACTTGTTTAATATTTACATCAATATTACACTGCATATAAATCTTTCGTGAAAGAGCTAAAGTTCTTTAGAATAAAAATTATAAATGAGACAATGTAGAATATAATCTATGCAACAGAACTATAATGACATATGAATACATGATTATAAATATATATGATTTTAATTTTGTAGAGCACAGATGCTTTTAATAAATATATGAAAATATTTTTAACAGATATGTGAAAATTAGCTTTGTAAAATACATATTGACTCATGTGAATAGTGAAAGTTTTAACTTTGTGAAAGACAGATTATTTGATAGGATAATAATATCCTAAAATATTAACCACTATTCTGTACCTTCCCACTCCCACTTTTTCCCTACCTCATAGTATTACTTCTTTCAGCCAAATTTAGAATCACCCATGTTTTTGAAGACAAAACATTTGGCGTTCAGAAATTTAAATTTTGAGGGACTTGAACTCTAGGCAGCTTTAAAAAAAAAACTGTTTTAGTCACCCACGAGAATATATATATATATATATATATATATATATATATATATATATATATATGTCCATCTTCAGGAAGAAGAGAATCCAGGGAGCCAAGCAAGAAGAGCAGGCTCCTGAAACCATGCTGTGATTGAATATGTGAGACAGGAAAGTGTAGAAAATAGTTTAGCCACCAGCACACTGATCAGCTTGAGTTTAAATACACCCTTCTCCAATACATTGAACCTAGGAATCTGTTGGCCATTTGAGACCCTCCCCCTGCACCACCACCTGCACTGAGCTGCACTCCTGGCTCCTGAGGTATAGACAGTGATTGTAACTTTCCTTATATAGAAGATAACTCTGTCCAATATTAGAACAACTCTCTTTAATTATTTATTAATTTTATTGAGATACTATATCATTGCAGAGTAGTTTAATCCTTGACAAATGTGTTGTTGTTTTTTTTCCCCCCTTTCTATGAATACGCCGAAAAGGACACAATCTGGATAAAAGAGCACAATCTGGATAAAAGTGCCTTTAACAATGGCACTTAAGAACTGACTTTTCACTATAAAAATTTTGGTCCAGCTGGATGTAGTGGCACACACCTTTAATCTCAATACTCAGAAGGCAGAGGTAGAAGGATCTCCATGAGTGTAAGGCCACCCTGAGACTACATAGTGAATTCCAGGTTCCAGGTCATCCTGAGCTGCTAGAGTGAGACCCTACTTCAAAAAAAAAAAAAAAAAAAAAAAAAAAAAGAAAGAAAAAGAAAAGCTGGGTATGTCTTTTTAATCCTAGCACTCAGGAGGTAGAGGTAGGTGGATCACCGAGTTTGAGGCCATACTGAGACTACATAGTGAATTCCAGGTCAGCCTGGGCTACAGAGAAAGAGAGCCTACCTTGAAAAAAATATTTTTTAGGTCCAAGGTGAACCAGTTAACCTCCCCCCCCTCAACCAATGCAACTCTTTTCATATCACATGGGGGGAAATATAGCCAAAATATATTATATACATGTATGAAACTATCAAAATAAAAATTTAGAAAGGAGAACTGTTTCCCATATTCCCATCTGTCTATCCATGTACATTGCTCATCTGCAAAATCAAACATTTCTCTTAGAAAATAAATTCAATAACTCAGTCTGGGGGTTCTGCTTTTGTTGCTATTAGTATCACTATCAAAATAGTAAAACTTAGAAATATCCACACCTATATGCCGAAGTCTTCAAAGTCACTTGAAGTAAAAGCAAAAACAAACAGGAAGCTAAATTAAGAGAAGAAATACTTTGAAGAAAGGAATGGTTCAGAATGTGCTGTAAAATTTTTTAAGCCACAGGGAAGTCCCAGTCTATGGGATGGGGATAGATAAAATACCAAAACAAGAATATTTACCTTTTTAAAAGAATCAGCAACTGGAATATTGAGTAAATGCATATGAAGATGTCTATGTATTTACTACTGTACAGAACCAGAAAAAATACAAGTACATAATCCATACCTAACTAGCCTAGAACACATAAGGCAAACTCTAAACCACCCAATGTACAGATAAGACAACTACACTGAAATTCAAATTGTTGAGTACTATGGGAAAGCAAAGCTTTGTAGTATGGTTCATCAAGGACAGAAGGTTATGAAAACAAAATCAATTCATATTATTGAAATTATTAAAAAAGAATACCAGAATTAAAAGTAAATATATCTCTTATTGGAAATATAGTCCAAGATAAATCTACTTACAAAGAAAAATAGAAAAAATGATCTCACCATGAAAGCAGACACTACTATAAAGTGAAAGATGGGAAAAGTTATTCCAATGAAGTGGAACCAGGAAATAAGCAATTGTTTCTATCCTAATAGCTGACAAAATGGACTTAAAACCAAAATTAGCCAGAAGATATAAAGAACACTGATTAAGGGTTATTAAGAGGACATTACAAAATCACTAAACACAGGTGCAGCCAAGACCCTGAGGATAGTTGACACTTTGCAAAGCAGAGATCCAGAGGCTCCTAAGAGCTCATCATTGAAGTAGACTTAAAACTCACCCAGCATGGCTCAAGGAATTTTGTGGAAGAGGGGGTGGAAAAATTGTAAGAGCTACAGACATTCCTTCTCCCTACCCCTCCCAAAATGATTGCTGCTTCTATAACACATAACCCACAACCCCATGGGGAATACTTGCAACCCCACTGAAGAATGTCCCCAGCAGAATGGGGGCAAGGATGAGGGAAAAGAGAATATCAACACATGATGTATCCATACAAAATATGTTGTTAATAATAATAACCCTACCCCAAAAAAGATATAAAGTCAGGGATAAAGTTCAACACAGGTAATAGTGGGCAACTTCAATACTGCAAAACACTACCACCTAAGACAGGTCATCTAGACAGAAAGCAAACAGAGAAACAATAGAGTTAAATGATACCATAGGTCAAATGGACAATACAATAAAGCAACTAGATAGATTTGCATAAATCCCAAGCCTGTGATTTCAGGGCGCTGTGATTCAGTCAGAATAATATTCTTGTTGGCTGGAGATATGGCTTAGTGGTCACGGCAGTTGCCCGCAAAGCCAAAGGACCTATGTTTGATTCCCCAGGACCTACATAAACCAGTTGTACAAGGTGGTACATGCATCTGGAGTTCATTTGCAGTTGCTAGAGGCCCTAGTGTACCCATTCTCTCTCTCTCTCTTCCTCTCTCTCTCAAATAAATAAAAATAAAATAGTTAAAAAAGAATAATAGTCTTTGGCCGTATGTTGACAATTCCTCAAGAGCATGCAGAAGTACAAGCTTACAGGTGGCAAGGAGGAGCATGTATGTACAGTTATAATGCAGATGTAAACCAATAATAGTTCCAGGACATTGGAACATAGGAACAGCAACCACTGGTGTTGGGAAAGTAAAGGACATGCAGGCATTGTATATAACTTGAAAAGGCAGTTAAGAACGCTAAGAGATGGAAAGAAAGATATTTGGAAAAAAGAGTCATCTAGAAATGTATGGAGGAAAGTTGACACTAAGTTTTTAACACACTTCTTGTTTGGTATGCAATGAATTGAAATGATACTTGCGAAGAGAAGTGGTGAAAGAAGATCAGGTATATTAGTAAGTGAGAAAGTTCTACCCATTGTCATTAAAAATGAAACTTTAGTGTTATTATTCACTGAAAACCAATAAAATAACCTACTTTTAATAGTAGTGCTACAGATTTTTAAAAAATATTTTTGTTCATTTTTTATTTATTTGAGAGTGACAGGACAGAAAGAGAGAGAGAGAGAGAGAGAGAGAGAGAGAGAGAGAGAGAGAGGGAGAGAGAGAGAGAGAATGAGCATGCCAGAGCTTTCAGCCACTGCAAACAAACTCCTGATGCATGTGCCCCCTTGTACATCTGGCTAACATGGGTCCTGGAGAATTGAGCCTTGAACCGGAGTCCTTAGGCTTCACAGGCAAGTACTTAACCACTAAGCCATCTCTCCAGCCCCAGATTTTTTAAATTATATGTTATTTATTTGAGAGAAAGAGGGAGAGAGAGAGAGAGAGAGAGAGAAAGAGAAAGAATTGCTATACCATGACCTTCATCTACTGCAAATGAACTCCAGACACATGTGCCACCTTGTACATATGGCTTATGTGGGTCCTGGCAAAATGAATCTGGGTCTTTGGGCTTGTAGGAAAGCACCTTCATCATTAAGCCATCTCTGTAGCCCAGTTCTGTAAATTTTAATGTAACTTTTAAAAAACTTCTTTAAAATTAATTTTTCACTATATCCCAGAGGTTTTAAAGTTGAAAAAAATAACTGTACATCTTACCTGTACATCAGCCTATGCTCATTTTGCTTTAAACTTGTATCTTTACTTTGTTCCATAGCAGAGTCTCACAAACTGCTGTGGTGAGTTTCTTTTTCTTTTTTGCTGGCCTGGTTTCTTAATTATTGCACAAACATGAAGGCCAATTTAAAAGCATATGCATAGTCATTTTTTAGTCTTCACGTTTTTTTAGAACTTCAGCTATCATTGAAGAAGTCACATGCTGGAGTGGGCTGAAAATTCTATTAATTAGTTACACACTAGTAAGTAGCTTTTAATCCCAATGCCAATTAAATCTATTTATAATTGCATTGGGAGCTGATATATAATTGCTTTTCTCCAATTTTCATGTGGATATGGACACAAGGTGTTAAATATAAAATGAATTAAATGCATCTAATTTGTATATTTATTTTAAATATTTGGATTTTTGAAATCTGGAAGCATTTTTCTCCTATACATTTATATCTTATTGAGTAGATTCTCAAGAAAGTCCTTTCAACAGGACTTTGTATGATGTTCTATGCATGTGATTAAAATTAGACTTGAATGGATTTGAATATTCTAAATTTGAGGTTTGAAAACATCACTGGTATTCATACTATTGTCTCCATATTTCTGTCACATATCTGTCTTGGGGAAAACCCGGGCCCAGGCTGCCCGATGACAGTGTAGATCTGTAAACCATCAAAATTTCCCTTCAGATACCAGAGGAGTTAGTGCACTTGAACCCTAAGCAAAAATCATAACTTTAATAGGTAAGTATTCAGAAAGGGATAAAGGAACAAAAAGATGTTCTGTGCTGTTTTCAAATACCAATCCAAACCCTATAATGCCTGGAAGTTTGTAAAAATCAATCTAAAAAGGCATTTGACTTAAATTACTAGGAAATTATTGGTAAATAAATATTGATTACATTATATTTGACTAATTAATGTCATTAATATGTATAAACAAACTTCTAGACAAGAAATAATATACACGTTCACACATACATACACACACACACACACACACACTCACATAAATTTAAACTTGACACTTATAACACATAATGTATGGATTGGAATTAATTATTTAGAACTTAGAACACAGTATAAACACATATGTTATTATTACATTTCATACACACACACATACATCAAATCACAAAACACTTTATTTTATTTATCAATCAATACAGGAGCTCAGTGACTTACATTTTACACAATTCCACAAAACATAAGAGCAGGTTCTATGGGCTGTGAATCTTTACTCTAGGGAAGTAGACGCATCCCAAAACTAAACTACTGTGCATTGAGAATATTTTATCAACAAACATCTGCAGACTTGTATGTCTTCAGCAAGTTCTTTTTGTTCAAAGTCTCAGTTCATTGCCAAGGACTATTTTAGAGATAGGAAGCACCTAATTCCAGGATTTTCTTTCCTGATTATTGAGGTCACTTATAGTAATAGCCCTTTGCTTACTGTTTTCTACACTGAAACTGATAAAAACTCATTTGTGACTGTAAAGTGACAAACATTTCAGGACACCAAATCATGTTTCTGGGATCTTTCCTGTATCCTTGGTCTTGCACCAATTACTTACACTCCTATAAATCTGAATGGTGCTTAGGAATGTCTTTCCTTGTGACTCCAAATATTTGTCTTTACAAATATTGATTTTTCCAGGTATTAAGCTTAAGAGGATTCAGTTTTCCTAATCAGTATGTCACTCCTGAGGTAACTCTTTATTTTGTCAACAGGATAAAGCAATCAATGTAATGTTGCCTGTACTCAAATGATGGTTAATAGATAATACTTATTCTCTGATTAGAAGATAGTAAATATGCCTTGACAGAAGTCATCAGACATTCTGTATTTTTAATCTAGGAGAATTGTGGGTTTGGATCATGGTGACATTATGAAGTATAGATTTTACATTATTTTTAAATAGTGGGGATTTACCTTGATACTTATGATTTGAACTAGTTCTCTGGTGTATTTTCATCCTCTCAAAGTTGGTCAGAAGACATCAGTATGCAAATCTGTAAAAATGGCTCCTTTTTCTTGATTTATTTACTTTTACAAATGACATTTGAGGGCTGGAGAGATGGCTTAGCAGTTAAGCGCTTGCCTGTGAAGCCTAAGGACCCCAGTTCAAGGCTCGGTTCCCCAGGTCCCACGTTAACCAGATGCACAAGGGGGCGCACGCGTCTGGAGTTCGTTTGCAAAGGCTGGAAGCCCTGGTGCGCCCATTCTCTCTCTCTCTCTCTCTCTCCCTCTATCTGTCTTTCTCTCTGTGTCTGTCGCTCTTAAATAAATAAATAAATAAATAATTTTTAAAAAATATTAAAAAAATGACATTTGAGCAGATTCAATGGTTAGTGTAGTCAGGATTCCTGCTGAACAGGATTTAGAGACTGATACAGAAGAAAAATTCAATATAATCTGTAAGGCTCTGAAGGTGAAAAGAAAATAACTGTTGTTTTCCAGACCCAGAGAACTAGAATATGACAGGGTAGTCTCAGGCTTCATGCTGTAAGTCACCTCTGAAGTTGTGTTTATCTTTCTAGGACATAGATAAACCAGCTCAGACTTCCAGGGATTTGGGTGTATGATTAGGTAGGTGCTTGTTCATCTGAAGTATTTTGTGAGTTGCAAGATAATTGGCTTAGGTTGTAGTAGAGTCTTTAGCCTCAGAAGAAAGTGACACATTGACAAAAGAATCAGACATGTGCCCTTAAATTCACAGAGTCAAATAATGTTACAACTTTTTAAGCCAGTGTGGAAAATACAGGGTTTTAACCACACAAAGTTTGGATCAGTTATTCTAGTGTCTCCCTAGTTTATCACCTTGCCTCTAGGCTAGAGACCCTTAAACCATATGAGACAATTGATGGTCACATGCATCATTCATTAATGTTGCTAGTGTATGAAATTCTAGAAGTTCCCTCTAGAAATCCACCATTAACTGATTTGGGATGTCAGTTTACAATTTAGCATCTCTACACATCTCTCCTATGGAAATTTTAGTCTCTCTCCTTGTCCTCCACATGGGAAAGATAAAAGACAGCACGAACTATAAATTACGTAACTGACAGGTTATTAAAGTAGTCTCCTTTCTTCTTTCACTTTAACTGACATTGCTTTATGTATTTCCTATATCACTGAGTTTGGATGCATTAATTTTATTTTCTAAAACAGATTTTAGATTGATAAAAAAAAAAACCCTTAAAATCATAGATGTGCTAGGAATTAAATCCCTGAAACAGGTAATAAGTAAGTGTTTCTGTGAATAAGATCCAGGATAGCATAATGACCTGAGAGGGACGTAGGGGTCACTTGCAACAAAGATATGTGTGTCTGCTAATACTTATTGGACAGTTGCTATTTTTATTGTTTCTCATCCTTACCCTTTCCCAGTTACCTACATTTTTAATATTTCCAATTAAAATCTAATCTTTCGTTCTGTCACCTTGTGGATAAAACTCAGCAAAAGAAACTTATATTCTTTTGAAAAAGTGGTCCCTACAAAATGTAAAATCATATAACAATAAAGACATCTGTGGTGACTCTCCATGTAAATGTTACATCATGAAAGTTGAGTGTGAAGTTGAAAGAAATGGTGTGAACACCTAGTTTAGGTGTCATCTCCTAGTTTAACACATGGAAGTCAACCCAGGCAAAGGTTAGAAGGATGGCTTCATATTTCCCCAGAAAAATGTTACTATTCATCCCCATGGATAGCTGAAGAAAAACAAATTATCTTGCCTACTCATACATGTTTCATGGAAAGAGTTGAGACTAGCTACAAGTTTTATCCCTACTCTTGAATATTAAGACAGAGACAAGGGGGCAAAGGTAGTGATATAAGAGTAGTCCATCAGCATGCGTTTTTCATGACGAGGAGATTTTTTAGCAAACATTAACATTTAATTAAGTATGTGATGCCAAATGCATTCTCTTTAAGTAAAATAAACGTTAGTCAAGGTTATACACAGTGTAGGTCTCTGTTACATATTTCTAATGATGGCTGATTTATATTATGGTCTCAGGGGAGCTCTATTTCACACAATCAGCCTGATTCTGTCATTGTTTGATTGAGTATTCAGGTAAATTTTGTAAATATTTACAGAACTTGTAGACAGAAAACATTGCTTTAAGTCTTTTAACTTGCTTTTTATTTCAAGAAACACTTTCTGAACCTTGCATAGGTGTTCATGTACAGTAGATAATGAGTCTATGTAGTTCAAATAGATCTTTGAATGTTTTAAAGTAGATCTATGTAAAAGCTAATTTCATTCACTTGCTAAATTGTATATTCATCCACCACATGTCAGGCAATGAGAAAGTAAACATGATGAGAAGCCTTTGCCCTTTGAGGGCACACACACACACACACACACACACACACACACACACACACACACATATATATATATATATATATATATTTTTTTTTTTTTTTTTTCTGAGAGAGTGTGCTCATGAGCAAAGTAAGGACAAACCCCTGGACTTCTTTTGATGAAGTTGTTATAATGGAAATTGGAAATACAGACAGCCTTCTAAAAACACTTCTGTAGTACATCAAGAGTCCAGGCCTGGGAGCAATAAAGCCTTTCCAACAGGGCAGGGTGGAGAGAGGCTATAGGAAGAGAACCTGGGTGTTCCAGGTGTTTCCTCAGTGATCATGTGGCTTTGGAAAAAATGGGTTTATGTGGGTAACTTTTCCCTTCTTTCTTCAGTGACCACCCCACACCAGCCAACAATTCATGTAGGGTAACTACTAACTATGTGAGGTTGGTGATGTACGGTGTGACTATCGGTAGCACTTATTATAATATTGCTTTTCTAAGCTGGGTGTGGTGGCGCACGCCTTTAATCCCAGCATCGGGAGGCAGAGGTAGGAGGACTGCCGTGAGTTCGAGGCCACCCTGAGACTCCATAGTGAATTACAGGTCAGCCTGGGCCAGAGTGAGACCCTACCTCAAAAAAGCAAATAATAATAATAATAATAATAATAATAATAATAATAATAATATTGCTGTTCTAGCCAGTGAGATGAATTCTAAAGTAATTTCAACTCTCATAGAAAGTGGTATGCCTTTTCTCCCCAACTGATTTAGCTGACCTCAGTAGCTTTAATAAATAGACCACCATTGTTTCTGTTGATAAACATTTCCTCTTAGCAATTCTGAGTGGGACCAACCACCCTGAGTCTTCCCTATGCTGGCAAATTTTGGGTAACTCTAACATGATTCCATTTGGGTTGAAGGGATTGCAAGCAAGACCACTGAACGTGCTTGTGATAGTACCATGACTCTGAAAATTACAAACACATACATGAGTCAAAGTTTGATTATCAAAATAAGCTTTATCATATCTACAAAAATGAATGCTTGTATATATTTTCTCAAAATAAATGTGATGTCCCTTTGCATATAGAAATGAAAAAAAATAACAAAGATGGAGAAAGCTTTACTAAATTCATATGCTACCTAGCATTTGATGGTTATAAATTTCAGTTTTTAAAGATTATAAAGTTTTAGAAACCTGTTGCACAGCAATGTGAATATACTTAATATGACAAAGCTGTACATTTAAAATGTTTAAGGTTATAAATGTTAGTATGATTTTATCACACTTAGAAAAGTAAATGGCAGTCCAAGAGCATTTCAATGCTATGATTTTAGTATCTTCAGAGTTCATACAGACACTAAATGAATTTGGTGATGGATTAGCCGTTACACACGGCAATTGAAGGTTGGTTTCTAAATAACAAACATCATTTACTTCTCAGAAAGTTAGCTCAGATATTTTTATTACTAGTAACAAAGGTAAGTTTTCTAGTGAAAGTTCTTATTTAAAATGCTTGTTACCTTAATCAATCAAGGTTTTTTTTTTTTTTTTTTTTTTTCCCCTGAGGCAGGTCTCATTCTAGCCCAGGCTAACCTAGAATTTACTCTCTAGTCTCAGACTGTCCTCCAACTCACGGTGATCTTCCTATCCTCTGCCTCTCAAGTGCTAGAATTAAAGGTGAATGCCACCACACCTTGGTTCAATCAAGGTTTTGTAAGTAAACTATATAAGGAAATGCACTTATGGGAAGAAACAACCAGATAACACATTAAATTCTAGACTGTTATACATTAGTTAATTTGATTTAGATAATTTTCAGTTAACAATGTCTTGCTAATAGTAGCTATAATGTTAATTTAACAAAATACTTTTAACATATACTGAATTAGTTTTCCTGATTAAAATTCAATTACTTTTACCATCTGAACTTGGCATTCTTTTCAATGGAACCCATTAATTGGGAAAATTTAATACTTAACACCACCAATGAAGCAACACTAGGGTGAGTTATAGTGATATAAAATATTTCATCAGTTGATCCTGGGTGTGAAAATAATCACTGAATAAAACATAAATTTATTTCTAGGGATTGAAGGATTAAGGATGCAAATTCTCTGTACACTGGACAGCATGAGATAAACTGGCAAAAATCCAGAACCCAAGCAGATGTGAAGTCAGGTATAATCAGATCCTTGTTATATCTACTCAGGTTATACACCATTGGCAGCAAGAATTTAAGAAAATATTAAAATCTATAAAGTATATATTTTATTTTATACCTTGATAGAAATGTTCCATTTTCTAAACTGAAAGTTGTATGCATCAGGTAATATTTTGCTGTTATTAAGTCTAAATTAAAGTAAATTTGCATATCTAAAGATTTTACTTGTTTTCACTTTTTAAATTCTTTATTTATTTATTTGAGAGCGACAGACAGAGAGAGGAAGAGACAGATAGAGAGAGAACAAGAATGGGTGTGCCAAGGCCTCCAGTCACTGCAAACAATCTTCAAGCACATGTGCCCCCTTGTGCATCTGGCTAACATGGGTACTGTGGAATAGATCTTTGAACGGGGGTCCTTAGGCTTCTCAAGCAAGCGCTTAACCACTAAGCCATTGCCCCACCCCTTATTCTTAATTCAAACGTTTGTTTTAGAATTAGATATAATGTTTCCATATGTAAATCTATAGCAAAAAGCTTATAGATTTAAGAAAATGGTTTTATAGTTTACTGTGAAACATGGGAAGAAAACCTACTGTAATTTTTAAGTTTCAATCGGTATAAAAGGAACCTAGTACAAGTCATATTAAACATCTTTCCTTCTTTGTGTTATTTCAAAAGAGTACTTTAAAACTATACTTTTATAGCCCAGATGACTTTTTATAAAGGAAATTACATGCAATAATTCCCTAGAAGGGAATTTTCAAATCATAAAAATGAAATCATACTTTGTATCCTCTGAGTTAATAAGTGACAAAAGCTGAATCAACAAAACATTTTCCCCAGATTATTACTACATTTTAATGTGATGAAAGTAATAAATGCAACTTACAATTTGGTTTTGTTCATCTTTCAGGAAAACTATGTGTTCATCATTTAAGTGTATTAACTTTTTTTTAAAAAAATAATAGTTTGCTTTAGAAATCCAGTAAATGCAGAATTCTGAAAATATTTCAGTAGTACCTGAAAGGATATGTTCCATAAGACTAGAACATTAATGATTGTATGTATGTTAGTTATCTTATAAATAAATATTAGCATCAATTAATGAACTAAGATTCTGTGTTTTTAAGGACTGGGAGTCAGTTTGCCAAACTCCATAAATTCAAATAATATTTCAGGATCCTTGTGAACCATATCCCAGAATTCTCTGCAGAAATATTGGCTAATATAAGAACAGATCTAAAATCTAGGATACAACAAGCATAATAAAAATATAGTTACAAACATGATAAAATTGTATTTTGTTTTACTGAAGTTTCGTGATCTTATAATGGCTCACAATATTGCTGATTCTAAAAAAAATGTCATTCTTAAAATAATAGTTCTGCCTTTTCTTTTGTGATAAAACTCAAGTTCAGAAGCACATGTTATAGATATGTTAGGGGTTTTGGGGGGGAAAATGAATTCCATGAGTAAAAGGGAAAAATACAGGAAAGAGGGCTCAGGCACCTTACAAACTACTTATTCAAAACAGGAACCACATAAACTCTTTGCCCCCAGTTTAGCATAAGCTCTATTACAAGTTCTTACTCTAATTCCTTAGTCATAAGGTCTAGCACATTTTCTCATTCTAAAGGCCCTTTCAGGATATACAGTGTATTCAGGGGAGTCATCTGAATCCAGAACACACCAGACCCTAATGAGCCAAACATTGCCATGTGTGATCATCATTTTATTTGTCAAATATGATGATAAATGTTGGACATAGGGTCTTGAAGGCGAATTCAAAACTTTATCTTTAAAGGAAATGAGCAAGAGTACTTCTTTCTCCGTGAATCTGATATCAGCACAAGGGCAAAGGAGATAGACACTGAGGACACTCTCAACTCCTACCAAACTATACATCCAGAGGCTTCTAAGAGCCCATCACTGAAGTAGACCTAAAACAAACCCAACATGGATCATGGAATTTCA
The DNA here is from genome assembly GCF_020740685.1 of Jaculus jaculus. Classification (NCBI taxonomy): domain Eukaryota; kingdom Metazoa; phylum Chordata; class Mammalia; order Rodentia; family Dipodidae; genus Jaculus; species Jaculus jaculus. The sequence continues at coordinate 26,333,752 of NC_059105.1, forward strand.
CAGAAGAGGGGTTGAGAATATTGTTAGAGCTGCAAATTGGGACATTATGCACAGAGACATTGCCTCTTCCCCATAACTCATGGCTACCCCCACAATGCATGACCCACAATCCCCATGGGGAATAACTGAAATCCCCAGGGAGTGGGTCCATTGGGGGGGGCAGGGATGAGGGTAAGAAAGGTACCAACATGGCCTGTTTACATAATGAGTATAAGTAAAGAAAATACAGATTAAAAATGCACATATGCCTAATTTTATTTATTCATAATTGATAAATGCCTACACTTTTAAGGTATTTGTTGTGTTAAATTTAAATGGCTTAAATATATCTCTCTAACCACCACTGGCACCTGGGAGACAAATGCTCACTAGATGTGATTATTATTGAGCTGCAATGACAAGTACTAATTGATTGGAATTTGCTCGTAGGACACCTGTTGGGAATCAGTTACACTATAATGTGGTCTGTCAGATGGCCAAACCCTAGTTATCAAGGTCACAAATGAAGAATATTTACACCCCTGTCTTTCTCCACTAATACAGCATGGAAAATTTACTGTTTGGTTCCTCAGAATAAAGACAATTTCTACTTCACTCTACAAGTTATACTACTTAAAATAGGTTCAAAACTTTAAGAAAATTAGAAAATAGACAAAAATTCTAACTGTGTAATCTGCAGTGTAAAATAATGATAGGTTTGGGCATACATTGAACTGCTTCCATAACTATAATGTGAAGAAAACAGTTTCCTTACAGTTTAGAAGTATTATTGTAATGACCAAAAAGGAAACAAAGCATCATAAATGACTTAAACATTGAACATTGTTACTTTGTCTACAAAAATGAGGCTGAAAGAAAAATGAATTTATGACAATTATTAAGAAAACCTTTGTTAAAAGCCAAAGAACAGAACTTCTCCTTGTTCCACTAGTGGGAAGACCCTGGGAAATCTACAACAGGATGTAGAGAAGCATGGGGATTTCCTTTCAGTACATACTGACTGGTTCAATTTTATTCTGAGGTTCAGAAAATGTCTATAGAATTGTAAGTATTTTGTACAAAACATCCTTATACTTAAAGGATAAAGACAGCTTAATATTTATTTGAGAAAGAAAGGCAATATATTTATCCTACAAATATTTATTTGAGAAGGGTGTAACATAGTATTCATTTGATAAGGTATTTATAAATTACTGAGATGTCAAATTTGGCCTTCTATTCAATAAAAATCACCTGGTTACTATCCCAGCTGTGGTGGTTTGAATCAGATGTTCCCCATAAACTAATGTTTTCTAAATGCTAAGTTTCCAGAAGGTGGGAATTTGAGAATTGGAGATTTCTGGAGGAGGTATGCTGCTGGTGGTGGGAATATGGGTTATAGCCAGCTCCCCCTTTCCAGTGTTTGATTCACTCTCATGCTGCAGTGATCCATCTGCTGTGGCAGAGATGATACCCCATCTCATGCCATCCTTTCCCTGCCATCATGGAGCTTCCCCCATTCTGGTTATTTGTTCTGGCACTGAGAAGATAACTACAACACAAGGTCTATGTTTGCTTGTGTGAAATATGTATAAATTTATATCAGTACTCCATAAACTTTTAGGTACACTCTTTTTAAAAATAAATATCACAAAATCTAGGTATACTTTCCACTTATACTACCAATCCACAGTAAAAATTAAATTCAAAATAAATTTATTTCCAAATTGCTATAGAAAAACATTATTTGAAAGACACTTGTAATTTTCAGGACTCTGACCTCAAGTTTCTGAAAAATGGTACATGTATCATTGGAAGAATTTTCCCTTAATTTGGTATGTTATAAACAGAAACACATAAAAATTAAGAAATAAAAAAAATTATGTATGAGAGATTATACATATGTGAATGTGTGTGTGTGTGTGTGTTTGTGCATGTGCACATTCACACATGTGCATATGTGCATGAACAGTGAGAGAGAGAGAGAAGAGAAAGAGAGGGAGAGAGAGAATTGAAAGCAAGGACAGAGATTCTTTTGCTATTGTAGAATTAGGTAAAATTGGATTAAATCAAGATGCTGGAGTGTGACTCTTTTCGATCCTAGGGATAGCATCTGAAACCTCATAAACCAAGCCTCCAGAGTCCATAGTTTTTCTGGATTGAGGCATGTCAACCTCTCATCAGAATGGTCCATCAATGTTTATTTACAGCACTGCAAACCATCTCTATGCCAAAGCTCTAAATTCGTCAACATTCCTCGGTCAAACCAGTTCCCAAAGACTAAAAGTCACATGTTCAGTTTTATTGTAGGAACAACCTCACTTCTGATACCGGAGGGGAAGCATCACCATGACAGGAGTCAGCATGACAACTGAGTATCACGTCTCCCGTGGGAGTAGTTCCAGGGGTAGGCGTGCAGGTGGGCTAATAAACCTCAAGGCCCATCCCCAGTGAACAAATCTTATCTGCCAATGCCTGCACCTCCAAAAAGACCCACATATCTTCCAAATTTCTAGTAGTTGAGGACCAACATTCTAAACACATGACACTATGGGAGACATTTCAAAGTAGCACAAGTAGTCTCTTGTCTATTCCTTTACTGAATACTTGCAAGCAAAAACCTGGCAACTGTTTGCTTCTGAATCTTTCCCAGTGTGCTTAGCTCTGAAAAAGGGTGGAGAAAATTGTGTGTGTGTGTGTGTGTGTGTGTGTGCATGCAAAATAATAAAAGGAGTAAAATTATTTTCTTTGTACAAAAAATAGCTGTTCTTTTGGGGCAGCCCAATTGAACACCATGAAATTCGCACATTACATGAAATTTTCTGGTTTTCTGCTTTCAATTTTAATTCTTTCTTTTGCTTTACCTCTGCTTTCTTTCCCTCCCTTCTCCATTATCATCACCACCACCACCATCATCACCAGCATCACCACAAACTATTTATTGTTGCAGAAAATTAGAACACACATACAGCGAACTATGATTAATTATTTGTGTAATTTCCACTCAGGTCAAGAAAAAGGATATTGCCAGCAACACGCAAATTCCACTCCACTTAATTTCCTGCTACCATCCCTGCTTGCACCCTCTCTGTCTCTGTAGCTTTCTCTCTCTCGGGCAACCTTCATGCTGACATTTATAGTTATTAATGGTATCTCTTATATTGTGATATGAACCATACACTAGATAAAATTCTTACTTGATATTGAATTTTGTATTAAGAGAATTGTAGAGCATATATTCTCCTTGTTTGGTTTCTTTCACTTGACAGTGTGTTTCATTGTTCGTCATTGGAAGAATTTTATTGCATAAATACTAGATACATTATACTTTATGCATTTTACTGCTGAATTGTATGGAAGATTTGGGGACAGGACATTTACAATGTAGTGGCCCTGACTTTTTGCAAAATGCATGAAAATAGAAAAATATACCACTTCAGAATCTTAAGATATTTTTTATATTATATTCACAATGGTATTCTAAAGTTACTAAAGAAGAGAAGTGTATGAGATCAAAAGTTATCACTGAATGGCTGTTGAAGTTTGCTTACAAATGCAACACTATTGATACTTAAAGGACATTAAGATGAACTACTGCTCAAATCTGTACTGAGCATTTTCTGAACAGGAAGAGCTAAAGTAGTTTGAACAGAACATTGTACTTCTACACCCTGAAGTGTTGGTGATTTGGTTACTATCTGAACTATCCTCTAACTTCTCAACACAGTTTAAAATTTTTCAGAAATTCCTCTAGTTATGAATTCTATGACTAGCTTGACATTCCACAGGCCCTGGAAATGACAAACCCAACTTACCACCAAAGCTATAGTTTCTAAACAAAATTGTTAAACAGGAGAAAAATAATAGAGGTGGGAGATAGTACATTTTCAGGGAAAATTCCAGAAAATATTCATTTTTACTTGTCCATTCCAGAAAAGACACTAAATAGCATATACCATATATTTACTTTTTTCCTACAATATTTTCCTTTGTTAGAAGCACAAGAGAAAGAAGGCATATTTACAGATTTATGTAATAAACGTAGACAGTGAAGGTTAGTATACTGTAATGTTAGTTTTATGTGACATTAAATGTTCCCTCTACCCATAGTCAAAATAGATCAACAGGGATTTTCAAAAGCATGCATACTACTATTTCATAAAGCTAATTGTGTGATGCATTGATTTTTTTTTACATATTGATTAAGCAAATGAGAAAGAACTATTTGAAAAAAAAGTTTTAAATGTTTTTACCAAAGAAATCACTTTAAGTACCACTGACATTCAGTGAAGAAATGAAAATTGTGCTAAATTCTTAATCTTTAGGTTAGCACACATCTCTACACTCAAAAGAAACCAGACTGTTGTCACCAAGGAGACTTCCGAAAGGATTTAAGAAAAGTGTAATGCTTCTTGAATGACAAATATGTGTGTGGTGTATTTCACTTTTCTTTGTATCCCTCTCCTATTATCTTTCTCTTTAACTTTTGGGGCTCAATGCTATAGCAATGCTGCTTGGCTGTATGAAACCTCCTGGCATAAATGATGTATTTTATTTATTTTGATAGAACAAATCACAACTAACCCTGGCTCAAAATTCTATTTTTGAAAGAATTTAATAATTGTAAAAAGAATAATAGTATAACTCCTTATTTGGATGAATATTGGAATACTCATAAAAGTCATTCTGTACTTGACCACTCCCTAAAAAATAGATAAAAATGCATTTTGTTTGTTTTCCAAAATTACAGTTTTCCTTTGCATAGTGTGAAGTCTGAAACATAATAGGACTTCCCAGGCAAGGCAGTTCTTCAGATTCTTCATCTGGAGGAATGCCACATAGCTCCATCTAAGTGGTAACTGTGAAGTTAGCTCTGAAAAGTGTTATTGTGATTCTGGGTTTACTTTTCTACTTCACTCAGTATTGGATTATATTAATTATGTTAGAAATACTTCGTTTAACTGGGTGTGGTGGTGCACACCTTCGATCCCAGCACCCAGGAGGCAGAGGTAGGAGGATTGCTATGATTTTGAGGCCACCCTGAGAATATATAGTGAATTCCAGGTTAGCCTGAGCTAGAGTAAGATGCTATCTCAAAAAAAAAAAAAAAAGAAAGAAAGAAAGAAAGAAACAAGAAAAGAAAGAAAGGAAGGAAAGAAGACAGACTTTTGTTAATAAGTACCATCAACAACATGAAGCTCTGGTCTACTCCTAGGTTCTTTTGTTCCATTGATTATTCTACTTGGGCATGGCTGGCTATTCCAATGATGTCTATATCCATACCTGAGGAAACAGAGAATGTTTACAGATAGCAAGGATTATAAGAGAGTTGCACTGGGTCTGTCTGACTTGTCTTTCCTCCAAAATTTACTCTTAAGAACCTTACCAGATATCTAATTCCTGACATGGCCTCTCCTTAACTGTCTCACATTCATCACTTTCCCAATAAAAAAACTCTGGATTTCAAACTCCATGTCAGAACAAACAGGCCTGTACTGTTCAGTCTCTATTTGGATTTATTGTAAGATCATTGATGTTTTATGTATAGCTCTTGATTCTACACTCCATCCCTTGATAACAGTGTGTGCACAGAAAGAGTGTGCTTTAATTCCCTGTTGAGTGCAAACTCTGGAAATCTGCCCCATTTATAAATATCCAATTACTTATGAACTAACTCTAAATTATCATAATATTTCTTCCTGAAAATAACAGTTGTGTTTAGCAATAAAAGTTAATGTAATAAGTATTTAGTACCTCACTCTCACTGAAAGAATAGTTATTTACCATCAAATTTGTGGCAAAACTTTTAGCACTGTCAAAATTGAAGCTCAGGTTTACATTGCTGATTGGTAGTGAAATTAATGTAGTCTTCAAGTGTTCTAGGACTCAGTGTTTTTAGCTTAACCAAGTGTTTTACATGCATATCATACCATGTGTTGTTTATTTTTCTATTAGCTAAACATTTTGGTTAATGTAGAATTTAGTAAGATAATTTAAGTATGATTCATGATGAGGTACCAATAAGGCCAAATAATATAAATTAATATATGAAATACTTTAAACACCATGAGTTCACTGTTGTAGAACAATTAGAATAAAAAGCTGCTACACATTAAATCTTCATGTTCATCACTTGGCACAGTGGAACTCACTGAGAATTATTCTGATTGACCTATTTTTTTCTCACCTACTCTGATATATTAGGTGTTTATCTGTTTTACATTCTTCATATATAATGTTGGAAGTTAAAAGGAAACTCAATATGAGGTGAATATGAAAAAATAAAATAGTTGAACATTGCTGTGTTGAACTTAGTTGAAGCAGTTATGAAAAGGATATATTTTGATTAATTTCATAAGTCTACATGAACTCTGTAGCACAGCCAAAGGTTGCAGAGATTAGAAATTTTTATTATAGTTTCTTCCATAGCATATCCAAAGTGCCTTTTCCTTCCACATTGACTTTGTGAAAATTTTCTAGTGTAAAACTTGGCTCTCCCCAAAAGAAAATGAGCAATGAACTATTATTTTTGTTTTCAACTTTCCAAATTAGAGAATTTCTGTTGTTGTTACCATTTCAATTCTACCTGACCAGTAGCAGCTTATGAGATAAAAGAGTTGATTTCAGGCTTACAGAACTAGGGTAAGTTTCATCATGGCAGAAGAGGCTTGCTTACTTCATCATACACCCATTAGAGAGAGAATAGCCTGAGCTCAATCTAGCTCTGAATACACAGGGTAGGGACCCCACCCCAATATCTACCTCTGGTGACACACTTTCTCCAGCAGGGTTTCACCTCCACAATGCTCTATGAGGTGAGGATGAAGCAAGAAACAATCACAAATACCTGTAGCAAATCACATCATTCCCCTGGTCCCATATATTCATGACTATCACACAATGCAAGTTGCACTCCCTCCAATTTCAAAAGTCTCCACAGTTCCTATCAGCATTAACACTGTTCTAATAATTGTAGTATCATCTGAGACTTAAGACTATCTCTTAACTGTGAGCCCTGGGTAATTGCAATACAAGTTACATGGTTCCAATACAGAATGACATAGAGTAAATATTCCCTATAATAAAATAAGTAGAAACTGGATCAATGCAAGATCAATAGACAGCAGGCAGATATCATATTTCTTCAGTTTCAAGTCTGATTATCTGTCACTAATGATGAAGCCCGTGGGGTTCAAATTCCACCACTCCAGCTGGGCCGCTTACAACCCAGGGGAAATTCTATCCTGAGCCAGCAGCAATTCTGGGCAGTCATCCCATGGTCCTGGCTTTTCCATATTCTTTGGCTCTCCATTCAAGCCCAAGGTTAATCTTCATTGCTCCATACAATGGTCTCACTGAGCCTCCATATGGGGATTCAATCCTATTTCACAATTCCCATTCTTAACACCTTCTGGGAGGGACTGTGTGCACTTCATGACAATTTTTTTTTTTTTTTTTAAGGATTTCTCACATTTCCAAACCCAGTGCCAGATTCTTCCTGCAGGACCTTTCCTTTGAAAACAATTTGAATACTTATTATCATGAGACTTCCATGGTTGCAATTTCACCTTCAAGGGCATCTTTGCCATATTCTTGATGCAAAACAGTTGGCACACCTTTAATTCTTTTTTAATTTTTTAATTTTTTTGTTTATTCTTATTTATTTGAGAGTGACAGACAGAGAGAGAAACAGGCAGAGAGAAAGAGATAATGGACGTGCCGGGGCTTCCAGCCACTGCAAATGAACTCCAGATGCGTGTGCCCCCTTGTGCAGCTGGCTAAGTGGGTCCTGGGGAATCGAGCCTCAAACCCGGGTCCTTAGGCTTCACAGGCAAGCGCTTAACCGCTGAGCCATCTCTCCAGCCCCACCTTTAATTCTTAACTGTAGCTGAGCTGACCTAAACCCATCTTTGTGCTGGTTTCTTTTACTTTTACCACGCACACCAGCCCATTACTTTTAAATTCAAGCTTGCTGAAGTTCTCAGATGGGTAGAACACACCCAGCCTTTCCACCTATAGGCTAGTTCCAACAAAATTCTTTCCTTCATGAACTTCCTAAGCCAAGCCTTCACAGTCTGCAATTCTTTCTTCATTGACCATTTTAAATTCATTATCACCAGAATAGCCCGTCAAGCTTTGCTAACATTGTAATGCTTCTCAAGTCCAAAGTACCAAACTCTCCCGCATTCATTCTGCAAATCAGTTACAAAAGACTAAGAACAATGTGGCCAGATCCACTGCAGCAAGGACCCCACTTTTCAGTATCGCTTTGGTGTTGCAGTTGCTTTTTGGCTGCTGGTAAAAGAAACTGACTCAAAGAAGCGGCTGGCAGGAGGGAAAGGTTTATTTGGACTTTTGATCTTGAGGAGAAGCTTCATGATAGCAGGGGAAAGCATGGACTGAGCAAAGGCTGGATATCACCTCTAGCAGGGAGAAAATAGCAGCATGAGAGGGTTCTGAGTTCTGGCAAGGGAGAGCTGATGATGTCACCCCTAGGCCCCTAAGCCCATTCCAGTGCCACAACCCTTCTATCAAGGCTCTGCCTTCCAAGTTACCACCAACTGAGGACCAACTATACAAAATACCTGAGTTTATGGGGGAACATATCATCCAAACCACTACATTCTGCCCCTGGACCTCACAAATTGATAACCATTCATAATATAAAAATCCATTCAGAGCTCGGCATGGTGGTGCATGCCTTTAATCCCAGCACTTGGGAGGCAGAGGTAGGGGGATCACAGCAAGTTCAAGGCTACTCTGAGATAACATAGTTAATTCCAGGTCAGCCTGGACCAGAGTGAGACCCTAACTCAAAAAACAAAAAACAAAAACAAAACAAAAAGAAAATACATTCAGTACAACTTTTAAAATCTACCAATCGCAACACTGTTCAAACATAGTCATAATCCAAGGTCCCTTAGCTGTAAGCCAATAAAACCAAAACCACATGATAACACAAATTAAATATTTACCCTACAAGATATGGTGTTGGCCATAACAAGCAAAGATTGAACCAATGCAAGATCTAAAACTAATAAGGAAAGCATCAAATCCTGTAGCTCTGTATCGAACATCTGTAACCTGTGACAAAGTCTCTGGGATTTCAATTTAGCCCTTCTTTATACTAGGTGGGTACTAATGAACTTAATCACAAATAACTGAGGCTATGGAGATATTGAACTCAAATAACCATAAGTTCTTAATGAAATGAGTATCTGCTTAATTTTTATGCTTTGGAATGGTTTAATTGTTGTATCTCAATAAAGAAACTCAATTCAAACTGATTTAACTGATATATGTACTTAAAATATACCTATGAACAAAATTCCTTCAGAATAGTAATACTTAACAATGTCTACCCCCTTCTTTAGGTAAGAGATGACACATAAAGCTCCGTGCTCATTCAATCTTTTATTTGTCTATAGCTATCTTTTATGAATTAAGACATCCTACTTATGGTACGATAGCTGTCGCTTGTTACAGAAATGGCTTGTGAATCACCTGTCCCTCCTTTCCTTAAACTCAGAGCCTGAAGAAATAGTTTTCCTTTGTGCTCATTTCAGCAGCTTTTACATATTTTAGAATTTTTGTGCTACATGAAGTTGTCTAACTTTTGTCTCTTTCTCCCAGTGGACTGCAAGATAAGGCTTCTGGTTTGCTCATGGTTACAACCTTGTGGCTACCATAGGCACTATCAACGCATTTGCTAAAAGGGTAAGAGTTTTGTGGCAGGAACTGAGTAACATAATTTGTTGCTGACCTTCCTTCTCCCAGGCTGTTCCTCCTATTTTCAACATCATTCAAAAGTTAATATTTTATGTGACTCAGCATTCTTTTATCATTTAGTTTTCATTCAGTGATGGTGAACATATGAAAGTTAATGAATGGGCACAAGTGTTACTGGAAGTTAAACCAGGTACTGATTCTGCAATCCAATTAAAAATGGAATTTTGGAGGATGGACAGATCACTCAGTGGTTAAAAACACTTTCTTGCAAAGTCTAATGGCCTGGGTGTTATACCGTAATAGCCACATAAAACTGGTTGCAGAAAGTGGTTCATGCATCTATAGGTTGTACTTTTCTCATTTATTTGCTATTGATAATAATATTTGTCTTGTAATGTATGTTAAGTGACATTATGATGAAAAGAGTGCTTGAAAATGCAAGTAGACAGTGGTTGCCCAGTTTTGGTGCTCATCAGGATCTCTGAGTTAAGACCAACAGCATTTCTGACCAGGAGCTCTGGGAATGCCCTATGGTGGTTACTTATTCTTGTGGGTTCCCAGGTGTGGTTCTTGCCTCATTTTAGGTGGCACTGTAGTTCCACAATGGCTGTTTGTTCCCATAATCCAGGGGTATGAAAATTTCTTAGTTATTCTGCTTTCATGCCTCTGCTCTTTCCTTTCCAATCTTTAATGTTCTGAAAAATTATGCACAACAATCATGAAATATGTCTTACCCATATATTTTTAATTATTGAGATGAATTATTTGATAAGCTATAGTATAATGATACCAGCATTTTGAAAAATGAAAATACTTTCAAGTAAAAATTTCAGTGGTATGCACACTGAGTTATGATTCCAATCAATGATTCATAAAATAGAAGTAAAATTTAAGGAAAGTTAAAAATTTAAATAATAATTGATTTATAATGATGCTGTTCTTAGGAAAACTGGGATTGGATCATGGATTTATGAAATTCCATACATTAATTCATTTGGCCCACTCTATTAATTGGAATGCATACTTACAGCATAGTGTATGACAGTCTTGATAAAATATTTTTTCTTTTCCAGGGCCTATTCAATACTCAATTATTTTCTTGTTAATAATTTATACTGCATAATAGAGAAAACACCATAAATAACCATCTGTTTCAAAGAGCAGCTTCTTTGTTTACAAATAGTCACAGCACCGACTCTCAGTGAGAGGCAAGTAGAAAGGGAGACACTTCACGCTAGCTGCTGAAGTACAGGAATTGTCTTGGCTTCCATTTCTAAAACAGTGCTACTTTGTTCTCTTAGCCTGAACAAAAGAGTGGTAACCTAAGATGGGTCTACGAGAGAGACGATACTAAGGTAGGACAATTAAAGGCTTTATGTATGCACATTTATATATATCCATACACCTATGTATAGGTAATCTCCACAACAGCACATTGTATTATCAGCAAATTTCTTGACTCTTCAATAAGAAATTGAAAATTTTAAATTGCCAGGACGACAGGAAGGAAAGAACTGCTAAAAACAACAGCTGCTACAGTTATAGCCATTGTTATGCTTACTCAAGGAAAATGAAGAGGAAAGTGCTTCATGACGTACAAAACGGGGACTACGCAAGGAGGACATGCTTGTCCCTGGGAGTCAGTAAGCGTGTACTACAGTCCTGTTGGTCTGGGCGACTGGTGAGTACATAGCACAGTCTAGACAAAGAGGGGCAGCATGGACAACAGCACAAAAATAGGCATATGGAGCTTTTGTGAATAATGAAATAAATTTTTAATAACATTGGTTTTTATTAATTTATTGATATCTTGTCCTGAAGTATATATTAAGTCTATTTGGCAGGAGATATTGTTCATACTATTGACTTTAGCTAATTAATTTTGTCATTATTGAGGCAGCAAATTACTAAGCTGATAGTTTGTAATCAGCATAAAATGAAGTAGAAATTATACAATGTCTATAATCACTATTATTTAACCATGGATTAATTGGAATAATAACGAAGGAGAAGAAGGAATTTTATACAAATGAAGCATAAATTTCAAATGAATTTTATTACTTGCTTTGAACAATTAGTAATTTGTACTGGAAGAACATTATATTAAAAATATAGTAAACATTTTTACGTTTTCTGGACTAACTCTCAAGACAAATGCCTTGTTAGGCATTGAGATGCCCTTAATGTTTTAATCATCTTTGTGTAGCTGCTATTTATAACTTATTGGCATTTTACCTGTTGTTTACTATCAGTAAAACATAAAACATATAATACCAGGATGCAAAGAGTGATAGTTTAAAAACTCTTTTGGAATTTGCTAAAGGCAAGCACATTCAAAGAAATAAGGAGTACTGCAGCTCCACAGGCCCCTTCCCCCAGACTGAACTGCTCTCTGGACAACCCTTGAATACCACGTTTGTGATGTCTTGTTTTTCAACCTTATATATTGTTCTATTAGTATGTTTACCAGGGCAAGGTTTGCAGCACTTTTATAGGTAGTTTAAACAGTCTTTAAATTACTTTGCTGTTCTGGATACCACAATTACATTTTGTTGAACAACAGATCGGGATTTGGATGGAGGCCTTAACCAAAGTTATACAACTTCCAAATATGATGCTTAAAAAAGTAATGGCAGCTATGCTGGCTTTTTTGTGAATGTGGCTAAGGATTTTTTTCTCTCTTTGTATGTAACTGTTTTTACTTCTAAGTGATTAGATCATCCCTTTTCCCTTCTTCTTGTTTTTAGATTTGGGCCTGCAATGTCATTTGGTCAATAGCATGTTTGTAGACTTCACCCAAGTATTTGGATGCACATTTCTGACTTTCTCTTTCAACTTCCACTATCACCATGGGATATATTGCAGTTGCAGTGGTGTGTTATATAGTGATTTACAGATTATATTGGAGTCTATACTGTCATAGTATGAGAAACCAAGAGGCAAAACTTCTAAGTTTCCCTGTCTCTCCACCCTATACCACCAGTCTATGCTAGCTGACCCTCAAGTTGCAGACAAATGAACATAGCCAAGATACACTTAGACTTATCAGTAATAGTATTTCATTATTAAGCTAGTAAATTTGGAGTGATGTGGTACATAGTGATTTACAAATTAAATCCTTTTCTTCTGTTTGGCTTCAGCCTATATTTAAGTGAACTTTGAAAGTCATGCTATTGTATTTGCACCAGAGTAGTCTGATTCGTAAATTCAAGATGGCTATCTAGCCAGGACAAAAATAAGAGAGAGTGCAAGTTTGACCATAGAACTGGTATGGAATTATGCAATCAACTTATTTATAATTGCTCTTGAGCATCTACAAAGTCATTAAGTTGGTAAATTGAATTTCCATAAAATACATAGTTCAAGAGATTGAAATGTAACAAGCTCTGTTTGTCCTAATGTCCTAATACTCCTTTAAAAACACATTTAATAGGTGTTAACCTTTTACTACATTAATTTTCTAAAGTGAATGTATTTATGGGTAATTATCTATATTGGATACACCACAATTACAAAGGGAGTCTTGCCTCTATCCTTCCTAGTGCTTGAATTCACTGAGTACATGAAACATTGCAGGGTATGCTCTAGAGGCAAGGAGTCTGTCCAGCAATGCCAGGCACAGGCTGGAGCCTTCATTAGACAGGCCTGAGTTTCCAGGCATGGCTAAGGACCCCCGGGCTACAGGAGGCCACTTCCTCTCCAAGCCCTGCACACCTGAACTTAGGCTTTGCCCTGTGACCTTTGGCCAGTTGCCTAAGAAACTCCTTATAGGGTATCAGCCAGCAACCTTTGCACAGCCCATCCCCCGTACCCTACCATTGCTTTACATGCTGGAATGAAATTCTGCCATGTGTATGAAGATAAATTTTAACACATAGAATTATAATAATTCTTGCATTGCTACTTCTTACGCTGCTAGGCAAACCTGTTAGGTCTTCAAAGCATATCCAGAATGCATTCATGTGTCCCTGCCTTCTCTGTTGTCACTATGATCTGCGTTCCATCTGCGGAGGTTGGATTCAGGCACACCCCCATAAGCTTAGGTGTTCTGAATGCTAGGTTCTCAGCTGATGGAGATTTGGGAATTAATGCCTTTTGAAGGGAATATATTGTTGGGGGTGGGCTTATGGGTGTTATAGCCAATTTCCCCATGCCAGTGTTTGGCATACTCTCCTGTTGCTATTGTCTTCCTTATGTTGGGGAGGGGATGATTTCCACCCTTTGCTCATGCCATCATTTTCCCCTGCCATCATGGAGCTTCCCCTCAAATGTATAGGCCAAAAAAAACCCTTTTTTACCCAAAAGCTACTCTTTGTCTTGTAATTTCTGTCAGCAATGCGAACCTGACTGCCAACACCATCTCTCTCCCAAGTTATTAACAGATTCCAAATCCCTCATTCTTCATAGTCTTATCTGAGTAGCAACCAGTTGAGTTCTTGTAAAGCGTAAGCATATCTAGTGGATTTCCACCTTCCCCACAGTAAAAACAAAAGCTTTTTTTCTTCTTTTTAAATCTATGTGTAAAGTTTTACAAGTTTTGGCCCCATCTCCTTTACCCTACACTACCTGCATTTTGTTCATACTTTCTGTTATTCATTCCATTATTGGCTCATTTTCTTCTGTCTACATAGAGCTTCTGGGATTGTTCTTGAACATTGAGTAATATGCTTTCATTGCAAAATTTATTCTTACTCCCCATTTCTATCTGTAAGTCTTAAATGCCATATTACTAGTGATCCTTTCCTAACCATTCCATTAAAATTAGCAAATTCCTCTGGTGTCAGCAATCCACATCACTTCTTATTTCACTGGTTTCCATTGCCTTCTGATAGGTTATTCATTAGGTAATATAATGTTTGACTTAACCTTTGATCTATTAAGACAACCCCCATTAAGATGAAACTAAGCATCATGAGGTCAGGGTAGAGACCACTATGTTTCATTGCTGCATGCTTTGTGTCGAGAACATTGTGACACATAAATTATGATGTCAGAGCTACTCACTAGAATAACTATTGATTGTAAAATGAACATTTCTATAATTTAAATAAGTAACACATCTTGAAAACGTAAAGTTTGTAAAGAAAACTTTCAGATCTAAGCCATTCTTCTTATCCAAGAAGTAAACTAAGCTCTGAATCCGTTACATTTGCAAATTCTCTTTCTGAATTAACTCACAGGATTTCAGATGAAGCATATATTATTTGCTGTATGTGAAAATTCAATGTCTTTTTTTCTTGTTTGTTTGTTTGTCTTGGTTTGTCAAGGTAGGGTCTCACTCTACCTCTGGCTGACCTGGAATTAACTCTGTATTCTCAGGGTGGCCTCGAACTAATGGCAATCTTCCTACCTCTGCCTCCTGAGTTCTGGGATTAAAGGCATGCACCACCATGCCCAGCATTCAATGTCTTTTTAATGACTATATAATAAAATAAAATTCTCTTTGGTATATTATTGACAAAATTATGGTACTTGTACTGCAAGATGAAATCTTAATTCTCAATTATAATGACTTATTTTGATAGAAATAATATTTATATATCATTATGGGGCATTCATTGTTTTATTTCAATATTAAAGAAACAAAGTCATTGCGAAGCATTTTCATTGCTTAGTAAAGTGACCAATATGAAAGAATATGATATTGTGTAAAAAGCTTGTTGACAGGCTGTGGTGGTTTGATTCAAGTGTCCCCCATAAACTTAGGTATTCTGAATGCTAGGTCCCCAGCTGATGGAAAGTTTGAAATTGAAGAGTCCTGGAGGCAGTGTATTGTTGGGGGTGGGTTTATAGGTATTATATAGCCAGTTCCCCCATATTAATATTTGGCACACTCTCCTGTTGCTGTTGTCCATCTGATGTTGGTAAGGAGGTGATTTCTATCCTCTGCTCATGTGATCATTCTCCCCTCCCATCATGGAGTGTCATCTCAAACCTGTAAGCCAAAACAAACCCTATTTTCCCACAAGCTGCTCTTGGCCACGTGATTTCTGCCAGCAATGCAAACCTGACTGCAACAGTAAAGCTGATACTTAGAGTGGTGTCATTGCTGCTGATGTGTGGCTATGGCCTTTGGGAGCTGATTTTTAAGAGAACTATGGAAGGATTAGAAATCTTGGTCTAAGAGACATCTTGTAGTACTATTAAGTATAACTTGGTGGACCACTCTGGTTCAGAGTTGAAAGACTTGAATGCATTAAGAACTATGGACTGTGAGGTTTGGCTTAAAAGGGTGAGAAAAAGATTTACTTGGACTGGACTGAGGTAGAGAAACAGCTTGTATGAGAGGCTGGTTGTCATGACCCTGTCCTGAGAACTTGTGCAGGGTTGCATTGCATTAGAAATGGACTGGTGTGTGCAGATGGATATGGCACAGAAAGAAATCTTAGGGCTGAAACTTCTGCTTGATCAGTTACAATTGTTGAAGAGATTACAACTATCGAGACTGGACCAGGTGACCCGCACAGGGACAACAGAAAGAATGAAGTCTTTTGAAGAGGCCTGAGTTATGAAGGAGTGTCCTATTCATCAAAGTCTGCTCTATTCCGCTCCCCAGATTAACAAATTGGTATCTAATCTGGTATTATGGAGTATGAGAAATGCAGGAAAGAGAGGGTCACTGAGTTTGCAACACGGTCTTGTGTTTTGGAAATGGCTATGGGCAGTGTGTAGCAGGTTTGCTGGATGCCTGCATGGAGACCCGATGGAGCCATGAGGATGGACCATGGGTTGCAGTAGAGACCCAGTGGAGATGCTACAACCACAAAACAGCTGCTAAGGAGAGCTTCTGGCCCCAGATGAAGTTTTCCAGGACTGTAAGTTGCCAAGCTGAAGGGGCAGTATTGGAACTCTAGAGACATGTTGGTTAAAGTTATTGGATTTGGAGATTTGTCACTGACTAGAGTTGGTGGACTTGTAGCTACAGAGTTTAATATTTGCCCTGTTTAAATCTTGTATTGGTTGAATATTTTTTGCTATGCCTAATGCCATCTTTTGTAGTGTGAATGCTTATTCTGTCTATTATAGTCTTTTTTTGGGGGGGGGGTTAACTTTTGGTATTATGGATCAGTTAAAAGACCTTGGATTATGGGGATGTTCGAACATCATTGTGATTGAAAAAAAAATGAGGGGACTTTTAAACTTGGATGAATGCATTGTATTTCATGTCATGTATGGTTATCAGTTTATGGGGTCCAGGGACAGATTGTAGTGGTTTGATTCAGGTGTTCTCCATAAACTTAGTTATTCTGAATGCTAGGTTCCCAGCTGATAGTGATTTTGAAATTGAAGACTCCTATAGGCGGTGTATTGTTGGGGGTGGGCTTATGGGTATTATAGCCAGTTTCCCTTTGTAGGTGTTTGGCACACTCTCCTATTGATGTTGTCCATATGATGCTGGCCAGGAGGTGATATCCACCCTTTGTTCATACCATCATTTTCTCCTGACATCATGGAGTGCCTCCCCCAGCCACCCTCGCCCCTGACCTGTAAACCAAAATAAACTTTTGGTCATGTGATTTCTGCCAGCAGTGTGAATCTGACTGCATCACAGGCAAGAAAAGTTGCTAAAAATCGGGAGTCTCAGGCCTGGAGACATGGCTCAGCTATTCAAGAGAGGTGTTTTATATACAAGCCTTCAGACCTGATTTTCATCCCACCACTCATGTAAGGCTAGATGCAAAGTGGCTCATCCCTCTGTAATCTCAACACAACTACTACATTGGGGGTCAGAACCAGAATGCCAAAGCTCGCTGGGATTCTCAAAGAAGGTTGACGGAATGTACAATCATCCTGAAGTTGTCCACTTATCTCACTATACACATTGTGATACACACACATACACACACACACACACACACACACACAATTCAAGAGTCTACGATACTCAAAAGTATATTGTGTAACTACAATGAAAAGATCTCCGGTTGACAGACAAGGTCCTTTTTCTTTCCTTTCATTTCCTTTTTAATAAAATTTATGTGTGTTTATGCACATATTCTAAGTGTATTCACTTGTGTAAGTGCCTCATTACACATATGGAGGTCAGAGGGCAACTTTTTCATCTTCTGTCTTATTTTAATCTTGTTTGCGACTGCAAATTTTCATGCTAGCTGGCCCATAATCCTCTGCACATCCTCCTGTCTCACTCCCATCTTGCTGTAGCTATTGTGGGATCCCTCATGCACACCTCTATGTCCAACTTTCTATGGGTTCTGAGAAATCTCCCCAGCCCCAAAACTCAAGGCTGGAGCTCCATGACAAGCTTGTCTTTGCTCTAATACTCTAGGTCCTTATCACACTGAAAACTTAACTTACCTGTACGATGCAATGCTTTAATGATTGTTAATGTTGGCCTACCTCCTATGGAAACCATTTGTTTTAGTCTTTAAAAATACTTTCAAATGTCTTTTCCTAGGTAGCCTAGGTTAATACTTTAGAGATAGAATGCATCCTCTTTAGCTCACTATGCGTTCAACATATTGCAGTTTCCATGTAAGTCTGTGTTAAGCACAACTTGTTAGTCATTTAAAGGGAAGAACCAGTTTCTTACTCATATTGACATTTCTGGCACCATAGTACTTACATATTTTTATAATTATAATTGAAAATACATATTTTGTTATAATAGAGGTATCTTTGGATGAGAGGAAATAATGCACTTTAAATACTATTTTCTTTTTTTTATTTTTATTTTTGTTTATTTTTATTTATTTATTTGGGAGTGACAGACAGAGAGAGAAAGAGACAGATAGAGAGAGATAATGGGCACACCAGGGCCTCCAGCCACTGTAAACAAACTCCAGAGGGGTGCACCCCCTTGTGCATCTGGCTAACGGGTCCTGGGGAATCAAGCCTTGAACCAGGGTCCTTAGGCTTCACAGGCAAGTGCTTAACCACTAAGCCATCTCTCTAACCCTTAAATACTATTTTCACAACTTGCTACTAAATAATTATTCCTTGAGTTACTCAAACATTCCATTCTAGTAGATTGCATTTTATTGTTCTGAAGATAAAAGCTAGGCCTCCCCTTAAAGTATCTTTGAAAAAGTGTTCTCCTTTTTATGTTTATTATTACAAGTTTGATTTTGTTTATGTAATATATGTATTCCAAAACAGCTTTAGACGTGAACTTACTACAATAAAATATTGCAGCAAACCTACATAGGAAAATTACGATTCTACTAAAAATAAATCTCATAATAACATAGCATTCATTATTATAATGGATACTTCACCAAGCATTTCAATTTTAGCACTTTGCTAATGACCTGTGTGTTCCAAGCCTTTCTTAAGAGCTTTCATTCTTGTGAGTCAAGACTAAATATGGACTACCTCCCAGTGAGATAAACACTCCCAGGAAGATCCAAATGGTCAAAAATAGTCCACAATAATGGAGATCTTTTAACATGCAGATGTTTGTGATTACCAAGGGCTTCTGTAACATATTTCATATTTAAAAATTGAGAGGAAAACATTTGAGAATATCCATCAACACTGAGTGAATGTGTGCGTGTGTGTAAAGGAACAGAGTGTCATCAAAAATTGAATAATGCAATTCATAATATCCATTTGGTTCAAATAAAAGATATTACCCTTGGCTGTAAATGAGAATTACATGAGGAGTTTTAGAAAACACAGTCCAAGACCTTGACTTCAAAGACTGATATTTAATGGGTATGAGGCTTGTAAGTGGATATTTTGTGGGGAAGTCCTTGTAACTCCAAAGTTCACTGTGATAGATAATCCTTGGGCAGAACACCTGAAGATGTATTACTTAGCTGGATTAGTAACAGGACTTCACTACAAATGAGGGCTACTGACACTGACTCTGGCATGCATACCAGTAGCATTAGGTAATCTTCCTGGGACACAATTATAAAATGTGCAACCAAAATGTACTTAAGACAAAATGCATTCCCTTGGATCCTGTTTGTCAGCTTGGGTGGTAAGTTTTTTCATTTAAACTGAAATTTACAGGTTATATTTTGAAATGGAGTAGAAGAGTTTGTGTGGAGGTCTATATTATACCTGGTATAAAATGGGTCATTATACGACCCCGTGCTGAAGAACAGTAATAAAACCACGTTTTCCACATATATTAACACCTCAGGTGGTAATCACAGTTGTTATCTATGAATGATGGTATACCACATCACTCATACTCTGTATGTTTTTCCAATGAATGTGGATATCACAAGGCATAAACATATTTTTATTTAAAGTGTATACTCACTTACTTCCCAGTTCTTTAAATGTATTTTTTTTTCAAGTGATACTTCACTAATTTAAAGAAATTCTTATATAGTGTTGGCTAACTTAATAATCAACTCACATTACAACAACAATAACAAATATCATGCCATTTAACTCTTCAGAAACAATTTAAGGGGTCTGGGAGGTGGCTGAATGGTTAAAACATTAATATCTGAGTTTGGACACTCAACACCCGCATCAAAATGAAGCAGGCATGGCATCTGATGTATAGTCACAACACTTGAAAAGTGGAGTCAGGGGATCTCTTGGGCAAGGTTCCTATCTAGAGAAGCCAAATTGGTGAACTCTGGATATAACTGACAGCCCTTATCTCAATTAGCAAGGTAGAGTGTGATTAAGAGAAACACCAGGCATAAGCCTCTGGCTCCACACACATACACACCTGCCCACACAGGTGCCCACAAACCTACGAACAGGCACCTACACACACATACATAGCATATGCACATAAACATGCAAATGAGCATGTGACTGAAATTATTTGTGGAAACACTAGAACTAATATGACTAAAAGATGAATAAATATGTAATAATTGCATTAGAAATAAACAAATATGTAACTTAGCCTTCTTTTCCATAGAGTTAAAAGATAACAATAAAGAGCTGGAGAGATGGCTTAGCAGTTAAGGTTTTTGCCTGTAAAGCCAAACGACCTCGGTTCGATTCCCCAGGACCCATGTAAGCCAGATGCACAAGAGGGAGCATGCATCTGGAGTTTGTTTGCAGTGATTGGAGGCCCGGGAGCACCCATTCTCTCTTTCCCTCTCTCTGCCTTTTTCTCCCTCTCTCTCTCTCTCTCTCTCTCTTGAATAAATAAATAAAAATAAAGTTAAAAAACTAAAAAAGATAAGAATAAAGAATTGTCATATCTATAATATACTGTGGCATCTTGTTTTAGACCTTATATGGACATTTTAATGTAGCTCTTTTTTTTCATTTTTGACATTTTCATACATGGGTAAATAAGTTTAGTTTTAGTTCTTCTAGAGGCTGAGAAATCCAATGGGGTATTAGCATATTGTGAACTTTGTTTCTTTTTGCCATTCATCCTGTGATGAAAGAGCAAGAAAGGGTATCAGACAAAGAGAGATGAAGTTTAAGCAAGTCCACCTTTGAAAGCTCAGAGGCAAAATGACATCCATTCACAGGGGCAAAACCCCCATGACTCAATCTATCACCTCTCATTAGCTCTGCATCCCAACCCTGCTTAGTTGGGACTAGTGGTCTAATAGAAAAACTTACAGAATTCATCCAACCATAGCAACTGGAACAGTTTGAAACTCTTAATATTCTGGATTATGTGCATACCCTACTATAGACATGGTGAGTCATTCTTTTATTTCTTTTTGTATATTCTTTTATTTTTATCTTAGTTAATTTTTAAAGATTTTTTATATATTTATTTGCAAGCAGGGAGTGATGGAGGTAAGAGAGACAGAGAGAGAGAGAGAATGGGCATGCCAGGGCCTCGAGCCAATGCATGCTGCAAAGGAACTCCAGACGCATGTGCCACTGTGTATCTGGCTTTATGTAAGTATTGGGGAATTCAACCAGTTCGTTACACCTTGTAAGCAAGTGCCTTAACCAATAAGCCATCTCTCCAGCCCTACTTTTATTTTTTAAATGTCCATAGTATTGATTTTATTTATATTTAACTTACTTTACATTTTTTTTTGCAACCATATAGAAAGAGAATGTAGTGGGAGTGTTGCTCCAAAGAGAAAGGATATAAAAAGTAGAAAATAAAATATGTACCATATGCATATGAAAATTTAAAATTTATATACCTGTACATAACGTAACTGATCCTGTCGAACACTGGAGACTTATTATTTGCCTGGCACTAACTTCAGTATTAGATTAAGACACCCTGACATTTGTATTTCACATTTAGCATATTAATCTTTAAGAATTCCATAAGAGTGGAATGTACAGGGCTGGGCATGTAGCCTAGTAGCAGTGTGCTTGTCAAGTATGAACACAGCCCTGGGTTTGATATCCAGCACCACAAATACAAAAGAAAAAAAAAAAGGCTCACGAAGTGCAATAAATCATGGAAGGTCTAGACAAACCCATCCTTACAGACAACGTGGAGAGGCTTATTGATTAAAAATTAACAAGTTTAGATGCAACTGTAATTAGCCAAACCTTAAGGCTATCACATGCCTCAGGCAGACAGTTCTTCAATAAACTGCAATGTCATTAACATACCCAGCTTTGGGCAGGCTAAAGGCAAGCCTGGTTTTCTAGACAAAAGTTCTTAGCAACCTAGATATAAGACTATCTGCAAAGAATGTGGGCTTTCTGAAAATATACAGATGATCACATAATATAAAACTGAACCTGTTACTGATAATAAAGTTTAAGTAAACTTGACATGAAACTTATAATCTACCTTTTACTTTAACACTTATTTTTACATATTTATTTGAGTGAGAGAGATACACAGGGAGAGAGAAAGAGAGAAAGAGAGAGGGAGAGGGAGAGAATGGACATGTCAGGCCCTCCAACTACTGCAAATGAACTCCAGATGCATGTGTCTGGCTTACATGGGACCTGGGTAAACAAACCTGAGTCCTCTGGCTTTACAGACAAATGCCTTTATTGCTAAACCATCCACAGCCCAATCTTCTATTTTTAAACATCTTATTCTATGTCTTGTAGCCTATTAAGGTTAATATGTTGATGTCCTTACTGGTTTCATTCTTTATGGGTAAAATGTCCTTATGAAAGAAATTATCAGATGTAAACCATACTTAAAAAATTAGAAATAATTATGACTTAATTTTAGGAGATAAGCTCAGTATTAAATTTTGCTAAATTATCTGCTTATGCCTAAGTTTGTTAATAATGCTTATATTGTCTGAGCTTCCCTCATCTGTTAACAGAGACTAAAAGAATAGTTGGCTTAACATATTAGATGGAAATGAACATCTGTGAGCTTGCTATGTATAATAATTTATTTCAACAATCATTCCAGTAAGATCACATTCATGTAAGTTATAGTTAACACACAGATAAAAGTGAAGATACAAAAAAAGTTCTAAGGGCTGGGGGATTCTTGTCCCAAATGAGATCTGTCTCCAAAGTCTAATAGGCACTGGAGCAGAGCAGGCACTGAGTATCTGATATTTTCTTTTTCCTTCCTGTCTTTCTTTCTTTCTTTCTTTCTTTCTTTCTTTCTTTCTTTCTTTCTTTCTTCCTTCCTTCCTTCCTTCCTTCCTTCCTTCCTTCCTTCCTTCCTTCCTTCCTTCCTTCCTTCCTTTCTTTCTTTTTCTTTTTTTTTTGAGGTAGGGTCTCACTCTAGCCTAGACTGACCTGAAATTCACTATGGAGTCTCAGGGTGGCCTTGAACTCACGGCAATCTTCCTGCCTCTGCCTCCCGAGTGCTGAGATTAAAGGCATGCATCACCATGCCCGGCTTGTTTATTTCTTTTTCAATGTTTGTAAAAAACATAAAATTAACAAACATTTATATGCCCCTCTCTATGTACCATAAAATTGTCTTTAGCCATGTGAATCAGTTCTTGTTATAGAAATTACATAAAATTGAGCTGGAGGGATTGCTTATTGGTTAATGCATTTGCTTGTGAAGCAAAGGACCTAGGTTTGATTCCCCAGGACCCATGTTAGCCAGATGCACAAGGGGGAGCACACATCTGGAGTACTTTTGCAGTGGCTGGAGGCCCTGGTATGCCCATTCTCTGTCTGTACCTCTCTCTCTCTCCCTCTTTCTCTATCAAATAAATAATAAAATATTTTGAAAAAAGAAATTACATAAAATTTCACATCAGTAGAAAAATTAATCCCTATTTGAAAATTTGTTTTCCTTAAATTACAATAAATGTTAGGTGCCATAACTAATAATCAAAAAATTTAATTGATTTTGAGAGAGAGAGAGAATGGGTATGTCAGTGCCTCTAGCCACTGCAAATGAACTCCAGACACATGAGCCACCTTGTCCATCTGGTTTATGTGGGTCCTGGGGATTAGAACCTGGGTTCTTTGGCTTTGCAGGCAAGTGCCTTAAATGCTAAGCCATCTCTCCAGCCCTAAAGATTATATTTTAACCAAAGATATGAAAACTTTAGACATTACTATCAAAAAAGCTGTTATTATTCTGATATTTAATTTAAATATTGATTTAATGTATGAGACTCTTGACATTTCCAAATGCCCAAATTTATGAATACCACAATTATATCTAATTATCCTCATAAAATGCAGTGAAGTTTAAGTTTAATGATATATTTGGATTCCTAATTATTTCATAAATATTAAACCAAAATAAAAGAGTCACTTTTTTAATAAACACTATATCTTCATCTTCCATTTCTTTCATTACTAAAAATAATGCTTGGATTTTGACATTTCCAAGGAACTAATAATATTATAAAAAATAGTACTACCTCAGCTCCCAAGACTTCCTGTAATAATTTCATGTACACCAGTTTATTCAAGAGTGGTTAGTCACTGGTAGATTTCACTGAGATGGAGATGTTCGGCACTAACTAAACCCCTTTGTCAAGGACTCATCTACCGTTTCACTCTGGCCTCCCAGCTTGTTTGTACTGAGCACTCAGCGAAGTTACAATTCATTCATGTAGTCACCTTCATAATCACATGTGAAACTGCAAAGGCTACGTTTGCCTATCTTAAAAAAAAATTCACTGTTTCATAACAAATCAAACCATATTATTCCCCAAAATGTATCAGAATAAAACTGTACAGTCTGAATGTGTTCAAAGACAAAATTTTCCCTTTTCCAGCTGAATCTAGATGAGAATTTGAATCTTCTTGGCAGGAGCAAAGTGAGGCAGACATAGCAGGGACATGGCCGACAACCAGTGTTAAAACTGCCTGAAGGCAAAGGTAAGTCTGCGTTTCATGAAGTCAGTGCCTCATACTCTGTCCTTCTCCCCCTGCTCTTCTCTCCATACAACAGTCCACACAGAATGAATGTAGCTGTGGATAAGAGAATCTAGATCTCTTCTGCTACACATGAAAGAGGTTTAAAAAAATGTAAAATAATTCTCCCTTATCTTAAATAGACTTTCATAAAATGTTCACACTATGACATAATGAGCTTATGATTTTAAGTTTAATATTTTTTTTTATTTATTTACTTTAGACACACACACACAGAGGTAGAGAGAGAGAGAGAGAGAGAGAATGGTGGGCTAGGGCCTTCAGCCATAGCAAATGAACTCCAGATGTATGTGCCACCTTGTGCATCTGGCTTATGTGGGTCCTGGGGCACTGAACCTGGGTCCTTTGGCTTTGCAGGCAAATGTCTCAACAGCTAAGCCATCTTTCCAGTCCTAATTTTATTTTACATAATATACTTTAAGCTACTGTAAATATTAACAGGGATAATACATTGCAGAAGAGATAGCAGAAAGAATGTAAGAGCCAAAGGAAAAGGAGTGCTTACAAAGCTGCCTTCCCGACACAAAGTGACCTTGATATTCATGATCTTACAGTTGCTCAGACTACCTATACAAGACCTGCATATAGGAGGGAAAAAATGATGATATCAAAAATAGAAGAAAGAGCAATTGGAAAGAAGAAGGGATTCAGTGGGGAACGGGCTTGGGAGGGAAAATAAGGGTTGTGTGAAGGAATTACAATCATTGTATATTGCCTATATTTATGGAAATTGTCAATACAAAGTTAAAAACAAATAAAAACTATAATGCAAACAAACAAAAGATCTTGATTTAGAAGCTTGAGAGCCATTGGCTGAGAAGCAGCTTGTAAGCAGTTTTAGAAATCTTAGTTAAAGACATGGCATGTCACCAGATATGCCCGGCCTTGTCTTTTCCTTCATTTGCATGGCTGTCTCCTTAAGTGGCTTTCATCCTTGCTATTACCACATGGAAACACTGATGTTTACAGACAATAAAGAGCTGTGAAACATAAACCAACAGAAGGTGGTCTATTCTTTAGCACATGAGAAGTATGGAAAGCCATGTATTCCAGTCATATTCAAGCAATAACTCCTTGGTTATTAGGCACTCCTAGAAGTGGAGACACAGATGTCTGTAGAGCAGTTCGATTTGGAAGTGCCCATGTGAAGCTATCTTAAAAAAAAGAAACTACTAGGGAGCCTACTGGAGCACATGATCAGGAGTCACTTCTGGCCTTTTATGGATGCAGAACCCCTGCTCTGATTTAGGCAACTGAAATGCAAAGAAGAGGTCTGATAAGAAGCCACAATACAAGGAAGGCATGGGTTAGTACTAAAAGATGACTGCCTAATGTATGCAGAGTCATGGGAATAATTGGATTTTTAGAGTCTAAGCATTGCATGTGTTACCCTTTATCTCCCATTAAATCGATTGGTACTTTGCTCTTTTTATATGTAAAATGTTAACCTTTATGAATTTTTAATAACTAAAACTTGGTAACACTTTTATTAAAAGGTGAGGTTATGTTAAATCTGCCACTTGGCTTTTATAAATCAATGTCCCTCATCTGAAATAACAGATTTTAATGTCTGATGGAGGTTTGTATTTATTAATCTATAAAACAATGATTGGAAGAGTGATCCTGTAATTTAACATTATCACATTTTTTATACCCATTGTCCATACAGGCTGCCAATAGAAAATTTTCATGACTTCTTGTTTCTGTTCAACATAATCCCTTCAACCAATAAGTTCAAAACTGTTCCTAAATGTTTCTTCAGTGTTAAAATATTTAAAATTCTAAACATGGCTGTCTACATTTTGGCATAAATTTGTTAAATTCAATTGGGAATTCAATTAGTGCATTTTAAAAAAGTGAGAAAATATGCCTATCTTTGTTTTTACATGCAAAGATTCCTGTACTCAGAGCTTTGTTAAAATCCTCAGAGGATGTTGTCAAGAATTTTGGGTGATAGAACCCAAGCACTTGCAAAATTGTAGTACTGATACTTTCTCATTCACCATAGGACAGTGCAGTTTGTGTATCTAATATCTAATATTATACACATCAAAACAGTGTTCTCAATCAATACTCATTCCTAAAATGCTTCTGAATTACAAGTCCTGAAAATCCAGATTTTAATTTCCTGGTGGCATTGTTATTATTATTATTATTAATTATGTTAGTTTATGTTATAGCCAACTCCTTCCAGCATGGATGGAACTTCCCCTGGATCTGTAAGCCTGAAATAAACCCATTCCTCCCACAAACTGTGTTTGTTTAGATGTTTGTCTCAGCAATGTGAAATGTGGAGCTGACTGTTACAGGAAGGCAATGGTGTGACAGTGAAAAGGAAGTGGCCACAAGGTATGCAAGCTTCTAAAGGGTGCATGATGTTCCAGGTTTTTGTTACCTTGACTAAAACAAGTACCTAGAATTTTTAGGAATTTACCACTTCTGTGGTGTTGTCAACTTCAATTCCTTATCTTCCCATGAAAGAGTGCTGACACCTAAATTACCAACCTTCATTTGTTAGTCTCTCACTTTAGATGACTATCTGGAGACAGGAGTTTCTCTGTCATGTTTGTAGGGTTTAACGTTAAATTTGTGCATGAGTAAAGGCATTTTCTAAATTTTTTGCATTAACATTTTCTTGTTTTATATTTTCTTTATATATTTGAGGGAGATAACAAAGAATGGAGGGACAGAAATAGGGTGTGTGGGAAAGAGAGAGAGGAGGAAATGGGTATGCCAAAGTCTCTAGCCACTAGAAATGCATTCTAGATACATGGACTACCTTGTACATCTGGCTTTACATGGGTACTGGGGAATCAAACCTGGGTCCATAGGCTTTGAAGGCAAGTGCCTTAACCACTGAGGAATCTTTCCAGAATTACATTAGAATTTTCAAAATAACTCATATCTTCAAATTTGCTTAGGGAAGAGATATGAGGTTTTCTTGGGAACATAACTAGGGAATAGTCTGAATGGAGAAGGACTAGCCTACATTATGACAAAGGTGGAATTTATTCAAAAATTAATATTGTGAGGGACAAAGATTATACTGAGGGGTGATGCAGACATAGTTTTCAGTATGTAGAAGAAACAGAGTCCAAAGCAGAGACTCAAATTGTGCACAGGGGCTCAGCAGGTCATGTTCCGGCAGCACAATGAGCAGTTGCAGAGGAAGCTTTCCCATATTTTACACTCATTCATTCAATTATTTTCTCTAGGAATTTCATTGTCAAGACATAGATCCGGGCATAGTAAAAATAAAAAAAAAAAAGACTTCTAAGGAGGAGGAAGTGTGGTAGTTTAAATATGCTAATATAACTGTATGGCTCCATAGACTCAGGTGCTTTATGAAAACTGAACTTCCAACTTTAGTACCCAGCAGGCAGATTCTTTGAGTCCAACCCCAAGGTATGTCTGGAAGCAGATCTGAAGTCCAGCCCTATTGGGTGTGTTCATTGAAGTTTGAGTTCTGGCTGGTGTGTGTGTGTGTGTGTGTGTGTGTACGTGCATGTGTATTCACACGCACATGTGTGCACATGCATGAATGTGTTTGCAGGCTGTTTGCTGGTTTCTTTCTGCTTGGATCTATGAACAGGAGCCAACTTCTTCCAGTAGTGTTGGAACTTCCCCTGGATCTATAAGCCTGAAATAAACCTATTCCTCCTACAAACAGTATTTGTTTAGATGTTTGTCTCAGTAATGTGAAATGTGGAGCTGACTGCAACAGGAAGGCAATGGTGTGACAAAGAAAAGGAAGTGGACTCAAGGTATGCAAGCTTCTAAGGGATGCACAAACAGGAGTAGAAAGAACCATGGTAATGGATGAGAAGTACAACTGGATAGATCAGAGAACATCTTATCTGGAAGCCAATTCATGCTGTTCTCAGCAGGGCTTCTCCATAGACATCCACTGGATGGCTCTGAAATCTGAAGAGATTTTCCGTTCTTACACTGAGGGTGCTGCTATTAGTTTGTGGGTGAATAGAAGCCAGAGATAATGGTCAACAACACAACCTGTACATGCATCGTGTTTGGAGAAGAATTCTGTCAGCTGGTGTCTGGCCTTGGCCTCGACATGGCTCCCTGCCTTGTCACACTGCTTCAGGCTGTTACAGGAAAGGCCTCAGCATGTTAGGTACATGATATTATGAAATTCAGGAATGAGTGGCAGCTCCAAGTGAAATTTGGTAGAATCAAGTTGAGGGTGGGAAGTAAGTTGATAATCAGTCTGCTATTAGACTGACTGTGCATTAAGCTATTAATGCACAATATGGTCTATGACTCATTTTAAAATCACGGGTAAAATCAGTTTTTGAAAGATAAGTATTTTCTTCCGGTTCCTGACATGATCTGGAAGGGTAATGGAGAAGCCATGTAGGGTAGGACAGCAGTGGCTAAGTTGTTAAAACAGCAGATGAAAGGAATGCATGAGGACACAAAGATCAGAGTGCACACCATGGAAGAGAAAAGCTGATTCATGACACCCAGTGTATTGTAATGGTGGTCCTTGGTATACCCACATGCTAACCTGGGAGTTGAAAAATCTCTGTGTGTGTGTGTGTGTTATATGTGTAAATCTGTATGTTCCCATGTTCTGAACAAAGATATGAGTATTGTCCTCAGTTCCTGAAACCTCTATTGGGTATTAGTTAAGAACTTTTCAGTTTCAAGCTACAGAAAATAGTTGAATAAAACACATGAAGGGGAACAGGAATATTTTTTTTTTGTTTGTTTCATCACCTGACTAAAGTATGCAAACAGAGAAACGGCAGGCCTATCTGGGATCATCTGGACATTGCTCACCAGTTCTTTTCTTAGTGGTATCATTCTGTCCTTCTATAACATCACTTTATCCGTACAGTGATTAAATTATGTTCAGAAACAGGGTGCAGTCCAGAAAATAAAAGAGCAAGGTCTCCTGCCCTCTGATACTTCCATTTTGCAAAGATCAATGATCATGTGATGGACATATCAGGTAGGAATAAATGCTGTAAAGCCAAAAAGGCAGGGATACAGCACAGAGCGTGATAGGGTTGGAGGGTGCTGAAAGGAGAAATAATTTTTACTAGGTTATCACAGAAGGAGTTACTCCGAGGAGGTAATATTTGAGTTAAAACAAGACAGAAATACTTTACAGAGTAATTTCTAGATCTGGGTGATAAGCTGTCATGACAAAGAAAACGCAAGTAAAGTTGATATGTTCAAGGTGCTGCTAGAAGGTTTAACTCAAGCAGTGGGAGAAGTGTGTGTGTGAGGGAATTCCTAGGGGTCAAACAAGCAGGGGCTTGTCAGCAGGCAGAAGTGCAGGTGGTATTCTACATTTAATGTGACTGTGAAGGATATTGAGTCAGCTAACTCCATGATTTGATTTATATTTTCAAGAATGTTTTCCTAATTGGATAGTGAGTTTTAACTAGATACCAGTGAAAAAGACCATTTGGATACCAATAGCACAGTAGTCTCACACCAGAATGTTAAAATGATTGCCAAAAGTGAGCAGCTCTGGGATAACGTGAGTAAAATGCATGAGGGAAGGAGATCTCACTAGGACGGAACAGGCTTCTTTTACAGCCAGCCTGCCTGTTCAGAGAAGGCCTTAGCTGAGCCGTCACAGCACAGACATTTCCTTGGACTGTGCGGGAAACAGAAGAATGGGGCCTTGCTAGGAGCTTGTGGTGCTGGCCATAGGTCCTCTGCGGTCAAGGACCTGAGGTCTGTCACTGGGGTAAGGGAGTGAAGAAGTACCAAACTGTTATGACGTCTTTAGAGAAAGCAAAACCTTGCAGAGGTCAGAGGTCAGCCTACTGGGTAGTAGGTGCATAATAGAATTAGTCACTCAACCTTTCTCATTATTCATTCAGTGTAAGATCGTGGGGTTCCCACGATTTCCCTCAAGGTCAACTGTACTCACTCGGCAGTTTGTAGACTGATGCTGGGCTGGCCACTTAACAATTCCTTGGTAACGATGTTGAAAATGTTCACATCAGCAAAATAAAAACATACTTAGACCAGTAAATTAAAATGAACCTCCAATACAGTTGTTTATTCATTTATTTTAATTCTCAGGACTGAACCCAAGGCCTTGCACACGCTAGGAAGAGATCTGCCACGGAGTTGTTCCCTCACATTCGGCTCTTCCTTTACCTTAGTGACTCGAACATATAGCCCAGATGATGCGGGGTAATAAATTTGGTGTGTTTTGTCTCTTTGCTAAAATAATTACTTCTTGCTTTAAATTATGCATACTAATGCTAGATAAATATGTATAAGAGTAAAAAGAATACAACACATTCCTTACAGTGCTGGTGCCCCTCCAGTCATTATCAGTTTCAAGACTGATTAAACAATACATGTTTATTACCTTGGCTCATGACCTAAATACATTCTGATGGATTGTTATCAAATATTCTGGATCAATATAATTTTAAACAGTCACATATGTCTTTATTATTTGATGATCATTATACACACATATACTAGGAGAGAGAGAGGAGAGATAACTCTACCATGTATATATATACCAATTGAAAACATGGACTTTTTAGAAATTTCAGTATTATAATGACCACTTTGTATATAACATTGAATTATACTTATTTTCATTAGAAAAAGAAATCTATCCTAGAACTAGAATTTATGAGTCAAAGGTTTGAATTCTTCTAAAGTTTGTTATAACCAGCCAAAGAATTATTTGTAAGCATCCACTTGTATACTTGTGGACAAACACTAACTTCTCTGTTGGAACAGATCATCACCATTAACACCCTGTTATGATCTGATGTGAAGTTATGCCATATCATCAGAGTTGAGGTTTTCTATGTATACTGATCATCCTTATTTGTGATCTCTTTACATGTTGCCTTCATTTCTATTGTATTTCTTCTTAATGACTTATAATGGCTTTTCATAGATAAGAGCATTACTGTTTTTAATATTTTAGCTACTTGAGAGAGATAGAAAAAGGAAGAGAGAGAGAGAAAGAATTGGCATACCAGGACATCCTGTAACTGCAAACAAGTTCCAGATACATGTGCCACTTTGTGCATCTGGATTTATGTGGGTACTAGGGAATCAAATTCAGGCTGTTAGGCTTTGCAAGCAAGTACCTGTAGTCACTGAACCATCTCTTTAGCCCAAATATTTACTTTTAAATAAATATCATTTATTTATTTATTTATTTGAGAGGGAGAGAGAGATAGATCAGAAAGATAGATAGATAGATAGATAGATAGATAGATAGATAGATAGATAGATAGATGATGGATGGATGGATGGATAGATAGATAGATAGATAGATAGATAGATAGATAGATGGAAAGACAAACAGAGAGGAAGAGAGAATGGGCATACCAGGGCATACAGCCATTACCAATGAACTCCAGATGTATGTGCCATCTTGTAAATGTGGCTTATGCGAGTCCTGGGAATTAAACTTGGGTTCTTTGGCTTTGCAGGCATGTGCCTTAACCACTAAACCATCTCTCCAGCCCAGTATTCACATTTGTATGCTGAGAGTTGTCATCTTTTCTGAAATATGTAAAAGGTACTTATTTCTTGGGCAGTTTTGGTTTTATTTTTATTGTTTGAAATATTTTAAATTGTATGTAGATAGGTATTTTTAATGTTTATGCTTTCTAGAATAAACAACAAATCACAAGAGTATTTGCATTTGCCTGTCCCTTTATAAATATCTCAAGAATTTGTTTTCTAAATTAATGTCATTAATCCACACAATTCCTACCACCACCAGCATCATTACCACTATAAGGGGCAAACAAAACATTTTATTGACTAATCCTTTTTCCTAATCATTTGCAGTATTTCAGAGTGAAATGTTAACTTGCATTCAAATACACACCTATGTAATAATCAAATTAAATCCTATAAATCACTTGTAGTATGTTGTCCTAGTCTCTGATATTGAGTGGCACATGCAACTCTTCCCCTTCTTCAGTCCTCTAAACCTGTCCTGGGGTTCCAGCTAGTACAAGTCACAGCTGACTCCAGCTTATCAGGCAGCTCTAGAAGACTGTAGGAAAGAATACTGCTTTCAGACTGCAAACTTGTTCAACATCTGATCTTTATTGCAAACACTAAATTCTCTAGTTTTTTTTTTTTTTTTTTTTGACAAAGATGATGAGTGCATGAATGAATTAGGAAACATTTGGGAGAAACAAACTGTAGCTGAATTTCAGAAATTCTTTGTTCTCTTATCTATTTCCAAAAACAAACAGGTACTACTATAATCTCCATTTCACAGAAACAGAAACTGAGAATGAGGAAAACTAAGTGCCTTGTCCCGACTCACATAGCTCTTAATCTTCTCTTGACTGTGAGTTGGATTTCAGATTTTGTCATTCCAGCTCCAAATCAAGAGTTCTTAATCACTGTACTATCATGACAACTATTTTAGTGGGAACATGTGGCCAAATAATTCACGTGAGTGGTTTGGAAAAGATTCACCACCTACAGCCTTTACTTGGATCATGTTTATAAAGAAAAAATAAACATGAGAAACAAAGATGATCTTTAATAAAATTAAGGGCACCTTATGGAAACTGATACTGAGAAAAGCAACAAGGAGAATATCCATTGATCACCACACTATTGGAGGGATAGGATGCAATGCTGGAAGAGAAGGCATAGAGATTTTAGAATCATAAGAGTTTGTCTTCACTAAATACCGAATCAAGTAGAGCATATCACCAGATTTGCTGCTGAAGAAGGCCCAGAGAGAGGACAGGGACAGGCATTGATAGAGTCACTATTAAATCCAAGGGACTGTTGAAAAATAAGTATTGAACTAAGTGCATCTACTTGATATTTAGAATCAGTATCCCAGCATACACTGTAGGGTGAAATAGGGAAATAATAGGCCTTATGACATTCTGTATTGAAGGTGATATTTTGTCCTGGAATTCTAACACAGTTGGACACTATGGGTCTAAGCAGAATGAGTCATCAATCTATCAAAATAGGCTGAAATCTACATGTCGAGTTAATAGATATCTTTTCAAGGCAACACATCTTTTGGAAAAAAGGATCTGAAGCAATGAAGGTGTTTTTATCAGCAGGATAAAGGACAACTATCTCAGCTTTGAAGAACAAGTGTTAATAAAAATAAAATTAAAAAAAAAACACACAAGGTCTAATCCTCAAATGTTACAGGTTGAAGTCCAGCTCTGAAAGCATTGAGTACTTAGAATACTGACAAAAGTCCTTCTGGTAGAAATAAGTCCTTACTACAGGTTTAATTTTTCCAGAAACTCTAAGGAAAATAAATTTATAGGATTTTTATGCTCTATTACATGAGAATTGATTTTAAGAAGGGTGAGGTCAAAGCTTTGGTGGTGGTTTCTTTAACAGAGTTTTCTATATATTCTCTAGTATTCATATTTTACATCAATCCCTCAATGTAATCTTAAAATGGTAACATATGCAGCTTCATGAAGAATAAACTGATAATATTTTTCCTGTTATTTTAGTTTGCAAGTTTTACATGTTTGATTAAAGCACAAATGTCTTCTGGCAAGATAGCTTCCAATATTTTTATGTAGCCAAGTTGGTGTCCAACTAGTACTTTAAATATATACATATACATACATACATACATATATATATGTTTCTATTGTTGAAAGATCGTATATTTGTCAGTGTCTTATGGTATCCAACATCAATACTATTAATAAGTTAGTGAGTAAAACAACATCAACTCAAATTCTTGAAGAAGCTTTAGAAATATACCAAGCCCCCACAATAATATTGAAAATAATAAAGCTTTTTCAAATTTAGTATTACTCATTTACCTTAATCATGATAGATTTATCTTCCTCCTCAATAGTAAATCTTTCACAAATAAAAAAAATGAAGGCAATTTTTCATTTACTATGAGTGAATCATCTTTGCTGACAACAGAAATGGGAGTAATTTAGATTTTCAGAGGTAAAATCCTGTTTTGATATTCTGTACTTATTTTACCTGGTGAATAATTTTTTTTTTAATAAAAGAACTTTTGTACCAAAAGAGAAGGCAATTCTCCCAGGTCCATTTCCAAGACACACTCTTCAACAACTTAGCAGACAACAAAAACATCTGTGCTGCTTCCTCTGATACACCATGGGGCGGGGGGGGGGGGTGGCACAGTGTTTGTTTCACTTTCTCTTTGAGTGAAGGCTACTGATGCCTTGGCCATAAACTTGTGCATCCAAGATGCCATTCTTTGTCTCTTAGCTCTTAATCTAAGAGTAGTTCACACCAAAATGTTGTGTTTGATTAAATCACAATATCTTCCTTCTTAAAGCTGATTCCAGGGCCAGAGAGATGGCTTAGTAGTTAAGGCACTTGCTTGTAAAGCCAAAGGATCCAAGTTCAATACCGCAGGACACACATAAGGTGGTCACAAGGTGACAAGCGCATCTGGAGTTTGTTTGCAGTGGCTGGAGGTCCTGGTGTGCCCATAATTTCTCATTCTCTCTCTATCTCCCTTTCTCTCTCTGCCTCTTTCTAAATAAATAAATAAATAAACTGGTTCCAATTTCCCCTGGTGCCTGTGATTTCACAAGCACCATGGATTCCTCTTCCAATATTTATAGAAATTCTGGGCTTCAGTGTTTCTCTTTTAAGATTTCTTTACTTCTGTCCTGATGTTGACACAATTATAATTCATCCTTTCTCCATGACAACTATGGAGGACCCTTTCTTCTATCTACAGATCTGACCATCCTGGAAATGCTTGCTTCACAGGGAGTGCAGAAAAATTGAAACAAGTATCAGTCATTTGTTTTCTTAAGATTCCAGAAGCAACCCTGCTATATCACTGAAATATCTTTCCTTACTATTCTATTCTTTCCCAGCAATAACATTGTCCTCATTTTAAATACAAATATATCATAAGCCAACTATCAAGCTAGTGTCTTTTGAGCTGCAAAATCTTTTTTAACAAAACTCTTTTTCTGTAATTACTGCTTTTGTTAGAATAAAGACTTCCTTCACCAAAACTGATTATGTAAAGATGTTATAAGAAATGTGATATTGCGATATTACTGTTCAGGCAACAATATGCTCATCAAATTAACTTGGCATAAAAGCTTATTGTCAAAGAACATCATATGATCTATTCTAGAATTTTGGTTGGTATGGTGTCAATAAAATGCAGGCTGTCAGCTACCATAGGAGATACAGTAAAATTACTTAACAGTAATGTATTCTGAGCAGTTTGACAGTTAACAGTAAGGTAATTAATGCTCTTAATATCATGAAAAGTTTCCTCCTTTTAGGAACTTTAAATATTCTCATCTTCTCATGTAGTTTTAACATGTTTTCTTCAATGATACAAATTCTAAGTAATCATTAAGTTCGTAAGTTGAGGTAAGAGTCAGTAGTAGAGGCGAGGAAGCTAGAATGAGGCTTGGAAGTAGGAAAAATGGGGAGGACCTAGGGGAATGGATAGTACATAGGCAAGCAGAGGACTGAGTAGAGGGGGTGGGAAGATCCAAGTGGGGGCAGGGGAGTAGGAAGGAGGAGAGGGTGGGATGGGAAGGGAGCTACACAAAACTAAACACATTCTGAATAAACTATATACAAAACCCATTTCTTTGTTAGTTAAAGTATAATACATCAGTAAGAAAAATTGACACAAAGAAATTTAGGAAAAATGGTTGAACCTGGAACAGATCATTCTCAGTGAAATTACCCAATCACAGAAAAAGAATCGTCACATAGTCTCACTCACCTACAGCACCTAACCTGAATCTACCCAAGATACCTTACATACCCAGCAAGCATCTCATGGACTAGACACTAGGATAGATGGGGAGGGAGGGGAGGGCATTGAAGGGTGGGAAACACAAATCTAGACCCAAACGGCAAAGGTACCATAAAACTCTACTTCCTAAAATGCAGATCAAATGGCTGAACCTCCACCAGGCCCTTAGAGGGAACACCTGAACCACAAGACACTGGAGAGGGTAGGATCAAGGCTAACCTTAATCTTCTACATCTTTCCTCCCTCCCTCTCCCTCTCTATTGCTCTCTCTCTTCTCTCTAACTCTTGTATATTAGTTATCTTTTCCCTCATTTTCTTAGTGGGCACTGACCTGTAACCCCCAGTACTAGCATGGGGCTGTCATCCACAATGAGCATTTGATCAGAAAGACCTACAAGGTTTCCTAAAAGACAGACAGATTTCTATCAGAGTAGTTGATGACCCACCAAAGGTTAGTGGTAAGACCCTATTGCTGAAGACACCGTATGCAGTTGACACGTAAAATGGAATGGCATGGCTGGAAGCTAGAAGACAGTCAGTCCCCAGACAGTCAGCACATCTAGTGCCAGAAGGTGCTATATGGGCAACTGGGGAAAATGACCAATATCTGTCCAAGCAACTCATGGTGTAACCTACTTGGCAGTAAATAACCTGTTGTGATGCCCACACAAGTGCAATAGTGGCACACAGCTAAGGTGGAGAACCAACTGCTCTTGATTTGGCTAACTGATCCCCTCAGTGGTATGGGACCCATAGCTGGAGCTGGGAAACAAGTCAGAACCATATTCAAACATTAGCCCGCTCTCCAATATCAAGCTACCATCAATCATGGGCTACAAGAGGGCCTACGCATATTAAATTCTCTATTAAAAAAGTAAGGGTTATCTCATTTGTCCTGGTGCTAACTTACTCTCTGTTGGAGAATCTGCTTCTCTTTTTCAGATAGATGCAGATCCTAAGAAGAGAGCCACCCCATCATACCTCAGAAGAGCCCTGGCTGAAGCTAAGAAAAATTGGCAAAACAAGCAAGGGTGCTGTTTTCCTGATGAACCGGATACCAGCACAAGGGGGAAGGAGACCAACAGAGAGAAAAATCAACTCCTACCAAATCAGAGAGCCAGAGCCTCAGAGGCCCCCAACACCTCATCACTGAAGCAGACCAAAAATGAACCCAACATGTCTCAGGGAAATTTTGCAGAAGAGGGGGTGGAAAGAATGTCACAGCCACATGTTGGGTCATGATATGCAGAGACATTTATCTTACCCATAACTGTGGGCTAACTCCACAATGAACGACCCATATACCTCAACAAGTAGGGGCCAATGGGAGGGGGTAGGTCACAGATGAGCCTAATAATGGTACCAAACTGCCTGTATTTGCTGAATAGAAAACTAATAATGGTACCAAACTGACTGTATTTGCTGAATACAAAACTAATTGATAAAAAAATAAAAATAAAAAAATAAAGAAAAAGAGAAGGAAAGGAGAGAGAGAAAAACCCTGCTCCATTGAAAGAGCTTTATTATGAAGCCTAAGGTTATGGCAGGTAAACCCCAGTGGTAGGGATGGCTGTCTTCCCCAGTGAGTTGCCATTGAGGGAGACACATGAGGCCCTGAAAAAATACAGGCTTATTGCTAACATTTTTGGTTACCCACCTGAACTAAATGATAAAACCTCAATACTTAAAGCACCATATGCTGTGGTCACAACACTTAGAAATCAAGTTGGAACTAAGCTAAAAGCCCCTTCCCTGCTGGATAGCTGCCAGAGTGCTGAAAAATGTTGTGTAGGCAGGCTGCTGATGGAGAAAAGTCATCAACAGTCTTGACAGGCAGAAGATCCTGCCAGCTACATAATCAAGCAGCCAGGCCAGATGTGCCCATGAGTGCAACAGTGGCACGTAAGTTACAGTAGTCATGAATTGTTTTCTGATTGGATTTGAGGCCTGCTTGGTGGGAAGAAATTCATACCTGAAACAGAAAATGGAATCAAAAAACACATTGGAAGGACAGCAGCCCTAGATGGGATCTACTACTATTTGGCAAGATGGATACATCGAGCTAAGTAATTGCCTTCTAATTGCATATGTTCATGTTAATTGCTTACTTCTGTTTTCAGTTTTTATGAAGATTCTTTTTACAGATGGCAATGAATACTGGGGATACCCGAGACTTATGAAGGTGACGAGAAGGATAGAAAGCTCTCTGCTTAGAACTGGATAAGTCATCTCTATCACAGCCACCCGTGCTCTGGGGACAGTGCAGTGGCGGTGGTAGGAAGCATATTACTACTGTTCCTTCTGCTTGCCAGAGGAGCTTCTCTGTGGACATGTTGGCAGACAAGGGATGCTGGTAGACACTGAGAAAACTCAAAATTCAACAAAGCTGAAAATAAGAGGCTGCTCAGAGCTCAACACTAAATATCCCTTAAAAAGTCCAGGGAACATTGTTGAAGAGAAGTGGGGAAGAATGGAAGAACCAGAGGGCGTGAAGGAGTACTTTGGGACACTCATCTTGACATGAACTGCGTGGTGCATTAGTGACCTCCCAGTCGCTGTTATTACTTGCATGATTCTGAATCCATCAACATTTGGCATAAAGGAAGGAGGAGCACAAAGAGTATGAGACTTCAAACTGGGAAAATCACTACTTAGAAATATGAGGCTTGATAGAATAGGAGTGGGACAGGGAGGTCGAGAGAAGGTAATGGCACAGGAAAATAACCTAATTATAGTATATTCACGTATTAAAATTCTCATTTATGGGGTTGGGGAAATGGCAAAACAGTTAACGTCACTTGCTGGCAAACCTCATTGCCTGGGTTCAATTCTCCAGTACACACATAAAGCCAGATGCACAAAGTGCCACATGTGTCCAGATCGTTTGCAGTGGCAAGAGGCCCTGGTATGCCCATATTCATTCATTCATTCTCTCTCTATATCAAATAAGTAAAAATATTTTTTAAAATTCTCATTAAGATGTAAAAATGGTGAGTTTATTAATTTTATTTTTATAATTTCAATTTGTATAAATTTGTGTTGCATGAAGATATTTAAAGAATTGTGAAGAAATACATGATTAGCCTGATTTGCATTTAATTTTTGCTTTGTTTAAGGTTTGAATTAAAATGTAGTAAAGTCATAATATTATGTAAATATAAGATGTTAGTTAACTGCATTTTATTTGTGACTTAAGGGTACATTTAATTTATACATTTTTCCAGGTTTTGTACATAAGCTTATTTCTACATATAAATAAGTAAATGATAGGTCAATTCAGCTATCATGTCTGAAAGGTCTTGAAGTAAGTTTTACAGGAAATTACACATAATTTATTCATAGATTCACTCATTGTTAACCCATTGGGCCCATCCCAACCAATGGCCATGTAAACCTCAATAGCAAGTTTTACCTATGTATTGTGGTTTACTGACAAAATAAGTTATAATGAATATGATAATACTTAGAAATATGATTTAAAAATATTTCTCAAACAGTATCAATTAAAAGGTAAAATGAGTGAGACAAGTATACAAGAAAACATAAATGAATCCAGCCAAGCATGGTGACTGCCTGCTTAAGGCATGCCTAAGATACAGTCAGTCAATGTTCATTCATTGATAGGGAAAGGGCTCATGAAGTCCTGGGCCTTGCTGAGGAGATAGAGGCAGTTTATGGCTACTAGGAGAATGAGTGTTCCCTTCAGTGGTAAAGGTACTGGTGAGTGGTGGAAAGAAGACAGTTTTTTTTTTCAGAAGGAGTGAGGGAAGAGCTAATAATGGGAAGCTTAGATGATCAAAATACTTTACATAATATTTGAAAGAAATTGTCAGAACAAAAAAGAAGATAAAGTATAAATGAAGCCCATCATTATAAAGTAAATTGATAAAATGTCTAAGTTGTCATAACTCACACTAAGAATTATTAAAATATAAATAATCACATTGGAATGAAAGTGAAACAGAAATCTGGGGAAAATTTTATTAACTAAATTTTACAGCATATCTAGAAGTATTTTATTAATAAAGCCAATAATATTTTATTGCAATAACAA
Organism: Jaculus jaculus; assembly: GCF_020740685.1. NCBI lineage: Eukaryota > Metazoa > Chordata > Mammalia > Rodentia > Dipodidae > Jaculus > Jaculus jaculus. The sequence continues at coordinate 26,374,479 of NC_059105.1, forward strand.
TAGTTTTTCTTTTTTATTAAATATGTAGGAAGTTTGGGATTATTTACTGTGGGAATTTATTGTTCAGAAGAATGATTTTTAAATTAATTTTCCTTAATTTAAAAATTCTGTGATTTTGATATAGTGTTATCAACTCTTTAAAATACTATTATTACCATGATATAAACATAAATTCAATAAGGATTTTTTTTTCCACTTAGTTTGTCTGAAAAAAATTGAAGGCTCAGATTTATATTTTGATTTCAAAGTCATGACTGAATAATGTTAAATTTAAAGTATGTTGTGTCAGAATTCTAAATAACACTGTAAGTCAATATCTGACCTACATTATTTTATAACATTCATTTGTGATCTGAAATTGAGTTGAATGTAGGCATGTTAATTGCTTCAGCTTTATCTAAGTAATGTTCCAAAGCTTCATATTGATAGGTGTACCTGTCTTTGATTAACAATGCATCCCAGAGCCATTTAGACATCTAACTATTATTAATTGTGGCTGTTAGATTCATACATTAACATCCAAAGCTACTATCAAGTGGTTTTCCTAAACCTAGATAGATACCCCATCACTTATTCTTATAAGAACATACTCTGAAGTCATTTTTCAAGATAATATAACACGAGAAGATCATGGACTCTGTGCTTGAGATGGATTATGTTGTGTTATCCAATTCACTGCATCATATTATCTTCCAGTTCAGTTTTATCTTATATAAGCTCAAGCCAAAGTTAGTGTACTTTTTGATACTTATATATTAAATCTAATTAACCTGATAAATGTACCTTATTTAAATATTGTGCATGCTATTTTTTTCAATCCCTAAACATGTAATAGGCATATAGTCTAGTTTTATCTTTATTTTCCAATGATTTTCTGTACAATTTCTGAGCATCTGTTACATTTGTCACAGTTTGCTACATGCTTTCCAGTTGGAATATGGAGACTATTCTGGGACTAAGGTATATTTTACCTACTTTTTAAATTTATATTTTATCTGAATGGAATGATAGCTGCAATTCTATTTTGCAATTCTTTAACCACAGGATTACATAAGGATACAGTGTGTCCACTAAACTTCAGTTTCCTTTAATCTGTGGTGCTAAGTAGTACCTGAACCGTTATTGAGATAAGTAATATCAGGATAGCAAGCCATTATATGCCAAAATTCTGGTACAAAAGATTATAAACTGCTAACACCCCACAAAAACAGGAGGGAATCTGTTTACAGAGTGACAGGCAAAGACGCCACGGTTGTGCTGCAGAAATGGTGTCCTTTCTCTGTCTGCCTCTCCACTTTGCTTGGCGTGTCATGGGATGCGTTATCTCATGTAACGTGGCGCTATGCATAGGAAAATAGAGTGAAATTATTTCTTTCAGAGCCTGAAAACTTCACTATTAATAAATATGTGTGATTCTGATCCAATAGTTTTTTGTAAGTATTCTGTAAGATTTTATAGGAAGCAATATGAACCAGTAGAAAGGATAGATAGGTCACGGTGTTGCAGGACATCAGCTGCCCCCCTCCTTCCTCTCATTCAACTTCCTCTTTTCTCCTCATCCCCCTCTTTCTTCTCTCCTTCTCTCTGTCCCTTTCCCTCTTCCCCCTCTCTTATATCCTGGATAATACTATTTATTGACTTGAATTCAATAAAGTTGAATAATTGATTGCTTTGATTTTTTTTTTGCTTTGAATTTTTTTTTAATATTTTTGTTCATTTATTATTTATTTATTTGAGAGTGACAGACACAGAGAGAAAGACAGATAGAGGGAGAGAGAGAATGGGCGGGCCAGGGCTTCCAGCCTCTGCAAACGAACTCCAGACGCATGCGCCCCCTTGTGCATCTGGCTAACGTGGGACCTGGGGAACCGAGCCTTGAACCGGGGTCCTTAAGCCATCTCTCCAGCCCTGCTTTGAATTTTTTAATTGCTGTTTGACAGGCTCCTTCAGAACCTAGGTATACATGGCTACTTCATATTAACTACTTATTTCTCTCCTGAATCTTCCTTCTGCCTTTCTCTCATCTCTTTATATCAGCATTGGCTCCACACACCATTCAGCCACTGGGTCTCTGGGGTGCATAGTCAGTTTCTTGATCTCCCTCTGTATCCATAACCCAGTACCATGTGGTTTCAATTTTGCCGGCAGAATTTGCTTGTGTTTCCACTTCTTTCTCCGTCTACCTCCGTGTACTTGCTGTGCAAATTTGCCTTTCCATCGCATTTCTGCCTGGGCTCTCTTTACTATCACTGCTAACCCCAACGCACGTTTGTCTAGACCTGCTAGGATGTTTGTCTAAAAACTCAAAGGGAGGGCTGGAGAGATGGCTTAGCAGTTAAGGGCTTGCATGTGAGGCCTACGGACCCTGGTTAGAGGTTCATTTCCCCAGGACCCACATTAGCTAGATGCACAAGGGGGAGCAAGCATCTGGGGTTTGTTTGCAGTGGCTGGAGGCCCTGGTGCACCCCATTCTCTCTCTCTCTCTCTCCCTCTCTCTCTCTATCTCTCCATCTCTCTCTCTATCTCTCCATCTTTCTCTGTCTGTCTGTCACACTCAAGTAAATAAATTAAAATTAAAAAAAAATCAAATGGAGATGGGTATGGTGATGGATGTGGGCATGCTTTTAATCTTGGCACTCAGGATGCAGAGATAAGAGGATCGCCTTGAGCTCAAGGCTGCCCTGAGACTACAAAGTGAATTCCAGATCAGCCTGGGCTAGCGAGACACTACCTCAAAAAACAAACAAACAAAAAAACTCAAAAAACAAGACATCACAATAGTCTTCTCTGAGTGGGATTTAGCAAATTTCCTACATTTTTCACATATTTAATTTATATTCCTGTCAATACATACATGTGAATATTTGAATTTAGAATAAAATGTGCATCTGTTTGTATTTCCATTTATATAACTATACTTTAGCACCAATCACAGCTCACTCATATGATTTCTGGATATTCTCAGAACTTTCAAGTGACTTCCCATTTCCAGTGTCTTCATACATATTGTGGTGTGTGTGTGTGTGTCTGTGTGCATGTGTGTGTCTACAACTGTTTTCTGGTCTCCTAACTATTCTTCATATTATATATCTCATGTTAAATGTTCTTTGTCCAAGAACCATCTCTTTGGATTTCTGGATTATTCTCTTTATTTTCCTTTCATTTCATGCCATGTAACATTGGTTATAATCTTCTATTTTCCCCTTATTTTTGGTAAAAATGTTTATATTTTTCATAACAGAATTCTCAATATCTAGTACAGTGTCTACCCCATGGCTCTATCAAAGCTGTGTTAATGAAAAGATATGGTTAGATATTATAGTCCAACTCATAGATGTGTAGAATTTTTCCATTTTCTAAATCATTCCCCTAGATACACAGCTTTCCAAATTAAAGAAAAATACTAGTATATCAGTAACAAAACTCCTCCTTAATGTCCAGCTCTATGAAAAGCATTCAACCTTAGAGATCTAATAAATGAATGTAAGATCTATTTTTGCCTTTTACTTTGTAACTGTAAGAGTCAAAATCATGGAGTCATTATTCTTACGTAAAATGAGAATATTTATTTCACCAAAACTCTAGTATGTTGTAAGGATAATGTTTATAAATATGTCTTTTACTACTAGAATATACGCACTTTTGAAAAGTTATTGCTCTGGGGCTATTAGCTGCCAACTTACCAAAGTGCATGTTTCCATGGCTACCTTCTCTCTCCTTTTCCTGCTTTGGCTTTTCCTATAGTTCGTGATATCAAATATTTAATGCTTTCTAGCACAATTTGTAAAGTCAAAGTATCTGAATGAGTGTGATGAGGGATAGATTATAATTATAATATTTGTTTACCCACTCCATACACTATGCACACACACCATGCAAATACACCCTTGCCACACACACACCCAAACAATTCCTTTTAGGTTTCAGTGGCTACAGAACTTGCCCTGCAAGCATGTCTATCTGAGCTCACATTCCCAGAATCCATACGAAAGCTGTAGACAATGGGCAGCATCTGAAATCCTTCTACCTATGGGGAAAGGAGAAGCACAGACAGGAGTATTTCCTGAAATCTTGTGGGGCGATAACAAGAACAAGAGACCCTGTCTCAAACAAGATGGAAAGTGAGGATCAACACAGGAAGCGTTGACATCTACATGCTTGCCCATGCCTTGCCACTCCAACCTTACATGTGTCTGCGCACATTGTGTGTGTTAGTTCACATACATTGTGACTGGTATGAACCACGCACATGAATTTGTCTGTAACTGATTTCGGAGGTCCAAGTAATTACTTTTATCTTTAAATAAGTCACTTGTGAACTTTCATATATTGCCACCTTGTGGTGACTGCTAGAAAATGCAAAAGCCCCATAAGGACCTGCCATCTAGTTGAGATTGTCATACAAAAATGTCCTGTTGCAGGTTGAGACATCATGCCCAGAGACATTCCCTTCCCCCCCCCCCAAAAAAAAGTAACTGACTACTGCACCCACAATGTATAAACTACAACCCTATGGGAAATACCTGCAACCCCACTGAGGAGTGTCCCCAGCGGAATGGGGGCAGAGAGGAGGGAAAAGAAGGCACCAACACATGATGTGTCCATATGGAAAACCTTATCATTAATAATAATGAGAATAAAATAATAATAATAAACATTAAGAAAATCCCTGTTTCAGAAACTTGCCAGGACCTTTTAAAATAATCTATTGCTTGTTCTAAATTGCTGACGATAATATTCTAATATTATATGAAGAGTAGCTATCTTTATAAATCTCTAAAGAATATGAACCAACTTCACTGAGGTAATGGTACATTGCTTTACTCATTGGTATTACTAGAGAATTTTACTATTTAATGTAAAATTGTAAAGCCAGGTGTGGTGGCACACGCCTTTAATCCCAGCACTCAGGAGGCAGAGGTAGGGGGATCACCACAAAGTTCGAGGCCACCCTGAGACTACATAGTGAATTCCAGGTCAGCCTGAGCAAGAGTGAGACCCTATGTCGAAAAACCAAAGAAAAAAAAGAAAGAAAAAAAAAAAAAAGAAAATAAAGTAAAATTCTAACTGGATGTGGCAATTAATGCCTGTAGTCTCAGGATTTGAGAGGTTGAAGCAAAATCAGAAGCTTTAAACCAGGCTGGGCCATCTAGGGAGAGAGGGTCATCACAAAAGTACTTTTAAACAGATGACCCTACCATTGAGGATTTTATCTTGTAGAGAAGACATTTATGACAATACTGCCAGTGTTTCTCGCTTGGTCTAATTTTGTGTTCAAAGCAAGTGTAAGCATGGAATGGAAAATCATAATCTGTGCTAAACATCAAAATGAGCACCCCCTGACTTAGTAAGTCCTCCTTTCTGTTGACAACTGCATGCACTTGTTCCCTGCAGCCCACAGGAAGGGATTATAACCACACTTGCACAGATGATGTACTGGATTTAGAAACGTCAGGAAATTACCCAAGGTCACACAGCAGGTAAATCACACAGATTTCTTACTACCAAGGGACTTTTCTTTCTATCTTTTTTTTTTTCTTTCGATGCAATCCTACTTCCTGGATCCTTGGCAGTTTGACTTTGAGTCCTACCGTATGAGCTCATGTACTCTCTCTTTCACTCTTTCTCTCCCTCCCTCTTTCTCTCTCTCTTTCTCTCATTCTCTGTCTCCCCCTGCTTCTCTCTGCCTCTCCTCTCTTTCTCTTTGTTCTCTGTCATACACACAGAGAGCTACTCATAGAGAGTGTTACTTCAGACTGAATTTTAATTGCAAAAATAGATTTGAACATATCTGATGGGTACAGCACCTGTGGGAATGGCTCTTGGAGCCCCTCTCAGACCACCTTTCTATGGCCAGTATCATTACCCATTCTCCAGCCACTGAGCAAGCCAACATTATTTGCTCACATGTGAAACTTTCTGTAAAGAAATTATCTTTTACTAAAAGCTAATGTGTCTGGAAATGTTTGAAAAAGTATGCATGACTCTTAATTCTAGTTAGTCCTTGCAACCAACAGCTGACTGATGGAGGCCCAGAGATTCATTGCCCTGTATCTGGATACTCTCCAGAGTCAGCCATTCTCTAGATCTCCATGGTCTAGGCTGCTGGAGGACTTTACCTCAGTTTATCACCACTCAGCCTCTGTCCCTTCCTCCATCTGCTTATCTCACCCCATTAAACATTTATCCAGAGAGCTGTCTCTTCCATCAGAATGCTGGCCTCAGTGCAAGGTCACAGCTCCTTTTCTAGAGGCAATGATGCCATGCCAAAGCTCATAGGCATTTCATGATTTTAAAAAATACAAGCTCAGCATGGTGTATCTCTATAAAAATGCTATTTTTGTCTGAGTTTTGTATCTGGAGATGACAGAGTCAGTATTGATAGAAGAAACAAACCCCTATTTCTTCCTAAGATAAGGAAAATAGAATGCTTTGTTTGCATTGTGATGTTCATAGCATATTTAACATTGCTCACTAGTTATCTAGTTATCTCATATAGACATGATTAAAGCTTTAGGATAAAACAAAATGAAAGAAAACATAGCACTGAAGGAGAAAATCCCAACATTGATATAGATCAATCTTTAAGTGGCTTCCTTAGTATTTCATGAGCCTTTTTTAAAATATCAATATGTAGCTCATCACTGGAAAAGCAGAATTGTTTGGTGTCTTGGAACCTTCTACTTTTCTTTAAATTATCATGAATTCCTTCATGTGAAGGAATAATTGACTTGCATGCTTTCATAGAGTTTCAGCCTTTGTTTCAACTCTTCATTTTAGTTTCTCTTTAGACCTCAACTTATTTCCTTCCTACTAATTTGACCTCCCACTCTGCTCACATAGCCCAGACTGGCTGGGATTTGTTACGTAGCTAAAGATGAACTTGAACTTCTCTCTTCCTGCTTCCACTTCCTAAATGCTGGGATTAGTGGCATGGGAATTGAGCCCACAACTTCTTTCATGTCAAGCATGCATTCTGTCAAATGAGCTAGATCCCAGACTCTGCATATGAATTTTGAGAGCATATACAGGCATTCAGTCCATAACAATGTATGCAACCTAAAATCCTGTAGATAACACCATTAGTGACCATTAAGGGTTATGAATATAATTTTAGATATTAACTTTGTGTGAAAGTTTAATTACTTTTCTTTTTTTGTTGTTGTTTAGACACATGTGAACAAGAATTAAAGTGAACTGCTCATTTATTTCACTAATTATCTGTCCTAGAGGAGTGCTAAGGCAAACAGCAGATTATGTAGGACAAGACTGAGAGAACGTTTGTAAAGGGCCTCCACATATTCATCTTCCCTCTTTGTCATCTAAGGTTCAGTCCAAGACAAGTACCAAAGAAAGGAGAGAGATTATCTATAGCAAGGCAGAAGCAAAGGAAAGATGGAGAAAATTTCCAAACAATGTAAAGGGGATGTTCAGAGTAATGGCCAACAGCATATGTCCTATGTGCATGAGTTACAACAGATAAGGAGAAAGAAAATAGGTCAGCAGAATTAGAAATAATACAAATAAAAAATGTGGGACAATTTCTAAACCAGTCAATTACTTCTAACCATAAGATCTTAATTTCAGAAAATTTATTTAATTTTTAAATGGGTTTGTTGGTAGATTTGATAGTACAGGATATAATCCAGATTAATTTGGCTTTTGGTAGAAAGAAAAGCACATGTACCTACTTAAGTAGCTACAGAAATTAATTTACATGTAAAAGAGTTAGCTGTATAATCACATTGATTTTTTTTTTTTTTGAAGGAATCCTTTCAAATAGCTCTCTCTTCCCTGGAGTATTTTTAATCACTATCAAAATATCACAGAGTAAAATGTAAAGAAGGTATTTATGCATTCAGTACAGGAAAACCATATTTAGCATTTGCTCTATTGTGATCATCTCATAAGATCACATCTTACTGTAGTCTTGAGACAAATCTCCCAATCTTAGCATGTATTAAAGCATGCAAATGCATAGGCATACTCAGAGCTGGGGTAGAGGTAGGGCCCTATTTACATGAGGATCATCTAAAATGGTGATCAAAATATTCTCAACAAAATCATTTGTAACATGGAAAATCATGAATGTCTTAAAAGAGACAATGATAACTTTAGCCAATATGAAAAATTAGATATATGCAACATTTAATGGCTGTGAGGAGCTTAAAAATGTGACCTGAGTGTTTTATAAAAATCCCTTTTAGTCTTCTGTTTTCAAAAGCTAGATCTCCCATTATAATTCCCCATTAGTTCCATTTGCTGGCTTGGTGGCCACATGCAAATTCTGCTTTTCTTGTTAATTTAACGAGAATAATGGCTCCTGCTCTGCCACTTGCCAGTCTGTCCAAAGCTTGGAGGATTCGCGGAGAATCATTTTGAACGGGACTGTGCAAATCCAAGTAATGCAAGACCATTATGAGAATTGACTTGTTCTGAAAGTGAACAAATGAGGCTAAAAAGGAAAAGGCCTATAATTGTTGTGTAAAGAGTTTAGCTCTTTCCTGGTCAAGAGACATTACTAAGTATACATGACACTCACTTTTCTTCTAAGTTACGCCTGGACCTCAGAGCTTGCTGTGAGGAATGCTGAGAGAAGGTGAACCCCACATTAGAATCATGAAGTTAATTGATGACTATAAGAGAAGGATGAGTTACAAGGACAGATGTGTTGTTTATGAAGTAGGAGATTGATTGCATTAATAGAGTTTTCACATTTGAAAAATGGGAGTTGCATAGAAGAAAAATTTCTAGAATTAGTATTCAGGACCAGAGCAGATACATATGAGGCTTAGAAGAGAGTTAAAATAAAGCCATCTTTCCACAAAGACTCAGCAATTGCATTAGCAAAGAGTTTGCATTTTCACAGCTAAAAGGAAATAGTCTATATAAATTATCAACAAGAAAGGTTAGTATTGCAATATAGGGAAATAAATTGAGGTTTGTAGTTTAATAAGTGCTTTATAATCTAAAATATGCAATTTCAATTATTTGAATTTTTGTTTTAAAACTGAGTAATTAAAATAAGTGAACCTAAACTTAATCTTTAGTCACTGCACTATGAATGTGGCTAAACTAAGACTAAGTGCAGAAAGCATGCATTTTGTTAGCTAGTGCTTTTACCACACAGTGAGGCAAACAGGGTCCCTGAAAGTAAATTAAATGTGGCTAAAGATGAGAAATGTCCTTGAGCCTCTAGGGGGAGAAATGTTCCTGTGCCTGTAGGAGGGAGGAATATCCATGAGTCTGTAAGGGGAGGAATGCCCTTGAGCCTCTAGGGGGAAGATGTTCTTGAGCCTGTAAGGGGAGGAATGTCCTTGAGCCTGTAAGGAGAAATCTGGTTTTCTCTAACCTCTTTTTTCTCTCTAAAGGAGTCCTTGAAGCCCTCTATCTTTCTATAGGCCACAAACATAAGTGGAAAGAGTATTCTTGTTTTCCATCATCTCTTTCTTTGGGAGAAGAGAAAATCACCCCCTTCCAATAAAGATAATTCCCTTTTCTAGCCGAGCATGGTGGTGCACACCGTTCATCCCAGCACTTGGGAACACCAGGAGTTCGAGACCACCCTGAGACTACATAGTGAATTCCAGGTCAGCCTGAGCTAGAGTGAGACCCTAAATTTAAAAATGTATATATATAATTCCCCTTACTAGAAATGTACATGGGCCTATTCTCTTTCCTAGAAATCTGGAGATACTTGGATACCTGATCTGGAAGCTGACTGACCAGCTCAGCCCCCATCTAGTAATTTCCCATAATAGATCCCAACCAGGGTCTCTAGCTGAGATTTCCTATTTCTGGGAACTTCCTCCTGCCTGACAACAGGAGCTCTGTATTCTCTCCTACTCTTAAACGTTACAACATCTTTCTAAGAGCAATTCTTTATCATCTGTGGAGTTCACTTGTTGAAATTTGTAAGATAAAGCCCAGAGACCAGTGATTCAGTGGAAGTTTTGTGTGGCTGTGAGCACCCAGCACCCTATTTCCCAAGTTGCAACCAAACCAAGAGCTGAGGAAAGCTCCATCACTCTTAAAGACACCCCAAATTCCTGTATCAATGACATATGCTTTATGAATATGCATATGTTCAGTGATTGAGTATACATCCTCCAGAGAATCTATGGAATAGTAAGAAGTCTCCTGTGGAGCTCCAGTACATCATAAGCACACTGAATGGTAGGCTGCATTGGCCACACCTCTCAAATTTTCAGAGTAGAATTTCCTCCTCTAACATCAGTCAATCAGTTCCACATGGACAAGTCAGTGATCTTTGCTACATGCACATACAGATACACAGAGAGTTGGAGATGCATAAGAAGGAGTGATATAGGTTCAGAGCAGACTCTCCAAGTCTCCTTAAAACACCACCTTCTTACAGTTACAAATGGAGGTGCTTAATAAATCCTGAGATTTCAAGACATTATGCTCTGGTCTGGCCAATTTGAAAATCTCTTAAATACAAGGAAATGCACTTTGACAATAAAGAAAAAAGATCTCAAAATACTACTTTGTACTTTTTATACAAGCTTCATTTCATTCCCATTTTTAAAAAAATCCATTCATTCCTCTGGCTAGCAGGATAATGGTGATCAAGAGATGCCGCAATAAAACTTGACCACTGAGATTCAGCTGGACAGCTGTGTCTCAATCTGAGCTTCTTCTCATGCAGCTCTGACTGTTTACTTGAACAATTTCCCTTGCTTTCTTCCTTACTCCTGTACAGGGGGCGGGAGCACTTATTTCCTGGTTCCTCTTGCCAAAGGCCATATTGTTCACACATACCAAAGAGGTATAGCTTTAAATTGCTAGAAAATTCTTAAAACTGCTTTCTGGTAAAATCCACAAACCTCTATTGAATGAATGAATGAATGCATGGATGGATAGATGATGATACTTTATTTTTATAATGGTAACAAACAGCAAAACTTGTGAACATTTTCTCTCCTGCTTTTGGAATAAATTTATAATAACATACTTACATAAAATATTGGCAGATACTGAATAACACTGTCTCACTTATTTGGTAAATACCTTTGTCAAGGTCAAATGATAATTGGGAAGTAGTTAAAACACGGTTATACTTATGAATTAAATTGAGAATACACTTTTTTCTGTGTATGTGGGTGTATACTGGATGCAGTTACATATGTTTGAGATATAACTATTCCTAAAAACATAGATGATTTCTATAAAGGGTCCCAACAATGGTTTCTGAGAGTATAAACATTGAAAATCTACTTCTCTCATCTATTGAAACTACTTGCATAGTGCCTATAGTGACATCTTTTTTATACCCTGGCATTAAATTTTATTTTTATAATTCATTGCAAACTAAGTTTAGTATTCATTTCCTACGCATACTTCTTTTCTGCCAGGTGACATTGAGGTAGGATAAGAAATCAGGGAAAATATGAAGACATGGGAAGAAAAAAGAGCTGTTCAGAAAGGCGTTTGGTTGAAGTTCCTAACCAGCTGAGAATCATGCACTTCAGCACAGTTATCCACATGTTTTTAGTGTCTTTCTTTTGAGCTTTAAAGCTATAACTTCATCATCCTAATCTTACCAGAAACTCCGTTTATATTAAAAGAAATGTCCTAAATCTTGTGCAGCCCTAGTGTGTCCTGGTATAATTTATCAGATTATAATCCTATCGAATACACCTTTGGAGCCATCCTATAATTTCAGTTATTCAAAGGAGAAACAGAACAGGTTTATTATCCTTTGAGATGTAACTTGAGAGTCATCCAAGTGGTATATATGACTCATGCTGTTTTTATCCATTCTTGAGAAGGGAATACCTATGCTTTAGTAGGTCTTTTTCTTTCCCTGAGTACTTCTCTTTCTTTTAATTCTTTTTCTCTTTTACTTCTTATGTATAAGATTTACATGAAAATCTCTTCTAATACTGAATCACCTGGAAATTATTCCCTGCATCAAATTCAGGGATCTGGTTTTACATGACTTGAGGTCCATAAAGACTATGGGACTACCTCAGGCTGCTATGGGTAACATCATGGAGCTATGTCTCCTTCCCTGCTACTGCTGCCAGTATGTCTATCCCAGAGCATTTGTGCAACATTTCTGCCTGAGAAGAGAGAGAAGATGAATGGTTCTAACTCCCTGTTGTTGCTCTATGGTAACAATTACTGATTCTTTTGGAAATTTAATTTTCTGCGTATGTATATTTTTACTAAAGTTGGTCTTAACCTCAGACAGATTCAATTCTGTATCTCTCCAACTTGGATTCGTTAGCTTAGAAGAGTAGAAAGAAGCCACATAACCAGATTCTCAGAAATCCTTTATTCATATACCTGGACAATGGATTTGAACTTGGAAGGTAAGAATCTGAATTTCTAGATTCTCTGAGTCATCATCATGACTCTTCCTTGTGGTGAAAAGGTTCTCTCCCTGGAGAACAGTTCTATGGCAAGGATAGGTTGCATTGATTTCTTTAATATTTAGAAAATCAGCCTACAATTCACCTAGCAGTCTGTTGAAAGACATACTCCTTTAATGTATACTCTATGTTCATGAATTATCAATTCACTTTGTATCTTTGATCACTGGCTATTTATTTCACACCTAGAACAGGGATGAATGAGGGCTGAAGAACAAAGGCTCTGTAGCAAGGGGATACATTATAAATAGTTAAATAGAAAAAGATGATTGCAGATCATAAAAATCAAAATGAAGAGATGGGGTGTGCTCTGACACAGCTTAAATATAGGGGCCATGCCCCTCCACGCCGTGTTCACATGTCTGTGGGTCTGTCTCATTCAGCATCTTCTTTGTCATGAACTACAAATGAATTTTTGGATAGTCTCTAGGATTCCAATCTCCTTCTAGCCATCAAAGTTTGCCTATTCCATGAAAACTCCTCAGGCCATTTCTGCTCTGAAATAAAACAGTATGTATGCTTTTTATATATTCTGTAATATTTCCAAAAATATCACACCTCCTAATATGTCATTCATATCACCATTGCTATTCTGTAAGTTCCTTTTATCAGGTAGGAACTCATTTAGGGACATGTATAAAAGGTGTATCTATTTATGCTGATCTGCTTTGTTCTTTCTCTAATTTTGCTTCAAATTGGTATTCTCTTTTCCAAATGCAAAGTCCTTATACCCAGTAACTAAGAAATAAGCATCAGTATAATAACCATAAGTTATTGGATATGAGTTATGTAGGAGGAATTGTGCTTAGTAATTTATACAAAACATTCCATTTTATGCATACCTTATGAGATAGGCAGTTGCAAGCCCAGAAATGTTATTTTTCACTTGTCTATTGGTGCTGGATTTCAGTGGAGTGTGCTTAGAAAGCAGTTCTGTCTCTAGAATGAGAACTTTGTGAGGCATTTTTCAGCTGTAAATAAGCCTACTATAGATAAATGTGAACATGTCAATCAAATGAATATTAATTGTTGATGGTAACAGGCAATGCTATCCTAAAACACGTTGGAAATTATTGTAAAATATACATACAGAATATTATAAATGCAAATTTAACTTTTTAAGGATTTGGAAAATTACTACTCATTTTGTTATTGAATCACTCATCTTTTAGTGAAGGTTTTTTAAAAAACGTTTTTAGAAAATATTTTATTTTATTTATGAGAGAGAGAGAGAGAGAGAATGGGCCAGCCAGGGCCTCTAGCCATGGCAAACTCCAGACACATGTGCCACCTTGTGCATTTGGATTATGTGGTTACTGGGAACAGAACCTGAGTCCTTGGGCTTCACGGGCAAGTGCTTTAACTACTAAGGAAGCAATCTCTCCAGTCCCTTAGTGAAGTTTTTGTCTTAGAATTTAAATCCATTTAATAGAAGAATTTATTGCTGAAATCTCAATGACTATAAAGGAAAAATTTGAAATCCTTAGGCTTTGAGTGATAAAAATGATTTACTGAATTATATGGCAATAATTGCACTTATAAATTCTACTATGAGATCAGTCAGCCATGTGCTGCCCTTTAAGAGAAACCTAAACTGCTGACAGATGTCTGCGAGCTACCCGGCAGTAAGACTTTTATCAAATTATGCCCTTTTGTTTTTGGCTCTGAAACAGGTTGTAGCTTCACCCTGAAGTAATATACAGGTGATAATCAAGCAATCGCTGGCCTTAGACTGTATCACAGTTCTCCCTGGGATAGCTAATGGGTCAAAAATGAGATGCTTACTCCTTGGCTGTCCTGTAAAGCAAAATAAATTAGTCTGACCATTTCTCTTTCTCTTTCTCTTTCTCTTTCTCTTTCTCTTTCTCTTTCTCTTTCTCTTTCTCTTTCTCTTTCTCTTTCTCTTTCTCTTTCTCTTTCTCTCTCTTTCTCTTTCTCTCTCTTTCTCTTTCTCTTTCTCTCCCTCTTCCTCTGTCTCTGTCTGTCTCTGTCTCTGCTCTCTCTCTCTCTCCCCCTCTCTGCTCTCCCCCGAGGCTTATGGGTCATGGCTGGTTTAGTTAGCTGTATAGTCAAGGATGACCTTAAATTTCTCACCCTCCTGTCTCCAACTCTTAAGTGCTAGGATTCACCTTGGCTCTAAAACATAAATTTCTTATGTTTTAGCCATCCAACCCAAGTATATTAACAGCAAACTAGTATAAATGAGCATTATACAGAAGCTAGGTTGGAATGAGTGACTAATATTATTAGCAACACATTTTGAGTTTCAACCATCTTTAACTTTTTGACCTAAATATCCCTTAATGCATATAATCATACAGTTGTAACAAAATCTTATTTAAATAGAAGGGCAAAAATGTAAGATTCATGTAGTATGGAAAATATCAAAATATGTTCCTTTTTATTCCTAACAAATATATTTATGATAAAGTTTAATTCATACAGGGTAATTAACAATAATAACTGTTATTAAAATATGATTATGGCACATCATAATAAAATTTATGTGAATGTGTCACTGTTTCTCTTTCTTTCAATATCTTATTTAATACACTCACCCGCCTTTTTCATGTGGTGATAGGAGATGATATTTAAGGTAAGCACGTCAATGTTTCTCCTTGGCATATTTAAGTTACCAGAGTCACTACTTACTTACTCTGGGACTGTTATTAAGAAAACAAGAGTTACTTGACCCCCTGCTACCTGAGTAGTCGCCTAGTGACTGGGAGGCTGTGGCTGGACAATGAGATTGGGGTCGCATATACATCCCAAGAAATACTCATCCCCTGGTAAACAAAGGGATGGTTCACGGTCTAGGTAGGACTGAGTGGGCTGGAGAGCTTTCACCACACCACATAGAATAGCACATTTTAAACCCTGTGACATATTTATTTATGGAACTGTGCATTTAATAGTTCTACATCATGGTAACCTAGAGTAGTAACTAAAACTGCAGGAAACAAGTATGCAGATAAGAAGAAGGCAGAAATTATGAAAAGTCTGCCTGGTAGCTTCTGGGAGAACATTTGCTTTCCTTGTTGAAGGATGGAAGGCATTGCCTCCGTTTACCTCTCATCCAAGGGTAAAGGCAGAGCCCTGTAGGGGTGGGCAAATGGGTATCTGATCCTCTGCACCAACACCAGGAACTGCTTGTCTCCAGAATGCTTGTTAGAGAACAAAAAGAACCCTAGTTATTTACATTCCTCTTCACCAGATATTCTTCTGCTTGTCACTGAGTAAATTCCTGACTGGTAATAGAAGACAAAAATCTCAAGAAGCAACTGTCAATTACATGCAGAGACAAAACTGGATCTGCTGTGGTTAAGCCTGGTGCTGGATAATCACAGATAAAAAATATGTAGATGTTTAAAGTTCAAAGTGAGAGAAGTACACACAAAGGCAAACAGGAATAAGTCATTTCTAGATATTTCAGGGAGGAAAGATACTGAAACAGGTGATGACTAACCTGTTGCCTTCGGAAGACACCCCAAGGTTAGTCATGTAAGGCTCCAGTAGATACCTGAGTACTTAGTATAACCAGATTATCATTGTTGAAATATCTTCTAGAATTCTTTAAAACTGGGCATATAAGATGTAACTGATGCCTATAGCAATGAAGTAAGTTAAACTTTAAACTACATGTTGTATTTATTTTTTCAAGTACTTTTTGTGGAAAAGTTTAGAAGGGATCAATGCAAAAAAAAGAATCACATGTTTATTCTGTAAAGTCGCATGACCCTTACGACTATGGGATGGCCCATCTTTGACATTGCTAAACTGTAGCACAAATGTGGACAGCATGACACCACTAGTGTACATGACTTAGGCTTGTTCCCAAGACATTGCCTTGATACTTACATTTCTTATAAACCTTTGCTTACACATCATGCAATAGCTGAGGAAAAATTGAAAATAGAAAAAAAAATAGGGCAACTAAACTTTTGAAGTTGAGTTGGCTGCCTTTCTTATTCCTCTTGAGAGGAAGTGAGGTGGTTTTGTTATGCTGTTTAGGGTGACTGGGTCCCTGAAAGTAAAAAGCAAGAATGCCTTTGGGCCCCTTTCCTAGCATTTAAATGTAATCCTGACCTTGTGGTTGGTTAAGTTCAGCCCCAGAACTTGGCCTCATGGCTGGCCTCTTCTTGAACCAGCCTCTAGCCCAGACCAATCAGCTATCTCTTTGGCTCACCTGAGCTGGAAGGTAGGGCCCACCACCTTAAAACAAGCTCTGTTGGCCACCCCCTGAACCTGCAGGTTCTGGCACCTCCTCTTCACCTCAGCTCAGCCTGACCCCTACTCCCACATGGGCTCTTCACCCCCTCCTGCTCTCCACATGGAAGGGGCTCTTTGTACTTTCTTTTCTTTACTGCGTCTTTTTGTGTTTCTTCCACGCCAACCACGTGGGCTCTCAGACCATGTGAGTGTATCTACTTTCCTTCTCTTGATTTTGCACTTCCCTAAGTAAAGACAATGATTTGATAATTATCCTTACCAGGCTTATTTTATCCAATTCTGTGATTAAAAGTAAACATGTGTTCCTGGACTTTCCTAGGCTCTCCTCAAACCCCGTGTCACTGTTATGAGCATACACATATCTAATGTTTGTTTCTGTTGTTTTCTTTTTGAGGCAAGTTCAATGGATTGCCATTTTCTAATGCAACAATGAGAGAGAGAGAGAGAGAGAGAGAGAGAGAGAGAGGGGTGACACACTAGGGCCTCCAGCCACTGTAGTCAAACTCCAGACGTGAGTGCCTCCTTGTGCACATGTGCTACCTTGCTTGCTAGGATTGCTACATCTGGCTTATGTGGGACCTGGAGCGTCAAACATGAGTTCATAGGCTTCACAGACAAGTGCCCTAACCACTAAGTCATCTCTTCAGCCAATTTCTATTGTTTTCTAATGCTAACGTGGGCCAGAAAACATAATTATAGAGTATTATTTATGTCTTTTAATCTTTGCTATATAATGCATCTATGAACATCTATTTGAATGATCTATCTGATCTTTGTTCATATTTGTTTCAGATAACACACTCTGAAAAGGCATGTAGGATATTTATAAATGACTTGAGTACTACTAGACATAAGTATATTTTCAATTTTCAAAGGAAGCTGAAAATACACAAAAATATAAGGAAGAAACTGAGTATCTACAATTTCAAAAATATAAGAAAAATGTTTCCTGTAAACTATATAGCTTATTACCTATTGTAAATACATATCTAAAATACTTGGTGTTATTTTCTCCCTCTTTGAGTTATAGTTTCTCATCTCTAGCAATAGATAAAGGGGGCAAAGAGATAAACTGTCAGTTTATTTTCATCATGGTCAGTCAAGTAGAAACTATATAGAAGATTAAAGAGCATGAAACTTCTTGGATAACACAGGGTTTTAAATCATTGTGGTATTTTCTGTTCTCAATAGATTTGTGTGTGAGAAAGAGTAGGTGTAGTGATAGAGAGGGAGTGATGTGGGAAGAGAGAAACTAAGAAAGTTGGAATCTAGTAAGCCGCCATAGTGTTGTTTGGGTACCATCTAAAAGGTGCATCCAATCAATGGGACACAGGAAGCATATAAGTTAGAGCACTCAACGACAGCCTCCACTGGGCCAGACCATCTTTTAGTTAATTCCTACTGTTTACATTTTCATGCAAAAGTTATACCCCTTTGCTTGATTCCTGAGTATGTGCTGGACAAAAACATAAAATTTTGCATCAAATAAAAGTGACTGTGTGGTAAATTGAAAGATGTTTTGCTTTATGAAATCTGAATTGAATGTTCAAAGACAGCAGTAAAAGTTGAGAAGGGAAAAGATGAAGACAATAGCAGTATGAAGTTATGGGGAGCGGGGCTAGCCTCTCGCAGGGATGTGCCCTGCAGTGATGTGAGCAGTGCAGGCTGCCCTCGCTCCTCCGCTACGCTCCTTGCGTTCGCACTGCAGTCGTGGTAGTCAGCAGAGGCTGGACGGAAGCATTAAAGACAGAAAGCAGGACATTGTCTACCCTAACTTTGGGATGCCTAGATACAGAAAAACAAAACAAAAAACACATGGAGTGTGTGTAAAGTCCCGCCAGGGTCCTTTATTTTGCACCACAGCCTAGCCTGGAACTGTAAGTCTCCTCATCTCTGCACATCCTACCAGCGTTGACATGGCGACTATAGAGATGCAGTATGAGGACACACACCTAAAATGTAAAGATCATCTTTCTTATTTTTGATATTAATGTGTTTCATCTATTCACGTTTATTGCTTCTCTTCAGATGTTCTAATCTAACACTTCATAATATTTTGTCAGATTTTCTCAGGTTATTTCTAAATTTAATTTGAAACATGAACTAATTCTAAGTACGTAAAATTACTCCCAAATTTTTACTTTAAGGAAATACAGATAAACGTCACACCTAAACCAGTCAGTGATGACTCTGTTAAAGAGCAAGCACATGTGTGTGAAGAAAGCAACCGAAGGCCAACAGTGACCTCAGGTAGGTTTGGTGTGAGTTTCATCTAGGAAAAGGTCAAAGATCATGTTGGATCTAGCATAATAATAATTCTAAAATTAGAACTTTCATATTCAACATGATTGTTGCCTATTCTAGAAAAAGTTCTTCACCTCCTAGAATTATATGTAAATGCTTTTTTTTTTTTTTTTTTTTTTTTTTGTGCCTGCAAGGAACATTTCTGCACCAAGATGTCTATCTAAAACACATATTTTCTTTGCTGGGTACATGACCTATCTGGTTAATTTTGTTTTTACTCATATTTTTTCCCCCCTGCCATCACTACTGATGCTACATGAAAAAAAAAAAAAACAAACTTGGTTTAGAGGGTGCAGAAAGATGTAAAGATAAAACATTATTTTGTGGAGAAAGGTTATTTGATGTCCTGAAGACCACAAACAGGTGTTCTTTCTTATGTAAATCTGACTAGACTACAGGTAACTTCTTTATTCTAGAAGAGATAGCTTATTCACTGGGATTGCACCTAGTACCTAGTACGGGCCTTAAATGTTCCTGACATTTTACCAATTTTATATTCTCAAAAAACTATGTCTGAATAGAAAGTTTTTATACTGTTAGCACAAAATTCAACAGAAACAATTCAAGATGTAAAAATCATTCCATAGAATGGGTTCTTTCATGAATTCAGGTATAGCAATTGTAATCTGGCAGAGTGGAAAGGGCAAAACCTAGGCATCAGATGATTCTGGTTTTGTCTTACACGTTTAAATTGCATGTTACAAAGTATTTGTACAACTGCGTAAATTATTGGATTTTGTGGCTATTTTAACAAATTGGGTACTAAGGCTATAATTTCTTGTCATAGACACACATAGTATTTGCTCTAGTGGAAACCTAAGCTCATGGTTTGAAAAACAAATTTTCACAAGGCAAAAGTTAACTTTATAAGTACTGTAAAAAATGAAAGTTGCAAATATGCTTCATTTATAAACAATACATAAACAGTACTTAGGAGAATGAGGTTCAGAACAATATATTCTCAGAATATATTTTGGAATATTTTTATGTAAATAAAACTCCTAAGAATATTTTTAAAAGAAAGATTAGCTTCAGGCATTGAATACTGGAAATATAATGTGGTATTTAAAAAATGTGTTCTACGAAACAAATAGTTGTATGTGCACATGTGAAATGCTATTTACTAATATGTCCATGCACAACTCCTGTGAATCAGCCTCATGATCACACAGGCATTCACAAGCCATGTACACTTGGAGATTTTCTTCAAACGCATGTTTATTTAATTCTACCCACTCAGAAAAGTTTATTTTTTTCTTGTTAGTAAGATCTAGCTTTGTTTAACACACACATGTACAAATGTTTCTTTAGCACAAGAATGTTGAGCCAGGCCACAGCATTTTGTGTTAAACCCTGTGTATTAACATCTGCTTTCAATTTACCCGCATTGATCCCCATCACTCTCAGTATTTTAAAAGCTACATAATGTGGCAACCATAAGATGTCTACATTCTAGTTTCCTACATTTTAAAAATAAAAATAGAGCACAATGTTTGCAAGAAACTGCATATTTCCTGTAAGGAAAGTTAATCTAGTCACACAAAAATCTTTAATTCCACAAACCCCTCGACTTGGCCTAATTATAACTAGTAACATTTTAAATAGGACTTTTTAGTTAATAAACATAAAATCTTGTATTTTCTTTTGATCTTTACTGCTATATGTAAAAGCAAACATATACTATTAATACTTCAATATTGAACTTAGCTTCTATGATAGAAATAGGCTATACATATATGTACTTTACAAAATTATATATCCCATTTTCACAAATATTTCAATACTTTACTTTTTCATTTAACAATTATCTTAAGCATTTTCCCACAATTATGCATTTGAAATAACTCCCTAGAGGAATAAATTCTGTTCTATTAACCTCATGGTGATGTTATCTTGACAGTGGTGGAAATGTCACCATTCCCCAGCAACCCACACTGCTGGACTGTCATGCTAGAAAACCAGCAGTAGAAACTGAAGAATACATAGTGACTCCCTCAAGGAGCTCAATTTTTATTCATGTGTATGTATGTGTGTGATATACATGTATGCATGCATGATCATCTATCAATGGGTACATGAATGTATTTGGGTACGTGTGTGTGTGTGTGTGTGTGTGTGTGTGTGTGTGTGTGTGTGTACTCACATGTGCATGCTAGAGATCAATATTGGTGTCTTCCTTAACCACTCTTCAATTTTGTTCCTTAGAACAAGGTCTCACATGCAATCTGGAGCTCAATGATTCAGCCTTAGAAATTTGTCAGCAAGCCTTTGCATCCTCCTGTCTCCACCACCCTCAGTTGGGAAAACAGACGCACACCATAATATCTGACAGTTTACATGGGTTCTGGGGAACCCAACAGGGTCTTTACACATGTGTGGAGTGTACTCTACTCACTAAGGCATCTTTTCAGGACAGAAGTATTACTTTTATGACCAAAGACCACCTTCTGGTATAGTGCTTACATAGATTAGAAAAGAAGGATAAAGTTGGGAGGAAAAACCATGGAGTGTTACTCTTTTAAGTATCATTCAAATGTTTCAAAACACTCAAACCAAACCCAAGCAAGCAAACAAACAAAAAATAGCAGGATCCGGAGAGTGCCTATAAGACTAGGAAAACTCGGCAGGTGGAGTGGTATGCCTCATTAAGGATGTCAGAAAATAGCACCAACACTCGCACCCAGCTTCTCAAAGAAAAGCCAACTTGAGCACGAGGTGCTGAGGTTATTTTGTAAGCAAAATAGCACTTGGCAATAATCCATGTTAGGAAAAGAAATTAAAGAAATTTCAGGAGTTTTGAGCTTACACAATCATTGAATGATGCCCCTCTGCATCTATCTTATTTCCTGTAGAATACATATATATGTACAGACACGTGCACATATGCACACACGTGTACACACACACACACACACACACACACACACACACTAAGTGAACAGCCAATAACAATGATAATCTGTGACATTCTAAATATAACCTTCAATTAGCTTTAATTTTGTATGAATTTTCCTATGTTTGTGAACATTTGTGTAATCAAGGTTTAGTCTCAATTATAAAGAAACATTGATTTCCACAAATAGAAATAGAAAAAAGAAATATGGCTCAAAATTTTAGCTCAGAAAACCTATAATCTACAAAAAGGAACTTCAAAGACATGAACACCCCTATCTTCTTTTTATTTTATTGCTTTTAATTAATTAATTAATTTATTTATTTGAGAGCGACAGACACAGAGAGAAAGACAGATAGAGGGAGAGAGAGAGAATAGGTGCGCCAGGGCTTCCAGCCTCTGCAAACGAACTCCAGACGCGTTCGCCCCCTTGTGCATCTGGCTAACATGGGACCCGGGGAACCGAGCCTCGAACTGGGGTACTTAGGCTTCACAGGCAAGCACTTAACTGCTAAGCCATCTCTCCAGCCCCCTATCTTCTTTTTAAATAATAATAATTTACACATGCACATACACACACCAAAAGGAAATCCCACAAGAGTCTCATGGAAGACTGAACAAGTCCAGGAAGCTGAAGCTTTACCAACACTGACCATTACTGGATGTTTGTTACACACAACACTTGAAGCAAGATTCAGGCAAAGATTGTCTTGCTCAACTCCTCGGGGAAGGGAATAGACAGGCATAGATTCTTTGGTTTCAAAAGGAAATGAAAAGCATCTTTTGTTAGCCCACTTTTTAAAAGTCCACAAAATTGCAGGGTTATTTCAGTTCTTTTGTGCATAGGCAGAGCAGCCTTTTGCTAAAACAGACCTTTGAAATGCAACTTCAGAGCCTCTTTAGAAAACTACAGGATAGAATGGACTGGTAAGAGGAGCAGATTAACATCTCCTTGGAGAATTTTCTTTTTATTGCAGTTTTCACAGTTTCCTATAGCAGTCTTCTGTAATTTCGAACCTGGCATCATTTCTAAGGGTGGCTCACTATAGTACCTCTAGGGCCGGTAATGATATTGGTCTTAGGAATAACTTCCTTCCTGATACTGTAGCTAAAGTGATCTACTTGGGAATTAGAATTGCATTTGCAGCTATTTCACTTGATCATTCCTTGGAAGGGAATAGTGGCAAATGTTATATTTGAATACCCCGTCTTCAACACAAGCCTTTTATGAACATATCTATGTGAACTATATCTTCTAAAGGCATCCTAAACATATGTTAAGTATGTGTTTTTCAGTGGGATGGAAATAAGTTTATTTTAATATCTACTTTCAATAGGAGATATTAGTATTTGCAAACAGAAACAATTCATTTTATTATATTATATTCCAAAACAAGTCACAATATAAAATCACTTACACACTAATTCTTATTGCTGCTTCCATACCACTCACTCCCCATAAGCAAGCTTCACTACTTCTCTGAACAAAATATTGTATCTTGCAATTTTATATACACAGAAACTTAACTTCCAAGGGGTTGGAGGGCAAAATTTTATCTGAAGTCATCAAGTTACAAGAAGAATTTCAAAGGTGATGATGTGGACCTTGTAGATTTTTCTTCATGCTACTCAATGCAGAAACTATTCTCATGCTTTTGAATGAGATGAAAAGTGCCTGGGAGTCTGAGTTTTCAAGGGTATGTAAATTGTTTGACATGCTTGCTTTCCATCACATTCTCCCCTGGTAATATCTGTGTTTCATCTTGGTTTTGGAGGGATCCATACTATGTTTAATCATGAAGGAGGGGCACAGAGGTGGCTCCATCTCCATGTACGGAAGGGAAGTGCCTGCACTGATTATGTGTTTCTTCATTCAGTCCAAATCTGAAAGTGGCTGGCATCCTCTCATCCGGCTGGCAGTCTTCTGAAGCCCATGTCCATTGATCTCAATCCTGTGATCTCCAGTTCTGTGATTCCATTTCTTGTGGATGCCTGGACTCTTCAGTGTAGTCTTCTTCTAGATTGTACAAACTGCATCATGTTCCTCTCGCCTCTCCCTTTCTCAGTGGTGAGAACAAGAGTCAGCTTCTGACCAGCATGGCTGGAGCACTGACAGCATCCACTAGGGCAGGCACTATCGCTGCTCCTCCAAAGATGCAGGTCCGCTTCTGCAGAGTGGAAATGTTCCCAGGGAATGGCTGTTAGGCTGCAGAATGAAATTCTCAGTCCTCCATTATACAGATGGACCCATCAAGTCGTTCTGCTAACTGCATGGACTGGATGTTTATTAAAGACGCTTGGCCCTGGTAGTAGAAAGTCCAAATTTTATTTCTGTGTAAAAGTCATGATTAAGGAAGGTTTTCCTGATCCTCCTGCCTTCTCTGTCTGCTGGATAGACACTGATGCCTATACTGACCTTTGAAACAGCATGTTTCAAATGGAACAGATTTGTCTAGCTTGTGTTTAACTGTGTGTAGCAGATCCTCCTACCATTAGATTAATGTGGGAAGTAATTTTTTCTTTGTTAAGCCACTGCTTTTTTATTGGCTTTTTCAACACTTATCACTATACTGAAATTTGAAGGCAATATTAACTGACATTAACAATTTTACTTAAAATGTATAACTTTAGTTATTATTCTTAAAGAACCTGATATACTGATTTTAGATGTCTTTTAGGATCAGCGAGTTTGATATACAATTTATGGGACTAGTCAACGTATACAACAAGAGAAAATCTTTTTTTTTTTTTTTTTTTTTTTTTTTTTTTTTACAATATAAGATCAAAGACAATTTGTTGCTGTTCTATGTTAAATGCACAAAGCTGAAATTCACCCTGTAGAATGAAGCAGAGTTGCTAAAAGAGAAAAAAAAAAATACATGCTAAAATGTGACATTCAAGAGTCTAGTGAAAAGTCTTCATAAATTATTTGAAAAGTTTATAAAAAGTACTGACAATTACCATCAACAAATGATTTGTGTACAATGGTCAATAATCAAATATTTCTTGATATATTAGTATTCTGTAGAGGAGGATTATAAGCAATTCAGGAAAAATGCAACCAGATGGTGGAAGAAGGTTTGTAAATCAGGGAAAAGTGTCATGAAAAAGGAGACTTTGTATATTCTCCAGATCCATGAACAATCCAGCGCACCTCAATATGACCACGGTCATGGTGGTGACCTGGAGTAATTTGGTCAGAACAGCAGATTAGAATCTTCTTACTTAATATGCTTCCTGAACGTTGTCATGACCTTGGGGAAATCTCAGCTCTTAATTTATAGGGATTACAATTTACAACTTGGGGTCCTGTGGGATGTTATTTGATATAAAGGCAGAATAGCAATTTTCTAACTCTGGGCCCCTTTGAGGAAATGCTGCACATGTACTTGTGCATGTCAATACTATACGGGAGTCTGTGGTTGTTTAGTTTGAATGCAAGATTACTCCTACAGGCTTGTTTCAGTACTTAAGCTCTGGCTGGTGTCACAGTTCTTGAAGGTGGTGGAACCTGTAGGAGTTGGAGCCTTGCTGGAGAAAGTATGTCTCTAGGAATGGGCCTTGAGGTCTTACAGCCAAGCCCAGCTTGTTGTTTTCTTGCTCTCAGTTTCCTTCTTGCTGATGTGACAATATGACTCAGGTTTTCTGCACCTGACATGTAATCCTTCCATGATGGATTTGAACTTCTGAAGCTGTGAGCTGTATTAAATCTATTTCCTCTAGCAATTTCCTTCTGATTTGGTGTTTGGGTCCATCATTGAGAAAGCAACTGATACAGGGCTTATGCAGGATCTTTGATTATGTAATTAAAACTGTAAATAAGAATTTCTAGGATACAGATAGTGCAGGTGTATAATTTTCAACACCATGGAAATGGCTTGAAGAACACATCAGGTTGTTTCCTAGTGAGCTGGTTATAAAGAGTTGACACTGGGAAATTATTTCAAGTGCATAGGCAATAAGAAAAATGAGGGTACCTAAACATGTCATGGAATCAGATTCACTGCTACAAAACACAAGATGTAATCATGAGCTTATGTAGCATATGCCATTTCTATTTTACATATCCAATTGACCTAAAATTGACCATTACTTGAGATATCCTCCAGATGGGTAGTCTGAATAACATAAACAAATAGCTTATTTGATGATAACCTTATTACCTAAGTTACAGGCTTCTATTACCTTCTTTGAGTGGATGTAATATTTCTTTGTTATTTATGCATGAAATAGCAAAATATACAAAGGGAAAAGTAAGTTATTATGCTGTTGAACCTTCATGGTGGTGACCTGGAGTAATTTGGTCAGAACAGCAGATTAGAATCTTCTTACTTTCAGCTAAAGGATATGATGACTTTCAGAAGGATTTAGTATCTTATTGTTGGTAGGAAAAAGCTAATCAGTAGATGAGGCTCTTGTATTTAAGCCAGACACTAGATAGAATGGTAGAATTGAATTTTCACATATACAGCCTTCTTCTGTAGAAAGCCTTTTTAATTACAGAAAAGTCATTTGGATCAAGATATTTGCCAATTGAAATTGTTCAAAACAGCAGTGACAGAATGTATACACAGTCAAATCCAATAAAACTTATAATAGGCATATGGCTTCTTATGAATTCTAACAATTGGTAACATTGGTAACATTTTTAAAATACAGAGGCATCTTTGATAAACTCACAGAAGAGAGTCATTGGCCAGTTAAGTCCTACTGGGTAGGCATACTTTCAAATTTCTCACTTGTATATATGTGTGTGTGTGTGTGTGTGTGTGTGTGTATGAAATTTGGATACCAGTGAGCAATTTGGGATCATATATATATATATATATCAATCACTGTGTTTTGGAAGAAGTTATATCATTTTTTTCCTTTATCACAGAGGAAAATCACAGAGTTGGCTAGCTTAGTAACAATACAATCCACCATGCTACCCCTTAACGAATATTTTCTTGATGAATGATAGCCAATTTCATGTTACAGGTTCAAACAAAAGTAACAAATCAGTGTAATGAAGCTCCCAATCATCTCAGAGAACTCTCTGATGTTGCATATATGTTTCTGAGAAAAGAATATTTAATGCCAAAATATGTACTAGACAAAAGCCCTTTCAATTCAGTAGCTGCCCATTTTTATACACTCAGGGGAAGGCAACATTTTTTTTCTCTAAAAGTGAAGAGAATATCAATGGGGCTAATCTTTTCAATGTGCTTAGAGCTCAAAGCAATTGCCTGCAGTTGTGAAGAGTCCCCACCCTCATTATCTTTGCAAAAGAAAAGTGAGCAAAATGCAAAATACTGCCTGGCTTTGGGGATAGAAGTGCTCTAAATAAAGTTAAAATAAACACTCACTAGCTCACTTTTAGCTTAACACTTTGAATTTTTTTAGAATAAAGAGTCAAATTATGAACATGTTCTTTCTTCATAGAAAAGGAGGAACTGAAGAGGATGTAGAATTTGGATTAAAAAACCAGTATCACTCCAAAGTCTTTCTACTGTATTACCTCTTAAAGTGAAAAATATGCAAATAATTAAAAGATTATATATTCAAATACATGCTCTGTGATAATTTTACAATGACTATAAAGCATATTCATATTTTAACTGATTGCATGGTATCATATATTTTTTCCTTATATGTTATCCACATTGTTTAACTTTTTGAAAACATCTGCAGTAATCATTTATGATCATAAAAATATCTGTTTTAAAAAAATGCCTTGGAGCTGGGGAAAGGGCTCATGGGGGAAAAAAAAATTGCTTGCCTTGCAAACATGCAGACCTGAATTAGAATCCCAGCATACATGTAAGTGAAGGTTGGGCAAGTGTGAATGCCTACCTCTAGTTTCAATGCTGGGGAAGAAAAGACCGGGAACCCCTAAGGCAAGCTGGTTAGCTAGAGCAGTTGAATTAATGAGCACTGGGTTCAATGCTAATGCCTCATTAATCAAATCGTAGAGTTATTGAGGAAACGCATGAGAACAACCTCTGGTGTAGACACAGACACACACACACACACACAGACACAGACACACACATGACTCCTGATAGTCATCTGGTCATTTGAAAGGAATCTTTGGGGCCAGAAATATGACTCAATGAATGAATTCCTTGCCTAGTAAGTGTGACAACCTGAGTTTAGCTCTCCAGCACCCTCAAGGTGCTGGGTGGGTGTGGCAGCCCATCTATAATCATGGAGTAGGGGAGGCAAAAAAAGGGCCCCCCTTTGCAACTTGGCTACCCTGACTACCAGAAGTAGTGAGCTCTGGGTTCAAATTGAGAGAACTTGCCTCAGTAAATAAAGTGGATTATGATCAAGGAAGACATTCAACATCAATCTTCCATTCACACATACACATTCACATGTACCTGCACAAATATATGTGCATGCACACACATTTGAGTATGCCTACACATGCATAAACACACAGTGCACACACTTACACACAAAGGAAATCTGATTTGCAAGCTTCTATACAATAGCCTTTTCTGTTCCTCTTTAGGTATGAAGCTTTCAAATAATAAACACATGCTCTCTAGGATGGATCAAAATATTAGTAATACTACAATATGGCTGAATTAATACCATAACATGAATTTTCTGCTCTATGAGTGTTCTACCACTTTTCACAATGAACCACCCATCCAATTATTGGCAGAGGTGCAATAAATCATATTTCTGGTACTGGAGCCATCGGCAGGTAGCCATGGACAGAAGAACCTGTGTGGCCAGGGCATGGGCTTTCCCAAGCAGAGGTCCACCAGAAGAAGCTGTTCTTTGGAATGTGCTTGGCTCCCTCTGAACACTTCAGTTAGCAATACTGCTCTCACAGTGGCAGAGAGGAAGGAACAGAAATGGAATTTAAAGGGATTAGGAAGGGATTTAATCCTTTCAGCCCTGAGAGAGCAGAGTGGTAAATCTTCCTCCTAGACATGAAGGGCTACTGGAGGGATTGGGCATCAGTCTCTATTAGGAACACATGCCAGCCTCCATTGGTTTCAGATGAGTCATCTTTATCTAATCTTTACCTCCTCTTTCCCTAGCATGTTTAGGAAGAGATGGATAGGAATTAGTGTACGTACAAGAATCTACACACAATCTTCCAATTACCATGAGCAGTTAAAAGATACCAGCTCCTCATGATTTCTATAACATTATTTCTTCTTATGTTGTCCTCTCATATATCAGAACATATTTTCCTGAAATTAATTATGCATTGATTCTGGACAACTTGGACGCAAGAGAAAGCACCTCTTAGAGAAGCCTGCTCTTGCTTCTCTGGTGTCATGCCAGGCCTTTACGTGCATCTGTGAGTCAGAGCCTTGGCAGGAAAACAGAGTCCTCACTCATGGAAGTACTGAAGAGAATTATTAATGAAGGCACTATTTACTTTTGGGCAAAACATAGAGAAATAATTGAGAAAATGATTCAGAAATTAGAAACAGCAGGGTGCTTTTACTCCAGTAAGCTTGAAAGGACTGGACAAGAAAGGATGTAAGGGGAACATGGAGGAGCATTGTAATTACACACACAGGCACAGGCAGAGTTGTATCTATGCAGCAAAGGCAGTAGTGCACCCAAGCAAGGTGGAGAGGTAGGAGCCTAGACTCCATCTCCCTCTCCTTCTGCCCTTGGCTCAGGATTTTCTGATCAGTTCTAAACATAAGTGTGTTTCCGTGGGGAACATAGATGGAGAAGAAGACAAACTAGAAATTCAGAGGGATTTTGCTGATGGAGAATGACCAACAAGACTTCCACCCACTAACCTACTAATCTGCCTATCTGGATGCTTATTGGAAGGTTATGTTGTAAATTCTGCCTCTCATTCTCAGGAGACACATTCAAACAGACCCCTAGTGGATGTCTAAGACTGCAGCCAGTAGGAATCCTATTTATGTGGTGTATTTTCATATATTTATACCTCTGATACCGCTGATAAAACAATTTATAAATTAAATGAAAACAATAAGTAATAAAATGATTATCTTACTGTTATTAAGTTATATGAACATGTTCCCTCTCTATTCCAACTTGTCATAAGGTCTATAAGTATAGGAAGAAAAAAATTCATATCTAGATAAAGTTACAGGATCTTCTGAGGTATCATTATGTTACTCAGAAGGTGCAAAACTTAAAAGCTTATTAACTGTTTAGGTTTTGAAAAATTTTCCACTAATAATTTAGGACTGTGGTGGCCCATGCATATCTGAAAATACAAAGTGCAGCAGCAGACATGGGGGAACTGATACATGTGTCATGGAAACCTATCTCTATGTTTCATTATGCTCCCACCCATAGCTTAAAGTCATAAGGTGTTCCGACAGGTGGATTTGAGACACTGATGGAGCTTTTTGCCCATTTATTTTCAATTTGTCTTCAGTGATTATGATTTGTATTCAATGGTGTCATTTTGATTTACTTTGTATATTATTTTATAATGAACATGGATAATGGTGTCTTTATCATCAAACACCTACAGGAGACTCTCCAATAACATATGAGAAAGCTAATGGATTCTGTATTGTAGCTTTCTTACCACAAATTCTGCCATTGCTAGTGAGAAGCGTAGAGGCATACTTAAGTATAGTTGATTGACAAATGGTTGGTTATTAAGTAATACTAGCAACATGATGTTCATTACATCATCAGTTTGTTGTGCTAAAGTTCAAAACCAGGTCAAGTCTTTCTTACAAGAACCAATGTTTAATGGAGACTGTATTGGGAACAGAAAATTTTTCATAGGAAAAGTTGGACCTAGACAGAACAAGAATAGAGGCACTAATTCTGTGCTGTGTGACTTTGTTCAACTATCTTAGGACAACCTAAATATTAGTTGTGGCAAAATGGATATTCATCTAATAGCCCCATTATAGGACTCAGTATGGATATGTTTACCACAGAGCACCTTGAGGTAGCTGGCATATAGAAAACTTAGGAATTAGGGTGTCAGTAATGCAATGGGTAAATAAATAAAAAGATAAGGTGGATAAAATAGAGTACTGCCCAGAAGAAAGGAATGGATAGCTTATAGTCATATATTAATATGAACAAACTTAAGATAATAATATAAAATTCAAAACAAAAATTTGAGAAAATTTTAGAGAGTTTTAAGAATTTCTAGGTACATGTATTTACAAAATGCAGATACAGTCTTTGAGGACCCCTGTAACTCTAGGAAAACATATCAAAGACATGTAAAGACTTTATTAAGAATGTTGATACTATTTGCCCCTTTTCATTTTTTCTGCTGGTGTCGAGTGCAAAATAGTGAGTGTTGCATGATGACCTTGAACAATTTTTTCTTATCCTCCTCTTAAATTACAAGTGAGAACAGATACTTCTGAGCTCAATAAGATTGAGTAAATCATATTTGAATATTATTTGAAATTCAATTTGAAATAACTATAGGTCATCATAGGGACCAGGGATGCAGGGCGCATCTCAGAGAGGAGAGTGCTATTTGTTCTGGGCTGTTTGCACATCTGCTGAATTGCTACTTCCCATAAGCGATTATGCATTAGAGATGATTATTCAATTTCCTTTTAAAAATGTGTTATTTATTTATTTATTTGAGAGAGAGTAAAAAAGAGGAGGAGGAGGAGAAATAGAGAGAGAGAGAGAATAGGCACACCAGGGTCTCCTGCCACTGCAAACTAACTCCAGATGTGTGTGCCACCTTGTGCATTTGGCTTTACATGAGTATTGGGAAATTGAACCTGAACCTGAGTTCTTTGTCTTTGCTGGAAAGTGCCTTAACCACTAAACCATCTCTCTAATGCAGTTCTTCAATATTCTACAACAGACTGTTGAAAGGAAGACAAATTCTTAGGTAACTGACTTTGAGCCATGCAGTAATGCTTAATATACATACTAGTGTTTGCTATTAGATTAAAATATCACATTTATTTTAGGCTTCCAAACTGTGCACCCCTGGAAAAATGTCTTATAGCTTTATATAAATGCACTTTTATTCATTAAAATGTGTAAAATTTAATCATTTGTCATATTTCAAAATGTCTTGTACAAGATATATGTGTGATTTTTCATTACATCTGAAAACATACCAGCATAGCTCATATATAGTTGCAGCTAATATTTCATACTTGCTTCATAGATACAAAGCTTTTTAAATCTACTTATTTGCATGGAAAAACAGTTTGTTATCAGCACATTAATTGTTTACAATTGCTTACAACTATTGTGAAGGTCTTTGGAAAGCATTTCCTTTATAAACACCACACTAAATCTTCATTAAATCAGATAAAGCTAATTTAGGATTCATCATTAGTTGGGCATATGAGATTTCAATAGTTTATACATAATTATATACATAAACTTTGTAAATAATTTCAACATAGACGTTGTATTTATATAACAAAACAACTCTAGGCACCTTTTAATCATCTATGCCTCTAGTGTTACAATTATATTTCTATGTAGCACAACTTCATAGGAGAACTGAGTGATGATGGTTACAGTACCTGTTTAAAAAATACTACACAAAATTGAAGAATTAACCCAACTGTGACTTTGCATCGCTCATGCTGTTGCGGTGGTAATAGCTGGCTGCTCCTGCATAATACTGCAATTTGTAAGGTTAATAAGTGATTTTATGCTCTCCTTTACCAGAATGGGTCAGATTCATATTAGCTTACATGGGCCTATAAGAAGACTTTCGTCTAGTCATTAATTTAAGTTATTAAAATGTTAGAATATATGCATCCATTTTCCAAAGTTTCTGCTGCTATAGAAACTGAATATGTTGTTGGATATGTGAGAATAATAAATCAGTCTTGAATATGCTGCTGGATATATGAGAATAACAGGTTATTCTTGCTGTGGATGGTGGCTGCCATTTAAATTTGACACTCAATTGTTTTTAAAAAAATTGTGACTATTATACAAAGTCCATTTTTTAATTAAGGAAAAGAAAAATATTTTACTTATATTTTTTGTTTCTTATGTTTTAAATAATAAAAAGATGACATTAAAGGGCTTAGAATAGTAATTTTGCTTTATGGTATCTTGTCCTAGTTATACTAAACACAAGGAAAATGCAACAAAAATCATCTAAAGGTTCATCTGTGGAACCAGCTAATGAAGTCATTTATTCCATATTTCTTATCCATCTATGGTAAGAGTTGGCTGGAAGTGGCTAAGCTGTCCTGCAGTTTGATATTTCAAAAGTACAGATGGGAAATAATTTTATTCTTTAAAACTTCACCTTTTGTTTAACTCATGTTCTTTTCAAAATTAAATAATGAATAATGTGACTGTATAATACTAAAGCTGGGTCCTCTGGTAACCTTTGCTCTTCTATCTTTTACCTCTATTCTGGTGGCTATTTGTCCCTTGATGTTGTTATGGTAGGATGGTCTGCTCTTCCTGAGCTTGAAAGATAAAAGAAGTAGGGTCATATCCTCCTGATATTCTTAGTTCAGCTTTCAATTTTTTATTTTTAATCAGGCCAGGCCTTAAAGAAGCAAAAGAAGGCTAGGGTTGTGGGTAGGTGGTAATATGCTTGCCCTGTCCTGGGTATGACATCCAGCACCACGGCCACCATCTATCTAGGAAGAGAGATTTCCTCTGTAAAACATTTACTGGTGCTTTGAAATGACACAAAGAAAGAAAAGGCCCTGTGGAACCTGAGGTGACTTGGTTAAGAAGTTTGACTAGAGCCAGGCTTGGAGACTCAGCAGGAATCCACAGGTGCTTAGGACCCTCTTTTTATGAGCACAAGAAATCTGGTTGATAATAGTGGGGATTTGTAAATAAATTTTATTCCAGAAACAACTAGTTACATCTAATACTAATGACAGGATTCAGTGCCTTACTTCCTGGGAAACATCTGCAAATGGCCATTAGTGAGACTATTTCAATATTCAGAACAGATGAGTCATTTCTCCTAACAGATGCCAGGCATCAATGTGGAACTCAATACTATTATTAAACTAAAACTCAAAAAAACAAAACACTTAGGACTTAGATAGCCTGGTTTTGAATTCCAACTCCATATTTAAGCAGCTAGGCATAATGAGACTGATAAAGGTTTTGTGTCTTCATTTTCTCATCTGTAAAATGGGGACAAGAATAATGATCCAGTCAGTGGTAGTGATCACATAAGTCAATATATGAGCCACCCTCTACGCTTGAAAAGACAGAGGTGTGAGCTAATATTGCCTCACGTGGAGTCAATTCCCCATAGCCTTGTGACTGAATGTTTCTATTAACAGATTGATAATAAAGTGAAGCATGGTATTTCGGGCTTAGTAGGTCATATAGTTTCTGTTACAAGTGCTCATCTGTGCCCTTCTGGTATGAAAACAACCTTAGTCATAGATGTATGAATGGGTAAAAGTGTCCAAACAAAATGCCATATATGAAAGAACCACACTGCCAATTCATGCTCTACCTATTGATCTTTTGAATTGTATGGGTTTTTGTGTTTTTATTTTTACCATTACTCATGAAATCCCAGAGGACTCTTGCATATGCCTGAGTGGACTTCTTGGATTCTTCTCTAGTCCTTCAGACCCACCTCTTTTTTTTCTTTTTACCTTGGCCTCAAGATGACAGGTCCTCACTCAGCTCCAGAGCAGAGGGAACCGATAGGCCTTCCGAATTCTCTGTGCTCCCTCAATCTCCTGTGTTTTGTCCTGGAAATGGTGACTGCTCTGGGTTGGAGGGTTTGTCATCTGGCTTCTACTCAAGGAATTATCCAGCTCCTTCTAGGAGTCCCTAAGGTGATTCATAGATGCTTTCTCCACAAAGTAATCCAGGGCCAGTCACAGGACTTGGAAATTCCTTTTACTTTTTTTATTTTAGTTGGCCAACATTTAGATGACCCCAAATTGTTTGTCATGTTTTTCCTTTTTGTTCTGCAGTTGTTTCAGGTAGAGGATAATTATGGTCAGTCCCTGGGACTCGCTAATGGCAAGAGTGGAAGACCCTGTGGATTTTCAATATTTTATGTGCAAGGAGACTGTGGCTCACAACTGTTTATAAATTTCAACCAAATCATTCAGTCAACAAGTAGTGATGAAAAAATTCAAAGGAAGGGCTTCTAACTTACGAGTCTGCATTGTCCTCTACACTGTTAATCAGAGAGAATTAAACACAGCTTGTCTTTAAATACAGAACCCATACACTATATATTAGCATAATCTGATCAATCAAATTTGAATCAAAGATTTTAGGGGATATTTTGTTTTATTTTTGAAAAATTGGAACAAGAGCAATCTGGCACTTTATATTTCTGAGAAGAAATATCCTTTTTATCTCTTAGTTAGGATGCATGTTGTAGTTTTGCCTATGGAGAATATTTAGGATTTTCTCCAAACTGTGGGAAACTCTGCCCATTTAAATGATCTGATACTAATATGCTTTATACTGGAAAGCCCCCATATGGCTCAGTTTTCAGCCTCTGTATTTTCTAGAGATGTGACTGCTTTATAAATATGCTAGAATTACCTTCCCCAAAGTGAGAAAAATATTGCTAAAATGCATAAACATAGTGAAACAAGAGATGTGGGATTCCCAAAGTTAGTTTTTATTATTTTTCCTATGCTATTGCATTTAACATTTTTTTGAAATTGCAATAAATTTTTGAGTAAAAAAAATATGACATTTTGAAGTATGCCAAGTGAGAGAGATTATTTAGGGTGTGATATTCACAGAAAGTTTCTGTTTTATATTGCCAGGAGGCTCCCTTTAATGAGAAAGGAGCACATCGTTTAATAAAAATAAGTGTTATAAATTTATATTAATATATGTATAGATCTATAAACACAGATAATCTATCACAGGCAATGTACTTGTAAATAAAACATGATGTAAATAATACTGCACCACATGAATATGATTCTACAATGGAAAAGCTAAATAAAATGTGGTGTTTCACATATGTCCAGATGTTTTCAGTATATATATATATATATTTCATACAATATATATGCATATGTAATTGAGATGATTATATAGGATGATGATATGACCTTGTGTCTTATTTATTCACTGGCGTGGTGGTCTTAGGTGTTCTGAATGCTAGGTTCCCAGCTGATGGAGATTTGGGATTTAACACCTCCTGGAGGGGGAGTATTGTTGGGGGTGGGCTTATGGGTGTTATAGCCAGTTTCCCCATGCCAGTGTTTGGCACACACTCCTGTTGCTGTTGTCTACCTTATGTTGGCCAGGGGTTGATGCCCACCCTCTGCTCATGCCATCATTTTCCCCTGTCATCAGAGAGCTTCCCTTTGAGCCTGCAAGCCAAAATAAACCTCTTTTTCCCACAAGCTGCTCTTGGTCTACCAGCAATGTGAACTTGACTGCAACAACTGGTATTCTTGCTTTCACTAGGAACATCTTACACTAGCACCCAGCCTGGGACATCGGACCTGCTTTTCCCTAAGGTGAATAAAATTATCCCTTCCCACCCTAAGATGAAGCATGCTAGATGACTTTACTAAGGTTTCATTAGTGGTACACCACTACTGTTCCTTTGAATCTAAGTTTAACATTGTGAGACAATTCCTCATCCTCTTATTTCTTTGAGGAAAGTATGTTCAGAGAAGTTAAACAATATACCTCCAGTGTTAATGGTACTGAGGATGTAATCAAATGTAAGGGTGTGAATTATCATGTCTATTCCTTACTAAGACCTCTGATAGTCAAATATTTTTGTTAAAGGTTCATGTTAAAACTGATATGGCACCAGAACTCTCAATTTTAAAACATATAAAGTAACCATTTATCAGAACATACTTTTGCAAGTTCAAAATAAGGTATTTTCTTATGAGATTAATAAATGATACAATTTTGATATTCATAAAAACTTGAACAATGTAGACAACAGTTTTGGCTTCTTTACAGGGTGTGCATATGGGTGCGTTGGTGGGGGATAACAGGCATCACAATGCATCTGTGCAGGTCAGAAGACAACTTTTGGGTGTTGGTCCTTGCCTTCTATCTTGGTTGAAGCAGGGACATAGATTTGCATTGTTTCCTGCTGCGTTCACCAGGCTAGCTGGTCTGTGAGCTCACTGGAAATTCTCATTTCTTCACCACTTATCTTGCATAACCAAAGCAACCTGCCGTGACTTCTGTATTTTTACATAAGGTTTCAGGATCTGAACTCAGGTACTCAAGCTGTTCAGCGAGCAATGCATCCATTGAGTGATTTCCCAAGCTCCAGTTTTAGCTTTTTTTAAAATTTTTTTTATTTTTTATTTTTTTTATTTATTTATTTGAGAGCGACAGACACAGAGAGAAAGACAGATAGAGGGAGAGAGAGAGAATGGGCGCGCCAGGACTTCCAGCCTCTGCAAACGATCTCCAGACACGTGCGCCCCCTTGTGCATCTGGCTAAAGTGGGACCTGGGGAACCGAGCCTTGAACCGGGGTCCTTAGGCTGCACAGGCAAGCGCTTAACCGCTAAGCCATCTCTCCAGCCAAGTTTTAGCTTTTTAAGAGCTTCCACTTCAAAATTATTTTTACACTATATCAGATTTACAGACATAAAAATTCCTTACTTACAAAATAAGTCACTGTAAATAGAAACAATAGCACACACAATACACCTCGCAATGTCAAGATGTCCTATAGTTAAATTGATCAAAATAAGTGAAATTTTGTAACGCTTCATGCCCATGATGACCACTTAAATATCTCATGACTATACATTTCTAGTATGAACTCTATACAACATAATGCTGTTTAAACACTCATATGTTCTAAATAATATCATGACAACATCATCTGCATATTTTCAATGACTTTTCCTGAGACAGTTAGCCAGAGCTTTCCCTCACATTAGCTCTGCTAGAATACTATCTGTACACAATTGTACTTACTTCTGTCCAAAGAAGTTTGACCAGTAAACATGATGTGGCCCAACTTAATGTATGCTCAGAAAGTGCACATGATTGTTAGAAATGCCAGTATATTGTTATTTGGGAAACTGTTATATCATGTAGGTTTGTTTAGCTGGATAATGTGAACAAGTAGAAATGTGTCTATACTAATACACACTTGGGACTTTAAGTCAGAATTGCTGTTATCCTTATATTTCAGATAATGTAGTTGTGTTATATCTCTCTTTTGAGGACATTTTCCTGCATAAATACCAGCTAGGAAAGATGTAAGAGCCGTATGCAGTTTTGGTTTCTGACTTACACTCTTTTTTACTCTCTTGAGATGTACATAATTTCTTGTAATTTGCCTTGTGATTTTCACCTTTCTACATGCGTTCCTATGAGGTCTTTTTATGCTTTCCTTTGCATTTCCAACTTTTGATATATTTTAACCTTTTAAAAGTATAGTCATTGAGAATTTTCATACAGAGCACAGATTTTTCATTATTCAATGAGAAAAGCCTTATGGCAGAAATTTCTCAAACACATGATATTAAAATTAATTATAATATGGTCCTTGAATACATGGTCAAAGGGATAGGAAGGTCAGGCTGAAATTATGTTCCCTCAGACTGATTAAGTATCTTCATCAATGTGTCTATACCTTGCAGTCTTTGTCTTTTATTTTTCCCATTATTCCACATCATTCTCTTCCTCATGTCAGTGTATTACCAGGAGTGCAGCACTATGGAGAAACATAGATTTGCCCTACTAAAATGTTAGCAATATCCTGAATTGAACAATAGAAGCTATATTCTGATATTTATTTAACATCATGTTTGGCTGCTTATACCGAGAGCTTTCCAGATAGACAAGAAAGGTCAGTCAGAAGCAG
This sequence comes from Jaculus jaculus, assembly GCF_020740685.1. NCBI lineage: Eukaryota > Metazoa > Chordata > Mammalia > Rodentia > Dipodidae > Jaculus > Jaculus jaculus. The sequence goes on from NC_059105.1 coordinate 26,413,044, forward strand.
GTGTTGTATTTATAAATGACAATGAAGATTTATAGCTATTAGCATTTCAAAATAGCCTTTAACTTCTATTATTAGAAAGTACAGACATAGGTTTTAAAATTTCAAAGCACAAGTTACAAAGACATGAATACCTAAACGCCCGTTCAAGGTAATCAAAGGGAGGTTTGGGATATGGAATGTTCATAAAAATGAAGTGCTTCCTTAGAGCTGTGAAGTCAGGGAAGATTTACATGGCAGAATACACATGGAAACATCAATAAAGTTTCACAACAGTACTAAGTGAAGTGCTCATAGCTGCTATCTGTGCTTCTACTCAGTGCTTTCTGTTTGAACTTTTTGAATTCTGTGAGACTGCAAGTGTCTTACTGTCAAGGTTTCCCCTCTTTTCTGTTCTCTTCTTTTACGTTGTTTCTTTTCTCTTTCCTTTCTTTCTTTGTTTTTTTCTCTTTCTCTCCTTTCTCCTTCTTTCCTCTCCTCCCTCCTTCCATCCTTCTCTTTCTTTAGTCCTTTTCAGACTCACACTATCTAGCCAGAATTGCCTAGAGTACAGGCTCCTCCAAGTGCTAGGATTAGAGGCATGTGTCACCACATCCAGCTAAATCCAACTAAAATCAAAGGGTTCTTGTTTCTGGTGTAGTTAATATAATAATATGTAATGATAATACAACTTATCATTTAGGAATATTAACTTATCATTGTCAAAATTCCAGATATGTGATGGCAATAACACAAGATGAGTCCCAAGAAGCACACAATAACTATCTTATGTCCCTGTAATTCCTTTGGTTGTATTTATGCTTCTAGACTACCAAACTAAGATGGATTTTTTTTTTTTTTACAAAATAAAACAGTATTTCCTTTATATATATTCCTTACTTTTTCACTGAAAAGAAAAGTTATTCAGTCTTAAAAATGTGGGTTACAGGTCAGTGTCCACTAAGAAATTGAGGAAAAACATAACTAATATACAAGAGTTAGAGGGAGAGAGATAGAGGGGAGAGGAGAAGAGGGAGGGAGGGAGGATGTAGGAGATTTAGGTCAGTCTTGATCCTACCCTCTCCAGTGTCTTGTGGTTCAGGTGTTTCCTGTAAGGGTCTAGTGAAGGTTCAGCCATTTGGTCTGACTTTTAGGAAGTAGAATTTTATGGTACCATTGCCGTTTGGGTCCGGATTACTGTTTTTCACCCTTCCATGCCCTCCCTGCCCTCCCTTCCATCCTATTATCTCGTCCATGAGGTGCTTGCTGGGTATGTAAGGTATCTTGGGCCAGAAGGTGCTACATAGGCGACTGGGGGAAATGACCAAGATCTGTCCAAGCAACGCATTGGTTAACCTAATTAGCAACAAATAACCTGATGTGTTGCCCACACAAGTGCAATAGTGGTACACAGCCATGGTGAGGAAGCAATTGCTCTTGATTTGGCTAACTGATCCACTCAGTGGTACTAGACCCAAAGCTGGAGCTGGGAAACAAGTCAGAACCATACCCAAACACAAGCCCACTCTACAATATCAAGCTACCATCAATCACGGGGTATAAGAGGGCCTACACCTATCACACTGTCTATCAAAAAAGTAAGTGTTATCTCAACTTTCTGGGTGCTAACTTACTCTCTGGTGGAGAATCTGCTTCTCTTTTCCAGATAGATGCAGATCCTAAGAAGAGAGCTGCCCCAACATACCTCAGAAGGGGCCCAACTGAAACTAAGGACAACTGGCGAAACAAGCAAGGCTGGTGTTTTCCTGTGAACTGGATATCAGCACAAGGGGGAAGGAGACCAACACAGAGAAGAATCAATGCCTACCAAATCAGAGAGCCAGAGCCTCAGAGGCCTCCAACACCTCAGCACTGAAGCAGACCAAAAATGAACCCAACATGGCTCAGGGAAATTTTGCGGAAGAGGGGGCGGAAAGAATGTCAGAGTCACATGGTGGGTCATGATTTGCAGAGACATTTATCATACCAATAACTGGGGGCTAACTCCCCAATGCAAGACCCATTTTCATCAACAAGGAGGGTCCAATGGGAGGGGGTAGATCACAGATGAACCTAAACAATGGTACCAAACTGCCTGTATTTACTGAAAAGAAAACTAATAAATTAAATTAAAAAAAATAAAAATAATAAAAAATAAAATAAAAAAAATGTTTCTTTACCATGAGTAACCCAAAAGATTTTAAGAAGTTTTCAAAGCACCAAAAGGACTAAACCATGCATTATACTGACAAAGGACAGATTTGCTATCTGTTTTTTGTTTAGCAAAGGCTTTCGTTAAAGATGGAAGTACAACTGTATTTTTAATTTTCTAAGTGGACAACTGGAATCCCTGTAGTTAAGAGCTATTTCTAAGCTATTCATCATCAGCCAGAATTAAATATGCTACCTACTTGATATTCCTGTATCACTGTAGAAAATGATGAAGACAAATAATGCTTTAGAAAACAGAGTGTGTAATTGCACAATAGATGAACATGTGCCAAATTAATTACAAAAGATAGATAATATAGGGCAATTTATTACTTTTATGATTAAAATATTACATTAAAATGATTTAAGTTCATTTTAGTAAAACTTTTCTCCATTCTGAGTTACTTTTGTTTCTTCTTAAAACATCATTGTGAGTGGGAGGGTGTATGTATGCATGCATGTATGAGACAGCACATGTGTTTTGGGCACACGTATATGCAGGTTCACATAAATGCGTGTTCAGGTATGTGTTCTGGCCATGGGAAAACACCTCATGTCATACTCAAGAATTCTCTCCCTCCTTAAAGATATGACCTTTCATTGGCCTAGAGCTCACCACAGTGTTAGGCAAGGCTAGCTGGCTAGTAAGGCCTAGGGATTCTTTAGTCTCCGCTTCTCCAGCACTGAGATTACAGATCACATCATCATGCTTGACTTTTGTTCAAGTATTGTGGATTGATTTGGGTTTTCATACTTGCTAGGCAAGTACGTTACCACTGAACTATTTCCCCATCCCAGTTGCTTCCTGCCCCACCCCCACAAAAACCTTATCTGCTTTCCTTGGGAAGGGAGTTTAATGGATATGGGCTATGAAGTTTTATGTAGGACTACTAGCCAGCTTGAATTGTCTATATCAGTAATATGTTATAAGTTCTTTCCTTAAAAAATATGATTAATATATTTTGCATAATAAGCTTATGATGTATGATATGGATAAAATAGACAATATTAGAGTTAACATGTTTAAAACAGAAATTATATAAGAGGAAATACAAAAAAATAAGAGAAAGCAAAAGAATTCCAAGCATATATTAATTTTAACTTGATCACAAGAGTGAAACAAAAAACAATCCTACCTGTTGAATCAAAGTTGACCTCATTGCCCGGACTTGGACCTACATCAATGGACACAATTGGGAAGAGCTTCCGAAAGTCCCAAAGTTTGATGACCCCACGGGCATCACAGGATGCTATTAAATGACCCTTCAAAATACAAAACAAAAATAAATTTAAATATATACATATACATATATACTTACATTAACATAGATATAGTAACTACCTACAAAAAGGTTTGTCTTATGATTTTAGAAATTCTACAAGCATACATTGCTTTAAAAATATTTATTATGTGAAAATACTTAGTAGCAGAGGCCAGTAAGTTGAAAAGGAGACATAAAGGGTGGAGAAAGGAAGGGAGGAGGATACTTAATAGGTTGATATTGTATATATGTAATTACAATGATTGTAATGGGGAGGTAATATGATGGAGAATGGAATTTCAAACGGGAAAGTGTGGGGGTGGGGAGGGAGGGAATTACCATGGGATATATTTTATAATCATGAAAAATGTTAATAAAAATTTAAAAAAAATATTTATTATGAATTTATCATGGATATAACATTACATCAATTTATATTAATAATTTATGAAATTCTGCACTAAAATTTTTAAGATAAAGTTTCAGAAAAAAAGCATTTAGATTATTTTAATTATATGAGAAGGTTAAATGAAACAAAAACATGTACACTCTTGTAATTAAAAATAGTTTTATTCATTTGAGAGACAGATTATGTGTGTGCCATGACCTCTTGCCACTGAAAGCAAATTCTGAATGTTTGATCCACTTTGTGCTTCTGGATTTATGTGGGTACTGGGGAGTCACACCCAGGCTGCCAGGCTTTGCAAGCAATTGCCATTCACCCCTGAGACATCTCTCCAGCCTATTTGTAATTATTTCTAGTGATATACATGAAAACTATGTTGATGGAAATGTACATCCCAGCCACATTGCTCTTTATATGCTTCTGATGAGATTGCATTGATAATTTATGTCACAGATAAAGTAAAACTGAGAACAGAGCTAGGAAGCAAGTGGATTCAATGAGAGAAGAGTTTTGTCAAGGACTAGAATTACTGGGGTTAAGTGATATTTATTGCAATTAAAATTTATTGTAATGTTTTAGACAAAATTCTCGGTGAAATGTTTTGGCTAGTTTGGTAACATATAGTAGAACAAGAAAGGAGGTAACTGGTTACAGGAGAGGGAAAACAGAAAAAAGAGTGGATGAGTTAGGTGCCATGGAGACAGTGAGAGGTATTTTTCTAACCCAGCCACATTCACCTGGGACACTAAGGGCTATCTATACCCTCTGTCCTCTCAAAAAAATCTCTGTTGATTTCCACTTCACATTAGCAATCAGGAACTTCTAATGCCCGTCCCTCAAAAGTGAGCCATCTGCACCCATCATTCTGCCATTTAATTTATTTGCCTGATCATATACACAGGTCAGTATTGGCCACATCAAAACCATTATCACTGCTAACATTCATAAAGTAGGTTGTTTTCAATTTGATGGTTTCTCTTTTAGTTCCAGCTTAAAAATTTAATTGTCAATCCCAAAATTTACCTCTCCTTTTTTTTTAAACTATTAAAAGTATTAACTTATTAGGGCTGGTGAGATGGCTTAGCGGTTAAGCGCTTGCCTGTGAAGCCTAAGGACCCTGGTTCGAGGCTCGGTTCCCCAGGTCCCACGTTAGCCAGATGCACAAGGGGGCGCACGCATCTGGAGTTCGTTTGCAGAGGCTGGAAGCCCTGGCACGCCCATTCTCTCTCTCTCCCTCTATCTGTCTTTCTCTCTGTGTCTGTCACTCTTAAATAAATAAATAATTTTTTTAAAAAGTGTTAACTTATTAAAGAAATTCCTTTCATATTATTTTAAGCTAGCTCTTGTTTTCTTTTTTTTTTTTTTCACTAACTCCCTTTCTCTTTATGCTTTCTGTGAAAGCTGTACATCCCACATAATAGGTCAAGCATGTCTTTTCTGTTTCCCTAAATATGCCTTTAATGCAGTAAATGCCATTGGTTTCAAAATTTTGTAACTGCTGTCACTGGCAGAGTAATATAAAAGCTTTGTCCAAATTTAATAAATGAGATTCTTAATCTTTTTTATGCCTTAAAAGGTGCATAAAGAACTCAGGATGTTCTCAAAAATGTAAACATGGATTGCAAGAATTGTGAGGAATCTGAATTTCATTTCAGAAAATGAAAGAACAGATTACAGTATTAGCAGTGAATATTAATCTTATAAATTAGAAAAAGTTCTTTCCAAATATAAAGCCTTTCAGTCATATTCAGACAGCACAAATAGGATCTTTCTTCAACTGTTAAAACAAAGTAGATAAATTTTAATCAGAATTTAATTTGGATGTGCCTGTCATCATAGGCAAGTTATTGATTTTCTTGTCTGGAGCCTGGGAATTCATGACACTTTTAAAGTATACTTTATTCCATTGAGTATGATTATTTGAAGGCATACACTGAATGTTAAAAATAATTTAATCATTTTATTGGATGACAATAAATATTGAAATAGTTTTGATATTATAACAATACTTCTTTAATATTTCTATGAGATAATCAGTATTTATTAGTTCAACAATACTAAAGGATGCAATAATTAATGAAATGCTCTTAATGAATCAGGTGATTGATAAATGCTTCATTAATAAAATAACTCCTAGTAATTTTTTAATGTTTTATTTTAATTTATTTAACAGAGAAAGAGGAAGATGAAGAGGGAAAGAGAGAGAATGGGTGCTTCAGGGCTTCCAGCCTCTGCAAATGAACTCCAGGCATGTGCGCCCCCTTGTGCATCTGGCTAACTTGGGTCCTGGGGAATCAAACCTGGGTCCTTTGGCTTTGCAGGCAAGTGCCTTGATCACTAAGGAATCCTTCCAGCCCTAGTAGTAATTTTTTAAGGAACTCACATAATTTAGCCATGTTTTCCCATTGCCTTGTGAATTTAGAAGTTATAACTAGGGATGCACACTAGTGAAATGAGTAGAGTGACATATTAAAATATGGACATTAGTATAAGATGACTGAATGATTTTAGGTAATGAAGGAACAATTAGTTATTCCAATCAGGTATATCAGATAGTGAGCTCATTGTGGTATCTGTAGTGTAGCAGAACTCAACAAAGTACTGTTAAACTGGTAAGTGCATCATGCCATCTTAAAGTTTTATTTTAGTTCAAGTCTTGCCTTGGCATTCTTGATAAATGTTAATTTGGACTTTGATGGGTGGGTCCAAGTTTCTTACAAAAAGGGGGATGATAAAAGGGATGGGGAAAGGCTGGTGTGGTGGTACACACCTTTAATCCCAGCACTTGAGAGGCTGAGGTAGGAGTATCATTTCCTACCTTAGTGAGTTCAACTACATAGTGAATTTCAGTCACCCCGGGCTAGAGCAAGACCCTACCTCAAACACAAGAAGGGATAGGGAATTCAGAATACTTCTCACTGCCTGGATAAACATAATAGCACCAATCTCCCTGGAAACAGAATAGAAAACTAGGACAGCACTACATAAATGCAGTGTGAGGATCATGGATCTGGAAATGGGGGGGGGGAAGGGACTAGTGTATCATCTAGGGAAAAATCATTTTATTTAGAATTTATGGAATGTGTGACAAAGGATAACTATAATAAAACAACCTGAAAAACACAAATGATGAAAGATAATAGTGGAGGTAGGTAAATTGTGTGACAGTCTTCAAGAGAGGGAAGGCTTGCTAGTTCTCTAAATGTAAATATGGCTATGTTCCTGGTTCCAACACTGATACTGTGGATGGGAAAGTGTGAAGAGAGTTGGATATAGAACTCTTAAAGAAGTTCAGGTTCAGATATGGGGCTAAGTGAATTCGTAGAACCTAGCTTAGTTCCAGTTACATGTTAGTGCTTGAGTTTTGAATAAGTACTGGAAGGGAAGTACTTATTCAAAAGGGAAGTAGAGTTGTCAGTGCTGACTACATAGAATTTAAAAGATTTCAAAACATACATACATACATATATATATATATATATATATATATATATATATATATATATAGAGAGAGAGAGAGAGAGAGAGAGAGAGAGAGAGAGAGAGAGAGAGGAAGAAAGGTGCTACTATTGTTGAAGAATGGAAAAATCAATTTACCACAAGAGTTGAATAAGTGTAAAATGTAGCAAAGTGGCTTAAATGCACAGGTAAGATAAATGAATAACAATAATTTCTTATTGCTCCTGATAAGCCTTACAAAGACCAACGTAAATATCCTATATTGGGAAAAGCCATACAGACCTGATGCTATTTCTTAGCTCGAGGAGGAGAGCACAAGGCCTGACTAGCTTCATCTGGGCTGTGAAAAACACACTGAAGGGAAGCTTAACAATATGTATCAGCAATTACACAAGGTATTATATTTTGGAAATATTTATTATCACTTCTGAAATTTATTATGAGCTAAAGAAGTTATGATAAAAAATTGAATGAAGCACTGTTTCTTTTTAATATTTTATTTTATTTTAATTTATTATTATTTGACAGAGAGAGAGAGAAAGAGGCAGATAGAGAAAAGGCATATTAGGGCCTCGAGCCACTGTAAACAAACTCCAGATGCTTGTACTTCCTTGTGTGTCTGGCTTATGTGGGTACTGGGAAATTGAGCCTGGGTCTTTAGGCTTTGCAGGAAAGTGCCTTAACTGCTAAGCAATCTCTCCAGCCCTGCAGCATTGTTTCTTAATAGAAAATGAACGTGGGAGCATTTTTGCAATAGTGACTTAATGTGGGAGAAATGAACCCTGTGCTAGTGTGCAGTCACAACACTGCCAGAAACTTGGTACCAAAAGCTGTAGGAAGACAGGCCCACTACACTGCTCTCTTTCTCTCTCTCTGTACAATGTATATTCTGAAAATAAAGAAAATGGTAAAACTGGAATGGTAATGAGGTATTTACAATTTCAGTGAAGAAAGAACAATCTTCATAAACCAGTAATATCCTTCATATGAATATATCTTATAATTTTAAAGCAGATTTTGTAAACTGGGACATTAATGCACAATTTGAGATTTAGAAGTTATATTTCAAATAGGCTCAGGAATGTCACATTTTGATACAATTTTATATAGGTAAGTCATTGTGTTTTAAGTTAGGATGAAATGGAAGATATAGATGCAATCTGACTGTCCTTTGAAACTTAAGGTGGAGTAAATGTCAATTATATGCCATATAAATTAATATTTTTGGAAACAGAAATAGTAAGTGGCATCTTAAGCTCAGAAGAAATGTTTAGTGATCACCAGAATGAAAATTATACACATGCATACGGTTTACTTTATGGTATGCCCATAAATAATTTCACAGCTGATAATGGGTCAAACCACCATCTTCTCTCATAAAATACAACTGAAAAGATGCTAGAAAGGACTCTATTTTATAGGTCTTAAAATGCAGCTACAAATGATGATATTAGGTAATTCTAGAAGAAAACATTTTCATGTAATAGGTGATTATTTCCATTTATGTGTTAGCAAATTGAACCACAGAAACATTAAATAACTTAATTTCAATCCACACAGCTAAAAGAGAGACAGACAACATTTAAACCTGTTTATTTCTGGAATCCGTGTCATCTACTGTCTCAAAGACAGAATTGATATAATATGATTTTTATAAGTAGAATATCTCAAAAAGTTTGATGAAAATATAATAGGAAAAATACCCATTAAAGAAAAACAGACTTAGAAACATAAAGTAAGGATAAAACTAAGGACCTCTGAACTCTGTATTTGGAAGACCAGACATTTGCTGCAGGGTAGTAGATACTAAAAGTGCATCACGTCAGATGGGAGATAAAAGCAACTTATTGCTAAATCCATGGGTAGTACAAGATATTCTGACTAAATAATGCTGACAAAAGTTACTGGCCAATGTTTTTTGAAGCTATACTTTTTATAAAGTGATAAATTTAGGAAAGATGGTATTAATAGTCAGTCTCACAGCCTGGAACTCAACTCAGTTACACACTGAATGCTTGGGTCTGTGGTTTCAACACAAGAGAGAAGGGGTCTTGAATCATAAATGTAAAACCCATGTTAGAATTCCCTGGCATTACTACATGAGAGACTAAGGCAAAGAAAATAGCTACTCTACTGACCTCTATGGAGGAGAAAACAATATAATAAAAACAGAGAACTGGTCATTTTACTACAAAGGACCTACAAACATTTCCATAACATCCTAACATGTAAGGAGATTTAAAGATAACAAAAGTAGTCAAAATATATGAAGACATTAATCTGAGTTGAATAAAACCATGAATAACTGAAGACTATTTTAAAATTGGTTTAAAATATCTTAGTTATTAACACTCATTTTAAAATGTAAGAAAAAAGTAAGAGAATAGTCTAAAATGAATTGAAAAATGTCAAGAGAATCATAATGCCAGTCACTGAAATTAAAATGATTCAGATAACAGGATATACTCTAGATGAAGCAAAGATGAAAGAGTTTATGAATGGGGATTACAATCTAGGAAATTCAGCTATATTGCTGATAGAGATAAGAAGATGAAATATATATGTCATTAAAAGTCATGAGGATTACAGTACAGTCCTGCTTTCCAGTATTTGTCTAGAATGTATGGTACAAGAAGATAATGTAAAGACAGGCAAAAGAGCAGAATTTGAAAGTGTAATCTTTTCCAGAATTGCCAAAATATACAATTACATTCATCCTTCTGTATCCATGGTTACAGGACCTCTGGCAGATCCAAAATCTGTAGTTCCAGTACTTTATATTGCATCGTTTTTGCAAAAAACCTATATACTGCTCCCAGACACATTGTCATCCCTATATTGTTTTAAATAACTAAACAAATGTAAATGTTATGTAAATAGCTTTCTTGTACTGTTTTGGGAATAATTATAATAAAACAAAGTTAGTAAACATTCAATATAGATAATTTTTAATCACTATCTACCATTAATGTAAATCCATGGATCTGAAACCTAGTGATACAGAACAAACTGTATTAAGAACAAAGATGCAGCCAGGCATGGTGGCAAAATTTCATCCCAGCACTTTGTGAGGCTGAGGTAGGAGAATAGGCATGAGTATGGGGTCATCCTGAGACCACAGAGGGAATTGTTAGGTCAGCCTGGGCTAGAGAAAGTCCCTACCTTGAAAAAGTGGAATAATGTTCACATTGTATGGGAGAATAAAAGGCAACATAAAATTATATATTGAGCTAAATACTACTTTTGATCAAATTCAGGTTTAGATCATTAAAGCTTAAAGCTTAAATATAATTATAGAAAGAATTATTATTACCTGCATATATTTTATTCCAAAAGTTTAAATTCTACAGTGATAATAAGTCAGAAGACAAAGTAGTAAGCACACATATTGAAAAGTCAAGACTACTTTTTGTGTGTAAGAGTGTAATGGAGTGGCGTATGTGTGTGTGTGTGTCCATGTGGTGCCCTATGTGCTTACCTATGGATGGGGAACCTGCCTGCAGTGGTCAAAAGGGACCTAATGGCCATTTTTGTTGTCTCCATTCACTGTTCCTCTACCTCTTAGAAATCATTCTTTTTATCTTTTTTCTTTTAAATCCTACATCATTCTTTTTTTTTCTTTATTAGATATTTACATACTCCATGTGTAAAGAGTACATGTTGGTACCATCCGTAGCCTCCTCCTTGTCCTTCCCTCTTCGAAGGAACCCTCCTCACTGGGGTTGCCAGTTATCTTCATGGGGATTGTGGGTCATATATTGACAGAAAACAGGCAATGTTTCTATGCAGAATGTCCTAACTTGTGGCTCTAACAATCTTTCCACCTTCTCTTCCACGAATTTCCCTGAGCCATGTTGGGTTTGTTTTAGGTCTACTTCAGTGATGAGGTCTTGGGAGCCTCTGTGACTCTGGATCTCTGTTTTGGTAGGAGTTGAGTGTTCTCTATATCTATCTTCTTCACCCTTGTGCTGGTATCAGGCTCATCATGAAAGCAGCACTCTTGCTCATTTATTCAATTGCTCTATGGTTTCAGCTGGGGCCTTGGTAAAGTGTGATGGGCTGATTCTTTCCTCAGGTTCTACATCCATCTGGAAAAGAGAAGCAAACTCTCCAACAGAGAGTGAAGTCAGCTCCATATAAATGGGATAACCATTGTTTAGTTTAGAGAGAAATTAATAGAGGTAGGCCCTCTTGTAGCTCAAGATTGGTGGGAGCTTGATAGTGGAGAGTGAACTCATTTTTTAGATATGATTCTGACTTGTGTCCAAGTTCCAGCTATGGGTTCCATTCCACTGAGCAGGTCCTTTAGTCAATTCAAGAGCAGTTGGTTACCCACCATGGCTGTGTGCCATTATTGCACTTGGGTGTGTAACACAACCAGTTGTTTGCTGCTCAGGAGCTTAGACCATGAGTTGTTTGGAAAGATATTGGTCATTTTCCCCAAGTATCTCATGTAGCACCTTCTTTCACTAGACAAGCTAACTAACTGTCTGGGGACTGACTCACTTCCAGTTATTTCCATGTTCCATATCAACAGCATATGGAGTCTTCGGCAGTAGGGTCTTATCTTTAACCTTTGGTGGGTACTCAAGTTTGGACAGAAGCCTGTCTTCTTATGGGAAACCTTTTAGGTCTTTCTGATCAACAGCTCATTGGGAATGTTAACCACATCCTTGTACTGGGAGTTATAGACCGGCACCAAGGGAAAAGAAGGAAGAGTGAGACCATGCCATGATTGTCTTTCTGTGATGGGTGAGTTTGCTGAGAATGATCTATTCCAGGTTAGACCATTTTTCTTCAAATTTCATTGTGCCATTTTTCCTTACTGCTGTATAGAATTCCATCATGTAGATATACTACATCTTGGATATCAATTTGTCCAATAATGGACATCTGGGTTGATTCCAGCTTTTAGCTATTATGAATTGAGCAGCTACAAACATGATAGAGCAGATCTCTCTGGACTGAGACATGGGGCTTTCAGGGTAAATGCCCAGTAAGGGACTAACTGGGTCTGTGAGTAACTCTATAGTCAACTTTTTTAGAAGTCTCCAAATTTCTTTCCATAGTGGTTGGGCCATCTTACTTTCCCACCAACAGTGGATGAGGGTTCCTATTTCTCCACATCCTCACCAGCATTTATTTTCATTTGATTTTTCAGTGTTTGCTATGCTTACTGGGGTGGGGTGGAATCTCAGAGTTGTTTTAATTTGCATTAATCTGATGGTTAGAGATGTTGAACATTTTCTTAAGTGTGTGTTTGTAATTTGTATTTCTTCCTCTAAGAATTCCCTGTTCAGTTCTCTGCCACACTTTGTGAGTTGGTTGTTTGATTATTTTATTGTTTAGGTTTTGGAGTTCTTTGTAGATTCTAGAAATTAGGCTCCTGTATAGCTAAGAAAACTTTTCTCCCAATCTGTGGGTAATCTCTTGGCTCTGCTTATTGTATATTTGTCTGTGAAAATACTTTTCAGCTTTATGAGCTACTAATTGTTGAGTGATTGTTTAATTTCCTGAGCTACTGGGCTTTTGTTCAGGAAGTCTTTACCTACTCCTATATCATGGAAATTCCTCCTATTTTTTTTTTTCCAATACTAGCAGAGTTTCTGGTCTTATATTGAGGTCTTTGATCCATTTGGACTTGATTTTTGTGCATGGTGAGATGTGTGGATCTAGTTGCATTTTCAAGCAGGGTCTAACTATACCCCCCAAAGACCTGGAACTCACTCTGTAGCCCAGGATGGCCTTGAACTCATGATGATCATTCTACCTCTGTCTCTCAGCTTCCCAAGAGCTAGGACTTAAAGCAGGAGCCATCATCCCTGGTTTCAAGAATATTTTTAATAAATATATAGTCAATTTTATACCCTAATCCAAACTTTATTTTTAACAACATTGTAAAATGAAGTAGAAGTCCAAAATATTAACATAAAACATAATAAAGTGCTTAGTAATAATTAACAATATATAACTACATGCACAAACACAAATCTTATGTAATTAACAATTAAAAATAATTTGGGGCTCAGTGATTAAAGTGCTTGCCTGCAAAATCTAATGACTCTAGTTCAGTTCCCCAATTCCCATATAAAGCCAGATGAATGTAGCACATGCATCTATAGTTTTAGTGGTTGGAGGCCCCCGGTATGGCCATTCTCTCTCTTCCTCTCTGTCTCTCTTTCTCTCTCTTCCTCTACAAATAAATAAATAAATAAATAAATAAATAAAAATATTTATAGAAAGATATAACTGGGTGAAACTTAAAAAAAACATTAAAAACAATGATAAAATAACCAGATTATTTAGAATCAGTGAAAATAAGCAACTGAATTAATACATGCTAGTATACAGGAAACTACTAGATAATATCTGTAAGCAAGAAATGAGATTTAAGTGAAAAAATTAGTAATTACTAACAAGTAGTAAAACAAATGTTCTAGCAAGATGCAACTGATAAATTTTTATGCAACTTCAAGTGAAGGCCCCAAACATAAAAAGAAAATCATGATTTCAAGAAATAATATTTTCCCAACTAATAAATGAAGATTTGTCTATTAGAATGGTAGATTATACAAGAAATAAGGCTATATAAGATTCAATAATAAAAGGGGTGAACTGAAAAAACAGTATTTATTAAGTATACAATATCAATTATTATATGTAAAAAATCTAATAGGCAAGTCTGTTATTGGTATAACCAACTGCTCTTCAATTTGATAGGGGGGCCACTCCATGGGAAGGAATTTATGTCTGGTACTGGAAACACAGTATGCCTAGGAAGGTCATAAGGCACTAGAAGGGAAACTACTTTTTCTGTTTGGTTAAATGGATATATTATGCCTACCAAATTGCCCCTTAAATATGTATGTTTATGCTCTTATATTGGTGCTGTTCCTTTTTGGGTTAGACATGCTTCTCCTCTCAGATGGTGAATGGGAAGACTCAAATCTTATCAAAGTGTTGAGAAAAAGAGATAATGGAGGGCTCAACCTCAAATGAGCTAACCCAATCACATCCTCTAAGGCTCAGGGACCATTGAGGAAGAGGAAGTAGGAAGAATATAAGAGCCAACACATGGAGAGGAGTGCTATGAAATGCTGTCTATTGCACACAAAGTGACCAGTGCATCAGGATTTCACAGTGAGTGGAGTATCATTACCTGCATAATATTGACTTATGAAGTATGTGTATTATGTGTATTCTACATAATATTGGGGCCATCAAATGGATGATAGAAGAGGATAAAAAAAAGTGATGAAATCAAAATAGAAAAGCAAGGTCAGAGAGATGCCTCAGTAGTTAAAGCACTTGCCTGTGAAGCACAAGGACCCAAGTTCAATTCCTCAGTACCCATGTAAGCCAGATGCAAAAGGTGGCACATGCATCTGGAGTTTGTATGCAGTTGCTATAGCCCCTGGTGTACCCACTCTCTCTCTCTTTCTCTGTCTCTCACCCTTTTCAAGTAAATAAGTAAATAAAATTAAAATTAAATACAAAGTTAAAGGAAATAGGAAAGCACAAAGCACTAGTTATAAAAAGGGCTTCAGTGGCTAGAGGGGACAAAAGAAAGATGGGAGAAGATTATGATAAAAACATATTCATATGTACAAAAATTATCAACAAAAAGTAAGATAAAAATGATAGGCAAATTCATTGTTCTAGAAATGACAGAAAAATACTATAAGTGCCACATTTTCTCACCATGGTAATATATTTCAATGCTCTCAATGGATGCCCTAAATGACTCTGCTATGATATTTTATACACATGTATATCAAGGATAATGAATACTTATAATTTCATTTATAAATTAGTGACAGTGATCATATATCTGTATTGGTTATTATTTTAACATCATGATGACATTCTCAGAGATTATCAGTCCAAGAAAAAAAATATAGATAAGTAGTTCAATTAGAGAATTAGCAAAGAAAATTTTCTGTAGTGTATGATAAACACACAAAAAGTATGGAAAGTAAGCTTGTAGGGATTATACCTGAAATTATTGTTTTAAAATACTAAATATTGTTTTTTTTCTAAGAAAATTTTCTACACTGTATGATAAACACAGAAAAAGTATGGAAAGTAAGATTGTAGGGATTAAACCTGATTTTTAAAAAAATATTAGAATGGTCTTGAGAGATGTCTTAGAGGTTAAGATATTTGCCTGCAAAGCCTAAGGACCCATGTTTGATTCCCTGGTACTCATGTAAGTGATATGCACAAGTTGGTCTGCATACATCTAGAGTTCCTTTGCAGTGGCTGGAAGTCATGGCATGCTTATTCTCTCCCTCTCTCCCTCTCTCTCTCTTTCTCTCCCTCTCTCTCTGTCTCTCTCTTCTTTCTCCCTCTGAAATAAATAAAAGTAAATAAATAGGTATATCCAGAATGATTCTTTAATGTTTTATCTCTTATTTTGAAAATTTAGGCTTTATAGTAATAATTTCTAGCATTATAAAGTATTTTTGAGTAAATAATGAAATGCAAGCATCATATATAAAACCTGTAAAGTGACCTCATTTTTCTTTCCTAAGATTCACCGCTATAATACAGATAGGAAAGAGGGGTTATCAAGCAAATTGTAGAAACATTAAGCCATAGAAATATCAGCTGCTCTCAATATGTGAAGGTAATGACCTGCAACTTGGTATTAAGGTATAACTATAATAAAATGTTTAGGACCATTAGGAGGAAAATTAGTATTTCAAACATTTTGAGTACTGATACATTAGCATGTCTCTTAGGACAGGCCTATACAACATTAAACAATAGTTCATTATACAATTACCCAGTCACCCTAATGTCACAACTAAGGCAAAGAAATTTACAAATTAGAATATGAAGAGTAGGTAAAATGTGGGAAAGTTCAAGGAATTCAAGACTAAAGAAATGAATGTAATGAATGGGAGAGTAGATAAGATGGCTATTTTCAGAGCATACTTCTTACAGTCAGTTGGTTAGACATTAACAATATTGAATACTGATAATGACAGTAGACACAGGGGTTGGAAAACTCAAATGTAATTACTTGGTTTACACAGCATACAAAACACAACTACAGAGCCACATACTTTTATAAAAGTTCAACGTGATTTTTTATACATTATTTCATTCAATATTTCCCCTGCATGGTTAGGGACTTATTCTACTTTATACAGAGATAATAAAAGTAGGGGTTTATAATATTATAGTCCTTGGCCCAAACCTTCTAACTGGTAAAATATAAAGCCAGGATTCAGTCCAGGGGTTTGGTAGTCAAACTAGTCAAACTCTTAAGGTCTTTCTTTGTCTAATACTTTTTGTTGTTGTTTTTAAAATATTTAATTAACTTATTTATTTATTAGAGAGAGAGGACAGATAGAGAAGGAGGATGGATGCACCAGGGCCTTGAGCCACTGTAAACAAATTCCAGATGCATGGTCCCCATGTGCATCTGGCTTATGAAGGTACTGGGGAATCAAACTTGGTTCCTTAGGCTTCATAGGCAAACACCTTAACTACTAAGCCATCTTTCCAGCACACTTTCATTATACTATGACAAGGCCTTGTGTAGCCAAGGTTGGCCACAAACTTGTTAAACAGTCAAGAATAATTTTGAACTTCCAGTCCTTCTGCCTCCACTTACCAAGTGCTATAATTACAGACAGTCATGTATCACCACAAGCAGTTTCTGCAGTATTGAGGATGGAAGTAGGGCCTCATGCATGCTGGGTGAGCACTCCTCAGCTGAGTCATATCTCCAGCCTTTTATGCATGCTTAACAAGGAAAACCTGTTGCATAGACTCAGATATTCCAGGACATTGAAGACCATGAAATACTACACTTAAATGCTAAAAGGACATATTCTTTAGAACATGCTGAAACAGATAATAAAGCAGGAGAATATCAACAAGTATGCATTAAAAAAAGTCAAGTAGGCAGGTATTTAAGTATATAAAGAAAATATATACAAAGTATATATGAAAGAACATATATTTCTTGAGCTCTGTTCCTTTTACTCTCACTTGGTGTCAGGAGGAAGTGATATGACAAATATAAACACTTGGTCACTCTATACTTGCTTATTAGAGCAATAAATAATGACATTGTTGGAATTAAATGCTAGAACCAGGTATAGAGTTGTTTAGGTTAAACATATAATTAAGACTATGGGATCTGAGAAGGATTATTCCAGAACTGTTAGCACCTATATTAGATTAATCAGGGACAGTCAGCCTATGGGAATGCTAACATTGTAGATGGATTAAGATCATGAACAAGGACTCAGGAGAAGACAAGAGGGTATCACTTGTGTTAGAAAAGACATCATGGCAGGCCACAAAAGGAGAACTTACTCTACAGAAAATGTGATAAATTCATAATGAGATAAATAATGTACAGAATTTTTGAGAAGTGTCTGGAGATTGTATGTAGGAATGAAAAATTGATGTGTGATGTCAAAATACTGTCATGTACCTTAGATGTGAATATGGATCTATATATGAGAACTCTAAAGACCAGTAATTTCCGTGAGCTAAGCAGGTTCTGTCCCCTACAAAATTATCTGATTCCTTGAAAAAGTAAGTAAACATTCATTGCTCTCCTGTGATGTTCGAGTTGGTAATAAGTGTAAAGCAGAAGACTGAATTCAGTCAAATGTGTCTCTACCAGTAGACAACATATTACATCCTTTATGGAATAAATACATGTTGAATTTCCTAGGTATAGGACAGTATTTTATGTGGTAGATATGGGATATGCAGTATAAAAAATCCTAATCTCATGAGGATTGAATGTTTCTGAGAACCATACATAAAGGCTTATTAAATGTTAATGAGGGTAAAGAATATTTTAAAAGTATACACAAGGATTGTTTCCCCTGATAAAAAAAAAATGAAAATAATCCAGTCAAGAAGGGTCTCGCTATGACATGACCTTGAGTTAAGAGCTCGAGGATTATGGTCAAAAGGAGTACTTTAGTGGATGAAGGACGGCCCAAGTTCCTTGGGAAGAAGCTCTGGAAGTACACAGACCAATGAACGCATGCTTCAAAGCCCCTTGTTACACATGAAGTCTGGAGAAAAAAGAATACACACTCACAATTAAAACTAAACTGCTTCTGTGTATTAAAATAGATTCAAAATGCCTGCATTGGGGGATAGGTTGAAACTAAGTTGTCATTAAATTTAGACAGCTAGGGGCAAAAGACAACTTTCATGACTGTAGTCATTATTAAATATTTGAGAATCCTGAACCTACACCTCCAATTCAAAACTTTGTTCCTAAATTCCAGATTTCTACTTTCCATTATCCACAGAACACCTCAATTTACAAGTCCCACAGATTCTTAGGAGTCAGCAAATGCCAAATTCATTTTTTTCTTTAAACTTGTTGGGTTGGCTGTACTTACCACTACATTAAAATGTTCCATACCCTCTACAATTTTCAGACTCATTTTCTCATTGTCTCTCCGTTCTCTCCAATCCTGGTAGTTGACTTTTGTCTCCAGTCTAAAGAAGTCCTCATTTCATCCCTTTATCACCTCACTCAGGAAGAGCTGAGGTAAATTCCATCTATTCACTCCTGTCTTATCAGGTGAGTCTCACAGCAATGGTTCTCACATGGAAGCGATTCCTTTCTGCCAAAGGTCTTTGAACAATATCTTGAGACAACTTTGACTCTTACAAGCCAAGGTGAGTGTTATTCAGTCAAAATGGTGATAAATTTAATGCCTGGATATCCCGTACCCTAACCACGGAAATATTGGTAGTTAAAATCAATAGTACCAAGGCAGACAGATTCTGTTCTCCTTCAATGGAAGAATAATTATTTCCTACTGTTAAATTTTGAGTTCTTCCTTTCTGTTTATTATCTCTACAAATGTTCCCACATGTTATTCTCCTTGTTCCTCCTCATGTTGGTCCACAACTATAATCCTAGCACATAAGAGGCAGAGGTAGGAGGATCACTATGAGTTCAAAGGCATCCTGAGACTATATAGTGAATGAATTCTAGGTCAACCTGGGCTAGAGTAAGGCTCTACCTCGAAAAAAATACACCATGTCCACTTGCTTTTCTGATTGCTCTTTCACTGGAGTACACATTTCCTAATTCCTTCTTTGGAAAATATAAAATATATTATACCTTAGTTCAAACTGAATTTGTTTTAAACTCTTCTAGGTAACCTATTACATTCCTTCTTGGCTCCCATGGAACCATGTCACAACACTTACACATCAAATTAATTTTTGTATGCATGCTTGAAAATTGTAACCAGTGAGTAATTTAAATATAACTATGGGAACTGAAGGACAGCATTTTTAACTTTATTTAATTTTAATTAGTGAAGATTAAAATTTCCTTATATTGGTTACTATAGTATTTGATGTTTTAGACATAAAAACAATTATCAGTGCCAAAAGTTATTTTGGATAGTACCATAGGCTAGACATTTGTACTAAAGTTTGAAGCATATATACTTAGCAAAGTGTTTCAAGAAATGGGTGAAAGAATTACTCATTTCCATTTGGGTAGTCAATCAATGTATTTTCTGTCTGTGACTGAAATTTTTCCAGCAATGACACCATATATTACCACTAATGTGTTTAAAGGACTTATTTCTATTTTACTGTAGTATTTGGTTCACAGCCGACATTAAGAAAAAGATTTCTCATGTATTCCCTAGTGTCTGCACTAGTACAGCCTCTTCCACAAAGAATATTTACAATGAGAGTTGTGTACTTGTTATAATTGATGAATGTACACAAACTTTTCATAATTACCTGAGTCCTTTCAGTTCATTCTTGGTGTTGTATACAGTACTGGGAGTTACAGAAAGCTATATGTGTAGACTATTACAATATAATATACAGTATTTCCACTTCTAAAATTCCTCTATGGCTTATTTATTTATCCATCTCTCCCCTTCATCTTCTGTCCACCGGAGACTTAATTTTTACTATTTATATTGGTTTTCCTTTTGCAAAATAGTATATAGATAAAATTATACAGTATATATACACTTTTATTAGTTAGCTTAGTGACATGCATTAAGGATTTTCTTGTGTTTTGTGACTTGATTATCTGCCTGTTGAAATATATCTCTGCTATTTCCAAGTTTGGGTATTTAATGAATAAATCTGTTAAAAGCTTATCCAAGTACAAGTTTTTCTGTGAGCATACTTCCCACCCTGAATTTTAGGTGGTTATTGTTGTAGTTACCTTCAGGTTGCTGGGACAAAACATCCAACTAAAAGAAGCTGATGAGTTTCTTTTGCCTACAGTCTTGAAGGGGAGCTTTACAATGACAGGCGACAGCATGTCATAGGCAGAAGCTGGACACCACCTTTTGCTACTGCGGATGGAAGTTAGCAATGAAAGTAACCTAATTTCTGGCAAGAGGAATCTGAGCTTTCACAGTACAAAACCCACCATCAGCTTCATGTCTCCTCCAGCAAAACTCTGCCTCACACACTACCCCAGCTGGGGACCAAGCACTCAAAACACTTGAGTTTACTGGAGTCTGGGAGACCTAATTCAAACCAACAAAGCTCTCTATGTTGTTCACAATCTGTTTCCTCAAGCAAGAAGTTATCTGTCTAATATCTACACATCTTGATTCTTTAATTACATTGAGATTTAACAAGAAAAAGGACTGAACCCTTTGTTTGAAACTTATGTGATACCTAATATAATGCTTGCTGACTTCTGAAGGTAAAGGGGAGAATGTTTAGTAAATCACTGAGTTCTACTCTCAATACCATTTTGACACTACTACCACATCAAGGAGAAATAGCAATCCCTTATATAGTCTGTGAAGTTAATGCATTCTGCCTTTGTCTAAAATCACTGAGGATCAATTTTGTAATTCTCAGATGAGTTTACTTCATCTTCTGCATCATTATTGGCATTATGCCAGATATACAAGGATGAGATCTTTGCCTTACTGGTCCTGGGTGTTTTTGTTTTTTCTTCCTGATATGGCTTGTCATGTGGCAGTAACATTCTACAAAGTATTCACATAACAACATTCTATAATTATGTAGGACTATAAGGTTTATAGCATATGAAAGAAATCAGAGAGATCTGAAATAGAGCCTAACACAAAGCTTAGTATGAACATCAAAAGACAGAGTTATGTTTGAGATTTTAGCTTGTCATCAGTGTGTAATTCAATGGAAAGATTTCATTTTATCATTTTATGGTTGGCTCTTCTAATAACTACTGAGCTTCAAACTCTTACACTCCAGAAATACCAGATTTCATTAGCTTGTTTGTGTCTTTTGACAGTGTCTCCCTATGTAAGGCAGGGTGAGCTAGAACTCAAATCCTTCTAGGATTACAGCCATGCATGTTAACCTATTAACATTTATCTTTAAAATGATAAAGGGTTAACCAAGTTTTTTTTTAAGAATGCTATTAACATTTTAATCGTGTACTTAATAGTTAAATCTATTAGCACTTAGAAAGAAGAAACTAACAACTTTTTTAGTCACTGTGTATACCATTCTGCCTGAAATTATCAAAATAAACAACAGAAAAAAAAATCCAGCAAAGTGCTATAGAAGACACTGTATTGGAACGATGATCTCCAACAGACAAGAAACAAGAGGTAGGTCAAGCCATAATAGTTTTGTAAAATATTGCCTTGACAGTTTCCCAGGAGAAGGAAGTGAGGTAGACACAGTAGAGGCCCTCAATTGAGAGTTGGGGCAGGGGAGACCAGGCTTGGAGGACAGAAGACAGGATATGAAGGGATGCACAGACTGAACTCTGGATATCTGCAGAGCAATCTCCTTATCTATCTAGCTGAATACAATCCTGCATATGCATGCAAGGTGGCTACCTTGAGGCTTAGAAAGAAATCAGACTCTGTAGGAGAGAAGAGGAAAGGTGCTTACAAAAGCCTGCAAACATTGCCATTTACAGAAGCCAGACTAGTAATTTCAAGATTCTAGGTCAATGGCTAGATTGGAACACGAGGAGGGTCTTGCTTCAGTAGTGAGGAACAATTAGCCCCAAACCATGCATCATTCCCACATACAAATCCTAGAACTAGATCTTGACAGCATCCTAGAACAAAAAATATCTGGAATCCAGCAACGTGAACTTGATGATTTAACTGATGAAGATCTCAGTACCATCTCCATTGCATATAAGTATGTCCAGACTGAGCCTATATCTGATTCACACACCTGATGGTTTATGGCTGAGATGAGATGAAAACTTTAGTTTGACAGAGCATAACATTTGCTAGGGAAGGAAGTACAATTTAAGAATAAATATGTGAATAAGATAAGAGCTTTATTTTGATTTTTAGGATTTTAATGTAAGTTATCATTCGATTAAGGCACAGTGATATAAAAGCAAAAGTGAAGGTAAAAATAAGAGGTGGGAAGAATGGGAGAATGAACATAATCTGAGCAGGAAAAGCTGGGGTAGTTCTTAGAGTTTTTAAAATGTTTTTTTTTTTTTTTTTTTTTTTTTTTTTTGGTCAGGTTTCCAGTTAAACTAGGAAATAAAATATTCAACTAATAGATGCTAATAGCTCTCCCACCCTATCTTAAAGCAATCCTAACATCACACACATATAGCAAATGTGGCCTCCCACTTGAATAATTCATATACCTTATAAAGACAGAGATACACACACAAACACAGTCTATTTTTTTGAGACAATTCTAACCTGAAAGATGTGTAACGAGGTCAGTGAACTTATGTTTTCTTCTGCATAGTTATCATCAAATAAAACATTTAGGCCCTATCAATGTACAAGTGAGTATAACTCGTGCATTCATCTGACTTCTTAAAACAACCCCAGTAATGAGTGATCCAACACAAGATTTAAAGACCTACAAATGCATTTAAGTACCGATTTGCCAACTGCTGAATTTCTAGATCACTTAGATTTATTTAGTCAAGCTGTTCTCACATCCTTTTTCTTGCATGTTCTGTTTCTATTATACCATTAGTCTACTTCCTTTTGTTACGATGAGTTGACCAAATAAATTGGTACACACTTGTAAAAAATGCTGAACTTTCTTTGTTTAGAAGTCTTTAATAAAACGCTTAGTCATTCGTTAAGTATTGATTCAGGCTTGGTTTGGAATATCTGATTAAGAAGAGGACAGAGAGATGCAATATGGAAAGAAATAAAACATAATCCCAGCTCTCAAGAAGTAGCAGGGTTATCTTGAACAAGCTATTTGAAATTCCCTAATCATTATGACAAGCACTGGGGAGATAGCTCAGTGGTTGGAGGCACTTGCTTGCAAAGCCTGTTGGCTCAGGTTCAATTCCCCTGCCATTCATATAAAGTTAGATGGGCATTCATTTGAAGCAGCAGTAGGACACCCTGGTAAGTGCACATGTGTGCACGCATGCACGCGTGTGCGCGCGCGCGCATACACACACACACACACACACACACACACACACACACACACACACACAAGCAATAACAACAAAAACCCAGAAGACAAAATGACATATATTGCCCTTTAACTTTATGTTTTAGAGGTGTTTATAGATAAGATAAAATAAATAAGGTTGGTATTTGATTTAACATATTTGAAAATAGACATTATACATTTTCTCAAACTCTTTTCATTCCTGGATGAACCAATATACTGTTTGTTAACTTATAACTTTGCTCGTTTGCTTTCTTCTCCTTCCATTTTCAAATCTGAAAATGATACATGCCTTTTGAGTTTGAAATAAATAGCATGAGATAATGTTGAAGTTGTTTTGCATAAATTTAAATAAGAAACTGAAGACTGCTGGACCCCTAAAGAGTAAAAGCTAGCCACAGTTGATACTGCATTTGAATCATATACTGGACAATTTTAATGATTTAGGCACTTAAGCTCATTAATGTGTTGTCCTTTATTAAGGGAAGAAGTCAGTCCTTTTATATGCTCAAATTAATGCAAGGGGAGGAAGGGAGTGGCAATCGGAAGAGCACAAAAGTTCTGCTGCTGTGACTACAGGTGTAACAGGGACTTGGAATCCTGAGTGTTCACTTAAGCAGCTAATATTGCTACAAAATGCAAAATTCCAGATCAATCTGTTTCCAGTTTGAAAGAAAGATAGGACTATTTTTATTCCTCTAATATAGTTCCACAAATATTTATGGAGAGGTTCCTATGGAAAAATGTGGATGATTATATTACTAATATTTTCAAGATAATCCTTTAAGTGTGGCTTTATAAAAACGAATTCAACAGTAAGTCAGACTTCTAACACACCTACCAAAGCTCAGAGAACACTGCAGAAGAGGGGGCAGAAAGATTGCAATAGCCACTGGTGGATAGGAATATTCTGAATCATGCCCCATCCCACTCCTCCACAGAAACTGACTACAGCCTTTATGACCCCACAGTGAATACCAGTAACCCACTTAGGAGAGCCCTCAGTGGAATAGGGGAGAGGGGATATAAAAGTATAAACTTTTAAAATAAATAATGATTAAAATATTTTGTTTTTAATTTATTTAAGAGAGAGAGAAATAGGGGGAAAGAGAGAGAGTATGTGAGTAAAAGAGAGAATGGGCATGCCAGGGCTGCCAGTCACTGCAAATGAACTCCAGATGCATGTGTCCACCTGGGCATCTGCCTTACATGGGTCCTGGGTCATTGAACCTGGGTCCTTTGGCTTTGCAGGAAATTGCCTTAACCACTAAGCCATCTCTCCAGCCCTAAAATAAATAATTTTAAAATGGTAAACTTTATGTTATGTATATTTTACCATAAGAATAAAGATTACTTATCAAATACATGTATAAGGGCTGGAGTTAAAGCACTTGCCTGCAAAGCCAAAGGACCCAGGTTCAATGACCCAGGACCCATGTAAGCCAGATGCACAAGGTTGTGCATGTACTTGGAGTTCATTTGCAGTGGCTAGAGGCTTGGCGTGCCCATTTTCTCTCTCTCTGTCAAATAGTAAATAAGTAAATACAATATTTAAAAAGATATCTTTCTGCACTTCACAGAGAATAGAGCATTATCTAGTAAAGACAAGAACTGAGTGTTAATTACTGTTCTGAATAGAAATCTTTTGCTCTTTGACCACTGCTAGAAGACATAATGTATAGATCTACACAAATTCTGGTAGGTCTACTTTATTTATTGCAATAGCAACCTAAGGTATTTCTCCACTTGGCAAAGGTTTCTTTTAAAGTGGCCAATTACTATTGATTAATATGATATTCACTGTTGGGGAAGTCTGCAATGAATTTATTTTCCCTTAATATGTATATAAGTACAGTCTAGTTCACTGTACATAAAGATAATATTTCATCAGTAGGTTTGAGCCATCTGGAAGTTTACATTCTAAAATTCATGTTTAAAAACAAATGATGATGCATCTGCTCTATTGCAGTGACCACAAACAACAACAACAAAAAAATACCCTAACAACTACAGGGTAAAATCAGATTGCAGGAAAAATGCCGATATTGAAATTGAAGTCATAGTCTTTCTAAAGGCTATACTTCCACTTGCTCCCTTTAATTGAATTGATAATTTTTAAGAAGCTTTATTTTCCACAGATATATCAAACACAGCTCTTTGAAAATATGGATTTGTGTCCTTAGAAGGCTCTTTGGAGAGAGCATAGTGATAATTGTACAAAGTCAGAAAAGCTTTTTTTTTTGTCATTTTAACTATATAAAACATGAGGTAATGGGAAAGCAGTCCATAATTTAACGACTTGCTTTCTTTCATGGTCCTATCTAAATATGCAAGCTGAATATTATCTCTCAAGAAAAGTCTCTCATCCAAAAAATTGAAATTCTTGAATATTTTTGTCTAATTCCAATGTTAAGATTCTTTGATTTCCTAATTTTTTTTTTTTTTAAGCTCAGGTGGAACACAAGATATTAGAGGTAAGTGGGCATTTCGGTCAGAAATAACTGTCACTCTCACCCAAGCAGCAAGTCAGGGAACAGTTGCCTCCCAGAGAGGAAAATGTGAGCAGGAGACTTGAGTATCTTAGAAAATGTACAAAAACTTTAGATTTCTGACTGCAGAAGATCAGAAGATCGCTGCCCTTGGGATGCAGAGTTTAAGATGCTGAAGGTGTGAAAGGCGGAGCCTGGTGATGGTAGGCATGCCAGGACCAGAGAGCTTGTAAAGTCAAAGTTTACTACAGGTAATTCCAGCCCACTCTGGTGAGAGACATACCTTCTAAAATGTGTTCCTTGCAGTGTCATTCTGATTATACAAAGGAAATTTCTTCCACAGGAAGGGCGGCTTCTGCTCTGTCTGAACTGCAGTGTGCTAACAGTCACTTTTCAAAGTGTGGATTTACTGGGTCACATTCACTCAAGAACACACAATTAAGTGGGGAAAATTACATTAAATGGGATAATCAAGTTTTCTTGTAATTATGCTTATGATAAAATTGGTGTATCAATTCTTGCTCAATTTATGTGACTCATGACAATGTACAATGCATTACACATCATCTGTATAGATAAAATAATCTCTTAAAATGCAGGCTATTTGAATATTATAGCTTTTTCTACTTTTAAGTGAAATGCAACTTAAGACACTGCAGTCATGATGAAAGAGATGGGTAATTTTATAGTTTTTGATGATCTTAGAACATGTATGTACTGTGAAATTTATTTAAATGAGACTTCATTATTTTAAGCCATTTGCCTAAATGGTCAAATAATCTGAACCAACATTACTTATTTTAATAAAACGAATAACCATGTTTTAAACTATTTGGCAGCTATATGTTTATATATTTGTGAGGATATTGCAGAGCATATTAAATTTTAGATGACAACTTAAAACCAGTAATAGAAAATACATCTTATTATGTCATATAAAATGTTATCTTCTCTTCTTAAATGTCCTTTGAATTCTGATCTGTGATGAGTTTCTGATATTTTCTATTCAATAGGGAATTATTGATAAGATTTTTATAATAAGAATTTTGACAAGAACTATGAGGTAAAAAAAGGTTAAAATACTACAAAAACAGAATCGACTATAATTCTGCAAGCCAGGTCATCTTCATATTGATATACATTTTGGAAACTACAGAAAAAGCCACAAGGTTATTTTAAAATGGTAAACACTATATGTTTAACCAGTAAGAATAACTTAAAGTACCAGTGATAATTATTTCACCATGTGCTAATTAAATCCTAGTCCTCTCCAAGTGTTCTGGTTTCGTCATTCTTGCCTTCCAACATGGTATCTCCATAAGAAAGCTTGGCCTTGATGGGTTCTTTTCCTTCAATCTGTGCATAGTTTTCCTAAATAACATCTTCTCCAAGTGCCTCTGCCTTACTCTTCCAGTAAAGGCTCCATCTTATACCATCTCATTACTAATTTATTTATTTTTTATTTTTTATTTTTGAGGAAAGCCCAACAGACTTGCTTTTTCTTGTTTTTAGTGCAAGAGAGTAAGACCAAGTGAAAGAGAGAGAAGGAGAGAGAGAGAAAATTTGCATTTCAGGGACTTCAGCCACTGTAATCAAATTCCAGACATGTGTGCCACCTTGTGTGCATGTGTAACCTTGTGTGCTTGTATCACCTTGTGCATCTGGCTGACATGGGAACTAGATAGTCAAACATGCATCCTTAGGCTTATCAGGCAAACTCCTTAATCGCTAAGCCATCTCTCTAGTCCTCATTACTCATTTTTACAATGGCTTATTATTGATAGATAGTACTGACTCTTCAAATGTTTTTTGCTTATTTCCTGTCTCTGGTTCTTACCAGGATAAGGGTCTATGAAGACAAGACTTTTTCAGGGACAGAGCCCTAAGAAAAACATGGATGCCACCTTGCCTGCCTTCACATGACCAGAACCAGGGTCTCATTCAAGCTCATAAAAAAAATGGCTGCAAGCAGTAATTCTTTAGCAATAGCCTCCAACTTTGTCACATTTTCCCTGGCTCAGCACACCAGTGGGGTGACCCTTTCTGAGTCAGCCTCTTGAGCCCACCAGTCAGTCAGGTCCCTTCTTTCCATGCCTGAGTCTGAGAATGAGGCTCACCCTAACTGCATGTTAGCTCCATATAAAGAGGCACGGCAAGTGTGTGTAAGCCTTCTTCCTACCTCTTGGCACTAGCTTCTTGACCCCTTTGATCAGCTCTTGGCTCTTTCCCAATATAAAGGGGGAATTTCCTCTGTTTCCTGGGAAAGGAGAAGATTTCTTTTTGCCTAGTACTCACCTATTTTGTTTTGGGGTGCTTTCCTGTTTGCTACATGTATGATCTTTCTTTAAGCTCTGAGCCCCTCACACTCTATTAATCCTCCTTGCCCATCCATATGAGGGGAATATTTTGGCTTGGGCTCACCTGCTTTGCTTTCTGTGTGTGTGTGTGTCTGTGTGATGTGTGTGTGTGTGTGTGTGTATGTGTGACTTAAAGAGATGTCTTGGGCTGGAGAGATTGCTTACTGGTTCAGTGCTTGCCTGTGAAGCCTAAAGACCCCGGTTCAAGGCTCAATCCCCCAGGACCATGTTATCCAGATGCACAAGGGTGTACATACATCTGAAGTTCGTTTGTAGTGGCTGGAGGCCCTGAGCACCCATTCCCTCTCTCTCTCTGCCTCTTTCTCTCTCTGTCTGTTGCTCTCAAATAAATAAACAAAAATTTGAAAAAAAAAAAAAAAAAGAAGAGATGTCTTTCCTGGGGATGCAAGGGAAACTCTATCTTTTTTTGAAATAAAACTCATAATTCAAAGTTTACCCTTCTCTACTTCCACATTCTCAGTTCTTGGATAACTTGGACAAGGACTCAAACTGGAGTCAGTGGACCTCTGGTCTCCTGCACCTTATGGCCACCAAATCCCTCCCTTGACTTCAAATATCTTACTTCAATAGATGCCAAAGTTATTAAACCATGATGAGTAGAAAACCAATTATTAACTTGATAATCAAAGAGAAAATATGAAATATGAGGTAGTCATATTGCTTCTAAATTTCACGTACCTATCAAGAAAATGACAATTATATAAAAACCCCAATATCTAACTATAGGAGCTACTTAAGTTACCATTAAGGGGTTGTGTGATATAGCTTCAAAGGCACTACTTTTGGATGTTATTTGTGGTGTTAGACTTCTAAGAACAAAGCAAATTAGAAATAAAAAATGAAGACCTCAACATATTTATTTATTTTGTAATTTTTAAATTAAATTTTGGATATAGGATTATACAAACTTTTAGTCACTTTTCTTAAACTGTCTCATTTTCAACTAGAAAATGTTATTTCATGTAGTGGAACGATAAAATTATTGAAAATTAATTCATGCATATTTTCAAGTATTGAAATAATGTCCATAAATCTTCTTTTCTGCTATTGTTTCCAGTTTTGCTAGAGGACCAGGACCTGTTTTACTGTTTTCAACACACATGCACTTTTGGCTTATGCATCATGTAGATACAATAATAAAGAAGAGCTGACATCAAATACCAATATCATTGGTCCAGCTAAATGGTAGCTGACATTAAGTTGGATTGCTAAAGAAGTAAACAAAAAAGTAATTTTTATTGTATAAATACTGAATGACATTATGTGTTCTTCAGAAATCCAATACATAACCTAGATAGTTTTATGTAAAATGCTCAAATATTGCAAATAAGAACTTTCTGATTGTATTGAGGTATGATTAATAAGAACAACAAAAGAAAAACAAACAGAAAAAGTTGGAATAGGAAATGAAAAGTTTCCTTTGTCAAAATAGAATGAAGATACCATTTTTGAAGTAGGCAAATAGAGATAAATTTTTAGCGATGGTTTAAAGAAAAGATAATAAGGAGAGATGTCTCAGTTAAGTCACTTGCCTGAAAAGCCTAACAACCTGGGTTCAATCCCTCAGTACCCACATAAAGTCAGATGCACAAAGTGCTGCATATATATCTGGAAGGCAATAACATTGGCCACAGGCCCTGGCATGCTAATTTTCACTGTGTGTATCTCTCTGCTTGCAATAAAATAAAATAAAATAAAATAAAATAAAATAAAATAAAATAAAACTTTAAAATGAAAAGGAATGAAATCAATGCTTTAGTAGGATGAACTCTGGCAAAATTTAAAACTCATAACTTACTGTTAATTACCTGGCACATCCTGATATGACACTGACAAAATACTTCTACTTAACCACATATTCTTAGTAGCATTTAGATTTAGTATTTAATAGTTACATACTTTATTTAGAATAATATGATAATTAAAATTTTAAGAGGCTAAGTATGTACTACAGTTTTATGGTTGTGTTATTTATATCATGTGGAATAAATATATCTTCTGAATGAAAAATCCAGAGTGAAAATGGTACTTTGTAAACAAATATAATTGCAAATGGGGAATTGTACCCAATCCTCAAAAGCAGAGGACACTATGATGTCAGAGAGCTTTCCTATGGCTAAAATAATCATATAATTAAAAGTTTAGTAGCTCCAAATCCATGTAACTTGAAATATCAATAGCATTGCAATAAACAGGTTGCAATGACACAATGCTGTAATAAATGCCTTGTGTTTATAATTTGTTCAGAGCTCTGAGTTCATTTATTCATTTCCTCACGAGAATATTAAATTTATGAAATAACCAGTGTTAGGAGCTGCAGATAGTG
Organism: Jaculus jaculus; assembly: GCF_020740685.1. NCBI lineage: Eukaryota > Metazoa > Chordata > Mammalia > Rodentia > Dipodidae > Jaculus > Jaculus jaculus. The sequence continues at coordinate 26,443,940 of NC_059105.1, forward strand.
AGTCAGACAAAATTGGAAATATCCTTTTCTCATTTATTTTCATTGAATTGCAGGGTGAAAAAAATGTGTGAATTGTGTAAATAGACAAAAGCCCCAAGACATTTGCTAACTATGACTCATGCCCCTGCTTCCACATCAGGATGAACAGGGTGATATTTACTAAGCTCGCAAGAAAAGAAACTAGTGAAATGAAAGAAAAACATGTGATTTACTTTTAATGTATTTAAATGAAATGTCTGATAGCTATTTATGCAGTGATACAAAGTAGTAATCGTGAATCTGAGGTCAGAGTGAGACTTACTTGGAAATCAGTAGCATTCAGACAAAAAAATGAAGCTTTACAGGTTCAGTGAGAGGAATGTGGAAAAGAATCTGCTTGAGAGCAGAATTCCACATGTATTAATGCAGTTTAGTAATGCAGTCAGGTGACACAGGGTCTAGCACAGTTGGTGGGGAGGGTGACCATGGGTATGTCACTTCTCAGTACTCAAGAGCGAAGACTGTGTAAGTGATGATAAAGCCAAGAGTGGCTACATTAGAGGATGAGCTGCTGGAGGTAACAGACGGAAATCAAGAGCAACTTCAAGTGACTTGATTTTAGTAATGCATTAAAATCTTTGCCACTGAATACAGAAAACACAGATTAAAGTATTTTAAATAGAAATTAACACAGAAGCAGAAATCAAATAAGACAATAAAACTGGTACAAGAGAGTTCAAAAAATTAATAAAAATACAGTTATTAGGGCTGGGGAGAAGGCTCAGCAGTTAAAGGTGCTTGCTTGCAAAGCCTTACAATCTGGGTTCCATTGCCAGTATCCTCATAAACCTCATAAGTGCACAAAGTGGCACATGCATCTAAAGTAGGTGTGCAGTGGCAGGAGGCCCTGGCATGCCCATACACAATCTTTCTTTCTCTTTCTCAAATAATCAGAAATATTCCTAAAAGTCATTAGAAAAGAAATAGAGTAACTAACATACAAAATTTCAATAGGAATTTTTTTTTTTTTTTTTTTTTTTTTTTTTTTTTTTTTTTTGGTTCTTCAAGGTAGTGTCTTACTCTAGCTCAGGCTGACCTGGAATTCACTCAGCATTCTCAGAGTGGCCTCGAACTCATGGCGATCCTTCTACCTCTGCCTCCCTAGTGCTGGGATTAAAGGTGTGTGCCACCACACCAGCTCAATAGGAATTTTAAAAATAAAATGGAGTTACAAGGGAAAGTGTTAATGAAAAATAAAATAAAGCTGTAACTAGCTAGGATGTGAAACTGAGATTGAAGCATAGGAGATATTAGAAGGTAGGCATGGAAGTTTCTAAAGGGAAATCTAGCAGAAATTGACATGAAAATCATATTTTAAGAAATGATGCCTGAACTTCCTGAACTTTAATAATTTATAATTACTTTAATAAATTGTAGGAAGGCCAGAAAGCATGTTGACTCTGGACAAAAACAACAGAAGCAAATCTACCTGCAGACACATAATAGAAAACTTAACTTTACATAGTAAAGACCTTACCATAAAGCATAGGTAAAGATGGCCCTATAATGGGTAACTATTTGAGGGAGATTAGAATGTTCTCTCAGTGGTAGTATCAGGAAGAGAGTATCAGAATGAAAAAAAAAAAGTGTCATCAGTATGCAAAGATTAAGAAAGTTAATTAGATAAACTACCATAGAACATTCTTGATCAAGAAGTAAGTTAAGGCTGGAGAGATACTCAGCAAAGGCTAATGAACTAAGTTTGATTCCTCAGTGCCCACATGGGGCCAGATGCACAAAGTGGTATACGCATCTAAAGTCTGTTTGCAGTGGCTTAAAACCCTGGTAAACTTGTTTTCTCTGTCTGCCTCTCTTCTATCTCTCTGCTTGCAAGTAAGTAAAGGGAAACAATTTAAAAAGAAGAAAATAAAATTCCAGTGGGTAGTGAAAAAGGTCAATTGTAGTCAAAGAAGTGATAAACATATTGGTATGTCTAGGGAATACAAACTGTTTACATGATCAATTTCAAGTTGGAACTAAAATGCAAATCAATATTTCAGGTAAGATGGAAAGAAATCTGACAAGAGCTTCGGAAGTGGCTAACTGAAGTCCAGCATAGGTTAATTTCCTGAAACATGATAGCCAGAGAAAATGCTCTGTGTCAGGAGCACCTTGTTTGGTTTTCTGCTTTAGACAGACATTCACAAATTAATATGCTGAATAGGTTTTTCTTAAATATCTTTCACTGCATTACATTTTTTGCATCTCCCCAGATTTTTGCATTTTCCCAGAAATTGTTGTTATCTTCGTTTTTGGTTTTTCTTCATATGGCTAGTTTAAAGATTTTCATATTTCCTTGAAGTGTTTCATTATAGAACACTTGAAAAATAGGTGAAAAAATACTGACTTCCAATAGAAGAAGTAGTCAGAAACAAGGACATCAACACTCTTGTATATAAATAGAGAAATAAAATTCAACATACAAGTCCATAGCTAAATACTGAATATTGTATATCTGTTTCTGTGAATTTTAGTTGCTAGACTGTTATGTTGTATTTTACTCTTGTAACTTATGATTGCAAATATCAAAATGGCAGAATTTTCCTAAACTTGTGTTCATGTATAGGACTTAATCACTCTTAGGTAATAATGTAAAATGAAGGCCTTTCTCCAGAGGAGTCAAGTAATTAGCTAGGATAGTGCTATTTATTACCTGTCTGCTAGCTCTGCACTATCTAGCACATCTGTTATCACTGTCTTGACACTTGTTTGAGAGTGATCCTTATCACAATACCATGTCTATGGTCTCAACACTGCTGTAATATCTCTTAACAAGCAGGTGATATAAGACATATTTTCCAAACAATTAATACAAGTGACCAAAATTTAATCATCATCATAACAAGAAACACAATTTTCTTAATGCTTGATAAATACTTGCAGTGGAGGATATCTAAATTAATAAAAACTTCTGAGATGGCTTTTTGTGGAGTTAAGTTCAAGCAGTACCCAAACAGTCCTTTTTGTATGAACAAAATGTGTAGACAAAAAGACATCACTCACTTTGACATTGGACACCTGAACCTAATGTCCTCATGTTGCCCTTAGAAGCATGTAAAATTAATGTGTGTCTCTCTTGATTGCCCATTCAATAGATCTAATTTGGGTATTGGTATGTGAATTAATATTACTATTTGGAATGTGAAGTCTTGTGTCTTTTTCAGCTGTGACTTTCTTTACCAAAATAAAATGCCTGACTTAACAAAGTGTTAAGTTTACTTCATTTCAGCTTCCACTTAACATTCCTAGTGCATGAGAAGCTGTATGAGCCACTAATAAAATTTTATCATAAATATCCTATACTATGTGTGCCCATGGTGCTTAAATATCTCTATATGCAGCTAGAAATAAAATTTTACTTGGTATGTAGGTCCAATCTGTAATATAATATTTTTCAACTAATTGGTGCATGACAGTCAATTAAATGGAAATGTTCCTTACAAAGGCAAATCTGTTACAATATAATTATGGTTGAGCCCATCGTTAAAATTTTCAGGACTGGCAATGACACCAGCACAATTTCAGTTGAAGCAATCAACATTTCCTCTCTTCCTAGAAGAATGATAATAGCACGATAGTAACAGAATTTTGACTATTCTGTCATTTTGATGTTGGATATAAGTAACCCATCAGGCTTCCTTTTTAGGTAATTGGATAAGAAGAAGAATATGGAAATAGGACTTTCTCTCTGTTGGGAACTTAAACACAGATTAAAACATTAGATATAATTAAATTATGGGGTTTGAGGGCTCAAGAGGTCATTCATCATAGTTGATCCACTTTCATCTGAGAAGGTACAAGCGTAAATCATCGTTTCATGATTATTATCTAAGCCCTTTTAAAGACATCTTCAATTAGCTTAGCAACAAAAAGCAATTTTTAGCAGTTTGCATGGTATGAAAAATCATCCATACATCTTAATACCTCTGGCTGCAAATATAATAATTTTGTTATCGATTTACATGCTGTAAATGAATGAAAGTCTATATTTTTAGTTCTTCTTTAATTCCTCAGATTTCCTTTTTAGTGTTTTAATTACATTTATGATTCTGCATTATTGTGGATAAGACAGTGTGGTCAAGCATGGCGGCATAGGCCTGCAGCCCAAGTTTTCAAAGTTTTAACAATTTGACAATTTTCAAAGTTTAAAATTAATATTGTTAGATGTGTACAGTATTTTGGAATATATACATTGGTATTTTACAGCCTAGATATGTCAGTACTTTAGAAGCCTAGGAAGGAAGATCAGTAGTTTCAGACCAGTATCATCATCAAGAAGAGTTCAAAGCCACCCTGAGCTATATAAAAACTGTACTGATTGAAAGGACCAGGTCAAGGTAGGCCAGCATGAACAGGTCTTGGGTTAAATCCCCAGAACTGAATTAAGTAATTGTGGTGTGAACCTTTTCGACTTTTTTGAAGCCTAACCTGGACCTAAAGCTCTAGAGAACATAGATACTGAAGTGTAGCTGTGTACAATAGAATTATATATTGTGTATGTGTGTGTGTGTGTGTGTGTGTGAGAGAGAGTTTTAAAGCTCTGCAGCCTCTCCCTTATTTTTTTACACATTTTCCACTGTTTGTAATTGATTCATCCATTTGTTTTCCTTCTTTTCCTATTAACTATTAAAGTTATTATTTCACCATAGAAAATAGTTTCACAAAAATGAATTCCACATATAAAAATTTCTAAGTGTTTATTGAGAGAGCTCAACTCACCTGAGGAATGAAGGTGGCATCGTTTATGGAATGCATGTGGCCATACAGTGAGTGTTCACATTTTCCCTAGGAAGACAAAGAAGAAATACAACCAAATAAATTGAAGTTGATGCCTGAAAAGGAGTGGAAGGTTAGTTTTATTTAAGCCTTAAAGAAACTTTTAACTACATAGTAGCAGTGCATTCTCACTATAGAGGAGATTAATTTTTGCCTATAAGTATCACTCAGAATGAGGCATGATTGGACAGGGCGGTATGGCTGCCAAGCAGAGATCCTCCTTTCCTGTCTGAGCTGTGGTGAACTTGACCTCAGTGGCTCGGTTAGCAATTATGCTAAGCATAGCATCTAAAGCATCTAAACCCATACTGAACTGGGGGCTTGAATTAATTTATTTTCTTTTTTCCTTTTCAAGTTATAGGATCACAATTTTCAAAGCTTAGAGTTCATATTGCTAGATGTATACATTATGGAATATATACATTGGCATTTTACAACTACATACATCAAAAATGAAGCAAAGAACTTTCTGATCATGGATGCTATGTACAGGGAGGAAAATATGTGTTAAAAAAGCAAAAAGTGTGTTAGTGGAGAAGTGTGCAAGGAAGAAAAGGATAAGATTACAAATATTATTAGTTTGGTACTGAGGCACATTGTGGTCAGAATGTGGTTACCTACTGTGTGCTGCTTTGGTAGGCTCACTAGAAACAGTCCCAGAATTCGGGGATCTCTGATTATCACCCTCCCTGAAGAGTGGCCCCCTCTGGAGTTCCTTATTCTGACTTAAGAAGCTCTTCTAAAAGTTTTACAGCTACTGTCAGACCTCCTGTCTGGAATCTCATTATCCAAGTAATACTAGCTGATATCACAGGAAGGGAGACTGAGTGACATCACTATACTGAGGAAGACTTTATCACAGCCATTGTATCTCCTACAATTTCCAAAGAAAATCATTTGTAAAGCTGTGTTTGTTCTTTGGGCCCAATCAACTTCCCTAAAATTTATATACCACCCCTTTGAAATTGTCCCCTGCTCCCAGTTTTCTTCTCCCCTAACAAGTATATATTTAAGCCTCACACACATGTCCCTTTTTTGAGCAGTGTACCATAAACTGAAGGTGAATAACTTTGTGTGTGTTTGATGTTGTTCATTTATCTGCAGACGTTCAGGGGGTACAGGAGCTGTGAGCAAACCACTACAGAGCAGAGTGGCCCCCTCTGGCCTCACTCAAAATGTAAGGTCTGAACAAAGACTCTTGACAGATATCTGGAGAAAGAAAACCTAGAGAGCAAGTTCCCAGGTGGAGGTCTCAACATGTTTCTAGCAAAATATGGCTGGAAAGGGAGACTGCAGAGTAAAGGAAAAGTGCAGATCAACTGCCATTCACTTCCTTGTAGCCCTTCATAGTTTGAAAGAAAGATACAAAATAATATGTTCAAGGCAGTTTGTTCTGTTCCATCATTGTTATCAGAAGCCCTTTCTAACTAAGCTCTGTTGAGTCCTCAGGATTTCCCCTGAATTCAGCAAGTTGAGTTTCAAGTGTCCATTTGCAAAACCAATGCATGCTACTTAGTCCCTATTCACAGGAGGCAAACTCCCCCCACATAAATTTTAAATTCCACAAAAAATACATTAAAAAATTGCTATATTCTCTGAGGATCTGCGTACCTCCTCTTAGCTATTCACATTCAGTTTTTGAAACTGTTACAACTTTAAAACAAATTATGCTGAGAAGTTCAAAATACCTAAATCCCCAAAGTAGAAAGAAATTACTTAAAAAGCCAAGTGGACAGAGCGTGTGGTGTAATAAGTGATACTGGTTTGTGTAGAGACATTTATAATCAAGTTTCTTTGAAAAGTAGTATATGGTGACATATTATATTTGCATACTGAATGTTAATAATACTACAAAGTTTTAAATTGGTAAACTGTCTTAAGCTACTTTTTGGCACTAATGAAGTTTTGCATTTTGTTTCCTCCTAACTTGAGTCTCTAAACTATTTGATTAATTGGTAAAGAAAATGCACTTTTCAGATTCAAATCCTGCGTGCCAAGTTTTAATTCAAAGGAGAGTCTCTGAGGCACTCTTGCAAAGCGCTGGAAGTGTGGGGTTATAATGGAAGTGCTGACGGACCACATTTGTGCTGCTATAACAAAACCTGACTCGAAGATAAATGTTTCATGAATTAAGAAATGCAAAAAAAAAAAAAAAAAGCATTTCTATCAAGCTTTGTTCCCAAGATAAAAGTGAGTCTACTCTTTTTGAGGTAGAGGGAATATGTGGGTTACTAATATTCTAGTCCGCAAACAGCCTTAATCAAAAGTAATACCCAAACTGGGACATTAAAATTTGGAATAACTTCTCTGATGAATTCTTGTCAAAATTGTTTTCCTTCAAAGAAGTATAAAAAGTAAAAGAGAGGGAAGAGTGTACGAAATTATAAATGTGACCCAATGCACACTGCTTTAGCACTTGGTTCTCTCAGTTGAGAAGTGGTGTGAAATGATGGTCTCTGTCATTGGTAAAAGTACACTTGCTTCATTCCTGGATCGGCTACTTAATAGCTGTGTGTCCTTGAACAAATAGCTTTATTTTATTGTGTTGCAGTTGCCCAGATTGTGCAGTGAAGTTGCAGTATTTAACAAATGGCTTTGTTTGAAGTGAGCTAATCTTGCACATGTAATACTAGTACATTGGCTAGCACAAAGGAAGAGCTGAACTAATATTAGTTCTTCATACCAAATAATGCCTACATACCGAGGAATTCTATATTGGCATCTCATGTCCACGTTTACCTCCATCTTTGGCTCCTTAAAGAGATCTGGGTGGTTTCCCTGCAATTAGAACTATGCTCCTGATTTGTCCTCACCTTATCTGCTCCATGTGCTATCCCATTTAGCCCCATCTCCTGGGATTCCTAGCCCTCTGGCATCTGCCCATAAACATCCAGAGAAAAGCACCTGCAGGATGTAATGAGCTACAAGAGAAGGAGTGGATAATGACCACTTGTGGCCCTGTCCTTTATTAAGTAGCACCCTCTAGCTGAATGATGGCTTTTTCTGGGGCTATAATACAAGTGCTTCCAGCAATGCCTCTGGCCAGTCTTGGCTTCCTACATCTTTGTGTTATGATTCTTTCTCACTGCTCTTTAAACATGAAACTTTTAAACTTCTGGTGCCACCTGTTTTTAGTGGCCAATCTACTGCATGTCAGATGTAATATGCAAACAGAGATTTGATTATTTCTCTACTGATTTTCCTAATCCTCATCAAATTAGTACCTCATAATACACAGACTAGACATACCTTTGCAACAATAACAAACAAGGTAAACTGCGATGGAAATAGCTGTGTTCTCCCCAACCCCACGTCCATGCCCAACCCTCACCCAGTACCTCTAGTCCCACTCTCCCTTTTTCTGTATCTCTTAACCATTGCCAACCTGGTAGAGAACATCATTCTATGCAACTTCTTTATTAATGTCCTCACTAGCACTCTTACCACACTCAGCACAACTTCTCATACTGACAGAGTCAATAAAGGTTGAGTTATATCTTGAGTTTCTCTTGCTTCTAGCCAAAAATTCCCAGTGTACTAAAAGAAATTCTAAGCCTCTCTTTGAGGTGTAAAGGCTCCATATGGCTTGTCGATCAAACTCATACTTTACCATTCTTTCTTTATAGGCTCCTTGAATAATTTTCATGGTTTTTTTTTTTTTTTTTTCTAGGCATTCCAGACAGAGTATGGATACTTCAGTTGAACACGGGTTGGATAGTAACCCCAGGGGTAAGACTTCTGGAGAGATTTAATAAATTTCCTTTAAAGCATTTATAAACCTGGAGGGTTTTCCCTTCCTTTCTAGGGATCTGTTTATATTTCAGAGCATAATTGCTTGTTTGTTTTAATGTAACTTGGTGACCTATCATTTTTCATTCACTTGCTGTCTCATCCCCTCTTTCTCTCTTTCTCTTCCCCTCCCCCCTTTCACTCTGTCTCTGCCTCTCTCTTCACCTCTCCTTCTCCCTGAACATTTGCCACTAGTGTAGAAATGACTTTCATAGTGGGGTTCCTTTCCACGGTTCACATTCCCATTGTTCACACTGGCTCTCACTGCTTTCTTCAAGGTAGGAATTCGGAGCATGGAAAATAACTAGATTCTCTGTGAATAAACATAGCATTTGAGCTTTGATTCAGGAACCTCCTGTTTCCTCTCATCATAATAAATGTATAGATATCAGCAGAAAAACGTGAAGCACCTATAGTGGCCTTCCTGTTAATATAATGGTGCCACATGTTCTTGACTCGACTCTCTGTTTTCTCTGGCTTGGATTATTTGTCTGACTGTGTCCTGATGTCATTATCCCACTTTAAAATCTAGTGCAACAATGATTCAGATGTGATTTTTCCAAATTCCTCTCTTACAACCTCATCACAGAAACAGAGACTGCTCTGTGAACCTTATTTCTTTTTTCTCATGGGCACAGAGCCAGCATTGAGGTCAACTGTGTCAATATGGTTAAGTTGTAGCCAGGACATCATGAGAGAAGTCTCAAGTGATCCACATAATCTTCTAAATAACTTCCCCATTTTCAGGCTGTAGGCAGAGTTTGATGGAAAGGTACAAAATAGAAGGAGCCTGGGATGCTGAACCATATGGAGAAAAACCATCAGTTAGGATCTTCTCCTGGGATAGCCCATGAATAAGAAAATCCATCAGTTAGGACCCTCTTGCCAGATAGTCCATGAATGAGAATTAATCTACTTTGTCAAGCCTTGAAATATCAGAGTTCAACTATTTCCACGGGTGTCAAGAAACAAGTCAACTTCTTTGGTTTCCTTCCTGTCACTCATCATTAAGTAAGATGACTTAATAAGCTTGTTTCCTTGGTTATCTGTAAACCTAACATACCTACATTGAAAAAGGAAGTTAAGGTAGGGGAGTCTACTAGAAACTTGTGAGCCAGACAGTCTGTCAAATGTAATGGTGAATAATGAGAGATCTTTCCTCAAACAACGTAGAAGGTAAGGGCCACACCTGAAATTGTACTTCTTACCTCCACACATAAGCCATGGCTCATATTCACACATATGGACACACATATACACACACACATACGCACACACACACACACACAAACACCTCCCTCTCCAAAAAAAGAAGAATACTATTATATGTCCATTGTAGAGAAAAGAAAACAGAGACATTTAACCCATGTTAACAGATTAAAAAGAGCTAAAGTCAAGTTCAGACAGGTAAACAATTTTGTCTAACGCCAAAGTCATGTTGGCATTTATTTGAAAGATGAAGAAGTAACCAAGGCCATTTGCCAATTTTTTTCTAATGTTCCTCCTTTTGAGTTGGTATGCACCTCTTGGCCCCCATGCGTGCCCTGATGTGAGGTCACATAATGACTGGTAGTCCAAGAGTTGTGAGAGGAAAGGACATGAAATACCCACCACATGTTTACATGACCCCTTTAGTTTAGAACAGGTACCTTATAGCAGTCCCTTTCCCTATGACAGAAAGCAACAACAGCATTAGTTGATTTGGGGTTATGAGGTTATAGTGGGTCCCAACATAAGTATGATGAGCAGCACTTCCACCCCCCTGACTAAGAATAGAGATTAGAAGCCAGATACAGATGTGATGAGATATGGATGAGATTTGGGGGATGTTAACACAAGACAACTTAACCTAACTTTACTGATGAAAGCCTTCCATATTAAGCTTGTAAAAAAAGTTAATAAAAAGCCTTGCTACTGTGAACAGCATCATGTGAAAAGTGAAAAGAATATGGAAAAAACTTGTAAAAGTCTAATACTCAAGAACACACAAAACTATTAATAGCAGGAATTAAAGTCATAAAATAATTAAACATATATATTATCACTAACATTATTACTAAAGAGATAAATGTTCAAGTACATCCTTTCTCATTGCAATGGCACTCCATATAATAAATCAAGTAGCACTGTGTTAAAAAATCATAAAAATATAAAATAAGCACTTTCCCCTTGACCCCCCCCCCCACAGGCTATTTTAAAGGGGTCTTTTGATGTGTCAATGATTTTTATTTTACTATCATATAAATCGCTTCGGCAGCACATATACTAAAATTGGAACGATACAGAGAAGATTAGCATGGCCCCTGCACAAGGATGATACGCAAATTCGTGAAGCGTTAGGGAGGGAGGGAATTACCATGGGATATATTTTATAATCATGGAAAATGTTAATAAAAATTTAAAAAAAAAATTACACAGAGTAACATGCAATATGCTGACGTGTTAGCACACACCTTTAATCCCAGAACTCTGAGAGACTGAGGTAGGAGGATTTCTATGAGTTCAAGGCTAGCCTAAGACCACAGAGAATTCCAGGTCAGCCTGGGCTAGAGTGAAACCCTACCTTGAAAACTCTTTTCCCCAAAAATGCACCAATCTGAGGCTGAATGGAAATTATGTATGTGATATCTTAGTTACTGATATTCCAATTAGGATATGGAACACTTCCATCATTCCAAAATGTCCCCTAATATACTTTAAGTAGAAATATATCTAAATGTTTGTATAACCTATATATTTTAGGAAGTGAATGTAGGAATATGGCTCTAAAATCAATATAACCAGACTGTTCAATGCCAATTAGTCTTTACTTTCAGGTCAACGACTGATGTAAACAATGTAAGTTGTGTCCTTTGTGTATTTCCTGGGCTAGTCCATGCACATGCAATCACTTTCTCTTTCTGGTTCTTGTCTCCTTCAGTTATTGTGCAAAAGACCCTCACTGTATGTGCCTTTCATTGTGAGCAGTAGCAGACTATGGCAGTAAAGCAGGCAGTACTGGAATGAAATCACAGTGATTAATGATATCTTTCATTTGTATAAACCCTATGACATTTATGTTATATACACTGACTCATTCAGTGCCTTCCATACTAAACCTGTAAGATTTGAAAATACCCACTTATAGTTGGAGACATCGGTATCAAGTGATGAGTATAATGTCTACACAAGTAAGAGGTATTGCCACTTATAGATGAATTTGTTTTCATTCTCCTAGGAAAAGATTTCCAGCTCTATATCCATAACAAATTCAAGAACTAGCTTCAAAGTCACCTAGTCAATTAGTAACAGTTCTATAGGCCTGCTTACAAATAAGCAATCAGCATTCATTTCAAAGCTATCTAATTAATCAATGACAGCTAACTCAGGGAACACTACCTGAAAACAAAATAGCAACAGACTCACGATTTCAAATTCATGCAGTTCACCAGATATTCGCCTCTGTGAACCCAATACTAAGGTTGCCAGTAGCCTTCTTCAGCCTTTTTAAATGATAAAAGAAAGAAAAAAAAAAAAAACAACACTGATGAACATCAACTGCTCTTTACACTGTCTTCAACCTGCTCTTGTTCTTGCAACCAACACAACCTAGGGTAATCTCAACTCATCTACTGTCATTACACACACACACACACACACACACACACACACACACACACACACACAGGCTATCAAGCCAGCAAATAATTTTGTCCAGTGAATGTATTAACGACCAGTGTAACTCTTCCACCTTTAACTATCCCAAGCATTCAGCTTTTAGTTTTCAAATATTGAGTATGGCTACCATTTCTGACCAGTTGCATAAGTGTTGGTTTGGTTTAACAACAAACCACACAGACCATGTGGCTTAAACCAGCAGAAGATCTGGAGGTCAAAAAGGCCAGGATCTGAGCTGGTGATAATGGCACACCATGCAAACATGCAAGCAGAAGAGTAAATGAGTTCAACATATGTTTAAAAACAAAACAAAACAAACAACAACAAAAACTCTGCATGGCATCTCATACTTGTAATCCTAAATGCAGGGGAAGCATAGCCAGATGGATCCCTGCTGCTCCTCCATCAGCCAGTCTAGCCTAATAGAGTTAATTCTACACTAGTGAGAGAGTGCCCATCTCAAGACAAGCAAAATCTATTATTGCCAGGTCTGACCTCTATATGCATAGGAATACATGTCTATCCCTTCTGCACACACACACACACACACACACACACACACACACATGCACGCACACACACACACACAAGGCCAAGATCTTAGTATGGGCAGATTGATTTCATTAGGCTTGTTTTGCTTTGAAGATGTGTGTGGTCTTCCCTTATCTTCATAGGGTTTTGTTATGTAGATTTCAGTATCTTAATCTCTTTCTACCCCAGCCAAATTGGACAAGGTTAACTGCAATGAGCTCATATAAATTTAACTGCATCTCTAGTAACCAAATATAGTTACCTTCTGAGATACTGAGAGCTAGACATCAATATGGAGATGTACAGGATTCAACCATAAAGAACAGAGAGATATTTGCCCCACATCTGCTGGCTGTAGAAATTAAACTACAATATTATTTGATAATATTTTTCTCATTTAAAGTAGAAATTATATATATAATATGAATGGACTTTGGCTTCATATACAACCAGTCTCAAAATAAAAAAGAAAAACATGTGTATTTTATGTCATATGTGAGTATACTCTTAAACACTCTTGAATATTATACATGCAAAAAACTTCAAAAGTCAAGAGCACAGCTTCTACAATGAAACTGCTTGCGTTTAAGTGACACACTCACTGGGACACTCTGACCCTTAGTTTTCCATCTGTCAAATGGGAATAATAATTGCATTTACACTCTAATACCAATTTGAGGAATTAAACAATTGATTCAAGTACAGTGATTAGACAACTGTTGGCATACAAGGATTGTTCAAAGTGTTCATGATCACAGTGTCACAGGTAGGCTTTAATAGGAAAGATGATCACCATTATCTTGCTAACTTCATAACTATAACCACAGTGATGAAGCATTTACTAAATGTGTTCAGAATCACAAATGCAAGGATCATTCCAGGAAAGATACTCAGTTTGGTAAGTTTGCCCTTCACCAAGTTTCTTTCTTATATTCTATAACCTCTGGATTTTCAAGTCAATTTCGATTTTTATTTTATAAGAGAACTTTTGTAGAGAACTTTAGGAAATGGACCATTCATATTGGAATTTCATACTGATTTGACAGCTGTACAGAATTAAGAGTTGTGCTTTTCTTCCTCTTGTCCACAATATCTCCTGCACTCAGCTATCTTAACACCTGCCAGCCTCACACATCACAATAGAGAGGTGTCATTCCTTCCCACAATCACCCCTGTGTATGTTTTCAGAATATAATTATTTATAGTGAAGTACCTCGGAACTTTTGAAGAAATTCTTTAAATAAAGCTTGAGGTTAAAAGATTTTTTGTTGTTGTTGGTCTAGAAGGATGGCTCAATGATTAAAGACACTTGCTTGCAATATCTGATAACCTGGGTTCAATTCTCAAGCCACTCGCATATGCTTAAAGCACCAAGTGGCAGAAGTGTCTGGTGTTAATTGGCAGCAGCGAGAGGCCCCTGTGTGCCCATATTCTTTCCTTCTATCACTCTATCTCTTTTTCTCTCACACACAGAAAAAATTTAAAAATTCTATTATGTATAGAAAGATCTTATTGTATAATTGTTTCCTATACATTTTTATTTCAAATTCTCTGATCCATGTAGAATATTGTTAACAAAAAATAAATAAATAGAAGGAAGTTATGACCAAGGTCAATCATAATGAGGCTCATTCCAGCTGATGGAGAGAGCATCCCCCAACTCGATGTCATGTACATGGAACTTGTATCTTTTATAGCAATTACCTTGGTAATCAAGTTTAAAATGTAACATTAACTTCATGAAGATCTTTTCTTAATTGGATAAGTTTAAATATTTTAACATGGTTATTTATATAACACTCAAATTATCTGAAAATTTAAAACAATGCTTTTGTGAATCCAAAGAACTTTAAACACTACAGATTTACAAATTTAAAGGGAAACACATCCCATTATTATTATTATGAAACTAATCCCACTGACATATAACTGCAAATAGAGTAACCATTAACAAGGCTCCCAGTTTTTGCTATTTCATGTAAATAACTAAGCATGTCTGTGAAAGATTGATTGCAGCTTTTAAGATGTTTGCTGAATCCATGTGTAATTAAGATGAGTTAAATATGCAAATCAAGCCTAATTAGCTTCATTTATTAATGTTAGTTTGTCTTGCCTCTACAAAATTCCTCCCGTGGATCTATTTCAGCACATTGCATTTTTGATTTCTTTGTTCTGAGTTGAACTGTTGAAGAAATAAGCTGTTTCCACAAAGAGGAAATGCTTTCATGTGAAATTCCTCATTCTATTTAGAAATAAGGTTGTTTTATGTTTCTTAAATTTCTCAGTAACCTGAAAATTGATTAAAATATTATTTTTTATATTTATGTATTTCATGCCATCTTGTGTTAGACTATGTTTAATTAATTCCATTTCATCAAAGTAGAAAACCCTCAGGAATTTCTTTTGATGAAAACAAGCCTTTTCGTCCCTATATGCCCAACACAGGGAATGAGCAGAACAGGGCAGAACAGCAGTGTCTAATGAACCAAGGTTGTCTGTGGAAATGGCTTTCTGACAAAATACCTACATTAGCAAAGAAAACTTCCCTGTGTAAAACCACCAACCTCATGAAATACATGTGGAAAACACCAAGAGTCAAGCCTTTGTAAGAAACACAGCTATGGCTACTGGGCAAAAAGCAAAGAAGAAACAAATAGTGAAGTTCAGATGAGCTAAGGTTGTTAAAAAAAATCACCAGGGAAACAACTCTAACTTTCAATACTTGTCTTTCTTTGTTTTCTTCATTTAATTAATTATTCTCACCACTGTACTCCATAATTCAATTTTTCAGTACTCAAACAATTTTACATTATTATCAATTTTGCTATCTGCTTAAACTTACTGTTATTTTGAATAAGGAATTGTAAAAGTGGAAATAAGTTATGTTTCATGGCTTGTAAGGGACTATCTATCTAGAATATATGTTATGGTTAAAAATCATAAAATCTATTGTAACAATATTTTAATTGCATAGAATCATATTGTCCACTGTAAGTAAGTACAAGACTATATAATAGATCTCTAAGACTTGGTTTACCTTGTATAACTTTACACATACCAAAAGCTATAATTTTATGACATAATTTACTATTTAAATTTTGAAGCCAATATGAGGTTCCCATGTGTTTCTAAAATATTGAGCATTTTAGGATCACTGGTAAACTTCAATAAAAATTATTGAATATCAAGTGTTTTCAATTTTAGAATGTGAGTCTGCTTTCTTTCATTCAATAAATAATTAATGAAAACTTACTATGTCCCAAAGATACTGCTAGAGTTACATTGAAGTTTCAGCTATGCCTAAAACAACAGAATCCCTATTCCATAATGGACACCCACCACCTCATCACCCAACCACCCCATGAAAGTCATGTGGGATTCATTTGGAGATCCTCATTCACATAGAATGGTACAAAAGTGTCTGTAGGTGAACAGAACAGAACTTCCATTCATAGACTCAAGTCATGAAAAGAAAGCAACTTGCCAAACAGGGCTTCATGAGGTGAATTTCATTTGCTTGTAAGAAGGATCCCAGTACCCATGAAAAAAGCTGGGTCTGATCACATGGGCTTGTTTTAGAGGGTGGAGACAAGAGTTCTCCTGGTGCTCCCTGGCCAATCAGTTTAGCCTGGTTTGTCAGTTCCCCTACAGTGAGAGAGCCTGTCTCAAAAAGGTGAATGTCAAGGAATAGAATAATACCTAAGGTTGTCCTTCATGCATACACACACACACACACACACACACACACACACAGGCATGCACGCATACATCTACACATACTCAAACACAAAAACACATACACACAAAAATTAATTTCACATATAAGCTACTCACCAATGTAAAGACTTTGATCAACCCATGAAGGACCAGCTTCAGAAAGTGCCAAGCTAGATCTCCAACATACTGATAACAGTTATATCCCCTTTGGTTCATCATCTTTCCCACATTTCAACAATTCAGGTGGCTCACTATTAGAGTTACTAGAGTAGACTCTGAAATACCAATGAACATGGCTCATGTTTGCTGTATATGCACAGGATACCTGCAACATTCCTGCCCCAAATAGGGGAAAATAAAGAAAGCACAGGGAGGCACCATCGCAGAAAAATTACAAAATTCTGCCATGCAAAATTTTACAATTTCTGTGATTAGGTCTCACAGCCATGGAATCATTCTTCATGGCTCTCAGCTCTTCTCTATCATAATGTAGGAATTAAACATGCCCTGGGAGCAGGTCTTTTAGTGCAGTGCTATTAGCCTAGTGGATGATAGGAACCAAGTGGGAAGTATATTTAAAATGCATATTTTTACATTCAAAATTCTTAAGAGACTTCACTTGAAGAGTTTCTGATTCAGTATTACACAGGAAGTTTGGAGGTACATATTCTAATAACATTCTAATAAGCATGCCATCTGATTCTACTATTTTTTTTTTGAGAAAAAAGAAACTAATTTAATCCAGTGCTTCTATTGACCTACAGATCTTATTAAAATGAAGATTCTGAATCAGTAGGCGTGTGGTCAATGATTCCCCCCCCCCGCCCCTCCCCACTATTGAGCTTGTTTTTTGAAACAAAGCCTTTAAGATTTTGCTCCATGGACAATTTTCAAGTTACCAACTCAAGTCATGGAGCTGTGTACACTCAGTCCTAGTCAGCCATTGTAAGCCAATTCTAACACACTACAATATGCAGCCTATGACTGTGTATTGCTAATACACTGCCAAGTATATGAATCTGCTGGTCCCCAGGCTGTGCTGTACTACTGCCATGACTACTAGTTATCATAATAAAGATCCAAAAGAGAGTCATTTAAAGCCTCTTGATCAAATCTCTTTTATTTGTTTGTTTGTTGTTCTGAGGATTGAACCTGGGGCTTTGTACATGCTAATTGCTCTACTGGTGATTACAAGCCCATTTCAGAAAGTGGTATTTAAGATGCATTGGACAAGTTCACGGTATAGATGACAGAAGTGATAAAAGTGACTTTAGGGTGTGGCTTAGTAGTTATGTTGTTGATAGGTGCACTGCTCTTTCACTGGCAGAGGAAAGTGTTTGCAACAGAGACCTTTGAGGAAAATATGGCTTCACTCTGCACTAGACCATACATGACTGCTTTCATATCAAGTCCTTATCACTCTGATGTGCTATTTTCCTATAGCAAGCACACATCACCAATTTATAAAAAACACATAAAGAATATATATACACAAATACCCATAATACACACATGTACACCATATGTATATGTAGATTATGCACAAAATGGTATTAATAGATAATCCAGATATATTAACTAAGTATAATATATTTATACCTTTAAATGACAATGTAGAATTAATCATAAATCTAGAGGGAATATGCATATGTACAATAAAAATTAGCATCACTATGGTAACATGGTTTGAAAATTTATAGTAAATGGATAATTTCTTAAGAAAATACCATGGCACAAAATAATTATGAATTATTTATCAAGATTGAGGTAAGAGTTAGAAACCATTTATTGCCAGAGAATTAAGAGAAAGACATTCTAGGGCTGGAGGGATCAGTTAGTGGTTAAGGCGTTTGCCCGCAAAGCCAAAGAACTTAGATCGGATTCCCTAGGACCCATGTTAACCAGATTCACAAGGGGGCACACACATCTGGAGTTCATTTGAAGTTGCAGTGGAGGCCCTGGCATGCCCATTCTCTTCCCCTCTCTCCCTCTTTCCCTGTCAAATAAATAAAATAAATAAAAATAAAAATATTTTTAAAAAGAGAAAGACATTCCATGCAAGTATAAAGTTGTTAATTAGATCTTCTTAAGAGTTAAAAGAGAGTCCTAAAACTAATGAAAGTGAACAGGATAAATCTAGCTTCCTTTAGGCAGTTTCATTTAGAAATTAAAGCCTAGAGAGAATCAGGAAATGCGACCCCACAGGCCACCTTACCCTGGCACAAGCATGGAACCCTTGGCAGGAATAGAACTCATGTCTGATGAAGACAAATCTACAAAGCCCTGGCTGCCCACAGTCTAGCACACTCCCTGGATGGATTGGCACAGGTGGTCCTGGGATTCACCCTCCAAATCTCAAAACCAATCAGGTCTCGCCCTTGCAGGGAGGCTCTCTTCTTCCTGTGGGCCTTTTATCCTCTTTGCAGAGGTCTCTCTGCCTTTCTTCTCATCTCTGCTCAGGGACACAGTAGTTTAGTGCCTGCCTTGTCCTGCCTGGCTGGGTTGAGAGGGGAAAGCATAACATTGTTTCCTGGCCAGTGGAAACTCTTCCACTAGCCTCTGCTTCATAGTTTGGGGTAACTTCTCACTTTGATTTCATGCATGATTTTCCTCTGATCTCTGAATCTACCACAAGTGTATTTCCCTTACACTCTAGATCTATCATGTCAGTGTGCTCACTAACTCCAGGCCTGTTACCTGTGTAATTTTTTTTTTTAATTGGGGTAACAATGAGTGTAACTCTCTTTCTTATTTCTCATCTGACTTTTTTGGTTTCTACTTTGATATTTTCTCTCTTATTCTTCCTCGAGCTTCATGGCTTACCCTCTTCCCTTCCCTGCATAGGAAAGCACATGACAGATGCCATGTATGTTTCTTCTAAATCCCTTTAGATAACCTAAATTCTTTTCTCCACATGCTTACTGCTTCACTCTAGTCTCTCTTTAAAAGCCTCAGTTTCTCTTAGTGAATTTTCCATGTGTCTATAGCTTTACTCTAATCTCTCTTTGAAAGCTTGTTTCTCTTATCTTCTAGAATTTGTGGCTGTCCTCTAATCTCTTTTTAAAAGTCACAGATTCTCTTAAATCTCAATGTCCCTTAAAAAACCCACAAATTGTGATTCCCCTTCAATAAACTTAATAATTCATAATCTATTCTTCTTGAAATATTCTTTTCCTTTAGACTTGGAGATAGAGTTCAATTAATCATAATCTTTCAGAAGTTATGCTTTGGTCATGATCTTAATATATTCCTTTAGTGGTGAATATGAATGGGTAATAGGGAGAAACAAAAATTCGCATACATACAAATTCATTTCTGCAAAACAGTTTGTGTGTGAGGATGGATGTATTTCTGTACATGAATCATTAAAAAGCAAGGATAATATTAGATAGACATACTATATGCCTAAGCAGTAAAATCTAGCTCTTGATTTATGTATATTGTAAGATTCTACTTTATTGAAGGAGATAAGCTTCAAAACATCATCAGGATGTACTAATTGAGTGTTTATTGTTCCCCAGGCAGGTTCTAAAAGCATTATAAACACATTACTGATTACATCTCTATAGTACAAACCAGAGGAATGAATACTGCAAGTATGCAAATTGAGAAGAGCAATACAAAGCGGAAGCAGGAGTGGGTGCAGAAGCTACATTGTGTGAACTAATTCATGCTTTTACTTGGCTGTTTACTCGGCTGGATATTGCTTGTATCACTTCGTATCCTACCATTTTCCTCTCTGACCCTTACCCTTACAATTGAAAGATATTAATACCCAAATAAAGAGAATGTGACTCTTTCTGAGAAAATGAGATCCAATGAAAATCATTCCACTGGAAAATAATTGTTCATTTTAAAAGATAGTCTTTCTGAATGCACTGTAAGGGATGTATTGGAACAGCAAGTGCATGTGTAGGTGGGTCAGTTACTGCCAGGAGTATAAACACTTCTATATTAACACTGCTTATAAGTGCTGGAGACCTTAAAGTGAAGTACAAATTTAGGAAACATTCAGATTTTATCAATTCCAATTCTGGTTATGAGTCTTAAAATTGGGTTTGTAGAACTGGGTAGATTTTCTTAGAGATTCCCCATGAATGGCTTTGAGGGGAAAGATCATAATGCAACTACATGCTTTTTTTTTTTTTTTTTAATTCAAGACATCCTTGAAACCACAGAAGGTCAGATGCTACAGCCAGAAAATAAATTAGAACTGTGAACCAGGTTTTAGCTAATCAATGAGGAAGTAGTAATTTAAAACTGTGGGCCTAGATGGGAATGCCTAAGTAAATTGCAGGAAAGGGGCCTGAGGATGGCACTTAAAAACCTCCCACTTTTACTGGGGCATTAGAAGAGAAAGTCAGGTCAAGGTCAAGGCCAACAAAGGAAATGGTTGGATATGATCTTAACTCTTTCTTGAGAATAACTTTTAAGAAGATAGCATATTACAGAGCTCTCAATCATTTAATACATACTATAAAATATCCTGTTAATCAAATTAATCAATTTGAATACTATGATGACTATGATATATATTTAAAGATTGAACTTACTTTACTTTTTTCCCAAAATGATATTGTTATTTTTAAATGAATTAGTTATCATCAGACTTCATGTATTTGTAAATTACCATTTTCCTAAACATAGGTTCAAAATTGTAAAATTCCATTTTTAAAGTTATTTAAGACCTATAGAGATGGCTCAGCTGTTAAGGTTCTTACCTGCAAAGCCTAAGGACCCAGGTTCTAGACACCAAAATCCACATGAAGCCAGATGTACAAAGTGGAACATGAGTCTGGAGTTTGTTTGCAGTGGCTAGAGGTCCTGGTGTGCCCATTCTTTCCCTCCCTCCCACTGCCTACCTATCTCTTTCTCTCATGCTCACGCTCTCTCTCTCAAATAAATACATATATAAATAAAATATATGAAAGTTATTTAAACATTTAGAATCTTGCTTGTTTACCTAAGAATTATTTCAATACTGAGAAACAATTGCTCCCTACTAAGGCATTTATAATTCCACTCCCTAAAAACAACCAAACACCCTGCAGTTGTTTTATTTTATACAAACATAGTATTTTCTACTACATGACTAAGTGAATTCATACAGAGTAAACTCATACAGTCATATAAGATATTGTCTTTTGATTTATTGGAACTGATCATTAGCTTCTCAAAATATTATCCCATTCTTGTCACCCCACATTTCTCATACAAATTTCATCGTCACATAAATATTCTGTGTTTTCATTGCTGGGATCTTATTCAGAATGTTCATATCTAAGGCAAACGGCTATTTCATGACTTATATTCCACTCTGTCACCTAAAACTTGGCTTGTTTTATTCAGTGAATTGATTCATTTTAGTAATTTAACCATTGCAAAATTTTATTCCCAGCTATTGTTAATATCCCCTATCTGCCCCTGACAACTCCTCCATACAATTTTACACATATTGAGATAGATTACTGATTACACTTGCAGATTACTGAACTGGACACAGAAGACACAAAAGTCAAGACAGACATGATCCCTGCCCCATTCTCCAGAACTAGTCTGAGATGGCATGAGTAGAAGAAATATAGAGCATAATTTTTCCTATTAGAAACCTATTACTACTGTCTGTTATATGCTTGTTTCTGACATCATTTCTAGATATTGCTGGGTTTTATCTTGTAGATGCTATGTCAGTATTTACACCTGTAATCTCTGTAAAACTCGTCTGCTATCTGTGATTTTTTTCAGCTTTTTTGTCACATTTTTGTCATTTTTGTATTATAACATAAACAGGGTATATTTCCATTCCCCAGGCCCTGAGATACATTTAACATCATTGGCATTATTGTGTCCTTTGAAAGATGAGGGACTCATTTGTAAAGCCACCTGCCTTGGCATCTGCCTCAAGGGTTAGATTTCCAGCTATTTCTAATTCTTCCACATATTTTTTTCATCTATCCAGGTTATATTCTCAATTTATATCCAATTATGTTAATTTATACTTGTCCAGAGTATATTTCATTGAGTAGATATTGAATGATTCTCTCTGATAGATGAATCATTATTATTTCCTATTATTTTTTGTATTGAAGAGGTAAATTGTTTACTATACACAGTGCAGTTTTACTCTTGTAGATTCACAGATTTTTTTTTAAATTTTTTATTTATTTATTTGAGAGCGACAGACAAAGAGAGAAAGACAGGTAGAGGGAGAGAGAGAGAATGGGCGCGCCAGGGCTTCCAGCCTCTGCAAACGAACTCCAGACACGTGTGCCCCCTTGTGCATCTGGCTAACGTGGGACCTGGGGAACCAAGCCTCGAACCGGGGTCCTTAGGCTTCACAGGCGAGCACTTAACTGCTAAGCCATCTCTCCAGCCCTATTCACAGATTTTTGTTGATATCAATCAAAATGAATTTCTAGAAGGTATCCTCTAGAGAAAATAGATGTAAGGCTACAACTACTAGAAGAAAGTGCTAAATCAAATGGAAGAGGCTAAAGTGTGTATATTTTTTTAATCTGTATCTATTGCTTTCAAACTGAGTACAGATATTTAGTAAAATTGGCAGTAGGTCTGGTTCTATCCATGAGTTATAACGTTCACTTCTGATATACAATTCATCTGTGTGCTTGGTCCATTGTTTTCAGACCTCCATACCTCCTTTCAACTTCATGTCAACTTCATTTCATTTTTATAACATTATTTTCCTTTACCTATCTCAAATGCCTCCATATGTTTATTAGACTCCCTGGTAAAGTATTTCCAGATTATCATCTGTTTTGGAAATCTTTTTGTCCATTTTTTGTAGTTGGGCCTATTTTTTCAGCATGCATTGTTCCACAATTTCTGCCCACTGCTATTCTCTCATTTACTTATACTTATCATGGTGGTAATTTTTAAGAAAAACGTCTATTTATTTTTACCAGTATATCCTTATTAACTTCTATAGATGTTGGAGACATAGTATATACTTAATAAATATTTTTATTACTGATTAACACATAACTGTTCTAATATTAATTTATAATTATTGCTAATAGATTATTGTAATTTTCATTTATTTATTTGCAAGTGTGTGTATGCGTGTGTCTGTGTGTGTGTGTATGTGTACATGTGTACACCAAGGTCTGTTGGTGCTGCAACTGAATGCCAGTCTGACATTACACATGTGGTCATATAACTGGACCCAGGATGGCCAGATTTGCAAGCAAGTGGCTTTTACTTCTGAGTTATCTCCCAAGAGCAAATCGCTAAAAGTTTGTCATGTTGAGCAAGATGAACAAAGGAACAATAAAACAGTGTACCTTGTGCTTTCATGTAATGACTTTTTAGTCTGTTATTTTGTGTGCGTGTGTGTGTGTGTCTGTAAACTTCCCCTATTCTACTGTGTGACTTACTTAGGTAGGACTAGGATAGGACAGAAATCTGTATTTAATTCTGATTTATCTTCACTATCATTTATCTCAAAGTAAGAAGCCTTTTAGGACATCCAATGAAAATGTATCCTACCTATGTTCTGTAATTTCAGATGCAATTGAATAAAAAAATTAAGAAATCAAATTAGCAAGACGGAGAAAGGAACATTTCAAGAGGGGCTGGAGAGTACAATCTAAAGCAAAGTGTTTCTCTTAGAAGGTAACAGTAACTACTTGACATCAATGAATTGACTATGAAGAAGAAAAAAAATTCATGTTGTTTATTTGGAACTGAAAAGTTAAAAATGTAGTTGTTTTATGTCAGGCACTGCCAGGCACAGGCTGAAGCCTTCAGGATATGGCCTGAGCCTCTAGGCAAGGCTAAGGATCCCCTGGGGTACAGGAGGCCAGTCCCTCTCCAAGCCCCACATACCTGAATTTAGGCTTTGCTCATAACTCTGTGACCCTTTCCCAGTTGCCTAGAAAATTCCTCATCAGCCAGTAGCCTTACACAGCCCATCTCCCTGTGACCCTATTCCCACCACCGTGTGGATCACCTGACTGTCCCTACTGCTGCAACTGACTCTCTCCCTATGTGCTGGGATGAACATCCCTAGGCATGAGCTAGCAACCTTTGAACCCACCAATCCCCTTAGGGCCCTCTTCTTGCTCTTAACTGTTTATAAACCAATTTCCCTATTAATTAAACTGACCTGTTTACAGAGACTGCCTCCTGAAAGTGGTTCTTTCTTCACACTCACTCTCCATGGTTGCCTGGATGTCTTTGGGGAACTGCGGCCCCAAGTATACAGGGACCTACAGTTTTATACTGAATTTAATTTAAGTATCTTAATACTACAGTGCCTGAAGACACTTTATGAACATGGTGTTTGATAAGATAGACCTAATTGTTTATTGTTATTACTATTAACATTCTGAGGGTAGTGGAATGTGGAGAAGACATAAAAATACATGCAATTGAACATAAATTTTTAAGGGTCTTACTTTCCTTAACATTCAAGAAAGTATTCTATCTATAACATAGTTATCTTTAACTTTTTTAAAATTTATTTGAGAGAGAGAGAGAGAGAGAGAGAGAAAGATACAGAAATAGGCAGGTAGAGAGAGAGAGAGAATAGGTGTGCCAGGGCCTCCAGCCACTGAAAACAAACTCCAGATGCATGCACCCTCTTGTGCATCTGGTGTAAGTGGGTCCTGGGAAGTTGAACTTTGGTCCTTTGGCTTTGCAGGCAAGTGCCTTAACCACTAAGCCATCTCTCTGGCCCTGTAATATAGTTATCTTTAATTATAAGTTCAAAACAAATGGCATGATGTGACTTCTGTGATGATATTGACGATAGCAACCCTTATTATAAAGTTCATGGAGGACAGGGTGGTGTAATGAACTGACAGAAGATGAAAGCTTGTGAGATGCAGTGTTACTATCTAAAGTTTGTGCTTTGTGGGAACAGTTGGGTGATTGCTGCAACAGACAAATTTTAAATTGCTTTATTAAAAAGGCAAAGTGACCACTCAACCATAAGAAGGAATTAAATCTTGTCATTTATAACAATGTGGATGAAACTGGAGATCAATATGGTTCATTAAATATGTAAAACACATAAAATGCCATAAATCCCATAATATCGCTAGCTGGTCTCATAGCAGTTGAGAGTAGAATGGTATCTAGCAGAGGGAGTAATAAGAGGTTGGTCAGCTTGAGTTTGACCAGTGGTGCTATGCTACAATCACATAGCAACAGGAAGTTTTCATGCACTGTTACATATCAGGGTGACCACAGATAAAAAATAATGTACAGTACATTTCAAGAAGCTAGAGGAAAGGAATTTGAGAGTTTTCACTATCAGCAAATATGACAGTAAATACTTAAGTTGATTCAAACTGTGTACAATCTATACATGTACCAAAACATTACATGACATCTTATTAATATGTGTAAGTTTTATATTTTTATATATCAGTTAAAATAAATTAAAGTGGTAGAGTAATTCATGAAATCAAAAGAGAAACAACCACAGATATCTGGAATAACTTAAAATATTAACGTTGAAAAGAGGTGTGCTTTAAAATTAAAATTTCAGGATAGACAGGCTTTCACAAAGCAGAAGGGAAGATGGTGTTTATGGTAAAAGCAATACAAATCAAAGGTGTAGGGGAGGATAAGTCTCTGTCACATAAAAAAACAAAGGCAGAAAAACCACTGGGCTGTGACACCGAACATCACAGTTCATATTAGCACATAATTAGAGAGACTTTAAATGCCACAATGAACAAGAACCCTTCAGTGCTGTAAGGAGTGTGCATCATGGAAGGTTTATGATTGTGTGTGTGCATGATAGGTATTGTTTCTGCTGAAGCCTAGATAGAAAAGGTCCTGAGCTGCTAAATGAGAAAGGGAGTGGGAGAATAGGAGGGAGGTGCAAAAGCACAGAGGACTCACAGGTGCTCATCTCCCCACTCCATGTGGTTGCTAGGCAGATTGGCCTAAAGACCCTTTCAGTCACTGGCTCTATAAATGAGCATCTGAAAATCTTTACAGTACCTAGGATATGAATTCTTTGCTCTGTTCTCTTCTGTTTCTATACTCTAGTCAAAGAAAATTTCATCTTATGCATTTTTTTGACTTTGTAAATGTCATTTTAATAGCCTCTTGAACATATTATCTCTACTTTAAATGCTCAGATCTTACTAAAGTCTCAAGTATCTGTCTCATGTGAAGCATTTCTTCCAGCCCTTCACACAACATGAGTCACTCTGCTCTGTGTTCTGACAGCCTTTTAGTGGTACCTCTAGAGCAGCACTTAGTACATCCTTCATTTGTTTACTTGTCAGTGCACCCCCCTGGCAACATAACCTAAGATCACTGAGGAGTGATATTGTTTAGTCCCCTTTGTTGCCCCCAGGACATAATGCACTCCTTGGCAAGAAGCAGGTACATAATGACTGGTGAAGAAATTAATAAATGAAAATATGAAATGGCATTGACAGTTTATCCTGAGTCATTAGGAAATAAAGTCATCATTTATTGGAATAGGAAATTAAGATTAGGCTGAGAAATGTGGTAGAGACAAGTTACATATAGGGTCAGGTGAATACCTGTAAACGTGAATGTAAATCAGGGTCTGTGACAGAAACTTACTGTTATCACCTATAAGAAATATGGAGCCCAGATTATTGGTGGATGGGTATAGAAAGAAAGTGCAGAGACAACATAAGTACTGAAAAGAAAAGGCTGCTTATAGGAGGTTTATGATTTTCTTGATGAATGAATAATAAGATGGTCTCATTGATTTAAATGTAATTGAATAATGTCACAAGACATAGAAAATAAAGAAGGAAAATAAACTCATAAAATTTAGAAGACTCAAGAATTATGTGCCAAAGGATAGAAAATGATTTTTTTTTTTAAAGCCATTGGAAGGAGTAACAGAGCTGAGGACTGAGTTCTCAGGTGGGGAACAATTACTTTTCAGGAAGAGAAAAGTTCAAGGTTTAAACAAATGGAAGGACTTGGTAGAATGAGGTCTTGGAGGTGAGTGGGGAAAGAGAAGTCTGTATAGGATGACAGTGGAAAATGGAATAGTTCATAAAGAGAAACAGCAAGGCAGAGTAGGGTGGTGATAAAGAGAAACATTAACAAGAAGAAGAGGAAGTAGAATTGATAAGAACTGTATGGGCCCTCAACACTGTATGTAAGCCAAGGTTGCTCAATGAAAATATTGGGGGGATATTTTTATTATTTGAACTTTAATGGAAGAGGGAAGGAAGCAATATTCATGAAGAAAGAGGTAAATAAGCACATTAATTTTAAAAATAAACAGAGATGCAGTGATGAAGGTCTAGCTGGCTTAAAGTAGGGAATCACAGTGGGTATAGGAGATGATGTTGACATTCCACTCCTAGTACACAGGAACATGGGTAGTTGGGGCTTAGAAATACTGTTCAATAGGTCCTGAGCAAGACATCCAACACAAAACAGAATACAGGGGATTAATTTAGCCTATGAGTAAAGATCTTTCTCTTCTGAGTTGAGAATCATGGTGAGAAAACTGGGAGTCAGATAGGGATCAAAACTCAAGATTTATTCCTGATATAACTGAATTAGAAAATGGATATTAGATACCCATATCAAATTATATCCTCTAGTAAATTTATCCACAGGGCCATTGTTAGAGCTCAAAAGAAACATTCTTATTGATTGACAGAAGAGAAAACATAGTATCCTAAACTCAAGGAAAGAATAACATCTGGCACATAAATGCATGAGTTTTTGTGAAGCTTGCCAATCAGATAGCTGTAAATCACACACTTTTTGGAGATGGCCTGGAAGTGGATCTAATGACTGTGTCTTAGGTATTCTTCCAACATTTTCACCCAGGGAAGCATGATTTTCTTCTCATCTATGGAAAAGTAACAACCCAGATTAACCATTCCTTCTGTTTATTTATTTATTTTTTTGAATTAGTCTCACATTAGCCCAGGCTGACCTGGAACTCATTTTGTAGGCCCAGGCCAGCCTCAAACTCAGTGATCCTCCTACCTCTGCCTCCTGAGTGCTGAGATTAAAGGCATGTGCCTCCACACCTGATTTAAGCATTCTTTCTTGATCAATAGCAGTATTGCTGAAATGGCTTGCCAACAGGGCTGGATGAGTAGACAAGAAAGTGGAACCAGCAGGTGAGGTGAATTGGAAAAAAGTCATGGAACTCAATAAAATGATAGTACTAATTTACAACTTACTTCAAGGAGAAAAGTTGAGGAGAAATCTGCAATTAGTTCTATGTTGGATTTCAGATTATCCTGGTATATGGTAGAGTTTTCTCAAGTACTGAAGAAGGGTGACACATGTCTGAATGCTAGGGTTGGTGAATCAAAGATATAACATGAAATTATAAGTGGAGCATGGGGTCAGGAGGTAATGGAATTCTGTATTTTGATGTCAAAACTGCTGAGCATAATTGTACGTCAGTGATTCAACCTGGGAAATGACTTCCAGATAAATAATATTTTAATTAAATAAGAACTATGGGGATAGCTCTGTGTTACATCTGTTTGTTAAAGCTTTTCACATGTTTTCCTAAACTCAAAACCAACTATGCCTGTCAAGGGTAAGAGAGTGAATATGGTAAACAAAGTATCGAAGGCAGTGATAAACACAGGATGATGTTCTGAAGAAAGAGCTCAGAAAAGGGCAAACAGATACCAACTGAGAGGTTTCCTGACTGGAGGTGGTAGAACAAAGGCTTGAAAGAGGCAATGAAACTACAGTTGCCAACTTATTAGTGTCCCAGTACTTAGGGGATAGGGACAAAATGATCTTACACCTCTATGGTGCAGACTTAATTTAATGAAATAAATGAAGAGAAATTTCTTTTATTTATCTATTTATTTTTGATTTTTTGAGGTAGGGTCTCACTCTAGCTCAGGCTGACTTGGAACTCACTATGTAGTCTCAGGGTGACTCAGGGTGGCCTCAAACTCATGGCAATCCTATGTCTGCCTCCCAAGTGCTGGTATTAAAGGTGTATGCCACCATGCCCAGCTAAGATAAATTTCTTTATGGAAAATCAAGGTTTTATGGACCTTTTCAATAAGGACATTATGGTATTACAAGCAAACTCAGGGACAGATAGGGAAAACCTTGGCAAATTTAAATTCCAGAATCAAAAATAAAGGGACAGTGGAAAGTTTTACCAGATCCAGCTGCAAGACACTGCAGGAGCTCTGGAGCCAAAGGCAAAGAGCAAAAGACTAGGGAGGAAAACCAAGGATTAGAGCCAAAAGTCAGTATTGAGCCAAGATGTGGGTATAAAGGACAGACTTTAAAACAGGGACCAGAATAGAGACACCTGATGGGGACCCAGAGGCAGATGGTCAGAGAGCAATGCACAGGGATGTGGCTTTCTTTGGTTTGACAGTTTCAGACTGAGGTGGTCACACTTTCTCCACCCTCTTCTACATTCTCTCTTCCTAAGGGTGAAAACATAAAAGTATTGGAGAAAACAATAAAGAAATATTGAGATGCCCTGCGTGGGTCTAACATTTAGGGATGTTCAATGCAGTTCTTGCAAAGTCTTAACATTACTAATGCCATCTAACTTCTAAAAATCAGATAGATACATGGAAAGGTTTAATAGATAGCATATATTTACACAGAATAAGAGGCAAAAATTAGCTATCAATCTCCTGATGGGCTAAAACATCCACATTCCTTCAACCACACAATTTATTTAGTTTCTATTTAGAAATCTAGATGGCTACCAGAGCTATTAGCTTGTCTATGAGGAAAAACTGAGGAAGATGGTGTCTTTCTTTTGGTGTCTAGCATATAAATTCCTTTGAGACAAAAATCTGACTCCCCAAGTAAGGCAACTAATAACAGGGATAAGCAGTATATGATTTATATTCAGTCCCATATTATCTCCATGGGTGTCACCATTTCAATAGGGATGGCCCAGATTCCAGGTATTCCTTGAAATTTAGTTCTTGTTTTAATTTGTTTTCTGTAAACCTAATTATCTAATTGCATTTAGTTAAGAAATGCTATAGGCAGGGGAGAGAGCTTTGGGGGTAAAATTGTTGACTTTGTATGTGTGACAACTTGAATTTGTATCCTCATAAACCAAGTAAGGCTGAAAACAAGTATCATGCATGTCTGTAAACCCAGCATGTGAACCTATGGCAAGGTGGGAGGAAGAGGCAGGAGAATCTCCACAAAGCTGGGGACCACCTAGGCTGGGAAATGGAACAGCTAACACTAGAGACCCCTGTCTCAAAGTGAAGGCAAGGACCAATACCCAAGTTTGTCCTCTGACCAGTTTACATGCATTATAATGTACTCACCCCTGCACATATGCACATACATCATATATAGATAATGGAGGCACACAGAGATATTTAAAAATACTATGCATAAAAATATTTCTCTATAGTAAAATTTTGTGCTTTAAATCATCAAAACTCAGAACCTGACAAATTATTTCATCAATGTGCATTCCCTACTAGATTACGTGATGGTTAAACTCAAGGGCAATGGCATGTAATTTGGTATTTATAGCTCTTCTAGGACGCCCTACTTATTGTGGAGTTCATACTGTTTTCTGGATGCATGAAAATGAAATCAAGGTAGCTTCATAGTGCTGTCTGATGGAGAGGTGGGAAGTGGAATAAATAAGTACTTTCTTTTTTCAATGGTGGATCTGATTTTGATGCATTTGGTGTTTTTCTATCCTGTGGTGCTATCTTTCCTCTTGACTAGGCTTAGATGTGCTTTAGTTTTATAAAAAGCAGTAGAAGAGAAGACATTTGAGATGCTCTGAAAGATAAGAAGATCACTGCAGGTTTAAAGACAGACTGGTCTACATAGGAAGTTTCCATTCAAGGATAGCCTTGACCCTGTCAAAAAATAAAATCTTACTTCTTGGGCTAGCACTTCTAGTATTAGATTGAAGGGCAGTGGTGAGAGTGAGCACCCCTGTTTATTCTTGATCTCAATGGCAACTCCTGGAGTCTTCCCCCATTAAGTATTATTTGGGCTTTGGGGACTTTATATATAGGCTTTATTTTGTTGAGATATAAACCCTTTATACCTAGTCTTTCCAGCATTTTGTCATGAAGTGGTGTTGTATTTTGTCAAAGTGCTTCTCTGCTTCAATTGAGATGATCATGTGGTAATTATGGATAAGTTTATTTATGTGGTATATTACATTGACTGATTTCTGTATATTGAACCATCCCTGCATCCCTGGGATGAAGCCTACTTGATCAAGGTGGATAATGTTTTTGATTAGTTGTTGAATTCCGTTTGTGAGAATTTTGTTCAGGATCTTTGCACCCAAATTAATCATGGCTT
Source organism: Jaculus jaculus (assembly GCF_020740685.1). Lineage (NCBI taxonomy): Eukaryota > Metazoa > Chordata > Mammalia > Rodentia > Dipodidae > Jaculus > Jaculus jaculus. Next base: position 26,475,734 of record NC_059105.1, read on the forward strand.
ATAGTTTTCTTGTTGTACCTCTGTTTGGTTTTAGTATTATAGTTATACTAGCTTCATAGAGGGAGTTGGGGAGCATTCGCTATTCTCTGAATGTGTGGCACAGTTTGAGAAAGATTGGTTTCAGTTCTTCCATAAAGGTTTGATAGAATTTGGCTGAGAAGCCATCTGGTCCTGAGCTCTTCATTTTTTTTTAAATTTTTTATTTTTTGTTTATTTATTTGAAAGCAATGGAAAGACAGAGGGGGGGGGAATGGGCACGCCAGGGCCTCCAGCTGCTGCAAACCAACTCCAGACGTGTGACGCGTGCACCCCCTTGTGCATCTGGCTAACGTGGTTCCTGGTGAATTGGACCTCAAACTGGGGTCCTTAGGCTTCACAGGCAAGCACTTAGCTGCTAATCCATCTCTCCAGCCCCTGAGCTCTTCATTCTGGGGAATTTTTTGGTTAACTTTTCAATCTCAATGGATATGATAGGTTTGTGCAGAAAATTAAACTACTCTGAGTTTAGGATTTGGTTGGTGGTATGTGTCCAGGAATTTTTCCATTTCTTCCAGATTATCCAGTTTTGTGGAGTAGAGGATTTTGAAGTAATTCCTGATGATTCTTCTGATTTCACTTATATCTGTTGTGATCTCTCCTTTTTCAATTCTAATTTTGTTAATTTGAAGCATCTCTTACTTCACTTGATCAAATTGACTAGGGGTTTGTTAATCTTGTTTATTTTTCAAAGAACCAGCTCTTTGTTTCATCAATTTTCTTAATTATTTTCTTAATTTTCAATTCATTAATTTCTGCTCAGATTTTGATTATTTATTTCCTTCTGGAGCCTTTGTATTGGATTCTTCTTGTTTTTCCAATGCTTTTAGATGGATGATTAGATTATTGATTTGGGATCTCCTTGTGCTTGATATGAAGGCATTTAGTGCTAAAGATTTTCCCCTAAAGACTGCCTTCATTGTATCCTATAAGTTTTGGTGTTCCCATTGTCATTCAATTCTAGAAATTTTACAGTTTCCTTTATTTTTTCATTCTCTACCCATTTATTGTTTAAAAGTCTGTTGTTCAGTTCTTGTTGCATCTCGTTGTTAATTTCTAGCTTTACAGCATTGTGGTCATTATCATACAGGAAATTATGCCAATTTTCCTAATTATATGGAGGCAGGCTTTATGGCTCAGTATATGATCTATTTTGAAGGTTCCATGGACTGCTAAGAAGAATATGTATTCTGTTGATTTGGGTAGAATGTTCTGTAGATGTCCATTAGGGCTACTTGATCTATGGTATTGTTGAGCTCTGTTACTTCCCTGTTGATTGTCTGTATGGATGATCTATCTATTGATTATATTGGAGTATTGAAGTCCTCCACTATGATGGTGTTGGTATTTATTTCTGTTTTGTTTCAAGTAGATTTTGTTTTGTGAATTGTGGTACACTTGTGTTTAGCACATAAAATTAATGATTGTGATGTCCTCTTTTTGGATAATTCCCTTGATGTGTAAGAAGTGTCCTTATTTGTCTTTTTAGATTAACTTTGGTTTGAAGTCTATTTTATCCAATATTAATATAGCAATGCCGGTGTGTTTCTTATTTCCATTCACTTAGAATATCATTTTCCTTGCAAAGCCAAAGGACCCAGGTTCAATTCCCGAGGACCCATGTAAGCCAGAATATCATTTTCCACCCTTTTACCTTGAGGAAGTGTCTCTCATTAGTGGTGAGGTGGGTTTCTTCAAGACAGCAAATTGAGGGGTGCATTCTTCTGATCAACCCTGTTAACTTGTGTCTCTTAATGGATGAATTAAAGCCATTAATGTATTGGGTAGTAACTGTGATGTTTGATTTAATCCCTGCCATATTGTGGTGCTTTATGGGGGTTGGTATTTTCTTGGACTTTGTAGTTTTGTTAGCTTTTTATAGGTTTGGTTATTGTGGTCTTCTTCTTGTAGGCCCTTGATATTGGTTGTTTGACTCCTCTGTGTGGAGAATTCTCTGAAGTTCTCTCTGAAGGCTTGGCATTGTCTTCATATAGGTGTAGAGCTGACTTTTATCATGTAAAGTCTTTCTTTAGCCATCTATTATGAGGGATACTTTTGCTGGCTATAGTAGTTTGGGTTGAAAGTCATAGGTTCATAGACTTTGCAGGGTTCCATTCTAAGCCCTTCTGGCTTTCAGGGTTTCCATTCAGAAGTCTGAGGTAATTCTGATAGAGCTATCTTTATATGTAATGTGTTGTTGCTCTTGTGCTGCTTTTAGGACTTTCTTTTTGTTTTTATTGTTCCGAGTCACAAGTTTAAATATCATGCTCAGAGACATTCCTTTCCCCCAAAATTAACTGACTACTGCTCCCACAATGCATAAACTACAACACAAATGGGGAATACCTGCAACTCCACTGAGGAGTGGCCCAATAGAATGGGGGCAGGGATCAGGGAAAAGTACTAACACATGATGTATCCATACAAAAAATCTTGTTAATAATAATAAACATGAAAAAAAATAAAATAAAATCTACCACATCACTGTCTTTATTACAAAAATAATCAGTTACATTAAATTTCTCAAGGATTATTTTTTATTAGAAAAAGACCATTTATATAGCTACACTTGATCAGGTTCAATTAAGTCAACTGATGAAGAGAACATGTAAAACAGAAGTAATTTTAATGGGGAGATACACAGGAAGGAGTCATAACTAACAAAATCCTCTCTAATCCTACATGTTACTTTGCCAGATAGCTTTTGTAGTGTCTCTCCTGGAAGCAGATATTTCCTTTGCTTCTGAAAACAAGCATCCAGATTCTTATAGACAGGACCATTGTTAGGAATAGCAGCCTTTCTTCTTCATGCAAATGGAAGACAGTCAAGGAGCCCATCTGCCTCTCATAAACTAGACTCTCTAGAAAATAGAGCCTAAAACAAACATTAACATGTCAGTTCTTTATTTGGAAATAGCAAACCTAAAGCAACATAAATGAGCAAAGAAAAATAATGTCTGGACCAATGAGAAATATGCAATTAATGCATTCTTTTTACAGCTCTGTGCTCAGTAGTTATACTCCTTCACATATGGAATTTCTCTTTAGGTCTGAAAGAGGCCAGTAGAGTCAAAATCCTTGGCACTTGACTGCCTTCAAGGGGACAGCCAAGAGGGGGTTCTCAGAGCTCAGCATTGCTGAGACAAGTAATTAGATATTCCTGGAGACAGTACTGTTTGGCATCCTTTGGGAACACTTATCAGATCTGAAGTTCTTCCAAAACTCAGAATGAGCTAAATTCTACTTTCATCTTGAGTCAGACTTTTGGATGGATGAGATATAAACCTAGTGTTGTCAAACAAATTGCTAAAAGAGATTCAGAGGTTTGGCGACATGTTTTAGTGGTTAAGGCACTTGCCTGCAAAACCTAAGGACCCATATTCCACTCTCAAGGCCCCACATAAGCCAGAGGCAGTGGCATAAGCACACAATGCCACACATACACAGAATGGGGTGCACACATCTGGAATTTGATTGCTGTGGCTACAGGCCTTGGCACACCAATTCTCTCTCTCACACACATACACTCTCACATTAAAAAAATAAAAAAGCAGTCTTATGGGCTTGCTTCCACAAAAAAAGAAAAAGGATTCAGAGAAACAAATGCGGCTGCCTTTTGGGGAATAAAAAGAGCATTATAGACTGAGTCAGGTACAAGAATGAGGAAACGGGATCCTTAGGTGTAATATTTTTATTATTGTTCCCTTACAAGGTAGCAATTCTTTTCCTTGTCACCTATAATCTTTGGTGACATATTATTAATTTCATTTTTTTTCTTACATGCTCATCTTTGCTCTTGTATGGAGAGCTCAGCTCCTGTCTGTCTTGGCTCCTGTTAAAGGCTCTTTGTCTCAGGGTTTGTACCCCAGGTGACACTCTATTTGCATGCCACACTCCTGCTGAGGGACTTTCTCATCCCCACAGCTCTCACTGCTGTGTTTCTGTGATGACTGAAACTCATCTCAGGCTCAGACCTCTACAATCAGTTTGGAATCGATTAGCTTACAAGTGAATGGTCCCCACGGACTATAAGCCAAGCTGAAATCACCATCTTGCAGCACAAACTTCCCCTTATGTGGCAGCCCCTGCTTACTTACTGACTTTGCCCAACCAAAAGCAAACTGCTAATTTATGGGGCTAAATATAACCACAAAGGGGTATACATCACTACAGGAACTGTAGGAGGTCTAGAAACTTGCTGACACATCATATGGAACAAAGTATTCAAGTTCAGGTTTGCTAGAATTGGAGCCTGTGCTTTTGCTTATTACAGGGCACAGTAAACTAAAACACACACACACACACACACACACACACACGTGCATGCCCACATACACAATTAATCAGGACTAGAACTAAAAAGGATTAAAATTAATTTCATCCACTAATTTTTCACTTTAGGCCAATTACTTAATTTTGTGTAACTTTCAGGCATGCCTTATTTTTAATGACTAACTTTAATTTGTAGCTAATTCTTATTTGTCATTTTGTTGCTGATCTTGAGAATGAATATTACTATAAAATATTAAATCCCCAGATAGCTTCTTTCTGTTGTTAACCAATATGTTTTAGATACGAACCTTTTAGATCAGATGCATATTCACAAACTGCAGACTGATTTTAATGTCAGTTTAAATAAGATCTCAGGAAGATAAACATGCATTAAAATCAAGCAAAGCATTCTAAATTTAAACAGAATGATTCTTGCATTATCTACACATTGTTTTCTGCTTATTTAAAACTTGGATATATATTTATTTTGTGTATTTGCATTTAGTCAATAAATTTTGTATTCAACTATATTTGAATTTATGATTGCAAGATTAAGTGGCCTGGTATGCTATGATAATTCATTTTTTAAAGTTGATTTATGACACTTAGATTTTTTGTTTGTTTATTTCCATTTACTATTTTGAGAGCAAAAGACAGAGAGAGAAAGAGGCAGACAGAGAATGGGCATGCCAGGGCCTCCAGCCACTGCAAACAAACTCCAGATGCATGTGCCACCTTGTGCATCTGGCTTATGTGGGTCCTAGGGAATTAAGCCTCAAACCAGGATCTTTAGGCTTCACAGGCAAGCATCTAACCACTAAGCAATCTATCTACCACATGATTTATGACATTTAAATGAATGAAATTACTTATTTTTTGAATTTACTGTTTATAGAAATTTAAAGTCATTCAACGTTTTGGCCTCTAGCCTTTCTAAATAGTGCAAATCTGAACCTTGCTTTTTTATTTATTCTACCTTCTTGCCCAAAGGTCATATATTCCATTCTTATTTTCTGATATTTCAATGATTATACAGTGGAATCTCTTAGTATTTTTAACTTTTTCTCTGATGGCTAAATATGCTTACTGACTTTCTATTTACTTATTAGTTCTTTAATTATCTTCCCTTGTTAGTCTGTTCAAGCTTCTGATTCAAAACTGTATTTTTCTTGTGACTTGCATGGGTGCCTTATACCTCTTATACTTCTATATCCTAGCTTTTTTTTTCCAGGTATATTCCTTCTATTCTCGTTATCTTTCCATTTACTTATTTCTTAGGGAAAATTGTTTATTGACTTTTGGTAATACCCGACTTATCATTCTTTTCTTTAGTAGTATCATATTTTATGGCTTTTCAATAAATATTTCCCACCTAAAAGTAAAGGGAGAGTTAAATATTCCTTTCAATTAGCTTCTAGGAAAAAATGCAGATTGATATCCATTTTCACATCTAGGATTTGTTTTAGATTAGTTTCTATGTATTATACAAACCTGAAGTAAAATTTGTTCTTTTTCATATGGAAGTGAAATCAATTTTGCACCATTCTTAAAATCATCCTTCTTAACTTTTGCTTTTCATCTTTGGTTGCACTATTATGACATAACATCAAACTTTGGTGTTTGTGGTAGTTCAAATTTATGTTCTCTAATAGACTCAAATGTAACTTGGATTTCCAGCCACTTGGCTCGAAGAGGTGTCAGTGTGGGCAGATCCTGGGGTCCAGCCACAAGGTGTAGTTTTAGAGGTGGATCTGAATTACAGCTGGTGCAGAGTTCTTGAGCTGATTTTTTTTTTTTTTTTCTTGTTTCTGTTCCTGTGGTGTTTTTTCTCTCTGTATGGATTTTGTAAAAGAGGCCAACATTTTTTGCCATTATGGAACTTTCCTTGGATCTGTAAGCCTGAAATAAATCCCTTCCTCCCATAAATTGTGTCTGGTTTGGAGGTTCATCCCAGGGACATGAAGCTAAGTGCAACAGCGGTTTTTCAACTCTTTACATGCATTTCTTTTTTTTTAATTTTCAAAATTTTTATTAACAACTTCCATGATTATAAAAAATATCCCATGGTAATACCCTCCTTCCTCCTACTTTCCCTTTTGAAACTCCATTCTCCATCATATCCCCTCCCCATCTCAATCAGTCTCTCTTTTATTTTGATGTCACGGTCTTTTCCTCTTACTATGATGGTCTTGTGTAGGTAGTGTCAGGTCATGGATATCCAGGCCATTTTGTGTCTGTGGGGGAAGCACGTTGTAAGGTGGCCTACCCGTCCTTTGGCTCTTACATTCTTTCTGCCACCTCTTCGGCAATAGTCTCTGAGCCTTGGAAGGTGTGATAGAGATACTGCAGTGCTGAGCGCTCCTGTCTACGTGCATTTCAAACCATTTGAGAAGGTGGCAATCTGAGACCGATGAGCAATGCCGATTCTGGTGAGGCTCTCCTCTAGTCTTAGACACCACTTTCGCACTGTGTGTTACATGGCACCAAGCAAAAGCAAACACATTTTCTCTCTCTCTTGTTCAGCTGGATGTCTTTGTTGCGACAATTTTGCTGTTTTTATGTGTTTGGGCAATACAGGAACTGACTGGAGCCTGTGTTATCTGTGAACCTATGATCCTCTCCCTTCTGACTGCCATGAGCTGGGGTGACAGGCGTTCCCCATGTCTGACTGATTTTTTGGCTTTTTGGTCTTGTTTGCTTTTAGGATTTTTTTTTTCTTTCTAGGGCAAGTACCCCATCCTTTGTGCTGTAGGTTTGTTCTCATAACTTAGTTATCTCTCAAATGCCCCACTGGCCAATAGCAATGCGGGACTTTTTGAGTTGTCCTTGAGAGTGATGGAGCCTTATCTGCTCTTAGGAGGACTGTCACTCAGGAGAGAAGGTTCCGAAACTCAGGGCACACAGAGCTTCCGCTGTGGCAGTGGCCTTCTCTGGTTCTTGTCTTATGATTCACAGACCATGGGAGAATGAAATGTAGATTTTAGTTTATTACAGCTTGATAAAAAAGGAAATATTCCTGTCTGTACAGACAGAATGGTGTCTCCTGGGAGGAGGAGAACTCATAAGGTGATTTTGGTTTGGGTTTTTAGGGAACATCGATTGTACCAGTTGCTTCCTGCCATGGACCAGATTCACAGGTCTCTAGGTCAGTTGGGAGCCCACTGGCCATCCAGCTTGGCATTCACAAGAATCAGTAAGAGACCATTGCATAAACAAGGGGGAAGGTGACAACTGACAGCTGAAGTTTTTCTCTGACATACAGATGCATGCTCCTATGTTCACACCCCCCACACACATACATATACACATACACACACACACACACACACACACACACACACACCATGTACAAAAAATAAAACAACAGTCATAAAATGATTTTTAACTTCATTATGAAAAGTTGGAATTATCCAATATATTGCTATGTTTTCAAATTCATACACAAATTGAGGGCTTTTATGAATATTAAAAAACACAAATATATAGATACAAAGTTTCTTCTGTTATTGCTGAAGTGAATTATATTTTAATTTTTATTTTTTAATATTAAGTTATTTGCAATGGGAAAGAGATACAGAAACAAAGACAGAATAGGTGTGCCAAGGCCTCCTGTCAGAGCAAACAAAGTTCAGATGCATGTGCACTTTGTGCATCGGCTTTATGAGGGTACTGGAGGATGGGGCCCAGGCTGGCAGGTTTATATAACAAAGTGCCTTTAACCACTGAACCATTTCCATAGCCTACATTTCTATGTTTAAACGTTTTAAGAAAAATCCTAGCCAGCCAAATTAACATATATTTTATTTTAGATTTCTTTCAGAAAAAAAGTCAATTCCTATGACATCATCTTGGATTCTATCTTTAAATATATTAAAAAATATACATATCTTCAAGTTCCTTATTTCTGACATCTAGATGTCTGAAATGTCTGAAAACATTAAAATGATTAAATCTGTGGCAATTTTATTCAATAGCAGATTTCACTGAACAGGTTCCTTACTATTTCTCACTAGTGCCAATCTTACATGATTGATATTTGAAGGAAAGTTCCTAGCAAATAATATCTTGAGAAAGATTTGTCTTTGAGGTGAGTGTGTTTTGTGGGTGTAGGTATACTGTGGTGCAATGTGTTTAATAAGAACATAACTGCCAGCATGTTTTTAAATGGAGTTTGAGACTGAGAAAACAGAACACTCCTTTAAGCATTAAAAAGACAAGCCTGGGCGGGGAGGGGGGCGGGGCTGGAGAGATGGCTTAGCTGTTGAGCACTTGTTTGTGAAGCATAAGGACCCCAGTTCGAGGCTCGATTTCCCAGGCCCCACGTTAGCCAGATGCACAAGGGGGCGCACACATCTGGAGGTCGTTTGCAGTGGCTGGAGGCCCTGACATGCCCATTCTCTCTCTATCTATATGCCTCTTTCTGTATATGCCTGTCGCTCTCAAATAAATAAATAAAAATTTAAAAAATTAAAAATACAGGCCTGGGGCTGGAGAGATGGCTTAGTGGTTAAGGTGCTTGCCTGTGAAGCCTAAAAACCCATGTTCAACTCTTCAGATATAAGCCAGATGCACAAAAGTGAGGCAAACACAAGGTCACACATGGCACAAATATCTGGAGTTCAATTTCAGTGGCTGAGGCCCTGAAGCACTAACTCTCTCTGTCTCTCTGTCTCTTTGTCCCTCTCTCTAAAATAAAATAAATAGAATAAAATAAAAAGAGATTTATTCACTCAGAAAACATTAAGAAAAAGACACCTGAAATAGCAGTAACTTTCTGCAACCCTTCCTTAGATGTTTCTATATTAGGTTCACATAAACATGAGAACTGTTTTTTTTTTTCATTACTTTGTTATGATTTTTATGTCAGTTAGGGTATCTTAAACTTCATTACTTCTCTCTTATTAAAGGTTTAAGTTTTTCTTTTTCCATTTAAGGATGTGTGACAACTGGAAATCTGGAAATGTTATGGGTCACAGATGTATCATTAGAAAAGAAAAAGAGGGATTAAAAAATAACATAACAATGCTTTTGAAAATTCAAGTCAGGGCCTGGAAAGATTGCTTAGTGGTTAAGCTCTTGCCTGTGAAGCCTAAGGAACCCTGTTTGAGGCTTGTTTCCCCAGGACCTGCATTAGCCAGATGCACAAGGAGGTTCAGGCATCTGGAGTTCGTTTGCAGTGGCTGGAGACCCTGACGTGCCCATTCACTATCTATCTATCTGCCTCTTTCTCTCCCTGTATGTCTGTAAATAATAATAAATAAATAAAAATAAACAAAAATTATTTACAAAAGCAAAAATAAAATAATAATTCAAATCATTGGCTGGATGTGGTGGTGCACTCGGGAGGCAGAGGTAGGAGGATTGCATGAAATTGAGGACAGCCTGTGGCTGCTACATAGTGAATTCCAAGACAGCCTGGACTAGAGTTAGACCTTACCTTGAAAAACCAAAAAAAAAAAAAAAAAAAAAAGATTATTGTTTGTGTAGATAAGTTGTTTGTTTAAAAAATTAGATCTCATTTATTTGATAATTAATTTCCAAAGCCAAGATAATTCTCAGTAATATTTAAAATTAATCCTAAAGATTTCTAAATTCTGACTTAATGTCTAACTGAATGCTAGTTTGGTTGCCTTAAAGCAACAGGACAAAATCGAAAGATAAAGCAACAGATGCAACCTCCATTCTACATCCTTCCGCACTGTCCAGTGGAATACCTGTGGAAAACGGGAAGGTGCAGTGCTCTCACCAACATTTCCTAGGAGATCCTTACAGCCAACATCCCCAGCTGGAAGGAAGACACAGAAAGGCCATCCCTGTGAGTGCAGTAACCATGGAGATGTCCACTACTGCCATCTACATGCCACTCACCTATGTCAATGATTTTCCTCTGAGTACTTTTCTTTTTTTTTTTTTTTTTTTTTTTTTTAAATTTTTTTATTTATTTATTTGAGAGCGACAGACACAGAGAGAAAGACAGATAGAGGGAGATAGAGAGAATGGGCGCGCCAGGGCTTCCAGCCACTGCAAACGAACTCCAGACGCGTGCGCCCCCTTGTGCATCTGGCTATCGTGGGACCTGGGGAACCGAGCCTCGAACCGGGGTCCTTAGGCTTCACAGGCAAGCGCTTAACCGCTAAGCCATCTCTCCAGCCCTTCTTTTTTTTTTTTTTATTTCCCCTCTACTCTGCATAATTACCTCACAGTTACTATCCATATTCCTTTCACGATTTACTGTACTATTTTACTGTTTATTCTAATTCCATGTCAGGCTGATGTCCAGCTGCCAGAAGGCTCAAGGCCTAACATGGCTATACTAGTCATCCTTGTGCTAGGTACCGCCTCTCTGCTGTAATTATGAGAGAAACTTTATGTGTCTTCTGGCTAAGGCTCTGTCCTTGTTAAGAACTTGTGAACATTTGAACTATCTGATGTTATTAGAGGTCTGTCTTGTTTTTAGTTGTTCATTTGTTTAAACTTTCTCCCTAAAATATCCACTATTCTCTTGGAATTGTGATCTTTCTATCACAAAAATTCTTCCATTTGTCCCCATAAGCACCACTTGCAACAGAAACTACTCAGTATTGGTTATGTGGACAGGCTCCTTCCCTGGCTCTTGGTCTTACTCTATCATCATGATGGCTGGATTATTTCTATAATTTCTGAGTAGGACTGATAAAGAAGTGTTGAATTTCTTCGTTGCTGTCATCATATTCTTATAGCTATCTCCTCCTATATTTCAAATTTATTTTATGAACCTACAAGAAAGAAACCTGTAAAAAGAACAAGAACGAATCAAAAGAAATTTACTGAACATTCCTAGTTACATATGCAAAGATATGAACTGCATTAATAAGCTTAGCCATTGCCAATTGTAATTTAAAGTAGGGAAACAAATAAGGGTCTTTAAATGTTAGATACACTATTTAACTATGGAATTGATTACATCATTATCTTGACATACCAAGAGACAGAATTTATATGATTAGCTCAATTGATGCTAAAGAGTTTATCTAAAATAAAATAAATATGGTGCTTGGAAGATGGCTCAGTAAGCTAATTACTTGCTAAGTTAGCAGGAGGACATCACCAGAACACATGTAAAATTAGGTATGGTGAAATGCACCTGTAATATTAGTGCTGACAAGACAGACAGGGCAATATCTGGGTCTTGCTGGCTAGCTAGACCAGTCAAATTGTTGGGGTCTAGATTAAGTGAGAGTCCCTTCTCAAAAATACAAGTTAGAATATATTGACAAAGACACCCATGTTCAACTTCTTGCCTATACACACACACACACACACACACACACACCACATATACACACAGCCTTAACACATACATGCATAGATAACATATACATATGTAAAGATAAAAAAACAAAGAATTATATTCTAAAAAAGGTGCCAGTATTATGAGGAAAGTAGAACATTTCCCATATTGGAGTAAAATAAATAAATGGCTGAAACAGGCTGGAGATACATTTGCTTTGGTATTACTACAGTGATTTGATTTGTTATAAATAACACAAATTAAAGAAATAGAGTAAGAATGTTAGCATATAACCAGCCTTTGGATAATTGGTTTAGTATTTTGAATATAATAAATATGTAGCCCATAAAATACACTAGCATGAATTATATTTGTTATTAAAATCATAGCATGTTGGGGCTGGAAAGTGAGTTTAGTGATTAAAGGTAATTGATCATAATGCTTGCCAGCCTGTGCTCAATTCTCTGGCATACACATAAAACTAAATGAAAAAGAAAAATGATATGCATTTGGCATTCATTTGCAGCAAGAGACCCTATTGTGACCACATGCATCAATAAATAAAATAAAATATGTTAAAAATCAACATGTTACCTAACCTCAAACTCTACTACAGAGCCATTATAATAATGACAGTATATTCATGGCACAAGAAAACAAAATGTAGACTAATGGAACACAACAGAAGACACTGAGGTAAACCAACACATATGTGGACAATTTTTGACAAAGGTGCCAAAAACCTGCACTGGACAAAGGACTGCCTTTTTTCTTTAATTTTTTTTTTTTTTTTTTTTTAGTTGGGCGTGGTGGTGCACACCTTTAATCCCAGTACTCAGAAGGCAGAGGTAGTGGTATCAACGTGAGTTTAAGGCCACCCTAAGATTCCATATTCAATTCAATACCAGTCTGGGCAAGAGCAACACTGTACCTCAATCCCCTCAAAAAAGAGACAAAATACTTTATTTATTTATGAACAGAGAGAGATGGGGACAGAGGATTAGTGTGCTGGGGCACCTTGCCAATGCCAGTGAACTCCAGACAGAAGCACCATTTTATGCATCCATCACTTTGTGAGGACTGGTGAATTGAACCTGAGCCAGCAAGCTTTGTAAACCCGTGACTTTAACCACTGAGCATCCATCTCCTTAGCCCAAGACTACTGTTTTAATCAGTGGTGCTAATAAAACTGAACATCCACCTCCATGAGAATTAAAATAGGATCATCTTTCTCACCCTGCATAAAATCAATTGAAACTGGCTTAAATATCTTAACTTTAAACCCGAAACTTTTAAAATACTAAAGAAAAACAGGGAAAACAATGCTGGATAAACACATAGGCAAGAAATTTCTGAATGGAATCTCAGTATCACAGGGAATTGAGAAATAAGACTCCACACAGTTAAAAACCTTGTGCGTGGTGAAAGATACCATGAACAGAGTGAACAGCAAGTTTACAGAGCAACTTAAAGGAGGGTAGAAGTCTTTGTCAGTGGTTGTTCACACAGGGATTAATGTTAAGAATACATAAATTACTGCAAAATTAAACATAAAATAACTACAAATCAACAAATGGGCCATGGGCCAATGAACTGAGCAGATAGTTCTGAAATGAAGTTACAACAATGGACAGTAAACATCTTATTTTTTTTTTTTTTGACAGTTCCAGTTATCAAAGAATTGAGAATATAAAAATTAAAGTAGGGCTGGAGAGATGGCTTAGTGGTTAAGGCACTTGCCTGTGAAACCTAAGGACCCATATTTGACTCTCCAGATCCCATATAAGCTAGAAACACCAAGGTGAGGCAAACTCAAGGTCACACATGCCCACTAGGTAGCAGAAACTTCTGGAGTTCAATTTCAGTTACTGAGTCCCTGGCACACCAATTCTCTCTCTCTCTCTCACTCTCTCAAAAAGAATAAAATTAACTTAAAAAGCCTTAAAAAATCAAAGTAAATTGAAACTGTTTTGAGATTCTATCTCTCCATACTTAGAATGGCCACCAGGAAGAAAACAAACACTGGCAGAGATATAGGGAAGAACCACCTTGATCACTGTGAGTGTGAGTGTCAACATGTGCAGCCTCTGTGGAAACCAGTGTGGAGGCTTCTCAAAAAGCTAAAACTAGAACAGCTATATGGCCAAGGTTTGACATACCTGGGCATATCAACAAAGGCCTCCACATCATCCCACAGAGACACATGTTCCTGGGTGTTCTTTGTTGTAATAGCAAGGAAATGGAACTAGACTAGATGCTAGATGACTATTAACAGATGAATGAAAATTAAAATGTATATACACGTGTATAACATATATATGTATTTTTATTCATATGTAAGGTGAAATGAGATTATGAAATTATGAATGGATTTAGAAAAATTAAGTGAGATAACTCCAGGTCTAGAAAGACAAATACCACATATTCTCACTCATATGTAGTTATTAGCTACTAAATGTTAAGTTTGCATATATAAGTGGGAATAAATTTTAGTAAAGGCCAGGACCCCAGAAAGGGGCCCATGAAATTGAAAAAAGAGTCTTTCACAGAGAAGTAAGTCAGTAGAACACATGTAATATTAAAAGTGGAGAAAGAGACTTTGACAGAGAGAGTAAGGAAATTAGTGGAACGAATTTAAAAATAATACAAATAAATAAAGAAGTGAAAAATAGGATCATAGAAAAATTTAAGTAAATATCTCCTTTCAGCAAATGGAAAGCTTCTTTTAAACATAAAATAAGGAAGAAACATTAAGGTTATATTTATTTAATCATGAATTGAGAATATAAAAATCAAAAATTGGGTAACCTGGGAAAATATTTTCAACAAGGAAAAGTAAACTCCTTAATATATGAGGAGAGTAAAGGCTTTAATACATGAGTGGTTTATATAAAGCCAAAAAATCAATAAGAAAATGTGCAATGGATAATACTAAGCAACAGAAGAAGAAACATAAATCTGTTAAAAGACATTTTTTTAAAAAAATCCTTAACTGCACTCACATTCAGGGTTAATAAGCAACACTAAATTTACCAGTGCATTACTTAAAGACACCAGTGAAAACACCCTGTCTTTGCCTCAGTTGTCCTGGGCATTTATTTGCTATCTGACTAATGTTGGGCATGAGAGAGAGAGAGGAAATCAATGCCTGAAATTAACCTATGGTTCCTTAGAGAGTTCAAATATGTTAGTCTATGAGTGTATGTAAAATTTTCCAGAATCCTGAGCCTCTCTCTCTCTCTCTCTCTCTGTATATATATATATATATATATATATATATATATATATATATATATATATATATATATATATATATATATATTTCATATACTCTTTAAGTTCAGACAGATGAGAGCTCTTTTATCATGTTTTAACTGATACTACTTCTTCCACTCCTGGCCATGAATCATAAAGTTTTAGGTCAGTGCTCTGATGAGAGTGAAGGGACGCAATTGAAAAGAGATTGGTGAATTTTTGTTTAAAGCAGCTCTGAGTAATCTACTTTACTGACTCATACTTGGATCTAGCCTTTGCCTGAGTCACAGTTGATGGGAGAGTGTCACTTAGCCAATAAAATCTCCTAAAATGCCTTCTTCCAAATATTGATTAGTCATAGCTATGGGGGAAGGAGTCATAGGACTGAGACCAGAGATGGTTCTGGTTGAAATCCCACAAAAGAAAATAGTAACAAAACCTTAAGGAAAATAAGAAAGACTCCCTGATGCCTATAAGAGTCTATCTGTTAATAATAAAATGAGATGGCAATAGAAACATGAAAACTTTTCAACAACATACCTGTTATCAAATGATTAAAACCATTCCCATATAATATAAAATATATACAAACATGATTTAGATAACCTCCATGATTTTGCACTTTCTCATATGTAATACACAGCCACATAGCTTGTTTGTAGAGGAGGCACAATGTATCTACTTTGAGAGTAAAGATGGAAAACAATGTGATCATATAGGATGGATCAAAGAAGTACATGCCACTTGAGGAGAAAACCAGCTTACAGTTTGTCATATTTGGCACAGCTAGAGTATGTACAGTGTGACTAATTTCCTGGGCCATTTTGACCTTTGCCTCCCAGAGGATAAAGTATTTGTTCTTCTGTAAAGAAGTTCATGGTTTAATGGATAAGGTGTCAGGGAATTTTAAAAAAATGAGACTAAGCAAGAATACCCCTGTTCTTGGGCTCTCTGTTATAAATAATGCTCTCATTAAAATTCTACTTTGGGAGAAAGGCAAGTCCATTAGTCTGGGAGCTAATTTTTACTGGCTCCTTAGATGTATGCATATTAAAAATTCAGCTTTTATAATTGCCAGTCATCAACCACCTAGTCAATGCTGTTCTTGGAGTTTTTAATTATTTACTTCATTTGCATAGACAGTCCAATTTATGATCAACCATTTGGTTGTCAGGGGACAGTTCAGTAATTTTTCTTTCACATTTTTATTTATCCCTTTTGTATTTCTCTGGAAGAGCTCTGAGTCAAATCTCATACCACAGTGAGTCTTATTAGGAAATAAAAAGTACAGTCACTAGCATGAGTACTCTGTAGAAACCATGGTTACTGAGAGAACGTGTGCAAATCCACGTTTTATTAGAACAAATCAAAGCTCTGCAACCAGTTAAACTCTAGTTCCTCTGAGTCCCGCATAATGGTCAGCATTAAAATACCTAATAGTACCATGTACACCATGTATGTTTATTTTCTGTAATTTACTTTTAGAAATTGATCTTTTCAGGAAAAATTAAAAAAAATTTTGAGCAACTAAATAAAGCCATATTTCATTTATTATCCCAATATTTTTATGATCTCTTGTTAGAAATGGGGCTCGCTGTTTCCAGATCTAAGAATACTATTGGAAAATTGGAAGAAATTAAATAGCTCTAATGCCACAGAAGCCATTAATTGTTGTAGGAGCTAATTTTGTATTTCATCTTTGTATGGCAGGATATTTTTCAATATAATATTTTCTATGTTACTATGGTCCTTCCATACAAATTTATTTTTTCTCATCACTTTCCAAAAAGAAAAATACTTGTTAAACTCTATTTTAATTCTTTTTATAAGATATTCTTTTTGGGGGCCGGGCGTGGTGGCGCACGCCTTTAATCCCAGCACTTGGGAGGCAGAGGTAGGAGGACTGCCGTGAGTTCAAGGCCACCATGAAAATACATAGTGAATTCCAGGTCACCCTGGGCTAGAGTGAGACCCTACCTCAAAACAAACAAACAAACAAACAAAAAAAAAAAAACCAAAAAAAGATATTCTTTTTTTATTTTTGCAGCCCCTTGTTGGAGTACATATTGCTTCTCTTATCATTGAAGAACGTTTTTTGTTTGTTTGTTTTTAATCTCTTTGCCTCACTTAAAGTTCCTGTGGGTGTTATATTTGGTGTTAAAAGTAGGAGCCTGAAAAACAAACGAATCAAAACCCCACTGATGCCTATTTAGGGGCAAATTTTAGAGCATTTGATAACATAGAACCATTATTTCTATAAAATACTGGTGAGATATACTTAGTCTATTTAACTTCTAAATTATTATGACTCCACATTTATAACTTTAAGGTATTTTATCAGCAAAGTATAGACATACATACCTAAGTATAATAAACATATATAATCATTTTTGTTTTCTTCCTTAAGCTTTGAGTCCATCTTATAAATTATTCAAAACTTCAAAAGAATTACCCAGTATTTAGGAAAGTGTCATGTGGACAGGTGTTTCAGCTGCTTTGGTTACATGGCTGCAGCAGACCTGACTGTCCCTCAGGGCTAACCAAAGCTGCATTATCAAATCCAACATTCACAATATCGACAATTTATTAACACCTCCCATTCTATTATATGCCACCACATGTTCAAAGCAATATACATATTTTTTCTAAAGAGTGGCACATTGAAAAAGCTTCATTTCTCCCCCTAAGAAACAGCTCGATTATTGAACAATACCATTGTCTTGCCTATCATCTGCATTTTGCTCCTGGCTGTAGCAGCAGTAACAGTGATCGATTTGTCATTGCTGGTCTCATTGCTCTCCACCTCTCTCCTTCTCATCACTATGTGGAAGCTTTCTTCATACAGAATGCGGAAACATTAATGTGAATGAAACCAAATCGCACCACCTGGTAAGTGGGGGAATTGATTCTCAGGCTCCCTGCCCCACTGGTCTTCTATGCTCGTGTGCAGTGCTCCTGGTGGGTGATCTGCCAAAGCCCCAGAACACAGTGACTGAACACAGCAGTGTAACAAAGGATGGCAGTTCCTGAAATTACAAAATCACTCCTTTCCAATACAAACTAAGAAAAATTTCCCTGAAAAGTTAAAGGTTATTTTTATTTTCTTCTCTGCTCTATTTCCCAACTGCAAGAAGACATTCATCCATTTATCAATGCAAGTGTTATCATGCTCTGTTTATATTTATATTTATATTATAAATATTGCATTTTCTTTCCTGTCTGTCATTATCTTGTGTATTTAAAAATCTTATTGTAGTTCTTGAGTTTGATATTTTTCCATACATAAAATACACTTTAAAAATTTGTTTTATTTTATTGATTTGAGAATGACAGAGAGAAAGATGCAGAGAGAGAGAGAGAGAGAGAGAGAGAGAGAGAGAGAGAGAGAGAGAGAATGGGCACTCTAGGGCCTCCATCCACTACAAACAAACTCCAGACACATGCACCCCTTTGTGCATCTGGATTACATGGGTCCTGGGGAACTGAGCCTCAAATTGGGGTCCTTAAGCTTCACAGGCAAGTTCTTAACCACTAAGCTATCTCTCCAGCCTGTATGTTTTTTTTTTTTTTGACATAAGTATTACCCTATTCTAAGCACTAGAGGAGAAGAACTTAAAAGGAACATTGTACTTGTCCATAAAGAGTTCTCTACCAATAATGAAAGAGTAATGACAACTGGAATAAATGCAGGGAGGGATTTCACATCAAATGCAGGTATGCATATCATTTGATGGGAATGAAGTTGTGAGTGGAATGAAAGGCAGTCCCAGAAAAGCAGAATGGAGGAGTGACATATTCCCTGAGCCTTGAAGCATGTGGAAAGTTCTAACTGACAGCTGCAACATGTCAGGAACAAAAGTCAGCACAGGAGGAGGCTGATACTGGGCAAGTGATAAGGACACTCTTCTTTTTTTTTGAAATTTTTTTGTTTATTTATTTATTTGAGAGCAACAGACAGAGCCAGAAAGAGGCAGAGAGGGAGAGAGAGAGAATGGGCGCGCCAGGGCCTCCGGCCACTGCAAACGAACTCCAGACGCATGCGCCCCCTCGTGCATCTGGCTAATGTGGGTCCTGGGGAACCGAGCCTCGAACCGGGGTCCTTAGGCTTCACAGGCAAGGACTTACCCACTAAGCCATCTCTCCAGCCCAAGGACACTCTTCTTGATGGTTACTTGGGAGTCTCAGAGCTTTGGTGGGAAGGCGAACTGGGGAAGGTGGATGAGGCCAGCTTCTTGAATTTCATGAGGAAGGCTTAGATCTCAGTTCTATATGTTCTACAGAAATAACAAGGTCTAGAAATATCTTGTTGCTATATGAAGGTAGAGTTCTAACACCAGAAAAAATAATTAGAAAGTTCTAGCAACTGCTGACTTGCATTAGTCATGAAGAGACTGGGGGTGAAAGGAGGAACTGTATTTGAGAATCAGCAAACACATGAATTCAACATGCCATGTGAGTTTTCAAAGGTAGTTGGCAGAGGTGGGGTAGGAATATGTCAAGGAAAAATTGAAACATTACCCATTTGCTTGACTAGGTCAGAATGATATTTCGAAGGCCAAGCAAAGTCTCCTGATTTAATGAAGAGAAATGGGAGACTTTTTCAGAGACTATTCTTTATTTTAATTGGGCTTGATGTATTTCAAGGTAAGAAAAATTAATAGAAGAATTAAACATTTCCCTGCCAGCCATATAAACTCAGAACTTAAAAGATATAAAAACTTTAAAAGATAAGTCCAAATAATACTTTTGGTGGAGACTTCTTCTACCCTCCCCAAATAGCTGTCACAATTGGAGCCAAACATTCTCTTTCACTGCAATGCCCAAGTGGTGCTTTCAATAACATGTCCCCCATAAACTCTTGTACTTGGAATGCTTGTTCAGCAGCTAGTGGAAATTTGGGAAGTGGAACCTTGCTGGAGGAGGTGTGTTGTTAGAGATGGGCTTTGGGGTATTATAGCCCAGTTTCTCCCTTGCCAGACCTCAGTTCACTCCTTACTGCTTTCTGTCACCTGCTGTGCCAATAAGTGATGACCAGTCTCTGCTCCACCATGGTTCCCCTACCATGGTGAAATTTCCTCTTGAAACTGTAAGCCAAAATAAACTCCTCCTTAAAGCTTCATTGTCTTAAGAGTCTATGGCTGGTGGATAGCTTATACTTGCAGCCAAGTATTGTGCATCATTCAGACAACAGTCTGACTGCAACAGAGCAAATTATTGTTCCTGTTATTTTACTCTACCATCTTTCACTGAAAGTTTATTTTGACAAATATTACATGTCATGGCTGTCAAACAGCATATACAATGAAAATACATTAAAGAAATAATTGAGAAGTACTCATAGTCTGAGATATGCTCATTGAACCAAAATTCTAAGTATAAGTGACATTTCTTAATATAAAATTGATAAAAGTACCAAAATAGAATTAACATGAAATGATGTAAGACCATCAAAGTAATGTGATTGGTAATATCCTTTAACTAAATCATGATTCTTAATTACAAAATAAAATAGGTGACCTGAGAAAAGAAAGGGCCAGATATGTCTCACAACCACATCTATAATGACAATGTTAAGGAGAAAAAATAATTTACAACGAAGAAAGGAAAAAAAAATGAAAGACATAAGAGAAAGATGAGAGAAACTAGAGAACAGATACCAGAAACAACATGAAGCATTTCAGAGAATGAAAAAGTAAGAAATGGAATTGGAAAATAACAATCTGTAAATGAAAGAAAGTCTTTATCATGGTTAAGAGAAAACAATTTAAAAATCTTGGTGGCATTTGAATGATAAATCTACACGAAAAGCATGGTATCTTAAACAGTAACAAGAGCATACAGGTATCAGATTCTGTGTAAGCTCAAGGAGTAGGAAAGCAGTGGAAAGCTTACACAGAAAAGAACTAACCCAAATCATATAGCAAGCCAACAATTCACTGATTCACTGATGGCAGCTGACTTCCTGGGATTCTCTTATCTTGGGTTCTTCGTTTAATAGGATGTGGTCAATATTTGTATTCTGAAGATTCATGGAAATTTCTCACATACGGTGTCCTCATTTACATTTTCATTATTAGCATGAAAAATATGTGTGTGAGAGAAAGATAGTGACTGAGAAACCTGTTTTGATTCATTATGTAGTTCAGGTTAGCTTTAAGTTCATACCATTTAGCCTTGGCCTTTCATCTGCTGGGATTACTGACATACATCCCTGAACTCACTTCACATGAATGATATTGTTTGTTTGTGTTTCTTTCTTCACTTCAGTAAGACAAAATCTGCTCCTCCACCACCTGTCTCTTTATAAGGCATGAAAATTTTTCAAGATGTTTTGGTTATTTAGGCATGAATTATGCAGGTAGTTTACTTCTATTTTATATACAAGTAGTTAACTGCTATATCCCATCCGTGATTAGAGGATAAATTACGCATATATAGGAAAGGTGATATTAAGAGTCAAAGCTTCCTGTCTTTACTTGGCATTTTGTGCTCCATTTAATAACTGAAAATTACTCAACATAACTCTAGTAATTATCTGAATACCAACTAGGGATCACATCATTGAACTTATTATTTTAAATTGCTGTTGACAGAGCCCACTCCAATGAAACAATACAACAGTGCTTCACTTCGTGCTGGATGTTTCCAATGTATTGATTTTTTTTTCTATTAAAACATATCTTTCATAAACAATTGTGTGGATCATGATTTACAAGTTCCTATTCTAAGTTTTTAGAATTTTATGTAACATAAACAAAATGTGTTACAACCTAACATATATGGTTAGGATGCATTTATTAAGCTAACAGGCATATCCCTTATAAACAAAGATTTTTTTTTTAATGGAGGCAACATCTTTCCTTCTAACTAATGTTGGCACTCAGCCACCTATGTCCTAATTTTGTAATTGCTATGCCTCTGTGCTAGGCAGATGTTTATGTAAATCATTTAAACTTCAGTCTCTCAGTCTTTTATGTTTCAGATACATTTCATACTAAGAGATGTTCTATGTGTAACACCATAGATTAAAAGTTAATTAAAATTAAAGAATAGAAACATGATTTTATATTATGCATTTGTTTCATTTTTGGCAGATTAAAACTGAAGAAGTGAAATAAAGTTTTAAAAATCAAAAATATATTTATATATCACTATTTTTCTTCATATGTTGAGAAGTGTTTAGTAACACAAATGGTCCATTTAGTGTCATAGGCTTAATTAAAGGATGTTTAAACTCTGTTTGTCCTGTGTGTTATTTATTGGACTGATGTTTTTGACATTCTTTTCCTAAACTACTCATTAAAAGTGGAACTTACCAGCATTTAAGTAGGAATTTTCACAGGATCTCAAATAGAATAGGGTTTGAGAAAAGAAATTGGTAGTTCTGGAATTTTAAAAACATATATATCCTAACTTAGAAACAAATTTAATGCACTGATTTTACATATCTAGGTATTTTCTATGGTGATTTAATGAGGCGGGGGGGGGGGTTCAATTCCACTAAAACTGCAGATTTTAGGTTTCCCTTAAATGCTTGCTCACTCTCTTGCTGTGAGCCTCTATTTTACTTTTTTAGCTCCTAACAGATAATTTATGCCCTCATGTTGTTGGAGCAAGAGAATTCAAATAGAGGTATTACAGATCAAAGAAAACTTCCAGATTAGGGTGAATTGCTTTTGTCTTTCTCCAAAAGAACACTGCTAGTTTTCATATTTTTATATTAAGTCCTTAATGATAACCACTATAATTAAAGTTGCAAAACTGCCATCAGTAATAGCCATTTTAATAATCTTAAATTTGCACAAGCAAACATTTCTTTGGACTGATGTGATATAGGTAACTTTACGAGCAAAGATGAAGCTTCTGACTTCAAGATGCTAGTATTTTAAGGACTCCTGGTTCCTCCTATTCATCAAAGATGCTACTGTTCTGCAAAAACCTATAGAAATCAGGCTGTAGGATGGCTTAGAAATTGAGGAGCTTGCCTGTGAAGCCTAAGGACACAGGTTCAATTCTTCAGTACCCACCAGATGCACAATATGGCTCATGTATCTGGAGTTTGTTTTGAGTGGCTGGAGGCCCTGGAGTACCCATTCTCTCTCTCTTTTTATTTCTCTTTCTCTAGCAAATAAAATAATTAAAATATTAAAAATAGAGTTATAGAAATCATATACTATATACTTCATCTCTCATTCTCATGCAAGTATTAATAGAACAGTGCATATTTTCCTCACTGGGGTCTGAGCAACATCAAAAGTATATTGATCTTTACAAAGGAAACATGTTATTCTTATAATTTTAGGTTTTGCTCTTCAATAAGCTATTTATGAGATTTAAAGCAATAAATAACTTTTTGAATTGCATGTGCTTGACAGAGCTGGGGAGATGGCTCAGTTGGTAAAGTGCTGGCAATGCAAGCATCAAGACATGAGTTCAGGTCCATAGGACCCATGTAAATGCTGGGTGTAGAGGTAGGATTATGTAATCCCAGCATTCAACAGGTGAAAACAAATCAGTCACTGGCAAAAGCTGGATAGCTAAACTAGCTGAATCTGTGAGTTCTAGGTTCATTGAGAGGATCTCTTTCAATAAATAAAGTGGAGCCCTATTAATGAGACACTAAGTATCAACCTTGGTTTCCATATACAAATGGCACACGTGTGTGCACATGCAAATTAACATGGATATATGTACACAAGCACACACAAACACAGGCAAAGAAGAATCTGTGATGACTTTTCAATCATTAATTTGTATTTTGGCATTTAAATAATAAAGGGTCTTAATATTAAAAAAGAATGTAAGAAGTTATTTATTGTTTCATTATTAATGTTTAATTGCATCTAGCATATAGTACAAAAGTAAAACAGTTCTTTAATTAATGATGTGAAGTTTGAAAAGGACATTCAAAGGGACTTTACCTGCCTATACAGTCTTCACTAATTGAAAGAAAAGCGTTAGCATCAAGACTATGAGATTGGCATCTAGGTTTTTCAGTTTCTGGAGGTCATGAGTCAGGTTACTTCTATAAGTTGTGTTTCAATATTAAGATGACTCCAGGAGCAAACCTCTTTCCGATCAGAACTTGACTCCAAATAACTTGTGTGCAATGCTGAAATAGGAATTTTGGTCCCACCAAGTTAGTTTCCCATGCATAAATCATCTTCAGTTGGGTTGTGTTCCCAGAGAAAACTTCTGTTGCTTTGTACTTCTTCACACCCTCTGAGTTACAATAAGGGCAGTCATGAGCTGTGAGTCTACACTGGCATCACACTCCTCCATCAAAGGAGTTGACAAGACAAACACTAGACACATAGATATATTCATTTTAATATACAACACATCACTGATTTCAGACAAAGTTAATTTTTGGTTAAATCTTAATTATAACTTAAAATATATAGTTTTCAATTTCCTTTGTTGTGGTCCAGTTAAGAAGATTTAATATGAACTCCAAATTCCTCTTTGTATAAATTAAAAGAAAATTTAATTATAAGAGAAAGGAGATTAAATTTGAACCCTTGATTCAGCTACAATAGTTATCTTCATTGTATACAATCTTTTCACAAATGTGGGAGTTGCATTTTATCCTTAGTCTGTTTCTTCCAGATAAAGCAACCAAATTGTCTTTAGCATTTTGCCATATCTTACATCACTTCTTGGTCCATCTTGAACACAGCTGTGGTCTAAACTAGGAAGGACACTACGGCCTGAGCTGAAAATAGGCAGAAGGACTGTACAGTTTTCAAGGGAGGACTTTGGGTTTCTCTGCGCTTGCCTTCAGCTGCCACAATGTTGCTGCCACATTGCAGGCCAGGAGGGAAGCTGTACAGAACTGACAACATTTACTCTTCTTACTCCCTTTTGAGTAAATTTTGTTCTCTCTCTCCCTACACACACTGCACACAAGCAATCATGCACACATGTATGTCTGTGCGGAACTTCTCTTTGAAGAGCAAACTCAGTGAAAGTGTGCCAAGAGAGCTTGGTCTTTTGTGGAGTCTGGGCTTCAGCATATGAAGGTGGAAAACAGTATAATGAAACTAGCAGAAAGCCTTACATCTTACTATTAGAAATGTAGCTTTTCCAGACTGATTAATGCTCTTCTTATCTGATACCCAAAGCAAAACCTACTCCAGAACAGTTAGAAGGAAAGAAAATAGAGCTGACAACAGACCATCTGAGGGCCACAGGCCAGTCTACAATGCTGTCTGGCTGAAGGTGGTGTAGGAAAGTCTGAGTGTAGGTTGTGAGGAGTCCTGGCTCCTCCTATTCATGTCTGCAAAAAATGTATGAATTACGTTGAAGCAAACTGGTTTTACCCTAGGTGAAAGGTATCTTCTTTTCTTTGTGATTCTCTTCCACAATCTGAACCAAGTTGGAGAAAGCAAGAAGAAGTGCTATAAGAAAGGTCAACAGACTTCCAGAAAGTTTACATATACTTCAAGAAAAGTTACTTAATAAGAAAAGCAAATTGGTCCACAAGCTTAGCTGAGTTTATTCAAGAAGGATTATAGCCAGCTGAAACTAAGGAAAAATAGTGAAACAAGCAAGTGTGCTGTTTTCCTGATGAACCAGATACCAGCACAAGGGGGAAGGAGACCAACACAGAGAAAAATCAACTCCTACCAAATCCGAGAGTCAGAGCCTCAGAGGACCCCAACACCTCATCACTGAAGCATACCAAAAATGAACCCAACATGGCTCAGGGAAATTTTGCGGAAGAGGGGGCAGAAAGAATGTCAGAGCCACATGTTGGATCAGGATATGCAGAGACATTTATCATACCAATAACTGTGGGCTAACTCCACAAGGCATGACCCATATACCTCCACAAGGAGGGGCTAATGGGGAGGGGGAGGTCATGGATGAGCCTAATAATGGTATCCAACTTCCAGTATTTGCTGAATAGAAACTAATAAAAAAATTAAATAAATAAAAGAAAGAAGGATTATAGAAGACACCAGGTGGGGAACAAGGATAATGCCTATATTTGCATGTGGAAAGGCAGAAGGCCTCACATATCCAAACATATCCTCAGCAAAAGAAATACCTCTGGAAGCATCACCATACCTGATCTAAAGCTATATTACAAAGCCATAGTAATAAAAACAGCATGGTACTGGCATAAAAACAGGAGTATAGACAAATGGAATAGACTTGAGGACCCAGACTTTGGGTCAAGCAACTATAGCTACTTGATATTTGACAAAGGCCCTAACAATATAGGCTGGAAAAAAGACAGAATCTTCAACAAATGGTGCTGGACAAACTGGATAACCATATGCAGGAAACTGAAACTTGATCCACACATCTCACCATGCATTACACTCAAGTCCAAATGGATCAAAGACCTCTATGTAAGACCAGAAACTCGACTACTACTGGAAGAAGAATATTTAGGAAGTACTTTCCATGATATAGGAATGGAAAAAGACTTCCTGAACAAAAGTAGCTCACGATCTTAAACAGTCACTCAACCCAGGGTATCACATGAAGGTGAAGAGTTTCTTTACAGATAAGCATACAACAGGAAAAACCAATAGATTAACCACAGAATGGGAGAAAATATTTGTGGGTTATCTAACTGACAGAGGCCTAAGCTCTAGAATCTACAAAGAACTCAAAAGTCTAAACAGTAAAATGTCAAACACCCCACTCACAAAATGGGGCAAAGAGCTGAACAGGCAGTTCACAGAGGAAGAAATACAAATGGCAAACACACACTTAAGAAAATGTTTATCATCCCTAATCATCAGAGAAATGCAAATTAAAACAATTATGATATTCCACCTTACCCCAATAAGAATAGCAAACATCAAAAAATCAAATGAAGGGCTAGAGAGATGTCTTAGTGGTTAAGCACTTGCCTGGGAAGCCTAAGGGCTCCAGTTTGAGTCTCCATTCCCCAGGGCCCACATTAGCCAGATGCACAAGGGGGCGCATACATCTGGAATTCATTTGCAGTGGCTGGAGACCCTGGCACACCCATTCTCTCTCTCTGTATCTCTATCTGCCTCTTTCTCTCTCTGTCTGTCACTCTCAAATAAAATAAACAAAAAAAATTTTAAAAATGTTTAAAAAATCAAATTAACATAAATGCTGGCGAGGATGTGGAGAAGTAGGAACACTCATCCACTGTTGGTGGGAATGTAGGATGGTACAACCACTTTAGAAAGCAATATGGAGACTCCTGAAAAAGCTAACTATAAAGATACCAACAAACCCAGTTATTCCCTTACTGGACATCTACCCTAAAACCTTCAAACCACAGGCCAGAGAGATTTGCTCAACCATGTTTTTAGAAGCTCAATTTGTAATAGCTAAGAGCTGGAATCAACCCAGATGTCCATCACTAGAAGAATGGATAGCTAAGATGTGGTATATCTACACAGTGGAATTCTACACAGCAGTAAGAAAAAATGACACAATGAAATTTGAGGAAAAATGGTTGCCCCTGGAACAGATCATTCTCAGTGAATCACAGAAAAAAAAAATCACCACATAGTCTCACTCATCTATAGCACCTAACCTGAATCTACCAAAGATGCCTTACATATCCAGCAAGCATCTCGTGGACTGGACAACAGGATGGGTGGGGAGGGAGGAGAGGGTAATGGGGGGGGGCACAAATCTAGAACCAAATGGCAATGGTACCATAAAATTCTACTTCCTAAAAGGCAGACCAAATGGCTGAACCTTCACCAGGCCCTTAGAGGGAACACCTGAACCACAAGACACTGGAGAGGGTATGATGAAGACTGACCTTAATCTTCTACAGCTTCCCTCCCTCTCTCTCTCTCTCTCTCTCTCTCTCTCTCTCTCTCTCTCTGCTTCCCTCCATCTCTCTCTCTTTCTCTCTCTTCTTTCTCTCTTCTCTCTAACTCTTGTATATTAGTTATCTTTCTCTTCCTTTTCTTAATGGGCACTGACCTGTAACTCCCAGTACCAGAAAGTGGTTATTTTTTGAAATATATTTAATTGGCTGTTTTTGTCTAAGTGAAATAGTTGTGCCAAGAAAAAATTCATAACAATAAGGATTGTTTGAATTTACATGAATAGAATTTACATGGATATTTATATGCTTGAAATAACATACAGGTGTGTTTAATTCTATATCTTTTAATGAGCATGAATAGATAATGGGCACAGGGGGCATTCTCTTTTTTATTAAATAAATGCTAATACGTTACAATTAAGTATGCCATAGGCAATACTTATCCAATATGTTTAACAATGTATGATAACACCCCTGCAATATACAGCTTCTTGCAGGTTGACACCAGATTACCAAGGAAAGCAAAAGTCGAGTACATCAGCCTGCAAGGCAGATCATCTGCAGGGGTGTCACCTGTCAGCCCTGGAAGGCAGATCCCCTGTGGGTATATCAGGCTGCTTGCTGACGCGTGAAAATGCAGCTATCCGAACTTCCTCATCGTGGGTCACCTACTGATAGGTGCAAGAAATGTTGCATCTTGAAATTGTACAATGTTCTAAGTAAGATTGGAATGGGCCTAATTAAACTGTAACAGCATATATAGTAACTAATTTAGAGAAAGCAAATGAAAGGGTTCTCCCTCTGGGGAATAAAAGAACTTTGAAGTCAATGAGATGGAGGAAAAACAACAAATAAAAAAGGCAGATGAGCTTGACATCACTTTATCCTCTAAAGACTGTGACTGTTACAATCCCTCAAATCTGGATATTTTATCATTTGCAAAGTCTTCCAAAAAGACTACTTGTATTAAGCATTAGAGAAATGAAGTACTTTTTTTCTTAATAATTCATCTTAGGCTCTGTATTTCTCCCTTTATTTAAAAAAACATATCTTTTCTTCTTGACATGTTATTCATTTGATAAAAAAAAAAAAAAAACTTTCAGAGAAAAAAAGAAGCTGAGTATATAAAACCCTGTAGTTTGCAAAACCATAGTGTACAAGCTCCTTGTTCCTTGGAAGGGTGACTTCTGAAAGGACACCACAGGAGATGGCAGACTGACTTGTATGGCAGATGACCATTGATCTAAATAAAAACAGAATGAAGCACCATGTTTACATGTGAAGACACTGCTATGATGGTATCTATCTAAAAGTGAAAACACTGTATCTATCTAAAAGCCCAGTCCTGTTAGACTTCAGGGAAGTCAGCACCCCTGTTTTACTGGCATCATTTACCCTTCTGCATTCTGGACCTGTTCTATAGTACTTTGCAGAGTGAAAATGAACAATGACATCAACCAGTCATTGTCATGCGTGGATTCATACTCTATAACCTTAGTCTCTTGTAGGTTTAACTGTTTTACAAAGCCCATATTGCTCTTTAAAGTGAATAAATTTAGTGAATAACAAAGGAGTAGAAGAAGTATGGTGACAGGAGGAGAAAGGAGTAAAGAAAAGGCCCTTGGATTCCAGATTCTCAACATTCCACTGAGCACTGAGATGAAGGTGCTGCCAAGAGTTTTCACTAACTTTCATGATGATTGCTTCATTCACAGACATCAGTGTTTCTTTACAGACTTGCTGTGAATGTGAGGTGGCATTAACAGGGACCATCATAAAATAATCATACACATTTTTTTTAAAAAAAAGTATTATATAAAGCCAGACAGTAGGAATTAAAACAGGTAGTTGTAATAACCTAGAACTATATTCTCACTGAGGTTTTAAATCAGTCTTCATATATGGATAGAATTATTTGAAAATACTCATTAGTGTGTGGTTCAAAAATTAGTGCTCAATTTATATAGATACAAATGTGAGTCCATAATCCCTGATATCTTGGAGCTTTCAATACTGTGTGGAGTTGTGTCTTTCCATGAATGATGCCAACAGTAAAATTGTATATACTAAGGGTTTATCAGAGGAAATAATTTCTGTGCTGAAGGATTCATTAGTGTTAACTAGTCAAAGAGAGGTAGAAAAGACTATTGTATGCAAAGACCCTACAGACATAGGCATGCTGATTACAGAAAATACAAGAAAATCACTTGCATAAACCAAAGGTCTAATGGGAAATATGAAGGACTGGGAATAAATGCCTTTATTTCCAGCACTCAGGAGGCTGAGGCAGGAGGATCCCTGTGAGTGTGAGGTCAGACTGGAGCTATAGAGGGAGTTTCAGGTCAGCCTTGGCTAGAGTGAGACCCTACCTCAAAATAAACAAACAGGGCTGGAGAGATACATGAAGGGTTAAGGTGCTTGACTATGAAGCCTAAGGACCCAGATTCAACAACAAGGTACCCATGACAGCCAGATGCACAAATTAGCACATGTGTCTGGAATACATCTGCAGTGGTTGGAGGTGGATCTTGGTGAACCCATTCTCTTTCTCTCTCTTTCCCTCTTTCTCTCAAATATATAAGTAAAATATTAAACAAACAAAAAGTAATGGGGTGTAAGATATGAGATGAAGTTCTAGAGATAGCTAAAGGCCTGGTTTTGGTTGTTTTTTCTATGTTCAGGAAGTTTTCTTTGCCTCAAAGAAAACTGCAATTCCTAAAATGAAGGTGTAGGATCGGATGGGCTGTGGAGATACAAAAATCAGACTGCACTTTGATAAATCACTGAGCTATTTAAGAAAATGAGATGAGTATCTGTTAGATCACCTGCAGGTGGCTTTAATAAAGATTATAGCAGTTATAATTAAGGAAGTTGTCTTTCCTTCAAGATATGAGGACAAAGAAGTTATGGCTTTGGGGAAAGTTTTTCCTTTACACACACACACAAAAAAAAATGATACCTGGTTATAGTGAGATAGACCTACTATTCTGTCCTTTAGTAGCCCTAATGTCTAGAAATCTTATTTCACTTTTTATTCGCTTCTCTTTAGTCTAAGCTGGCAATGTTTATACTGCATTATCTCATCTCTATTCCTAACTTCAGCAGAAATATCAGGATTTATCCAGAGTCACAACCCATACTTGCCTATGGTTCTGTTAGTTAAGCCACCCTTATAGGCATGCTTTCTCATTTTGTGCAATACAAATATGTAATCTGGTAATTTTCAAAAGGTTCAGGTCCTGGCTTCTTTCTCATAATAAACTACTTCTTCAGTTAATCTTCCTACTCACATTTTTGTATAAGCAGGTAGGACTCAGGCCATGTCAAAGTACCTTCCCAATCTAACAACATTGTTAGTGTAATTTAACACATTAATGCACTAATACCTCCTTCTGCTTCTACTTATTGCCCAGTGTGAAAATCACTTGGGCAGTTTTAGGTGTTTGCTATGTCAGCATTCTACTTCTTGGCACCAGAGTCTGTATTTCCAAGGCCATCACTGCAACCTGACCTTATTTAACCTTACTTGTGTAAAGGTGCTGTCACCAGATGCAATGACATGATGAGGAACTTGGAGTCTGAGTTTTAACTTATGAACTGAGGGTTACATTGCAACCCCTGTCCAAAGCACTGTGTCGCTCCACAGCTTCTTACTTTCTCTGGATGGTTGGAGCCTTGTATCTATGTTAGATCTTGGATCTTTCTGTCTTTTTATCCCATGGACCATTGCATTAAGAACTGTCAGGGGTTTAGTTCACAGACTGGGATTTCAGTTTGTCATAATGAGAATGAGATAAGCCATATCAGTATATATACAGCCCTTGTATTTATACACATACCAGAATACATATGCTATTTTCTAAGTTTCTACAAGAATTGGTAAGACTCCTGAGGTCTAGACTCTAACTTCATTAGCAGTTGTTACTTCTCCAATATGATTATTTCAAGGGCTGGTTGGGGTGGCACAAGTCTACAAGTCTACAATCACAGCACTTGGAAAGGAGAGACACAGGATTATAAATTAGAGATCAAAGCAGTAGCAGAGACACATAAGCTAGAAAAAAGCTGTAAGGGAGGAAGGAGAGGGAAGGCCTAAGTGAGGTCAGGGGAAGAGACTGTTTAAAAGAAGGGTGGGAGGAGGAGGGTCAATCAAAATTCAGGATATCATGAGTGAGACATATGAAAATCTACTTTCTTGAATAATGGCATATCCAGAAGCCATAGATTGTTATTAGAAAATTTTCAGTGCCCGGGAGGGGACACCTTCCAGTGAGTTATTGGCCAGGGAGGTCCCTGTTGCCTCGAAAACATTATAGGCTATTGCCAAGGCCCTTGGTTTCCCATGAGAAAGAGATGGTAAGGTCTTATTTCTGAAGATTTCACATGCCTGAGCAGCAAAGTCACTGAGAAATCAAGCTGGTACTGAGCAGAAAACCTTCTCCTGGTAGCCCAGCCAACTGAAAGCTGGAAAAAGCTACACTCTATGCAGCCTTATGGGAGACAGAAGTCATCAGTGCTGAAAACACTAGACACTGGAAGCCTCAAGTTTGGCCAGACATGCCAAATGACTGAACAAGCACAATAGTAGCATGTCTGCTCTGGGGGAAACCAACTGCTCTTTAATTGGACTGATGGCCCACTGTATGGGAGGGAATACATTTCTGATACTGAAAACCTAATCAAAAGCCTATGGCCAGGGAAGTCATGAGCCTTAAGGGGTATAAAGCCTGCTCTTTTCTGGATAAATACATGTATTATTCTTACCAAATTGCCTTAGAAGCACTACACTTAATGTTCCTATTATATAACTGCTACTCTCACTTCTGGTTAGAAAAGTTTCACTTTTCAGATGGCAAGGACCACTGGGGTTACTCAAAAGGCAACATAGTGCTGAGAAGAAGGGACGGAGGAGTGTCCAGCACTAAAACATCTCACTCCCTCCAAGGCTCAGGGTCCATTGCAGAAGAGGTGGCAGAAAGAATGTAAGAGCCAAAGGAAGGGTACCACTCCTTACATACAACTTTCTGGATAAAAATTGGCCTCTATATCCATGACCTTGAAGTACCTAGCAATACCTACACAAGACCCTCATAATAGGAGGAAAAGACGATGGCATCAAAATAACAGAGAGACTAATAGTGAGAGGGAGGGCATATGACAGAGAGCAGAGTTATGAAAGGGAAAGAGGGGGAGGGAAATACCATGGTTTATTGCCTATAAGTATAGAAGTTGTCAATAATATATATATTTTAATATTTTATTTTTATTTATTTGAGAGAGAGAGATACAGAAATAGGCAGGGACAGAGAGAGAGAAAGGGGGGGGGGAGGAAAGAGAGAGAGAATGGGTACACCAGGGCCTCCAGCCACTGCAAACAAACTCCAGATGCGTGCGACCCCTTGTGCCTCTGGCTGACGTGGGTCCTAGGGAGTTGAACCTGGGTCCTTTGGCTTTGCAGACAAGCATCTTTACCACTAAGCCAGCTCTCCAGCTCAAGAAAATATTTTTGAATAAGTATGTAATTTAATAAATGCAGTAAGAAAAAAAAATGACGATGGTATGAAGCTGTGCTATTGGTTTCTGCCTAAGTTTCAGAGAATAGACCATTTATTTGTTGTTGCCTACATGAAAAGAACTAAGTCAGCATTTCTCAATGTATGTTCAGAGAATCACCTTAATTAAGGATAGTTGGGGCACTCTCCTGAAATCTTCAATGACATTTTTCTGATATCTTCTAGATCAACTGAATAGGCTAAAGCCCAAGAATAAATACAGTCACAGTAGATCATTCTTAAGCATATCCAAAGAAAGAACAATTTTTCTGAAGCTTTCTTTTCCTCCATCTTTCTGATTGAGGTTGCAGTCTTGTTCCTAGTGAAGGCAGTGCTGTATTTCTCTTTACCCTACATTCTGCAGCACATTGCTGGGTGTTCCTAACATGTACTCCAGTGGAATTCTGCCCATCAAGTTGAAATGAAGAAATGTAGAAATGCAGCCACACTTAAAATAAAAGCTCTTACTGGAAAGAATCAAACATGGTACTGTAACTTGTATAAGTCATGATAACATGGAGTGGAAAAATCAGAATAATGGTCACTTTACCAATGCCCTTCTGGAAAAAGGAATTCTAGTTGCAACATGCACAAATCACATCTAACTTGTGAATATCTCTTTTTGTCAAATGTTTTCAGGTATGAAATGTATTGTATTGCTTTTGCATTTTTTCAAATGATGTTTCTATAAAATACATAACTTAGCAAAATGTGTTTTTTTGTTTCTTTATTTTTTTGCTCTGCAATTTGTGTGTTATATAACTTCCCTTTGGTGCGGCATTGGTGGTATAGTGGTGAGCATAGCTGCCTTCCAAAAATTAGTTCCATCTTGGTCTAGTACTATCCTCCTGGGATTCTGCCCTCAGGAGTCCTCGAGGCTGATTCCAACATTCTCACAATAAACTTACTTTGACTGTGGTGTAGCCTACTGGTCCCCAACTAACTGAAATGGAGCCCACTAAATATATAATAGCAAGATATGTTTTGAGATATTAAAAATGAGACTATATGAGAGAGTTACAATTATCTATGAACATATCTTTTAACATTTGAAATTTACAG
Organism: Jaculus jaculus; assembly: GCF_020740685.1. NCBI lineage: Eukaryota > Metazoa > Chordata > Mammalia > Rodentia > Dipodidae > Jaculus > Jaculus jaculus. The sequence continues at coordinate 26,509,959 of NC_059105.1, forward strand.
CAGCCTAAATTATATATATATATACATAATTAATATATATAATTAATTATATAAAATTTGTTCCAAACTAGCAAGATCAATTTGGATACAAAACATTAATATAACTGCAAATCAGAACATAAGTATAGTTTTTAAAAGCAGCTGTAGTCTGGGTGAGAAGCTGAAGCTATCATTCATCTAATGTGGATCAGAGCACCCAAATATGGAAGACAAAAGAGAGCTACTTCTGCTCAAATGAGAAATATTTAAAGATCATGACTACTACTACTACATACACACACCCTTCATTTAATTACTTAGCTATTCCTCCCTAGTCAATGGAGATAAGTTTTCGATCATAAGCATATTTAATTCAGAAAAATGTCTAAACTGCTGAGCTCTTCTTCAGTTTCACCAATAGAGAATAATGGGTTAAAGTTGTTTGTTCCCATTCTAAAAGCCAAATTGTCCAGGGGTTATGATGATTTCAGAGCACCTCTGAAGGCAGCTGCTGAAGACTGGAAGACGATGACACGATGGAACTAGGCTGAAAGCCAGTGGTGCTTTAGAAACCAAGGGCTAAGATCTGGTTTACAGAATTGCCCCTGATTATTCACTACTTAGAGAATTATATAATCTTTAGAATGGCTATGGTAGATTTTTAGTATTTTCTATATTTAAAATTTTACATCTATCAGGATTGCTATGATTTATTGATATACTTTTGTGGGAAAATATGAAACATTGAGAAAATATTGATATAGAAGAAAGGAAATGAGATTTTATGGGAGGAAAAAACTACATTTCTTGCCCAAAAATTATTACAATGTCATTTCATAATTATTTTACATGAAATTAAAGGCTGGAAATAGGCAACAGTAATTGGGATTTATGTTTAGATAGGCAATATGCAGGCCTAGAATTTCAGTTTACTAAAATTAGAATAAATATGAATAAATGCATATGTGTATGTTATATTTATATACCATATATTGAATACTATTTCCATACTAGCTCCTCATATGGTTCTAATTTTCAACAAGATATAATAAAGCTCTAAGAATGTCAGAGCCACACATTGGGTCATGATACACAGAGACATTTCCTCCTACCCATAACTGAGGGCTAATTCCACAATGCATGCCTCATATACCTCAACAAGGAGGGGCCAGGGGGAGGGGGGATAGGGAGGAGACTAACAATGGTACCAACTTGAATCTATCCACTGAGTACAAAAGTAATTAATAAAAAAATAAATTTAAAAACCCTCAAAGTTCAGGCTCAGATATGATGACAAAATAATCATTCAGCAAATAAATCATTGCATTTTTCCTCCAGCTCAGTGAATCTTCGGTATGATATCTGTCTTTTATATGGACATGGGCCAGGGGTATGCACCTGCAGGACCAACTGTCCTCCTACTTCCCTTATGCCATTCATCTAGTCACCCATTCAAAACAAATAATTAATAGTGCTATTTTTCTAGTTATACTTTATATATCTAACAACTAATATGGGAAAAATATAAAGAGAAAATTCACATCATATTTCTGGAAGAAAGAAATGGAAGCAAGTAACCTATAAACCATTAAATCCCTTCAGGTGCCCGAGTGCTCCTCTGAAAGGTATGTTGGCAGGTGAGCCAGTCCAATTCCTTATTATCTGGACATGCACATAAGTACGATATTGATATTTACTAGCAAGAAGAGAATTTGTCTCTGAAATGCACTTCACTGGATGATCTAGCTAAATAAGACCTAAACTAAAACTAAAAATAAATCCAAGTAATAAACACAGATTTTTCTCATGTTCACAATAGACAAGATGACACCAGGGGCTTCATATACAGATCTTATCGACATTCTTACCCACAAGCATATGCCTAACATATAAAGCATGTATAATCACATTTTTTGTCCAGTTTGGGCTTTTTGACATGATTCATAAACATCAATCCGATGTAAAATCTCAAATCTTTTTATGACTGATATGAAAAGTCATTCAATTATGTTGGCTCACTGTCCTTGAGTGAAATTAGCACTTCATTAAGATAATAGAACTGTCTATGTTTTGTTATACCTATCCTGTAATGAAGGTAGATATGGCAAATCCATTTCACTGCCAAGCATTTTGAGTGACTCAAATACATTTGGAAAGGTAATTTAAGAGAGACACATTGCTCTCCATGCCAGAAGAAAAGATTATTTATGCTGGGACACAAATTAAGAGGTATAGAATGAGGGTCACACAAGTAAAAGAAGACAGTGTATACTTCTCTCATTCTTTGCTGAAAGATGCTCATCTTCAGAATGGTCTATTCATTATCAGAAATAAGTGGCCATGTATATTCCATGTAGGAGCTCATCTGTAGCATAACATTCTAAACTATGATCAGATAGAGGAAAATAAAAATATGTTCCTTTTTAATTTATTTTATTTATTTGAGAAAGAAAGAGGCATGGAGAGAGAGGGAGAGGGAGAGGGTGGGCATGTCAGGGCCTTCAGCCACTGCAAAGGAACTCCAGAAGCATGTGTCTGACTTATGTGGAGCCTGGGAATCAAACCTGGGTCCTTTGGCTTTACAGAGAAGTACCTTAAACACTAAGCCATCTCTCTAGCTTTTTAAAAAGTGTTATTTATAAAATAGAGTTGTTTTCTGGTCCATAGAAAGGACTACAAATCCCTTAGAAGGTATTGTATGACTCCTTCATATGAAGTCATGGCTCTGAAGCATGGTTAATTAGGTCTCTAAGGTTTGCAGGGTTGCTAGATAAGCTGGTGCACACTGAAATCTTTGTATATAGCATTGGAAGACTATGAGATCAAATAACACCTCCTATGATTTAGCCTAAATGTTGCAACTAAAAATAAACCTGACAATATTGATTCTATGTGTGAGAACACACACAAAAAAATCAAAATCAGGACGACGATGACTGGGAACAGAAAGTATAGACAGGAAGAAAAGAAGTTAGTCTTTGAGAAAAGGATCAAAGGGAACAGTGTCCTTTGGCAAGTGTGTAGTGAAGGAACAAAAAGCATATAAAGAGGAATTTAGACTCTTCAAGATAAAAAATAGGCACAAAACATGGTGGAAGGACTAATGAGTCACCCCCTCATGTCAACCACTCTCTCCTAAAGTTCAGTCACTGACATGATGACTTTTTTTTACACTGATAACATGGGAGAAATCTGAATTGAAATATCAATAGACAATGCCAGCTCAGCCAACTGAAACTGAGAACTAGGGTCTTTACTTATTAACAATACTATAGAAATAAATCAGAGAATGAAACTCTATCCAGGTTAGCTTATAAATCCCCATAGAAAGCATCAGAACCAACAATGAAGGAAATTGTAACATAACCCTCAAAACTAATTTGATTCTAAAAAGCATTTTGAGAAGTGATGGCACAAACAACTTGAAAATTAAAATGCTAAGAAAAGTAAAATTTAAAAAATAGTTTTATTTTATTGAGAGACAGAGAGAGTGAAAGACACATATATGCACATACACACACACACACACACACACACACACACACAGAGAGAGAGAGAGAGAGAGAGAGAGAGAGAGAGAGAGAGAGAGAGAGAAAGGGCAGAGAATGTATTTGGGAGTGCTGGGGCCACCTGCCGCTGCAAATAAGTTCCAAATGCATGTGAAACTTTGTGCATCTGGTTTTATGTTGGTACTGAGAATCAAACTTGAACCATTAGGATTTGCAAGTAAGTGTCTTGAACCAGTGAGCTATATTTGCAGTTCAGGAATGTTTTTCTTTCTTTCTTTCTTTCTTTTCTTTTTTTTTTTTTTTTTTTGGTTTTTTGAGGTAGGGTCTCACTCTAGCTCAGGCTGACCTGGAATTCACTATGTAGTATCATAGGGTGGCCTTGAACTCACGGTGATCCTCCCACCTTTGCCTCCCGAGTGCTGGGATAAAGGCGTGCACCATCACGCCTGCTAGGAAATTTGTTTTGTTTTGTTTTGTTTTTTGCATTTTCGAGGTAGGGTCTCACTCTAGCCCAGGCTGACCTGGAATTCACTATGGAGTCTCAGGGTGGCCTCGAACTCACTATGATCCTCCTACCTCCGCCTCCCGAGTGTTGGGATTAAAGGCGTGCACAACCACACCCAGCTAGGAAATTTTTTTCTAAAGACCAAACTGAATAAAAATTGACTAAGTTGCAAGTTGCTGCATGAAAATTATATCAAGTTGGCAGTATAATAAGGTGCATTAAAATATGAGCAAATAAAAATAAGAAAGAAAAGGCCAGAGAAAAAAGTACTTAAAATGAAAGAGGGCTGGAGAGATGGCTTAGCAGTTAAGCACTTGCCTGCGAAGCCTACGGACCCCTTTTCGAGACTCAATTCCCCAGGACACATGTTATCTAGATGCATAAGGGGGCACATGTGCCTGGAGTTCATTTGTAGTGGCTGAAGGCCCTGGAGTGCCCATTCTCTCTCTCTCTGTCTTTCTCTCTGTGTCTGTTGCTCTCAAATAGATAAATAAAAAATGAACAAAAAAAAAAAAATGAAAGCCTTTCTCAATAAAAAGAAAGATAGGCAAAGGAAAGCCGAGTAGAATGTCTAAAGATGATTAAAACAAGCAAATGAACTAATTTTTAAAGTTGGAGGTTGCAGTGTAGGCAATATTTAGGACTATATCACTAGTGCAAAGAAAACAGTAAGGCCAATGAAGAAAGCCAGTGTTCAAGAGATTTCTCAGTGAAAGTATGAGGACCTGAGTTCACATACCCAGAACTCACACAAATGCTGGGCATCTCCATACGCTACTGTAACCTCAGCTTTTGGGAGGCAGAAAGTGGGAATGCTCAGGGAAAGCTGGTTAGCTAGACTAGCCCATCCAGCATGCTGTATGTTCAACTAAAATAAAATGGAGAGAAATTTAGGAAAATACCTGATATCAATTTCTGGCATTATGTGAACCTGCATACAATGTGGCCCATATCATGTATATCATGCATGCCCGACAGTAGAAAAATATACAAACATGAAAAATAAACACTGTCTAAGAAACTACAAAAATACAACACATAACATTATTACATAAAATAGATGACAAAGTTGTACTCAATTAAAATGAATGGGTCGACAGTTGTTTTGTTAAAAGTAAATTACTTCCAATTTAACTTATAAAGCAGAACTAAATATCCTCTGAATATAGTCACTTGAAATCAACCTGAAATTTTAAATAGAAATAGAAGGATATAAACACATCATGTTCAGGCAATAATTATAAAATGGGCAATACTTATACTAAATAAAGTAAATTTTAAACTTAGATGTATGGTGGTGGTAAAAGAGTGTTCATTTTTATGCTAAAAGCCTCAATTAACAAAGATACAACAGCTGTCCCTATCTGTGCACCAAAATACTGAAGCAGATCATATTAAGAGAACTCAGACAGCACAGAAAGAGAAACACCACATGTTCTCTCTCATCTGTGGTTCCTAGTCTGGAACAACTTGAGTTGCTGGCATACCTGACAAGCAACTTGAAGGACCGATAATAGGGATGGAAGGTCTTGGAGCGATGGCAATGTGAATGAAGGGGATATAAACTCAAAAATAAATCCACAATGAATTGGTACCATAGAAGCCTTCCCTTCCTTCTGGATAGAAGACTAAAAAATATGACCTTCAAAAGGTGCATGGGGGTGATCATCTGGTAAGAAAAGCCCTGGGGAGAGTGGTAGGAAGCCTAACCCTAAAAGCTCTGGCTTGTAACTCCAAGCACTAGAAATTGGTTAAAACCCATAATGAGCTGATAATCAGACAGCCCTACAAGGTACAAACAAGACAGGCTTCTATCAAAGCACTTGATTACCTGCCTGAGGTAAAAGGTATGCCCCTATCGCTGAAGACACCACATACTACTGTCTCAGAACATTGAGAGATCTGGCAGGTTTCTCCAAGAAAGCCAGTTCCCAGATGGTTAGCACTTATAATGCTAGAAAGTGCTACATGATCTCTTGGGGGAAAACGGCCAACAATTTTGTGAGCAAGCAGGAGACACTGATAGTTGAAAGTAACCAGCTTGACAAGAGGTACACATCTGTGCAATGGTGGCACTCAGCCTTGGTGGGTAACTAATGGCTCTTTGATTCTCTAAGAGATGCACTCAATAGAAAGGAACCCGTAGCTACAACTGGGAAACAAGTTAGAATCCTATAGAGACCAACTTTATGGACGCAACAAAAAAGCGCCTATTAATTTTTGGCCAAAAGATAGGCTGCATTCATCAATATATCTCTAATTAACAATGCTTATCTCCTTTAACCTATGCTAATTTCACTCTCCACTGGATAATCTATTTTCTTTATCAGAAGGCGGCGAGAACTGAGGACAACCAAAATCTACAAACAAGGCAACTAAAGATAGCTTATTCCCCATCATGAGATGAACCACCCATTGCACATTAGCCAGGACACAGGTGAAACCACAGAAACAGGTGGGATGAGCAAGAGTGCTGCTTTCATGGCGAGCCTGACACCGTGTACCAGCAAGACGGAAACCAACACTGAGGAAACTCAAAACGTACAGACACAGAAATCCAGAAGCTGCTGAGAACTCAACGCTAAAGCAAGCTTGACACACACCGACCAAGGCTCAGGGTATTTTGTGGATGAGGGGGAGGAAATAATGTGAAAGCCACATGGTGAGATGGACTGTTCAGAGGCATTTCCCCTCCCCCATTACTGCTAGCACAACTCCACTCTTAATACCAGCAACACGCCGAGGAGGGCCCTCTGTAGAATGGGGGCAGGGAGAGGGGAAATGAGGGCACCAACATATGATGCATCCTTACAAAGTTCCAACTTGATAAATAAATAAATAAAAAGGAAGAAAGTAACTTAGGTAAAGGTAACAATGGACATACTTTTAAGTTTCAGAACGTTAAGCTTTCATAGATTAAAAAAATAGAAGAGCAGAAAATGATAAAATTAAGCATAAACTGAAACTAATGATCTGCCATGTTTCAAAAAGGTAACATTTAGGATAAATCACACTAATGGGAGGTGTGGGATGGAAAAATAAATCAAATAACACATTCATTGGAATATAAGCCTCAGGCTGTCAAAAGCAATTCTGAATCAGTACTGAACATTAGGCAGTGGTTTTTATTTTTTTTTCTTACAAGCTTTGGTTACTAATACTTAGGTTACCATAAAGATAATTTAATATTGAGTATAGATTAATATATTGCAAATAACAGGAGCTATATTGGTCACTGTTTGAGCAGAGAGTTATAAAAATGGAAAGAGTAATTTATCATGAATTCTACCACACTGGGTTGAAATCAGAGATACCACTGAGATTCTAAAGTATTAATAGAGCTAACTGGTTATCTAAGCAGATAAAGTCTGGACTGTGCATCCACTTATCTTTATGTCTATTTCTCACTGCGGTTATTAAAATGGCCTAGAAGCCATGCTTCCATTGTACTGATAAGAAAAGGAAGAAACCAGGTATTTATCTTTAATATCCAAGGCTGAGGATGAATGGCTAACTGCCGTGTCACAGCAATCACAGTCTAAGACAACACTAACTTATATCAGACTGGAAGCGAAGGAAGTGACATACAACTATGGGGCAAGTCCAAAGTGAGGTAAGATCACCTTAAGAAGTTTCTGTTGACCAAGAATGAGCAATGTGAGCATTCAAATAATAATAATAATAAAGATTTATATCCTGCTGAATAAAATAGAAATAGTCTGCTCTTATCTAAGTAAGCACTGAAGAGACTGGAAATCTTTTCCCTTAAGTAGAAGAACAATTAATAAGGAAGAAATGATGGAATTGGAAAGGTGCCACAGACAACTATAATCATAATGAAGGTAAGAGTCATCACTAGATGCCAATAGTCTTGGGTGGAACGCTAAGGAGATATGAAATATTTACACAGTCTGAAGGTAATATGCTATTTACTAATTTCAAAGTAAAATATTTAGCTTTACAGTGGGGAGATGTAGCAAACTACCATGACAGAATGATCAAAGTTATCATCATTAATGAGGCAGATCAATACTGTGTGTCTCCTGACACAGTTCCCTGGAGAGAAAATCACTTAGGAAGTGTGCATGTGAAAAGTGCATATGCCAAATCTAACCGAAAGGTAGGATCAGACAAATGCATATTGAGAGACCTTCTCTAAATAACTGGCCCATTCTCTTAAAAAATGTTAATACCATAAAACATTATGAAGGACTGAGAATCCAGTATGGTTTAAATGGAGCTAAGGAAACATGGTAATATGAAGTTAACACATAAATCTGGATTTCCTTTTGTCATAAAGACATTCTTCACTGGCATAAATTTGAATAAAATTGGTGATTAGATAATTAAATTATTTTCCAAATTTTCTTGAGGTTAAAAGAATATAGTTGTTTTCAGATAGTAGACACTGTATATTTGTTAAGAATATTATGTTTATAACATAACATCAAATATTTTATTTATATTTTTTGTGTTTGTATGTGTGCACACTTGCATGCACCAGAGTCTCTTGTTGAAAATGAACAAGATGTATGTGCCACTTTTTGATTATGGTTATATGTGGATGCTGGAAAGTTGAATCTGGGCCATCTGGCTTTGCAAGCAAGAACCTTTAACTGCTGAACCATCTCAGCCTTACTCTCAAATATTTTGGGGGAAGTGTATATTGCCTATTTATGTACATTCATATAAAAAGGAAAGGGAAAGTTGAGTAAAATGTTAGCATTTGGTGTTCCCAAGGAGAATGCAGAATGTTACATTCTTATAATGATTTTGGTAAGACTGCAACTATGGTCAAATGAATGAATGGACAAATGGGTGCATGCATGAATAAATAAATTTCACATGCTTTGTTTTTCTTATCAGCCTTCCTGCTACCATCTTATTTCAAGTCCATTACACTCTTCTACCTGCATTACTATTTTCTTATCCTCTCCTAGTTTCTGCTCAATGGGGCAGTTAGATAGTTTTGATATAAAATACTTTTATGCCACTCCTCTGATTGGGACCCTGTTGAAGATCATGTGCTGCCTTCTCACTGAACTGAAGTAACTTGCTGAAATGTCTTTTTCAGCAACTCTAAATTCTTCAAGCAACGAACTCATTTTATTCATGCTGTCTCCTTTCCCCTTTCTCACGCCCACACTCGTGTGAGTGCTGCAGCTCGATAAATGTTTGCTCTGCGAAATAGATCTGTATAGCACCAATCATGAAGGAAAAATTTGATAGTGTCTTTGCTACAATTTTCACCCACTTTGTAAGTTTCTTAGCTGTTAGGTAATTTGCCTTCATTTGGTTCACTCTGCTTTGACCAAAAATATTGCACTTTTCCTGTCATGGAAGGGATATAGTGCAGGGTTTGAGACTGTGAAGACCTAGTATTGTTTTTTTTTCCTACTGCCTGATTTATTTGAAAATCTTTCATGTCATATGTGGTCTCTGTTAACAATTTTTCACATCTCTAGATAAATGCTGTCTTTTAATTCTGTACATAATTAAAAAAAATAGCATTGGACTGGAGAGATGGCTTGGCAGTTAAAGCCACTTGCTTGAAAAACCTAACTTTGGTTTGATTCCCTAGTACCCACATAGGGTCAGATAGACAAAGTGATTCTTGACTGGAGCGCATTTGTGTGGCAGGACACCCTGGTGCACCCATACTCATGCTCCTCTCTCTCTCTCCCTATTTCTATCTTCTGTCTCACAAATATACAAATTAATATAGCAGTAGTACAAATATTAATGAAAGAAGCATTGTTTGCCTCATGAATATGTCCCTTTCTGAATCAGAGTTCATGTTCTTCCATAGTGTACATATCTCAATGTTCTAAACCCAAAGCCCTGTCATACCTCCAAGGTACCACATCAAAAATCAATGTAAATAATATTACGTGTCTTCTGAATTTTTTGTTTTCTTAGGATTTCTGTGTTTGATCTTTACCAGGACATACACTATATGATTTCCCATAATACAGCGAAACTGAGAGTCAGGCTGTGCCCCCTAAGCTGCTCTGACATTTTAAGTACTAGTCTCAGGTCATTTCCCCTTTTCCCTACTCTGGCCTAGTTTGAGTTCCTTCTTCTAAGTTACCTGTATAAGTGATCAGTGTGTTTATAAACTTGGAACATATTATTACTCATTTTTCATTCCTTGTACACTTGAAACTATTGACAAAGTGATAAATTACAGTAAAAGCATAAGATTCACCATTTGTGAAATTTATTCACATGGTAACTGTGTGTGGTGTGGGAATATCAATAACTGTTTACCAACTATTTAAGATCCTCTGTTTTTATAGCACTAGACACTGTGAGACCAGTAATGGCCAAAAGGGGCAGAGTAAAGCCACAAAGCCCTGACCTACTTGAAATCAGCCAAGCAGCTTTACTTAATTCCTGAACAACATTCTGAGAGCTCTTCTTTGCCAAGCAGCCATGAGCACCTAATGAAAAGGCCTTTGCCTCTCTTAGCCCAGATCACACCCAAAGACACTAAAGCAGATACTTCAAAGGGTTTTCTTTGGGAAGTGAACCAGAATGCACAGGCAGGGGAGTGAGAAAATGTAAAGACAAGGAGCAAAATCCAATAACATGTCAGAGGGAAACTCCAAGATTGGGATGTGTACTGAACGCTCTGTGAGGACATGCTTCACAAGTCCCTGGGAGGGACCAGGATGCTGAGCTATTCATTCAGTCACTTCTATATGTTCTCAGTGGCACTAACTCTTTTGAACTTGAATTTTCACTATTAAACTATAGAGGAAAAGGCCTTGGGCAAGAAATCCGAAGGATGCAGATGAAAACCCTTGAGGTGGGAAGTGGTCCACACAGAGCTGAAGATGAGAGGATATGGGGTAAGGAATGAGCAGAATTTCCTGCAGTCTCTTGGGTTCATTCTTGGGGGTATTGAAGCATGAGTGCATCATCTCTCCACCTACTGTTATTCAGCAATGACTTGTAGAACAGAAATAGAACTAACCTGAAAGACAGAAACCAGCAGCAGAAATCTTTGTATTTTTGGACTGATTTCAAGTGGACCACAAATTCATGACTAAGGTTCTAAAAAGTAACAATTCTTTATACAATACATATGAACTAATATAGAAACACATATATTGCATATATTGGTTTCAAAATAAATAAAATTAGCATGTTTATCCACTCATCTGTCAATGGGCACTTGGGTTGTTCTCATAATTTTGTTATTGTGAATGATGCTGCAATCAACACAAGGGTGTAGGTGTTTCTCCAAGATCTTTCTTTAGACATATACCTAGAAATGGAATTTCCATTTATATCATTTATTTCCATATATATTATTAACACCCATGTATGTTATTCAGCTATGGTAAAAGGACATCCTGTCACTCTGACAGCATGGATAAACTCAGAAGATATTTTCTTAAGAGAGGTAACTGAGCTCAAAGGACAGTACTGCATGATTCCACTAACATAAGGCATTGGACAGTTCATAGAAAGGGGAAGTAGTTGCTGAAAATGCATTATGATTTATCTGTGGAAGATGAGGAAGTTCTATACATCTGAGTGTATAATATTAACAACGCAGCCTTGTACACTTAAGCATCTGTTCAGAGAACAGCTCTCATGTTTGTGTTAGCATGCAGAACAAGCAAGACACAAGAAAATTTTAGAGGTAAAAGGTATGCTCCTCATCTTGGCTGTGATGATATTATGAACAGGTATTGCATGTTTCCAAAGTTTTCAAATTGTATGAATTAAATACATGTATTTTTATATCTCAATTAGTATCTGTACCAACCTTCTTTATAATGTGTTATTATCATTCATATATTTGGAATCAAAGCAACCTTCTTATCCATCAGCCAAAAAATATCTTAGCTTATTTCTCAATTTTTCTCTATATTTAATCATTAAATATTATTAATTTTAAATCTTTCTCCCTTGTTCCAAACTATTCCCAAAGGTAGGAACTTTTAAAAATATTATTTATTTACTTCTTTATTTATATGATCAAGAGAGAAATAGGCAGATAGAGAGAGAGGGAGAATGGGCATGCCAGGGCCTTTAGCCACTGCAAACAAACTTCAGACATTTGTGCCACCTCATGCATCTGGCTTATGTGGGTACTGAGGATTGGAACCTGGGTCCTTAGCCTTAACTGCTAAGGCATCTCTAGATCCCAAGTTAGGGACTTTTGTCTATGTGTGTGTATATATGAAAGTACTACACAGAATTTAGGGTCTCATTTGCTACATGTTAGGCACATAGTACTTAAGTGTTGATCAACTGATTATATTATATTCAACAGTATAAATTTAGGTGTTCTATCATCGATCTATTTCATATATGATTTTTAAGATGTAAAATTGTCCTCACATAAACACAGCAAATAATAAAACTCATCAGGATACTATACTAAATGATTTCAACTTCACTACACGACAGATGTAATGGATGTTGATCAAAAATACTTAAATATACTTGAAATCAAATTACTTTTATTAAATCCATATAAAAGCTATAAACTCAGGATAAGATAGGACACATGCAGAATGAAAAAAAAAAGAGTAAAAAGACAAAAAACATCAAACAAATTAAAAATGCTAGTAGAAAATCTAACTGCTAATTTTTCTGAGTTAAGAGTCGTGATGAAAATTTTAGTAAATGTCAGGCCATAGCTTCGCTTCATGAAGTAGTGTCTGATGTCAAAGGGCTTCACCATCTGTCTCCTCCGCACCCTGAAACCTGAGCCTCTGTCCTAAGCCACTGATACAACACAATCCTGCAGAGTGAAATGAATAGCAGTTGGAAACATAAAAGGTGACCAGACAGGAAATAGTGGATAGGAAGAATAAGGTCATTCCATCCCATGTCAGGATGTACAACTGACTACTTTTATAACATTTTAAGACAGGCTCCTTACAAACAGTCCACCACTTCACTACAGATTCTGAAAACCCCGGGACATGTGAAAACAAGTCCCCAGGCCAGTGCAGTGTAAGCACAGAGGAAATGAGGTGCAGCTATATCCTCGCTAGCCAATCTCACACCATCATTCATCAACCAACAGTAACCACAAATCCCAAAGAACAAGGAAGGAAGTAGGAATCATAATTGAATCTGTTTACCTAACAATGCATCTTTTACCAATAAAGCAATAGGAACAAATTTTGAGAAGCAATTTTCAGAAACAGAGAGAAAATTAAGTAAAAGCCATTCACAAATCAACTAGTTCACATTTAAACCAAATAAATAAAATAGCAAAATTCATGCACTCAAGGACTGGGGAAATAACCACAAGATGAGTTTGTGTCCAACTGAACTGTCTGTAGGACATTCACCAAGATGCCATTGATCACCTGACCTACATAATCACCACTTTAACTGTTGTACCACAATGCCATGATACTGTCTTAAGTAATCAATGCCAATTCAGAGCCAGTGTCCAGTAGACTCTGAAAGGACTGAATATTTCCTGTCTCCCAAAGTACAGTTACCCTAGTAAAAAGTCACAAGTCCCTTAACTTAATTAGAAGACAATTTTGAGGGGGATTGGGCGGAAGTACTCTGCTAGGGTGGAGGAAGGTTTACTCTGGAACTGTGGATTGTTACAGGTGACGCACATCCTGAGATGGTACTGAGAACAGCGACAAAAGCATGTGGCTCAGAAAGTCTTAGACCCTAGAGGGAAGCTTGCACTGTTCTTTGGCTAAATGGAGATGCTATGCTCCTCAAAAAACCTTCTATCTATATATGTTTAAGCCCTTTGATTAATGCTATTCTCACTTTTGGTTAGTGAACCTTCTTGTTAAAGATGTTTACAAATATTGGGGAGACCCAAGATTCACCAAAATGTTAAGAAGAAAACCCAGGGCTTAGCACTGGCAGAGTTATCTCTATCACACCTTCCAGGACTCAGAGAACATGGAAGAGGTACTTGCAATAAGAACACAAATGTGCCTCTCAGTGCTCGCCAGAGAACATTCTCTATGGAGATGGTGGCAGACACTGAAGAGTCTCAATCTTTACCAAAGCAGAAAATAACCGGTTTTCCAGACCTCTATATTAAAGGAAATGTCTGCTACACACTCCAAGGCTCAGGGAACATTGGGGAAGATAGACAATAGAAAGAATGGAAGAGCCAAATGGAATACTTTGGGGAGCTTTCCTCTGCTCCATGAACTTACTAGAACATTCATAATCCCACAATAGCTATAGATATTCCATGAGATGAGCATGGTTCTGAGTCCATCAACATTTTCACATGGAGGATAAAAAGACAAAAGGAACAAGTCTACAAGAAAGAGAGAAGGACTGCCTTGAAAGAGGAGGGCTCATACTGACATTACAACTCAATACCTTCTAAGCTAGTCTTTGTAAATCTTTTTATTTATGAATTGCTATCATCAGAATGTATAGAAAAGTTAGAAAAAAATCTTTACAACTTCCAAAATCAGCCAAAAGCATACTAATGTAAGGTTCTAACCTGGAATTTTATTAAGTATGAGTACTATTAACAACAAAGATAGGTATGCTTGTTTTCCTCCTCAACTAAAGCATCAAGCACAACATTTGTGTCTACATGGATTCAATATTATACCATCCATTATTAAAATTATATTTATTATTTTTTATTTTAAAATATATTTGTCTATATAGAATAACTTTTTGGGTTTAATTTATTTTTGTTTTACCAAAAGAAATGAAGACTACTGATTTTCCATTTAAATGTTTTTGACCTTCTGTTAGAATTAAAATTGCATGTATATTAGAATTTATTTGAAGATAATAACAACCTAGCAACACAGCTACAAGTATGGTTTGTTAATTGGTTTCTAAAAATAGTCATTTATGAGTAAACAAAATCTACTTTTTCTTCCCCATTAAATTATGTTTTAATGTTTATAATTTTTCATTTGTTATTGTCTGGCTTCCTACCAAGTTCAAATATTGTAAATTATATCCCAAATGACAATGTTTCTTGAATGTTAGATATTTAAACCAATAATACATGTGCACTTCAGTATATCTTCTAAAGAAATATGAAATTTATTTTTGTTTTGACACTCCATTCCTGGTACTGGCTTTTGTAGTAGATAGCCTCATGTTGCTGGGATGAACTACCACATCAGCACAGTTTATGGGAGAACGGGAATTTATTTGAAGCTTACAGATTCAGGGAAAGGTCCATAATGGCAATAAGAGAAAACTCAACACCAAAATCAAGAGCAAAAACCTGCATCCAAACTGCAGAGAACCTAGGAAGAGCTCCAACTAGTCTCTGCATGCCTTAGGCTGGAGTTTCAGATCCTTCCCCAAGCACACCTTAGGGCTGGACCTTAGGATGTTCCCACAGTGACACCTCCTCCAGCCAGACAGCTAGCTGGAGATCTAAGTTACAAGCTTTAATAAACTCCTGAATCTATCAGGGGAACTTCAATTATAACTTCCTTACCATCACTCCATAATTCTGAGTATAAATATAAAGATTGGTGAACAAAACAATTTAATGGAACATTCCTGACTATCCCTTATAATACCTGCGCTGCAGGTCACTGAGAAATCTTGCTGAAGCTGAGCTGAAATCCTCCTCCTTGTAGACCAGCTGAGAGAAAGCTGGAAAAAATCTATGGTGCATGCAGCTCCATGGGAGAGAGAGAAGTCATCAGTGGAGAACAGTAATAGTGGACATTTCTAGTTTAAGGTGGGTCACACAGGCCAAATGAGCCAGAGTGCAATAGTGACATATCTTTTATGGGGGAAACCAACCACTCTGTAATTGGCCTGGAGGCCCACTCCAGGGGAGAGAATACATGCCAGATACTGAGAACCTATGACAGAGGAAGTCATGATCCCTAGGGGTGTAAGGCTTGCTGGGCTGGCTAAATGTATATATTATGCATATCAAACTACCCAGTAAGCAATTTTCTTAATGTTCATACCCATAAATTAATGCTACTCTCACTTATGGTTAGAGTAGCTTCTCATTTTAGATGGCTGTGACCTCTGGGATGACTCAAAAGACACCACAGTGCTGAGAAGTGACAGAGGAGAGCTCAACACTGAAGCTTCTCTATCATACCTTCCAAGGCTCAGGGCCCATTGTGGAAGAGGTGGTGGGATGAATGTCAGAGCCAAAGGAAGAATAGGATTCCTTATAATGCACTCTTCCAGACACAAAATTGCCTGGATATCCATGACCTCACAGTGTTTGGCACTACCTTAGCAAGACGATCATAAAAGGAGGAAAAGATGATGAAATCAAATAAAAGAGAGACTGATTGAGAGGGGGTGGGGATATGATGGACAGCAGAGTTGTGAAGGACAAAGTGGGGGAATTTATCATAGTTAATTGTCTATAATTATAGAAGTTGATGATAATAAAAATGATAAAATAAGAAAATAAAATAAAATACACTGTAATTAATTGTCAACAATATTTCTAGTGCTATAGAATTATGCAGTGAAAGGTGTGGTTGAATTTACACTGATCATAATCACAGTATGATGCCAGAAACACTTTCCAAACATACTGCTTTTAATTTTCAGTCTCAAAGAAGGGCCCTAAAATATATAATTAACATGTACTACTGCAAAGAATTCAAAGTTCAGTATATATTGAAGTACAGCCAAGCTGTAACTATTGAGCCTCTAATAGATTGAGTGTATGAAATAATTAATAACTATGGCAAAATATTCGCAAGTAATTTGTACAAAGGGAGCTGAAAGTAAGGAACTGGAGGCAGCAAGCAATATAGGTCAAATAAACTAAACATGGGCTGTAGAATTACAAATGGATACAATGAGCTATAGTCACCCAGTTCCTAAAAGTGGTAGCTACAGACAAAACACTGGGCAAAATAGCCTGCAATGAAATGGTTTAGTTTCATGTAAGCATCATTTAGCCTATCACCCAAGTAGACATGCCTATTTTGCAAGCTTTCACAGATACTAGTAAAAAGAAAATTAATGTACCCTTTTTTGGCCCCCAAATATATACTCCCAGTGCTAATTTTTAATCACATTTAAAAAGAGAGTATCCAGTTTTACAGATGCAAAAGGCCATAGTGAACTAAGCACAACCAAGAAATAACAGACCCAGATTCAAATTCCCTGGTGACTGCTAGTCCTGCTTTCTCCTTGCTATATACACAACAGGAAATTTTGGAGGTAATAGAACATGTGGATGATTCACATTCTATGATTAACATAATCTCAATGTTATTATATAAGAATCCCAGTGATTCTTTTTATTTATTTATTTATTTATTTATTTATTTATTTATTTATGTGAGAGCAAGAGAAAGAGAGAGGGAGAGACAGAGAAAGAGGCAGGATAGATGCAAAGACAGAATTGGTGCCCTAGGGCTTTCTACCACTGAAAATGAACTCCAGATTCATGTGCTACTTTGTGCATCTGGCTTTACGTGGTTACTGGGGAATCAGGCTTTGCAGACAAAGACCTTTACTGCTGACCCATATCTCCAGCTCCTATTAATTCTTTAATCAAATAAGTTAAAATGTCTACCACCTCTAAAACACAGCCTCTTCTTGTATTTTAATTCCATCAGTTATCGCTCCATATGATTCTACTGGCTATCTGAATAAAAGGAAGAAATTGTCCTTCATATCATTCAGGAGAAATGATAAACCAAAATCTGTTTTAAACTCTGGGAGGCTGTATATGGTACCAGCACAGATACTGCACTAAATAATTGTGTGCTATGATTTGTTAATCTTTTTTCATCCCTAAGAATATTCTCAGTTGCAGAAAAGACAAGGAAAGGAAAAGAATTTTAGTATTCTTTGGATCAGAATCAAAACAATGATAAGCAGCTGCTTATAAATGCCATTGATATCCAAGTTTTATTTTATTTTTTTTAATTTTATTTCAATTTTACATTTATTTATGTTATTATTATTGTTCCTTTTTTATTTTTGAGGCAGGGTCTTGCTGGGTAGCTCAGGATGGACTTGAGCTCATGATTCTCCTGCCTCAGTCTTTAGTTTTTATTTATTTATTTATTTGAGAGCAACAGACAGATAAGAGAGAAAGAGGCAGATAGAGATAAATAGAGAATGTGTGTGTCAGGTCCTTCAGCCACTGCAAATGAACTCCAGACATGTGTGCCCCCTTGTGCATCTGGCTAACATGGGTTCTGGGGAGTTGAGCCTTGAACCAGGGTCCTTAGGCTTCATAGGCAAGTGCTTAACCACTAAGTCATCTCTCCAGCCCCAAGTTTTATTTTTTTAATATGATGTTAAAGTACTATATGGTGAAGTAAAGGCATACTTTGACCCTTAAAGAAATATGATTTTAATCACAGAACCATAATATATAGTTGCTGACCTTAAAATTATGGTTAAAATATTCTCTAGTTTGGAATGCTGTTTAAGAGATTTAAATATAATCATTTGTATAAAATTTCTGACAAAACAAATACTAAGCATTTTATTACAACTATTGAGACCATAAGAGAATAAAATTATAAATGTACTATATGCAAATTTAATTCCTTCTAGACCATAATTCACAATAACATAAATATTTTCAAGTTGATACAAACAGTCCATTTCACCACTGGGATAAAAATAAACTGAGTCAATCTATGAGAACAGGTTTTAAGATTTAATCTATGCTATCTTTACGTATTACAAAGTAAGTGGCTAGTACATTTTTTAAATTTGTTGCTTCTAGTCATAGAATTTATTCAAACTCATGCAATATTACAGAAAATAGTACAAAGGGGAATATTAACTCTGATGATAGTGAAGTATTGTTGAAAACATTCAAATTATCCTAAACAAATGATTAGAGATTTACTCCTTATGCCTTGTCTTGCCACAGCTTTATACTTTATTGGGTAAAATTTAAATTAACTGCAGGAAATATGAAGGAATAAAACTTCACCATCTGTAGGCCACACTAGGGAATATGCAAAGATTATGAATCATTGTTTTCTTAATGAAAAATTGTATTTTTCTAATTCTGACATCCAGATAGAATAATTGTATCTTTCTATTGTTAGTCAATTTAATACTATTTACATCAGTTGTAAATAAATTAAGGGAATATTGTTCATGATATGTATGTAACAGTTTTATGTGGCAAGTTTGATATGTACAAAAAATGCAGTATTTTACTAGAGTAAAATATCAATATTTCACAGTCTTAAAAACCACTAGATGGTCTTATTTACTATAAAAGATCTTATCCAATTTAAAATACTTATTTTTAATTTTAAAATACATGATGTTTTATTCAGGCAAAACGTTTCTTTACCACTTAAGAAAACCACCTGACACATAAACCATGGTAATACAAATATCAAGGTGCTTATATTGAAACCAATGACAGATTTAATTGATGTAAATGTTACTTTTGAAGAGCTAATTAATTTTAGAAAACATATGTTATGGAGAATTATAATGTGACTGTGTAAGGGACTATGGGCAGCTATGTAATAGCTGCTGTGCCAGTGGGAGATACCAAGGGCAAGGCAGTTGGTCATCTTGTGAAAAATAAATACATTTTACTGTGATTACTAACAATATATATGTTTTTAAATTTTTTGTTCATTTTAATTTATTTATTTGAGAGAAAAAGAAGCAGATAGAGGGAGAAAGAGAGAGAAGAGGGAGAGAGAGAGACAGACAGAGAGAGAGAGAGAGAGAGAGAGAGAGAGAGAGAGAGAGAGAGAGAGAGAGAGAGAGAATGGGTGCGCCAGGGCTTCCAGCCACTGCAAAGGAACTCCAGATGCGTGTGCCCCTTGTACATCTGGCTAACGTGGGTCCTGAGGAATCGAGCCTTGAACCAGGGTCCTTATGCTTCACAGGAACGGCCACTCCAGCTCACTAACAATATTTTTAAAAAAGATTTAATGTTCGTCTAATTTATAAATCAGTGTAACTTTCCTTAGAACACAATTTCTGCTACATTGCAATGAAGCTAGAGAAGTTCCTTTCAAAACAGAAGCTTGCTGAATTGCAGTGATGATGGATTGAACACATATTTGAAGAAAGTAAGAGCAAAAGAAGAGAAGGAATGGAGAGAGATTAGAATAAAAGTTATACTGAAAGAAGAGCACTAGAACATCTCAGAAACAATGTGAGGCACAGACTGAAAAATACCTTGACAAGTGTGTGGAGGCTCATACTTTGAAATGATGGCAGCAGGGGAAGTACACTACTACATGCCTAGAAGGCAGATGAGGGAAGTTGATCTGGAGAAATAAAACAATAAGTCTACATATTTCATAAATATTTATTTATTACAATTCTGTTGTAATCTTTGGCATTAATTGGAAAGGAAGAAAAGTGAATGCAAACTAAATAGACTATAAAGAACATGACCGAAGTCTTGGGTCAGAAAAAAAGCATCGCGATATTTTTCTTCCCAACTTCTCATCTTTCCTTTCCATGTCTCACCCTCCTCCTTCCTCCCCTCCCTTCCTTTACACCTGTGGTAGTTTGAATAGATAGCCCTCAATAGATTCAGAAGTTTTATTGCATCTTGTAATTCCAGCTGTGTGGTTGGAGGAAGTGTGGGTAGATCCTAAGGTACAGCCTTAAGGTGCGCTTGAGCATGGATCTGGAATTGCACCCTAAGGTAGGTAGAGAGCCATCTGAGTTCTACCTGGGGTCCTGGTTTGCACTTGCTTTGGGTGGTACTGGTGGTGGTTTCTTCTCTCTGTGTGTGGATTTGGTAAAGGGGGCCAGCATCTTCTGCCATAATGAAATTTCCCCTGGATCTATAAACGACAAATTAATCCCTTCTTCACATAAACTGTGTCTGGTTTGGAGGTTCATCCCAGTAATGTTACTATGATACTACTCTTTCTACTTTTCCTTTTTTTTCAATATCTACTGAACTCTTCTTATGACAAACATTGAAAAATAGAGAGCAAAGATATCAGTTTTATGAAAGTGAAATACTTACGAGAAAACCACTATATATACTGCATGTGAGTTGCTATGATAATCTCTAAAATATATTGAGTTTTTATCTGTCGCTTTGTAAAATATTATATATGATTAATTATTTAATATCTATCATTTCCTTATATGTTAAGTACTATTATCATCTTCATTTTATAACTGAAGAAACTGAGATCAAAATTACTGATGCACTTCACCCAAGACTTCACTCCTAATAAGCAACAGAATTTGAGTTTGGATCAGGCATAAAGATTGTGTGTTGCTACTTTATGGAATGTCAAGACATGATACTAAAAAAAAAAAAAAAAAAAAAAGGCTTCTAGAGAAACACATTAAATACTTTACATTTTTTAACTGTTTATAGCACATTGCAAAAGCCATTATTTATGATACAATATGATAGCAAACTGGTGAGGTTCAGCTTTTGGTGGTTAAATTAAATCGTCCATTTGTCCAATTCAATATTAAGTACTTTATAAAAATAATTAGCAAAGTTATAAAATGCACAACATTTTTTCTTGGATTATCCTTCGTACAAGTAATCTCTAAGGCATGTGGAGCTTTTGAGGGAGGGTGACATATGCCTTTCAGGATAAATGCAAATTCACCAGTGACATAAAGGAACTCATGCAATATGGATGGAAGAACCAAAGGAAACTTTTCCCAAAGAGTAACACACTGGCTAATTGCATATAGTCCAAACTTAGTGTGTTTAAGAAATGAAGGTGGTTGCCATGGGCACTGACAGAATAGTGGTTTTGGAGAACTTTGACTGAATATCATCAAAGCCAGATGTAACACAGTGTATGTCAACCTGAGAAACCCCTTTTACTACAGCTGAGAGAAGCATGGGTATTGTAAAGTTGGTTAATTTTATGCAAACTTGTCCTTTGATGACTAAAACCTTAACAGTCTTTCATAATGAGTCACGGTATGCCAAGATATTTCCTGCTCTCACAAAATTTCTTTTTTTTTTTTTTTAACAACAGCACACTTTTTTTAAAAAATTGACCTTAATGATAATTGGTGTTTTCCTTCCCCTCTCCAAAACACAAGTATTTCTAATCTATTGACCTTTTATGTGATGTGAGCATTCGCTAACAGTATGCTATAAGCAGGTATTTCTCAAAATATAATACAGTTAATCACCCCATTAAAGTAATTGTGACATTTTACCAGTGAACAAAACAAAGGTAGCATTAAAATGAAAAAAAAACAACTTGTGCTATGGAACATTTGACAACATGTTTGACAGTGTTTTCTTTACCAAGTCTATGCAGAGCAGTAACCTTTGAAAGAATTTATAAATGTTGCTTTTCTTCTATGTATCATAATTGCCTACTTTGTTTTAAACTATTTGAAGACTTCTGATTATTCTATAAGACTAATTGTTGCAAGGTTTTAACATAACACAATTCCTTAATTAATAATCATGTTTACCAATTGGTAGGCACAAACCATAATATTTTTCCTCCTTTCAGAGTTTTCTACCTCTGTGAAAGATTATCTGATGCTCTGGAGCTGATAAATCCAGTTACAGATCTTCCTGATGGTTCATCTGCTACAGCCTTTAACTACAATTATTATATCAAGAATTTTGGAAAATATAAGCTTATTGAATTCTCTTGCTTTCATGACAGTACCATTTCAGTATTCCTTTTATTCTGTGATCAGAACCAATATCAGAGACTAAAATAATATAAAATCTAATTTTTTTTTGTTTTGGGTTTTTTGAGGTAGAGTCTCATTCTAGCCTCACACAGACCTGTAATTCACTATCTAGTCTCAGAGTGGCCTCAAATTCACAGTGGTCCTCCTACCTCTGCCTCCCAATGCCATTCTGTTTGTTTCAGGTATATGTGCATATGTTATTACAGATATGTACATATAACACAATTCCATTGGCAAATGCTTAAAACACTTTTGAAAAAATTATGGAGACTTGTGTAGAAACTAAAGGGACCATTTGATCATAGGGGACATGGAAATGGCCAAGTGTGTGAGGACAGCTGATAGACTGGTGAGGAAGCCTGCTCCTTGTCTCTGCCCCTGCACGGTCGACTATTCTTAGGTGACTTCTCTAACTTCCAGAAGCCTGTTTCCTCAATTCCAAAGCAAGGATAATAGTGGTATTCCATCAGATACCAGTAAAGTTTATGTAGGTGCATAGGGAGAACGATGAATCGTGATGAACAGGGGACATTTTTCAGAAAATGCTAACCATAAAATCATCTCTTGCAATAAGAGGATTGATACAAAAAATCCAGTGCTAAAGTGTTAAAGAATATATAACAATTACCATATTATGTATAATTAACATTTATACTTGCTTTGCAAATACTTCATTAGTGACAGGATTCTGTCTCAGTCCTCAGAGGACCTATGATATTGCTATATATATAGACATACATATCTCCAATAAATATCACTAGACCAAATCTGAATGAGAAATAAAACCCAGAGAAAGAACATGTGTCTTACCTTCATACTGGGCTCTGAATAAGCCAAACTGCTCTAAGAGTGCTCAGATCTGTCTGGGAAACTGACAGTCCTGGCAGGGTGCTGGGTCAGGCTCCTAATCAAGAAGCAACAGGATAACTCTTTTGTGAGTTTTAAACTATTCTACTTTGTAGGAATGCACAGTGACCAATTTCTGGATCTTTTAGCTAACACTAAGTCAGGGAGTAAGGACAGTCATTTCAGCCAACCCAGGTCATTACTCTGTGACAGATTCATCACAGGAGACACAATGTTAGCAACTCTGACTGTTGCAAGCACAGTTCTAACTCAACATACTTATCTCATCCCATGTTTTAGTCCAGTGAGCACATTAGTTTTCTTAAAAATATCAATAAGCTTATGATTTTTATTGGGCTTGTGAATGAGTAATAATCTCATTGCATTTATTTTAAATAGGCTTCTAAATTTCTCATATATTGAGATTTTTCCAGACTGTTGTTCAGAGGCATCATAATTTTTCATTAAATTTACTATATGATATATCATTTCCTGACTGAAAAACAATCTTATTTTTCAATTTTAATAAAATAGCTTTACTATTTCATAACTTTGAGGGAAAATACAAGCAGCCCTGTAAAACAGAGCAATTTCATGAGTTTCCTAACTCCAACCTCTTGTATAGTCTTTATGTGGTAATTACAGAGATTAATGTCCCTCTCTTCATCCCCCACAAAATTCAGAGCAGATCTGTCCACTTGACATGGAGACTGACTTAGAGGTCTCCACATTCATTATATTCCATAATGAGCAGTTAGATTAAGCTAAAGATTTAAGACTTGTGTGTATTTGAGAGTAGGAGAGGAACCTTAAAACTTATTTATGGGAATATAATCCACTGGGCATTTTCACTTTTCATCATAAAATATTTTAGAGGATGTCTCAATAGTAGTTGATCCCATTGAGGTGACAAAATGAATTTTCACTTCTTTGCTAATAAGAGAAGGCAATTATTCATCTTCCCATCTTCCTTTAGGTCTAGACCTTCATGTACATTGGCTCTTATTTATCAAGGAATTAACATATTCTGAGCATTATAAGGAAAATATTATCATAGCTGCAGTTGGAGTTGTAAGTCAATTATCCTCTTACTATCATATAGAAAACAATGTAGCTACGCTGGTGACCCTCTACAAAGTGTTAGTCATCCACAAACATAAATTTACTTTGTTTAACAAACCATTAACATGAAACAGTATATCCATATTGTATACATTACACACACACACACACACACACATATATATATATGCATTCAAAAATTGATTTTAAAAATCTGAATTATTTCAGGGTTTTCTTCAATGTTTTTTTGTTTTAAGTAAGCCAGCAAATCTGAAACATAGTTACCAGAAGTACCAGTGAAAGGACTCTGTGTGATTCCAGGCTGCTCACATTTTATTTGTGCAACTACTAGTACATTTTAGGTAACAATTTGCCATCACATAATCTCAATAATGTAAATTAATGAAGTTCCTTTTGTTTTACATGCTATTTAGGTGATCTTAAATTTATCATAACATTAAACTACAAACATAACTTTTCAGACAATAAAACCTGTTCAATGAACTTTATTTCTAATCAAGGATGCATTTATCATATGCTCATGAATACAATTCAATCAAAATTTTTGTCTAGTCAAATGGAATACATGTTTTCTTCATAATCCACTTCATTTTTGCTAATAAAAATATAAAAACCAGCCATGTGTGGTGGTGTATCCCAGTACTTGGGAGGCAGAGGTAGGAGGATCACTGTGAGTTTGAGGCCACCCTGAGACTACATAGTGAATTATTCCAGGTCAGCCTGAGCTAGAGTGAGACCCTACCTTGAAAAACCTTTATATATTTACTATTTCATAACTTTGAGGGAAAATACATGCAGCCCTGCAAAACAGAGCAATTTCATGAGTTTCCTAACTCCAAACTGTTGTATATTATAGAGATTTATGTACCTCTCTTCATCCCCCACAAAATTAAGAGCAGATCTGTCCAGTTGACAAAGACTGACTTAGAGGTCTTCACATTCACTATATTCCATAATGAGTATATATATATATCAAGTCCAGCAATTAATATAATCTTAAATTTTTGAAAATTCATATAAACTCAAAAAACCTTCTTTTAAGATCTCTTATTGTCTGTTCCTTTCTCAATAAACATATAATCTCTGGCTGAACAAAGGAAGTCCCTTTATTTGGCCCTAGGTTTCTCTTTTGTTTGTAGAGTGAAATCTACTAGTGATATTCTGTCTCCTTTTCTTCTCATCACATACACTCTTAAAGCCACAATAATCCAAGTCTGACCAAATTTAGCTCTGAAAGTCCCATTACTTAAAGAACTGCTCCCTGCCCCCATGTTAGAAAACCAGGACAATTGGTCACTCTAAGTTTCATCATTACGTAGTCTTCACTTCTAGCCATGCATTATAGTCTGGTAGTTAAAATTACCTTTGATCCATTCTCTGTTCATCCTCAAAGACAATATTTAGCTCTTATTCTCATTTCCTGCTCTACTGGTTCTCATGATGAAGGAGAAACAGGAGACAGCTCTCTCTCTTTCCCTCCCTCCCTCCCTCCCTCTCTGTCTCTCTCTCTCTCTCTCTCTCTCTCTCTCTTTTTAAGGCTTTATTGGGGCATGCATACAGGGGCATTGATATCTTAATATACTGTCCTTTTCCCATTGGGCATTTTACTTTGGGAGATGATCCCTTGAATTATTAGTTCCTGTTTAACAAACCAATTCCAGACTTTATGGCCCAGACTTCAAGGGCCCCAAGCCTACCTACTTTCTTCTCTCTGACTTTCAGAAACTCATGCTATCAATTTCTGTGTTTTCATATGGGCCTCTTTGGTCCTTCTAGCTACATCAGCTCCATCATACATACATCTTGAATGCCCTAACCTCTTCCCTGTTTTGGGTCAAGCCACATCTTTCCTATCCTTCAAAACCTTTTTTTTTTTTTTAATTTTTTTTAATTTATTTATTTGAGAGCGACAGACACAGAGAGAAAGACAGATAGAGGGAAAGAGAGAATGGGCACGCTAGGGCTTCCAGCCTCTGCAAACGAACTCGAGACGCGTGTGCCCCCTTGTTCATCTGGCTAATGTGGGACCTGGGGAACCGAGCCTCGAACCGGGGTCCTTAGGCTTCACAGGCAAGCACTTAACCGCTAAGCCATCTCTCCAGCCCAACCTTTTTTTTTTAAATTACTTTATTTTATTTTATTATTTTAAGAAGAGAGGGAGAGGGAGAATTGTCATGCTAGGGCCTCAGCCACTGAAATTGAAATCCAGATTCTTGCACAGCCTAGTGGGCATGTGTGAACTTGCACTTGCCTCACCTTTGTGCATCCAGTTTACATGTGATCTGGAGAGTCAAACATGGGTCCTTAGGCTTTATAGGCAAGTGCTTTAATAGCTAAGCCATCTCTATAGCCCCCATTAGCTTTTTATAATCAGTCAGCCATAGCCAAAGTGCCAAAGATGCCACCTTGGTTTCCCTGGCAGGACTATGAACTATGTCTTATCCAGTCTCATCTAGGATGGCTACAGTCAGCTCAACACACCTGTGCTGGCTGGCCCCTGCTGATTTAGTCTCTTGAGTTCACCAACCAGTTGGTCTGTCACACAAAGGAGTCTTACAACAAGGCTCAACCTAATTGGATATCTGATCCATATAACGAAGTCTAATCACATGTGTAAGCTCTCTCTTATTCCAAAGGTTTTGCCTGAACACCAGTGAGTGTTCCTTTATCTCCACTCGCAGCCAAGTTGGGGAGGGCGCATTCCTTTTGTCTGGGTACTTTCCTTCTTGCCTCTTACATAGGTGTACATAGGTGTTTTGGCGATGATTTCTTGCTTTGTTATGTGTATAATCTTTCTTTAATCTGAGTCCACTATTTCTGAATCCTCTTTGGTCTTTTATGTGGAGGAAATCACTTGGTTCTCTTGTTTCACCTTCCCCATGCAGGAATAGAAGCCTCTGCCAGGGTCTTTGTCTCCCAGAAATTTCTCTGTGATGGAGAATCTCTTGTGCCCCTCTCCTTTCCCAGGGGCAAGGAGGAGAGTTCTCATGTGGCTTGAATCGTTCAGCTAACCTCCTCACCAGGTCTTAATTTCCCCTACAATAAACCTCACAATTTATAATGTACCCTGCCCAGAGTCAATTTTTATCAATTCTTTGCTAAAATTGGATAAGGACCTAATTAAAATTGGGGTTCAAAGCCCATCCCTCAACCTTAATATCCTCTTTCCATGGGATGGATTCTTTTGCCCTATTATCAAAGTCGTCTTTTTTTTTTAAATTAAGAACTTGATTTTATGAGCATATTACATATTGATCATATTACCATTGGGACTATATTCATGTTTCCTCTCCTCAACCCCCATTCCACTGAGGACCCTCATCAGTGGGTTGTCAGTAATTACTCTGAGGTCATCAATGCACCAAGCAGCTTCTGGGGTAGAATAATGCACAGAATAAACCTTCCAGCTCTGTGCCTCTTACATTCGTTCAGCCCCATCTTCCACACTGTTCCCTGGGCCTTGGAGGGTATGTTATAAATCTCCTTTAGTGTTGAGTTCTCAGTACTAAAAGGAAACTCTGACTGTGGATTTTTTTTTTTTTGTATAGCCCTCTGTTAATAGATTCCTCCTGAAACAGTTTAAAACTGGAATCAAATATTTTATAATCTTGTGCACTCTTGCCTGTCATCTATCTTTCTTGAACTTTCTCTCCATTATTATTACTCTCAGATTATTCCATTGCCACCTCATACCTCGTTTATGGCCCTGTTCAAGCACTGCTCTTTTCTGGGAATCCACTTTTCTCCTGGCTATTCAGTACAGGCAATTTACCTGCCAAATCTCAGCTAAAACAACATCCTCCCTGGTAGCCTTTCACACTTTTCCAAGCACAGATGAGTTTTCTCCTTCCTATTTTTTGATCTTGTACATATTCAATTTTCACCTGCCTTACTTAATTAAAATAATCTATTTTTTTTCATTAGCAATTATTCTGTAAAAGTAGACACAATATTTCCCTTTTGTTTCCCTGCATCATTTAAGTTTCTATCTCAATAAATAATTACTGAGTCAATGTTTGATGAAATAATCATATTTATGTTATCATTTAAGGGGTAGGGCAGATAAAAGTAGATGGATAGGATCTTTTAATTAGGAGTTTATTTTTACATGCCTTTAAATACATTTAAAGTTATACACACTACCTTAAAAATGGCTACTAATGGCTATATTTATTAAAACTCAAGAAAAGGGTAGGTGATCTGCTTACCGTTCGTGCATCCCACACTGACAGCGTCTTGTCTGCAGAAGCAGTGAGAAGAGTGTTGGAGAAAGGAAAAAACTCAATGCTGTTCACAGAGTCTGTGTGTCCGTACAAAGTATATCTGCATCTTTCACTGTGTGGAGGGGAATTAAGAATTGAAGATTTAGGAATTAATATCTAAATGCTTTTACATCCCACTCAATGTGAATCCAAGATCCAAAGCATAAAATTTAACTTTATAAGTGCTATTTTTTGTTGTTTATAAAAATAGCACCTTACTCAGGTGTACTGGCATGTGTCTGTAATCCTAGTACACTGGAGGCAGAGGCAAAAGGATTGACATGGGTTCTGAGTCAGCCTGGACTACAGAGTGAGTCTCTGCCACAACCAACAAACAACAACAACAACAAAAACTTTCAAAGAAAAAAAAATTAAGTATCCAAGCACTTTAAATAATTAGTATGACAAAAATGAATAAAGTAAATTACCTTCAATTTATATAATCATTTGATAAAGCCATCTTTATAATGTCTTATTAGTATCATGAAAGAATCAAATAATAATTGTCTCCAACTAATAAAAGAATGTGTTCAAAAGAGACTCTTGTGCTAATCCACAAGATCAAATAAACTTGCTTAGGTCATTAAGGTTCTTATTGTTCTCAGCCTTGTCTCTGTGTTAGAATCATTGGAGACACTTTTAGAAAACATTTATCTCTAGTGCCAAACTCCAGATATTCTAATCCCATTGATCTGTGATGGATCCCAGTCTCAGTGTATTAATGCCTCCCTTGGTAATTGTAATTTGCCTTTAGGGCTGAGAATCAAAACAAGCATTTTTCTAATACCAAAACTGGAAGTATCAGCATCACTTGGGAATGGGTCTGAAATACAAATTCTCAGCCTCATCTCAAACCCACTGGATCAGATACTCTGGAGTGGGGCCCAAACTGCTTTAGCAAGCTCATGGGAGACTCAAATGCATGCTCAAGTTTGAGAGCCACTGATCGAAACCATCAGAAATGACAGAGAAGGAAAGACAATTAGCTTTGCCATTTTATAAATGGGCTGTTTGTTAACCAGACTGAACCACCTGCATTTGTAATGGGTGATGATTTCTGAAGAATCTTATTTATAAGCCTGTTATAAAACTAGAGAAAATAGAAACAACAACTAACATGTGCTGACAATGGATGAGTCAATGTACATACATGGCTAATATTATAGATAGCTAGTTGATCTCTTACTCTGAGGCCACTCTCTAGTTTTGGCTCACATGTTCAGTCCATCTCGCAGGTGACATACATTGATGGGGGTGGTAAATGGGAACTAGAAGAGGAGAAGTCAACTTGAACATGACAACTGAGAACTGATGGAAACAGAGATTCTTAAATTCTGGCACAATTGAGGTCAAGAGATATTAAGATTTATATGTATTTGAATATGAATTCATACATCTCTTCACATGGCATGACTGAGTATTGTAATAAATAGAAAATTATATTAAGGACAAAATTCAATAATTTATGAATTATGGAGTTTTAGTATTAACTTATCTTAAAATTTATGAAATAGGCTGGGCCTGGTGGCACATGCCTTTAATCCCAGAACTCAGGAGGCAGAGGTAGGAGGATCGCTGTGAGTTTGAAGCCATGCTGAGACTACGTAGTGAATTCCAGGTCAGTGTAGGCTAGAGGAAAACTCTACCACAAAAAAAAAAAAAAAAAAAGAAAAAGAAAAAGAAATAGGCCCAGTGTAGTGATGCACACCTTTAATCCCAGAATGGGCGGCAGAGGTAGGAGGACCAGTGTGAGTTCGAGGCCAGCCTGAGACTACATAGTGAATTCTAGGTCTGGCCTGGGCTAAAGAAAGACCCTGCCTCAAAAAAAAATAATTATGAAAAAGGCTGATAGTATTATGGGTTTTTTTGTTGCTTGTTTGTTTGATTTGTGGTGAAAGACTTGAACCCTGGCCTCACATGAGCTCGTCAAGTGCTCTAGCACTGATTAAGTGTCCTGACTTCTTGGCTAATAATCTACTCATATGTAATGAGGTTGATAGGCATGGACTGTAAATTTGTTGCTCATTTTTTAAAATAAAAAATTATTAGAACATGCTAATTTGTACATTTTCTATGTGGTTCTGCTCTAGCAACAAGGTTCTGTGGGGATTATGCGGTCTTCTACCCTCAAACAGTAACACATGGTACCTTAAGAAATATAGCTTTTCTTGCTTATAAGTTATACCAATGGATTTGAATATTTACAGGTATGCCTAGTTTTTATGGTAGTTAATTTAACTTACAGGGCTCAAAAACATATAGAATAAATTTTTTTTTATTATTTTAATTACTTTTTGAGCTAGGGTCTTGGTCTAGCATGGCTGGACTAAAATTCACTATGTAGTCTGAGGGTGACCTTGAACTCATAGCATTCCTCCTACTTCTGCCTCCCAAGTTCTGTAATTAAAGGCATGAGCTATTATAGCCAGCCCATTTTATATTTAATAAGAAATTTTGATAGAAACTTTATTTCAATTTCCTAATAATTCTATACATTCAAATATAAGTACTTTCTTTAGTTTGTTACACTCACAAGTTGTGACATTATGCACAGAGGTATTGCCTCTTCCCCATAACTGATGGCTACCCCCACAGTGCATGACCCACAATACCCATGGGGATAAACAGCATCCCCAATGAGGAGGGTTCCTTTATAGGGAGTGGCAGGGATGAGGGTAAAGATGGTACTAACATGTGCTGTTTAGATACTTAGTATGTCTATAACTAATAAAATGTTTATATTGAGAGTCTTAAACTGATCAGCTTTAAACATCACCATAATTGTTCTAGTTACAGCTCTATGGAAAGACAGTCAGAGAAAGAGAGAGAGACAGGAAGCGACTGACTATAAAAATAATGATATACTTATAACATGAACATAATAAATATTAAATCTGAATCATATATAATGCAGTCATAAAGCAAAATAAATAAATTATAATCATTGCTAAAAGTCAAATAAATACATAGTTAGTATAAGAGATATTACTCCCTAAGCAATATGACATTAAGAAAGTATTAAAATTAAAAGTCATTTTCATGTCTTAGACAGTATGGAGAACAAAATAGAAATGAAATCCTTTCATTTCCTCTCGCCATTCTTTGACTAATCTTCCAATATTTATATATTGTTTCATTCATTTTAGAATTCCAGAAATCACACCACCATGTATTTTGATCTACAATAACAAGTCTCCCACTTTCCTAGTAATTATCTATTATGTGTTACATGCCTCCTCGAGGACCATACTTTTGTAGAGGTTCATCACTATTTGGTAACAGCACATAAGTGTAATACCTTGAGCAATTTTTTCCCTCACAAGTTGTGGAGGTACTATTTTCTTCTCTATTACCATTGGTATAGTCTGAGACCAACTTCATTTCTCTTTCCAGAAAACTACTTTGTTGGGTTTTCTTCTTAAACTTACTACCCTCTCTAACTTACCACAAACATTAGAGTTCATAAATTTTAATATAGCATTTTTGAGAGGAAGTTAGAGATATTATTTCCAGATTATTGTTAGAAGATCTTCTGCTATGTCTCTTTTTTCCCCTCTATTTTCAAATTATCTTAGGCACAATAACTGTGTTCTGCTTTGTCATGCTCTTATCTTTATAAGTTTGTCTATAATACTTGACTTCTTTTTTCTTTTTAATTTTTTTTTAGTTTTATAATTTAATTATTTTCATTCCATTTTGTGTTGGGTGAAGGAATGCCATGGATCACAAACTTTTATTTCTGTTTTCAATTTCACTTATTTCCTAATGCTTTTCCACTTATTTTTTATCTTGTCATAGGTAACTATGGTAAGTTGTTTTGTTCTTTTGATGTTTTATTTCACTCTATAAAAACAATTTAAATTATAACATTTCTGTACTTTCTTTGAAAATATAGAGCACTATTTTTTAAAAAATTTTTAAACTATTTATTTATTCATTTATTTATTTATTATATACAGGGGGACAGAAGGAGAGAGAATGGGCATGCCAGAGCCTCTAGCCACTACATATGAACTCCAGACGCATGTGCCATGTTGTGCATCTGGCTAACATGGGACCTGGAGAATAAAACCTGGATCGTGAGGCTTTGCAGGCAAGTGCCTTAACCGCCAAGCATCTCTCCATCCCCAGAGCACTATTAGGTATTTTTTGTATACTGAATGTGTGTGTGTTCTCTGCTGGAATTTGGTTTATATTAATTTATTTTTCAATTTATTCTTCAGCTTTTGCAGGTCTTCATAGATTCTGTGTTTGTTTCTCTTTATTATAACTTCTATTTGTATGGGAATATCTAGATGTTAAAAATTAATAGCACCTGGTAGAAAATTGGGAGAAGAGGAAGCACGATCTATTCAGATGTCTGGTCTTCCACAGAATTTCTCACCAAGTATCTGCTGCCTGGATCCCTAAAGTGCTTTTACTTTCCATTGTGGTGATTTAAAGTTTAGATGGAGCTTCCTACAAAACATCCTGGGACAAAGGCTCTATAGTAACTCTCAATGTC
Source organism: Jaculus jaculus (assembly GCF_020740685.1). Classification (NCBI taxonomy): domain Eukaryota; kingdom Metazoa; phylum Chordata; class Mammalia; order Rodentia; family Dipodidae; genus Jaculus; species Jaculus jaculus. Next base: position 26,543,238 of record NC_059105.1, read on the forward strand.
CCTGGCCCTTTCACACCCAATCTGCCTGTCTCAATATTCTATATCTCTCATTTAAGAATAAGAAAATGGCGTTCTAAGATTAAGCCTCCCCCATGACAGAGAATTATTACCTAACTCTCTTCCAACCATAAAAGCAATACAGTATGATACAATTAAATAAGGCATCTGTCTTTCTGGGAATAAATTAAACATAGCACACCATGGTAATGTTTAAGAGAAGGAGAGAACTCAGCATCCAGTATTTGACCTTTCTAACTTTCTGTTATGAAGCAGTTTTCTATTATCAAATATAGGAGCAGAGCCTCATAGAACTGCCGTCGTCTGAATATAGGAAATTTGAGAAAATTCTAGGCTGCTGAGTTTCTTGTAATGTGCAAAAGTAGGAACCCTCATATAGAGGACCTGAGCTGGGAACAGCAGAGTTAGGGGTGAGGATTCAATGTGAGTTGTTGCCATGGTCTAGATGGCATTTTCAGAGTAAGGTTTCATAAGACTACAAGAGCTCTGCTGTTAACAGCTGAATAGTGACAGTAGTGACCAGATATTGACAGAAGACACCAGAGTTGAATCCTAGCCAGGATGGAAGGACCTCACTGAATACCACAGACTTTCACATGGGATTCAAGAGAAGCTAAGGGTTGAGTTCATAGGTTAAGCTCAAAACTAAGGTGGATTTATCTTACCAAAGAATAAAACAAACATGCAAAGGCATTTATTTCAACAAGCTCTACTACTAGTCCAGATCCATTAATAACATCGATATAGACTAACAGATTGGGCACAAGTAAAGACACAGAATAATGTCAGTAATAAGTAAAACAAATAAACAGAAAGTAATCCTCAGTTAGTTCTTGAAACCAAAGAAAAAGGCCTCAGACATTATAGTGTAGAGTGTAAAGGATCATGTAGTTGTAATGGGTGTAGAGACAGAGACTCTTAGAACAAAAATAATAATTATTTTAAAGAGAGGCTCATGGAAGAATGGATATGTAAAATAAAAGAGTCACTGATGAGCATAATATCTGTGTGAATGCTGCAGTAAAAAATGGTTTATGTAATTGTAGAGAGAGAGAGAGCAAGAGATATTATTGAGTTTGGAGCAATAAGAAAACATATACTAAGAACCATATATAAAAGTTTCTAGTCATTAGTGAAAAAACATCACAAGGTCTAAATGTACATATAATTTGGTTTTCCTAGAGAGGTAGATAGAAAGCAGAAATACTTTTGAAGGAAGAATGGCTTAAATAATCCCCAATTTAATGAAAGATTCTGATCCAAAAAGTTCATTAAATCCAAAAATTATTAGTAATAGACAGAGTAGCCCTGAGCAGATTGTTCAAAATATCAAGCAAATCATAAGAATACATTCCAAGGTAGTGACAGCTAAAAGAAGCCTACCACACAAGGTATCAGCGACACAAATGGAAGCCAACTTGTTATACAAATAGTGGAGGCAGAATGTTCTTAAGTGCTTAAAATCCAATATTAAGCTAAAATACTTTTAATCATGAGGATAAAAAATTTCAGGTCAATAAAGTTAGAAAACTCACCACCAGGAGATCCTTTCTAAAAGAAATGCTGAAAAGAAGTTATTCAGGCTGAAAGAAAATGGCACCAGGTGGAAATATAACAGTATAAAAGAACAATAGCCTCTAAAACAATCAATATATGAATAAACAGAAAAAAATTCTATCTCTTCTCTTTGTAAGACTATGACTGCTGTAAAAATAGCAATTATGTGAGGATATATACTAAGTATACCACATAAAACACAAACTAGCAATACTATAAAATGTAAAGATGTACACAATTATATAATTTTAAGACCCCCCCATATAGTTAACAGATTGGTATAATATTTGCTCATTATCATATGATTCAAAATAAGGGCTGGTGAGACAGCTTAGTGGGTAAAGTACTTGCACAAACATGACGAGTTCAAGTTGGGTCCAAGCACTTAAATAAAAATGCTGGGCATGGTGGTGCATGCCTGTACATTGTGCAGTGTGAATGTGGAGACAGGAGGCAGTGGGGCTCACTGGCTGGCAAACCTAGCAGATTTGGCAAGTTCTAGCCTCAGCGCACCTACACATATGCAAACATACCTATACACACACATGCATACAGAAACCTCATATGGTTAAGATAACAAATTGTTTCTTATTCTAATAGCATGCTTCATCACAAGAAAAGTTCAAGAATCCAGGAAAGCATACCATACATATTATATGCTTAAAATGGTTTGCTATGAGAGGTGGGTTTTCATTAGCCAAAGGCCCAGGGAATTTTCTGTGGTCAGAGAAATAGTCTATAACCTCATTAGTTTCACTGAACAATACATCTGTTAAAATTCATCTAAGTAAATACTTAATAGCTGTCCATTATGAAATGAAGTAAAGCATACAACTTTTCACAAGACTCTCTTTCCATCTGCATTCATTCATTCCATATTTGGTATAGGATAGATGGAATATCAACTACTAGCAATAAGTGAACATTTGTGGTAATTTCACCTTGTGTGTCTTCTGCTATCTAAAGGGAGATGTAGCTATGGGAGGTCATTTATTACTCTTTTAACAGAAAATAGACTTGAAAAGAAATAAAAACAGCCACAAAATTTAAAAATATAATGAAAGAAAATACAAATTAGATAGAAAATTTAGAATAAATAAGATGTATGACCATACTATCAACCAAATATCAGGACCGATGAGGATTTCAGACCTCTAACCTTCACTGAAATGGTTAGAATTATGACTAGCATAAACATTTCTCTATCTAAATAACATATTATTGGTGATTTTAAAAGCTCTTAATATGATTTCTAGCTTAAACACTTCTTTATTCGTTCAAACATTTTTGGTAAAGGAGGCTGAGAAATTGAATCCAGGGCACTGCAAATGCAGAGTAAGCACTATCACTAAGCTATTTAGTCATATACTCAACCTTCATTAAGTTGTTTTTTTGTGTTGTTGTTGTTGTTGTTGTTGTTGTTGTGTGTGTGTGTGTGTGTGTGTGTGTGTGTGTTTTAGTTAAACCATTTCAACTTACAAAGAATTACATTCTACTCTCATGTGAAAACATTTTACTCACAGAATTTTTCTTAATCGAATTAAAAGTTATTGTCTTCTGTTTGTAAACCTTAGTGGTACACTTTAAGCAAATGTACACATATCAAAATGTTTTATCACATTGCCATTTAATACATGCATAAAATATATCATCTGGTAAAGTATGTCCCCACATGTAAATTAAGTACACTGACAGCAAATTTGTGTCCAGTCATAATTTGTATTATTTAGACTTTGTTGCCATTAAAACTTAATTAAATTCTTTAGGAATATGTTAATTAATGGTAGCAGGGTGAAGGGGGAAAAGCCTTCAGTGATATAACTCGCACAGTTTCCAAAACAAAATGGAAAAGGTAAGTCTCCACAGAGCTTGAGGAAGGAAAGGACTGCTCACAAGGAGAATTACCAGTGTGGCATCCTGGGAAAGACAGGCTACGAGAGCAGGCTTGTGAGAGATTAATTAGCTGACAGAGAAGGACGGCCCATTCAGGATTCCTATGCAAGGTGAAAATGGACTAAAGTGATGGAGCATGACAGTATCTGGAAAGATGAAAATTATTCATACGTTTCTATCAAGAACATAAGCACCAAAGCCTGGTGCAATTTTCTGTGTCTCTGCTGCCTTCCTGTCATTCTGTAGGTGGAATTTAGCTCACAAACAATAACTGTTTCTTAACTTACCTCATGTTTCGCCTTTATTTTCTTTTGTCCCTTCGATTTGCTTTCCTTGTTCCCTTGATTTAATTTATTATTTTGATAAACAAACATTGGCTGTTTTTCAATAACCTTTCAGCTTCTGCAAAACAATGCAATCTACTCTTTTAGGTCAAACATACTCATTTAAAATGTATTTTCCACATATATTCCAACTCTGAGAAGATACCACTTTGGCACACCGCTTTCCTTTGTGAGGGATTTTATTTTATGCACCTAATTTCATTAATATTTGCTTTAAAATTACAAACTTCAGGCTTATATGTTGTTGGAACTTGAATGTAAAATTCAAATAATTGAATAGGAAAAGATTACCACCTCTGTACGAGGTGGGAGCCCGCTAAAGGAAGTGAGCCATTGAAGACAGGCCCACTGTTGAAGCAGGTCCCCATATCCATTCCAGCCTCTCCTTCCTAAGAATAGCACATGATGTGGTCTCCTACTACCCTGCTACTCTAGCCTGCCATGTCTTCTGTGACATGATGGGCTTTGCTCTCTGAAGCTGTAAGCCAAAATGAACTCTTTCCTTCCTCAAATTGCTTCTGTTCAGGTAGCTGTACAAAATAACAAGAAAGTCACTACGACTTATATAAATACAGCTCAACCAAATGTCATTAATGCACTTATGGAACAATGACAGAGAGGTCACCAGGAAGATAGATTTTGAAAGAATACAAAGAGCTTTTGAAAATCAATCTTGCTTTTGACAGTGTCATGAGGGCCTGAGGGATTAGGAATCCCATAGGTAATACTGTAACAGGGAAGATGAAATGTGGATTTTTGATGCAGACCTAATATTCATAGGCTATGTGAGAACTGAAAAAGTCATGCATGCAGTGCTTTGCCAGAAAGATGGTGGCTTGGCTTCTATTTTAATCTGCTTTGACCTGGAATATAAGCACAGAAGGAGAACTCATTACTTCTACCTTCCTTCTGTAGTGCTTTCTCTAATCTTATTAGAATATGTCTATTTTTGCATGATATTCTAAATTCTAAAGGGAGACATCTGTAATACCTCTGCTTCTTTTCATCACATGAATTGACTTAAAGAAAAAGAGAGCTTTAGTCTATAATGAAAATATAGGCTGTGTCCTTCAGCAAGCTCCATCACAAGGATTGCAACCAATAGTTTCCTCAAAACCCCTTGTGTTCCCTAATGTCTTCAACACCCCTAACACACCCAGTATAGCCCACATCTGAGGAAAGATGGTTCTTCATTTTCTGTGATTTTCTTCCACCACTTTTCATACAATTTGGATATTAGATTTTGTTATCAAAAACAAGTAGTGGGGGCTGGAGAGATGGCTTAGCGGTTAAGCGCTTGCCTGTAAAGCCTAAGGACCCCAGTTCGAGGCTCAATTCCACAGGTCCCACTTTAGCCAGATGAACAAGGGGGCACACACATCTGGAGTTCGTTTGCAGTGGCTAGAGGCCCTGGTGTGCCTATTCTCCCTCTCTCTCTCTCTCTCTCTCTCTCTCTCTCTCTCTCCCTCTTTCTCTTTCTGTCACTCTCAGATAAATAAATAAAAATATTAAAAAAAACAAGTAGTGGAATTCATTTGGAACATTACTGCTTAGTAAGACCAGACTTTATCTACAACATTTTTCTGCAATTGAACTAATGACAAAATATCTAAACTATCTTCTTACACAAGATTTTCTGTTTGTGACTATGAAGAGATTCAGCTGAATACTTTTTGAAGTGGATGATTATAATTGTTAATTTCTATGTCAACTTGAATGGATCAAGAATAGAGCAGGAGGCTGACCTCTTGGACAGTACTGTGAAGGTATTTCTAGGAAGATTTAACTAAGAAGAAAACAGTTTCCCCCAGCAGACAGCACTTAAGGTGGCAGTTTATACTTAAAGAGGTTCCAGAAAAAAAAGAAAAGAAAACAAAGGAAAAGAACAGAAAAGTAAAGAAAAAAAGTGGCTCTGTTCTTCTGGGAAATCCTTGTTACTTGCTGGTGGATATATCTACTTGGTTGCTGTTATCTACTTGCACTGACATGGGATTCCACATTATTCAGACTTCCAACATAGACTGAAGACAAGGGACTCTTCAGGAATTCCCCCAGTCTTCATTGCCAGATTGGGACTGCTGGTGCATCCAGCCTTCTGCACTGTGCAGCCACCAGGTTCTGAAACTATCCAGCCCATAGATAGACACTATAGGACTTCTCAGCCCATATACTATAAGCCAGTTTCATAAATATCCTTTGTAATGTGTATTCATTCTACTGCGTGTCTTCCTATGGAGAACCCTGACTAATGCATTGTCATCTTAATGAAATCTACTGAACCCTTACACAGTACTATAGATAAGTTACCCACAGTGTATGTGTTTGGGAGACACAGTGGGAGATCTGGTAAGGTTCAGAGTAGACTTCATACCTGAGCAGGCAATTTTTTGGCCAAACCCCTTGACAATAAGCATATAAACTGAGCACCCTCTGCAAGACTACAAAACTCTACTTACACTAAGGGCAGATTTCTGACCAAGCTCTAATGCACTCACCTTCTCTACCCAAGGGTTCTACAGTCATAAATTCAACCAAGCAGGGGTAGAAAATATTTGAAAAGTGATTAACTAAGGCTTTTCTCTCATTATTTCCTAAATAATGCAGTTTAATAATTATTCCTGTTGCATTTATATTGTGTTAGGTATTTTGAGTAAACAAGAAGTGAGTTAAAGGGAGATCAAGTGTGTAAGTTATATGCTATGATAACTTTTATTGACTGTGACAAAATATCATATATAACAACTTAAAGGTGGGAAGATTAATTTTTGCTAATAGTCAGTCCATCATGACAGCTGACCACATCTCTTTAGACTTGAGGTGTGGTTGTATATCATGGAGATGAGAGTGTGAAGGAAAAGGGTGTTTACCTCAGGGTAAGTGGGAAGCTGAGAGAAGGGAAAGGAGATAGTGAGACATACAGAGAGAAATACAGACAGAGAAGCACACACAGAGAGGATAAAGAAGAGATGTGGGACACAGAGAGACAGAGAAGGAGAGAGAGAGAGAGAGGTATTGAGATAGCAGGATTTCCCTTCCTGCTCCATGAGAGGCTGCTGCCCACTCCACATTCACAGTGGGTATTCCCCTCACCTGACTGTCTCTAGAAATACCCTCACAGGTAGACAAGACACTTCTGCTAAATAGTTCTCAATCAAATCAAGTTGATAATTAACCATTACACATGCCAGTACTAAATCATTTCACATAAGCTATTTGAGTCTTCTCAAGTTTTGACATGACATGAAAATAAGGGTGTTGTGGGGTAAGGATGGTAAAGAGAGCAGAGTAGCACAACAATCATGATGGTGAGGGAAAAAAAGTATGAAAAAAAGTATGATACTTTGAACCCTCTGGGTAACTCCATCTCATCCTTAGCCTTTCATTCTCTCTCCTAAAAGACTTCAATAATACCACTTGCTTCTAACAGCTCTCAAGCTCATCACATTAAAAGACTTAATATACTATTTTACTGCTTGAACATTGCTCCCCTGGTTCTCAGCTCCTTGGGCTCACCCTGGAGTTGCATTAGCAGCTTTCTTACTGTTACAGCTTGCACACAGGAGACTGCAAGACTTCTCAGCTGTCCACAATCACTCGAGGCAATCCTCACGATCCTTCTATTTCTATAAATTCACACTACAGGTTCTTTTTCTCTGGGTGACCCTAGTCAGTATACCCTAGTCATCTAGGATTTATTTATATTTTACTATAATTACCTTCATGTTGATAGGACAGGACAGCTTACCAAAACAGCTGGTGGGAGGAAAGAGTTTATTCTGGCTTATAATCTTGAGCAGAAACTTCATGTAACAGAAAAATTAGCAACAACAACAACAACAACAAAACATGGTGAAGCAGAGACTGGGTATCACCTCCTTCGACAGCAACAAGAAAACAGCAACAAGAGCATGAGCTGAATTCTGGCAAGGGGGTGCTGGCTAAAATATCACTACACCTACCCCAAACAACACACCACCTCCAGCAAGGCTCCACCTCCCAAAGTGCAACAGATGCAGACCAAGAATCCAAAACAGGTCATTTTATGAGGTGCATGTGATTCAAACCATCACATATTTCCACTAATTATTTAGAGCTTATTTTAGCTTGCACGTACTAATTTTATTTTATTTATTTTTTTTTATATTTTAAAAATTATTTTATTTTATTTATTTATTTATTCTTTTTTAATTTTTTTAAATTTTTATTAACATTTTCCATGATTATAAAATATATCCCATGGTAATTCCCTCCCTCCCCACCCCCACACTTTCCCATTTGAAATTCCATTCTCCATCATATTACCTCCCCATTACATTCATTGTAATTACATATGTACAATATCAACCTATTAAGTATCCTCTTCCCTTCCTTTCTCTACCCTTTATGTCTCCTTTTTAACTTACTGGCCTCTGCTACTAAGTATTTTCATTCTTGCATGTACTAATTTTAATACCTTTCAATGTTTGTTTTGATTTGTTTGTATTTTTAACGCAGTCCATTTGATACTGTAATGCACACAAATTAAAACAAAGGTAATTATAAGTCCTAATGTTCTGAAGGATGCAACAACACACTTTTTAAAGCAAAATACCAATTCCTCTTTTTTTTTTTCCAGAGTTTATGTTTGTTACCTGCCATCAAAATGATCTACCTAACTATGGACTGTGCACACCATATTGTATGCTCTCATAAATAATTTTCTTTAAAATATGAGAAAGGGAAGAAAGAGATAGAATTAAAATGCCACAGTCCTGAGTTGATTATAATCATCTGGCTTTCCAAAAGTTAATAGGCTAAGTGCAGTGGTTACTTACACTGAAGATCCCGTGTCCTATGTTCTGTGTCCTATGATGTCCTATGATGAGGAACTGAGGAGGCCAGGTCCCCTGTTACTGAAATGCAGCCATAGCAATGAGTGACCGCTCTCTGATGCAGGTGTACAGTGGATGCTTTATGTCTGAAGCTGGCTTATTTTTTATTCTAAAAGACTCTTATTGTTTTTTAAAATTCCATAAATTTAATCCCTCAAGTAGCTATTTATTGTCTTTTTTTTTTTAAATATTTCTACAAAACATCTAGAAGTGTTGTTTGAATCATATCTAGTATAGTTTTAGGTTGAAATAGATTGTTTCTAACTGTATTAACTGCAAGTTGATACAGAATGCAACTTTACGTGTTTTAATTCCATGAACAGTTTTTAAATATCTTATCCAAACACTTTTCTAATGTCACATGCCTGCGTACTAGCATAGGCCTATTCCAGAGAAAATTCTCAATAAAAGATTTGCTACTTTAAATCAAATGAATAATCTTCATGATATCTGTAGATAGATAAGCCATCACTTTCTAATACTAATCATCAAACAATTATTCATTCCTTTGGACTTTAACTTAAAATACTAAGCAGGTATCAATTACATAGAAGAAAGGGTCAGAGATGAAGTTAATAGCTCAGTAATAAAACAAATGCTCATTATGCACAAGGCTGGAGGTTCAACTGCCAACAGAGAAAGAGAAAAATGGAGATAGGGAAATAAAGAAAGGTGTTATGATCAAATAAAGGTCTATAATAATTAAAACAACTACTGAAACTACCAGAATTTATTTTAGATTAATTTAGTTAAACAATTTCTGACTTTATTTCACATTCCATAAGATTAAAATCTCAAGGGCATAAACTTGATATATCCTTTGATATCATCAATCTGATGTTTACATCTTTAAAATGCAGTACCTTAAGTGTTAGTAACAGGGAACATTTAAAAAATATAGGTTTTTGTGTATGCCCATAGATTACTTTTCCTATCAGCCTCAACTGGTCCTAGAAGGAAGCTTATTTTGAATGGGAGGCGTACTACACTTACCTGGTTAAGTTCCTGAGACTAAGTGACTGTTACTGTGGCATAGTGGTCAATGCTTAGCCATAGATGGACATCCATGTCACCTCTTCCAAGCCTCAAGGAGTATCATAGGAGACAGAGTGTAAGAGTCAGGAGGGGTGGATTGTTGTACAACAAATGCCTCCAAATTGAAATATTCCCCCCGTAGGGAGGGAAGCTCTGAAATTTAGGAGATACAGTCTGGGAGACTTGAAACCTAAAAGATCATACAACCACTCCCCAAGGTTATAGGAGCAGTAAATTGCTTGGGGGGCTGGGGGAGACTTTCTAACAAGCTGAGCTGCCTGCAAGTCTGCAGTGTGCTCTAGAGATGCAGCGTCTATGAGTCATTACCTAGGCTGGGGTGGGCTTTATGGTGGTGCAATTGCCCTTGAATCACCCTTGCTGCTGTAAACAACTCTTCTCCCTGTTGCTTAAGTAACCACAATAAACTCATAAGTTCACAAATATATATTTATATATACTTTATGTTATATATACTTTATTTCACATATATATGTGATTATATATATATATATATATAAATTTATTTGCTGAGAGAGAGAGGGAGAAAAAGAAAGAGAGAAAGAAATGAGAGACAGATGACAGATACAATGGGTACACCAGGGCCTCCATGTACTGCAAATGAACTCTAAATGCATGCACCACTTTGTGCATATGGCTATACATGGGTACTGGGTAATCAAACATGGGTCCTTTGTGTTTTCAGGAAAGCACCTTAACCACTAAACCATCTCTCAAGCCCTACAGTGAGCACTTTTAAATATTTCAGTGAGGATAGAATCATTACTAAAGAAAACATGGGGAAATGTCAGGGAATTTCTAGCTTGGTACAATATGCCAAGCATATAATAATCCTCTTGGCTTTATTTTTCCTATTTCTGCAGCAGTTGCCTGTCAGAAATGACTATGCAAATGGAATAATCTCCCTTTATGCTAAGTAGACATATACAATGAGTTGAATAAGTCGTTGTCTCCTTGTTCTTTTGCCCAGGGCCCTGAGATGAGTAAGCATTGTAGTATATAACACTCCATGTAAAGTCAGTGTTTAGGCAAGTTCTTACAACGCTAACAAAATACTTAACATGGGCTGCTTACCGGGGGAAAGAGACTAATTTAGATCATACTTTTTAAGCTGAAAGCACACATGCTATTAGAACAGGTCTGGTGACAGTCACTGTTTGCAGCATCTCCTGACATTGATAGCTGTAGTGTCCCAGAGCAACTGATTATATCTGGACACAGACAAGAGAGAAATTGGTGGAGTCAGGCTTGGCTCTTGGGTTGTGACTCAAAGGCAGCAAAGAACTATCTTATGTCCCTGGTGACTCAAGAACCTCATGTTTGGCCAGAACTTCTACTTTTTTGTTTTGTTTTGTTTATTTCAAAATAGGGTCTTGTTCTAGCCCCAGGCTGACCAGGATTTCTCTATGTAGTCTCAGGCTGGCTGGAAACTTAGACTTGCAGAGATCCCCGCTACCTCTGCCTCCTGAGTGCTGAGATTAAAGGTATATGCCATCACACTGGGCAACAACCTCTTACAGGAGATATATCACCTACCAGCATTACTAGGGACAATGTCATCAATCCCAATCGACTCTTAGGGGCACACTCTAACTACATCTATAGGTATTGTAACATTTTAAGGCAAATGAACTGGTCATAGTCTTTATAGTCTCATTTCTTAGTTCCTGATGCAGTTACCATTTCTTTTTGATCTTTCTATTTAATAAATTCTACAACATAACAATTGAAGTCAAAGCTAAAAGATGAGGATCACTGGTAGAATTGTTTTGAGTTGAGGGGAAACTTGAAAGAATAAACTTAAATTCACCCTGAACTTCTGTAGTTGGGGTGCATTTCTTTATGAACATGCTCCCTAAAAATGGAAACAGTCAATACCAGTCTCTACACAGATCATTTTTCTCAATTAGTCTAACATTTCCCTTTATGCAGATGATGCTTTTATTCTTTCCAGATCTTAAAGCTTTCTACTTACCAACAAGTGTATAAAATGTGGAAAATGTGGAAAAAACAATAAAAAATTATACATGTATAAAAATATAAAGGGTAAATAGAGTGGGGCTATTGATAGAAGAACTTTCTCCTGTATCTATTTTGCCTATTGCCTTGAAATACCTACTTTATTTATCTCTTTATCTTTATCTCATATCTCTTTAATCCTCAGCCTTACTCAATATCAAGTGATATAAGCAGAGTTACCATGCATTCAGGATTTTCCCAATAGCCTTTATATTGTAAATTCTATTATAGTAAATAAATATTTATATGAAATGTAATATCTTCTTGTTTGATTTTTGTATCTTAGAATTAATTACAGACATAATGTACATATCAAAGTAAATGCTATGTGAAAACATAACTATAGAGGGTTCTGTTTTAAAATCGTATTTTGGAATTGATTTCATCAACTATTTTGATAGTGATATTAATAAGTAAAGCTATTCTTGTATGTTTGTTTTTTGTTTTTGTTTTTTTTTAATCAGAACTCTAGTTCACATTTTTATTTCTGGTGCTTTTACCTGGTGTATGTAGGGAGGGGTACCAGCTTGGGGATTTTCTGTGTAGATAATGCTGAGTGGATAAGAGCAGACTATGTTTCCTCTCTTTTGAAAGTCTAAACTCATGCTAGTTGTATTTGAGGGAAGGGAAGGCTAATAAGAGGCAAGCACTAAAAGCAAAGGGGCTCCCTTGGAGTTGGAGGGAATATATATGTTGTCTGGCTATGTGAAAAAGGGAAATAAATTAATATCTCCTCATTCTGTTACCTGGATAAGGCAGCCAGAGATATCGGAAGGAAAAGCCACATGGCTCAGCGGAGAAGCTGGGTCCAGGACCTTTGCCCATAGCTTTTTTCAAAGAAGTCTCATGTGTGACATGAAAGAAACACCCATATCGAATAACAACCTAGAAAAACCTTGACGCAAGCCTAGAGAAGGATTGCTCTATGTCAATTAGTTTGAGGAAATGTAATGTTTCTCACATGTTTGATTTGTAACCAGAGAATTACATATGGTGAAAGAGGTATATCTACTACCTAACTGAAAATGAACCACATGTGGTATTTGTGACAGGAAGAGAAGACACAGGGCAGGACACAGCACAATTGACTTTTTTATTTTTTTTTTTGCTGCTACAAGGTTTACTATTGCTCTATCTCCCCATAATTCTGGATGATTGCCTGGGAGTCTCCCACCCAATAGTTCATGCTGATCAGTTATGCCCAAGATTCCTAAACTTAAACTTGACAGTTATTTAATCTCAATTTTATCAGGTCAGGCTTGGTGAGCAATGACCCAAATTCATTGATCCATACTGAGGAAACCAAAAAGCCTTATGAGAAGATCACTTTGAAAGAGCACACCCCTTGCTTTCTTGATGGGTCCACTCTACCAGAGCATATTGTTAATACTTGGTACCTATGCGCCATAGTAAATACCATACAAATACCAACAAAAGATCTCTTTATTCTCTTTCCAGGTCATTCTACTTGCAAAAATATAACTACCTTATACATAAAAACATATAAGTAGGTAAGGCCATAAAAAAACTAAATATTAAGGCTGGAGAGATGGCTTAGTGGTTAAGCGCTTGCCTGTGAAGCCTAAGGACCCAGGTTCTAGGCTTGATCCCCCAGGACCCACGTCAGCCAGATGCACAAGGGGGCACAAGCGTCTGGAGTTCGTTTGCAGTGGCTGGAGGCCCTGGCATGCCCATTCTCCCTCTCTCCCTCCCTCCCTCTCTCTCTCTCTTTCTTTCTCTCTCTCTGTCTCTGGCTCTGTCACTAAAACAAAACAAAACAACAAAAAAAAAAAAAACCCTAAAACTAAAACTAAATATTAGGTCTTACAGGACCCTGGTAAAATGAAGTAAACCTTCTGTCTCTGTAGTTGTTTCTGACTTCTAGGTAAAATGGCATTTTGTTCTTGGTTTGAGAAATAATTTTTTCTCCATTGAGATGCTTAAACAATATACTTCTTATTTATTTATTTTCTCTCTGAAAACATGTAAAACAACTGATGTGTAACACATGAACAAGACCTCATTATCAGATCTGCAACTAACAAATGAACTGTGAACAGCCTCTTGGACAGAATATTTTAAGAATCTTTTGAGTCTGTTTTCTCATACCATCTTCATTCACTGGACTCTTCCTTTTATGCTAAAAATAAATTTCTTTGTTTTACTGGTCATTCATTTACTATTCCACTAAAATATATCACATGGCTCTGTACCTCACCATTATGTCTGTGGATTATATTAGAGCACATTGCATTTTACTGTCACTACAAAGGCCATTCTATCTCTGTAATGTCACACAAGCTGTGAAGTAATTAATGCTAAAAAATATCCTGATTGTTGTAAAAAGAATCAGTAAAACCAAATATTAAAAAAAAGGCATAAGTGCTTTTCTTTATAGTTGTTTTAAATTTCTACTTATTGTTTTTATATCATGATTGATTTGTTAGGATCTAAATATAAAAGTTCTGCAGGATCCAACAGCTTATTCTAAAGACATATCTTCAGGGCTTTGTTGGTTTATAGAATGTCATTGGTTTAAAGGGCTCATAAACAGAAGGGCATGTGCATCCTTCAGCTGCCATGTGGGTTTTACTTTTGATGAGTGATGGTTTGACTCAAGAACAGAACTTTACAGTGAGGACCTACATACACCTATGGCAAAGTGGAACCACTTAAGATGTTACACTGCCCGTTTATTTTATGAGGTTATAAATATGTCCTATTATGTCTCTATACTTTATGGCTTAATTTGGTGGTGGATTCATATAGGGCATTCCCATTTATTCGTGCCAAGGTTTCAAACTAATTTTTTCATTAAAGAAGTGCATTCTGTTATATTTCAAATGTAGTTTACCTTTGGACTCAATACTTTTTGGCTTAGGTGAATCCTGATTTGATGTGAGAAAACATTTCTCCCCAGTTAGGCACATAGTCTTTAAATATTATACAGATGTTAATACAAATCAGCATTTCTTTTAGGTATTATTAACTATTTCCTTCTTTTGATGTGAACCTTGAACTAAACTCAATAGGGTAAAACTTCCAGAATGGAATTGGGATTGAGCGTACTGTTGAAATTATGTTTTATAATACTCAATTTTGAATACCTATTTTTCTTAGAAAGAATCATAATCAGGTTGTTTCTTACGTATACATGCACTAATGGCATGGTAACAATATTTCTGTTACAATGACTTCAGCTACTCCATTAAATCATGCACACCAGGCGATGTCTCTCATTGTGTGATTCAGCTATTAAACTTGGTGTTTCCTGGTCAAAAGAGTGGATCAGTAAAGGCTTGATTCATGCCAGAAATAACTTCCCCGCAACCTGCATAAAGGAACAAACATACTTTATCTACTCTCTGTCCTGTCGGAGTTGGCCCCAGCTGTTACCTGCAGGGTGTCACTGAAAGCTACTCCGGCCTCCCTGCTGAGCACACCCTTCTACTGCCATGGCACCTCGCGGGCCCCTGCTGCAAGTCGACAGAGTGGCTTGTGTTTGTGCCCGCTACGCCTTAGCTCATTATGTTGCTAGCAGTTTTGCTTGGAGTATTTTGTTCATCCTTTGGGTATGACTACTCTCCTTCAGAGTACCAGATAATTGTTTTCTCACGCAGGTACTATCCATTTTCATTACATGACTGGTCAGCACCACTGAAAGCTGATAAGGATGACTTATATGCCTATTAGACATCTGTACTATGAGACTAACTTTTCAATGACTGTGCTTTCTCATTTGTATATAGCACCACTTAGATACAATAGAAGCATCAACTGGTGCATAGAAGTACATCAATTATCCCCAACAAATCTTAGGCTTATATAATTAGCACTTCTTTCATTCAGCTAAATAACTTATTATGCAATTCCTGTACCTATTACTTGGTACTAGTCTGCTTAATTTCTTCTTATAGTAATTCTTAATTCTATGTGATTTAATGGTCCTTTTAAAAACAAATATGTTTTAAACTCCACATTCTTTGTTGAAATGAATTAACAGATAGTATTAATTTGAAAAATGAATATATTGCCCTGATTTTAATGTAAAAATAAGCAGAAGAGTGTGTAAAAATTAATGTGTAAGAATAAAATGAATAGTCTAAAACAATTTCAAAATTATAAAATACTAGCTAGATAGATAGTTAATCCACGGGTATGTAATCTTTTAGATTCTCTGGAACACTATGGACTTAAAATTTTTTTCTAGGTTAGACATTCAAATATCATTGCTCTTAACTTCCTTTATCTATATACTAAGTCAGATAGCAATGTTGTCTGCTAGATGTTCTATCTGTGTTCCAGATAAGACTTTTCTTAGCTGTGTTCAAATGTGAGGAAAGGATTTATGTGGTTATTGTACGTGAGTATGTCTACTAAGGGCATGCTTAAGCATGCTATTTAAATTAAAGCTTCAGAAAAATAATAATAATAAATACTAATAAAAACAACAAAATTGGAATTTATGTAATGGTTCATCATGTGATAAAGCATGTGCCGATAGAATGAGGTAGTGGACAATGAGGACAAGGACAGAAAGGTGACAGCAGGCAAGCAACGATTGGGGACCTCTTTTCTTGAAACTGACAATGCATTAGGATGTACACAGTGTTCTCAGTTTATCCCCAAGTCTAACTTACAGAATTTTAGTCCACAAAACAGGTGAATCATAACTGGGGAATCATTCCTGCTACCCCAAGAATCCCATCCCATTGTGGAATCCAGACCATCCTTACTGATAATTAATCCATTATAAGACTCCACCATCTGACACCATCCCCAAACCTGTCCCAGCAAAATGTAAGACCTAGTATCAAATCCCCAAGATCTATGTCATCCTGGTTATACATAACATTGCCCTACCATTTCAATAACTACATTGTCATGACAAGATACTTTACACAATTGAGGTTTTATCTACTTCAGCAAAAATGTTACTGGGACTTCGATAGACATTGCATTAGACCTATATATTTATTTGGTAATATTTTGCATCTTTACCATATTGAGGCTTCTAAACCACAAGCACTATACGTCTGTGGTCATCTGAATCAGACCATATGTTCCCTATAAATTCAAATATTCTGAAAGCTTGTTCCCAAGTTGGTGGCAATTTGGGAGACGGGGCCTTGCTGGAGAAGGTGTCTTATTGGGGTTGGATTTAGGGATGTTATAGCCAGCTATCTCCCCATTACCAGAGACTGGCTCACCCTCATACTGATGTTTTATACTTGCTGTGGCAGATGTGATACCCAGGCTTTTCTTATGCCATGATTTTCCCTTCCATTATGGAGGAAAAAGAAAAGAAAAGAAAGAAACTAGACCTCCTTCCCATCAGCTGCCTTTGGTTGGGTGTTTGTCCCAGGAATAAGAAATTAAGTGCAACAGGAAATAGGAGTAGGGTTGTTCATGTGTACTCTTGACCTTTTAGAGCTGATTTGTGGAAGGATTTGAACCCTTGGCCTTAGAGATGCCCTGCAGAGCTGTAAGCAGAGGTTAATGGACCATTATGGTCAGACTTAAAAGACCTAAATGCAGAAAAAAATCTGTGGACTCATATAGACATGGCTTATAAGGGAAAGAAAGGCCTTTGGACTGGCATAGAAGCAGTTTATATGATAGGTTGGCTGTGTTTTGACTGCATCCTAAGAACTTGAGCAGCGTTGAACTTAGGATAAATGGATTAGTGTGAGCAGGTGGATATGAAATAGAAAGAAATGAATTTTTGTGCTAAGACTCCTCCCATTCAGCCACAACTATTTGATAGATTGTCACCGCTGAGGCTGAACCAGTTGTTCTGTGTTGGGATAGCAGGAAGAGTGCTGACTCTTTTGAAAATATGGGGCAGTTGAGTGTTGAATGTTTCATTCCCTTCAAAGTTAGCTTTATTCTCCAATGGATCAACACATTTGGTAGCCCACCTGGCACTATTGTAGTATAAATAATGCAGGATAGAAAGGGTCATTTGAATGGCAAAGTGGTTTAACTTTTGGAAATGGCCACTGGGTGATGTTAGGTAGGGTTGTTGGAGTCCTTTCATGGACACCTGATAGAACCATGAGGATCAACTGTGGGTTGCAGTGGAGACTCTAGAACTTTTGGGATGCCAAGACTCATTGAATGGCTGCCAAGGAGAGCTGGTGGCTCAGGATGGAATTTTACTGGGCTGTGAACAGCCTGGTTGGTGGGAAAACATTGGAATCCCAGGACTTCATTACTGGCTATAGTTATTGGACTTCGAGCTATAGGATTTGATGTTTGCCCTAGCTGTTTTAGATTTTGCATGGGTTCAATTTTTTTCCTTGCAATGTCAACGTTTACAGTGTGAATTCCTGTGCTGCTATGTATTTTTGTTTTTACAGATTCATATATCATGGACTATAATGATTTTGAACTGTTCAGTGTTGGAATTGAAAAAGAAAATCCATGGGAACATTTAAAAATATTATTTGTTGTTTATGAGAGAGGGAGAGAAAAAAGAGAGTATGGGTGTGCCTTGGTCTTCTGACATGGTAAATGAACTCCAGATGCATACACAACTTTATGAATATGGCTTTATGTGAATTTTGGGAATTCAAACCTGATCAGGCTTTTCAAGCAAGTGCCTTTAACCACTGAGCAATGTCTATGGCCCATGGGGACTTCTAAAGTTGGCCTAAATGTACTGCATTTTACACTATGGATGGCCATTGGTTTATGGGTTCAAGAGGGGGAATGTGGTAATGTGAATTTGATACTCCCATAAACTCATGTGTTCTTAATGGTTGTCCTTAAGGCTGATACAATGTGTTTGGTGGATCCTTACTGCAGGAGGTGTGTTATTGGAAGTGGGCCTAGGGCTAGACAGCTTCCCCTTGTCAGAGCCCAGCTTACTCTCCTGCTGCTGTTTTCCACATGCTGTGGCAGGCTGTGATGTCCTGCCTCTGCCCATGCATGCTTTCTCCTGCCATCATGGAGCTTATCCTCAAGATTCTAAGCTAAAACAAAAGGAAACAAAACAAAAAGAAAAACAAAACCATTCCTCCCATAAGCTGCTTTGGGTTGGGTATTTGACCTAACAATGACAAGGAAGGTAACTATAACAATGCCTCATTGATCAAGGTCTGTAACTTCTTACCTCAGTATTTAATAGTCTAGACCATATAAATACTATGTATCTTGTAGCTTTATATGTATATGATTTGAGTTTTGGAAAAAAATATGAATATTATCTTTTAATTTTTGTTAGAATTGTACATTGCTTAGTTTACAGAAGGTTAAATTTTGTGTGTTAACTTGCATTCTATAATCTGGCTAAACTATCCCAAAACTTTAAAAAAATATTTTATTTATTTATTTTTTAATTTATTGAGAGTGAGAAAAAGGGAGAGAGAGAGAGAGAGAGAAAGAGAAAATAGGCATGCCAGGGCCTTTAGCCACTGCAAGCTAACTCCAGATGCATGTGCCCCCTTGTGCATTTGGCTTACATGGGATCTGGAGAGTTGAGCCAGGATCCTTTGGCTTTACAGTCAAATGCCTTAACTGCTAAGCTGTCTCTCTAGACCCCAAAACTATTTTTATGACTTTTGAATTTTATTCTGGACCAATTCTTTCCCTTCCCCCTCTGATTTCTTCTTTGACCCTGGAATTACTTTAAAAAATTCTTTAGTCTAAAAGTGTTTGGAGATTTTCCAGATATCTATTATTGATCTCTAATTTAATTCAGTTTTATTTAAGAAACACACTCTGTAAGATTTAAATCATTTTAAATTTATTGATCTTGTTTTATGACCCAACCTTCAATATAACTTGGTGATGTTCCATGTATTTGTGAAAGGAATGTGCACTTTGCTGTTGTTAGAGTGTTCAATAAACCTTAATTAGGGAAATTTGGTTGACAATGTTACTCAAATTCTTTTGTTTTTACCGGATTTCCTTCTATTGGTGTTTTCAAGTCCTCAGAGCATCCATTGAGTAAATGATCTTGGTTTACATAAAGGGGTTAGAACACTCTCTTGAAACTGCTTAGGCACTTAACCAAGTACTCATATATTCATTTCTTATAATTCAACCATTTAAATTTCCCAGGTTTTTAATTCCTTCCATTCTCTTTTTGAATTGGCTTGTTTGTGAAATTGTAGTATGTGTGTAATTAAAATATTATCCCACACTAGAAAGTTTTTACAATCTTATCAAATTATAATTTTCTCTTAAATAAAGATTATAATGCCATTTATTAGAATTTAAGCTCTGTGTCACTAAGAATATGATACTTTTTGATGTGCTGTGTGTAATGTTATCCCTCCTTGAATCAAACCCTTGAGACATTCAAGAGGACAAAGCTGCCATCACCACACAGGACCAGCACTCTGGAGTCAGGAAGAAACAAAAGTGTTGAAAATTGGAACATAAATAGTGAATGGGCACTTAGGGAACTCCATTTAGTAAGAGAAGGTATTATCTGACCTGGTTAATCAAGTGTATTTGCTTTACAGTTGACCTGAACATGGTGGAACATGCCTTATAGTCCTAGCACACTAAGGTGGAAACAAGAAGATTATAAATTATAGACCAGCTTGGATTACATAGTGAAATCCTATTACCAAATATGTTTTAATTAAAAATAAACATTTCAAAGCATGATTTATAAGAAAGTCTTTCTGTAACTGAAAGTATGAGGAATGTAAGCCATTAAGATCAAGATTATATAATTACTGGATCCAGAATTCAGCCTGTCCATCTTTTATAGGTGAGTGAACAAATATAGATCCAGCAATGTAGGCAGATTGGAGTAGGAAACAGAAAGTGGGGCCAATATATCTCTTTCTGAGGTAAAATGATGAGAGTTTAGGGCTGAGTAAAAAGGAGGCTGAATAACAGTATCAAACTGCTGCACATATGGGCAGAGTTTTAATTAAACTGGATGTATGAGTGGGTGAACAAACAAACAAATAAAGGCAGTAGTTCATGACCTAAGAGAACTACCATGTATTTGAACTAATGAACCTTAATGTTCTCTATCCACCCTCTGAGATTCCCACAGTGGATAAGTGTGTCTAGGTGACCATAAAAGTAAATGTTTCATAACATTTTGTCTCTTTGTCTTTTAGCATAAAATAGACTTGATTTTTTTAAAAAGATTTTTGATACTTCAGCTGTTTGTAATAACAGATGCAGCAAAAACTGACTATAAGCTCTCTTTAGGTAACTGCCATAATTTTAAGACAAATACTTATATCATGTTTTATTAAAATGTTATCGTTATATATAGAGTCTAATTTCTTTTTAGCCAACTTCACAAGTGAGTAATAAGTCATGGTTTCATTGCCTAAAGAAATATAAAAACAGGAAATTTTTTTCAATTTAAAAGTAATATGAAAATAGCTGTTGAAAGGTAAAGTTTCCCCTAACTGCTGTGTATAATTCTGCCATTGGAAATTTCTAATGGATGATTTTAATTCTTTCTTTGTAACAGCTTTAGTGCTTTGTAGGTTTTAAAATCAGACATTTTACAGGGTTTTATTTCATGTTGTCTATAGGTTAGACATCTTTTCTTTTTGAAAGATTTCAGTGTATTTATAAACTAAAATAACAAAACAATCTAAAATGTGAAACTTTCAATATCATTACATTTAAATGTATGTCAAATAAATGTTTATCTTGACAAATGTGTGAGATAGGATTGGATAGTTGATAACTAACTAAATTAATATTAAACATGTTTAATAAAAACTAAAACAGATAGTAAATAGTGGGTAAAATAAACATTAGTCAAACTTATCTATTCATGGATTATTTGCACATTTCTCCAACAGAGCTTACCTTTACTTTCTGAGAAATGTCTTGTAGATCCTGATTAATCTAAGTGGAACCTAGTCTCAAAGACCTATGGCAAGTCTGCAAGATCTTCTCTTATCACTCCAGAAAAGGCAAGGTCCTTTTTGTCTACATTTTTATACTGCTGCTGAGTTTCACATTCATTCATCATTGACTAATCCATCCATGCCTTGTGTTAGTTGTTATGGATGCCTCACATATTAAATAAACATTCTTGTCACTGTTGAAAAAAATTGTTGGCCTCATTCTTCCATAGAAAAAGAGAAGTGGAAAGTTTGACATAACATCTGTGACATAAATGAATAGATTCACTAGTTTTTATGTGTCACTGTATGTTGGAGGGTTATTCCCATACACAACTCTGTTCCTTCTCTGGGCCAATGCCGTTCTTTGCTTGAATTTCCTCCTCTATATAACAGAGTGCATTAGGGGACTGAGTACTTACTCGAGCACTCTCTGTTTTCATGCCCCCAATTTTAAAGAGCCAGTTTCCATACTCGGCCTAATTGGCTCTGATACTTTGGTACATAGCCCTGGAAAAGGCGATCAAAGTAGAAGATTCAGGTTTATACAAGTTTTCAAACAAAAATTTTAAAAAATGTTATCAAAGCACCCTTTCCACATAAAATTGGAAATTATTGAACCAGTGTAGTAGTAGATGCCTATAATCCCAGCATATGTGAGGTAATACAGGAGGATCAAAGTTGAAGCAAAGCCTGAGTGACTTAATAATCTACCCACACCAAAAATAATATTTTAGTTCTTGTATATGAAACAGGCAAGGCTGTCTGTGAAAGTATTTTGTTCAATGTAACACTGATTGAATAATTTCCACAATTATTTGTATTAGCATGACTAATACAACTTGTCTATCTAGCCCTACATACATTAATAAGTAAAACTTTTTTCAAATAACTTTCAGATATTAACATTATGTTATAAAATGGCTTTAATCCTTAAACCCATTATGTTGCGAACACACACACACACATACATGTATGCATATGCATACACACACACACAAGTATATATATGCATACAAATGGCTGATATGAATGTAAAGGGTACACTTCTTAGTTTATCCATTAATTCAACAAATATCTTTTTGAACTTCCTGTTTTTTTAATCTTCTAGTCTAGGTATTGGGACATTATACAATTCTTATAAACCCATCCTCATAAAATTTATATTTTTATGTTCATGTGTGAGACAAAATCCCATTGAGAAATGTTCAGCAAAGTAATAAAAAATGCTAGGTAATAACTGGTAAACTAAATCTGATAAGATGTTTTGAACACAGAGATTGAATGATGTGTGGGAACATGCCATGAGAATATCAGAAGAGTAAGGGCTCTGAGGTGTAATAAGCAGAGCAGCATCAACAAGGCCAAGGTCAAGAAAGCAGAAGACCCCACTCTCCTTGAAAAGGGCCTTAGAACCATGGAGAACATGTTTCCTTCTCTCCTCATATGCCCATTTGCTTTACCAAAGCTATAAACAAGCATTTCTTGAAAACATCTGTGGCCCCGTGGAGCTTATTTTATTTTTACAAAAGCTGACAGTGAATATCAAGAATGCTTGAAATGGGGTCGTCTGCTGGCTGCTTCTCATGCACTTGCAATGCACAGGACTTAAGTGGCAGCACTGTGCAGAGAAGAGAAGGTACACTGGAGAGAACTGGTGGTGCTGGAGTATCTGTGGTCCAGTCATCTGAGTGCGAAGGCCAAAGGAAGGCTTTGATACACTGTGTGTGTGTGTGTGTGTACACATGTGTGCACATATGTGTGCCAGCATGTATGAATGGATATATGTGTGCATGTGTATATTCTGTTACATATCTTATATCTTATGTTTCTGAAGGCAATGCCAATTTGAAACATATCAAGAAAAATTCTCATTTATAAGTTCTCTAATCAGCAATTAGATTTTTCAGTCAGTTGGTAATGTTCATGTAATTGGATTTGATAGAATAACATATCAATTATTTTAATCACAGTCAT
The DNA here is from genome assembly GCF_020740685.1 of Jaculus jaculus. Taxonomy (NCBI): domain Eukaryota; kingdom Metazoa; phylum Chordata; class Mammalia; order Rodentia; family Dipodidae; genus Jaculus; species Jaculus jaculus. The sequence goes on from NC_059105.1 coordinate 26,566,809, forward strand.
TCATGTGTATAATGATATCAGCAGCATTTCAATTCTCCATTGGGACTTCCTGCTAGAACTCAGAGAGAACACTGTATGAGACACCAACCCTCCATCCTGAAATTAATCCCGTTCATCTGCACTTATATTTTCCCTTCTATTGTAACATATGCCATATGTATAAGAACATATAATCACTCTCATGTAGGTTTTATTGTCACTATTGTGAAATGGCTATGATGTGTTATGCGTATGAATCTACAGGATTATTTTTCTCACTCTCTAATTGCACTCTACTCTAAATTTTTAGGAAAAAAAATAGGCTGTTTCCTTAGCACCTCCTCTGTTTTGGCACAAAATAAGTGCTGCTTACAACTCAACTAAATAATACACACAAGAAATAGCATTTATGTGGGAAAAATGTGTAAATAACAATTCAAAACTCATAATCTGTGCAGGTGATGGAATAATTAGTGCCCACAGATTTTTCTTTCATAAGCTTTATAAAATATCTTCAAGATTATGCAATATTTTATTCTAATTTATTAGTTTATATGCAGTTAAAGCCTTTTGATGTTCTTGAGGGCGTTGAGCAGTGTTCTGGCTGGGGAAATATAAGGCTTGAGTAAGAAGCTACCCAATGCTCAAGGATGACAGAGCAGCTTATTGTAGAACGGCATCTGAGACTGAATAAAGCACTATAACTACTGTAGCCTTTGGAAAACTAGCTACTTCAGACTAAGCCATTTTCTTAATGAAGTTTTAACTGGCTAACACTCCAAAGTAAAATATCAAACTTTCAAGGGACCTTTACATGATCAATAAATTTAGTATTTCCAACTAATTTTAACAATCTTGAATCAGAAGAACAAGAGACCACAGTCATTTAAATCATTAGCAAAAATGTTATAAGCTTGTCTTTATTAATAAATTAGTCCTTTGAAATCACCAAAGCAATTGTAATAGCTAATATTTATTCAACATTTTATACCATTTTTCATAAAAACTTAAACTTTATAGACAACAATAGATGTAAAATAAATGTTCAAGTGGGCAATTTTTGTAGTGCTATTGAATATGAGGATGAAATTTCAGACAATTTAATGAATAGCAATAATAAAATTGTTAAAATAGCACAATATTATTAAAATATATTTTATAACTTCACCATGTCTTGTCCTTTCATAGAAAATTATTCTTGGTCTTAATTAACAAGTCAAAAGCAAAGCAAGGAATGTTCCTCTCTCCTGTCTCCTCTCTTGTGCAACTACACCTAGGTGACAGGTTTTGTTTGGTTGGTTTCTTTACTAAAATGAAGATATATTTTACTTCTAAAATGTCATTGTTTTATAATTCATTTTCAGAGTTAAAAGTGTTTCAAAATTATGTTTTGTGTATAAAATGTAAAAGCATTTTCCAGCTTGCTTGCAATTTCCAAGACAATAGTATTATTATGTCTTAATTCATTACTAGGAATGATGTATTTGAAAATATTATTAAAACAATAAAATATTGCCTTCTCAGAATATTTTTGAGATTAAAAAGTAGAAATACCGTGTTGGTTTTGTTTTTTATTACTGAAATAAAAATTTTGTCAACAAATGGATCAATGTTATATGTGTGTGTATGTATGTGTGTATTTGTGTTCTCTTCTTATTTTTTTGTTCTTAAAATTAGTTGATTACTTTCTTCTGATAATATTCTTATGGAATTTAGAACACAAGTTGATAAATTTATCTTAAAGTAAAATTAATATAATCTATAGCATTGGCTTGAAATAAAACATGATTTTACATTTTATGAAAAAAAATATATTTATATTTTAGCCCAAAACTCAGGAAAGATATTTTTCTATAATAACAGCATTAATAGAACTCCACATATTATGAATATTGAGATATTGGTAATACCAATATATGAAAAGGTTACTATCTACACTAATACTGAGAAAAATCCTTAAATTAGCACAAGTCCCTTTGGAAAAAGTTTTTAAAGCCTTGGGAAACACTATAATGTTTCAAAATTCAACCACTGTATTTATTTCTCATAAGCTCTATGAATTGAATTGTGTACCTGTCCACCAAAATTCATGTCCTGAAGCACTAGTACGGCTTTGTGACTATGAGTTTATATGGCTTGGCACTAAAAAGATAGGATTAGTGTCTTTATAAACAACACCAGCAAGCCTGTCCTCTGTTCAGAGCAGAAGGAGAGTCCACTATAAGCTAAAAAGTGAGCTTGGCCAGGTGTTGATGTAGCTAACCAATTATTGCAAACTTTTCAGCCTCCAAATCAGAAAGAAATGAATGCTTGTTGTTGATATTACGCAGTGTATGGTACTGTGTTATGGCAGTGTGCATGGGCAAAACCAGGAATATATGCATAAACTTTCACCCAAAATGTATTTAATCTTATTTTTCATGTGATTCTAACATTTCTGGTCTTTGAGTATACACATTTATTGCAAACAGTAAAATGGAAAGTCAAAGAAAATGTTACCAGTCTGGAACATCTGTCCCAATGAGGTAAGATACAAGGTAAATTGAAAGCTAGAGGGTAAAGGAGAACTAGAGAGGACAGTTATGCCAATGTCAAAAGCTCAGCAGTATGGGAACATTATGTATGCTGGCAGACATATCCTTATGCAGAAGAGAAGCTCTGGGGAATTCACTTTTATTGCAGAGAAAAGGTATAACGTTTAGGTCAGATATTTGGTTTAGAAAGGTTACAATTCAATTCTTTAAATAGTACTACCTTAGATAAGAATCTTTAGTTCCTGAGATAAACTTTCCTATACAATAAAATATGATCTCTAATCGAAACAAAAATAAATAAATAAAAAGAGGGATCTAACTCACAAGGGGCTGACAAAGGCCCTCCTAATGACCTCCATCTCTAGCTCTTCATACCTTTCTGCAGTTCTCCTCCCCTACCAGAACAACTGTCAGGAACATAGAAAGGCACAGCATTTATGTCTTTTCACCACGTCAAAATTTATTGAATAATAATAAATTCACATGCTACTTTGAAGTCATTGGCAACAAATTTTCAAGTTATCTTGATTTCCCTTGATATTGTTTGAGACAAACATTCCTTTATTCCAATCTTAATATCAGCTCTCAGATTACATTACATAGTAAATCTATCTATCTATCTATCTATCTATCTATCTATCATCTATCTATCTATCTATCTATCTATCTAACATGAATCTATTTATATATCTAATTAATCTATCTAATACTTATCTATCTTTAGGTTTTAGAATGGCTAAAGGGGCTAAAGAAAATGAAGAGCTCCAAAGAGTCCTTACTGGAGAAGCATGGTAAGGATACAAAGAAATTTTCTGCACGAATGAAGTAATGAACCCTGTTAGGCAGGGCCAGACGCAGAGGAATTAACGGACAGAAAATGGGCAGCAGGTCTAGACAAGCAAATAAGATGATGGACAGACAGGCAGTGATTTGAGTAGGCCTGCCAGCAGAACTAAGCTGAGTTTAAGAACCCGGGAAAACTCAGCTTTTCAGTCAGTTGTTTCTTCATCCACAGTTGGTGGTTAGATAGCAGTGTTAGCTGCCCTCTACATGGGTCCATGCCAGGTGCCCTTCCTCCACTTGGGTGTTCACTAAGTTCTCAGGCCTGATTTTTCTGAGATTTTAATATGCCTGTATACTCATTTTGTCCCAATTGTCTTTGACCAAATTGTTGGGTGTGTCACCATGTTTACTTTTAAAAAATAAGTTATTTTCTTGTGTGTACCTCATAAGCGGTGCTGGACAGATGGCATTTTTCATGTTCCCACCAAGGGGCAGTCTTGCTGTCACTAGTATTTTTACTCAAAAATGAGTCAAAAGCTGCCTAGAAAATGCAGCTTCTCAGCTGGGCATGGTGGCAAATGGTTATTGCTCACTCAGGAGTCAGACGTGGGAGGAGGGATATGAATTCGAGGCCAGTCTGGAACCACAGATTGAATTTCAGCCTGGGCTAGAATGAGACCCTAATTCAAAAAATCAAACAACAAAAAAAAATAAGTTTCTCAGGGAAAGCAAGGCACAGCCTGAAAAACTACTGCTTAAAACAATATGGAGTGAGGGCTGGAGAGATGGCTTAGCGGTTAAGTGCTTGCCTGTGAAGCCTAAGGACCCCGGTTAGAGGCTCGGTTCCCCAAGTCCCACGTTAGCCAGATGCACAAGGGGGCGCACGCGTCTGGAGTTCGTTTGCAGAGGCTGGAAGCCCTGGCGCTCCCATTCTCTCTCTCCCTCTATCTGTCTTTCTCTCTGTGTCTGTTGCTCTCAAATAAATAAATAAAAAATATTTAAAAAAAAATGGAGTGAATTCAAGTGCAAGCTCAATATTGATCCATGAAATATTCCACAGTTGATGGGCGGTTATTTGGAGCTAGATTTCAAACGGCAGGCACTATTCTCTCTCCCTCTCTTAATCATGTATCTTCCATCTACCATCTATCTATGCATCTATTCCACTCTCCACACACACATACTCCCTCCCCTTTGCCTCTTTCTTTCTCACTACTTCCTGGGGAAAGCTCTCTCTTTTATCTCAAATACCATTGAGAGCACATAGTGAAACATCTTTTGCCAATTATCATGTGACTGAGCTTGTACACAAATCTTCCTGTCCCAATTACATTTTCAGAATGTTTTAGCGCCCCACAACAATTGCTTGTAGCGTCACAGGAGATTCTTTGCCAGCAGCCCTGAGCTGAAACCCTTACAGGCTCCTGGCACTCAGAAACTGTGAGATGACAGAAAATGGTGCTCAAAGCCACTTATTTTTGATGTGATTTGCATGCAGCAATAGTTAAGAGACACAGATTTACCGCCCCGCATGTGGTTTGGTGCCATAATAAACACCTCAAGTGTCAAAACATTTTGGAATCAGGCACCATGGAGGAGAAACAAGGGATTTGAGAAGTTTTCATGAAAGCCTTCAATCAACAGTTAGCAAAATGTTGGACTTTGCAGAGGCTGCCTGTGAGAAACTAGAGAGAAACCGAGGAAAGTTTTACTGGAAACTGGAGAGATGAGTGTCTTTGATCTTAGCTACAGAACACTCACAATTGTTAGCCATAGTGATGTGGAAGGTAGGGAACGTGTTCAATAATTTGAGTGCTGCAGTAGCTGAGGAGTTTTTATTTTTTTATTTATTTTTTTATTTTTCCAGACTGATTGGACTCCCTCCTTTCTCTTCTCTGCTTGGGGTAAAATGTAGCAGGAGAGCTATAGGCTGAGGAAATCACTACAACACTGAAAGAAATTGGAGCTTTGTGGCCCCAAGAGGGGAAATCAGGTTAAAATTAAGAAGCCAAACATACGACTCATTAATCTTTTACTAAAACTTCAAAGAGTGATCCAGGGTGCATTTGGGATCTGGGAGCCCAGGCTCGGTGAAGGGTGGGGCATGTTTGGGGCCTATACACTCCTGCCCCGTGAGGTGCACAATGTGCTTTTGAGGGCTGTGTACTCCAGACTGGTGAGTGCTTCTTGGGTGTGCTTGGGACCTGTGCGCTCAATGGGGGGGGGGGGGGAGGGATGAGGGGCACAGGGTGTTTGGGGCTTGTACATTCTGAGCATCTTTGGGTCCTGTGAGCTCCATGAGGGTGAATGATGTGGCCTTTTGGGGGCCTCAGAATTCTGGGAGCTAGTGTGTTTGCAGCCTGTGCCCTCCAGACTAGTGAGAGGCACAGAGTGCTCCTCAGCAGGCTTGGGGCTTGTGCCCTCCAGGCTGATGAGGTGGAGGCATGTTTGGGGCCTGTGCATCCCAGCATCAGCGACTTTGGGGCCTGTGCAATCAGGGCACATGAGAGACACAGTTTGGTTGGGGCCTGTGTACCCATTCCATGCAGTCTGTGCCTAGTGGCTCCCCTTCCCCAACCTTCACCTCCTGTTTCAGCAGATTTTGGGGCATTTGCTACCTCCTCTGATTGTGCCAAGCCATATCTCTGGTTGCCTCCTAGCACCTGCACCCCCGCACAGGCTAACTAAGCAGACTAGAGCTCCAGCCTGGTCCATGTTGCCCCTCACCCTGTTTCCTGTCCCTGTCCACCCTCCCACTTCTGGTTACCCACTGGGGACATTGCTCCTGCCCATGATGGGGAGCACATGAAGATCTGGCAACTACCAGCCAAGGGCTACCAGTGAGTCCTCTAAAACCTGCTCAAATGGGTAGGGCAGGGGAGCAGGGGAAAGGGCAATGCCCCCTGAAGCCCACGGGCAAGGCATGGCTATGATCTGGTCTGAAGAGATTCCAGCTCTCACCATCCCACTGCTGCAAGCATACTTGCACCCTCTACAACACTCACATCTATGGAGTCAGCAACATCCTCCTCCAATCTAACCCAGGTTAGATTCTCCAGGTCCCATGTAAGTCAAATGCACATGGTGACACAAAATCTGGAGTTTGTTTGCAGTGGTTAGAGGCCCTGGTGTGCCCATTCTCACTCTCTCTGTCTATAATCAATAAATAAAAATAAATCTTTACGAAATTATGCAAGATTATTAAAAAATATCCTCAGCAATAGAAACACCTCTTGAGGTATCAGCACAAGCAAGCCACTTCAGGAGCTCAGGCAGAGCTGTGGCACTTTGTATATCTTTAGCTTGAAATTCCATATCTGTCCCCACACCTTAGGGCTGGACCCTATGATCTGCCCACAGTGGCACCTCCTCCAGCCAGGTATCTGGAGATCTAAATTACAATGCATGAAGAAAGGTATTCTACAAATCCTTATTAATAAAAACAGCATAGTACTAGCATAAAAACAGACACATAGACCAATGGAGAATTAAAGACCTAGACTTTAGTTTAAGTAACTACAGCTACCTGATCTCTGACAAAAGAGCCAAAACTTACACTGGAGAAAAGACAACATCTCCAACAAATGGTGCTGGATAAATTAGATATGCACATGTAGAATACTAAAACTAGGCACAATCCTGCCACCATGCATGAAAGTCAATTCCAAATGGATTAATTACTTCAACATAAAACCTGAAATCAAACTACTGTATGAAAAAAAAAAAAATAAGAGGAACACTATAGGAGTGTGAAGAAATTTCCTGAACATTCCCCTAATAGCCCAGGAAATTAAACATTCAACCTGTGGTAATCTCATGAAGCTAAAAAGCTTTTGTGCAGACAAGCATACCATAAATAGAGATAACAGACTACCTACAAAATGCGAGAACATCTTTGTCAGCTATGCCATTGACAGAGGTCTAGTATATAGACTCTACAAAGAAATCAAAAACCTAAAAAGTAAAAAATCAAGCAATCCACTCAAAAAATGGGACAGAAAACTGAATAGGGAATTCTCAAAGGCTTGTACATTGTCACTGGAGTGAATGATTCCCAGTAAGTGTCCCAAGATTTAAATTTTTCTTACCAGAATCACAAGTTTTAAATTACAAATGTCAGGGAAAGCTGTCAAATAAAAAGAGCTCTCGTGCTTATAAAATCAGAGGTTTTGTGAAATGTGGTTAAATAATAAATCACCAGGTCACTAAAGGTATGGAATATATATAGTTCTCTTGAGAATCTGGTTAGTTCTCCTTAGAGGGGGAAATCCGACCACTCTGCTCTCCTCCCTCTGGCCCCTATCTCATGCGTGATCTCTCCCTCTTGCATGTTGCTGCCGTGATGCTCCCATTGCCAAGGGGCAATCACCAGAGGCTGGATCAATGTGGTTATAAAATTTTAGACTTTCAGATTCAAAACCTGTAAACTAAATAAATTCTATTATTTATTAATTACCAAGCTTAGGTGTCACAGCAATGGATAATGGCTAACCTAGAAGATTTTGAGAACATATGTGCTTTCTCATGAAAGGAAAAGATAAATTAAATCAAGAGACCAAGATTACAGAGAACAAAATTCAAAGACATAGAAAGCATTTGGGGGGGCTGGAGAGATGGCTTAGTGGTTAAGCGCTTGCCCATGAAGCCTAAGGACCCTGGTTCAAGGTTCGATTACCCAGGACCCACATTAGCCAGATGCACAAGGGGACACACACGTCTGCAGTTCGTTTGCAGTAGCTGGAGGCCCTGGCACACACTCTCTCTCTCTTAATTAATAAATAAATAAATAAAAATGAACAAAAACAAAAAGGAAAGCTTTTGGGGGCAGATACAGGAGTTATTAATGATCAAGAATTGTCAACATGTCCACCTGCCTGCCGAATTTCTACATGTTCATGTTCCCCATTAGTGACAATACTTACCCTCAGGCAATGCAATCCCCACTTTGTTGGGTCTGTGGGCATGTCTCGCTTGCTCTTTTATTTCTAGATACAGAGTAGATATCCTTAGAAGTTGCATGTAAGTACCTTCTCTCAAGGAGCTGTGTTTAAGTAACTACACTGCAGGGATCTTACCTGTGTCTGACTCTGTCTTGAGAGCAATATTTAGATTTCAGGCCAATGAGTCATGGGGTAGTGATTTGGGGGATACTGGGAAGTCATGAGTGTATTTTTGGATTTGTAAAAATGTGTACTGGGGAGCAAGAAGGCAGGGTATGTTAACTAGCCTCTAATATTGTCCCTGATGATCCTACCTTATTCTTCCTCACACTCCTGTAAAATAACCTCCCACACACCAGGGCCAGTTACTATGGTCAATAAAATACAGCACAGGACAAGGCATATCATTGTAGCCATCCATATGTCATGGTTTCATATTTCTATTAGTACTATGGCAAATGCTCACAACATTAGCAAAATAGCTATTATTTCCCCTCAGTTCTAAAGGTGAAAAGTACCTGTGCCATTTGTTTCTACATCCAGGGTTTCTGAAGGAGGATGAAATCAAGGAGTCAGCCAGCTAGATTTGACAAGGACATTTTGAGATGTTACCACTTGTACTTTCATTCAGGTTATGGGCCTTCTTGTGACAGAAGGATGAAGTTTTACAAATCGTTTTGTCAACTGCATGCCTCTGTGAGGTCAGGTCCTTATACTCTGGCTTCTATATCTTAAAGCCAGAGAGAGCAAACAAGTTTTCTTTATACTTTTTTTTTGGACATCACCTGATATACCTCTCCTGATTCACTGGACAAAGACATCTGTAGTCATATGGTTGATCACATTTTATCTATGTCTTTGGTAAGCCAACATAATCCTTCCTATTTATAGCCTATTCACTTCTCACCTCTATGTTATGTAGAATAATGTGTCATATGTATCTATAAATTGGCATGTACATCTTTAAGGAAATATTATTCTGTTTGTTATTGTTAGAAAAAATAAGAAAAAGGTTCAGTGGATGTCATGGTCAGCCTTGGGTTGCTGGAATGAACTTCCAAACTAGGTTCAAGTTAAGGGAGGAAGGGAATGTATTTGAAGTTTACAGATTGAGGGGAAGTTCTGTAATGGAAGAAGAGGTTTGGTCCCTTTCAGAGATCTAAGCAGAGAGTAAGAAAGCAAACAGCACAAGTAGCCACTTCAGGAGCTCAGGCAGAGCTGTGGCACTTTGCATACCTTTAGCTTGAAATTCCATATCTGCCCCCACATCTTAGGGCTGGACCTTATGATCTGCCCACAGTGGCACCTCCTCCAGCCAGGTGTCTGGAGATCTAAATTACGAGCTTTAGTTAGCTTCTCAATCAGTTGGGACACTTCCATTTCAAACTTCCATAGTGGATAGTATACTTCCAAATTAAGCTTGAGTGCCCACATTCAGATCACCAGAACTCACATCAAGCTGTATCATCTACAATACCAGTAGCCTGGTGAATATAATGGTGAAAAAACAAAAAGACTGCTCTGCCTCAAACAAGGTGAAAGCTGAGGACCAAAATGTGAAGTTGTCCTCTGACAGCCTCATGAACGTTGTGGCACGGTCATACCTGCTCCCTCACTCTCTCTCCCTCTCTCTCTCTCCTTCATAGACATTCTAACGTTCTAAAGTATTTTTCTATAACCTACTGTGGTAGAATTTTTGTCCTTTCTATTAAAGAGCCAATTTTGGAATCAGTATTCTTTTCAGTTTTTTCAATGTGTTAACAGGTTCATTTTCTTTTTTTTTTTCTTTTTATATCTAATACATTATTGAACATAATACTGCATTTCTATTACATCTATTTAATTACAAAAGATTTTAGAGTGTTTTTGAAGAACTCCTTGCTTACCATTACTTGCAGTTTGAAATGTAACATTATCAGTTCCCATAACTAATCAAAGTTACATAATTACATGTAAAAATTCTCTTGGATTTATTTTAGAAAAATATTCTTCATTTATTAAGAACTTTTAAAAATAATTATGTATTTTGATTGAAATCTGCCTTCTGACAATGAGAGATGAGTATTTCACATACATATTTCAGTATTAACTTTTGTTTTGGGATATCATCAACTTATCATCTCATAAATACTACATAAATCCTTGAAAAGAATAGATATTGGTCTAGAGAGATGGCTTAGCAGTTAAGCACTTGCCTGTGAAGCCTAAGTACCCTGGTTCGAGGCTTGATTCCCCAGGACCCACGTTAGCCAGATGCACAAGGGAGTGCACGAATCTGGAGTTCGTTTGCAGTGGCTGGAAGCCCTGGTGTGCCATTCTCTCTCTCTCTTTCTCCCTCCTCTCTGTCATTCTCAAATAAATAGACAAAAATTTAAAAAACAATAAATAATTTTGTAGGGCAGAATCATGGTGCATGTATGCATATACCTCTATATATGCACTGATAGACACATGTATGAATATTCTGTATTTATCATATTTTAAGAATCTATAAAATTAGTTTTATTCCTTTAATCTATTGAAGATATAGAAAAGAGACTCGTGCTACTCACTATGATGGTGGTAGTTTCGCTAGGGTCTCCTGGCTCATATTTTGACAATTTATTCATTTATTTGTTCATTTATTTTTGTTTTTTCCAGGTAGGGTTTCCCACCAGCTCAGCCTGACCTGGAATTCACTCTGTGGTCTCAGGTGACCTCTGATTTACAGAGATCCTCCTAGTTCTGCCTCCGAAGTGCTGGGATTAAAGGCATGCACCACCACACCCAGCTTTGACAATTAATTTAATAGAGTTTGCTGCATGTTGCTTGATGATTGTCACAGATATGACAGTGCCATCAGCAGCTCAGGTCAAGGTCTGAGAGTACCAATCCCAGTTGTACAGCGTTCTGGTTAGAGGACAAGGTGAGTTCTTTATTCAGGTTTCAGCACATTCATTCAAAATTATGCAAGATGGTAAAAGTGGAGTCTAACAGATGGGCTACTCTAAAGTTTTAAAGTCTGTTGCCTGTGAAGCACTTCGAACAATGTGCCAACAGGAAGTGGGTAGGCATTGTTCTAGTATTCTTCAACAGGAATTGGGTAGACATCACTTCTACACATTCCTCAACAGGAAGTGGGTAGGCATTGTTCTAGTATTACTCAACAGGAAGTGGGCAGGCATTGCTTCTACATACTCTTCAAGAGGAAGTGGTCAGGCATTGCTTCTCCATGTTCCTCACATATAGGAGCCACTTAAGCCCTGGTTCAAACCATGATTACCTGACCCATGAGTTTTAAAGGTATTTCTTAGGCTATTTATATTTCCTTTAAGTGTACATTAAAGTTGATATTTTAAAATCATTTATCTTTTGATTAAAGGCAGAGCACATTATTTATTGATATCAATAGGTTTTTATGGCTTAACAGTGTTGTATTGGTAACTTTTCTCATGGCTGTGATCAAAACACTGACCAAAGCAATTTAGGAAGTAAGGGCTTCGTTTGGCTCATATTTACAGTCAATCATATCAGGAAAGGCATAGCTTGAGGCCATTGGTCACAGTCAGTTCACAGCAAGGAAGAAGAGAGTGATGAATGCCAGTATCAACCAACTCTTCGTTTTATACACTGCAGGCCTCTAGACCATGGAATGGTGTTAGCCATAGTTAAAGTGGTTCTTCCCACCTCCATTAACCCAAAGTACATAATGCCTCAGGTTTTCCTAGAGGCTAGCTCTATGTAGAGAACCCTTCATGAACATGGCCAGAGGTTCCTACCAAGGTAACAATATAAATACCAGCAGAGTAGTCATGCTTAATGTAATAATGTTACTTTCATTTTATTCTATAAATTTACTTTTTGTCATTTTTATCATTTTAAAAACCTTTCTTCTATGATACTTATTCTAGATTTAATTGTATACCACATTTAAGAAATTATAAACAGTAATTTAACTTGTGATGAAAAACAAAACTATCACTTATCCCTATGAAATAAAATAAATATATTGTGCTTTGTAACTTTTTCTTCTAACACTTCAAGCCCTACCAAGTTTTATACAATTAGCTTTGGATACTTGACTAACATTATTATTTAATCTTTGTATTCTCATGGAGTATTTAGAATATTTTCTGGAAATGTAATGTACATGTTAATAGTAAACAGAAGCTTAGTATATTCTTATTGCTACTACCATTATTTTTCTTCATTTCTACATTTTCACTGACTAATTTTTTAAAAATTCTTTTGTTATTTCTATTTATTTATTTGAGAGCAACAGACAGAGACATAAAGAAGCAGAGAGAGAGAGAGAATGGGTGTGCCAGGGTGTCTAGCCACTGCAAACAAACTCCAGACGTGTGTGCTCCTTTGTGCATCTGGCTAATGTGGGTCCTGGGGAATTGAGACTGGAACCAGGGTCCTTAGGCTTCACAGCACTTAACCTCTAAGCCTTCTTTCCAGCCCCTGATTAATTTTAAGTTATTTAGTTGCTCTTGTGTGTGTTTTTTTTTAATATGTACAAGGAATAAAGACAAGTTTAACCCTTGATAGCATACATATAGACTTCCAAGAGCCCATATTCTTTTGTTTTCATGGCTTTCCTTGTTTATTCATTTCTTCATGTTTATGTTTATGCTTACTTTGTTATTTCCTATCCATTCTGATTTTGGAAGAGGTAGAATTCTGAAGAAGCTAATGTTCTGGTGTCCAAAAAGGACGCTGTCACTAGCAAGAGCAGCCTACATATAAAGAGTTCCAGAAAAAAAAGCAGTGCTTTCCACCTGGTTGTCCTTGCTTCTTACTAGCCAGTGCATCTTTCATAGATTTTGGAACCCAGCTTCTTCAGACCTCCACTGTTGACTGATGACCAGCCGCTTTCCAAAAATCTTCCTGATAGGGACTGCTAAGGCATCCAGCTTTATGGAATGAGCATCTACCAGGTTCTCAGGCTCTCCAGCCTGCAGATAGCCATTGTTAGACAGTCCTTCCCATATCCTGCAAGTCATTCTAATAGGTTCTCTTGTAATATAGATCCTTTATATATATACTCCATCTAGCAAGGCACCACCTCCAAATGATTTCACAACCTTTCCAAACAGAATCACCTGCTGGGAACCAAGTGTTCAAACCCATGAGCCTCTGGGGAACACTTTTACAACTGTACCATTTCTCAACATTTCTAGAATTCAAGGAATGCATTTTTCTAACTTGAGGAGGCAGAATATAATTTATCTTCTCCTCCTCCTTTTCTATGGTGAAGATAAATTTTAAGCAGAAAGGAAAGTTCATGGGCCAGATCAGTATCTCTAGTTTGGAATGACTCACATGTGATTTCTGATGTTCTACTAGATAAGGTCCGGATGTACAAGATTTATGCCCTGATACCCACTTTCTCTGAGTAGCTCCAGAAATCAGTCTCTGGAGGGCCTTTCATCTGTTTCATCTTTTGGAGATGCACAGGGGCAAACATGTTGTCTACTTGCTAGGGATGAACCGTGATGGATTAAACACCTAGGTTGGAAAGACTTTTAGACTACTTGGAAATTATATTTTCCATATTTTCAAAATCAGATTAAAACATTTTATTCTTCATTTGGTATTATAACAAACAAAATATATTTTGTTTGTTATAATACCAAATGAAGAATAAAATGTTTTAATCTGATTTTGAAAATATATATACATAAATAAAGCAGCCTCAAAACACAGTCAAAACTCCTTAAATATCTTAAAGCATACAGAACATTTTCCCAGTAATTAGTGTATTGTTTCTTCGTAATATAAAGGATCGGACCAGGGGTAGTTTGTAGGATACTTAAGGATCAAAACACAACAAATTATTTTACTACAATTAGTTGGTAACATGTAACAGAAAAGCCCTAAAATGCTACATTTGTTTAGGAACAAAGTGTCTTAACATTTTACTTTTAGAAAATAAGCATTTATTAAATATCTAGAGAATATAAAATTTAAAATTAATAATTTAGAAGTCATTCCATAGATAATTCATGTAGTTAATTAGCATAGGACAATATAATTAATTAATGTTAATCAATGTTTGCATGTTTCTTTAAAATGGGAAATAAAGTTTTTCTTTAGTAACCATGGGAACTGAGTCTGGGACCATTGAGGAAACTAAAATCTGTGAGTATTCAAGTATTTTTATATATCCTCATACATTTAAAATAATCTGTGGATTATTTATTGTTATGCTTAATCTTAGTTGTCAACATGATTTTGAATACCATGTAAACAATTTCTGTGAGAAATTTTTCAAGATAAGACTAATTGATGTGGAAAGACTCACACTAATTGTAGGTAGCACATTCCACAGACATGGGTCCTGGACTCCTACAAAGGAGAAAGCTAGCTGAGTGCAGCATTGATCTGTCTTCGCTTCATGAATATGGACTCCATGTGCCCAGATGCTTCATGGTCCTGCTGGCATGCCTTCTCAGTAATAGTGAGCTTCAACCTCACTGCCCCTTTAGCTTCCTTTGTCGGGTATCTTTTGTCTTAGCAATGTGAAAAGTAATTAATGGTGCACAGAAGTGGGGGCAGTGCTGTAATAAACTCAACTGGGTGGTTTGTAGGCCTTTGGAAATGGTTTGTGGGAGGAATGTGTATTAGTTTGATATTTTGGGCTAGAATACTATAAGAAGAATTTAATGGGGTGTTATTGTGAGAGCATGGAAGACAGGAATGATAGAAAGCTGAATAAAAGAATGCTGGTTTATAAGGTTTCAGAGGGAAAAAAGGACTCTATCCAGAACTGAAGTTAAGGCCATTCACATGATATTCTGGCAAAGAATCTGGCTGCATTCTGACATGACCTGAGAATTTGAATGAGGTTGAGTTTAAAATTTATATATATTTATTTTATATATAATTATATATTATAATATATATATTGTATAATATTGTATTTTATATATTATATATAATATGTTTGTGTGTCCTAAGCGGTGTAGTTATGATGGATAATCTTGACTGTCAACTTGATGGAATTTAGACCCACCATGGAAACAAATTTTTGGACATATTTTTGAGGGATTTTTTACATTAGGATAATTGATGTGGGAAGACTCACCCTAAATGTGGGAAACATTCTATGGCTGGGGTTCTGAAGTATATATAAAAGAGAAACCTAGAAGAATAGGAAAATTCATCTCTCTCTGCTTCATGACTGTGCACTGACTGACTAACTGCTTCATGTCCCCTCTATCATGCCTCTCCACTATGATACATTACATAGCTTGGAACTATAAACAAAAATAACCCTTCCTCTTTAAGTTGACTTTGATCAGATACTTGGTCACAGAAATGAGAAAGTAACTAACATGTTTATAATTTCTGACACGATGTAAATACTATGTACATGATTGCTTTAATATATTGTTTAGGGAATAAAGCCAAGAAAAAAAGGTCTATATGTGTTCAGTATAGGTACTTTTAATGAACATTTTAAATCCATGTTGGACTGAATCCACAGATACATATCTCATGAATATGGAGGAATGATAGTACTAGTATTACTAAACAGGGAGCATGTTTAGAAAATATATAAGGTATAATAAATAAAATTATAAATAAGATATATAACTAGAAGACACTGAAACATCTCTGTATACTTCATTTTTTTGACCTTGACCTTTAATGTTAGTTTAGCAGCATTTGTGGAATTTATTGTAAACCATAACAATGTAGGGATATATATATGACTAGTCATTATTGTCGAGAACTTAGATCTTCACAGCAAAATAGAGACTTGTTATAAATGCAGAATTTACTATAGACTGAAATAGTAGACAATGGCTTTCATTATATGTTTTCATTATATTGTTTTTGCATTCTTAATTAAAAGTATTTCAAATAAGAACAGACCCTTAACTACTCATACAGACAAAAATCCAAATGGAAGCACCTATCAAGAAAAATCTCTCCACCTCATTTCAAAAGAAACATCCTGTGGTCTCAATTCATTCTACACACCATCTCCAAGTTCATCTTCTTATGCAACAGCTTCAATCAAAGCATTTACTTAAAAGCTACTGTATTCATTGCTTCTGAATAAAATATGGAAATACTATCATCTGGCTCTATCTTCTACCAATATTCAAGAACTATCCTATACACTCACAGTACTGGATTCTTCTATTTTGTTTTTAGGTTTATTTATTTATTTATTTATTTATTTGAGAGAGATAGGGCAAGATGTATGCTTGAAAAAGACTTGAGAAAACCTTGAGCTTTTATCATTGTCTGGTTTCTTTGTGCAAAAAAAAAAAATGAAAATGAAGCTCAAGGTAGTTTTAACTGGGCTGATTGCATCAGCATTGATAGCACTTAGGTAGGGGAATTACCAGAAGTTAGATGCTAACCTGGGATACTACGTGTATTCCAAGCAAATGTGGGCTACTTTCTGAGATCCAGTAAATGAAACAAATTAAAGAATCCATAAATCAATAAACAGACACATCCATAAAGGAACGACAAGGGACTAATATTTAAAAACTGTGAGAGAGGACTTGAGATGGCTTAGCAGTTAAAGTGCTTGCTTGTGAAACCTAAGGACCAGGTTTGATTCCCCAGTACCCACATAAGCAAGATGCACAAAGTAGCACATGTGTCTAGAGTTCATTTTCAGTGGCTGGAGTTCCCTTCCTCTCTTTCTTTCTGTCTTGCCCCCCTCAAATAAATACATAAAATAAAAAAAAAATACTGTAAGAGTTCCTTTTCTTAAAATTCCTGGAATTCAAGGAACAGTCTGTTAAAATTCTGTGGAAACATGAGGTAAGAGAAAGAAGGGAATTAAAATGGACATTGTTAAGAAAGTGGAAATAAATCATAAAATGGAAGAAAATAGTTGGAAGCCTATGTCTGATAAGGAATTATAAAGAATGCTTATATAAAAAATCAGGTCAGACTACACGGGGAATTTCAACAACTCAGCAAGAAAGACATCCCAAATTAAAAACTTGGAAAAGGACTTTTTTGCTGGCTATTTTTATGACAATGTGCCCAGATAGCTGATAAAATTTGACCTTGGGGTGTTTGGGGGAGATATTTGCTTTGGATTGGTAGGCCCATTGTCATCATTCAGGGGAGAAGAGGCCAGGTAGAACAAAGAGAAAAGAATAGTGAGTTTACTCTCCATCAGAGTCTTCTAATATTAGTGTCACTGGTTTTCTGGACCTGAGGCTTAGGGTGAGCCACCATCATTCCCTGTACCTGAAACCTCCAGCTGGCAGAATCCAGGAGCTTCCATAATTATGTAAATCAGTCTCATAATACATCTTTTATTCACATATCTTTATATATCTTAAATTGGATCCTTTTCTGATCAATATAAATTAGTTAATGAACATTCTTCCAAAATAGTTATGCAAATGAGTCCATTAAAAATTCCCAACATCATTCATCATTAGGAAAAAGCAATTCACCTCACCTTGCTGGGAAAATGCAGCAAGAATAACATATATGTTTGAGTAGCTATGGAAAATTGGACATGTCTTTGGCAAGAAACTGAAATAAAGTAGCCATTGTGAGGCACTTAGCGGTACAAAGAGTAAAGCATACATATAGGTATACCAGTAAATACACTGAATTTCAATGTTCAGTTTATTCAAGTATATTTTCAGAGATGGAATTGCTATATTATGTGGAAACTATGTTTAACTTCTTAATACACAGTTTTTCTGTTTGGGGTTTTGAAATAATTAAATAGCTTATGATGATGTGAAGGTAATTACAGCCTCTGATAATTGTACAATGAAAATGGTTAAGATAGGAAATTTTACATCTACTTAGCAATGATAAGAAGATAATGCATTAATTTTGTTTTCAAGAAGAATAAATTGCAGATACAATTTTGAGGACTTTCATAGCTCAGTTTTACCTATTTTATTATTCTATAAATCAGTTTTTAAACAGTTTTGCATAATCATTCAGTAGGAAGGTAAAGAAAATAATTAGCATAATGAAGTTTTACATTAATGATGAAATTATCATGATTGAAATGGTGCTCTAAAGATACTCTTAGAATATCAGTAACTTAATCTTTTCTTAAAATGTTTAATAATTATCTTATAATATCATTAAAATAATTTTAGTTTAGTGAACTGTATAGCATTTGAGAAAGAATGCATATATTAATTGCTAGATGCTGACCGCAGTCAGTAGCAGTTGATTACTTTTAAACTGAAGTGAAAAATGAAGCATATGCCAAATTATATATAGAGATATACTATACATACACATATATACATCATATATAATTTACTATCATCTAAACATGCAAATTACTTTGGCGGAATGAAAACAAGTATGATGTTAATATGATTAATTTAGGAAAACAGTAGTCATGTATAAGGAAATTTAAGTTAGTTCTGTCAGTATTATGAGGCAAAGGGATAATTATGTGAAGTAAATGAGTAAATGTACTTTCTACCACAGTACCTCCATATGATAAATTTATATATTCATAACATGTGGTTTTTCACTGTTCCTATTTATGCTACAAAAACATATTCCAATGAGGGGCTGGAGAGATTGCTTAGTGGCTAAGGTATTTGCTTGAAAAGCTAAAGGACCCAGGTTTGTTCCCCAGGACCCACAAAAGCCAGATGCTCAAGGTGGCAAATGCATCTGGAGTTCTTTTGCAAAGCCTGAAGTCCCTGGCACTCCCATTCTTTCTCTGGCTGACTTTATCTCTCTGTCTCTTTCAAATAAATAAATAAAATATTCCCAAATGGTTAGGTTGCACTATAATTGATTTGTCTGTTGCTCCAGCACTGTGAGTTAACAACCCCCATTTTGGTAAGGTCTTCCACCTGAAGGGGATCTGGAATTGCAGTACAAATGGACAAACTACTGCACCATTCTTCCCTGTTATACATGGACAACCATAATGGCTATACATTAGACTTTTTCCTTGGTATTTTGCCCACATTAGATCCATTCTGCTCTTACCTAAAGCAATCTACACATTTAATGCAATCCCTATAAAAATTCCAAAGGCTTTCTTCATGGAAATAGAAAAAATAATCCAAAAATTCATTTGGAATCACAAAAAACCTCGACTATCTAAAATAATACTGAGCAACAAAGAAACAAAGAGGCTGGTGGTATCACCATACCTGATTTTAACCTATACTACAGAGCCATAGTAACAAAAACAGCATGGTACTGGCACAAAAACAGACATGTAGATCAGTGGAACAGAATAGAGGACCCATGTTATGATAACAGTTTCTTCATTGCTTGTGTGTAAGCTATTTACTTCTGAATCAGAAATAGGCCCTGCAGTTGATCTATGCTTTTGGTAAAATATAGAGATGAATGTATGATTTTATTGTACAAAAATCATTTTATTAAATTAATCTAACTTTTTGACCGACTCAATAATGATGTGTCTTCTAAGTTGCTATTTAGCAATTTAATATTAAATTTAGTAACTGAACTTTTCATATAACAGTTGAGTAGTGGTAAATATATTCACATAGTGAAATTATTTCTAAGAACCCTGCTTATCTTGTATCATTAAAACTCCACACTCAGTAAACAAAATTTACTAATCCTCTGTCCTCCAGTCCCTGGAAACCAACATTATACTTTTTCTATTACCTCGAGTATTACAACTCACTCACATAGGTAGAGCCACACAGTATTTAATGTTTTGTAACTGAATCTTTTCATATCCCATAAAAGTCACCATAATTCATACATATTATAGAAAGTGTCATAATTTCCTTAAATTTTTAAAGCTGAATAATATTCAATTAAATGCACATGCTACATTTTGTTTATTCATTTGTTGAGGGACCTGGACTATTTCAACATTTTACACATAATAAATAATGTTCCTATCTTTTAGATAGTACTACAAATTCTCAGAGATAGATACCCAGAAGTAGAATTCCTGGATAATATAGCCACTTCAATGTTCAGAAACTATTGCCTTTTAATATTCAGTAAACAGTTTTACATTTCCAAGAAGAGAAAGCAACAGTTTCAGATTCTCAACCTTATTTGATACACTTGTTTTATTGTTTTGATCATAAACATTTTAATGTGCTTATTGGCTGTTTGTATATCTTCAACAGAGAATGGTCTATCAAATCCTTTGTCCATATTTTAGGTCAGTTGGTTTTTGTTGTTGAGGTAGCAATACTTTATTTCAAATACAGCTATAAGATTGAAAATATTTTGTCGAAATTAGTAGGATTTTTCTCAATATTTTATACACTCATGAATTATTATGCATAAAGCAAGGAATGTATTTAAACTTGGTCTCATCCTCACATCTTCATCATTTATTAGCCCATAATACTTTTTAATTTTTATTTTTTGTTCATTTTTGATTTATTTATTTGAGAGCAACAGACACAGAGAGAAAGGTAGAGGGAGAGAGAGAGAATGGGCACTCCAGGGCCTCCAGCCACTGCAAACAAACTCCAGATGCATGCACCACCTTATGCATCTGGCTAATGTGGAGTCTGGGGAATCAAACCTCCAACTAAGGTCCTTAGGCTTCACAGGCCAGTGCTTAACTGCTTAGCCATCTCTCCAGCCCAGCCCAGAATATTTTAAGTGATGTTGTTGATTTAACTCTGAAGATCACCATGGCTCTATGGGTGTGTATGTGTGTTTTGGTATGCATTTCCTTGCATTTTACTGTGTGTGCATATGCTCATGTTTTCTGTAATTGCTTACCTTTTGCACATTGTCCTTTAAAACAATAAGTCTGGGGGCTACAGATATGGCTTAGTGATTAATGCATTTGCCAATGAAGCCTAGGGACTCAGGGTTGACACGCCAGTGCCCAAATAAGCCAGATTCATGAGGCTTGAGTCTCTGATATGTCTATTCTCACTACATATCTGCTTCTATCTCTCTTTCTCTCTCAAAATAAATAAAAAGTTTTTTAAAAGTCTAAGAGAAAACGTGCTTCTAATATACATGATGATGTGAAGAGCCCCTTCCCTTCTCCCACAGAAATCTAGGGTACAGTGATGGAAATTACTAAAAAGAAAAAGAAAAAAAAAAACAACAAAAGTTTACAGAAATTGTGTAAAGGGAATACTCCAAATGTACTCCAAATGAAGAACCAGTTACTAAAGAAAAGATGTTAAATCTAGATAAGAACAGTGAGAGGGTACAGTGTTTATGTCAAACTGTTAGGCTGAGTATGGTAGAAAATCTACTTCCTGGGAGTACACTCAAGAAGGCAGGGCTCCATTTCCTCTCGGACACCACACTAAAGCTATTACTTCTTCTAAAGATAGTAATGTCACTACACACAATTACTTCCTACCATAGATCTCTACGTGACAAGAACTCTATTCTAGGGAAACCATATCCAGAAGTCCCATGCTTCCTTCCTCTAACGTGTCCTAGCCGTATGGCAGAATCTGTACTCCAAATATACAAGACCTCAGATTTGGGACCCCAAATTTCTAATCTTGGTCTAGATCCCCTTTAAAATGAAGGTACTACAAAAGAGACAATTTAAAAGACTAACAACCAGCATTCCAACACCATTCTACTCTTCAAAGGAGTATGCTAGTCTCAGAGAAGAGGCAACTTTTGTGGACCAGAAGCCAGCCATTCTGTCCAGAGTGAGATGTAACACATGACAGAGAGATCTATAGTTCTCTCTACATGGTTTGACATTTTGTAGAACAAAGTGTAGAAACAGTTAACATAAGGATGTTGTAAACAATGATGGTGGTGCGCATTCAAGAGAAGTTAGTAGTTACAACATGATGTCAAGTAATACATTTGACCCAGAGAGCAGGATTAAAAAGAATACCACAAAATACTACTAGGCATCAGAGGAAGGCTTAGATCCTGGCCTCTGAGGCAATATTGGCAAAAATAACGTGTTAATTATATTAAACTGTAGAACAATTTATGCCCTGAGATATTCTCTAAAATAAGAGAGCATTCACCTACTATTCAGTAGATGATAATAGCTGGCTATGATGCCCAGAGAATCACATTAACCAGAAACTCTAGGGGAAAAATATTATGGAAATACACAGTTATACTAAACTAGGAATAAACCACTGTCACTTGTGGGTAGTGGGGTTACTGTACTTGATCCCATGTTTGTATACCTGTTGCATGTCTTTAGAAGGTGCACAACACATGAAAAATTGACTATACTAAATATCAGTATGTAAACACATAATTCACCTGCAAGTGAGCCTGATATAGGAGTAAGGGAATCAGTATTGAGTGATGTTATGACATCTAAAATACCCAATGCAAGAAAAAAATGTGAGGAGTCATGCACAGGTGCAGAGAAGTATGACTAATGCAGAAGCAAATGAACATTCAACAGAACTCCCAGTGACAGGGTCCAAATAATGCACTTTCCAGCAAAGATAAAAAAAGCAATTATAAGTGTGTCTGAAGAACTAAAGATGACCGTATTGAAATAATTAAAGGACTATTGGATGACAATTTCTCAGGGAGTATCCTGACTTAGTGGATAAAGCATTTTCTCAGCAAGCATGTGTACATGAGTTGGATCCTGCAACTCTCTTAAAATCCTGATGCTGTAGAACTACCATCTGTAATCCCAGGCTTCCTACTGCAAGACAGAAGGTAGACATGGGAGAGTACGTCAGAATCTCAGAGGGAAGCTAGTTTAAGAAATGCAATGTGGGACATCCGGTTAAGATGGTGGCGTAGGTACCACGCCAAAGCAGCCTGGGGGGAAAAAAGACCAAAAAACCTCAGCAAAATACACACTTTTACTAAAAAGTGAGGTGTATAGGGAATTAAAACGGAAGCAGAGAAGTAGAAGAGATCCAGAACATCCAGAGCCCGCACAAGCCGGCAAAAGCTGCTCGGGCAGCTCTGCCAACCACGGCAGTGCACCAGAAAGCCTCAAGGCTCAGCTCCAGACGCAGGAAAAGCCAGGTGCGGGAGCTTCCCCTCACACCGCGCTCTCTGCAACTCAGGAAACGTGAAGGGAGAGCGGCAGTGAGCAACGGAGGAGCAGACCCCGAGGTAGAAGCATACCTGGAGCAACGAGAGAACCAGAGCAGCAGCGGCTCCCTCCCCTCCCCCACCACCTGAGCCCAGCCCCAGTGAACAGAGCAGCGTCCCGGGACCTGGCCACGCCAACTTGAGCAGACAGCGGAACCCAAGCAGGAGCAGAGTTCGGCAGCAACATCAGCAGTTCCGGAACCAGTACCAGTGGCCCCAGCAGCAGCAGACCCAGGAGCGGCAACAACAGCAGACCCAGAAGCAGCAGCAGTTCCAGCAGCGGGGGTGCTGATCTGCAGGGCCACAGTTGCCAGGCTTGGTCTGCCCCGCAGGAAAAGCCAGTGCCCAGCTCCAGAAATCAGAACAGCAGCCCGACAACCCAGGCAGCAACTTGACTGAGACCAAACTCATCCAAGGTAACTGGGTTTGCACCAGGGAAGGGTCTCACTTGGTTACCAGCTGACTGGGATCCCTCAACAGACCAGAAATCTTAACCTCTATATTGATAGAGGATCTGGTTGTTATAATAACTACTCTGGCATACATACTTGGGGCTGTTTTTGACTGAATGGGTACAGTGTTTAGTTAACTTTTAGAATCTACCTGTGTTTCATTCCACTCAGCCTACTTGAATACTCCCATAGCAGGGAAACTCAACCCCTAGGAGCACCTTTGTAGATACTCTCAGTCTTAAGAGCCACATCTAACACCTTAAGCTCCTACCCTGAAAATATATAACATTCAAATCAATTGATACAGCTAAGAATACCCAGCTAGCTAGAAAATCCAAGCATTAACTTAATCCAAGATGAAAAAATATATACATTATAACACAAGAAACACTAAAAAGCAAGATGATATAAATCCACCTAAAAGTATTAATGCATCAGAAATGACCTCCAGTGAGAATGAGTTAGAGGAAATGCCTGAAAAAGATTTAAAAGAAAGATTGTAAATATGTTCAAAGAAGTCAGAGAACAAATCAAAGGAGTCAAAGAGGAACTTAAAGAGGAAATCAAAGGAATCAAAGAAGATGCAAGACACCAATTTCATGAAATAAAGAAGGCAATACAAGACATAAATAAGGAAATAGAAATAATAAAGAAAAACCAGTCAGAATTGCTAGCAATGAAGAACACAGTTAATGAAATAAAACACTCTGTAGAAAATCTCACCAGTAGAATGGATGAAGGAGAGAACAGAATATCTAAACTAGAAGACCAGGTGGCAGATCTAATACAGGCCAACAAAGAGAAAGACAAACTTATAGAAAAGTATGAGTGGGAATTTCAAGATATTCAGGACACTATGAAAAGATCAAATATTAGAATTCAGGGCATAGTAGAAGGAGAAGAATTTCACTCAAAAGGCATAGTAGGTGTCTTCAACAAAATCATAGAAGAAAATTTCCCCCAAATTGGGAAAGAGGTGCCAATACAGATACAAGAAGCCTTTAGAACCCCAGCTAGACAAAACCTGGAAAGAACCTCTTCTAGCCATATTATAATCAAACTTCCAAACACACACACCAAAGAAAAAATATTGAAAGCAGTTAGAGAGAAAAATCAAGTTACCTACAAAAGTAAGCCCATCAGGATTATAGCAGATTATTCAACACAAACTTTTAAAGCCAGAAGGGCTTGGGGTGATATATTCCAAATTCTGAAAGATAACAACTGTCAACCAAGGTTACTTTATCCTGCAAAGTTATCCATTCAAATAGACAGAGAAATAAGGACATTCCATGACAAAAGCAGGTTAAAGGAGTATTTGAAGACAAAACCAGCTCTACTGAAAATACTTGATAGAATCCTCCATGCTGAAGAAAAGGAAAAGCACACATATAAGGAAACTAGAAAAAACAAGCAATACTCAAATACTAGTTAACAGAAGAGAGCGCAGGTAGAACCAGAACCACAAAACAAAACAAAATGGCAAACATAAATACATACCTTTCAATAATATCTCATAATATCAATGGCCTCAATGCCCCAACGAAAAGACATAGATTTGCAACTGGGTTAAAAAGCAGGACCCTACAATTTGTTGTCTCCAAGAAACTCACCTTTCTACAAAGGATAGACATTACCTTAGGTTGAAAGGTTGGAAGACGGTGTTTCAAGCAAATGGACCTAGAAAACAAGCAGGGGTTGCTATCCTAATATCGGACAGGGTAGACGTTAGTCAAGAAAGATAGGGAAGGTCACTTTATATTCATTAAGGGCACACTCCAACAGGAGGACATTATAATCCTAAACATATATGCACCTAACATGGGGGCTCCCAAATTCGTCAAACAAACACTATTAGAACTCAGGTCACAGATAACACCAAACACAGTGGTGGTGGGTGACTTTAACACCCCACTCTCATCAATTCACAGGTCATCCTGGGAAAAAATAAACAGAGGCATCTGGACTAAATGAGGTCATAGAAGAAATGGACTTAACAGATATATACAGGACATTTCATCCAAAGGCTGCAGAATATACATTCATTTCAGCAGCACATGGAACATTATCTAAAATAGACCATATATTATGACACAAAGCAAACCTTAACAAATTCAGGAAAATTGAAATAATTCCTTGCATTCTATCTGACCACAATGGAATTAAACTACAAATCAGTAGCAAGAAAGGCTATAGAGCATACACAAAATCATGGAAGCTAAACAATACACTACTAAATGATGAGTGGGTCAATGAAGAAATCAAAAAGGAAATCAAAAAATTTATAGAGTCAAATGATAATGAGAACACAACATACCAAAATCTCTGGGACACAATGAAGGCAGTTCTAAGAGGTAAATTTATAGCCTTAAGTGCCTATATTAAGAAATTAGAAAGGTCGCAAGTAAACGACCTAAGGCTTTGCCTTAAAGCCTTGGAAAAAGAAGAACAAGGCAAACCAAAAATCAGTAGATGGGAAGAAATAATAAAGATTAGGGCAGAAATTAATGAAATAGAAACAAAAAGAACAATCCAAAGAATTAATGAAACAAAGAGTTGGTTCTTTGAATGGATAAACAAGATTGATAAACCCTTAGCAAATCTGACCAAAAGAAAGAGAGAAGAGACACAAATTAATAAAATCAGAGATGAACAAGGTAACATCACAACAGATTCCAGAGAAATTCAAAAAATCATAGGGACATACTATAAAAGCATATACTCCACAAAGTATGAAAATCTGAAAGAAATGGATGATTTCCTTGATCTATATGACCTACCTAAATTAAATCAAAATGAGATTAATCACTTAAATAGACCTATAACAAACATGGAGATCCGAACAGTTATCAATAATCTCCCAACTAAATAAAGCCCAGGCCCAGATGGATTCACTGCTGAATTTTACCAGACTTTTAAGGAAGAGCTAACACCATTGCTTCTTAAGCTTTTCCAGGAAATAGAAAAAGAAGGAATTCTACCAAACTCCTTCTATGAGGCCAGCATCACTCTGATACCAAAACCAGGCAAAGAGAGAACAAAAAAAGAAAATTACAGGCCAATCTCTCTCATGAACATAGATGCAAAAATTCTCAACAAAATATTGGCAAACAGAATACAAGAGTATATCAAAAAGATCATTCACCCTGACCAAGTAGGCTTTATCCCAGAGATGCAGGGATGATTCAACATATGCAAATCTATAAATGTAATACATTACATAAGCGGGTTGAAGGACAAAAATCACATGATCATCTCATTAGATGCAGAGAAAGCATTTGACAAAACACAACATCCCTTCATGATAAAAGTCCTACAGAGACTGGGAATAGAAGGAACATATCTCAATATAATAAAGGCTATTTATGACAAGCCTACAGCCAACATATTACTAAATGGGGAAAAACTGGAAGCTTTTCCAATAAAATCAGGAACAAGACAAGGGTGTCCACTTTCCCCATTTTTATTTAATATAGGTTTGGAAGTCTTAGCCATAGCAATAAGGCAAGAGACACACATAAAATGGATACAAATTGGAAAGGAAGAGATCAAGTTATCATTATTTGCAGATGACATGATTCTATACATAAAGGACCCTAAAAACTCTACTAGCAAACTGTTAGAGCTGATCAAAACCTACAGCCATATAGCAGGATACAAAATAAATACACAAAAATCAGTAGCCTTCATATATGCTAACAAACACACAGAGGATGAAATCAGAGACTCATTCCGATTCACAATTGCATCAAAAAAAAATAAAGTACCTTGGAATAAACCTAACCAAGGAAGTAAAGAACCTCTACAATGAGAACTTTAAAACATTCAAGCCAGAAATTGTAGAAGACACTAGAAAGTGGAGAAACATCCCTGTTCCTGGATTGATAGAATCAATATTGTGAAATGGCAATCTTATCAAAAGCAATCTATACATTTAATGCAATCTCTATCAAAATTCCAAAAGCATTCTTCATGGAAATAGAAAAAACAATCCAAAAATTCATTTGGAATCACAAAAAACCTCGAATATCTAAAATAATACTGAGCAACAAAAAAGAGGCTGGTGGTATCACCATACCTGATTTTAACCTATACTACAGAGCCATAGTAACAAAAACAGCATGGTACTGGCACAAAAACAGACATGTAGATCAGTGGAACAGAATAGAGGACCCAGATGTAAGCCCAAGTAGCTATAGCCACCTGATATTCGATAAAAATGCCAAAAATACTCATTGGAGAAGAGACAGCCTCTTCAGCAAATGGTGTTTTGAAAATTGGATATATATCTGCAGAAGGATGAAAATAGATTCTTCTCTCTCACCATGCACAAGAATTAAGTCCAAATGGATTAAAGACCTTAACATCAGACCGGAAACTCTGAAACTGCTAGAGGAAAAAGTAGGGGAAACCCTTCAACATATTGGTCTTGACAAAGACTTTCTGAATACAACCCCAATTGCTCAGGCAATAAAACCACAGATTAATCACTGGAACCTCATGAAATTACAAAGATTTTTCACTGCAAAGGACACAGTGAAAAAGGCAAAGAGGCAACCTACAGAATGGGAAAAAGTCTTCACCAGCTATATGTCTGATAGACGATTAATATCTAGGATATACAAAGAACTCAAAAAGTTAAATAATAAGGAATCAAACAAGCCAATCAAAAAATGGGCTATGGAGCTAAATAGAGAGTTCTCAAAGGAAGAAATACGAATGGCATATAAGCATCTAAAAAAATGTTCTACGTCACTAGTCATCAGGGAAATGCAGATTAAAACTACATTGAGATTCCATCTCACTCCTGTCAGATTGGCCACCATCATGAAAATAAATGATCAAAAATTTTGGTGGTATGTGAAAAAAAGGAACCCTTCTGCACTGCTGGTGGGAATGCAATATGGTCTAGCCATTGTGGAAAACAGTGTGGAGGTTCCTAAAACAGCTAAAGATTGATCTACCATATGACCCAGCTATAGCACTCCTAGGCATATATCCAAAGGACTCATCTCATTTCCTTAGAAGTACATGCTCAACCATGTTTATTGCTGCTCAATTTATAATAGCTGGGAAATGGAACCAGCCTAGATGTCCCTCAATAGATGAGTGGATAATGAAGATGTGGCACATTTATACAATGGAGTTCTACTCAGTGGTAAAGAAAAATGAAGTTATGAAATTTGCAGAAAAATGGATGGACCTGGAAAGTATTATACTAAGTGAAGTAACCCAGGCCCAGAATGCCAAGCGCCACATGTTCTCTCTCATATGTGGATCCTAGCTACGGATGATTGGGCTTCTGCGTGAGAATGAAAATACTTAGTAGCAGAGGCCAGTAAGTTGAAAAGGAGACATAAATGGAAGAGAAAGGAAGGGAGGAGGATACTTAATAGGTTGATATTGTATATATGTAATTACAATGATTGTAATGGGGAGGTAATATGATGGAGATTGGAATTTCAAATGGGAAAGTGTGGGGGTGGGGAGGGAGGGAATTACCATGGGATATATTTTATAATCATGGAAAATGTTAATAAAAAAAAAAGAAATGCAATGTGAACAAGGTAATGGGAGATCTTCTCTTGAACAAGGTGGAAGGTGAGGATTAACATGCAAAGTTGTCATATCAACTACACACACACTCACACACAAGAAAGTACAATAAAGTAAATGAAAATATTCACTATTTTGAATTGGCTATGAAATCAGTATACCTGAAGAAAGATTTTAAAGTTTGCAATTTGAAGAAAATACATTTATCAAAAATGAGAATATCATTAGCAAAATATGAGACATTTCCCCCATCAATATAAATAAACAGGGACTATTATAAAGAAAGAAATACAGAAATAAAATGGCAGAAAGAATATCAAATTTTATTTAAGTCATTAATTTATGCATCTGATAAACTCAAAGGCTTCAAAGTAGAATAAAAAGAAATCATAAATACCTAGATCTATCATAGTCACAATGTCCAAAAATATTGAAAATAGAAAAATCAACATATTCATAAACAATAAAAGATAGAAAAGATTAACACAGGGCTGGAAAATGGATTTCCAGTTAAGGCCCTGTCCATGGAGCCTAAGGACTCAGGTTCCATTCCATAGTGTGACCCATGTGTCCAAAGTTTGTTTGAGTGGCTAGAGGCCCTGATGTACCCAGTCTTTCTACCCCTCTGCCTCCTTCTATTCTCCTCTCAAATAAATAAATAAATAAATAAATAAATAAATAAATAAATGTATTTTTTTTAAATAAAAAATTAACAGTTGACTTCTTGTCTGATATAATACAATTGATAAGGCCATGCTGTAAAAGTTTGTAAACTGTTTTTAAAATGTTGAAAGGAAACAATTATCTGTCAGTCACAACTCCTATAGGTAGGGATGGGGAGGTTGTTCAGTTGTTAAAGACACTTGCTTGCAAAGCCTGCTGGCCTGAGGTGCAATTCCTTAGTACCTATTCAAAACTAAATAAAGTTACTTTAAAAATCTTACCTTCAGAGCTGGAGAGATGGCTTAGCAGTTAAGCACTTGCCTATGAAGCCTAAAGACCCCAGTTCGAGGCTCAATTCCCCAGGAACCACGTTAGCCAGATGCACAAGGGGACAAATGCATCTGGAGTTTGTTTGCAGTGGCTGGAAGCCCTGATGTGCCCATTCTCTCTCTCTCTCTCTCTCTCTCTCTCTCTCTTTCTATCTGCCCCTTTCTCTGTGTATCTGTCTCTCTCAAATAAATAAGTAAAATTTTAAAAATAATTTTAAAAAATCTTACATTCAACAAACTATTTCAAAAAGGAAAGTGAAATTATAATAGTCTAATATAAGTGAAAATTGAGATAATTTCAATGCTAGCAAACTTACCTTACACAAAATATTTATTGTTCTTAAGACTAAAGGAAAGTGAACTCAGGCACACCAGCAGCAATGGACATTGATCAGGATTAGTGCAAAAGGTCGTATAGTGGCATATTCTTTCATTTCCTGAATTAGAAATTAGCTCTTATACTTCGTACTGTGCTCAAATACCTGAATAAAAGCAGTTTAGGGAAGGAAAATGTTTCTAGCTTTCAGTTTCAAGGGGATGTGTTCCATTATGCAGTAAAGGCATTGTAGCAAGCAGAAGAGTATGGCTGGTGGCATTGTTGCCGCAATCAGGAAGCAGAGAATGAATAAGTGTGGCTGGGCTATAAAATGTTAAGGTTCATCCCCTGTGACCTACATCCTTCAGCAAGCCTCCACCTCCTAAAGACCCCACACCCACCCCAAAAAGTACACCAGCTGGGGACCTAGTGCTGAAATATTTGAACCTTTGGTGACAGTTCAAAGTCAAATGACAAGAAAACACAGTTATATAAAATATCATGTGTAGTCTACTCATTGGCATTACTTTATGATGAATCGGTTTCATGAAGCCACCAACAACATTGAATTAGGAAATCTGAAGGCAAATTTTCTGCTGGAATAACAGTTACAGCTCTGCGAGACCCTGGTCATAATTTGTCAGCTTTTAAACTATAGCTGCTTTATGCGTGCTCCCATTTATAAACACACTACTTACACACTTGGTGACATATGAAGTATGAGTAATTATCTTCGGCAATTCTTTATAAGAGAATGATAGCAAAGAAAGGTTTAGAAGTTTCTCAAGGACTTTAGGGTAATTTGGTGAACTATCTTTTAATTTTACTTGATGCACATATTATAGCTTGTTAAATTTTTATACATGTATATGTCCCAACCCAATAAGACCTTAATTTTGCACACCATGATCACCCATGGCCCAGAAAGAGCCTACAGCAATCTATAAATTTAAATAAACAAAAACAATATCAAAAGAAGCAGACCTGCAGAAATGGAAGAGAATTCAGTTTCCACTTCTACCATATTTTTTGGTTTGAATGGCCAGCTTTCAAAAACAAAAATCACAAGATATATGAAGAAATCATATGGTATGGCCAATAAAAAGAAAACAAAGTCAATAGTAATTAACCCCAAACAAGACTTTTCATGGATCAACTGTCAATAACATTAAAGACTGTTAAATTGTTAAAAGTTTCTTTGAAGAAAATCAGGAACACACTGTACAAACAAAATAGGAATATCAGTAAAGAGATAGAAAACCTATAAATTAATCAAAATCATGTCTGAAGTTAAAGCTATAATAACTGAAATGAACAATTCAGTAGAGGACTTCAAAGTCATAAGTGGGTAAGGAAAAGAAGAACAAGAAAACTTAAAATACAATAATGGATGTTGGTTCCTGCTCTTCAGTAATTATGTTACTCAAACAACAGATATGAAAAGGAAATATAAAAGCATGTTCAACCTTTGTGCTGTCTAAAATCTAACTTTTGATCCAGAATGTCAAGTAAAGTACAAAAAGGAAACAAGACCATCATAATAGGAGGAAAAGATGATGGCATCAAAATAAAAGAGAGGCTGAATGTGAGGTGGAGAGGATATATGAAGAGTGGAGTTTCAAAGGGAAAGTGAGGGAGGGAAGGGATTATCACAGGATATTGCTTACAATTATGGAAGTTGTCAATTAAAAATAAATAAATAGAAATTTAAAATTAAAAAAATGAAAGAAAGCTGGGCATGGTGGCACATTCCTTTAGTCCCAACACTTGGGAGGCAGTGGTAGGAGGATCACTATGAATTCAAGGCCACCCTGAATTCCAGGTCAGCCTGAGCTAAACTGAGACCCTACATCAAAAACAACAACAAAGAAAGTATAGAAAAGTTGCAAAATGTGAGAAAATAGTTAAAACCATTTCTCAACATATAAAAATAAGTAATATATGAAGAAATAGTCTTACAACTCAGTAACAAAAATTTAAGTTAATGAATCTAAATAGATATTTATTTATCAAAGTCTATATGCAAATAGACAATAAACATGAAAAATGTTTAATAGCCATGAGGGAAATGCAAATTAGAACCAGAATATAGCATGATTTTACAATTACTAAGATAGCAATAACAGTAATAAATTATTAAAATTAGGTAATAGGACCTGTTAGCTAGAAATGGGGAAATAGAAATTCTTCATGCACTCCTAGTAGGAAGTAAATGATATTTGAGGAATTGTTTTCTAATTATTCTAAATATCAATCACAGTTAGTTACCATTTCACTACTAGTTATGTGCCTAAAAACAATAAAACATATATCCTTACTCAAGCCGAGGTGATTCTCCACGGCAGGTGCATAGACTGAGAAATCCATGAATACATGAGGAAGAGATATACAGAGAAAGAAAGGGAGAAAGAGAGGGGGAGATGGAAAGAAAGGGGAAAGGAGGAGAGAAAAAGGAAGAAGGGGGTGAGGTATAAAGAAATATAGTTGGAATCTTAAGACTTTCATCTGAAAATATTTCTTAACTTTTAAAATAATATAGACTAATTAAAAGATTCATTTACAGGGGCTGGAGAGATGCCTTAGCAGTTAAGGCACTTGCCTACAAAGTTAAAGGACTTTGGTTCAATTCCCGAGGACCCACATAAGACAGATGCACAAGGTGGCACATGCGTCTGGAGTTCATTGGCACTGGCTGGAAGTCCTGGCATGCCCATTCTCTCTCTCTCACTCTGCATCTTTCTGTCTCTCAAATAAATAAGTAAAATAAAATAAAATAAAATATTTTTAAAAAGCGCATTTACAAATATTGTCTCAAGTGGTGGGAATTGGAATACCAATGAGAAGCCTTGATAAGTAGAAGTGGCTCTTGCATGAATTTGTTTCTTTGATATAACTGGCATACCTAATTCTAAGATGGAATATATTAACAGTTCATAAAAGCTTAAGACTCAGGCAAGTCCTCTTCATGCCGCAGAATCATGGATAACTAATGTGTGTCGGCTATGCTTTCTCACCACAGGTGTGCGCAGCAAAAGAAGTCTCAGCTACTACTGTTCTGACAGTATGTGGTTTTGTGTCATCTGAACAAAAGCTGCATTCTGTTCACATATGTAAGTCTTGTACTCAGTGAAGTATTACACACAGTAAAGATTTGCTACAGGGGAAGAAAGAAACCATCTTAATTAACATTGGTTTTAGAAAAATATGAATATGGTTTATATAACCTCACCTGTATAGGGTCACAGACATAGCTTTTCTGCAGACTTAATCTTGTCAGACTCACACCTGATTTTCTGAGTTTCATTATTCAGTGAAAATAAAGAACAATGTGGGTTTGATGGTTTTATTCATAATTGAATATTCAGTGTACATAGTTTCTTAGTTCTAGGTAATATTTTTGCTTTGATGAGCATGGTGAGTAAAGAATATCTCACAATAATATATATATATATATATATATATATATATATATATATATATATATATATATATATATACATATACATAATTATGATGATTTTGGCAAAATGATTATAATTCACTAGAGATTTACACTGTTGAGAAGTAAATATTTTATATTAAGGACTATCATGCTCAGTTAACACTCTTACTCTAGAAAGGATAAATAACTGCACACACTATTCCAGTTGGAACAATCTCAATTCTCTATCTTATAGATACAATCTTATGAAGTCATAGGAAGAAAGATTTCAAAAGGAATTCTGAATTCTTTACCTCACATTCAATATGGCTATGAGAAAACAAAGGCATAACCATACCGCAGAAGATAATAGATCAAAGTTATATGTAATCATTTATTTGAATTCAGGGCATATACTTTTCCGTGTAAGAATAATTTAAGTATTTTATATTATTTTATATTATTGTAATGACTAAAATAAAAAGTAACCATTATTTTGCAAGGGGATGAATATTTCAGGATAAAATTCTAAGGATAAAGGTGGATCAGAGGATGAGATAACAATGTGACATTGGTTGACTGTTAGAGTCTTCACAGAGTATTTTAAAGGGAGTAGAAGCCAGTGATTGAGTTGTGGCAGGAAGAGTAGTGCTAAAGATAAGTAGAGCAGAAGCATGAATGCTTTATGACATAGAACAAATTATTCATAAAACCTCAGTGGATGCATGTGCCTTAGGCACCTCCACAGCAGCTGCACCAGATTAGTAAGGGAATAAAGGACAAAAATTAAAGGGAAAATATTTAAATAGTTAGAGAAAGAGGAGATTTTAAAATAATTAAATATTCATAATACATTATATAGATTGGCTCATGTGTGATATTCATGGAACAAAATCAAAATTTGATGGGCTTTCCTACATCCTTTATTGCTTATTGTACCTTAAAATTTCAAATTTTTCAATATTTTCTTTTTCTTTTCTTTTTTTTCAGAGAGAAAGAAAGAGAAAACAGAGAGAAAGCAAAAGAGAGCAAATTGATGCACCAGGGCCTCAGCCACTGCAATCAAACTCCAGAAACTTGTGTCACCTACTGGGCATGTGAAGCCTTATGCTTGCCTCATCTTTGTGTATCTGGTTAACATGGGATCTGGAAAGTCGAACATGGGTCCTTAGGCTTTTTAGGCAAGAGTCTTAACCACTAAGCTATCTTTCCAGCCCAAAATTTCAAATTTAAATAGGCAGAGAGTAAACAGATGTGTGGACATGTTTATAATTCTAAACCCTCATAATTTAACCCTAATATGGAAAAATCAATAGGCAATAACAGTGTGATCATCAGACACTAGGTTGGACAGGATGATTTCCTAGAGGGGATAGTCTTCAACTTAAATTTTGGGAAAGTGGAGGTGGTTTGCTAGACAAGAGTAAAAATATATCCTCTAAAATAACAAAAAAAAAAATCAAAGAGGGAATATTGGCCATCCTTATCTATATTAACATCTGTTTATTATTTTTGCAGCATATTTGATGGTCTGCTTCAGGTTTTCACTACTGGTAACAAACTTTCAGGTTCAAGGAGGAGGGGATTTGTGTCAAAATATCAATAACAAATTGAACATATATATTAATATGGGATAGATGCATTAAAAATCTAACACAAATTAATGCATGCACATCAGTGACCGTAAGTGTTTAATATTCATTATAAATAGTAAATCTCTTCAGAAAGATTAACGAGAGGGAGTTATAGGCTTCATTAGAAAAGGAATCAATATCTTCAAGGTATAGTCAATTTGAATAAGAAATAAATAGTACATTGCAGAGGTTTAGGTTGTAAAACATTTTGTTGCCGGAAGATATCAGTTTCCCAAACCTGCACTGAAAACTGAGCAGTAGTGAGAGTTGAAGGCTAACTTGTACATATTTGGATAATATCTAGAAAACAGACATTGGTATTTTTGTGGAGATCCAGAAGAAAGGGTGCTAATTTGATGCAATTAAGGGAAGGTGAGTAATCAACTTGGGGGCTGAGTCCCCAAGTGTTGTATGGTGAATATATGAACATAGATTGTGAAAGGCATTACAATTCAGATAAAGAGGTAATCTATTGTTAGGGAGGCCACTGAATTGCAATATTCTAAGGTGAGTTATCAGGGAATAGGAGCAAAAATTAAGAGTTATTAAGTATATAAGTAACATATTTATTAAATAAAAGACTGTGCGAGAGATTTATAACTCATAATGACTATTAAGCTGCATACATGTGAATTATTATTAACATTTTCATATGCCCGTTATATTTTAATTCACAAATGTAAAACACAAACACTGGCAGTAATATTTTTCCTATAAAGTACATTTAGTCTATTAATAAATAGGAAATGAAGCAAATTATAGGTCACTTCTAAATATGAGTCCTTCAGATAATGTTATAACTCTGTTAGCTAGCTGGGAGAAATTAATCAAGAAAAGAACATGAACTTCTCACTTTCTCTTAGGGCCCTTATGGCTTTTATATAAAGTTATACTTTATGTGACCATACTCAAATATTGTTCCATTAAAATGCATATCTAGATAGCTATTTTGAATTGCTAATTATAAGTTTACATTTTGAAATTATGGGCACGAGATTTTACTTGAATGTATAAGAAACAATATACAAAATAGCTGTATTTAATTCATTCCCCATCTTAACACTGACTTTTAAGTGTCTGAATTATTTCCCATAATTAAAAAAGAAAAAATTAGATTTCTTGAATTAATCTGTATATGTAAAATGTCACAAAACTTTTCTATGCAACTTATACACAGAGGAAAACGTTTTGAAAATTAAAAACTCAGATTCCAGCACATGTTATTGTGATCATCTCTAATTACTACCATAGAATAGCTGTGAGATGATTCTTGCCCACGTACTAGGCAAATGTTCAACATTTTTTCCCTATGCAATAAAAAAAGTTATGTGGTAATCCTTAAAACAGAGCAATAGAAGGAGTTTGTCCTTGATGTGAAACTTCTTTGCTTTAATTGGTTGGTTTATGTGGCAAGTATCTATAAGCTACTAATGAAACCCAATTACCAGTGAATAAAATGTGGAAAGAGTGCTGCTTTAAATTTCCTCCTCACTGGTGGTATATGGCTCCCAACCTCCAGGAGTTTGTCTGTAATAGAGAAGTAGGATTTACCAGTGAGGCCCTAGAAAGCCAGACTCTGCATGGTATTGCCTTTTTTATATCTAGAAGTAAGGAAATAAATCTTTGATCAATGGCTGTGACAGAGCTTGCCTAATGATTTACATAGCAGTGATGCCCGTGACACTGCTGTGTGATGTCAGCTGCACTAGACCCAGAGCTGGATTCTCCATGTCGTTGCTGTGCTCTCGCCGCCAAAAGATAACGAGGAACATGGTGAGATGTGGAATAAGTAATTGCATAAGTGATCAATCTCTAAGGAAGAAAGAGACTTTTAATACTTATGTATTGGCATCTAATAAATGACACAAGAAAATACAAAAAAAAAATCTGCAGAAATAACTTTTCTAGAAGGGAAAACTGCCAGAGCTATTGCTTCCACAGAGGTCATCCCAGGTTGCTAGATCACACTGTGTTGGGCCCTGAAAGGCCCAGGCTGAAGCCTAGTGGAACTTCCTGAGCCTAGCTAAAGTTTGGCGACCTGTCTCTGGCCAGCTATGTATGACTCAGCAAGATGCCTAATGGCTTCTGGCCTGCTACCTCTGCATGGCAATTGTAATTACCATTTCAATAGTTAAAGTTTACTATTGGCCCTTACCTCTGCCCCCATCCTAAAATCCCCGCCTTCGTCCCCAACATGATATGGGCAACTGCTCAGAGTAATAAAGCGAGTTGTTTCTGCATGTTCTCCTGTGGCCAGGAGAGGTTTCTGAGTCATGCGACGCTCATCCTCCTCCTCAATCCCTAGGGAGGAACCAGCAGGCCTGGTCCTTCACTCAGCACTACCTGAGCAGGAAGGAGCCCCTCAACACTGAGGGATAATCATTCCATGTTCTTTGGCTGATAATGCCCTGGTCCACTATTCACCCAGCACATGTTACTAAGTTCTATGTTAGTATTTTGTACAGGGGTGTGTCAGGAAACATGGAGCAAATTTATTTTGAGTATCTATGAAAGATATATTTCACAATGCTTTAAGAAAGTTATGCATATTATATAAATGGAAAGGATTTTCCCTTCTAACAATGTGGTCTTATACAAGGAAGATTTTTTTTTTTTGCCTAAATATTTACGCTTGTTATTTTTATAGCAGTGTAGTTTATTTTTATTTGACAGATTTAAATATCAGTACAATTCAATAATAACTGAATCAAAACTTAGCTTTTATTTTAAATGAAAACCACTTTGGGAATTCCTAAACAATGCTTTTAAGATATGATAATACCTACTGTCTATGTTCCTAAATAAATGGTTTTAACACAATTTGAATTTGTGAGCCATAGATAAATCATAAATAAAATATAATCATCACTAGATATTTTTAAATAATCAATATTGACAAGTGACTAAGATTGTTAGTTGAATAATTTTATTTCACTAATACTAATATAGAGAAATATGTGCTGTCATATACTTGCATATGTAT
The DNA here is from genome assembly GCF_020740685.1 of Jaculus jaculus. Classification (NCBI taxonomy): domain Eukaryota; kingdom Metazoa; phylum Chordata; class Mammalia; order Rodentia; family Dipodidae; genus Jaculus; species Jaculus jaculus. The sequence continues at coordinate 26,605,381 of NC_059105.1, forward strand.
ATAATTAGGCCATAAGTATAATAATTATAATTTTTATCTTTTGCCTTATATGGTCTATGACAAATATATCAATTTATGTTAAAATATATTAGTGAAGAAATATATTAAACAGCTTTGGTGATTATTACTGTGGAAATGAGGATTCATCTATGAAGCACAATATTTTGAGGGCCATATATGTGATATGAAGAGTTTCATTTGGTGGTAATAGAATAAAAGATATATTATGTAAAAATATGGGTATTCATTCATATAGGAGTCTTTTTGTCTTATTTATATTCACTGAAATAATTTTAATATCTAGTTTATTTGGTATAGTAGATAATAAAGACAAAGTGTATCACATGTAATATGCAATATATAAATTATATACTTCATTTATATGAAATAGTATTATTATGTAAAGGTAAAGGAATAAATTTCAAAGACCTAAGGGCATTTATCACTCTTATTTATCAATTCATGCATATTGATACAAAAGAACTTTCACACCAAGTTTATTGCAGTAGACACTTGCTTCAGGCTTTCTTCACAAGGACAGACAAAATCATATTAGTGATGAAAGTTCTTCTCAATTTTTATATCAGGGGATAACTTACTGAATAAGATATGAACCTTATATTTAATATATTTTCTTCGTCAACTAGGTATTTCCTCAATCATGCTTATTAACTATGTGTTTTACAGAGGGAGTGAATGTAAAAATGCTTTTATTTTTTGTATTCATTCTGTTTATGCTCCATTACCTAGATATCATTTTAAACCTATGTTTTAAGGAAGTACTATTCACTTGAAGATGAAATAGTTGGTTTATTACCTTGGTGGAATGAGATAAATTAATCACAAGAGGTATCTTACCATTTCTTACATGGAAACTTAATTATGCTTCAAGCATTATTTTATAGGTCTGTTAATATATACCTTGGGTGCATTTCCAGGTTTAAGAAAGCACCTGGAGACCTTTACAACACAGGACAGGTATTAATGTAGTAATAATCTGTGCCCTCGAGGCTTAATACTTCTTATATTATTATATTTTAAACCTTTACCATTCATATTGTATAATATGTCTTTCTTTACCAGTGTAGCTGATTTTGTGAAGGAATCATAATGAACATGAAGTATATTAATAGAATATGTTACATTATAAATACTAAACTCCATTTTGATTAATTTTTAATAAAGAACTGGTTTTGTAATAAAGAAATTTCACTCATTTTGGAGTTAAACATGGTAAATTATTTGTCCAAAAGAAATTAATAGTACATTTCACCAACAGAAAAACACTCAGTACAGTAGAATCTCAGTATTTCACATTTGTTTTTTCTTGATTTTTACCTATAGCATTCTGTTTCTCTCATCTAGGAAACCCAAGTGCTTGAATTGGCAAAGAATCATGAAGGTGAGTAGGCACTGAAGTTTGTGGGCTGCTAAGAGGAAATGTTGGATGAACTATCAGAGGGTGTTCTCCCTTTTAAAGCTCTTGTTAGATTGCAAGTTGATACCAGGTTGAAAAAGACTTTACAAAATTTGGGGTAACATACAAGAGTAAAGAGTGGGCTTTTTTCCATTTAGCATTTCCAAATGTAACATGGTCATTTGTTTTCTCTGTCACTCTCAAATCACAATAGACCAGGAATTCCTTTTGACTTTACCTTCCTAAATTCTGTGAGCTCCAAGTCAATGAGAGACCCCATGTCAAAAAGAGAAGCATGTTGTCCCTGAAGATAACACCTAGATACACAGTGCTGGGCACGGTCCGGATAACTGTGATACTCATGGCAATACAGAAAACAGAAAAAGCAAGGGTAGTCAGAGAATCCTGAGAATGCATTCTGAAGAACTTTGACACAGTACTGAGGAGAGTTCCTTGAACCAAATTGTAGCATATTACCAAGAAGAGATTTCTTCCCCATCTTGGCTGTTGCTTTTGTTGTTGTTTGTTTGGGATGGGGAGCTAACTTGGGGGTTTAATTTTCTTGTTTGTTTGGTTTTCATTTTTCCTTGTATGACTTCTTATTTTGCTTGGTAGCATTTTTTTTTTCCTGTCTGCTGTCATCTATGGCCAAATCTGAAGTGGATTCTTTACCCCTCCCCCAGAAACCCCTGCCCCGCCTTTTGTGACCATGCAACAATATGAGTCCAGTTTATTCAGATCCAAATTTGAGACCACAAGGCCTGTTTGTACCTTAAAGAATCACTGAGTCATGATTCTTCATTGAAACAATTCTCTCATGAGTCTAGTAGACTTCTGACACATTTGGTTCCAAATAACAGAATGCAGCAGAAATCATAAGCTGAACATGTTTCTTAAACCTGCTTTATTTTTCTCTCTCCACATAATTTCAAAGGCATCAGAAACAATATATATAGAAACAAGGACATCAAATTTATCTCCCATCATTTAGGGGGTCTAGAAGTTGTTGACTTTTACAACGCCCCCTGCTCCCTTCACTACTTGACATAAACCACTGAGTTCTTGCCTGTGTAGGGCCAGGTTGAAGCAGCTGAGGCCCCTACGCTTACTTTGTGGCTTCCTCAACCCATTTCCCTCAAGCTACAAGCTGAACAGGCACATGGTCTGCCTTCTACGTACCAGAGTGACGTGTGGGAGAGCTGCTCAAACACACAGTTACCCAAAAAGAAAAACAGCCAAGAATCTATGCGATACCTGAGGCAGTATTGTAAACAGACTACTGCATATTCTCTGATGGCTGTAAAATCACTACATTTTTTTAAAATTTTTATTAACATTTTTCATGATTATAAAATATATCCCATGGTAATTCCCTCCCTCCCCACCCCCACACTTTCCCGTTTGAAATTCCATTCTCCATCATATTACCTCCCCATTACAATCATTGTAATTACATATATACAATATCAACCTATTAAGTATCCTCCTCCCTTCCTTTCTCCACCCTTTATGTCTCCTTTTCAACTTACTGGCCTCTGCTACTAAGTATAAAATCACTACATTTTTTAAGTCACATGTAATCTTATTGAGGACAGCGATTGAGTCTGAAATTTGTCTTATGTCTATGTGTTATAGACATAGTCCAGCAATGCTAATTTGGTTTGTGAATACTTATTGATTAGTATTCTGCACAAATGTCTAGAAGAGAAAACACAAATTATTTTTCATAACAGACTGAAATTCTTGCTGACATTCCCATCATTTTCATCATTTTACAGATTAATGTAGGATTAGACAGCACAATTATATTATAGTTTGTATGTGGATAGGAAAGGTGAGGCTCTTACTAGGTTTCATCAGTACTTGTCAATTCACACTTTATTGATCCATGTATGTTAATCAACATGCTTGTCTGTATGTGTTTCTGTGTATACACAAATTTATGTATATATATATTTATGTAGCATACCCACTCATTGCCTCCTCCCTCACAATTGTTAACTTTTTTTTTTTATTATTTTTCAAGGTAGGGACTCACACTAACCTAGAGTGAACTGGAAGTGACTATGGAGTCTCAGGCTGGCCTTGAACTCTCAGTGATCCTTTGACTTCTGCCTTCCCAATGAAAGAGGTTTCATGTTTACACGTTATTTGAGAACTCTTTTTTTTCAATTATTTTTAAATTTTTATTAACATTTTCCATGATTATAAAAAAATATCCCATGGTAATACCCTCCCCCCCACACACTTTCCCCTTTGAAATTCCATTCTCCATCATTTACCTTCCCATCTCAATCATTGTACTTACATATATACAATACCAACCTATTAAGTACCCTCCTCCCTTCCTTTGTCTTCCCTTTATATCTCCTTTTTAACTTACTGGCCTCTGCTACTAAGTATTTTCCTTCTCACGCATAAGCCCAATCATCTGTAGCTAGGATCCACATATGAGGGAGAACATGTAGCGCTTGGCTTTCTGGGCCTGGGTTACCTCACTTAGTATAATCCTTTCCAGATCCATCCATTTTTTCTGCAAATTTCATAACTTCATTTTTCTTTACCGCTTAGTAGAACTCCATTGTATAACAATTATGCTTGGTAACAGCAACACTTACCTTTCTGTCACACAATTTTCTACTTAACAGATTAGAGTACTGTTGATGATACAGGAATAAATGGACATGTCTGTCTTAAGATCAAAGCTTAGAGTTTCTCTATATAATATTGTATAGAATGTCATATATAACAAATTACATTGTTTCTCACGGCTTGTGAATGATTTAGAAACATTAATTAGGGAAAATAATGAAATATATCAAAATTAAAAGCAAGCAAGGATTTATTTCCATCATATTCATGCCTATCAAACTGAGTTACATAGTACAAAGACATCAGAGATATTAGGAGCCTGTGCAAGGAAGACTGAAAAATCTAATTCTCCAAAATAAGTATTTGTTTTTATCTGCTTATATCAAACAGCTTCTCTCTGAAGCAATTCTAATCCTATTACACAGGCTTGAGCTTGCTACTTCCATTTAGGAAGGGATTATTTTGTCAACAAAGATTAATGGAGTTAGAAATGGATTTCACTAAGATTATTTAAGTATTGAGCTATAATCTAATCAACTAACTTAAAAATATGTTTCCCAGTATCCACATTGAGGAAAACAATACAACTCTACTCATGTAGACATATCAATATGGATGAATAATGTTTACCATATTTCTTACCTGTTAATATCCCAGATTTTGCTAGTCATATCCAGTGAGGCAGAAGCCACAAAATTGCCACTTGAATGCCATGTGCAGGACCATACTGCATAGTTGTGTCCTTCAAGGGTCAGAATGCAGTCACCATTAGACAGGTCCCATAGTTTAATTGTACTGTCACCACTTGAAGTAGCCACTTTGTCCTCACTGTTTGCAGGAAAATTAGAAGATACTTGTTACAAAATATAATTCATCAATCAATGAGTGGCTGTATTCTGTGAGTAATGTATGTATTTGTTGGTTATTATATTTTTATTCCTTTACTTTAACATCTAAAGGGTATATATTATCAAAACATTTGGGCCTGCACAATTACAATAATTCATGATGTGAGAGAACTGCTACTGTGTACTTTTAAAAGATCATTTCCTGTAGTATATTAATGATAAATTTAGTAAAGTAGTCCTTTTATTAGCATCTGCTTGTTTCAAAATTATGTATTAGATTTTTAAAATGTGATTTCAGAATGGTAATCAAGACATGGGACAAAAAGCTTTGAAAACATAATAGAAAGTAAAATATCAAGCCATAATTGCTGACCTATGTTGCATCAATGAAATGCTTTACGAGTGAAATGCTGGGCTAGGGTGGGGGATTGTTTAGCCATTAAAGGTATTCATTTGAAAGCCTATGGGCTCAAGTTCAATACTACCAAGCACCCATGTGACATCTGATGCAAAGTGGCACACATTTGTAACCTAAAATGCCTAAGGCAACAGCAGAATCCAGAAGCTAACCAGCCAACTAATATGATGCATGCAACAGCAAAATAATGAGTCCTTGTTCCAAAGGAAGAGAGAAGGAAAGGAAAAACATTTTGAGTTTGTCCTCTGACCTCCACACATGTGCAATGCCATACAAGATGTGTCTTTCAAGTAGTAAACATTAATGCCATTTTAAGAAATGAGTTGATGAAAGTGACCCAAATTATCCAGGCATCTGTTTTTATCATCACAATGTCAGTCAGCCTTGTATGTTCTATGTGCATCTTACTAACTTTCACCCATCCTCCCACTGCATAGTAACATCCTCCTCCTCATATTTTGTTTCAAGATGGAGAAATATGTTTTTCTCTGTATGTTTATATTGCATTAAGCATTCTGATTGGTCAGGTCAGGTGCTCAGAAAATGCTTCAGAAGAAATATCTGTACACATGAACTTATGAATGAAGTTAGGCTATAAATACAGAAGAAAAGGTGCCTCGTATCTCTTCAAGAAAGAATACCATGGCCAAAAAAGGTTTTTGCTTGTTAACAGGACTGTTTATTTTTATGCTGAGAGAAATGAAAATTTTTTCACTTGTATAGATGAAACTGCTAACACTGAGAGGAAAAGCCTGATGGTACTACAGAGATGATGGGTTTTAGATTACAGATATTCTCATTAAAGTTGGAGAGGGTATCTATTTTTCATATTAGCACAGCTAAAACATTGCATGATGAGAAATTCTTCATAAATAGATATAAATTAAAAGGACTATTTTATTTGTAGAAACTACTTATCATGCTTATCATTCAGATTTTTTACTTTTAATATGAAACACTAAGCAGTGCATTTGTTTAAAAAACATAAGCATGTATAGAAACAAAGCTTATTTACTACTACATTCTCAATCTGTTCACAATATGATAGCAAGCTATTATCGACCACGGTCTTGGTTCAGGATAAGAGTTACTGTGGAATATTTTTGTATCTGATTGAGAAAGAATTACATATAACTTTCACATGCTAATCTCTTGCTCTGAACCACAGCTAGTCAAAACAAAAAATCATGCCTAGACTAATGTATTGCTGTTGTTTTATAAGTGTCATAAACTGATAATAGGTAATATAATATTCTCAAAAGTTTTTAAATAACTTGAGATTATTGCATTTATATGTTTAAGTCCAATATAAATGGGATAAGAATCTCTAAATATTATTTTGAAATGTTTTCACCTTTCAAATGTCATGAGTTAAAATTGAAACACTGTAAACTTTTTGTTCTTGTGAGAATTAAGGACATTTGTGAGTGCCAGGACAGAAACTAAGAGGAATTCATCAGTGCTGCGTTGTGAGAACACAGCGGGAGCAAAACCACCTACTATGGCATCCTGACCCTGTGCTTCTAGTACCCATAACTGTAGAAATGAATTTCTATTACTAAACCAGTGAATGACATTTGGTTACAGCCACTAAAGTAAATATGACAGCAGTTGTTAGTTAGTATTCAGCCCAAGTTATTTCAGTGTAGGCTCTCAAAACTGAAAAAGTCAACACTGAAAGCAAATATGGGCTGGAAAAATCATTACAAACACATAACACATAGCAATAGAAGAAGCCACGAGTAGGTATCAAATGAAAATATTAAAAAAAATTTATAAACCTGAAAGGCACATGTTTTATGATAATATTAACATAGGACAATGAATGTATAAAGGTAACTAAAGAAATAAAAATGTTCAGCAATGAAAGATATAAAATAATTTACAAAATATAAAACAAACCAGAGTGCTTATCAACTGTAAAACTATATTTACTGAAATTAAAAACTCAATGAATAAGATTATGGAGTATAAGAGAAAGTAAATTAATTGAAAATAAATCTGAAAAATCAACATACCCTTTCTAAAGATAGACCAGGGGAGAACAGTTAACAAATTGAGAAACAGGAAATATACAGCAGGGTATGGTGGTGAACATCTTTAATCCCAGCACTCAGGAGGCAGAGGTTGGAGGATTGTTGTGAGTTTGAGGCCAGCCTGGTACTACAGAGTGAGTTCCATGTAAGCTTGGGCTAGAGTGAGACCCTACCTCAAAATCTTGAAAAAACAAAATAAATAAATAAATAGAAAGGGGAAACAAAAAATTAGAAAATTCTACCCAAGATCCCACAAAAAAAAAATGGAAATTAAGGACACATTTCACATTTAAGTAGCTAAAGGTTGAAAATGACAGCAATTGTGAAAAAAAAAAAGTATACCATATTTTGGATGAAAAGTATCGACAAAAACTAAAAGAAATTTATTCATAAATATATTTTATTGAGCTTTAAGATACCATGGGAAATAAACATTATAAATCCTTATTATCCTAAGAAGAATAACAAAAAGAAGAAAAAGGTGGAGTGTTATGTATTGTGATTAATATATGGGAGAAATACCATAAAGTCATATATATGTATATAAACATGCATATATAAAGTCATATGTAAACATGTACATATATAAAATCATATGCTTAACAACATATGTATGTATTTACACACACAGGTGTTTTGCTGTAAAATTTATGAACCCTACCTTTTGGAATTGTGTCTGTTTTTATTTTATTTATTTATTTATCTGATAGGGGAAAAGAGAGAGAGCAAGGGAGAGAGAGAAAGAGAGAATGGCCATTGCAGGTCCTCAAACCACTGCAAATGAACTCCAGATGCATGTGCCTGCTTGTGCATCTGGCTTCTGTCAATCCTGGGAAACTGAACCGGGGTTCTTTGGCTTTGCAGGCAAATGCCTTTATTACTAAACCATCTCTCCAGACCGATTTTTTTTTTTTTTTCAATGTAGGGTCTCACTCTAGCCTAGGCTGACCTGGAATTTACTATGTAATCTCAGAGCCTTGAACTCACGGTGATCCTACCTCTGCCGCCCAAGTGCTGGGATTAAAGGTGTGTGCCACCATGCACGGCTCTGATTTTTTTTTTTTAACAAGGAATTGAAATAATGAACAGACTGAGAACTATGTAATGATCATACATCATTACATTTGCTTAGAAGAGTTCTTGAACCATGCGGGGGAGGTGGAACAGGGATATACACCCATGTAGGTACAGGATCTGGGAGCCCATGTAGGAAGCTGAACATGGGAACGGAGGAAAATGTGAAGAAGATTTTCCAGGGAGATTATAAAAAACGGGTTCAGGCTTAAACACACACACGCGCGCGCATGGGAAGTGGAGCAGGAGGGTGTGAGACTTTTTGGCCTTCACGTTAGAATAAAAGCTAAGAGGTCAGGTACGAAGTGTGCCTTCCTCCCATCCCAGTTTAGCCAGCTTCAGATGGGGGAGAGCTTCCCAGAGCAGAGACCTGGAGGTTCAGGTGTCAGGAGAGATGAAAAGCCAAGAAGGCCTTGCCCACCCTGTAAACCTGTCTTCATATTGGAGTGGGCTTTACCCTCAGACTCAGATGAGTTCTGAGACAGCTGATTGTTTTGGACTCAGAGGGCTGCTGCTGAGGAAGAAGACAATCAGCTGATTCAGGCAGTGTGACATCCCTTTTGGTTCACTCTGGCCTGCCCCTAGCTAACTACCCATATAAAAAGAACTACCTTGCTCCTATTTCTCCCTCACTATACATCCAGAAATATTGAATAACAACACAGAAAAAAAATGTGTCACAGATATACAGACTCTTTAGAGCTAAAATGAAATAATGATTTCGGTGGCACACACATTTAATCCCAGCACTTGAGAGGCAGAGGTAGGAGGATCGCTGTGAGTTCAAGACCACCCTGAGGCTACATAGTGAATTCCAGGTTAGCCTGAACCAAAGTGAGACCCTACCTCGAAAATCAAAACAAAAACAACAACAACAAAATGTCCACCTAACCAAATCAGTTCCCTAAAAGAGAGGGAAAAAATTCCTTGAAGAAATATCTGAGAGGAGGAATAATAAACAGAGAATGTGACAGACCTATAAGTGTTTTTACAGATATAAAATATAATCAATTGTTTAAAAATGATAGCAGCAATGATATTGACAAGTGATGGTGTGTTAATCAGAAGGGAAGGAAAAACAAATGGTTAAGTATACTACTTACTAAATTGAGCCTTTAAGGTAAAATGTCCAAGGCAACAACCATAAGATCGGTAAGTAATGCTAATTTTTAGCAGTGTAAGGAAAAATAAATGGGTAAAGCAAATAACAATTATGAATAACTGGCATATCCTCTCAAGGCAAGGAAAAACTAGGGTAACTGGTATAAATCTAAAGCAAACAAACAAAAGAACAAACACTGACGAGAGAATTCCAAGTAGGAATAATCTTAGCAAGTACAAGTGAACTAACATGGAAATTAAAAGATACACATTTTATAGTATGACTAACAATGAATAAATTCAACTTGATTTTTTTTAACAGATGTACACTGATTTTCTAAGAATACATATAAAGATTGAAAATAGAAGTCACCTAGGCAAAAGGAAGGGAAAATAAAGAAAAAATAGAAATGTTAATATCAGGCAAAAAGACCTTAAGGCAAAAACAAGTTATTGGAGATGAAATGAACCCCATCATGTTATTAAATATTTCATTTCTATAAAAGTATAACTAAATAATATAAAACTACAAAATGTACCTTAGCTGATGAAAGGCAACAATATTAGAGCCACAGAAACAAAATGACCGTTCTATTGTCAAATTGAAAGATCTATACACCTCTGTATTATTTTCTAATTTAAAATATAAAGATAATGTGATATTCAAAAATCCTAATGGCAGTATAAAATTCTTTGCCAAATAACCAAACACTGCTTATTGTTAAATACAAAGACCACACAGAAACAGACTAGATAGTCAACCATGGAGAAAAATCTTAAATTCAATAGCATTCTTCTTATAGAAACTATTTGGAGTGGGGGTGTATAGGGTCTTGTTATGTGGTCCATGATGCCCTTGAACTCATACGGTGACTAGAGTGTAAAATGATCCACCAAATCCCCAACCCCCCCCCCACATATCTATCTGATTACTAAAACACCAGCTGGTTCCGGGAGGTTGTGGAATATTTAAGAGATGGAGACTTACTACTACTTAACAGATCTCTGAAATATTTAACCACAACAGGATTATCTAATTTCATTTGTCACATTGGCCAGAACATGGTACCTTTATATTGGCTTATGTATAAGGGTAAATATCTCTGCAAAAATATTTTTCAGATGAGGTTCACATGTAAGTCTGTGACTACAGTGACCACTGTTCATGGTATGAATGGGAAAGATTAGATTATCTGAGGCCTTAAGAGAAAAATACACTGAAGAAGTAATTATTTCACATGCCTTCAGAGTTGAACTACAGCATCAAACATCAGCTCTTTCATGGTCCCCAGCCTGCTGGCTTGACCTGCCCATTTTGGTCTAGATTATATATATTATATAATATATATATATATATATATATAATATATACATATATATATATATATATATATATATATATATATTACATTTTTTCTGTCTTTATTTCTTAACACACACACACAAATTGGTTCTATTTCTCTGGAAAATCCTGATGAATCTAAATCATTTTGCCAATGGTTTGAAAAGTAATGCCACAGAGAAACTATATATTGGGTCTCTATTATAAACAATCTCCAGATAAACATAACATTCATTGAACCATTTCTTATATTAGCAAAAATTGGAAATAAGTCAGATAACATAACAGTAACATATCAGTGATGTATCAGGAAGTCCCACAATTGATATTAAAGAAACATGAATTAATAAAAAACCATGGAGATATATCTATATCTATATCTATCTATCTATCTATCTATCTATCTATCTATCTATGTAAATAAAATATTCAGGAAAGTGAGGTGCATATTATGCCATCATTTATAATATGTATTTAATTAGATAAAAGTAAAAATATATACTAAAATATTAAACATGTAACTATAATTTATAAGTAACAAAACTAGGAAAACAAGGTGATTAACATTCAAAATCCTCCAAATTATTCATTTTATTCAGGTGCTAAGTAGAAGTATGGTTCAAGACAAATGGATGATTTCTAACACATAAGTTATTATTTCTATTGACTGATAATTGTTGTATAACAAACTACTCTAAATTTCATTTTCTTTGGTGCATGCTTCACAGGTCAGATGAGCAGTCAAGGGCAGGTCTGCTGGGGAAGTTCTGTACAAGTACTTCCAGAGGCTGAGGCTCAAAGCACAGTGACAATTCAGGACAGTTTTCAGTACACTGGAAAAGCACAGGAGAGCATTTCCATCATGGTTGCACATTCCACCAATCTGGTTGATCTAGTGTTTATTTATTTATATTTTTGTTCATTTTTAAATTTGTGTACTTGAGAGTGACAGAGAGAGAGAGAGAGAGAGAGAGAGAGAAAGAGGAAGATAGAGACAGACAGAATGGGCACGCCAGGGCCTCCAGCCACTGCAAAAGAACTCCAGATGCATGTGCCCCCTTGTGCATCTGGCTCACGTGGGTCGTGGGGAATAGAGGCTTGAACCAGAGTCCTTAGGCTTCACAGGCAAGCGCTTAACCACTAAGCCATCTCTCCAGCCCAAACTGAATATTATTATTTGAAAAGATTCTTTTATTATGTACAGTTAAATTCTTCTATGGAGTTAGTTTACTCTCCCATAAGTAGGAGGGTGAATAAGTTTCCATTTTATTTTAGTTCCATCTAGATTTGTCTATCTGCTTAATAGAATTTTTCAGTTCTTTAAAATAAATATCACTTATGATTTTCTCACTGGATATGTGATATTCAACAAAACATGACAATATTTGCTGCCACTGCATTGTAGAAGTAAATCCAATGTTTTTTTGTTTTATTCACCTCATGAAATGATTATAACAGTAAACACTTTGAACTTAGATTATTTGAAAAATAGTATGACATATTTATGATACATTTAGTATTTATAGATTATGAAAGTTCCCAAAATTTTAGATTCATTAGGAAATAAAAGCTGTAAGTTTCTTTAAACACTTAGCCTTTGATATAGAGCTAATACATGGCTTAATTATGCTCAGCTTTGAGGATGAGAACATTGTTAATTATATCAGAATAAATGAAACTAAGTAAAAATCTATACAGAGAAAGATACTGGTTGATTTTTCTGGAGTAAAAGGTATCCAGATCCAAGATTTTGCCCTGGTTTCCAAATTATATATCTTCCTTTTGAGAAGAAATCATGTATCAATCAAGAGTCACAAAAGAGAAAACAATGAACTGAGAAGACAGCATTGCGTCAGATGTTAAGCTAGACCAAAATGAGAAAGTTTGCACAACCTGAGGAAGAAGGGCCACTGCCCTAGGAATATTGGGAAAATCTTAGCATTGACTTTCCTGCTGAGGAATCTTCTTCAGGTGGTCTGCTGTGGGAGAGATCAAAAGGAGTATGGCATGCAGCCCACTGAGGAAAGGGAAGGCTCCAGATTGCGGACTCAGCCTCCCTCCAGTGTCTCTGTGCTTCCTAGGTGGTTGTGGCGCTTTCCAGCTGCCGGCTGCACGCGCCAGTTGTTTGATCACCTTCCATTACGTTGTCAGCTCAGTACCTCAATTTCATTATAGGCGCTGACAAACAGCTAAAATTCAGTCTTCAAACGTACTTGAGTTTGGTCTGCATGACTTTTTATTGCTAGCTTTATTTCTTTTATAACTGAGAGATTTCAAAAATAAGTAACATCAGCAAAATTAGATGGTAATAAGTAGCAGTAAAATCTTTCCAAGGCATGTTCTTCCCCCACGATAGTCCCTACCTCTCTGCTTCTCATTCACAATACCTGCCTATCTTGCAGCTGTCAGCCACTGATCTACTATCCATGCATGTGCACCGGGCAAATGCAGAATGGCCACAGAATGTTGCATCCAATATAATGTTAGCATCTTCCGGTGTGGGTCCAAGGGAGCTAAAGATGAGTATGGGGTCTTGTGTTTGGTCTATGATATAGTGTTTTCTAAGACCAGGGAATCACCTGGGCTGGTGTGAAACAGCAAGATCCAGTATCAGTAAGAGACTCAGGCTCAAACAGAAATGGGCAGAAGAGGGATGGAGCAGGACACCCTAAATTCTGCTCTGGGACTCTGCAGTCAAGTCACCTGGCATAGGCAGTGCATGGGGCCCAGAAAGAGAACATGCATGTGCAGGCACAATACACAACACGCCACATTGCACTCACGCAGACACAAAAGCAAGAAAGAAAATGTTTCATGAAGTCCCTCACACTATGAACTTCATCTCTGCTTGGAAATTTTCCTCCTGCAGTTCATGCTCTCTATTCAAGCCAAACAAGACATTGGCAGTCCTATGATTTTATTTCTGCATTGTGCCTTCCTAGATCGCCAGAAACAGATTATTTCCCTTTTATTTGCAGGAAAAACATATTAGCAAAGTTTATCTACCACTCCTTCAACTCATTGTTCATTCTTTCCAACTTTTTCTTTGTACTCCCATTAATTTACTATACTGATTTCTCTAGATGATTATATATTCTCAAGTGCTAACATTTTGAGTGACTCTGTTTAATTCTACTTCTTTCTTATTTGGTATATCTGTAGTTAGTGAGTGTCTTGAAGTTAAATTTCATCCCTTGCCTAAATCCAGTTCATCCACATGAATAGTTTGTAATAAAAAGCCTCAATCCCACCATCTGCAGAGTTTAAAGTCACTATCTCTGTAGGCCTACAGTGTGTAGACTATGGCATTGCTCCTTTTTACCAAGTTCTAGGAGATCAGTTATTTTCATTCAGAGCTTGGCATGGCTTTTCTCCTCACATGTTCCAGACACAACTCACCATTCCCAAGTGCTTTGTCTGTCTCTGGCTCAGCACTCATAAGGTACATAGGACAGAGAAGCCACTCTTGGGAAAATATTTTTTTTAATTAATTAATTTATTTATTTGAGAGCGACAGACACAGAGAGAAAGACAGATAGAGGGAAAGAGAGAATGGGTGTGCCAGGGCTTCCAGCCTCTGCAAACGAACTCCAGACGCGTGCACCTCCTTGTGCATCTGGCCAACGTGGGACCTGGGGAACCGAGCCTCGAACTGGGGTCCTTAGGCTTCACAGGCAAGCGCTTAACCACTAAGCCATCTCTCCAGCCCGGGAAAATATTTTTATTTATACATTTTTTTGTGATATGTACCAGGTCATCTATATTCTGAGCCTAGGCTGCATACCACTAAATCTGCTTACATAATCAAGGCAATTTTATCACTCCATTTCACTGGTGCTTGGAAATCCTTCAACATGACCTGTGCTGGGATTGTTGTACTTTTAATGTCATAAATTACTCATTTTCTTTAGAATATCCATTATTTATCAGAGATGCAAAAGATATTGCTGGCTAAAAGTACACACACTGTGGCATACTTTCACAGTTTCCCTTTGATTAAATCGTGAGTGTCAATACAGTATTGCCCTTGCACCCTACAATAAAGGAAATATAATAATATAAAATATAATTTAAAATTTATAAAATGTATTATAGTGATGAATGAACAACAAACAAACCAAACTCATCCTTCAATGACTTCATGGGATAATGGGTTACACAAGTAATATAATCAAGTAATTCTAACAGTTTCCTACATGTTTTAGAAGATAAACATATAGTATATAATGAATGAGAGAATGTTTTCATTACTATCCTGGGAGGATGGTAATGATTACATTAAAAAGGTGAGCCCAGGGCTAGAGAGATGGCTTAGTGGGTAAGCACTTGCCTGTGAAGCCTAAGGACCCCAGTTCAAGGCTCAATTCCCCAGGACCCATGTTAGCCAGATGCATGAGGGGGTGCGAGCATCTGGAATTCATTTGCAATGGCTAGAGGCCCTGGTGTGCTCTCTCTCTCTCTCTCTCTGCCTGTTTCTCTGTCTGTTGCTCTCAAATAAATAAATAAAAATTTTGAAGATTTTTGAAAAAAATTTGTTTGAATTTTTTAAATTTATTTTATATTTGAGAATAACAGACAGAGAGAGAAAGAGGCAGATAAAGAGAGAGAATGGGTGTGCCAGGGCCTCCAGCCACTGCAAACTAACTCCAGAAGCATGCGCTCCTTTTTGAAAAAAATTTTTAAAAAGATGAGCCTATTTGAACAAAATCTGTGCAATAAACAAGTATTTGTAGTTTATAGAAAAAAACTGAGAATTTGAATTATTCTTCATATATTCCACAATACCAGATAGAGTGCCAATTTGTTAATCCAGTGGGGAATAAAGCAGACTTTGAAGAACAGGATACTCCTTGAGCACTCAGTCCCCTTCAAAAGAGTCTATCTACATTCTTCCTGTTGCCCCAGCGCAGGTTAGCTGGCCCAATCTCAAAGGTTGTAATCTCTCAATTGCAGCTGAATGGGCAGCAGTTCACCCAAAGATTTTTTTTTATTTTCTGTGCCATATCCCTCTGCTCACACCAGTTCATTTCTATGCAAAGCAACCCTGCACAATTTCTCAGGACACAGGCATAACCAGCAAGCTTCAAACTGCTAGCCCAGTCCAAGCAAAGCTCTTTTTTATAATAAGCCAAACCTCACAGTCCATAGTTCTTACTGCATTCAGGTCTTTCAACTCTGACCAGAATAGTCCATCAGGCTGTACTTACAGCACTGCAAGGCTTCTCTAAAGGCCAAGGTTTCAAATCCTTCCACATTCTTCTTGAAAATCAGCTCCAAAAGACCAAAGCCACACAGTCAGGTATCTACCAGAAAGCCCACTTCTGGTACCTGTTGCCGTCAGGTTCACATTGCTGGCAGAAATCACCCAACTAAGAGCAGCTTTTGGGAAAAACTGGTTTATTTTTTGTTTACAGACTTGAGGGTCAGCTCCATCATGACAAAGGAAAATGATGGCATGAGCAGAGGGTGCAACCTACTGAGGCCATGTGTGTTTGCCAGCCATGGCAAATGAATTCCAGATGCATCTGCCACGGTGCATCTTGCTTTATGTAGATGCTGGGGAAGCAAACTCAGGTTGTTAGACTTTTTAGGGAAGCACTTTAACCACTGAGCAATTCCCCCAGCCCAACTCTACTATTTTAATAATTTTCTCATTTTAATTTGCAAATAAAAAATTCTAAATATATTTCATATAAATTAGAATTATATGAATTTGAGTGATCTCCATTGATCAAATACCAAATTGATTTTTAGCAATTGATAGTCAGATCATAAAACAGTTCCACACATAGGGTTCTCTGCCAGGTTGACTAGAGACTGACGTACCTGAGGACATACATCATTCGTGCTAAGTATGAGCCTCTTCTTATGTCTCCCAAGTTTTCACAACAAAATTTTAAAATTTGATAGCACTATTTAGACTTTTTATGATGGTTATTGCTGTCTCAAATGAGCATTATAAAGTTATAATGCTTTAAATTTATGTTTTTATGTATATAAAATCATATTGAATAAGATAAAAAATTAACTAGAAGGAAAAATACCAATAATGTAAAAATTTAAGATAGGTTAAAATTCAGAGAAATTATAGGAAACTATGCTAAAATATGCTTTTACCTATTTTTAAAATGATTTATGTTTTATATGAGACTTCCAAAATATGGAATGAAGATGCAAGGGAACTCTTTATGCTTATGCCCAATGAAGGTAAAGAGCCACTTTGAAATGTCACTAACCTATCTTGTGGGTAATATGATGTGCTGCCATAAACCAAATCATACAGCCATCATAGCTAAAAGATCAAAAGTAAATATTTTCTCCTTATAAGTTGATTATCTCAGTATTTTGTTGTAAGGACGGAACACTCACAGCATTCTTTCCACACTTTGCGTTTTTCTTTGAGGGAACTAAGCGACTAGGACTCTGGTTTTTATTAATACACCTTGAGAAATAGGAATTCTGGTTTCTAGAGTCACTTGAGAAAGGAAAAGAGAAAAGAAGGAAGTGAGAAGTTCAGTAAGAATTTCATTCTGATGCTCTTTCTATATCCTTCAGAGTACTCCATATACCAAAGGGCATTATATTTTCAGCATGATACTGTTTAAGAAAATAGTTAGAAAATATAAATCTAAATAAAAAACCCTTTTCTACTTTCAAAATAATAGACAAATGACATTTCAATATATTATTACTCATAAGAAAAGAGTTTCTCTTGCAAAGATATTGTAAACAGGAAGAAAATACTTGAATACTTTGAATCTATTGTCTTCTATTGAGACATTTGGTTTTCTCAGAGACTTTTTACTAATAACAAAATGTGCTTTACATGACCCATGCTTATTTATTCAGTATTTGAATCTCACACAGTATTTTGTTGATGCAGATAAATAATTGAAAGTTGCTGAGAATTGCAATAAGATTGCTGAAAGGAAGATGCCATGTAATATCATGATCTTTCCAATTTAATTGGCTTTTTCCACTTAGACTGTGTACATCTGTGTTCAGGGTTTTCCTTCACCAACCTATGGATATTGTCAATGCCACTGGAATCTTTACTTAGAACATTGTTTTTAAAGTGTCTCTCACTAAGCTGGGCAATGTTTGTAAGCATGAACTATACTATGGCTGGTATTGGTGAGTTGAAATTAACTTATGCTGCACAAGGCTAATGACAATAACTAATTTATGATATTAACCTTCTCATGTAACACTTAATACATTTTCATTTTCTAGCTTTCCAACTATAAGTTATTTGACAATTTATTCTCAAAATATAGTGTGTAATTTTTTATATTACATTCAGAGAGTATTAGACACTTTCCACTGAGGCACTATTTTATTTTGAAACTGAACAACCTAAATATTTAATAGATTATAAGTTCCCATTGGCAGGCCTCTATGCCATTTTCAGCTGTCAGACTTGGTATATTAATAGTTAGATACTTCATTATTAAGAAAATGTGCACTGTATATGAGAAAGAAAGACAACTTTTAGTTATCAGAATTTCTGTTTCCCCATCTTGAATATACCTATACTATTCACCAAATATTAGAAATGTAAGTCTGAGGGTTTCTTGGCAGTTAGGTATAACTATAAATTTATTACATCTTGTGTGGTCTTTCTTACTATGGTATGTAGTACATTAAGAACATATTTTACATAGGAATTGAGAGTCTTCAATTCAAAAATATATTACCACATTTTTGACAATATATATAAATTCAAAGCACCCTGTTTAATTTTAAAGGTATTCATATTTTTACTTAATTTTTGTACAAAATTTAACCCTGAAATTGCCAATTGTCAATTAGTCAAGAATTGGGAATATAGCTTATGAAGTCCATAATCCAAAGACACTTAAGGCATTGCCTTTATGAATACCATGGAAAGTTCTTTGTAAATATTTCGTGGAGCTTTAAAATAGTTTAATTAAAAGGACTAAATATCAAAAGGAAATGTACATTATCTTCATAGCTCACATATGTAAATAGCATTACATTATTATGCAGTGGTTGGATTTTGTTCTATAAATTTACGACTACAGTAACATTTCTCCCTTATAGGAGTGAGGGAAGAACTATTTTCTCCAAATCTCATCTTACTCCCCAGCCTAGTGAGCATCTCACTAGACTCATGAGGAATGAATGTCCCCCCTTTCAGCTCTTCATACTCAGCTTTCTAATATAATAGTAATAGGTACTCAAAATGAAAGAAAACAGAGTAGGATTGCTACTGCAATCAAATATCAACACACAACCTACAATGTGACTTAGCAAAATGATGGTTTTCTAGATTCTCATTGTTAAACATGAGACCATGTGAGCAACAGGTACAAATCTTTCCCAACAACAACTTTCTTGTGTACTCACACCGCCTGTGGTGGTTTGGTTCACATGTGTCCCCAATTTAGGTTTCTGAGTGCTAGGTTCCCAGCTGATGGAGATTTGGGAAATAATGCCTCCTGGACGCAGTGTACTGTTGGGGACAGGCTTATGGGTATTATAGCCAGTTTCCCCTTGCCAGTGTTTCCCCTTGCACACTCTTCTGTTGTTGTCCACCTGATGTTGGCCAGGGGGTGATGTCAACCCTCTGCTTATGCCATAGTTTTCCCCTGATATCATGAAACTTCCCCTCAAGTTTATAAGCCAAAATAAACTTTTTATCCCACAAGGTGCTGTTGGTCAGGTGATTTCAGCCAGCAATGTGAACCTGACTGCAACACACCCTTATGTGTTTCACATGATTTTTCACAATAAAAGGGACTAGTAGATTTTTTTAGGGTAGTTAATTCCATTAATGAAGGCAGTAAAAAGAAAAAGACAATGTAAATTGGGTCAGGAATATTTTCCTGTTTCTATAAAAAAATTTTGAGAAGTATCTGATGAAGTGTTGAGATATTCAAGGAACTTGTTCACATTGCTACAAGCCATTATGCCAATAGAACAATTTTCAGCAAATAGCAATAGATTCACTCTATGATCATTTATGAGTTCAAAGGGATTAGCTGTGAATACTTTAGAGTAAGGCAATAGGGTATGTTTAATCCTTGATTATTTCACCAGGTAGATGGCTACACATGTCTTCTTTTAATTATATTTAATTACATTTCTATTTTAAAGAGTATGCATGTAAATTTGATAACTTTTAATAGGGCCTAAAATGATAGCTAATAATAAGGAAAACTACTGGCTTTATGTCTAAGAGAGAAAGGAGATTTGAACAGAATAGATCATGTAAATAACAATATGGACAGATGGTGTGACATTGTTTTAAAAGTATACATTAGTCTTCAGATTAAGCCTTCACCTTTGTCCATTTTCCTGGACAAGGAGTGCATAATGTGAGGTCTCCGAAATCAGAATCAACATTATGGGGTGGTGGGGGCATGGAGAAATGCAATTCCATTGACTTTACTTATCGTAAGGTTATAGAATCAGATACAATGGTACTTGAGCCCATGGTTCCTGTTTTGAACAAACCCTCTGATGATTATGGTACATACCATAGTGTGAAATCTATTTTAACAAAGTTTTCTAAGCACAAAATATTTACTGTACAATGTGGCCTTTTTGCAGTAAAATCTATGTCAGCTTTAGGTCATATATTTTATAAAAGACTTTGATCTTTTAAAGTGGTTATCTTCATAGAATTTAGAAAAACTCCATCAACAACCAAGTTATGTGTGTGTGTGTGTGTGTGTGTGTGTGTGTGTGTGTGTGTCAATATGTACTTATGCATACATGAATCTATATTTATTAAATAACTTATGCTTATGTGTGAAGGTTAAACTTATATCATACTATACATTAGCTATTGAACAACTGTGAGCATGGCAGTTCTTTTGCGTTGCCAGTCCTTATTTGAGAACCAGTCAGTGGTCTTATTTTGTTAGGTAATTCTCCAAAGCATATGAAAGTTGCTGAAATGAGGATAGTTCTAATTAAATAGCAGAAAGGTCAAACTTGAAATGGAGATACTAAACAATAAGATACTAACAAATATAATTTCCAAGACACGACAAAAGATTATCTCACAAATAAATATAATGTAACAGTATGAAAACTTAGATAACTACACTGGAGATATCTAAGTGCAGGGAACACAGGCTTGAAATATTCTCAGCATAATATTTAACAGAAAACAGTGTCATTAAATAATTTTCATGCAAAAATAAATCATGGATTACCTTGAGTTGTCCTACGGGAAGGGTGGTAACAAGAGGCACAGTACGTAGGGCATGGAAAAGCACAAAATCATCTCAAGGAAGATTTTATTCCACAGAGATAGAGATGCAGAAGCTACTGTTTTGTGCATATTTGAGAGAAACAGACTAAGGACAGGGCAGAGAGCCTTGATTGTAGCTGAAGTATAAATTAGCCAAAACATATTATATGGAAAATATTTGATTGAGAGATTAAAAGACCTAAGTTTTGTTCTGTAGTAATTCTAACAGGCATCAAGTTGTGATGCCTACTGAAAGGAAAACACATCACAGTTAGCATTGTTGGGCCACTCAACAGCCTCTCCATGCAGGATCCTTTGGGTCAAGACCTGGAAAGGGGAGGAAATATGGTGGACCAAAGGTTGGTTACACTGTAAAGACCTATTCATTTTAAGTACTCAGAAGAGACACATACTAAAACTAATATAAAATGATAAAACACAGTAATATACAGAGCTTCTGGGCAAAAACATACTTGTAGATTTTCATTTGGTCCCAAATCTACATCACAAGTGTGAAATGAAAGCTATATTGCACTGAGAATATTATCTGATGATCATGAAATGCTAATCAAGATCCAGAAAGCTTTCAGTGCTAGCCTAAGAAGTTTCTCTATGGAGATGGTAGAGATCATGAAGACTCAAATGCATTAATGTAGAAAATAAGAGGCTACCTATAGTTTATCTCTAAAGGCAATTTCAAACACACCAGAAAAAGGTACTGATTCTGAGGCTCATCAGCATTTTGACATGTAGGAAGGAGGAGGAAAAAGGAATGAGACATCAAAGCAGAGGAAGGGCTACTGAAAAAAAAAAAAAAAACAAGGGTCTTCAGAGGATGGGGGTCAGAGGACCCGGTACTAAAAAAGAATAAAGTGATGGGAACATAAGCTATTGTATGTTTATACATTAAAGTTTTCAACAAAAAGAATAAAGAAGTTAGACTGTCTTATTATTTATGATGCAATCACCATTACCATACAAATGGCAATGCCATTCTTCATCCATTACAGAAGACATCAGGTACATACAAGTGCTCACTTCTTGGGTCTACGAACTATATGAAGGGTACTTTTCTTGGGCTCACATACATTTTCCACAGATGGGTTATAATAAACTTAATAAAGATTTTCTTCATTTGTGCTATTTTGCCATAATCACTGTGCAGCAAAACTTTCCAATATTCATTAATAGTCTAAAAGGAAATTTTTGATTTTAAAATTTATCAACAGGAATAGATTACTTCTATATGCTTTGAAAAAAGAATGCATTGGTACTAGATTCTTCAATGTATAGAATGTCTCAGAACTGAGTCATTTAATTAGATAAAGATTGACAAATATTTTTAATATGCTAGTTATCAAGAGTTAAATATAAATAAGATAGCAACTCTCCTACCTTTCAGTAAAATCATGACAGCATTAGGAGTAAGGTAGCTCAATTTTGTACATAGCTAGTCAGTATCATGGGTCCATAAGGAATAAAAAGGTATCCTTATGGCTGGACAGAGCCAATGAGCACATACATTCTGTAATGTGTCCAGAAAGCAGAATCTGGGAACTAAAATCCCAAAATATAAACCCCTGACTTCCAAAAGGTCAAAAATCCTTTACTCATGCTGACTCCCAGGATGTTTGCTGGCCTATGCAAAGTAACCAAGCCTCTGCCTAACTCATCAGCCTACCAGAGACCCTAGGCATTCACTCAAAGTAACCAGTGCCACCTACCCTATCTTGATGCCTAATTTATATTTCCAAGGGTAGCAGGTCATCAGCCTATCAGAAGCCTGCACATCCCAAGTAACCAATCCAGTCTACCACAACTTGATACTTAATTTATACCCCCAAGGGAATAAAAACCCCTGATCCAGGTCACTAGCTGACTACCTGCTCAGGACCCCTGCCAGGTTAGCAGCTCCCTGTGTTACTTTCACCTTCTACCTTTTTCCATTTTTTTGCTTCCCATCCAAATACACTCTTGTTTATCCTGATAAACAGAACTGAAAGCACAAAAAAAAAGAAAAGGTAGATGAAGCACAACTTATTATATACCAGCAATAACTACGGTTAATATTCCCAAAATTTATTTTAGAATCTTTATTTCCATGTTTGCAACAAGAAATAAATGCAGATAAAGAAATGGGTATGGAAATGGCAATAAACAGATAAAGAGTATAAATAGATATTTTTATCAAATGTTATAAGAATTTTGTTAAAGCCGCTATTAAAAAAAACTGATATCACACTGCAGGGTATCACTTCAACCTAGGCTGACAAGAACCTTACTCTGTAATCTTAAGCTGGCCTCCAAACTAGCGATCCTCCTACCTCTGCCTCCAGAGTGTTGGGATTTAAGGTGTTTGCCACCACACCCAGTTGTATTTTTTAAAAATAAGATTTTTCTAGAAATCTCTATTCTCTGAATCCTGAAAAAAATGAATTAAAGTACAGGGATGTTTAAATTTGAAACATAGTTTTATTTCATCCTAGTCTATATGTTATGAAATATTTAAATAGTTAATATTATAATTTTATGCTTTATCACTTGATATGATATATTGAGGAAATTTTACCTCTTGTTTTATTCTCAGAAGTCCTTGTTATAGACCAGGAGGAAATACAAGAAAAACACAATTTGAGGGTCATTTTACAAAATATGTAGCTACTAGTCGACAAAAATATAGGTTCATGAAAGACCAGAAAACTGTATGAGCTTTCACCAGCTGGAGATGAAAGAGACCTGAAAGGATGGAACATCCATTTCTGCATTGGGATCTGAAGCAGAAAGAATATCTCTGGAAAGATGGGAGAATTCTGATCAAAGCCTCAGGTAAAAGCAGTGCCCTGACATTACTTTCTTGCTCTGCTCATTGGACCATAGTTCTGTAGGTGTTACAGTAAATTGACTGAAGGCTGTGGGAATTATGAACTATCTGTTCACGCAGTTCTTCTGTATGTCTAAAATTATATCAAAGTTAAAGAGGTTTTAAAATGAAAAAAAATCACCTTTCACTTTATAGCATTTCTGTCAACACCCAGCTCTGAAGTACACTGAAATTAAATTGCTAAATTTATATTCCTACCTTATCAGATTCTGACTGTTGTACTTGCTTCAAGTTTTATTATATGTATCAAGATGACCACTCTGAATCTTAAATGGTTTCAATAATCACTAGTCCTTAATCCAGTTTCTTGTAGATTCTTTTTACCTGTCCTTATATTTATTTTTATTCTTTTTTTTTTTTCATCAGATAAATGTGCTTTCCAGGTATTTCCTTCTCAAGTAAAATACCATGGGCTCAAGTCCTCTTGCAGTTATGAACTATCTGTTACTGTAGTTGGCTGCCAGTGCTCCAGTTTTTTTTGTTCTTTTTTGTTTGTTTTGTTTGTTTTCAAGGTAGAGTCTTACTCTAGCTCAGTCTGATCTGGAATTCACTATGTGGTCTCAGGGTAGCCACGAACTCATGGCAATCCTCCTACCTCTGCTTCCCAAGTGCTGGGATTAAAGGCATGCGTCACCACGCCCGGAATTTTTTTTATTTTTTAATAGAATAGAATCCTTTCCCAGCGGTTTGCTGTTGCATCTGCTACATGTTGTTACTCACTGTTTGTGTAGACATTGTCAAAGGCTTCTGCTGCTGCTGTTACATGTTTCTCCAGCAGGACCAAGTGTACGAACTATGTATTTTCTGAGTTCTTTACTATTTGGGAATGATGCACATTATTGGGTAGACAGGACATCATGCATTATTCTTGTCATTTTACCTATTGTAGATATTGCTCTAGTATTTTATATAACTCATAGTCTTTCATTAAAAAAGTCTGAAAACAGCTTGTGTTTTTTCATATTGTCAATAATTTCTCACTTTGAGGATCTATCAGTGGACAGTAATTAATAAATTTATATCTTGGTATCAATATGCTTTAGAATATCCATTGTGTTTAATGACTTTAATCTTCAGTTTAGGAAGGTTTTCATCTATCTGAAATTTTTTTTCTGTTTTATGACAATGATTAAACTATTTTTTTGTTTATTTTTATTTATTTGAGAACAACAGAGAGAGAAAGAGGCAGCTAGAGAGAGAAAATGGGTGCACCAGGGCCTTCAGCCATTGCACATGAACTCCAGATGCGTGCGACCACTTGTGCATCTGGCTTACATTGGTCCTGGGGAGTCGAGCCTTGAACTGGGGTCCTCAGGCTTTGCAGGCAAGCACTTAACCACTAAGCAATCTCTCCAGCCCCTATTTTTATGTTGGGACATTTATGCTTGTTGTCAATTTTCTTTCTACAAATTTTTACAATTGTTTTCAAAATTTCTCTGCACATCTGTGGGGGGATGGGTGTGAGTGTGGGTGTGTGTACATGGGAAGAGATGCTTGACTGCATCATACAATCCAATGTATGTGAAACTAGAGAAGAGAGATTTCATTGTAACTGCCCTTTCTTCTAATTTTTAAAAATGCCACTTCCAAGTATTCATGGCTTTCTGAGGGTGAAGTTTCTTCCATAATGAGACATAACTCTAGCCAGTTGTAGATTTCTGCTTATAAGTCTTTCATTTTTTTCACCCTGAAAGTTTTGTTTGTTTCTTTGTTAATTTACACATCTTTGAAATGTTGACTATTGTTGGACTGTTCTAATATTCTAAAACTCAACTTTCCTGATAATGTGCATATGAAACAGGAGGACACTGAAGTTATAAAGTATTACAAGAGAATCTCTATATTTAGATATATTTCATTAAAATTAATATCAGAGTGTTATATGCATTTAATTTTTTTCAGTCACTATAATGAATTTCTTTGTCATATAGTCCCGTTGTTACTAATATTTAACCAGAAAAAGGGGAGAAGTATTATCTAACCCATTTTAATGTACATTTCCCATGACTCCCCAGTGTCAGTCACCTTGAACCTAAATTTCATCATGTAAGTGTCATATGACCTTGAAACTATCTTGATAAATAATATGAATTCACAGTCATTAGTTGTCAATTGATTTTAATAGGAAAAAAGTGTTCATTTTTAAAAATTAAAAAATATTTATTTATTTACAAGGAGAGAGAGAAGAGAGAGAATTGGTATGCCAGGGCCTCTAGCCACTGGAAACATACTCCATATGCACTCACAACTTTGTGCATATGGCTCCAGATCGTTAGGTTTTACATGCAAGTGTCTTAATCATTGAGAAATCTATCCAGCCCAAATTATTCACTTCTAACACAATTGTTTGTTGTTTAATTTCCCAAAATTGCCAACTATGGAGATGACAGAGTAAGGCAGGAAATATTTCTTCAGATTGAGTCAAAAACTTGATTAGAGTAACTACTGAGATAGTGGTAGCCAATGGAAATTGAACAAAAAAGAAATCAATGAGAAATAGACCCATTATGAGTTGTTTTATAACAGGTTGAAGCTGTTAGGTGGGCACTGAGAATGTGGACAATATATAAAATCAGTTCATACACAGGCCAGGAAGTCCAATAAAACCCAAAGGCATGAAGAACTCTTCTGGAGAGAGCATACTGTTACTATGAGTAGAAAGGAAGAAGATGTGACAAGATTACAAAATTTATCTGGGTCAATTTCTAGAGGGTCTTGAGAGGCAATGTTTTTTAATTTTTTTTTAAATTTATTTATTTGAGAGTGACACACAGAGAGAGAAAGAGACAGAGAGAGAGAGAGAGAGAGAGAGAGAGAGAGAGAGAGAGAGAGAGAGAGATTGAGAATGGGCACACCAGGGCTTCTAGCCACTGCAAATGAACTCCAGATGTATGTGCCCCCTTGTGCATCTGGCTAACGTGGGTCCTGGGGAACTGAGCCTTGAACCAAGGTCCTTAGGCTTCACAGGCAAGCGCTTAACCGCTAAGCCGTCTCTCCAGCCCCAAAATTTTTGTTTTTATAAACACTGTGGCCTAACAACAGTCCTATAATATTATCCATGACAAAACTATTTTTAGGATCATGAAAGGAAATAGATAAAGGGTAATATGTACTGGAGAGAGGTGACCCCCCACACTTGTGTCATGATTCACAAATAACATCTGAACGCCCTAAAATGCAACTAAATTATTAGTCAGGTGACAAATATTTTTCAGTGTCACAAGGTATTAGTAATACATAGTCCTGCTCTACCAGATTTCAAGTGCACTCTTTCAAAAATTACTTGTGCTATACATTGGAGAAATTCCAAGGTGAAATCGTTACCTCAAAAATTATCCCAATTTCAGAAGACTAGGAAAAAAGGTTCTCAAGAAGCAAATTTGAAAGCTAAAACTTGCAGGTAGGCTGAAAATAGATGAAATGAACATGGAGGGAAAGCAGAGTTTGGAGAATGTTCTATGCAAAAAGAATAGGTTCAACATGAACACAAATGTCCCTTTCCTGGGACACTTTGTAATACTTAAGTTTCTTCTGGGCCCAAAAGGAAAAGATTTCACTATTGCTGAGCTGGTCAGCATTGTTCAGTTATCTTGTCGAGCATGCATTGCCCTTATAAAAGTTGTATCATTCATTCTAAAAAAACTGTCAAACTCAAAGTAAGTTCTGTAAATGAAATTTGTAACTCTCTCTTCCAAGTTTGTTAACATGTTCAGTGGCACATGGTATACTATCTGAGCAAGAACCCTATCTAAGGAAATCATGGAGAAACAGAAAAGCCTGTGATTCAAAGATGCATTCTAAGCCATGAGGCATATGGCAACAGACAAGGAAGCCAATTACTGTAACAAATATCAGATTAGTGTGAGGCAGGGCCATTTAGCTTGGGAATAGGGAGGGTGGAGGGGGGGAAAGTAAACATTTTAATCAAATCCAATACTTTGTTATTGATTTATTTTTGCCAGACTTACCTTGTAGAATACTTATGATGCCTTTGACATTGAAATATTTTGCCAAAGCTATTGGATTAGTCAAGGTAAAAAGCTCAGCTACTGGGTAATCTCTTGTATTTCATTTAAATATGATTTATCCCTTTCCTCCCAAGAGGGCTCTTTTTATTGATAAAATAAATGAAATTGAAAATCCCAAAAGGAATTTGATATCCACTTACACTGAATAGGCCTGCAAAATCTAAAGATGTGCATTGCAGGCTTTCTCTTCTTTTTCCTTTCTTGTTTTCGTTTTGTTGTTATTGTGAAATTAATGCTAGCCATATTTTGTGGCCTTTCATGTGCTATCCAATGAGTTATCCTTGAAACTTCAATTTCATAAAAGCTATCCTTCCTATATTTCAGCTGCAGGTTTTGTTACTAAAAGAAAATAATGTAATTTACTACCATTGATGCTGTACCTGCTCATAGATGGAATCTTACCCAATGTAAAATTTCCAAAGCTTTTAACAGTAAACACTACTAGAGAATTCAGTATTTTCTTAATTGCTTGAACAAAGTTAGAACAATTGTCAAAAGATGACTTAGCAAACCTCAAAGCTGTCATGTTTCATACATTCAGCAAGATTGTAGATCAAGCTAAAATATCACAGCTCCCCAAATGGAAGAGAACAATGTCCTGAATAACAGTAGGTCTTTTTAGGTTTCATATCAATCAAGAACAGGAACACATGAACTAAGAAGAACTTATGGTCCTAAAATAAATTTGCATAATTGCCGATGAACATACATCAGATTGTTTTCATTTAGTGTCAAAAAGATGGGAAGTAAAGGAGTATAAGCAATAAGTCTTGGTTCTTACATATTGGCTTTTACCTTGGTATCTGTTTTAAGAATCCAAACATGGAGAATGTTAGTTTTGTGGGTGTTAATTCCTCAGAACCTAGTCCTATCATTTTAAATGTAAGACTAAGACAGTAAAATTTAGTTTTGAGATGAAATTAGCAGGAGATCAAGAGTTAGGGTCAGTATCTAATCCATTGCAATGACTCTTCTGAAAGCTTTCAACATGTTCACTAAAGCCCTTTCTAGATGGAAAATGCAGTCGACATTTACAGTCCATGTTACTTGTCATCACTTCATAAGGTGTTGGCCTTGTCATCTGTCCTCTAACTTAGTTCTTCTCACATGGAATTTTTCAGTACCATCTTATTCTGAAACATGGCTTCCTCCCTAGCACCACCTTTATAAACTCTAATTGTAACCTAATTCTCCTGGTCATTTCATACATTCTGCTTCAGTGAGTTCATCTTTTTCTTTTTCTTTTTTTTTTTAAATTTTATTTATTTATTTATTTATTTGAGAGTGACAGACACAGAGAGAAAGACAGATAGAGGGAGAGAGAGAGAGAATGGGCACGCCAGGGCTTCTAGCCTCTGCAAACGAACTCCAGACGCGTGCACCCCCTTGTGCATCTGGCTAAGGTGGGACCTGGGGAACCGAGCCTCGAACCGGGGTTCTTAGGCTTCACAGGCAAGCGCTTAACTGCTAAGCCATCTCTCCAGCCCGAGTTCATCTTTTTCTATTCTAAGCACCTCTCCAAGCCCTGAGAAGAACAAGGCTCCCACATAATTCATCTTTCAAGATGAGACATGTTTTAAAGTGAGAAGAGTGATATTAATATTTCTGTAAGAAGAAAAGAAATAAGCATGGACTTTTGAGGGAAAAGTCCACTGCATGTCCTTACTGTTCATAAAGAAGACAGAATTTTAAAAGTGGTTTCAGTTTACCAAGTCTTTCTCCATTTAAACCTGTGACTCTATAGCTCTATACCCACATTGTCTGCCTCTGGGATGAGCAGGCAGAGATGTGGTGCCAGTCCCAGCACTTTTCTGCTTATTCTCTTGCACAGCTGGACTTGCTAGTATTTGAAGCTAAGCCTTTTGGTGTAACCAAACCTAGCTTAGTCTGTCAGGAGTGCAGAGTGAGAAGCTGAGACTGGGGTGTGTAGAAAGCATGGGCAACCCTCCATTTGACTCCATAAGCAGCTAAACCACCCAAGTCACTTATATGAAGGAGCCCAGGCAAGACTAAAAGTTCATTTTATATAAGCCTAACATACATTTCAGCACAAAACCCATGAGAT
This sequence comes from Jaculus jaculus, assembly GCF_020740685.1. Lineage (NCBI taxonomy): Eukaryota > Metazoa > Chordata > Mammalia > Rodentia > Dipodidae > Jaculus > Jaculus jaculus. The sequence continues at coordinate 26,635,408 of NC_059105.1, forward strand.
TCCTACATCGTTCTTCTATTAAGTAAAAGTGCTGGGGTGGGGCAAAATCTGCTATGCAATTTTCTTACAGCAGTTGCACCACTCTCTTTTGAGATCAGATTCATATACTAAACACCTTTTTCTTAATATCCCATGGACATTACAAGCTAGATAAGCACAAAATTGGGCTGGAGGGATGGCTTAGCAGTTAAGGTGTTTGCCTGCAAAGCCAAAGGACCCTGGTTCAATCCCCCAGGACCCACATTAGCCAGATGCACAAGGAGGCACACGTGTCTGGAGTTTGTTTGCAGTGGCTAGAGGCACTGGCCTGCCCATTCTCTCTTTCTCTCTCTCTCCCTCTTCCTCTTTCAAATAAATAAATAAATAAATAAATAAATTTAAAAAACACAAAATTATGACCTTTTCTACAAATCTGTTCATTTAACCATATTCCTTATTCTAGAAATCTAGCCATTATATTAAACACCTGGGACTATATTAAATTCTCACTTTCATAATTTCAGTTTGAGAGCTAGTTATATTGAAGCATCTTTAATACATCTATATAAACCATTGCTTTATTTTTCACCAATGATTTGACCTTGGTTAGATTTTCTGAAACAGCATTCTAGTAATAGCATGTATATGTAATAACTTAATCCATCGAATGCAATGCAATGTATCAACTTATATCCTACACAGTGAGAATTGAACAAGTCAGAACAGCTATTATGGTAATTTTCTAGGGATCACTTTCCCTGAAGCGTCTGGGTTTAACCAGGTTGTGGGGCTTTGCACACGTTTTCTCCTGGAGTATTGCAATCCATTTCTGGTAGTTCTTTGCAACCTGAGCTTCTTTCAATTGGTCCTCTGTAAAAGTTACAATGCTTTAGCCTTTGCTATTACTTTTCACCTGTGAGTCACCTGTCTAAGAAAAACTGTTATCCTCTAGGACAAGGATGACAATAAAATGCTGATGATCTTACTTAATATACTGCTAATGCCTTGTCATTTCCCACCTATGTGTCAGCAATAATACCTAAGTAGGAAAATCTGTCTTGTTGCTTTATAGTGGCTACTGGTCAAAGACTACTTGCATAGTCTTTGAATTGAGTTTAAGAGTATAAGAATAGCCATTCTACAAGCCAGGGTAACAACGTAGACATGGTCTCAATACACATTTACAACATAATACATCATAGGCCTGAGGGCTCCAGGTCTTCCAAGGGGTTGTATACTCTCAATTAGAACACCTTTGGATATATTAAAATGCCTGAAATGATGACTGTGAGATATACTAATATTTAATGCAGCAACAAAATTTTCTACAAAGTGAAGTAACTTGTCAAGATTTCCTCTGTAATTTAATCAGGCTTTCAATCAGCAAGGTTAGGTCATACAAGTTAATATTTATTTATAACTTAGATATAGTTGAATGATTTTTGGTTTAACTACAGGCAAAATGTTAGTTCCTCATGACATTTAACATTTCCTGCAGTCATTATTTTGACAGCATCTCTTTGACCTGAGAAACTTCTTGCCTACAGAAGTAATCTTTGGGCAAAATATGCTCATAAAATGAAAAAACCTTCAACTGCAAAAATGACCCTAAAGGTCAATTTTAATCATCTATTAAAAATAAATATCAGCTGCTAAATAATATGCCCAGGCCTCTCACTTCTTTCATGTGGCATTTATCAGAATGACCAGGAAACAGGAAACCAAAGGGCAACATGTTCTAAGCATGAAAACAGGAAATCTGTCACCAGAAGCCAGGATTTCAAGGAATCTATGAAATAAACTGTAGTCAAATAGATTTATTGTTTCTTACCATTTCTCTTTATATAAAAAATCAGATGTTAAAAATATTTATATTTAATTTTATGTGTGTGTGTGTGTGTGTGTGTGTGTGTGTGTGTATATACACTATATGTGCCAGGTTTCTTGTTGGTACAAATGAATGCCTATCTGGCTTTATGAGGATAGTTGTGGAATTGATCCCACGGCTGGCAGGCTTTGTAAGCAATCACCTTTAACCAGTTTACAATATCCATAGTGCCTTAATAATTATTGAGACAAATGTCCTCGAAATCCCAAAACACCTGTGGCTAGTTTACATTAAAAAAAATTATAGATCACTGAAGCAAGTATTTATTTTCCTTTTTCTGGAACAAAAAGCACACAGCATGTAGCAGATAGATGATCTATGTTTGGGTGAAGAAACTCCAGGGTCACAGAAGATCAGAAGCAGGCCTTTTTGGAAGTAAGGGACTGTTAAAAGCAGAAAGCTCATGAGACATAAGGCCTCACCATGCAAGGGAGCAGGTACAACGCAGCAAAAATCAAAAGATTCAGATGAGTTTATAATTGAGTATTTTTTTTCTCCCCTTAACAAATCATAAAACCTTTAGAATGATGCTAAAAGTCAAAATAACAGATCATACTTAAAGATGCAGAAACTATACTTCTTTCAGAAATTTAATCACTAGTCAAGACAGGTAAAAATTAGGAAGGCACCATGTACTATTTTAAAGTAACTCAGGGTAATAGATTCAGACAGATCCACACTATACAGTTAAAGAGAATAGTAGGGAGCTAGACAAATTTAGAAATGAAGATCATGTAACTCAATGAGAGATAGTGGGGTCATAAAGATAATACCAGGATGATAAACTGCACACAGGAAAGGTATTGAACACTATGATTGATTTCTTGTTGTTGCTGTTGTTGCTTTAAATTTAAAGTACTGATGATTTAACCCAGAGTGTCACACATGCTAGCTAAGCACTGTATCCCTGAGCTACAACCCCAATTTAAATAATTGCTGTGACAGTTGAATAAGTACTTTGTTAAGCTGAACTTATCAATTATGTGTGGCAAAAATGGCATGCTTTACCAATTGGGTAATTATTACTTACAGTTCACACCCCTACAAGCATTTTGTGAGCAAGGCCATGGGCAGTTCTGAAGTTGATCTGAGCATAGTGAGGTGGGCTTCTGGACATGCAAAGGCAGCCAAGCTGGAGACCCAGAGGAATTCAAGATGGCTGCCATAAGAATGTCCCTTACAACCACTTCATTCATATAGTCCAAATGGACCATGACTGTGGAAGTGAAATACTTTATTGAGTCTATATATTATGAATCAGTGTTCAAAACTCATATATAAAAAGGTAACTTTGAAAATCCATATGTCTGGTAGGAACCAAACAAACAAACAAACAAACTCTGCATTCAATGGTAGCACTGTGGAAGTGAAATGTTTGCATGTGTTCCCAGTTAAAGCTCTTCAGGGATGGTCTCCAATACTTCAGGGACCAGTAGTATACATAATTGAACATTAGGGATCAGGCAAAAGAACATAGCTCAGGCTGCCTCCAGCTGTTCCAAGTGTGCAATGACTAGCTGAAGTCCATATGTAGTGCATATTTGTTCACATGGAAAAGAACCATAATCAATGATCTTTCCCATGTAGCAATGGAGTGTGAAATTAGACAATTAAAATTTGCAAAGGAAATTTTACAAAATGTTAATTACAAAAGCCAAAATTTGTTTCAGTTTTAAACTTCACCTTTGAGAATGGAGTAGAGATGAGTTAGTTGAGGTTGAATAAAATAGATGATAAATTTGAGAAATCAACATATATTTTTTAAAACTCTCAGAAAGAGAAAAAGGAATTAAAAAATTAGTTACAAATTATATTTTAAATTAATTTCAACCGAAATTATTTAAAAAGACTCAATAACTTTATCAAGAATAAGTGAATTAAGAAATATCATGAATGAGGCTGGGGAGATGGCTTCACAGTTAAGGCACTTGCCTACAAAGCCTAAGGACCCAGGTTTGATTCCCCAGGACCCATATACACTAGATGCATAAGGTGGGCATATGTCTGGAGTTCGCTTACAGTGCCTGAAAGCTCTGTCATTTTCATTTTCTCTCTTTCTCTCTCTGTCTCATCTATCTGACACTTTCTCTTGCTCTACTTGCAAATAAACAAATAAAAATAAGAAAAATCATGGAAGCATGTGAAAGGCACCTTAAAATTTTTAAAAAGGTAAAAGAATCTTAAAAATAGGAAAATATTGGTACAAAAATTTTGGAAGTAAATGATATAAGCATCTAATTATATCTTGTTTTGAATCAAATGTACATACTAAAGATAATAACTGTGAACTTTTTGCTTGTATTATATTCCATAAACAAAATTTTGGATAGTTTATTAACTTTTATACCCATATTAATGGCTAGCAAGTAATATCTCCCTGCATTTTCATGTATTTATTTATAAATGTTTTTAATTTCTACAAAATCAGTTTATTTTGGCACTTATCCTTTGGGGTCATATCTAAAAACTACCTTTTAATACAAGGACACAAAGATTCATTTTTAGTTTCTTCTAAGAGCTATAAAGTTTTTTCTTATTAATTTGATTTGAGTATGTTTTCAGGGTGGTGGGAAGTAGGTGATTAACTTCATCTTTTTGTAAATTCATATGTAGGGTCTCACTTCACCTTTCCTCCATTGAAATTTCTCAACGCCCTGCTGAAAACCAGTTGACTCATTTTGTATGAGTCTCTTCCTCAACTTTCACAGCACGGCTCTCAGCTGTTGTGCATTTTGACTAGTGCCTTCCTTGAAAGCAATCAGCATTCCATGTCTGAAGGCAGCTACGGCACTTTTGGCAAGGTTAGTTTAATGGGAAGTAAATGTTGTGGACACATAAGCCTTTGAAGAACAACTGTGTACCTGTTGGGTATCACCTCCATCATAGGTGAAGCATATAGCTGTCTCCTTCCTATCTCTTCCACTCCTTATGCTTAGGGTCTCTTTCCAAGGCTTCCCTGAGCATGTGCATAGACACTCACATCCACATGGTTGCTACATCCTACAACTATGTCAGAGCATTGCCAAGTCACCTATAGGTATTACATTGTCCAGATTTCCTATTTGGAAACTGGAAGGTTAAAACATAAGAAAGTCCATTGTTTTTACTCATATTTGAGATTTTTTTTCTTGAATAAATGATTCTTGGATTGGTTCAGAGTTAAACAAAAAAAAAGTTGATTTTGCCAAATGTTTCCACTGCTCACTTGGCTTTTATGGAGGAATTTATTTGCAAATGACCTTACGCTGTCATTTTGGAAGTCATTCTCCTTACTAATGGGTTTTGAGTGAAAATTATTCTTGGTTCAGAATTCATAGAAGACATTGAATTCTTTGGTTATTTACTAACACTGGGTTTTGGTGTACTGTGATCATGTTATTTCAGGAAAAAGAGTGATGAGTGAATATATATGTATATGCTCATAAGGTCCTAAAATTTTATAATAGCTATCAGAAATAAGAGATAAAGTAGAAGCACTCTCTTTTTCTCTTCTTCAAGTCTGTTCATCTAAGTTATATTAAAGCTCACTCATTACCTATAATGATTCAATTGACCTACTGTGTCTTAGGTATGTAAGAAAGGTATGATTAAGACTTTGACCTTAATGAGGTTATAAAATTTCTTGTATTTTTAATCTTCTTGGTAGAAGGCCCAATAGACCTGGAGATAGTACTGCTTTTAGAACAAGCCAGACTGAATCTTGCGTCTATCAAACATCAGTGTTATTTACCCAGTGCTTCCCAGCCTGGGGTTGGGGTAAATATCTTACACAGATTTCCTCAAACAGCCTTCATGAAAACCCCTTGGGATTGTTTACTCCACTTTATGAAATCCAGTGAGGTTCAGAGGCTAAACAACTGACTTATAAGATGCTTTGTCACTCTTAAACTTGGAATAAAATGTTTGATTTCACAGTTGCACATGTTGGATGATATTTGGTTACTTTCTGAAGGAAATTTTCAAGTCTTCTTTATTTTTTTATGAGAATGGGCATACCAGAGCCTCCAGCCACTGCTAATGTACTCCTTCACTGCTAATGAACCACCTTGTGCATCTGGCATATGTGGGTACTGGGGAATCAAACCTTGGTTCTTAGGCTTTACAGACAAGCACCTTAACCACTAATCAATCTCTCCAGCATGGGTTTTATTTCTTTATCTATGTTACATATAAATGTTTACTTCAGAGGATAACTAACACAGCACACCAGCCATTCAACACCAAACATATGCCAAACATGTCTCATTTGCCTTGGGCATATCATAGTCCAGTGGAATATGGCAGTCTGCCAGCTGGTCCTGAATGTAGGCCTTCAAAGGGACAGCAGAAGAGACACACCCTTAAATTTGACATAGCTTCAAGTCCTATTTCCATTCACATTTGATTGGCCATAATTATATCACATGAATTCCACAGAATATGTGGAAAATGTATGTTGTGTATGTGGAAGAGGAGGAAATGCCATATAAACACATAGCCTGATCACTGTGATGCATACCTGCTAGCTTTTTGTGACACATAGAAGTTTTTGTGTGTGTGTTTTTAAAAAGTTTTTTTTTTTTTTTTTTTTTGCTGCCAACTGTTAAGCCAGCTCCTTTAGAAACAGTAGATCTAAATATTATCTCCTTTCAAAATGAATTTCCTTCTACAACACTGTGGTGTCAATGTAAAATTCTTCCTCACATAGGTTTATGTGTTTCGGTATTTGGCCCCCTGCTGTTGGGCTGTTTGGTAAGGTTGTGATGCATAGAAAGTAAAGCCTTGCTGGCGGAAGTGAGTCACTCTGGGCAGGCCTTGAGGTTTTGTAGTAGATTTCACTTCCTGTTCTTCCTCTGTTTCCAGGCTGGTGAGATGTGATCCCTTCTTCCCCTGCTCCTGTCTCCCTGCCTTATGTGTCAGGTAGCTTCCCTTCAAAACTACAGGCCAAATGGAACCTTTGCGATTGCATGAGTTGCTTCTGACAGAGTACTTGTTCACACTATTAAAAAAGAAAAACCTGACAGAGAATCTGTTCACAGAGAAGTGGGCTTGTTGCTGTTATAAGCCTGGTCATGTGGTTCCAAAATGGTTAGAATTGTTTTCTGGGGGAAAATGAAGAAAAGTTTAGAAATTTGGACTAGAGAGGACTTAAAATAGTACATGCAGAGCTTAGAGGGCCATTTCTGAGAAAGTTTGAAAGACCAGAGTGCTGAAAGTAACATGGACACTGAAGGCTCAGCTCAAGAGGATTAAGAGGGGAAAAAGGGACTCTCTTGGGAACTGGGATTCACACATTTCATATGAAATTCTAACAAATAAACTGGCTATATTCTGCCCATGTCCTGAGAGCTTAAATAAAAAATGAATTTTAAAATAACAGATAATGGAATTGGAAGAGGAAATTTCAAGGCAAGAAAGTGCTAGTTTTTCCTTATTGCTCTGATTCAGATCTCTTGTACACAGCAAAATGCAAAGCAGAAATATATGAAAACTGTGGAGCTTGGCAAGAACAAAAATGTAAGCAAATTTAAAGTTCTATAAACTATTATAAAACAAGCAGATGTAACTGTTAAGATTAGCACCATTAAAAAGAGGTTGCAGGGGCTGGAGAGATGGCTTAGTGGTTAAGTGCTTTCCTATGAAGCCTAAGGGCCCTGGGTGTAGGCTCGATTCCCCAGGACCCACGTAATCCAGGTACACAAGTTGGCACATGTATCTGGAGTTCATTGGCAGTGGCTGGAGGCCCTGGCATGTCATTTCTCTCTCTCTCTCTCTCACTCTCTCTCTCTCTCTCTCTCTCTCTCTCTCTCTCTGCTTCTTTCTCCCTCTGTCTGTCTGTCACTCTCAAATAAATAAATAAAAATAAACAAAAAATTAAAGAGGTTTCAGAGATGGCTTAGCAGTTAAGGGTCTTGCCTGTATAGCCAAGAACCCAAGTTCAGTTCTCCAGAACGCACATTAGCCAGATGACAAGGTGGCACATGCATCTGGATTTTGTTTGAAGTGGTTGGAGGTCTTGGCGTACTCATTCTCTTTTTTTTCTTTTTCTCTCTCTCCATCTGCCTCTTTCTCTCTCTTTCTCAAATAAATACATTAAAAACCAAAAAAAGGGGGAACTATTGGGTCAATAGGAAAGATGGCCTGGGGCAGGACACCATCCATTGAAGGCTATTGTTTACATGAATATAAGTTATTTTGAAAGGAGAGGATCTGAAGGGAGAAAGCTGAAGGAGTTCCCTAGACCTCAAGCCCATCTTACACTGGTTGTTACAAATGTGTTCTGTGGGTGCCAGCATTCTCCATGATGAATATATATGCAAGAATTCTCAATGAAATAATTGCAAAGAGAAATTAAGATTATATCAAAGAAATTATTGACTACAGTTAAGTAGGTTTCATTCCAAAATGCAAGGATATTTCATTATATGTAATACAATGAATGGGATATAGCATACCAATGGACTCAAAGGCAGAACTAACATTTTTCTCTCCATATACACAGAAAAGTACTCTCCAATAGTCCTTCAATCCAAAAACCCTGGAGACACTTGGGAAGGAAAAAACATATGTCAATATAATAAAAGCTATATATGTTAAATGTACAGCCATTAGCATGCTAACTGGAAAAATTAGAAGCTTTTTCCCTGGTAGGTAAAAAAGAAAAAACAAAAACAATAACAACAACAAAAAACTTATCAAAATAAACAATGGTGTCCACTCTCTTTTCTGCTACTAAGAGTTTGAAGTCTTAGCTATACAGTGACTTCAAGGTCAGCTTGGACTAGAGCAAGACCCTACCTTGAAAAATAAAATAAAAAAAGAAAAATAAAAGAAAACTATAAGGGAGATATGTATATATGCACATACACACATATGTGTGTATATATTTATGTGCATACACACATACATATATATGTATGTGCATATATATATATATATATATATATATATATATATATATATATATGTAAGAGGTGCAAATATCCTTATTCTAATACATAAGAGATCATAAAGGCTCCACCAGAAAACTTCTAGAGCTCATAACACTTTCACCAAAGCATTAGGATAAATAACTAACATAAATATCAGTAAATTTCCTATCCACCAATGACAAACATGTAGAAAAATATCCAAGAAACAATCCTATTCATAACAACTTCAAAAATACTTTGGAATAATCTTAATGTTGCATAGAATGTTCCTCCAAATTGAAGTATTCATCCTGGAGGTAGGCTCTTAAGACTCTGAAAGCATGTTAAGGCTCAGGAAATAAATGATGTTCTCACAAGTCTCAAATAGTTCTTGAAACTTACCAGATTCACAAGCTTCTGCCAAAAGTGATATAGAGAATATGAGAGAGAGATAGAGAGAGAGAGAGAGAGAGAGAGAGAGAGAGAGAGAGAGAGACTGACCAGTGGGTGGAGCTGCCTCCAAGTTCTATTGTGAGCTTCTGAGATGCAGCATTCATGAGTAGCCACCTATACTAGGTTGGGCTTTTCAGTGATACAGCTGTCTTTGCATTATCCGTGCTCATATACGTTCACCTCAATAAATTCACAGATTCACTGAAGATGTTTGAATGAAATTATTTTGTGACCTGCTGTTAGTGCTCTGTCTGGGGGTTGATATACATTTGTTTAAGTCTTCCTGGGAAAAAGTTAATGCAACATGTAGCTGGTGAAGAGAAATCCCTCTAGAGTGAAACTTTAAAACAAAGAAAGAAAGTGAGGAAGACTAGAAGAAAGCAAGACTACCAATTATCATGATTATAAAGAATTAATACCATGAAAATTATCATTCTACCAAAATGAATCTACAGATTCTACAACCCCAGTCAAAATTTCAGTACAGTTCTTCACAGAAATGGAACAGACAATTTAAAAATTCACGTGGAAGCAAAAAAGACCCTTGATTGCTAAAGCAATCCTGAGCAAAAGAATACCACTTGTGTTATCACAACACCTGATGCCAAGTTATACTGAAGATTCATAGTGATAAAAAAACAGTATGTTCCTGGTATAAAAACAAGACACATGGATCAAGGTAGCAGAATAAAGGATCCAAGTATAAGTCCATGTAACTACAGCCACCTGATTGTTGACAAAGATGCCAAAAATATGCATATAGATAAAATAATGAATTTTCAACAACTGATTCTGAGAAATTGGAATTTCTACATGTAGAAGAAATAAGAGACTAGATTCTTATGTCTGACCCTGCAAAAAAACTAATCCCAAACAAATTAAAGACTCAATATGAAACCTGGAACTCTGAAAAACCTAGAGGAAAAAGTATAGAGTATATTTTAAGATATTAACATAAGTAATGACTTTCTCAATGGGACTCCAATTGTCTAAGAAATAAGGAAAACAATCAACAAATGGAACCTTATGGAATTGAAAACCTTCTTTGCCACAAAGTAAGAAGTCCTTTGAATAAAGAGGCAGCCCTCAGTATGGGAGAAAATCTTTGAAAACTGCATATCTAATGGAGGAATAATATCTAGAATATATAAAGAATACAAAATCTAAACATGAAGCAAAAAAAAAAAAAATCAAACAAATGGCCTATGGACTTGTTTGCAATACCTGAGGGCCTAGGTGTCATTCCGCAGTATCCATGTAAAGCCAGGTACACAAAGTAGCACACACATCCAGAATGTGTTTGCAGTTGCAAGGGGTCCTTACATATTCATATTTATATTTATATTCATATTCTCTTTCTCTGCAAATGGTTAGTTTTTAATAGGACCTATGCCTCTAAACAGAGTTCTTAAAAGAAGAAATGCAAATGAATGGTTACATACATTTAAAAATTTTTCACCATCTTTAGCCATCAGAGAAATGCAAATTAAAACAACTTTGAAATTCCACCTCATCACAGTCAGAATGACTATCATCAATAACACAGAAGCAGGAGAGGATATAGTGAGAAAGGGACTCTTATTTGCTGTTGATGAGGTTATAAACTGGTACAAGCACTATGGAAAGCAGTTTTGAGAAGTTACTCAACAAGCTAAGAGTTAAACTCTCATATGACACATTCATTATACTCCTGGACTTATACCTGAAGGACTCAATATCCCAGTGCAGAGATACTCATATATCCATGTTCATTGTTGCTATATTCACAAAGGAATTTTACATAGCTATAAAGAAAATGAAATTTGCAGTAAAATACCATATTATATGAGGTAATACAGCTTTAGAAAGTCAAATATCATATGTTCTCTCTCATATATGAATCCTAACTATGAATTTTGGAATTACCTACAGAGACAAGGAAGCTGGAAAAGGCCAGGGAAGAAAATAGATGCCTTAATGGAGAGGGTAGTTAGAACACAAGTGATTAGAAAATAGTTGGAGAAAATATTCTGGAAAGAAAGGACTAAGCAGTGATGAGGGTAGAGAGATGGGGGAGAAGAGGGAGAAGTCTTATACAAACTTAGGAGAGATGAAAAGGGCATATGGAAACTTATTACTTTATAAACTAACTAGAGATAAATTTTAGGACAAAATGAACAAACTGAAAATCAACAGAGGCATCCCGCATAGATGGAAGATGTTGTTCCATAAAGCAATGAATAATTTAGTAAATGAAATAACATCTCTAAGAAGAGGATACCTCCCCTATGAGTTGTCGGTCAGGGATGCCTCAGAGACCCACAACAGAGTCCAGGCCATTATTGTCTCTGCTCTTGGATGCCCAGGAGAACATAATGTATATTTGTTTTTGATGGCAGCACAATTTGCTAAAGGATTGTGTAGTCAACCACCATCTAGATAGTTGTGTTTATATCCACAAATTACAACAGCTTATACAGCTTAGTGCTGCTCTTGGCTGGGGTCAGAAAAGATCTTCTTGTGTGTGAGGTGTGGCTATGAGTGCAGAGACCCAAGTGGTCAAACACTGAGAATATGTGGTTTTTGAATGTTCAGCCCTATGCGGAGCATCTATGTCCTCTCCTTCAAGGCTCAGGGAATATTTCAGAAGAAGGGGTGGAAAAATGTAATAGTTCAAGTATGAGGAGGAGTGCTGTGGAGCTCTGTCACCTGGACACGTCACAACTACTATACTTTTAAATCCACAGCAGCTGTGGTTGCCTGCAAAAGACCTGTATACAACAGGGCTAGACAGTCACGGGTGGTTGGTGGGCTCATGAGACCATGCCCCTCCCTGAGGAGTTAACAGTTGTGGTGAAGAGCATGCAGTTCCTTCTAGTGGCTCATTCACTGGAAATGGTGGGAAGTAGAAGGGTTTCTACAGAAGTGGGAGCAAGATGAGAAGATAATGGAGGGGTCACATGACACAGTGCAATGCATTTATAATCATCACAGAACAAATAAAAACATTCAGGAAGTGTTATTACCCTCAGAGCTTAGCAGCTTTGCATAAAGTTGACAAATCTTACTGAGAATAGCAGCATAACACACACCTTCTTTGAAGAATGTAAAGTATGATGTTATTATTGAGTCAGTGCATGCCACAGTTACCTCTGCTAAAGCCCATTGGAGCTGTCAGATGATGGCAACATTTATCTCTCCCCCTTAAAATGGAGCCCGTCTTCATCATTCTAGGGAGATGAGGTATCAACATTGGCAATATGCTTGGAAATTTGAACTCTTGATTTTATACTTAACACAAATGGAAAAGTCACATGTGCTTCTTTCTTTTTGAATAACTAGGTGATGTACTTGTCAAGCAGCATTCAGACTCTGGTTTGCAGCGCTCCATCAATACACAGGCAGGCAGCTTGTTCAGGGAACAGGGTGTATAAGGTATTATGGAGCGGTCTGTTTATTCACAATTCATAAATCAGCTCATAAGGGTAGAAGTTATGTTTAACAGGATGCTGTCAGCTCCATTTCTGCCTCAGGCAGTGAACTTGAGATAATATATGGCACTGTGAAATTGTTTAAACCACTAATCCCACTGCTTTTATTTATACAGATATTTGGGGAGATACATGCTGTTTCACACAGTAAGCACTGTTCATACAGAAGAAATTGCCTCCCAAGCACTGGACACTGTATTTACATTCAGCATTATGCTACTGCTATTGAACAGTGTCCCAAGAAAGGTCAAGACCACATAAAAGCATTGCTCACCTATTAGTACTAACATGGAGATTGATAGGAAATTTTATATTTTGGTTGGTCAAGCTACACAAAATGGAACAACAATAATAAAGCAAGACTGCGGATGAAAGAAATCAGGCCCTGTGTTTTAATTTCTCAACAAAGAGAATAATTTAAAAAGTAATTTTTTTGGTGTTTCTGACTACAGTAAGCTCCTTTTTCTTGTAAAATATAATCTAAATAAAAAAAAACAAGAAGCATAATCCGCTTATGGGTAAAAGAAAGATGATGAGTTTGTCATAATTTTTAAAGTATCATTTACTTTACAGCTAGAAAGCATAAATCAATTTTCCATCAATTGTATTCATTTGCTTTTCAGCAATTAGTCTTGTGTTTAATTTAGTAATATGTTGAAATATTAGTAACTAAGGTTTGTGACAATTTCCTAATGAGACTTTGTATAATCTCAGCTTCCCTTCATGGCTGGTTGTTAGGAGGATTCCAGTTCTACAATAGCCTTTGAGCGAAATCTAAGTTCTCTAGATTCCAACCAAGAAATACAAATTTGGGCTGCAGAGATGGCTCAGTGGGTAAGTGTGCTTCCTGCCAAAGCATGAGGGACTGAGAGGGGGCTGAGACCTATGAATTTCAAACTTAGAGATTCCCTGACAGGGCTTGTCTCTACCCCAGTCCCACAGGGGAGCAGAGGCTCAGGAACTGCCCCAGTTCCAGAAAAGATAGAAAGCTCTGATATCAATAAGAGTTGCCAGCGCAGATCAAGAAGAGGAGTAAGGGCTGGAGAGGTGTCTTAGCTGTTGGGCGCTTGCCTGTGAAGTCTAAGAATCTCAGTTCGAGGCTCAATTCCCCAGGATCCCCGTTAGCCAGATGCACAAGGGGGCACACGCATCTGGAGTTCGTTTGCAGTGGCTGGGAGCGCCCATTCTCTCTCGCGCTCTCTGCCTCATTCTCTCTCCCTCTCTCTCTGTCGCTCTCAAATAAGTAAAAATAAACAAACAAAAAAACAATTAAAAAAAAAAAAAGAAGAGGAGTAAGTGTGATGAAGTGGAATATCCAATGTAGCACCCAGGGTTTGGATTCAGCCACTTGTAGGCGAGGTTGCCTGGCAAAGGCACCCCAGCAAAGGCGAGTACATGGAGTTCCACAAAAGTGTGTGTGTGCGCGCACACACACACACACACACACACAAAAAATAAGTAAAATAAATAAATATAAAACACACACACACACACACACACACACACACACACACACACACACACAATGGGCCGGGTGTGGTGGTGCACGCCTTTAATCCCAGCACCCGGGAGGCAGATGTGGGAGGACTGCCATGAGTTCGATGCCACCCTGAGACTAAAGTGAATTCCAGGCCAGCCTGGGCTAGAGTGAGACCCTACTCAAAAACAAACAAACAAAACAAAAAAACAAAAAAAACAATGGGCTGGAAAGATTGCTTAACATTTAAGGTGCTTGCCTGCAAAGCCTAAAGACCCAGATAAGGCAGATGCACAGGGTGGTACACACGTCTGGAGTTCTTTTGCAGTGGGTGGAGGCACTGGCACACACATTCCCTCTCTCCATCTCTACTACTTGCCCCCTCAAATAAATAATATTTTAAGAAAATGGTGAAAAAGTAAAAGTACCTAGCAATTATTGACCATGAATGCGTCAGATGATAATCACATTTTGGATATAGAATTTAGCTTTCACGATCAACTTCTAATTAGAAATAATTATTCCTAACACTTTACGTAGGAGAAAACCTTCAAGATGAACAAAGACGATTCTAAGATTTTTGAGGCGCACTTAAGCATTGATGGGCTATTACGATTTTAAGCATGACGAGCACCTTTCACTGGAGTATGGTTACTTTCCTACCTTTTTGCATCATATAGTTCCCTCTTTTAATAGTGAAAAACAGCGCAATGCGTATTCCTTTCCTTGTGCTGCTCATTCATCATTTTCAGCAACTGATGAATCACTTTCAACAAGGAACTCATCAGTCTTCCGAGTAAATGCAAAGGGTGCTCTCCCCGCTCAATGTGTGATCGCCATCTAGTGGCGACTGCGCGACACCAGCATCTTAGTCACTGATACTATTCCTAAAAAACGTTTTGATACCCAACTCCTAATAAGGAACTTAAAAGTTTATGGCAATAATGTGAATAATACCTACATTGACTTGATAAAGTCGTTGGATATTCTTTGGTGACAAACGTTAAAATGTCTTCAATTTGTGTAACAGTCAGGTTTTATTGTTCTCCTTTACTCTCTTTCTTTGAGTTATAAAATATCAATATTGCAACAATTAGTATGTACTTATTGTAACTCTGTCACCAGGGTCAAGAGTTAGTAAGGGAGAAGGCTACAGAAGATAAACCAAAATGTAATGTCATGGGGATTATAATGGAAACATGAAGGATGAGTGCAGTAAATGAAATATTTTGAGGGAAAAAAAAAGAAAGAAAATTTGGCTAATATATATATGTTGGTTTTTTTTTTTTTTTTTTTTTTTTTTGAGGCAGGGTCTCACTCTGTTCCAGGCTGACCTGTAATTAACTATGTATTCTCAGGGTGGCTTCAAACGCAGTGATCCTCCTACTTCTGGGTGCTGGGATTAAAGGCTTGTGCCACCACGCCCGGCTTTGTCTAATATTTTTGAGAATAATCATTAACTGGAGAAACATGTAGGCTTTCATATATGTGAGAGTTTGGTCAATAGATACCTGTCCTGTGTTTTGTTTGTTGACTTTTTATTTCCCAAGGTAGGGTCTTGACTAGCTCGGGCTAACCTGGAATTTACCAAGTATTCTCAGAGTGGCCTGGAACTCATGACAATCCTTTTTCTTCTGCTTCTGGAGTGCTGCCTGCAAGCCCAGCTACCTGCTCTTCTTTTAACTTCAGGTGGTGTGTACATTTTTGCCCACATGACTTTATGTTCCCTTCTTTAATTCCTGAAAGCACCATTCTTATTTGATCCATTCATCTCCATGGCATACAATTTTTACAGTCAAGAGATAGATCTTTGTTTCCAACTGTTTCAAAATCCATTTCTGCTGTCATTTTCAATACAGGTGACTTGAAAATATGATGCAAAAATCTGTGGTCGAAGGGACATAAATGCTAAATTTTCTGTTACCATTCCAAATAAGCTTCAATATCTATAAATATATCATAAAGGTCCTTAAAGCTGAATTAGTTGTATATTCAAGTGAAACATCTCGCCATTAGGCAATGCTGGGTTTTTTTAGATTCACCTTTGTTCCACTTCTACATTCTTTTTAAATGTGAGTACTGTATGTGTTACGCTCAGAATGATGTTTCTGCATTATGTTTAAAAATGATAATAAAATGTCCATTTTTTGCTTTGCAGTACTTGGAAAATACAACGCATGTAAAATTAAATTTTATTTTCTGTTACACTTTTATTTTTCATCATTGGGGAAGGTTCCAGAGACACATCCGTGGAATTGCTAAAGACAGGAACTGTGATGATTAATCTTGATTGCCAACGTGATTAGATGAAGTGCCTAGGAACTTAGTAACACACCTCTGTGCATACCTGTGAGGGCCTTTCTAGAGCTCACAGACCCGTGGGTGGGGGCACCTTGAATAAGGAGCACTCTATCACAGTGGTTGGTGGCCCAAGTGGAAGTCAGAGGGGAGGAGCAGAGGGCTATCACCGCATTCATCTTCTCTCCATGCATCCGGGTGCCATGACGTGAGCCACCACTATGCCATATGTTCTCAGCAACAACAGACCAAAGCCTCTAAAGCAATGAGCTAAACTCAACACTCCTCCCCTAAGATGTGTTTGGGATTTTGTCACAAGAGTGGAAATCTGACTGATGCAAGAACCCACAACAGAACATTACAAATCCAGCCTCTTCTCACTATTTTCAGTGTAATCTGAATTACATTGAAAATCTCATTTAAACTCAAATCCACAATGCACGACCCATTTACATCAACAAGGAGGGTCCAATGGGAGGGGGTAGATCATGGATGAGCCTAAACAATGGTACATAACTGCCTGTATTTGCTGAAAAGAAAACTAATAAATTAAATTAAAAAAATAATAAATAAAATAAAAACTACTCCGTGTCCAGAAAAAAAAAAAATGTATATCTAGCGCTAATTACCTCTAAACTGCTTAAGTGTATATTTCTGCTTCCTTAATTTTAGTTCTCCAGAAGTTTCTCAAAATATCTCTTTTATTGGAATTTTTGTTCTTTTAAAGAGCACTTCTTCATTGATATACGATGTTTATTTTAATTTATTTTTACTTATTATTGCTTTTTTATTTTGACTTAATAATGAAGTCTTTTACCTATGAAATTTATTCTGAATGCAGTTCGACATTTTGGGATATGACTTGTCCTTTTCACTGTAAGACGTTCCTGTCTAACCATCTATAGGTCCTCCTTGGCATAATATTCATTGATAGTCTGTGTTTTAGATTTCTGAGACTGGGTTTTACTTAGATAGTCCTAGTTGGCTTTGAACTCAGCAGTTATACAGCCTCCCAAGTGCAATGGAATATAGGTATGTACTAGCCTGTGGTGCTGATACACATTTTAACAATTCAAGGTTCCCTGAATATTTTGTTTCTAATTTATCACCTCCCCTTTTATTGAATCGGGGTCAAAAATGTTATTCATTGTCTTTACTTTGACAAATATATTTATGCTATATTTTGAGTTGCAGGGTGGATGGCTCCTCAAAAAATGAATTATCTCAAAGGATCCATATGTCTCTTTGTGGAATACAGAGTTCAATCTACTATTTTACTGAATGTATTTTTACTGTTATTAATTCCTGTCATTCCAAAAGTATATCTTATTTCACATATTAAATTTATTTCAAAACTTTAACATGCTGGCTCTACACATTACGGATTTTGTCACTGTCTTATTTGTGTAATGTTTTTTGTTGTCTATATTTCTAGACCATATTATCTGAGTCTTCATGTGTCTCCATTTACTTTTTACCTGAATCCTTTTTGCCTGCACTTGCTATTTAAGACATAGGTTGTTCTGAACTGGAATCAAAAACTGTCTGGGCCAGTCAAAGTGAAATATAGTTCTATCAAATAGGATTGACACCTGAACCAAATATAGGTGAGCTTAAAGTGGCTAAAGAAAACTGTCTCTGATTCTGGCTACTATCAGAATGGGCCCAGATGGAACTTTCAGAAAACACTCAAGTAACAGCATTACAGATTAATGACAAACAAAATTTATGAGTTTCTTTTTCTTATAGGTGGTTAGCAAATGTTTGTATATGCTGTCTCCATCCTTGGCCTTGTCTAAGGAGGTAGAATCTACCTGAACCCATAGTTGAGATCTGAGGAATTCTATGAGTGTAGTCATCACCAATGTCCAGTTAAAGTGTCAGGGGCAAATCAAATATATTTGATGTTTGACTTTTAATTCTATAGGTGAAGACAAGAAACTGTTATCTTGAAGAATGGACTTAATGATATCAACCAAACAAAAATCACGTGCAACAAATTTAAAATTCAGAAAACACAAATTTGAACATTATACATACATATTTTTTAACATGTAGTTGCCTGCATTGATTTGCACATATTAATCATTATAGAATGCATATAAAATGTAAACTCATGATTTGTATCTACCCCTAACAAGCCAAAAAGAGCTATTTGGTTGCTTTTAATAATCATTCTTCTTCTTCATTAAGTCTACCAAAAACAATTTTCTATTCAATATCTCTTGCTTAAAAATGTGTACATTTAAATGTATTTTCTCCTGTTGTTTTTGTCTCATATGCTGTAGAAAAACAAACACTTCTGCCATAAGAAAACACTGTGTGTAAATTCCTATTAGGAATGAATAATGATGTATCTCACCTCATTTTAATCTCAGTAATTGAGTAGAGAAACAGGAAGATCTATTAAAAGGACCATTGCTGGTCAAGCACTAATGAGAAAATCTCTGAGTCACTGGCTGTCATGGTAACAGGACATTATCAAAATCTGATTAGTATGCCCAAAAGCTATTGAAGTGATAGGCTACACTTCTAATTGTGTTGTCTCTGTTTGTGAGATGAGCTTTATGTTTCTCAAAGGTGAAAGGATGGCAAAGCTCTGTAATATACTACACATTCAGAAATTAAGTTTAAATATCTAGTACCAAGGATGAATCAAACTTCAGGAAGAATTTCAAAAATGAAAAAAAACTACAACAGATTTTTCTTGAGTCTTATTATCCTTATAGGTTTCTGAATAAGATTACTTTTTCAATCTAATTTCATTGGCATCCCAAAGATACAATAAGTAGTCTTCCTTAGGTCAAAGTTTCCAAATGACATGTGTTAGAAAAGATATCAAGGCCCACAGAAAAACAAACTGCTCAGAGAGATTTAGAAATAGTCTTCATTGCAGAAGGCGATGACTGCAAGGGTACATGGACAGAACTTGTGCCCAATCGATCAATAGCCTTCTTTGAATTACCTCAGTCTCTTGGGTACCAAAATTCAGTGAATTCATAAATATATTCACAACAACTCATTCTCTTTAATATCTTGAGTGTCATTGAATTTTTAAGGAAATTTATAACTGTTTTCTGATGTTTTTAGGTAAGTAACATCATTCTAAAAGAAAAAGTGGGAGATTAACAGTGTGAGTCAACAATGGCCTGCATTATTGACTCCAAATCCCCTTGCCTTCTCTCTGAGAAGGGCATTAATAATGCCTGTCCTTGCTGAATGCACCAACATGTGGGCCAAGTTTCACATGTACTAAATATCAAAAGCCATCAATCTCCAGTCAGTATAAGGAAAGTCAAAGCCACATTTATCTATGTGTTTCTAAATTCCTAAATTCCGAGAAGGGTGTGCAGTTTCAGAGAAAAAAAAAAAAAAAAAAACAGCTGTCCTAAAAATCAGCAGAGTGAGGAAACAGATCAACAAGCATGTTCCCTGAAGGAGTTGGGAGTGAGTGGGAGGGGGTGTGCACTGACCTGGGATGGAAGCAGCAGCCGGACAGCCAGTCAGTATGGCCACGTCCTGTGAGAAGGACATTGCCATTTGGGAGGTCCACCATCCGCCAGAGGTGATCTTCACTGCAGGAGATCAGGATGTCTTTGCAGGGATGCATGACAATACTGCAAAGGGAGAGAAAAGGGTATCATGGAGAAGTAAGGGCGACCATTTTCTGCAGGGCAATGAATAGAATGCCACTTGAGCAAAGCAGGATGGTTTATGGAGGGTGTTGGCCCCTCAAGAAAGGCCGGTTCATAGAAGGATCTGGCCCCTCAAAGCAAAAACAGTTCATAGAGTTGCTAACCCAGAGGTCAGAAAAAGCAAATTCTGCATGCCATATACATCACAGACTATAGCAGATTTCTGATTTTCATCAGAATAATCTATTTCACTCCATCTAAAAAAAAATATGGTTCAAGTGACTATGCATGTCTAATTCTAGGTTTAAAACTATAACTGGTTGCTATTTAAGGGAAGAAAACTTGTTCCAAGGATATTTTTGTAATATTATATTTGGACCAATATCCATGCTTATTATAAATAAATACAAGTTATTTTCAGGCTGAAGTTCATCTTCAATCAGGCATTATCTAGGAAAAGACCCTGAGTTATAACCACTTTATCATAGTTCTGTAATAAATAGTATAAATGAAACATCAACTCCAGAGCCCAATATCTACACGATGGTGGAATTCAAATCAGTGCTAACAAACTACTTAAACTGGTTTCAGTCAATGCACAGCACACAAATTACAATAACGAATTCAAAATGCATAAGGCAATTCCCACTCTATAACAACCTACAGCAAAATGGTAAAGTATGCAAAATTAATGATTAGCACATGAGACTGTTATTTGAACTGAACCTTGATCATCATGACTATTTAAATATTGGAACTAAACTGATCTAAGATTGAGTCTACACAGTTAACACCTGAAAATTCATCTATGGAAATGTATTAATCTTATGTACATAGCATCTCATTTCTGCCTCACAATGCAATGGGACTACTTGTGTCCAGTATTAAGTAACTATTAAAATACCAGCCTCAATATTAGTGACAAAAGGCTACATTTCAGTTTTGCCAATTCACCTTCATATCAACTCAAATCATGCTTACTTGTTGAGCTAGTACAGTGAAACGAATAAATGACTAAAAGTCATTGCACACTCATCTCCATGCTGTAAATGGCTTTGGTTATTTCTTGTGCAATATGGACTTTAGGAAATCAGTATCCTGAAGACATCATGGCTGTGGCCCATACTTACATAACTACAGACATACATGACTAAACTTTTTTTTTTTTCATATTCTGTCCTTTCCATGGTGATGTATTAAACACAATGTGGTGTATTAAGTACATACATTGTGAACTAAAGTATTTCATCACATTGACCCATACAGCTTTGGAAACAGTTTGGTGTCAGAGTTCAGTTCTCAGCATGGAATTCACCAACGACAATGCTCTATTTTTAGTTAAAAAATTGTTTTACTTCGTGTTTTGTGTTTGTAGAATCTTACTGCTCAAAGTAAGCAGAGTGGAAGGAAAACTATTCACTTTTTAAAGCATTGTAATGTTGGTTTCGTCTTTCAAAAGGCCAACTCAAGAAAGAAATTTACTATAACTTAAGCTGGGTAGAAGGTATATTTATGGAACTTAATTAGAAGAAAAATATGATGAGGTGTAAAAGTGTCGCATAGAAATGAATTCTATATTCAAATACACACGAGAAGTCAAAGCAAATCTTTGATGCTATTGAATATGATGTATGCTAGCTCACAGCTTTCATGTCAGACACATGCACACTTGACTACGTGATAAATTTCCCTCTTTAAGTGAAGATAACTAAAATTATTGATGTCTTTACAAATTTTGAGAGATAAGTTTCCAAACTGACTTTTGTGAGGGGAACCATTTGTAGAAGGTAGAGAGAAAATATAAACACAAACTTATTGACAGACAGGACGATCAGTTTTGGAAATATTTTCTCTGCCTCTCCTCATCTTTTCCACTTTGCTGACCTCTGTGTACCATGGCAACAGTTTCTTTCACTCCAGGTCTGTGAGTGTACATATATATGGGAGTATACACATAGTCCTCTGCATTTATCTACAAGGTACGTGTCCCAAGACTGCTCAGCAGACACACAGCACCACAGAAATAAACAAAGTCTCTGTATACTATTTTCCCTTGATAAAGGTAAATTTAGAAATTAAGCACAAATGATAATGTGGAAAAAAAAACTCATTTCCTGTTCATGTCTCCCTCCTGCAAATTATTGTCTATTCTATTTTCACTAAATAATTTTCATGCACTGTGGCCATAACATTTGAGGTCTGAGGTGCAACAGCAAAACTGGCATAATATTCCATCTTGCCAATTTCATGAATAGATTATTTTTTGTAGCTGGCAGAAGATTTCAACAACTTTTTTTAGCTTTTTTTTTTTTTTTCATTTCCTTACTAAGTTCAAAATGTTTACCTTTTTACTTGAGGGAAGTACTTCCTGGCTTCTCTGCAGCATGTCTGACCTGACAGCATCACAACTCTTGTACTTAGGGGCCAAGTTTAAGTAAAACAATGGCTACTTGAACACAAACACCATGATGTCATGCCAGTGTGTCTGATTACCTCAGTGACTACGATCAGGTACTATAGATTTGCTGACAGAAGGGATGACTCCCATCCTAGCCAAGACAAAGAAGAATAGCACACAATTTTATTATGCTACACATGTGGAATCATGTGCCTTTTAAAAATGCTATGAATATTTCATCTCTGGTATTTCCCATTTAAGAATTCTGAACGACTGTGTACTATGAGTAACTAAGCAAGATCAAAGGTGGTCTTTTGTCTGTATAGTATGTTTGTATTATATATATATATATATATAATATTATATATATTATATTATATATAATTATATATATGCATATATATATATTTCTGTATGTGCTTCAGTCAAACATTCTTCAAAGTCTATAATTTATTTCACCCATTAAAATATATTTCATAGAATAGAAACATTTCAGCATGCATAGGGAAGGGATTTATGTTCTCATCATCAATAAATAATGTTTTAAATTATTCACTGAATGGGTATATCACCAAATACTAGAACACAACAACAATGATACTCTCACTCAAGAGCTGGCAATCCCAGGTCAGATAATGCTGGCCAATGAACCAAAAATAGTTTCCCACATATAGAATTCCAACATCCTTCTCAATTCTATAAAGAAGCACTTGTGCCTGAAGTCAACATCTTAATTACCATTATTATTAATGATAATAGTATTGAATACTGTCTAAAACCTCAGTGTGACCTATGACTTGGACCAAATGCTTACTTTTCATTAAGGGAATGAGAGCTCATGACAGTAAGGTTTATATCTGTCTTGATTGTTGTATGCTCCCCCCGCCCATGGCTGGCACAGAGTATCTATTCAATGATTCCCTGTCAAGTATATGATTGTGTGGATAATACTGCTGATATTTGTGCTGCTGCTTTATGTGCAAGAAAACAGGGTTAGAGACAATGTGGAAGTTGCTTAGGATCATGTTTGGTAATGGGTAGAAGTTGAATTGAGTCAAGAGTGGCCTGGCTTTGAGACTCATGATTTTAATTACCTCTATTTAGTGTGACTCATAATTTTTCAATTATATGTATGACATACACACACACACACACACACACACACACACACACACACACACACACGAAGAGAGAGAGATAGAGATAGATAGAGAGAGAGAGAGAGAGACATCAATAATTATTTTTACAGAGCACTTAGATAACATCATGCCAGGTAAATGCTTAGGTCTTTTTGTCATTGTTAAACCTGAGCTAAAGGGCTCATCTGGTAATATCAGTATATAAAGATCTGGGTACCATGAGGTTCAATAGTCTTCAAGGGACTATAAGACTTTATGTACTGCAGGTAAGATGCTCTGATACAGTAAGAGAAATCAGGTGTGCAGCATGCCTCCTGCAATGCTTACATAGGCTTCTGAGAGCTTCTGAGAACATAGATCATGTTACATTAACATCTATTTTTTTTTGTTTTCTTCTTCTAGTAATATGAACCTTGTGTTGTACATTAAGTTGACAGAGGCCATTGAGGTTTTATTTATTTTTCCACAGAAGTATCTTGATAGTACATGTGGAAGAATATTTTATAGTCATAAATTTGTATTTAAAAATATTTTATTTGTTTGAGTGAGAAAGAGAGAAAGGAAGAAAGAAGCAGACAAAGAGAGTGAATATGGGCATTCCATAACCCCTGGCACTGCAAAAATCTCTAGAAGCATGTGCCATTTAGTACACATGGCTTTATGTGGGTACTGGATAATTGAATTCAGGCTGTTAGGCTTTGCAAACAAGGACCTTTAACCACTGAGTTACCTCTCCAGGTCAATAAGCATCAATTTCATAAGTTATTAATTCACTGAAAATTTTCCTGGTAAACTCAGACTTCTATCTTACCATTTTGCTTATTCTGTAGTCAGTCTTTTCCAGAAGCTATAGAATGGGCAGGATAGGTAACACTCTACAAGAGTCAGTTCTTGGTTCCCAAGATTCATGCATTAAGGTATACAGTGATTATAATATTTGTATGAGTCAGGTAGCCACAGCCCTTGTGTTTGCAGATGGAGAATGAACTGTGTGGAGGCTAGGTGATAGTCTCAAGCCCATGAAGCCCAAATGTGGCTGAGTGGTAGAGTCATGTGACCTTAAGCAGACTGTCTCTATGGCCCATGTTTCTCAGTAGAGGAAACCCAAGAACACCATTATTTTTCTGTGTATTAGATAACAAGATCAATAGATATTATCTCATTTATGTCAAGTATTTCCTAATATGCATTTTGAAGTTTCTAGAATTTATATTTCTCTTACAATATTTAATGGTTATAACTATTTTTATTTCATTATATTGAAAGTGGGATTACGATTAATCATTCAAAGGTGAATAAGACGTGCTTAGGTTCTGAGACCTGTCTATGAAGGGCCAGATCAGAAATAATTTAGGCAATGGGTCTTAAGTTGTCTGTTGTCACTATGCAGCTCTGCCATGGTTGTATGAAAGTAGCCATAGAGAAAACATGAATGAACAGGGGATGATCCAATAAGACATTTTTTTTACAAAGCAGGTGGTAGGCCAGATTTGATGTGTGGCTAGAATTTGCTGATCTTTTGTTCCTAAAGAATCTGCA
Source organism: Jaculus jaculus (assembly GCF_020740685.1). Taxonomy (NCBI): domain Eukaryota; kingdom Metazoa; phylum Chordata; class Mammalia; order Rodentia; family Dipodidae; genus Jaculus; species Jaculus jaculus. The sequence continues at coordinate 26,660,574 of NC_059105.1, forward strand.
TGGCATGGAATAGACTAGTGTTTAAGAATATAGTCTCGGGAATAATAAGTTTCTATTTTTGCTCCAGTGTTATTAGCTATGCATCTTTGGATAGTTTTCTTCACCAGCCTTGCTTAATATGAAAGGGACTATCATAGTCTTGTGAGAATTAAATGAGTTAGTGCATACAGAGGCCTTAGAACAGTGCTAGACACATAATGATCATTCAATGAACATTTTCATTATGCAGATGAACCAGATCCCTTGGGACAGCCTACCTACCTTTGAAAGAGCCTTACCAGATGATTTTGTTGTATAGACCCTCAGTTTTAATTCTTTCATTTGTAAAAAGCGGGCAAAAATAAGATTAATTTGTAGGAATGTTGTAGAGAAAAAAATAACTTGACAGAAAGTAATTAGAAGTTATGTGAATATGGCCAGCTGTCCACAAATGCTAAGTTCTCAAACAAAAAAAAAATGCATCTACTGTAAATAACAATTTGACAAGTGAACATAAGGAACTTTTATGGTTATTTATTTCACAATAGGATGTATAGGGCTGCACTGAGACTGCATACATATTTACTCCTGATGCTCATACCAGGTTTTCAACTCATACAATGTGACTCTGCAATGGGAACTAACCCCTCCATAGGCCCAGCTCTCCCCAGATCAAGGCTTCCCAAATCTTCTCCTCAAACTCTGTCTGCTAATAGATGTCCCTCTGTAACTACACACTGACATTTTGCTTCTCAAGGATGTCTTCCAAAAGTTCTAATGAATAAGAATAAGCGCCCACTTAATGTCTTCCTGGCACCTATTCTAAGTGCCACAAAGTCTACTTTAAACTTTGAATACAAGCTTTTTGCTTCCCTTTAACTTACTATTAATTATAATTACAAGATGTGAAGACAAAGCCTTTGTCACCTCATCCCCCAGTTAATAAGCTTGTGACTAGCGTAGAAATAGTACACGAAAACATCTTTGAGATTCAAAAAGAAGAATGTGGGTGAATGTTAATTCTGCTCCTTGGTCAATTCATGTCCTGATGAAGTATCCATGTAAAGTTTTGTAAAACAATGTAGCAGGCATGTTATACGAAATAACACTTTCTAGCAGAGACATTTCTCTCTTTCATGACAGGAAAGATTCTATAAGGCCACATGATATATGTGTCAAATGCTCTCCTCTTTAATAGAAACTGTGCTTTCCCAAGGTGGAGTTATGCAAGGATATTTTGGAGGGAATATGTGTAGGTGTACAGCAAACGCTAATAATTATCAGTAGAGTTGGTGACATAAGCACCGCTGTTAGACTTTTCAAAAGGGAAGAGAAGAATGTTAATCCAAAAAAAGATTGTCACAAGAGGACTAATTAGGCACCTCTGTCTTCACTTCGGGTTATTCAGCCTTGTAAATGTTTCCTTCCCCTCAGTTCAAGGGCTCTAATTATTGGCAAAACATATTTGTGGAGTTGGGTGAAAATGAATCAGTATCCAAATTTGCTCCCCAGGACCCTAGATGGCCACTTACTACCTGTCCTTAAGCACCACACACACTCACACGCTATGCACGCTTTTGTGCGACTTGGTAGAACAAACGCACATGAGAGTTCCCTGACTACTGCTAAGCTGATAACTGCAGTTTATGTTTTGCTGTGTATCAGGATTTACAAAGCCAACATTCACAGGTTCTTTGTTAATATTTCAACAAATATGTGCTGAGAGGTTCTAGTCTCATATATAAAACTGACAGGAGGTCTTACCTTCAGGGAGCTTACATATGGCCAGAGGAAAAAAAAAATAACTCAGCTATAAAGAAATGTGCTAGTGTGCTATGGTAAGGATTGGAGTGGGAGTTCATTGTGGTGAGGTGGTCAGGGATGTTCTCACTGAAAACATCGCATTTTAGCTCAAACCTGAGTTAGAAGAAGAAAGCACTGTGAGAATGATTACAAGCAGAGTGTCAGCCATAGGCGGCTGTGTGGATAAAAATGGTAAGGATGAAAAATTAAGAGCATTCAAACAAAAGACAAGAGTCTGGGAGTGGTAGGGAATGCCTTTAATCCCAGCATTTGGAAAGCTGAGGTAGGAGGATGACTGTGAGTTCTAGGCCAGCCTGAGACTACATAGTGAATTCCAGGTCAACCTGGAAAAACCAAAACAAATCAAATCAAAACAAAACAAAAAGTTAAAAGACACAAAATGCAAGGGTGAATAAGGAGAGCAAGCAAATAGCATTTTGTTGAGGCTAGATGAGGAAAGAGAGAATAGCTAATATTAGATTATGGAAGGTCCTAGAGGCTGAGGAGTAAAGACAAATTTGTACTAATGTTAAGTCACATTAAGAAATATTTTAGGGGCTGGAGAGATGGCTTAGCAGTTAAGAGTTTGTCTGTGAAGCCTAAGGACCCCAGTTCGAGGCTTGATTCCCCAGTACCCAAGTAAGCCAGATTCACAAGGTAGTGCATGCATCTGGAGTTCATTTGTAGTGGCTGGAGGCCCTGGATCACCCATTCTCTATCTATATGCCTCTTTTTCTCTGTTGCTTTCAAATAAATAAATAAAAATAATCAAAAAATAATTTATTTATCTGCTGGGGGGGGGATATAGAGAGAGAAAGAGACAGAGAAAGAGTGAGGATGTGTATGCCTAGTCATTCTGCCACCACAAATGAACTCCAGATACATGCATCACTTTGTGCATCCAGCTGTACATGGGTACTAGGGAATTAAGTCTGTGACATCAGGCTTTGCAAGTAAGCACCTTTAACCTCTGAGCTATCTTTCCAGTCCTAAGTGACAGTTTTGATTGGCTGCTATGACCTATATTGTGTGAAAGTATTTCCCAAGTTTGACAGAGTGTGGTAAGGTGAAAATTGTGGAATTTTTAAAAAGTGAAGCCTAGTGGGATCTTAACATTGGAGAGCATAATCTTTGTCTACAAGAAAAAAAAAAACTACATATATCAAAATCACCCCAAATTAATAATGCTTATTCAATTTACCCTATCTTGACACTCTCTGTTAGAGAATCTGTTTTTGTTTTTCAGAAGGTAGCAAGACCCAAGGATACAAACTACCCTCACATTTCAGTCAAGACCCAGGGGAAACCACAGAGGAATAGGGGAAATGAGCAAGAGTGCTGCTTCCATAATGAACCTGACAATCTGCACCAGGATGAGAGGACAGATGATGAAGAAACTCAACACACACCAAAGCAGAGATCCAGAGGCTCCTAAGAGCTCATCACTGAGGTCGATTAAAAAAAATACAAACCCAGGCTCAGGGAATTTTGGGGAATGAGGACAGAAATATTGCAAGAGCCACAGGTTGGGACATCATGCTCAGAGGCATCTCCTCTCCCCAATACCTGACTTCTTCTCCTACAATTCATAACCCACAACCCCATGAGGAATCTCAGCATCCCCACTGAGGAGGGTTCCCAGCAGAATGGGAGCAGGGACGAGGGAACAAAATGGTACCAACAATTGATGTGTTCATACAATGCATATTCTTAATTAAGAAAAAAGATTCTAAGACATAATAATGCTATTAAAATGTAGTGGGTTGGGCTAGGAAGATGTCTCAGCAATTAGGGCACTTACCTGCAGAGCCTAAGGACCTAGTTTGATTCCCCAGTACCCATATAAAGCCAGAAGCACAGAGTGGTGCATATATCTGCAGTTCATTTCCAGTGGCTGAAGGTCCTGGTATGCCCATTCTGTCTGTCTTCTGTTCTTTCTCTCTCTCTCCTTGCAAATAAGTAATTAAAATATTTAAAAAAAATTAAAGTCAGGCATAAGTGGAGTTCATTAGCTCATTGAAAGGGGTGGGGTGTGCTGGATAGCTGCCCTTGGAAGGGATAATGGTGGCATTATGCAGCTAATTCTCACAAAAAGGGGCCTAAAGAACCATGAACCTGTCTCCTGAATTTTTTCTGGCTTTCTGTTTCACCAGGAGGTATCTTCCACATGCCTGATTGCTAATGTCTGATGCTGTACTGTACTGATGCTGTCTGCTATGAGACCCTTACCATAGTTGCACAGAGGCCAACCACAGGCTCTGGATCTCCAGAATTTTGAGGGGATGCATCCTTTCTACAAGTTATCTAGCATCCACTTTACCCTACAGCAACAGGAAAATGAATGAATAAACTAGGTGAATAGTGTGAAGTTGATATTTCTAAAACTCTTTACAGCTGTTGTGAGATGAAAGCATTAGAAAGGGGACATCAGCCAGCCATGTGCAGAAGTAACCCAAGATAATGTATTAGATCCACTCCACCTACAGATACTCATAATTACCATATGCCACTTTTATTCCCATTCACATGACTATTTTCAGAAAAAGTCAACTCCCGGTTTCCTCATCATGGAAAGTATTTACAATTTATTATACTGAACATGCCAAGCCGAATACGTACATGCTATGAAACACATGGTTGTTCAAAGCACAATAAGCAGAAATCTGCCAAAATAAGATATTAAATCTCATTCATTTCACAAGAGAGCTAAGAAAATGAAATTAAAAAAAAAACATGAAAACTTAACATTTGTCTGTGTTTTAAGTTTTAAAAATAGCAATATAAATTGTATTCAATGCAGAGTAGCATTTCTATTGCTAGGATCCAGAAAGTAGCACATTAATTTTCACTAAAAACATAGGTCATTTCTAGAGTTGTGGATTAATTGGGAGCAAAAAGCTAAGTCTCCCTAGACTTAGTGGGTGGAGGCACAGAGGTGCCAATGGTCTTTCCCTTCCATTGCTCTTTGTCTGGCAAAATAAGCAAGGACCTAAGCAGTGACTGCAGCCTAATAGCTATGAAATAACTTTTGTGACTGAAATTCATCCATTTCTGTAACATTGCTACGTTATTCTATATTACCCATTTCACACTTAGTCGAAAGTCATTTTAACACAACAAAAATTATTTAGACCATTTTATTTCACATGTAATATTTAATAATCATGTTTTATTCTTGTTAGAATGACTCTGGTGGCCTTTAAATCATCTAAGTTTATGTTTACATTTCATTGTGTTTAAAATGTGTATTATATACCCTGTCTCCTCTACTTCCATGTGTGAAAATAAAAGAAAACCAATTTCTATAAAATAAAACAAGTTTAAAAAGAAAGTATGTTTTATAAAACAACTACGTTTTATAAATTAATGCAATATAGCATGATCAATCTTTTGGGGGCATGAGTGAATATGCTACCTCCCCCCAAAATATGGGACATGGAATGCTGTGTATAACACCAACTGAAAAAGATGGGAAGATTTTAAAAGCAAAGTCTCTCTTACCTCCTGCTCTCTTGTCTCCCCATCTTTGCCATGCCCAAATTAATCATGGAAATGAGAGTTCCTCTCAATACACCAAGGAAGTCATATTAATTACTTTTCTTACTGCTGTCACTAAATACTTAAAAATACACCACTTAAGGTAGAAATGATTTATTTTGGCTTAAAGTTCCAGAGTATACAGTCACAAAAACAAAGTGACAAGAGTCCAGAGTCAAGAAGCAGAAAACCCTGAGTGCTCATGCTCAGTTAGCTTTCCCCTCTGCACTCCGTGCAGGATCCCATATGATGGGATGGTGCTGTCCATGATTAGGGTGGCTCTTCTCCCCTCAGTTAACATAATCTACAAACTTCCCTGCAGACGTGCCTAGAGATGCGTCTCTTAGCTACTTGTAGAGCCAGCCAATCACATTGACAATAGAGATTAACCATCACAGAAGGTCACAGACACCAGAAATTCCTCTTTGAAACAAATCCTAAAGCCTGCAAACATCACTCCCTTCTTCCTTCTCCCCTTGTGCTCCTACCATACCCAGGTGGAGGCAGAAAGAATGCTCATGATCAAGCCTGCCACAATATCTTCCTTTGGTCCAATGATTTTTCCATGTATGTGGCTGTCTGGTGCTCATATATTTTATTCATTCCAGGCTGACAGAGAGGGAGAGAGAGAGGGAGACTGAGAGAGTATGAAGGTTAGGCATAGGGTCACTGGCCTATAATTTCTGCTCTTAGAAAATGAAGATAAAATTGCTTGCACTACATAACAACACTGAATGCATTAATTTTTATGATTTCCTCTTATTAATATATCTTTTGTTATAGGATTATCATTTGCTGTTAACCTTAAGATGAATTAGTAAAGATACCTCAGTTTTCCACCACTACATTCTAAATAACATCATTTAGATTTCCTCTATATATGTTGAATGTTCTAATACATAAAAGTAACTCTTTTAAAATTTATAAATTCAAGAGGCAGGAGAAGTCAGGCATTACAATTTTGGTAAGTGAAATGAGAAAAATCATTGTAACTGGGTAACTATTGCTGGATTTATGAGCCTATCTCTTGGAACCTTCCTGCCACCTTAGCATATGAACATTCTATGTTGCATAGTTTCATACACACTGTGATTCATGCTGTGGAATTCCTGTAGTTTTTTCATTATGGTCTCACAAGTTTTTGAAGTTATATTATACATTTAAGTGCTCAAAAAACCCATTTCAATAATAAAATTTACTTGGTTGTTTCATGTTTCATCAATTGACACAAATTCTGTGTTGTTAGCATATAAAAACTTTCATTCCATGTCCTATATATTTGGGACACAGAATTGATTTTTAATGCTAGGTCAAGTTTTCTTATAATAAGGGGATTGATTTTTTCACAAAATATTTCCTTTTCAGTAGGATATTTTAAAATATGAGGCACACATATTCAAGAGAGAAAGAATTACTGTTTACTTATGATAATTGACATGTAGAGATGTTGTACATAATTCATAAGGTGACCCCAATTTATTAGATGCCACCAAGCCAATATAATGTAGAGTGCTGTTTAAACATGGACAATAATTTTGCTATATTTTGATAAAATACTTAGAAAGCAAAATGTAGACATTGTTGGTCATTATTAGTGAAATATAATCAGTAAAGTTCAGCATTTTTTAAAATAAAGTACGGCTTGAATTTAAGAGATATACTGAAATTAACATGAGTAATACATATCAATGTGAATCAATTTCTGTGCTACAAGAAAAATGTTCTATGACTGTTTCCATCATCATATCTAATTTAAGACTGAGATGAGCATGTTAGTGAGCTAATTTCTGAGTGTGGCCTTCACTGAGTGACACTGGTGATACTGAAAGGGTACAGTGAAGAGATGTCGTGGCAGAGTGCCTGTTTTAATTGCCAGGGGATGGATGACAGCGAGTGGGGGTGGGACGAAGGGAACTGGAGTGAAAAATGGTTGGTAGAAACACCACCCAAAAGTTGTGCAAATTCTCCATACATAGATAAGTTAAATTCAGCAGTGGCAGCCAGGTGGGTGCAGCAGTGAGTGATGATGAAGGTGATAGAAACTACATGTTCAAGGGGCAGGAGCACCCTTGCGAGTCATGGACACACAGGCCTGCAGGATGTATGTCTCAAAGGGAGCTCTCTGGCCTGAAAGTCCTCCCTGTAATGACAGATGCTCAAAGCAAGGTGCACACTGACATAGGTCCTGGGACAGCCACGTGGTTAGACACTGCTCTGTCTGCCTCTTGTTTCCAGACATTTCTCTCTACATCTCAAGTATTCCCCCATCTACCTCAAATGCCAGAAGCAAAAACAGAGAGATGCCTAGTTAAGTGTACCTGCTTTGGATGAGAAAAGGGGTCAGAAAGTACAATCAAGCATTGACCTGCCACAAACCAAGCTAAGCAGTGAGCTGTTTTTATCCATCCCTCATTCAATTACATGATTTATCATCTACACTGAGATCTATCTGATTCAGAGGGAAATAAATGGTAAGTACCATTCCAAATTCCTTCAAGCACATAATTTAATCAGCCCTCTTTTTACAAATACCTCATTTTCTTTATTGCAGTGTTCAACGTGTGCACTACAGTCCTCCCTCAAAACTACCTCCAGCCTCTTTTCTAATATTGACATGGTTTCTTTTTACTTTTTCCTTTTTGCACTCTCTCTCTCTCTCTCTCTCTCTCTCTGTAGTTTATGCATGTTTCATCATTTTATTGCTGTGAGCAGGGAGAGGGAATCTCTCTCCTAGGGCAGAGGAGAGATATTTGAGCTTGTTGTAGGATGTACTATATCCTCAAGCTTGCTTGCTTAAACTCCTATGGCCTGATAGCCTGAGTGCTCACACAGGTCCAAGAATTTGCAAGCTTCTGCTTCCTGTACCAGGCCACCCTGCTTTATCTTTTCTTAATATCAAGTTGTTGTGACCCATAAAATTTCCCCTGTTTAATAGCAATGTCATTTATTTTAATTCATTGTGGTATCTTTCCAACCTCTAATACAATACATTGGCTGATCCACCACATCTTTGTCAACATTGCCTAATTATCGGTACCTTCACTAAATCAGTGTTCAAAAGGGCATGTTGGGGCAGACAATCAAGGGAAATACTTAATCACATTGTCAGTACACTTGGGAGCTGACAATTCTGAACACAAAGTTATACATGCTTTAATAAACATCACTCTTTTTCTAGCACATTTTTTGACAAAAGGAAATTATTTTGTTAAAATATGGATAGAGTATAAGCTTGAATAAAATAGAAAAGATTTCAGATGTCATGATTGAACATGTTTGTGGCTAAGGCAATAAATGTAATAGTTTGAGCAGGGTAATGCTGAGTAGCAGATACCTAAGACTTCTGTGTCTTCTGCACTTTGGTAGTCAGAATGTGTCCCCAGAGTTCTTGTGTTGGAAGCAGCTCTCAAATCCATACACTGGTAGCATTGGAGGGGAGACTTGTGGAGAAAATTAGGTTTAAAGGAGGGCATAGGGAATACTGTTTTCTGTGAAAGTACTGTAGATTTTAAAATAAGAGAAAGAGCTGGGTGTGGTGGCACATGCCTTTATTCCCAGCACTTGGGAGCCAGAGGTAGGAGGATCACTGTGAGTTCAAGGCAACTCTGAGACGACATAGTGAATTCCAGGTCAGCCTGGGCTAGAGTGAGACCCTATCTCAAAAAAGAAAACCAAAAATAAATAAATAATAAAATAAGATGAAGAGCACTTTGGACTTGAAAACGACTGTTGTTACAGTACACAACACATTATGATGGAACTAGAAAACCCTTACCAGGTACCACCTCTTAGTTTGACATCCAGGACCCTGTGTTATAACACAAATCAAATAAAATACACATACTGGACTTGGCAATTAGAAATGAAGCCAAAGTTTCTTTTTGTGGGAAATGGGCTTAATGTGTCTTTATCTCTTGTGGAACATTCAAGGAGAAAATGTGCAAAAAAAGTACTTAGCACACTGATGAATAATAAAACATCACCATTCTGATCATTTGAAAGCATTGTCTTGGCTATTCTTTCTCATACAGTACATGGTCAGTGAGCCTTACTAGAAGGCAAAATTTTCCACCCAAGATGCCCATGCAAGCAGATGTTCCTGAAGCCTTTGAGTAAGCTTGAAATCAGAGAGCTATCTTGGGGAATGGGACGAGTCTAGTTACAATGGTGGTGTCAAAAGCAGGAAAAAATGGGACAATGCAGATGGTTCAGGCTGAGCCCAGACATGCTGAGCTTCAGGTCTGAACTCAGGGCAGTCCTCTGCAGAGGACCAGCTCTATACACTCAGCTTCTTCCTGCAGGCTTCTGACCACAGATATGAAGTCATAACTTCATGCTTAAGTCACTGTAGTTTTGGGTAATTGAATCTCAACCTAGATCAGAAAACAGTCTTGCAGTGGAATTACCAAGTCTCACAAAGGAAATTAAATTTAACTCAAAATACATTTAGTCTATTTTGGGAACATGAAATTACAGTTTCTGGTATTTTAGATCTAGTGCAAAGTGGCCTGACTCTATTAGATCAGCTCCATTGTTTCCAATTAAAACAAATGTATTATTCTCTGATTTATAATTGCACTATTTTTGAAATTAAATAATCCTAGATGAAATTGTGGCTTTTAGTTATTATTATTGATATTATATTACTTATGAGATAGAATCTGTCCTTGAAATGAAAGAAATGTCCTGCCTCTGCCTCCCAAGTGCTGGGATTAGAAGCATACACCATCATACCTAACCCAGGAAAATCTTCATTTTACATTTCACCAATTCATAGTTTTAGAAATAAAATATAAAAACTCATATGTATATATTTATATATATATAAAACTTTGAATTTATTAATATATTTAAATTCATTACATAGTAATTGAACTACATATTTTAAAATAAATTTTTTTAAAATATTTTTTTTAATTTATTTATTTTTTTTATTTATTTGAGAGCGACAGACACAGAGAGAAAGACAGATAGAGGAATAGAGAGAGAATGGGCGCGCCAGGGCTACCAGCCTCTGCCAACGAACTCCAGACGGGTGCGCCCCCTTGTGCATCTGCCTAACGTGGGACCTGGGGAACTGAGCCTCGAACCGGGGTCCTTAGGCTTCACAGGCAAGCGCTTTACCACTAAGCCAACATTTAACACCTTATAAACTTATTTTTGATGACAATCTATTTCACCTCTTCTGAATTAAAACATTTAGATCCATAGTCATTTGACCCTCGTAGCTCATAGTCTCACTCATCTGCAACACCTAACCTGAATCTGCCCAAGATGCCTTACATACCCAGCAAGCACCTCATGGACTAGACAATAAGATGGATGGGAGGGCGGGGAGGGAATCAAAGGGTGGAAAACAGTAATCCGGACCCAAACGGCAATGGTATCATAAAATTCTACTTCCTAAAAGACAGACCAAATGGCTGAACCTTCACTAGACCCTTACAGGAAACACCTGAACCACAAGACACTGGAAAGGGTAGGATCAAAACTGACCTAAATCTCCTACATCTTCCCTCCCTCCCTCTCCCCCTCTCCCCTCTATCTCTCTCCTCTCTAACTCTTGTATATTAGTTATCTTTTTCCTCAATTTCTTAGTGGACACTGACCTGTAACCCCCACTTCCAGCTTGGGCCTACCATCCACAATGAGCTTTTGATCACAGAAACCTACAAGGTTTCCCAAAACAATGACAGACTTCTGTCAGAGTACTTGATGACCCACCAAAGGCCAGTGGTAAGACCCTATTGCTGAAGACTCCATACGCAGCTGACGCATAAAATGGGATGACATGGCTGGAAGCTAGGAGAGAGTCAGTCCCCAGACAGTCAGCGTGTCTAGTGCCAGAAGGCGCTACATAGGCGACTGGGGGAAATGACCAAGATCTGTCCAAGCAACACATTGTTTAACCTAATTAGTGTTGCTCACTTGGACATATACTATATCATATATGCATTAGGAAAAACCACTAGATTTTATATTCACTATCCACTGTCTTATATTTTTGTTGCTAATTTACCTGAATTAATCTGTAAGACAATGTATTATCATTCTTGCACACTCTGTAATTTGAAAATCAAACCATAAAATAATATCAGGTACAGATGAAGCATATTTTGAAAATTATCATTAGTGACATGGATTCCTTAAATTGTCAAAACAGTAAAATCTTAGTCTTTGCACCACACGTCTAAAACTAATGTTAAAATAATTTATGCTTTTTATAACTTACATTTTCTCCATAATTAATTAGCATATATTGATGCTTACTTAAAGAAAAAGAATGTTTGTGCCAAACCATATAATCCTAGACAGAATGAAATATTACATTATAGACTAGTTTTCCTAAAAATATTACTACTAATTTTAAACCACGAAAGAATATTCCAAGTCATTAGGCAGAAGTTAAAAAATGGTTAAGATGGCTGTATTGGAGCCAATCTACAACCCCAACATTTGGGAAGCTAAGGCAGGATGATCACCATAAGTTTGGGGTACTTTGGAATACAGACTGAAGTTCAGGTCTGCCTAGGCTTGAGTGAGAGCCTGTCTCAAAAACAAAAACAAACAAACAAACAAACAAAAAAACCACAAAACAAAGGGTTAAAAAAATAAGCTAATTTAACTTCCAGCCCAAAGTATATTCAAGTACATCTTCATCCAATAGTTTTTTCAAGTACTATTGGCTGTTATATCCTTATAGAATTTTTAATTTATAAAGCAAAGCATAAAGTAATATCTGATAAAGATGAATGACTATTACTATTCATGACATGGTTTCCTTTCACAAGTAAAGACTGAAACTTTAATCATTGCTTTGTATATCTAAAACTAAGTTTAAAATAACCTTTGCTTTTTAGAACAATATCTTGTCCAAATCAATTACTAATATGTTTATGATTACTTAATGAAAAAGAATATAAAATATATTTTCTACATTATTGGATTTGTAATCTAGCTGTTTGATTTTGACTTTTGAAAACTGATGAATATTCTGAACAGTATATAAATTTTATACTTTTCAAAGTTCATGTCTATTAATTTTTGTTAACGTACTAAGTTCATTGGCATTTGTTGTACATCATTTTTTGTATTACTAGAAATCACAGCTTAGTGAACTCACTATTTTCATTCCTTTCAATCAAATATAATTCCTCTTTATCAAAGACTATTATTTCCATGTGCTTTGTCTTTCATTTTATTTCCTCTTCAAATTGGATCTTTGAATGTTAACTAAGCTAAGACAGAATTCTTGAGTGGCGTTCTCTTCTGTCACTTTTTAAATCTATTATTTCAGATTGCATTTGGTCAGGTTATCGAGTTGTTAGAAATGTCAAGAGAATTAGAAAACCTTTATGCAAATGAGTGTTCCTAGCTCCAGCCTTCTCTTCTCTGATGGTTTAATCGTAACGGTGTGAGGACGGCAATTAGAAGACAACTAGATCCTTGATCCTTAGGTATTAGTTTCATTTATGACATTATTTCTACTTAAACGTGTCAGTCTGAAAATCAACAACAGACAACTTTTACAAATGACCCCCACAATTAAGATTGTTATGTTTGTATGCTATGATTATTGTCATAATCACAATAGCTCTCAATGAGTTATTGATTTGATTAATAGAAGAGTGTTTATCGCTTTCAGAATGAAAAATATTAAAATAAAGGTAAATACTGGACTTTGGAAGATAGAAATTACATGGCTGTCATGATTTTTGACTTACTAGATTTGACCTTGGGATTTTCAGATAGTCCTTCAGGTGCCTTGTGCTTTAGGTTTGCTCCTGCCTCTATGACTCATGGATGATAAATGAGGATCAAGTGTGTGAATTTGTAACCATAACCTCACTATTTATGATTAGTTCATGAGACAATTTTTGGATGGTATAAAAATATAAAATTTTAAAAAATTTGCTCTCCCTTAGAACTGCTAATAATTAAAACGTATTATCACTAATAAAAACAATTGAGAAACAGAAATAAAACTTTTCCTTTCTATGACTTTCTTTGGATTTTGATCAGAATAACTGAGAACATATTTTTCTCCACATAAATGAGTTTTGTCTCTCAATATCACCTAGAACAGAGCAAACTTACATCTTCACAGAAACATTTAACTTCCTGCCCAAAAGCAATTCATATGCTAAAGGAGATGGACATATTACACTAATAGTTTATTTTAAATGAACTGAAAATTATATTATCTAGTTTTGGACACTATTACTAAACCAAACAAAATGGAAGTTTGGCAAGTGATATATTAAACCTAATGTATTTTTATATCATTTTTAAGAAACAATTCATTTCTGAGAAAACTTATCTAACTGGCAAGATATATGTAATAGAATCACATACTTACATGCAAATTGTATCTATAACTTCTGGTAAAAATATATATATATCTTATTTCTTACTGTTTATCTATATATATATATTAATACATATATATATATATATATATCTTATTTCTTACTGTTAAATGAACCAAACAGTTGCTATCATGTTTGTATTGCTGGCAGAAATCACCTGACCAAGAGCAGCTTGTCAGAAAAATTGTTTATTTTGGCTTACAAACTAGAGGGAAAGCTCTGTGATGGCAGGGGAAAACAATGGTATATGCAAAGGGTGGACATCACTTCCTAGCCAACATTAGGTGGACAATAGGAACAGGAGAGTGTGTCAAACACTATCAAAAGGGATCTGGCTATAAAACCCATAAGCCATTTGGACATACTGCAACTCTGCACAAGTTCTCAGGACATGGGTATAACAGTAAGCTTCTCACACAAAGTGCTTGTAGCCCAGTCCAGACAAAGCTCTTTCTCACCCTCATAAGCCAAACCTCACAGTCCATAGTTCTTACTGCATTCAGGTCTTTCAACTCTGACCAGAATAATCCATCAAAATGTACTTATGGAACTGCAAGGCATCTCTTAGCCCAAGGTTTCAAACGCTTCCCCATTCCTCTTGAAAATCAGCTCCAAAAGGCCACACAGTCATGTGTCTGGCAACAATGCCACTCTCAGTATCAACTTTAATGATGCAGTCAGGGTCACATGGCTGGCAGAAATCACACTACCAAGAGCAGCTTATGGTTTTAAAAAAAAAAAGGCTTATTTTGGTTTACAGACTCAAGGGGAAGCTCCATGATGGCAGGGGAAAATGATGGCATGAGCAGAAAGTGGACATCACTTCCTTGTCAATATCAAGTAGACAACAGGAACAGGAGAGTGTGCCAAACACTAATAAGGGAGAGCTGGCTATAACACCCATAAGCCTACCCCCAAAATACACTGCCTCCTGGAGGTGTTAATTCCCAAATCTCCATCAGCTGGGAACCTAACATTCAGAATACCTAAGTTTATGGGGCACAACTGAATCAAATCACCACACATAATAAAGAAAATGACAAATAAACAACAAATAGTTTTTTAGAGATTGTCACCACAAATGTCTACCTTCAAAATATGCATATAAACATTTGTACCACTAAGACAAAGACCCAAACAGTGACATGCAAAATTTATTGAAGGTTTTGAAGATCTAATACTACATGTATAATGTGATACCATAAATATGGTTACAATTAGAGTCAACAAGAATATTTCCTATACTTTAATTTTCAATTGACAAATAAGCTAAATTTTATTATTTTAGCTTAACAATATAATTCTATTTAAAAGCAAGAAAACTAATTGAATTTCAAAAATACATAAAGAATGAAGTCAAAACTACAAGTAAAGAAAGATCATTGTTAAGGGTATACCTTTCCCATATGGTTAATTGACTTTCAAATGTGAATGCTATTGTACTAAAGTGGATATTTTACTCATTTTACTATGGAAGAGTCTCTTTTGGAAAAAAAATATACAAATATCTATCAAGTAAATAGCCAAGAAATTAAGTCAACCAGGATCTAAAGCACATATGAATTATTTCTTTTCTTAGTACTGCCACATTGTAGCAATAAATCATTCTTAGATCTAACCCCTAAGTTTTCCAAGTGAAGAAGCCACTTTACCAACGTAAATCTGTGTCTTCTTCACTGCTTTTACACAAGCTGTTGCACTTAGGTTTCTTCTCCAGTAAAGAAGATGGGCACAGAAAATGGGTGTGTTCTTTTTTGCTTTCCTCTCTTTTTAATGATTATCAATCAATAATTAAATAAAGGTATAGGAACCACAATAAGAACACCAACGAAAATGTATTTTTGTCTACTGAAGGATTTATTGGAAAGTTGTGCATGTAAATAAGTTATTGGCAGTAAATGTGCTTCTCTGGGGTCTATTTAAGATGGTAGCAGAAACTGTATTTAGGTTGAGAAGTACTTTAGGATCTACTTGTGCTCATTCCTCATTACTTCTTTACTATTTGCAATGTTTATTATTAGTGGTTCTGGATTCAGCTTCCAGCATATTTTCACCAAACTACCCCACTCTATGATCAACTATCAACATACTGTGCAATTCTACATTGTCATGTCATAACCAGAAGACACCATTCCTCAGCTCCCATTGCCATTCTCCCAAACTTACATTCTTTTTGCCCTTTCTTTTCTGAGGTTTCTTGGGCCTTGACGAGTGTGATTTAGATGCCATGTTCAGGAATGACCACAAACTTGTCACTTATTTCCCACAATTTTATCAGCTATGCATCTCTGCATTAACAACCTCTCTCCTTTACACAGAGCAACTTCTGTGATTGAGGGTGTTCACTAATCTATTCATGAAAACACATATAAATGCTTAGATGGCAGTTTCACATGTTGTTCATTTAGCATAACTACAGTGGTTGGTTTTCTGCTTTGGCCTATGTCTTCAGCCAGAAGCCTTTAATCAGAGTGGGCCTCTTGTTTTCTCTATATCTGACATGCTTCATGATATCCTCAGCATGAATTTGCCATCTACTTTTTGTGAGGAACTCAGAGCAAATAGTCAATTTTGTCATGGGGCTATTGTAGCTTCCTTAGCAACTTACTGGGAAGTATCTTCTGGCCTGGTACAAACCTGATTTTCTACTTCTGTTGTCACCATAATTTTCTAGAACCAGCTTGCTATTCCATAAGATACTCATCACTCTAGATCTTCTCTCACTAATGTTAGCCCTGCTTGACATTTAAAAACTGATAAAGAAATTACTAGATAATGCTTCATGCATCTCTTATGTGGTTTCATACTGAAAGAAAAATGTATGTTATTATCTCCCACAAACTGGAAACAAAAGAGACGAAAACTTTTTCTTCCATTTTGAGTAAATGAGTTTGTTCAGAGGAAGCACTGCAAAATTCCAGCCTCTGATCCTAAAACAGCTAAGGTCCTCTGGGAGAGTTAATCTCATTTATTAAGGTAACCACTTACAACCTTTTTCCACTACATTTACAGGGACCTAAACCAAGTAGTTTTTTTTTTAATTAATATGATTAAAACAAAAATTTATTTTCTGTCTACTTCATTTAGTATCAGAATTTTATTGTACAATTCTAATTTCTAAGTATGAAAACATTATACAAATTGAAGACTACCACATCAAAAATTATGCCTTATCTTAATAATGGCCTGGTTTAGAAGCTCAGAAGACACCCCAAATTAATTCTAAACCTGGAGTGTAAAGAGCTTATTGAGCACTTAGCTTTCCCTTTAGAGATATCATCAACTTCAATGTTCTCTTCCTCTCTTGTCAGTTTTCCTTCTTTTCATCATAAAAACAGTCTTTCTCTCCCCATTGCCTCATTCTTTCTATACCTATTAGCAGGAAATCACACATTCCATTTCAAAAGAGATGTTTTAAATGGTAGCTCATGAAAAAATGAGTAATTCTACACTGTAGGATTATTCTGAAGTATAACCAACCCCAGGAATTTTCTTGACGGAGGGTTGGATACTTGCCGCACACTATACACATCAACTTCACTGCTGTGCAATAATAATGTCAAATTGTAGGCTGTGGAATATGTTCTCTTTTTAAGAAAACTTGTAAAATATACTAAAAAAGGAACTCATTTTAGATTTTTTTTGGCTACACGCCATATATGTGAGTGTTCTCAAAATGTTTTAGAATTTTATAGATTGACTATGGCTGCAGAAGCATGAAATGCTTTTATTTTAAATCACTCTCATAATAAATTGTACTAAATAGTAGACCTGTTCATAGGAATTACTTGGGACTCTGTTACAACATCCTAACAGGCACTTAGGAACTGCTTTTGCTAGAAAGCCTTGACTCATGTTGTCCCACAGGCTAACCAAGTAGTGTAGAACAATGATACCTATAACCTTGAGATGTCCTATTACCATTTAAAATGTTCTGTTCCAGTCCCACAAAAAGCACTAAAAGGGCTCCTCCATTCATTATCTAAAACATGTGGTCATCATGGATTCCAGGAGCAACCAGATAATAAATACCTTTCTGACAAGAGAACTAAATTTCCCCAAGCAGCAGGGAGTCTAAAACAGATCACTTTCCAGTTAAGGGCAATCATATATAAAGGTAAGTCTGCATGATGAAAGAAGAATAATCATTTTCAGAAAATAGAGTACTCCCTCAAGATAATAAGGATTTCTTTTTTTTCTCTTTTTATTTTTGAGGTAGGGTGTCAGTCTAGCTCAGGATCACCTGGAATTCACCCCTCATTCTCAGGGTGGCCTTGAACTCACGACAATCCTCCTACTTCTGCCTCACAAGTGCTTGGATTAAAGGTGTGCGCCACCATGCCCAGCTAATAAGGATTTCTTTAAAGCACCACCACCACCAATGACAAAACAGTTGCACTTGCAGATCAAGAACTGAGGTAATGATCAAGCAGACCTCACCTTGAACAAGATTGCTTAAGTACTGAAACTTCAAAGAAGCTGAACATGGAGATACAGAGCCCTCTACTTGTTCCTCTTCTCAATGTGGCCATTAATTTTCCTTCAGTTTGCATATTGGGACAGGTAGCCTAGCCTAGAGATTTGGGACTTCCAAAGACAGGAATTTTGCCTTAAAACATTTATACACACACACACACACACACACACACACACACATGTGTGTGTGTGTGTGTGATCATCTATATGTAGAAGAACACATTATAATAATGTCATTAAAAATTTACCTGCACATATTTTCTTTTCAAATCAAAGACTAAGAAGCCAAGCAAAAGACTCAAGCAATCCTTAGTAAGCTGGTGAATGAACATTCACTATGTACTCCTGAAGAAACACGCAGTTCAGTATTTTAAGTGGGATTGGCACTTGAAGGACTGAGAAATCTGGAATAGACAATCCATCTTGCAGAACTCATATAAATTTTCACTGGATTATAGTTCTGCTTCTGTCTCTGATGCACATTTTCATACTGTGATTTTCTTTGTCTAGTGACCACAAAAAATTAGGCACACAGAGAGGTTTAAGGCAAAGGGGACTTACTGAGAAAAAGATGGAAATGACCTGAAGTGTGAGGGGAAGCATACTTAGGATTTTGGCTAGAATCCAGTGAAAGGGACCTAAGCATAGCTACACTTTTTGAGTGGGCTTCACTGTGAGAGTCTATGAGCAACTGCATCATCTCTGTATTTAAGAACATGATCTTCTTAGGAGGAAAACTACTCCTCTCACCTCTTTCTCATGTTTTCAGGTCTCTTGACTGTGTGAACCAACAGGCTCAGTTGAATTAACTTTTTAGTGAGCAGACTGGACAGTAATCTTATGTTTTAGGTAATATTGGAATTTCAATTCAAACTCAAATTATTTTTTTTCTACAAAAGCCTTGATTCCTCCTATTATCCTGCCTGTCATATAGTATTTTATGTTCTACGGATGAGAAGTCGTGATGTTTCCCATTCCAGTGTTGAGTCCTTTCTTCAGTGACCTCCCACCATAGAATATGCCTAGCCACCTGTCACTGAAGTCTGGAAAGCCAAACTGTGTTCTAGTTCTGTTTGATGTTAGCTATAATATGGCCTATTGTAATAGTTCTGCTCAGTGAAGTATGGGCAGAAATCCTGAAATAATTAAGAAATGCTTTTTGTGTTCTTGTTTGTTTTTTTAGGGAGTTAATATATATCCCAGGTTGAGCTTAAACTTCTCATTTGTCTATGTCTCTCCTACAAAATGCTAAGAGATTAGAAGCCCATATAGTCTTCTGCATATAAGGCCAGGAACAAAGTCACCTCTCTTTGCCTCTTGCCTTTTTTCCCCACCACTCACACCAGAGTCACAGGAAAACAAATGCACATCATAACCCTGAGGATGAAAGCAATGGAGTGATGGAGCTCGGGATATAACACCCAACATAGAACTATAGGGATTCTTTTGAGATATTTATGATACAGGTTGGGAGAAAAATAGGTTTTTATGTTGGCAGTCAGCTACAGAATGGTCTGTACAAATTCATATGCCACCCTTCCTGGCAGGGCAAGAAATGAAGTCTGATTTTGTCTCATTCAAGGTGGCAATAAGTAGCAATATGTTGATTCTTCTTGAACTTTTCACAGGCATTCATAGAATCCATGAATATGTGCTTCCTGAGTCAGCTGTCCTTTTAGACCCAACAACCAATCAAGATCCTTCATATAAATTTAGATTTTACAATGAGACTTATACTAATTGGATGCCTAATTTATATAAGTGGATTGGAATTAAGCCTAAATGTAAGTTTTTCCCCAGACTGGAGGGAAAGATATCCTATTGGCTTAGGAATTTTTCTGCTTTTTCTTCTCTCATTTCTACTGTCTTGTAAAATAAATGTTTCATAACTTACTCTTTTCAGTGTTTACGCTTTTCAGTTCTTTGCTATACATGTACAAGAACTTGAGACTTGAAAGTCACTGACTCAGTGGTCCTAAGCTCACTCAGAGCCCATTTTCTCTCCCATATCACTATGGAGATCCAATCCCTTCCCATGATCTAATCCTGTAATTTTTACCCCAGAAATTACAAATAAAAGAGCACCACTGACAAACTGTTCTTTTCTAAGAGATATTCCATCTATAATGAAATATCTTCTCTCTGTCATGAACTCACTATGTTAGAAACATGAAAAGACATGTTTATTTCTTTCTAGAATGTGAGGATTTATGAATAACAATGAATTCACAAGCTATATTGTTTCCTCTGGCTATATATTACCAAGTAGTCCTGGTCTCACTGATAACTTGCCATTGGCAAAAATAGGTTAGAATATTTTATTTCAACCTTAGCTACAAATGTTAACTCTCAAGTCACATATTATTTATGTATAGTAGAGACCATCAGTGTTAAACATCATCCTTCTTCTGGGTCTAGGTGAGAGTGTTGCACATTTTCTTCAGCCTAGTGTGCTCAGGTTGTTTTTCCTCATATGATTTTAATACATCCATGAGTGCACGTCATCCAAATTTACTTTGATAGGTGCTGGTACCCTTGTACTTTTAAGAATAAGTGATTTATCAGTCTGCTCTTCATCAGTGCTGCCAGACAGATGTGCACATGGGATTTACATCTCCAAAAGGTGCATAGTCAACCTGCCTTTGCAATTGCACCCAGCATGGAGTCAAATACTGCTTACAAATGAAATTGTCAGGGCAAGGCACAGCCTGAGAACACACTGTTTTATAATGATTGTGTGACTCTTGGAAGGGACACAGTAGATCTCCATACCCTCTCTGCATTCAGGAAAAAAGAGAGAATAATTTATTAGTGCTTCTTACAATGGAAAAGGCTTTTACTTAAATCTAACAGGCTCCACTTTGTTTAATATGTATCTCTCAGCAATCTTAACTTCACTTTCCCTAATGCCCTCCATTCTGTGCAACAGTAAAGAATAGAATTTTAAATTTCCAAATCTACTATAGCAATTTACTAATTTTTATGAATTTTATGCACCATATGCATTAAGTAAAAATGCTAATATCTTTGTTTTTCTCTTGTGAGTCTATGATTTGTTAAAAGGAGTGTCAGTTAAGAGCTATGCTGCACAGAGAGAAAATTACTTTCTCTTTCCTTCTACACTAAGGATGACAGTCCAGAAAGAAAAAAAGAAGTCATGCCCTGTGATGGTTTTGTTGAGCTCATCTACCAGCTCTGAGCTGCATGAGATAATGAAATTCTTATGTGTTTATATTACTGCTGGTTATATTGTGTCTTGGCAGCTGAACACATTCCAACTGATATTCAATTAGGCACCTGAAAGTGACTTGCCAAGGTGTTAGAAACTGAAATGTGGAACTACTCTACTATATGAAATGCATGTTAAAGATCCAAACATTTTAGGCTCTAGGTTTGGTAACTCGTATATGAGGGTAAATGTTTGTTCAAGACCACAAATGCTACTTACAGAAAACAACAGGTATATTTTGTCCTTGTTAAATAAGAAAAAATTGTTACTAGCTTTTAAGCATATAATTGTTGGATACTCAATATATATATTTCTAGTACCTCTGAATAGTTAGGACATTCACAGTTTGGGAGAATAGAATGTGGTAATCTCAGGATTTCAATGCATAGAAAGTGATAGACTAACAAATGTAAATATTATACTATGGAAAGCTGATTTACTTTAAGTTAAAGGAAATTGGAAGACCTCAGAAATAACCTTAAAACCAAGGTGTTCATGGCCTTTTCCTCCACTCACTCACCTGCAAATATAGAGAGGGGTTGTCTTTAAAGTTTTCACTTTCCAAAGGGAGGCATTTCAGAAGAACTACCTATGATAAATGTCAAAGCACACAAAGAAGACTGTGCTCACCCCATTCGAAAACCCAAGAGGAACATTGTCTCCCACCACTGTCTGATCTTTGCATTGACAAATCTCCCATGAAAAGCATTTCCCTAAAACAGGGCTGCTACTTTGGAGTTGTCCTTGGCAATATCTTTGCTTCTCCCTTCCTTTGGCTTTCTGCAATTCCCAAATCCTTCTTGGGGCTTATCCTCCCACCCCTTTCTCCAACATACTAATCTCTAAGCATCACCTACATGATCAAGATGCCAACTCCTAAAAAGTTTCTCTTTAGATTTACAGAGCCCAGAACATCTGAGCAGAACTGTGCTTAGAAAGCCACAAATTGCTGAGAACTTGCTTCTAATGGATACTAAAACAACACCGACTGTTAAAGGTCTGCATGTGTATTAATTATGGATGCTATAACAATTTACTATAGACTTTATTAGTGCAAAGCAACATAAATTTATTCTGTTATTGTACTGTAGGTCTGCTATAGTTTGGATCTTGAATGACTCTAACTGCTCATGTGCAAAAGACTAAGTGGGATGGAGGAATGGCTTAGTGGTTAAGGCATTTGCCTGCAAAACCAAAGGACCCATGTTTGATTCCCCATGACCCACGTTAGACAGCTGCACAAGGGGGCACACATGTCTGGAGTTCACTTGCAGTGGCTAGAGGTGCTATAGAACCCATTCTCTCTCTCTCCCTTACTCTAAGTAAATAAATACATAAAAATATTAAGGAGGGGAATTTTAAAAAAATAAAAAATAAAAAAGCTACGCTACCAGACTGTGGTAGAACATTTGAGAGGTAGAATCTATGAGAAGGAAGTGAGATCACTGGGGGCATGTCCTATAAAGTATGATTGAAGCCAAGCCTTTTTCTTTCTCTCTTTGCTTCCATGGAATATGAGGTTCTGTTTCATGTAGGTCCCCAAAATAATGGATTAAGTCTTCTGAAACAACAATAATTTAGGCATTCAAGGGAAAAAAAAACAGCATATTTAGCTAGAAAATGGCAGCATTAAACTGTGACTATAAGGCAAAGTGTATATATTTTTAAACCTCTAAACATTCTGAGAGGCATGTTTAGTGTTTTAATGTCTAAAACTTACTATTGCACATATAATTGGAATAAATGAGATTTATTTATGATTTTTCACTTAGGAAGAATATAGAAGTTTTTAGAGTATAAATCATGTTAATTCCAATATATATTATAATGGGATATGCATACACATACACACATGTGGGACATAACTCCTACTTTACTTGGTATAAAGACTGCATTGTGAATAGATTCAAATTTTGACTTGTTTGGTATCCTTGCACAATATTATCCTAGTATAGCAATCCTCCCAGAAGAGAGGAATACTGCATACTCACCAAAATACATTTCATGTTCATTCCTAAATTGTAGCATTGTGAAGAGGAAAAGCCATAGAGAGTCTGAAGAATAATTAAATAAAAGGCACGATGGTACAATGAGAGGCCAATAAAATAAGGTTGTTCCAGAAAATTCCATGTTGGGACTAAAAATAGCCTAGTACAAGAGTGCTGGAACCAGGAGTCATTTCCCAGAAGGCAGGCTATTTCCAGTTGTACTAACTGTGTCCATATCTAAGTCTACATGTGTCTGCTAGTTTTTGTTTCCTCTCTTCTTGCTATGGGCAAAGGAGTCAGGTTGAGAATTTCTCTCTGCCTAGTTTGGGCAAAAACTGTGAATAAATTCCTCTCTCTCTCTCATTCAGGGATAATAGTACAACAAGTATTTGGAAAATTAAAGTGAAGCATCTGAGGCTGACACAGAGAAACTGAATACTTCCTTGAGGAGATGTATACACATTCATGTATATATGTGAGTGAACATTTTGGAGTTACTGTCAACTTTTTCAATTCCCAGGGGGGAAAGACTTGCTGTAAGAATTTAAACATGATGATACAAAGCTGGGAATGGTGCCATACACACATAATCCTGACACTGAGAAGGCTAAGGAAGGAAGAGCATCATGAGTTTGAAGCCAGCTTCTGCTACATAGTGAGTTCCAGCACAGCTGGAGCTATGTAGAGATCTCCATTTCAATCAATAAAACAATATAGGTTTGAAAAACTTAACATAAAATGAGTTCCTGGTACGTATACAGAATTTTTTGTTTAAAAAGGACATTAGAGTAGCTATTTTCCATCATGAAACACTGGTAAAATTAATCTTGATGTTCCACAGCATTCAGTATAAAAATATATATGATAATAATGATGATGATTTGACTTCTGCATTACAAGTCATGAGTTTGACCATATATATATATATATACATATATATATACACACACATACACACACACACTCATGGCTGGAGAGATGGCTTAGCATATAACATGAGTGCTAGCAAAGCCAAAGGACACAGTCTCAATTCCCCAGTACCCACACAATGCCAGATGCACATAGTAGCACATGTGTCTGAAGGTTGTTTGCAATGGCTAATGACTCTGGCACTCCCATTCTCTCTCTTACTCCCTCTGCCTCTCACTCTTTCAAATAAATAATTAATAAATAATATATTTATTTATTAATTAACAGTTTGGCATGGGGTTAGAGAGATAGTTCAGTGGGTAAAGTGCTTGTTGCACAAGCATGAGGACTCGAATTCAGACCTTTAGATCCCACATAAATTGCTGGGCATCATGACATAAGCCTGTTATCCTATTACTGAGGAGATAGAAAGAAGGAATTCCTGGGGCTAATTGTCTAAACTACCAGTGACCTCAAGGCTCAGCAAGAGACTGTATTTCTAAAAGGAAAAGTAGAGACCATGAACAAAATTTATGTCTATCTCTGCCTCCACATACACATATACACCAAGCCCGCCCCCCTACACACACATAGGTAACAATATATATACAAACATGCATGGATACATGTGTGGTGGTTTGATTCAGGTGTCTCCCATAAACTTAGGTGTTCTGAATGCTAGGTTCCCAGCTGATGGAGATTTGGGAATTAATGCCTTGTGGAGGCAGTGTATTGTTGGGGGCGGGGCTTATGGATATGGGTCAGTTTCCCCTTGGCAGAGTTTGGCACACTCTCCTGTTCCTGTCATCTACCTGATGCTATGCAGGAGTTGATGTTCACCCTCTGCTCATGTCATTGCTTTCCCTTGCCATGATGGAGCTTCTCCTAGAGTTTGTAGGCCCAAATAAGCCCCTTTTTTCCCACAAGCTGCTCTTGGTCAGGTGAGTTATGCCCAGCAATGTGAACTGGACTTCAACAGTAATGTTGGTACCAGAGGACTAGGGTTGCTGCTATATACCTGACTGTGTGCTTTTGGCTTTTTGGAGATGATTTTTGAGAAGAATGGGGAAGGATTTGAAATATTGACCTAAGAGACACTTTGCAGTGCTGTAAGTACAGCTTGATGGACAATTCTGGTCAGAGTTGAAAGACCTGACTGCTGGAACAACTATGGACTGTGAGGATTGGCTTATGAAGGTAAGAAAGAACTTTTCCTGGACTGGGCTAAGAGCAGTTTGTGTGGGAGGCTTGCTGTTATGCCCATATCCTGAGAACTTGTGCAGGGTTTCATTGCTTAGAAATACACTAATGTGAGCAGAGAGATATGACAAAGAAATGAAATCTTTTGGCTGAAACTACTGCCCATTAAACTTCAATTGTATGAGAGATTACAACCATTGAGACTGGGCCAGCTGACCTGCATTGGGGCAACAGAAAAATTAGTCTTTTGAAGGGATCTGAATGTTGAAGAATTGTCCTGTTCTTCAAAGTCTGCTTTATCTCCCCCTTCCTGGATTAACAAATTGGCACTCTACCTGGTATTATTGAGTATAAGAAATGCAGACATGAGAGGGTTATTGAATTTGTAAGATGGTCTTATGTTTTGGAAATGGCCATGGGCAGTATGAAGCAGGTTTGCTGGTTTGCCTGCATGGAGCCCCAGTGGAGCTCTGAGGATAAGCCATGGGTTGCGTTGGAGACCCAGTGGCTATGCCAGGAGAGGGCTGGTAAGGAGAGCTGCTGACCCTGGAGGAAGTTTCTCGGGATTGTGAGTAGCCTAGCTGAAGGGGTGGAAATAAAACTCCAGAGACTTGTTGGCGGTTAGAATTATAGGACTTGGAGACTTCTCACTAACTAGAGTTGTTGGACTTGGAGCTAGAGTTTCATGTTTGCCCTGTTTCAATTTTATATTGGTTGAATATTTCTTTGCTATGTCCAATGCCACCTTTGCAGTGTGAATGTTTATTTTGTGCCATTATAGGGCTATTTGGTTTATTTTTAGTATTATGGCTCAGTTAACAGACTTTGGTTATGGGGATGTTTGAACATCATTGGCATTGATAATACTATGGGGACTTTTAAGATTGGAAGAATGCATTGCATTTTACATCATGTATGATTATTGATTTATGGGGGCCAGGGGAAGAATGTGGTGGCTAATTCATAGAATCCACTCAATCTTTTTGATGCTATTGGTCTCAGATAATTAACAGAGTACTATAATTCAGTAATCCAATATCCAAATAATTTGATGCATGTAAAGAAGTATCTTTACAAAACTGCACATTTATTTTCAAAGCACATAGTAAAAATGGCTATAGATTCATTTTTTCTTTATTTAAGTTCTGAATGAGTAATGGAATCATTAAAATGTCATCCACACACTCAAATATCAATTTGTACTCTGATTCAAATAAAAATTATAACCTTTGATATTAAAATGAAGAGCAAATTGGTAAATACATGATTCATTCTGCAAGTTGGTCAGTATTTTACCAATAAGAATACAAATATTGATAAACCAAATAAATTCATTTAAGTAATTAACATAGGTTAAATTTTTAGGGCACACATTTTTCACTGGGATTTCTTATTATACTTAAAATTATGCAGGCTGGAGAGATGGCTTAGCGGTTAAGCACTTGCCTGTGAAGCTTAAGGACCCCAGTTTGAGGCTCTATTCCCCAGGACCCATGTTAGCTAGATGCACAATGGAGCACACACACCTGGAGTTCATTTGAAGTGGCTAGAAGCCCTGACATGCCCATTCTCTCTCTGCCTCTTTTGTTCTCTGTCACTCTCTAATAACTAAAAATAAACAAAAAAAAAATACGAAGAAGGAAAATATGAAGTATATAGTAAAATCTTTGGTGGGAGAGTGAAAGGTAAGAAACAACCAGGGAGCATCTCACATGTTATCATACGTTGTAAAGAAGCATTTCTGAGAGTAAAATGAGCCTTAGACTAATAAGCAATATTTTGAGTCATTTATGGAGTTTTGCAATATTAATACCACTTAGAAGGAATGAATATGAGACCAGCTGACTGTATGGAACTGGTTTAACATATGTGATTATGGACAATAAAATGAAATAGTATATAATGTGATTTACTTGGGTGTTTACTTTAGGATTTAAATGGAAAAACAGACATGGACACAGGGGTGCAAAGAGAAGCATACCAATGCTGATAGTTTGAGCCTCAACCCTGGCTAAGTGTAGAAACTATAGAAAGTTACCTGGTACCTGTAAGCATTGTTTAGAGTATGATGAAAACTTATTTGCACTTAAGGTCTCCATAAAATACATATCAAATGACAGGAAAAGAAACTGTCAAATAAGCATACATTTATAACTGAAACAAATATGTAAGTGGATGGCTGGAGGGATGGCTCATCAAATAAAGTGCTTGTCTGCAAAGCCTAATGACCTAGATTCAATTCCTTAGCAACCTGCTAAAGCCAAATGCACAAACTGGCACATGAATCTGGAGCTCGTTTGCAGCAGCTGGAGACCCTGAAATGCCCATATTCTCCCCCCCCCCCGCTTGAAAATAAATGAATAAAATATTTAAAAAATGAATCTATGAGTAGAACCAGGAAAGTGGGCAGAGCACCAAAGTTTCTTTTGCACATTTAAATACTCCAGGATTTTTTTCTGCATTAATTAGAATCTATCATAACTGAAGGTAATCAAATAATACACCAAAGTACAGAATGTTGGCATGCTGAGAATTTTCACCTAACAGAGAAGCAAGGTTTCTTTCCTATTCTCCTGACTTCCCCAAGGACTGGCATAGAAACCAGAATGTCTTTCTCTTGAAGCAAACCATAAAACCTAGGAAGTATACTTTCTTATTAGAATAGTTTTGTTTTTAATTATAACATGACAATATCGAAGCTTGTCAAATACACCCAGCATTCCAAATGTTATTGTGCTATTATATTATTTCATTTATATTGATAAAAAAGTTTACAATGTTTCATATAAGTATATATTATACCTGGTGACTTGCCTCTCTTGAAAGACCTTAGTCCAGAGGTAGCTTGCCACATATATAAGGGAAGTAATGCTACACAGAAATTTGTTCACTTTTGCAAACCTATGGTTTTTACAGTCATGTCTGTGATCCTTGGTATGGGTCAGCAAAATATACTACTGTGCCTTTCTTACATAATATATAGGTTTGGATTACTAGGAGAAAGGGGAAATGTGTTTTACCAGAACTACTGGCTAGATTGCCTGGCTCTGCATCCCAAAGATCACTTTTATTGAAAGAGTATGATGTATGGTAATGAGAAATAAATAAACTTAGGGTTTTTTTTACATTTTTTAAAAGATTTTATTTCTATTTATTAGAAACAGAGGGAAAGAGAGAGAGTGAGTGAGAATGGGCACATCAGGGCCTCTAGCCACCACATATGAACACCAGATGCATGTGCTACCATGTGTATGTGGCTTACATGGGACCTGAAGAATCGAACCTAGGTCCTTAGGCTTTGCAAGAATACACCTTAACTGCTAAGGCATCTCTCTAGCCCACTAAATTTGTTTTAGCTGAAACTGGAAAATTCTCATTTTTCTCAACCTCATCCATAGCAGAGTTACAGAAAAGATTAAAACCAAATCCAGCTAATAAGTATGCATACAAAGGTTAAGCTGAGAGTCTGTTACTGGAATTTGAAGATAGGCTTTCTCCTGAGAGACAGTGTTCTCTTATACTGGTGATTGGCTCACTATCATAGACAGGAGCAAAGACATATAAAATAAGAGATGAATATACATCTATAGGTTTCCATGTAAGTGTTTGGTTGGAATTCTGATAAAACAACCCTTGAGTGTATAGACACATTAAATGTCACCTAACGAATTCTGGTCTACAAAGTGTAAATATACACATATGCACATTTATGCATGCACACACAAGTTTTATTTTTTAAAAAAATATTTATTTATTTGAGAGAGAGAGAGAGAAGTAAAGATAGAGAGAAAGAGAGAATGGGCATGCCCCTCTGGCCACTGCAAACAGATTCCAGATGCATGCACCCCCTTGTGCATCTGGCTTATGTAGGTCCTGAAGAATCAAACCAGGGTCCTTAGGCTTCACAGACAAATGCCTTAACCACTAAGCAATTTCCCCAGGCCATCTGTTAAGTTTTCCTATAAAATATATCAGCTATTTTTCATGAAATGCAACAAGTAATGCAGATATTTTAACTGTAACAGAATGTTCAGGGTCATGAAAATAAAGAGAGGGGTTGGCAGAAATAGTATTGTAGCTTTCTTGAAAATAACTTGAACAATTAAAATGAAATGAATTCAAATAAAAAAATCCTGAGCTGAAAATAAGCTGCAAAGCAATGTAAAAGAAACAACAACTTACTGAAGCAGGCAAGCATAGGGAATAATTCAGCCACCTTGGAAGAGGGGAAGAGAAAAGGGAAGGAGACAAAAGGAAAGAGGGAAATAAAAGAGGAAGGAAAGAAGAAAGAGGAGAGGAGAGGAGTTGAGAGGAGAAACCAGTCACCACCACTAACACCACCACTACCATGCAGACAGGTGGAAGAACCATAAATATTGGCTTGTAGGTATTGCAATTACCTTCAAGTTTCTTATACAAAGCACTGGACCAAAGGCAGATGTTAGGAGAATAGTGTTTTATTTTGTGTTACAGTCTTGATGTGAAGGTTCATGATGACATGAGCCAAAGCTGGACTTCACCTCTGCCACAGCAAGTGAACGACCACAGTGAGAGAGAGAGAGAGCACTGGCAAAGGGGAGCTGCATATATCATATCTAAGTCTGCCCCCAATAATATACCTCCTCCAGCGAGTCTCCATCTCCCAAATTACCTCAACTGGGGACCTACATTCAAAATACATAAATTTATGAAGGGCATCCAATCCAAACCACCATAGTAGGATTTATTTAATTTAACTCAAAAGTAACAAAGGAATACTCCACAAATATTTTTAAAACAAAACAAAGCTCAACTAAACAAAATTTAGAAGCATTTTTACAGAGGAAAATGTCAATCTCAATCAAAGACAAAAAGGCATGTTTCACTTTCAACAATAAATTAGAATAAAATGAAGTAACAAGCTAAAGAATTTTGAGAGGAAAGAATTGTAAATCAGATCCTTATTCTGCCAAACATCATTTACATGTATAAGCCATAAAAAGATTTTAAACAATTCAGCTTCTCAGACAATAAAGATCACTTTGAAAACTAAACACTTAACTATATTTGACAGTCAACATAATAAGCATCAGGAAAACATTCAGGTTTGTCATATTTGAGGTGTAAAAAGATGGTAGTGAGCCTTTGAGATGCAAAATAAGTGACACTGGGTCCTAGATAAAATCACATATGAGAAGAAGTACAACAACTGATATAAATATGTATCCAAAATGGGATCCAAAAATCAAATTGTAACTTTGGAAAATGAATGTGGTCATCTTATAAGAAATAACCAACTGCTCTTGGATTGGCTAATAGATCCACTGAGTGGAACAGGACCCATAGCTGGAATTGGGAAACAAGTCAGAATCGTAACCAAATAACAAGATCATTCTCCAATATCAATCTTCCACCCATCTTGGGCTAAAAGAGGGCCTGCACCTATTAAATTCTCTCTAAATTCACAATGGTTATCCCATTTATCTGGTGCTAACAGTACTCCCTTTTAGAGAATCTGCTTTTCTTTTTTAGATGGACACAGAACATGAGGAGAGAATCATCCCATTGCACTTCACCAGGGCCCCAGCTGAAACCATAGAGGAACTGGGGAAATGAATAAGAATGCTGCTTTCTTGGTGAACCTGGTACCAGCACAAGGGTAAAGGAGATAGACATAGAAAACACTCAACTACCAAACCAGAGATCCAGAGACACAGAGGCTCCTGAGAGCTCATCACTGAAGAAGACCAAAAATGAACCCAGCATGGCTCAGGGAAATTTGCAGAAGAGGGGGTGGAAATATTGTGAGAGCCACAAGCTGGGATATTATGCATAGAGACATTGCCTCTTCCCCATACCTGGTCTCTACCTCCACAATGCACAACCACAATCTCCATGGGGATAACTGGCATCCCAACAAGGAGGGTCCCTTCAGAGGGAGAGGGCAGAGAAGAGGGTAAGGATGGTACAAACATGGGTTGTTTACACACTGAGTATGTACATAACTAATAAAAATAAATAAATAAAAAAGAAATAACACTTGATGATAAAGGAACAATTTTCTAAATACAATTTTAGTATAACTCTTTTTATTATTAGATAGCACAATTGTGCTGTTGGGAAGATGGCTCAGAGGGTTTGGGATAATAAAGTTAGAGCTTTACATATACTCCATCCTAAGCTACATTTAGTAGCTAATGTCTGAAACTTCAGCTCTTCTAAAACAAGGTAGGAGGCAATGTCAGAAGAATCCTAGTTTTCTGACCATGCAGTTTTGATAGAATCAAAAAGCATATCCAGCCAGGCGTGGTGGCACATGTCTTTAATCCCAACACTAGGGAGGCAGAGATAGGAGGATTGCCATGAGTTCCATGCCACTCTGAGACTACATAATGAATTCCAGGTCACCTAGGGCTAGAGTGAGATCCTACCTCGAAAAACAAACAAAAAAGTATAACCAGAAGGCTAAAACAATTTATTAAGGAGTTTTCATCATACTTTTTTTTTTTTACCACTAACAGATTAACTTGACAATAAATAAATATCAGCACAAAATAAATAATATTCTCACAAATATTTCTCATACTTTATTCTCAACAAATCAAGCTTTACTTTTTAAACTGTTTATGAAAACTAAAGTGAGAACATTTTAAACACATCCATTCTTATCAAAATTGTCAAAAAACAGTCACCTTGGTCCCAATCCAGAACTCAGGAGTCTATTAGCAAGAAGTATAAACATACTAAGGAATTATAAACTTCAGGAAAATAACATTTCCTATAAATATGTTACCAAAATAATAAACACAAATTGGCCTATTTCTGTTTATTAAATGATATCCATAAAGGCTGATTCATTCATTCACTCACTTGTAAAGCAAATACTTAAGCACCCATGGTATTAACAGAGCTTATGAAGTTAAACAGGAAATAGTTTCCATCTAATTGGTCAGAAATAAGACAAGTGGTATGATTAATAAATACATAAATAATTAAATAGTGGTGATGAATGGATCATATTAGGCATACAGCTGATGCTATTTTATTCAGGAAGTCTCTCAAAAAAATCAGAAAAAAGTTCCATGTTACATACAGGAAATAGAAGAGGTGGTGAAAAGAGTATAAATGCTACAGGATGGGAGAGAATATCCAGAGAAAATGCACTTCCCCAAAATGACTGACTGCTTCTCTCACATTCATAACCTACATTCATTCATCAGTACTCCATGGTGAATTCAAACAATTCCACTAAGGGTCCTCAGTGGAGTGGGGGCAGGGAGGAGGGAAATTATAGAACCAACATATGATGTGTCCATGTAAAGTTTCTACTTAATAAAAATGAATAAATAAAAGCTGGATAAAAAAGGCATGGTTATGATTTGATGTCCAAATACTACATTCTTATAGAATTGCTAAGGTCCATGGCAATGAAAACAAATCAATGTTATTCAGTGTTGCTAGTTATTTTGGAAGTACTTTACAAAGAAAGTTACTACATGTATTTTTTAATTACTCCAATAAAACATATCAATAACCAAAATTTTAAGGCATATTATATAGAGGGTGACTATGTAATTACATTAATTCATATGTATGATCATTTCTACATGATTTCATATGATTCCTGATTTTTATCAACTGAATTGAGGGAGTTGTCATTTTGTGTGCATGGCTTTGTCTCCTTCCTGTTCCTTATATTTTTCCTATTATTTCTACAAAGTAGCTTCAACTATAACTATAATAATTATGACATGACAAATATATACATACTTATGGAATATATATGACCAAGTATAATAATACAGTAGTAATAATAATGTACATTGTAATATATTACTTATAATAACAAATAATATAGATAGATAGCACATCTGATATACTAAGTTAAATTATCAATCAATAATTAAAACCTACTAGAATGTTTCCATAAATTATTTTTGTAAAAATATGTAAATACATTATTTTCATATATTTACAATTATTCAATAGACAAAAATTATTCTTTTCCTTATTTATAGTGTTACATTTTATTTATTTTATTTTTGAGGCAAGCCCAACAGACTGGCCTTTTCATATCCTATGCAAGAGAGCAAGGGCAAGAGAGAGAGAGAGAATTGGCATAACAGGGACTCCAGCAGCTACAATCATACTCCAGATGCACGTACCACATTATGTGCATGTACAACCTTGCATACTTGCATCACTTTCTGCGTCTGGCTTATGTGGGGCCAGAAGAGTTGAACATGGGTCCTTAGGCTTCACAGGCAAGCACCTTAACTGCTATGCCATCACTTCATCCCTAGTATAATATTTTAATTACCAGGTTATATAAAGACCTAGGCAAACTTCCCTGAATCACTCTATTTGGGAAATTGGTCCTAATAGATCTTTATCTTACTACTGATTATATTTTTGAAACTCAGGTGTCATCATGTTTCTAAAGCATTTATTACAGTAATAATAGAGTTTGCAAGTTTAATAATGACAAGTACATTGATTTTTGAGGCCAGTCATAGTGATTTTACATAGCAATGAAATATGAAAGTATATAGATTTAAAAAAATATATTTTGTTTTTATTTATTTTGACAGAGAAAGATTGAGAGAGAGAGAATGGGCACATCAGGGTCTCTAGCCACTGCAAAGTAATCCCAGATGCGTGTGCCCCCTTGTGCATCTGGCTAACGTGGGTCCTGGGGAATCGAACCTGGGTCCTTTAGCTTTGCAGGCAAATGCCTTAACCACTAAGCAATCCTTCTAGCCTGAAAGTATATAGATTTTTAATCTGTGAACAAAGTATTGTAACCATACATTGTCAAAGAACAGTGCTATTGGAGACATAGAAATAAGAATCTCACTGCTTATGACTTAAGAGATGTTAGTGAAGCCTATTTTTGCATTACTAAAGCGATATAAAATAGCATGTTCTGGATATTGTTATAAGTATTTCCTAAAATGTCATGCAAACAACTTGCACTATTAATTGTCTGAAATAATGCATCAGTCATTAATAATAAAATTTTAAGCTAGGCATGGTAGCACATGCCTTTAATCCTAGCACTCAGGAGGCAGAGGTAGGAGCATCGCCATCAGTTTGAGGCCACCCTGAAAATACACAGTGAATTCCACATCATGGGCTAGAGTGAAACCCTACCTCAAAAAAAGACAACTAAAATTTTAGTGCTTAAATTACAACAAATATCATACATAAAGGCAAATTATACTTAATGGAAAAAATTCTGTATCTTGGTAAAGTTAAATATATATGTGTAGTCTAGGATCTATCTGTTATATTCCTGTATGGACACTCATCAACAATATCCATGGTTTATAAAGAATGTCTGTAGGTATGTGCTATCAAATGATCAAAACTGAACAGAACCAACATGGCAATTGATAGCAGAGTGACAAAATATCTGCATTGTATTCATAGTAAAGCACACACATGAAACCAAGAGAATATAATGGCAGTAAATGCAACAATGGGATTATGTCAACATAAGAGTGTATAGTTCGTATTCATTTATGTAAAATGGGGAGCATAGTGGCTGCAAGATGTCAGTTAGTGGGATTTTAATGGCACTTGTAATGCTCATCTGAGTTTATGCTAAATTTTATCTAGATGTATAATATATGCACATTTCTGTATATTAAATTACAATAAAATATTTCCTTAAAGAATCTGTGAATTTACTAATCATTTCTTCAATTAATACTTAGTCTAGAGGTGGCCAATCTGTAGGCATTTTAACTATGAATTGGGACAAGCACATGTCCCAATAACCAAAATTCAATCTACATCTTGTTAAATTAATGGCTCACCCTTCAGTTATTGAAAATACCTCAAAAATTTACAAATGTGGTTTGGGTAATAAGCATCAAATAATGTCACATATGTCAATAAGTAAAACATTTAAAACAAGTCTACAATTTTTAAAAATGAGGATTTGATTCAGGATTATTTGAGATTAATATGAACTAATTTAATTATTCATAATGTTAGTTTTGAAGTTACTTGCAGAAATGACAAAGATTTAGTAAAAATATTTTAGCCCCAGGTACCATAAGCATATTAAATAACCTAGTCACATTTTTTTTTTAAGTTCATAGGAATCTGTATCTGTGAAAGTTCATAAATTTGAACATTTTGCCTTGAAGGAATATTTTTAAGATAGTATATATTGAAGCATAATTTACCTATAATAAAATCCATACTTGGTAAATTTGATTTATTTTGGCAAATAACACAATGCTGTAAAAATTTCTACAGTAGTGATATAGAAAATTTCCTGTATACCTCATAGTTAATTTACCAAACTTGAAAATACAAGTCTTTGTCAACTGGTTATGTGATTTCCGTCCCCATAGCTTTTCCTTTTCTAGAATGTCATCAGTGTAAAAAAAATATACTATGAAGTATATTGTATGTGTTCTTTAAGATAATATCATAGTCTCCATGTACAATCATATCACTGAAAATATCTGTTGTTTCAATTTGTTCAAATTTATTTAAACATATTTGATTTCTTAGAAAATCTTGATTATTTATTCTGTAATTGTTGATTGGTATGTTATATAAATACACTACCTCTTTAACTTATGGTGCTATTGAGTTTGTTTGTTAATATAATTTTTCCTTCTTTTGTCTACATGTTCTGCTTACTGAAGGAGAATTTCTAAGACTCTTACTATAACTATATGGACATATATATTAAGAGTTGCTATATTCTCTTGAAAAATTAATCCCTGTCTTCATGAAATCTTTCTCCTTATCGTTGCTAAGGATCCTTCTCTGAATGTCTTTACCTGGCACTCATTGTCATGCTTATTTTATTGTTTCTTGGCCAGGTAATGGTGTCTGCTACTTTGGCAGACACAGGTCTGGATGTTGTTATGGAGGTAGTGTTTAGATGGCAAACACTGAAATCAGTAGACCCTGAATTAAACAAGCTACCTTCTTATTGGATGGGCCTCTTCCAGCCAGTTGAAGCTGTCAAGAGTAGACTATGGTTTCCCCAGAAGGAGATAATTTGGCTTTAATAGCACAAAATTAGAAGTGTTGTCTAAACTTTTAACCTGAAGGTTTTGTGTTCAAGAGTGACATCACT
The DNA here is from genome assembly GCF_020740685.1 of Jaculus jaculus. NCBI lineage: Eukaryota > Metazoa > Chordata > Mammalia > Rodentia > Dipodidae > Jaculus > Jaculus jaculus. Next base: position 26,697,150 of record NC_059105.1, read on the forward strand.
GAGCTTTCACATACCAGTTGGATCCACAAAATTGGGATGTAGTTGTTTCTGTGATTATGCAGCCAATCCATTTCACACTTAAGCTTCCATGGGAGATACACTGAATATGACCATCTGATCCCTCAGAGTTTGGAGTTTTCATAATGTCTTTGCTCCCTTTTCATGTCTGCTAAGGCCAGCTTTGTGACTTACAAAGTGGCATCTGGTGGTGGGGAAGGTGTATCCTGCCCCTCTCCAGTGGACAACTATCTAGAAACTGTGGTTCCCAGCAGCACATGAATGTGCAACTGAGCATCTTTCTTGCTTCTCGCTGATTGGCCAACAGATTTTACTTTTCAATGTCTTCCAGCTGCATTTGACCCTGATCTACAACCAGGTGATATGCAGGTGTCCTGACCCTTCTTTTGGATAACACAGTTGGTTTGCAGTGCATTGAGGCCCTGATGTACCCATTCTCTATCTGCCTCTTTCTCAAATAAATAAATAAAAAGTAAAATGTAAAAATTGACATCCTGCAAGTTCAACTGTCTAAGGTTGAGAGAGAACTTCAGGTCCCCAATCCCCATCATTCACCCATTGTTTATCCTTGTGACAGTCTTCTATTGATTCTTGAGCCTATGGTTTGGGACCCCTACCTACCTGCACCCAGAGTACTGGGTTTACCATGTGTGGCCATTCCCAACTATTTACATGGGTTCTGGTGATTTGAGGCCATAGCCCCAGCTAAGTTTGTCAACCTGACTGACAATTTTTTTTTTAATATTCATCCTTCTTCTCAATTCAACTGAATTCCTAATAATTTCTTTAAATTTGGCAAAATGTGGGACACCTTGAGTTCTCTCAACCTAACTCTGATTATAATATTCAAGATCCTAATATTATACATCTAGGCCTTGGGGCTGGAAAGATGACTCTGAAATTAGGTGCACTTCCTGTGCAGGCATGAGGACATAAAGGGGCCTGAAACCACCTGAGTCCTAATCTCCAGGACCCATGTAAACAGCTGGGCATGGCCACTCCCACTTGTAACCCTAGTCCTGTGGGGAGCAGAGGCAAGAAGATCACTGTCACTTGCAAATGGCAAGCTCAGGAATCAGTAAGAGACTCTGTCACAAGGAAACACAGTCGGATGGGTGATGGAGAATAATAACCAATATTCTCCTGCAGCTGCCACAGGTGAGCAGATGGGGCATTACATCAGCACACACATGTTCATACACCACAACACACACACACACATACACACACAACATACCCCCCCCCCACACACACACACACAGAAAAGTTATCCTGGATCTCTTTAATGCCCATACCATTCTCATTGACTTGCAACGAAATCCTGTTATGTTCTCTCCCCTGAAATGGCTCCACTAAAGCAAAGCACTCTGCAGTCTGACAAAGCCTCTGGGTGCCAAAGTCATTCAGGCCTCACAGTTAGGATGCAGGAAGCTTTTATATAAGAGAGAGGATTACCTTACCATTGTTTGTCAAACTCTTTTCTTCTTCTTTGTTTCTCTCATTTCCTTAGTGATAACGACCTAGCTACCTGCTTCATTGAGCATGTAAGTTACTTAAATTTACCGTTATCTGCACTCTTCTACTGCACAGGCCCCAACTTTTATATAGTCAATTCTTTGGTCATACATGGACTCTCTCTTCTCTCATCCAAAGGTATATCATTAGCAGAATTTTTAAAAAATGACCTTAGCTGCTTATTCTTCGTTTCATGGACTATGAGCCAATAAATTGGATTTTCTTATCCCAGTTTGAGTTACATATGTCCAGCCTCCAGCAGACCCAATGACTTCCTCTCTTAGCCAGAATGAAGCAAATAATCCTTAAACCCCCTCAGATTGATATTCACCAGGTATAAAATGGTCTGACATTACCAGAGATCCAATAAATTGACTATTGCAGCAAATGCGGCATGTTTGATATAAAAACTGAGTAGATTCTCCTGCAGAGAAGGCCATTCTCATGCTAACTCCCATAATACAGAGACACAGAAGGGATTCTTCCACTAAAATGAAACATGTCATATCCAGCAGGTGAATGGCATGCCTTTCTACAGGATGATAATGAGGCTGGGGACCATTTTCCAGCTGTCTTTCTGATGCTAGGTATCCAATATTCTCCTTTAACCTAAAAAAAAGTCTCCACCAGTAACTCATGATGTGACAAAACTTGATGTGCTTTCATGTACAACCACACATGGCTCCGACAGGGGACACATATCATGCTGAAAGCCAACACTCACTGAATTTAGCTTCTTACACCACAGCCAGGACCTCACACCATTGGTAATTTTTCAGTATATTGCCTTAAGGTCTCATTCTCTGCTTGTCCTCTTTTTCAAAAGATTCTGTATCTGTTTCCTTAGCCTCTCCATCCTTAAAAAAAATAAAGAAATCATTTGTTCTCACAAAAGCTAAACAGCATCATTTGAATCTCATCAGCTCATCTACTCTCCAGTACCTTCTCTCTGTCCCTGTCCTTCTTCACTGAGCTGTTCTACTACTCCCAGGGCACTCCGTCTTCACTGTAGCAGACACAGTAATCACAGATCACATGACATTGCTTTCCTAAAAGTCTTCACTCTCATCTCAGGTTCTTCAGATCATCTGATCACTTTCTGCATTTCTGACCACTTTCTAGTCACTATACTGTGTCCACATGATTCTCTCTTCTGCCAGTCCTGCCTTAGGGCCTTTTGTGTCTTTTCGTTGATGCTGCCTCAAAAGCTCTTCCACAATTTTTTTTTGCCACACTAACAACTTTTAGCACTCACAATCTCAGCTCAGTTGTCAGCATCTCAAACTAATCCTCCTAACTTCCCTGACACACTTCTGTACATACAAATGCCTGTTGTATTAATTGTAAAACTATGGAACACCTATGCATTGATTACTGAAATGACCCTGCCTCATTGATTTTTGTTTTTCCTTTGTATCTCCATAGATTTGTATGTTTCGTAACCTCTGGGCCTTATCAGTACACTTTAGTTGATCACATAAGTGTGTTTTGACTAATACTTGCCATGTAGATGGTACTCACTAACACCATTCTTAAGCATAAGAACAGCCCTATTCATAATCAAACTCATTCATGGTAAATTAATCTACTGGTTTCATAGCTGCAGGTCTTACTGTCTTATGTCTTTCTTCCCATCTCTCAGTTCAAATTAAAAGTGAATTCGTGCTCCAAACTGTTTTATATGGGCAGAATATTGTCAGTGAGACATATAGGTGAGTAGTTAACTTTGTGGAGACAATGATCCTTAAGCAGGTTCCTACCCTAAGCCAGTGTTACAGTTACCATTTGTTTTTGTGATAAAGCACCCTAACAAAAGTACCTGGTGGAAGGAACTTTGTTTATTCTGACTGACAGTCTAGAGAGAAAGCTTCATTATGGTATGGAGATCATGGCATGAGCAGAGGGTGGACATCACAATCTGTCACAACAGATACAAGAAAGTATCAGGGGAGTGAGCCATTCTTTGGCAAGGAGGAGCTGGTAATAATGCCACTAATTCCACCTCCTAAAACATACCTCTTTCAGAAAGATTCTACCTCCCAAATTTCCGTCAGCTGAGGCCCAAGCAAACACATCAGTTTCTGGCAGACATCTGATTCAATCCACCACATCCAGGTAGAACAGCTAATGTAAAATATACATCATACATCACAGGTATTTCCAAGTTTGTAAGACTGCTGATATAAAACAACCAGTGAATCAAGACTACTTACTTCAAACACATTTGCTAACATATTTGTGTCACAACCCATGTTGGATACACTTCCTCTTTAGCCTCTAAAATTCTACTCTGTGAGCTGAGACAGCATTTCTACAGTCATGACACCCATGCGGCCATAGCAAAATTAACATTTTAAACTCTTGGTAGATATATCCTGTTTCTGGATGAAAACAGTGACTGTGGTCCCTCTGTTATACGATCATTTTTTATTACTAGTGATAAAAAGTAGGGTGTCTGCTTTTTATCACATTTGGACACTTTTGAAAACTGTTTTTATTTATTTATGAAAGAGAGACAGACAAAGAAAGAGAAATATGGGAACAAGTCCTCCTGCCACTGCAAACAAACTCCAGATGCATGAACCACTTTGCACACCTGGCTTAATGTGGATACTTAGAAGTTTAACCTGGGTCATCAAGCTTTTTGAGCAAGTACCTTTAACCACTGAGCTATTTCTCTATCCCACATTTTTGACACTTTTAACAGATGATACATTATGCATGAAAACTAGCCTCTTCTTAAACTCAATGCCATAAAGAAAATATGCTGTAATAGAAGATACATTGCTCAGGAGGCTATTGGAGCTATTATTATACATGCCAATGAGGACAGGTAGGATAGGCATTTGGAAAGTTTCTTCATACAGATAAAACACAAAGGAGAGAAAATGAATGATTACAGGTAGGAAAATATTTTGAGGAAGACACAATTGGCTTTGTGATTTTTGACATCTGTAGAAAACCCTCCCTCCAAGTAGGCTGAAAGGGAAAAGTAGGAAGAATGGGGAGAATAACACCAGAAACCTTAGAAAGATGATATTTTAAGAAGCAGAGTACAGTCTGTTTGTTATACACTATTGAGATATTAACAGCAAAATGAACCATGGTTTGATAAAAAGAGTTGTTTGTCAGTAACAGGTAACTCTAACATTACAGGTACCAGATATAAGCATTTCCTTAGACACAGTAACGAGTCCAACATGCAGGGATGAAGAGCTAGCTAGACAAAAAGATGCAGGAAACTTAAAAGACTGAACAAAAACACCAGAACAAAAAATTAACTCATATGGAAAACCATCTCTGACTTATAAAATATTTAATCAAATATAGGATTTACTATTTAGCAAAGAAATATAGGTATTCTTTTGGGTTGACTTTAACATTTCTTAGGATCTTAGTGGCTAAACAATTTTTAACTTATTAATGTCCATCAGATAACTTAATATTAAAGTATATATGATTGTTTATCTCATTTGTGACATTTGTTAGCATTTTAAAATAATTTATTCTTTTTTTGTCATTTTTATTTCTTTATTTGAGAGTGACAGAGAGAGAGGGAGAGAAAGAGACAGATAGAAAGGGAATGGGTGCGCCAGGGCTTCCAGCCACTGCAAACGAACTCCAGATGAGTGCGCCCCCTTGTGCATCTGGCTAACATGGGTCCTGGGGAATTGAGCCTCGAACCGGGGTCCTTAGGCTTCACAGGCAAGTGCTTAACCACTAAGCCATCTCTCCAGCCCTAAAATAATTTATTCTTAATTCAATGACTATTGTACATCCCTTGTTTGCTTCCTACTTAATGTGTATAATGCTTATTAAGTTATGACCCAGCTTTAGGTAGTTATAGCATTTATTAATATGTAAAAATGTAAATTAAATAATGCCCTCATGTATGGAACATGTCAGTGGGAATTTCTTGGGAGACTTTCTTTTTAATTAAAGAATACATTGTTTTTGCTGGGAGTGGTGGCACATGCCTTTTATCCCAGCACATGGGAGGCAGAGATAGGAGGATCACTGTAAATTCAAGGTCACCCTGAGACTACATAGTGAATTCCGGGTCAGTCTGGGCTAGACTGATATACTACCTTGAAAATTATATATAAAATATTGAATATTAATTTATATTAATATTTGATATCAATTTAAATGTATTAATAGTATTAAATATTAATAATAATATATAATATAATTATATATAATTGTAAAGGAATATTGAAAAACTATAATGAATTTAATATCCTATTCTCATTTTAGCTAATATTTTCCAACTTAACCATTTCCATAATTACTAAGGGATACTTAATCATATACAAATTATCTGTTTTCATTTAATCTAAAAATATTAATGTGCCTTAACTATAAACTGTTACCTAAGTAATACCTACTACTACCATCTGGTGACATACTCAGAAGGTATATTCACAAACCTATTCTCACTGAGTGATCCTAAATTAATATCCAAAATGGTAAATATCTATTTAATTAAAAAAATAAACATTTACAAACATTTTGCTTTGTTTTCACAAGACAGCACTGTCTTTAGTTGCTTGAACCATTGCTTCATAATGCCTCATGTTAAGTAAGGAAATACCAGCTTTATACCAATAATCAGGTTAGATTTAAACCTAATGGAGTTCTCTATTGACTTTACATATATGTTCTTAGAAATTCTTAGACTGTTTAAATTTTTTAGCAATCAATATACTTCAAGAAATGTTTCTAAAGATTACTGCTTTTAGCGCACATCTGGTATTTATAACGTGCTGCACTGTCTACAAGACTACTTCTTAACTATGCCTTGGGCATCATAACCACTATTTTTATATGAAGATATTTTAAAAATTAAAATACTTTGAGCTATGAGCAATCTCATTTGCAGTACAGGCATTGTGCTGTTTTTATACTTGGCTTCTTTTCTTCACTTGGTACCTTTGAAAGGCTGCATATAATTACTGTCAGGCAGCCACAATGCCCAGAGTAGGGAGCTCCCTTAGATGTCCCAACAGTAATTTCTCTCCCAAAGGACAAGTGTTTCCTACAGTGCTACTAACAAGCAATTATGTTGCTCTTCATATATACTTCCAATAATCTGAAAATCCTCACACTTAATGACAAGTCAGGGCTGAGGTTTGAAACCAGGGGCTGGTCTGCACGTGCTACATATGTTTTACTACTCAGCTACATGCCCAGCGCTCATGCTTTCACTTCCTCAGGACTGAGATACTTCCTTTCTTAAACTATTGTCCAAACTACCCAAGAATTTATCCCCAAATCTGTTTTTTTTTAATTTTTCTTCTAATTTAAAAACGTATAGGACTGAGAGTGTGGCCCAGCAGCAAGAGTGTGGCTCAAGGTGAGAGTGTGGCTCAGTGGTGAGGAGCTTGCTAGCATGTACGAGGTCCTGGGTTTGATCTAAGCCCTGCAAATATCGATGATGGTGATAACAAAAATTCCTGATTTTGCCCTCTCTACCCCAAGGATCATCTGACAGTTAAGCTGACCATCAGCCACTCAACATTATGTACTTTCTAAAGGTTCTTTCATAATAGGCAACTTTGATTCAGGGTGGCATTACCAGGCCACAAAATGAAATTATGAGTTTGAGTAGAGCTCCATCATTTACTAACTGTCTAACCATAAATATGCTGATAATCACTTCACATTTTAGACTCCTCAACATTAACATTGGTATTATAATATTTAATGAAATGTGAGTCATTAGTCACATTACAGCCAGTTAACATTTCTAAGAAGCACTTTTTTATGATTCAATTATTCCCCCACTTAAAGTCTTTCTATGGCCTTTTCCAGTGCTCTAAGGATGAAAATAAAACCTCTTAGCTTAGCTTAAATGGCACCTCAAGAATTGGCCTCCACTGTCATATATGGTGACTTCACAAGTCATTTTCAAAAGCGCTTCCATTTCTGGACCTTGATCTCCCCATTTCTTATTCTAATTATGCTGCATAGGCCTTTTGTGTCCTTAGATAGGCCTTTTTATCTTTTAGGAATGTTATTTACTGTTCTCCTTCCTTAACTATGTCCTTACCAAATTCTTAACTGGAGAAACACATCATTTCTGATTGTATCCTTTTCCTATCTCCCCAGCAAAGTTAAAATTTCCGGACTTTGGCTTTTATAGTAACATGCATTTTCTCATAAAATTCCAGATTTATTTACTTTTGTTGATTTTGTGGTTGTTGTTTAGGACATGAGTAGTGTGTTACATTTAAATATTTATCTTTGTGCTCCATTACTACTTAGCGCCTACTCTAAGTCATCAGTGAATATCTGAAGTAAACTGGAGTCAATGGTTGCCAAGGAACTGAAAAAGAGGGAGAGGCAGAGGTTTTGGACATCAGAAATGCTTAAAGATGTAAGCCTTATCTGGTAGTGGTTTTACCATCAAGTAATTGCTTGACTCTCAGATGCTTAGTCTTAGAAGCTGGTAATCCCAGGAGGAAGCCACTGAAAGGCACAGAGGATTTTCAGTAACTTTGAGGTGAAGGAAGGCAAAACTCCAAGGTAGATACATAGTGAGCATACCTCAGGTTCCTAACTGACACCTGTGGATTTGTTTTACTCTTTGCTTGTTTGAATCTCTCTTGAGAATTTGCAATATTAAGGCTACTTATACTCTCTGCAAGGAGCCTCAAACTCCCCAGAAAGTCCAACTGGTGATAACAATAGGAAAGTTAAGTCCCTCTCTCTCTCTCTAATTCTTTCCTGCCTTTGCAACATCTCCCATAGCATTAAGACCATGAAACATTTGCCACAAGAGATCCTGCCTCACTTGTCTATTTGTTTTGTCTCATTAATATGTTATTTCATTTGTGTTTGGTCACCTTGAGGTATTCATTTTCAGGATGTATAGTATCTACAATTCCTGCACAGTCTATTTGCTTTGGGCTATTACATTATCTGGAATTACCTGGGTTACTAAGAATTTTTTTCTGTTACTTGCTTCTCCTTAAACCAATATTAGATAGTTATATCTATTTTAGCTTAATGTAAAAAAAGATGTATATGTATATGTAAAAGAAAAACAAAAGATATATATAATATATATGCATGTGATATATATATATATATATAGCCATATAAGGCTAAAGTCTACCAATCACTTACTATAGCTATCAACACATATTCATCTTTAGTAATGTTAGGGCCTAATGACTTTTATGTTTATGATTTTTCACTTTAAAAATATATTTTATTTGGGCTGGAGAGATTGCCTAGTGGTTAAGGTACTTGCCTGCTAAATCCAAAGGAACCAGGTTCAATTCCCCATGACCCATGTAAGCCAGACACACAATGTGGCAATTGCATCTGGAATTCATTTGTAGTGGCTATAGGCCCTGGTAAACCCATCCCCACCCCCCCCCCTGTCTCCCTCAAATAACTATTTTAAATATGTTTTATTTGTTTATTAGAGAGAGAGAAAAAGAGAGAGAGAATGGGTATGTCAGAGTCTCTAGCCACTACAAACAAACTCAAATGCATGTGGCACCTTGTGCATCTGGCTTTACTGGGTCTTGGCAAATTGAACCTGGACTCAAGCTTTGCAGGTACATTCATTAACCACTGAGCAATCTCCCCAGCCACTGATTTTGCATTTTTAATATTCCTATTAGCATATACTATTACTTCAAAAAAGTAATAACATACACTGTAAGAGAGAAAGACCTGAGTGTGAATTATTTACTAAATGAAGAATGCACAAGTTAAATACTGAATAATAAGGTAATATAATTATATTTTAAAACCTCTTTTGTAAATTCATGAATATTCTTGCAATCCTAAGTAGTTGTATGTTGATTCTTTGGGAAAACAATAAAAGCATTATTATTGTCATTGTCTTCAAAATCAAGAAGTTATTTTTACTTTTTTTCTGAAGAAATTGTTCATTATTACACTGTTGCCAAAACAGTGTAATAGATTGCTATCTTAGGAGATTACTGCATTTCACATTTAGTTCATTATTAAAAACAGAATTCTTGGCTGAGGAGATATGGTAGTTAAGGCACTTGCCTATGAAGATGAAGAACCCAGGTTTGATTCCATAGTACCCACATAAGCCAGATGTACAAGGTGGCAAGTGCATCTGGTGTTCATTTGCAGTGGCTAGTGGCTCTGGAATGCCTATTCTCTTTATTTATTATTTATTTGAGGGGGGGAGAAAGTATTTTAAAGAATGAATACAACTTTCATATATGTAAGAACATATGAATTGCTGTGCTTTTTTCTTGTTTTTAAGGTAAAATTTGGATTTTTCAGATGAAGGCTAGCGATAGGCAACATCACTCCCTCTTTTGTCTGATGTCTTCTTCACCTGGTGCCTTTCTCCTCACTGCTTCAGATTCCATCAGAGACATGCGAAGATTGAAGCGGGCAACCCTTACCATATTATTTTGTCACATCCATTTCCAAAAATCTTGATAGGCAAGATAAAATCAACCAGTGTATAAGTGTTAATTGAGAACTATCGAGCACCTGCTCATGACATAAGAAAAGTTCAAACAACATAAGACTTTCCTTGTTGTTTCTGTCACCATCTATGACCTGAAATTGTTAGATGTAATTTGCCATAATGACAGTATGTTAAGTAAATGTCTGTAGGTTATATGGAATTCATAACAATATCATTTTCATTTATAAGTTCTCTTATTTTTATTTTATAAATTAATGAGGTGAGATTTTTGTTCTATAAACTAGTTATTATTCACATTATATACCTCATTCTCCCAACAAATTTAAGAGACAGCTTCCAGGCTTAGAATACTAACATCCTCTCCCTTACTTCAGCTTAAATTCAGGGATTTAGAATTACAAATCAATTAATTTGAGATGATAATTGATTCTTCTCAAGGTTCAATCTCATATTCTCTACTCCCACCACATTTGTCATTCAGCCTCTTCTTTTTCCTGTAAGCTCACACCAGGGCAATGATAATTTGTCCTTGTTCTCTGGGACTTGCCCTTCAATCATTTGTTGGCTTTGCACTTAAGAAAGCTGTCTGGACAGAGTGGAAAAATCTGTGTCTTATTTTGCAGCTCTGAAAATATTGCCTATTTATTGAAAGTAAGAGTAAAGAATAACTCAAGAAACTTTAATAAAGGGAAAGAAATGACCACTGTATAAGCATAACAGTGTAAAACATGACTGTAACATGGCCTTATAAGAACCCAGGGCACAGTGATGAATGCCAACGCTGTCCGACTCTGGTGGGTTCAAGTCCTCGCTCAGCACCCCAGTTATAAGAACTCAGGCCATAGTGATGAAAGCCAAGGCTTTCCAACTCTAGGAGGTTAAAGGCCTTGCTCTGCATTCCAGTTGTAGAGAGCCATAGGTCAACCTGGGGTATGGTTTCCTGGAAGAGATCCTGGCTAGCTAGCATGCAGAATATCTGATATGTTCAGTCCCGAGTACTGAAAATACAATGACAAGTAAAAAAGGGAGAATCCATGCATTGATTGGAGTTTTTAAATGAGCATGAAATGGATAGTATATGACTTGAAATCTGAAAAAAAAAAAAAAAAAAAAAACCTTTGATTTATTCACTCAAGAAAAGGATCCAGACTAACAAAGAGATTAAGCCTGGGGAAAGGGTCAGAAAACATAATCACAGGCTAGCCATAGCAGATAAGCTCCAAATAGGTCAATCATGCCAGTCTATTCACATGAATACATGGAGTTGTTTTTTTCTTTTTTTTCCTAGAACAATACAATTGAGAAATATTTTCAACCTGGCCCTTCAAACAAAAGTTTTCTAACTTCCAGGTAAGCAGAAGAAATCAAAAAAAGAAAAATAGTAGAGAGTCCCACAGAAAATTTCAAAAGAATGCAAGTCAATGCATACATGTGGAGAAAGTCATGAGACTGTGGAAAGAACCCCAGAGACTAGTGGCAATGATGCCCACCTTCATACAGGCCTAGGTGCCTGTTCCTATCAGATAAAACAGAAAACTGAGCAATTCCAGGACACTTGGTACAATATTCAGAATTATCTCACCTCAGTAATTAACTTTGGTCTTAAATAGAAAGAATTAAAAACAAGGTTGTAGGGCTGGAGAGATGGCTTAGCGGTTAAGCGCTTGCCTGTGAAGCCTCAGGACCCCAGTTTGAGGCTCGGTTCCCCAGGTCCCACGTTAGCCAGATGCACAAGGGGGCACACGCGTCTGGAGTTCGTTTGCAGAGTCTGGAAGCCCTGGCGCGCCCATTCTCTCTCTCTCCCTCTGTCTGTCTTTCTCTCTGTGTCTGTCGCTCTCAAATAAATAAATAAAAAATTTAAAAAAATGAAAAAATAAACAAGGTTGTAAAAGGATGGGAATGTTGCAAGATAGTTGTGTTCTAGAACAAACTGCAATAATATTAATGGGAATAAGAAATACCCTGTACTACTGTGATTGGGGATATTGTCTGAAGGTCTTCCAAGTTTTTCTGTGTTAACACTGTGGGGTGTTAAGAGGATGCAAAGGAGCCTAGAGAGGTGGCTTTGAAGTTCAGGTGCTTGCCTGTGAAGGCTAAGTATGCATGTTGGAATCTCCAGGCGCCGCACAGCCAGATGCAGTGACACAAGCATGCAATGTCACACATGTGCACAAGGGGGCGCAAACATCTTGAGTTCATTCACAGCGGCTGAAAGGCTCTGGCGCGCCCATTATCTCTCCTGTAGTTCTCAAAATAATTTTTAAAAATATTTTTTAAAAAGATGAAAAGGATTGCTCATCAAATAATGTCCTATCCATAATCATGCAAGCAACTGTAAATTTAACTCATTGATTTAAAAAAAGGCATGATAGAGCTGGGCGTGTTGGTGCACACCTTTAATCCCAGCACTCGGGAGGCAGAGGTAGGAGTCCGGGTCAGGAATTCAAGGCCATCCAGAGACTACATAGTGAATTCCAGGTCAGCCTGGGCTAAGACCCTACCTCGAAAAACCAAAACCAAAGGAAAAAAAAATGTGTTAGTGGGAGAGGGTGGGATATCAAAAATAAAAAATAAAATAAAATAAAAAAAAGTTAAAAAATTGATGGAAAGTGGTTATGGATGTAGCTCAGTGGTATGTGGTAGATTCTAGGTTCAATTTCTAGTCCGAAACAAAGAAAGGAAAAATAGTGAGGTAGGAGGGAAGAACAATGGAAGGAAAGAAAGAAGAGAAAAAGAGAAGAAAATAGAGGGAATCTGGGAGGAACAGATGGAAGGAAGGAAAGGAAGGAGGAAGAAAGGGAGAAAGAAAGGGAGGGGGAAGAGCGAATATGGGAGGAAGAAAAGAAGGGTAGGAAGAGGATAAAAACGAGAGGGAAAGAGGGAGTGAGGAAAGGAGGAAAAAAAAGAAAGAGGGGAGTTAGGAACAATATGATTATTGTATTAAGAGGTGAGAAGTGTACCTTTGGGAAAGAACTGGTATTAAAGAATAAAGTTATTAGAGCAGAGGTCTGATTATTAAATCCTGGTGGCTAGGAGGATTTGCTTAAAGATAAACTATTCCAACAAATAATAGTAATATATTTTAATAGAACTTATTAATATACATACAAATAACATTTAGTATAAACAGATGGATGATACTCATGTTACAATTTGTGAATATGAACTCAAGTGTATTGCTGACTGCACTTCCTTAGGACACTGCCCACAGGAAAGCCATCACCTGACATGGTCCTTCAACCTTGGCACTATCACCATACCCAATTTAAAGCTATATTACAAAGCCATAGTACCAAAACAGCACAGTATTGGTGCAAAGACAGACATGTAGATCAATGGAACAGAATAGAGGACCCAGATGTTAATCCAGGCAACTACAGCCATCTGATTTTTGACAAAAATGCCAAAAACTTCATTGGAGAAAAGACGGTCTCTTCAATAAGTCGTGCTGGGAAAACTGTAGAAGGATGAAAAATGATCCTAATGATCCTCGTCTGTCTCCATGCACAAGAAGCAAGTCAAAAATGGATCAGAGATTTTAATATTAGACCGAAAACTCTGAAACTACTAGAGGAAAAAGCAGGGGAAACCCTTTAACATAAACATAAGCAATGGCTTTCTGAATATCAGCCCAATTACTTAGGAAATAAAATCACTAATCAAACACTGGGATCTCATAAAATTATAAAAGCTTTTGTACAGCAAAGGACACTATGAATAGAGCAAAGAGACAATCTACAGATTGGGAGAACATCTTTACCAGCTATACATCTGACAGAGGATTAATATCCAGAATATATAAAGAACCCAAAAAACTAAACAATAAGAAATCAAATGACCCAAATAAAAATGGGCTATGGAATTAAATAGAGAATTTTCAAAAGAAGAAATGCAGATGGCATATAAACATCTAAAACAGTGTTCTACATCCTTAGCCATCAGGGAAATTCAAATTAAAACTACTTTGAGATTCCATCTCACACCTGTCAGAATGGCTACCATCAAGAAAACAAATGACAACAAATGTTGGTGAGGATGGAGAGAAAAGGAAACTCTTCTACACTGTTGGTGGGGATGGAGTCTGGTACAGTCATTGTGGAAATCAGTGTGGAGGTTCCTGAGACAGCTAAAAATTGATTTACTATATTACCCAGTTATATCACTCCTAGGCATATATCCTAAGGTCTCTTCTTACTACCTTAAAGATACTTGGCACAACAATGTTTATTGCTGCTCTATTCAAAATAGCAAGGAAATGGAACCAGCCTAGATATCACTCCGCAGATGAATGGATAATAAATGGAGTTCTATTCAGCAGTAAAGAAAAAATGAAATTTTCAGGGAAATGGATGGATCTGGGAAGAATTATACTAAGTGAGGTAACCTAGGCCCAGAAAGCCAAATGTCACATTTCACTCATATGTGAATCTTAGTTACAAATATTGAGACGTGTGTGAGTTGGAGTAAAAATGGGTAGTAGAGTCCAGTAAGCTAGGAAACAGTTATAAGGGAGGGAGGAGAGGGATGGATTTAAGAGGATGGTACTGTATATATGTAAGTTGATGGTCATATTACTGCAGATGGAATGGCCAAAGTGAGTCAGGGGACAAGATTAAGTAAAAGGAGTAAGGAGGGGTAATCAAATTTCAGGATATTGTGAATAAGTCACATGATAACTTACTTTTTTGGATAATGGCAAACCCAGAAGCCATAGACTATTACTAGAAAAATTTCAGTGCCAGGGAGGGGACACCTTCTGGTGAGCAAGGTCCCTGATGCTCCCAACACATTACAGGCTATTGCCAAGGCTCTTGGTATCTCACCAGGAATAGATAATAAGAACCTATTGCTGAAGACTCCACATGTCTGGGCTGCAAGGTCACCAAGAATTCAAAGTGGGGCTGAGATTAAAAAACTTCTCCCAGTAGACTAGCTGACAGAAAGCTGGAAAAAGCTGCACTTCATGCAACCTCATGGTGGACAGAAGCCATCAGTGGTGAAAACAGTGAACACTGCAAACCTCAACTTTGTCCTGCCAAGCCAAATGAGCCAGTGGATGCAATAGTAGCATGTCTGTTATGGCAGAAATCAACCACTCTCTAATTAGATTGGAGACCTGCTAAAAGGGAGAGAATACATGCCTGGTACTGAAAACCCACTCAAAAGCCTATGGTCGGGGAGGTCATGAGCATTAGGAATGTAATGCCACCTCTTGTCTGGCTAAATTCATATATTATGTTTACAGACTGTCCTGTAAGCACTTTACTTGTATTCATACCCATATATTAATGCTACTCTCACATCTGGTTAGAGAAGCTTCTCTTTTCAGATGGAGGTGACCACTGTGATGACCCAAAAGGCACCAGTGTGCTAAGAAGTAGTGATGGAGGAATGTTCAGCACTGAAACATCCCTATCACACCTTCCAAAGCTCAGGGTCCATTTCAGAAGGTGCAGATGTGGCCGAAAGAATGTATGAGCCAAAGTAAGAGTAGGACTGCTTACAATGCAATAAACCAGACAGAAACTGCCCTTTATATCCATGACCTCGCAGTTCTTAGCACTATGTTCACAATACTCTCATAATTGGAAGAAAAGAGGGTGACATCAAAATAAAAGACTCATAGAGTAAGGGAGGAGATATGATGGAGTGTAGATTTATGAAGGGGAAAGTGGAGGACGGAAGGGAATTATCATGGTTTATTGTCTGTAAGTATGAAAGCTGTCAATAAAAAGGAAAAGAAGAAAGTAAAAATGAAAATAAAAACTAAAATGTTACCTTAACTAACAAGTTGCCATTGAAAATATATTTTCCATAGACATCAGGAAAATACATAGAAAAATATTAAATGTGAAAATACATGCATACTGCATGCAGTTGTATTAATATAAACTTAAGCTTACATTTTAAAATACTGAGAATAGAATAAACTGCACCTAAATGTCAGCATCAATTTTTAAGAATGGTGGACTCTCAAGCAGCTTTTTTATCCCCAAAATAGTCTGTAATGCTATCATTAAATATTTAGGTTGGATTTTCTGGTTCTCACATGAAACATATAAAGTAGCAAAACTGCACAATTCAAAACCAGCATGCAGACTGCATCTCTATACATGAGCAATGAACACAGCAAAACAAGAATTTAAGAAATAAGGCTATTTAAAATATATTTGAGAAGAATAAAATATTTAAGAACAAAAGCAACAGAAATGCAAGATTTATATGCACACGATAAAATTACTAAATAAAAAGACCAAAGGAATGTAACATGATCCTATGCTTATGATTAAGAGGATATAGTATGATTAAGAAGGCAACACTGTCCAAATTTGCCAACAGAAATGCAAGCCCTGTTAAAATCTGATATTTTGGTAAAATTTGACAAAGTGATGCTAAAATTTACACATAAAAGCCAATGACCAATTTACCTCAATAATAACAAAACTGGAGAAATTGCACTTCTCTGTTTCAAAATTTGTTACAAAGCTACAAGTAATTTATGATTCTGGCACAAGCACATACATGTAAATTAATGGAATATAACTGAAAACCCAAAAATAAGCCTTTACGTTAATGACCAATCAAATTTATGGTAATTCATTTTTGACGAGATTGCCAAGGAAATTAAAAGGGATAAACAGTCTGCCATATGTAATTCTCTGAATTTAGACTCTTCTTTACATAATAAATGAAAATTAGCTACACAAACATAAATGCAAGAATTGAGACTGTTTTACACACACACACACACACACACACACACACACATCAAAAATAAAAATAAAACAAACAGTAAATGTTTGTGATCTTGGGTAAGCCAGAAACTTCTTTAGAGTCTAGGCAAAATTATAACCCAGAAAATCACAACTAAGTCATAAAAATAACCAGTAAATTGTCTTAAGGTTTCATCACAACCACAAACTTTTATATTTCAAAAGATACCACAGAATAGGAGAATATTTACAAGATGGGAATCTGACTTGTGTGTATCTATACAACAAATAACAGTTAACTTCACCAATAAAATGAGAAATAAGGAACTGCATAGCCAATTATTCCAAATGTGATTTATAAATGGGCAATTGGCACATACAAAGGGCTATAGTATTTATTAGGGAAATACAAATAAAGACCATGATAGCATAATAACTTTACATTCAAAGAATATAATTTCAAGAAATACTGGGAAAAGCCTGCTTATCTGTCAGTAATGATTAGGCTTCCATATAATAGACTTCTGCTCCTCAGTAACCCCAAAGGATATGATGTTCCATAAAGAACCCAGGCACTGAGAACACACATGACTGTACTTACAGAAAGTATCTAGAATAAACACTGTCAGAGAGATGGAATATATGTCAACTGCGGCCCAGTATAAGCATCAGGAATGTGAAGAAGAATGAACAAATAGAGCATTATCTATAGCAAGCATGTGACTTTTAAATTGCAAATGATATATCAATGGCCAAAAAAAAAAAAAAAATCTGAATGCATGAGGATTTAAAGACACAAAGTAATAAATGTAAATATCTATTTGGATTCAAATCAAATTTATGTGTTAACCAATTATGAGTACCTTATATCTAACATTAATTGAAGGTTGCACAGATAGCATTAAAGGAATTTATTTTCTAGGATTTGTCATTATAACTCTTTAGTCATTGTCAAAAATAAAATGTCATTACTGTTATACTATTGAATAAGTCTCAAAGAATTCTTTGAGACTTATAGACTTGATTGTCAATTACCCATGGGACTATGTTGAAATGGAGCTCACCAGCTATTACTTACATACTTGCTTGCGTCATGAGGACAATCCCTCACCATCACTTGACACATGTTCAGGAATTACATGTTAATTTTAATACTTGTTAAATGATGGGAATCCATCCCAAAATGAAATTTATATGTATTTTGTATAAGCTGAAGATTTAAGGTCATGTCATTTAGTAATTTCAGAAACATCAGAATATGAAATTTGTTTTAATTCTGTATTTAATTCTAAATCCTTTATCAAACGTAATGTTACACATTATTTATTTTACCAGACATAAAATTGGCTTTTACATTTGTAGGATGCATAGCATATTTCAGTGTCTTTTTAGTAGGCTGTGGTTGAATAAGATAATACATTCAAAGGCATTAAGAACTTTTCTATATCACCTGTGATGAATCAGGTATGATCTCTAAACTATAAGGATATATTTAGCTACCCATTCAATAATTTTTATTTATTCATTTCAACAGTTTCCTTCTGAGATAAGCATCTTGGAAAAAACAATTAAAGGAAAATTATGTGCTTGTTGCAGTCCGGTTCGCATTGCTGGTAGAAATCACCCAATGAGAGTACCTTCTGGGAAAAAGAGGTTTATTTTGGCTTACAGGCTCGAGTGGAAGCTTCACGACGGCAGGGGAAAACGATGGCATGAACAGAGGGTGGACAACACACCCTGGCCAACAGAAGGTGGACCACAGCAACAGGAGGATGTGCCAAACACTGGGAAGGGGAAACTGGCTTTAAACCCATAAGCCGGCCCCCAACAATACACTCCCTCCAGGAGGTGTTAATTCCCAAATCTCCATCAGCTAGGAACCTAGCATTCAGAACACCTAAGTTTATGGGGGACACCTGAATCAAACCACCACATTCCGCCCCTAGCTCCCATAAACTGATATCTATACATGATGTAAAATACAATGCATTCAGTCTGACTTTAGAAGTCCCATAGTTTTTATCAATCCCAATGATGTTTAAACATCCCCGTAGTCTAAGATCTTTTAACTGAGCCATAATACCAAAAATAACCTCAAAAAACCCATAATGGCACAGAATAAACATTCACACTGCAAAAGATGGCATTGGGCATAGCAAAGAAACATACAAACAATACAAGATTTAAACAACCAGGGCAAACATCAAACTCTGTAGCTTCAAGTCCAGCAACTCTAGCCAGTGACAAATCTTCAAGTCCAATAATTCTAACAAGTCTCTGGCATTCCAATTCCACCCCTCCAGCTAGGCTACTCACAGTCCTGGGAAACTTCATCGGGGCCAGCAGCTCCTCGGCAGCCATCTCATGATCCCGGCATCTCCACTGGGTCTCCATTGCAAGCCACTGTTCATCCTCATGGCCCCATGGGGTCTCTATGCAGGCAACCAGCAAACCCGCTTCACACTGCCCATGGCCATGTCCAAAACACAAGACCGTGTTGCCAACTCAATGACCCTCTTTCCAGCATTTTTTATACTCCACAATACCAGGTAGTGTGCCAATTTGTTAATCCAGGGGGCAATAAAGCAGACTTTGAAGAACAGGACACTCCTTGAGCACTCAAGCCCCTTCAAAAGAGTCTACATTCTTCTTGTTGCCCCAGCGCAGATCAGCTAGCCCAGTCTCAAAGGTTGTAATCTCTTAATTGCAGCTGTACGGGCAACAGTTCACCCAAAGATTTTTCTTTCTGTGCCATATGCCTCTGCTCACACCAGTTCATTTCTATGCAAAGCAACCCTGCACAACTTTTCAGGACATGGGCACAAGAGCAAGCTTCTCACACAAACTGCTAGCCCAGTCCAAGCCAAGCTCTTTCTCACCCTCATAAGCCCAACCTCACAGTCCATAGTTCTTACTGCCTTCAGGTCTTTCAGCTCTGACCAGAATAGTCCATCAAGCTGTACTTACAGCACTGCAAGGCATCTCTTAGGCCAAGGTTTCAACTTCTTCCACATTCCTCTTGAAAATCAGCTCCAAAAGGCCAAAGCCACACAGTCAGGTGTCTAGCAGCAATCCCACTCCTCGGTACCACTTTACTGTTGCAGTCCGGTTTGCATTGCTGTTAGAAATCACCCAACGAGAGTAGCTTCTGGGAAAAAGAGATTTTGGCTTACAGGCTTGAGGGGAAGCTTCATGATGGCAGGGAAAAATGATGGCATGAGCAGAGAGTGGACAACACCCCCTGGCCAACAGAAGGTGGACCACAGCAACAGGAGGATGTGTCAAACACTGGCAAGGGGAAACTGGCTTTAATACCCATAAGCCGGCCTCCAACAATACACTCCCTCCAGGAGGTGTTAATTCCCAAATCTCCATCAACTAGGAACCTAGCATTCAGAACACCTAAGTTTATGGGGACACCTGAATCAAACCACCACAGTGCTCAACACATGAGAAGGAAAAAGACAAAGCAAAGTACTGATGTCAGGAAGGGAAGTGCACAAAAACCAGCATTTCTATTTGCATGGTGTCCATACTTGGCATACAAAAGTAATGCTTGGAGCTGGAGAGATGGCTTAGTCGTTAAGGCACATGCCTGTGAGGCCTAAGGACCCAGATTCAATTCTCCAGGTCTCATGTAAGCCAGATGTACATGGTGGTGCATGTGTCTGGAGTTTGTTTGAAGTGGCTAGAGGCTCTGGGGTGCCCATTCTCTCTCTCTCTCTCTCTGTCTCTAATAAATAAATAAATCTTTTTTTAAAAAAAGGTAATGCTTACAAAGCTGACTTCCATTATGGTAGAAACTACTACTTACATATTTTCATATATTATATACTTATATATAATATGCATAGTAATTATGCCCAATACAACTTCATTTCTTTTTGTTTTTGAGGAAAGACAAACAGACTGACCTTTTTTATGAGAGAAAGTCTGAGTGAGAGCAAGAGTGAGAGAAAGAGAGAGGGGAGAGAGAGACACACACAGAGAGAGAATTGGTGCACCAGGACATCCCAGCCACTGTAATCTAGTTGCAGATGCATGAATCACCTTGTGTACATGTGTGACTGTGCTTGCATCTCTTTGTGCACCTGGCTTACATGGGATCTGGAAAGTCAAACATAGGTCCTTAGCCTTTATAAGCAAGCAGCATAAATACTAAGCCATCTCTCCAGCCCCAACTTCATTCTTGAATGGTAAAAACTGCCAAGAAGAAATGTACTGATTTTTTTTTGTCACTTTAATTAAAATCATTTTCATTTCAAATTTAGCAAATACTTGTAGAACACAATAGGAGATTTATCCCCTTATATTAAGATGGTTCTGATTAGAAATAAAATGAACAGTTTAAGCATAAAGCTTGAAATTTAATTCAGACTCTGTGGCCTTTTATACATATTTGTCTGATATATAGAGAAGTCTGCATTGAACTTTGTAAAAAGTGGAAGAGTTTCTTAAATTTGGATTTGAACATAAGAGTTAGGAATTGGCGGGCGGGCGGTGCTGGTGATAAGACTCAGTGGCTAAAAGTACTTGCGGCTTAAGCATGAGGGCCTCTAGGGCCAGAGACCACCAAGTCTGATTTCTCAGAGCCCATATTTAAAAAAAAATAATCTGGGTTTGGTCACTTACTCAAGCCATTAACCCCAAACAGCAGACTCAAGTCATTAAACCCTACCAGCAGGGAACAAAGATTAGAGAATTTTCGAGGTTCACATACTGACAACAGCTCCATATTGGGGGACAGACTCTGTATCAAGAAAGAAATACATGAAGCATCAATAAAAGAATACTTGATTTCCTCTGGCCACTGCGCACATGCACATGAGGCACATAAATCTGCAGGTACAGGTGCATACACTATACTACACATATATTGTACACACATACACACACAGACAGAAAGAGAGAGACAGCAGTAAGGATGTGATGGGTGATATTGTGAACAGAAGACGGTTAATAAACAGATATTCATAACACTAAGAAATATCTTCAATTTTATATGTCCTACCAAGAAATCATATTATAGGCAGATAACAAGTACACTGAGGTGTTCCAGTGTAAGACTTCTGGGATTTCCAAAGTTGAGCACATTGGGAAGAAGCTAATACTTTCAAAGGGTGCCGCATACCAGGTGGGTGGTGTCTTCATATAATGCCAGCACTAGGAAGGTTGAGGCAGCTTGATGGTGAGTTGGAGGGCAGTCTGGTCACACGGTAAGTTATTGTCTCAAAGTGAAAGAGAAATTTGAACATTAAGTTGTTTCTGTATTTTTGATTCAGGAAATAAATATATGCTTTATACATTTAACATCTTCCAGAGTATTCCAATTCGCACTGTTCCCAGAACTTATTGCAATCATATGTACAGGTGGATTCTGTGTTACACAAATCTCAGAAACTGAGAAACTTGAATCCATCTTCCTGAAGTATTTCTCAAATGATACTAAAGTTGTTAGAGGCAAACAATAAAAGAACTGGTGGCTAGGCATTTGAAACTCAATTTTAGACTAAATCATCTAAATGAAAGTGAGATTTGTGATTGGTTCATGCAGAGTGACTGAAAGGCAAGGGGAAGAGAGAGAATGTGGAAAATTCTTTCAAGAATTTTGGCAATGAATGAGGGGGAATAGAATCAAAGTTCTACATTGTGTTGTGTGTTGTTTTATATGTTTGGTGCTTTGTCATTCGACCAACAATCATGTGTTTTAGCTGTGGGTAGTAAGAATCTTAAAGACAAAGTTGATCAAGACACTTCATAAAGGGAAAAAAATAGGTTCAGTTTCTGAGAATAGTTGAGAGGAAGAATGCAAACTCAGTGGTTGAAGGATGGATACCACTTCCTAAGCAGGAAGGATACCAGAGCAACAGAGATATAGCAGGAGCATGCTGCGAAGTAGGGCACAGATGTCACTGGGTGAAGAGTGAAGCCGGACTGGAGTCCTCAGGGAAGCAGGAACAGCAGATGATGCCTCACCAAACATTTCAGCCTGGTAGCACTGAGATTTCTCAAAAACTCCAGGTTATCAAAATTAAGTTACAAGGGCTGGAGAGATGGCTTAGCGGTTAAGCGCTTGCCTGTGAAGCCTAAGGACCCCGGTTCAAGGCTCGGTTCCCCAGGTCCCACGTTAGCCAGATGCACAAGGGGGCGCATGCGTCTGGAGTTCGTTTGCAGAGGCTGGAAGCCTTGGCACGCCCATTCTCTCTCTCTCCCTCCATCTGTCTTTCTCCCTGTGTCTGTCGCTCTCAAATAAATAAAAAATGAACAAAAAATTTAAAAAAAAAATTAAGTTACAAAACACGAGACTGTTTTTAGTACTTTAAGCCTGTAATCTGTGGATACTCTTCTTAATAATAGTCTGAATAGGCAATATTTTTCTTTTTTACAGATGGAAAAAGTTCAGTAAGGTGCAATGTGACCTAGCACTAGTTAGCACAGCGGAGATAATATGTTTCCTTTACAGTTTTTTTCATGTGCTACAGACCTGGGTCACTGCAAAGCACATCATACTCAATCCCACTCTTTGTCTTTATAAAATTTTATTGTCTTTTTAATTGGTTACATTTACAAAGAACATCCCTGTCAATATATCTTAAAGAACAATGGTTTGGTGTTTGGGGTATCGGGTTTGGGTTGGAGTGGTATCTTATTCTGAAATAATTCTGAGGAAAGCTAACTTTCAATATGTTGCAAAGTATAGTCTTTAATATGTTAATGAGTGACCTAACGTTAATATAAGATGACATAGTTTGTGCAGTGTTTTCCATTTATTCATGAACCCGGTTTAAAATTAAACACCCTTCAGAACTTAGTTCCCAGAACAGAACAAACTTTGGGAACTATGAATTATAAAACATTTATTTTTACACTGATTCCTAATCCTTTCCATTAAATGATAAGATCTGGTCTTCCCATGCTTGACTTACATTTTGAAATAATAGATTTTAGAAACTCCATAGAGATACTGTAAGAACATTTCCATTATTTATAACATTTAATATATCTTTAAGAATGAACCATTTTTCATATTTAGGATTAGGATGCACATATTTCACCTCCTATTCAAATTCGAATTTATACAACTCACTCCATTACTGAGAAAACACCACTTTAATCACTTGTACATGCTTTAATGCTCTTATTTAATATATCCTTTAAGCTGTTGTCAAATAGTGTTCCCTATAAACTATATTCATCTAGTCAAAAGTTTAACCTAATGTACCATTTTAGTCCTTAAATCTGCTTTCTTTATGTAAACACATAGGAGCTCTATTAAAGATTAGTGATAGCATTTGCTTCCCAATTTTCTGGAAAATAACTCACAAGTGAAAGTTGAGAATGATTCATGTAATTTTGAAGGTTTATGTTTTAGGACAAGCAATTTATTTTTTTCTACTTGAAGTTTAAAAATACACAAAGATGCAAAAAAGGCTTGAGCTTACAAAGGAGCCTTGGCCATAAGGACACTTATATTCACTTTGCTCTAACAGAAAGTTGGCAATCAAATTGAAGGGCTATTTAACATTTTAACACTCATTACCATGTCCATACCACTGAAAACTTATTGCAAATTAACCACAATTGGAGACCATTTCAAATAGCTTCTAAAAAAACAATCAGTGATAATTAAACCACCAGGGATTTCTCAGTGGATACTTATGTGCTATTTTCATCTAAAATAATATTTCTAATTTAGCTGAGTAGAGAAGAGATTAAAACAAAAATGGACAGGAATCCACTGGGTGATGCTCTAAGTGTGACAATGAAGTTCACATTAGGCAGAATAAAGTTACTAAGTCATAACAGTCTGCGAAGTCAGCTGATATCCCATACTCAAGAGTTCACACATGACAAAGAGTTAACCAGTTGAAAGGAATCTCCTGTGCCTTAGACTACCTTCAGTCCCCTCCTTTTTACACACACACACACATACCACCACCACCATCACACCCCACACACATACCCGACACATACATACCACTTTACACACACAGGCATACACACATGAATACATTTGGTGTACTCTGAGGAATGGTACAAATACGATAAACTAAAAATTACTGTAAAAACCTACTGAGCATGTAAACAACTTGAAAAGAATATAAAGCACTAAAGGATAGTAATTTACCAAAAAATTCAGAAAGTACCCACCAATCTTCATTGGTGAGACAATATGAAAATAACCTTTCTTGAGCTGGAGAGATGGCTTAGCGGTTAAGCGCTTGCCTGTGAAGCCTAAGGACCCTGGTTCGAGGCTCGGTTCCCCAGGTTAGCCAGATGCACAAGGGGGTGCACGCGTCTGGAGTTCGTTTGCAGAGGCTGGAAGCCCTGGTGCACCCATTCTTTCTCTCTCTATCTGTCTTTCTCTCTCTGTCTGTCGCTCTCAAATAAATAAATAAATAATTGAAAAAAAAATAACCCTTCTCCTACTCTCCCAAATACCCAAATACACACACACATGGCTATAATGACCAGAATTATAGATAACACTTAAGATAGTAACAATTGAGCTTTAGAAAAGAGCTTTTCAGAGAATGGTAATGAGTCCTGGGACTGAACCCAATATAAAAGTGCTATGAGTTGGAGTGTGAAGTTGGAAGTACAGAGAAATGAATTATAGAGCTGACATACTATGGAGAATTGTCAGTTCTGAATGCCAAAATCAAACTTACATCGTATTATATATGCAGTGTTGATTCATCAATAATGGTTAGAAGACTTGAAGGGCAATTTCTGCCATCTATGGAAGACAATATCTTACTGGAAAAAGACAAGGGAGAAGATGGTGTCATGGAATCAGAAAGAAACTAAGGCAGGAGGAATTAGGTGATATTAGAGGCAGTGACAATTATTCAGAAAAAGGAGGCAAGAGATGTAAGGCTAAAGGTTATTCTTCAGTGGCAGATTTTAATATAAATGGTTAAAAGGATCTAGAATAGTTGAGTAAAATTAATACCGAAAATTTGATTCAAAATAGATTAGCTGTTCTGGGCATAGTGTTGTGTGCATGTAATCCCAGAGACCTGGGAGATTGTGCAGAAGGATTTTGAATTTAAACTAGCTATGAGCTACAGTGTCTTAAAAAAAAAAAACTGCTACAACAACAAAATCAAACATGTATTATATATTCACTGAAAATAATGTCATTATTAAAACATAAAGAATTCCAAAATTATTTTAACTTCTCTGTTCAGAAAAAGAATTTCAAGGTTTTGAGAGATGGCTTAGTGGTTAAGGTGCCTGGCTGTGAAGCCTAAGGATCCCAGATTGATTCCCAAATGCCGATATAAGACAGATCCATAAGGTGGCATGTGCATCTGGAGTTTATTGTCAGTGGCTGGAGTCCTTAGCATGCCTATTCTCTGTCTCTCTCTCTCTCAAATGCAATAAATAAATGAAATATTTTTTAAAAGAACTTCAGCCAAATAAATGAACATATATATTTTTAAATTTTCTTATTTATTTGTTTTTCAAGCAGAAACAAAGAGAGAAGACAGACAGACAGAATGGGCATGCCAGACCCTCTAGCTGCCAAAAAGGAACTCCAGATGCATATGCCTCTTTGTGCTTCTGGCTGTACATAGGTACTGGGGAACCAAACTCCAGATCATTGAGTTTTTCTGTCAAGCACCTTAACTGCTAAGCCATATCTCCAGCCCCATATTTTAGATTTCAAGGTGAAACAAGTTAGTTCAATGTTAGTTTCAAAATCAATTTGTCTAGAATTCAGACATCATAGTGGCTGCTAAAGAAGGAAGAAGAAGATTAGGTTTCATTAGAAACAACAGGCACTATTACATCATCTGAACAATTAAGGCTGTAACTAAGCAGAACTGCCAAATACTGGGAAGAGTTTACTGAAACACTGTGTCTTTTTAAAGGAGATACTGGGAAAAAAAAAAAAAAGACTGAATGACAAATTTAATATTTGAAGATTTACACACAATGTCTCCACCAAAACACCAGTCTTGTATGCATCTTTAGGAAAGATGCCAGACATTTTCTCAGGCGCATTTTTACATTAAGGTGATGATCTTTCTCAGCAGTAAGCTGCACTTATTAAATGAGCATAGCTAATAATTAGTCACTCTTGATGGGTAAATCTCAATGAGATACCATCTAATTTAATGAAGTCCAATTTATTAAAATCTTTGTTAAAAAAAAAATCAAGACCCACATTAAATGCCAAGAATAGAACTCATGTTACTCAGTAGTTAGTCTAAAACTTCAGTATCTCTTCCAATTTCAAAATAACCAAAGGAGTGAGTCTATTTACTGAATCAAGTTTTAATTCTTTTTGTAGTGCAGTCCATAAATTTTAAGTGTGCCACCACAGTCACTGTGATTAAAGTGGCCCTTTCAAAGTATTTGCCTTCCCATGCTTATCTGTAAGCACACCAGTGTTTCCTTTTCAGTGAAAAAAATTGTTGATAGCCATATTTCTACCTTTTCAGCTAAAGCAAATATGATATTACAAAAGGATACAGAAGGAATTATGTAACTTATGATTCATTTAAATCAAAAGTTTCAACACATAGAAAAATCAAGAAATTATTTGAGAACTCTCACCTTAACAGAAAGGATACAGGCATAGTTCTAACATTAGATTTGTAGGACAAACAAAAGCAATCAGAGGAGCTGAGCTGCTGGCTTAGAAATTACTCAATCAGCAGAAAACATCTGTCCAGTGAAGGAGGTCCTTCATATAGCTTTCCTGGAGAATTTAGCAATTCACCACATGACGATTTATGAACCTCATGGAAGGAAAGGAGTTTTCTGTAGATTGGTGAGTTGATGAGATCTAAAATTCACATAAAACTAATGCTTTTTTTAGCATTTCTAATTAGATAATTGTCATATAATATTATGGCAGTAAGGAGCTCTACAAAAGCAAACTCAGCACTCTAAAATTCCAGTATCACAGGGATATCACTACCAAAAGCTTCAGGAAAGTTTTTGATATACTCATATATTGTCATTTAGATCTTAACTCTACAAGACCAAGAACTACTTCATTTATTTATTCATTTAATTTACTTGCAAGCACAGACAGAAGAGAGGAAAACAGAGAAAATGGTATACCAGGGTCTCCAACCACTTCAAACTCCAGTTGCATGAACTACTTTGTGCATATGGCTGTATGTAGGTATTATGGAATGAGACTTGTTAGATTTTACAGGCAAGTGTGTTAATTGTTTAACCATCTCTCCAGTCCTCAAGAGCTATTTCCATTGCCAAATGAAAATACTCTACCACAATTGTCCACCACAAAACAATCATACCAAATAACTCACTAGTTCACATATTGAAAATAAAGTATTAGGTTAAAAATTTGAACAGAGCTGGGTGTGGTGGTGCACACCTTTAATCCCAGCACTTGGGAGGCAGAGATAGATGGATCACCATAAGTTCAAGGCTACCATGAGACTCCGTAGTGAATTCCAGGTCAGTCTGAGCTAGAGTGAGACCCTACCTTGCAAAATAATAAACAAAAAAAGTAATGTTACAACATGAATAAAAATACAATAGTTATATTAGAAAAAACTAATTAATTAATTAAAATAATTGTTTAACTAATTAAAATCAATGCAATATTCCTGATACAATAATAAAATTAATCCAAAATGAATGTGCCTGGTTAACATGTGAAATGCTATTGATAACCTGCAAGATCATCACTGTCTCTAAAGGTATTTTGTTTGTTTCACTCAAAAGACACTAAAGTCATTTACTACATTATATATTAAGGTATGATACCATTTTGGTAAGTTGATAACATCTTTTGGATTTAATTTGCTAATAAATATCTACCTATATCTATATGTATGCACATGTCTGTATTAGGGAATTAGAAATGGGTGAAATATGGAAACTTCTCATTGCATGAGTTGTTAACAATGTGTGCTTTCCTTTCTAATAAAATAAAAACTTATATAAACTAGAACATCTATGAAGCATTACTATGTGTCGGGTTCTTGGTTTAGCTTTTTAAAGCTAATGAATGATAGAAATTAAACTGTACATTCCACAAAACCAAAACATGACTCCAAATAACTGTGATACATGATCATCAGTAATCTTACCATGATTGTAAATCATGAATTTCATGACCCAAATAAATCAGGGAAGCAAAAAATATGCATATATTAACTCTGAGAGACTAGATTTTTTCAGAGGTTGCAGGTCCATGGTCCCATCAAATGGAAACACAAGAACATTAGGGCTGTTGGTTCTATTTACTCTGTGTTTATTTGGGAGAAATGAATGTATTTATACCCTGAAACTTCCATAGATTTTACTACTCTAATGGCCCAAGCACCCTGACATTGAGTGAGAAAACAAAATCATCCTTAAGAAAGAAAAAATATTTAGTAGGGAAGGGGCTAGAAAGATTGCTCAGTGGTTAAAGGTCCTTCGCTCAGTGGTTAAAGGTCCTTCTTTCAATGCCAGATGACTTGGGTTCAGTTCTCCAATATTCATTTAAGGCAAGATGCACAAAGTGATCCATGTATTTGGAATTAATTTGCAGAGGTAAGAGTCCCTGACATGCTCATATTCTCGTTCTCTCTATCTCTCAAATAAATAAAATATTTTTAAAAAGAAAGAGAAATATTACTATAATTAAGTTTTTACTTTGAAGTCATCTATTGGCAAAAATTAATATAAATATGGGTACTGGAAATTCACTGAAGTTAGAATCTGAATCAGTGCCAGTTGCCTCTGATAACTATATTATTGAATCTCTCTGTTTCCAGTTCTTCATATGTAAAATGAGAAAACATATTTATTTCTTATAGTTGTGAAGCTTTCTAAAGTTCTGGACTATGACTATATATTCATACTTCCAACATCTCATCTCACCTGCCTTCACTATCTTTTTATTGATAAATAGGCTTGTCATTTCTATTTGACAGGGATCACAGGTCATAAGACAAATAGTTCTTTTAAAGTTAATGATGTAATCATTTTGAGTTGTTACATATGAAATTGTATAACTTCATGATGAGTGCAGCCATTTAATTCATCTCAGACATCCCAAGTAGGTGCAATGCTCAGCTGTGCTAAATGTTCAGTTTGTTTAGGTGATTTTCCTTGGCTCCCTATGAGCTTGCATGTCCTTGTTCAGGGCTGTTGTCTGCATTGGTTACCTAACACTTCAGCAGGATTAACATCATTCACCAATTTCTTTCCTTCCCTTCCCTTTCTTTCCTCCTCTCCTTTCTCTTTCTTTCTTCATTCTATTTTATTTCCATTACATTTTTTGAGAAATCTAGAGAATTGTTACAGTTCAGAGTACAAGAAAAATCAATTTTAAGTAATAGAACAAATTCAAGCCTTTGAAATATGACTATTTCATTTTGGCAAATATTACACTAATATAAATGAAGGTGCTATAATTTAGCAATTAGGAAGCTTTCCGTCAATTTGACAGTCTTATGAGAAATAAGAAGTGAAAACACACAGGAGGCAGTTACTGAGTTGCTGTTACAGAAAGCATGTCTTTGCTAGCTTGTTTTACTCTAGTCATAAAATGTACTATAAAAATTTTGTTGTGAAAAGATTTGGTAAATTTTAAAGTATAATTTAAATTTTTATAAAATTTGATTGTTATTTGGTTTATTTGGACCTTAGCACTCCAAAAGACAATCACAGGATGAAAAATTTCTTCTGTGAACAAATTCCAGACTAGCTTTCCTCATAATGGAAATGTAAGTAGAAAGTTGTCCACATCATGTGATTTCAGAGCTTCTGGAAAATTCATCCAGTTCAAAAGTATTTCCTACCCCAGGGGCACAGTGGACTCCTAGAAATCCCAGTATGCATCTCTTTCATTTACTTCTAAAATGTTGCCTTTCAGTTTAAAGAACAATGTGAATGGCAACCATACAGTAAGTAAAGACGTTAGCCACTGACAAAGTGGAAAGTATCAGTTTCTTCCATGTTGTCATGGTAGGGGTCAGGACAATGAGCACCCAAAATCATAAGGCCAGGAAACACAGAAAAGACGAGACTGAGGCCGAGAAGGAGAGAGGGATAAATGATTATCACATAGTACCAAATACATGGTTTATTCTATTTTCATTATATTAAGACAGTACATTACATCTATTAATGTGATCATTAATAGGTAAATTGATGTTCAGTGGGTGACAGGGATACCAACATTGTACAGAAATGCTCATGGTTGTTTCTCTTCCTTTGCTGCAGAGTTGAGTTAGACAAGCACTAATAGATTGCTTCACAGAGAAGAGGGCAATCACTGGGGAAGGGAAATATAAAATATGAGGACAGTAATCTTGGGAGTGGGGTAAAGTAAGGGGAAGATACCTCCTAGGAGTTTCTTGAAGAAGGTTTACTGAGTTTTTAAATTTTAAGTATTTTATTTATTTATATATTTATTTATTTACTTTTACTTGTTTGAGAGAGAGAGAGAGAGAGAGAGAGAGAGAGAGAGAGAGAGAAGAGAGAATGAATGCACTGAGAATGAATGCACCAGGGCCTCTAGCCACTGCAAACAAACTCCAGACACATGCACCATCTTGTGCATCTGGCTTATGTGGATATTGGGAAGTCAAAACTGGGCCCTTAGGCTTCATAGGCAAATGCCTTAACTGCTAAGCCATCTCTCCTGCCCATTTTTTTAATTCTTAAAAATATCTTTATTTATTTATTTATTTCCAAGCAGTAAGTAATAAAAAACAGAGAGAATGAATGCACCAGGAAGTTTTATATAATGTTTTTAATGACATCTCTATCTTACCTTCTCAACAGTCAATTTTAATTTGAACAGATATTCTCCCTAACTCATCTATGACTAGGTATACTACTTATATATGTAGTGTTTTAGAAGTCTAGAACAACCATAGCCAGTATTTCTGCCAGAAAATTTATTATAATTTCATAAGCAAAACAAATAACTAAGTATTTAAGGCTTTATATGCTTTGATCTTCCAGAAGATGGCATAGCACTGTGCAAGCAGGTTGGCAGTAGGCAATTTGAAATAAAATTGAATAAGGTATAGTAGGAGTGCAATTAAATTATACCTATAAATTATCCACTTGACAGAGAATCATACAGGTATTTGGGTTTACACATTCTTGGAAAAAAAATTTGACCTAAAATATAAACAGCAAAACTGATGGTATTTATACTTTAATGACTTAATATTCTTTTTTTTTTCTTTTGAAAAAATGGCAAACTAAACTTTAAATTGTAAGGACTCCAACTTAAATAAAACAGTGTCTTCCTTCTTGGCAGAGCAGTGAGAACACAAAGCTATCATAACTGCTGAGTATGCCCCACATCTGAAAGTGCTAATCCCATGTCCCTATTCCACTACAAGTGAATTAAGGGCATGACATTTTTTTAAGATTTGGGGGATTTTAAATTATTTTTTTTAATTTTAGTTATTTATTTGAAAGAGACAGACATAGAAATAGGCAGAGAGAGAGAAAGAGAGAATGGGCGCACCAGGGCCTCCAGCCACTGTAAACGAACTCCAGATACATGTGCTATCTTGTGCATCTGGCTTATGTGGGTACTGGGAAATGGAGCCTCGAACCAGGGTCAATAGGCTTCACAAGCAGGCAAGCACTTAACCACTAAGCCATCTTTCCAGACCAAGGGCATGGCATCTATTTTTATTTTTATTTATTTATTTGAGAGTGACAGAGAGATAATGAGGCAGATAGAGAGTGAGAGAGAATGGGCATGCCAGGGCCTCCAGCCACTGCAAACCAACTCCAGAAGCGTGTGCTCCCTTGTGCATCTGGCTAACGTGGGTCCTGGGAAATCGAGCCTAGAACCGGGGTCCTTAGGCTTCACAGGCAAGCGCTTAACCGCTAAGCCATCTCTCCAGCCCAGGCTTGACATATTTAATGACAGTATAGTAGAAGAAGGGCTCGATAAGTCCCTAGCACGTCAAACACTGAGAAATTAATGATTTTCCTCTGCAACCTCACACTTGCATTGTGTTCCCTAAAGTAAGTTTTCCATGTCAGTTGTACTTTTTAACTCACATTTCTATTCATTTATTTATTTTACATTTTAAGTCACTTTATGGAAATTTCCATCTTATACAGACATAGTCTTCCTGACTTTCCCCATATATTCCTATAGTTCTTTGACCAAGCCACCATTAGAAATGTCTCAAAAGTTTTTGCTACACTACGTTTGTCTTCATTTTTTTTAATAAGGCCACATTTGTTGATTAAGGTTGTTTATTTTTTTTTAATAAGCCATATGTTTCTGTTTCTTTATGTAGTCTATGACTATTTTTCTTAAACTGGACATGAGTGCAATGTTGCAGTAACTACACATTATTTTTGCAAAATCTGCATTTTAATTTCTTGTTACTTTGATCATTTTATTTCTTGTTTTGGAGGCTGCCTCTGTTATAGGTTGTTTTTGTTTCCTATACCCTGCCCTTTTCTTGCTTAATTTATTGATACCTCTCACCATACATGTTCCTGCCTTTGAATCTGCTAGTCTTTAATGCCTAACACTCAAAAGAGGGAAAAAAAAAAATGAAGTGGTAAAGGACTAAGACAATTTTAATCACTTGGAAAAATCTTTGCCAGAAACTTGAGTGTGAGCCCACTGGAGGGCTGTGCAAGCACAGGGACCTGCCCCTTGCCTGTTTGTGAGAACCCTTTTATTCAGAAGCAATAATCAGTGATTAAAGTGCAGATCCCAGGCCTGGAGGGATGGCTTAGTGGTAAAGGAGCTTGCCTACAAAGCCAACGGACCTAGGTTCAATTCCCCAGTACCCACATAAGACAGATGTACAAGGGGGCACATGCATCTGGAGTTCATTTGCAGTAGCTAGAGGCCCTGATTAGCCCATTCTCTCTCCGACTATCTTCTCTCTATATATCTCTCTTTCTGCCTGCAAATGAACAAATAAATTTTTTTTTAAAAAAAAGTGCAGATGCCCTTGTTGCCTTTAACAGAGCTAGGATGGGAGAATGATAGTTGTTGCTATGATAGGTATTAAAATTGACCTAATTAACTACAGCTTGCCATTACCATGGCAGTTTCAATCCACTAACAAACTTCAATGTTCTGAAATAGTTACATTAGAAAAATTCTGTAGAACTGTCCAGTTGAGAGACAGAGGTATTATAGGATTTAATATTGAATAATACTTAGTGAGTAATAGCATATATGCAAACTGTACAGAATGCTTAAATTCATCTAAAGATTCAATACAATTTCTATGAAAATAATCACAGCACATTTTCTGAAGACATTTATTAATTCTAAGTGTGTGTTTGTGAGTGTATGTGTTTAGTCTTTAAGACTTTTTTAAGTCCAAATTCATTTTTACCTTCCCTTTTCTACATAAGAGTAACATATGAAGTTTTCGCATGTTGAAGCATTCATGAACACTTACAAGATGTTAGCATTACCAATGGCTTGATATCATTACTGAGATATTAACTGGAAATAAAATTTTGCATACCACTTATATTTTTTCCATGTGTATGGCATACATGTTCATATGCATATGGGCACACATCTGTGTACATGTGCATGCCCCCATTCATTGAAGGTCCTCCTCAGTGGGATTGATGGTATTAAATGTTTTATACCTTTGCCCCAGATCCCATTACTTTGAAGGACCATCTCAGTGGGATTATGGCATTCACTCTGGGGTCATGAAGACCTCAGTCAGTCCCTATGGGGTAGTGGAATAACTAATTTATAACACATCATATAGATGTTCCTGGATTTCATTTTTTCTATCAAACACACTACCAATAAAAAGTTATCTAAAGCATTTAACTTAATTTACCAGGGGTAGATATGTAAATTTCAGTGTAAATCTCCCCTGACTTTCAAAAGTGAGATTTATATTTTATAATACTGGAATAAAATGCCTTTAAATTTGAAACAGTTATTGCATTGATAACTATATACAGCTATAACATCAAATAATAAAAATATAACCTGCCAGTTGCACTAAATATGATTTCCTGTAACATGCTAGTATACCATCAGAAAGGTCAAAATTGAATAGCCTTGACACAAAGAAGTTGTTTACATTTGATCACTAAGTATGTTTGTATATTACTGCTCAGTACCTTTTAGACATAACCAGATTCAATAATGAAAACCTAGAATTACTTGAGAAATAGTAATTACAGGTTTGCGAAGCCTGGATTGCAACCACAGCATACAGCTCAAGTGCCAACAGCATGATACCACATTCAACTGTTTCTTATAATAAGTTGCCTTCAAAAAGTCAGCAGGTGAAATTAAATTCACATTTCTTAACATCTCCTAAAGCTGCTTCAGTTTAATGCAGCTGAGTACACTCCAGAAGATTTTATTCCAAATAACAGGCATTCTTTTACTCAATGGGTGAATGAAAAGAAACTAATCATTGTTCTGTGAAACTGTATTTTTATTTTATCTCAATATGACACTTAAGATTTAATTTTGACTAATAAAAGCCATTCTATTTTTACATGTACTTACGAGATATGAAGGTATTAGATTCATGAAGCTTAAAATGCATCTCTCATAAAATTAATGTGTTTGTTTCAACCCTTCCAGCTCCACTTCTCAGTAGATATGCCTAGAGATGTGACACCCAAATTTGAAAATTTATTATGGGTGCTCAGGGGGTTTAGTACAAATTACTAGAACCTAATTTTAATCTCAATAACTGGAACAGGTCTGATAATCTACATGTTTAACCAGAATTGCAGAGAGTTATAATCAATGACATTTTTAGAAGCACTAGCTTAACATGAATTTTCACTGTGCCCACTGAGCTACAGACTGAAAAGGTTAGATGTGCCTGTATGGTTAGTGAACCAGAGAGCAGATCAGGAAGTACAAGTTAAAATAAAGTGCTGGAAACAAAAGTCATGTGCTCACTGGTCCCAGAGTTAGGGGTACTTGCAGGAAGCTGACAGAGGTCCAGAGCTGGCAGTAAGCTCAGCTAGAGTGTGGGGAGAATGACAGGGGGCAGTAGAATTATAAGTACTACAGTGTGTACCATGAAATTATGACTTTATTTATTCATTTTAATCCTGGCATATAGTTCAATTAAATGTCACTATCATTGTCATTTTATCCAGTGCATCACATAATACTTAATTGCACTCAGATTGTTTCTTTGAATGCAAATAGCTAGCATTACCAATCCTGTTAGTGGAAATACATGCTTCCAAAACTATAGCAATGTTAACATTTAAAAGACTTTGTATAAACCTGGCCATGGTGGCATACACCTTCAATTCCAACACTTGGGAGGCAGAGGTGAGAGGATCACTGTGAATTTGAGGCCAGCCTGGAACTGC
Source organism: Jaculus jaculus (assembly GCF_020740685.1). NCBI lineage: Eukaryota > Metazoa > Chordata > Mammalia > Rodentia > Dipodidae > Jaculus > Jaculus jaculus. Next base: position 26,733,144 of record NC_059105.1, read on the forward strand.
ATAGTGAATTCCAAATCAGTCTAGTGAGAGAGAGGCCCAACCTTGAAAAACAAAAAACAAACAAACAAAAAAAAAACAAAAAAGAGACTTTCTATTATATCTTAGTATAGTATATTCCACCATGTTTACTACCTTCATAACTAAATTTGTTGGAGTATCTTTTCTGTCAGTACATAACAGAGAAAAACATAATTATTACTCTGTTCTTTATTTCTAAATGCAGTTAATGTTTCTAGGTTATAATATTCTACTTGATTCAGCACAAAATTACCCAGAAAAAAGTAATATATGACTTCAGATGTAATCCAAGGAGGCTGACTGGGTTGATGAGTAGAAAATAAGATTAAAAGTATCTCAACCAAGCTTTTGCTGATAAAACACAAGGGAACCTGCCATAAATAAAGCATAATAAGTATAAACATAGGTACCTCTCTCCAGATGCACAAAAGAAGATAAAGGAGGACAATTGTCCAAGAGAAAACTTTAGAGTAGAAGATTATTTTTTCCAAATAATTACAATAAGGGGAGAAGAAAGATTATAAATTAAATACCAAACTATGATATTTATACTAAGTAAACAGCCAACATCATTTACTTAAGCATTTTAAGTAATAAACTAATATAACTTAAATCTATAATAATTTCCTTATAAATTTAAGAAAAAGGATAAAGAAGCTATTTTCCCTCCATTATAGACCTTTGCAATAAGTTGTTCATTTATATGACAGTAATTTTAGCATCTCTGGTCACAGAAAATCATACTACATTTTATGTAGCAGACCCTTAGACTTTCATTTTCCTTCCTGACTTACATGGTATTAGCTATATAAGTAAAAATAATTTAACAGATCCATTCAATTAATAATTTGAATTAGATTATCTCTACTTATACATCTTGCTTGTACTTCATAAGGAACAAATATTTGATAGACAATTCTACCCTATTCTATACTTTAAATTGGTATGTAATAACCAAGTAAATGACAACCACTGGAAAAATAAAGATTAAATTAGTTTAAATACAAAAATAATCCAAAGACAGTAACACATATGTGATTAAAAAAAAAAAAAGTGGCCTATTAGCCAGGCATGTTAGCTCATGTCTTCAATCCCAGTCCCTTGAGGCTGAAGTAGGAAGGTAACCATATGTTCAAGGCAATGCTGGGCTACAGAGTGAGTTCCAGGTCAACCTAGGTTTGAGAAAGACCTGGCTTCAGAAATAAAGTAACAGCTGGGTGTGGTGGGGCATGCCGTTAATCCCAGCACGTGGGCAGCAGAGTTAGGAGGATCGCCATGAGTTCGAGGCCACCCTGAGACTACATAGTGAATTCCAGATCAACCTGAACTAAAGTGAGACCTTACCTCAAAAAACAAAATCAAAACAAAATAAATAAATAAATAAAGTAGCATATGACATAGCAATATGCCCACTAATTCCCCCGACACCCCAAATGAGCAATGAAATGTTTTCCATACTCAGAGTTTAGGAGTTGGGAGCAATAATTCTGAAATATGCAAATTTGTAATAAGCAAATAAAAACCCTTGTTAGCAGCAGATTTATTGTAAAGTATTTTCAGAGATGGCATGCTCTGGAAGAAATCCAAGGTAAGCCCTCTCAAGGAACATAGTTTCATTGCAGCTTCTGAAACTTGTTTGGGAATTTCCTAAAAATACAAGAGAAACAAGCAGTGAAACAAGAAGGAAGAAGTCAAGACAGCTCTCAGGTTAGAAGGTAACATATGTAAGAATATATCCATTCTCTTATTCAGTGAGTCTATAATTAGGGTGCACTTTAAGAGACAACCAGCATTGTAAGAGGTATTTATGGCAGGTCATGAACATAAGTGAAAAAAATCAATTGTATTCTGTGAAGAAATATTTACAGTTTTACATGAGGTGGTCAGTAGACATGATAAAGACATGTATAAATCTAAAAACCACAAGTTCAGAAGTAGAGTATTAATAACATCTTAAGTTATACTAAAAATGGAAGGAAATTAAGATATATGAGCAACATGCGTATCGGTAGAGAAGTAAATGTAGTGAAAGCACTCCATGTTTTTAGTGTATTAAAGGATGAAAATATTTACTAATATTATAATTTAAACATATGAGACACTTCTATAAATTGATTTGATGCCCTAATTAAACACAAACAACATGGCTGGAGAGATTGCTCAGTGGTTAAAGCATTTTCATACAAAGCCTAATGACCCAGGATTGATTCCTCACTTCCCACATAAAATCAGATGCATAAAGGTCTGTATACATCTGGAGTTCATGTGCAGTGGCTGGAGGCCCTGGTGTGCTCATTCTCTCTATCTCTGTCCTACCTCTCTCTCTCTCTGCTTTCAGATAACTGAATTTATTTTTTTTAAAGCACAACAAGAAAGACGATTTAAACATAAAGGTACACCATGTACAGAAATATTATTACATAGCATACTATAAAAAGAATCTCATATAGCTGTGCAAATTTAAACAAATGAGTTTTTAAAGGAATAGAGCCCTTAAAAAGTATAATCTCTAAGTGATTTACATGTCTTAAATGTTACCAGAATTATACAATTAAAAATTGAGGGTAATAAAAAATATAGCCTCTAAATATATAAAGCACAATTCACAATGTACCTCTTAGTTATGTCATGAATACAAACACCAAATTGACATTAAGAAATTTTAAACTTTCAAAAAAATTTACCTCTTTGAAAACATTGTATTTCATTTTGCTTTAACATTTTAAATCTGCAACCAATGTTATAATCTGTGTTTTCTTCTATTTTCATTCAATCAATTCACCTTTACTTAACCTTTAACTCATGTTTAAATGAAAATAATTCAATGTGCTTGTACATAGTACCACTTTAAGATAGTGACCACAGATAATGAACTCAGCTGTTGCTATTTGATTATTGATTTTGCACTTTTCTTGCTAGCAAATATTTACTCTTAACCACTTATATTTTTCTAAATAGTTCTTTTAATTTTTATTTGTTTATTTGTGTGTATGAGAGAGAGAGAGAGAGAGAGAGAGAGAGAGAGAGAGAGCACCTTGCAGAAGCAAATAATGCTAAGTGCTCCAGTAAGTTTTTGCATGTGCCATACATGGGAGGCTTGGGAATGGAACCCAAGCTCCCAGGCTTTGTATGCAAGCACGTTTAGCCACTGAGTCATCTTCACAATAGATCCCAAACATTTTAATTTGTTTTCATTTTTATATTTACTAGCATTATGAGATATGCAGGGTACTAAATGGTGATTTAACTGACTGATTGGTGTCTTTAAGGCATCACATGCTTACTCACAAGTGGTGAGTGTTCAGTTAATTTTTTTTTTAATTTCTGTCATATATGTTTCAAATACAGGATGTTTATTATGTGTCCTTGTGACTTTTAAGCAGAGGATGAGATTTAAATGTTATAAGGTTGTTGGCCTGTTGCTCTATACTGCGTGTGAAGACGGACTCACTCCGAGTCATGGTAAAGGGAGGAGGGCATGTTGAAGGCTTGGGCTTATCAGTCTTTTCCAGAAGACTTACATTCACCTTCTTGCAGTGAAATGTAGCCCCACTCACCAGCCCAACTTTGACATGCTTACTGGGAGTAGAGAGTTGTGTCTTTGGAGTATGTTTTCCTCAGAGAATTTTCACATTTCATATTAGTCTTTGTTCACACCTTCGTTGTTACAGAAATGTCATTCAACAATACTCAGGTGATATCGCTGGATGCAAATGTTTAAGCATCAGAGGAGATATTCCATGAATTATTTTATCCCCTTAGCTCCACATCAGAAGAAATCATTTGAAGTAATCATAAATATAAATTATCATATGCTAAAATTCTCACACTGAATTTAAAGTTCATTTTTAGGTAAATCTGATGTTGATATTTAAAATTTTTTTTTCTGTTTCTTTTATTTGCAAGGAGAGAGAGAGAGAGAGAGAGCGTGCGCGAGCGAGCTAGAGAGAGGAGGCAGACAGAGAGAATAGGCATGCCAGGGCTTCTAGCCACTGCAAACAAACTCAATGCATTTGCCCCATTGTGCATCTTGGGTCCTATGGCTTTGGAGGCAAGTGCCTTAACCGCTAAGCCTTTCCTCCAGCCCTTAAAAATTTTTTTATAAGGTCATATGTATTAATTAGAACAGATAAACCTTGGTTGCTCAAAAAAATTTATACTATGTTTGCCCTAGAAAGTAAGATCTCTCAAATGTACTTGAAATTTCAATGCCATATTTTAAGTTCTAATTATACTTAATCTATAATTAAAATACAAATATATTATTGTACCCACAGGACTGTACACTCAAAAGAATTCTTTTTCACGGATGGCATGCACTTAAATAATACACGCTTGGATTATTTTCAGATAGATAAAGAGATTTCTTTATGAAGAGACTGTTTTTATGAAGAATGCCTATAGATATCTGTAACAGGGTGTTGAGGGTCCAGTAAAGTCCTTGAATCTCAAGCCCTAGGTTCGTTTCTAATTTTAATCAAAGAATTGATGAAAAAAGACTGAAAAGTATAGTTATTAAATTATTATATTTATTGAAGTACAGAGCCAAGGAAATGCACTCACATGGGGCTAGAGATCCAATGTGGAGGGCCTGGAAAAACCGTGGAAAGAAAAGAGTAAAAAGAAAGTTAAAGGACCTCCTGCCATATGGGGAGCTGGAGGGGTCAAAGAACCCATGTGGAGAGTAAAGACCACGGGCCCTCCCCTTAGCTGAACTTGGCGGAGCCAACCCAGACCCAGCTGAGGGAAAAACTCACCTACAGCTGGAAGTTTCAAGTGGTCAGAGAGCATGCCCTCTCCTTGAAAGGGTATTTATAACCTTATAGGGGTACGGTATCTTCCAGCTCAGGTGAACCAGAGGGACTACTGGTTGGTTAGGGCTAGAGGCTCTCTCAGGAAAAGGGTAACCCTGACACCAATTTCTAAGGGCTGAATTTGGTCAACTATAATGTTTAAATCCTATAAAATACCTACCTACCGGGGAGAGGTCCTAGTTATTTGTGGAAAAACAGGCCTAGGGAACTTGGCAAGAGATAAGAAGTCAGATGATCTTTGATATCTAGCAAGTTCAGACTGTCCTGCTTTTTTCTTATTTCCAGTGGAATGGTCACCCTAACTATACCCCCTCTCATAGCTACACAATTAAAGTAAAACAAGTTATGTTCACTTTCATTTGCTCATTTCATTTATGAAAAACCTGAGGATCAGCACTTATATCTTTCCAGAGGACTTAAACCTAACTTCTTAGAAAAAAATGTAAATGTGGCCTTAATGTTGTTTAGATTATTAAATAAGGTATTTAAAACACAGAGCAATAAGTGTGCTTTCTTTAACTTATTCAACTAATATTTATTATGCACATAAATATTTGCAAAAGATACATTAATTCTAAATTAAATTGAATTATAAAATAAGTAGCTATGAAATTCATTTCTTAGAAAATAAGTAAAATGGCCACATTGACCAAATCTCCTTTTCTTCTTATTTCATAGTGACTCAGATAATAACTTAAAATCAGAAGTCTTCAATAATCATGAAGACTAATTAGCTGAACAAATATTAGATGAGCTAATGGCCCAAATAACAAAGCTTACTTTCTTGAGGAGAAGCATATGCATGTTTATGTTGCAGGAATAGCTCCTAAACCACAGCTGTGCAAATAAACAGATTCATTTCCTTCTTGTCTTGTAATGCAGGCAATGTGGTGTCAGAAGGAAATGTGAGCTCCAGAGGATTTCACACTGGCAATGAAATTTGTACTGAAAACATTTCTGCAAAGTTCACTGGATAGAACCTGCTTTAAAACTACCTCACCCAGAAAACTAAAAAGCCTAGCTTTTGTCACAAATGAGTAGTTATCTGCAGGTGGAAGCGTCTATTTGCAAAACCTGCTGACCTGAATTTGATTCTCCAGTACCCATGGAAAACCAGATGCACAAATGGTGGCACATCTGGAGTTTATTTGCACTGGTACAAGGTCCTAGTGCATGTGTTCACTCTCTCTCTCATAAATAAAAATTTAAAAAAACATGGAGATTTGGAAGGAATTGGTGAGTAGTATCACCAGTGTCAGACTTGACAGAGTACGTATTTGTGCCAAACTAATAACCATAATAATTATTAAGGGAAATGGAGATGGATTAATCAGTAAAATGCTTGCCATGAAAACATGAAGACCTGAATTCAAATCCCCAAAACCCATATTTATAAAACAAGGCATGGGTGCTGGAGCAATGGCTTAGCAGTTAAGGTACTTGCCTGCAAAGCAAAAGCACCCACGTTCAATTACCCAGGACCCACGTAAACCAGATGCACAAGGTGACACATGCATCTGGAGTTCATTTGCAGTAGCTGGAGGGGACTGGCAATCTCTCTCTCTTTCTCCCTGAGTCTTTCTCTCTCTGTCTCTCTCAAATAAATAAATAAAATAAATTTAAAATAACAATGCATGATATCACATGCCTGTAATCCCAGTGCTGAGGAGGCCAACAGGAGGAATTTGGCAGCATGGTGGCTAGCTTTTCTAGCCTAATTGTTGAGGTTAAAGTTCAATGAGAGATCTTGCCTCAAAATATATGATGGACAGCAATTGAAGAAGAGACTTAACATCAACATCTGACTTCTACATTTAGGAAAAGACATGTACATTCACATAATACATGCCCACCCAAAAGATGATTTCATTAAAACTTTAAAAAATTCTTTGTAAGTTGGAATGCTAATACTAGAAATCAATGTTGAGAATTTTAAACCATTTTATAACGCCTCTGTGCCAATGTGTGTAGTGAGGCTCTGGTATACAACATTATATCTTCTAATTCTTGAAACTATACTTGTAAATCATGATATAAGAGTTTTAATATGCTATGAATATTAAATTAACCATTGTTGCAACACTAGCATTTAAGTGGAATTTTATATCATTAAATTCTTTCGTTCTTTTGTTTGTTTGTTTGTTTTGTTTTTTCAAGGTAGGGTCTCACTCTAGCATAGGCTGACCTGGAATTCACTATGTAGTCTCAGGGTGGCCTCAAACTCACATCGATCCTCCTACTTCTGCCTCTCGACTGCTGCAACACCACGCTCGGCTTTAAATTCCTTATACCTTAATGAATCTGAAAAAAAGAGTTTTTTACTCATGGTCTTAGTATGTTCTCTTGATCTTCTGGACAGTACTTATCAGCAAACACTCATGCTATCTTTGACTGTAATGACTCAACCAAAAGTTCACAAATGAGACTGGAATGTCATCAATTTATAGACAATGAAATCATAACCAGTACTATCTTGATGAACTCAAACAAAAAGAAAAATGATGCTACCTAAATACTGAGCTTGGTTCGAGGTTTAGAAAGAGAACAGGTTTTCTTAAAGCTACAATAAAGCAGAACACTCAATAAACTCATGACAGATGCACAAACTGGTGCAAGCATCTGGAGTTTGTTTGCAATGGCTAGAGGCCCTGGGACCACCATTCTCTCTGTCTTTCTTCTCTCTCTTTCTGTTTATAAATTTGTAAAACATTTAAATAAAAGAAATGCAGAATGATAATTATAGTTATAACATGTGAAACATCCTTAAAAAAAAATAGATAAGGGGGCTGGAGGGATGGCTTAGCAGTTAAATGCTTGCTACTAAGCCAAAGGATACAGGTTCAATTCCCCAGGACCCCCTTAAGCCACATGAACAAGGTGGCACATGCATCTGGAGTTCGTTTGCAGCAGCTGGAGACCCTGTCATGCCCACTTATATTTTCTCCCTCTCCCCCTCTCTCTCTAAATATATATATTTTTTAATGGATAGGAAGCAGGTAGTAGATAAAATTATGCCAAAATGTCATGCTGAAACAAACTTCCCAAGCTGTTTAGTATTGCTAGAAGAAAGTATATACATGAGAAAACATAATAAGAGGTGAAGACTTCACACTCGTTAAGAAAATGGTACCATAATGGGAGTTTTGGTGTTCCTTGTCAACAAATGCAACATGCCAATACACTAATAAATTTATGCTATTCCTGGATTCTTGTCTTATGAACTTAAGGAATTACAATCCATAGACCAGAGGGTAAGATTTAGAGAGTCTTTATTAGATTAAGAGAAGGAAAAAAGAAAAGAAAATGCACAGAGCTCCTTCCATGTGGGAGGCAGGAGGATAGGGAGTTCTACTGGGAGTAAGATTCCTCCCCCCAACTTGCCCAGTGCAGGAGGGCTTACCAGAGCAGTGACCTGGAGGTTCATTGGAGACAAACAGCTATAAAAGAGGCTTGCCCACACAGTAGGCATCTATTTACAATCTTTTTGTGATAGACCATACCCTCAGGCTCAGGTGAGTCTGAGAGAAAGCTGATTGGTGTGGGCGCAGCAGAAGGGTGAACTGGAAGAGGTCACCACACCTAAGTAGGGGTGAGAGAGCTGACTGGATGAAACTGGATCAGATGCTGAATTCCAGTTCTGTTGAAGCAGTTAGGTGATGTGACATCTTTTTGTTTCTCTCTCTAGATCCTCTAACTGGCTACCTGAAAATATGGCTACCTGACCAATAAACCCTCAGTACAATACCATAGGGGATGCCACTCTAGAAAACAGCAAAACTATAAGGAAGTATTTACAGCAATGGCAAAAGTAAAACTTACATAATAAACAAGTACAGAGATGAGCAATGCTAAGGTACAGTTATCTGTGGATCTGGCATCTATTCATTTATCTACCTATCTATCTATCATCCATCTATCATAAGACCAGCTATACCAGGATGGCTTCAATCTTGATATGTATCTAAAGATAACCTAGAACAACTTCTGATCCCTTTGCCTCCATCTACCCAGGGCTAGGATTACAGGCAAACTTGACCACACTGGTTTCATACAATGCTACAAATCAAACCCAGGTCTTCAAGAACACTAATCAAATACTCTACCAACATCCTCAACCCCTTTTATATTTTATTGTATCATACATTTCCTGAAAAGTTATCATTTCTAAAATTGAAGTGAAAATTCAGTAGGTCTGAAGGCAGGCATGGTAGTGCATGCCTTTAATTCTGGCACTTACGAAGTAGAGGTAGGATGATCACCAAGAGTTTGAGGCTACACTGAGTATACATAGTGAATTCCAGGTCATCCCGGGCTACAGTGAGACCCTACCTCAAAAAAAAAAAAAAAATTCAGAAGGTCTTTACAGAAAAGCAGTGAACAAAAATCTATAGTCAGAATACATTTTGGTAACATGTTGAATTATATTGAGATTGTTAAAATTTTGGTTACCTTAATTAGACTCAGGCCATTGAGAATGTTGAAAAGACCCAAAATAGTTTTTTTAAATTTTTTTGTTCATTTTTAAATTTATTTATTTGAGAGTGACAGAGACAGAAGGAGGCAGAGAGAGAGAGAGAGATAGAGAGAGAGAGAGAAAGAATGAGAATGGGCACGCCAGGGCTTCCAGCCACTACAAACGAACTCCAGACGCGTGCGCCCCCTTGTGCATCTGGCTAACAGGGGTCCTGGAGAATCGAGCCTTGAACTGGGGTTCTTAGGCTTCACAGGCAAGCGCTTTACTGCTAAGCCATCTCTCCAGCCCCCCAAAATAGTTTTGAAGGTATGGTTACCTAGTTAAATTAATTTCTATAACATTTAAGAAATTTATTTTTAAATTTTTACTAAGATAACTCTTATAAAACTGACAAATATGGATTATTTATTCCATTGAAATGAACTTTAATTGTGATTATATTGAAAACTGAACCACAGAAATGAGAAACTTAAGAATTGATGTCAAAATTATTGCCTTTATTATGAAGTGCCAAAAACGTGTTTTTCTAATAATCCATGTATTTATATCATTCTATTAAATAACCTTTGATTTATAGTGAAAATATAAGAATAGGAATGCTTTTGAAATGTCACAATTAACTGAATTAGGAGTGCAGTAAGCACAGAGAAGTGAGAATAACAAAATAGGTTTTAAAATTTGATAAAAAGGGGTTAAATTCTATATTAGTATCATTGAGAAACTTGTTTATTATCCATAAGTCTCAATTTTATTTATCTCAATAAGGATAAAATTAAACTGAGTCATACACTTTATGACCTTCAAAACATCTAATTACAGTACTCCACTATTTTAAACAATATGCATGCACACATCTCATTCAAACCTTCAGGCTCAAATAGCAGCATATGAAATATGTGAAAAAAATGCGTCTGTATTGAACATGTACATTTTTTTGTCCTCATTCCCCTGTAAATAATACAATATATGTAGCAGTTATATGGCAGTTCTACAAAGTAGCTACCATGACAGAGATTGATGAATTGTTAATAAAGCACACCTCTTCTTTTGCCTGAAACATAGAGTTAGAACTTATTTCACAGCCTTTATTATAGAATTGTGAGGTCATGACAAATTTTGCTCACAGGAATGTGCACTAAAGTGATGTCTACTCCCAAAATGCACCATGAATTTTGCCCACATACAATCCTGCATCTGTTTCTCTTGACTAAAGTCTGAATACAAACTTCCATTGCAGACTGGAAGCGCTGTTTGAGGTTATACTTTGTGAAGCACATAATGAAAGAAGCCAGACATGAGAATAAAGCTAACTAGAATTTGGGACCACTCCTTATGAAATTAGTCTAAATGAGGGATGCACACTTATTATATTTGAAACATCTACCCAAACCAGAGTAGTTTGTGGGAGAAAAAGGAAGTTGTGGGGGGGAGGGGCCTTGTCATGAGAAGAGGTTGGACATTACCTCTGTCACAGCAGGTAGAAACCGCAGCAAGAGAGTTTGCTGAACACTGGAAAGGTGAAGCTGGCTATAGCACCCCTAAATTGGACCCCAACAACACACCTCCTCCTGCAAGACTGCATTCTCAAATTGCCACCAGTTGTAGACCTAGCATTCCAAACACATGAGTTTGCAGAGGATATCTAATTCAAACCACCACAAACACAAACCCAAATTATTTGACTAAACCTTGTACCACAGATTCATAGATTACTGTGGAATGTTAGATATCATTATTAATCAAATAGGCCTTAACTTTTTTACCTAGGGCAACAATGTACCTGAGAGATAAAAACTAGTTCATGGGGCTGGGCATGGTGGCGCAGGCCTTTAATCTCAGCATTTCGGAGGCAGAGGTAGGAGGATCTCTGTGAGTTCGAGGTCACCCTGAGATTACATAGTAAATTCCAGGTCAGCCTGAGCTAGAGTAAAACTCTACCTCATAAAAACAAGCAGACAAAAAAAACAACAACAACAAAAAAACCTAGTTCATGGGGAAAAGAAACTCAAATATATTAAAATGGATTATATATCTCCCAAGATTATCATGAAGGAGAAGTCAGAGTAAAATACTTTTGTTTGTTTTTAAAACAAGCAGTTAGTTAAGCACAGAAGCCCAAAGAGGGAACAAGGAGGTGCCATTCTATCCATCCTGACAGAACTGAAACTCATGTCTGACCCTGTCTCATCCGAGATGGCTGCTAGAGACATTCCCCCAGCAGTTAAGCTCCTCTGAGTCAGCCCCTGACTCCATAAGCTAGTCAGTTCTTGGCCCCTCCTGGGTCAGATCCCTTTATTCTAGGAGCCAATCAGGTCTCTCTTTACACACCTAAGTCTGGGGACAAGGCTCACTCTAATTGGATGTCTGCTCAGTATAAAGGAGGTTGACCTTATGACTCAACTCTCTCTTTTTGCCCCGTGACCTGGCCTGAACACTGGCTGGGAAGGGCAGAGAACTGAACTTGATCTGGGTATTATTTTCTGCTTGCCCTCTCTCTGCTTCATGCTTTGGGGAACATTCTCACTTTGCTTACACGCATGATTTATTCTTGATGGCTGAGTCCTTCACTGTTTCCTACCCCTCTCTGGTCTTTTATTAAAAGGTCATGTTTTGCTTCTTATGCTGTGCCTTATATGTACGGTGTCTCTCCAAATCCTCCCACTTTCTTTCCAGCTGGATAGGGAGAATTCCCCTCTAGCTCCAAACTTTCAGCTAGTTCCCTGAAGTAAACCTCACAATCCATAAGTTCTCCCTAAATAAACTCAAAAATTCAAAATTTATTCTTCTCAAAGTCTGTTTTTTTCAATTCTTTGTTAAAATAGACAAAGGCCCAAAAGTTGTGTTCATAAGCCCTCCCCAAACTCCCCGAATCTGATATCACTAGTATATACAAGATAAAACTGCAAAAGGGCATGACAATTCACAACAGCCCCATCAAATGTAATATAAATTAATTATCTTATTACTGCAGAATTTCTTAGATTGCTATTTGTCCAGAGATTAAAAATAATTTGAATAAACCAATAGCACATTTTCTGACTTAAAAGGAATGACACTAAAACTGAAGAAAATACACTTACTCCAAAAGGACATGGCATGACATGAGGGTATACATGACAGAATGACAAGAGGAAGTATCAGTAAGGTACTCTTGTATCTGCTCATAACTCTAATTGCAGCTAAATTAAAACTAATTATAGAAATTCATAAAGAACAGTGACCTTTTAGGTCAATTCCAAATCTGATAATTTGATTAAACAAAACCAACCATAACCTTATGATTTATAATATTTTAAAACATGTCAGCTTCAGTAGCATATTTCATAATGCAATGTACTATTAATTTATTTTTAGAAAGAGGAAAAATAAACTTTGTACTTTTTATCTCTATTCCACATATTATTACAACTTCACTTCAATTCAAAAAGAGTAACTCAGTGCTCTTGATTGAAAGAGTATTTATTTATTAATTCCATGTCTAAAAGGTGACACCCAATAGCTAAGCACTGATTTGAAATGTTTCAATTGAGGCTAAATGGTAATGGTAATTTTCATCTAGCATTTCTTCTTTTTGGATGGGCTTTCCTCATGACCACTTTCCATTTTAATATTTACAAATTCCTCAAGCTAGTGTGTAAAGTGTTAGATAATCCAAATTAGACCCAGCTACAAAAGTATGTATGTCAGAAGAGAAAGGTGGCTTAACAGTTAAGGCACTTGCCTACAAAAGCTGAAGACCCAGGTTCGATTTGCCAGTACTCACTTAAAGCCAGATACACACCGGTGTTGCATGTGTCTGAAGGGGCTAAAGGCTTTAGCATGACTGTTCTCTCTTTCTCTCATCTGCCTATCTATCTCCCAAATCAATTAATCAATCAATTAATTAATTAATAATTTGGTGTTTGAGAGATGGCTCAGCAGTTAAGGTGCTTGTCTACCAAGCCTACAGACCCAGGTTAAATTTCCTAGTACCCACATAAGCCAGATTCACAGGTGGTACATGAGTCTAGACTTCATTTGCAGAGGCTAGAGGCCCTGACATGTCCATATGCTCTCTCTAATAAATTAAAATAAAATTTAAAAATTAAGTTATAAGTATAGGTATGAATTGAAATTTCTCAAACTTTAGAAGCAGAAATGATAGAAGTTGTATTTACAAAGAGTATGAGTCTCCATATGTTAGTAACTTCTTTCACTAGTAAGCCTCATCCACTAAAAGGCTCTGTTGCAGTCCGGTTCGCATTGCTGTTAGAAATCACCCAACCAAGAGTAGCTTCTGGGAAAAAGAGATTTATTTCGGCTTACAGGCTCGAGGGGAAGCTTCATGATGGCAGGGGAAAACGATGGCATGAGCAGAGGGTGGACATCACCCCCTGGCCAACATAAGGTGGACTACAGCAACAGGAGGGTGTGCCAAACACTGGCATGGGGAAACTGGCTATAAAGCCCATAAGCCCGCCCCCAACAATACACTCCCTCCAGGAGGCATTAATTCCCAAATCTCCATCAGCTGGGAACCTAGCATTCACAACACCTAAGTTTATGGGGGACACCTGAATCAAACCACCACATTCCGCCCCTGGCCCCCATAAACTGATATCCATACATGATGTAAAATACAATGCTTTCAGTCTGACTTTTAAAGTCCCCATAGTTTTTTATCAATCTCAATGATGTTCATACATCCCCATAGTTCGAGATCTTTTAACTGAGCCATAATACCAAAATATAACCTCAAAAAACCCATAATGACACAGAATAAATATTCACACTGCAAAAGATGGCATTGGGCATAGCAAAGAAACATTCAACCAATACAAGATTTAAAACAACCAGGGCAAACATCAAACTCTGTAGCTTCAAGTACAGTAACTCTAGCCAGTGACAAATCTTCAATTCCGGTAATTCTAACCAGCAGCAAGTCTCTGGCATTCCAATTCCGCCCCTCCAGCTAGGCTACTCACAGTCCTGGAAAACTTCATCGGGGCCAGCAGCTCCTCGGCAGCCATCTCATGGTCCCGGCATCTCCACTGGGTCTCCACTGCAAGCCACGGTTCATCCTCATGGCCCCATGGGGTCTCTATGCAGGCAACCAGCAAACCCACTTCACACTGCCCATAGCCATTTCCAAAACACAAGACCATGTTGCAAACTCAATGACCCTCTTTCCAGCATTTCTTATACTCCACGATACCAGGTAGGGTGCCAATTTGTTAATCCAGGGGGGAATAAAGCAGACTTTGAAGAACAGGACACTCCTTGAGCACTCAGGCCCTTTCAAAAGAGTCGACATTCTTTTTGTTGCCCCAGTGCAGGCCAGCTAGCCCAGTCTCAAAGGTTGTAATCTCTCAGTTGCAGCTGAACGGGCAACAGTTCACCCAAAGATTTTTCTTTCTGTGCCATATCCCTTTGCTCACACCAGTTCATTTCTACGCAAAGCAACCCTGCACAACTTCTCAGGACACGGGCATAAGAGCAAGCTTCTCACACAAACTGCTAGCCCAGTCCAGGCAAAAGCTCTTTCTCACCCTCATAAGCCCAACCTCACAGTCCATAGTTCTTACTGCCTTCAGGTCTTTCAGCTCTGACCAGGATAGACCATCAAGCTGTACTTACAGCACTGTAAGGCATCTCTTAGGCCAAGGTTTCAACTTCTTCCACATTCCTCTTGAAAATCAGCTACAAAAGGCTGAAGCCACATAGTCAGGTGTCTAGCAGCAACCCCACTCCTCGGTACCACTTTACTGTTGCAGTCCAGTTCGCATTGCTGTTAGAAATCACCCAACCAAGAGTAGCTTCTGGGAAAAAGAGATTTATTTTGGCTTACAGGCTCGAGGGGAAGCTTCTTGATGGCAGAGGAAAATGATGGCATGAACAGAGGGTGGACATCACCCCCTGGCCAACATAAGGTGGAACACAGCAACAGGAGGGTGTGCCAAACACTGGCATGGGGAAACTGGCTATAAAGCCCATAAGCCCGCCCCCAACAATACACTCCCTCCAGGAGCATTAATTCCCAAATCTCCATCAGCTGGGAACCTAGCATTCAGAACACCTAAGTTTATGGGGGACACCTGAATCAAACCACCACAGGCTCCTTTCATTACCACTAAAGAAAAGAAAACAAAAAACTAGAAGCAAGCCAGGAATGGTGGCACACGCCTTTAGTCCCAGCACTCGGGAGGCAGAGGTAGGAGGATCGCTGTGAGTTCGAGGCTACCCTGAGATTACATAGTGACATCAAGGTCAACCTGGGCTAAATTGAGACCCTACCTCAAAAAATAAAACAAACTAGAAGCAAAGAGCGTCTCTTCCCTAAAGTTAATATCCCCTAGTATTCCCTAAATCTCTTCCCTAAAGTTAATATCCAGAAAGGTAGTTGCTTTTGAATTATACTTTTCAATTACCCTTTAAATTTCTTCTACTCAGTACAAATGATTAATTGAATGACTCAGTGAATTCAACTGGATAGAAAACTCATACTTCACAATCTAAAACCTCATGGAATTTCACCTACACATGCCTACTAAACATTTTACTTTAACTTTCAGTCTATGTCCCTAATGTTCTGAGGAGGGGGAGGTGATACTGTTGGGTTTCTACTAAACAATCATTAAGGCTGTGATTGATGTTTAGATTTAAAGCATTAGAGAGAATATCCATAAATATTTCCAAAAGCAAGTTCTACCTTGAATATGTGCTCAAATTCAGACTTGCAGAGCAGAAAGTTTAGTGTATTTATATATTATTCACTTTCTTTTCAAAACCTTTAAACTGACAAAACTGAATATGAACAAAATAATCTGCCATTTGCCTCTGACAGTAACACTGCAAATTTCCCTACAGTGAGATCTATCTCTGTCAGATTCATTAGTTCCTCCAGCACTACTGGACATTTTTAAACAGCCCATATGGGTGTGATTACTCTAATGAAACCAAGTAGACTCTCATCTTTGACATGACAACTTCTGCTGTAGGGGTTCCTGAAACTTTCAAAGTGAATGCCAAATGCCAATTACTGACCAGTGTAGTGTGATGCCTGTGGGGCTCATTTCTGATGCAAACAGGAAAGCTGC
Organism: Jaculus jaculus; assembly: GCF_020740685.1. Classification (NCBI taxonomy): domain Eukaryota; kingdom Metazoa; phylum Chordata; class Mammalia; order Rodentia; family Dipodidae; genus Jaculus; species Jaculus jaculus. The sequence goes on from NC_059105.1 coordinate 26,749,526, forward strand.
CAACTTATTTCCACATTCCCCAACATTTATGTGCAATAGTTTTCAGCAACTAAAACCACTGTTTTCTTTCAAAGACAAGAACTGGCAACTAGTGATCTCTAACTACACTCTGATTGCCACGCATGCTTGGTAGATAAGAGTTTGCATAGATATGTACTCTTCTTCCTGAGTACAGTAATTCTAACTTAAGCCAAGAAGGAAAGATGGTTAATGACCGGTACTTGTCAAGCCAGCTGTTAGTGTAGATGATTGGATCTCAACCCTGTTGGAGAATCTCTGCAATATAAAGTACATGCCTCAGTTATGCAAATTCAGGATTAAGGAAGTTGGTAAAGGGCTTGCCTTCAAATATGAGGCCCTGAGAATAATCTCATGGAAAAAAAAAAAAATGCCAGGTGTGTAGCATATACCAGTAATCCCAGTACTAGCGAGGCAAAGACAGGAAAATCCCTGGGCCTCACTGGCCAGCTCTTCTACCATACTTGACAAGGTGCGAGAAACTGTCTCAGCAAAGGTGGATGACATTCCTGATGATGATACTTAAGGTTGTGCTGGGTCCCCAACCACATACACACACATAGAGAAGGATATATATACACACATAACTTTTTAAAACAACTATGAAAAGATGAATATTAAAAAAGTATCACCCAGCTCCAACTTTAAGCTCATTTCCTTAAGCCCTCATATAAACCCACTCATCGGAAAAAAGATCATCTTTCTTCTCAAAGGCACTTGCTACAGCCTCCTTTCTACGTGTGTTTTCTTGGACCAATTAGCCTGTAGTTTAATGCTCATTCTGTTGGAATCTCAACCAACCCCATATGAGGAAGGTTTGAGGCAGTCTCTCACAGGAATTGCCCTGCCAAAACTGTTGTTGGCATACTTTCAGCTGTGGTCAAGGATGAAGGATATCCTTAAATAAATTCAGAATATGCTGCTGATACTAGAGATTAGGAGTAGCAAGAATCGAGTTGTGGTCATTTTATTTTTTTTATTGTTATATCGTTCATATATAAATATATGTCAGCTCTCAGAATTTCCACCTTGGCATGCTTGTTACTTGACTTAATTCACTCTTAAATTACTTCAACTTGGCTGGAGAGATGGCTTAGCGGTTAAGCACCTGCCTGTAAAGCCTAAGGACCCTGGTTTGAGGCTCAATTTCCCAGGACCCATGTTATCCAGATCTACAAGGAGATACACACATCTGGAGTTCGTTGGCACTGGCTGGATGCCCTGGCATTCCCATTCTCTCTCTCTCTCTCTCTCTCTTTGTTGCTCTCAAATAAATAAATTAAAAAAATATTTCAACTAATCCAAATTTTTTTATTTTTAATTTTTCCAGTAAATCTGGTTTATGCCATTTTGTATGACTATCATATGATTATGTACATCAACTTGCTCCTTTTAAAAGATTTTGATCTAGTCTTCAAATATGGTACCTGTTTCAATTCTACCCTAATAGGTTTATCTTTGTTACTAAAAGTTGAATGGGAACACTGTGCCCTTAGGGTTCTTCTATTCTTAGTGTTGAAGTTAAAGGTTTCTGCTATTGCTTTTTATGCATGTATCTGGATTCACTCCACCTGTGAACTGTCACCGTCACTATCATTATTCCTACAAGCATCTTCCATGTCTTCTGACTATCAACATGTCTCCAACCATCCATCCTCTAAGCCTTCACAGTGCCCATGAAAGCTATTTTTCTCAAGAAAGTATGCTTCTTATATTTTTCTTGTCAAGTAAAACAACATTTTTTTGGTTTAATGTCAGACTTGTACTATCTCTTTTCTCACTTCTATACTTCCTTGTACCTGCTTGTGGAATCCAAGGTGAAAGTCATTAGAACAATTTACCTATTACTTATCATTTTTATAATGATGATAAATAATTTTCTGTTAAATAAGCTAATGGAATCTAGCAAGAAGAAAATATGTACTAAGAATGCTTTTAGGAGCCTGCCCTGGATTTGGAATTTCCAATATTAGACAAACCTAGTATGTTTTTGAAACAGAGATCCTTGAAAATTGTTCCATAAAAATATATAACAATATGGCTAAAACCTGAAAATGTGTCCTGGCCTACAAATCCTTGCCCACTGAGACAATCTAAACACCTTCCATTCCTGGGATGTAAAGTTAGATACTTCCTCAAGATACTGCCAGCCATGAGGCTATCAGTAGATGTGGTTCCTTGATCTTAGACTTCTAGAACTACGAGTCAAATTTACCTCTTAGTGTTTTTTTTATTTGTTTATTGTGGTCAGTTTTTTGTGAGGGTGGGTCAGTTTTTTGATACCAGCTCTCACCATGCAGCTCAAACTCATAACAAGCTCATAATGTTCTGGCTTCAGCTCCCAGTCACTGGGACTTCAAGCTGTGCTACCATGCTTGGTTAAGAGATGGTTTCTCCTGAAAGGGAGATTTTCTCTTTAACTTTCAATTACCCTGGGCTTCACATTTGAGTTCAAGTCTTCCTTTTCACTTCAATTAATATATTTTTTTTAAATTTCATTGCGCACATTTATTGTACAAAGCACTGGGTTACAAAGGGCATTTCATTCACACACGTATACAATATACATTGAGCACGATACCCCCAAACTCACCTCCCTTCCAAGTTTTTTCTCCTCCCTTCATTAGAGCCCTTTCTTCTTCTAGACATTTCTAAATCCATGTCATGCATACATACATGAATTGATATATAGAAATCCTAGGAACTTCAAGTGAGAGAAACAAATATTTGTCTTTTGGAGATTAGCTTAATTCACTAAATATGACTATCACCAGCTACATCCATTTTCCTGATTATATCAAAGCTTCATTCTTATATGGATCTTCTTTATCTCATTCTCTGTTGTTGGACATCTAGGTTGGTTTCATGACACTTATTGGCAATATTGCTGAAATAAGCATTGATGTGCAAACTATCTCTATAATATGTTGACAAGGAGCCTTTTGAGTAAATAGTATGGGTAGGTCATATAAATAGTTTTTTGGTTGTTTATCTATTTATTTAAAAGAGATAAAGAGGCAGGGAGAATATCCTTGCTAGAATTTTTTGTTGTGTCATTTTCTTAATGGCAGTTATTCTGACTAGAGTGAAATGAAAACTCAATGTAGTTTTAATTTGCATTTCTGTGATAGCTAGTGAGACTGAACATTTTTCATGTTTGTTGAACATTGATGTTTCATTTTGTATGCAATCACTGTCAATGATTGTGAACTATAATCTGACTCTAATTATTTGATTAAAATATTCTTAGTATTGAGGGCAAATCCCATGTCTTACACATCTTTGATATCTCCTATTTTAGATACTGCAATGCCTACTGCAATTTTTTTAAGTAGGTCTTACATTTTATAAATACAGGCTTTTTCTTTTTTTATTGTATCATTCTCTTTAAAATAAAGTGCCTGTAATTTAATTGTAGGTTATTCACACATTTAAATGCGTCAACTCTGTATTAAAAGTCTCTAGTTGGTTCTTTCATTATTTTGAGTCCCAGGAAAATGTGTGATTTTTGTATAAGATCAAATAAAGGATAATTAGCACTAATAAATGCATTATACACTGATAATCTAACCACTTCAACATAATGTTAATTAGCATTTTTAAATTTTCTAAATGATTGGCATATTAGGGTTTACTACTTGACTTGTACTTTTCCATGCTGAGAGGAAAAAAAATAAAAAAAGCAACATGGACCCAGGATGTCTAAGTGCTGACTAATGAAAACTATGAGTAAGTCAGTGCACTCATAATGTGCAATGAATGGTTATTACCAAGATTCTTTATTTAAAGACAGAAAGTGGTAAGATTAAATATCTTAGCCAATCTGGCAAATGGAAATACAAATGTGTCAGTAACATCTATAGTTCAAATTATATTGTCTCTTAATGACTAACAGTAAACGTGAAACATATATACTTAAGTTTTTCTCTTAGTTGATTAAGAAGATACAGTGCTAAAATTGAAGTTATTATAACGATAACAATAGATAATGTTTAAAAACATATGTGGGCTAAGCATTGGGAAAATGATTGACACACATTTCAAATCTTCTCACATCCCTGCAAGGCATATATTTTATCTCCATTTTACAAACGGGAACTTCAGTCCTCAGAGGTTTGGCAATTTCACAATCCACATCTTGCTCATTGAGCCAAGAGATCAGTTTGTTATTCTCTATTGCTAAATCTGTATCTATTTATTTTTACACACTTTAGCGAGAATATTACATACTTTCTAAAGCTATTATAGAAGTTAATAGTAGACAATGGATTGAAGATGTCTAACATGGTGAAATATTGGAGTAATACATTCAGGATGCTCCCAGCTTTCACTTTGTCTTATTTATCTTTACTGCTCAAAATGTGACTCAAGAGCAGCATCTGGAAACTTATACAAAGTCTCCAGACTTATTGAATCAGAATCTATATTTTATTCTTATGGTCATGTGATTGATATGAACACTAAACATAGCAAGGCACTGCCTCACACAGTAGTGATGTACAGGAAACAGGAAGATCAGAAGCAGGCTCTGTGTAGCTTCTGTTTTGGGCCTAAAACAATTATTTTATCTATATTAAATAACACTCCCAGTTTATAACTCTGTAAACCAACCTTAGCCGGAAAGAAACAAAACACAAAGTATGTGCCAAAGGATGCACAGCAAAGGAAAGGAAACAAAATTAAAAACAAAGATCAAAGTGTATGTGCTGGAACCCAGGAGCATATGACAGCTTTTCCCATTAAGATCAAAGAACTTATTTTCACCCCTCACTCAATTTTAATTCTGGCTATGTTTACCATGCTAGGTCCTGGGAACTATAAGTACAGGCAAAACAATTCCAGGCCTTAAACATTTTAGCTAAGTGTGACTTAACTTATATGTAGTTCATCCAGAAGGAAATTTGAAATAATAAATTAAAGAAAAGTTATGGGCTGGAGAAATAGCTTAGCGATTAAGGTGGCTTACCTGAGAAACTTAAGGATCCAGGTTCAATTTTCCAGGTCCTATGTAAGCAAGGTGAACAAGGTAGCAGCACATGTATCTGGAGTACATTTGAAATGGCTAGAGGCCCTGATGTACCCATTCCCCCCTCTAGTCTCTAATAAATAAACAAAAATAAAATACTTTTGTAAAAAAGAAAGAAAAGTTATACTGTCCTTGCAATAATTAGAATAAAAGATAAACTGCTTTACTCTCAGAAGAGAATTGGTAAATGGTATAAATGAAAACATAACAATTGTAGTTTAAGACATCAACTTTCTAGTTAGGAAAAATTCTTATTCTTCATCTTGACTAAAAGAAGCCTAATTATCTTCATACCACCCCAGTGAGCTTTTACTTAAATGAACCTCTGGACTTGCCTCTAGATGAATGTAACTCTCAAGTTGGAATATCTTTTTGTACTCCTGTGTTCCTTAACATTTCTATATCAGCTAGTATAAGCTATGGCATGATGGGGCTATATAGCCCTGGGGGGCTTACAGTGACCTGCAGGTTACTGTCTTCATTTTGATATGTAGAGCAGTGTTTGTGAAAAAAAATTAAGATGTTATTACATCCCAACTGTTTATAATTTGAAAAAAGAAAATTTCTGTGAATATAAATATACCTGAAAATGCAATGCATATGAGATAAATACAAAATAAGACTAAAAATGTTATTTTAATTTTAAAAGATTCACCGTGTTTTTAAAAACTAAGAAAGTAGAACCAAAATGGAGGGCATAGTGGAACACAGAAAATAAAATATGTAAAAATTTTCAAACTGTGACAGCTTTACTCAAGGCCATAACTTGAAAAATAATCTTATCCCTTGATATGGTTTACTTCAATTTTGCTCTAATACTTCACTTAGTAGTTAATTTGCAACCCCCTCCAATTATCCAAGTATATCAGCCATGTGGTAGGGTGGTGAACTACACTCTCTTTTGTAAGCTCAAAACAGGGTAGCGTTGTCATTGGCATACAAAGTCTTAAAGCTATTCTGTCCACATATCAGCAATAAGCCAGTGTCAAGGCATATTTTCTTCTTCAGAGAGGAACTGGAGATATCCCCATGTTGCTGGGATGAATATCCAACCAGAAGGATTACGGGAGGAAGGGATTTAGTTCAAGCTTACAAATCTGGAGGAAACTCCACCAACAGTGGAAGAAGCTGCCTCCCTTTCCTATATCCAAGCAGAGAGACACCACCAGCAGCCAGCACCACCACCAAGCATGAACTGCCAGAACTCAAACTGCTCTCTGTACCTTTGGCCTGGACTCAGACCCACCTGCAGTATATGCTCCCCTGTAGCAGGAGCCTGCCTGCTGCTAGAGACTTAATTTGCAAACTCAAGTTTAATAAAACACCTGAGTTTAGGGGGCCATGCATTTATACTGTCATAGTATTGAAAGTACCACAAGTATCATATGTCTTGGTTACTAAAGTTAACCTTAAAGAGCTGTATCACTAATGACAGGTAGATAAAAAGAAACTGTTCTGGTAAAAGATACATTAATTGAGATCTTCTGTGTTTTATTAATTATGCTAATTCCCTTACCACAGTAATTTCTTGTCATACATAGGTTGCCATGAGGAAGGCGACAATGCTTCTGAGGAGAAACATAAGATTTGAATGACTCATCCCATCATATACTCATGATGCTAAAATCGGAACCATTCTCACTTTGCCAAACATTTTTAGCCAATTGTAGTATATAATGTCAACTGTCTGACATTAATTGCCTAGTTTAATCCTTACAGTTTCAGATGCACATACAAAAAATGATACAACATAATTTTTCTTATTCCAAACTCCAATCAATCCTTAGGTCCTACTTATTTTGTCTTGACATTATGAAAGAGATGTATCAATGCCTTCATCTATCACCTATGTATATACCTACCTTTCTTCTATCTTTCTCATACCTATAATTAAGCTTGACAAAGCACCAGCTCACAATAGCTTTTCTAACCTACCAATCTTCCATTCTCTCCAAACCAATATCAACAGTTGTCAGTGTGATCACACCCCAAAACAAATTCTATCAAAGGGACAGATCACTTTAAGCTCTTCAGTAGCCTCAAATGTCAGCTCAAGGACAGTAAGCAATCAGTACACTAAAGAAAGAATTCTAGTTGTGTGAGCAATTTGGTGTTCTGTCCTTTATTTAATTCAAATCTGAAGAGACCTGATCAGCAGAAAGGGAATGAATAACAGAATCCTACTCAGTGTGAGTGGGTGCTCCTTGAGTCTACAGTCTATGAATATTAGCAGAGTATGGAAATCTACCTTTAATTATATATCTTATGGCAAAGTGCATAAGATCATGACCTCTGGGACCAGATTGCTTTGGTATAAATCCCAAGCTGTGTCATAAGTTACATAACTTTTGTAGAGTCATCTCTTGCATGGCTCATATTCTCTGTAAAATTAAGAATATTATCAATTCCAATAAAATTGGTTTATTGTAAGTGTCAAGATTTTAGTAGACAAAAAATGTTTTAGAAAATTCTTGGCACATAATAGGAATTATGTTAGCTGGTATCATAAAATAGGAAAACTGGGGTGACTAAAATCAAAGATGAAGTTTTACTGCATAATTTAGTAATTATAAATACCCCCCTATGTATTTAATCTAGGCTTCTGAATTTATTCAATCATATCTTCTTTACTGCCTTTCTCTACTGTGTCAGCTGGTGTTTTTCTTCCCTCTAGGAAGAAATGGAAGACAAAAATATCAGTTGAATATAATTATTTCAAGATGGCTCAGCAATTTCTGAAGTTGGCATGTGTTTTCTTTCCCATACAGGAAAATTTGCTGGATTCTCAGTATATACCACAAACAAAACTGGGCACATTGACAATATTCCAACTCTGAGGTATAGGCAATGAATTTTTCCTTATAGTTCTTTGACCCCAACAGATTTTTTTTCTGGTTTTCTGACCTTTCAACTACCTATGTGGGAGATGCTAACTTCCAGGGTTAATGTTAGATTCAAGATCACTCTTCACAATCAAACAGTTGCTACCAGGAGAGCTGAGTAAAGTATAATTCTTCCTGTGCTCACCTGTATTTCTCATACTTCTAAAACTCCTGGGCTGGAGAGATGGCTTAGCAGCTAAGGCATTTGCCTGCAAGGCCAAAAGATACAAGTTCTATTCTCCAAGACCCACATAAGCCAGATGCACAAGGGGATGCACATGTCTGGAGTTTGTTTGAAGTGGCTGGAGGCCCTTAGTGCACCCATTTTCTCTCTCTCTCTCTCTCTCTCTCTCTCTCTCTCTCTCTCTCTCTCTCTCTGTCTTTCTCACTTGCTCTCTTAAAATGGATAAGAAAAAACTCTTGATACTTCATTGACATACTTTTGTATGAATAGTTATCATAATGAACTGAACTCCATATAGTATAAAGGGAACTTTTTTTATATGTATACCTGGTCCAATTTTCCCTTCAAATAACTTCTTTCTTATGACAGATGGAATTTTAAATTCCATTGCTTTTCATATTATTCCATAGTAATAAACAAAGAACCCACTGAACTCTCACATGAAATCTCAGAGATCTTATCCACTTTCATTATCTCTCTCCCAGTTTGGCTTGAAGTGGACAAAAGTGGGAACTGTCACTTCTTTACTGTTAGAGACAAGCCCTGAGCAACTTCTGACCTTTCCTCATCCCCCCACCCTGCCACACCTAACTGATTCCATCCCCCCACCCCGCCACACCTAACTAATTAACACCCTGCCTGGCAACTGCAGAGATGTGAGAACTGTACCGTGAATTCTCGGAATAACCGCAAACTGTCCTAGGCCAAAGGCAAAGAAGATTCTGTAACTTTCCACCACCTGCCTCCTCCAGCACCGCCCCCCCCCCGCAAAAACCCTAATCCTAACCCTAACCCTTTAAAAGACTGCTCCGGCTCAATAAAATTGGACTCTTGACAAGTGTACATTTGCTTGAGTCTCTTCTTCTCTCTCGCCCATCTTATTTCAGGTTAGGGTCCTCCTCACCCCCATGAATAACTAGGTCCCGCGGGACGGGACACTTTACATTTAGCATTTACCCAGGGAGGCCTCTGGCCTGTCCTGGGAGCATGAAGCAAAGCTCAGAGGCAGAGGAAAGTGTGCTTGCCCCAGTTGTCACATGTACTTGTAGAGCTTGGTGGACAAAACATTCTTTCTTTCTGTGGGCAATTGTGGCACTTCAACTAACCTTTTACTACAGGTTTCCACATGTCATTACTAAGAATGCGATGCCTCCTTGTCATGCAGGGCACTTACGATGCCTCAGTACTCTTGTTCTTGCCTCTTATTCTGCAGTTACTGTGTCTGAAGATGGTCATGATGGACAGATGTTTCATGATTTCCCAGTTCTCTCTTTTGCATACTGTCTATGAGAAACATAATCCCTATTTTGTCATCACTAAAGAAGATTTTCCCACCCAGGACATTATATATTTGCCCTGATATCATGTCACTGGTGATGCTATCCATTTTATACCTGAAAAGCACCTTCCCACCCGGGGAAGTATCTGTCAGTGTCCCTAAGGTGAGCCTGGGAGGAGGAGACAGGAGGCTCCAGACAAGGTTTCAGACCAGCTAGACTCACATACACAGTGGCAAACAATAAGAGACCCTATTTCAAATAAGGTAAAAGGTGAGGAGTGATGACCAAGGTTCTCCTCTACCTTCCACATGCACACTGTGGTGTGTGCACAATATGACATTCACACACATGCACTCACATGAACACTCTCACACACCACACACAAATGCATAAACACACAGCTAAAAATACAAAAGTGTTATGAGGTAAAGAACACTTTATACTCCATGGAGAGAAAAATGTCCAAGTACAAGTCTATGACTTCTCTCAAACAAATTTTCTCTTCCATAACTGAGATTTGTAGGAATTCTCAGCCTTGACTATTAAGTACTGAGGGTAGTGTGGGTGATATTGACAGAAGCATATCTCTTATTACCATGTCAAATCCAACATGATTGGTTCAGAACCCAGGTTTGGAAGGCCATGGTATTATGTTCTGACCACAATCTGTAGTCTTAAAGCTATGAGGCACCTTAGAGCTGTGACATCAAAGCATGATTTTAACACCCTTCTATGCTGCTGTTTATGACATTTTACATTTTTGAGAGCACTTAGATGTCTTTATTACATATGTGTTCCTAGCCCAAAGATCAATTAACTAAACATAGGAAATAAGTAATAAATGAGTTGAAATGTATTCATGTTTGAGACTTTCTTTTTCAAATCCAGCAAGTATTTATGAAATACCTATTATGTGGTAAATATGCCAGGGATTTGGAACACATCATAGACTAAAACAAGGAACCCTGCCCTCAGCTATAGATTCACAAAACAAAATCTACACTGATAAGCTTAAGCATAGATCAAATATCAGATAAGTATTTCCTATTTTTATACCATAAGGTACAAGTAGTTTATAAACATATGTGCATATATCCCTAAATGTGGAAGCAAATGGTCTGCTCCCCTCACATATAAGCCTCACATAAGCACCTCAGACAGAAAGGGACATCACACCTTCCTTTTCCATTGTACCTGTTATAGCCATACTTCAATTAGAAAGTATCTAAGGAAAAGGTTTTTAAATGTGGTGACATACTATGTAAAACCAGCCAATATCCATGAGGAGCATGGGTTACCACAAACTGGTTACCAAATCATATATTTAATCATAGTAAATGGTGTATTAATAAGGTAATATTTACAGTGAGGGACCCTTTACCAGAGTGTATGCCCATACATTCAACCATTAAGCAACAAAAGAATACATTCAGCTTCATATGATCCCATTGGTTGAGTGACTGTTTAAGAACTTGAGCAACTGGGGTTTTGTTCAGGAAGTTTTTTTTCCATTCCTATATCATGGAAAGTACTTCCTAAATTTTCTTTCCAGTAGTATTTGAGTTTCTGGTCCTATGTTGAGGTCTTTGATCCATTTGGATTTGAGTGTAGTGCATGGTGAAATGTGTGGATCAAGCTTTAGTTTCCTGCATGTGGTTATCCAGTTTGTCCAGCACCATTTGTTGAAGATGCTATCTTTGTTCCAGCCTATATTGTTCAGGCCTTTGTTGAATATCAAGTAGCTATAGTTGCTTGACCCAAAATCCGGGTCCTCAAGTCTATTCCATTGGTCTATACTCCTGTTTTTATGCCAGTACCATGCTGTTTTTATTATTATGGCTTTGTAGTATAGCTTTAGATCAGGTATGGTGATGCCACCAGAGGTATTTATTTTGCTGAGGATATGTTTGGATATGCGAGGCCTTCTGTTTTTCCATATGAAATTTAAGATCATTTTTTTCCATCTCTGTGAAGAACACTGTAGGGATTTTAATTGGAATTGCGTTAAATCTATATATTGCCTTTGGTAGGATTGTCATCTTCACAATGTTAATTCTGCCTATCCAGGAGCATGGGAGGCCTTTCCATCTTCTCAAGTCCTCCTCAATTTCTTTTTTGAGAGTTTTTATATTTTCATTGTATAGATCTTTTACTTCCTTGGTTAACATTATTCCAAGGAATTTTTGTTGTTGCTGTTGCTATTGAAAATGGGACTATGTCCCTTATTTCTTTTTCTGTATCTTTGTCATTTGCATACAGAAGTGCTACCAATTTTTGTGCATTGATTTTGTATCCTGCTACTTTGCTATAGGAGTTAATCACCTTCAGCAGTTTTGGGATGGAGTCTCTTGGGTCTCTTACATATACAATCATGTCATCAGCAAATAGAGCTAACTTAACTTCTTCCTTTCCAAATTGTATCTCTTTTATTTCCTTCTCCTGTCTTATTGCTTGAGCTAGGATTTCCAGAACTATATTGAAAAGCAGAGGTGAGAGAGGACATCCCTGTCTTGATCCTGATCTCAATGGGAATTCCTCCAGTCTCTCTCCATTAAGTATTATTTGGGCCTTTGGAGCTTTGTATATCGCCTTTATTATGTTAAGATGTGAATGGGCCATGCCGATTCTTTCCAATGTTTTGATCATGAAGTGATGTTGTATCTTGTCAAAGGCCTTTTCTGCATCTATTGAAATGATCATGTGGTTTTCATGTTTAAGCTTGTTTATGTGGTATATTACATTGACAGCTTTTGTATGTTGAACCACCCTTGTGTTCCTGGGATAATTCCCACTTGGTCAAGGTGGATAATGCTTTTCTTTACAGACAAGCATATAATAAGCAAAGCCAATAGAATACCCACAGAATGGGAGAAAATATTTGTGGGTTATCCAACTGATAGAGGTCTAATCTCTAGAATCTACAAAGAACTCAAAAGACTAAACAATAAGAAGACAAATACCCCACTCACAAAATGGGGCACAGAGTTGAACAGGCAATTCACAGAGGAAGATATACAAATGGCAAACACACACTTAAGAAAATGTTCATCATCCATAATCATCAGAGAAATGCAAACTAAAGCAACTATGAGATTCCACCTTACCCCAATAAGGATAGCCAACATCAAAAAATCAAATGAAGATAAATGTGGGTGAGGATGTGGAGAAGCAGGAACACTCATTCACTATTGGTGGGAATGTAGGATGGTACAACCACTTTGGAAAGCAATATGGAGAATCCTGAAAAAGCTGACTATAGAAATACCAACAGACCCAGTTATACCCTTACAGGGCATCTACCCTAAAACCTTCAAACCACAGGCCAGAGAGATTTGTTCAACCATGTTTGTAGCAGCTCAATTCGTAATAGCTAAAAGCTGGAATCAACCCAGATGTCCATCATTAGAAGAATGGATAACGAAGATGTGGTATATCTACACAATGGAATTCTATACAGCAGTAAGAAAAAATGACACAAAGAAATTTGAGGAAAAATGGTTGAACCTGGAACAGATCATTCTCAGTGAACTTACCCAATCACAGAAAAAAAAAAATCTACACATAGTCTCACTCATCTATAACACCTAACCTGAATCTACCCAAGATACCTTACATACCCAGCAAGCACATCATGGACTAGACAATAGGATGGATGTGAAGGGCAGGGAGGACATCGAAGGGTGGAAAACAGTAATCTGGACCCAAACAGCCATGGTACCATAAAATTCTACTTCTTAAAAGACAGACCAAATGGCTGAACCTTCACTAGACCCTTACAGGAAACACCCGAACCAGAAGACACTGGAGAAGGTAGGATCAAGACTAACCTAAATCTTCTACATCTTCCATCCCTCCCTCTCCCTCTCTCCCCTCTCTCTCTCTCCTCTCTAACTCTTGTATATGAGTTCTGTGTTTCCTCAATTTCTTAGTGGGCACTGACCTGTAACCCCCACTACCAGCTTGGGGCTACCATCCACAAAGAGCTTTTGATCAGAGAATCATACAAGGTTTCTCAAAACAATGACAGACTTCTGTCAGAGTACTTGATGACCCACCAAAGGCCAGTGGTAAGACCCTATTGCTGAAGACTCTATATGCAGCTGACATGTAAAATGGAATGGCATGGATGGAAGCCAGGAGAGAGTCAGTCCCTAGACAGTCAGCATGTCTAGTGCCAGAAGGTGCTACATGGGCAATTGGGGGAAATGACAAATATCTGTCCAAGCAACTCATTGTCTAACCTAATTAGCAACAAATAACCTGATGTGATGCCCACACAAGTGCAATAGTGGCACACAGCCATGGTGGGGAACCAACTGCTCTTGATTTGGCTAACTGATCCCTTAGTGGTACAAGACCCATAGCTGGAGCTGAGAAACAAGTCAGAACCATACCCAAACATAAGCCCACTCTCCAATATCAAGCTACCATCAATCATGGGGTACAAGAGGGCCTACACTTATCGGACTCTCTATCAAAAAAGTAATTGTTATCTCAGTTTTCCGGGTGCTAACTTACTCTCGGTTGGAGAATCTGCTTCTCTTTTTCAGATAGATGCAGATCCTAAGGAGAGAGCTGCCCCAACATACCTCAAAAGGGGCCCAACTGAAACTAAGGACAATTGGTGAAACAAGCAAGGGTGCTATTTTCCTGATGAACCGGATACCAGCACAAAGGGGAAGAAGACCAACACAGAGAAAAATCAACTCCTACCAAATCAGAGAGCCAGGGCCTTAGAGGCCCCCAACACCTCAGCACTGAAGCACACCAAAAATGAACCCAACATGGCTCAGGGAAATTTTGTGGAAGAGGGGGCAGAAAGAATGTCAGAGTCACATGTTGGGTCATGATATGCAGGTACATTTATCGTACCAATAAGTGTACCAATAAATGCACGACCCACTTATATCAACAAGGAGGGTCTAATGGGAGGGGGTAGATCATGGATGAGCCTAAACAATGGTACCAAGCTGCCTATATTTGCTGAAAAGAAAACTAATAAATTAATTTAAAAAAATGAAAGCTGGAAGAAAATACAGGAAGAACGGAAGACCAATGGAGTCACTGAAGATAGTTAAGTGGAAAAAAAAAAAGAATACATTCGGTCTGAAAGAACTTGATATCAGAATTTTAGTTAAGTCAATACAAAGCTTGGAATAGAATATCAATGAAAGATTATACTGAGTAAAATAGCTCAGGTTCAGAAACACAGCATTTTTCTTCTCATATGAGCTTTGAGTTTCTAGATTTGTAGTTATTAGAATGTATAGAGGTTAGGGAGCTCGAAAGAGGTTATATGGGGAAAAAGAAAAGGTATTGTGGAAGGATAGCAGAATATATTTGACATATGTGTGGGGGTTAATAATGACAGGAAAATGTGTAAGCAGTGATAGAGGAAGAGTGTGGGACAGAGAAAGAAATGGTGGAAGGATGAACCAAAACCCAAGACATGAATAAGTCATATGCAAGCCTACAACTTGGTCAGCTTGTTTAAAATAGAGTATTTGTAGAGCGTTTGAATGAAGGACTCCTACACGGGTACATAAGGCTGTTCCTAGAAGCTATGAAAATTGAAAATTTCAATACCAGTAATAAGATACCATCCAATGAGTTTTTAGTCAGGGAGGCTACAGGGTCCCTTTAAATACCAGTAATGCCACTAATGAGGGCCCTCAGTGGAGTGGGGGGAGGCATCTACATGTAATGTGTATCTCTTCAAAGTTTCAACTAAATAAACAACATAATCTATTGTCATTGCTCTTGGTTGCCCACCAAGATGAAAAGACCCTATTGCTGAAGCTGTCCCAGTTTTAGGACATACAGAATTCAAGCTAGAACTTAGCTGGGAGCTTCCTCCTAATGGCTGGATTATTTCTGGGGGAGAAAAGACATCATCAGTCTTACCCAGTTGATAATCCTGTGTTCTCCACAAATGACCTACCAGATAAAAGGTGCCCACTGCTGCAATAGTGGCATCACTAGTATGTGTGTAATCAACCATTTTCTGGTTGGATTTTTGGACCAGTTCTACAGGAGGGAATTCATGCCTAGTACTATAAACCTGGCCAATTAACCATTAGATAGAAATGGAGGTCCTAGGGGAGAAATTGTTATTGTTGACTATTACCATTGCTGTGATAAACATACAGGATGTTAAAATGCCTTTTAAATATTTATATTTGTTTCCTGGTACTGTTTGCAGCCTTGATTATAAAATTTCCTTCATTAAAGGAACGAGGTTAATGAGAAGATGCATAGCTGATAAAAATTGCTGAGAAATAAGGCTCAAAAAACCTCATGGAAGTGTTGGTGTGGGGTCTCAGTGTAAGAGAAGGAGGATGGGGAAAAGTGCTGTGGATGCTCTCTTCTGAATAGGAGACATTATTTATACTCATTAACTCACAACAGCTGTGGTTTCCTGTCAAGATTTCAACATGAATGGGGGAAGGGCACATAAGAACTCAAGCTTCAAAGGGTAGCTAACAGCAGCTATACAGTTGCTAGAAGAGGGGATGTAATACTCTTTATTGGTGTAGCCATTGATAATTGGTCCATAATCCAGTAAACAACCTCTCACCCATGTTCATGCAATCAACCCTAGTTTAACTCAGTGTATCCACAAATTATATAAAAGCATGAAGTAAGATGGGAATTCATTGAGAAGATAAAAGGGCAATTACTGGAAAAAAGATCAAATTATATATAAGTATGTATAAAAGTGTCAAAAATAAAAAGTAATGTATATATTCCATATATACATTGAAATATCCTGTTTATACTTAAGTTGAGTCCAATGATTATAGAGATATCATATCAATTTAGATTAAGATTATTCTCAGAGATCCTAAAATTAAATCAATGAGGTGGTGTTTATCACTACAAAAGGCAGCAGCCTTCAGGTGCAGACTTGAATTAATGCATCAGCAAAGAATCCTTTTCTGTATTTGTAGTTTATAGTGTAGTGTGTAAGCTGAGTATGCCCAGGGATATTTTTGGCCATTGTTTTAGGATAGCAACCCCTGCTTGTTTTCTAGGACCATTTGCTCGAAACACCGTTTTCCAACCTTTTACCCTAAGATAATGTCTATCCTATGCAGAAAGGTGAGTTTCTTGGAGACAACAAATTGTAGGATCCTGCTTAATCCAAGATGCAATAATATATAAATTATAACACAAGAAACACTAAAAAGCAAGACAATATAAATCCACCCAAAAGTATTAATGCATCTGCAAACCTATGTATTTTGGTTGGGGCATTGAGGCCATTGATATTAAGATATTAAGGTATGTATTTATGCTTGCCATTTTTTTGTGTGTGTGTGGTTCTGGTTCTACCTTTGCTCTCTTGTGTTAACTAGTATTTGAGTATTGCTTGTTTTTTCCAGGTTCCTTATATGTGTACTTTTCCTTCTCTTCAGCATGAAGGATTGTATCAAGTATTTTCTGTAGAGCTGGTTTTGTCTTCAAATACTCCTTTAACCTGCTTTTGTCATGGAATGTCCTTATTACTCTGTCTATTCGAATGGATAGCTTTGCAGGATAAAGTAACCTTGGTTGACAGTTGTTATCTTTCAGAACTTGGAATACATCACTCCAAGCCCTTCTGGCTTTTAAAGTTTGTGTTGAATAATCTGCTGTAATCCTGATGGGCTTGCCTTTGTAGGTAACTTGATTTTTCTCTCTAACTGCTTTCAATATTTTTTCTTTGGTTTGTGTGTTTGGTAGTTTGATTACAATACAGCAAGGAGAGGTTCTTTCTGGGTTTTGTCTGGCTGGGGTTCTAAAGACTTCCTGTATCTGCATTGGCACCTCTTTCCCAATTTGGGGGAAGGTTTCTTCTATGATTTTGTTGAGGACGCCTACTATGCCTTTGGAGTGGAATTCTTCTCCTATTATGCCTTGAATTCTTATGTTTGATCTTTTCATAGTGTCCCGAATATCTTGAAATTCCCACTCATACTTTTCTATAAGTTTGTCTTTCTCTTTGTTGGACTGTATTAGATCTGCTACCTGGTCTTCTAGCTTAGATATTTTGTCCTCTCCTTCCTCCCTTCTACTGGTGAGATTTTCTACAGAGTTTTTTATTCATTAACTGTGTTCTTCATTGCTAGTAATTCTGACTGTTTTTTCTTTATTATTTCTATTTCCTTATTTATGTCTTGTATTGTATTCTTTGATTTCCTCTTTGATTTCTTCTTTGATTCCTTTGCTTTGTTCTTTGACTTTTTTGAACATGTTTACAATCATTCTTTTGAAATCTTTCTAAGGCATTTCCTCTAACTCGTTCTCACTGGAGGTCATTTCTGATGCATTAATACTTTTAGGTGGATTTATATTGTCTTGCTTTTTAGTGTTTCTTGTGTTATAATTTTATATTTTGCATCTTGGATTAAGTTAATTCTTGGATTTTCTAGCTAGCTGGGTATTCATAGCTGTATCAATTGATTTGATGCTATATATCTTCAGGGTAGGAGCTTAGGTGTGGTTCTTAAGACTCTCAGAGTATCTATAAAGGTGTTCTTAGGGGTTGAGTTTCCCTGCTATGGGAGTATTCAAGTAGGCTGAGTGGAATAAAATACAGGTAGATTCTAAAATTTACCTAAACAGTGTATACATTCAATCAAAAACAGCACTGAGTATTTACACAAGAGTAGTTGTTATAACAACCACATCCTCTATCAACAAAGAAGTTAAGATTTCTGGTCTGTTGAGGGATCCAAGTCAGCTTGTGACCAAGTGAAACCCTTCCCTGGTACAATCCCAGTTACCTTTTGGATGGTTTTGGTCTCAGTCAAATTGCTGGCTGGGTCGTCGGGCTGCTGTTCTGATTTCTGGAGCCGGGCACTGGCTTCTCCTGTGGGGCAAATCAAGCCTGGCAACTGTGGCCCTGCAGATTGGCACCCCCACTGCTGGAACCACTACTGCTGCTGCTGAAGCTTCTGGTGCCACTGCTGCTGTAACTGCCACTGCTGTAACTGCTGCTGCTGCCTCTGAAGCTGTTGCTGCTGGATCTGCCGCTGCTGCCACTTCTGGATCTGCTGCTGCTGGGGCTGCTGTTGCTGGTGCCGGAGCTGCTGGTGTTGCTTCTGGAGTCTGCTCCTGCTTGGGTCCTGCTGTCCCCTCAAATTGGCATGGCCAATCCCAGAACCACTGCTCTGTTTGCTGGAGCTGGGCACAGGTGGTAGGGGAGGAGAGGGAGTTCCAGCTGCTCTAGTTCTATCGCTATTCCACGTGTTGTTCTACCTTGTGATCTGCTCCTCCGTTATTCACTGCCACTCTCCCTTCACGTTTCTACAATTTGCGGAGAGCTCTGGTGTGATTGGAAGCTCCCCTCACCTGGATTTTCCTGCAGCTCCAGCTGAGCCTGGTGGCTCTCTGGGGCGCTGCTGCCCACCGCAACCAGTGGTCCTGTTGGAGCCGCTTTTGCCAGCCTGTGCGAGCTCTGGATGTTCTGAATCTCTTCTACTTCTCCACTGCCGTTTCAATTTCCTATACACCTCACTTTTTAGTAAAAGTGTGTATTTTGCTGAGTTTTTTTTTTTTTTTTTTTTTGGTCTTTTTCCCCCCTAGGCTGCTTTGGCGTGGTGCCTACGCCACCATCTTAACTGGAAGTCCTTGGCCATAATTTTAATATTCTCATCAAGTTTCATGACCTTAAACTGAGCATGGTCAGAGTATACTCCTTACCTGCTAATGCTTAGAAATGGGCTAACCCCTATATGATCAAGTGGAGCCTTCCTCAACACAATTCTTGCACTTTCAATCTGGAATTTTCAATAAAATAAATAAAAATAAGCTGTTATGTTTAAATACCAAGATGGTGCCCCATGGTCTTTTCCTCCTGTAACACTATGATGTTGTTCTGTCCTACAATGAATCAATGCTTGAAAATGTAAGAAGAGCATCAGTTTAGAAATAACCCCTGCACTCACCTTGACTGATGCAGTAGCAATCTTTGTCCACACTTGTGTCTTGGCTGTGTGTACTTTGGATTTTCACGCACCAAGAAGTGAATCCATTATATTCAATAACAAGAGGGGAAAGAGCATGAAATATCCCTTTCCTGCTTCCTTTCATTTGCTTACCATTTAACATTTTAAGAGAAAGATATCCCAATACTTTCAAAATACTGAAAGCACTGACATTTTACCAGAAATGCTCTTCTAAGCTATCCTATTTCTATAAATGGTATGCAGACTATAATCTCATTGTGATTTGGTTACATTTGATGACATGTTTAATGAGGAGAAAATTGACATATTTAATAGAGATATGTGAAATTCACAGAAGGATCAATTGTTTTTTGTGTTGCACACTTAATTAGTCTACATTTTGCCAAATGATATGCTATACATCTATCAAGCTTGCCAGAAGATAATATGTGGGTGATACTAAGTTTAAAAGTATGAAATGTTTGTCTCAGCATTAAAATTTCATAGCTCTGTAAAAACACAATTTAGTAGGAAAAACAGTAGTTAAATTATACTTATTCTTGGATGCTATACAATTGATTTCTTACCCTGAAAAATAAAATTGTTTTCACTATGTTATTAAAAATTGGATAAAAAATATAGCATTTGTAGCTTCAGATTCAAAAAAAATATGTTTTATATTATAGACAACCAAATCCTACTATTGATAAATTATATCAACTTTCCTTTCCTTTGATTAAAATTTATGAAGAGAAATATTGAGTTAAATAATTACAAGTGAGCTTATCTCATAGATTGCTTCATTTCTTTGAAAAATACAGTAAGTATAACTTAATGAAACTCATAATTTTTTTTATTTTTATATAACCATTTATTCATTCAAAAGTATTTCTGCGGCTGGAGGTATGGCTTAGCAGTTAAGGCATTTGCCTGCAAAGCCAAAGGACCCAGGTTCAATTCCCCAGTACTCACATAAGCCAGATGTACAAGGGAGCATATGGTCATGGAATTCCTTTGGTCCTGATGTACCCCTTCTCTCTTTATAGCCTCTCTCTCTCTCTCTTTCTCTCCCTCCCTCTCTCTCTCTCTCTCTCTCTCTCTGTTTGCAAATAAATAAATTAAAACATTTCTAAATTTTATCTTTAAGTACTGAAGAAGAACTTCAAATTACCTAGCATCTTGATTTCACATATACCTGTCAACACAAGTACATACAATGGGAATATGAAATGATAAAAAATGTTTTAGATATTATTGTTAAAAAAAGACAATATTCTAAGGTGACTCTTGTTTATAATGGGGAAGTCACAAAAAGTCAAGTGAACACTTTCATAAAAGGGGAAACCTAATAACTTTAGTAAAGAAAGAGTAAGAATGAGCTTACAAAGAAGAAGGGCTAGAAGAACCAAGAAGAGGAGATAATAGAATATAAACTAAAGAAAGGTTTAGTTGTTAGTCATGGATTGAGCATGGCCCATAGAGTGACAGAAGAAAACTGAACATATTAGAAATTGTCAAAGCATCAAGAATTTTATGAGTAATGCCTTAGAATTTGGAGTTTCCCATAAAATAAATAAAAATAAGCTGTTATGGTTAAACGCTAAGATGGTGCCCCATGATCTTCTCCTCTTTTAACACTGCAATGTTGTTCTGTTCCACAGTGAATCAGGGCTTTAAAATGTAACCAACAGAGATAGGGGAAGTGATGAAGAAATTTCTGAGGAAGGGACACAAACAAGAACTTTGCCATGCTTTCTTGAATCACTGACTCTGGGGAAATCTAGCCCGCCATGCTGTAAGGACACTCAAGAACCCTTCTGAAGAAAACTTCCTTTGTCATCCAGAACTTTACTACTATGTAAGGGATCCTTCTACAAATGGGTCCTGTTACCTCAAACATTCATGTATATGCAGCTCTGGAGAGTCAGTCACCCCAGCTTCATATGATACTTGAAACCATTCCAGGGTTATATACCCTCATAAAATACAAGAAAAAAATACTTTAGTTGGGCTGGAGAGATGGCTTAGCGGTTAAGCGCTTGCCTGTGAAGCCTAAGGACCCCGGTTCGAGGCTCGGTTCCCCAGGACCCACATTAGCCAGATGCACAAGGGGGCACACGTGTCTGGAGTTCGTTTGCAGAAGAGGCTGGAAGCCCTGGCGGGCGCATTCTCTCTCCCTCTATCTGTCTTTCTCTCTGTGTCTGTCACTCTCAAATAAATAAATAAATAAAAATTAAAAAAAATACTTTAGTTATTCTGAGCACCTGAATTTGGTATGAATTTTTACATAGCCTGAGGTTTTAGTGACATGGGGTCTGTGTGGAATCCAGGAAAGTCCTGGAACCCAAACCCTAAGTTTGTGCTTGTATTTAATCAAAGAATTGGGCAAACAAAGCTGAGAAGGAAAATTATTACATTATATACTTATTTAGGAAAGTACAAAAACAACAGAAGGAAAATGTATACATACACATAGTCTAAGAGCCCATACGGGGCCTAACAGAAACATGGAAAGAGATTTAGAGATTAAGAAGAGAAAAAAAAGAAAGTCGCTGCCATGTGCTTGCTAGGCAGGAGGTGAGTAGAGAGGGCTTAAGGCAGGGGTGGGGGTGGGATCGCTAGAACCTGGAGGCTCAGGAGTGATAAAATGATAAAATGGCAGCCAAGGGAGCATCCCCTTGTAAACATGTTTATAACCTTACTGCAGTAGGATTTACCTTCTGGCTCTGGTGAATCAAAGTGAGCATAGATTGTTCTGGCTTAGGGTCTGGTTTATGAAGAGGCCAGACATGTCCCCAAGTTCTAGAGGCTGAGCTTGACCAACCACAATGTCAGGATTGGATTTAAATTCTAGGAAAGGGGGCCACATTCCCAGGAAGGGCTCAGGTTGTCTCTAGAAAAACAGATCTAGGGAACTCCTTTAGGCATGAGATATGAAGAGGCCAGCTTCCTCTCTGATTTCTGGCAAAGCCCAAAGACATTCCTGCTTTCTACTTTCAGGGGCCCAGTCACCCTAACTACGTAACAAAGCCTGACTCCCTCTTATTAGTTAACCAACTAAAGGTGTTTTAAACAGAAGAGACCATCCGATATTTCAGCAGGGAGTACAATGATCTGTGTATTGTTTAGAAAAACATTTTATTGTATAGCAAGATTACATATAGCCAAACTATGATGTAAGGTATGTCAAGATTTCAAGCAATAGGACTCAGAACCTTAAAACAGTATAAATATTTAGTGCATTACTCTCCTCTTATCTACTGATATTTTAAAAATTAGAACAATATATGAAACTTTAAAAATCAGTTATTGATTAGCCTTTTCCTTCAACTGAACATAGAAAAGGCAGCATGGAGTTCTAGAAATAAAAGCAAGTGAGGAGAAGTTTTATTCACTCCACCATTATCTCTTGAAGTTTTGCCAAGACAGAATAGAGTCCAGCACTTTTCTGCCTCCAGAAATTGATGTCAGCTATTCAGCCAACTCTAACAAATAGCCTCGAAAGTGCTAACACGCGGTGACCCAGCCGCCTCAGCTCCACAATGACTTCAGAACCTCTGCTGTGGTCGTGCGCAATAACCAGCACTCAGCAGCAATTTCCAAAATGATACACTTTACTGTGCCAGGCCTGCCGTAGATGCAACACAATTTGCGAAGGCGCAAGAGAGTAAAGTGTCTTATTCCTCTTCTTTTCCTGCAATTATCTGTATTGCTTGAGAGGTAGACTAAACTCACTACTCTTTATGATAAACACCTATTTTCTCTGACTACCAAAGTGATGGAATTTGCATAAATCCTATACAAGATTTGCATAAAGCCCAGATTTTTTTTTTTTTTTTTTTAAGCAAGGCTGTTTTCTTGATCCTTTCTACAATCTATCACATGGCTTCACCATGACGGGCTCTACTCTTCACCTTCAAGTGACAGTCCCAAGAGATTTTACCTTCTCTTTGAAAAGACAAGAATGTGATTCTTGTGTTCAAAGAGTTTAGCAAATGCTGAAGGAAAGGAACATGAAGCTGCATATTGAGTGTATTGTCCAAAAATAGACTTTCTTAATAATGTCATAAATGCACAAAGTTACCATCACAATGTTATTCAAAATCCCTTTCATTACATTCACACCTGCAAACCCAACAATTTTTAGCCTCTTCTCCCTTCATCCCTCTCTTTTTTTTTTAAAATTTTTATTTATTTATTTATTTGAGAGTGACAGACACAGAGAGAAGGACAGATAGAGGGAGAGAGAGAGAGAGAATGGGCACGCCAGGGCCTCCAGCCTCCGCAAACGAACTCCAGACGCGTGCGCCCCCTTGTGCATCTGGCTAATGTGGGACCTGGGGAACTGAGCCTCGAACCGGGGTCCCAAGGCTTCACAGGCAAGCGTCCAACCGCCAAGCCATCTCTCCAGCCCTTCATCCCTCTCTTAATAGATAACATACCATTGGGGAAATGTTTTAAAGCAACTTTCTTATTAAATGACTCCACTTCATTGAGCAAACTGAAACAGATCAGTCAGAGTTAGTCAGGCCCATGTCAAACAACTGCACAACAAGGCTAACTCCATGATCAGAGGCAATTTTTGTTAAATCTTTCCTCAAATCTCTTTTTCTCCTCCAATTTCTGTTGTCACTAGCATAGATCAGCTTAGATAACCATTACCTCTAATATAGATAAATTCCACCATTTCTTTACCTCCACTGATGGCTCAGTTCAAGCCACTGACTACACTAAGTGATCATCTGTAGACATCTAGTTAGAATGTCAGTGCCTTCTTAACCTTAGCCAATGGCTCCATAATAGCTTGGAGGAAAAGTCCAAATGTAGTAACTTGGTTTTCAAAGATCTACTTCTTTATGAAAACTACTCAGTTACTTTTCAACTTGAACACTAATAATGAACCATGGTGGTTAAAATTTATCATATTCCTTTCCCAAATCTGGAGAATCTGTGGTAGGCATGGCGCTAAGGCCTTTACAGATCTCTGTGAGAGAAGGAGTAGAGGAGGGTGGGTAGGTGAGTGGGCTACAATGCCTCTCTACACTAGAATTACCATCTGTGTGTTATGTACTGTCTCTTAGTAGCTGAGATAAATTATTACCTACAAAAGCTGGCATAAAATGAGCACTTATCAAACTTTAACCATTAATTCCTCCCAAAAGTCTATGAGGAAACCACTGCTATTACCCTCACTTTACACTTGAGAAAATTATAAAGGAAAATATGTCATTTTAACATCTCAGCAGAAACAAGGCTATAGGCTTCATGCTATTGCTGTCTGGCTGCTGTGTGTTGTTGCCTTGTGATAGGTATGATTGTGCTGGGATGGGACAAGCTGTCTAGTGAAGAAACACAGGCAGGTGCCAGGTGCTGACCATATCATGAAAAGATGAAATATTCGACTTCTGGGTCCTGACTTTATATTTAGGACGGCACTCCCCAAAAGTAGACAGTACACTTGTTTTTCAGCAAGCAGATGTCAAACTAAAGTTAGGTTCACAAACTATTTTATAAATTAATATCTAAGAACAAAGGGAATCATGTAGGATGGGGTAGTAGAAATTACTAGACTGTAATGCAGACATAAAAGTCTGCTGCCCCTGAGAGAGTCTTGCAGCAAAGATTATCCATTATAGCCATCCAAGTAGAAAATAAAGGCCTATGTTCTTACACCATATTCTTGCTTAGTTATTGGCTGAGACTACTCTGAGGAAAGCATAATTTTGGTTGAGCTGAAGTGGGTCTAATGAAGTTCATAGATGATTCTCAGAGATGAGCAATAAACACTATCTTTAGGGGGAGCTGATCTGAGCTTCTCTGTTATCTGTCACAGAAGCAGAAAGCTACTTCCTTGATTGCCAGCTTGCAGCAGGAAAGAAAGATAAGGACACCATCAAAATCTTTTGAGTGTGGGGTTCCACTTGGAGTTGAGGAATCAGTACAAATGTAGAAAGATATACTGAATTCTGCATTTGTTTTGCTTTGTAAACACATAGTTTCAATTAAATCTTTGACATGCCAATGCTCTTTGACACTGGAGACTCAACAAAGGTATAGGGCCACATTTCAGCGTAATGTTCCCAAGGAAGCAGGAGCACACTGGGGATCAGAATAGTTTACCCCCTGCTGGTCCTTGAAACTACCTGATTCGATCAATAGGGTCTAGCTTATGGATCACTAAAGAAGATTCCAAAATATCAGTAACTTATAATCAGAGGTTTGTTTCTCACTCTCCATACATTTTGATTGGTTGTAGCCTTGTTACATCATCTGTTAGAACACACAATAGCAGCCATCAACACAGAGAAAAAAATAGCATGGCAAAGCATGCACTGATTGTTAAATCCCCTGCCATGAAGTTATAGTCTTTACCTATGCTACCATGCATGTATAGCACATCACATGGGCAGTTATTTTTCCAACATGATGGGCAAGTATAATCTCCACTTCCCTTGGCAGGGGCAGACACACTGGTGGCAAAAAGAAGGATGGCATGAGAAAACCCAAAAAGGACCATGCTTTGTTGTGTCTGGTGCCAGCACCACTGACAGGCATCATGTCCCATATAAAGATTATTTTTTTACAGGCAACCTTAGCTTATTTCAATTTCTATCAATTATATAAATAGTCCTTTCTATATGATAATCAAAAGAAATCTATCATTTTCCTTAATTTCTCCATGCTAGGGATTAAATCCAGGCACTCACACTGGGCAAATAAATGTTCTACCACTGTGCTAGCCATAATAAATAAAATCAGTATTGTTTTTTAAAAAATATTTTTATTATTTATGTATTTTATTTGAAAGAGAGAGAACAAGACAGATAGTGAGAGAATAGCATGCCAGGGCCTCTAGCCACTGCAAACAAACTCCAGATGTAGGTGCCACCTTGTGCATCTGGTCTACATGGGTACTGGGGTATTGAACTTGGGTCCTTAGGCTTCACAAACAAGCACCTCAATTGCTATGCCATCTCTCCAGCCCTGCCAATGTTTATTATTTTTATCATTTTTTTTAGTGGTGGATGTCAAATTTAGGTGACTTATATCAGAAATCAAGAAAATACGTTTTGAGATTTTAATTTGTCAAATTATTCTCCCTATTAAGTAACTGGACTAGATTAAGGTATCAGCTTTTGTTTTCTATAAGCTATATATATGCATATATATGATAAGCATCATTGTAAGATGAAGTTATTTTGAAAAATTAAGAGGACCAAACAAGGGTGAATATATCATCCTTACTGCTTTGCAGTTGTTATAACCACCCTTTCTTTTTATCTTATTTCATTTCATTTAATTATTTGCAACCAGAGAGATATAGTTGACAGATTAAAGATAGATAGATGACAGATAGATAGGTAGATAGTTGATAGATTAGATAGATAGATAGGTAGATAGATAGATAGATAGATAGATAGATAGATAGATAGATAAATAGATAGATAGATGATAGATACATAGATAATAGACAGACAGACAGGAACAGAGAGAGAGAATGGGTGAAAGAGGGCCTCTAGCAATTACAAATGAACTCCGGATGCATGTGCTACTTTGTATAGCTGGCTTTATATTGTGCTGGGGAATTCTATTCAGGTTGTTGGGCCTTGAAGGCAACCATATTAATTGCTGAGCCATTTCTCCAGACCCATAACTGCCCTTTCCTTTGGACCCACATGGCCTTTCAGATTATCACATCAGCCAAATAAGCAAACTATAACCTTCTCCATATTTTTAAGAAGGCTTAAGGAAGCAATGTTAGTGATTATCCATGTAACCCAGAAGGTTGAGGTGAAAGGATAACAACTTGGCCTGGCACACATAGCATGACGGAGCCTGTCTCACAAACATAAATAAATAAATAATGGTCAGCATCCAGAAATTTTTTTACTATTTTACAAGTAAAGATGGTAAATCATATGCTATGCAGGTACTAAGAAAACAAAATCAAATTGGAAATTTAGTCTTATGATGTCAGATACAATATACTTCATCTCTACAGTTATGGATGTAAGTGTAGTGTGGAGCAGGACATCAACAAGGCCATCATTCCAACTGATATCATTTCAGTGTGACAATAAAGTTATCAGACAAGGTAGCACATGCATTGGAGTTTATTTGCAGTGGCTGGAGGCTCTGGCACACCCATCCTCTCTCTCTCCCACACCCCGAACATTTATAACATTTATTAAAAAAAATTTATAACATTTATAAAAAGAATAAGAGTTCATTGTTAAATACTGAGTACAGGTTAGCAGAAAATAATTAAGGACAGTAGTGAGGGCTGAGGAGATGGCTTAGCATTTAAGGCATCTCCCTGCAAAACAAAAGGACCCAAGTTCAACTCCCCAGGACCTATGGAAGCCAGACGCACAAGGTGGCTCATGAGTTTGAAGTTTGTTTGCATCACCTAGAGGCCCTTGTGTGCCAATTCTCTCCTTTTTTTTTTGTCTCTCTCTCCCCCTCTTTCTCAAGTAAATAAAAATAAAATTAAAAAATTCAAATGCTTTTAATGAAAGAGTAGCAGATTAAGAAGTAGAAGAAAAAGAGGAGGAGATGACAAAAATGTTTTCATTATAAAAAAGACTACTATGTGACTAAAGCTACCAAAGGTAACAAGTAGAGTAAAGGAATATTTATTTATTTATTTATTTATTTATTTATTTATTTTGAAGTAGGGTCTCATGCCCAGGCTGACTTGGAATAATTCACTAAGCAGTCTCAAGGTGGCTTTGAACTCATGGTGATCCTCCTGAGTGCTGGGATTAAAGGTTTATGCCACCACACCCTGCTGTTTTGGGGGCATGTATGTGTGTGTATATATATATATATGTGTGTGTGTGTGTGTGTGTGTGCGTGTGTGTGTGTGTGTGTGTGTGTGTGTGTAGTGCTAGTAGACACTAGGAAGCATTCTGAGGAAGGACTGAGGCCAACATCTCTGCTTGATTATGGACCCTGCATGCTATACTATCAGCATGCCAGGCAATATGCACCCTTTAATTTATAATACACAAGTATTATTTCACATTCCCTTCCATCTATGTTATGTTGCCACTAACTACTATGTAGTTATATTTAAGAACCATTGCACAAGGAAGAACTTGTGCTTGGAACTGTAACTCAGGGCAAAATTCTGTGGTTGTGGAAGTCATTGGAAGTCAGCAATATCAACACCCAGAATGATGTGACCTTAGATATATGCAGCTGAAGGAAAATGAAGATATATTTTGGAGTTTATGAAGTAGATAGGCTGAGAAGGTAAGAAACTAGCAATACCATTTTTGTGATCACTATGAATATATATATATATATATAAATTATCTACCACATGCCACTATAACTAATGGTTTACCACATCCATCCAGCTACAAAAACTGGCATATGGAACTTAAAAAAATATATTTTAATAAATAAATGAGAATTAACAGAAATATGAGTGTAGAATATGAATGCATACAAAGACTGAACAAATTACTAAGACATCTATTAATAAAGATGGCAAACCAGGAAAATGAGCCTTCACTAATGTGTATATTTTTATTTTCTGTCCTCCTTCCTTCTCTCTCTCCTTGCTGCTCACTCATTTTATTTATCTCTTTCCCCCCTCATAAATCTTGTCTTATATACAATAGAAAATAATAAAGCTAATTCTAGCATTTATTAGTCCAGGGATTTAATGTGATAAATCTATATTTCTGTCTTTTCTTACAGAACAAAAGCCCTGCTTTCCCCCATCCCAAACTCTTGGAGAATCTGAGTGACAGATTCATTTTGATAGGGCTTGTCTGGGTGTGGTGGTGCACACCTTTAATCCTAGAACTCAGGAGACAGAAGCAAGAGGATTGATGTGAGTTCAAGCCACTTTGGAACTACAGAGTCATTTCAAGTCAGCATAGGCTATAGTGAGACTCTACCTCAAAAAAAAAAAAAAAATAAATAAATCTTTGATAGGCCTTGTAAGTATCAGTCCCAAACATGTCAACTTCTCCTATTTTCACTTAATTCCAGGACTTGTGACATTGGATTTGGACTTCCCAGATCAAAGCTGTAAAAACTACTATTTCACCTTATAGCAAAAAATGTGTTCTGCCACCAAGGACTAAATACTCTTCTGTCACTCTTTATCTAAAGCTTTATTTTCAGAAGGGCTACTTATTGCTGTATTGCCTGGACTTAGTAGCTTAGTGATGCCACTACATTTCAAAAGGAGAGGGATATGGTATCAGAAAATAGTGAGGTAAAATTTATTAGCAGAGTTTTTTAAAAAATTGAATTGAGCCGGGCGTGGTGGTGCAAGCCTTTAATCCCAGCACTTGGAGGGCAGAGGTAGGAGGATCGCTGTGAGTTCGAGGCCACCCTGAGACTCCATAGTGAACTCCAGGTCAGCCTGGGCGAGAGTGAGACCCTACCTCACAAAATTAAAAAAATAAAATAAAAAAATAAAAAAACCTGAATTGTTTAGCAAACCAGGTCATATATTTTTATGTGATGTCACTGATTTTTATTTGATTATGTATATAAAGGTCATGTGGTAGAAAGAGAAATAAATGTGAAGTAATCCTACCTACAAAGCAAACATGCACAACTTGAGTTTGATACACTGTAGATGGTTTGGTCTTTAATGTTGGTTTTGTTTCAGATTTTGGCTCAGCTTTTCATTTGTCCTTTGCCGTGTTACTGCATCTCAATTTGTACATTGGCTCTGTGTTGCCTAATCTTACTAGTGTTTCTAGGCATGCCAAAAACTTATGCATCATTGCTTTAAGTGGTATGTGCCCAATCACTAAATTCACTTAACATGAGAACTGATAAATTGCCCAATAAAATTTGTAAGATGTTCATTTTTAGAAGATTTACAGAGGAATAATATTAAACACACACATTCTAATCTTATGGATACACACTTAGCATTTTTTTTTTGGTTATAATCTGCATTGAAATGCACATTGGCTTGTGAATTAGAAATGTAAAATTGGCCTTAGTGGTTAAGGTGTTCGCCTGCAAAATCAAAGGATGCTGGTTCAACTCAGCAGGACCCATGTAAGCCACATGCACAAGGGGGCACATGCACCTGGAGATCCTTTGCAGTGGCTGGAGGCCCTGGCACACCAATTCTCTGTCTCTCTCCCTCTTTCTCTCTCTCTCCCACTTTCTCTCTTCCTCTTTCTCTCTCTCAAATAAATAAATAAAATATTTTAAAAAGAAATGTAATATTGGTGACTCTTTTGGAACAATATAAAGATTCCAGCTGTACATGGAAACACAGGTCTACCTGAAGGATTTAAAAACTCAAACCCATATGTTCAAAAAGTTTTCCAGTGGATCTCCTTAAACTATAGTTCTGTTTAAAAACAGTGGCCATTCTTCATATCATTTACTTAACTCAAAATTGAAAGGTAGTTTTGAAGATAAAACCTCTTTAAGGGAACAGTAAGGCATCATTTTCTCAAAAAAGTAATTTGAGTTTTGCTTGAACACCAAACACAATAAATCATTGTCTTATCCTCTGCTTTTTAAAATATACAGTTTAGCACTATTCTCTAGCATGCCTTCTATTAAACCAAGTGAAGTCAATAGTAACATACACAACTCACAGTATAATTAATCATTCAAAAAAGTATTAATACAATCCTGCCTTTAAATACTGTGCCTTGAGCTAGACAGATGGCTTAGCAGTTAAGACACTTGCCTGTGAAGCATAAGGGCACAAGTTTGATTCCCCAGTACCCACATAAACCAATTGCACAAGCTGGCACATGTGTTTGAATTTGTTTGCAGTAGCTAGAGGCCCTGGTATGCCCATTCCCTCTCTCTCTCTCTCTCTCTCTCTCTCTGTCTGTCTGTCTCTTTCTCTCTGTATCTGCCTCGTTCTCTCAAATTGATTAATTAATTAATTAAAAACTTAAATATTGCACCTATATGCACTTAAATTTAATTGGTACCTTTTTTATCCTTGTGTGTATGATGTTTATGTGTATGTGTGTGTGTTTGTGTGTGCACATGCGCACTTGTGCCACAGCATGTTTGAAAGGGTCAGGGGACAGCTTTGGTTATCTGTCTTCACCTTTTACTTTTTTTTTTCCAGGCAGGGTCTCTTGTTGGCCACTGTACACATCAGGACAGCTGGCACATGATTTGCAAGGACTGTCCCATCTCTGCCACACATCTCACTTTAGGTCCATTGGGGTGACTGACACATTGAGACCATGTTTGGTATAATGGGTTCAGATATGAACTCAGGTCTTCCTGCATGTGTAGCAAATGCTTTACTCACAGAGCCCTCTCCCTATCATAAATTTTACTCATGAAAATTTTTGGTATTTTTCTCATTATGACTCGGGTCATAAAAATTTATATAATCAAAAATCGCTACAGAAAAATGCTCACAATGGGCCTATAGGTGTAGCTCTGGTAGGGTAAGTTCTTTATATGAAACACCCTGAGTTCTATCTCTAGCAAAAAAATAAATAATTGAAAAACTCACAGTTGTATATTGCTTGCTAGTGATTCCTGTCTTTTGAACTGTTACCTGCAAATATCATACAATTATGCATATTACACAATATTTGATAATAAACATTCAAAACCATGTCACTGGTTTATATGCTTATTCTGCTATACTTTGTACTGTTATTTTAGATTGTAGCCTGCCATCTTAAATTTTAAACATTTAAAGAGAAACAGTATGCCATGTCATACCAACTGCAGAAACATAGATTTCTTGTTACTTCATCTCTGGTTGACATCAAGAGTCACATCTGCAGGGTGATCTATGCCATCAAGGCTGTGTAAGTACATTTTAAGAGGTTCACACAACAAAACTGCTAAACGATGCATTTACGGGAGCATACTCTTTCTGGGAACTCTCCTACAGTAAATCTCCTATCAGCAATCAACAAAGAAGGTAGAATGATGCTGGACGTGTTCATGCTACCGGAATCTATACAGGAAGAAAAAGAGTGATTAGAAAGAAAAGATGTGTAGTTGTGATGTCCCTGAGTAACCTTGAGTATTGGAAGTTTATTTATACCCTCTTGACTTCCCTCTTACCATTTTCTCCCTACTCAGTATTGCTACCTTTCTACTTCAAAAATATTAGTATCAAACATTTTTTTTTTCTTTTCACTTTAATTTTTTGGAGGGGTGTGATTGGGAGGACTTTCTAAACCTTTTTAAAAAAAATTTAATGTTATTATTATCAAGATATGGATTATATCTTGATAAAATTTCATATGAATATATCATGTGTTGGTGCCCTCTTTTCCCTCTTCCTTGCTGCCATTCCTTTGGGGATGATCCTCAGTGGGTTTGCAGGTATTGCCCAAGGGGTTGTGGTTTTGCATTGTGGGAGCAGCAGTCAGTTATTTTTTGAGGGGAAAGAATGCCTCTGAGCATGATGTCTCAACCTGTGGCTCTTATGATCTTCCTTCCCTTTGTTTAAATTCTTAGAATAAAACAAAATTTCTTTGGTTGGAGAGATGGCACAGTGGTTAAGACACATGCCTGCAAAGCCTAAAGATCAATGTTCCATCTCTCTATAGATCCCCTGTAAGCTAGATGCACAAAGGTGAGGCAAGACAAGGTCACATATGCCCACTAGGTGGTAAAAGCATTTGGAGTTCAATTGCAATGACTAAGGCCCTGATGTGCCAATTTTTTTCTCTCTTGCTCACTCTCACTTTCTAAAAAAAAAAAAAAACCTTGTTAAAAAAGGCCTTTGAATCTTTGATGTCATTCAATATCTGGCCCTTGCCTATTTTTTAAAATTTTCTATTGAGGTCCCATTGTCCTTACTCCACCTTCTCAATCTTCACTGACATTCTTTCAGTCCTTGGATTTCCTAGGACAACTACCACAGGGTACCAGAAACTCTACAGCTTGGAACAAGAGGAATTTATCATGTTATCATGTGACACTTAGGAAACCAAAAGTCCAAAGTCAGTTTCATAGCAAGGGAATCCTTTATCTGAAAGTGCTAAGAAAGAAACTGTTTCAGATCTCCCTGTTAGAATTGTGTTATCAACAAAGGTATGTGACACCAGCTTATTTTAATTAAATCAGTTGTGTCTTAATGACTTTACTAACAGAAGTTTTGAGAGGTATTTTTTGTGATATAACAGAATAATCATGATTGTGATGATAGTTTTATTTATTTAGTATATATAAATTAAATATATATTATACATAAGTTATATATATGTAAAATGGTAATAAAGTTGACTTACTAACTTGTAGAAACTTTGACACACTTTTGTGTTTTAAGTGAAAGTAATTTTGTAATATGTAAATCAGTATTCAGTGTAAAATAAATTTTGGAAAGATTATAAAATAAAAGAGATATTACCTGTTTTGCTAGTTGTGACAAATACCAAAATTACTCCAGGTGCTATGTATGCTCTAATCTATTTTTAATTAAAAACCTTTCTCATTCCCTTGCATAATACTCCCCTAGGTAGAAACTAAGAACAGAATACAACATATACTATCACAAGTTTTAACCATCCATATGCATAGGCACAACCCATATCTTGTAAGTTAGTCTTATATTTTCTGATAGAACTGATTGATTTTTGAGCTTTATTAACAAGTAACTTTACTTTAATTGATCTTCGATGAAATACTAGTATTAACAGGATGGCTTCAAGCACTTACATGCCTCCTTGTTATTGCTAAATTTTAATTTAACAGGCAATACTGACAACTTTTTTAGCTGCCAATCCAATACTGTCAGTGTGGAATCAAAATGGATTACTTTGATGCACCTAAAAATCACCATGTTGATTTTGGGTTGAGTTTATACTTAGATCAACACAAAATCTTTTTCTAGAGTTAAAGGTACAGTAATGAACTATTTGTATAAGTTAAATGGTCATCATGTACTTAGACAAGAAATGAGCCTTTGTTCAATTTTAAGAAAATATTTTAAATAGAAAGAATTTATTTCAAAGTTGATCATAGTCTGTTGCCCTAGTTTTATAAAATGTAATATTTCTAAATATCTACCAAATTATGTACACATGCATAGAGAGTCTGTAATATTACATAAGAAAACTACAAGGCTCTAGATTCTCTAGTTAAATAAAATATGATTTTCATAGGAGTGGTCATTATTTTTACTTTAAAAATACACAAGAAACAGTAATGAAACCAATTTCAACTTGAAAATGGTAGTCTGTAAAAAATAACTAGGTTTTCTGATTAGGTAACTTTATGTCCAGAGAAAAATTGATCATTAAATTCTGAACTTACTTAACATGTGTTTAAATAAAAAGCTATGTGTAATCAATAAGAGAATTCTCTGTAACACGACTCAGAATATCATCAGCACGAATTCATTATCAGGGTGCAGTCTCTGGTGTGTGACTTTAAGAGTTTGAGTTCTTGGTAGCCTCTGGATTTCTGCTTGCATAGGTTTTGATTATTGTAAGTGTCTGTCACCATCACCCTGGGGCTGGTTGTTAGACTAGCAGTAAGGGCAGTATTCATGATGTCACTTTCTTTGCCATTTCTCTTGGGAATTGGGATTAGGGAACAATAGAGTATAACCTGTTATAATATATACAAACTAAGATTTTAAAAACAGATTTTGATATGCCATAATAGGGTCAGACACTTTATGGTCATTAGGTAGAAAACAAAACAGCCATACTTCAATTGCTATATGTAATTGAATCAAATACAAAAATCTCTACAAATATGTTAAAAGTGTAAAGAAATCACCACCATCAAATGTGTGTGTGAGGAGTTGTGGAATATAAAGAACAATATGACTTAACTCCTATCCTCCAGGGCATTGTGATCTAGCATGTGAAATGGAGCAATCTCAGCAAACATGTTACAACCCCAAGGTCTTTAAATCGTTCCCTGTTCTCCATCTTTTACATGTATGCAAACTTGCTCGAAGAATATCCCCCTTAGTACATATGACATGTGAACAAACAAGCATCAATATAAAATATTTCCCATTAAACAATTCTGGAAGGATGGGGTAATATATATAGACATTCGTTAAAATGGGTGCGTAATTAGGACCATTGGTCTACATGTAGGAGAGGCTATCAGCAGCAGAGGCTGGAGAAACATGTCCTCAAACAGTGTTACCTGCAATAGTCTCTAGCTAGAGCTGTGTGCTGGCCATATATTTCAAATGAAAAAAAAGATTAAAAGAAGAAAGATTAGCACGTTTGGTATATCATTATTAGAGAAACATTCCAAAGTAAACAGGAGAAAGACAAAAAGAAAACTCTCACTAATTGACTTGGTGGTTGAGATGTTATGGTTTTATTTTCTGAAATAGAAAATTGCAGAGGGAACTTAATTATGTGCCGAGGTATTTTGTTCTGTGTGTTCCTCTCCTGCTGTATGCCATTTCTGTTGCTGGAAGAATCTGCATATACTGTCTGCTTTACATGGCTTTATTTTATATATATAGTGTTTATCTAGATTAGCAAATATAGTAAGAACAGATATTTGTCTCAGAAGCAGTTCCTTCAAAAGCTGGCCATCAACATAAGACATCACCTGATATTAAGGCTTCTGCAAAAATGCAAAAGTTTAAGATTTAGTCAGATATAGTCTCTGGAATTGGAACCTTCGAGCCCAGAGTGAGATTGTCTGTTTCTAGCAGGCATGAGTCTTACCAAAGCAAAGAATTCTAAGTTGCAATACATTTAATGCACTTAACCAAATGACAGAGCTTAGCCTAGCCTGTTTGTCTTCCATTGCCAAAAATAAAAACATAGATTTTAATAAAGTAATGACTACCTGATGTGATTTTTTTAAATAATTATAGCCAAAATTCTCACTAGCAACACAGTGCACTGTAAAGTACTGGTTGTTTATCCTCAGGATCTTATGGCTTACTAGAACCTATACCTCACTACTGCAGTAGACCAGCATCTTGAGGGAACATTGAACTACATTGTTGTTAGCCTGAGGAAAAGATCAACATTCAGAATTCCACGTATGATTTATACTGAATTCATGTAACTTTTCCCACTATAAAGTTAAGCCACTTTAAGTCAGCACCACCTGTGCTCACAATGCCATCATATTACTTTGAGCTAAGAATCTCTCTTGCACCAAAATGGTGAACAAGAGAAAACTTAGCTTTTTTTTTTTTATGTATACTTCCTGAAATTGCTTACTCATCTAGTATTCCACCACAGGAAAATGGTGTTTAGAATCCTGGGCATTAGTTTAAAAAATAAACAGGTAAAATGATCTATACTTCTCTAAAATACCTTCTCACATTCATTTAAAGTTTTTAATTCTGTATATCACATGAAACATAAAATTAATGGAATATAGTATTGCCTATCCAATGTAAGTTTCTGAATATTTTTTCATCACAGGTAAAAAGACAAATGTATGAACACTAGAACAATTGAGGGTTGTGACGAATGGTTAGAAAAAAGAAGAAAGGAAATAGGAAATGGGGAAAAAAAAACTTTCTCCACAAATTTTTTAAAGTACTTTTGTAGTAACAGTGACATCTGGAAAGCGTGAAAGAACAAAATTAGGATGAAATTACAGATGTTGTATCTGTCAGTACCAGCAGTGCAATTTTAAATTAAATTGTACTTTTATTTGACTGATTCTACTCTATGGAGTACCAAACTTACAGGAAGCAGCAAGAATGCTAGAGAACACACAGTTTCAATTATTATCTGGTTCTTAGAAATAGCAATTCAAATTTTGAGTGGGAAAATCCAAGTAAAATTATAAGTTTAAAAAAAATCTACTTAAGTTTCCAGAAAAAAAGCAATTTTAGATGATTACAGTGAAACATGTTAAGCAAATTCAGGAATCTGTTGCCTGTTCTAGAAGTTTATGTGAAGCTTAAACTTATATAGATCTACGTTGGAAATCATCTCCCCTAGCTAATCACTTTTCAGAGATTCTCATGCTTTGAATGAAAGGAATAGTCCAGGGTGGATACTTGGGGTGTACCTGAAAGCAAGAAGTCAGCAACAGAGAGTAGCAGTAGGTATGCATTCCCCCAAGTAGCCTTTTCTGAAACTCTTTAGTTTCTCTGGCAGCAAATGGTTTGTAGGTAAAGCAGCAGAATAGGGAGAAATAATTATAGCATTCAAGAGCAGAGTTTTTTTTTTTCATTTCTTTATGTCAAACATCAAGATCATGTGTTTTCACATAAAACCAAAATGAAAGAAATGATACCCATCTGAATTTTTTTGTGTTTTCAGCTTTTGGGGCCAAAAATCCAACATTCTGGGCATTAAACAGCCTTCTCCAGGTCAGCTCTGATTGTTTTCAAGTGTACTATTTCAGGAGGAGGGCCCGAAAGCACTGAAGATAAGACTGAAGATAAGACACCAAAGAGACTTTAGAGGAAACACCGGCGAGCTTCAAGATGAAGAGCGGAGATGGGCTTACTGAAGGTAGATGAATGAGGCTAGGGGCAGCAGGATTCTAAAGGCCTGTGCAGTTTTAGATCACAAAGCCTTTGGATAATAATGACCACCTTTTCTCCAAAGCTTAATCAGAAAGAATAGAGTATGTTTTCTCCAAGAAATGAATGAATTAATAAGATATAAAATATAAATTATAAGGGCATGCCATTTTGGCTGATGAAATTGTAAGTGAGCATTATTATTTTATTTGAGTCAATGTTCAACTGAAATGCATATAATACATTAAATTTTTTTTCTTTTTTTCTTCTTTTTCAATTTTTAAAGATCATAAAAACTGCTAGGTAAAGAAAAGCAATATATACTTCTCAAGTAAATAATAGGACTAATTTTTTCAAAAGCCTAGAACCAGGTCAATGTAATAAAATGCTTTAAGAATACATTTCTATTTAAGGCACTTAGAATTGTTAAATATGAAGGTTGTTAACATTTTATGTACTATGCACTATAGCATAAAAAACTGTTTTCATTTTCACAATAATTCAATAACAAAGGATGTACAGAAAAAGTCCTTTAAAATCACAGCTGTTTTTCAACTCTTTCCATATTTTATGTAATAAATTAGCTTAATAGTAAAATTAATCCAAGCTTGCTGCAAATTTTCAAAATATAGTAAAATAGATAAAGTAAGTATTGTACTGCTTTAGTAGGAGCTACTGTTGATTATTGGTTGTATAACTTTTAAGATTTTCTATCTCAGTACCTAAATATAATATGTATCTATGTCTGAAAGTTTTGTACAAATAAGAGTGTGGAGCCTACCTTACAATAGGCTTTTCTCCACATTCAACAATACTATAAGACACATAACAATATTGTCTCATACTTCCAAAGTAGCCAATGTTTCAACATAAAAAGTAATATAATTTATCTTTCTCTCCTCTTATTCATAGATATCTAACATTTTTTTTAAATTTTTATTAACATTTTCCATGATTATAAAATAGATCCCATGGTAATTCCCTCCCTCCCCAACCCTAAATTTCCCATTTGAAATTCCATTCTCCATTATATTACTTCCCCATTACAATCATTGTAATTACATATATACAATATCAACCTATTAAGTATCCTCCTCCCTTCCTTTCTCTACCCTTTATGTCTCCTTTTTAACTTACTGGCCTCTGCTACTAAGTATTTTCATTCTCACGCAGAAGCCCAGTCATCTGTAGCTAGGATCCACATATGAGAGAGAACATGTGGCACTTGGCTTTCTGGGCCTGGGTTACCTGACTTAGTATAATACTTTCCAGGTCCATCCATTTTTCTGCAAATTTTATAACTTCATTTTTCTTTACCGCTGAGTAGAACTCCATTGTATAAATGTGCCACATCTTCATTATCCACTCATCTGTTGAGGGACATCTAGGCTGGTTCCATTTCCCAGCTATTATAAATTGAGCAGCAATAAACATGGTTGAGCATGTACTTCTAAGGAAATGAGATGAGTCCTTTGGATATATGCCTAGGAGTGCTATAGCTGGGTCATATAGTAGATCAATCTCTAGCTGTTTTAGGAACCTCCACACTGTTTTCCACAATGGCTGGACCAGATTGCATTCCCACCAGCAGTGAAGAAGGGTTCCTTTTTTTCCACATCCCCGCCAACATTTATGATCATTTGTTTTCATGATGGTGGCCAATCTGACAGGAGTGAGATGGAATCTCAATGTAGTTTTAATCTGCATTTCCCTGATGACTAGTGACGTAAAACATTTTTTTAGATGCTTATATGCCATTCGTATTTCTTCCTTTGAGAACTCTCTATTTGGCTCCATAGCCCACTTTTTGATTGGCTTGCTTGATTCCTTATTATTTAACTTTTTGAGTTCTTTGTATATCCTAGATATTAATCCTCTATCAGATATATACCTGGCAAAGATTTTTTCCCATTCTGTAGGTTGCCTCTTTGCTTTTTTCACTGTGTCCTTTGCAGTACAAAATCTTTGTAATTTCATTAGGTCCCAGTGGTTAATCTGTGGTTTTATTGCCTAAGCAATTGGGGTTGTATTCAGAAAGTCTTTGCCAAGACCAATATGTTGAAGGGTTTCCCCTACTTTTTCCTCTAGCAGTTTCAAAGTTTCCGGTCTGATGTTAAGGTCTTTAATCCATTTGGACTTAATTCTTGTGCATGGCGAGAGAGAAGAATCTATTTTCATCCTTCTGCAGATATATATCCAGTTTTCAAAACACCATTTGCTGAGGAGGCTGTCTCTTCTCCAATGAGTATTTTTGGCATTTTTATCGAATATCAGGTGGCTATAGCTACTTGGGCTTACATCTGGGTCCTCTATTCTGTTCCACTGATCTACATGTCTGTTTTTGTGCCAGTACCACCCTGTTTTTGTTACTATGGCTCTGTAGTATAGGTTAAAATCAGGTATGGTGATACCACCAGCCTCTTTTTTGTTGCTCAGTATTATTTTAGATATTCGAGGTTTTTTGTGATTCCAAATGAATTTTTGGATTGCTTTTTCTATTTCCATGAAGAAAGCCTTTGGAATTTTGATAGGGATTGCATTAAATGTGTAGATTGCTTTAGGTAAGATTGCCATTTTCACGATATTGATTCTTCCCATCCAGGAACAAGGGATGTTTCTCCACTTTCTAGTGTCTTCTGCAATTTCTCGCTTGAGTGTTTTAAAGTTCTCATTGTATAGATTCTTTACTTCCTTGGTTAGGTTTATTCCAAGGTATTTTATTTTTTTTGATGCAATTGTGAATGGGAGTGATTCTCTGATTTCATCCTCTGTGTGTTTGTTGTTAGCATATATGAAGGGATATCTAACATTTTTATAGGGCAAATAACTACATGTTTACATGGCCTGGAATTATAATACATTAATAGTACAAACAGGTTTCCATGTAGTAACACTATTATGACAATACTTTTAGTCTAAAAGAGTGGGATAGTTATAAACATTTTTTCAAGCAATAGCTTGCTACTTTAAAATTTGTCAATTTATCTGGGCATGGTGGCACATGCCTTTAATCCCAGAACTTGGGAGGCAGAGGTAGGAGGATTGCCATGAGTTTGAGGCCACCCTGAGACTACATAGAAAATTCCAGGTCAGCCTGAGCTGGTGAGACCCTACTTCAAAAAAACAAACAAGGGCTGGAGAGATGGCTTAGCAGCTAAGCGCTTGCCTGTGAAGCCTAAGGACCCCGGTTCGAGGCTCAGTTCCCCAGGTACCACGTTAGCCAGATGCACAAGGGGGCGCACGCGTCTGGAGTTCGTTTGCAGAGGCTGGAAGCCCTGGTGCGCCCATTCTCTCTCTCTCCCTCTGTCTTTCTCTCTGTGTCTGTCGCTCTCAAATAAATACATAAAAATTTTTTTTAAAAAAAGCTTGTCAACTTAAATATTGTTTAATAATGCATTAAAGAATACAGCCACATATAAATGTGATTAGAAACCATAGTATCCACACAACTTCATGAATTGTTTGTTATTTAGGTTCTTAAAGAATAGGGAAGATTTCAATATATTAGAAGAGAATTAACTTTTTTGAATAAAAATATATGAATGAATATGCCCAATATATATAATCAAAAGCAAAAAAAAAAATTGTAAGGCCCTGAAATTCAAGAAACAGAAGGATGGGGAGAAAATTTAGATCTAGTCATTGATGATAAGTGGATGCTTGGGAAGAACTATATTGAGAAGTAGAACAAATGATATTTTCATCTTAAAATATGTTGAGACAATGCAATAATGAGATAGCTAAGTACCAATTTTAAGCAACTACAGATGATCAGGGACTGATAATACAAGAAATGAAAAAATTCACTGAAACAGAGTGAGTAGGCTAGAAAATCAAAGGGGCAAATACAGAGCTGTGGGCAAACAGCAGTAATTACTCAGGATGATGACAGATCTCCACAGGTAAGTCTAAAAGGGTCACATGTGGAACAAGATTAAAGAGAGTAGCTGTACATATTTTTTCTTAGAAGAAGTCCAACCCAAGAAGGGTTGGCAAATGGCAGCAATACAAAAGGAAGAAATCAGCATGGGGAAACCACTTGTACTACTAAAACAAATCACATCTCAATTCTTGTGGGGACTGGATGAGAAAAAGAGGGGAATCGTGGAGTAAGACCCGCCATAGCACTGGGATCTTAGAGGGTAAATAGACACAGAGGAAAATGAAAATGATTCAAGGAAATTCATGGACTTTAGGAATTTACTCTTGGGAACTTCCATTTGATTAGGGTCTAGGAGCCTGGATTGCTATGAAAGTGACCCAAACATTTGTAGATAACAACCCATGCCATAACATCAAAAAGTTGGACCTTGGACTATCCTGTGTTTCTTTCCCTTGTTTGTTTTAAATGAAGATTTTTATACATGAGCATAGTGCAATTTGATTCTATTCCTCTTCTATTTCCTACTTTTGTCCCCACTTACCCAACCATACTAAGCCTTTTCTTTTCCCATGAAGTCCTTTTTATGTTTTGATGGCTCATTATTTCTGTACTTCTTCATCCTCCATGTCATTGTGGATGAGTTCAGTATTGTGCAGGTCTTGTAGGACTAATGGCAACCAATGTATGATCATGCATGTACTGGTCAGTTAATGTCTGGAGGACAGTGCCCCAAGGTCCCACCTGTGGATCTTTCATTCTTTCTGTTTCCTTTCATGTAATGTTCCCTGAGCTATGGAGAGCATGATAGAGATGTCTTATTTAATGCTTTTAAAAATATTTTATTTATTTGAGACCAAGGGTTGGGGGAGAGACAGAGAGAGGAATGGAAGAGAAACAGTGCACCAGGGCCTCCAGCCACTGCAAACAAAATTGACACATGC
The DNA here is from genome assembly GCF_020740685.1 of Jaculus jaculus. Classification (NCBI taxonomy): domain Eukaryota; kingdom Metazoa; phylum Chordata; class Mammalia; order Rodentia; family Dipodidae; genus Jaculus; species Jaculus jaculus. The sequence continues at coordinate 26,792,084 of NC_059105.1, forward strand.
AACACCTTGTGCATCTGGCTTTACATGGGTACTGGGGAGTCATACCTAGGTCCATAGGCTTTGCAGTTATAGATATAATTCATATTTCCTTCAATCTACTATATAAGAATTATCTATAATTCAATTTTAAGATAATCATATTCTTATTTTAATGGTCTATTTATTTTGATGGCTGATATACAATCCATTTCAGAAATTTTAAAGAAAATGACTAGGGCTGGAGAGATGGCTTAGCTGCTAAGTGCTTGCCTGTCAAGCATAAGGACCCCAGTTCAAGGCTTGATTCCCCAGGACCCACGTTAGCCAGATGCACAAGGGGGCGCATGCATCTGGAGTTCGTTTGCAGTGGCTAGAAGCCCTGGCATGCCCACTCACCTCTCTATCTCTCTGCTTCTTTCTCTCTCTGTCTGTTGCTCTCAAATAAATAAATAAAAATAATTTTAAAAAATGACTTGACAAACACATATAACAACCAGAATTAATCCACACAAGAATGAAGTTTCATATTTGCATGCACACAGCAAAAAAAAATCGGTCCTCTGGTGATGAATCTGCAGTAGTTAGAGTGTTCATTTTGGAATATTAATGCACACACTATCAGTATGTGAAAAAAATCTCATTTTTCCTATAACATATAAAACATACTAAATATTTAAACTCTCAAGGAAAAAAAAGGTTTACTTTGAAGGGCCCAAAGTTTATTTAAACATCATCCTTTATGGAAAGTAATTACAAATCAGCATTTCAAAAAATGATTTAAAAAACTCTCTCTTCAAATGCTAAGACTATATTATACATAAAACATAAAAATGTAATATACATTACTTCTATGATATGAAATTAGTATTATTATTGTTCATTTTAAGTAATTATAAGAATAAATACTCTATATAAGTGACTTTCATTTCAGTAATCATTTTTTCAGATAATTCTGAGAATTAGAGTAAGAATATTTGAAAATAAAAAGTAGAAGACTCCATATTAAGAGATTTCTTAATATTATCACCCAGGAAGAAGTAAAGTATGGGATGTTTCTGAATCAAACCTGCTTTTCTCAGTTTCTCCCAGGAAGACCCAGTTGCTAGTGGGCATTATTTCTTACAGTGAGATGCACAGGAGAATGAGAGAATACAATGAGAGGATGGGATCTATGATGTTGGCATGGAAACACAATATGATGCTAAGAAACTACTGCCCATGTTAAGAAATATTATTTTTTTTATTCCAACAATACACTTCCCATTAACCTTGGGGATTTTTCATTCCCAGTCTGAGAATTAGGCAGACTGGTTGAGGATCCTTACTGTCCTGTTTTAGCATTAAAGGATATAGTGTGGGAAGTTTTTCTCCTCCCTCTTCTCGTCCTTCTCTTCTTTCTTTATTCATTTATTTCCAATAGACAAGGCTCAGCAAAACAACTACTTGTTCCTGAATATTACAGAGTGTTTTTTCTTTTTTTTCCCTTTTGCTTAACTGCTCATTTCCTATGTTTGGTTATTCTTGGGAACTCATTTTTTTTTTTAAATGAACAAAGGAGTTCTATAGACTTCTCACAGAAAAACTAAAATAAATTATGTTTTTCAGAGACGTTGCCTTAGAGAGAATACTATAGCCCAAACAATAATGTCTTGTGACAAGGACAGTAATAAGAATGTGAAATTGTTACTTTTCTATCCCAAAGCTCACACTTTAATAGCCATGGAACTTTGGTAATATGTCACTAATATGAATCATTGTTTTTCTAAAGAAAATATGATCAGAATTAAGGCAAATCAAATATTCATTCAGAATGAAGAGTGTCCCTGGGAAATATTTTAAACTTCAACATAAAAATAAGAAAACAAATTCATGCCCAAACAAAGTCGAATTGACCTAAAAAACTTTGCTCAGTAAAACTTTAAATAAGCAAATATGTAACTCAGAAGTATTTTAAACTAGTAGGCAAGAAGCAAAATTTGCATTTTAATATAAAGGAAAAACTTATGAGCTATCTTCCAAACAAACTTTTTAACATAATGTTACATTTTTCTAAAGAATTACTATTAATAATGCAATTTGAGACCAAAAGAGCTCTGCTAAATATTAATTACATGACAGTGAAATGAAATATACCACTTGAAAGCTTTAATAGAATTCAATTTGTAAATAAAATTATGATTCCCAGCTTTAATTAAGACATTACATACTAGTTTTCCTTATATCCTCACAATTATAATTATTGGATGCATGAGTGAGTCCCTGATATGTTTTAATAGAATTTAGTATGTGACTTGTTGCCTTGTTAAGATACATTTTTTTGGAAAATAACATTATTATTTAAATATGATTAATTATACAAAGTTATATACCCTAACTACATGTATTCTTCACTAACAGCAGGAAAATTAAATAAATCATTTTATAAATATTGGAAGTAAAATAAAACAATGTCCATGTACTACATTTCATCTCTTATCATCTCTTATGTAAGTGAGACATGACTTTGCAATATATTTTGTCATTGCTTTATTCATCAAACACTTTATTATTCTTTGCCTTCTGACATCAGTGCCCCATAATCTAGTTAGGATAAGATAACATAAGGTGGTGAGGACTTGCATCATTGCTTGACCTGAAGGGCAACTCTCCAAAGTCAGTGAGCTTGACTTTGTAGTAGTAGTACTGCTCTCTTCTTCCCAGCATCTGAGACAAGAGCCTAAACCCCAGTGTCTCAACCCTCCTGTGGAAAACCATTTTGACTTATTAAATAGTACTGATGAGAGCAGTGAGACCGCTTAGAAGAACCTAGGTTAATTTATAACTAGGGAAAATCAGGTGCTAAGAAATCGGCTTGCTGAAGGTCTCACAGCAGGTAGGATGGAATGATTTGGATTTTATGCCTCTCAGAATTCCTCATTCTGAGGGAAGCTGTCTCTTTACAGGTTTATTTGTAACTTCCCTTCCTGAATTAGCTAGTGATCTATAATAATATCACATTATGTTAAATATTTTAGTTTTCTTCAATTTCTGACTTACATGTTGTGTTCGTGTGGTTCATTTCCAAGACTGACAGTAATATGTCCTCTATCCAGATTTAGGTCCATGTTTTATTCTCATTTTTACTATGAGAAATATAAGGCAGCTGCTCAATAATGAGAAAAGCATAACTAACAGAGAACAATTAATCATTATCTGTGACCTTTTACAATCATTGCTTCTTTCTAACGGTTAAGCAATGCCAGAGTGTATTATTACATTTCTGTGCTTTCTGCAGAACTGCATTAATTGTAGAATGCTGCAATTGCAGGGCACTCACTGTGAGCAGTGTTATACTTTGCCATCACTGTCGCACTCTGCTATGGATGTGACTTTTCTTCATGGGGATCTCTGCTATGCCCAGATAAATTATCTACAGTCACCATATTTTCAGTTTTGGATTGGTGAGTTTATTAAAGATATGACAAGCAAAAGCAAAAGAGGAAATGGCAAGTACCAGCTAAAGAAAAAACATCAGGGCTGGAGAGATGGCTTAGCGGTTAAGCACTTGCCTGTGAAGCCTAAGGACCCCGGTTCGAGGCTCGGTTCCCCAGGTCCCACGTTAGCCAGATGCACAAGGGGGCGCACGCGTCTGGAGTTCATTTGCAGAGGCTGGAAGCCCTGGCGTGCCCATTCTCTCTCTATCCCTCTATCTGTCTTTCTCTCTGCGTCTGTCACTCTCAAATAAATAAATAAAAATTAAAAAAAGAAAAAGAAAAAACATCAAACTGGGGCAATCACCAGCATCCGGTACAAACATTGGGGTGGCAGTACTGAGCAGTGGAAGAAACAGGTGGCAGGCAGCAGAGAAATATCTGAACATCACATCGCTCACACAACATCCAGCAGAGACAACTGGAAGCCCCGTAGTACAGTCAGCTGGAGATGCTGACCAATGAAGTGCTCTGAGCAGAGGTCTTTTTTCCTCAGGTAAGGCTTCCAATTACCTGTTCATGTCACAGGTTTGAGCCCGAGGATGGGAGTGGGAAGTGCTTACCCTGTTCACAGAGTCAGCTCTCAAGGAGTTGTAAGAACATGTGACAATTTACCAATAAAACTGACATTACAATTCCAAACGGAGACTCCTGAACTTTCCACTTCATTGGTCTTTTCCCACCAATGTCCTAGATACAATGTCACTGTTAAAGATTTCTCTACTGGACTCTTCCATGAGCCACAGGAAAGGTTTTATCTATGAATGCTAAAACTTGAAATTCCCCCGAGGAGGATCAGTAGGCCTTGTTTCCTTCATGCAGAACTAAGTGGGGCACAGGTCAGAGTCAGTGAAGGTAAAGCTGGGCATCCACAATGGGCAAGTATGAGAAAGAGAGAAGTATATCCCTTGAGCACAGGTAATGGGTGATGTGTGAAGCGTTTTGTAGACATCTCTCATGTAGTTATGGATTGATTAGAGTAAGCATAAAGACGGGGATAAGAGGAAGCCAGGCAGGGTTTTGGGAACTTAGGGTGAATGGGGCCCTGAAAGTAAGAAACAAGAAAGTCTGGGTCTATCCTTTCAGTCTACATCAATGGATCTGAACTCTCCTCTCTTGTCTAAAGGAGATCTGTTTTACTACAAACAGCCTGGGTCCCTCCTGGGAGGGAGGTCTTTCCTAGGATATGAATATAATCCTAATGTGGCTAGTCAAGCTTCCACACCAGAATTTGGCATCATGGCCAGCCTCTTCCTGAGACAGTCCCTAGCCCAAAACCAATGAGCTTTCCCTCAGCTCACCTGAGACCGAATGTAGGCTCTACCCTCATAAGGTTACAAATACCTCTGTGAAGAGAGAGCAAGCTCTCTGAGCTGCCTGACCACGTGTGAACCTCCAGCTGCTGCTAAGTTTCCCCTCAGCCCCACCCAAGCCCCAGCCAGGCCGAGCTGAGGGAGAGCCCCTAGCCCTTATTTTCCACATAAACTCTTTCTCCTCATGGAGGAGCTCCTTGAACTCTTTTTCCTGTCTTTCCCATGGTTTTTCTAGGCCCACCCCGTGAGCTTTCGAGCCATGTAGGTGTATTCATTTTACTTTCCTTGGTTCTGTACTTCCTTCAGTAAATAGAATAATTCAATAATTATCCTTCGCAGTCTTATTTTATTCAATTCCTTTCTTAAAAGTAGACATGGGGGCTGGAGAGTTGGCCTAGTAAATGCACTTGTCTGTGAAGCCTAAGGACCCTGGTTCAATGCCCCAGTACCCATGTAAGCCAGATGCACAAGATGGCATATGTGTCTGGAGTTCATTTGCAGTGGGTGGAAGCCCTGGCAGACCCATTCTCTCCTCCACCCCTTCTATCTGTTTCCCTCTCTCTCTCTCTCTCTCTCTCTCTCTCTCTCTCTCTCTCTCTCTGTCTCTCTCACTCTCTCTCAAATAGACAAATAGATAAATAAAGTGTTTATTTTTAAAAAATCTTTTATGTCTAGAGAGATCATCTAGTGGATAAAGCACTTGCCTGTGAAGCCTAAGGACACAGAATCAATTCCCAGTACCCATATAAGCCAGATGCACAAGGTGGCGCATGCATCTAGAGTTCGTTTCCAGTCGCTACTCTCTCTTCTTCTTCTTCCTCTCCCCCCCTCCCTCTCTCTCTCTCTCTCTCTCTCTCTCTCTCTCTCTCTCTCTCTCTCTCTCTCTCTCCCTCCCTCCCTCCCTCCCTCCCTCCCTCTCTTTCCCTGTGTGTGTGTGTGTCTTTCTGTCTCACTCTTAAATAAGTAAATAAATAAGTAAAATATTTAAAAGTGAGGGCTGGAGAGGTTAAGCACTTGCCTGTGATGCCTGAGGACCCCAGTTCGAGGCTCAATTCCTCAGGACCCATGTTAGCCAGATGCACAAGGGGGCGCACGTGTCTGGAGTTCATTTGCAGTGGCTGGAAGCCCTGGCGTGCCCATTGTCTGTTTCTCTCTATCTGCCTCTTTCTCTCTCTGTCAGTCTCAAATAAATAAATAAATAAATAAATGAAAATTTTAAAAAAATATTTAAAAGTAAAACTTTTCTTAAAAAGTAGATATGAACTTAGGGTTTAGGGTGCAAAGATTTTACTGAACCCCTTGTGCCCCATTATAGAGAAACTTATATGACTAAAGATATCATTTTTCTAGGAGCAGAATTTTGCCTACTGGTCAGAATAGTCAGGCTGAATGGGTCCAGACTATATGTGCTGGTGACAGACAATGAAAAGACTTAGCCCAGGAAAAAGAAGCCAGGTCCATAAAGTGGTTTCTTGTTTCAACCTATCTATAAATATACTTGAGAAAAAGAAACTGCATTCTTGCATTTATAAATTTTGATTTTTACCAGCTTATGGGACTAACTGGCACAATTAAATATGGTAAATAAGAAATAAGAGGTTCCATGATAGATAACAAAAATGTAAGATTGTAGGGAATATAGTTATTAATTAAGCTTGGTTATTGTTATATACTAAATAGGCAGACTTAGAATCTAATCCTAGGAATAGAAGATGTCACAAAACCTACTGCCAGGGCATGTCAATGTAGGGGCAATTAATACTAAATGTCATATGTTTGTAAGACTAGGAAGATAGCTAGGGACATAATAAAAAGAAGTAAGAAACAAAATATATATAGACTTACTAAAGGAATCATAATGCTAATTTCTAAGTGATTTTTTATTTAAAAAGTAACACAGCCATATGTGGGAGGTACATGCTTTTGATCCCAGCACTCAAGAGGCAGAAGTAGAAAGATCACCATGAGGTCAAGGCTACACTGAGACTACAGGGTGAATTCTAGGTCACCTTAGGCTAGAGTGATACCACACCTTGAAAAAACTAAAAGTTATTTAAATTAAAGCACTTGGGAGGCAGAGATAAGAGGATCACCATGAGTTCAAGGCCACCCTGAGACAGACTGAGCTAGACCAAGATCCTACTTCAAAAAAAAAAATAATAAATAATAATTATAATAATAATTATATATACATGTATTGAAAAAGTAAAGCAAAATTCTCATCTACAAAGCTAATGAATGTCACTGTGAGATACAAAGACTTATTCCTATTTTCAAATTTTATCTGCACAGTTGTTAAACCCAGTCATGAGTAGATCTCACTCTACACCATGGTGCAATAAAGCAATTACTTATCTAATATACAAAATACATACTTAAGCTATTGGAGAAAGTGAAAACACAAGCAAGCTGAGCAGAGGTAGATAAAGCGTCACATAAACTCATGCTGCCAATGAGCCTTCCATGATGGAAAGGATACAAAAAGTAGAAGAGTGATGCAAATTCTTGTCACCTGGCAGGAAGTGATCATCTCAAACTACACTTGCCCCAGTCTGAATGCTTGACTACTTTCCTTTCTACTCATTCTTATCATATTTTAATAAGTGACATCTACATGCTTATCAAACCAGAAATTACCTTCTGCAGACCTGAAAATCCTATATCACTAAGTCAATCTGATAAATTCTTCTCCAAAGCCTGTGCAGCTCTCAGGATCCTCACTTAGACAAACTTGGATGGCTACCATAGTTTAAAAACATTCTCCCAGCTTCTGTTTCTCACACCTTCTTATCTTCTGTTCACAAGGCAGCCAGTTCTATCAATGAAAGTCAATCAATGTAGCAATCATGCTTAAAACATTTCAACTCCAGTTAACATGGCAGCATAGGAACCATGCCAAAGCAGCCTAGGGGAGAAAAAGCCAAAGAAATCCTAGCAAAATACACAGTTTTACTAAAAGGTGAGGTGTATGAGAAATTAAAATGGCAGCAGAGAAGTAGGAGAGTCCCAGAGCATCCAGAGCCCACACAGGTAGGCCGAAGCAGCTCCAGCAGTGGCACCCCAGCTCCGGCAGTGGAAGCAGTGGTGGAAGCCACGGCTATGGCAGCAACAGCAGTGGTTCCAGCACTGGCAACAGAGGCTCCAGCAGTGGCAGCAGCAGCTCCAGCACCGGCAGCTATAGCAGTGGCAGCAGCAGACCCAGCAGCGGCAGCTTCAGCAGCAGCAGCAGCAGGGGTGCCCATCTGCAGGGCCACAGGTGCCAGGCTAAGTTCAACCCACAGGAAAAGCCAGTGCCCAGCTCCAGAAAACAGAACAGCAGTCCAGAATCCCACCCAGCCTACTTGACTGAGACCAAAGTCATCCAAAAAGGTAACTGGGGCCAGGCATGGTGGCACACACCTTTAATCCCAGCCCTCCGGAGGCAGAGGTAGGAGGATCGTCATGAGTTCAAGGCCCCCCTGATATGACAGAGTGAATTCCAGGCCAGCCTGGACTAGTGTGAGACCCTACCTCACAAAAGCAAAACAACAACAACAACAACAAATGTACTAGGATTGCACCAGGGAAGGGTCTCACTTGGTCACAAGCTGACTTGGAACCATCAACAGACCAGAAATCTTAACCTCTTTGTTGACAGAGGATCTGGTTGTTATAACACCTACTCTTGCATAAATACTCGGTGCTGTTGTTGATTGAAAGTGTACAGTGTTTACTTAAATTTAAGAATCTACCTGTATTTTGTCCCACTCAGCCTACTTGAATACTCCCATAGCAGGCAAACTGAACCCCTAGGAACACTTTTCTAGATACTCTGAGAGTGTTAAGAGCCACACCTAACATCTTAATCTCCTACACTGAAGATATATAACATCAGATCAATTAATACAGCTAAGAATAGCCAGCTAACTAGAAAATCCAAGCATTAACTTAATCCAAGATGCAAAAATATATACATTATAACACAAGGAACACCAAAAATCAAGACAATATAAATCCACCAAAAACTATTAATGCATCAGAGATGACCTCCAGTGAAAAGGAGTTGGAGGAAATGAGAAAGATTTCAAAAGAATGATTGTAAATATGTTCAATGAAGTCAAAGAACAGATCAAAGGAAACAAAGAGGAAATCAAAGGAATTAAAGAAGATGCAGGACACCAATTTAATGAAATAAAGAAGGCAATAAAAGACATAAATAAGGAAATAGAAATTTAAAAAAAAACAGAATTACTAGCAATGAAGAACACAGTTAATGAAATAAAAAAAAAAAAACTCTGTAGAAAATCTCATCAGTAGAATGGATGAAATAGAGGACAGAATTTCTAAGCTAAAAGACCAGGTAGCAGATCTAATACAGTCCAACAAAGGAAAAGACAAACTAATAGGAAAGTATGAATGGGAATCTTAAGATATTTGGGACACTATGAAAAGATCTAACATAAGAATTCAGGGTATAGTAGAAGAAGAATCTCACTCCAAAGGCACAGTGGGCATCCTCAACAAAATCATAGAAGAAAACTTCCCCCAAAAGAAAGGAAAAAAAAAGGGAAAGAGGTACCAATGCAGATACAGGAAGCCTTTAGAACACCAGCCAGACAAAACCTGGAAAGAATCTCTCCTCGCCATATTATAATAAAATTACCAAACACACAATCCAAAGAAAAAATATTGAAAGCAGTTAGAGAGAAAAATCAAGTTACTTACAAAAGAAAACCCATCAGGATTACAGCAGATTACTCAACATAAACTTTAAAAGCCAGAAGGGCTTGGAGTGATGTATTCCAAGTTCTGAAAGATAACAACTGTCAATCAAGGTTACTTTATCCTGCAAAGCTATCCATTCAAACAGATGGAGAAATAAGGACATTCCATGACAAAAGCAGGCTAAAGGAGTATTTGAAGACAAAACCAGCTCTACAGAAAATACTTGATACAATCCTTCATGCCGAAGAGAAGGAAAAGCACACGTATAAGGAACCTGGAAAAAGCAAGCAATACTCAAATACTAATTAACACAAGAGATCAAAGGTAGAACCAGAACCACAAAAAAAAAAAAAAAAGGCAAACATAAATACACACCTTTCAATAACATCTCTCAATATCAATGGCCTCAATGCCCCAACCAAAAGACATAGGTTTGCAGTCTGGGTTAAAAAGCAGATTCCTACAATTTGTTATCTCCAAGAAACTCACCTTTGTACAACAGATGGACATTATCTTAGAGTGAAAGGTTGGAAAATGGTGTTTCAAGCAAATTGGCCTAGAAAACAAGCAGGGGTTGCAATTCTAATATCTGACAAGGTAGATATTACAATCCTAAACATATATGCACCTCACATGGGGGCACCCAAATTCATCAAACAAACAGTATTAGAACTAAGGTCACAGATATCACCAAACACAGTGGTAGCGGGAGACTTCAACACCCAACTCTCATCAATTGACAGGTCATCCCGGGAAAAAATAAACAGAGAGGCATCTGGACTAAATGAGGTCATAGAAGGAATGGACCTAAAAGATATATACAGGACATCTCATCCAAATGCTGCAGAATATACATTCTTTTCAGCAGCACATGGAACATTCTCTAAAATAGATCATATATTAGGGCACAAAGCAATTCTTAATAAATACAGTAAAATTGAAATAATTCCTTGCATTTATCTGACCACAATGGAATCAAACTTCAAATCAATAGCAAGAAAGGCTATAGAGCATACACAAAATCATGGAAACTAAACAATACACTACTAAATGATGAATGGGTCAATGAAGAAATCAAGAAGGAAATCAAAAAATTTATAGAGTCAAATGATAATGAAACACAACATACCAAAATCTCTGGGACACAATGAAGGCAGTTCTAAGAGGTAAATTTATAGCCTAAGTGCCTATATTAAGAAAGTAGAAAGGTCGCAAGTAAACGATTTAATGCTTTACCTTAAAGCCTTGGAAAAAGAACAAGGCAAACCAAAGATCAGTAGGTGGAAAGAAATAATAAAGATTAGGGCAGAAATTAATGAAATAGAAACAAAAAAATATCCAAAGAATTAATGAAACAAAGAGTTGTTCTTTGAAAGGATAAACAAGATTGATAAGCCCTTAGCAAATCTGACCAAAAGAAAGAGAGAAGAGACACAAATTAATAAAATGAGAGATGAAAAAGGTGACATGACAACAGATTCCAGAGAAATTCAGAAAATCATAGGGACATACTATAAAAGCATATACTCCACAAGGTATGAAAATCTGAAAGAAATGGATGAGTTCCTTGATTATATGACCTACCTAAATTAAATCAAGATGAGATTAATAACTTAAATAGACCTATAACAAGCATGGAGATCTGAACAGTTATCAAAAACTCCCAAATAAAAAAACCCCAGGCCCAGATGGATTCACTGCTGAATTTTACCAGACCTTCAAGGAAGAGCTAACACTATTGCTTCTTAAGCTTTTCCATAAAAAAGAAAAAGAAGGAATTCTACCAAACTCCTCTATGAAGCCAGCATCACCCTGATACCAAAACCAGACAAAGATAGAACAAAAAAAGAAAACTACAGACCAATCTCCCTCATGAACATAGATGTAAAAATTCTCAACAAAATATTGGCAAACAGAATACAAGAATATATCAGAAAGATCATTCACCCTGACCAAGTAGGCTTTATCCCAGAGATGAAGGGATGGTTCAACATATGCAAATCTATAAATGTAATACATCATATAAATGGATTGAAGGACAAAAATCACATGATCATCTCATTAGATGCAGAGAAAGCGTTTCAAAAAATCCAACATCTTTTTATGATAAAAGTCCTACAGAGACTGGGAATAGAAGGAACATATCTCAATATAATAAAGGCTATTTATGACAAGCCTACAGCCAACATATTACTAAATGGGGAAAAACTGGAAGCTTTTCAACTAAAATCAGGAACAAGACAAGGATGTCCACTATTCCCACTTTTATTTAATATAGTTCTGGAAGTCTTAGCCATGGCAATAAGGCAAGAGACACACATAAAAGGGATACAATTTGGAAAGGAAGAGATCATGTTATCATTATTTTCAGATGACATGATTATATATATAAAGTACCCTAAAGACTCTACCAGCAAACTGTTAGAGCTGATGAAATTCTACAGCCACGTAGCAGGATATAAAATAAATACACAGGTATCAGTAGCCTTCATATATGTAACAACAAACACACAGAGGATGAATTCAGAGAATCACTCCCATTCACAATTGCATCAAAAAATATAAAGTACCTTGGAATAAACCCAACCAAGGAAATAGAGAATCTCTACAATGAGAACTTTAAAACACACAAGCAAGAAATTGCAGAAGACACTAGGATGTGGAAAACATCCCTTGTTCCTGGATTGGAGGAATCAATATTGTGAAAATGGCAATCTTACCAAAAGCAATCTACACATTTAATGCAATCCCCACCAAAATTCCAAAGGCATTCTTCAGGGAAATAGAAAAAACAATCCTAAAATTCATTTGGAATCACCAAAAACCTTGAATATCTAAAATAATACTAAGCAACAAAAATAAGGCTGGTGGTATCCCCATACCTGATTTTAACCTATACTACAGAGCCATAGTAACAAAAACAGTGTGGTACTGGCACAAAAGCAGACATGTAGATCAATGGAACAGAATAGAGGACCCAGATGTAAGCCCAGGTAGCTATAGCCACCTGATATTCGATAAAAATGACAAAAATACTAATCAGAGAAAAGACAGCTTCTTCAGCAAATGGTGTTGGGAAAACTGGGTATGTATCTGTAGAAGGATGAAAATAGATCCTTCTATCTCTCCATGTACAAGTATTAAGTCCAAATGGATTAAAGACCTAACATCAGACCAAAAACTCTAAAACTGCTAGAGGAAAAAGTAGGGGAAACCCTTCAATTTATTGGTCTTGGCAAAGACTTTCTGATTACAACCCCAATTGCTCAGGCAATAAAACCACTGATTAATCACTGGGACCTCATGAAATTACAAAAATTTTGCACTGCAAAGGACACTGTGAATAAAGCAAAGAGGCAACCTACAGAATGGGAAAAAATCTTCGCCAGCTATATATCTGATAGAGGATTAATATCTAGGATATACAAAGAACTTAAAAAATTAACTAATAAGGAATCCAACAAGCCAATCAAAAAATAGGGTATGGAGCTAAATAGGGAGTTCTCAAAGGACTCAAAAGAATGGCATATAAGCATCGAAAAAAATGTTCTATGTCACTAGTCATCAGGGAAATGCAGATTAAACTGCAATTGAGATTCCATCTCACTCCTGTCAGATTGGCTACCATCATGAAAACAAATGATCATAAATGTTGGCAGGGATGTGGAAAAAGAGGAACCCTTCTACGCTGTTGGTGGGGATGCAATCTGGTCCAGCCATTGTGGAAATCAGTGAGGAGGTTCCTAAAACAGCTAAAGATTGATCTACCATATGACCCAGCTATAGCACTCCTAGGCATATATCCAAAGGACTCATCCCACTTCCTTAGAAGTACATGCTCAACCACGTTTATTGCTGCTCAATTTATAATAACTGGGAAATGGTACCAGACTAGATGTCCCTCAACTAATGAGTGGATAATGAAGATATGGCACTTTTATACAATGGATTTCTATTCAGTGGTAAAGAAAAATGAAGTTATGAAATTTGCAGAAAAATGGATGGATCTGGAAAGGATTATAGTTAGTGAGGTAACCCAGGCCTAGAAAGCTAAGCACCACATGTTCTCTCTCATATGTGGATCCTAGCTACAGATTATTGGGCTTATGTGTGAGAAGGAAAAAAACTCAGTAACAGAGGCCAGTAAGTTAAAAAGGAGATATAAAGGGAAGAGAAAGGAAGGAAGGAGGGTATTAATAGGTTGGTATTGTATATATGTAGGTGGAATGTTTGACATGTGGAGGGGATATGATAGAGAATGGAATTTCAAAGGGGAAGTGGGGGTGGGAGAGTATTACCATGGGATACTTTTTATAATCATGGAAAATGTTAATAAAAATTGAGAAAAAAAGAGAAAAAAAAAAAACATTTCAATGCCGTTCTGTTTGACTTGAAGAGAATATTATCTCCATAGTCTGGAATAGCACTTTTCCTCTTCCATAATGCCAACACGTCTGATATTTCTCTCTGTGACTTTTGGTGGATCCTCTACACTTGATATTCTTTCTCTAAGTTTCTTGAGCATAATTCCTTTTCATTGTCTACTTTCTGGATCTTTATGCTTGGAATATATTTTCCTCTACCTGACCAGTCTTTTAGACCCTTATGCTAAAACAGGTTTTTGTTGTTGTTTTTGTTTTCTTTGTTTTTAATTTTTATTTTTCAAGGTAGGTTCTCACTGTAGCCCAGGCTGACCTAAAATTCACTATATAGTCTTTGGGTGACCTCAAACTCATGCAATCAGCCTTACCACTGCCTCCCCAATGCTGGGATTAAAGGTGTGCACCACCATGTCCAGCTCCTAAAATTGGGTTTGATCAGAGATTTAATACCAACCAAACTCAAATCATTATCCCATTTAAATCTTTGTTATATAGTAAGAATAAGGAATGTTATTTTGGGAAAGTGAATACATTATCTAGTTACATAAATTAATCTGAAAATTATTCAGTTTCAGTTTCATTTCTAATAGTATAATTATAATCATTGGTAGTTCTCTCAAAAAGTTTATCATATTCACTTATTTTTGTTGTTGTATTTTTATTTTTCTTTAGTGACAAGTTCTGGCTATATCGCCCAAGATGGACTTGATCCTGCTGTTTATTCTAAGTTGTTTGCAAATTTTTTGGAATCTACCTTTCCTAGTCTCCAGGTACTAGGATTTAAAAAAAAAATGTGTCACCTCTCAAAACTTTTATTCTTGAAACTTTTTATATTATATAGATTTAACAACTCCTTGAAATTTTCAATTTTGTTCTTTTATAATTAATCCCCAAACCATACTTACAACAGTCAGCAATTTATCATCTGTTATTTAATGTCTATAATATGTAATATTTCTTATACTTTGTTCACAATTAACTTATTTATTTGAGTATTGGTTAGCCAACTTATCTATAAGTTCATTGAGAATATGAATGCTTATTCTTGAATACAATGGAAGAAATAATAAATTTAATTATTAATAAATCAGTCCCAAGTATTTTGGTATTTATTTGCATTTGTTAAACTTTTAAGTGGTGTATTCTTAATACAGATATGTGAACATAATTATATTCATATTAAATATCATAAAGTTTCAACTGTACTGCCAAATAATACTTATTTTCATTTGCTCTTCTGACAGCAAACACATCCTCAATGTAATTTATTTGAGTCTGAAACCACTGTAGCTTAATGGTTTACCTTTTCCTTCTTGTTCTCTGCATTTTTCTCAATACAATACAATTCCTAGAAAAGCGCTTAGTAACAAACATTAATGATAAAAAATGATGTTGTTGGAGCAACAGCACACTCCCTGAAGCATAAAGACAGTGCATCTCAGTGGAAACCAGCCTATTCTGGGCAGTGTGGTGTAGGTACCTGTTACTTTGTTTTCTGCAGTGTCTGTTACTGATGGAAAATTCCAGAAATAAACAATTCAAAAATTTTAATTACCCAGCATTCTTAGTTATAAGAAGGAAGGTAATCCTGTGTTGATTAATCTAACCCATGATATGAATATCCATTTGTCCAAAGGGTCCACCTGCTGTAATAACATAAACTTCCA
This sequence comes from Jaculus jaculus, assembly GCF_020740685.1. Classification (NCBI taxonomy): domain Eukaryota; kingdom Metazoa; phylum Chordata; class Mammalia; order Rodentia; family Dipodidae; genus Jaculus; species Jaculus jaculus. Next base: position 26,807,599 of record NC_059105.1, read on the forward strand.
TAGTATCATAGTGCTTATGTTCAGCTAGTTCTCATCTTACTTACTTATAGCTCCAACATACTAAAGTAGCAATGTGCAACAGACCTTGTGGCATGAGTACCACATGAAAATATAGATTAACCCTTATGTTATTTGGCAATACTGCAGGATATAGGAACTGAACTCATTATATGTCCTCAAAAGCAAAACATGCAAATTTTAGTTTTAGAAGATACATTTATAGAACTTTTTTGAATGTACACTTTTTATATCTGCTCTATTTTATTTATCACTGCTAATCTTTCAGTGTAACTAAGTTGTAAACTAATCATTATTCTAGGTATGTAACACTTATAGTACCTGTGCAATCTATGATTTTATGATTCCACTGTGGTCTTGTGGTCTTGTACAATATACCCTGAAGACAAGGAGGAACATTACTACAATTGAAAAATTATTGTCTATATTTTGTTCAGTGACATTGCAGTCAGGTTTGTATTGCTGGTAGAAATTACCCAACCAAGAGCAGCTTGTGGGAGAAAAAAAACAAAAAGGTTTATTTTGGCTTACAGGCTCGAGGGGGAAGCTCCATGATGGAAGGAAACATGATGGCATGAACAGGGAGTGGACATCACCCCCAGGCCAATATAAGGTGGACAATAGCAACAGGGGAGTGTGCCAAACACTGGAGAGGAGAAACTGGCTGTAACATCTATAAGCCTGCTCACTACTATACACTCCCTCCAGGAGGTGTTAATTCCCAAATCTCTATCAGCTAGGAACCTAGCATTCTGGACACCTAAATTTATGGGGGACACCTGAATCAAACCACCACAAGTGACAACTGAGTATAAGTAATACATCCTTTGATAGACTAGAATACTGTCATAATTTTAAATAATAAGTGTCTTTTAGGGAAAAATAATTACATTGCCATTTAAATGCCACTGATTTTTAAAAACAAACTTGCAGCAAAACACAAAATTGTTGAATATTTTTCAAACATTCTTGCATTGGAATTTTAAAGTTGTATTCAACATTAAATCTTCAAATTCAATTGTTTTTAATTAAAAATAATCAACATGTATACTTTTACATGTTTGAACCCACTAAATATTTATTAATCTAAGTTCGAGTATAGCTGACATAAGAGACAGAAATCAAATGAGCTTGTTTCCAAAATTATAGGCATGCTCTGGAATTATAAGTAGTCTGTATATCAAGTTAAAGGTAAGTTTAACCATATAGATTATATATATGTATGTATGTATAAGAGGAACTGGACCAATGAAAAGCCAATAATCACCATGATCCATCAAGCATCTGGAGTTCAAGTCCAACATCAATAACCAGTGACAACAATGTATGGGTTTCAAATTTGTTTACCTCCAGCTGGGCTGAGTAGCCATAGAAAACTTCCATCCCAAGCCAAAATATATATATTTCCAGTTTCATGTAAACTGAAAACTCTTCTATTTAGCAAAAAAGCAATCTATAATGCCATTGCAAACCTAGTTAACTGTGTATCAATATCTGAATTTGTTCATTAAAGTCTTTTGAAGCATATTCTACAAAGTTATTCCAACTTCTATTTTCATATCTGAGAACACATTAAACTTATATTTAAAGTGGCAGCAGTTTGTTATATCACACAAGCACAATGTTGAAACATCAGCCAGAGACTTTGTACCCTATATTCTAAGACAACCCATATCATGCACACATACAAATACTCAAACACATCTATCCACATATTTACATGCAAGTAGTATGAAATAGCTTTGTGTAAATAGTAATAAATAATGCTTTATTTAACTTTTCTTATCCATAGAAGTGAATATAAACAACAGCATATGGATGAAATGAAAGTGATAATTGAAAACTGGAGACAATACCAACTTGTAACACATTGCTACTAAAATAGAAAAAAGTACATCTGCTCTCTTGGATCTGATTTTTTTTCACTGTGCAGTAAGCTGTATTTCAAATATACAAGTACCTTTGACTATTTCATATTTTAACATTACAATATAATTTTCATTATATCATCCTAAAATAATCTAGAACAAAAGTATAACTGTAATCTCTAGGATGTTTTACAAAAGAGAACTACATATTTATAGCAACTAGACCAGGGGAGATGTCTTAGTGGGTAAACTACTGCTATGCTTGCATTAGGACCTGAGTTTGGATCCCCAGTACCCACATAAAATGTCAGACATAGTGGTGGTACATACCTATAATCTCAGCACTGGGGAAGTGGAAACAGGGAATCTCTGAGTCTTAGTGGCTATATTAGACAGTTCCAAAATGCTGGGATGAATGTTCAACCAAACACAGCTTTACGGGAGGAAGGGATTTATCACATGCTTAGAGAATCCAGGTGAAGTTCCATCAATGGTGAAAGAAGCTGGCTCTCTTTCATAAATTCAAGCAGAGATAGAAACCACCAGCAGCCAGGAAACACTAAAAAGGCAGTTACAAACTTTAATAAAACTCACAAGTCTATGGGGGATAAATATTCAAACTACCACATTCTATCCCTGGTCTCCATAGCCTTACAACTATCTCACATTGCAAACTGCATTCAAACTGCATACTTTCGAGGCCCATAGTCTTTACCAACTTTTTTTTTTTTTCCGTTTATTGTGAACCCTGTAAAACTGAAACAAGTAAAATACATCCATAATATAATACAACAGAGTAAACATGTCCATGGCTATGATGCATAACAAAGAGGGACTGGACCAATGAAAAGCCAATAATCACCATGATGCATCAAGCATCTGGAGTTCAAGTCCAGCATCAATAACCAGTGACAACAATGTATGGATTTCAAATTTGTTTACCTCCAGCTGGGCTGAGTAGCCAGAGAAAACTTCCATCCCAAGCCAAGAGCACTCCATTTGCACCAGAGTTTGCAAAATCCTAGTACAACCAAAACGTCTTTGGGACTCCACTGCAAATTATGGTCCATTTTACAATAGTCTCACTGGCTTCAAATAAGGGACAACACCCTGCTTCACATGCTCCTGCATCTCAGCAGTGGCTCCTGGAACCATGTGCACTTTATGACTAGCTTCCATGCTTTTCTTATAGTTTCAAAACCAATACCAGGTGTGCAATGACACATCCACTTGTTAACCCGGGGTGAAACAAATCGTGACCTTAAAGCAGAAGTTTCTTTCAGTCATCTTCTTTCAAAAGACTTCTATTATTTAGTCTTTCCAGGATAGAATTCTCCACAGGGAATTTCTCCATTATTACAATGTGAAATACATGGGCCATCCTTAATAGTAGTAATCTTCATGACAACAGTAGCTTCAATAACCTAAAACCAGTCTTTATGCCAGTAATTTTAACTTTCTTGATTTTTTTCCAAATTTAATGCTTACATCTTTCAGTTCTAACCTTCTGACAAGTACATCAGTCTATTACTCTGAAATTCATTCAACCTTGATCAGACTCTCCAGATATGGACAGCAGTATGCAACCAGCCTTCATGCCAGTATCCTAATTCTAAAAAGTTCTCTACTGCCTTCCCTTCCCCTTTGAAAATTTATAAGCCAACACTATTCGCTCTACACTTAGCATCTTTAAGCTCTCATGAAAATAGCCCATAAAATCTGCCTTACCACTCTAGAAGGCATTTTCTTTCCCAAATACCATTTCCATCAACATTCTTCCAGTGCACATGTTCAAAAAAAAAAAAAAAAAACTACATGGTCAGATTCATTGTGCAGTAAACCATTTCTGCTGCTACCAAATTTCTGTAGTAGATAATTCCACAATGCAAGGATGAGCATCCAACCAAACACAGTTTTATTGGAGAAAAAAGGATTTATTTCAAGCTTACAGAATCCAGGGGAAGCTCTCACAAAGGCAAAAGAAGCTAGCTCTCTTTCATGAACCCAAGCAGGAGAAAACACCACAAGCCAGAAAACACCAGAAAGTATGAACAGGCAGCAAGCAGAACCCTCTAGAGCTCAAAGATCTCTACATATCTCTGGGATGGAATTCAGATCTACCCCCAAATGCACCTTTGGGCTGGACCCAAGGATCTGCCCCTAGTGACACTTCCTCCAGCTAAGCAATTTGAGACCCAAATTACAAATTCTAGTAAAACACTTGAGTCTATGGGGGACGTATATTGAAACTATCAGCATGGCTTTCTAGTTTAGCCAAGTCAGTAAGCTCTAGATTCAGATAGAAATCCTGTGTCAATGAATTAGGAGGAAAGCAATTGAGGAAGATACCCAAAGTAGACCTCTACTCCCCACACATACACATTCATCCATACACATACAAGCATGCCCACATGTGCACAAGTACAAGACATATACATGCAAGAAATATAAAACAAATCTCTGCTGTATTTACAGAATTTTTTAAAGACAATATCTCTTTTGTTTTCTACCATATTTATTAATGAAGGACTTATTATCTAAATATTTACCACTAATCCCACTTTGAAAAACAACAAGGAATTTTAAAATATGGCTGTGCCCATACCTCATTAATAGTCAATCGAAGATGAAGACATGTGTTGGCACTTGCTTGCAAAGCCAAAGTGCCCAGTTTCAACTCCCTAGAACCCATGTAAGCCATATGCACTAGGTGGTGCATGTGTTTGGAGTTCATATGGAGTGGCTGGAGGCACTAGCATTCCCATTCTCTCTCTATCTGCCAGTTTCTCTTTCCAGATTTCCCTTTCGCTTTCTCTCATATAAATTTTTAAAATAGTGAATGCATCTGGGAGGATGAAGTGAGAATAAATACATACATGCATACATACATATATGTTTCTCATATTAGTATCCATGAATTTTATTACCTAAGAAAAAAATCACTTTTATAGATAGAATAACAAAGAGATTCAGCTAAAGAAATTTGTAATGGCAATGAAAATTTACACATAACAGTTCTATTAAAGAACACATAAAAAAATAACAGAAAAGTATCAAATATAACTTAAAATGGGCACTCATTATACAATTCTCAGTTTTGTTTTCCATATAAAGTATAACATACCCTGGATATTCTAGCAAGGTACTTAAAAGATATAACCTCATCAGGGTTCAGAACACAAAGGCTGTGTAACAAACTACTTGCATTTGATCCAGCTCTGCTACACACCCACTACTTTAATTTTAGTAGCTAAGCTGCCTCATCTATAAAATAATATATTACAATGACTACAGCATAAGTTAATGCATGTAAAGTGCTTAGAACTGTGCTTGACCCATGATACCTGGCTCATTAAATGTTGGTTCTTTATGCAACAGGGATAAACAAGACAAATGTTCCTGCTGCTTGTGGCTTGTAGCCAGATATTTCATCACATACATAAAAATGTGATGAGGGCTACACAGGAATAATACATAAGAAAAGAAGCTGAGAAGAGGAGAGGTTGTATCATGCAGGAGCAAATAGGAATGTGTTCAAGAAGGCTATTGTCACAAGGCAGATTTTTAGTTGGTGACCAAATTATACATGAGCCATCTAGAGAAGAGGGTTCAGGATACTACTGGGGAGGTGGTCATTTCTTCAGGGGACAGATAAAAGCAAAGAGCTTTCCTTGTGAGCAAAATTGTGCAGCTTCAAACACAGAGAAGCTATGGAACTCAGTACTATAAGCAGTCCCTTAAAAAGTAATCATAGAAAAAGATGAAAGAGGGGCTGTGAATGAAATTTGAGAGCAAATTCAAGATGTATGCCATTTTCTTCTTGGAATAAAATAATGCCAGCAAGAATATCAAAATAGTAACTCTGGATTTTCTGGATTGATTTTTGGTTTGATGTTTTGTCTTATGAAGCTCTTCACTATGTAGCCAAGGATGAAATTGAGCCCCTGATTATTCAGAATCCACCTCACAAATAAGAAACGGGAATGGATAATAGGAGCTCACCACCACATTTGAAGCTAGGAAAGAAAATACCATATTTCTTCTGCTTTGCTGACAACAAAATTTAACAGTAAAACACAAAGAAGAGGAGTGAGTTTGGAAGAAATTTAGGATAAAAAATTTACTGTGATCACTGATTTTTCCTTTCTGTAAAGATTTTGCCAAGAAAGAAACTTCAAGATTCTGAACTTAAGAAGTTTAAAGAGCATAACTCCTTATAAAACTTAAAAACTTTCTAAAAGCATCCAAAACTTTTTAAAGACATAAAAATTAAAAGAGCACTCACTGTATTATCTAAATTAACTTTGCAATCAATTAAATATAACCAGGTATTGAAATGTCATTGTCAAAAGAAACCTATCATACAGAGTCAAAGATATATGATAGCTCTGTGAAGTAACAACACACTTAGTGCTGTGAGTCCCAGCATGTGCCAACTACTATGCAAAGAACTGAATAATATTTCTTCACTTAACCATCACAAAGTGGGTGATATAATTATACTTTTTCAACAACTGAAATGCAAATATTAAGGAATATGATCAAGGCTAACACTCATTGAATTATCTAAACTGGCACTTGAATCTTTGAAGAATGATAGCAGAATTGACCTCTTTGAAAAATTCAGTGTTTTGACTTTACAATGTTATTTGAAAAGCTATGTTTGCATATGTCTACAGATAAAACTTTCACATAATGTGCTCACTGAAGCTTCTACTGATCACTCTATTGTATATTAATAACACTGCAAATATGGTATGTTTTAGATTAGCAAAAGTTAAAGGAAATAGCAGAGGTTACCCAATATTAAAAAGAAACTCACAAAGAAAGAAGTTATCACAGCAAGTATTTTGGGATATCTATGAAGCGATGAAGTTGAAGAATATTTATATCCTACTACTATCATTATCAAGAAAAAAATGTCCAGAAAGAATGTAAAAGGTCTTAGTTAAACTTATTTTAAGCCATAGTTCCTTTTATTTTCATATGAAATAGATACATCTTGAAAGTTTAGAGATTCTCCAAAAAATGTTCAGAGTTCTAATGCATACATGTAAAATACAAATGCCTAAACATGCCAATTGTGAAGTGTATAAAATATTGAGATGCTTAAAATTGGAGACTATTTTAATATGAAAATTAGCATATTCTCAATAAGTAGTAAATGAAATATAACCAAATCACTTATTACATAATTAATGTAGGCTGTTTTGTTACTTGAGTAAAGACACAGAACTGAAGGCCTGCCTTAACTTCCTCACCTTTGGGGCAAAAAAAAAAAAAAAAAATGAACATGGAGTACATGCTCATGTGTGAATACCAACCCCAGAGCCTGACTCCATCATAGTCATTAAGGCTAAATAATCATATGGAAACATTCTCCCCAGAGACTGTCTTCATCACAATCACTAAGTCAAAATGATCATAATGATCTCTTGTGAACACTAATCCCTGAACCTGTTTCCATCACAATCATTGAAGCCAAATAATCAAATGGGAAAACTAACCTCCCCCGCAAAGATTGTCTCCATGATAATCATTGAGACAGAATGATCATATAGGAACACTAACCCTAAAGCCTGTCTCCATCACAATAACTAAGGAAAAATGATGTGCAAGTCTTTCTTCTAAGTGTGTCTAGTCAGGAACAAAGTGGCATACTTCAAACAATTAATACTTGCATATAAGGACTGTATGTGATTTCAAAATCAAGTGAATTTCCTAAAGACCTTTAGTTCTATCTGTAATAATGTTTTAGATTCAAGAAATATGTTTATAAATTTGAGATTTTTAATGAAGACAAGTTAATTATTAGAAATAAATTAGTGCAGGACAGAAACAAATAAAATTACCAGAAATTATTCACAGAAATTTCTAAAAAACACAAAAGCACCTCATTATTACATATTTTATTATGAACTAAAACTAAAACTAAAGCAGTTTTCTTTTCACTAATGATAGTAGCCTAACTCACCTCAAATGCAGTTTAAGTCTGTTTGCTTTTCTTATATGCAATTAGAGATTTGGGACATTTTAAGTTTAGTCATTAAAGCTATATTATTAAGAAGCAGTTAGTAGCATTTCATTATCTAAGGAAGCCAATAAGAAACATATTCATGCATATTTTGAGGTAAGCCTCTTCCCAAAACTGAAGTGGCTAGGACACAGATATATCCCTCTGATATAGCTCACCTCCTTTTGTAAATACATTTTATTTCATATGCCCATTTTATACTCACAGAAAATTGTATGAAGAATTAATGCTAATTACAATTGAATTACATACTAAATGCATAGAATATAGAAAATGAATGAATATAAAGTATAAACATGTAACTTATGACCTAAAGACATGGCTCAGTGTGTTAGCATGATGATCTAAGTTCACCCTGGCACTCATGTAAAATGCTAAGCATGCTGCTACATATGTATATATGTGCTTGTTGAGGCCAGGAGACAACATCGATCTTTCTCCACTTTATTTTTTTGAGTTAGGGTCTTTTACTGTCCAGAACTCATAAATTTGGCTAGACTATCTAGCAAGCTCTATGCTTGTCTCTTCCTTCCCAAGCTGTGAATACAGGAGTTTACTACCACACCAGACTCAGTACAAGAGTGCAAAGTAAGCACTTTACTGACTGGAGATATCTCCTCACTCCCCAGAACAAAGGCAGAAGTTTTAGCTAAGTCTTGTTTATAGTGAATAACTTACATATAGGAAACTGTTCAGAGCTATAGAATGGTGACTGTAATGCCCGTCCTTTCCCTCAAGCACAGCCTATTATGACCCAGCATTAGAACTACACTTTCTTTAGGATTGCAGGTGACTGAGAACATGCAGAGAATGAATCTGTAGCCCACAGACCATAGATTTAGATTTAAAATGTAAGTGCATTAAAAAAATAAAATAGCTTCCATATCCAAGAGCAAGCCATTGAGTTCGTGGACAGGACACCAAAATCATTATCCACAAAAAAAAGAAAAGACTTATTATCATTGTTAAAACTTTTATTCTATAATGCTATGTATTCAGAAGATAAAAGGACAATCTGTGAATTATGAGTAAATCCATGGATTTTTCAATTATATATGTGGCTCTATATCCAGAATATAAAAAAAAGTCTAGACACTGAAAACTTTAAATACACAACTCAAAATTACACACAAACATTAATAGATAAATTAAAAAGTTATTGTTACCATTGGCTGCTAGGAAAATAATTCTCTTATGTTCTGGGTCCTTCCCTCTACTCAGTCCTGTGGGCTGGGAGTAGGTAAGGTGTCATGGAAGTCAGTCTACAAAAGAATGTTTTTCTGGATGAAAATAATGTAACTAATATCTTGGTTTTCTCTGTTGAGAATTCATTGAGTTCCCCAATGGGAAAATAAAAATTGCTCTACAACCCATAAGTGAAAATGAAGTCTACATTGCACTACATATACGTAGACTATATGCATATATAATTATACCTATATGTACCAATTTCTTACATTGTTCCTGTGCTTGTTGCCCTGCCAGGCCCAGTCTGTTACTGTAGATACACAGTTTAGGTATCAAATCTAAACTTTTTAAATCAGGGCAGACAACTCGAGCCTATTCAGAATCTGCATATGATCTGAGCTAAGAACACTGGAGCATTTCCATAGGGTGTTTCACATTTGACTTGGGAGAATAGGGTATAATATTCCTTTATGTTCTTCTGTGGGTTTATGTGTCTGGAAAGGCTGCAACCAAGTCCTCCATGTCTGAATGAATAGAGAAATAAAGAGAGATGAAACAATTGATATGTAAGCCTATGAGGTGTGAATGCCTGCGTGTGTGTGTATGTGTGTGTGTGTGTGTGTGAGAGAGAGAGAGAGAGACAGAGAAGAGAGAGAGAGAGAGAGAGAGAGAGAGAGAGAGAGAGAGAGAGTGTTTGAACAGGGCAAGGCTCATATTTGAATCTTTTTTCTCTCATTTTGCTGTGCTGTGTGAAGCTAGGTTTCACAAGTTTATATAAAAAGTAGTGAATTCCTTCCAGTAATGAAGCTGCAGGTGGTCTATAGCTTAATCAAGGTGTTAATTGGCTGGCACTAAGTGTGGTTTGAGGTTAGGGTGGCAGATGGAGTCAGATGAATATAGTTTTGTTATACAAACTATAGATGTACTTAAGCCTTCTACATCTGTGCTGTATTTTTTTTCAAATAGACATGGGTGATAAAACACCTGCTACTTAATTAACACCCTTTGTAGTCATTCAAAAAGTTAGACTATTCTCAGATCTGCTCTGCCAGCATGTTAATGTTAAAAATCTTACTTGCTATTCCTGGAGCCTCATCTTTCCTTTATTTTCCAGAGTAAGAATTGAAAAATTTCAGGTGTTACAAAGGAAGAAACATAAAAAATGATTGATAAATGAGTAAATGGAGAAGTAAGTGAAATAGGATATGCCTATGACTCTAAATTGATAACCCCTAAAATGAAAGTGTTAGTGTCAGAGGAGACATTGCTGGGCAAACAGAAATTGTTGACTGTCCTGGTTTCCCAGGACATGTAAAGTCTGACACATTTGCCTATCATGACCTAAAAATTCACAGAGCAGAAAGGAGGCAGTAAGATGGAGACATCTTCTTTCTCCTTGATACATATGTTTTGGGAATGGTTTGTATCACTCAGGGTAGTTTGTACGCTGGGCCTATTGCTAGATAATCTCATGGCCAAGGCCAACCTTAGTAAGAGCTTGGCTTACTGAGATCTGTAGAGTTGGTAGGTGGAAGAAATGCTTTAAGGTACTCTGTGGAGGGTATGCTGGCTGATGAAAAGAGAGTGATAGGCAGTGATGCTCTCCTGCTAGGGTTCATCAAGAACCTTCCACTATGCATGTTGCTAATCAAAGACCTAGAAGAACAAAGCAAATGTACCACCCACCACAATAACCATCTTATTGCATAAGGTAGATGGCAGCACAACACAAGTCCTAAATAAATGGAAGAAAGGAAATAGCAATATCTTAGTGAGGATTCACAGGAAGGAAAGATCAGTAGAAGATGCAGAACTGATTCCTAAAAAAATTACTCCACTGGAGTCAGTGGATGTCTATTCTTTAAGAATTTGCCTAGTCATAGGCCTGGTCTATGATTCTGTTATAACTGGCTCATGTGAGGCTCTCTGATTTTATGTGTTCAGTCTACCTGAGTAATATGTTAAACAGTGAAAAGCACACCACACAAAGACAACTGAAGGATTCTACCCAGTCTCTTTGTCATATCTTCCCTTATCCTATCCCATTTGCTCCATTAAGAGACAACCTCTTTAGACTATCTTTGTCATTACCTATCTTTTCATATATGAATATGAAATACATACATATATATAATCTTTATCATATTTTATTTTCATTTAAATTGTATTGTATACAAATTGCTGAGGTTATATGTTTGTATGATTTGCAAAGCCTCAACTATATTGGTGTGTGTCACTTTATTCATTTTATGGCTTTACAGCAGTCTGGTAGAATATACTTGGTATTCTGCTATGGTGAAGGTATTTTATTTGCTTTCATATATTTACTATTGGGAAGGGAACATCTATATAAGTAACCACATTCATTTGTCTCATAAACACAGGAAACATTTTGTCTTAAATCTATAGTCAGAATGACTTCCTCATACAGTAAGCAGAATTACATGTGATACTAAGGTGATTTCCAAAGGATTCATACAAATTTATATTTTAATGAACAACATACAAGAGACCTTGAAGACTCACAGCCTCTTATCACTTGATATATTGAGCTTTATATTTTATGTTTCCAATCAAATAGGTATAAAATAGAGCTCATACCTCTATAATATGCAATTCTCTGATCATTATTGAATGTACATATAGCTTCATATATTTATTGGAAATATATATTTCTTTACTCCAAAATGCTTTTCATGATTTAGAGCCATTTACTGCCTGTGGTTTCTGTGTTGATTTACAGAATTTATTTATATATCTTGGACACAAAGTTTTGTTGAACAGAAATGCTTTCTTCTAATATGCAACTTACTGTTCTGACATTAAGGTGTCTTTACATATGAATTACTATCTACAATATAAGTAATTTATCAATCTTATTTTTCTAGTTGGTACTTTTTATGTCTTATTTAATAAATCCTACTGATCACAAAACACACACCTTTAAAACTCAATTAGAAATCTTAAAAGTTTGTTGGTGAAATTGCATGTCTAGGAGTATTTAGAATTAGTCTTATATTCATGAATTGAGATAAATTTCACCTTCTATTTTTATCATCAAAGAACTATTTTCAGAGGATTACTGAGGCAGAAGCCACACAAAAACCTAGGTGTTGTTAGAATTTAAAAATAAAATACCAGAGGCAAGAAAGCTCAGAAGATGAACTAAAGGAATATCATAATTGAGAATCCTAGTAGCAAGCTGGCATTCTGTTGGAAAGGCAGTATAGAAGCATAAAGCAAACATACTAAAAATATAAAGAGGGAAAATTTCAGGTTCAAGTTAAACCCTTAAAAAGTAAACTGAAAATAATGGAAATTTTAGGAAAAAAAAAACCACAAAGTAATAATAGGAAAAGAAATAGTGAAGCTTTGGGAGAAAATTTCATTTGCTTAAAAAAATTGAATCTGTAGACATAAAACTACTTTTAGATTCCATATTACCCAGTCAGAATGGCTTTCATTGTGAAAAAAATCACAAAAAAAATGTTGGTGACTGTGTGGAGAAATAGAAATTCTTACTCACTAATGGCAGGAGTGTAAATCATTATGGAAAACAGCATAAAGAGTTCTCAAAAATATAAAAATATAACTATCATAGGATCCAGAAATGCAACTACTAGATATATCCCTAAAAGACTATACATACTACTATAGAGATACCTTTTCATCAGTTTTTATTGGTGTGTTCTTGAAGCAGAATCAGCCTGGATCTACATAAATGGATAAATTTAAATAAAAGTATGGTAATTTATACTATGGAATTCTACTTATCCATGAAGAAAAATGAAATTATAACATTAGTAGTGAATTAGTAAATTCACCTACTTATTTTGAAAATAATTCTATGTAATATTTACAGTAATTTTGTCATTTTAAATCAAAGTATATGACTTAAGGATGCATTAAAAGCTGCATATGGGCAGGAGATATGATTTAGTTGTTAAGGCCTGTGAAGGTTAAGGACCCAGGTTCAGTTCCCCAGTACTCACATAAGCCAGATGCACAAGATGGCGTAGACATCTGGAGTTGATTTGCAGTGGCTAGAGGCCCTGGCACACCCATTCTCTCTCCATCTGAGTCTATCTCTCTCAAATAAATCAAAATAGACACATTTTAAAAAGTTACACAGACATTTTTTCCCTGAACTTTTGAATTTCAATATAAACTCTGTACTTTTAAGAATAGTTATATTATAATAGTTATATTATAATTTATTATAAAACTAAACTTGACATGTATATAAATTGTATCAATGTATGGGTTTTTGTGTGGAAAGAATCATTTATCATTGAGTATAAAAGTGGACTGAGAAAATGGTTTGGTGGTTAAGGCACTTGCCTACAAAGCCTAATGACCTAGGTTTGATTTTCCATGACTCACGTAAGCCAGATGCATAAGTGGTATATATGTCTAGAGTTTGTTTGCAGATGCTGAAGGCCTTGGCACATCCTCTCTCTCTCTTTCTCATCTCTCTGACTCTTGTTTCTCAAATAAATAAAATGTTTTTTAAAAAGAAGAGTATAAAACTGTATAACCTAGAAGGCCTTATTATAATTGGGCTCAAATGACTACCTTTTGGTCAAAGTATTTCAAATGTATGTACCCAATAAACTCAGGTGTTTTGTTAAAGCTTGTGACTTGGATCTCCAGCTGCCTGATTGGAGGAATTGCCTATGTGTAGATGGATCCTGGAGTCAACCCAAAGGTGTATTTGTGGCAGATCTGAATTCTACCCCAAAGGTATGCCAAGAGGTCTGAGTTCTGGGGTCCTACTTGTTGCCAGTTTGTGCATGCTTGTTGATGCTTTTTCATGTCCACTGGCTGGTGGTGGTGTTTCTTATGAATGGGAGCCAGTTTCTCCCAATACTGATGGAAGTTTCCTTGCATCTGTAAGCATGAAATAAACCCATTCCTTCCCCAAACTGTATCTAGTTTAGATGCTCATCACAACAATATGAAACTATCTACTACAGAAATTTGGTACCAGGAGTTGGGTGTTGTTGAGATGAATCTGACCATGTAGATTTTGATTTTCTAGAACTTATGTACTGGAAGAATATGTATGGATTTAGAGCTTGGCACTGAAGAAGACTCACAGTGTGATAAGACAAATTTTAGGGCTATTCTTATAAGAGTTTAAAAATATTAAATGCAGAGAAAATTGTGTTGGCTTGTGAACTTTAAAACAGGAAGAAAACATAGCAGAGAACTTTGTTGGAACTGGGCTACTGAAATAAAGCCTGGCTGTGTTCTAGTGTCCATGCCCAGAGAGTTTGATCAAAGATGAACTGGAGGGCTGGAGAGATGGCTTAGCGGTTAAGCGCTCACCTGTGAAGCCTATGGACCCCGGTTCGAGGCTCGGTTCCCCAGGTCCCACATTAGCCAGAGGCACAAGGGGGCACACGTGTCTGGAGTTCGTTTGCAGTGGCTGGAGGCCCTGGCACGCCCATTCTCTCTCTCTCTCCCTCTATCTGTCTTTCTCTCTGTGTCTGTCACTCTCAAATAAATAAATAAATAAATAATGAACAAAAATTAAAATAAATAAATAAATACATACATAAATCCGATTTTCAGCAATTTGCTTCATTAAAAAAAAAAGATGAACTGGAAAGTAATGGACAGATGTGCTTGTCAGGAGATACAGAACTAAGAGCTATAAAACTTAAAGTTGGAGAAAGGTTTGAGAGAAATCTGAGCTCTGGGGTCCTGTTTATTGGTTGTTCATGTATACTTGTTGGTACTTTTTGGTGTTTGCTGGTTGGTTGTGCATCTCTCTCTCTCTCTATCTCTCTCTCTCCTTGTATTTATAAATTGGAGCCAGCTTCTTCTGCCATTGAAGGAAATTTCCTTGCCTATATAAGCCTGAAATAAACCCATTCCTCCCTAAATTGTGTCTTGCTTGGACAGTCATCCCAGCAACTTGAAAATATCTACTACAAAGTATAATAAAAATAGACATAAAAACACTGCATTAGTCTCTGGATTCAAATTCCTATCTATGGCATTTTCTAGGAATCTAGATTATTTTACTCAATAACTATCATGTGTCAGGCCTTACAGGTGTAAGCCACTGGGGAAAAACATGAAACAGTAAGTAAATTAGTACAACACTACTATAATATTATAGTATAAGACAAAATAATAGAGAAAATCATATAACTTGTGGTTTCAGTGATATTAGATCAATCATCTTATAGAAGTCTTCTTAATAGGGTTGGAGAAAGAATTGCAATGAAAAAAGAAAAGTATGATATTACCATCTATGTATATGACTCATTGTTCTCAAAAGCAGTTGATCATTATTAAAAATTACAAAGCAATAGATACTTTATTTAAGTCTAATGGGGCTATTTCCTTTCAATAACTTGAGCAATGATGCCCACAATTTCACCCACAGCTCAAATGTCATTATCTCTAATGAAGTCTCTCTTTTTAACTTCTTAAATACTCTTCAAAGGATTGACATTTATTTTCCTCTTTCTACTCACAAAGTTATTTTGTCTCAATATAGATTATGTTCTGTTTATTTTTTTTGATCCTCCCTTTATAATATGCTGTCTTGCATCACTGTATCAGCTTATTACCATGACAAAGCAAAAAAAGGAACTATGCGGCTTATGTTTAATAGAATGAGATAGAACAAATATATTGATAACTAAGAGAATAAGCTCTATAATCACACATCAAAAATGTCTTTCTAGGTGACTAGATACTGGCAGTCTTGGATGACACTGGGTTGTGTCCCCCCTCATAATCAGAAGCTTGTCAAACAAAGGCTGGAAGAGACACATACTGCATACTGGAAGCTACTTTCTGCCAGGGTTCCCTATTAGTTGTCTTTTACCTCAGTTCAGAGTGGGACTTTCTCACTACAAGTTGGAGTGGAAGGAACTAGCTAGTATATTTCTCCTCCAACCTCCTTGTCAAATGTCATACATCTAGAAGTTGTGTTATCTTCTTCATGGATATCACTCCCACAGCCAGGGGTGGGCACAATTTCCTTCCTACAGAAACACTGAGCCTCTGCCTTCAGAAATGATGTCTTAGTATTCTGCCCCTAAAGCCTATGTGTGTTAGTTTCTCTGCTCCTATTTTTCATTAGAATTGTTGTCTCATTTCATTTCTCTCTGTTCCCATTATCCAGATAACCACATCAGTGCATTGGATTCTCTATTTTAACCACTTCAAAATGGTTTTGTGTCCATAAACTCACTGATATTAGTGGCATAATTAAGTCAAAAAATACATCACCATTTGGTGGGTGTTTTGGTTGGAATGTGAATGTATGTCCCTTATAGACTCTGGGGCTTTATTACGCTTGTAACATTGTTCTCCAGCCAGAAGTGGCTGAAAGAGGCATCACTTGGAGATAGACACTAGGGTGCAGCCCATACATGTGTTTTGGGGGTAGATCAGATTTCAGTCCAAAATTGTGGACAGTGTTTGAGCTCTGGGTTCCCATTTGCTATGTCTGGCATTATCTAGTTGTTTACTTGTTTTTCTCTGCTTTTATCCTTGAAAGGGAACCAGCTACTTCCTCTATTAATGGAACTATTCCTAGATTTATAAGCCTGAAATCCTTCCCACCCATAAACTGTGTTTGGTGTGGATATCTATCCGAGAAAGTTGGAACTGAGTATCTCAGAGAAAATGTTATTATAAATGCAATAATTTACAATCAAAGTACTTATCAGGGTGGGCTAGGATATGGTGTGAAAATAGTTCAATAAGAGCTATTCTACAATCTGAAGTTCTGCAAAGGATAATTACCAAGTATCAGCAATACCAAGAATGCCCAAAGAAGGAACTTCACTATAAATGATTCAGAGACTTCCTCCACAATTAAACACTCATGGCATATGTTATGTCACTGAATGGCAAGCAATTACAATATTCATAAAACTCAGAATGAACTTGTATTCAAGAGATAATAAATTAATTTCAAAATGGATAAGCAAAAAACACTGCATAAACTATGTAATTGTGAATAACATAAAAGATTGGTGGTAAGCATACCCCAAGGTTACTATTTGCAAAAAATTACTTGAGCACTTACTATGTTCCATTGTTCATTCTGAATGGTTTAATCCATTAATTCACTTAATCCTCATTCCCATGCTAACAAATAAGAAGTATTATTACTTCTAGTCTAAACTTAAAGATCAGAGACACCGAGTTACATTAATGTCCAAGAAATATAATGAAACTGGCAAAGATACAGTAAATGCTTATATTTATGTTATATGACTTAACACAAATAAATTTCTTAACCATAGTATCAAATTACTGTAAATATATTAGGGAGAAAAGGAAATGTTAGAATAACTTAATATGCTAGAGAAAGATATTTAGATTTTATCATTGTAATTAAGTACTAACCTACACATGGTTTTAGCTTCCCTATTGAGGCCTAGCTTTTGAAAAGTCATTTGACACATTCTGAACCATTCAAATATAGTATGTCTTACTGCCTTTAATGTTTTAACAAACTTTAAGCATAGATTCTTGGAGAACACATGCATATTCCAAAAATTTGTGAGAGTGCTATTTAAAATTCTGCTTATTTCTGGGGACACATGGAAGATTAATATGCCTTCTAAATGAGCAATACTGTTGTTATTTTATGTTTCCAAAGATTATGATAGATAGCCTAAATTATTCTTCAACCATTAATTGTTTCTTTTTAAAGAAAAATTACCATAATATAATTTGTTCAAGTACACATATTTGTAATTTAGAATACTGATAACCTAATTTAGAATGCAGATATTCTTCTCTTGTTTAACATATACAAGGATTTTCGGGCACTATAAAACAATCAAAGATAAACAAACACATTTAACTTAAACCAGTCTAACTTTGTCATACCACATTTTAATTATTAATTAAGCCCCTCATGATTAATCTAATGGTGCCTTTAATTTTACTAATTTAGTACCTCATATAAATTTATTTAGATTAACTGATAAATATCTAAATTTCAATCCAAAATTATATATAATATTATGGAATTGGGATATTTTGAAACAAGTAGAACTAGATTCATTGATTTTTACTTTTGCATTTCCTGAATATCTTGAACTATGATTAATCTATTTTATAAGTACTTTTTAAGTATTAAACAAGATGATTCACATGTATTACCACAGCTTTTTATTGATTACTCTAATAAATGAACATAATGCAAATCAGTCATATTCCCATAAGATTAAACTTTTATTTTCACACACTCCAATTCTACTGAAGACTCTACTCAGTGAGGTTGTCAGTAATCACTGTGGAGTCATTAATGCACCAGCCAGCCATGGATGACATGTTATAAGTCTTCAGGGCTGAACTCTTAACAGCCTGTTTTTGTTGTTGTTGTTGTTTGTTTGTTTTTTAATTTTAATGCATTTTGAATCTCCTCAGTGTCTATTGCCACATCCTCGGAAGAGGTCAGCAGGCTAACAGTAAGAGCAGCATTCATACTTAATCTGTCACTTAATCTATAATTGTCCTATGGCCCGTGGCAGATGGTAGAGATGACTTGCTTCCTGCTGAGCAGCCAATTTTCTTTTCTTGTTATTTTTATGGGTCTTGGGGCTTCCTGGTATTCAATGATATCTGTAAAAATTTCTCTAGACAGGAGTGAGAATAGCATGAATCAAATTAGATATAAACATTTGGAAGAAATTTTGAGGGGCATAATCTCTCCTTTTAGCTTAAAAAAAAAAAAATAGAAGCTTTCCTCTAGGCTTCAGATATGGTTCTCAGTACCAGTTAAGTATTCCCTCTACTGAGTGAGCCTCATGTTCATTAAGAGAGCAATTCATTATCCTATAACCTATGTGCTGCTACTGCACAGATGGGTACATCTTGCCTGGCTGGTTGATCTTGTTGCTTGCAGGATCCTCTGTTTGTTCATACTATTGGTGATCATATCTATCATCAGCTTGCATAGCATGTTCCAGCAATATGAGAGCTAGATGTCAGGGAGCTGGATTCTATCTCAGTTCCAGCACAATATTTCAATGTCCTGTCTACTTCTCTGATATACTTGGGTCTAATTCAGAAAGTCTTTCCCTATGCCTATATCTTAGAGTGTTCTCCCTACTTTTTCGTCCAGATGTTTCAGGTATCATATTGAGTTTCTTAATCCATTTGGAATTGAATTTTGTGCCAGCTAAGAGAAGAAGGTCTAGATTCAGGGTGGTACAGGTGGGTAGACCAAAGAATGAGGCTAGTGCAAAGTGGGCCTGATCAACAATTCAACTGTGTCAGGGCCAGGTTGCACCCACATGGCTGAATGGGCATAGACGAGTGCTCACATGGACTCTGGGGCTTTTAATGTAAGGACCAGGGAATGAGGTTGGGAAGTGCAACAAGCTTGGGTTTTCCTACAAAGGACAATATAAGAGCTACCAGTGTTTTGTTTTTTAAAGAAAATACTTTTATAAGTTGTTTGTGTATGTGTGTGATGTGTATGTATTTATTGAGCATTAGGGGTAAACTCTCATTTATCATTCTTCAACCTTACACCTAAGCCATTTTTATTTTTTGCTGTACTCTGGAGACCTCAGGTAAGTTCTTCTGTCTCTGCTTCCCATCTTGACATATGCAAGTGCTAGGATTACAGAAACTGGCTTTCACTTGGGTTCTGGGGATCAGGCTCAAGCAGCAAGTACTTTATCCACCGAAATACTTCCTGAGCCCTATTACCATAGCTAACCCACTTACATACTTATTGTTATAACAATCTGCCTCTTCATCCATTTAACTTATTGCTTATCAAATGAATAAAAATCACTTATAAAAAGAAAATGGAAACAAAATTAATAAGAAAATTAGAAAGTTACTTTCAATTTCTACAATAAAACAGAGGAACATGATATAAAATTGGCATATGGTGCTAGAAAGCAAATCCTGAACATTTCAGAACAACATACAGGTATTTATTTCATGAACATTTTCTATACTTAACACTTTACTCATCTATTTTATCTACTTCAAAGGAAGCACAAAATTCAGTTCAGGTATGTCATAAAATTTTGCATTCTAGTGAGTGACATCTAAAAAACGTTTTATACAAATGTCAAACAAAAAAATGGTTCATTGTTAAGAGTTTTTCATACTAATTGGTCAACTCCAGCTTCTTGAAACACAAAACATCATTTTCAGAAAATGGATTTGTGTTTATATAAAGTATTCTACTTTGATTATGATGGTTATCATATGATTACTCTCTTTTCCTGATTTTACATCTATCTATTTATCTATCTATCTATCTATCTATCTATCTATCTATCTATCTATCTATCTCTATATATCTTTAATATCTTTATTATACAGATATCAATCTTGAAGGGATATGGCATATTAGTATCTACTCTTGAGAAAAATGACTAAGTCTTATTTCCCCAGGTCTTATGTGAGGAAGAAGACCTCCTCCTAGCCACTACCTGTGGCCTGGGTGGGGTTGTTGCAATCCAAACCTTACCTCCCTAAGGGAGTTCTAATGACACTTCAGAGAACCCTAATAAGGTTGCATAATATCAAGAACCAGGAAAGGAATGCGCTCCTCCATTATAGACTTGAGTCACATTGAGTTTCTGGTTGCTCAACACTCCTTCCTTCACAATGGAATTCTCCCACCTCCTCTTCCTATAAGACCTTAAAATGTCTTTCCTTTACTCAGAGTTCTGAGACTTCCCTCTCTTCTGCTTCAGATTCCGTCAGTCTTTTCTTGCATTCTGTAGCTTCCTTTCCCTTTGCTTAGGATCCTGTCAGCCTTTCCTGGTGTTAATTAATACCATGGGATGAAGAAACTGTATTTTGGTCTTCTGCAGTGAACCCTGAACCTGACTGTGTCATGACTCTGATATAAAGTATTATCAAGATTAACTACCTTCATGGTCTGTCCTCAGTTTTCCTCCTTCTCCTTTTACCTGGACTTTATCTACATTCATTCCAAGCTCCAATTTCTGTTGAACAAATAGTCTGGACATTTTTTGTTGGGAAATATTACTATTAATTTAGGTGACTACATCTGGGCAGTTTACAGAACTGCATTGTTCTGAATGCAATAGAGATCATGGAGAAATCTCCAAGTTCTGGGAATTTTATAGGTAAGATGCTGAGAAATTGCATAGTTGACTGAGAATGAGCTGTGGCTCCAGGAGTCTGGTACTCTGGGATTTTGACCAGAAACATTGAGGCAGTTATTAATGACTGATTTTTCCCTGTTCCTTCCTGTCCCATGTACTACTTCCCTCCTTAACACAAAAGAACACCCCATTAGTACTTGTTCCAGTAAGCTCTACACTGTGGGGATGAACCTCCAAACCAGCCAGTTTGTTATGGGAAGAAGGGATTTGTTTCACGTTTACAGATCCAGGGGAAATTCTATAATGGCAACAAAGGCTGGTACCCTTTAAGAAATCCAAGCAGAAAGACAAGAAACCTCCACCAGCATCAACAAAATCAAGAACCAAAACCAATGGCAAAAAGAGCAGTATGCCAGGCAGAGCTCACTCTGTATACCTTAGCCTGGAATTCAGATCCACCCCAAACACATCTTGGGCTGCACCCCAAGATTGGCCCATAGTGACACCTCACCCAGGTAGGAGGCTAGAAATCCAAGTTACAAACTTCAGTAAAACTCATGAGTCTACTGGGAGGTATAAATTCAAACTAACTACTACATTCTGCCCATGGCTCCCCATAGATTCATAAACATCTCACACTGTAAACTGTATTCATTCCAACTTTAAAGGTCCCCACAGATTTTAACAACTTAAGATAGTTCCAAAGTCCCAAGTCTCAACGGCAGTAATTAAACATTTCCATTGCTGCAAGGCATAACAAGAGGAGACCAGACCATTATAAACTTAATAACCATTAGGCAGATATCAAACATCTGCAGTTCAAGTCCAATATGCATAATGAGTGACTGTCATTCTCTGAATTTTCCAATCCACCCTTCCAGCTGGCATGAGTAGCCAAGAAAAACTTCCATCCTGAGCCAAAAGTGCTCCGTAGTAGCCCTTGCACAGTCCTGGTATATCCTAAACATCTTTGGGTCGCTATACAAATAATAATCTTTCAATGGTTTCATCGGTCTCCTTATCGGGTCATCATAACCTGCCTCACTTGCCACATCTTAGCAATGAGTCCTAGAACTGTGTGCACTTCATGTCCCATTCCATGCATTTTTTTTTTTTTTTTTTGCTTCAAAAACCAATACTAGGTCATAAGACACAGTCATCTTGTTAATTTAGGGACAAAATAAATTGTGACCTTGACGAGCACTTTCCTTCCCTTCAATCAACTCTTTTCAAAAAAGTTTGCATTTTTACCATTCAGTCATTCCTCAGCCATGCTTTCTATTGTTTCAATGTAAAGCAGTTGAACCACCTTTAATATTGGTAATATCTCCCTAACAATAAATAGCAGCTTCAGCAACCAATCTCAGTGCTAGTAATTTTAAACTTCATTGAATTTCTCCAATTTCAAGTCTTAAAGCTTTTAGTTGTATATCTTCCACCAAGCACATCATTACTTTAAAAGTCAACCTTTATCAAACTGTCTGACCATGGGTAGCAGAATGTAGCCAGCCCTATGCCAATAGCCCAGTTCCAACAAGGTTATCTGTAGTCATTACTTCCCCTTTGAAAGCTTATGAGCAAAGCCTACAAATATGATTCTCTCTGCACTTAGAATTTTCGGACTCACTCCAGAATAGTCCATAAAACTTATGTTACTGCTGTGGTAAGCATCTTAAGAAGCAAGCACCAAGTCCATGTCCATTTGTCCAGAACAAAAGTTCCAAAAGAGGGGCTAGATAGATGGCTTAGTTAAGGCATTTGCCTGGGAAGACCTAGGACCCAGATTTGACTCCCCAGGACCCACGTAAGCCAGAGGTACAAGGTGTTGCAAGTGTCTGGAGTTCATCTGCAGTAGCTACAGGCCCTGACATGCCCATTATGTTTGTCTCCCTCTGCCCTCTTTCTCATAAATAAATAAAAGTGAAATATTATTTTAAATTGAAAAAGACCAAAATTCACACGGTCAGATTCATCTCAGCAATAACCCCACTTCTTGGTTCCAATTTCTGTTGTAGTTAGCTCTGCACTACTGGGATGAACCCCAAAAGCAGACACAGTTTATTGGAAGAAGAGACTTATTTCAGGCTTTGAGATCCAGGGGAAGTTCTGTAATGGTGAAATAAACTGGCTCCTGTTCACAGATCCAAGTAGAGAAAGAAGAAACCTCCACCAGCACCACCAAAAGGAAGCACAAAAAACCAACACCAAAAGCAGCAAGGATGCAGGTAGATCTCACTCTGTATACCTTGGGTTGGAATTCAGATCCACCCTTAAACACACCTTTGGGCTGCATCCCAGAATCTGCCCCCAGTAACAATGGGATACCTCTTCCAGACAGGAAGCTGGAAAGCAAAGTTACAAGTGTTAATACACTACTGAGTCTATCAAGAGACTCAAACTATCACAGTACTAAACTTTCAACACACAGCCATTTAGGAAATTTTCAAATTGTAGGTAGAGACAGCACCAATATACTTACTACCATCCCACCTTGAATTCAGCCCTATATCCTCAGTTAAGAAGTCCCAATTTTAGGACTCCCACCCTGAGGGTCACATTGCTGCTTTAAATTAAGCTTGCTTTTTCTGTAATTCAGATTACTGGAAAATAAAACCTGTTTCATACATTCCTCATACCAACCTTGTGGATTGTCTCATGGCTTAGGAATGGCAAATCTTTGCTATTCTCTGCATGAGAATCAGTTTCAGCTTAGCTCACCAAGAGCAGAGCTGCTTCTTCCAGTTTTAGAACATGTTAGGGGATGGAGGACGGCAGATAAAGCATTTGCTTGGAAAGCCTATTAGCCAGGTTTCAGTTCCCCAGTACCCATGTAATGCCAGATGCACAAAGTCGTGCCTAAAACTGGAGTTGTTTTCAGTGGCAAGAGCCCTGGTCCTCCTATTTTCATTCTCTCATTCTCATATTCATCCTCTCCCTCTCTTTCTCTCTTTCTCTTTCTCTCTCTCTCTCCCTCCCTCCCTCTCCCTCCCTCCCTCCCTCTCCCTCCCTCCCTCCCTCCCCCTCCCTCCCTCTCTCTCTCTCTCTCTCTCTCTCTTTCTCTATCTATCTATCTTTGTCTCTCACCTTGCAAACAAATAAATATTCTTTTTTTTCTTTTTTAAAAAAGATATTTGTTCTTTAATTTGAAGTTGCTTTCCATGCGACTTTGAATCACATTTCAGGAGATTTAAAGACACACAAGGACCCTTATATATTTTGCTTCTCTCTGGTGTTTCCCCTCACCCCACAGGCTTTCATTTGCCTGTTCCCTTGTTTTTACTGTACTTCCTTTACAGTGTGCAACAGGCACAAAAGAGCCACTGACTCTATGGCTTGACTGACCACTTATTTTTCTGGCATCTCAACCCCCAAATTATTTGCTGAAATAGACTCACTGGCACTGTCAAACCCTAAATCCATTAGAGGTCACACCAAGACACAGGAGATATGGGATGAGGAAGTAAATTTTCCTAAACTGCTTGCAGTTTCACATTGCCACCTCCAAGAATAGCCCCCAACCCATTCTTCAGAATCCACTGGTTTCCTTATTTGTGTGTCTTGAGCTCCACCTTCAGGATTTCTAACACTTTCCCAGAGGAATCTGCCTCTTTCATCTTAAGACTTTCTCATGGTGAGCTGGATAGAAGACTTTCTTGAGCTATTTTCCCATGTGCCTATGACTCCCATCCACAGGGTAAGACAGAACTCTGTTCTCTCACTGAGTGCTGAGATAAAACTGCAGCCTATGCCTGCCAGACAAACCCCTAATTCACTGATCATGACAGCAGTGGCAATGTGGATTGTTGTCTATGTGACCAGGCGATGTTAGTATGGCCTGTATTTTCAAGGTGTGCATCCTTGTCCAGGGTATGCAGGTGTCTCACACATTGTTATCTTGTTTGAGTATTTCCAGAGGCAAAGTTAAAAATGTGTCACTTTGGGTGCTGGAAATATGGCATAGTGGTTAAGTGCTTGCCTTTGAAGCCTAAGGACCCCAGTTCGAGGCTCGATTACCCAGTACCCATGTAAGCCAGATGCACAAAGCAGTGAGTGCATCTAGAGTTTGTTTGTAGTAGCTGGAGGCTCTGGTGCACCCATTCTCTCTCTTCCTTTTTCTCTCTGTCTGCCACTCTCAAATAAATAAATTAATTAAACAAACAAACAAAAAAAAAACAATAAAAAGAATGTGTCACTTTTACATTCAAACTTCCAGTAGTTGCCCTATTGTTAAGATATAGGATGTAAGTTGAGAGTATAAGTGTTTTAAGAATAGTCTTCTCTTTGAAATCACATATTTTTAGATTAAAGATAACTTTGTGCTATGGGGAGAATAATTAGGATACAAGTTTGACTTTAACAAATGCTAAATATATAAAAGCTACAAAATCATTGAGTCTTCATGGCTAAGGCTATATATACTGTCTATATTGAAGATATGGTAACGTTGGCTTATGAGTATCCACATAAATGTAATCATATTTAATTAAATAAATTCCTCTTAGTTTATAGTGTAATTATTTTTTTGAAGATTGCTATTTTGCTTTAACAGTATTACACGTCTTTTCCTATGTCTATGGCTGGCCAGCCACAGACAAGGTGTCCTTATGTGTTTCATGCTTCAAAACTACAGAACTTAAATATGACCACTAAGAGTTTTAATTTTAAAATATGCATGTATACACGTGCCACAGTCAGGTTTGCATTGCTGGCAGGAAATACCTGACCATAAGCAACTTGTGGGGAAAAAAAAAAAAAGTTTTATCTTGGCTTAGAGACTAGAGGGGAAGCTCCATGATGGCGAGGGAAAACAATGCATGAACAGAAGCTGGACATCACCTCCTGGCCCACATCAGGTGGACAATAGGCACAGGAGAGTGTGCCAAACACTGGCAAGAGGAAACTGGCTATAATACCCATAACTCCACCTTCAGGAGGCATTAGTTACCAAATCTCCATCAGCTGGGAACTTAGCATTCAGAACACAAAAGTTTATGGGGGACACCACAACATGGATGCATTATAAGATGATATTAAATGTCTAAAAATGTGTTCTCAATATATTTAAAATAATCCATCTCAGTGCTTTTGGCTTTAAAGAAAAATGATTGTTCATGTTTACTGAAATGTTAGAGAGATTTTTTAAGAGTGAACAAAAAATGCCAGGTTTCAATCTTGAGTTTAAATTGCTTTACAGAATTAATTAAAAGGTAAAATTTTAGATAGTTACTAAATGCTTATAATGATTTTCATCTTTAACATATTTAGTAATTTGGGTTTATTAATAAAACTCAAGACTGTTAAAATGTTTTACCTATAGTTGTAAGCCTATAGGTTTAATATACAATATGCATAATATCTGTGTTTCAGAACAGAGTAATAAATAAAAGCGTAGCTTTAGAGAAGAAGGTTAGAAGAAAGGGGCATATTTTTAGGTGAGAAAGGGCTTTATAAGATACAGGATTGTTACAAATAGAAATAGAGGTTAAATTAAACTAGGATGTTGGGTTATGTTGTAAAGGGATTTTGAAAGTTGAACTGAAAGAAATATGACAAGGTTACAACTAGCTCAGTTATTATTCAAGGATATTAAATCATTTCTGAAGTCAACATTCCAATACTCTAGAATTAATACTGAGTCCATGTTAACAGAATAATATTTTTAAAAAATATGTAGTTCTGCTCTTAGTACTAATTACAAAATGGCTTAAAAATAGGAAATTTGTTTTGTAGTTATTTTTAGTTTGACATACTTTCATTAGTTCTTCTAAAACTAGCACCTTTGTTGACCTCAATATAAAGTAAATGAAAACTGAGCCATCTCTACTAAATTATATTATGAGAAACTTTTAAATCTAAAATCACTAAAACTCTCAACTTTGTTAATTTCTTAATTTCTTTCATGTTTAAATAATTTTAAATTTTCTGAAGCATTTAAAATGCTGCTTGATCCACAAAATGTGCCTAATGTTAATTTTAATTGAGCTATCAATAAAAATTGAATAAGTTTCTTATACTTCCTACCCTACATATATCAAAACACCATTAATATTTACAAAAATTTCTGTGAATTCTTCTTACCCAAATGAAGAATGACTCCTTCTCTTCTACAGAACATACTCTATTCCTCAACCACCATCTGTTGGTTTCTATTTCTAAACTTTGATATAATACTCCTGTTATGTGTTACTTATAAATGTCATGTGGGATACAGAAAAATTCATATATTGATATATAAGACCTAGATCATAATGGCTAGTACATTAATGTGATACAGGAATTTCTTTCCCAATGTTTCTATTAATTACCTTTTTCTCCTGAGGAGCTGTCTTCCTGCCTATTCTGCCTCATCTGTAACAGACCTCAGGAGCAGACAGCCTAGCTACATGGGACAACAGTTTGCTGAATGCATAGAATGTAATGCAGTGCATGGCCATAAAAGGAACCAAAGCTGAGGCTCCCTGAAGCCACACCTGTGTTATTACAACTTGAACGACCAATGCCAACAATTGCAGGTTAAATGCTATACGTCCAAAACAAAAATTACTTTTAGCTATATTATTCCCTGTGTGACTTGACTTCTCTGTGACCAGCTGAGACTCTCATTGTATTAGGTATAGTTCTTGTAGACACATTTCTATT
Organism: Jaculus jaculus; assembly: GCF_020740685.1. Taxonomy (NCBI): domain Eukaryota; kingdom Metazoa; phylum Chordata; class Mammalia; order Rodentia; family Dipodidae; genus Jaculus; species Jaculus jaculus. The sequence goes on from NC_059105.1 coordinate 26,835,435, forward strand.
AAGCTAGACCTACACATATACAAATGACTTGCTTATATGCTTTGAAATAAAACATATTATCTGTATGTCAGGACTCCCTCCCATTTACTGAGATTTTTCTCCTGCCCCAGGTCATGAATACAGACACGTCTCTGGTTATGCTAGCTCTACCTTTAATTCATCCACTTACGTTATACAATTCATTTCAGCAGATCCAATTCCAATTTTTTTTTTCAAAATTCTTCCTGGGTCTTCTGATTAGTACCCATTGTCATCCCTCTAATGACCATTTTCATTCTCAGATCTATCCGTCCCTTTCTAATCTGGTGGACAACTCAATTTGTTCAGACCATTATCTGGCATATATCACATGAATCCCTATGGTGAGCTCCATCCAATGCTGGAGCACAGGACCCCTTTGCTTTGCATCCAGCTCATCTCTCCTGGCCCTGTGAAGCTCCTTCCCCCTTTGTTTAGATTCTGCTCTTGTTTCTCCTGGCATTAGATACAACCTTGGGCCCAAGAAACTGTCTTGGCTTACTTCTGTCAGCTATGATGAGCCCTGAAGTTAACACCAAACACCTTGCATATTAGAATACAGTTCTTTTTAACATCATATATTATAAAATGCTTTTTAAATAAAATACTTTCTTCCACACAAACACATTTTCACTTTAGTGTATATACACACATACACATGTGTTCATAATAGAAGGAAGTATGGAGATAGTCTTCTAGGTCAATGAGATTTCAATCCTAGGGCTGGAAATGGGCATTTCTTATATAAGTGTTTCCCTCTCAAGAATATCAATGCCTACTGGAGATGAATGGTCATATAATTTGCTTTATTCCCTGGAAATAAAGCAGTAATTACACTGAAAATGTAGTCATGAAATTTGATGAAATTGTGTATTCAAATTGATAATTTAATTTTGAATAAAGAATCACTAACTAAAATCACAGAATTAGCCTGTTTAATCTATATTATTGATCTCTATTCCACCTTCTGTAAGTATACAGGATTGTATTAATTGTATATTTTTAGATATATTAGGTAGTTTTTAATGACACTAAAATGAAAACAGCATGTAAAACATAATCTACTCTGCTTTGAATGCATTGATTTACAAACAAGATCAAGCTGGTTATTTATCATTACTTTATTTTTTAAAATAAGTAATGGAACCTAAATCATTTTTATCTAAAAAAAGGCTAATTTTATACCAATTACACTGCAAAAAAAGTTTCCCCAACATACTTACTATCTATACATGTAAGTAAACTAATTTTCAATTTAAAAAAAGACAAATCATACTTGTGGTAAGTCAATAAATTAATTTTTTCAATTGCTCAAACAGGTTAGAGATTCTTGAAGAAACACCCATGCATTTGAATATGAAAGAAATCCTTGATGAGTCCGAATATCTTTTACACAAAAGTTGAAATATGTACAAAAGGTATATATTTGAATAAAATTTAAAAAATTACTTTAATAGCCAAAGTTTATAATGTTTCTAACACCTTTCATGTTCTCTGATCTTTATCCATTTTGCTTTAATATGTAATTTTTTATATAGCTTAAAGCCACCTCTAATTTATTTTTAAGTTATTATACTCACAAAAATATTGTTTATTTTACAAATAACATACTAGAGGGTGCCATTAAAAACTTTCATTGAGGGCTGGAGAGATGGCTTAGCAGTTAAGCGCTTGCCTGTGAAGCCTAAGGACCCCGGTTCGAGGCTCGGTTCCCCAGGTCCCACGTTAGCCAGATGCACAAGGGGGCGCACGCGTCTGGAGTTCGTTTGCAGAGGCTGGAGGCCCTGGTGTGCCCATTCTCTCTCTCCCTCTATCTGTCTTTCTCTCTGTGTCTGTCGCTCTCAAATAAATAAAAAAAAAAAAAAAAACTTTCATTGAAATAAACTCAACTGTGGGTTCTAGGGAGATAATTCAGTGGTTAAAACTTGCCCTGCAAGCATGAAGGCATGAATGGGAACCTCAGACTTCATGTACAAAGTCCAAATGTAGGGCTGGGGAGATGGCTTAGCAGTTAAGGCACTTGCCTGCAAAGCCTAACAACGTGAGTTTGATTCCCCAGTACCCATGTAAAGCCAGATGTACAAAGTAGCACATACATCTGGAGTTCCTTTGCAGTGACTAGTGAATCTTGTGCACCCATTTTCTCTGTCTTTCTCACTTCTATCTCTCTTTGCTTGCAAATAAATAAATAAAAATATAAATGCATTTGGTTAAAAAAAAAAACTTAAATAAAGTACAGACCAAATGTAGTGGCACATATCTATAATCCCAGTGCTGGTATGGCAGGGAGAAACGGACCCCTGAAGCTTGCTGGCAAGCCTAACTGGTGAACCAAAGGACAATGAGAAACCCTGTCTCAACAGGAGTGAATGGAATTCCTGAAGAGAATACCTGAGTTTGTCTTTGAACCTCAAATGCATGTGTAAACATGTTCATTTGTGCCTACACACACATATGAATATGCATATAGACATGCATGCATGCCACACAAACATGCAAAAATTTTACATATCTGTACAAAAACACAGCTGAAATGTTACTGATGGAAATGCAGGGAAATCTAAGGATAACCTAACCATAAGAGGAAGTTAATTTTGAAAGACAAAGAATCATACAGTGTCACAAGGTAAAGCAACCAAGGCTACCCTGTGACCTGTCTTGTTCTCTCTCTCTCTTTCTTTCTCAACCTCTCACTCTGTCTCTGTCTTTTCTCTCTTTTTTCTCTACCCACACTCTCTCCTATATTTTTCCTTTCTCCCTAATTGTGTGCAGGCAAAGAAAGAGAAATCTTCACAGAATGGGTAAAGAAGATAATCAGCAAGCTTCAATAATGCTGGTCTACTACAGCATGAAGTGAATAGTGAGAAGTTATTAAAGACAGGGTGGAGAGGCAGGGCCTTCCGTCCTTATGTGAAGGAAAATGGTATTTTTGAGAACTAAACTATGTAATCAAGAAATAGAAGTTCATTCATTAATCCTTGTTTGAAATAAGTGGCAGTTGTAATCATGTCCATTTGAAGAAGGCAGGAATTTTACAGTTTATGTGTGAATGTGTATGTGGGGTGGTTTGTACAGGTAGACACACTGAGCCAAAAAACACATGAACATAGGTAATCTCAGAATGATGAGGCTGTGAAAAAAAAAGGGAATAGACTAGGGAGTGGCCAGGCAAGAAACTCAAATGGCATGTGGGGGCAGGGACAGGACATTTTATGAAAATATTACTTAAGAAAATGTCATTTGGGCTGAATTAAAAATATTGGGAGAAGGGAGAAAAGAGAATTAAGAATGTTCTGGGAAAAGTAATGTCAGCGGGCAAAAAGGAAACATAATGGTCTCGACACTACACCTCAATGAGCAAGTAACCTTCCATGAACCAACTATCTGAAACAGGTTTTATGACATATGCAAAATTACTTATCTTGGCTTTGTTTCACAACAAATCACTGTTATATTAGTCAAGATAGGGGACTACAGCCTGAGACTTAAATCACTGAGAGTGAGGCAAGGAACACTTGGCAAACACAGACCACCACCAGGGGCCTGGGGACAACTGAAGCTGTTTAAACCTGAAGCACAGTGTGTACCTGATGGCACAAGGGCTAATGACTGGTGTTTGCATGGCCAATTCTCTCTGTGCAGGAAGGCTGCTCCTAGGCTAAATCTTATCAAACAATTGCTTAAGGATGAAAACTCTAGGCTTTAATCAACAGTAAAAGTAAAGTTGTGGGCAATGTGAAATAATTTTGGATCGTTTGGCATTAAATTCTGTTCCTCACAGCAGCCAGGCTCCTCACTGTAGTTGTCTTCCCCACTGTTTCCTCGCCCTGTCCTTGAGGGAGAAAGAGAAGCAAGGTAGTTTCTTTTAATAGGGCGTCAGGGACAAATGCTCAAAGAGAGCAAAATACCACTTTGCTTGTCCTATCATAGCTGACAATGGTGGAACCCAGGGTCCAATCCAGTCAGCCCCATACTTCTTCCCCAGTGTGGCATACCTGTGTATGCTGGCCCCTTGTGGACTAGCACCTTGACTGCAAGAGAAGCAATCAGCTCTCTCCCCCTTACTCATCTGAGCTAGAGAGTAAAGGCCACTGCAATTTATAAAGAGGCTTGCATTTGGACAAAGTGGTCTTGGTTTTGGCTGCTCATTTTCCTCCTGATGCCTGGACCTCAGGGACCCTGTTCTGGTAAGGCCTTCTGAGATCACTGAGATTTTCTTCTCATGTGAAGATGAAGGGCTTGCACTCTCATGCTCCAGTTCCCACGTGGGTGTGCATAGGAGGGAAGAATTTCTTCCCTCTTATTCAGTTAAAATCTGGCCCTTTTATTTTCTTTAATTAAATTATTTTTGTACAGAGAAAGAGAAAGAATGAATGAATAAATGAATGAAAATGGTCATGCCAGGGCATCTAGCCACTACAAACAAAACCCCTTTTATCTATGCGTGTGGCTTTACGTCATGGTACTGTGGAATCAAAACCCAGGTTTTGCAGCAAGTGCCTTACTGGCTGAGCAATTTCTCCAGCCCCTGTCTGGCGCTTCTTAAGCTCCTCTTCATATCTTCTCTTTACTTCATGCTCCCTTTTCCATATGGGGTCTCAGGTCCTGTCTTCCATATGTGTGTGTTGTAGCCATTTCAGCCTTTCCCTGGATACTAATTTTCCCCAAATAAATGTTATAATTTAACCTTTTAAGAATCCATTTCCTTAATTTTTTGTTGGAGTACACAAGAATCTAAAAGCTGGGATTCACTGGCCAGGGGAAAAAAAATCCCCCATATCACAAAATCCTGTAGCATTCTGAGGGGCCCACCTACCCTTCAGACAAGTGGCTAGTCCACTACCTGTGCTCTTCCAGAGAAGCAAGGACACTAAAAAAGATAGCAGCCATCCAGTATCATCTACATGTCCTCTTCCTTGTTCCACTGCTTCTTAGACCCCAGTGAGTAACTTTATTTTTTCCTTTCCCAAATTATACAGATTAGGAGAAAGACAGTTTTTTTTTTTTTCTTTCCTAGTAGTTAGTTAGAATCTAATCCACAAAATATGGATGCCACCTTGTCTGCTCTGGCAAAACTAGAACCTATGGCTGATCCAGTTTCATCCAAGATGGCTGTAAGCATTAACTCCAGCAACAGATTTCTACTTCTTTATCAAGGTTGTCCAGGTTTAGCACACCTGTAAGATGGCCCTTCCTTAGTGAGCACCTCCTTTGCACACCTGTGTCTGATAATGAATCTCATCCTAATTGGGTGTTTGAGTTGTGTAAATGGACCTGAGCCACAGGTGTGAGCTCTCTGGACCCCTCTCAGATTTTCTGCTCTCTCTTGGTCCCTGACCTCTCTTTTCTCCTTTTGTTCTAATATGAAGGGAAATCTTCTCAGTGCACTGAGCTTCCAAGCAAGGCTGGAGGGGTATCATTCCTTGTTGCCTAGTTGCTTTCTGCCTCTGTTTTTCTTACTTTTCTGCTTTACTTTCCAAGTGTGTGAGACTTTTTTTCTAGTATATAGACCTTCCTTGTTTGAGGATTGTTTTTAATAATCTGTGTTGCAGTGAAGTTCATATTTCTGGCAGAAATCATCCAACCAAGAGCAGCTTGTGGGAAAAAGGTTTTTTGGCTTACAAATATGAGTGGAAGCTCCATAATGGCAGGGGAAAATGATGGCATAAGCAGAGGGTAGACATTAACCCCTGGGCAACATCAGGTAGACAACAGGAACAGGAGAGTGTGCCAAACACTGGCGAGGGGTCACTGGCTATAATACCCATAAGCCCACCGCCAATACATTGCCTCCAAGACTCTTCAATTTTCAAATCACCAGCAGCTGAGCACCTAGCATTCAGAATACCTAAGTTTATGGGGGACACCTGAATCAAACTACCATACCTCCCCACCCCATGTACAGATGGGGGAGAACATCATTTAACTGGGCTTTCCTACTTGCCTTCCCTCTTGATCCAAACTCTCCCTAAAATAAAATTTATATTTTAATTTAATTTAATTTAATTTATATTTTTATTTATAATTTACCCTTCTCAGACTCCATGTTTTCAAGTATAAATTGGACAAGAAACCAAAGTTTTGGTACATTAGCCTGGAGGGATCTTCTACATTTTTATACTGATCTAATTCTTCTGAGGACTCCAAGCCTGCATCACAAATATTGTTCAAAAGCTTTAGAGAGCTCTTAGCAAGTTCCTAATAGGTTAAATTATGTTGAGAACCTTATACAATGTACCTAGCTAATGTAAACTAGTTCTCAGAGTCCTAATATTTAATATGCCAGCATGTTAAATCCAAAGACGAAACATCATAACACAGGGAACTTGGTAAACAATAGCCCAATTAAAGACTGTGCTGTAAACTGTAGATACAACCTTTTGGGTTGCCGCCCAGAAGTGTGCCACATTCAGTAGGCTATTTTGGTATTCTAAGGTAAACTTACATATTGATAAAAAAGTAGACTAGACAAGCTTTGAGCTTCCCCCAATGCACCCCTTCTACATTTCTCAGCTCTATTGTTCAAGGTGACATTCATTGAGGATGCATAAAGGTAGAATTACAGCCATACTTGATGCTAGTCCTGCCTCTGTGTTGAAGAAGTTAATGGGATGTTTCTGTTTAAAAGGCCTCCTGCAGAGTGACACATTGTTTAGAGAATGAAAAGTAAATAAGAAACAGTTAACTGTGCCAACACATTAATTTATAGTACAATCTGCTTAATTATGCATTAAAATTAGACAGAACAATTTGATGCAGGATAGTTCTTTTCACTCAGAGAACCAAGAGGTGGGCTTAAATTATTCTCTCATTTTAAGTATACCTACGCAATATTAAAAGATGTGGGCTTGAATCCTTGCACACTACCTACATGAAGCTGAACATCCACATACCATATATATTTCCAGTTTCCTAAGAACCAAAATGAACTGAAATGCAAAAAAACATGATCATTTTAATGATCACATGAGGTAAGAATCAATTTTATTGCTGCATAACATAATAAATATACTATTAATTGCCTGGTGCTATAGAAAGGATCCCACTTCACTATGACCATTTACACAACAATGTCACATGCCAATGCAATATACCAATTAGATAAAATTATTAGATTGCTTTATTTGACTTACTAGATTATCATGCCAGCATTTCAAAGTTAAGTTTGTTTGAAACAAAGACTGGAATGGACAAAATCTCAAGAATCAAAATGTACACTCTTCCCTTCTAGTATTGATTGTAGTATTCCTATTGATAAGTTTTTATCACTTGATAAATCACAAGAATTTCACAGTGCCATCAACACACCCGAATGATTATCATAATGGATGTTCAAGAAATATCTGCAGATGAATAATCTATCAGTTTGAGTTTGGGAAAGTCACCTAACCACAGAAACTCATAGGCTACTTATCAGTAAAATGGTTCTTATAGTATCAATGTTGAAAGATTGTCTTAAGAATTAACATACATGTACATATCAACTTTAACATAGTACTTATCAGTGAAAAGCCAGAAAGATGCACTGCTTCCATTCTCTACTCCTTATACCACAACTGGGAAAAATATTAATGTATAAATTCCTGCCAATAAAGCCTGTTCCTTTTCTCTCTTTCTTTGCTTGCTTTCTTTCCTTCCTTCCTTCCTTCCTTCCTTCCTTCCTTCCCTCCTTCCTTCTTTCCTTCCTTTCTTCTTTTCTTCCTTCTTTCCTTTATTCCCTCCTTCCCTCCTTCTTTCCCTCCTTCCCTCCTTCCTTCCCTCTTTCCTTCCCTCTTCTTCCTCCTTCCCTCCCTCCCTCCCTCCCTCCCTCCCTCCATCCCTCCCTCACTTCCTTCCTTGCTTCCTTCCCTTTGTGGCACTAGAATTTGAACCTAGGATCTTTTGCATGCCAGGTAAGACAGGAAGTCATAGCAAATAAAGTTGGAGCCTATGTACCACCACAGCCTTTACCTTTTACCCACCTCACACTGAGGTGATTTCCCCAGAGATCTGACCCTGCCACATGGCTCTAGGATATAGATGGGAAGGGTGGATGTGAAACCTGACACTTCACACTACAAAGTTCTAAATCCTACTTAGGTTCCTAATACCCTGCAACTTCACATCTTCACCTTGCCAGAGAACCCCATGTTAACTGTGTGCCCCATTTTCCTACCAGGATGTTTAATTTACTTTTGCTTGGTTATGCCCTACCTGTTCTACCATTCTCCCCATGCATTTGCTAAAGCAATACTGTATCTGAGAAGACAGAGATCATTTTCCAGGTGACGAGCCTGGAGGAAATAATCAGAAGCATAGTCTAACTTAAAACTAAATGAACACTGTAAAATTTTTGATTTTATAATCTATTTTTTAAATTTTTTATTAGTTTTCTATTCAACAAATACAGGCAGATTGACCATTATTGGGCTCATCCATAACCTACCCCCTCCCCAATGGCCCCTCCTTGTTGAGGTATATGGGTCATGCATTGTGGAGTTAGCCCACAGTTATTGGTACGATAAATATCTCTGCATATCATGACCCAACATGTGACTCAGACATACTTTCCGCCCCCTCTTCTGCAAAATTTCCCTGAGCTATGTTGGGTTCATTTTTGGTCTGCTTCAGTGATGAGGTATTGGGGGCCCATGAGGCTGTGGCTCTCTGATTTGGTAGGAGTTGATTTTTCTCTGTGTTGGTCTCCTTCCCCCTTGTGCTGGTATCTAGTTCATCAGGAAAACAGCACCTTTGCTTGTTCTATTTTATGTATTATTGTATACAGGTATGCTTACATACACATGCATATATAATGTACTGTCTATGTGTGCTTATGTTTTTATATTGTACATACAGTAACAAAGTGGCTTTAAGTAAATAATTATGTCAATTAGAACTGTTAACTCATTCCAAATTCACTTTAGTTCAAGTTAATCAATCTTGGCTGGAATCTTATTTGTTTGACCATTGTCTTATTTCTTATTCCATATGTGTTTTTTAAGTCTTTATTGATTGGGAAAATAAACTGGCTTTTAGTAGCTTTTGGATAAGAATCCTTGTCTGGGGGGTCATCCTGCTAAGCTCGCTGTTCCAAGGATTGAGAAGATGACTAATACCTATGCTTTCAACTTTCACTGAGTAAATAATATGCTTAAAAAGCAAACATTTCGTGTTTCATAAAGATATTGCTTATAGTATCTACAAGGTTTCCAGGCTTCTAAGTATAAAAACAAAACAAGCAAACAAAACATCATAAGTACTAACAAAGACAAGGGTTATTTGAAGAGATATCTTTGTCAAGCTTTTCCTAAGTGTTATATAATAGCATTTAAAATTTAGCTAAGCCACAATTAGTTTTTCAATATTGGTATACATGACTTCCTCAGTGTCTATTAGCCATATTTAAGGGCAAAGCCAATGAGGATATAGAGGCTTAAGGGATATCCGGTATTTTGGCACTTGACTCCAGGTCAGCTAGGTCCTAAGGAACCTAGAGGAGTCCTCCAGCTCCAATTGGTCACCTGTCTTCTTTGTCATAGAGGCCATGGAGACTCTAGAAATTGGACTGTAACCAGCAAGTTTACATTCTACAAACAGGAGAGTCCGCACAGAATGAAACACCCTCTAGCGATTCTGAAAGACATTACCTGGTCAGCCAGACTTTGGCCCATCCCAGCAGATGGTACAGCTGGAAGAAAGAAGCTAAAAGAATCCTGAGTCCCTGGGAAGGATTCTCCCCAAAGTGTCTTCAAGTAAACAACATAAAGAAGATGATTATATTTTGATACCTACATATTTTAAATAGACAGCGAGCCAGTGTAGTTAAAGATTTTGAGACTACAGCTCTTGGGGTGTTGTGGAGGGAAGGAAACATAGCAGGAGATCAGAGGTGTGGAGACAGAAGCAGGAAAATCACATATAAAAGAGCCCAGTTGGCAGAGAAACCCTTTCCCACCTGGGTTACCTGCATCAATCTGAAAACGCACTAGAAAAGCCCATGATGCCCAAATTTAGGAGAAGGCTTGATTTGACCTAAAACGGTCAAAATTCATGTGGTGTGGGGCTTCTTGAGCTGTCTTTTCCAACTCAAAAACCCACTTCTATACTCAGAAGTAGTTTTCTGTTTCTTAAAAACTATCTCAATTTGTATTACTAGCCATGTGCCCCCTGGTTCAATTTTTTGTTATGGAACACCAGAACCTAAAATTCTCAGTGGATGGCCCATGACTCAGAGTTACATCTCTGCCCTCATTTTGTATATTCCTAATTTATGTTGAGCCATATTCTTGATAGACTATGTATAGGCATGGAAATCACTCAAGGAGTATCTGTCTACCTAACTTATTTCATCATCCCCTTCATGGATGAAGGCACAGAGATAAATCATTGCCTTAAACCTACAGCTACATTGGATTCATAGCCAAGGATAATTACCTGTGATATCTGGGCTGCATGCTGCAGTAGAAGTAATGGTCTCCTGAGAACCAGATTATCTCAAAAAGAATAACTTTTTAAGCTTCATTTATCAATCAGAATCAGACCAGAACTGAGATACTGATCAATGAGACTACACTATGACCATGACTGCTTTATGATATGTACTTTTTGCCCCTGGCCCAATTCTTCTGCTATTTAAACCTAAAGCTTATGTAAGTAACTCCATGTTAGACTTGAGATCATTAGATCTCTTTATCTGTTTTACCAGTGTGATCATGTTGATTAAATATCCACTCCTTGCTTTTCCCCACTACTCATCTCATTAACAAACATATCAGAACAAATGTCAAAACAGCATACTATGGCAGCTGGGATTGGAGAATTTGCCTTAAAACTAGCTAAAATTACCATCAATTACTGTTTTCTAGAATTAGTACAGAGACAGAGAGGAAGAATTATAACATGTATCATATTATGACTTTGAATCCTTCTAATGAAAGTTGTTTAATAAAACTATGAAATAGAGGTACCAAATAATACAGATATTCCTCTACTGGGCATCTATCCTAAAGACTCCACTCTTCATTTAAGAGATATTTGCTCAATCTTATTTGTAGCTGCTCAAATCACAATCGCTAAGAATTGGAACTTACCCAGATGCCCACCATTTGACAAATGGATAATAAAGATGTGGTACACATGCGCAGTGGAATTCTATGCATCACTAAAAAGTTGATATCATAAAATTTGTAAGAAAATGAATGGGTTTGTAATAGATAATGCTAAGAGAACTCACACAAGCACAGAAAGACAAATGTTGCATGTTCTCCCTCATCTGTGGTTTCTAACCTGGAACAGCTGAAGCTGCATGCGTAACTGAAAGGCAACTCTAGGGACAGATAATAGGGATGAGAGGTTTTGGAGGGAGGGGAATGATTTGGTGAGGATATACATAAAACTAATCCCAAAATTAACTGGTACCACAGCAACTTTCCTCCTGGATAGCTAAATAAAAGATATAATCCTCAGTTAGAGATATGAGGGGCACTGTTTGTAAGAAAGGATATGAAAAGGGTTTAGATAAAGCTTAACCCTAAAACATTTGATTATGGCTTATAACTCCCAGTATCAGAAATTAGTTATAACCCACATTGAGCTATTGATCAGAGAGAATATATGGTCCCCAAAACAAGACAGGCTTCTTTCAAAGCACTTGACCACCCACCTGAGGTAAAAGGTTAGACCCTACTGCTGAAGATAGTAAATTTTGTCAACACAGAACATCTTGAGAGATCCAGTTGGAATCTGGAAGGAAGCCAGTCCCTACATGATTAACCCCTATGATGCTGGAAAGTTCTACATAAGCTGCTGGGGGAAAATGCTCAACAATATTGTGAACAAGAAGGGGACACTGCTATGCAAAAGCAACCAGCCTGAGAAGATGCAATAGTGGCACCCAGCCTAGGTGAGTAACCAATGTCTCTCTGATTGGCTAAAAGATCCATTCAGTGGAAAGGAACCCATAAGTGCAATAGGGAATCAAGTCACAATCCTATGGAGACCAAGATCATGGACTCCAGTGAGAAGTTTGCACTAGTCTGGACAAAAGAGAAGCTATATCCATCAGAATTTCTCTAAATTAACAATGGTTATTCCCTTTAACCTATGCTGATCTTACTCTCCATTGGAGAATCTGTTCTTCTTTTTCAGAAGGTAGAAAAAACTGAGTACAGTCAAAATCTATGAACAATGGGCTAGAGGAATGGCTTAGCCATTAAGGTATTTGCCTGCAAAACCAAAGGACCCAGGTTCAATTACCCAGGACCCATGTTAGCCAGGTGCACAAGGTGGCACATGCATCTGGAGTTTGTTTGCAGTGGTTGGAGTCCCTGGTGTGTGCATTCCCTCTCTCTCTCTGTCTCTTCCTCTTTCTTTCTGTCAAATAAAAAAAAAATACTTTTTAAAAATAATCTATAAACAAGATAAGAAAAGATATCCGACTCTTTGAAAAGAGATGGAACACACCTTGACCAGCAGCCAGGGCCCAGGTGAAACTACAGAGGAACTAGCAAGATGGGCAAGAGTACTGCTTCTACTTCAAGCCTGACAACCTGCACCAGGGTGATGGAGGCAGACAGTGAGGATACTCAAAATGTACCAAAGCAGAGATCCAGAGAAAGTGCTCAAAGAAGAGCTCAAAACTAAAGTAGCCTTCAAATACATCCACCAAGGCTCAGTGAGCTTTATGCAAGAAGGATAAAAAGGATTGTAATAGCCACAAGGTAGGAGGAGGGCATAAATATTATAACAGCCACAAGGTATTAGGAATATCCAGAGATATTGCCTCCCTCAAAAAAAAAAAAAATCCTGACTACTGCTCTAACAACTCGTAACCTACAAGCCTAGGGTCAATACCAGCAATTCTACTGAAGAGGGCCCTCTGTGAAATGGGGAGAGGAAAGAGGGAAATTATGGTGCCAACATATGATGTGTCCATACAAAGTTTCTACTTAATAAAAATTAATTAATTAAAAAATAAAATAAACAGAATATTATAAAACTCAAGGTTAAATGAATTTAATTTATCTAGCAACTTTTAGTACATATCAATTTCTAGTGAATACTGAGAATTTTCAATGCATGTTGGCCAAACTGACCTAGCTTTGCATAATTTCAGAATATCTCTCCACTCCACATATATTCTTCAAGTAGCAATGTAACAATGAATAAGTTGTTAAAAAATACTAGTTACATAATCAAAACCTAAAATATTGTCCATATGAAGCATGAAAGTAGAATTTCAAAATTGGTAGATGTCCTATTCCCAAAGGAAGAGACCCCCTCCTTTCCTGACCACACCACATGGCATGGAAACTGAAGATGTGGTTCATTGTAACATCAGAGGACCTCTGGAAACTCTGAACTCATTATTCTACTAGTGGTCTCTATGCATACTATGTAGTCCGCTCTAACTTCCAAACTTTCTTCTAAAAGTATAAGTAGGAAGAACTATTTTAGAAAGTCTGATGATGCTGGGAGGAATACATAACCAGACACAGTTTGAAGGAGGAAGGGATTTATTACAAGCATACAAATCCAAGGGAAGTTACATTACTGGCAGAAGAAGCTTGCTCCCTTTTATAGATACAAACAGAAAGAACCAACAAACACCACAAATCATTAAGCATGCACCCACACAGGCAGCAAAAAGGACCCCCAGAGCTCAAACCTCTGCATATCTTTGGGTTGGAATTCAGATATATCCCCAAAACACCTTTGGGCTGAACCCCAAGATCCACATCCAGTGACACCTCTTCTAGCCAGGAAGCTGGAGACAAAATTTCAAGCTTTAATAAAATACCCAAGTCTATGATATTACATACATTTAAACAACCCCAAGAAACATTCATATATTCATAACATGTTCTGTGTATCAAAAACTGAAGTTACAGTGGTAAAATTAAAAAAAAAAACTTGCTCACTTTCTACAGAAAAGTGTATGCTAAAGAAGAGGCAGAGATTTTAAAATGAAAATATAAGCACATTGTAAAATGGAAACAAAGAAACAAACACAAACTAAGTAAGTGAATAAGTAAACAGCAAGTGGAAGGGAAATTTTACAATTAGATAGGAAAGGTCTCTTTATAAAAGATGTGATATAGCTAAAAACTGAAGTTGGATAGTTCCAAAGCTATTTTACTGAAGGTAATTCTAGGTAAGCATGGTTTTAAAGTGTGAAGATGCTGAGTAAGGAATTGCCTCACTTATGTAAAGCCAGCCAAGGAGAACAGAAGAGCAGAGATAGAACCAGTAAGGAGAACCAACATTAGGATTTGACTTATCAAATAATGCAAGACAAATAGAGAACCAATCAGTGAACAGAGGTGTGGCACTGGCTAATTCTACTTTTAAAGAACCACTTTACTGTGTTGAGGACGAAGGGGCTGGAAGAAGACTAGATTGGAGGTTAAAGTCATAATTGGAATGATATGTGATGATGGCTTCACTAGAGTGTTTCAAAATATAGATAGGGAAAAGTAGTCAGATGCTGAACATTCACTGTGAGGTATATGGTAAGATACCAACATTAGGATTTGACTTATCAAATAATGCAAGACAAATAGAGAACCAATCAGTGAACAGAGGTGTAGCACTGGCTAATTCTACTTTTAAAGAACCACTTTACTGTGTTGAGGACAAAGGGGCTGGAGGAAGACTAGAGTGGAGGTTAAAGTCATAATTGGAATGATATGTGATGATGGCTTCACTAGAGTGTTTCAAAATATAGATAGGGAAAAGTAGTCAGATGCTGAACATTCACTGTGAGGTAGATGATAAGATACTCATTGTATACACTCTGTAAAGTACATACTATTTTGAACTACTTAACTGGGAGAATAACATTGTTATTTGTTGAAATGGGAAAGAACCATATTCAGAGGTTATTACCTGTACCTGATAAGCTTGAAGTGTTAGCTAGATATCAAAATTATGATACCAAAGAACATAACTGACTCTTAAAGGAGGTATCTTGGTTAAAGATAAATATTTAAATGGCAATAACTGACAGAGATGTAATTGAGAGAGAAAAAAGAAAATTTATAATGATTAAACTTGGGCATTTAAACATTTAGATGTTTATATCTTAGACATAAAATATGCCAGTAGTATTATTCCCCAATTGAACTTATTTTAACATATTACTTTTTAGCTAATTCAGACTAGAATGATGAGTCAGTGGTTCAAGTTGCTTGCTTAATATTTGGTTGTTAAGAAAAAATAACAGGAAAATTATACATAACTATTTTGAAGATGAAAAGTAGAAAATTTTATGTGGAAATATTTAACAAATCTTCATTTTTGCTATAGGCTATCTAATGGGAATGAATTACAACACTATATATATATGGTGTGTGTGTGTGTACAGATACACATAGGTAGATGTTAGTGAACATATGTAACTGTACTATATTTCTAGAAAGTACTATAGCTTGAGACCCAGTGTTATTATTATATTATTAACTATAACTTTTTGGTTTCAGAAGTTTACTCATGCCAACTATTTATTGTGTAAACCATTCCAAAAGTTATTATACATCAGTAGCTTTCTGTGAAACAAAGTAGGGATAGTTTTCATTAAATATAAAAGAAAAATAAAGTCCAGGCTTCAATTATAAAATAATAATGAAAGCAAAGGTGTCTTTAAATTTTAAAAATTAACCTAATAAAACTTCATTTGCATGCTTTTTCAAAAATATGTTAATTTTATTTATTTTTGAGGCTGAGAGAGGAAGAAAGAGGTAGAGAGAGTGAGCGAAAGAGAGACAGCGAGCGAATGGGCACACTGGAACCTCTAGCCACTGTAGACAAACTTCAGACAAATGCGCCAGCTTGTGCATCTGGCTTATATGGGTTCTGCGGTACCAAACCTGGGTCTTTAGACTTCACAGCCAAGCTTCTTAACCCCTAAGCCGTCTCTCCAGCACTCATTTACATTCTTCTATATGTCATCACATGTCATTATTTAATGTAGTTTTAGAATATGCATAAATGACAAAAATGTGTAGGTTAATGAAAAATGTCATCTTTTCCAAAAATTCTATTACTAGTTTACACAGTCAATCTACTGAAAATAGCGAAGTTAATGATGTGGTTGGGAAGTAAACAGGATAAAAGTCAATTCAAAGTGTTATTAACTAAACACTCCTTTTAAGACAAATAAAGCCATAAAATGGATTGAAGTCCTCTATACTCTATCTAATGTAGTTTTTTTTTTTAATACTTAAGCTTTCTCTGTTCTTAATTATGGTAGCAATTTGGCTTATGTTTAAGTGGAGCAGTGTTTTTTTAAATCCCTGAATATAAAAATCATATAATTAAAATGTGCTACTAATGTTTATTTATTGATGTTTATCTTAATCAATGGTCTCAACTATGTGTTTCAATCAAAATATACTTAACATTAGGCTGGATAGATGACTTAGCAGTTAAGGCCCTTGCCTGCAAAGCCAAAGGACTGAAGTTTTATTCCCCAGTACCCAGGTAAGCCAAATGCACAAGTTAGTGCATGTGTCTGGAGTTTCTTTGCAGTTACTAGAGACTGGTGCACCCATTCTCACTATCTGCCTCTCTCTTTCTCTCTCTTTGTTTCTCTCTCACACATAAATATATTAAAGATATACTTAATACTGAAATTTTAAGAATATTTGCTGCACTTTGCATATGGTATGAATTCTTTTTCTAAAATATTATGTGTTAAAATGTAACTGCTGTTGTCAGGTATTAGGGGGCTACAAAGGAAATTTGGATATGGTGTTTAGAGATGGAGCCTCTGGAAGGTGATAAGGAAGAGGTCATGCCACCAGGGGAAGCTGCCATGACTGGGTACTGAGAGCTTTTTAGTAGCAGGGAAAGAGACCAAAACACATACATGTATCTCCCACTATGTGGTCCCCTGCACTTGACTCATGAGCCAAGAAGAAGGGAACCAGCAAATGTAGGTGCTTGAGCCTCTCTAATGCTACTAAGACTCAAATGTTTCTCCAAAATGAAGCAAATGGATGAATATTCAAATGAGAAAAATGGGTTGAGGACATGTCTCATTGGTTTAAGGAACTTGTTTGCAAAGCCTGATGGTCTGGGTTCAAATCCCCAGTACCGACATAAAGCCAGATGCACAAAGTGCCACATGCATTTGGAGTTTGTTTATAGTGACAAGAGATTCTTGTGTGCCCATTCTCATTCTCTTTCTCTCTTCTCTTTCAAATAAATAAACCATTTTAAAGGAAAAAAAATAAGAAGAAAGCAAATCAGTCAATAAACTATGGGTAATATGATAGGGGTATTAAAATGAGTGGACCTATAATTGGTTCCAGCCAGAATATTGACAGCCCTCATTGTAGATTGACATTGAATGGATGAAAAAGAAGGAGACATTTTGTTCATATAATATGAAAAGTCTATGGATAAACATACACCTATACATATATCATCTCACTAGGATGGTTCTATGACTATCATCACCGCAAGAGGAATTAAAAAGCAATGTGAAGTTTGATAAGTATAGGAAGTCAGAGATAAAATAAGTTTTTTTTTTTTTAAATGATGAGAATCATGTGAAAGAAAACTGGTGGGAAAACAGGCATGAAGATGACCTGAGTGCAGAAATTGTTAAATAATACACAGCAGAGGTATGATTTGATTGGAACAAGACTTGAGTGTTCAGTGGGAAAGGAATTCCCATTTATGCATCAAGAAGGTGGACAAGCTGTTTGTCATGTTGATAACACACAAGATGTATAGCATACCAAAAATATGTAAACGGCTACACAGAGGAACATGAAGGAGTAACAAAAGATTGGGAAATGAGTTGCAGAGATGGCTTAGCAGTTAAGGCGTTTGCCTGCAAAGCCAAAGGATTCCGATTCGATTCTCCAGAACCCACGTAAGACAGATGCACAAGGGAGCGCATGCGCCTGGAGTTTGTTTGCAGTGGCTGGAGGCCCTGGCATGCCCATGATCTCTCTTTCACTCAGTCTCTCTCTCTGCCTCTTTCTCTCCCTCAAATAAAAACATAAATAAAATATATTATAAAAAAGATTGGGGGCTGGAGAGATGGCTTAGTGGTTAAACGCTTGCCTGTGAAGCCTAAGGATCCCTGTTCAAGGCTCGATTCCCCAGGACCCACGTTAACCAGATGCACAAGGGGGCGCACGCATCTGGAGTTCGTTTGCAGTGGCTGGAAGCCCTGGCGTGCCCATTCATTCCCCTCCCAACCCCCCCCCCCCCGCCTCATTCTCTCTCTGTCTATTGCTCTCAAATAAATAAATAAAAATAAACAAAAAAAATGTTAAAAAAGATTGGGAAATGATGATGGCAACAGAGAGAGACACAGGATACCAGCACATAAAGATGCATAAATGGAGAATAAAATTCTTGTAGATTTTGTCTTGTTTGAAAATATAGAATTTATGATGACTGTGAAGACTGTCTTCCTCCATTTCTCTCGCCACCACACACACACACACACACAAGCAAAGGCAATACAAACCAGGAAAGCATTGATGGATACTGTTCTGAATCTATGGTTTCAGAATTCTTAGTTGAAATAACCTGTCCCTAATGGGTAAAAGTATACTAAACTTCACATCTACAGAAGTGTATTTAAATTTGGTAGTTTTGAAAACATTAAAACTAAATTTAGATCCAGTAAGTATACAATTAAGCAACTAAAAAAGGTTCCTGTTAGCATTTGTGGAAAGGAAATTACTGATTTTCTTAAATCAGAAGTAGTCATATCTGACAAATTACCAACTTTCTTCAGAGAAAAATGAAAGATCTTCAGGAAAAAAAAAAAACTAATATCTCAACTGTCCAACTAGCTGTGATTTAAGTCATATGAGTGTGAAGCCATGCAGTAACAGAGCCAATGACTCACACCTCCCAGGACGTGACTTTGGATTGGTAGACTCAGTTTGCTTTAAACACAACACTCAAGATTCAGTCAACTCAACCTTTCCGTATCAAAAACAAAAATGGATTGGAGAGATGGCTTAGCAGTTTAAGGCACTTGCTGGCAAAGCCAAAGGGCCCAGGTTTGAATCACCAGTTGTACAAAGTTGTACAAAGCCAGGTGTACAAAGTAGTACATGTGTCTGGAGTTCATTTACAGTGTCTAGAGACCCTGACATGCTCATTCTCACTCTTTCTTTCTTCTTTTTCATTCTTTCTTTCTCTCTCTCTCTCTCTCAAATAAATAAATAAAATATTTTTAAATAACCATAGTGACTCACTTAAGTAAAAAGTAAACAATTAAACAATGTATAAGAAAATTCTGAAATTTTCTTCCTAAAACATATGCTATACATTAGCCTATTTTCCTTAATTCCATATAGGCAGGTACAAAGCACCTGACAGGATGCATCTAGAAAGGTAATCCATGTCCCCGTTTTTGTATGTAGGCAAGACAAAAGCACATTTCATGCCATTTTTTTTTTCTTAAAATGAAACTTTGGCCAGTCTTCAGGCATTTTATCAATTTGTCATTTCCAAGCAACTATCATAAAATTTAGTTCCTTCTTGATAAATCGTAGGCATGTACTGTAAAGTTTTCAAATAGATGTTACTCCTTTCTCACACATTTTGATTTTCTTCCCTATGAATATTATACTCCATTTTATTAAAACCTTTACTGTTAGCTGATTATTCCCATAACATGTTGTGGATTAGTTCATTAACCATTGTCTCTCCCAAGAAGTTGAGATTGTTAAGATGGCCAGGTAACTGTGTTTTACAGAAGGCAGGAATAACACTGGATTTAAAGAAAAATTCCTTGCTAAATATATGTTGAGGTAGAAAAATCAGTGGAAATCAGTAAATTAATACAGAGAAGCTTAAGGTGAGGTGTAGATAATAAAATCAAGGTAGAATATGAAAACAGTGTTCATGACATGTAAATGAATATGTTGAAGGGGATATTCAGTAAGTGGAAAATTTGAGCAGACGTACATAAAGTTTCATAGTCATGTGAATCAGCAGACACCTAGAAATAGTATTAGCATAGCACATGAAATGTGCTCAAACATTTGCCATCAGAAAATTGTCAACTAAAAACAATGAGAAGGGGTTAGCAGGAATAGGATGAGCACAAGAAAGGATTTGGGGGTGAATATGATGAAAATACATTACATACATCTATTTAACTGCCAAAAACTTAAAACTATTATAAACATACTTTAGCAAGATAGCTATGACTTAAGAAGGCTGGTTATATTAAGTATTGGTAAAGAATGGAAGGAGAGCTGGAGAGATGGCTTAGCAGTTAAGGCATTGCCTGCAAAGACAAAGGACCCACATTCACTTCCCCAGGACCCATGTAAGCCAGATGCACAAGGGGCACATGTGTCTGGAGTTTGTTTGCAGTGACTATAGGCCTTGGCCTGGCCCTTTTCTCTCTGTGTCTGTCTCTCTTCTCTCTTTCTCTCTCTTTGCTTACAAATAAATAATTTTTAAAGTTGTTTTTAAGAAACAATGTAAGCAAATCAAAATCAGATACATTACTTGTGAGACTATAAGTAGATTCAACTATTTTAGAAAAGAGTATGGAAATTTATGCTCACTTTAGACCTATGGCTCTCCTGTAACATAAGTTCATAAACATATGTTCACAGCAACTTCATTCATATTAAGAAATACTAGTAAAATCATGCTTTTCAGCAGGATTGTTATATATTTATATAATGGAGTCCTACTAAACACTAAGGATGGTTAAAATGCTGATAACGCAAAAACATGGATAAATTTCATAAGCATTATATTAAGTAGAAAACAATAGATATCAAAGTGATGCTATTTGATTGCTTTCACTTCAAGTTACTAAAAAAAAAAAAAGATAACATTGACTGACATTGAATAGTGTGACCTGTGAACATGAAAAATACTTATGTGTGGTGCAAATGTACTATGTGTTGACGTAAGTTGTTTATACTGAATTGCATATATAACTTATGAGAATCACCATCAAGCCAAATATAAGTGTAGACTTCAAATATAAGTTATGTTTACACTAAAAAGATTTTAGCTTTTAGAAATTCAGTCCAAATATGCACAAATGAAATAATATATCTGCTATTTGTTTGAAAATTACCTATTGTGGTAGCTGGTTGACTGACATGATAGAAATTGCAATTGGCTAGGCTTTACTAACTCGTGAGTACATGAGCCTGATGAGTACAAGGGCACATGTGCACAGGGAGGAAGAGGGAGTTCTAGAATAAGAAATTAAAACAGTATCACTCAATATAAACAAAAATGACCCTTAGAGAAATTTGGCAGTGAAATAGCAAAACATCAATGTAGCTAAGAATATGTGAAATCAAAGAAATTTTGCATAATAGGAACTTGGATTATTATAATTTTTTGATTTATTTGAGAGAGAGAGAGGCAGACAAGGATGGAGGGAGGGAAAAATTGGAGGGAGAGAGAAAGGAAGAAAGGGGAAAAGAGAGAGATGAGTATAGGTACACCAGAGCCTCTTGCCACTGCAAACAAACTCCAGATGCATGTGCCCCTTTGTGCATCTGGTTTTATGTAGGAATCAGGGAATCAAACTCAGACCATCAGGATTTGGAAGAAAGTGTCTTTAACTGCTGAACCGTGAATTTTTATTTGTCAAGGCCAATCTTGGTAAAGGAGTCAGAGACCTAGAAACAGTGAATCCATACAACTGATAATTAAGAAAATCCATCGTGTACATGGAGAAAAGGAAACAATTAATTAACTGAGCTTCATTAAAAAAAATAAATACCTATTCATCAGAGTATGACATAATAAAGGTGACAAAATGAGCCACAAATGAATATAAAATATGCATATGTATGACAGAGGATTAGTATAAAGTTACACTTTAAATATCTTCTTTATAAATCTGTAATCTAAGCATAGACAATCCAATAGAAAAACAGATGACTCTACCCCTGATCTCACAGACTTTAAATGCTAGAGTTAGATAGGTTATAATGAAAAATCAGGGCTGGAGAGATGGCTTAGAGGTTAAGCACTTGCCTGTGAAGCCTAAGGACCCCGGTTCGAGGCTCGTTTCCCCAGGTTCCACGTTAGCCAGATGCACAAGGGGGCGCATGTGTCTGGAGTTCGTTTGCAGAGGCTGGAAGCCCTGGCACGCCCATTCTCTCTCTCTCCCTCTATCTGTCTTTCTTTCTATGTCTGCCGCTCTCAAATAAATAAATTAAAAAAAAAATCACCATGCCTCAGGTAAGGGCTATATTCTTTCACTCTGGGTTCCAACATGAAAAGACCTGGCATAGTCCATCAGGCCCAAACAACATTCTTCCTGTGAGTGAATAAAAAACACATTTCACTGTTGTTAAGTATATGAAATTTTCAATTTAGTCATTACAAAGAAAGAGCTGACCTACCTTGTACCTTGTATCATAAGCAAATATACCTCTAAGTGAACTGAAGACTAGCCTCATCATATAAAGCCACAAAGTTTAAGGGGTACAGAAGAGCATTGCTATAAACTAGCAGAGAAAAAGGAATTATAATAATACTTAAAGTAGGGAATCCAAGCAAAAGAAAAGTAAAAGAATCAAATCAGCAAGGGAGGGCATACATAAAACTAAAAACTGGATAGCATTTGAGAAATTTTTTTTTTCTGCTTAAACTTTATTAGTACTTTATTACTACAAAGCTAACATAAGTACTAGATAGCAAAGACTATTCCCTCCTCAGACCACCAACAGTCACTCCACTTGAGGAGGACTTAGGCAGCTCTTGGGAGTTCCACATTAGAGAAATATTAAAAATCAACAATATATGAATAGCACGCAGACAATTATTGTAAGATTATTCCTGTCCACTTGAGAATGAATGGATATTTAATAGTTTATCCCTCATTTCTGGGGCTACAGAAGTGTCCCTGTGGGTAAGAGCACTTCCTGCACAAGCATAAGGCCTGAGGAGGCATGATACCATCTGAAGATGATTTTCTAGAACCCACAAAAAGCTGTGTGTCGTCACACGTGTCTGTAAATGCTGTCCTGTCTGGAGAAGATACTGGATAACCACTGGGGTTTGCTAATAGAAAGCTTCAAAATCAATGAGAGGCTCTGTTTTAAGGAAATGTGGATGCGTGATGAAGGGAGAACCCATCATGTTCTCTGACCATCACACATGCACAGAGTTCATAAATCTGCACAAGACATACATGTCATATACAGAGAATGATTTTGCTTTCCAATATCAAGCTCCCACTAATCTTGGGCTCTTGGGCTATGAGAAAGTCTATACCCATTAAATTATTTCTAAATTAATAATGGTTATCCCATTTAACCTGTGTTTACTTCACTCTCCAGTGGAAAATCTGCTTCTCTTTTTCAGACAGGAGCAGGACCTGAGGGTAAAAACTACCTGTAGCAGAAAGATTCAGGTTCGCTGAGATAAACTTCCAGATCAGGCACAGTTATGGAGGAAGGGATTTATTGAAGCTTACAGATCCAGGGGAAGTTCCACAATGGCAGAAGAAGCTGGCCTGCCTTCACAGGCCCAAGCACACAGAGAGAAGCACAAGCCTAAAGGTCAAAGGCCACAGCACACTTCAGGAACTCCTGCTAGGCACACTTTGCATCTTTAGATTGAAATCGGAAACCCATCACCACACCTTAAGATCCACCCAGTGACATTGCCTCCAGCCAGGAAGCCAGCAGATGCAATCTACAAACAAACAACTGAATATATTTGGGGCCATCTATTCTATTCAAACTACCACACTACCCATAGCACTTCACCCCAGCCCAGTTGAAGCCACAGAGGAACTAGAGAAATGAGCAAGAGTACTGCTTTCCCAGTAAGACTGATATCAGCACAATGGTGAAGGAGGAAGACACTGAAGTCACTCAACACCTACCAAACCAGAGATCCAGGGGCCCCTAATGAGCAAACCACTGAAGTAGAATTAAAACACACCCAACATGACTCAGGGAATTTGTGAAAGAGAGGGCAGAAAGATTGTTAGAGCCACAAGTTGGGACATTATGCACAGAGACATTCTCTCCCCGCTTAACTGACTGCTGACCCCCAGAATACATGACCCATAATCCCCATGGGAATGACCTGCATTCCCAACAAAGAGGGCTGAGGGAAAAGATGGTACCAACATATGTGTTTGCATACTAGGTATGTCCACAACTAAAAATATAATGATACACAGCTTTGAAAATCAGCTCATCTGAACTTTCATTTAATGAGGTAAAATTTAGCATTGGCCACAGAGTCTGGGACAGAGAAGAGCTAATATTTGTTAAGAAAATATATTAGTAGTGCCTTTTCTGAGCTTAGCTGCAAGTTTAAATCCTTCATAGTATTAACACAGAATAACTACATCCCTGATAAACATGAACCAATTAGGAAAAAAGAAGAAATAAAATCAAATGTTTACAATTCATAGCTGAAGTCTTGAAGAAAAATTATTCTATAGCCCTCTTCAGGGAAGAAAGATAAACTATAATATTGTTATCTGGACTACATAGGGTGTTGTGTATGTTGTGTTTGTGTGTGTATGTGTGCACACACACAGTGCATACATGTGTGGCCATTTGCTTGCATTTAACTCCTTTAATATTAACTCCGTTAAAATGGAGTTTTGTGGGAAATGGTCTTACTAAGAAAACAAGATTTTTCAGTTAAAGCCAATTTTTTTGGGCAGATTCAGGTTAGGTGTTGCAGATGAGTGAGACAATGTCGATTTTTTTTCTGTGATTGGGTAAGTTCACTGAGAATGATCTGTTCCAGCTTCAACCATTTTTCCTCAAATTTCTTTATGTCGTTTTTTCTTACTGCTGTATAGAATTCCATTGTATAGATATACCACATCTTTGTTATCCATTCTTCTAATGATGGACAACTGGGTTGATTCCAGCTTTTAGCTATTACGAATTGAGCTGCTACAAACATGGTTGAGCAAGTCTCTCTGGCTTTTGGTTTGAAGGTTTTAGGGTAGATGCCCAGTAATGGTATAACTGGGTCTGTTGGTATTTCTATAGCCAGCTTTTTCAGGATTCTCCATATTGCTTTCCAAAGTGATTGTACCATCCTGCATTCCCACCAACAGTGAATGAGTGTCCCTGCTTCTCCACATCCTCGCCAGCATTTATTTTCATTTGACCTTTTGATGTTGGCTATCCTTATTGGGGTAAGGTGGAATCTCATAGTTGTTTTAATTTGCATTTCTCTGATGATTAGGGATGATGAACATTTTCTTAGGTGTGTGTTTGCCATTTGTATCTCTTCCTCTGTGAATTGCCTGTTTAACTCTGTGCCCCATTTTGTGAGTGGGGTATTTGTCTTCTTATTGTTTAGACTTTTGAGTTCTTTGTAAATTCTAGAGATAAGGCCTCTATTAGTTGGATAACTTGCAAATATTTTCTCCCATTCTGTGGGTTTTCTATTGGCTTTGCTTATTATATGCTTGTCTGTAAAGAAACTCTTCAGCTTCATATGATCCCAATGGTTGAGTGACTGTTTAAGAACTTGAGCCACTGGGGTTTTATTCAGGAAGTCTTTTTCCATTCCTATATCATGGAAAGTACTTCCTACCCAGCAAGCACCTCATGGACTAGACAATAAGATGGATGGGAGGGCGGGGAGGGAATCAAAGGGTGGAAAACAGTAATGCGGACACAAACGGCAATGGTACCATAAAATTCTACTTCCTAAAAGACAGACCAAATGGCTGAACCTTCACTAGACCCTTACAGGAAACACCTGAAGTACAAGACACTGGAGAGGGTAGGATCAAGACTGACCTAAATCTCCTACATCTTCCCTCCCTCCTTCTCCCCCTCTCCCCTCTATCTCTATCCTCTCTAACTCTTGTATATTAGTTATCTTCTTCCTCAATTTCTTAGTGGACACTGACATGTAACCCTCACTTCCAGCTTGGGCCTACCATCCACAATGAGCTTTTGATCAGAGAAACCTACAAGGTTTCCCAAAACAATGACAGACTTCTTTCAGAGTACTTGATGACCCACTAAAGGCCAGTGATAAGACCCTATTGCTGAAGACTCCATACACAGCTGACGCATAAAATGGAATGACATGGCTGGAAGCCAGGAGAGAGTCAGTCCCCAGACAGTCAGCGTGTCTAGTGCCAGAAGGCACTACATAGGCGACTGGGGGAAATGACCAAGATCTGTCCAAGCAAAACATTGTTTAACCTAATTAGCAATAAATAACCGGATGTGATGCCCACACAAGTGCAATAGTGGTACACAGCCATGGTGAGGAATCAATTGCTCTTGATTTGGCTAATTGATCCACTCAGTGGTACTAGACCCATAGCTGGAGCTGGGAAACAAGTCAGAACCATACCCAAACACAAGCCCACTCTACAATATTAAGCTACCATCAATCATGGGGTAAAAGAGGGCCTAAACCTACCATACTGTCTATCAAAAAAGTAAGTCTTATCTCAATTTTCCGGGTGCTAACTTACTCTCCGTTGGAGAATCTGCTTCTATTTTCCAGATAGATGCAGATCCTAAGAAGAGAGCTGCCCCAACATACCTCAAAAGGGGCCCAACTGAAACTAAGGAGAACTGGCGAAATAAGCAAGGGTGATGTTTTCCTGTGAACCGGATACCAGCGCAAAGGGGAAGGAGATCAACACAGAGAAAAATCAACTCCTACGAAATCAGAGAGCCAGAGCCTCAGAGGCCCCCAACACCTCAGCACTGAAGCAGACCAAAAATGAACCCAACATGGCTCAGGGAAATTTTGCGGAAGAGGGGGCGGAAAGAATGTCAGAGTCACATGTTGTGTCATGCTTTGCAGAGACATTTATCATACCAATAACTGGGGGCTAACGCCACAATGCATGACCCATTTTCATTAACAAGGAGGGTCTAATGGGAAGGGGTAGATCACAGATGAGCCTAAATAATGGTACCAAACTGCCTGTATTTACTGAAAAAAAAAAAAACTAATAAATTAAATTAAAAAAATAAAATAAAATTTAGAAAAGTAAAAAAATAAAAAAAAGAAAAAAAAGCCATTTTTTTAATTGTTTTTTTAATTTTTATTTATTTATTTGAGAGTGACATACAGAGAGAGAGAGAATGGGCATGCCAGGGCCTCCAGCCACTGCAAATTAACTCCAGATGCATGCACCACCTTGTGCATCTGGCTTATGTGGGTCCTGGGGAATTAAGCCTCGAATCGGGGTCCTTAGGCTTCAAGGGCAAGCACTCAACCACTAAGCTATTTCTCCAGCTCAAGCCAAATTAAATTTTATTAAATGTAAAGGGAATCATTTCCTCATTAAATTTAAACAAGTAATTTATTTCAGTGGGCTTGGGGACAGCTGATAGCATACAATCTCACCCAGCCTGGCAGCTATTTTCTTCACAATGGTTCCTCCTTTTGGTTCTGTAATCATAGAGCTATTTACATATCGAGATAATTACAGGTAAAATGAGTTTAAAGACAATATTTGTTTACAGAGTCTTGAAATTTTAGAAAAAAATATTTTACTGGTGAATGTTTCTTCTTTAAGAACAAATAAACAGATAATAACATTTATAGCATAACAGATTGACACTGAAGAGACATAACCTTTCCTAATACACAATTGCTCAATTTAAATGACACCACTCTAAGGCTTTATAAAGGTCAGCTTTCTAAATCAAATGTTTTGTATTCAAAGGTAGTTAGCAGCTAGGATATCTATGGATTTTGTTTCCCCCACACACACAAAGCTTATGTAATGAGAAAAAAAAATAGTTATGTTTTATATCAACAACCCATTACTACTAACCTATGTCAGCCCCCCCCCCCATACACACATGAAATAACAACAATCCCATTATTTCATCTGGGATTCTGATTGACTTTAATTTATGATGAGCAAAAGTTTTAATGTAGAATACATAAGAAGCAACTCAAGAGTAGGTCAGATGATTCTTATAATACTTCTTTTAATCGTCAAAATACAATTAGATTGGCATTCTTCAATCATCTGGAATTTATTCCCTGTGAAACCCAATATTTAGTACATCCAGTGGCAATGTCACCTCTATCACCAACACAATGTTGAATGACACATTGCTCATAGTAATTAATTTGGTTACCTTAAAAAGCATCTTAAAACTCCTCAGTGAAGAGGTAAAATAGTACAAATTGTGGTCTCTAGAAAGTATTTGTAGCTGGGTGTGGTGGCTCACGCCATTAATCCCAGCCCTCAGGAGGCAGAGGTAGGAGGATCACCATGAATTCAAAGCCACCCTGAGACTACATAGTGAATTCCAGGTCAGCCTGAGCTATAGTGAAACCCTACCTCGAAAAACCAAAAAAAAAAAAAAAAGAAAGAAAATATTTGTACTCAATAGCTTTCAAGACGTCAGAAAAACCTGGCCACAGTTGTAAATTCAAACTGGCCACATATGACACATTGGTAAATTGACTTAAAGCAAAAACAAAAAGGAAATAATAATAGACCCAGAGGAAATTGCTGAGTATGCGATTCAGTATATCCGTGATAATTTTTAAAAATATTTTTAGAATTCTACAATTTTATACATATTATTGGCAATAATAGGACCTTAATAAAATTGAGGAAATAAATTATTAAAATCTATATTTTTGTTCACATGCCTTTTCAGTATATCAGCTCAATGAGGGGAAATAAAATAGAATAAATGAGTAATTCTTTATCCCCAGGGACCAGCAAATTTTGCACATGCACGTGCATGCACACACACAAATAAATAAACCCAATAAATATTTGTTGAATCAGCAAGTGGATAAAGGCATGGATGATTTCCTTTAAAATTAAATCAGAATTTTAGTCACCCAAAATCTTCTATAGTGTGCTAGTCTCTACTAAGTTGCCCTACTGAGTTCAGATAACTCTGTGGCATCATCATTTCTGCAGATGCAGGTTTTATTTGATATCTGGAAACATTTTGTTTGTTTGTTTGTGTTTTCCTTCTCACTCTTTTATTTCCCCAAGTAACAAGGCAAGAGAAGTGACTGGTTGGTCACTGTATAGCTCACGGGGTATTGTTTCCACTCAAGGAAGGAAACAAAGATGTGGCTAAATAGTTAGAAATATGCTTGATGATGATGGAATCAGGCTGAGGGAAGACTTTGATTTCAAAGATATAGTGATAATCGGGAACACTGCTTCCATAATGGTGTGCACCTCTCTGAGAAAGCACTCAGTGTCTTAGTGAATCAGCCACCTCCTTTCACTTCTCACCAAAAATAAATAAACCAAAAGGATTACTGGGCCCCACTTAGAACTTCTGTTCTTTTTAATTAAATTATTTTATTTATTTATTATTCATTTATTTTAGAAAGAGAGAGAGGGAGAAAGAGAGAGAAAGAGAGAATGGGTGCAGCAGGGCCTTCAGCTGTTGGAAACGAACTCCACACACATGAGCCACCTTGTGCATCGGGCTTACATGGGTACTGGGGAATCAAATGTGGGTCCTTAGCCTTTGCAGGTAAGTGCCTTAGCCACTAAACTATCACTGCAGCCCCAGAACTTTTATTCTTAATTCACTGTAACTTCCCTACAGGCAAATGTAAACAAATGAGTATCTGAAAGTTCTAAGATGTTTGGACTCCAGTTTATTTCATTTGAAAATATGTTTAACCATGTTCTTAAATGTCAGTTCTACATAAATATCATCTGAAATGAAGGACACAAAAGGCCTCATATTTGAAAATTTTTTGAACTTCACATTTTCAGGTTTTATAAATAAAACATGAGTATGTTATGAAGTAATATCAGAGTGGTATAAAAAATGATCACAAACAATGTGATCTCTATAAGTTTCATTTAGGTGCCCCAAAGAAACCAAAATTGTAAAATCAGTAAGATTTCGTAGCAGGAATAAAGATAATATGTATTTAATCAAGGTTTAAATCAGCACATAAAATTTCTGCACATATTCCTAAAAGCTCACAGCCTTCTTTGCTTTCAATCAAATCATTATTATTCCCCATAAAGAAGTGCCCCTAGCATATGCTTATTAAATTAAAGTGTGTTGTTTTATTTATCAGATATACTATCCATTTGATCTTTGAATTTGTTGTAAGAAGGAAAATGAAGAAAGGTTACTGATAATTTATAACCATTTTGAGATTTGGCCATGCTTCATAAAATAATTTTTCAGGAGAACACCACATGATGAGTATTAACTTCCAGTCAGTTCTTAATTAATGAAGCAAAAAAGCCCATGATGAACACACAATAATGATCAAAGTGCATTTTCACACCTTGTTGGATCATTAATATGATCACTTGAATGAATATGTGCATATTTCATAAAAATTGTCATCTAATTTTCATGTTTTTGTGTCAAGTATATACAAGGATTATTTAATTTTCAAAGTAAATATTAAAACAATTCTCAAAGTGCATTCTACTATCCAATTTCTTGATCTCATTAGAATTGGCATCTACTATCTTATTTAAAGCAGCAATTTAACCTCTTTAATTTCAAGAGATACAATTTTGTCTTAGGATTTTATGACTTCATATGTGGTATAAAAATATTCATATGATAGGGCTGGAGAGATGGCTTAGCGGTTAAGCGCTTGCCTGTGAAGCCTAAGGACCCTGGTTCGAGGCTCGGTTCCCCAGGTCCCACGTTAGCCAGATGCACAAGGGGGCGCACGCGTCTGGAGTTCGTTTGCAGAGGCTGGAAGCCCTGGCGCCCCCATTCTCTCTCTCTCTCCCTCTATCTGTCTTTCTCTCTGTGTCTGTCGCTCTCAAATAAATAAATAAATAAATTATTTAAAAAAAATTCATATGATATAATAAGGATATAAAACTATTATCTTTATAAGTTCCTAAACATTAAAAACATCTGAATGTCATATAATTACCACATAAATATGTCAGGTTTGGTACATATTTAAAATAAAACCTGCCTTTCTTCTTAGACTAACTGACAATACAATACCTATCAAAGAATTAGTAGAGTATTTATATAGATATTAGTATAAATATCTATCTGAAATATTCCAGTGTTTTTTTTTCTATTTTTGTTTTGTTTTGTTTTTTCAGGATATGGTTTCTCTCTAGCTCAGGCTGGAATTGACGACGTAGTTTCAGGGTGGCCTCAAATTCATGGCAATCCTCCTACCTCTGCCTTCCAAGGGCTGGGATTAAAGGCAATTCCAGTGTGTTGCTTAACTGCATGACAGTTACGTGAAGGTAAAAGAAAAGCTCACAAATCTCCATGTCATGTTTGAATTTTTTCTTCTCATTTTTGATGGAGTAGCAACTTATTCTTGCACATTTCACCAGCTAAATACAATCCTTCTAAATTGCCATCTAAACTTTTAGTGTGATTTTCTCTCCCTAGCAAAATTTCTCGTACTTATTTAATGGTGTAGTTATAGTCCTAATATGTCAGTCACCCATTGATTTAGGTCAATGAAGTCCTTAAACATGCTTCTAATACCTGGAGATAACTGAGGTACATAAGCAGGTATGTAGACAGAAACATAGAAACAGACATGAATATAATAACAAGTGAAGTCTAATGCCATTGTGATGCTTATGCTAGTCAAAGTACCAAAGAAAAGAGTATATAAATTGAATATGAAAGTTTTTAATAGAGTGGAAGTTTTCCTCCCATTCAATAAATACCCTTTTATTGTCTCATGTGTCTAATCCATATAACTAATAAATTAGTTTCCTGCTTCAAAGACTGATACCATTATAATAGCTACTAGGAGTGTTGAGATGGGATAACTTATTGGGAGCAAAAGAGAAATGGGAAACTTTTCAGGAAGCAATGACACTTGAAATTCAAAAGATGAATAGCTAAAACAAAAAAAGAAAAAAAAAAGATGAATAGGGCCTCTTTTCTGTAAGGCAGGCCTTACAGCGGGAGCTACAGCAGCTGAATTAAACGATTTGTATGCACTGGGCGCAAATGGATCCCAGTGTAACCAGGACCGATGAGCAGCACTGAATTGCCAATGGCAAGGTGTACATGTACACATTTACTATGATGGGCAACTATGCAAAATAAGATCATAATGCCATGACTCTTGTCAACTTCTGGTACTGACTGATCAGTCATAGAATTCCAAAAAGTGAAATAAATAGGAAGCCTACCAAGTTCCTCCACAATCTGTATAAGCAGAAACAGTCCAAAGAAAATGAAGACAAGGCTGTTTTGAATGATAGCAACACAGAATCATGGCCCCATACACACACACACACACACACACACACACACACACACACACACACACATACATATACATGAATTTACCTGTAATTTGAGCCACAAGGTCTTCCTATATTAGCATTCCATTTTTGGAACATATTGTTGAAAAACTGCTTAACTTTTAATTCTACTTAATGTTGGTGAGGAACATAGCAACTAAAATGGGAAGTATTTCAGAAGTGTAAAGGACTATTGCAAAAATTTCAAGATGGGTTTTTTAAAGGTTAAAATTAGATGACCTTTCCTTAATACACACAGTGGAAGACTTTATGACAAAGCATGTACACCAAACATTAATATAGATTAAGTAACAGATAATAGAGACATCCTCACCTTTAGGACTATTACAGAAACTTCATTATATATAAAAGCTGTGAAAATTTGACTATGATAGCTTTTAGAAGAAATTAGCCATTTTTCTTCAGTAAGTTTTATAGAAAATTCTCTAATATTTTATTTATTGAATCAGTTTTTGACTATCACATCAGTTGAGCATTTGGATAGGAACATTAATGCATTTCAAAAGACCTATAACTTGATACTTAACTTCTATATACTATTCCTCAGGGACAGATAGCAAAATTAATCAACATAAAAGTGCCTCTGGAGACCGCAGCATTCACAGGTATATATTGAAGGAAAGATAAAACTGTGATATGGTGACTTAGCAAAGAGATGTCAGGGCCTGAGCCCTTCACTGCCACAGAAAATGTCTAGCAAATATTGCATCTCTATAGCTAGAGTTTCAACCTAGAAGGGCAATAATGAAAGAAATCTAAACTCAACCCTGGTCATTAATGAACAGTAGAAACTATTTATTTGGTTAGAAAAGATATCATTTTCCATTTTCTCATCAGCAAAATTAGGAAAGTATTAAAGACAATATATTTCACACATAAAGAAATATTTTGATAAAGTCATGTTACCAAAATGTTTCCACTCACTCATAACATTATCTAATGTTTGCTGTTTTGAGAATTGGACAACCGGGCTGGAGAGATGGCTTAGCGGTTAAGCGCTTGCCTGTGAAGCCTAAGGACCCCGGTTTGAGGCTTGGTTCCCCAGGTCCCACGTTAGCCAGATGCACAAGGGGGGCGCACGCGTCTGGAGTTCGTCTGCAGTGGCTGGAAGCCCTGGCGCGCCCATTCTCTCTCTCTCCCTCTATCTGTCTTTCTCTCTGTATCTGTTGCTCTCAAATAAATAAATAAATAAATAAAATTAAAAAAAAAAAAGAGAGAATTGGACAACCTATATTAGCCCAACAGAACTGAGGAAACTCTACATTAGAGTAGTAACTATTCTGTATTATATTTTCATGTTTCATTCATAGAACAATATTATAGATCTTAAGGAGAGCTTTACTTTTTATTTCTCATAAAATGCAATAAATACCATTTGACTAATGTAAAAAAAATTTAAATACACTAGCAATATGTCTCTCCTTTGCAAGCATCAGTTGATCAACAAAATCTGAACCAAGTTTTCTAAATTAGAAATCTCTCTTGTGTATGATTCTTAGTTTAAGAACTGGCAGTGCTTTCTGATTCTTATTCAATTGTGGTTCCTCTAAATGGATAGGGAACTTTATTACAATGCCACTATGTTTTACTTTTCTGTTTTCTTATAAAAAATAAATATATGAGATGAATAAAGTCTTTGCTTAAAATGATTTTAAGCTTTTCAACAAAGTCATTGTCATATTAAATTATTTTAGGCCTTCATTGCAGTGGCCCATATTCAATTTCCTGTTAATATGAGAATATGAGGATGCATTCTTCTTGAATAATAAGTAATGGACAACATAC
This sequence comes from Jaculus jaculus, assembly GCF_020740685.1. Taxonomy (NCBI): domain Eukaryota; kingdom Metazoa; phylum Chordata; class Mammalia; order Rodentia; family Dipodidae; genus Jaculus; species Jaculus jaculus. The sequence goes on from NC_059105.1 coordinate 26,869,444, forward strand.
AAATATTCTATTGAAGAGATTAAAAAGGAGGAAATGAAGTGAAACTATTTTAAATTATTCATGTGACTTTGATATTGCTTAAGGAAAAAAGTTCTTATTATATACTATCCAGGATACAATTTAAATCTTAGAAGAAAATAATTTTCCCTCTCTAATAATAGAAACTCAGGAGAATAAACATAGCACATGATGACATGCAAATGTATATCTTCAAAGCTTCGGTATTTTTCCTGAATTTCAACTATATATCCAATTTCTTGCTAATAGTCTTCATTTTCTTATCAGTACACTCTAGGGAGAACTCTACTTCACTCTTTAATCTTCCACTTAATTTCATAATTTGAAGGAATAGTTCTATCATGTACTCAGAGAAACAAGCTGTATATCAAGACATCTTGATATAAGAATTGAATTAGATTTTACTTTACATCTTGTGTTTAGAATGCTTAGGCTCTGGCAGCACACATAGTACAACTTTGCTTCTCACAAGAAGTGCAATTCTGTCTCATCTCTCAGGGTCTAATAGTCATCTCTGTTCTATAATGCATAACACTGCTTAATTCCTATACTTAAAATAGATCATCAAATTACTATAAGACTAGGTTCCACCCCTTTTAATGGTCAGCATACAATTATATGTCAGCCTTTCCACAACATCTGTTCTCTTCCCTCAAACTCACATGTTCTCCAAACTAAATTGAATTGACTGCAGCCTTTTACATATATAAAATGCATTACAACACATCCAATACCCCATAGTGCTTTCTATGTGGATATTTTTGTGCATTTCTAGGTTTTTCTAAAACATGGGTTCTCTACTTCATTTATCATCCAATTTCTATTACCCAATTCACCCTAAATTTCAAGCTAAAACATAAAATAGCCATTCCAGTAATCAACTACATTAGAATGTTTTCTTTGATTAATTCTACCCTCTGGCTGGCATAACAACTCTTCACTAGTTATTTATACTTGTAGCTTTTAAGATTTCTATTTTTAATATTTTTCAATTTGCAACATTTTGTTTTTGTTTCCTTTTTTTGAGCAGGGAATCCATTAGACAGCATTCTCTGTTCAGACATCAGCCTTTCATTTATATGAAAGTTGGGGGGGGGAGCATGACAGAGGGAACAAGAGAGAGAGAGAGAGAGAGAGAGAGAGGGAATTGGTGCACGAGGGTCTCCAGCCACTACAATAGAACTCCAGATGTGTGTCTGGCCTCATGAGCATGTGTAAGCTTGTGCATATATCTCCTTGTGTGTCTGGCATATGTGGGATCTGGGAGTTGAACATGAATGAGTCCTTAAGCTTCACAGGCAAGCGCTTTAACCACTAAGTCATTTCTCCAGCCCCAGTTTTCAGGTTTTTTTTAAAATTTGTTTGTTTGCTTTCTATGAGCTGATATACGTAAAGGTCTGAAACCCTTTGATATCTGCATACCAAAAATGTAGCTCAGGACTTAACATGTGATATACTTTAAGGAACATATGCAGGATTACTTAAATATTCATTAAGAAACCTATCATATTAGAGCCATAGAATATCATTTAATGATATATATTTTTAGCTGGAGAATTAATAACATTGTAACCAAGCTTTTAAAACCCTAATTGAAAATTTGATTTGTGCATGCTATAGTAGTTTTGCAAAAAGCAAATTGCACTTGTGTGGATTACTGATCCAAATCCACTCTGTAAACTATGATTACTTAGAGTGAATGATTCCATTCAGTTAGGGAGATCACTTTCAAGATCTACTGTCCTGTGCTACAAATGGAAAGTATAATATGCTGGAGAGCAGCTCAATGGCAGAGCATAATATCAGCATGAGTGAAAATGCTGGGTTCCTCAGTAACACCGTCATACACACAATTGTGGTTTTAAAAACAGAAACAAAATGGGTTGGGGAGATGACTCCGTAAGTAAAGTACTTGCCTTGCAAGGATGAGGACCTGCATTCTGACACCCAGCACTCAACTATGCTCCAGGTGCTTCAGTGCATGTCTGTAATCCCAGGATTGAGGAGGTGGAGACAGGGGTACCTGGCTAGATAGTCTACACAAATCAGTGAGGTCCAGGTTCCATGAGAGACCCTGTTTCAATGAATTATGTGGGCAGCTACTGAGATTCAGAAAGACACCCAATGTCTATCCAGACTGAAGATGCATGTGCACACATGTATATTAGTACCCATATAGTGTGCACTCACATACATATTAACACACATATCTACTCATGACTGAACACCATAAATGCATGCAAAAAGCACCCAAAATAACTGCATAGCTCATTTGACTAGAATTAAATATTACATGTAATTTTCTTTTTATACATCAACTATATTACTTGTTTTAAAAGGCTCAAAGTGAGGTCAGGGGAAGAGATTGAGTAAAGGAAAGGTGGAGGGAGGGAAAATCAAAATCAAAGAGGTTATAAATAAATCATATGGAAACCTACTTTTTTGAACAGTGGAACATTCAGGAGCCAGAGATTGCTGCTAGAAAATTTTCAGTGTCAGGGATGGGATACCTTCCAGTGAGTTGTTGGCTAGGAGATCCCTGATGCCCCAAAACATTATAGGCCATTGCTGAAGCCCTTGGTTTCCCGCCAAGAATAGATAACAAGACCCTATTGCTGAAGACTCCACATACTTGGGCTGCAAGTCCCCGGGGAAATCCTGCTGGAACTGAGCTGATAACCTCCTCCATGTAGATCAGCTGTCAGAAAGCTGGAAGAAGCCATTCTGCATGCAGTTCAATGGAAGAGAGAGAGAAATCACCAGTGAAGATACTCAACAGTGGACACTGCATGCCTTATATTTGGCCAGCCAGGCCAAATGAGTCAACAGGTACAATAGTGGCACATCTGTCATGGTGGAAATCAACTGCTTTCTAATTGGACTGGGGTCCCACTCCATGGGAGGGAATACATCCCTGATACTGAAAACTTAAAACATGGGTAGTCATGTATCCTGGGGGTGTAATGTCTGCTGCTGTCTAGATATATATATTATGCTTATCAAACTGCCCAGTAAGCACTACTCTTAATGTTCATACCCATATATTAATGCTACTTTCACTTTTGGTACAGAATCTTCTCTTTTCAGATGGCAGTGACCTTGGATGGCTCAGAAGGTATCATGGTGCTGGAAAGAAGTGACAGGAGTGCTTAGTACTACAATATCTCTATCACACCTTCCAAGGCTCAGGGTCTATTGTGGAACAGGTGGCAGAAAGAATGTAGGAGCCAAAGGAAGGGTAGGGCTCCTTATAACATGCTCCCCCCAGACACAAAATGGCCTGCAAATCCATGACATCACAGTGCCTCACACCACCTACATAAGACCATCATAATAGGAGGAAAAAAACCAAACAACGAAAAAATATATCATTTCAGTTTGATATAGAGCAAAAGATAAGAAAAATAAATTTTACAATATAGTGAATGAAGTAGCATGACTTTATCGGACTAAAATAGAGACTTCTTGGATTAGTCATTCTAACCTTCCTCTCCTACTTCCTTGTCATGATCAAACCTTGCCACTAACATAGACTGACATGTTTGAACCTTTCCACAATGTCAGAATTTATTGGGTATCAATCAAGTCACCAGTTCATCAGTTTTGGAGAATTTTTAAATAACCAAATACTCCTCATTTCACTTAGTAGTCATGACCATCTTATTCCATTTCAATCTTAATCAGTAATATGCTAACAATGATCTTAAATTACACATCACTCACCACACAGATTTATTAGATGACAGAGTTGGAAGGGAGAAGCTCCAGGATTCCTAAAGGCAGTGTGAAGAAAGTACAGGAAGTGTCAATATAAATGCAAATGAGCCCCTGTGGGTGGTCAGGCACTGGATGAAGAGACTGATCCCCAAATTATAAAATGAAAGGGACTTTAGGGTTGGTAGTGTCAGCATCAGAGGACAGATGTTCGCAGCTTGGTGAGCTCTTGAGAAACCAGCTGCAGTGGGAAGAGTGACAGGCCGCTGTGCAAGCCTACAGTCCCAGGTGCTTCTGCTTTTATGCCTCTTCAGTTCCCAGGGGCGGGCAGTGCGTCACTCATGGACATGGCCCAATAAGTTCATGTGTTTATGTGAACCTGATATAATTTGAAAGTTCACAAATGGTCAATTTTTTTATTAGTAGGAATAAGTCGGTCAGGTTGTGCTTCATCGTTATGCTGTTTATTTGCACAAACAAGACGCAGTCATTCTATCTCAGCACTTACATTCAGTGTGAAGTGCCTCATAGAAACCTCTGGCTCCACAGGACACAGAGAAGCTCAGGACATGGGTCAGCCTGTTCTAGATGCCCCTTTAATGACACTTAAGCAATGTACATGTGTTAACAATTTTAGTTTTAATTCTCACTTGCTGCTATGGTCTGATGTTTGTGTCACTCAAAACAATAAGTAACATAGAACTTGGATGAAGCATGCTTTTGTCAGTGTTTTGTGGAAGAGAGAACTTATTATTAAATGGAATATTTGGCTGAGGAAATTTCTAAGCAAAGTGTTAAAGATGTGACTTAGCTTATGGCAAAATTTGGTAATACAGACATGATTTAAAGATGATGATAAAGGGCTTTAGAATGAAGGAGTCTTTCTGTGCTCTAGTTGGGCTTACGTGGAGGTAAAGGGAAGTGGAGGTTAAGCTACCATAAAGTCCACAGTCAACAAAACAGTGTACAGAGTACAGTCAGTGACTTTTGAACAATTAAGAAACAGAGGTGGGGGCAGGTGAAAGTAGAGATCTTCAAGAGACAATAAGGTCTCCCAAAAGAGTGGGAGGTGTTCCCCAGAGAGATCATTGCCACTGTGCCATCTGGTTTTCTGCCCATTTATGTGCCTTTGTTTTATGTGACAAAATAAACTGGTGGCAACTGGGTAGAGACTGAGGAAATCTTTACTGAGATTTGTAGTTCTTCACCAGAATCTGTACCCAGCAAGTGAGAGGCCCACATGCCCTGTGCATGTCCTTTGGCCAGTCCAGAAGCTGATCACATCATGTGCCCAGTTAGGGGAATGGTTGTGTATCATGATACCTTATCCACTCTCCCTACTGATATTTTTATCTATTCATTTGCAAGGAGAGAGAAAGGGAAGAGAAGGAGGGAGAGAGAATGAGAATGAGAACAGGTGGATGTTAACCCTTATGGCCTATTGGCAGTCAGCTCCTAACTCAAAAGGAACCAGACCTGTAACATTTGGAGTTTGGAAATTTGAAAAAGTCTCAGCTTTTCCATGATGAATTGAATGAGAAGAAAGTTTAAAATATAAAATAAAGGGTTTGACCACATGGCCTTCTGGTAAAGTCATTAGGTATTCATAGTATAGAGAAGAGTCTAGGTGCTACTCATGACAGGGGAAGAATGACCCATAAGGCATTTCAGAGATCACTAGCTACTGTCCTTCAACCTCAGGCTCAGAATGTAAGAGAATTTAGAACAGAAAAATCAGTGGCAGTGGGGAGACATGGCATAACACTTCCAGCAACAACTGGAGGAATTCCCCTTTAGGTACCTCCACTTGAATGTAGCCAGTTCCTTGATTATGCCACAGGAAAAAAAACAAAAACAAACAAACAAACAAAAAAAAAAGTCAAAGCAGATAATGCACACTTCCTCTTTAGACAGAGAGATGTTTAAGAAATAACAGTCCACACTTAGACACTGATATAAACTTCTTGATAGAAATGCACTTAAATACTTTACAATGACTATATATAGAGAGACAAGGAGAAAGAGGCCAACAGAGTGAGTGAGTATAGGTCACCAGAGCCACTTGCTTCTGTAAAGCAACTGCAGACACATTTGCCACTTTCTGCATTTAGTTTTGTGGTTCTTAAGTTACATTCCTCAAAGGATGTCATAAAAAACAAAGTTTAAAGACTATGTAAGTCTAAAACTAAGTAAAAATATGTAAGCTGGTTTATTTATATTAAAGAATTTCATTTTGACAATATGAATTTTTATGAGATACATTGTTTAGAGAACAGAGGAGAGTGCAAGTACAGCTAATCGCAAGATAGCAACTCTTCTGGCACTAAGCAAGCATTTTCATTTGTTTATGAACATCCAGTTTTCAGTTGTCTTTCAGAGGTAAGTATCATCTCTTTAGACAATTTTGGTTTTATCACTTGTGTTAAAGTTTTCAGAATATCTATCAGCAAGATATGCAAACTAGATGCAAAGCTGAGGGGACTTCTTTCCCTCCCGGTATCCAGGTAATTCTTCAGTCTTTCCACTCTGTCCCAGAATAGGCACACCACCACCTCACATCACAGTTTCTGATCCCCACAATGGGACATGCTTCTCCACCAACACGCCTCAGTCAGCAATTGTCCCAGCATGCTGTGTACTGCATCTACAAAGCCAAGTGGGCCTACCTTCTCTCATTTAGCTTTCAAAGCATGTTCTAAAGAGCCTTGTATCCCACACAGGAAACTGCTTCATGGGTAAAATCATCACAGTAAAACCCAACTGAGTCCACATTCAGTGGAACCACAAAGACAAGGCCACACTAGAGACTCTACACAGAAGCAGCTGATATGAGATTCCAGCCTGAGGAGCCACAGTCAAGCAACGTCTGGGCACAGACCTGGTGAGGGTGGGCCATCACAGAGAGTCATGGCAGTGGAACACTGTCCAACAGGCACCGCAGGGGTGGGACCAGCCAAGGTCACAGTGGCATAGCTAGCTCCTGACGTCAAGCCTCAGTCAAGGAACATTTTTCTCAAGCGATAATGTTCTGAACTTACTTGGGACCTGTTACTAGTCTTTTTTTTTTTTTTTCTTTCATACTTTTCCCTCCTGTAGTGATAATTACACCATTGCATTTTATAAGCATACTACTGCTTGATTTCACAGGGCCAGCAATTTGCCTCAGGATGAATCATATCTTGAGTTTTACTCTAATTTTGTTATTTCAATGAGATGTTCTCTGTTTAAACTTTCATGTTGAGGCTAGAGTCAGTAAAAACTTCTTTTGCAGCTATTAAAGTGGTATGAGTGCATTTCATATGTGAGAATGAGGAAGGCATGTACCTGAGAGATCAAGAATGGAACACTGTCATCTGTATATTTATTCCCTCAAATCAATATAAGTAAGTCCCAACCCCTGTGTTCATGGAACTAGGAGGTGGGGACTTGGATAGAGGACTAAAGTCATGGGTGTGGAGCTTTATGAGAAGGAATAATTCCCTTAACAGGGTCTCCAGAGACTTGGATTTTCATCTACTAGGCAGAAAAGACTATCTGTAAACCAAAAGATGGGTCCTTACTAAATGCAGAATCTGCCAGCACCTTGGTAGAGATGCCCCAGCCTATGCCCCTATGAGAAGTAGATCTCTGTTCATAAGCACCTGGTTGGTGGTGATTTGCTATTGCAGAATGAATGGAATGAGATACTGATTTATCACAGAAACTGTGTAAAAAGTAATTTTTATTTCAAATAGTCAATTTAGTACTGAAAATCGTGCTTAAAATATGATCATAAAAGTTAAATTATTATGGCTAAGAAGTACTTTAGTTGAATTTATTTTTCCCTTATATGATCCCCCAAACAGGAATCAATGTATATTATACTCCAGAATGTTCAACATGATATATATCATAATGTGTCATGGCATTAAATATTTCCCCTAAAATAATCAAAGGGGGTTAATACATGTTTCAAAAGCCACCTTTGTCATCCTTTTGATCCTATTTCCTAGTCATGACTAAGTCAACTTAAGCCAGTGCTCACAATTCTGTCACTTCCAAAAATGATTTGTTAAATTCCATTTTCCTTAATGACCTGGTGCCATGTCTTAGAGGCAGTGTATTGAAATCCTGGTAGGATTCAGCTAAACAACAATATCCTTCTGATACCTATGGATAGTCAGGATCAGTGGTACTAATTTAATTTTATTTTGATACCATATATAACCATTATTGATAAACAGAGATGCAAAGCTGTTGATGAGAGCTAGGGAAAAAATTTTGAAATGCTTACTTCATCTCTAGTCTAATTACTTTGACTAATGAAATTCACATGTAATTAAAAAGAGCACAGAAAACTACAGCTTTTATAAGTCAATTTAAGTGTAGATGGTCATGGATTATAAAAATAGCTTTAGAAATAAATCATTTAAAAAGGAAAAATAAATGAGAATCACTCTTTATATGTCTAATGCAGGAGACTATCTTTAATGATATTCTAGTAAAAGGCTATTTTGCTTTTTTGCTATAAAGTATCAAGGAGAGTATATTTACTTCTGACTAAATAAAATTAATAAGAATTGTCATCTATTAGATAAGCCCTTTACAAATTTTAATTTGAACACAATTAAAGTGTGAATTAGAAATCACTATAAAGCAGCATACAAGGTTTCTTGTTACCAAGCCTAGGAGACCTGACACAGCTACACATTACCTTTAAGTCCCTTGTATCCAGCTTTCTGAGGATAAGTCCGTGAAACGGCCTGCTCCAAATTGCTTGAATACAGTGCCCTGAATTCTACAGCAGGCCTGTTCAAACCAGTATGAATTTCTTCAAGACTCAAAGTGCTTCTTCTCATTGCACATAAATGATAAATAACTCAATTGGTTTGATGAAAGACACTCAAGACATGTCCAAGAGACATGGTCCAGAGATGATGGCATGTAAGGAAGAAGCAAATAGCCCACACAAATATGCATGGAAAACTCTTAGCAGACAAGAGTCTAAAATATGCATAGCAGAATACTGGTTCACTAATTTTGTTATCTTAACACAATGCAAGATCTTAAAATTGCTTGACACTGAAAAATGCTGAAACCGGATTTTGTAATAAAACATAAAAGAAATAACCTGGGCAACTACTAATGATTTCAAGTTATACTAATGATATGTACTGAAAAAGGAGGAACTCTTATTATCTATGTGAAAGATGAAATTTTCAAAAATAAAAGCTTATATTTTCACCTTAGTTTTAGAAATCTAAAATCTTTAATGACAACAGATAAATCAGTATCTGTGCTGTCAGTGAATCAAAGGTCACTGAGTCCTGGCTCTCTTCACCTTCAAGTCATTCATTTCATTAAAGTCGCGGTTTCAATTGCAGCAATCGTCTTCATATTTTCTTTATAGCAACATAAGAAAAAGATTCATTATATATTTTGTTCATGAGCTTCTTGTATTATATTAAAACTTTCAAATATTTGAAGTAATATGAAAAATACAAGAGAAGTATAACAATGGTATTAATAGAAGTCTGCTTTTTATGTAGCTGATACAAATTCATTTTTAAGTATAGACAGTTTAGCATCTTTTCATTCAGTAATTGTTTTCTCACATTTTAGCAGTTTCATGTTTTATGCCATTTAGGGATTCTTAGCATTATATCTAAAGTTCAAATCATCAAAACTGAAATATCCCAAGATCTTTCACATTCTCTGCTCTTTTCCAAAAAGAAAGCCTGACCTGTGGGTCACAATGATATTGTTAAAATTCTTTAATGGAACAAGATGGCAAGCCACAGTGGTGGAATGGGGGTGAGTCTCGACAGTCAATCTTTGCCTACCCATGCTCATTTAGTAGTTTGAGTGTTTTTTTAGTGCAGGTAAAGTAACCTTCTGAGAAGTGTCTGAAGAAACTTAGACAGGGATGCAGCAGAGAGCTGCCAACCCGGGGAAGGAGCAGAAGAGTCAGCATTTCTGTCCTCAGAATGCTCATACCCTCTGTGTACCTCTGTCAAGTACCCACTTGGACTTGATTTCCACACCACTGTTAAATCACTAAATTACTGAGCTACTTCAAGTGGGGTTCTATTTATTACAGTCAATGAGCCTTCAGTAAGATGAAAATGATTAAAACATACTCCATAAAATTTTTCATAATTCAAAGTGGAATAATGTACAAAAAATATACAGTCATTGTCATTGCTGGGATTCTATGAAGTGTCAAGACTGATTTTTTTTTTCAAATCATTTAGTATCTATTGGACATCCCAGTGCAGACCTAGGAATAGGTAAGGTAGCATTTGAACGTAAGTCCACAAATTAGATGAGCTTATAAGGAGACAGAGAGAGGAGTGAGGAGGGCATAGAGAAACAAAGGGAGAATGAAAAAGCACAGATGATCAGTTTCCTCTGAGCAAGAGCAGCTGTCAAGTACAAATTGCACAGGTCCCAGAAGGGAAGAAAGTTGTGCTGTGAGAGAGATAAGCATCTGTCACGTCACATTCAATTTACACTGTAGAATTCAAGGATAAGATGGGACAAGGAACAGATAATGATGCCTGAGTTAGGGAGCACTATTTAGACTGATGTTGCACTTCCAGGTATCTAAGCCTATGGTGCCAAGGAGAATTCTAGTAAATTTAAAAATCCCCAATTTTTATATAAAGAACAGATGCTAATTTCTTTACAAAATGTGTTAATTTTATGTTTAGAGTTAAATAAGAGGAGGAAAAGAAAACTGTATCTTATGAGTTTAACTGTGGAAAAAATGGCCTTTCAAACAAAAAATAAAAGGTAACTGAAGTGAATTCTAAAATATATCAGATCCATTTGAGTAATTTAATGAGCCTCTTGTACATGCTTGTTAGAAGAGATTCCATTTTACAATACAAGAATATGTGAGGGAAAAAACAAAGCAGAGACAAATAACTGATAAATAACAAGGTACTACCACTTATAAAAATAACCACACTGCTATAAAATGCTCTTTAAACCCCATAAAATGTAGGGGTACCCCAAGAAAACCATGCTCTGTCTGTCAGGCTGCAGTAGCTAATGTGAATGTATCATACTGCTGCCATGACTTGCTGAACAACACATTCAATGAATAACTGAAGGAGAACATGGAATTATACTACAACCTAAAAATCAGAAAATATTCCACAGACTAATGGTTTATTAAATGACCTGAGCTTAAAGTGAAAGTAACTGGATAATCAAGAATCACACACAGGACTAGTAGTTGGGCCAATGAATGCATACTTGTTGCACAGTCTTAAGGATCTGAGTTCAAATCCCTAGCATTCATGTAAAATGGTGGGTGTGGTGATATGCAACTAAAATCCTACTTCTGTGGCATAGGAAACACAGGAACAACTGGGGCTCCCTGGCTAGCTAATCTAGCAAAATAGGTTTTGTAAGAGACCCTGTCTCAAAAAAAAAAAAAAAAAATGTTGAGCATGATTAAGAAAGATACCTAATGTTGTACCCATATGCCCTTATGCCCACACACACATGTGTGCCCACACAATACACACAGGTATGCACATAGACATATACAAAAAATATCAGGCCAAATGCATTACAAATAAGTTTCAGCTCAAGTACAAAACTTCTCATCTCTAATATAATGCTTAAGAAAATTTACTGAAGCAATGTAAGAACAGCTATCCTGTAGAAAAAGTCAAGTAAGGTACCAAAAATATCAGTAAATATCCTTAATTAGGGCTGGAGAGATGGCTTAGCGGTTAAGCGCTTGCCTGTGAAGCCTAAGGACCCCGGTTCGAGGCTCAGTTCCCCAGGTCCCACGTTAGCCAGATGCACAAGGGGGCGCACGCGTCTGGAGTTCTTTTGCAGAGGCTGGAAGCCCTGGCACGCCTATTCTCTCTCTCTCCCTCTATCTGTCTTTCTCCCTGTGTCTGTCGCTCTCAAATAAATAAAAAAATGAACAAAAAAAATATTTAAAAAAAATATCCTTAATTACCTTGAATATTAGGTTATTACTTTAGGGAATTTAAATGAATATACCCAAACAAAATAAATTCTGTATAGATATTTAGTATCATTATATAGTGTTTTGAGAAATAAAATTCACAAGTAAATCCTAATTTATTGAATCTAGGATACAAGTATTTTCTGGTTTACTGAGGAGCATATAATTTTATTAGATATTGAACCACCTTCTTCTAACTCATTTCACAAATAAACAAAAAATTTAGGACCGTATTAACAGTTAATCAGATATTAGTATATATGTGGAACAGTTGAGCCTATTATCAATGCAAAAACATTTCAAGACTAATAAAGATGAAGATAAGTGGGTGTAAAAAATTCAATTATCATTCATTATTCTTAGTTTCATGTCAAACAACACCCCCTCCTTTATAACAGACCATGAGAAGAATAAAACTGACCACCACATATAGTATAGCATTCCTTTATATCCCTATGACTGGAGATACTATGGAGATTCCAGCTCCAGAAAGTAAGAATGAGGAAGTAACATTGTCCCAGCGTAAAGATAAGGGGTTAGCATCAATCTGGCTCATGCAGATGACATCATCCAGCAGCACATGGACACTTTGCATGCAACAGTAGGTGCTGCTGACTCTAGAATATCATTCTTGGGACATATCATCTCCTCACTTAAACAGCATCACTTGGAGATTAATTAGTTTATACAGAGTAAGAAAAGTCATGGAAAAATGTGGTAATACATCTGACTGTAAGTGTTCCCACATGTATTAATGAAAACCAAGATAGATAGATTAGACAGTTTTTTGTCTAACAAAGTTTTATGGTGAGGGGTTAGAATGAAATTATATTATCTATGACTAGAGAAAATAAACTGGCTAAAATTTCTTTTCACTTGAAAAATATAAAAGCATCAAAATATTAAATTATTTGCTTTTTAAATATGCTGTAAATAGTGTAGGCCTCATCTGATATTTTGTTAGAAAAACAACCTCAGAGTCTCACATATGATTCTTATCTAGGAAACCTGAATCTCACTTTTTAGGAGAATCTCCATAGTTAGAATTCTGCACAATAAAATGATGCACAGTGGCTTGGATTACCAGAAATTTTAAAATTTCTAGATATTCTATAAATGCTTTTATATCATTTTTTTTCATTTTATGTCATTACCAAATAGCTATTAATTAAGATCCTCTATAAATTTTTAGAAAATGATAAAAATGGTTCCAGAAAAATATATGTTCACAGAAAGTAATGACAAACTTATGATAATTCAAAAGTGAATAAAAGAAACTATAGAATACCGACATATTATCTACAAAATACACATGACCATAGCTTTTGTAGAGGAATCAGAGTGGGAAAGCATGTGTAATGCAATATTTTAAGTGAACATTACACAAGTACATAATTAATGGCTGAAATTTTAACATTGAGGAACATCTACTGTTCATCAACATGCAATTAATATTTGAAGACAAATAAATATCAGTAACATTTAAGTCACCCACAGATTAAGGTCAAATTTGATGAGTTTCATTTTCATCAAGTTTTAAATAACTGTATCCTATTGAAGAACAGAGAGGTGCCAAAACTTTGCACAGAGAAATAAAAGTGATTGTTATGGTTATAATTATTCAAGGATTACCAGCTGAAATCAGAGTTGATTAGAATCTCTGCTAGTAAAGAAAGAACACCCAGCTTGGTCTCCAGAGGTTTTGGTCAATCTATTATTTTTCTGCTTGCTTCTGACTTTCCTCATCAGATGACTACAACGGCACTGGCAGTGGCTCAAGATAAGCCAGAAGGATGAAAAGCACATCATCAGCAATTAATTATATGAGGATTATTTGAAACTGTTTGCTGACTATAGAAAACAGTTCAAATTAAGGTCAGAGTTAAAAAAGAAGTATTCAGAATATTAAAAAATGGATTCTAATACTGGGCCTCACAATGTATTAAAATTCATCAATGTGCACTATGCGTGATACAAATTAAATCTAGAAACCAAATCAACAATGGCAAGCCAAATACTTTAAACCCTATTCTGGGAAAGGGCAGTTTCATAAGCTATCATTGTATCATGTGGGCCATCATTAAAAAGGCCAGTCAATTTGGCTTGGAATCAGATAGTGATGCAGATGTTGCACAAAAATAATTAAAATTTCTAATTGATTTTTAGTTGACAGAGGGTATACCAGATGTTACACAGTAAATTTAGCTCATTATTACATTGTTGAAGATTACTGGGAAGAGTATCAACTAACATAAACTTTTCACGAAATGATAGCTATGCAACGTAAGATTTGTCTACTCTCAGAACTTACCTGAATTACAAAAGTACAGAAAATTCCCCTTTTCTCAAAGTATATTTTCTCTTAAGTTAAAGATTAAAGTTAGTTTGAGATTAAAGAATAAAATAAGTTAAGAGGGAGAGAAAAATGATAACTAAGCACAATTATTTTTCTTATTGATGGTGCTCCTATTAAATTTTAAATCTCCTTAAAGAAAATAACTAATTATATAACTTTAATTAGAGAGGTCCTGGGTCCTCAACTTTAATTCCTATCAGAATGTTTCTGCAATTTCACCATCTGTTTATGTGCTTCTAAGACAAGAATATATTTCCTGTGCAATTATCTTCCTCACTCCTGCTTCCCGCAGATCTCACCATGTCATCACTCAGTCCAGCACTCACAACACGAGGACACCATGGCCTCTGGTTTCAAAGCCTCTCCTACTTCCCCAGGATAGGCATCCTCCCTCTCTGGCTTGCACTGTCTTCCCAGGGCAATATGGATCCTGCAATCACTGGATTTAGCATAAACTGAGTAGGACCAACACTCTCTTCCCTTACTCTCCTTTTCACTTCAAAACTTCCAGCAATCTCTCGTTTGCTCCAAACTATTAAAATGTTCTTTTCTGCTTCTGCCTTTAACTGGGAAAGAGACCATGTCTTAAAGATTCTTACCTGAATCGAGCTGTCCCTCAACCCTTTTGAGGCTTGGACTACGACCTGTGGGTTGTTATTCCTGAATTACAACCCTTCAGGGTTTCAATCAAAATCTAGAATGTTTGTCTCTTTGTAAGCCTGTTCCATGTTGCACAAACCCCCAGCCTTTCAACAGCTTTGGAAGGGAAAATAAAGGGAGATCGTTACACTAGGTGGATTCACCTGTCTGGTCAGCCTTTTGTTCACATTTTGACTCTGACAGATTTTCTACCACAGTAGATCTCCGAGCCTTCCCAACAGGCATTTTTTCCCAGGTTTCTAGTTCTCAATGAAAAAAAAAAAAAATGCTTCAGAAACACGGTAATTTATTTGCTGGAGGCAGAAATCTATAGCATTTTTGCATTACTCATAGACTATTGTTCCCTCAGACATGTGAGTTCATTGAAGAAAACAGCTTTGTCTCTGGTCATTGGGGCCTCCTCTGCTCTTAGAACAGAGCCTGGAACATCGGATTTAATATATGCTGCATACCATGAGGAATGGAGGGACAAATAAAAGAAAACTGAAGAGAAGAGACGTCACTAAATCATCCATCCCAGAAATTGTCTGTAGTAGTGCTGGGAATAAACTTGGGTCTAGTTCTCTTGCCACAGGAAATAGTGCTGACAAGTCCCACACAAGTAGCTGTTCAGACCATATCTCTAAACTTGTTAAAAGATTTTTGTAGTAGTGACAATTAGATAACCAGTGTGTATTTTAACTTTCATATTTCAGTTTTTGTGATTATAGTAACAATGTAATCATAGCAGCGATATAACGAAGCATGTGGCTCAGGGAATTAACAACCCTGAGACTAGATTTTGTCATTTAAAAGCTATTGCACCTGGGGCAAATCTCTTAATTGTTGTAGGTACAGTTTCCTGATCTATAACAGGTACTTTATAGAGTAAAATGAGTTATAAAATTACAGGATTCTTGTGTACATTAGTGAAGTTAATAAATGTTAAGTAGTCACAACAGTGCCCGACTCACGAGCTGTGTTTAATGAGGGTGAGGAGGCGATGCTTGTTGTTTACAACTGTTCGGGTGCAAGGCACGCGCTGCAGCTTGTCGGCACTGCCATTTACATGTAGTTCATTTAAAACATTCAGCCTATATTTATTAATTTACTTCACAGATTAGTATGACTTCAACATTTAGGGATAGTCTCAAGCAAGTTTTTCAAACTAATATTTCAAAGCGATTGACTTGAAATGTATGTTGGCGTCTTCTTCCTGTCTGTGAGTCAATTATTAAAACAACAGTGAAAATAAAACCTTCCCATTCCTAAGAACAAACAAAGTAACTCAAATAGATGCTTCAGATTATGCCAAGCAGAGAGAACTGTAACTCTTTTAGCATAAAAGAAGACTTCCTGTAAGTGAACGCTAGTTTCTTTTTAGTGTAAAACCTCCCTTACCTCCCACTTCTCCTTAACTGGAAAATAGAAAGAAAGCAAAAGGTTCTGGTTTGTCCACCAACATGTCTTCCACTTATATTGTCCCACAGTCAGCACCCTTGTTAAGCCAGCAGTGATGCAATGGCAGAGGAAGCAATGCACCACTTACATGAATTCACTCAGTCCCTCATTAATGAATATATGCAAATACAGGGAAGAACAATAGAACAAATACAAGTGAAAACAGAAGACAAAGATGGCATATTGCTATGAACTGAATTATGTCCCTCCAACATCCACTTTGTGGGCATACTAACCTTCAGTGCATGTTTGGAATAGAGCATTTATGAACTAATCAAAGTTAAACAAAGTCATAAGATCCCTACAGCAATGGAATTGCTTTTCATATGAAGTCACTTCCACATACACACCCCATTTCCTTAGGTCACAGTCTAAGTCTTAGGCAGCCATCTTCAAGCCAGAAAAGAACCTACACAGAACCATGGGCCCTTGAGCCAGAACTTTCAGCCTCCAGAAGTGTTTAAAAAATTATTCTACTGTTTAAGCCAACAAGTCTATTGTCTATTGCATTTATATAATATCCCAAACCAATAAACATAGTAATATCTGAGGAGACAAACATAACTCAAAATTCAGAAACAAATCATAACTGGTATTCTCAGTGATACATAACTGCATACTGAAAAAATAAATTCCTATAAGTTAAAACTATAACTGTGAAAATAAAATGAAATCAACATAAGTACTGAAAGGAAAAAATGAAGAAGAGAATTAAAACCATGAAATATATTTCAGATCAATTTTAGAGCATTACTACTAGGGTTTTTAGCCCCCAAAGAATTTCTGTGTTGAAATCCTTAACATGTAAGTGATGATGTTAGAAAGTGGTGTCTTTGGAAACTGATTGTGCATAGTACACTTATAAAAAGTTTTCCCAAGCAGAGGGGAGCCAGAAATCCTTTATCACAAAAGAAGGCTTACTGAAGCAAATGATATTTTCCTTCTTTTTAGTGACAAAACTCCCTTTCCTTCTACTTTTCCTTAACTAGAAAATAAAACCTGACATCTAGGATTATGAAATTGTTCTCAAATACGAACCATATCTGCCAGCTCTTTGATCTTGAACTTCCCACCTTACAGAACTCTAAGAAATAAGCCAGTTGTTTACATGCTTCTAGGTATGTATAGGATTTATAGCTTGAATTGACCTAAACAATCAGCAACATATCCATGCTTTCCACCCAAAGAGAAGAGAAATAAGACAGGACAAAGAATAGCAAAGATATTAGCATGAGCTGTGTTAAGGCTAAAGATGAAAGTCTTCAGAAAAAAAAAAAAAGACAGCATATACTTAAATACATCTGGTTTTCCTTTCAACACAAGAAAAATCCTAATATTATTGTAAGACTCTCCCCAACCCCATCCTATAGGAAAGTTGGTTAGCATTTGATTCTGTTTGAACAACTGTGAACTCCAAAAGACAATTGGACAATGTCCTCACATTTTTGGAAGACTTTGAATACTGAATTTTCATGAATGACAATGAAAGATGAAAGTAAAATGTGGGCATTTCAGAAGTAAAATATGCTAGAAAATGTACTTTTCACAGTTTTCTAAGTCCTAAAAGAAATTTTCCTTCAAACAAAATATGAGAGAAATAAATTCAAGAAAGAAGAACTGATTTTATATAAGGCAGGGTTTTAACAAAGAGATATTTCAGAATTAAAGCTAGCCAAAGGATCCAATAGAAAATCCTTCCTTACATACTAGTGCATTCAATATATGGTCAAGAAGTTACTATATCTAAGCATAGGAATTTTAAATTATAGAAATAAAGAGCTAGAAAGATGACTCAGCAGTTAGTGAGCTTCCTGCACAAGCATAAGTGCCTGAGGGGGCTGAGTTCAAATATGCAGATCCCACATAATATAGATGGGCATGGCCACACAGGCCTGTAACCCTAGTCCTACAGGGGAGCAGAGACCTAAGAATCAGCAGAGTCCTGAAAGCTCTTAAAACAGTAAAAAGGGTGACACTGACTGAAACAGTATCAGAAAGACGGATGGAACAGGATATCTAAGTTCCACTCTGTCTATGGCTGACATGACAACTATGTCAACAACAATGTGCTGCACAGGCACATATGTGTACACACACCATACTGCAAGGAAAACTTTTTAAAATGTAGAAACATAGGGTATAGAGAAATAATTGTTTGCTGTTCACTTTCTTCTTAATGTTATTTGATAATTCATTTCACAACCATATGTTAAAATTTTAAAATTATGTTTATAAAACTTACCGCAAGTAGTTTCAATATGACTTTTTTATGAGAGAAAGAGCAAGACACCGAGAGATAGAGAACTGGCATGCCAAGGGTTCCAGCCACTACAATCAAGCTCCAGGTGCTTGTGCCAAGTTGCGTGCATGTGTAAGCTTGTACATGTGTCACCTTGTGCATCTGGATTACATGGGACTTGGGGAGTCTTACATGGGAACTGGAGAGTTGAATATGGGTCCTTAGGCTTTGCAGGCAAGTGCCTTAACCACTAAGCCATCTCTCCAGCCTTCAATATGACTTTTATCTAGGTAGGTTCCTTAAATACCATAGAATTGCTTAAAAGGCATGCGCAGTGTTTTCTTGTGAAAGAAAAATAACACATTTTGGGTTTTGTTAATTCAAGCTGATAGGGAATTTAACTATGTCTTTTCTTTTATTGTCTCTAAATCAAAAGCATTCTACTATTTTGGTGATGTTGTATATTCAAAATATTTCATTGTATTGCAGGCATTTTACAGAGTCCACATTCATATCCTCTTATGAGAGTTTCTTAAAAATGCAAATGAGAGCCAGGCATGGTGGCACATGCCTTTAATCCCAGCACTCAGGAGGCAGAGATAGGAGGATTGCTGTGAGTTCAAGGCCACCCTGAGACTACATACTGAATTCCAGGTCAGTCTGGGCCAACGTGAGACCCTACCTTGAAAAACAAAACAAAACAAAACATAAAAGCAAATGAGAAGATAATTGGAGTTGTTTTGATATAAGGCTTCATTTTTATTTTTTTTCTGGATGATCATTAACTTGTATTTACAATGTATGAGTAATTGCATAGGTAACTTTCTCATTGCTGAGACAAAATGACCAATCAGAAACAACTTCGGAAAAAGTTCAATTTGGTATGTGGTTCCAGAGGAAGAATCATAGCAGGGAAGGCATGACAGGATCAAATGGGCAGTTAGCAGAACATCACAGCACAGGAAGCAGACAGCAAACAGCAAATGGGGCTGGGATCAAGGTTCCACAAACTTTCTAAACAGTTCCACCAGCTGGAGCTTAAGTATTCAAACACAAGAGCCTGTGTGGGGCATTCAACCCCTGAGCCCCATAGGTTCCATGAGCATCTATGATGCAAAATGTATTCAATCCTATTTCAAAAGCCACTGCAATCTTTAAATCCCAACATTGTTCCAAAGTTCAAATTCTCATCTGAATCTAAGGGTGGTGTCTTATTTGTGAGCACTATAAAATCAAATTACAAGCTGCATACTTCCAACATAATTATTCCACTGAATTAACATATGCAATATAGCAAGGAAAGAACGGAAGTGGACCAAAGCAAGACTGAAGCCCAGCAGGGCAAACACCAAGTCCTGAAGCTCCACCTCTGGCATCTGGGACTGATGATGAAACTGGCCTCCAGAGGGGTTGTTTAGCTCTGACATTCCTCAGGGCTGCCTATACCTCGCTCACTTTGAGCCCACAGCTTTCCTTGGCAGACATCCCACTGTCTTAGTGTCTATAAAATCCTAGTGTATCCATTGCTACTTGGGCAGAATTCTCCTTAAGTGCTCCATGATGTAACCTAACACAGCCCCCATGTTGTAACTCTGATCCTGCCTCCCAAAGCTTAGCTTCCTCCCCTCTCTAGAACCATGATGAAATACTCCATGACACTCACCATCTTGCATTTTTCATGCCACAAAAACCAGTCCCAAATGCATGGTGCTTCCAAGTTCGGTTACCAGCCTGAGAAGGAGTTTGGCCCCTCCCCTCAAGCATTCTCCTTAGAAAAAATTACATTCTTACTGGCTGGAACCTTCAAAGAACTGAGTCCTGCCCTCAGGGCATCTTTCCTATTGGCCTAGTGCAGAGCAATAAATTTCTCTTAAATTGTACTCATCTCTTTAATAACTACAGTTAAAATGTCCATAGTCACCGGGCATAAGGCTTTAAACTTGCTCACTTTCATTTCCATGCCAAACTTACATCTTTTGTATCTTGTTATTTTGCATTTTGCTCTTTCACTATAGATGTGAATAAGAGCAGCTAGGAGAAGCCCCAACAGAGATCCAATGCTATTCTGTCTTGAAATGTCTTCTGTAAGCACATTAGTCCATTACTTTTAAATTCAGCTTTGCCCCAGTTTTCAGGACGTGGCCATAATGCAGCAACATTCTTTGTCAGAATATCACATGAAATGCCTCTAGCCCAGTTCCTATTAAGAGACCCCTTTGAAACCTAATGAACCAAGTCTCCAATGTCCACATTATTCTCAGCCTTCTTTCTTCCAAACTCTAGTCCAAAGTTCCAAATTCTCCCATATTTCTCCTCAAACAAGTTGCAACAGCCTGCAAGCCACAGGGCGGGGTTTGTCATAGCAATGGCCCAACTTCTCCATGCCAATTCTTTGTCTCAGCTACTTTTCTAATTGCCTAGACAAAATATCTGACTAGAAGCAACTTCGAGTGTATTTAAGCTCACAGTTCAAGAGAAGAGTCCATCACTGCAATGGGCCACAATTCAGCACAGTAGTAGCAAAAGACAGGCAAATGGGCTGGGCTATAACACCTCAAAGTCCACCCTAGTAACTTCCTCCCGCAAGGCTCCCCCAGCTACAAATTCTGTAACCTTCCCATAGAAACCACTAGGTGGCGATCTAGTGATCAAGCACTTGAGCCTATGGAGGACATTTCACTTTCAAAACACAGAAGCCATGTCTGAGCAACAGTGTTCTTGTGGGTGTGGACCCAGGCTGCAGGGGCAGGGAGCACTTTTACCTTTGAATTTCATTCGATTTTTATACTTATTACTATATAAGTTAACATTTATGGCCAAGTACCAGAAATAATAAGCATATTAGGAGATTACTATGTTTAAAATATTAATTACCACTTACAAAAGTAATGTAAGGCTAATTCTATTAAGTGCTTCTCTGCTGAAAGTGAGCCAATTTTGGGTCTTTGAAGTAAGAATGGTATATATTTATACATTTATAATTAGAAAAAGAACAACCCTATGAATCCTTAATCTAGTACTCTACTGGGAAATTATGACTTTACATTTAAAAAAACAATGAAAACTTATAAGGTTTGCTTAAATTTTATCCTTGTTACATGTCTCATAGCATTAGGATGATAAAAATATCAGCATTATTATTTTACAAATAAATGATGAAAGTATTTTAAATATGAACAACAAAATCTGGAAAACTATTTGTAGTTTAGATTAAATATGTAAGAAGCCAAACAAACAAACATATATTTATAAATTTATGCGCAATAATGTGCAGGTGTTTGCATTTGGACACACTGTAGATAAAATCACTGGTGAGTTAGGAAAACAGTTGTTAATTTGTTTTAAAGAAGAAAAACAGAAAAATGTGATTCAGTTGATATTTATCATCTTGACTAAAAAGTCACAGGTATAGAGAGCTAATATCTTCTTGAAGGGTAAAATTTGTGGTTTAATTTTTTGAATTTTTCATTGAGACCTTATATGATTTATATGAATTCTTTATAACTGTGTGAATTAAAGTAATTTTAAGAAATTGCTACCAGTCATATATTATGAAGCTATGCATGAAGAAACATTGACATAAATTTGATGGGTTTTGAAGTTGAGTAATGGTTCATGGAGGTTCACTTTACCATTCTGCTTTAAGTCTTCAAAATTTTCTTTAAGAAAACAAACTAAAAACTGAAAATTCTACAAATAGACATGTTAGAAGCAAATATATTACACCCATCTGAGTTTTATTATCACTGAACTATGTTGTGTTGCTAAATATTCTTAATTTATTATATATAATTGGATTATTAATATGTTAGTGTTTCTTGAGAAAAAAAATATCATACAGTTGCCTGACATCAAACTACAAAACAGATTTAGAAGGACTTATTTTTATTTATTGGAATGTATGTAAGAGATAAAAGAGAAAAGAGAGATTGAGAGTTAGAGAAAGAGAGAGACTATAGATGTGTCACGGTATCAGGAACACTACAAGTGAATTCCAGAGATATATGCCACTTCCTACATTCAGCTTCATGTGGATGTCTGGGCAATTAAGCCTAGGTTGGCAGGCTTTGAAACTAAGTGCCTTTAACTACTGAGGCTGTCATATCACTATATCCTTTTTTTCTCTTCAGTTCCTAGCACATAGATAATACACAAAAGATACTGATGGGTAGTCAATAAAATTATTTAAACTATTTTATTAGTATTTGATACATCATAAATTTCTTTCAATATTTTTGTTGTACAAATATGTTTCCACACAAATAGTTTTCAGGTGCGGTGTGAATAGGCCTGGGCTCCTTGTTCCCCACCTCCCAGCTCCCTGGCTCCTGCTTACCCTGCTGCTTAGTGGGGTGGTTGGGTCCCTGCCCAGAACACCTACCAAATGGGTTCCTGGTTTTCCAGCTACCAGTTCCCCTGTAGCTGGTGTGGGGTGGCTCCTTCCCTGTGTGCCTGTGTCATGAGTAGGTTCCTGGTTCCCTGGTTCCTGGTTTGCCAACTCCAGGTTCCTCTGCCGCTGGTGTGGGGTGACTGGGACCCTATGTGTGAGCAGCAAAAGTAATCCTTGGCTTCCTATTCGCCAGTGGAGCAGGCAGGGAACCACTGGATCCCCAGATGTGTTGTTGATGCAGGAATTTGGGGCCACCCAACTCAGCCTGTGAACAAAATCGACCATTGCTACATCCTTAGTAATACAAGAAATCTTGAGATAGGCAGACCAAGACACAAATCAGACAACACATGACACCCAGCAAAGGGACCTCCACCAAGATTGCCTAGTCCCACAGTGGAAGCCTCCAATAACCATTAGAGACAACCCAAGCATAGAAGCCCAAAATGAATTGCCAGCAAGTGTCACAAATGAACTTAAACAGACCATGAACCAAGGGATGTTGAATGGGAAGAAAATGCTCAGAGAATAATCAAACAGGAACTGCAAGAATGGCTGAAGGAAATGGAAGAAGAGCAGCACAAATACCACAAACTGTAAATCAGAGTTTGGCTCAGTGAATTGGAAGAAAGGCAAGAGAAAGAAACTCAAAGGACAGATGAAAGAAAATCAACAAACAACTCAATCAATGGCTGAAGAAAACCAAAGAGAATCAGTGAATAGTATGCCATAGATGGCTTAATTAAACTGAAGACAATCAATAAGAGATGAACAAAAGGCTAAAGAAATTTGAGATGAATCAATGAATAAATGAGCTCATGGGCCAGTGGAACAAACTCATTGAAATATATTCAAATGCAGTAATGAACTCTAAGAAACAATAAAAAGGTCAAATTAAGAAATGAAAATGAGGGCTGGAAAGATGGCTTAGCAGTTAAGGAGTTTGCCTGCAAAGCCAAAGGACCCAGGTTCTATTCCCCAAGACCCACATAACCCAGATGCATAAGGTGATGCATGCATCTAGAGTTCATTTCCAGGGGCTGAAGGCCCATGCATGCCCATTTCCTCTCTTCCTCTGTCTACCTCTTTCTCTCTCTCTTTCTCTCACATAAATAAAAATACATAAACTTTAAAAAAAATGAAAATAGAATTTGAACATGATATGTAAATGCTGAAGGAAAACATAATAGAAAACAAAAATGAAATAACCTTCCTAAAAGGATCCCAAGACAGTCTCACCTGCAGAGGAAAGAACATTGGAACTTGAGGTCAGGACAGAAGAATTAGACCACGATTCCAAAAACACTAAGAAGTTAAAAAAATGTGTGAACAGAAAATTAGGGAATTTTGAGACACCTTAAAAAGAGAAATATTTGGATTACAGGCATACAGGAAGGGGAAGAAATAAAGGCCAAGGACGTAGAGAATACCTACAACATAGTTATTAATGGGAACGTTCCCAATCTTGCAAAAGAGAAACCGATCCAGGTACAGGAGGTGCACATGTCTCCACAAATTCAGACAATACCCCTGCAGTGTATCTGACCAACAATGTGTTAGAGCTATAAATCAACAACAGTAACGACAGAAAATGCACCAACTCCTGGAGACTGAACAACTCAATATTAAATGATGGATGGGTTGTGGCGAACCTAATAATAAAAATACAACATGCCAAAACTTATGGTACAGAGTGATGGCAGGTCTAAGGGGGACATTTATAGCACTAAATGCCTACATTAAAAAAAATAACATGGAAAGATCTCAAATACTAACTTAAGTTTCCATTTGAAGGCACTGGAAAGACAAGAACATTCTAAGCCCAAAAGTACCAGAGTGAAAAAATTATCAAGATCAAAGCAGAAATAAGTGAATTGGAAATAAAGTAAAGAATTTTGAAAATTGATGAAATTAAAAATGAAGAGCTGGTTCTTCAAAAAAAGAAAAAAAAAGGCTGGAGAGATTGCTTAGTGGTTAAGCGCTTGCCTGTGAAGCCTAAGGATCCCAGTTCGAGGCTTCATTCCCTAGTATCCACATAAGCCTGATGCACAAGGTGACACATGAATCTGCAGTTTGTTTGCAGTGGCTGGAGGCCCTAGTGCATCCATTCTCATTCTCTCTCTCTGCCTCTTTCTCTGTCTGTCACTCTCAAATAAATAAGTAAAAATAAACAAAAGTTAAAAAAGAAACAAGAGGGCTGGAGAGATGGCTTAGCGGTTAAGTGCTTGCCTGTGAAGCCTAAGGACCCCGGTTCGAGGCTCGGTTCCCCAGGTCCCACGTTAGCCAGATACACAAGGGGGCGCACATGTCTGGAGTTCGTTTGCAGAGGCTGGAAGCCCTGGCACGCCCATTCTCTCTCTCTCCCTCTATATGTCTTTCTCTCTGTGTCTGTCGCTCTCAAATAAATAAATAAATAATTAAAAAAAAAAAACAAGATTTGCTAAGCCATTGGCTAAACTGATCAAAATAATGAGTAAAGAGAGACCCATGAGGCCCCCAAAATAATCTAGGCCATTGGCAGAACATTTTATTGCCTGCCAGAGATAAAAGGTAAAACCCTATTTCTGAAGATGTGGCAGGCTGCAGTCACAAGACACTGAAATATTACACTGGTACCTAAAGGAAAACTAGCTCCCTCCCAGCTATCCCTCATAGCGTGGAAAGCTATTTTGGAGCTGCCAAAGAACAACAGTAATCAGCAGCATGGATAACCAGGGGACCCTGCAGAGTGAAAAATCAACAAACCAGACAAGATGTACATATCTGTGCAATAGTGACATGCAGCCCCTACAGGTAACCATCTGTTCTCTGATTGGACATGGTGTCTGCTGTGTGGTACGGTAGTCATATCTGGTAATGGAAACAAAGTCAGAATCCCAGACTCAGGAAAGAGTGGGCTGGCACACCAAAAATCTCCTAAACAACTTTGTATTGCCCCTTTAACCCAAATTTCTCTCATGCTTGGATGGAGAATCTGTTTTATTTTACAGATGGTAGAGAAAATAGAGGAGAGCCTAGATCCATCCATAAGACAAGAAGATAGTCAACATCCCACCATGAGACATTCCACCTCTACCACATTTTTCAGAGCCCAGGAGAAATTGCAGAGGAAGCAACATCATGAATACTACTCTTACTGCTTTCTTGACAACCAGCCCCAGGGTGGTGGTGACAGACACTTAGAATAATCAGAACATATGCCAGCAGAAACCCAGAAGCTACAAAAAACTCCAACACTAAAACTGACTCCCAACAAGCTTTCCATGGCTCAGGGAACTTGGCAGAACAGGGAGTGGAAAGATTGTAAGAGTCACAGAGTGGGCACAAATACTCTGAGGCACAGTTCCCTGCCACCACATAGGGACCTACTGAGGCCTTCTTGATCCCACAGTGACTACCAGAACCACACTGAGGAGGGCCCCAGGGCAATGAGAAATGGCTTGAGGGGACAATAGCGGTGCATAACCTGTTATATATAAAATAAAATTTTAAAAAGTTCTTTAAATGCACATCTGGGCTTGAGTATGAATTATCTTTTGCCTTGTTAGTTTGATGCTGTGAGGGAGGCAAGAGGAGAATGTGCTTATAAAGCAGTTTTATTCCAATTATCACTCATTAATGTTTATAGTCACAGAAGTGCTTCTATGTGTATAAGAAACTAATCATATAAAACGATACCCCATAATACACAAAGTATTAATTCATAAGATCACTAATCTTTTACTCTGGAATACTATTTGAGACAAAATTATCTTCCATTTTAAGTGGTAAAAATAACTCTATATCCCTTCAGAAAAAGTATTAAAACATAAAGAACATATTATGCTATTCTTTTGTCTTTTGTCATTGGAATGGCAGACTACAAGTACACATCTGACTATATGATCATAAGAACAGGTTTGAAACTAGTTATTAAAAAGAGAATTAATTCCATGCATTACTCAATGTCAGTACACAGCTATTAATATGAAGAAAAATTTTTATAATGTAAACTCATTAAAGTATAAATTATTATCTAAATTTTATTTCATTTTACCATCTGTCTTTATCATTATAGTTTCCATATATCATTTCCTGAGAAGTTGGAGTAAAATTTTCAAAGTATTTCATTGTTAAGTGTTAATACAACTTCCTTTGACATTTTGATTATATATCTAAAAACACAAGGTATACAACAAAATATTATAAGGGTTCAAAATTTTCTAGACTTTCAAAACTGTCCTGAAATGTAATAAATATAATAATTTAATAATATAATATTATATAACATTACATGAAAAGTTATATGGAAAAGGAGTACATGTGTAATCCTTATCTTTACCCTTAGAAAAGTAACAAACCAAAGCAAGGAAAGGAAAGACAGAGACTCAAAATCATGATCATAGACAACTTTCAAGTGGTTCAAGAGTTAGCTCTAAGGGAGCCATGGTTTTCACATAGCTCAGAGGACACAGTCACCTTACAAACAGAATCTATTTAGAGGAAAACAAAAACATAAATTTGAGTTTGATAAAATGGAACATATTCTGATAACTCTTATGTTACTTCAACAGAATACCCTGGTAAATACCACTTTATGCTCTATGAATTTTACTTTTTTTCACATTCACAGGTGTGAGATCATGAATTATGTACCTTTCTTTATCTGGTTTGTTTCACTCAAAGTAGTCTTCCATTCATCCATGTTCTCTTAAGTGTTGTACTGAATTCTCTGACATTTCTTTAACTATGAATCTCTTGATGAGCATGTGTGTTATCCCGTATCTTGGTATAGCACACATGGTGCATTAAACATGTGAGCATACATATCTTTTCAACATACTAACTTTATTTCCTTTAAATATATGCCCAGCAGTGGGATTGAAAATCACTCAGCATTTTTTGTCCATATTGGCTCAAATAATTTAAATTCACACCAATGATGTATAAGAGTTCTTTTCTCTCCACCCTCACCACTTGTTATGGTGCTTGGAATGTTGATAGTGGCCATTGTAACAGTCAGGCAGTGACACTGCATTGAGGTAGAAATTTGGATTTGCCTCAAAATTAATGTCTGTTGGCAATTTATGTCTTCTTTAAAGAAACGCCAATCCAGAACCTTAACATAAATTTTGGCAAGCTCATGTTGGTGGGTGGGTGGGTGTTTGGATGTGTGGGTGGGTGTTTGGGTGTGTGGGTGGGTGTGTTTGCATGGGCTTGTGTGTGTCTATTCATGTTTATATACACGTAGGAGCATATGTCTGATCTATCTGTGTGTGTGTGTGTGTGTGTGTGTGTGTGTGTGTGTGTGTGTGAGAGAGAGAGAGAGAGAGAGAGAGAGAGAGAACATGTGCACACATGGGGGTGTGGAGGACATATATCACTGTTTCAACCCTTCTCCACCTTATTCTTTGAGACACGGTCTCTTATTGATCCTAGAGCTCAAAGATTCAACTTAAGTAGCTAACTAGTGACCCCACAATTCTGCTTTTCAGTACTGGCGTTATAGGCATTACACCAAGTTTAACATAGCTTTTGGGGATTTGAACTCAGTTCCTCCAGACCCCTTTACATAATTATTAATCTCATTGCCTCCTTATACTTTCAACACTATTCCTAATCAGGTACATGGGGCTGCTCTGGCACTCCTGGGATGGTCAACTTTGCTGGCCAGAGGCTCTTTACTGTGACATAATCCCATCTGTTTATTTTCTATTTGTATCTGGCACCTTGTGGACATAGCCAAAACACATTGTCTATACTAATTTCATAAGGTTTTACCCTTATATTTTCTTCTAATTGTTTTACAGTTTACAGACTTTTTTTGGTTTTGTTTCGTTTTTTGAGGTAGAGTCTCCCTCTGGCCCAGGCTGACCTGGAATTAACTATGTAGTCTCAGGATGGCCTCAAAATCATGGTGATCCTCCTACCACTGCCTCCCAATTGCTAGGATTAAAGGGGTGCACCACCACAGCCGGTTTACAGACTTATTTTTATGTCAATATTCTGTGTTGAATTGACTTTACAGGTACTGAAGACTGAATCTAGTACCACATGCATACTGCAAGCCCTCTATCCCTGAGTTATGTCCTTCGTGGTCTAAGAAATGCTGCAGGGACTTACATATTGATTTGACATTCTGAAAATTGATTGAATTATCCTTCAGGGTTTTGTTGGTTTTGGCTGTGAGGGACTGATGTTAGTTCTTCTGGAAATGTCTGGCAGAACTTCAGCAGTGCACTTGTTAGCTCCTGGCTTTCGTTGTTGCTGTTGTTTTTGTTGTTGAAAGGCTTTTATTGGTAGGGTCCAGTCTCATTATTAATCTGTTTAGCTTTGCATGGTTGTGTCTGAAGAAATTACATGTACCTGTTTAGTTTTTTAAATATTTTTAGATTATCCATTTTGTTGTTACAAGTTGTGTGCAGTACTCACCAAATATCTTATATTTATGTGGTAACTAATATAATGTATACTCTTTTTACTTCTGGTAGTATGAGTCAGCAATTTTTAATGAAATGATACTGAAATTTTCTCAGGTTTATTTTTTGAAAACTCAACATTCTCTTGAGAATATGATGCTCACATTATGTGCACTACCCTTTCCCTATGTGACCCCTCTCTCTCTAATGTCCATCCTTAAATCTCTCTTGAAACTCTTTCTGCATAAATTCTAATTTCTTCATGACAGAAGTAATCAGTTCTTAGCTTCACTGGCCTTTCCTATAAGTTTTGAGTGTTGCTAGGCATTGCAAGGTCTTGGATATTGAGGCCAATTTTTGTCTGGACAGTTGTATGTAAGGAGTGGTACCCTTCCTTTGGCTCTTACATTCTTTCCGCCACCTCTTCTGCAATGGACCCTGAGCCTTGGAGGGTGTGAGAGGTTTCAGTGCTGGACACTCCTCCATCCCTTCTTCTCAGCACTATGTTATCTTTTGGGTCATCCCAGTGGTCATCATCACCTGAAAAGAGAAGCTTCTCTAGCCAGAAGTGAGATTAGCATTAATTTATGAATATGAACATTAAGTGTAGTGCTTTCAGAGAAATTTGGTGAGAGTAATATATGCATTTATCCAGACAAGAGCAGGCTTTATACCCCTCAGGCTCATGACTTCCCCTGCCAAAGGCTTTTGATTATATTTTCAGTACCAGGCATGTATTCCCTCCCATAGAGCAGGCCTTAAGTCCAATTAGAGAGCACTTGACTTCCCCAGAGCAGACATGCCATTATTACACTCGTTTGGTCACTTGGCCTGTCTGGCCAAACTTAAGGCTTCCAGTGTCCACTGTTTTCACTGCTGATGAATTCTGCTCCCCTAAGGCTATATACAGTGTAGCTTTTTCCAGCTTTCAGTTGGCTAGGCTACAAAGAGAAGGTTTTCTGCTCAGCACCAGCTTGACTTCTCAGGGACTTTGCCACTCAAGCATGTGAAGTCTTCAGCAATAGGGACTTACCATCTCTTTCCCATGGGAAACTAAGGGCCTTGGCAATAGCCTATAATGTTTTAGAAGCAACAGGGACCCCTCTGGCCTACAACACACTGAAAGGTATCCCATCCCTGGCACTGAAAATTTCCTAGTAATAATCTATGACTTCTGCATATACTGTTATTAAAGAAAGTAGATTGTCATATGTCTTATTCAGAATATCTTGAATTTTGATTGACCCTCCCCCACCCTTTAATACAATCCCCCACCCCGACCTTGCTTAGGCCTTTCCCCTCACTATAATCTGTTCTTCTACTTATATATAAAATGCTATCCCTTAAAGTCTTTCCCTCTCCTCCCTTCCTTATAGCCTTTTTTTAGCTTATGGGCCTCTGCTACTGATTTTTGGATCCAACTCACACACAAGTCTATATATACATTTGTAGCTAGGATCCACATATGAGAGAAACATGTTACATTTGGCTTTCTGGGCCTGGGTTACCTCACTTAGTATAATCCTTTCCAGATCCATCCATTTCCCTGCAAATTTCATAATTTTAGTTTTCTTAATCACTAAGTAGAACTCCATTGTGTAAATGGAGCACATCTTTGTTATCCATTCTTCTGTGGATGTAAATACAGGCTGGTCCCATTTCCAATCATTTGTAAGGAAAGAGAGGGAAAGACAGAGGAGAGAGAAAGAGAAAGAAGGATGGAGGGAAAGAGGGGGAGGGAGGGACGAAGTGCATGGGGGCACAAGCCTGGACCTGCCGCTACTGCATACCAGCTCCAAATGCAGGTGCTACTTTTTGCATCTTGCTTAACATAGGCAGTATTGGTGAATTAAATCCAGGCCATCAGGCTTTGTCAACAAGCACCTTTAACCATTGAGTCATCTCTCCAGCCTTCAATGTCTTTAATATACACATTTGTTGCTACAAATTTCCCCACTTAGAACTGATTTGTTGGCACCAATAAGTACTGATACTGTTTCAATTTCCCTTTATCTCAAGATATTGTTACTTACTTTTGAATTTCTTCAACAACCTATTGGTCACTCAGGGAATATTGCTCAATATCCAGGTATTTTTGAATTTCCAAAACTTTTGCTGTTTTACATTATGGTGGTGTGAAAAAATTCGTAATATAATTTTCTCTTTCCCAAAGTGTCAAGACTTACTTTATGGCCTAACACCTGATTGACCCTAGAGAATTTTTCATGTTCATTTTAGAAGAATATGTACTTTATAGCTGTTGAATGGGATAATTTATATGTCTGCCAGGTCCATCTGCTTTAGAGTGACATTTCAATCTAATGTTTCCTTACTGATTTTCTGTGTTATCTGTAGTTTTACTTAAAGTGTGGTATGGAAGTCCATATTACTACTATTATTATATTGCAGTTTTCTCCATCAGATCTATGAATATCTTTCTTTTATATTTAGGTTCTGCAGTCTTTGGTGCACATATATTTATATCTGTTAGATCTTATTCCTAATTCTACACCTCTATCATTATATACTAAACTTCTTTGTGTTACACTTTTATATAAATATATTAAATTTGATGCAACTATATCTATTACTGCTTGCATGGTATCCTCTTACAAGGAATACTCTGCTGCATAACTTCAATCTTGCAGGTGTTGCCTGCAAATGAAGTGAGCCTCCTGAAGACTTGTTGGACATTGGGTCTTGCTTTTACTTTAAGAAATCTATTTAACAAGGCTGGAGATATGGTTTAGCAGTTAAGATGATGGCCAGCAAAGCCAAAGGATCTGGATTTGCTTTCCCAGAACCCACATAAAGCCAGATACACAAGGTGGTTCATGTGCCTGGGGTTCATTTGCAATAGCTAGAGGCCCTGGCATGCCAATTATCTCTCTTTCTATCTGCCTCTTTCTCTCTTTCAAATAAATAAATAAAATACTATAAACTCTAACCATTCCATGTATTTTAATTTTTTTTATTTATTTATTCAAGAGTGACAGACACAGAAAGACAGATAGAGGGAGAGAGAGAGAGAATGGGCGTGCCAGGGCTTCCAGCCTCTGCAAACGAACTCCAGATGCCTGTGCCCCCTTGTGCATCTGGCTAACGTGGGACCTGGGGAACCGAGCCTTGAACCGGGGTCCTTAGGCTTCACAGGCAAGCACTTAACCGCCAAGCCATCTCTCCAGCCCCATTCCATGTATTTTAATGAATCATATCATACGTTTATAGACAATGTTATTATTGGTAGACAAGGATTTACTACTGTGGCCTTGTCTTCTGTTTTCTTTTTGAAGGTCATTTCTTTTTTTGTTGTTTATTTTTATTTATTTAATTATTTGAGATCAACAGACAGAGAGAGAAAGAGAGAGAGAGAGGGAGAGAATGGGCATGCCAGGGCCTCCAGCCACTGCAAACAAACTCCAGACGTGTGCGCCCTCTTGTGCATCTGGCTAAGTTGGGTCCTGGATAAGTGAGCCTGGAACCAGAGTCCTCTGGCTTCACAGGCAAGCATTTAACCACTAAGCCATCTCTCCAGCCCTTGAAGGTCATTTCTTTCTGTCTTCCTCTTTGGTGGTTTGTTATTGTTGTGGCATTTTATGTAATAGTGTATATTGATTGACTTGCTCTTTATTTTTTACATATCAACTACAGATTTGTGCTTTATGGTTATTATGAGGCTAAGCATAGTTACAATGAGTTATCTTGGACTGGTGAAAACTAAAGTTTGATTATTAAAGAAAACAACATTTTTATTGCTTTCACCAAGCTTTCTGAATTTTTGAATTAAAAATTTATCTTCTACAACTCCAGTAAACATGGCTAGACAATGTCTGTCCCGCAATCTTCCAGTGAATGTGACTGTGCAATATCCTCTACCACTCCAGTGAACAAAAGCAGAAGATGTCATCCACCACTCCAGTGGATGTGACTATATAGTGTCCTCTACCAGCCCAGCAAATATGACTAGATAATGTCCTCCACTACTCCAGTGAATATGACTGAAAGAAATCCTCCACCACTCCAGTGAGATGTTTTTCCTTTGTTTTCCAGCCTAAGAAACAACATGGAACATCTCTTGTAGGAAGGGGCTTATATTGGTTAGCAGCCCTTGTCTCTGCTTATCTATCTCTTCCCTTCTAAGAGATTTGGAGGGCATAACACTCCTGGCTGACCAGAATTGTCCTCCTTCAGCATTTGGAATTATCTCATTTCACTCTTTCCTTAATTAAATATGAAAAGATGTTACTTGATCTTTGATTAGGTTGAATTTTATAAGATCTTAGTTAGTCTTGTTTGGATAGAATCTGATGGGAGGCTTTTTGCATGAGTTTGTTTTTGTGATAAGAGTGTTCATGCATATATGTATGGTCCTATATTTGATGTTGTGGGTGAATGTATTGTGGGTGCATGTGTGCATGGGTGTATGTGCAGGTGGAGGACAAAGGTTGATGTCAGTTGTCTTCCACTGTGTCTCTACTGGCTGAAGCAGAAATGCTCTCTTCAAATCATCGTTTGCCAAATCAGCTAGTCTGCCCAGCCATCCTGCCCTGAGAATCACCCCTGTCTCTGCTTCCCAAGTTCTCAGATTACAGGTGGGCCACCATGTTCACCTGGCATTTGCATGTGTTCTGGGCACCTGAATTCAGGTTTCTACAGGAAGTACTTTTTCTACTGACCTAGCTCCCCAACTGAACACACTCAGTCATGATTTGTGAGTGTTTGTGTCAAAAACTGAGGTACATTACTTGCATGTATGTTGAGGCATATTACAAATATGTGAGAATATTTGATAATGGCTACATTATTTACTTTAAAAATCTTGGGGCTGGAGAAATAGCTCAGAAGTTAAAGGCACTTGCTTCCAAAGACTGATGACCTGGGTTCAATTACCCAGTACCCGTGTATGGCTAGATAAAAAAGGTAACACATGCATCTGAAGTTAATTTGCAGTGGCAAGAAGCCTTAGAATTTCTCTCTCTTCACTCTTTTTGAAAATAAACAACTAAATAAATAATTTTAAAATCCTCAAAATAATATGTTATCATTTCATTAAAATGCATCAAATGAAATGTGTAATTTAATATTTTAGAACAAATGTAAAAATTTTTGAAAAATAAGTTATAGGAAAAACATACAAGGTTTCTGCCCTGCATATTATGTCTATTCCAAAAATTTGTTAAATTGACAAAAAGGAAAGGATTGTAAACAAAACTACTCATATCAAAATTGAGTTGTGGGGTTCAGAGAGATGGTTCAGTGGTTAAGGTGCTTGCCTGCAAAACCTAATGAACTGGATTTGATTCCCCAGTACCCATTTAAAGCCAGATGCTAAAAGTGGTTCATGCATCGGGAGTTCATTTGCAGTGGCTAGAAGCCCTGGCATGACCATTCTGTGGATGTGTGTCTGCCGGTTCCTCTTCTTTCTATTTCTCTCTGATTGCAAAAAAAAGTAGATGTTTTAAAAAAAATAATTGAGTTGTGTAGAAACTGAAGACATTCAGGTATATAGCAGTAACAAAAGTAGAATATTAAATCAAAAAATGAAGGGTTATATGAATGGTATCTGAAGAAATGTAATCACTCTTCATATGGTAAAAAGTAGGACAACTCAATGTAGGACAAAAAAGAGATCAAATATATAATCATAAAAATGTTAGAAGATATGGAAATAACCTTCCAAAACTTTGTGTTTTGAGTGGAAAAGCTTGTGTAGTGTGTAATTCAAAACTTAAAATGTAGCTGGGCATGGTGTTGCATACCTTTAATCCTAACACTTGGGAGGTAGAATTAGGAGGATCACTGTGTGTTCAAGGCTAGCCTGTGAGTACAATAGTGAATTCCAGGTCAGCTTGGAATAGAGTTGATACCCAACCTCAGTAAAACAAACAAATAAATAAAACTTAAAAGTAAAGACCACAAACATAATACAATGGCAGACTGAGAAAAGTATTTGCAATTACATCATACTAAAAATAAATTCTCTTATCCCAGAAGCTGATAATAGAATCACTTGCCAAATGGAGTAAATACAAAGAGTACACAGAAAAGTTCTTTGAGGGCTACAAAAGATATATCCAATATCTGCTTCCACTGCAGTAGAGAGAGCTGGTGAAGTCAGGAACGTGGCGGCAGGGGAAATTTCTACTTTGTGCCTCATTTTTTATGTATAGTTTTGTAACCACATCATATTCCAACTAAATCACCAAATATAATACTCCCAACCTTAAAACATATTTCTTCTATATGCCCAATGTCTTGGCTTATAGATCACTTACACTGTTCTTTAAATGTAAGTTTAAAGTAGTTATATTTCAGATGATGATGTTTAGTGATTTTAGAGGCAAAGGACTCATATTGGAGTTTGTATAAATGAAACCACTTTCACATGATTAATAACAAAATATTAGAAAGAAAATACATTATGAGTTTGTGTATAGCAACTGTTCATTTTCAATCCAATGACCTTGGATATATTTGGTATTGTTTCTCTTTCAATAAAAACAAAGCATGAAAATAAACAATCCATTCTGACAATTTTTACGAGAAAATTGTATTTTGGAAACCCTTCTCTATTTTGTCATTTCCAAGACTATAAAAAGGCCATATTGCTAACATGATATTTGTCAGTGATACTGTCATAGGAAGAAACTATATCAATGATATATTAGGTTATCTTCTAATAATGATTTTTAAGGCACCCTGAGGTTATTACTTAAATAGAAAAAGTAAATGAAATTTAGTTTAAATTCTGAAGAGAGATCCACAATAAAATACATTATTTTAATCTATGTTCCATAAGTGAGATGCAATCTATTTCTATTAGCCTCAGGTTCCATTCCTTCCCTCCTCTAGTTCCAAAAACAAAGGAATATAACTGCATTATGTACCTTTTCCAATAGCAGTTTAAATTTCCAAAGGGTATTTAAAGTATGCATTCATTAAATAACTTTATTTTTTCAATTCTCTAAAGGTATCGAGACATGGAGGAGACAGTCTGTGGGTACAGTAATTAGAGCTGCCACTAACTATTATGGGTCTTATTTTTAAGTGATTTTTAAACCAGTACTTCACTTGTTCTCATTTTACGAGAATTCTTACAAAGGAAATTCTAAGCAACAAAGAAGTGCCCTTGCACACCTGATTAAAAAGACCTTTGATCTTGTTTCTATTCTCCTTTTTTATTTTCTTCATAGGGCTAATCACCAATTTCAAGTGTCATAGTTTTTACTAATTTCTTCCCTACCAGAATAAAGTTTTGTTGCTTTGCATAGAGATCATCATTTAGTAATATGTTTGTTCAGGTCATTCATTATTACTATATATCGTTATTACTACATGTTTATATGTGGTCATGGATATTCAACATGAAAACTTTGGAAAATTCTTCTATACTATTCTGAGTATTATGACTGTATGCATCATGACTAAAATATTTGTGTGACTTCTAGCTTTATCCCAGCAAAGCAAAGACATCAAAATCATAACTACAGATACAAATGTGAAATGCAAAACTTATGGTAACACAGGAAAAATTCTTGATGATTTATGATTTGGAGATGATGTTTTAGAAAGAAAACCAAAGGTTATAATCCATGAAAAAAGTTTGTAAGATGCATTTTATTTAAATTAAATATTTCTCCGCTGCAAAAGACTGTAAATCAAAAGAGGAAGTCATAGACTGGGATAAAAATACTTAAAAAAGGTATGTCTGATAATTCATTATTATCTAAACAGACACAAAGAGTTCTTAAAAGTCACTGATAAGCAAATCAAGCACTTGACTAACAAGTGAGCTAACTACCTCAGCAGGTAACTCACAAAGATAAGCAGATGTCAAGTAAACATGAAAAAAGATTATGGGCACATAGTAGGTGAACACAGAAATGAAGCTGTGCACAACAGTGACATACTCCCACCTCTCCTGTAGAGTGGCCAAAATTGAGTCCAAAGGCATTCATTCCCCAAACCTGCAAAACCCATAGTACTAAGAGCACCAAATAATGGCAGAGACGCAGAGAAACTGCAGCTTCACTGCTAAGGGAATGCAAAATGGGACCATCAGCTTGGTAGGCAGCTAAATGGTTTCCCTTTTAAATTTATTATTTGATAATATAAAAGTTATCCATAAACCCACCAGTGAATAAAACAGAGTATATCAGATCTACTTACAAATGAAGACACTAATTCCAGGGAGGTTTAGTGCTCATAGTTAGAAAACACTGTGAATGAGAAATGCAGTGCAATCTCTATTATATATTCTTTATATAACATTTAGTTCTTGGTAAGCAGAAAAGATGTTTGTGAGTGCTGAAGAGTACTGTACACAAAGCATGCCTTGGTAAAGCTAGAGCTAGTCTTAACTATGCAAAACAGTGAACATACTCTGGATTTACCCAGCTGGCTGAAACCTTCACTTTACCTAAGTGAACCAAGCTGTCCTTCACAAGTTGAATGGATATATCATGTTTCATCTGCACAATGGGATGTCTTTCAGCACTAAAAAGAAATGAGTGGGCCTGGGAAGATGGCCCAGTAGATAAAACACTTTGCCCTCTCCCCTAGCATGAAGACTGGACTTTGGAACCCTCAACCCACATAATAGCATGAGGAGTGTTGGCAACAACTGTAAGCTTCTCAGCAAGAGGAAAAGAAAAACAGAAAATCCATGATCCAAGCTGCTTAAGAAGACCAGCTGAACTGGCTGGAAGTCTCTGGGCTCAAGTTAGAGATTTTGTATGAGTTAAAAAAAAAAAAAAGTGACAGCAATCAAAAAAGACAAGGAGTGGAGAGGGTTCTGGAGATTTGGCTTAGTGGTAAAGGTGCTTGCCTACAGTCTCAAGACCCAGATTCAATTCCCCAGGACCCAGGTAAGACAAATGTATGCGGTGCCACATGCATTTGGAGTTTGTTCACAGTGGCTGGAGCCTCTGGTGTGTCCATTCTCTCTCTGTCTCTTCCTCTTATTTCCAAATTAATAAACAAGTAATTAAATTATATAAAAAGAAAGACATTAGAAATCAACCCCTCTCGCATATATACCACACACATGCTTAAAAACAAAAGGAAGGAGAAATGAGCTATCAACCAATAATGTGCATTATCAGCTACAGAAACCAGTCTGAAATGGCTGATGCATCCTAACACATGACATTGCAAAACAGGCAACACTGGGAAGGCAGTTCAACTGTTCACTGATAACTAGAAATAGGGAAGAATAGGCATTTATCTGGTCAAGAAAAACTTGACCAGTAGAACTGGGTAGAAATCTATAGTAAATATGAAAAAATTGTTGTCAAGTCCAAGATAGCCTAGAATACACAGGAATTACTATGCATACCTACATAACAAAACAACATGAGAATACATAAAAACATACTGTTTTATCTAAGGATGAGGGAAGATTTACAATTTAATAATCCTTTGTAAGGGGAAATCTGATATATTCTAACATAATAAAAAAATTTAAGTATTTTTACTCTAGAAATGACTTCCCAGATGAAATAAACCAAGAGAAAATAGAGAGAAATTTCTTTCAATGTCTCAAATTGACAAGGTATCTATATATAAAATATAATGTAAAATCAAACAAAACCATTAATATAGACAATTCAATAGAAAAATTTGTAAATAAATAAATAAAAATAACATACTTAAAAGAGAAAGAAAACCTTAAATTGAGATACTCCACCTCACCAATTGTTTAGGGGTATTCAAGTCATCTATTTCTTTATTAATCAATTTTGGTAATTTGTGGCTACAAGTAATTTACTCATTTCATTATGATCATTGACTTTACTGGTTATGAAATTATTTTTAATGTTCTGTGATTGTTTTTATATATAAAATTTATACCAACGAACCCTCACTCATTCCTGGTACTAGTAATTTGAATCTTTTCTTAAGCTTTTCTGATCAATTTATCCAGATATCTATCAACTTTATTGATCTTCTCAAAGAGCCAGTTGTTCAGTTCATTGGTGTTTGTTGTTTCTTATTTTCTTGATTCATTCTGTTCTTGTGTTTGCATGGATGTGTATGGATGCACATATGTGCATTTGCACATGGAAACTAGTAGACAACCTCAGATGCCTCCACAAGGATTCTCATTGGCCTGGAACTCACCATGTACACTAGGCCAGCTGGCCAGTGAGCTCCAGGGATTGGTCTCTATCTCCCCAGTCATTTTATTCTTTTTGTTATTATTAACATTAATGTGTTTCCACTGGATTAACTTCTTCTCTGACACAAGTATAATTATAATTTAAGTAAAACCAGAAAAATATGTGACAACAAGTACTTAAAGAAAAATATCAGACCTCTGTCAATACTAGCTATTAAGAACTATAAAATGGGGGTCTGGAGAGATGGCTTAGTGGTTAAGACATTTGCCTGCAAAACCAAAGGATACCAGTTTGATTCTCCAGGACCCACATAAGCCAGATGCACAAGGGTGCACATGCATCTGGAGTTCATTTGCTGTGGCTGGAGGCCCAGACACACCTATTCTTCCTCTCTTTTTTTTTTCTCTCTCTCTCTGCCTCTTTATCACTCTCAAATAAATAAATAATAAATAACTGTAAAATGAAATTGAGTCAACTATCAGAGACATAGAAGCTCAGTAGACTCACTTTCCCTTTCTCTGTAATACATTTTAATTAGTGACCAGTGAGGGAGAGAGTAATTGAGGAACTTGTATTAATGTGCCAGCACACAAAGAAGAAAACAAGCATTTAGTGGCAACAGTGACCATACTCTGCATTGCATTTTAATTTACTTACACATAGAATGGTCAGGATTTATATAAATAAATTATAATGTGAAAATAATGTTTCTTATTAACAAAGAAGAAAATATTAAAGCAGGAAAAGATTTGTGAAGATATTTATATCTGCTTGGTTTACTGTAGCAACAAAATAAAAATTACACTCATAGCCACTATCTTTAAAAATATTTAATATGCATTAATATAGCTTAGAAAATATCTTCTTAGCAAAAACTCAAAATTTCTTACTTGCATATATCTGAAACAGCCTCACATATACAATATTTGTTCTTATGTTTATTTTTGATTCCAGCATAGGAATTCTTATTAAATTAGTTGAAGGATCAACAATAGACCAGGTGTAACTCTAAGGGCTTAACTATGGAAATTAAGAGGTAATAACCTTTAAGCCCAATAGATAGTAATAGTGGTGCTGTCTCTAACCTTCCCTAATCCTAGTACACTTCTATTTAGGTTACTGAAGATGTAAATTTTTAGATGCCAAGATTTTTTATTTACCCAGAGGTGGTACAAACAATTGTTGCCTTCATGTTAGCTTGTGTTGACAGAAGTCTAATACTGTTCTTTATTTTATTACACAATGTGGAAAGAGCCCTTCTACTCTTCTCCAGCCATTATCTCCCTACCCTTCAAGAACCATACATCACAGCCACGTTCATGGCATATCCAAAGAACTATCATATGCAAAGGATAGCACAGTTTTTTGAGGTAATTTTGTACTCTGTATTTTTAACCTTAGTTTTTCATATGTTTGTGTTTCACCACAAACATGAATACCTTCTTAGTATGTGTTCTGAGAGATCCTTCCACCCCCGGAGAAAAAAGCTGTCTCCCAAAAGCTAACTCATACAATTTTTCACCTTTATTTCAGCCTTTATTTTTCACTGTAAATGCAATGGCCATAAAAGTGCTGGATATAATAAAAGAAAGTCTGTGTCACCCATCGCCTCAAAAAGTCAGTGTCAGAAGCAGCACATTTGTAAGAGTATGCCACCCTCTTCTCAACTTCAAACTATGAGCACATTAAAAGAGCTTCAGTATCTCACCTTTATTTTTCATATTCTATCTTTGTGCTGATGGGATCCTGAAGGTACCATAGGTTTACTGTTCCTGTCTTTGGCACTTTTCATGATGGGGAAATCCAGAAACTGAGAAATAGTATTCCATTCTAATTTCAGCATATTTTAATTAAAATGTACAATTATATACTATTTCTTTCCAAACTTCTTTCCAACTTTCCAAAGAGTGAACAGCTATAAATGAAACACTTAAAGAAGATAGTTTTACTTTTTATGATATATAAATATTGCTTTCAGTTTTAAGGTCTTCTCATTTCTGTTTCACCAAAACAATCATTATGAATACAGCAAATAACCCAAGGCGAAAAGACTTCAGTTAATTATTGAAGAAATGAAACAATAACAGAAAATAAAATGTAAGAGAATATTAAGTATTTACTAAGTTACATAAAGTTAACTTACACTAGGCATTGTGGGTGTTTACCTTTGTAAGTATAAATGATAATTATCAATATCTAGTTTGTACAAATCAAGAATAATTTTTAAGCTTTTTCACACTTGTAAAATATAAGGATTCCACTAGCAATGCAATGATCAGTTTGTTCTGAGGTACAGTCTTATTGTAGAAAAGAAAAGAAATGGTAATAATTTCTTAAGTTGCTGGTGTCCTGGTGAGTTCAACTCCATTAATGATCTAGTTTTTCAATTAATAAAATGTTACCTTAATGCTGAAACACAGCCAAATTCATATAATTTATATGAATTGTATAAATTGTACTGAAGTGACTATTGCAGGGAACTATGTCAATACATTAAACAGTGGTATAAAAAGATGAAATTAAAAGACATATAAAGCCAAATTTGGGATTTTATTGCCTGTCTTTATGTAAAGTTTCTAAGTTTTCAATAACTGTGGGCTGGGGAGATGGCTCAGTTGGTGAGGGGCTTCCAGACAAATAAGAGGACCTGAATTTGATATTATCATTCATAAAAGCTAGGCATGAAGGTTCATGCCTAAAATCCTACTCTGGAAATGCACAGATTGGGTAATACCTGAATTTTGCTTGTGAGCCTCTTTAGCTGAATGCATGCACACATGTACACACATGTGCATATATACACATAAGTGTATCCATACACATATGAACACTCACACGCATGCATATAACCAGCATATACATATAAAAATAAATGTATATTAATAAAACTATAATAACCTTAATTTTGAATATCAGTGCCAATCTGAAAATAATTTTCACTAACAGTATATCTTAGTTTAATCAGGCCTTTGGAAAAATTAGTATATTTAATAGTATTGGTTCAAAAGGCGATTACAATGTTCACTTTTTGTTAGTGTACAATTCAGCAAAGCAATAAATTATTCCTGTAACACAAAGTGACCCAATCATTCATTTTTTCTGTCAAAAACTTGCAATTACCTGTTGTGTTTTCTAGACAGAAAAGCATCTCTGCTAAGGACAAAGAAACACTTTTTTCTATGTTTGGCTTTCTCATAAGCATCTAGTGAAAGATGTACAAACTAAAAAATTATAAGAAGCAAGTGTTTTCAAATGTTTTGTGCCTGTTCAGTTTTACCTTGATCTTGATGATATATTCAGTATGCTGAATAAACACTTACACACCGTCGTCACGAGCTAAGAATTCACAAATAATGCCTAACAGTGGTTTGGCAGCAGCATTAAAGGGCACTATCCTGTTGCCATTGAATCAGCTATGAAGACATTCTATTATCACTGTTACTTCTAAAAGCAAAGAAATGATTTTTATCATCACTGCAAAATAGGTTAAATTACTCAGTCATGGATTTTACAGTAGTTAAGGGAACATTAATTTGCTTCATATATCCAGACAGGGTCTCATGTGCACAAAATAACCTCAAATTCACTATGTAGCCAAGGATGGCTTTGAACTTATTATTGTCATGTCCCAGCCTCCTGAGTACTAGGATTACAGGCATGTACTACCATGTCTGGTTTATGAGGTGCTGGAGAAGGAACCCATGGCTTCTTGCAGGCTAGTCAAACATCTACCAACTGAGTAACATCCCTAGCACCTTAAGAGCACATGTTTATCCCCAGCACAAAATCAATTAAGTAACACTGACCCTTAAACACTGTCAACAAGTACAGAACGCCAGACTTCATGTGAAGTACATCAATTCTGAGAAGAACGCCAGCATAAATCCATTCTTTAAAAAGCTTGGAATGAAATGCATCTTACAGGTTGCTATT
This sequence comes from Jaculus jaculus, assembly GCF_020740685.1. Lineage (NCBI taxonomy): Eukaryota > Metazoa > Chordata > Mammalia > Rodentia > Dipodidae > Jaculus > Jaculus jaculus. Next base: position 26,912,685 of record NC_059105.1, read on the forward strand.
ACATTTTAATATTATATTTCTGTTGGTCAAACATTTTAGGATTTTAATATCAAATCAGACTATAAAAAGAAGTCATTTTCCTAATATTAGTGATGATTATATATGTTTATATATTTACATAGATAGATGATTGATAGACAGATTGTTAAATAACAGGTTTGTGAGATTAACCTAGAACTGCAAAATAACTCATTAAAATCAATGGTAAATGTATTAGTCAAAAGAATAAAATCAAAAGAGAGAGAAGTATCTTGTGGTGATGGTAGGATGTTTTGATGGAATTGTTTCCTTCTTTTTAAGAAAAGTGATTATTATGTATTTCCTCAGTGACTGGATTTCTCAAAATTAACTATGAATAGGTGAATTTTGTTTTTATTATAAATATGACTGTCATTAAATATAAACACAATAGTCTTTCTTATAGAAGTTACTCATATGTTATGAAAATACTTATTCTTCAGGCACAAATTTTCATTACAATATGCCCCAATTTCTTTTAAAAAATATGTGTGTGTGTATATATATATATATATATATATATATATATATATATGTAATTTAATATAATGTGTCGACTTAAATACAACACATCATATTTCATCTTGATTAGGATTAACAGAAGAATTTGGAAAAAGGAGACATGAGTCACTCTACTACCCAGAAAACTGTAACAGCCATGTATTTAGAGGAATTTCATTCTATATATATGGTATAGGAACTATAGTGAAGAAAGACATTGAGAGCCATTGTAAATTAATCACTTCTAAGAAATGTACTATAAGTAATTCCCTTGCCATAAATCAGAAATATATACTGTTTTCATTTATTTTATGGTTACTCCTTTATTTTTTAGACAAAAACCTCCTAAAGTAATTCTCTTTCTTCAAGGGTAGAATATGGTTTTCTATTCATCTAATAAAAGAATAAATGAATTAGAATGAAAGAATACTAATGCTTCCTCTGTATACCAGAAGTGAACAGGGAAGTCCTGCTGCCAAACAAACTGCTCGACAAGCAGCTGCCTGAAGATACTGAGCCAGTGTAACAGGCCCAAGTTGGAGGTTAGGCAGCTGGGCATTTCGATATGGACAGGCGTAACTCCATGAAAATGTAAACCGAACACTGGGAAGCAGAACAAGAAAGAATGTGAACGAGAATCTACACTGCAAACCAAGGAGGAGGACTAAAGGCAAGCAAGACACAGAGAAATATTGAGTTAAAGGGAACATTGTGGTGAAGATGGAAGAAAATAGAAGAAAAAATACCCTAACTGTGGATAGAGATTTGTACGTGTGTCTGTGCTAGCCCTCACTACTCTTTATTATTAGGATGCAACATCACCAAATGTTTAGAAAGTAGAATTCTACCATAATGCCCTCATGTATCCATCACTAGTGATTACATAAAAGCATAAATAAGTAGATTGCTACCAAGACCTTTGAAAAATATTGGTCACTGGTATAGTGAGAATGTGACAGTTTGTTAGCCCATATCCCTAATTGTCATGAAACATTTCATGTCTTGATATAAGTTTATATATTTAAATATACATTGGGCTGGAGAGATGGCACTTGCCTGTGAAGCCAAAGGACCTCAGTTTGATTCCCCAGGACCCACGTAAGCCAGATGCACAAGATGGTGTATGCATCTAGAGTTCATTTGCAGTGGCTGGAAGCTCTGGCACACCCATTCATTCTCTCTCTCTCTCTCTCCTTCTTGCCTTTTCTCAAATAAAAATAATAATAAATAAATAAATATATACTTGCATTAATAGCTGTGAAACATGGTACTTAAAATCAATAAGAAAATTATGGGTTAAAACCATTTAGTGTTATGAATGCTGCTGAATATTATATAATCAAATTAGATCATAATTCATGCCATATAAAATATATTTATGGTGACATTAAAATGAGGAATTAAAACCACAAAGAAATGAAAGGGCAGTCTGTGAGTAATCTACCCTCACAGTCATGCAGGAACTTAGTATACTTACAAATGAAATCATCTATGTAAGTGACATTTTAATTTCATGCAGTATCTTTACACTTTTAGACACAAAATCACAGCTTTTTCAATATAAAAAAGTGTGTGTGGGCTGGAGAGATGGCTTACCAGTTAAGTGTTTGCCTGTGAAGCCTAGGGACCCTGGTTCGAGGCTTGATTCCCCAGGACCCACGTTAGCCAGATGCATAAGGGGGCACACATGTCTGGAGTTCGTATATAGTGGCTGGAGGCCCTGGCATGCCTATTCTCTCTCTCTCTTTCTTTCTCTTTCCCTCTCTCTCTCTCTCTCTCTTTCACTGTCACTCTCAAATAAATAAATAAAAACATACAATTTTTTTTAAAAAAGTGTGTATGTGTGTGTGTGTGTCTCTGTGTATGTGTAAGGGAGAGAGAGAGACAGAGAGAGAGAGAGAGAGAGAAAGAGAGAGAGAAAAAGGGCATGCCAGGGCCTCCAGCCACTGCAATGTAACTTCAGAGGCATGTGCCACTTTTACTCATGAGCAAGCTGCATGCTTACATCTGGCTTATCATGGAATCTAGAGAGTCAGAACATGCTTTGCAAACAAGAGCCTTAAGTACTGATCCATCTCTCTAGCCATCATAGCTTTTTTTATACTATCTATTTCCAAATTTAACATATTTAGATTTTTGGTTCTTGAACAAATGAGATTAAAATATATAAAAATATTATTAATATTCTTGCATACTATCCCTAGTCCTTGGTTCTCTGTGTTGCTTTTAAAATGATTGACAGTTTTACAATTATTTGGGATTATGTACTTCAGCTACCTAGCGTGTTTAGTAATTGTGACTCAAAAACCAAATGTATTTCTTCACAATTCTAGAATTTTAAAGTCCAAGGAGTATATCCAGGTTGGTTTCTCTTTCTTCGCTTGTAAGTAGCGGCCTCCTTGCTGTGACTTAACATGGATGCCCCTTGTGTGCTAGCTTAATCTCTCTGTCTTTTAAGAACATTGGTAATACAGGATTAGGACCAACTACATGAATTTAGATTGTCTTAATTATGTGTTTAAAGCCCTATCTCAAAATACATTCATTTTTAAAATTATTTTTATTTTTATTTATTTGAGAGAAAAATAGGCAGAGAGAAAGAGAGAGAGAGAGAGACAGAGACAGAGAGAGAGAGAGAATGGGTGTGCCAGGGCTTCTAGCCGCTGCAAAGGATCTCCAGATGCATGCATCCCCATGTACCACTGGCTTTGTAGGCAAGCACCTTAGCCACATGGGAGTTAGGACCTCAACATATGAAAATTGAAAAACAAACAAAATGTATCCCATAATAGTATAGTGTATTGAGGTGTGACACATGTGAACCACTGAAACTAATTCCCTAAGGAGAGGTCACTAAAATATTCCACTTGCCACAGATTTCCTTTCCTTCTGTCTTTCCTCTGTCTTGATACTTATACTTACACATCATTGTTCACACCTACTGGTGTTTCCTGTAAATAGAATCCCACAGTAAAATACAGCTTTCTTTCTTGTTTAAGTAATAAATATGATTTATTTTTGTTTCATAAATCTCTCTATATATTTCATTTTCTTAATGCTAAATATTATTTCATTTTAAAAATAGTACATTCTATAGTTTTATATAAATTTATATTACATAGCTTATTTTTACAAAGAATGTTATAATGAACATTTTCTATAACTGTTTTGTAAGTATCCATTTCTCAATTAATTGAAGCAACTACATATATTCATACACTAGAAATAATTTTCTAATATTTGCTTCACTACATCAAAATCAGTATAAGGATGGCAAGTAACTCAGGGGCTTCATAATAGAGTAATTCTGGTAGAGTAAGTGTCTCATAAGACCAGGAGAGTACTCACAGATGGTTTGTCAGTAAAGATAAATGTTTCTTCTTTCAGCCTGTAAAGCATCAGCCCAGCCATAGCCACTCAATAAGAGCACTAATGTGAGGTGAGAAATACTAAGGTGAAAGAAGGACAAGGTGGACTTTAGCCACTTACTTAATCTGACCTTGAAAACTCATGGACCATATCATGAAAGAGGTATTGGGCACACTGTACAGAAGCATATATGAATTTACTGAGTATATGAGCATGAAGTGACATTTGACTGATGTACATGCACAGGTGTGTAAACTTTCATATTTAGTATTCCAGACATACAGAAGTGTTTATATGCACACAAGCCTATATTACAGAATACAGAGAAAGTAAGCACCCAGGATCATCCCAGTAGAAAAATACACGGCTGTGTGCATCTAAATATAATCACATAAAGCATATTTATGATTTTATACTTGCATATTTCTATCTATAATTTCATGGAAAACTCACATTCTATGCTTAAATTATTTAGCATTGTTAAAATAGAGTTAATAGTTAAGTAAACAACTAACTATGAATAATTGGAAGACAGCTTTGTGAAAGTTGTACTACATGCTTTAAAATAGGAAATAAGGTTCAGCCATTTGGTCTGCCTTTTAGGATTTAGAATTTTATGGTACCATTGGCATTTGGGTCTACATTTGTGTTTCCCATCCCTTCGATACCCTCCCCTCCCTCCCCAGCCCTCCTAGTGTCTAGTCCATAAGATGCTTGCTGGGTGTGTAAGATATCTTGGGTAGATTCAGGTTAGATGCTGTAGATGAATGAGACTATGTGGTGATATTTTTTTTTTTTTTTCTGTGACTGGGTAAGTTCACTGAGAAAGATCTGTTCCAAGTTCAACCATTTTTCCTCAAATTTCATTGTGTCATTTTTTCTTACTGCTGTATAGAATTCCATTGTGTAGATATACCACATCTTAGTTATCCATTCTTCTAGGGATGGACATCTGGGTTGATTCCAGCTCTTAGCTATTATGAATTGAGCTGCTACAAACATGGTTGAGAAAATCTCTCTGGCCTGTGGTTTGAAGGTTTTAGGGTAGATGCCCAGTAAGGGAATAACTGGGTCTGTTGGTATCTCTATAGTCATCTTTTTCACGAGCCTCCATATTGCTTTCCAAAGTAGTTGTACCATCCTACATTCCCACCAACAATGGATATGGGTTCCTACTTCTCCACATCCTCTCCAGCATTTATTTTCATTTAATATTTTGATGTTTGCTATCCTTATTGGGATAGGGTGAAATCTCATAGTTGTTTTAGTTTGCATTTCTCTGATGATTAGGGATGATGAACATTTTCTTAAGTGTGTGTTTGCCATTTGTATTTCTTCCTCTGTGAACTGCCTGTTCAGCTCTTTGCTCCATTTTGTGAGTGGGGTGTTTGACTTCTTACTGTTTAGATTTTTGTAGATTCTAGAGATTAGGCCCCTATCCGTTGGGTAAACAGCAAATATTTAATCCCATTCTATGGGTAATCTATTGGCTTTGCTCGTTGTATGCTTGTCTGTAAAGAAACTCTTCAGCTTCATTTGATCCCATTGGTTGAGTGACTGTTTGAGATTGTGAACAACTGGGGTTTTGTTCAGGAAGTCTTTTTCCATTCCTATATCATAGAAAGTACTTCCTAAATTTTCTTCTGGTAGTATTCGAGTTTCTGGTCTTATATTGAGGTCTTTGATCCATTTGGACTTGACTGTAGTGCTTGGCAAAATGTGTGGATCAAGTTTCAGTTTCCTGCATGTGGTTATCCAGTTTGTCTAGCACCATTTCTTGAAGATGCTGTCTTTTTTCCAGCCTATATTGTTCGGACCCTTGTCAAATATCAAGTAGCTATAGTTGCTTGACCCAAAGTCTGGGTCCTCAAGCCTATTCCACTGGTCTATACTCCTGTTTTTATGCCAGTACCATGCTGTTTTTATTACTATGGCTTTGTAATATAGCTTTAGATCAAGTATGGTGATGCCTCCAGAGGTATTTATTTTCCTTGAGGATATGTTTGGATATGCGAGGCCTTCTGCCTTTCCATATGAAATTTGAGATCATATTTTCTATCACTGTGAAAAACACTGTAGGGATTTTAACTGGAATTGCATTAAATCTGTATATTGCCTTTGGTAGGATTGTCATCTTCATAATATTAATTCTGTCTATCCAGGAGCATGGGAGGTCTTTCCATTCTCTCAAGTCCTCCTCAATTTCTTTTTTGAGTGTTTTTATGTTTTCATTGTATAGATCTTTCACTTCTTTGGTTAATGTTATTCCAAGGTCTTTTTTTTTGTTGTTGTTGTTGTTGCTATTGAAAATGGGACTATGTCCCTTATTTCTTTCTCTGTATCTTTGTCATTTGCATATAGAAATGCTACTGGTTTTCATGCATTGATTTTGTATCCTGAAAATTTGCTATAGGAGTTAATTACTTTCAGGAATTTTGGGATAGAGTCTCTTGGGTGTCTTACATATACAATCATGTCATCAGCAAATAGAGCTAACTTAACTTCTTCCTTTCCAAGTTGTATCCCTTTTATTTCCTTCTCTTGTCTTATTGCTTGAGCTAGGACTTCCAGTACTATATTGAAAAGCAGAGGTGAGAGAGGACAACCATGTCTTGTTCCTGATCTTAATGGCAATTCCTCCAGTCTCTCTCCATTAAGTGTTATTTAGGCCTTTGGGGTTTTGCATATTGTCTTTTTTATGTTAAGATATGAACCAACCATGCTAATTCTCCCCAATGTTTTGATCATGAAGTGATGTTTTATTTTGTCAAAATGGTCATGTGGTTTTTATGTTTAATCTTGCTTATGTAGTATATTACATTGACATATTTCCATATGTTGAACCATCCCTGTGTTCCTGGGATAAATCACACTTAGTCAAGGTGAATGATGCTTTTGATGTGTTGTTGGATTTGGTTTGTGAGGATTTGGTTCATGATCTTTGCATCTAAGTTCTTCAGGGAAATAGGCCAGTAGTTTTCTTTTCTTGTGGCATCTCTGCCTGGTTTTTGAATTACGGTGATACTAGCTTCATAAAAGGAGTTGGGTAAATTTCCCTGTTCTCCAATTGTGTGGCACAGTTTGAGGAAGATTGGTTTGAGTTCTTCCATGAAGGTTTGATAGAATTTAGCTGAGAAGCCATCTGGTCCTGGACTCTTCTTTTGGCGGAGGTTTTATATTACTTTTTCAATCTCCATGAGTGTGATGTGTTCATTGAGGTGATTAATCTGCTCTGAGTTTAGCCTTGATAGATGATATGCACCCAGGAATTTATCCATCTCCTCCACATTATCCAGTTTTGTGGAGTAGAGGTTTTTGAAATAAGTCCTGATGATTCTCCCAATTTCACTTATGTCTGTTGTGATCTCTCCTTTTTCATTTTGAATTTTGTTAATTGGAGCTTCTCCTTTTTTTTTTTTTTTTTTTTTTTTTTTTTTTTTTTTTTTTTTTTTTTTTGCTTGATCAAATTGGCCAGGGGTTTGTCAATCTTGTTTATTTTTTCAAAGAACCAGTTCTTCGTGTTTTCAATTATCTTAATTGGTTCCTTGGTTTCCAATTAATTAATTTTGTTCTGATTTTAATTATTTCTTTCCTTCTGGAGCTCTTTGGGTTGGATTTCTCTTGTTTTCCAAGTGCCTTTAGATGGATGGCTAGGTTGTTGAATTGGGATCTTTCTGTCTTTTTTATGAAGGTATTGAGTGCTATGAATTTTCCCTTGAGGATCGCCTTCATTGTGTCCCATCAGTTTTGGTACAATGTGTTCTCATTGTCATTCCATTCCAGAAATTTTGCAATTTCATTTTTTATTTCATCCTTTATCCATTTATTTTTTAAAGGTGTGCTGTTCAGTTTCCAGGTGCTGTTGGGATTCTTGGTGGGTCTTTTGTTGTTGATTTCTAGCAATACAGCATTGTGATATGATATCATGCTGGGGATTATGTCAGTCTTCCTAAATGTGTGGAAGCACTCTGTTGCAGTCTGGTTCTCATTGCTGGTAGAAATCACCCAACCAAGAGCAGCTTCTGGGAAAAAGATATTTATTTTGCCTTACAGGATTGAGGGGAAGCTCCACAATGGCAGGGGAAAACGATGGCATGAGCAGAGGGTGGACATCACCCCCTGGCCAACATAACGTGGACCACCATAACAGGAGGGTGTGCCAAACACTGGCATGGGGATACTGGCTATAACACCCATAAGCCCGCCTCCAACAATACACTCCCTCCAGGAGGTATTAATTCCTAAATATCCATCAGCTGGGAAAGTAGCATTCAGAACACCAAAGTTTATAGGGGAAACCTGAATCAAACCACCACACAGTCTTTGTGACCCAGTATATGGTCTATTTTAGAGAAAGTTCCACAGGTTGTTGAGAAGAATGTGCAGTCTGGATTTGGGATGGAAAGTTCTGTAGATGTCTGTTAGGTCTAAGTGATCTGTGGTTTGGTTGAGCTCTCTTACTTCCCTGTTGAGTTTCTGTTTGGATGATCTGTCTATTTCTGATAATGGTATATTGAAGTCCTCAGCTATGATGATGTTGGTGGTTATTTCTGTTTTATTGTCAAGTAGGTTTTGTTTTATGAACTGTGGTACACCTGTGTTTGGTGCATACAGATTTATGATTGTAATATCCTCTTGTTGGATTGTTCCCTTAAAGTAGCCTTCTTTTTCTTTTCTAATTATTTTTAGTTTGACGTCTACTTATCTGATATTAATATAGCTATGCCTATTTGTTTCTAATTCCCATTTGCTTGGAATATTGTTTTCCACCCTTTCACCCTGAGGAGGTGTCTGTCTTTAGTGGTGAGTGGGGTTTCTTGAAGGCAACAGATAGAGGGGTCTTATTTTTTGATCCATCCTGTTAGCCTGTGTCTCTTGATGGGTGAATTAAGGCCATTAATATTTAGGGCAATGATTGTGAGATTTGATTTGATTCCTGCCATATTGTGATGGTAGATGTGTGTTGGTGTTTTCATGGACTTTGAAGTTTTTTATGACTACTCTGAGTTTGGTTATTGTGATCTGCTTCCTGTAGTCATTTGAGTTACATTATTTGTTTCTTCTCTGTGGAGAATTTCCTGAAATACTCTCTGTAGTTTTGGTTTTGTGTTCATATAATTGTAAAGCTGAGTTTTGTCATGGAAAATTTTTCTTTTACCATCTTTTATGAGGGATATTTTTGCTGGGTAGAGTAGTTTAGGTTGGGAGGCATAGGTCTTAGACTTTGCAGTGTTTCTTTCCAGGCCCTTCTAGTTTTCAGGGTTTCCATTGAGAAGTCTGAAGTAACTCTGATGAAAGTGGTGTGCTGTTTTTCCCTAGCTGCTTTTAGGATTTTCTCTTTGGTGTAAATGTTTGCAGTCTTAATGACAATATGTCTTGGAGAGTTTCTCCTTTGGTCCAGTCTGCTTGGAGTTTTATTGGCTTCTTGTATTTTGATGGGCCTTTCTTTTAAGAGACTGGGGAAGTTTTCTTCAATTATTTTGTTAAATAAGTTGTCCATGCCTTTGGTTTGAATTTCTTCTCCTTCTGGTATTCCAATGATCCTGATATTAGGACATTTAAGTGTATCCCACAATTCCCCCATGTTCTGTTCACTGGAACTTTTGAACTTACAGAAATTTTTGAACTCTTGAACTGTTTCTTCCATCTTTTCTTCCAGAATAGAGTTTCTATCCTCTACTTGGCTGACTCTATTCTTGAGAGCGTCTAGAGAGTTTTGGACTTATTCAATTAGGTTTGCATTTTCTACTATTTTTCTATGTATAATTTCCACCCCTCTGTCAAGCTCCCTTTTCACATCATTTTCTGATTTTCTTGATGATTCTTGGCACTCATCCTTACATTTCTTTGTGTCTTCATTTAGCATGTACAGCTGATTTTTAAGGTCTTCCTTTTTTTCACTCTCCCTCAAATCTATTAACTCTCTTTGAACTCCTTCCAATTCCTTATCTAGTTCTAGTTTAGTGATGGCAGCATCCACACGATTATTGGTCCTTTGTTGTTTTCCTAAAAGTTCTACCAGTAGGTTGGTCAGGGTTGCATTGCTCATAGCTTCAATTTGATGTTCTGATCCTAATGACTCTTTTATGTTTTGGTTAGATGTATCTATTGTAGGACTGGGTGATCTAACTGGATTTTCTTGCATTTGATTTTTCATGTTTTTTGTTTGTTTGTTTGTTTTTTGCATTGTGGTCTGCCCATGACAGTGTATGGGCACATAGGTGGGTGGATCATCCTAGGCTCAAGTACAATGGGAATCTGAGGCAGGCTGGGCAGTTGCTAAGCAGCCTTGGCTTTGAGTCTCACTTGCCAAAGCCACCTATCTACTGCCTGGCAGGAGCAGCAAAGTTGCCTGAATTTTCAAGCGGTAATGTGCCAAAGCTGCCTGTGTTTGAGCTAGGAGGGACACCGAGGTACTAAGCACTAAAGCAGCCCAAACTCTGGCTGGGAACACTGGGACCTGCAAGCAGTCTGTGCTCCCCTGCCACAGGACAATGGTGGATGGACAACGCATCAGACAGGTAGGGGATGGCACTTGAGCTCATGTAAGTGAGAGACACAGTCAGAGCTTGTGCGGCAGTAGCTGTGGGACTGGGCTCACTGAATGTGCAGCAGCAGGTAAGTGAGCAAGTAGGTGGAGCAGTCTAAACTTCCACACAAAGGGATCGATCTGCATGAAGCTGCACTGTGGATACAGGGAGGGGTGGGCTATATGCTCTTGAGGGAATCAGGGATTCTGGTTATTGCCAGGAGTTGCTGAATGCATGGTGGCCAGAATAGTAAGTGGGCGAGTGTGTGGAGCAGTCTAAGCTTCCACATGAAGGGATCAATTGGCACGCAGTGACAGTGGTGGCAGACATGGCGGCTATTTGGGGAGATGTGTGGGCTACCCACCCATGAGGGGATGCACGATTCCCTGTTTTCCTCCTCTTTGTGCCCTCCAACTGCAAATCTATTGGAGATTGCTCTCCCCTAAAAGACCCAGTGAACCCTTAATGTCTTGCCTTTCTTTCCCCAGGATTTGAAGCTCAGCTAGGCAGTCACCATCTTGGCCAGATGTCTCTACACTAGCAATCTTCAAATCCACCAATCCCCTTAGAATCCTTTTCCACCCTAAGATGCTTATAAATCTATTTATTTTCCCTGGCAATAAATGGAGAATTGTTCACCAAAACTGACTCCCAGTAGTGAGTGATTCTTCATTAGTGCACAACCTTGGTGTCCATGGTTGCCTGGGATGCCTTCAGGGTAACTGCAGGCAGCCCTGGAACAAGAACCCATGAACCCACAATATGGAAACCTAGTTTTTTGAATAATGGAACACTCAGGAGCCATAGATTGTTACTAGCATATTTTCAGTGCCAGGGATGGGGTACCTTCCAGTGACTTGGCCAGGGAGGTCGCTGATGCCACCAAAAAATTATAGGCCATTGCCAAGGTCCTTGGTTTCCCACCAGGAATAGATTGTACGACCCTGTTGCTGAAGACTCCACATACTTGGGCTGCAAGGTTACTGAGAAATCCTGCTGGAGCTGAGCTGAAAACCTCCTCCATGTAAACCACCTGACAGAAACCTCGTAAAAGCCACACTGCATGCAGTTCAATGGGTGAGAGAGAAATAACCAGTGATGATAGTCAACAGTGGACACTTCAAGACTTATATTTGTCCAGCCAGGCCAAATGAGCCAATGGGTGCAATAGTGACACATCTATTATGATGGAAACCAGCCACCATATTTCACTAGAGGCATACTCCTTGAGTGGGAATACATCCCTATTACTAAAACCCAACAACAGGGGTAGTCATGGGCCCTAGGGGTGTAACATCTGCTTCTTTCTGGTTAACTGTATATACTATGTTCACCATATATACTATGTTCACCAAACTTCCCAGGAAGCACTTCTCTTAATGTTCATACCATATATTAATGCTACTCTCACCTTTTCATTAGAGAAATTTCTCTTTTCAGATGGCAATGATCTTGGAATCACACAGAAGGCATGGTATTGAGAAGAAGTGACCGAGGAGTGCTGGCCATTGAAATATCTCTATCACACTTTCCAAGGCTTGGGGTCCATCACAGAAGAGTGCTGGAAAGAATTTAAGAACCAAAGGAAGTGTTGGACTCCTTACAACATACTGTTCCAGACACAAAATGGCCTGGATATCCATGACCTCACAGTGCCTGACACTACCTACACAAGACCATCATAATAATGACATCAAAATAAAAGAGAAACTGGTTGATAGTTGGAGGGGATATGATAGAGAGTGGAGTTTCAAAGGAGAAATGGGAGAAGGGAGGGAATTACTATGGGACATTGTTTACAATAATGGAAGTTGTCAATTAAAAAAAAAAAACAGGATTTGTGGAAAGAAATTTATAAGGAGGAACATGCAGTAAAAGACTCTCTTCATAATGATATTTTTCCAATAGCAAGCCTAAGTCTTGGTAAAATTGTTCAGTATTTATCAAGGGTACTTATATCAAAATACAAAACACAGCTGCAAACAACAGATACAAAGTGCTTAGCTTTTGAAAAGGTATTGAATGAATCAAGTATTATGGAATTTCAAATGGATCGGCTGTGCCATAGCTCTCATGAAGACTTTCCATTAGGAGCTCCAAGGTTTCATATTATTTGCAATAAAAAACCTACAGAAAAATGAGATCAACAGAGGACTCTTGATGGATGAAAAACTTAAAAATTTATGGGAAAAGCCACAGTCCAATGTCCATCTATGAAATAAAAATCATATGAGGCCACAAGTTAGTGTGGCAGGGCCTGCCCAGCAGGAAGAAATGCTCTCTACAGGTGCTGTGCTAGAACCTGTAGGTGCTGCATGATGGCCAGGTAGGACGAAGTCAGGACAGGAAGATTCTGGTGTCCAGGAAACACAGCTAGGCTCTACTCAACCTCAGGCCCTCACCTATTGCTCTCCTTTCTCCACTCAAAATTTGAAGAACACACTATCTGGCACATTTTGCCAAAATATAAAACACCCACAGGTCACCTGTCAAAGACATGAGACCACATGTGCACATACAAAGCACACACACACACACACACACACATACACACACACACACACACAGAGAGAGAGAGAGAGAGAGAGAGAGAGAGAGTGTCTTAATAACTTTTTTCAGTGAAGAACAAAAAAGCAGAATGAGATTGGCTAATTATGTAAATAAATTTAAAAGTTCTCAATTCCAGCACTTAGGAGCTCTCAAAATGATCTTAAATTGCTGTCTAGGCACCTTGTTCATTTAAATATAAGAGAAACCAAAAGAGCTGCTGGAATTCCTCATGTGAAGTTTCATAAATACCTGGGAAGAATGCTTAAATTACCTGTTGACAAGCCCATTGCTAAAGAAGTAGACAAGCCAATACAAAAGGGAAGAGGAAGGGGAAAAATAGGAGGGAAAGCATAAATACCAAATTTCATGTTCAAAGAAAATTAGAATAAATGCATAACAGGAGAGCCAAAAATTCATTTATAAAGATCCTGCATCTGCTTAATGGGTATTGTAGCAAAAATAATATAAATAAATAAAATAAAATAATAAAATCAAATAAAACAAAATAAAAAAGCAAATACAAGACCAGCCTGGGAAATTCAGTGAGAACCTGCTACAACAACAAGTAAAGAAGGGCTGGAGAGATGGCTTAGTGGTTAAGAGCTTGCCTGTGAAGCCTAAGGACCATGGTTTGAGTCTCGATTCCCCAGGACCCATGCAAGCCAGATACACAAGGTTGCGCATGCATCTGGAGTTCATTTGCAGTGGCTGGAGGCCCTGGTGTGCCCATTCTCCCTTTCTCTCTCTCTCTCTCTCTCTCTCTCTCTCTCTCTCTCTCTCTCTCTCTCTATGTCCCTCTCTCTCTGCCTCTTTCTCTCTCTGTTGCTTTCAAATAAATAAATAAAAATTAAAAAATAAGTAAAGAAGGAAATCAACAGAGAGAGAGAAAGAAGGAAAGAAAGAAGAGAAGGAATATGATATCACAAGACCAAAGGAAATAGAAAAGCAACAGCAATACATGACAATGGAATTATGGTAACAGCAAAGCATATAAAGTTAGTGTGTTTTGCTATCCTGAAAAGACTGAAACCAAAGAACTCACTGTGATATTATGCAACAGGCAAATGCCTTCCTTGTAATGAAAGCCTAGAAAATACAGGGATTGTGTAAGAGGTACCCAGTCAATATGTAATGAGGCAGAGTAGATGAAACTTGTTACCAAGAGCAGTTATCTCCCTAATGCCACCTTGCCCTAAACTGCACACCTCCAGGGCAGAGGCAAAAGCTGTGTCCACAAAAGACAACAAGCAATGCTAGAAATCATGGATGCTGAGAGGAAGGCCAAGAATTCTCAACACCACCAGAGGAATTAAATTCTGAATAATGAGATTACTCTGCCATATTCTCTCCTGGCAAAACCAGGTGCTGGATGAGTCTCTGGAAAATACACTCTGCCTGGAGAAAGCACCTATACAGGTACAGCCAGAGTGAGGTTCCCCACTGTGATGGTGCAGTCCAATTTGCAAGGCTCACTCATATTCTTAAAATAAAAAACAATTAACCATGTTTCAACATTCTGAGAAAAACTTATTTTAACCCATGTGTACGTGTGTGTGCATGCACATGCTTAGGTGTGTGGGTGCACATGTGTTTGTTTGCATGTGGAGGCTAGATGATAAACTCTGGTGTCACTCTGCAGGAATACCATCCTTTTTTTTTTTTTCCTTTTGAGACAGGGTTTCTCATAGGCATGAAGCTCACAAACTATGCTAGAATGGCTGGCACTGAGCCCTAGGGATCCCCCTGTCTCTGCTGTTCCAGCACTGAGATTACAAAAGCATGCCATTCCTCCTGACATGTTTACATCAATTTTCAGGATCAGACTCAGGGAAATGCTATTTTATTTACAGTTGTAATGTTTTAAAACACATACATACATGACCCTGTTAAATGTAAAATTAAAAACAAATATGTGTGTGTGTGTGTGTGTGTGTGTGTGTGTGTGTGTGTGTGTGTAACATATAACAGATGTATTTAGGAAAATATTTTGGACCCCAAGTATGGGAAATTTGAAAAGAATAATAAATGGATGATTTAGAAATGAAGTTTTCTAGACAATTTTTTAAAAAAATTAATAAGATGTGCAGCTAATAGTCACTAAATTAATAATAATTATCTGGCTGTGTCTTCATTATTTTAAAAGCATGCTTTTTGTTTGGAAAATTTAGAGTGTACTTAAACCTCATTTACAAAGCTTTGGCAATTTAGTGCTGCAATTGTGATTGTGGTGGACACAAGACATTCCACTCAGACTTCCCAATTCAAGTAAAGACTTTCTGCCAACAATGGAGCTTAAAGACAGCAGATAATTTCCAACTCTCATCTTTGCCAGGGTCTTCCTTAGCAACAGAGGGCTACCTTTATCGAAAGTCATATCTGGTCCACAGGCCCATGACTGAGAGAAGCAGGAGTTCCAAGGCTAGAGAATTTTTAAAATTACTTTTTTAGGTAATACACACACACACACACACACACACACACACACACCAGTCATATAAGATGGGTTGCAACATGGTATCTTCATACTTAGGTGTCATTATAATTTGTTTGAATTTGTTCCTCTCCTCCATGGTTTCTCCCCATGCCTCCTCTCCTTTAAGGCCATCTTATTTTATTTAAATGGGTGGATTATACTGGATTGGCTGAGGCTTGGTCCACTTTTCCTTTGCCCATCCTGTTTTTACAGCCCTTAAAGGAACCTCAAACATTTCTTTGTCTTTAGGCTCCTTTCTAAATTAAGAATTACACTGAAAATAAATTGTGTCTCATGAGTACAGTGATTAATCAATAAAACATTAGAATGACACTTTTTCCAATTCACAGCCCTAAAGGTTCTTCACAGTGTTTAGGCTCCAATGTTTCCCTCTCAGTCTGGGGACCACCTCTTTGTCCTTTATGTATGGCATTCCCACATGCTTTCTCACCTACAGCACAAGAAAATGCAGTGATGCTGTCAACACTAGCGACATGATAGTTTCTCAGAGGTGTTCATTGTGAACAGTATGCATATTTTGACAATTCCCTAATTGCATGTATTTATCGCTGTGCAGATTAATGCTCATGGAGCTACATTTTCTCTAAGAATCCTGGTTCCAACAACACTCTCAGAATGTTTTAGTGATGACCAAAATTCAAAGAGGCACAAACAATAGTATATTTTGTTATCTTTTTAACCTTACCATTTGGAATGACAATGTATAAATGTAAAGCAGTGCAATTTAAAAGATGACTACTGTGGAATTCTATAGGAAATAATTAGAACATTTGTATGATCATTTCAATGTGAACCTTGGCCTTCTGTCTACCAGCAGTAGCTGGAAGTAAGGCTGCTAAGAGTCCTGAAACAATTTTATTCCTTAAAGAAAAATATGTACCTCCTTAGACATTGCTTAAGTCTAGTCTGGCAGTTCATATTGTAACCTTATGGATTCAAAACAAGAACAGCATTTAATTGAAAGGGCCTTGTGACACTGGAGAGAAGTCACAAATATCCCCAAACAACACTGGCCCTCCCATCCTGAAATATGCTTCCAAAGCTGAGGAGGAGTTGTGTGATTGTGGTCAGCAGTTACAGATTACAGACTGCAATCATTTATGCAGATCAGAATGTGAACAGGCAACAGTTTGCACATAAATATGTGAGCCCACACCAAAATTCCCACATCATTGAGTACCCAGAGGGTGTGAGACATCACACAAAAATAGCAGTCTGGTACTGCGCCTGGGGCTAATCCTATATGGTGTAGTAACCAAGAGCAATTCATATCCCAGGCCATGTTCCTGGATCTGGGCTATGACCCAGGGTGTTGAAAACACACAGAGGCACAAGCCCAGTATCTCCTGGGGTCATTTAGTTGAAACCACACACAAGACAGATCAGAAGGCATCCTACAAAGAATAAATAGAAAGAGCAACCTATAATTGAAAGTTATATTAATGAATAACATAAGTAAATTTTGTGGCTCTTGTATTTTTGGGAAGGATTTGGTTTCCAAGAAGCCTTTAAATAAAACAGTGAAAATTAACACACCATTAACTTCCTAGTGCTGCTATAACAAAGTACCACACAGTGAGTGCTTTTAAACATTAGGGATTTATGTGTCCCAGTTTGGAAGCACATAAGTCTGAAATAAGGATAAGCAGAACCAATGCCCTCTGGAGTGTGGAGGAAAACATTCCAGCATGCACTGTTCACCTCTGGAGATTGTCCACAGTACTGTTTGCTTTGACTTGTGATACCATGTTTCCAGTCTTTGTCTCCATCATCAAACTGCATTCCTGAGGCATATGTGTGAGTGTTTGACCTTGTCTCTGCTCTCTGTGTAAGAACACCAGTGACTTAGTATTATGGCCCCTATGAATCCAGTGGGACCTTAACTGGATTACATTTGCAAAGACTGAATCACCTAATTTGATCAAAGGCATAGAGTTATGTGTCATTATCATTTCAACTTTTTCTTTATGGAGACAAAATTCAACACAAAAAGTACTCCATTATAAAAATATATGCTTTCACTTTATTTTCTTATATGGTTGAATTAAGAAAATTAAATATAAAAATATCCCATTTTAGTAAGAAGATGGGATTCCTAGGAGTGAATGTTAAAATCCATAAGCACAGTTTTAATTATTGCTCAAGGAGAAAATGTTAAGTCAATAAAAACATTCAAGGGGCTGAGTTAGCAGAAAATTACAAGCTTTGTACTCACCTGCAAGAACAGTCACTGTGAAAAGTGATAATGGATCATAGTACACTAAATTAATTAATTTGAGAATCAATTCCATTAAAAAATCGTTGACTCTTTATATTTAATGATAAAATTAAGTAAATGATTATTCTTGAAAAGGAAAAAAAAGTCCTTGTTTTCCATGTAATGTATATATGTCTCATCACCATGCTCAAATGCTTTCTAGGACAAGGGGTCTTTTGGCCTTCCACTTTACCTTACTGTGAGCTGTAAGTGGTCTTATGTGTTTAAGCATGTTGTTTTTGTAAGGCATATAAACCAGCTAGATTTTGAGGGCAGGTGTTCTATGAAACTTGTTCCCAGGGGAGATGTGAATATGTGTCTATTCACCCCAGATAGGGCATATACAACAGATTTAAGGGCAACTGCACCAAAATCCAGTTTGGATGAACTAATGAGTTGGATTTGGGTTACTTACAGAGCTTAGGTGAGGGACTGCTTACAGGAGCATGGCTGGTTTGAAGGCAGCTGCATCACTGAAACATCCACCCTAGCATGGTGGTGTGGTAATTTGAGTCAGGTGTCCCCCATAAACTTAGGTGTTCTGGATGTTAGGTTCCCCAGATGATGGCAATTGGAAATTAATGCTTCCAGGAGGCAGGGGTGGGCTTATGGGTGTTATAGCCAGTTTCTCCATGCCAGGGTTTGGCACACTGTCCTGTTGCTGTTGTCTACCTTATGTTGGCCAAGGGGTGATGTCCACCCACTGCTCATGTCATCATTTTCCCTGCCAGCATGGAGCTTCCCCATCGAGCCTATAAGTCAAAATAAACCTCTTTTTCCCACAAGCTGCTCTTGGTCAGGTGATTTCTACCAGCAGTGTGAACTGGACTGCAACAATGGTGATTCAGGGAAGCTGCATCTGGAGCTCACCACACTACTTACTCAGTTGGTTGAAGAGCCCCTGGCCTATCCTCCTCCTCATGCCCACAGTTGTTTACTCTTTATGTAATATTAACAAGGGTTCTTGGGGATCTTGTGTTTCAGGAACTTCCTGAGACTGGTGAAATGCCCAGGCCAGTTTATTTCCTGAACTTTAATAAGCTTTAGAACTTCAGGAGTCTAAAGGAGCTTCCCTCAAGGATCAGAAGCTTCAATACAATAGGAAATGTTCTATCATAGCAGGGATCACCTTTCATTCAGTAATTCTCCCACCTATATTGTTAAATCAATAATGTAAACAAATTAAAAATTACTGTATAATGCATAATTAAAAGGGTATGGCCGATTAACAATCAATCTGTAGCCTACAGTCATTTCTTACAAGGAAAATAAATACAAAAGTTTAAAAAAAAACACTAAAATTAGTTCATGTTTCAAGAAAATATGAAATGTTCCTAAAAAGTTGGTCTTCATTTTGTTCTCATATAGTAGTAATGTATGGTCACCTATTGCATGAAAAAAAATTATTGGCCAAGCATGGTGGCACACATCGTTAATCCCAGCACTTGAGAAGCAGAAGTAGGAGGACCACTGAGAGTTCGAGGCCACTGTGAGACTACATAGTAAATTACAGATTAGCTTGGGCTAGAGTAAGACTCCCTACCTCAAGAAAAAAATATTGGACCTCAGTGGTAAGCTGATCACTTTATTTTACCATGACTTAAATGCACACAAAGAGAATTAGACATATATTTCCATAGGTAGAATGAACTTTCACAAGTAAAGTTCATGGAAGCAAGTAATATAACTTACTTTTTCTTTCTCTGTAATAGTGAAATTTCTCCTTTGAGTGTAGTTTTGTAGTTTTTCATTTTATATCAACACTGAAAATAGGACCATCAAAATCAAAATGTCTTCTAGTTTCACAAATATTACTATAATAATTGTTAATGACTCGTGAGTCTCTGTGGATTCTTTGATTCCTTTCCTTCTGACTTGCTTTGGTTCAGCAGCTGTCTTTCTCCTACTTTGTATTCCATTCTTGGAACACAAAATGACTTGGTAATTTTTATTTTGTGCTGGAAAGCTAAAATTCTATGATGCTACTATCTTTTTTAAAATATTTAATTAATTTATTTGACAGAGAAAGAGGAAGAGAGAGAATGGGCATGCCAGGGCATCCAGCCACTGCAAACAAACTCCAGATGCATGTGCCCCTTGTGCATCTGGCTAATGTAGGTTCTGGGAAATAGAACCTGGGTCCTTTGGCTTTGCAGGCAAATGCCATAACTGCTAAGCCATCCCTCCAGCCCTATGCTATTATCTTAAATATACGACGCAGTGGTTTCCTGGGGTAGAGGGTTCTTACCTACTTAAAAGACAGAAAACAGATTTCTTGTGTCTTTGGATCCCTCAAAGTTTTTTGTGCTGTAGGAGTGAACCCAGTTTTAAAATTATTGTGTTCTCTATGATTTGTTTTAGCTATGCCATGAACATTTTGGTTCCCTTAAGATCTTAAAACAAAGTTAGTAAGGTAATTTCTCCGCCCCTTATGATAGTGAAGATACTTTATCAGACAGAAGTACAGAATCAACCTGCTTCAACTAAGATAAATGTGATTAGAATAGGAAGTAATACAGCTTTTTAAACTCTGTTAATATTTCAAAGGTATTTACAGCTCACATACCATATGATCCTGTCAGGGGACATAGCAAGAGTACAAACACAATTCCCTACTGGTAACCAATATGCCAGGAGGCTAGCAAGGGAGGTGGGAGCCAGAGCCTACAGAACTTAATTTCTTCCTTCCACGACAGGAAGTGTCTGGTGTAAGGTGTAAATAAGAAGTTGTCTAAGTTGTTTTCCCAATGTGAACAAGAATTTAGTGTATTTAAAGAATGAATTACAGTCAGAAGGCATTAGTAGGAGCTATTCAGACAAGTCAGGTATCAGGAGGATGTAAACTAAGTAGCATGGATCTAACAGTAAAGGTTTTTAGAAAATAAAAACTTTTTCATACTTAAATATTTATTTAATTCATCTCAATTGTATATGTTATCTAATTTTTGAGAAATAAGTCACATATCAGTTGATAGGTTATTTTCAAATTAATATATCTATCTACTTCTAAGTGGTAAACTCTGGATGATTATTGAGTGAAATTAAAGACCCTTAATGTTGATAAGTGAATTATTATAATTCATCACATTCCAATAGCTTTCCAACAGCATCTGAGATTAATCTGGGAAAATGTGTAGATTACTTATCAAAACAATTATATCCATTATAGTAAAATAACTTAATGAGATTTCATTTTAGGAATGCATAATAATTAATTATCTAGGTTATTAGAGCAATTAGCATAGATTAATATCTTCATTATCATAAATAACTTCAATTTTTACATTATAGTTTACTTTAAGTCTGAGAATTAAAAAATTTAAAAATTACAATAACATACTGACATGCTAGAAATATACTACATTTTAATGAAGGAAACTCTATTATCTTTCATGTTATCTTTATAGTCCATTCTCATTATATGTGGCCTAATGATGACTGAGAATAAATCTTTGATTAGGAAATTAAGCCTATTGTATGGAGCACAGCATTAATGAATAGTGCTATTTCCTTGCCTCTCTATACTCCTTAACAAACCTCCATCTCATGCTATCCTTTAGATGGTATACACTTTATCCAGGAATATTTAGTGTCCAAAAATCAGCATCTTTATGCTTTTCCACCTTTCCTTCTTTCATCTTTATGAAATCTCTTTTCTTTTGGGTTATATGATGTCAGTGTGTATTGGATCTTCGTTGTTCTAACAATAGAGCAATTGTTTAACATCTCCATCTCCTCAGTTCTTCCTTACTTACAAAATGCTTAACTTAGTCCAGGTGTCCAGTCCTCTACCATATATCAATTAACTCTCTGGTTAAGTCTGTAGGAAAATACTTACATTATATGAGTAGAAAAGACTTTTTTCCTCTCTCCCACTAAACTTTACATTAGCTTCCTGCTCCAATATTTCTCATACATGAAGAGAATTAGCATAAATATAAATAGGGAGAAGATATGAAGAATTTTTTCCACCTGCTTATAAACCTAGGACACATTATCCAGTCTTCCTTGCAGGTATTGCTTAATAACATATTAGTAAGTTCTGGTTTTATTCTAGTATTATGTAATATTTCCAGAACTGACAATAAAAAACCCAGAGAGATAATTTACTCTTTTTTTTTTTTTTTTTTTTGGTTTTTCAAGGCAGGGTCTTACTCTAGTTCAGGCTGACCTGGAATTCGCTATGTATTCTCAGGGTGGCCTCGAACTCACAGCCATCCTCCTACCTCTGCCTCCAGAGTGCTGGGATTAAAGGTGGGTGCCACCACACCTGGAAGTTCACTCTCTTTTCATCCATTTCACAAACAAAAAGTCATGTGTAGATGGTTACAATGTTATAAACACAGAAAGATACAAAATCAGTGAAATTCCCTGGATCATCACTTGCAATGTCCAGGAAGCCACTTAAATAGGACTATCTCTCTTAACTAGGTCTGGTTAGAAATAAACTTTTATTACATATGACACTGAACATTACGTTGATTAAGAACAGGCACAATAATAAGATACTATAGACAGAGATATTAAAAAATGACTTCTGGATCGTTTGATAGTACCCATTTCCAAAATGATCCTTCCCTTAAAAGTAGGATGAGTCACTCACATTGCATGACTGTGTTAGCTTTTGAATGAGTCTTCTAAAACATATGGCATTAAAAAAAAAGCAGAGTGCCAAGCTAAGTTCTTTACAAAAGAAGTCCCTGACAAAATGCTTAATGAAGACAAAAAGGGAAGAAATGGGGTAATAAACCTTTAAAAATGAATAAACAAACATGATAGTGTGTAAAGAGAGAGAGAGAGCATTAAACTATGCATAGTTTTGGCTGACAGTGCTGCACCTAGACTCCATTAACAACCTCAGCAGGCAAATAACACCTTTAATAAAACTAATACCTATGGAATATAAGAAAGCAGAAGATATGAAGACCTACAGCAACAATTTAGGGGCATTTCAAGTCTCAATGGACAGAGCAGAGATAGCCATGAACGATATGCTTATATGTTGGTCATGGGAAGTTATGCTAGAAGACATGCCTTGGGTCTAGCTTTCAGAAAATAGTAATGTTTGGTGAAACTTCTGTGGACAACAAGCTTGAATCAACTCTGTATCAGATGGCTCCCCCTTCTTTGGCTTATACAGCTACACCCCAAAACTTCAGTATATCCTATGGTAGCCCAAGTATCCTTACCCTAGATTTTCCATGACTACAGTTCATTCAGACAAAATTTATGCCAAGTGTTGTTAATCCATATATCTTCATCTTTTTTAGTAATTGTTTTATTTTTAGTACTCACATACAAGACAGATTCTTTACAATAACGGTCTGCTGGTTTCAGGACTCTACAATTACCACAAGGTACAACTTACTCATGCAATATTGAATTGACAAGTGATGTACACTCCTTGAGCCCCAGCCTGATTTCTCATTGTGGTGGTTTGATTCAGGTGTCCTCCATAAGCTTAGGTGTTCTGAATGCTAGGGATCCCAGCTGATGGAGATTTGGGAATTAATGCTTCCTGGAGGCAGTGTATTGTTGGGGGCAGGTTTATGGGTATTATAACCAGTTTCTGCATGACAGTGTTTGGCACACTCTGTTGTCCACCTGATGTTGGCCATGGGGTGATGTTCATCCTCTGCTCATGCCATAGTTTTCCCCTGCCATCGTAGAGCTTCCCCTCAAGCCTGTAAGCCAAAATAAACCTCTTTTTTTCCCCAAAAACTGTTCTTGGTTGGGTGATTTCTACCAGCAATGTGAACCTGACTGCAACAGTAAAGTGGTACCAAGGAGTGGGATTGCTGTTAGACACCTGATTATGTGGCTTTGGCCTTTTGGAACTGATTTTCAAGAGGAATGTGGAATGATTTGAAACGTTGGCCTATGAGAAGACTTTCAGTCCTATAAGTGATAGACTATTTTGGTCAAAGTTGAAAGACCTGAATGCAGTAAGTAGTATGGTCTGTGAGGTTTGGCTTATGAGGGTGAGAAAGAGCTTTGCTTGGACTGGGCTAGCAGTTTGTGAGAAGCTTGCTCTTATGCCCATGTCCTGAGAAGTTGTGCAGGGTTGCTTTGTGTAGAAGTGAACTGGTGTGAGCAGAGGGATATGGCACAGGAAAAAAAAAAAAAAAAAAAAACCTCTATGGGTGAACTGCTGCTCATTCAGCTACAATTAAGAGATTATAACCTTTGAAATTGGGCCAGCTGACTTGCACTGGCACAACAGAAAGAATATAGACTCTTTTGAAGGGGGTTGAGTGATCAAAGAATGTCCTGTTCTTCAGTCTGTTTTATTCCCCCTTAGATTAACAAACTGGCACCCTACCTGGTATTGGGGAGTATAAGAAATGCAGGAAAGAGAGGGTCATTTTTGGTATTATGGCTCAGTTAAATGACCTCGGATTATGGGAATGTTTGAACATCATTAAGACTTATAAAAACTATGGGGACTTTTAAAGAGGGACTGAATGTATTGCATTTTACATCATGGATGTTTAACAGTTTGTGGGGCCCAGGGCTGGAATGTGGTGGTCTAATTTAGGTGTCCCCCATAAACTTAGGTGTTCTGAATGCTAGGATCCCAGCTGATGGTGACTTGGGAATTAATCCTTCCTGGAGGCAGTGTATTGTTGGGGGCAGGCTTATGGGTGTTATAGCCAGTTTCCCCATACAAGTGTTTGGCACATTTTCCTGTTGCTATGGTCCATCTTATGTTGGCTGAGGGTGACATCCACCCTCTGTTCATGCCATTGTTTTCCCCTGCCATTGTGGAACTTCCCCTTGAGCCTGTAAACAAAAAAAAAAAAAAAAAAAAAAAACAAAAACAAAAAAAAACCCACTTTTTCCCACAAGCTGCTCTTGGTTGGGTGATTTCTACCAGCAATGCAAACTTGACTGCAACACTTATTGATCAGTAAATTTATTCAACCACCCTATCCAAAACTCTGATTTGTTTGTTGTGACAGTTATAGTCTTTCCCCTTTTCATGCAATTCTACCTATGACTAGCTTTTCAGTATTGATGCTGAAAATCTGCAGTAATGTACTCTAAGTATGACTTTTAACACTGATAACTGTATCAATTGCTTTCACATTGCTGGTAAAAGAAAAAATAATCTTGACTAAAAGTAGCTTAAGGAGGAAAGTAGTTTAATTTGGGCTTGCATTTTGAGGGTGGTGGAGACTGTAATGACAGGGAAGTCATGGAAGAAGCCCAAAGAGAGCATCACACTTTCATATCAGCATGGAGAGAGACTACAGCCCATGGAGCCCAGCTATGACACCTAGAGGTCCACACCCACGGGCACATTTCCTCCAGCAAAGCTCTACCCCTCCTAAAGGTTCCACAACCTTCCAAAATAGCCCCAACACCTAGAAATTAAGTATTTAAACACATGAGCCTTTGAGGGATATTTCTCATTCAAACTACCACAACAACCATGACATCTGAAATCTTACCTAATCAAGGTAACACACAATCTCTACTTTCCTAATAACTTTGTTTTTCAAGGTAGGGTTTCACTTTCTCAGGCTGACCTGAATTCACTACGTAGTCTGAGGGTAACCTCTTGAACTCATTGCTATCCTCCTACATCTGCCTTCTGAGTGCTGGTATTAAAGGTGTGCACCAACACCCCCAGTCTTTCCTAATAAACATGGAATATTTATTTATTTTTCAGTCCAAAGAGAGAAAATATGCACATCTATGATGATATGAATCATAAAAAAATAAAGCCTAAAATCAAAATATTTAGGCAGAAGTGCTTGACACAAAGTAGGATTTTAAAAACTCATACTTTTATATTGTTTATAAATATTTTCCTATTTTACAAACCTCTAATATAATGGTTAAAGTATCATTGAATAAACAAAGACCACAAGAAATACAATATTATGATATTGAATATCCAGAAATATCTCTAGTATAATTTGTTTGTAGGACATTTTTTAAATTATTTATTTGAGAGAGAGAGAGAGAATGAGCACACCAGGGCCCCCAGACCCTGCAAACGAACTCCAGGTGCATGTGAAACTTTGTGCATCTGGCTTATGTGAGTATTGGGGCATCACACCTGGCTCCTTAGGCTTTGCAAGCAAGCACCTTAACTGCTAAGCTATCTCCCCAACCCACACTTTAAATTTAAATATAATACTAAAATGTGTTGGTATATCACATAAAATACTAAGGAAAAGCAGCATAATATAAAAATCTTGTCTAAATTGAAAATCCTTTATAATATACTTGAAGGATAAGGGAAAACGTACAAAGTAAGTCATCCATTATGATCTTATAAGCAACCCAAATTAAAGTCACTGACACACACACACACACACACACACACACACACACACAGAGGCAGAGGGCAAGCTGCAAAGAGCAAAAGGTTCAATGAGAGTATGAAGGGAACAAGAAAGGGTAATGGGAGGTTAATATTATCAAAATATGATAGATGTATGAAATGTATTCCATTGACAAAAAATGAAATTTTAAAGTTTAGGAAAAAAGTAGTTTTTAAATGATCTAACATTTATATACTTAAATAAAATTTACTTTCAGAATCAGTTTATTTGAAACTACCACTAATGAAGATGTAAAATTGTGACTCAAGAAGTTAGATAGGTGATTTATTTTATCTGCATATTTTCTAAATCTTGAAACAAAGGTATATTCCTTCAAATTGTCTTTCAGGTCATATTAAATTTTCACTGGCAATTAAAAAGTGGAGGCATTCAAAATTGATTGCTGTTTAATAATAGTTTCCTCTATGCTATTTACCCTTGTTAGTTACATAGAAAGCTTAAAACCCCACAAGAAAATGTTCTGTCTGGACATCTTTGTATAAGCCAATATATAAACATTTAGATGCAGCAGCATAGGGTTGTGGGAAACAGACTAATTTTATTAAAACAAGTCATGTATTAGCATTCCCTTACACCCAACTGTTCTTAAACTCATATACTATCAAAGTGTAAACATCTGGCTATAGCAGCACAGAACAGTGGGAAAGAGACTTTAGTCATCTCTTATACTCAAATTTTCTTGAATACATGCACTGCTTAGTACTTTTACATTTTAATATTGAAAATAATTTTACAAAGAACTTTCAGAATTATTATTAAAATTGGTTGACTTATTTTTAAAACCAAAAGTTATTTGATAATGGATTAAACATTATTAATATAGAAAATAAATAGTGAAAATTTGGCTTCAATTAAAATCAACAACCATGAACCTCAGAAACATATATGTATATATATATATATATATATATATATATATATATATATATATATGTATTACACTTGTAGATATAGGCACATTTCACATTTTATTAAGTGACACTATGTCACAGTTCTGTAAAAATGTATTCCAGCCGGGCGTGGTGGCGCACGCCTTTAATCCCAGCACTCAGGAGGCAGAGGTAGGAGGATTGCTGTAAATTCAAGGCCGCCCTGAGACACCATAGTGAATTCCAGGTCAGCCTGGGCTAGAGTGAGACCCTACCTCGAAAAACCAAAAAATAAAAAAAAAAATTAAAAAAATGTATTCCATTGATAACTGTATTTGTCAACTAGAAAATTATGCCTCAGTGTAGGGTATCATCACAAAGTTGGCACAATCAGCAATGAATAGAATCCAGGTAGTATGGCCCACCTCTGGACTCTGAGCTCTGAAAAGTGTGCACATTAAATTTGTTTTCATGGCTAGAGAGATTGCTCAATAGACTAATGTTCTTGCCTTCAAAAACCTAACAATATGAGTTTGATTCCCCAGTACCCATGTAAGCCAAATGCACAAAAGGGGCACATGGATCTAGAGTTCATCTACAGTGGCTAGGGCTCTAGCACCTCCATCCTCTCCCCCCTCTCCTCTCTCTGCTTGCAAATAAATAAAGATATTTTTAAGCCAGTCTTGGTGGCACATGCCTTTAATCCGAGGACTCAGGAAGCAGAGGTAGGAGGATATCCATGAGTTCAAGGCCACCCTGAAACTATAGAGTTAATTCCAGGTCAGCTTGGACCAGAGTGAGACCCTACCTCGAAAAAACAAAAACAAAAAGATATTTTTAAATGATTTCAGTTACCCATATGCAGAGCCAAACAGCATCTGTATTTTTGTGTATTTAATATAAATTGTAATATAAATCTTTAAAAAAACCATAGATTCATAATTCAATTTTAACCTCAATACATTCCTAAGAAGTGACAGCATGTAGCAGCAATATATGTGATCTTCATCTGTAAGCAAAATACAATCAAGTGAAAAATAGAATGTGGTTAACTCCTTCTGCAGATTTACAAAATTCATCTCAGTCTAGCTAAGCAGTTCTATTAAAAATAAAGGCAAACTGTGGTTTTATTCTTATCTCAGGTTGAGCATTAACCCCATAAACAACATTTAGTCCTTTTTGCCAATATATATAAAACAAGGTTTCCAAAAAGTTTTAAACTAATGTGAAAATAATTAGTATTCCATTTCACATAAAATGCCATCAGAGATGGTCTAAATTTTTTAGGAACTAGTGAAAATCAATGATCAACTTGATAGCATATTGCTTTTATTTTAAACATCCTGCCTTGTGTTAATTGTTCAAATCACACAAAATTAAATCAAATATAAAATAGCTTTAATTGAGATCATGTTATGATAAAATTGGTATATAAAGGATAAATGTATCAAGGCACTACTACCTTTATGGTATTAATTTTTATAGACTATTCCTAGACAAAAATGGATGAATGCATGGATGGATGGATGGATGGATGACTATCTAAAGCTCATTTCTTTTTTACTTTTTGTTAGCATTAATTTGCCTTAATAATGTAGCAAGGACTTTAGGTAAGTCATAGTGAATCTCTCAGAGATATTAATGTAACATGTTTATGATATCATTAGATATGTAAGTCTATTCTAACTGAAAATATCTATAGAAATTATCAGCTTCGGTCTGTGAAGGGCCGTGAGGTTGCTAATTATTATTCGTACTTACTATTTAAACTACCAAAGCCAAACACACAATGAAAAGGCTACTATTTCCATTTAGTAAACATAAACATAAATCACTTAATTCACCTGAAGATCTTTTTACAGACAATTGAGCAATCTACTTCTCTATCTAACCTGTCATTTCTTACTAAGCACTATGGACTCACAGCTTAAAGGAAAATTAGGGGATATAGAATGGTCAGAGCCAAAAATAGAGCAGCCTTCTAGAATTATATAGGTCAGAACCTGGAGGGAAAAAAGCAGATAGACATAAACATTCAGGGATGACAGAAGTAATTTTGTCTACAAATTAACCTAATCTGTATTCAACAGCATCAAAAATCAAAGGTGAGTTTTGGGAATTGTAGTAACTATTAAGGTCAAGGTTAGTAGGTAAAGAATGCCTCAAAGTGATATTCATACGTAACAGAGGTCTTGCCTCTGGTCACGATATTGCAGAGAAGGAGTGGCTATTCTAAGTTTGTACAAAGGATCAGCATCTGCCAAGTACAGAACATGCACCAAGAATCATGTCATACACTACTGTGCAGACCAACTAATTCAATCCTCAGGACATCCCCAAAGCACTTTCATGTGATTGGTGTGTCCAGAACATCACAGAATATCCCATGTACATTTGTGAATATCATCAAATAAATGGCTGGAGCCCTGTTAATAATGGCTGATTTCTTTTTGTTACACATTACTAGATATGCCAAGAACAAGAGCTTTCAAGACATTAGAGGGAACACCTGAATCAAAGTGCCCTAGAGAAGGTAAGATGAAGAAGCATAACCTTAATTTTCTCCAGTTTTTTTTTCTCTCTCTCTCTTTTTCTTCTTTTGTTTTTATATGACCTATCTTTTTCTTCCCTCTTTTTCCTTGGTGCTGGCCTATAACTCCCAGTACCAGGATGCAGTTAAGATCCACAATGAGCTGTTGATCAGAGAGACTGAAAAGTTTCCTAAAAGAAGACTGACTTCTGTCAGAGTACTTGATTGCCCACCAAAGGTTAATGATAAGACCCTACTGCCAAAGACACCATATGTTGTCTGTATGGAACATGGAGAGACCTGTATGGATTATGGAAGAGAACCAGTCCCCAGACAGTTTTCTTGTCTAGTGCCAGAAGGTGCTACATGAGCTACTAGGGGAAAATGGCCAACATATGTCCAAGCAACTTGAGGTCTAAGCTACTCAGCAGCAAACAACCTGTCAAGATGCTCACCCAAGTGCAATAGTGGCACAAAGCCATGGTGGGTAACCAACTGTTCTCGGATTGGCTAGCAGATCTGCTTGGTGGAAGGAACCCATAGCTGGAACTTGGAAACAAGTCAGAATCATATCCAAACAATGAGCTCACTCTCCAATATCAAGCTCCCACCAATCTTGGGCTACACCTATTAAATGCTCTCTAAACCAACAATGATTATCCCATTTAATCTGTGCTGACTTCCCTATCCACTGGAGAATCTGCTTCTCTTTTTCAGATGAACACAGAACCTGAGGAGAGATTCAGCCCATCACACCTCACCAGGGCCCCAGCTGATACCATAGACAAATTGGGGAAATGAGAAAGAGGGCTGTTTTCTTGGTGAATCTGATATCAGCACAAGGGTGAAGGAGATAGACACAGAGGACACTCAACTTCCAGCAAATCAGAGATCCAGAGACACAGAGCCTCCCAAAAGCCATCACTGAAGTAGACCCAAAACAAACCCAACTTGGCTCAAGCAAATTCCCAAAAGAGGGGGCAGAAAAATTGTTAGAGTCACAAGTTAGGTCATTATGTACAAAGACATTGCCTCTTACCCATGACTGATGGCTACCCCCATAATGCACGACCCACAATCCCCAATGAGGAGGATGAGGGTAAGGATGATACCAACATGTTCTGTTTACATACTGAGTATGTATATAACCATATGTGTGTGTGTGTGTGTGTGTGTGTGTGTGTGTGTGTATCTTTCAGACACTGAAGTCAGGACATGTGGGGATATACAGATAAGTGTATAAAGATCTATGTAAAATATAATTATAGTTGCCTTTAAATAAAATATGAGTGATTATTTTATTGATGAAAAATTATTAACCAGATATATAAAAACCATCAGCATAGATAGCATAGAAAATGATCAAAACTCTCTTAATTACATGAAATAAGTCTCAGAACAGTTCTTATCTCATAATTTTAGGTTAGTAAGAGAAACTGAGAACAGGAAATGGTCTTGTTCAAGACTTCTTAAATTATAATAGTTGGCTAAGCCATTAATACTGTTTTTCTGGCTTTGGTATTTAAAAGGTAGGGTAAGAGGAAGCAGGAATACAGAAGAACAATATTATTTTCAGTTTCAAAAAATATGCTTAATGAAATACCATTTTCTTTGCACTTATGTTTCATGTAATTATGCAATGCTTAACAATTTCTCTTGCAATTGAAATAGTCATAAATTTCATCTGAACCAAATAAACTGTTTTTCATATTTTATATCATTGTCCAAAGACATGCAAATTCCTTGGATGCAATGGGACAGTATGCTAATATAACCTATGTGCATCCTCTTATTTACATAAAATCATCTTTCTATTACTTATAATATCTAATACAATGTAAATTCCATGCAAGCAGTTAATAAAATGTACTTTTAGGGAATAATGGTAAAAAGTAAAAGTCTGCACATGTTTAAAGCAGATGTAACCATCACATCTTTATGTCATAGGATTCAATCTCTAGTGAAGAACTCACATGTATAGAGAAGGCCTACTGTATTGCAGAATTTTATTCAGAATCTTCAAATAATGTAAAAGGAACAAAGAAACAAATGTTTTAAAACTACTGTAATTATATAAAGAAAATTTGTTGTGCACACAAATTCCATTTCAAGTACAGCTATTAATATTGACATTGTACATTTGAAAATGATACCCTTTATCCATTTCTGTAAGAACATTCTTTAAATCTCATTATATATAATCTGCACAATGTAGGTAAAATTAAAGGTCAGAGTTGTCAAGGAGAAAGATCTATTTATGTCTATACAAAATATTTGCTGCTTCAAATGATAATGAATTCTGAAATGTCAATAATACAAATGATATTTTGAGTTTATGCCAGTGTTTAAGAGCAGTTCCTTGGATAGAAGGAAGTATTCAGGCTGTCTGAGGGGAAAAGGCTGTGAGGCAGAGAGCATGTTGCCATAAACAATTCCAAGACCTGGAGTTTTCTGCCAACACAGGCCACGTGGACCCCTGTGCACATGTGTATTTGACATCTGCAAGGCCAGAATTCAACCTCATTGGCTTACAGCTTGAAGCTTTTATACCCTCCACATTTCTCCATTTCTCTTCCTCAGTTTCCTTTTTAGGTCTTTATAGATGTGCAATATTATAGTCCAGCAGCTTGTAATTATTTTAGCATTTCAAATTACTTTGATTTTAATGGAAGTTAGAATTGTTCCTTTTTAAAACTTAAATACATATTAGTTATTTGTTTTTATTTATTAGGCAGAGTGTCAGAGAGAGAGACTGAGAGAGAGAGAGAAAATATGGGCATGCCACCATTTCTAGCCACTGCCAACAAACTTCAGATACATGCACCACCATGATGTGTATCTGGCTTGCATGGGATCTGGAGAATCAAACCTGAGTCCTTAAGCATTACAGGCAAGCACCATAGCTGCTAAGCCATCTTTCCAGCCCTTTCTTCAAACTGAAAATGCCCCACTATATCTTGTATCTTTAGACTACTTCTATCTGAACTTCATATTTTCTAAAAAAAAATTCATTTCATAGCCTTATAAAAACAATGTCTCTAATTGTCTTCAGTTTAACACAAAATAGCACCTTTTTAAAAAACTTTCTATATTAACTTTCTTTAGTTGCTTGCTGGCTCCTATTTTCAAATAAAGTAAAAATATATTGATTTTACTGATTTCTTAAAGTTTATTCCCTAATCAAAATTAAAATATATTTTATATTTCTATTACTACATGTAATTTTAAACTATTAGATTTCTACATTTTACTATACTGCCATTTATTTACTTATTTCTTTTTATATGGTATGGCCAAATTTCTATTTAATAATTCCTTTTGAAGTATAGTGTTGAACTAAGGGAAGATTTTTAATGAGCTGGGAGCCCTCTCCACCAACCTAACATTCCATGTAACTTTTCTTACGGCTTCAACACATGTGCTCTCAGCTTTTTCATAAAAGCTACTCCAAGAAGGAAAAAGTCAGTCTCTCAAAAATGTGAAGCATGCTGGCATTGAAAGGACAAAACTTACTGGTGGGTAAAAAAAAAAAAAAGTGAAACAATATTGTGAGTTGAAGATGGTGAGGGGCAAGTCAGAGTTGATTCATCATCTCACTACCAAATATCCTACTGGAGTGGCACATTTTAAGACAACATTCCATCGTGTTTTTGATAAATGTAATGAAGTGATCTCAAAGAAAGCACTGTGAGCATAATATAGGGACATAGCCAAAGAGCAGCAGCCTTGTTCTCTGCCTTCTGAATCAGTCAGCATTCGGACCTCCCTGTCCTTCCCTCCCTCATATACACATTCTCAGTGGCAGTGCAATTGCCCCCTGAGGAGGCAAACACTAGATCATGAGGAAGGTGAAAAAAAAATTGTTGTTGCAATGATTCATGGTCTTTCCAAACTCCAAGGAGTACAGACAGATATAGAGCATATGTGTGCCATTAAATTTTTATAAGGTATCAGTTACCTGATTCCATAAAGCTCAGAAAGTGATTAACATACTTTTCCCCCATATTCAGACATACTATAGCTAGAAAGCCTGCACACTCACCAGAGCATTTAAATACATATACAAGCCTAGAAATAGCAAGCCAAATCAAAATGTGGTTTATCAATTAGCTCTCTTTCCTTGAGGGATCTGCTAACAGCCTTGTCAATCTTGAGCAATGCTCCTATAGAGATCACAGAGAACACTGAGAAGTTCGACCAGTCACTCTGTGAGGGATTCCTACACGCTTCATTTTATACTCATGGACAATAGTATGGTTCTATTAAAATACTAATAGTTTAAGAAATGTCATATACTGGGGCTGGGTATGGTGGCACATACCCTTAATCCCAGCACTAGGGATGCCATTTAAGAGGATCACAATGAGTTTGAGGCTACCCTAAGACTACAGAGTAAATTCTAAGTCATCATAGGCTACAATAAGATCCTACCTTGAAAAACCAAGAAAAAAATGTCCATATTATTACCAAAATGTCACCAAAGGTAAGCTTGTAAGGCACTGTTGCAGTCAGGTTTGCAATGCTGGTAGAAATCACCCAGCCAAGAGCAACTTGTGGGAAAAAGAGGTTTATTTTGGCTTACAGGCTCGAGGGTAAGCTCCAAGATGGCAGGGGAAGTGATGGCCTGAGCAAAGGATGGGCATCACCCCCTGGCCAACATAAGGTGGACAATAGCAACAGGAGAGTATGCCAAACAGTGGGAAGGGGAAACAGGCTATCACACCCATAAGCCCACCCCCAACAATACACTGCCTCCAGGAGACTTTCGTTCCCAAATCTCCATCAGCTGGGAACCTAGCATTCAGAACACCTAAGTTTTTAGGGGACACCTGAATCAAACCACCACATGCACCTTAAGAAATCATTGATATTAGACTTTTTAAAAAGATTTATTTTTATGTATTTATTAGAAACAGAGAGGGAGAGAGAGAGAATGAGAATGGATGCACCAGAGCTGCTAGCCACTGCAAGTTAATTCCAGATGCATGCTCCACCATGTGCATCTGGCTTACATGGGACCTGGAGAATGAAACCTGAGTCCTCAGGCTTTGCAGGCAAGCACATTAACAACTAAGCTATCTCACCAACCCAATATCAGACTTTTTAAAGAAACATAACCTAGAAGTTATAATTTTTTGTGGCATCCAAAACAACTGTACCAGACAAAATGTATCTTGGAAAGGTTTGGTCTACAACAGCACATTGAGATCAGAAGAAATCAGTTGCCTTTCTCCCATAAAAGAAGTCCCCCTTCCTCCAGAGTTACTCTTGTATTTTTTATAGGAAAGGCTGATATTCTATTTCCTAAACTCTGTGTCTCATCAACATTGGCACATACAAGCTTAACTCTCCTGATCCTGTGAGATGATACACATCTAGAGATACTTGGAAATTGGAAGCCAAAATTCTTCCTCCGGCTCCTATTAACTCCATATGAAGACAACACATAAAAATGAACAATGCTGAGTAAATGAAAGCTTTGGAATGTGATGGATAGACTCCACAAGCCCAGTTTCCCCCATGCTGTCCTCAGGTTTAGATAGCATCCATCCCACAATCAATCAGTATGTCTTCTAGCTCATACTATTATAATGATAAAATGACACAGAAATAAGCCTTCCTCCCTCTCCCTAGCCCCTTCTCCTTTATCATTCCCAATGATCCCAAATGGTAGGACTTAGATATAAAAGTATTAAATTATGGAAATCAAGCTCAGTTATTATCATTTTACATAAAGTCTTTAATTTTAGCAACAGACCTATTATCCTTGTTCATGATCAAATAGGTGACATTTCACATCATTGGTGATCTGATTGCAAAAGAAAGATTTATTTTAATATATTTTATCACCCTTGCTTTATATGCATAACATCAATATATCAAAGGTACCTGTAATGCAAAATGTTCTTCCTTAAATCCATGGATTACTTCCAGAATACACACTGTATTACTAATTGACATTTGTTGTTGAGTTTCCTGAAAAATATTCTTCAGATATCTCACCTGTGTCTTTACTTCTATCCTATAGAATAATGTGGAGTACATTTGTTATAAATAGTTGGCTGGACAAAGAGACAACAAACCCGGGAGATGGTGGAGCAAAAGCACAAATCAAGTCAAAGAACCTAGCAAGAATCTTGAGAACATTTAAAACCAGATGGTTGTGATCTGGGAAAAGAGAGTATATGAGAGATTAGGAAGAGTACTAATAAGAGTATACATCATAGAAAGTTAGACCAATCAGTCAGGCTATGTTAACAGGGCCTCTTGAGAGAACTGGGCCCTGAGTACATGAAAAAGCTAATTCTAGTGACTCTGAGAGTTATGTTCATAGCTACTTTATTTATAAAGAACATGCCAATCATGGCATTTATAGAAACATTTAGACACTTAAGCTCATTCTTTTTTTTTTTTTAAGGACAATGTCATACCGAATGATGCTTAGGCTATGAGTGGGTAATGTATTCTTAAACATGACTGTAGAATTATGAGTTCACAGAAAATTTTCATGATTTTCTTTCTCATGAATTTTTGGGGGATTAGAAATATATAATCTAATAAGTAAAATTCACTGGGAATCTGTAGGATTTGTTCTGTATGCCCCTATATTATGC
Source organism: Jaculus jaculus (assembly GCF_020740685.1). Classification (NCBI taxonomy): domain Eukaryota; kingdom Metazoa; phylum Chordata; class Mammalia; order Rodentia; family Dipodidae; genus Jaculus; species Jaculus jaculus. Next base: position 26,948,774 of record NC_059105.1, read on the forward strand.
ACTCCAAAATTGTCTACTTAGTGCCAAGAGAACAGAAAAGAAATTTGGCTTGGGAATGGAAATGTGCTTTGTGTTGCTTGAGCATCCACAAATGGGAAAAAGAGTTAAATGCATTCCTATTAAAGGAACACGAGTCTATCCACACCTATGTGGAAGGATCCATTGAATCCAAAGTATTATAGGTGCAGATGCAAAAGGCTCCAAGAAATAAGAAGAATAGGCTGGAGCTAGAATGGAATAACAAAATGTGTCTTTGGAAATTATGAATAATTGAAGAGTTTTAGAACAAAAAATAAGATATACCTTTATTTTAAAAGATTTTTATGATAGGACTAGGAATAAAACAAAATCTAGTAGGAAAAAAATATTGAGCAGTTGCACAGAGATTTCTAAGAACCTGAGAGGAGACTGTACATTAGAGATAACAGACTAAGAAGGAACTGGGTAGATGGCTCAGCAGGCAGGTAAGGTCCTTGCTTTCAGAGCCAGCTAGCCCAGGTTCAATTTCCAAGCCACCTATGTAAATTATAACAATTTTGTGTTTATCTGAAGTGGCAAGAAACTGTTGTGCCTGAACACACACACACATGCACACACACACACACACACACACACACACACACACACACACTTGCAGGCAGTTGAAATAAACAATAACTTCAAAACAGAATTTGAGTGGAGAGACTATGTGACAGATGATGGTCTTTTAATTAAGCAACTGACTAATCATCTAGCTCAAGTGATGAGTTAAACTGATGACTGAGTGGCATGGAGGATATTTGCTTACTACATAGAAAACAGTGACCAAAAGTATGGTGGGAGAAAGGTGACCATAAAAGAAGAGATAATGGATGAAGAGCTGATAAACTGGAGGCATGTACAAACAGGCAAGGCAAAATGTCCCATTTTATGAGGTACTTTGAATTAATTGTTATTGCCTTGGGATTTACATTAAAGTTGAATTCAGAGCATACATATTGTTAGGTATGTTGAGTGCAGATGTCTAATAAAAGTTTTATTACTTTCAATTAGGTTATAAAATCACTATTAACATAAAAAATAATGATATAAAATCAACATGACAATATCATCCTAGCCATGGCCATTTAAGAAATTTCAAAATTGGTTTAAGATTTAGACTTATGAGTACAACACTAATACTTAGAAACCATTCTTCAGATAATTGTGGATAGCAAACAACAAAAACAAACAAAAAAAGGATATGCATTGATTTTAAAATGGAAGAAACATGAGTGTTGTCAAGTCTAGGTGAGGTATCAGATACCATTGGAAACTTCTGGAATGAATGTTTATTCATAGATTACACAGTAATCACTTTTGATTATATAACATAGTTATGAGTAGAATAAGTATATCTATGAATGTAAACAATAAAAAACTCTTAAAGAGAGTAAGAGCTGTGTTGATACATGTCCTATCCACCTTCCTTGGCATTCTACATTATAAAGATTAACCTTTGGTGTGAACTTCCATTTCCCTTTCAATTACACAGTAGGTAATAGAAATGTGAGTATATAATGAAAGGTGAAAATGGAGTGAGAAGTATTTTCTATATTTACTGGACTATTATTAATGCATTATCATTCCACAGAAATAGACCTATCTCATCATAATAATATACTCCAGAAAAGTTTTATACAATTTTTTTAAAAAACTGAAAACTATGTCCTAAGGGAGAAAAGCCTGGTTTCATTTCTCACCTACCTTAGTTTTAATAGGTTGAATTTTTATGCATTGTTGGCACTACACATAATTGCTATATATAATTATAATATGTCCAACAATGCCTTCTTGTAGGTCACTGTGGTTATTACTATGGATCTAGATAATTAAAAGGGGATGAAAAATGGTTACAGCCCCAGAAGGGCAACTGTCGGTCTCTGGCTGAGTCCACGAAACATTGGAATTGAAAATGCTTTATGCATCATCTGCGACCAATGTAAAAGCAGTTTATTAATTTTAACTGTAAGTTGACATTACATACGTGTGTGTGTGTGTGTGTGTGTGTGTGTGTATGACACCAAAGTGGAGAGCAGTAACTCCAGGAAATTCCTAACGTTTTCCATTCAAATTTTTCATTATTTACTATATTATTCAACATAGGTTTGAAAAAATTATCCTCAATCATGGTTATCATTATTCAAAACTATACTTCAAAATCATGTCATTTTTCAGCTCCTGTGAATTGAAAATAAAATGTCCCCCACAAGTTTATCTACAGAAGCATTTTTTTGTTCCCTAGCCAGTAACAATATTTTGGGAAGTATTTAAATCTTTAGAAGGCAAGGCTATGCTAGAGACAGCAAACTTTTTCATCTACTCTTGACTATTTTCCACAAAGCAGTTCAAGAAGTCTTGTTTTTAATCTGTCAAAATTTCTATCATCTGTTCAAGATCCTCTAGTAGCTTTCCAACATCCTCAGAATTCAATCTCAAGTGATCTTCAGGATGAAGTTGCGGGCCACAACCCTTTCATTCTCAACCTTGTACCTGCAGTTTCCTGCTCTTCTCTGAGCTCATGTACTCTGCTTCCACGACTCCTTCCTGTCTGGACCGTCTTGGCATGCTCCTCCTCGAGGAGACTGCACCTGCTATTCTCTCTGGCTCCAAGTTTCCTTCTGTTCTCAGCACATTTCATTTCCTTACATAGTTCATGGAACTTTTTATGTGCCACATTCTCTAAAAAATCCTCACCACTGTCTAATCCTGAAAACCACTCTTCAATCCACCCTTCTGTCCTGCTTTATGATTCCCTATAGCATTTATAGCAACCAACAAAACACGTATATGGCATCATTGTTGGCTTATTAACTGATCCCCTGAGTAAATAGCAGCTCCCTAGAACAGATTTTGTTCAGTTAGTTAACTTCCAGAGTAGCTGAAGAATCCTCAATACTGTTTTTTGTTTTGGGTTCTTTTGTTTGTTTGTTTTTGTTAGGATAAGTGAGTGACTATAGATATCTTTACAATATTTCTGTCTTTTTAAAAATATATAGCTTAATTGATCTATCTTTAATCATCAAACAGTAGATGAAAGATAAATAAAGACTGAGCCATTCTACAAATACGGCTGAGGGATCCACACTCTCTTTATTATGAATCTCAGCCTTTTCTAAGTCTTTGCTTCCAGCTGCGAGTAGAAAATCCCACTGGAATCTGTTGTGGTTAGGCATGGATACAGTGGGCATCATCTTGTCATTTTTTTTAATTTTTATTTATTTGAGAGCAACAGACACAGAGAGAAAGACAGATAGAGGGAGAAAGAGAGAATGGGCATGCCAGGGCTTCCAGCCTCTGGAAACGAACTCCAGACGCGTGCGCCCCCTTATGCATCTGGCTAACGTGGGACCTGGGGAACCGAGCCTCGAACCGGGGTCCTTAGGCTTCACAGGCAAGCGCTTAACAGCTAAGCCATCTCTCCAGTCCCATCTTGTCATTTTTGATCATATAGTTAAGTTCACTGTTTAGAAGGCTTAGAAACCATTTTCCAGAGGATCAGCAAGCATCTTCCAGTACTGCTCTCCTACATGTAAACTAGGAATATGGTAGCAGTTGAATCGCTTCACAAAATACTCTGAAATGTATGCATTCCCAACCCTGTTGTGATCCCAGAAAGAAAGAAACTTGAATGAGAAGACTGAAAGTGACTATAGAAATGAGGAGTAAAATATTAGTTACATTTTGAGGAATTCTATCTCTATAAGACATTTAAGTTAAAGATTAGATGAGCCATTCATGCAAAAGTTGTAGCAGTAATCATGTCAGGTCAATCTATCTAGCTACTGTGAAATAAATGAATCATTATGGGGTATGGTAGGATAAATTAGTAATGTGATGATTACAGAAATAGAAGATGAGGTAGAAAAATATAAATGCAGTATAGCAACTGGAAGGGCTATCAGAATTACTGGAAGATATCCACAACCCTAGTTCTGGGAAACCAATGCACAAGACAAGAGCTACATCCCCAACCCTTACTTGGAATTTTAGTTGTAGAAATTTCATATTGAAGGAATGAGGAATAAATTATTTATATACCTTTTACTGATATAAAGTTAGACAGGGTGGTCCCTTGGCAAAACTGGAGATTAGGAAAACACCAAGTTTTCTTAAGGAATACAAAGTTCTTTGCTGGACATAATTGGAGCAACCTCTTCAAGCTCATGAAAAATGTCAACATAATACCATATGGAAATTAGTTAGAGTCAAATACACCAATGAATCATATAGTTTGTGAACAACAATTCTATGAGCTGTCTCTAAAAGGAATCCCTAAACCTGGCATCTGATCCAAGAGGACCAGGTGAGGGAAGATGCTGAAAGGGAGGAGTAAGGAAATCAGAAGGAAATTCAGGACATGAGAACATTATCAGAAGTCAGGTGAGGAAACACAGAAGTGGTCAGTTATCTAGACTGCACCCAAAGGGCCACTGGAAGGGCACAGCATATGTGGCTAATAACTGAAAAAAAAAAAAAAAAGAGCTTCAGAGGAGAAAGCAGGGAGCTCCGCTGCTGGGAAAAGGAGGTAGAGTAAGTGGAAGCTGAGGGTTCACTAGTCAGTGCTTTTCCCAGCCTGTCTCCTGAGAGAGCTGGGCATGAGGAAAGTGCATAGGTTGAAAGGTGGAGCAATGTTTAATGGATGTATTTACTGAAGGACATTGCCCAGGTGGGTGGAAGCCATTTTGTAAGAGTAGTAGAAACACATATAACAAACTCAGTGCTTAAAAATCCTCTTAACTAATCTAATTTAAAATCCTTCTGGTTCTATGACCTATTAAATTGCACTCTATAAAAATGCAAATTAGTAAGACATTTTTAAATTAATATGCATTTATTTTATTATGACCTTGTTAGGAAAACTTACTAAAATAGATTTTAGTAAATCTGTTTTTATAGAAAATATATGGCTAGCAAATTCTACTTAAACATAATCTAATTAGTCATTTTAAGTTTAAAGTCATTATCTCAGGCCATGATTCTTAAGACAAATAGGAAGGATTTGGGCCTAAATCATAGGTCATATAATTTTCTACTACAGGTAGCTTATGTGTCCAACTGTAAGAACAGAGATTGTTTTCTTTAAAGCATTTCATTAAAATATTGTGGAGTTTATTTATTGCTTTGTTGTAAAACCAAATACAAAACCAATTACTGTAATTTGCAAGGTATCTGAACTGTGGGTATGTATGTGGGGGAGCGATGTATACACATGCATATGTGTCAAGAGAGGGAAACAGAGATGGAGAAGCAAAAGAATCTAACCACCTTAGTAAAAATTTTTTGTTTTGTTTTTTTTTTTTGTTTTGTTTTGTTTTGTTTTGTTTTGTTTTTCAAGGTAGGGTCTCACTCTGGTCCAGGCTGACCTGGAATTAACTCTGTAGTCTCAGGGTGGTCTTGAACTCACGGCCATCCTCCTACCTCTGCCTCCCGAGTGCTAGGATTAAAGGCATGCGCCACCATGCCTGACTCTGCCTTAGTAAAATATGAAGGTCAGAGACAGTGTATATTAAGCACATGAACCTTGGCATTAATGCTTAGTAATATTCTTATTATTTATATCCTTTTCTTAATTATTGTCATTACTACTACCATTGTTACATTTTTTAGGTCAAAGGACCTATAACCATACCACTGCTAGTAACTAGTAATAAATCAAAAGCAAATAAATTATTGGTCCTTAAAAAAATCTCTTCTGTGTGTGTGCATGTACATATGTGTGTACAGACAGTGTGACGTGGAATTCAAGCAATGAGGGTTTTCCGTGGTGCAAAGGTTGCACTACAGACTACCAGCATGCCAGGCAAGTGTTCTACAACTAAGCTATATCCCTAGCTCATAATTTTGAAAAACATTAAGTTCTGAGAAACACTAAATCTTAAATTTCAGTTTTATATTATGGATAAGTACAGACTGATGTTATGAGAACAAACAGAAAAAGGATAGAATAAAATAGATGGAAGAGGTACAAAAATGGCAAAGAAATGGTGGCACAGGAAGCAGAAATAGATAGGAACTGGAAATGAAGCAGACCTATAAAACACAAGCCAGATAAATGAGAAGCCCAAAATCTCAACCTAGTCTTCCTTTGAGGAATGTTATTCTAAGAGGTTAGAGCTTCAGCTACTAGTCTGCCTTTGTATTGTCTCATGCTAGACCCTTTTCTCCTAGCAGCTGATGAGTGAAGATGAAGACAGATCACTCCAGGGCTACACTAGCAGTGATGAGGGCATATGTCTTTCCAGAGGCTGAAAATAAATTAAGCTGAAGTCCAGATTTTATCTTTGACTAGGAGCAACTGCCCCTCTTTTCCACCTCTGTTTTCACTTAATAAAATATTCCCTTAAACTCCACTTAATTACTGCACTGACTAATAGTCCTATTTTCTCTGTAAAAGATACAGGCTTCACTTATGACATCCAGCTATTCAGAGCTCTCTGGTCATGTCCAAGCAGCAGTTACTCCTCAGCAATAATGCATGATTAGAGCATTGCTAAACTTAAGCCAGTTGGGTTTGCTATTACAAACTTATTAAATATTAATTGTCTTGAATTGTGAGTGTGATAAATAGAATTGTTGTCAAAGACAATTAAATCAAAATTAAAGAGGTGGGAAGATCATCTTCTGAATCCTGAAGAGTAATTTAAAGAAATCACAAATTAAAAATGTAGATGGTACATTATTAAAATAGCTGGTGCAAGAAATGTAATGTGGAACTTCAGTCAACAGACATTTAAGGAAAAATTCATGACCTACCATCAGAAAATTGGTATAAATGTGCACATACACTCATTTTCAGCCTGCATAGAACCTTATAGTATGAATGTATCACTTTTAAGATTCCATTTACAGACTTTCACTGCTCATTTTAATCTTAAGTAATACAATCTAGATGATATTCTTATTGCTAGAAGTTAATCAAATACAGTTTAAAGCCCATGATATAATTAAGAGTAGAAAAGTATTGAAAATGAAAAAAGTTCTAAAGGATATATATATGTGTATATATATATATATATATATGGTTTGAGAGCTAGCCCAAGACATTAATCTTTCTCCAGAACAATCTGAACATTTATAATTTTTGTGCAGATTTTTACAAATCATGGATTTATTGAAGTAAAAATATAGCAATATTTTTCTCAAAACATCTTTATATTACTGTGCACTTATATGATCTTTAAACTTATCTCCCATGAACCTAAATATGTAGGTTTGTAAAACAATATATTTTAATAAATGCAAAGTAATAGGTTCTTGCTTTTAAATCAATGTGATTATGATTCATAAAAGCATGATCTTCAAAATCAAACAATAAAAATATGTTAACGGAAAAAAGTACATTGCTAAAATAAAATAAATGAGTGTACTACTTCCATAAAATAATCCTAGAAACCTCTCCAGAAATGAGTTCTGTGCTATTTCAGAACTCTAACCTCAACAATGCTAATCACAATGGTGTACTTAGTCTGTACTGCCACCAAGTGCCTCAAACAATTAAAGATTCTTGCAAAAACTATTTGCAGGTTCTTTCATTGCTCTGCTTAGCAGCTTTGAGCAGTCTAAGAGCAAACTACTTGGATCAAAGGTAGCTAGAAAAGCAGCAAGTTTAGACACAACAAAACATCAAGAATCCTACCAGCTCACGGGAAGTTCATGTAGTCTAAAAATGTTATGCAGCCTGTAGTTGAATTTTGCTGGACAAAGACTTTCTTTATACATATTCACATTTGAATTTGGTTGCATGTATACGGGAAATTCTGAATCCTAGAGAAAAGATAGAAAGTACAAGTTCTTTGTTAAATAACCACACTGTGGTAGACATTGATATTCTGTGTTAAGAAAAGCAAATAGTTTCATTATATTCCCCTGTGACTCTTACCTTAAATTTCTCATACCTATTTTAGTTTTGAGAAGATATGCAAATAAGACAAAAATTAAAATAAGGCACATATTTACTTCCATAAGTGATTAATTTCTAAGCATTGTGCTATATGCTACATGTTAAATATTACTTGAAAACATTACCTTTGTGGCTTCTAGTGACACACAATGTAGTACATTTATATGATTTGTAAATTATCATTTTTCAGTAAACTTCCCATCCTAACTGTACAAATTCCTGTACTTTTTTGTCCTCTGTAAATGATCAGGCTAAAATGACTTCATTGTATAATAAAATAACACTTTTTAACATATTATTTATAGTTTCTTCTTTAAGTCCAAAGGAATGAGATTAATTTAAGGCCTTTGGACAAGGTGAAACACTTATGCCATTGACATTTAAATCACATATATAAGATCTACATCTGGTATTTCTTAGTGCTAGACCCATGACCAAGCAAACTCCATGTGCTCTGGACACACGCTCAGCACTTAATGAGGAAGGGATTTGTTGCCTAACTCCACACAAAAGAAATGACTCCATTGCATTTACTTCTTCACATTTGCCTGTAAAAATGAAGGTATGTATTTAATTTGTACTTAATTATTTATTTGAAACATATGTATGAAAACCACTTTGCCCCACACGATATTCTAGGCATGGACAATCCATCAATGAGCAAAGGAAATAATAATTCCTACCCTCGTGGAGGTGAGGTGCTAATAGATTCTTTAATATATCCTCAGATCTAGAGAATTATCAATTTTCATAAATGAGATAATTTATGATTAACAAGTGATATATATTTGTATAGAAATTGTGTGCTTTTTACAATAATACACAGAATCTATGAAATAAAGTTCCCAAAAAGAAGCTGTATGCTATGAAACTGACTGATAGATCTTCAGTGATTATGTAGAAACATGGCTCAGGGAAATTTTGCAGAAGAGGGGGCGGTAAAAATGTCAGAGTCACATGTTGGGTCATGATTTGCAGAGACATTTATCATACCAATAACTGGGGCCTACCTCCACAATGCACGACCCATTTACATCAACAAGGAGGGTCCAATGGGAGGGGGTAGATCACAGATGAGCCTAAACAATGGTACCAAACTGCCTGTATTTACTGAAAAGAAAACTAATAAATTAAATTAAAAAAAAAAGAAACAGTGATTGGCAAAACAGTTTTGGAAATTTTGTAACATTTATAAAAGGCATTCAAGATGTTTTTCAGAACTTGAAACAGGCTATGTTCTTCCATTCACAATAAAAAAAAAAAACAATAAACATGTACACATGGGGAAGGAAAAAAAAAAAAAAGAAATGGAATTTGCAGATCCAGAGCCAAATTATCTTCATATATCTTTAATGCCCACTTAAGGCCCACCTTTGTGTTTGACGTAATATCCTTGTGACTATTGGGTGATCAGGTGAAAACTTCTTGGAATGCATTCACAAACCACTAGTTTCCACCACCCCAAGGATGGGAATTCGATCAGATAGCATCTGAAGCCTATAGCAGAGATTTTCCCATTTTGCTATAACCCGCCCAGCTGAAGTTTCCACCAAAGTATTTGAAAAGTGCTTTGGTTTATGACTCTTCTTAGGTAACTCTAAAACCATTTTGAAATTGTTAACATGTTAGAACATGCAATCTAGGGTAAACTGGCTCCAGAATAAACTATATATTATTCCTTTTGAAGTGACAGCAGTGTGATTTGCATCCACAAATTATCAAACTTAGTTTTTAAACTGAGGTAAAATGGTTATTAACATTTTGGTTTATCTGTTTAATTTCTTCCTCTTAATTTCTCCAAAGTTGGAACCACATTTTATGATCCACCCTCTACTTGTTCCAACCACATAACTGAGAAATTCCATTCAGCTATTATTAATGCTGTGAAGTTTTCTGTCCATAAATATGCATTTCAATATTTTCCTTGAGCCACCATTCTTGATATGTAAATAAATAATTTGAATAATATAAATATTTGATGAAAACATGACAACTTGACAGATATTTCTTCATGAGGGCTACACCACATACTATATAGTACTATATGCAATTCACAACTATCTTTGTTAACAGTGTATGCACAAACACCCATACACAGAGAAAGTAAAGTAAAAAATTCCTTATAAAATTATTAATTTCACTGACTTTATTAAAAGTATTGTTTTATAAATCCCATAAAATAAAATCAAGGATTGAATGAAACCTAACCAACTAATTTCTAGCACCTATTTCTGTAGGTCAGAAGACAGTTGGAAAACGTAACAAGATATTTAACCAACTGTTGAAGCTACATTTTTCCATCTGTAAATGAACAAAATCTTACCTACTTCTTAGGACCCTAAAAAGTTAAGTGACATAATACTTGTAAAGCATGATCACTACTTGCTTGGTGTCTAACAACTTTAATAAACACCAACTATCCTTATTGTTATTTTTATTATGTCTATAGTTGGTGGCCCATGTTAATTTTAACTGGTCAGTAAATTCATTATGAATATTTTCATTCTCTATTATAAAATAATTTTATATTAATCAAGTTAAAGTTTTACTATTCTCCTGAGATACTGCTTAAAGTAAAGTTGGTTTTAGCATGCTTTTACTATTTGGAATCTTAGTCCCATATACAGTTAACTGTTGGGTATCTTGATTTGTCCCAGGGCCAGTGATAGTACAGGTTTATGGGCCAATTAAGATTAAATAGTCTTGGGCTGGAGAGATTGCTTAGTGGTTAAGGTGTTGCCTGAGAAGTCTAAGGACCCAGGTTCAATTCCTCATTACTCCCATGAGGTAGATGTACAAGGTGGCACCACTGTCAAGTTCGTTTGCAGAGGCTGAAGGCACTGGCCCATTCTCTTTCCATCTGCCTCTCTCTCTCTCTCAAATAAGCAAATAAAAAATATTTTCTAAAAGATTAAATACTCTTTCTGTTTATATTCAGATGAAATTCTTATTGGTTTTTTTTCTCTATTTTCAGAGATGTGCCCATTAGAAATCCCATTTATCTATATGTATGAAAACACAAAATTGTCTGTTTGGACTTCTTCTGTATGAATGTTGTGGTATCTTGGTTTCTCTTAGGCCACAGGGAAATACAGGTTACATTTTACCTTATTATTTTTTCTATTTAACATTCAAGGGAATTACTCCCAGGCTAATTTGAATTGGAATTCAAGTTTTTCACTCAGGCATACAACATTTGGGTGTCTAGTTTGTGTCAGGCACTGTGTTGACTACCAGATCACAAATATATGTAGAATATATTTGTTCCACTCCAGAGTTTAACAGTTAAACAATATAAATTAAAAATTATATCATTTGTAAAACCCACTGGAGAAATATGTAAAAAGTTACCAGGTAAGTAATAAAACTGTTGAGACAGAGGGGATGCATCATTAATTATAGATTTTATATTAATAGATACCAGAACATAATCATCATTAATGGTACTGATTATGATTATATTAAGAAATGGATGGATTAAACTCAAAAAGAACAAGGAATGAATAGTAAAAATAACTTATTGCAGGTGATTATATATGACAAATGATAAATAATAGTGAACTTCATATGTATAATGACCAATTGACATAAAATAAAAACATTCCATTAACTCACAACAATATGATGCCTAGTGAATTAGTAAAAATATGCTAATTTGTATATATATATATAATACATATATACTTTTATAAACTTTCATAAGCATATAAAATTTTTCTGATTATCTTAGATATTTTTGTGGACTCAAAGTTTGTCAAATTTCTATGAAGATTTATATAAGTATTTAATTCAATTAAAATGAAAATTTTGGTGTGAATTTGGGAGTTTCTCATCAGTAATGCTGTATTCATTTATCAAGCATGTGAGGAAATGTTAAGTCACTGGGAATTTATATTAATTTTTAAAATACATGATGCAAAGATTAATGGTTTAGAGTAGAATTTATTAAAAATGAATTCAATTGAAAGAGATTTGGGTGAGGATTTTTTCTCTTGTCTTACTTCTCCATGTAGTGTAATTTACCAGAAGTTCAGATGTGTTGTGAAACTTCTGTGCCCTCGTGACTTCCTTCTCCAAGCCACTGGGTCATTACTTGCTGACAAATCCCACGCATCACTTGCTACCTACAGATGACTGGCAGCTGACATTATCAGCAAGACTTGGTTGAGCTAATTGACATTCACAATCTAAGTGTAAGAATCAGTGTGAGCCAGGAAAGCCTTACTGATGTGTTCATTCAATTTCTTAACTTTTACTTTTGTTTATGTTCCCGTTCCCTTAGGTCATGGGAAGAATAGATCATTTACAAAATGCTGTTTTCCCAAATGTATATTAGCACTTTTAGTTTAGTCTACAGTTCTAATTATACTTGAAAGTTTCTATCTCACATGATGTAAAATAAAATGTTTCTTTTTAAATTTGATTTCTTCATTTGAGAGAGAGAGAAAAAGACACAAATAGAGAGAGAGAATGGGTGCACCAGGACCTCCAAAGGAACTCCAGATAAATGTGCCACCTTATACAGCTGGCTTACGTGGGTCCTGGAGAATTAAGCATGTGTCCTTTATCTTTGCAGGCAAGTGCCTTAACTGCTAAGACATCTCTGTAGCCAAGCATAGTTTTAATGTATTTGAAGCTATCACTACAAATTATTTACTCTGTCTCATATCAAATTTGTCTGAAGTAAAAAGACTAGCAGAAAATAATAATGAATGGCCATAGTAAAAACCTTACCACTTTGTTACATTTCAAAGTATATTCCTAAACATTTTAAAATATATTTCTTTTTTAAAACAAGATTGACTCTATTTTTAAATCTTTGTATTTATTTTATTTATTTGATAGAGAGAAAGAAGCAGATAGATAGATAGATAGATAGATAGATAGATAGATGATAGATAGATAGATAGATAGATAGACAGATAGATAATAGAAGAAAGATGTCAAAAGCTAAACACTTTAAAAGATGATTCTGTTTACAGTCATTGATACAATTGTTGGTTCTTTGATAGTTTGCTTCTAGTGCAGTGATTTTTGTTTTAATCAGGGTCTCATTAGTTGTTTTTTTTTCATTTTGGGAATGAATTTCTGTTGATTTCTCTGTGATTTCATCGGAGATTCCCAATATAGGACTAGGCATCCTTGGTGGAGATTTTTGTTTTCTGACTTTTGCTGGCTTTTTTGTGTTGTTGTCTACCAATTTTAGGAAGTCTCTATTTTATTGAGGAGGAAGCAAGCTTTTGTCCTTTGGCTGGTGCACTCTCTGACTCAGGTGAACAGGGATGTTGATATTCAGCAGCCAATGAGGATACCAGAGCAAAAGGCTTGATTGCACAGCTCCCACAGGGACGGGGCCTCCCCAAGCAGGGCTCAATGGAACCTACCAGGACTAGGAAACTGGGAGGAGCAAGAGAACAGGGATCTGGAAGATTTCATGTTGTGCTTCCAGCACAGAAACCAGCTTAGGGAACCCAGACCAGGGAGGTGGGAGGAACCAGGAAACAGGTCTGGCCTACTCAATCCAGACTTCAGCACCTGCCCGCACATGTACACTGTCCACACAGGGAACCCAGAGCAGGGAGGTGGGCTCATGTGGAACTCTTTAAAAGGAAATAGAACATGGATACAGAACCACAGGTCACCCACGATGGAAGTAGTAAACATGTACAAAAATTCAGTCTCACTAGGTGAGAAAACACAAATTAAAATGTTCACAGTGCAGATCCCCACAGGTGTGCGATCGGAGCACAGCGGCGGAGGTCCAGTGTCACTATATATTTGCAACATGATAAAGTGTTTTGTAAATGAGGAAATTGATATAGAACATTCTTATGAGTGTTATCCACAAATTCACTTAGGGTATTAATGAAAATTGAAACAGACTTTCAAGAAATGAAATTAATATGCACCAAACTTATTTTTAAACTACAAAGCACCTTCTTTAAAAATGTTTCTAGTAAGATTTCTTATCCCTTTCCTAAGACACATATTGTGAAATCAATTATGGATAATTGTTGATTACAGTGGGAGACTAGAAACACCTACATTCAAGTACAGGGAAGTTAAAGACAATAGCATGCATGCAGGTGACTGGACATATTTAGTATTAAGAAAAATGTGTTCATGAAGGTTATTCACAGACCTAGAAACGTGTCTACAAAATATAGAGGATACCAGTGTAATAGATTTATAAATGTTTGTGCAACTTAAAGAAAGTACAGCTGGTGATAGACTGGATAAAATGGTAGTCCCATACAATTGTAAGGAACTAAAATGTTGAGATCATCTGTTGATGTAGTTACAGTCTTGTTCTGTGAAGTATTACTTGTCTTTGTGTTAATGATGCTGCAAATTAACTATGCCAGTAGTTGTATTAAAGTAGAGAGCATATTGTTATGCATAATACATAGTAGTTGATAGTAATAGTAAACATGTTATTTATGAATCACCTGTATTAAACTTTTAATCATTATTTTCAAGTAAATTTATTTTAATTAAAAATATTACTATGAAGGTGTATGCCATTCCATGATAATTCATGCTTCACATGTGCTTTGATGGCAAAAGCCACACAGGGTGACTGAATTCTACCTGTTGGTCTGTGTAAGTACACTCTGATGTCCTCAGAGCAATGGAATTGCTTGAGTATGCTTCTCTCAGAATGTTTATCATTCACAATGCATATTGTATGGCAAAATATTCATTATAACTAATTTCTCATGCCTTTTATTTTAAAATTAATTTATTTCCACATTTTCAATTTTTCTATGGGGAATTGAGAATATCTTTAATATTTGGAGAAACAGTGCTAAATGATGGTGATGCAATAAAACATTTTAATAATTTAAGCAAATTTTGTACTTAATGGTTAATCCACTTAACATTCTTTTCCTTTTAGAATGAGTAGGATCTGCCACTTTATTAGCAACCCAGTTCTCTCCAATATGAGACAGTCTTTTCTTACATACTACAAAGTCAATATGAAAGAAGAGTCAGATGATATAAAATATAAGTTCTACTGATGGTCTGTAAGTATCCAAGTTTACAACCATGCATATAATTCTAATTTACATATTATTAAAAAATAAACAGATGAATTAGAAAAATTATGACACCTCTTCTGCTACATGAGAATATGCTTACAACTCATTTCCGAGACCCTCCAAATGGCATTGATTGTAGCCAATGAAGTTTCCTTAAAATGAGACCAATTCAGCATGGAAGGTAAAGTATAGATTGAACTACTGGAAAATGTCAATGCCTTTCAATTTTAAACACAGATGTGGCATGACCATGTGATTTACTTGACCAGTGAAATGTGAGCAAAACCAGCATGAGGCATTTCTGATGACAAGCTTGAAATGCTGGCTCAATTTGGTCACTCCATTGTTTCTATCCTCAGATTAAAAAAAAAAAAAAAAAAACAAAGAGCAAGTGTGGTGCCTCCTCCATTATCTTGTTTCCAGGAGACTATAAGGAACAGCCACAGCACCAACTCTCAAAAGATGCTAGGCTAAATTGCAGCAGTAATCCAGAAGTGAGGGGTCATTTATATAACAACAAGTTACTGCTTATGAGTAGCTATTAAATGCATAAGTGTTTATTTTTTTTAATGGTTTTAAATCAGGTAAGTTTACTACTATAAAAATGACTACAGCAACTTTTTAAATGTTATTTGGAAACAAATGATTTGAGCAGTTGTGAAAGGTGACAGAAATCAGTGAAGGAGTTATTTACCAGTAAAGGACAAAATCTTTTCAGGCTTGAAATGTAAGACAATCCTCCACTTCCGATTGGCTTTGAAAATGAATGAAGATGTTCCAAGGTTTTGCTAACCTTTCACCTAGCAGTATGCAAACTGACAATGACATTTATAGTACTAAATTTTTATTTAAAAAGAAACAAATAATTGTGTAATCTCTACAAAGCAGAGAAAAAGTATTACAAAAATGAAATTTGCCTGCAGATCTATCTGAGCAATGAAAAGCTGCTGAGTTAGACGATTTGCCTGGTTGTATTGACAACCTAGTATATTCTCTAGTTATCAGACCTCCAAAGTAAAGAATAAAAATACTCATTGCAATTAAAATTGCAACACAGGTCACCTATCTCATTCTGTCATTACTGCTGTTAATTTAAAAATTGAAAATTAATAAAAACATTTTAAATTGTTCAATTTTTCATTTTGACAAAAGTTGTTCTTCATTAGAAAGTGTCAGTTATAATCCAAGCAAAATATGCCCAGACAATAAATTATAAGTTTCTTTTAACACTATTGCAATCGCAATAAAGTACTTCAAATCCAAAACTGTTCTAAGAGATATTAAAAAATAAATAAATAAATAACAATAACAGAGGGCTGGAGAGATGGCTCAGTGGTTAAGGCACATAAAGGCCTTGATATTCAAGACCTCGCGGTTCCTGACACTACCTAAAGCAAAGACCTTCATAATAGGAGGAAAAGATGATGACCTCAAAACAAAAGAAAGACTAATTTCAAGGGGGAGGGGACTGATGAAGGGTGGATTTGAGAGGAGGGAAGGGGGTAGGGGAGGGAATTGTCACAGTTTGTCTATAATTATGGAAGCTGTCAATAAGAAGATTTTTAAAAAGCACCTAATACCTGGAGGAAGAGACCGCTGGAAGCCCTCACACAGGAAATGCAGGTCTGGCAAGACTGTGGTGGATGGTGACGCGGTCCACTTTATCTTAAGCTAGAATGTGGATCTCCAGGAAGTCACGGGTCGAGACGGCGGCATGTGCAGAGCAGAGCGCAAAGGCACTGGATTCAAGCTCTACTGCAGGTCACAGGCAGCCTTGGCGGCGTGTCCAGGTTTGCACATGCAGGAGAAAGGGCTGTGGCCGTTGGGCAGGTTTAGTGTCTTGCATGGGTCCTCGTGCCTCTCCTGCGCCAACTGGCAAAGTGGCCCACACCCCAGTATCACAGAGCCCTTGGGATAGAGATCCATATCCAGGGAAGGGCAGAGGTCTGCAGCTGTAAACTGACCAGGTGACTCACTCTGCCCAGGGTAACCATGCTGGGAATGATCGAATGGAAACCACAACAACATTAACACCAAGTACTGGCTGGTCCCCAAAACAGTAGAGACCCTGAAGCTTACAGCTGGATAGTAGACCTGGGGCATGTGGACTGGAAGTCAAGAATCTCCAGTCTGTCAGGTTGGAATACTGTTGACCCTTCCTGTATTTTGCTACATTTTTGTAAAATTTTTCTTATTCTTTATTTATTTGCAAACAAGAAAAAGGGAGAGAGGTAGAAAGAAAGAAAAGAGAGAGGGGGAGAGATTGAGCACACCAGGGCCTGCACATTTTATTAAAACTTTCAAGCAAATTTCACTTTTTACACCCATGTGATTAAGGGAATTTGCCAGCCATCTATCTAATCCTTCTAATTTTTCTAAGCCATACATATTTTTTTCAATTTTTGTTTTTGCTTATGTTTTTCGAGGTAGGGTCTCACTCTAGCCCAGGCTGACCTGGAATTCACTATGTGGTCTCAGGGTGGCCTTGAACTCTCAGCTATCCTCCTACCTCTGCCTCCCAATTGCTGGGATTAAAAGTGTGCGACACCATGCCCAACTATTTTTTCTTTAGCATTCCCTTTCTTACCATCGTTTCTTTCTTACCATTTTTCCATGTTTCCCACAAGACATTGCTGTAACCTCTAACACATTTCCTTACAATGAATTCTTTACTTGGAATGGCAGTGAAAAGGCACATGTAGTCACATATATTTCCTCTATTTATGTCAATACAAATGACTCTGGTGTGCAGAAGTAATGTTTAAACTTTCCAGTCCATGGATAGGGAATGAACCAAGCTTCCCTCTAACATCATCTTCCCCAGTTCACGTAAGATTCTACCCTGTCCTGAGCCCTCTCTTTCTGTGCCATCAATGTTATCAATGCAGTATTGTGCAGCGTATAGGACATTGCAATTGTCAGTTACAAAGTCCTTCCACTCCTACTGTGAACTAGCAGTGAATGATGTATTATCCACTTCTGTCTGACACAGGATCTTATACATAACAGGCACTCCACAAATGCCTACTTAGCACAAAAGAGGCCCTCACACAAGTCAAGCTGTATATATTTCATTCATAGACATAGTCAACATGTGCCTCTGAATAAAAAATGGCATAAATATTGCATTCTGATTTATATGTTTAGATATGGATTACATAAGAATTTTATTTCTCTAATTCAATCACTAGGTGTTAAATTCTATAAGAGACTGACTGAATACATTTGTGTCCTCCAAAAAGATTATACAGCTTGACACTCTAGTAACTTTAAGAATACATTTATTGATTTATGGTGACCAACTATTTAAATATGATTTTTATGCCATTACACATTTAATTTACTGGAATCTTTCAGAGAGGCCAGCTCAAGCTCTGTCTTTAAGCTTCTCACCATGCATATATATTCCAAATTTACTATAAATTCATAACAAAGTCAAAGATTAGGCAGATATAATTCAATAATAATTTTCTACATTTTTTATACTTCCATACTGCCATGTAAGCTATAAAATTTGTTAACCTATGAGGGTGAGGGGAGTTGACTTTGAAAACCAGAAAAACTCCATCATTATGGCTTCCTATTGTCAAATGAGTCAGCATTATCCCTGATGTCTGAACACAGAACAGCTGGCCCTATCTTGGTTGTGGTAATTGCCAGGTTATAGTGTAAGTGAACTACTATCTTTTGTCCAACTTTCATTCTATGCAATATCTTGCTCATGGTAATTCACTTTTTCCAAATTCATCCCTGTACAAGTTCTCAGAACGTGGGCAGATATCACTAAGCCTCTCACAAAAAAACTTCTAGCCCAGTTCAGCTTTCTCCCCTGAAAAGCCAAGCTTCACAGTTTGCCATTCTTTCTGCATTTCTGTCTTTCAACTCTTGCCAGAACACTTCATCAAACTCTGCTTATAGCACTACAGGTCATCTCTTAGGCCAATGATTCAAATTCGTCCACATCCTTCTTGCAAATAAGTTTTCAAAGATCAAAAGCCATAGTCAGGTTTCTAGCAGCATCAACCCCACTCCTGATACCCACATTCTTTTGTAGTTTCCTTCTCATTGCTGGCACAAAAGGCCAAAAGCAGCTGATGAAAGGGAAGGTTTTTTTTTTTTTAATTTTTTTTGTTTTATTTTTATTTATTTATTTCAGAGCGACAGACAGAGAGAAAGAGGCAGAGAGGGAGAGAGAGAGAGAGAATGGGCATGCCAGTGCCTCCAGCCACTGCAAACGAACTCCAGACGCGTGCGCCCCCTTGTGCATCTGGCTAACGTGGGTCCTGGGGAATCGAGCCTCGAACAGGGGTACTTAGGCTTCACAGGCAAGTGCTTAACCACTAAGCCACCTCTGCAGCCCGAAAGGGAAGGTTTTTTAGTTGCCTTACAGTCTTAAGGGGAAGCTTCAAGATGGCACAGAAAAGAGATGGCTTGCAGTGTTGATGACACAGTTGGATGGAATATTCTTGTCACAGTTGAAAAACCTAAATATAGAACTATGTACTGTGTAGGCTTGGCTTATGGGAAGAAGAAAGAGCTCATGGATCATCCTCATGGCTCTATTAGGCCTTCACACAGGCATGTCCAATAAGTCTGTTTTACACTGTCCATGGCCATTTCCAAAAACCAGACCACATTGAACATCCAATGACCCTTTCTTTCCAACATTTTTTATACTCCATAGTATGAGTTAGGCAACCAAATTTGTTGATCCAGGGAGCATACAGCCGATTTTGTACAGCAAGACACCCCATCAGCATTTGGGCATGTTACTTTCAAGAGTCAGCACTGTTTCTGCTGTTTCAATAAAGAATAACTGACCTAATCTCAATTTTTATAATCTCTCAAAAAATTGCAGCTGAATGGGAATTGTTTCCAGCCCGAAACTTTAATTTCTTTCTGTGTCATATCAACCTACTCATACCAGTTCTTTTTTACACAATTTAACCCAGCACATGGCCCTAGGACATGGTTAGAATTCAAAACCCTCTTATACAAACTGCTTCTAGTCTAGTCTTGACAAAGCTCTTTCTTCTCATAAGCTAAACCTGCACAATCCACTTTTATTTTGGCACGTAGTATTTTCAAATCTGAATAGAATTGTCCATCCAACTCTGTCTTCAACACTGCAAGGCATCTCTTATGCCAAGGTTTCAAATCTTTCCACATTCTTCCTACAAATCTGTTCCAAAAGGCAAAAAGCCAACATCAAATTTCTAGCAGTAATAACACCATTATACCAGTGGCAATTTTCTGTTGTAGTTACCTTTTCATTGCTGGACAAGGCATATGACCAGAAGCAGATGGCGGGAAGAGAGTTGTTTATTTTGGCTATAGTCTTGAAAGGAAGCTCCACAATATCAAGTAAAAGGTGATAGCAGGCTGAACATCACCTCTACCACATCAGGGGAAACATCAGCAATAAAGTAAGCTGACTAACATTAACAAACTGGAGATTAATAAACCTCAAGGTCCACCATAAGTGACATAATTCCTTTAGCAATGCCTCTCCTCCCAATCTGTCATCACCTGGGAATCAAGCATCCAATGCACATGACCTTATGGGGGATACTTGAAACAAAACACCCCAGATTGGGAAAAAGAATTCAGAACACAAGAGTTTATGGGGGAAATATGATTCAAACCACCACACTAAACTTATGAGCAAAATGGGCCTACATATTGGCACCAACAGATCTTGCCATGCAACTACAATCTCTGGTTAATAAGCACAACAGTTAATGTTGATTGTCTACTTGGTTGGATCTAGGATCACCTAGAAGACAATTCTGTTAATATGTCTTTGAAGGAATTTGTAGATTATGCTAATGGATGCAAGAAGATTTACTCTAACTTTAGTTGGTACCATTCCATGGGTTTGGGTCCAGACTGAACAAAAAGGAGAAAGCAAGCTAGGTACCAACATTCATCTCTGTCTCTGATTCCTGACTGTGATAGTTTGGATGTATGAACCATATAGACTGGAATATTTTATTAAAGGTTGTAAGTTTGTCTCAAGCCATCTGACTGGAAGAGATGGCACTGGGGGCAGATCCTGAAATCCATACAAAGGTACATTTGGATGTGGATCTGAATTCCAGCCCAAAGGTATGGAGACAAATTTGAGCTCTGGTGATCTTACTTGCTGCAGGTTTGTGCTTGCTGATTTGATTTTTGTGGGCTAGTAGTGGTTTTCCTTTGTATTTGAACGTATGAATAGGAACCAACTTCTTTGTCACTGCTGGAACTTCCCCCTGGGTCTGTAGTCTTGAAAATAAACCCTGTCCTCCCATAAAATGTTTGTGGTTTGGATGTTCATCCTAGCCACATAAAGCTATCTACAACCCTGACTATGGATTGAAAGTGACCTATTGCTTCAAACTTCTGCCACCATGCCTTTTATACCCTGCCTAGCCCCCCACCCAACCAGGATGGAGTATGTCCCCTGGAAATGTAATCAAAAATATACCCTTTTTTTATGTTGGTCCATGTGAGCTCACAATCATGAAAAGAGCAACTAATACAAAAGGAAACTTCATCATGCTCATAAAGTCATTTTTTAGTATCATTATTGCTTTTAGGTAATTTTATTTAGTCTTTGTGTTTTTTTATATTTTATTTATTTGACAGTAAAAGTGGGAAGGAAAGAGTACTGCAAACAAACTCCATACACATGCACCACCTTGTGCATCTAGTTTTACCTGGGTACTGGGAAACTGAACCTGGGTCCTTTGTCTTTGTAGGCAAACACCTTAACCACGAAGCCATCTCTCCAGCTCTAGTATTTGCAATTTTTGATTTAGAATAAAGATGTAAATGCCAATTTGGGAGCCATTCTTCCAGGAATATGCTAACAATGCCAGCTGAAGTTTGATTAGCTATGTTTGAAATGTATGAAAATCACAATTATCAACATCAAAACAAATATAAGAAGAATATAAATCATGAATTTTTCTTTGAGTAGAATACTCACATGTATACTAAAAACAAGAGGAAATAAATTAGACTTAAGATTGTTCAGTTTGGTTTTTGCAATGAAATGTATACTGCTTCCCTAATATAACCTGATCAATGTGTACTCAGAATCAATAAGTAAAATTAAAGCATTGAGATTCATGCAGAACACTTGTCTGCATTTTCTGTATGAAACTTATCACAATTTTCATGGAGAAGAGGGTAAGGGCTGCATATGTTGTGGTCCTGACCTCAATTTCTCTGGAGGCTTGTAGCTACATGTTTCCCACATACTAATAGAAAATGTATTAAAGAGTCCTAGCCATGTATAATAGTCTTAAACTAATGTATTAAAGGTTCTAATAGAGTCAACAAAAGTGAAAAGCAGAAAGATAGAGGTATGGAGAAATGAAAGGAGAAGGGGAAAAGCAGGATAGATGAGATGAGAAAAGAGTGAGTATATATTTTAAATTTTAAGCAATGAAACAGCACCCATTTTAATGTTCCTTCTTTCTGTGATGTTGTAGATATGCCTGCAAATATGACATCACCCATATGACACCAATGTCTCTCTGATATGCAAATGTTTTACCTGTCTCTGACACCCCCTTTGCTAATCCCACTGCAAGGTCACTGGAAGAGGGGAACTAGAGCTTTAACGTCACACATTCTGCCAGGTGCCAGAAAATTTCAAGCACAATAGTCAAGGACTATGTTCTTCTTTCTTCTGGCTCCTCAAGGTTGCCTCCCACATGCCACCTGTAAGGATTCCTGAAAAATTTTACATGTCCCAACTGTCTCCCTCACCCTGACCCATTTCATTAATATTGTGAATACTGAGGACTGGAAAAGCTTAATATTTGTTTTGTGTTCAAATATATCCAAGATAGTGCAGAGAATTCAGTATGGTCATTTATTGTTATGGCAACAAATATACTGTCACTGTAGAATAGTATTTTTGAGCCACCTGTGATTTTAAATCAAACCCAATTCTTTCATGTAATAGCTCTTTATGTTCATCCACTCAAAAATCGCTTCTAAATTTTTTGAGCCAGTCAATTTGAGAAGCTGGAAAATACAGAAACAAGTAAAAAGTGGTGGAGCTCCTGCATTCGGAGTCACACAGAAGCTGGGGCAAGGGCAAAGCTCTGAGGAAAAAGAAACAACGGTCTTGGTTTCAAGTTATACCAAGAAACAAAAGAGCACAGACAAAGTGAAAGGTAAGAGAAATTACCCTGAAGAGAGGGGCTGACATCTAATGGATAGACAAATCAGTAATTAGAAACAATCTCTTCAAAAGAAAACTCAGAGTCTTGGATTTGGCATTGAGGAAAAAATGAAAACAAAATAATCAAGTGGAAATGGTTGTGTAAAAAGAAAATAATAAATCTAGAAATTACACAGACTTTAGAACCAGAAAATGACCTAACATTGAAATACAAATTATATAATAGAACTTTTAAAAGTAAAAAAAAAATGAAAAAAGAATATTTAAAATTCATAGTGTACACTATGAATAATTTTTCCAATACTAAAGAGCTTCTTTTGTGGCATAGTTTCTGGCAATTTATTCCATGAACAAATAGTAAGAAGTTTATTTATGGCATATTTATTATGGCATTCATTCAGTTGTGTGAGGAATATAAAATCACTCCCAGTGTCAAGACCTCAGTTTCCCTTACCATGGAAGATGGGTTTCAATGAAATGATAATTGAAAATGAACAGTATGTTCCACAAAATGTGTTGGGAAAACTTGATATCCATATGTCAATCAGTGAAACTAGACTCTTATGTTATACACACACACACACACACACACACACACACACACACACACACACACCACATAAATCTAGAAATAAATAAAGATCTAACCCTAAGTCCTGAAGCCATCAAATGACTAGAAGAAAACTGTTAGTGAGGAATTTTTGTTACTGTTAGAAATACCAAAGAGAAACAAATTATTAGAGGAAGTGTTTACACTAGATCACAGATTTGTAGGTCATCTGGCCCATTGCCTCTAGCCTGTAATGTGGGTGAAGATCATGGTAGAGATGTTAGTTGGAGCAGAACTTCTCACCTCATCCTAGTCAGAAAGCTGAGAGAGGAAGAGGCCATAGAGAGTTATACCCTCAAAGACATGCCCACAGTGAACTGCTTTCATGATTAGGCCCTCGTCTGGAAGTTTTAGTCACCTCAATAATGCCATGGATTGATGGATCTGATTGGAGTGCTTCATTGAATAGGCCAAAGTTCTATAACTCAATCATCTCTCACTGGTCCAATTTGCTAGATTCACTGGGGAATAAACCTTTATGTGAGCCTTCTAGAGGAGCCAAACTTGGTAATAGTGCTGGAAATGGTGTTTTAAATACTTGGCTAAATGCTCAGGCAACAAAAGCAAAAATAAAGACTGTATAAAACCAGAAATGTCTCTACACACAATCAGGAAAACAATAGGAAACAATCAGGAAAATGAAAAGGCAATCTGTAGATGAAGAAAAAAACATTTTTAATTTATGTATCTGATGAGAACTTAAAACCCAAATTTACAAATGTTTCAAACAACTAAACAAGGAACCCCTTCCCCCAAAAAAACCTAATCACTAGTTATCGAGGGAGACAGTATGTAGATGCCAGGTAACTAAAAAGGAGCTCATGAGAGGGGTGGGGGAAGCTTAGAGGTAGAAGGGTAGGGAAGGTCACAGATCTTAAGTGACTGAAAGTAAAAGGGTGATACTAGGGATGGCAGTAGGTAAAGCAGGGAAGGGGGGCTGGGAGATGAAAGAAAGAAGGGAGAGAAGAGATAACAAACACTAAGTGTATACATTAATAAAAAGAATTAGAACTCATTATTTTACATAATTGATATAGCCTAGTAAAAACATGATATATGGACATAAGAAATGGTAATGTAGAAGAACCAAATGATGCCATCAATGTGCCATAAAAATGGTGAACAAAGAACCACAAGGTTCTAAAGTCTGAACAGGATGGGTGATGGGTAGATAGTTATCTGCCTTCTTTCCTAAGCTTCATGAAGCACAGGTTTGCCAGGAACTTGAAGAGAAAGAATAAAGCAGGAAATTCTTCCAATTTAAGGGAAAAATGGCTGTTTTAGTCATACAGCATTCACAGCCTTTTTCATAGGCATGAGTTCCTTACAGTCTTACATGATCCTTTGGAAAAGGTATTCCACATCCTCTTACCTCCATCTTGCAGACAAGGAAGTTGAGCCCAGACACTGACTTTCCAAATAATCATAACCACAACTTAATTGCTAGATGTAAAGGTGAACAAATGTTAAGTCTCACATGAGGGTGCTGGAAGGGCAAGGAAGACCCATGTTCTTCCTGAGAAGCAAATTTTCCCAATAGGCCTTGATGTACAGAGCAATTCCACTAAGAGTCTTGGCTCCTAAAGTAAAAGTTAGACTTTATTTTCACTCTCTCTCCAAAATGACAATGTACCAGCATCCTTCCAGGGAAGATAAGGCTGTAACTGTGCTCCCTGTGTCTAAACAGCATACTGGGATGTAGCACCTTGACAGCCCTCTGGGCAAACTGTGGACCACACTCCCAGTTGCCTATAAAAACCCATCCATCAAGCATGATGCAAAAATACATTTCAAAACATGATGTCCAGAAAAAAATATACAGATTTATTCTTCCAATCAGCATATCAGATGACAGATTATCTCATTACTGCTAATAGAGTTTAAATCTTAGAATAAAAATGATTTTATTTCTTGATGACTGAAAATCTGGGTGACATATATTTATGTCTATAATATGTATATACAACTAGAAAATTTATTGCAGTCTATGAAAGCTGCATAGTGACATGTATTTATGTTGTCATAGACCTTCTTTATATTCACATGTGCTTTCTGTTCATTATCCTTTTTGAATTGTTTAAAATGTGTTCAAAACTGAATATAAAATTAAGATACGTATATGTAATGTCCACTGGGATGGTGTGTATTGTCTCTTCTTGGCAAAATCTAGAATCACCCATGAAGGATTATGTAGCGTCTGTGCATGCCTGTGAGGGAGAATCTTGATTAGGTTAATTGAGGTGGGAAGACTCACATTAACTGTGGACAGCACAGTTTCATAGGCTGAGTCCGGGACTGCATGAAAAGCTAGCTGGACATGGGTGCCCGTGTTCTCAGCTCTCCTTCCTCATTGTGGACTGAATGTAACCAGCTGCAGCACTTCCCGCAGCCCTGCCTTCCCTGCCATGACGGAAGGTCTGTGAATAAACCTGTAAACTGAAATAAACCCTACCTTCCTTAAACTGTTTTGGTCAGGTATTTTCCCTAGCACCCTGAAGATGACTATTACAACAACTTTTAACATTGTATGTACATTTTATTTACATTTGTCTCCATTTTCCACTGAAGCCTATAGTATTTTTCTTATATTGAGGCAATGTCATAAAAGCTAATGGTGTTTTATCACAGAAAAAAAATTGCATACATATCAAGGTATATATTTTAATTTCCTAGAAAAAATACTAAACAGAAAAATGATTTGATTTTGGTTCTAACAGTTTTCAATTTTTTAAAATATAAGTTCAATACTGTAAAATCTGTTGACATTTTTATAGCATCTGAATGAATAAAATGCAGAGGTAAATAACTATATATATACACATATACATATACATACATACACACACACACACACACACACACACACACATATATATATTTCTTTGGCTACTTGGATGTGTATGTATGTGTATATATATATATATATGATGAATGAATAAAATGCAGAGGTAAATAACTATATATATACACATATACATACATATATATATATATATATATATATATATATATATATATATATACACATACATAAACACACACACACACATATATTTCTTTGGCTACTTGGATATATATATATGTGTGTGTGTGTGTGTGTGTGTGTGTGTTTGTGTATATATATATATATGTACATATATATACACACACACACATTCTCACACCTGTCAGAGGATACTGAAAATATTAAGCATGGAGAAAGCTATAGAATAATTGAGCCCTTGCTCAGTATCAATGGAAATGCAAACTTTCTGTCTCTATGGAAAATATAAAATACTAGATTTTCTTAAAATTCCGAAAATGACTGGAGCTGGGGAGATGGCTTAACAGTTAAGGCACTTGACAAAGCCAAAGGATGCAGGTTTGACTCCCCAGTACCCACATAAATCCAGATGCACAAAGTGGTTCATGTGTTCTTTAACAGTGACTAGAGGAAGTGTTGTACCCATTCTCTCTCTCTTTCTCTCTCTCCTCTCTGTCCTCTAAAATAATAAATAAATAAATAAATATTTTTAGTTGAAAATAAAGTTCCTATCATATTTCCCAGGAATCTCATTTCTGAGAGAACACCACAGTGGGAAGACCTTGTGCAGCTTGCAGGGCGTCTGTGCAGCCACCATCACCGCAGCACTGTTCTCACAGCTACAGCAGGGAAACACGGTAGCGGCTCCTGTAGACGAGCGGCTAGAGAAAGGTCACATTCTGCCACTTGAGGAAACATACACTTGCATGGAGAATATTATACTGAGGGACATGAGGACACACAAAAAGAAAAGTCCTGCAGCTTGAAAACACAACAGAGCATGGCGGTTTCTAAGAGTGAATGATAGGAGAAAATGGAGGAAAATAATTCAAAGACCCAAACCTGTTATCCTATAGCATATTTATAATCACTGGTTCCAAGAATTGCTTCTCAATTGTTTTTATCTTTTTTATTATTTTTGAGGCAAGGGCTTCCTCTAGCCCAGGCTGACCTGGAATTCACTATATAGTCTTAGGGTTTCCTCAAATTACTTCTGGTTTTCTACATAGTGCTGGAGAGATGGCTCAATATTTATAAGTGGTTGCTTGTGAAACCTGAATGCCTGGGTCTGATTCCTACTACTCACATAAAGTCAGATGTGCAAAGTGATTCATGCATCTGGAGTTTGTTTGCAACAGCCAGAGGCCTGGCCTGGAGTTCCCCTTCTCACCCTTCCCTCTCTCTGTCACTTTTCACAAAAAAATAAATAAATATTTCAAATTCCTATACGAGCAAACAGATCCTCTGCAAACAGTAATAGTCTTATTGAATTCTAACACATACTAAAAAAAGTGCAAATATATTGCATAGTTCAATTATGTCCACATAAAATAAATCTGTTTAATTGCCTTCTCATTGTCACACCCGTTTGATTCTCTCACCTCAGATAATTATTCTCTTAAATGGGAAACTTTATATTTGTTTTACATTCTTCAGATAAATTAAAGATGATGATGATGATGATGATGATGATAGATAGATAGATCTATCAACATAGAAATATCAATGACAGATATTATTGTTTCCAGCTCTTCTCATTCAATACTGACAACTGCTCACCATTTTATTCCATATATTTGTAATTTCTATATTTTCATAGATCACAATATGCCATTATATTGCATGTATTACAGTGTTTCCAGTTTGGAAGTATTTGAAAAGGTATGTAAATATTCAACGTGCTGTGTGTTAATGTTGTTTTGGTTCAGTTTTGACACCCATGTTCACATTTGTGGCATGCGGGTATGTAGCAGGGGAATTGGTATAACATATGTGTGTTTAATGCATCTGTTTCCCATTCGCACTAACTCATGGCATTGTCAATGTCCAGTGGATTCACTCTGGTGCTTGAAAGCAATATCACACTGGGGATTAATTTGTAATTCCCTCATAAATAATGGTGAAAATTATATTTTTGCTTTACTAGCCATTTTGAAATCTTTGGTTACATATCTGCTGTATCAAATAGCATAAAGTTTTTTTATTGGGATGTTTGTTGTTTTTCTTAACACAAACAATACACACACAAATCACCTCACATTTGAGCTGAAAATTCATGGGCAAATACAGTTAATCATCTATGCAATGGTCTGGTTTTTTATCCTCTTAGTTTTGCCACTGGATGGGTTTTAATTCTTAATTTTAATGCAAAACAATTAATCTATAAAATTGTGGTTAAATGATATTTTGCCTCATGCAGAAATTCCTATTCAGATTAACCATATAGAAGAATTGAATTTATACAGTAGTGATTGGGATTTCCAGTCTGGATTAAAGTGGATTCCTTTCTTTAGAAAATTTGATGTTCCTTCACCAAAAATGTATAGCACTTACTAAGAGATACTGTAAATTTATACCTTCTTTTTGGGTGGATGGGGACTGAGACAGGGTTTTGCTATGTAACCTACGTTGGCCAGGATCTCGAGAACTTCCTACCACAGCCTCCTGTGTGCTGAGGATACACATTTTATCTTATAATTAGATTATTTCCTAATTTTGTAACTGTAAATAGCATCAATATTTGGTTTTCCCTAATTATAGGGATTATATGTAAAAGTTTGTGTATATTTCACTATTTCAACCAGATTCACAAGCCAGTGAAACTTGGCATTTTTATGTGGGTACTGGGGATCCAAACTCATTTCCTCATGCTTGGCTAGCAACATTTCATTCCATGAGCCATTTCCCCAAAATTATCAAGAATAAAATTTTAGATACAGATTTTATTAGTAATGATATGATAAAGGTTTGCCATATTATGTGCCCTAAGTAAATGTTTGTATACATTTATATGATTCAATGTTCATCAAACCAATTTTTAAACAGGATATTAGCATTTTGTTTTTATATATGAGAACACTGAGAGGTAAGAGGAGTTAATTTGTCCGAGGTCCAAAATTTAGCAAGAGATAAGGCATGGACAATACAAGTCTAGATGTTTTATTTTCACCTCTATGCTTACAGCCTAAAAGAATGGTCATGCTTTCATATTATCACATACTATATTGAGAATAAGAAGATTGGAAATCTAGAAATGTAAAAAAATTAGTTCAGATGTGCTACTATTGATGATTAGGGAAGATGTTGCTATAAAAGGAAAGGCACTTAATGGTATTTAGAAAACAGTTAATTAACTTGCATTTCCCGGATTGCTAAGAATGTTGAACATTTGCTTAATGTGTGTAAATCATTTGTATTTTTCCATATGAGAAGGATTCCAATCATTAAAAAATCAAATGACAAAAAATGTTGGCGAGGAGGTGGGGAAAGAGGAACCCTCATTTATTGTTGGTGGGAAGGTAAACTTGTACAACCATTATGGAATTCAATATGGGGATTTCTGAAAAAGATGAATATAGAACTACCAATAGACACAGATAGTCCCTTACTTGGCATTTACATTAAATGTTTCACTAAGGAGATATTTCCTCAACCATAGTATAGCTGCTCAATTCATAATAGCTAAGAATTATAATCAACCCAGGTGCCTATCACTGGATGAATTGATAACAAAGTTGTGGTACACATACACAATGAAATTCTATTAATCAGCAAGAAAAAATGATACAATGAAATTTGTAGGAAAATGGATGTACTTAGAACAGATCCTAATCAGTGAACAGACACACACAATTACAGAAAGACAAATGCTGCATGTTCTCACTCATCTATGATTTCTAACCTGGATCAGCTCAGGTTGTTTCCATACCAGATTGGCTAAGACAATGGGGATGGAAGGATGGAAGGGCTTGGTGGGATGTGAAAGGGAGAGCAGGGGAAATAAACACAAAACTAAACCCCAAATGAACTAGTACCATAGAAACCTTTCCTCTTAAAGCTAGACTAAAAGATATAAACGTTATCAACGTTATAGGGAGGGTGCTTGAAAAGAAGGGCCCTAAAGAGAGTGGGATAAAACTTAACCATAAAAATTTTTGGCTCTGACATGTAATTCACAGTACCAGAAATATATGCTACCCACAATGAGCTGTTGATCAGAGAGACCAATGGGGTCCCCAAACAAGGTAGGTTTCTGTCAAAGCACTTGGTTACCAGCCTGGGATAGAAAGTAAGACCCTATTGCTGAAGACACCATATGTTGCCAACACAGAACATGGAAAGACCTGGCTAGAATCTGGAAGAGAGCCAGTTCCCAGATAACTGGCCTGTTCTACTGCTGGAAAGTCCTACGTGAGCTATGGGGGAAACTGACCAACATTGGTGTAAGCAAGCAGGGGTTTAAGCTACTCCAAAGCAACCAGCCTGACAAGAAGTACATGCTAGTGCAATGGGGCCACACAGCCTTGGTGGGTAGCCAATGGCTTTGTGATTAGCTAAGAGATTAACTCAGTGGAAAAGATCCCATATCTGTAAGGGAACCAGGTCTGCATCCTATGGCTAAGAGAAGGGCTACATCCATCAAAATCTCCCTAAATCATAAACTATTATCCAATTTAACCTATGCTGACTTCACTCTCCATTTGGATAATCTGTTTATTCTTTTTCAGAAGGTAGCAAGACCTGCGTAGATAAACCATCCTTCCATGGTGACCTTGACACTCAATGAAAGCCAGAGTGAAGGAGACAGGGGATGAGGATACTCAGCCCTTACCAAAGCAGAATCCCGAGGCTACTGAGAGCTCGTCACTGAACTAGACTTAGAACACACCCACCAAGGCTCAGAGAATTTTGTGGAAGAGGGGGCAGAAAGATTTTAAGAGCTACAGGTTGGGATGTCATGCCCAGAGGTACTGACTCCCCTCAAAAACTGACTGCTGCTCCCACAACACATAACCCACAACCCCATGGGGAATATCAACAACCCCACTGAGTTGGATCCCTGTGAAATGGGGGCTGGAAGGAGGGAGAATATGGTACCAACACATGAAATACCCATAGAAAGTATGTCTTAATAAAAAAGAAAAGAAAAATATATGTACTTCTGAAGAATATAGTCACACCTGATTCATTCCCCAATGAGGTGCATAGAAACATGTATTTATTTATTTTTTACTAAGGATATGTTTATGTATTTAAATATATTTAAATAAAATTTATTCTGATTAAAAAAGAATTAATTAACTAATTATAAATGAATGATATCAATCTACATAAAGGTTTTCTCTTAGCATAATATTTATTTTTCAAGTGGAAATTATTTTTTTAAGATTATTGAATAGTTGATAGCTTGTGTGTGACATGAAGTGTAATAAATAATACAATAACTACAATGTTTGCATGATGCAAATAATAAACTACTTCACTGGACTGGGCATTAAAAGAAGCTTAAAGGAATGATGAGAGCAAAATAATCCAGTATCATAATCACCTAAAAAAATGATTTCACTTAGGTTAAATTTCATATGCTTGATGAGTTCACAATTTTACAAATGCTTCTGATCTCCCCTGTGTACCTCACAAAGAGCAAGCACTTGAACTGAAGGTGAGACTGGTCTTTTGTCATCCCATACCACCTGCGGTAACACCACTGCCCACAGCAATCTCTCCTCACTATGTCAAATTTGAAAACCCATGGACTGTATTCAATCATCTAACTTATTTCTCTTTATACACTACTCATCACTAAGAAATAAAGTGCAGCAAATGTGGTTAAATGAACTAATTAGCATTAAGCAGCTAATACAGAGATTAGAATGAAATTAGGGTTCTGACTTCTAGTCCAAAGCAATTTCAGCTGTATTAGCCTGGAAACTTGAGAATGGGTTCAATTAGTCTTTGACCACCTAAATTAATTTGCATGTGGATATTAAATGACAAAGATAATATGTGGATAAAAGTATATCTGGGGAAGACAGCCCAACTAATGAAAAGGCAACTTATTCCAAAAACCAAGCTTTAATTCCTGTCCAAAATCAGAAAACTAGCAAGTAGCATTAAGATTATAAGAAGAATCTTGACACACATCTGAAAAATTGTTAATCCTGGCTCTAAATACATGTTTTATGCACATATTACTTGATGAAGCACATCAAAATACGTAATTTGATGTGGGCAAATATATTCAGATTATTTTATCTAAACAACTGGTATAATGTGATTGACTTATTTAGTCTTTTTAGATTTAATAAATATTAAATTATGTTGAGCTCCAAATGGATAAAAATGTCAAAATACTGAAGGAATTAGTTACCAATATTTAATTCTCCTTGTTTTTCCATATCAGCTTTTGATATCTTTAACCACCCAAGAGATAATGTTTTTTTTCTGTTCATTTAGTACCATCTCTGTCAGCGTTACTGTAGGGAAAATAAAATGCACCAATCTGAAATGGAATTATTTTTCTCTACCAAAGGAAATTAAATACTGGATATTTTTTACATTTTATTATGGATATTATAAAACATATAAAAGTTGATAAACTTAGATTTACCCATCCAGCATTTAGATACAATAGTCATCAGTACATGGCCAGGCTGACTGTGATGCCTCCCTTACATAACCTGGGTTGGTTTTGTTCTTGTTTATTGTTTTTTTTTTTTTCAATTGTTCCTTTCTTTATGCCAGTAAGTTTACTAACACATATGCTGATTTTAAAACTATAGTCATATATATAGACTTTTTCACATGCTATCACATCACAGATACTTCCATATTCTTTTGAAATTTATTTATTTTTCACCATTTCATATATGACATACTCTATTTTAGTTGTATTAACTCCCACTACACTCCTCTTTCCACTCTCACTAAATCCCTTTTTCTACCCACTAGATATTTTAATGACAATCACTTGCCAGAAAGCATGCTTTCTTGAATAAATTTGTAAAGTAGATCATATACTCAGTTTTCACCACCAGAGTTGAGATACCATGGGAAAAAAATTCAAGATGAATGTAATAATTATTCTTGGATACTAACAGCATTATCCTTGCATTCATAAATACAATAGCATTCATTTGGAGTTCAATATGTAACTCAATTCATTTAAAACCTGACACTTTCTGGGAGAAAACAGTGATCAGCAAGATCAAGTAGACTCTAGCTTTTTCAAAGAATATATGCAGCATGCTTCACCTTTAAAAGAATGGTTGATGCTAGGCGTGGTGGTGCACACCTTTAATCCCAGCACTTGAGGGCAGAGGTAGGAGGATCACCATGAGTTTGAGGCCACCCTGAGATTACCTAGTGAATTCCAGGTCAGCCTGGGCTAGAGTGATACCCTACCTTCAAAAACAAAAACAAAATGATAAAAAGAATGGTTGATGAAGGTTTACAGACATATTATACTATAAGAGAAGGTTATAGTATCTACTTTCAACCAATACAAACAAAAACAAGAAAATCATTACTATTGTAACTGAGTCATGCTAATACATTATGCAAAATTTGGACATTAATTTTTCTCAAATCTATACACATTGGCAAAAGTGTACCCTTTGTTACACATCAGGACAAAAGAGTTGGATTTCACCTTCATACAAATTGTGCCAAAATAAATATCAAAAAAATATATAAATGTGAAACATAAAATCATAAAATGCCAACTGAAATTAAGAATAATTGGGGAAACATGCAAGAATGCTGTTTTCTTGGTGAACTGGGAACCAGCACAATGTTGAAAGAGAGAACCATCAACCCCTACCAAACTAGATATCCAGAGACACAGAGGTGCCCTAGATCTCACCACAGAAGCAGACCTAATATGAACCCAACATGGCTAAGGGAAATTTGCAGAAGAGTGGGGTGGGAAAGACTGTCAGAGGCACATGTTGTGTCATGACACACAGAGACATTTCCTCCTACCCAAAACAAAAGGCTAACCCCACAATGCACAACCCATATGCCCCAACATGGAGGGTCCTGGTGGAGGGAGGAAGATAGGGAGGAGGCTAACAATGGTACAAATTTTATTTTACAAAAATAAAAAAACAAATTAAAAAATCATAAAATATCAAAACTTTGGATAATATCCTTGGCTGAAAAATAATTTTATAGAAATGAATAATATCTGGTGAAACATGAATGATAAATTTGACAAAATATAATTTTTTTTTTAAATTTCATGACTGGGAGAATGACTGTAGGTAAGATTGCTTGCCACAAGTATGAGGGCCTGAGACTTCCCAGCTTTGATTCCCCAGGGTCCATGTAAACAGCTGGGTTTGGCTACAGTATAACCACATTCCTGTGGGGAGCAGAGACCAGACAATCACTGTGGCTCTTAAAAACGTAGCTCTGCATTTTGAAGAGGTTCCATCTCAAAGAAATACATGGATGAGAGATAGAAAAATGACACTGAATATCCTTCTGCATCTGCATTTGCCACCATACACATCAAACCACCATACATGACATGCATATATCACCACATAGATCACACCACACACATATACACACATACACAGCACAACCACAAATGGAGTAGCATGCATGACTGCATACAACACATCACACATATACTACATCACACATGCACACCACACATACTTCATGTGCAAAATAAAATTTTCAAGTTATATGGTGAATGTTATCACAAACCAGTTCAAGCAAGCATTCTGCCACTGAGTTATCCTTGAAATATCATAAACAAATCTAAAAGAAAAATAGAAAACTATCAAAACATTGTGAAGTACAAGAAAGACAGTAAGTATGGGCTGGAGAGATGGCTTAGTTGTTAAGCACTTGCCTGTGAAGCCTAAGGACCCCAGTTCAAGGCTTGATTCCCTAGGTCCCACATTAGCCAGATGCACAAGTGGGCACATGTGTCTGCAGTTTGTTTGCACTGGCTGGAGGTCCTGCTGTGCCCATTCGCTCTATCTCTCTATTTGCCTCTTTCTGTCTGTTGCTCTCAAACAATTAAATAAAAATTAAACAAAAATTTTTTTTTAAAAAAAAAAAAAGAAAGACAGGGCTGGAGAGATGGCTTAGCGGTTCAGCGCTTGCCTGTGAAGCCTAAGGACCCCGGTTCAAGGCTCGGTTTCCCAGGTCCCACATTAGCCAGATGCACAAGGGGGCACATGCATCTGGAGTTTGTTTGCAGTGGCTGGAAGCCCTGGTGCGCCCATTCTCTCTTCCCTCCTCTATCTGTCTTTCTCTCTGTGTCTGTCGCTCTCAAATAAATAAATAAAAAATGAACAAAAAATATAAAAAAAAAGAAAGACAGTAAGTTGATTTTTTAATTCAATAAAGAACATTTACTTCAGAGCATAAAATAAACAAAAGGTATATGTAGACATTTTATAAAATAAGAATTATAAATGACCAATTATTCACTAATAAATAAATGCTAGCATAAATTAAATAATAGCAATATTAAATAAATAATAAAATAAAATAATTGCAACATTTTTTCATATATTCTATTGGTAGATATGATAACTCATCTTTAAAATAATATGCAACAATTCTTCCTGATACTACTACATATTCCAGGTTTATAATGCATGTTCTCTGGCCTACTCATGCCAACAGCCATATCTTAAGAGATCCCTGTTTACTTCTACTAGAGAATGAATAGCAGCATTTTAAACATGCTAACAAACTTTACCAGCATATGAAATGAGATTTTGAATTACTAATCCATATTAGTTGATGCACTGATAAGTTCTATTAAATTTCCATAGAACAGTGTCTAGGATGTTTAGAATAGTACATGGAATGTTGAGAAAGCAAGAGAAATGGAGATACAGAACTTCTGCCACATCAAAAGTTTATTTGTAAACAATATAATTTCATCTGCATGAACGTATTTTGCCCACATAATCTTATCTCTGGCATTTATACGTCCTTTTCTTCTGAAAAAAATACTAGCCACCTCTGCCCCAAAAGCAAAGTAGGTAAGTGAGCTAGCATCTGAATCAAGGTCCTCCCTGTGTCCCCAAATTTCAATCCCCAACATCTTACTACTCTACATGACTTCATTGTCATTTTAACACTGCACTGAACTGTTTCTTCAATAAGCATTCTTATGTCTAATATTAAGATCTGGACACAAGGAATATCAATTAAATTTTGGTTGGAAGATGGTAATTTTCTTCTGCATATTTGATTTTACCCATAAACAAAAAAAGGACAAGATGAATATTAGTCAGCAAGAATTCATTGGCTTTAGCTAGCAAGAATGCATTGACTTAAAACATGTCATGAAATAAAGAGATAATTTCTTTTCTGTTTATGACAAGCCAGAGAGGAGAATGATCCATGTCCCTAAATGAGATAAAGGGTTAACCAATAGCAGCCAAACCCTTATTCCTCTGCCTGTTTTACAAGGAAATAAATCCAAAAATACAAGTCTGTATTGTGTCACACAGGGTCCTCCCAAGTTACTATTGGTAGTTAATAGTTGCTTGGGGATAAGGAATCTTCTTATTCCCTTGTGTAGCTGCTGGTAAGTTGCCCATGCTCCAGTAAGTAACTATCTGCCTTTCTGACTCCACTCAGACCTCATTAAACTCATTGAATAACAAACAATAAGAAAAAGACATGAAAGTAGGAGGGAGACATCTGGGGAATAAGACAGTGTTCAGAGGGAGTGGGAGGGTGGTAAGAGTTGGTAATGGGGTAAATATGATCAAAATAAAAAAGCTGACTATAGAGATACCTACAAACCCAGTTATTCCCTTACTGGGCATCTACCCTAAAACCTTCAAACCACAGGCCAGAGAGATTTGCCCAACCATGTTTATAGTGGCTCAATTCATAATAGCTAAGAGCTGGAATCAACCCAGATGTCTATCAGTAGAAGAATGGATAACTAAGATGTGGTATATCTACACAATGGAATTCTATACAGCAGTAAGAAAAAAATGACACAATGAAATTTGAGGAAAAATAGTTGAACCTGGAACAGATTATTCTCAGTCAACTTACTCAATCACAGAAAAAAAATCGCCACATAGTCTCACTCATCTACAGCACCTAACCTGGATCTGCCCAAGATGCCTTACATACCCAACAAGCTTCTCGTGGACTAGACAATAGGATGGGTGGGGAGGGAGGGGAGAGGAAGGGGGGATGGGAAACACAAATCTAGACCCAAATGGCAATGGTACCATAAAATTCCACATCCTAAAAGGCAGACCAAATATCTGAACCTTCACCAGGCCCTCAGAGGAAACACATGACCCACAAGACACCGGAGAGGTTATGATGAAGACTAACCTTAATCTTCTACAGCCTCCCTCTCTCCTTTCCTTCCCTCTCCTTCTCTCTCTCTCTCTCTCTCTCTCTCTCTCTCTCTCTCTCTCTCTTTCTCTCTCTCTCTCTCTCTCTCTCTCCTCTCTCTCTTTTCTATATTAGTAATCTTTTTCTTCCTTTTCTTAGTGGGCACTGACCTGTAACTCCCAGTACCAGCATGTGGCTACCATCCACAATGAGCTTTTGATCCGAGAGACCTACAAGCTTTCCTAAAAGAAAGACAGATTTCTGTCAGAGTACTTGATGACCCACCAAAGGTTAGTGGTAAGACCCTACTGCGGAAGACACTTTATGTGGTTGACACATAAAATGGAAGGGCATGGCTGGAACATATAAATATTCGTCTCTAGAACCTAAGGCTCTGAGAACTAGCTGTAGCTGTTAGGCTTGAACCAAGAGGGGGGAAACTATCTCCTGTTTATATCTGAAGAAATAATTAATTGCATTCTTGCCAAGGAGTAAAATTCCAAGCCCATAAACATCTTCCATTTTATGGTTAACTATTTGAGAATGGTAAGCTTGAGTACAAAAAGGTTGGGAAGTGGGGAAATGACTATATGATATCTAGTAGTATTTCTGTTTTATACCTGCATACCAGACTGGTGATTCTAAATGTAAGTGTGCAAAATGATTAATTCATTTTCCAAATTCAAAATTTAAAAGGCTAATAGGTCATACTGGAGAGATGACTCAACAGTTAAGGTGGTTTTCTACAAAGTCTAATGACCTGAGTTTGATTCTCCAGTACCCACATAAAGCCAAATGCACAAAGTGGTGAATACACCTGGAGTTTGTTTGCATTGGCTGCAGGCCCTGGCACACACATATCCCTCCTCCCCCCCCCCCCCATCTCTCTCGTACATGTCTTTAATGCCAGTACTCAGGAGCCTGAGGTAGGAGGTTTTCTGTGAGTTTGAGGCTAGACTGAGACTACATAGTGAATTCCAGGTAAGTCCTGGACTACAGCAAGACCTTACCCTGAATGAACAACACAACAAAAATTTTAAAAAAAGCACTGAGTCACTGAAATTAATGAAGAAACCATTCAATAGCTAACACAGATTGCATCTAGAAACCTTACTGGGGTATTTAATGATTATAAGGATTAAGAACCTTATTCAACACAGAATACATCAATATATTGTGGTACCCAGTGGTGCTGGGGAAATTAATTCCTTCAATGGTATTAAGGAAACACATGCTTTTTGCGTTAATATCCTTCATTGTCATGTAAATTCTAACATCATATGCATAAGCTTGCTATTGTGCAAAGGCACTATCTGTGAGCAATAATGCACACATTCTGCTTCAGGTAGCAAGCCATTTTCCTCTATTCTCTTCCTGTCATGTCAAAAATAAGGGAAATACACCTCCTAATAAGAAAGCAACATGAAAAGGATGGGTACACTCTCTGGGGAGGATCTGACAGGATACTGCGATAAATTTTCCAAACAACACATATCACTGCTCTTATCTTTCATCATCAGATCAAATGCATTATTTATCCAGGGTTTATTCTCCATGAAAAGTAACATCCAAAAGAAGGCAATAAACAACACTTCTGTTTTGACATGCATTACAAATGTCAAGGAAAGACATGCCACTTGGTAGGCAACAATGTAGCTGAGATACAGAAGAAATGAAAATTTAAACCAATGTATGTTGACTTTATTACTGTTTAATGTTTTATTAAAAAAAAAAAGGTATCACTAAGTTTTGTCTTCTGTTAACTTACAAAGCAACATGGGGAGTAGTATAAAGCAGCATGTCACTTGTTCATCTGCTTTATAAACAGGGAGAAAACAGTACAGAACTGACTCACCACACAAGCGTCTACACAAATAATCCATGCTGCTGCAATACTTAAACCAGATGTGTAATTAACATGTTCACAGTCAGCTCTGATATTAAATTATCTTCTCTGTAGTCAAAATGGTTTTAACTCATTCTTAGTTCCAAATCTACAGTCCATTAGCAAACCACAATGTAACCCATTTAACAATATGCAACCTGCATGTGATGTGAATTGTTCTTTTCAAAGAAACACACATTTCCATCTATGGAAGCAAAAATAAAATCAGAAACAGAAACACATACTTCAATATAAATTAATTTAAAAGACAGAATGTAGTAAAATGTGATTGAATGACTATTTATTTTAAAAGTAATTCACAATTTGATTACTGGATTCATCAGTTCTTGAGTGTTTTCCAGTTCACAAATGCAATACAAATATTATAATTTTCAGACTGAGTGTTTGCTGTGATTTCCTACATTTTGACTTATTCCAATTAGTTCTAATAAATTAACTTTCTATATAAGCTTAATAATAAGGCAGAAAGAGATGGTGAAAAAGAGCTGAAAGGAAAAATCTAAAATACTTCATAAGAGAAAATATGAAAGCATAATCCCACAAAGATAAAAGGAGCAAAACAGGTTATCAAGAAGAGAGAGTAATTGGAAACAAGGGAAGAAAGCAGAGCTTAGAGTTTTCATAAGAAGTTGTATTCCCAGACAACAAATCTAACATGCATATACACAGGGGATCTATGGGAACTTTTCCCAAATCCCCCGCCCCACCACCACACAACTCCTGGACCACACAACAACTCTACCCCATCAAACAACTACTGCAGCAGAGAATGACCCCAGCACAGCATTTAGACCATCAGGTAAACATTCATTACATTAAAAAAGAGACTAATCAAAGTTCTGGGAAAGGTGAGAAGTCCATCACTTAGTTATGAATAGATATGGTGGTCCTAGTAAAGCCCTTGAATTCTGTCATTTCAACGGCACAGAAAAATAATCAGATACCATATTGTTGTAGTCAGGTTGTCATTGGTGGTAGAAATTACCCAACCAGGAGCAGCTTGTGGGGAAAAAAGAGGTTTATTTTGGCTTATAGGCTCGAGGGGGAAGCACCATGAGGCAGGGGAAAATGACATGAGCAGAAGGTGGACATCATGCCCTATCCAACATATAAGGTGGACCATAGCAACAGGAGAGTGTGCCAAACACTGGCAAGGGGACACTGGCTATAACACTCATAAGCCTGCCCCCCTCAAGACATTCCCTCCAGGAGATGTTAATTCCAAATCTCCATCAGCTAGGAACCTAGCATTCAGAACACCTATGTTTATGGGGGAGACCTGAATCAAATGACCACACATATACTCACTATTACCAAGCTTGTCAGAGAACACACTGCCTAATCTGTGCAAAGAAAAAACTCATGTTTCATATTAAATATTCTTAGTAATCAACAATAATATCAATTGCCAGAAAACATTTATGATACTCTTAACCCATTGCAAAAACATAACATTTTTAAAAATGGAAGCAAGATTCTAGATAAGAGTATTACCAAGATCAAAATACCAAAGTAAATTGAATTATTATATTTCAAGAATATAGAGTATTCTTCCAAGCATATCAAGCAATAATAGCCAGTGGTCATAAAAAATTTACCACTTTGAAATAAAATATATTAATTGCAAAGAAATAAATGATACATAGTAATATACATGATAAAATATAAGTGAGATATACCATGAATTCCAGAGACCAAAGGACAACTATAGGATCCAGAAAAGAAAACAAATAAAAACATACAATTTTTTTTTCGGAGATTCATGACTCTACAAAATCAAATCGCTTAATGAATACTAAGTTACGTTTTTAAGGTTAGAAGATTAACACTTAGATTTATAAGAACAAAAAAATTAAAAGAAACAAGAATGTTAAAAGGACAGAGAAGCAAGCTGGCTTTGAATTCTTTTCAAGCATCACTGGATTGCCAAATAGCACAAATATTTATTCAGAGTACCTAGAGGTAATTTTCCACCAACAATTTAATATTGATCAAAATTAAGGTTAGTATAAATTTCACATTATTGTAGGTTGATAAGAAAGTACTTTAGTCAAAATAAAGTAAAACCCAATAAAGGGAAAAAATAATCATGTAAGAAAAGAGCCCCTGGAAAGTTTGAAATGACATTTGGGTAGCAGATCCAGAGAGTAAGTACTCTCACATGAAATGAAGGAGAGAAAAGTAGGTAGAGTGGAAGAACTTTAGGAAAATATGCAAGGAGAAAGGGATAGAATTTATCAAACAGACACGTGATTGAGAGTTATGAAAATTTCAGGACATACTAAAGAGACAGACCACAGAAGCG
This sequence comes from Jaculus jaculus, assembly GCF_020740685.1. NCBI lineage: Eukaryota > Metazoa > Chordata > Mammalia > Rodentia > Dipodidae > Jaculus > Jaculus jaculus. The sequence continues at coordinate 26,990,887 of NC_059105.1, forward strand.
TGCAGCCACTTGAGAAGAATAAAAAATTTCAAATAAAAAGTGCAGAATAACTATCAGGAAAACAGAAAATAGAAAGTTCAAAAGAATAGGAAAGACTCCACCTTATTAGATGTATTAACTACTAGAATTAAGCATCAGTATAAAAGAAACAAGCAAGTCACAAGTATGAAGAAAAGTAGAAGCTGGCTTGATTTGAGCTACTCAGGTTGATATAAAAGCAAGATGTAACTGTTGAACATTCTACATTTATAAAAATAGATGAAAATCAAAGCCTGTAAATACACATCACTGCAGATGGTAAGCATGTACTTCACCTTTATAGCTGCTGTCATCTGAAGTACCAGGAGGGACAACCTAAATCTTTCAATCAAATACCAGAATGGGTTAATGCTGCATGCACAGTCACCAGAAGAATTGAAATTTTGAGAATTTTTCTTCCACAGAAAACATCAGTTCATGTACGGCAGATGTCCCAATGTTTCTATGTACATACACAATATTTTATGTGCATACATAATGTTTTCCTTAAATATATAATTTTTATGTGCATACACAATGTTTTCATTAAATACATAAGTTATTTATATATACACAATGTTTTCACATATATGCACACTGTATTCATCTACACACATAATGTTTCATGTACATGTACAATATTTTTATGTACATACACAATGTTTCATGTGCATGCACAGTGCTTATACTCAAGGTGTACGGTCTAGTAATACATTTGTATGAAAGTAAATCTGAAAAAATATGTATAAAACAAATTGGAATTCTCTAAAAGTTTTATAGTACTTACACATTTAGTATTGAAAATTATGGAAAGATAATGTATTATAAAAATGAATTCTGATAATTTAAAGTATTCACTGAAACAGGTAGTACCTGTTAAATGTTCACACTGCTGGTCATGCTTTATGCTGATTGAAGGACATAAAAATTCACTCCACATACACTCTTGTACATAGCATAATTTTTGTACAAGCCACAATGATGGATGGTTCAAGAGTGAAATGTGTACCACAGTCTCATGTGTCAAAGAACTTGTTTCCCAGGTGGTAGCACCGTTTGGCAAGACTTGCACAGCCCTTAAAAGGCAGCACCTTCCAAAAGAAAGTATGTCCCTGAGGACAGGCCTGGAGATGGTGTTGCCTGGTACCACTTCCTGACCATCATCTTTCTACTTTCTGTACATGTGATGTGAAAAGCCACTTCTGGTTCCTGTTGCTATGCCTTTCATATAATGGACTGTACTCATTTTAACTTTAAGCCAAACATCAATCTTCCTTCCATCAAGTTGCTCTGTGTCAGGTATTCGGTCACAGTGATGAGAAAAGTAATGCAGGAAACTGGCACCAAGAAACAGGGTGGTTGCTATCATAAACCTGAATTATGATTCATAAGTTTATAGAAGTGGTTTATGGGAAGAATGTGGGACAGTTAGGAACTTTTGGGCTAGGAAATCTCTAGAATGTTTTAAGCATTGCCCAATGAACCATTCTGGTGGGAGTGTGGATGGGCCTTGAGGTCCTAGAGCACAGGTCTACTTTCTATCAATGATCATTGCTTCTTAATTTTGGATAAAATATGGCCAGCCACCTCCTGATCTTGCTGCTATGACTTTCCCATCATGAAGAACTGTATCTCCTCCACCTCTTAGCTGAATGAACTCCTTCCAGATGTATTTCTGGACAAGTCAGCAATGAGAGAAATAACAATGTGCTAATCAAACAGCAGCCCTGCTGTTAGTGTGTGTGCGTGTGTGTGTGTGTATGTGTGTGTGTGTGTGTGTGTGTTTGTCCCTACCCTACTGTGCATGTCATTGTTCTTGGCCAGGCAGTCCCTTTGCTGGCATTCTCAGGCAGATCTGGGTTGAATGTATTCAAGGTTCCTGGAATTTTATCAGCTATAGAGAATGTCAATGCAGACAAATGGCACATTTTCAAACTGAAGATTTTGTCACTGCCTATCTTGAAAGCAATCACTTCTCCCACATTTGATTTTTACCTTTTTTTATACATCTGTCTTTCAAGGGCATTACAGTTTTAGGATGTCAGCCTTAAGAATTTCAACATGTTAGATTTTGATATTTTGGGGTTATAAGGTTGAAGATCTAAGAATTCATGGATTTTCATATTTGAAGTTTTTAAAGATGTAGGATTATGACATGATTTCACCTTTTGGGGTCATGACCAATGCCAAAAATGTATAAGTTACAATATAATAACCAGTTTTGCTGCTAACAATATCTGGTCATAATCATTAAGAAGCTGTATACTAGGGCTGGAGAAGATTTCTTAGGAGTTAAGATGTTTCCCTGCAAAACCAAAGAACATTGGTTCTATTCCCCAGGACCCACGTAAGCCAGATGCACAAGGAGCTTCATGCATTTTGTGTTCATCTGCAATGGCTGGAGGCCCTGGTGCATCCATTCTATTTTTCTCTCTTTCTCCCCCTCTCTCTTTCTCTCAAATAAATGAATAAATAAAATATATTTTAAAATAAGAAAATAAGGTGTATACTAGTGCTCAATTTCCAATAAGTACTTATAGCTAGTGCTATAGTTTGGATCACAAACATTGGCTAAAAGTTCATATGTTAAAGGCTTCTTCCCCAGGGAGATGTTATTAGGACATAAAGGTACCTTTAAGATGTGAAACCTGGTGGGAAGTCTTGAGGTCACTGGGAGTTTCCTTAAAGGTGATTATAGGATTCTAGCCGCTTCTTTCTCTGCTTTTGGTTTCCTGACTATGAGATGAGTGGATATCCTTTGTGTGATGGTTTGAATATAAATTGTCTCATAGTCTCAGATATTTTTGATTATGCTCCCTGCTTAGCCACCAGCAGGCAGAGCCCGGTTAAGGAGATGTGTCACTCTGGGTAGATCTTGATTCCAGCCCTAGGTGCATACTCAGAACCAGTTTGACCTTGCTGGTGCTGGTTTTTTTTTTTTTTTCCTTTGCCAAGCAAGTACAATGAAGTGAGTCAGCTGCTTCTGCCATGATGAAGGTTCCCCTTGAATCTGTACACCTGAAATAAATCCTTTCCTCTTCTGAGCTTCTCCTGGTAGCATCTTTGTCCCAACAATGACATAATTGTGATAACCTGTCACGGCCTCCCACCATGATATATAGCTTCATCACAGGCACAGGAAAAAAATGGGGTCAACCAATGAGCCAAAGACTATCAGGTATTTTGTTAGTGAATGAAGGCTAGCTAACACAGACCACAGGAAATAATTAAAACAGATACCATGGATTAAGTTGAAAATGTTATCAATCTTGAAGAATGTGAAAGCACAGCTTATATGTTTGAGTGATGAGAGAAGAGAAGAGAAGAGAAGAGAAGAGAAGAGAAGAGAAGAGAAGAGAAGAGAAGAGAAGAGAAGAATGTAATAAGAAACACCTATACAGTGCATGGCTCAAAACAGTTTTAAATATATTGGTTCCTATGTAATAAAGTACTTTATTTCCATTGATGGAAAAAATGACAGTGATACACAAATATGAAGACAAGTATAAGGTGAAAATTATAAATGAACAGAATTTTCAACCAACAGAGAATTAAATATCATATAAAGTTAAATCAAGAAATATGGGAAGAGCCGGGCGTGGTGGCGCACGCCTTTAATCCCAGCACTCGGGAGGCAGAGGTAGGAGGATTGCCATGAGTTCAAGGTCACCCTGAGATGACAGAGTTAATTTCAGGTCAGCCTGGACCAGAGTGAGACCCTACCTCAAAAAAACAAAAAAAAAAAAAAAAAGAAATATGGGAAATTTTTTAAGAAAAGATACTTAACTACAAGCAAAAAGCACAAACATAAATGTTTAAGTATAGCTGCCTCTTAAAAGAAAAATCTACATACCTAAGAGTGCAGTGGAAAGATTTTAAGCTCTTCTGGAAACTTAATTTTCTTTCTTTTAGCCATAAGAGTGCAGAACATTCAAAAGAATTCAACAGCAGAAGACTCATATGCCAAGTAGAGAAACAAACTTGAAAGAGAAGGGCCTCAGAAGCAGTTGAAAAGCCTCACTTGGATGTTTACTGAAAGTCCCCTACAGGAGCCCAGAAACACTCTTACAGGATCTAGATCCTGGCAATAGAGCAGGAATGGGTTGTTATGAAATGTATACATGAATATGTGTATGTGTGTAGATAGATATATGCATAGATAGATGTAAAATATAGTATAAATTACATATTGCTGTTTAGTGGTATATATTTACATACAAATATACAATAGTTTATAATACAATTGGGATAGATTATTCTTGTGATCAAAATAATATGCCTGAAGATACAACTAAATATATATTCTTAGACACATGAACACTTTTTTTTATTAGTTTTGTACTCAGTGTATACAGTCAAGTTGGTACTATTGTTAGCCTAATCCTTGTCCTCCCCCCTCCACATGGATCCTCCTTGTTGGAAAATATGGGTCATGCATTGTGGGTTTAGCAATCAGTTATGGGTAAGAGGCGACGACTCTGTGTATCATGACCCAACATGTGGCTCTGACATTCTTTCCGACCCCTCTTCCACAAGTTTCCCTGAGCCATGTTGGGTTCATTTTAGGTCTGCTTCAGTGATGAAGTCTTGGGAGCCTCTGTGTCTTGGGATCTCTGGTTTGATAGATGAGTGTCCTCAGTATCTATCTCCTTCACCAGTGTGCTGGTATCAGGTTCACCAAGAAAGCAGCACACTTACTCATTTCCCCAATTATTCTTAGTTTCAGCTGGGGCCCGTCTGAGGTGTGATGGGCTGGTTCTTTCCTTAGAATCTGTGCCCATCTGAAAATGAGAAGCAAATTCTCCAAGGGAGAATGAAGTTAGTTTCAGATAAATGGGGTAAACTTTGTATTTTAGACAGAATTTAATAGATGTAGGCCCTCTTGTAGCCCACAATTGCTGGGAGCTTGATAATGGAGAGTGGGCTTGTTTTGGATATGGTTCTGATTTGATTCCCAGCTCCTGCTTTGGAATCCATTCCACTGAGATCACTTAGCCAAATCAAGAGCAGTTTGTTTCCCACCATGGCTGTGTGCCACTATTGTGCTTATGTGAGCATCACATCAGGTTGTTTGCTGCTGAGTAGCTTAGATCATGAGTTGCTTGAACAGATACTGGTTATTTTCCCCAAGTCACTCATTTAGCACCTTCTGGCACTAGATGAGCTAATTGTCTGAGGACTGATTCTCTTCCAGCTTCCAACCATGTAACTCCATGTTCCATAGCAACAGCGTATGGTGTCTTCAGCAGTAGGGTCTTACCACTAGCCTTTGGTGTATCATCATGTACTCTGACAGAAATCTGTCTTCTTTTGGGAAACCTTGTAGGTCTCTCTGATCAAGAGCTCATTGTGGATGATAGCCACATGCTGGTACTGGGAGTTACAGGTCAGCACCCAAGAAGAGCAGGAAGAAAAAAATAAGTTATATAAAAATGATAGAGAGAGAAGAGAGAGAGAGTAACAGAAATAGGAGAAGATTAAGATCACCCTTCTTTGTACCCTCTCCAGGGCCTTCTGATTCAGGTGTTCTCTCTAAGGGCCTGGTGAAGGTTAAACCATATAGTCGGTCTTTTAGGATGTAGAATTTTATGGTACCATTGCTGTTTGGGTACAGTTTTGTGTCCCTCACCCGCCCCGCCCTCCCTATTATCCAGTCCTCGAGATTCCTGTTAGGTATGTCTGCATCTTGGATGGATACAGGTTAGGAGACACAGATGACTGAGACTATGGAGCAATTATCTTTCTGTGATTGGATGAGTTCACTGAGGTTCAACCATTTTCTTCAAACTTCATTGTGTTGTTTTTCCTTACTACTGTGTAGAATTCCATTGTATACATATACCACACCTTAGTTATCCATTTGTCTAATGATGGACATCTGGGTTGATTCCAGCTCTTAGATATTACAAAGTGAGCAGCTATAAATATGGTTGAGCAAATCTCTCTGAACTGAGGCAGGGAGCTATTGGGGTAAATGCTCTGTGAGGGAATAACTGGGTCTGTTGGTAACTATAGCCAACTTTTTAAGGAGTCTTCATATTGCTTTCCACAGTGGTTGTACCATCCTACCAACAGTGAATGAGGGCTCTTATTTCTCCACATTATCTCCAGCATTTATTTTTTTATTTATTTTAAATTTTAAATTTTTTTATTTATTTTATTTATTTCTTTTCTTTTTTTTTTTTTTTTGATGCTTGCTGTCCTTACTGGGGTAAGATGAAATCTCATAGTTGTTTTAATTTGCATTTCCCTGATTATTAGGGATGATGAACATTTTCTTAAGTGTGTGTTTGCCATTTGATTTCTTCCTCTGTGAACTGCCTGTCCAGATCTCTGCCCCATTTTGTGAGTGGGTTGTTTGACTTTCATTGTTTAGGTTTTTGAGTTCTTTGTAGATTCTAGAAATTAGGCCTGTCAGTTGGATATTCAGCAAATATTTTCTTCCATTCTGTGGGTAAACTATTGGCTCTGCTTATTGACATACACACTTCTTATATAAATTTTATAACTGGATAAAACAGTCACTAGTACATCTCTGGAAATGTTATGTATGTACATACAGTAATCCCTCTTTAGGTACAGTTTGCTTACAAACAGGAAATGAAAAAGTCCAGATGTAGCCCAATTTTTTATGTTGTGCCTCTTTATAAATAGTATGAGCCATGAGGCAATCTAGTGCCATCACGTTTTGCTGTGCCCACAATATGAATCATCACTCTGACTAGCATTACATGATGAGCACACTAAGCACCTGCTGCTTGCTTAGTAAGAGAATGACTGCCATGATGCGTTGGTACACGTGTTCAAGTGTTTTAAGTAGGAAAATATCTAAATTAGGGCATCCACTGTGGATCTTGGATGTGTGAAATGACTAGACTGCAATTACATTTTATTTTCTTTAAAAAAGTAATTATTTATTTGTGAGAGAGGCAGAGATAATGGGCATGTCAGGGACTCAAGCCCCTGCAACTGAACTCCAGATGCATGTGCCAACTTGTGCATCTGGCTTATTTGGATCCTAGGGAATTGAACCTGGGTCCTTTTCTTTGTAGGAAAGTAACCACTAAGCCATCCGTCCAGCCCAGAATATGATTTCCTTTATAAAGAAGCTCATTGTATAGGTTAAGGCTAGGTATGCACACAATTGACTTGGGAATAACTAGGAAAGTTTAATCTGGGTTATGTCTGTGAAAGTGTTTCCGGAGGGGGCTGGCATGTGGAAAGAAACAAGCATGAGAGAATCACCTTCTATGTAAGCATACTCCAACCAACTGTTTGGGCCTCTAGACAATATGAACAGAGGAGGAAAAATAAACTCTTTTTTCTTTGAGAACTGAGAAATGCTTCTGTTTCTAATCTTGAACATCATAACTCCAGACTGCCTGGCCTTTTGGACTCCAAGAACACAACAGTCCCCTCACCACAACCCTGACTCATCAGGTCTTTGAACTTGAACTAAGCTGTGCTAGTGGTATGTTAAGATCTCCAGCTTAATTTTAATAAGTTGTCACCAAACTCTTGTGGCCATAACTACATGATGTGATTTCCTGAAAGTAAAGTTCTTCTCACTTATCGCTATTTATAAATTTCATAGGCCCTGTCTGAAGAATCTTAACAGAACATATTTCTAAAACATTAATTGTTATTTGCAAAATTAAAATTAAATAGGAGAAGTCAAGTATGAATACAATTCTGGGCACACAGTACAAAAGAGTGACATGCTAGGTACATCCTTCTTATCTGTGCTCAGTAATAGTGTATAGGATAGGTTAGGCTGATTATAATATAACCTAATCTCAAGAAAGCAAAACATAATGCATCATCTTCATGTCACTATGCCATTTCCCTGTGTCAATATAGTTTCACACATACCCTAATAACTGATATTTCATAAAAATCTACATAAAGAATTTCTCATCAGATGAATTACCTCCAAATAACTTTAATAATTTTGAATACAGAAAAATATAAGAACTCAGTCTTACTAATTTATATATCATGCAAGATTTATCATCACATCCATTAAAAATATGCAGGCCACAGAGCAAGCACTAACAATATCATATTGCCCTACATGATTGTAAATTTAAACACCACACTTCCTTAGTAATTCTTATCCATGTGAAAGTTAAGAAAGAATGAATTTCAAAATTTGGTCTTTGTTAAAAATAGGAGGAAAAATATGGAAAAGTAGGGGTATGAGAGCTTTAGGTTATGAATTAAATATATATATAAAACATGATTTGTAAATCAGTGAAAAGGTTGAGTCTCCAAATTATGTATAATATGATTACAGTTTTGAAAAACCAAAACAACCAAATGCATTTGTAACCATGTGAATTAAGATGTGATTTTAAGCAAGCAAGCAACTTTAATAGCAGAGCCATTTCTCCACCTCCTTGAATCATGCTTTTATAACATATATTACCAACTAAATAAAAATAAATGCATTTAAATGATAATGATTAGTACCTCAAATTAACATAATTATAATTTTTAGCATCTTTACTGGAAGTTTTTGCAGTGGCTAGAAGCTCTGGTATTCCCATGCTCACTCTTTTGCTCTCTCTCCCTCTCTCTGTCTCAAATAAATAAATAAAAATTTTAAAATAACTATGTTTCAAAAGGAGAAAATGGGTCTATTTTCCCGTCAATGTACACTGAGTAAAAATAATTTCTCCAAACTATGATACCATCTTTGCATGAGACACTGTCTTCTGTATATGAAATACAAAACAGGCAGTGTGAAGAGTGTTGTCACTTCTTGTGGTTCTGACTCCAAATCAGAAATGCCAATGACATGACACTCATAGACATTAAGCGACTACAAGTGACATGTGAAAAAAAGATTATCTTATCTGGAATTCAGAAATTTTTCTTCTCAACCTCCCCACACATTGCTGCTATACCTCCCTATAAAGCCATCACCTGGATCTCTGGGTAAACCACTGGTTTCCATGCATGAGTTCTTATCCAACAAAAGCCTAGTGAGTACATAGAGAACAGACAGTGTCCAGAGTGTTTACCAGTCAAGTAAAGCACAGCAACCCAGTTAATTTGCCACAAATAGATTATGCTGAAAATGTTGTTCCCTGCATTGTTTATGTTATCGTCATGGGTATTTATGTACACGTTTTCTGTATGTTCTGATATCTGACCTCATGGGGCTAGCCTATCCTTAGAGCTAGCCATGAGCACCTGCAGGATGGTGACACCAGACTTTGATGTGTTAATTAATCAGAGTTTTACCTCCTAATCTGGCTCAGATATCTCAGGAGGCAATATTCCTCTGCTTCAGTCATCTAGAGCCCCATTGCCATGCAACTAAAGGCTGCTTGCAGAGCTTAGAGCTCTCCAAAAGCATGATAGTCTAGCAAAATGACTCCTGGCTTGGTGAAAAAAAAAAAAAGCTGTGATTGTTGTAAACAAACATCTTCAGAGACAGGAAAGGTTTTCTGTGATTATGGACACCCTACTCTGCCTACATCACTATGCGATACAGGGGCAGAGCTGCAGCCCAGACAATTCTAGCAAGAGTGCTGGAGGCTTGACATGGAGCTACAGGATTTAGTTTTTCCCTGATGTGTTTCTATCTTGCTTTGGTCCAATCTTTCCTTACTTTGCCTCCATTCTTTGCTTTTTCTTAAAGATTTTTTTTTTTTTATTGGAGAGAGAGAGAGAGAAAGGGAAAAAGAGGGAGATAGAATGGGCATGCTAGGCCCTCCAGCCACTGAAAAAGAACCCTAGAGGCATGTGCTACCTTGTGCATCTGGCTTACATGGGTCATGAGGAATGGGACCTAGGCCCTTAGGCTTTGCAGGCAAGCACTTTAACCACAACCCATCTCCTCAGTGCCCATTCTTGGCTTTTAAATGGGAATGTCTATTCTGTGCCATTGCATTTTGAAAGCATATCACTTGTTTATTGAATTTATAACAGCTGAAAATTAAGTCTCAGAATTGACTTCACTTAACTTGAACAGTGTTAGAACTTTTAAAGACTATGGGCACTTTTTGAAATTTGGACAGAATGATTTCCTATTAGGAGATAGCAATGAGCCTATAAGAACAAAGGGAGGAAGGATATGACTTAAAAGTGATACATTTGGATGCGAAGTTGACAGAGTGGGCATGTAATGGTTAACCTCTATTATCAATTTCATTGAATCTAGAATCAACTAGAAGAGAAATCACATGGGTTGAGGTTTCAGACAATTAAAAGAAGAAAGTTTGGAAAGCATTAGCATTCACCTCTCTGCTTTCGGACTGCACACACAATGTAATCAAGTACCTCAGTCTTTTGCTACCATGACTTCAGCACCATGACAGACTACACCCTTGAACATCGAATGAAAATAAACCTTTCCTTCCTTAAGTTGACTTCATCAGGTATTTTGACACAGAAATAAGAAAAATAACAGGAACAGATATTTTACCTGGTGAACAAATTTAATCTGAAAAGAAATTTATTCTGAACTGAGTTAATTTCATCTCAACAACAACAACAACAACAAAAAACTGTTTTAGGCACATTATTTCTAGCTCTAGAGAAAAACCTAAGAGATAGGGCAAAGTATGCTCTTCAAAGGAAAACAGGTACAATTCTGCACTATGACATACTGTTAACTGATAACATGGTTGCCACAGATACATAGAACCATCAGATAGAGAGGAAGGAACACCATGCTGTGCTTTCATAGGCAAATATAATAACATGCAATCAGATGCCTACTTCTCAAATATGAGATATGGATGCACATGTTTTTATTTATGCTCACTTTCCTTGCTATATTTTCACCTCATTAACAGCTAAACTGTCTTTATTAATTCACCCAATCCTTCTGAAATCTTATTTGTATATAAATTTACTGTTTAAATACCTAGATTTAAAAATAAAAAGGTCATTTTTAATATGTGAGACTCTAAGATATAAAGAAGATAGATAAAGACATTACAATATGTATCTACTTGTGTATCTAAAAGCAAGCTTTAAGGATGGAGAAAAGTCAATATTTACTATAGTAAATAATAAGTTGGAAATTTGAGAAATGGCAAAATACATGCTACCTGAGTACAGTAAGCCTGACATGTTTCATGGGAAAAAATGATAAAAAAATATTATACCTATTACAGTAAAACTGTTGCTCAAAAAATACAAATGTGAAATCTTGAAACCAGTCAGATAAATAAATTAGAAAATTTTGTATAAATCCAAACAAGTACTGCCTTTATAAAATGTCTCTGAACAATAACAATAATATCTACTGCATTATGTTAAAAAAAAACAATTAATTATGAGACCTACAATTTGTAAATCAGGAATGTTTTGATTTGCATTAAAGTATATAGAGAACTTTATATTATTTAATTAGTTTAAATTCAATAAATTTTAGATTGTATTACATAAGTTTGCTAAATTTTTAAGGGTAATATTATAAGAGAACAGATTCATAGTGAAAAAATCCATGTATTACAAAGTAAGGAAAAGAGAAATAAAACATAAATGAACAAAAAAATATTAATTCAAATATAAGATGGAAGAGACAAGTCCAAATATGTCAGTACTCAGAAGCAGCAAAAGGTAAGGGCAGATAACTAAGCAGGGGTCAGACCACACAGGGTCTTACCTCAATGGTTATATGACTTCTCTGTTACACTGAGTAAGGTAGAAAGCTAGTGTGAAGTTTCACATAGTTTAATTAGATCACTCTAACTACTGTGTTTAGAGGAAGCTGGAGGAAAGCAAAGACAAAAGCACAGACTACTTAGGATGGTTTGCTATAGTCCTATATAAATATGGGGGACACACACATATATGGAGAGAGAGAGAGAGAGTAGGAGAGAAGGAAAGATTGAAGAAAGGAAAGAAGTCAGGAAGGAGGGAAGAAGGAAGAACAGGAAAGAGGGGAACTGTGATAGTAAGAATGTAAAATACCCCCACCATAGATTTATCTTCTACTGGTGGCCCTGTTTGGGAAGGTTCTGGAATCTGCAATAGGTAGAGCTTTAATGGAGTAAGTGTGTCACTGGGGGAGGGCTTAGAGGTTTTACAATCCAAATACTCTTGCTTGCTCCTCTCCCCTCCCCTCCTCTCCCCTCCCCTCCTCTCCTCTCTGGTTCCATTCTGTTCTGTTCTGTTCTCACTCTCTTTCTTTCTTTCCCTTTCCTTCTACCCTGCTGATGTGATGATGTGATCACAGACTCCTTCCCTAAGCTGCTTCTGTTTGGTATCCCATTCCATTGATGAGAAAGTAACTGATGGGGGTGAAGCAGAGCAAGATAAGACACAGATAGAGACAGAGAACTCAAGGATGACTCCATGGGTTTTATTGTTCAGGAATAGGAAGAATGGAGTTTCTATCAATAAATTCGGAAAACAGCTAAAGGGGATATGTGGAAATCAATAGATATGGTTCAGTTGTCAAGTAGAGGTTTGTATATTTATTTTTTTTAATTATTTATTTATTTATTTGAGAGCGACAGACACAGAGAGAAAGACAGATAGAGGGAGAAAGAGAGAGAATGGGCACGCCAGGGCTTCCAGCCTCTGCAAACGAACTCCAAATGCGTGCGTCCCCTTGTGCATCTGGCTAACGTGGGACCTGGGGAACCGAGCCTCGAACCGGGGTTCTTAGGCTTCACAGGCAAGCGCTTAACCACTAAGCCATCTCTCCAGCCCAAGGTTTGTATATTTAAAACCAGAGTTTGTAAAAGAGATTTCAGCATAAAATTTAAGCTGGGAGTCACTAATGGCAGAATTTAAAGTCATGTCATATGTAGTAATAGAATATTTGAACATGCAACTTGAGAAGATGGAACAAAAAGTAAATGAAAATGATGGCAGTTGTTAGTAACATCAACGTCTAAGAAATTACTAGGAAAATGGGTAAGAAGAATAGAGAACAGAATCACTGGAAGAGGATGTCTAGAAACTGCTGTCATTCCATGAAGTATACTGCTGGAATCATTTTTTAAGCTGATAATGGCAAGTGATTATTTTTTTTCTATTTATAAAGCATATCTTGAGAAGCTGTGCCTTTAGAGTGGGATAATCTGATCAAAATGAGATTTAAGGAAAGAAGGGAAGGAGGAAATTGAGATCAAGTAAATGAAGCAAACAGAATGCTCACCTCACTTTGAGGCCCAGAGTCATGTATAAGCATGCAGTAAAGAAAACAGATACCCTGAACTGAACTCTAGAATTCATAGCTTGAATTGCTATGTTGGGAATATTTGTAACAAAAAAAAAAAAACTGAAAAAGACAACAATTCCATCTTCTCCCTCATTTTTGCTGATAAACATTTACCAGAACTCCACTGGCTGTAGAAGGACTATCACTAGGAGAAAGCCAGATTTCCAAAAGCATTGAAAGTGAGCAGAACATTACAATAGAATATAAAAATATAGAGCAGTTTGATGTTCATAGACCTTGAGATCCAGTAAGTAAAAAGAGTAAGTAAATTCAAGGGAAGGAGAGATTGGGTCAATAAAAATGGTATGAAAGGATTAGAGATCTGAAAATAAATGATAAGCATGGGTTTCTTCAGATGTCTGAAAAGACCATAGACAAAGAATGTGTATGTTCAGGAGAGATGGTAATAGAAGACAAATCAGAAAGATATGTTGCTTAGAATTTCCCAGCAGGCTTGGGCTGACAGAAGAATGATGTCCTGGGTCTTCTTATTCTGAGTGTTCCTCCTCTCTGTTGTTTTATGCCAATGGTGTCCAGCAGAGGGGTGGTCTTACTCCAAGTTTGAGAGTTGCCTCTCCACTCCTGCTGATGGAGGCATTGAGTTGGACAGAAGGCTGATCGTGAACTGAGCTCATAAACTCTCTCTTGATTTCTGTAGAAGGAGGCCTCAAAGCCAAGAAAGGAAAAAGTCATTTATCTCAAAATATATCATTTATAACAGCACAAGTATAAGGCATTTTAAATTATTGTAAACACAATATTCATTGTATCTGCAAGGAGAAAATTACAGAAATGTTCATGCAGGACATTTTTTAAAAGCCAAAAGATGTGGAGCAATAAGAGCTCAATTATGCACTGAAAGACCCAGCACACTGGTGCTAGAATTATCTCATTGTATTATAAAGCCAAATATACCCTATAAAAGTTAGAAGAATAAAATTTTGGATAAAATTTGGCAATTTTAAATTATAGCAAGACAAATACAGGTATAGGAATAGCTACAAGGCTTTAGAAGAATAGAAATAAGGTGGAAAGATCTATCTTAACATATATAAAAAGAGTCAAAAACTGCAATAATTAAAAAGAGTGTTGCCATCACAGGAGCAAAAAAAGGCACAAATAGCAAGTTCAGATGCAAAAGTATGATTTGAATAGGAGGTACCCTCCTCCAAAAAAGGCTCATTTCTGAAGTTTTGGTTCCCACCTATTAGAACTAATCCTTGAGAATGGATTGTATTATAATAGCTCTGATCAAGTCAATTAATTAAGTTATAATGGAGACTTCAAGTTTTAATGGTATCATTGAAGGTGATGAAATCTTTTGGATGTACGGTCTAGTGAGAGGAAATGGGTCTAGGACTTTCTGACATTCTGAGCTTTCTAGATGCAACAAGGGAAGCACCTATACTCCACCAGGATCTCAGGCCATGGTGTCCTGCTTCCTCATAGGAACAGTAACAATAGGGGCTGCAAACCACGAGTTGAAACCATGAAATTAAATGTATTGTTTTAAACTGTCATCAATACAAAACTAACACATATAGAAGACAGATAAATGGCAGAAATGGCATGATAGACCACTTTTAAAAAAGAAATAATGTAATAATTCTGCTGTACTAGTAATTATCCAACAAGGTAAAATTGAGTTCCTATTATACTACACATTAAAAATTCTATTTCAGGGTAATCAAATACTTAAAATAGGGACACTAAATTGCACAAAGAGATTTGCTCTCCAGTCGAGATGGTATATCACCCTCCTTCCTTGCTCTTTCCTGGTAAGTGCAAACATAAAGTATAGTCATTATGTAGTAATAGCATTCTCCTGGAAAAAGAAAGGTAATGGGATTGGAGATTCCAAGACTAAAAATAGAGAGTTAGGAACCACAGATGAGCAAGACTGTGCAGCATTTATTTTTCTGTGCTTATGTGTTTGTTTATTATGAATTATTCCAAGTCCATCCATTTTCTTACAACTTTCATTAAATCATTTTTCCTTACTGTTGAGTAGACTCCCATTGTGTAAATGTACCATATCTTCATTATACATCTGTCAAACAATGGGTATCTGGGATGATTCCAGTTCTTAGCTATTGTGACTTCTTCCAATTTCACAAATGTCTGTTGTGACCTCTCCCTTTTCATTTCTCATTTTGTTCATTAGAGATTCTGCTTTCGTTTGGTCAAATTGACCAGGGTTTATCATTCTAATTTATTTTCTCAAATTACCAGCTTTTGGTTTCATCAATTTTCTTACCAGTTTATTAATTTCTGTTCAGATTTTAATTATTTCTTCCCATCTGGAACAGTTAGATTGCTGTTCTTTGTCCAATACCTTTAGGTGGGTAGTAGGTTCTTAATTTGATATCTCCCTGTATTTGTTATGAAGGCATTTAGTGCTATGAATTTTTCCCTTAGGACTGCTTTCATTGTGTCTTATAAGTTTGGTTAAGTTGTGCTTTCATTATCATTCAGTTTTAGAAATTTTACAATTTTCTTTTTAATTTCTTCTATGACTTATTCATTATTTAATAGGGCATTGTTCAGTTTTTAGGAGATGGTGTAATTCTGTTGTTTCTGTTAATTTCTAGCTTTAATGCATTGTGGTTTGATATGATGCAGGAAATTATGTCATTTTCCCAAATTTATGGAGGCATGATTTATGCCCTAATATTTGATCTCTTTTGGAGAAGGTTCTGGGGACTGCAAAGAAAAATGTGTTTTCTGTAGAATTAGGGTAGAATGTACAGTAGATGTCTGTCAGGTCTAGTTGATCTATGGTGTTGTTAAGATCTATTATTTACCTGTTGATTTTCTGCTTGGATGATCTGTCTATTGAAGATACTTGGGTACTGACATTCCTTACTATTATGACATTGGGGTTTATTAATGGTTTGTTTTCAAGTAGGCTTTGTTTAACAAAATGTGATACAACTGTGTTTGGTGCATATAGATTTATGATTGTGGTGTCCTCTCGGTGGATCATTCTTTTGATGAGTAAAATATGGTGTTCTTTGTCTTTTTTGATTACTTTCAGTTTGAAGTATATTTAGTCAGATATTAAGATAGCAATACCAACTTACTTGGAAAATTATTTTTCATTCTTTCACTCTGAGGAGGCCTCTATCCTTCCTCATGAGGTGGGTTTCTTGAAAACAGCAGATAGAAGTGTTCTTTCTTTAATCCACCCAATTAAGTTATATCTTTTGATGGGTGAACTAAGACAACTAATGTTTAAAGTTATAACTGTTAAATTTGGTTTAATCCCTACCATACTGGTGTCTTTATGGGGTTTGGTGTTTTCTCAGGCTATTTACATTTTCTGACCTGAGTAGTTCTGGTTTTAGTGATCTTCCTTTTGTAGGCTCTTGAAGATGGTTGTTTAACTCCTTTGTGTGGAATATTCCCTTAAGTATTCATTGTAGGTTTGGCTTTATGTTCATATAATCATAGAGCTGGCTCTTTTAATTTTTAAAATATTTTATTTTTATTTATTTACTTATTTGACAGAGAGAAAGAGGGCGGGGATAAAGAATGAGCAAGTCATGGCCTCCAGCCACTGCAAAAGAACTCTAGATATAAGTGCCCCCTTGTGCATCTGGCTGACATGGGCCCTGGGGAATTGAACCTGGGCCCTTTGGTTTTACAGGCAGATGTCTTAACTGCTAAACCATCCCTCCAGCCCACAGCTAGCTTTTGTCATGGAAAATTTTCCTTTCTCTATCTAGTATAAAGGATATTTTCACTGGGTATAGTAGTTAGGATTGGAAGCCACAGTTTTTACAGTTTGAAGTACTTCATTCCAAGACCTTCTGGCTTTCAGGGTTCCCATTAAAAAATCTGAGGTAATTCTGATGAGACTGCCTTTGTATGTAATAAATTCTTTTTCTCTTGCTGCTTTTCACACTCTCTGTTTTCATTGTTTAGAGTTTTGACTATAATGTGCCTCAAAGAGTTTGTTTTGATCTAGTCTGTTTGATGTTTGGCAAGCTTCTTGTACCTGGTTGTATCTCTCTTTTGAGAGGGTGGAAAAGTTTCATTCAAATATTATGTTCTCCATGTCTTGGTCCTAAACTTTTTCCTTTCTAGTATACCCATTATCCAAATGTTTGGATACCTTAGGGTATCCCACAATATCCTCAAATCAATTTGCTTGATTTTGGAACTCATCAAAATTTTTATATTCCCAAACAATTCATTCTGTCTTATCTTCCAAATCTGAGGCTCTGTCTTCCATATGACTAACTTTGTTAGTGAGGGTTTCTAAAGATGCTTTCATAAACTCTATTTGATTTTTGTTTTCTGTTTTATTCTTCATATTATATCCATCCCTTTGTGGAGTTCCAATTTCAGGTTGTGGTTTGATTTTCTTGATGCTTCTTGGAACTTATTCTTGCATTTAATCATATCCTCATTAAGGTTAATCTGCTAGTTATTGATATCCTCTATTTGTTGATTCACCTTCAATTCAAGTATCTCACTATTGAGGTCTCTCTGGTTTTCCTGAATTAAGTTAAGCCTAGTGACAAAAGCTGTGTGTAAGAGATGATTCCATTGCATTTCATTTATGTCATTTTGGGGAGCTGATTTGCATCTAGTTCAGTGATTTGCTTTGTCAAGGTCACATAGCTTAGTATGCTTTCATTTTAGAATTCTATTTCTGTTGTATCCTTGATGTTTTCATTGGAGACATCCATTGTGAAACTAGGCAACCTTGGTGGACATCTCTCAGTTTGTTGTCTTTTTTGTTGTTTGTTTGTTGTTTTGTTTTTGCATTGGGGGATTTCCCAATTTCAGACTAAAAGTCTTATTTTATTAAGGTGGACATGAATACTTGTCTTTGTAGGATCTTCAGTGAGTTTTCTGTTTTGGGTTTGAAGCATATGGGAGTAAGACGGCATTTCTCCACAGATGCTCAAGTTGTGGAGGCTGTACATGCTCCAGCAGCTCTGAGCTGGTGGCTGATACAATAGCTGTGGTTGGAAGTCTGAATCTCTTAGACCCCCAGTCACAACTGTGCCTTGCCTGTGTGGCTCATAGTGGTGCAGGGTAGGGATGGCATGCATGGGTGGCACAGGGTGAAGGGACTCAAAGAGGTACAAGGAGGTAATGTGGGTGGGGGATTGATGCAAGGGCAGCACGGGAACAGTATGGGGTGTGGGGTAATAGCAGGGGTATATGCAGGCTGCACCAGGTGTGAGTAACCATTGGGTGCACAGGGGCAGTGTGGGTTATGGATGACCTGCAGGTGTTTGCAGGGGCATGGGCAGTGTGGAGTGTGGTGAAAATGTGCAGTAGCAGCATGGGGTGTTGGGGCTCACAGGGCCACATAGGGGTAACATGGTATCAGAGGGCCTTCATGGGGGCTTGAGGTGGGGGTTCCTGCCTGGTCCTTGGGACTGAGGCATTGGCCCTGGCCTCTTTACTGTGTGCACCAGTGGGTTATTCCCCTATCTGAGTGCAGGAGGTATGGACAAAGATATATCATGGGATTGTCCTTCCTGTTTGAACCCTGAAAAACCATCCACCTCAACCCCTACTCCCACCCTACCCCCCACACACCCTTAGGTCAGCAACAAAAGCCCCAGCATGAGAGTTAGGTTGGATTTCTAGGAATTGGCAGATTCCCAAGTGTGCATTTCCTCCAGTGCAGGTCTGTTAGGATCTACTAGTGCTGGAGCCCCACAATTCTTGTCTGAGTTCACCACCAGAGCTCTGATGTGGTTATGGGCTTGCCATCTTGACCAGAAAGCCCATGAACCTAACCTCTTACCTCAACAAAAGGAAAAGCAAAATAACCATAAAACTAAAAGAATGAAAATATAGATAAAAACAGAAACATTTGAAATTTTAAGTTAGGAAAAGATATAGATGGTTTAATGAAATAAAATCAAACTCTTTGAGAGTATCAGCAAACTGATAAACTTTTTTTAAACAATATAAACAAAAATTAGCAAGTGATAAAGTATTGAAACTAAAATTATCAAAAAGTAATCAGGAAATCACTACTGACTAACACAAGTGTAAAAGGGGATGGTATTAATATCTGTATGTTCATAACTTAAACAATGTAGAAGAAATGCAACAGTTGCTCAGAAGACACAAACTAACATAACAGCTCTAAATGAAGTATGCATAAGCCCAAAACAATTAAATACATATTCCTATAATTTAAATGCACCCCCCAATTTTATTGGTGAATATTACCAAATCTTTTTTCATGAACCACCCAACAGCCTGGATGGATCTCAGTGGAATTACTCTTCACGAATCAACAAGAATGAGCAAAAGTTATAAAATGTTATTTCTAAGTAGCTAGAATATGAATTTCCTATGCAAAAAGGTACATGTTTCTATTTAATCTGAAAAAATGAAAATTACTATCTGATAAGGTAACCGATTTTACTTGTTAGATTGGCAAAAATTAAGAAGCCTGGTAATATTGAATTTCCTGAAGGAACAGAGTAGTATGAATTCTACATGTGGGTTTAGAAATATGATCTGATTAAATCTTATCCCAAGTCCAATCCTTGGTTAATATCCTGCAGCAAGTCTTCACTGGTTTCCAGGGAGATGTACAGTAATGTTAATGGCAGTCTTTATTTAGAAAAAATCTGAACATGGTTGACAGAAGAACAAAAAGTAGATATAAATGAACTACAGAAACTACAGCAACAAAAAAGAATCTTATAAGCAGAATACCAAGTCAAAGAGCAAGGCACAACCAACTATAGACATTGTATTCTATACTTGCATTTTGTCATATATATTTAACTTATATATAATATTAAAATATGATGTATATATCAATTAATATTGATTGAGACTATTTGTTTATAATATATTAAATATATTATAATATATTAAATGCATACACCATATTTTTCAGGAATTAGTACTTTAGATAATGTGTTGAATTTTGTTGTTGCTGTTACTGTCATTGAGGTTCTTCTTGTTGAAGACAATTTTTAAAATATTTTATTTGCGAGCTGGAGGGATAGCTTAGCGGTTAAGTGCTCGCCTGTGAAGCCTAAGGACCCCGGTTCAAGGATTGCTTCCCCAGGACCCATGTTAGCCAGATGCACAAGGGGGCACACATGTCTGGAGTTCATTTGCAGTGGCTGGAAGCCCTGGTGTGCCCATTCTCTCTCTCTCTCTCCCTCTCTCAGTCTTTCTCTCTCTGCCACTCTCAAATAAATAAAAATAAACAAACAAAAAATTTAAAATATATATATTTTATGTGCAAACAGAGAGAGAGAGAGAATACCAGGGCCTCCAATTACTGCAAATTAACTGTCAGTGTTTTTTGGCATGTGCCACTTTGTGCATCTCACTTTTCAAGGGTACAATAGACTCGAACCCAGGTCATTAAGCTATAGAGGCAAGTGCCTTAACCACTGGAAAATCTCTCTAGGTTGTTGGAGAAATTTTTCTTTTTGGCTGCTTTGAAACAATTTATTGCTATATAGCATGAGTGCTAGGATTACAGGTATGTAGCACCATGCCTGGTTTCAGATTCTGTACTTACATAATGAAATTTTCAGAATGTTGTACTTCAGAGCATTTTTAATGAAATATTTTGGGGGGTTTTACATCATTCATAGTTATGTATCTATAATTAATAATAAATATTAAAACCTGAGAATAATCAGAATCTCTTAATTGCTTTTATTTTGATTCACATTGAATCTCAGTATGTAAGCAGAATATATTTAGTGAAACATAATAATTTGTACTTATTTAATTTTCTACTCAGAAAATAACTGTAAACAAGTTGGCTTAATGCTTATTTATTTAGCGTGGCAGAATATTATGAACAGTTTGTTCACTTATTTCCTCAGGGATTTATAAATGAATTATTTAACTGTTGAAGAAATTCAACACTATGTACAAATTATTAGTATGAAGATTTTCAATCCCCCATAATAGAATTTGTTCTATTTTCTGAGTTTTTAAACTATAATCAATGCAAAACTAAGTTCTTACCAACTTTATAGATATATATATAAATATATATATAAATTAATAAACTTTATAGACAAATAAATGGAGATAAATAAAATGATCTCACATTACAATGCAATACTTACAATTACTGGCAAAATATCAATCAGACATTTAGTTGACTACAGGATAACAAGTTTATTTTAGTCAGAAACAATAACTGCATTGAAGCATTCACTATTGAATGATAGGCACTGACTTTCATATAAGAAGTGTTTATACAGAACCAGCACTGAAGAGGACTAATGCTCTCGGGTTTAACATTGTCATGCAGTGTGACAGAGCACATGGTGTCAGACGTCAATCAATCAGAATTAAAGGAACCTCCTCTTGACATATTCATATTTGAGCTGTCATCTCTTTTTTTGTCTTTTTAAAAATATTTTCATTTTTGTTTATTTGAGATAGAAAAAGAGGCAAACAGATGATCAGTGGGCCAGGGCCTCTAGCTACTATATATAATCTGAGACAATGAACTAACCCTATCGTAATTGGAAGCTATGGCTAAGTTTTCATCTCACTATATAATGAAATGACTAAAATAGTTATAAATAACAAATCTCGAAGCCTTTAGAACACTATTTATTAGATGTATATAGTGCTTATAAACAAAAGAAAAAGTAGCATTGCAAAGTAAAAATTACTTATCTTGCTCTGCAAAATAACTTTTTCTCGAGAAACATAATTACTTATAAATTGATAGGAACAATTTAATGAATCCTGACAACCTTTCTAATGTAAATCTCATTCTTCCCAGTTTGAAGAGATGGGAAGACAGAAGGCAAGTAATATACCCATACCATACAGTTCATGAGAGGTAGATCTGGCCTTCAAGTATAAATTAGTTTTCAAAGTACTTCAC
Organism: Jaculus jaculus; assembly: GCF_020740685.1. NCBI lineage: Eukaryota > Metazoa > Chordata > Mammalia > Rodentia > Dipodidae > Jaculus > Jaculus jaculus. The sequence goes on from NC_059105.1 coordinate 27,012,963, forward strand.
ACTGTTAAATAGCATCTGCCATAGCACATGCCAACAAACACTGACAGATACTATGCTGAAAGAATATGGGTTGTGATAACTAACTTGTAGGATAAATTACAAAAAGAACTAAATGAGGCCTTAAAACCATTATCTTTTGTGCCCTTAAGAAAATATTGCACATTGATGCTAAATATTTAAAGGCATTAAGTAGATAAAAATGAGAACTTACCCATCACTTGTGAAACTTCATCTGTATCTTATGATTAATGATAGTAGCAATCCATAGACTGACCATTTGTGTAACTTTTTTCCAATGCCTTTGCTCAATTTTGAATTGTATTTTTTCTTTGTTGTTATTATTTTAATACTTGTATGCATGGAATAAGCTAACTTGTAAAACATTCTGAAATAATATGTGCTATTTAATATTGATTTTAAAATTAAATGATTAAAAACAATACATCTTAAATTGTTAATGTAACCTAAAACAATTTTCTGTTTGATGTCTTTTGTGCTTATGTTACACATTGCAATGAATACAAAATGCCTTTGTAAGAAGTAAGGCACATGAAAAGCTTTCTGTGTAAGTTCCATACTGTTCTTACATCCTTTGAGCTATAACATCATTTTGGCAACAGAATTTGAGACAACTGGAAGAGGATATTCTTTGAATGTAGAACACATGAATCATTATTTAGGCACAATTAGCAAACCCAAGGTTTGTAGTGTAACGACTGCCTAGGCTATACCAAGAGCACTAACCAGCTTGTCCACATATGCCCAACCGGTCGTCACATGTAATACTCAACATCTGCAGGAAGACCATCTAATTATGTCCCTGTCATATATAGTGACAGGTGTAGGGTTTAGCATTTCAATCTCTACACACTATGCTCTAGTTCCTATGACCTGGTGACGTGATGCTGAAGGCCATGGAGTGACAGTGCCCATAAGAAACATCAATATGGCAATCCTGGTCTGTGTCCTAGGGTTTGAACATACCTGAAAACCTCACAAACTGAGTGCTAGCTTGAGCCCGTGGGTCATCTAAGAGTTATCCCTAAAAGTAATTTTTAAGTGTAACTAAAGTTCTTTGAGAATTTGGTTTTTTTATTACCTCATAATAAGATCTCAATAATTGATGCTAAACTATTTGCTGCCTGAACCAGTAATCTAATAATTTTAGTACAGGCTTTTTAATTGCTCTCCTAAAGTTTATTTTTAAACTTAAAATACTAAGAAGATATGAATATTTATAAAATGTGGTACTTACTTCTTTTAGGTTTTGACATTTGAATTATTAAGCTATGAAGCAAAAGTTTTTTTATTGTAAAAATGTTTCACCAGACCTGCAGCAGTGCCATCCCCCAACTCTGCCATGTCACAGGACCCTGGTGTCCCATCCCCCATGCTTCACGGTGCCAGGGGATGCCACAGTCACATCCCCTCATCCCTATGTATCACAGGACTACGTAATCACATCATCCCCCTGCCAACCTGCTGCAATACCACCTACAGTGTCCCATTTTTCCCTACCCCAGCCCATCATGCCACCTGACCACACAGTCCAATACCCCGAACCATCAACCAACAAGCCCTGCCACTAGATCTTTAGGTCCCCACCAGAGCCTCTTGGACTCCTTATGTCTAAGACAATAGGCCACATTGCCATCAAAAGCCTAATCTAGTCAAACATAAAAGGGAAGAATCACTAAAGACACTTTAAGGGTAAACAACAGCTTCCTCCTGAATGATATAAGATTCTCATACTATGAGTGGCAGAACACAGCACAAAAGGAATAACATGAAAAATCAAATGTAAGTCAATCCAACAAGGTTTCACAGTCCCACAGTGGAAGTCTCTAGTCAAAACATGGAAGGGACAACAGGATCATAACCCCAAAATGAAGACACAAGCTATGCAACCCTGGTAGAACAATTAGCAGAACTTGCAAAAAATCAACAAAAGACCAGAAATTGTATGAATGCTGTCCTTTCTAGATTAGACATAATAGAGGGAAATAAAACCAAAACAGAAAGTCTTCCAAAGACAGTTAAATGATCTGAAGGAAAGTCAAAAAAAAAAATAAAAAGAGAATCTGAAACCACAATAATCAGCTGGTTAAGCTCCATGAAGACATAAATAAATGCAAGGATGAATTGCAAGAAGCATTAAGAAAATCAAAAAATGAAGTGAAAGAGAAATTGACAAAGGGATGGAAACTATACATAAAAAGGCAATAGAAAATACAAACCAAACTGAGAAAATCCAAACCTCTATAGAAGCTCTCAAGAATAGAGTCAGTCATGTGAAGGACAGAAACACTAAACTGGAAGACAAGACAGAAGAAAGAGTTCATGAGTCCAAAAGTTTGAATAAGTTTAAAAATTGTTGTGAACAGAACATGAGGGAACTATGGGATACCCTTAAATATTCCAGCATTAAGATCATGGATATACCAGTAGGGGAAGAACTTCGGACCAAAAGCATGGAGAACTTATTCAACAAAATTATCAAAGAAAACTTTCCACCCTCTCAAAAAACAGTCCCATCAAGTTATAAGAAGTTAACAGAACTCCAAACAGACTGGACCACAGGAGAAATTCTCCAAGACATACTATCATTAAGACTCAAAACATCAATAACAATGAAAAAGTCCTACAAACAACTATGGAGAAATGACACATTACATATAAAGGTAACCCCATCAGAATTACTTTAGATTTCTCAGTGGAAACCCTGAAATCCAGGAGAGCCAGAAATGAAACACTGCAAAGACTAAGAACATATGCCTTCCAGCCAAAACTACTCCACCCAGCAAAAGTATCCCTCATAATAGATGGTAAAAGAAAAACTTTCCATGATAAAATTCAGGTCTACAATTATATGAACACAAAGCCAAATCTACAGAGAGTACATCAAGGAATTCTCCACACAGAAGAGTCAAATAATCAACTTCAAGTACCTACAAGAAGCAGATCACAATAACCAAATTCAGAGAAGGCATAAAAAAACTACAAATTCTAAGAAAACACCAAACCACAAAAACCACCAGAATATGTCAGGGATTAAATCAAAACTCACAGGTTTTACCCTAAACATTAATGGTCTTAATTCACCCATCAAGAGATATGCTAGCAGGGTTGATCAGAAAATTAAACCCCTCAATCTGCTGTCTTCAAGAAACCTACCTCATCACTAATGATAGACACCTCTTCAGGGTAAATTAATGGAAAATGATATTCCAAGCAAATGAAAATAAACAAGCAGGCGTTGCTATACTAATATCAGATAAAATAGACTTCAAACCAAAATTAATCAAAAAAGACAAAGAAGGCCACTTCTTGCTTATCAATATAATGATCCAACAAGAGGATATCACAATTATCAATCTTTATACACCAAACACAGGTGCACTGCAATTCATAAAACAAAACCTACTTGACAACAAAATAGAAATAAACACCAACAATATCATAGTCAGGGACTTCAATACTCCACTATCAGCAATAAATAGATCATCCAAGAGAAAATCAACAGGGAAGTAAGAGAGCTCAACAACACCATATATCAACTAAACCTAATAGAAATCTACAAACCATTCTACCCAAAACCTACCAAATACATATTCTTCTCAGCAGCCTATGGAACCTTCTCTAAAATAGATCATTTACTGGGCCATAAAGCCTGCCTCCACATATTTAGGAAAATTGACAGAATTTCCTCCATGATATCAGATCCCAATGTTGTAATGCTAGAAATTAACAAGGTATGCACCAGGAATGCCACCAGCTCTAGGAGATTGAACAACATACTTTTAAACAATAAATGGGTAGTGGATGAAACAAAAAAATGAAATTGCAAAATATTTAAATTGACTGACAATGAGCACACACTGTGCCAAAACTTATGGGACAATGAAGGCAATCTTTAGGGTAAAATTCATAGCACTTAATGCTTTCAAAACAAAGACAGAGAGATCCCAAATCAATAACCTAACCTTCAACATAAAGGCATTGGAAAAACAAGAAGAATCCAACCTAAAAAGCTCTAGTTAGGGGGCTAGAGGGATGGCTTCATGGCTAAGGCATTTGCCTGCAAATCCAAAGGACCCAGTTTTTATTTCCCAGGACCCACATTAGCTAGATGCACATGTGTCTGGAATAATTTGTTTGCAGTGGCTGGAGGCCCTGGCACACCCATTCTCTCTCCCCCCCCCCTCTATCTATCTATCTATCTTTCTCCTTCTCTGTAAAATAAATGGATAAATAAATTTTTTAAAGCTCTAGATGGAAAGAAATAATCAAGATCAGAGCAGAAATCAATGAATTAGAAACTAAGAAAATAATTAAGAAAATTAATGAAGCAAAGAGCTGGTTAAATTAAAAAAAAAACCTGATAAACCCATGGTCAATTTGATGAAGTAAAAGGAAGATATGCTTCCAATTAACAAAATTAGAAATTAAAAAGGAGAGATCACAACAGAGTTGAAATTGGAAGAATCATCAAGACTTAAATCAAAAGCATCTACGGCACAAAATTTGATAATATGGAGAAAATGGATGAATTCCTGGACATATACCACCTACCAAAGCTAAACTTAGACCAGACTAATCTCCTAAACAAACCTATCACACCCATTGAGATTGAAAAGGTAATCAAAAACCTCCAAAAAAAGAAGAGACCAGGACCAGATGGCTTCTTAGCAGAATTCTACCAAACCATCATGGAATAACTAAAAACAATTTTTCCTAGACTGTGGCATACAATCTAAGAACAGGGAAAGCTCCTTGACTCTTTTATGAATCCAGTATCACCCTAATACCAAAATGAGACAGAGATGCCACAAGCAAAAAAAGCCACAGACCCATTTCCCTGATGAAATTAGACACAAAGATCCTGAACAAAATCCTCGCAAACTGAATCCAAAAACACATCAAAAGCATTATCCACCTGGTTCAAGTAGGTTTTATACCAGGAATGCAGGATTGGTTCCACATACAGAAATCTGTCTATGTAATACACCACATACATAAACTCAAACACAAAAACCTCATGATCATTTCAACAGATGCAGAAAAGGTCTTTGAAAAAATACAGCATCATTTCATGATCAAAACGTTGGAGAGAGTAGATATGGACAATTTATATCTCAACATAATAAAGGCTATATGTAAAGGACCTAAAGCTCAAATAATACTTAATGGAGAGAGACTGAAGAAATTCCCATTGAGATTAGGAACAAGACAGGAGTGACCACTCTCATCTCTGCTTTTCAACATATTACTAGAAGTCCTAGCTCAAGCAATAAGACATGAGGAAGAAATAAAAGGGATACAAATTGCAAAGTAAGAAGTTAAGTTGGCCCTATTTGTAACTGACATTATTCTATACACGAGTGACCCAAGAACTTCCATCTCAGACTCTAAAAGGTGACTTAATTCCTTCAGCAAAGTAGCAGGATAAAAAATCAACACACAAAATTCAGTAGCCTTTCTATTTGCAAAGGACAAGGATACAGAGAAAGAAATTAGTGACATTGTCCCATTTTTCAATAGCAACAACAAAAATAAAAAAATACTTTGAAATAACATTAACCAAGGTTGTGAAAGACTTATATAACGAAAACATAAACACACTCAAGAAAGAAATTGAGGAGGACTTGAGAAAATGGAAAGACCTCCCATGCTCTTGGATAGACAGAATTAACATTATGAAAATGGCAATCTTACCAAATGCAATAACAATAAAAATTCCCATATTTTTCTTCACAGAGATAGAAAACAAATTGTCTCTAAATTCATATGGACTGGCATCAGGCATCAGATATCCAAACATATCCTTAGCAAAAGAAACATCTCTGGAGGCATCGCAATACCTGATCTAAAGCCATATTATACAGCCATAGTAAACAAAACAGCATGGTACTTGCATAAAAACAGGACTATAAACCAATGAAACAGAATAGATGATCCAGATGATCAAGTAAATACTTCGAATTTGACATAGGCCCTAACAATGTAGAATGAAAAAAAAAAAAAAAAAGACAGCATCTTCAACAAATGATACTGGACAAACTGGATAACCACATGCAGGAAACTGAAATCAGACCCACATATCTTGACATGCACAAAAATCAATCCCAAATGGATCAAAGGCTCCAAAATAAGATGGGAAACTCTGCTACTACTAGAAGAAAAAGTAGAAGGAACTTTCCATGATAAAAGACTGGGAAAACACAGGAAAACTTATTCATTATGTTTCTCTGAAAATAATATCCTCTGGGCTGGAGAGATGGCTTAGTGCTTAAGCACTTGCCTGTGAAGCTTAAGGACACCAGTTCGATGCTCAATTTCCCAGGACTCACATTAGCCAAGTGGGCACACATGTCTGGAGTTCATTTGCAGCAGCTGGAGGCCCTGGCATAAACATTCTCTCTCTCTCTCTCTCTCTGTCTGTTGCTCTCAAATAAATTAATAAATAAAAATAAACATAAACAACAACAACCAAATAATATCCTCTGAGTGACTACTGAAAAGAAGAAGGATTTTAGACAAGAGGAAGTAAGGCAGTAACTTAGAAGTATTGGATCAAAATGCATTGTATACATCTTTGAAAGTGTCAAAAATAAAATAATAAAATACATAAAATAAAATAATATTTTTTTTAAATGATGAACAGCTTCTATTGAGAAATCTGTTGGTACTCTCATGGACTTACTTTTATAGTTGACTGGTGCTTCTGTTTCACCATTTTCAATGTTTTTCTGTGGTCTGTGTATTTAGTAGTCTAATTATAATCTCATGAGGAGAGGTTCTTTTCCAGTAGTATATATTGGGCCTTCTACACATGTATTATAATCTCTTTCCCTCACTTTTGACTTTTTTTTTCTATAATTTCATTGAAAATACTTATTTTTCTATTATGTTGTAATTGTTTTCCTTCTACTATGTTTAGAATTCTTAAATTTGATCTCTTCATAGTGCCCAAAATATCCTGACATCCCTGCTCATACTTTCTTATTAACTATTTTTCTTCTTGTTGAAATGTTTGAAATCTTTCAATTTTGTCTTCATGCTCAGATATTCTATTCTTTGATCCATTCATGAGACTTTCTACAGAATTTTTGGAATGATATATTTCAAGTTTTAAACATAACTCCCACCCAGGCTACTCTATGCAGCAAAGTTCTCTGTCATAATAGAAGCAAAAATAACTTTCCATGATAAAAACATGTTGAAGGACTGCATTACCACTAAGGCAGCTCTATATGAATGGGCCTTTCAAACAAAAGAAAATCACATATATGAGGAAAGAATAAAACATATATGAATAATACTTAAAGCAAGAGAGGAACAAAAAAAATATGAAGCCTTCAAAATTAAGATAAACAATTAATTTAAACCTCTAAACTTAAAATTATCTAAATATTTAAGGAGTAAGCCAAAGCAAGGCTATTTTCAGGTATGTAAACACCAATATAATTTATCTCTGCAAGCTCCATGTGCCGTTTTTGAGGTACTTCAGGAAAATATAATAGAAGCATTCCAAGTCTATAGAGATGGTTTAGCAGTTAAGACACTTGCCTACAAAGCCAAGGGAACCAGTTTTGATTTCACAGTATCCATGTAAGCCAGATGCACAATGTAAAATGTCACCAGAACAGAGTATTCTACTGAAAGCTTAGTATAACACAAAAGTGTTTATTTAGTTTCTTCTAATATTTAATATGATACCTGATTCCAATATGTATATTAGAGGAGAGAAAATAATTGGTGTCTTGGTGAAAATACTTCCTTCTTGGGCTGGAGTGATGGCTTAGCGGTTAAGCGTTTGTCTGTGAAGCCTAAGGACCCTGGTTCGAGGCTCAATTCCCCAGGACCCACGTTAGCCAGATGCACAAGATGGTGCATGCATCTGGAGTTCGTTTGCAGTAGCTGGAGGCCCTGGCATACCCATTCTCGCCCCCGCCCTTTCGCTCTCACTCTCACTCTCAAATAAATAAACAAAAAATAAAAGTACTTCCTTCTAGAATTATAACTAAAATATTTTAATTTAAAAAGAACTGCCAGATGTTGCGGAACTCTCTGGTAACTATTTTTATAAGAAAACTCATTACCATTTCTGGAACCTTATCTAATTTCCATATAAAGAAACTAAACCTCATATGTTGTATACTTTTTCCATTTATGATTTTTTTTTAAATTTTTTGTTTATTTTTTATTTCTTTATTTGAGAGTGACAGACAGAGAGAGAAAGAGGCAGAGAGAGGAGAGTGGACGCGCCAGGGCTTCTAGCCACTGCAAACAAACTCCAGACGCGTGTGCCCCCTTGTGCATCTGGCTTACGTGGGTCCTGGGGAATCGAACCTTGAACCAGGGTCCTTAGGCTTCACAGGCAAGCGCTTAACTGCTAAGCCATCTCTCCAGTCATCATTTATGGTTGTTAAGTATATATTTTAATTATTTATTTGCAAGCAGAGACATAAACAGGGAGGGAGTGAGAGAGAAAGAGAAAGGGACAGGGAAAGAAGGAAAGGAAGAAGGGAAAGAGGGAGAAAGGGAGGGAGGGAAGGAATGGATGTAGGGCCTCTTGCCACTAAAAATGAAATCCAGATGCATGTGCTACATTTTGCTTCCATGGGTAATGGGGAATTGAACCTGGTTGTTAGGCTTTGCAGGCAAGTGCTTTTACCTATATAGCCATTTCTCCAGCCCTGACTATACATTTTAATACCATTGATAGAAGATGTTAATTATCAGTCTGATTACAAGAAAAGGAACTGAAGATATAGATAGATTCATAAATGAGGTATAATTCTACTCCATGATAGCTTTTTTTTTAAAGCCTATACAATTAAACTCTACATTATACAAAAACTAATTTCCAGGAATGCTCTGGGATCACTTTTTTGCTAAAGGCATAATTTTAAGTAGAAAAATAAGGTGACATACTAAAATCATATTCAGGTAGGATATAAGAAGGATTCATTGTACTCTCCTTTAATAAGCATGAGTCCCTCAATTAGCTAGCTAAATTAATATTTGTAAACCTCCATTTTTCTCTTTGTATCTTTTAATATAAAACATCTAAATCCCCTTTTCAGTAAAAAAGAAATGATACTATATGAGTTGCTTTCTCTAAAGAACTGAAAGTTAAGTACAACTTAATAAAAATGTAAATAAATATCATACCTTTTTATTATCTTTCATCTTTGCTTTATTTTCATTTTCTTCTTTGGCTTCCAGAAGAACATTCTGAGTAGCTACTTGTGGCCTATTTTCTTTTTCACAACTGTGACTAACTGAAAGATGATACAATTTATCTGTAGTTTACAAACTTAAAGTATATGAAGAGCAAGGTCCTGTTAATACTTGCAGTTTAAAAGTACTAAACTAATGATAAATCAACCCAAAATGATTCAAATAACTCTCAAAATTCAGATTCCCAAAATGCTTGGAAGTAGAGGCAGGAAAATCAGGAATTCAAGGTAATTTCCCTATATAACTGCTTAATGCTACCCTGGTCTAGGGGATACCCCGTCTCAAAAAAAATCAAACAATTCAGTTTCTAAATAGACAAACAAAATTATATGTGCCATTAGTATGTAGTGCAGAAACAAGCATTTTTCATTCATGCCTTATAGCAAACCAAAGTAATATAAATTAATAACACAATTATAAAAAATATACTATATAGCACATATTTAGGAAGCAACTACTTAATTAAGGGAGAGAAAAATTTAAATATGAAAAATGTTACTTTTAAGCCTTAATTAATCAAATAAAATAATCCACTGCAAATAATAGGATATCTTTATTAAAGAAATTGAAATTAATGTATTTCCAAATTTAAATTTTTTCCTCTTTCATTTTATAAACCAAGTAATTCAGTTGGCATACATTTTAATAATTGATATAAATTTTAACAATTTATATATACTTTGAGTGACAGTTGGATGAATTTTACCAAATCTAAGCAGTTATAGAACCACTGGCCAAGTAGAGATATACTATGATTCCACAGCATTCAAATTTATTGTCTTACCTGCAACACATATGATAAACATTTCATAGCAATACTATACTATAATTGTTGTCTTAGTAAGCTTTCTTTTCTTGATGTGGTATGTGTGACATATATACACATATATGTGCAGATGCATATGCCCTATGTGCAAGCATGTGGAGGTAAAAGGAGGATGTCAGATGTCCTCTATTGCTCTTCCTAATTTCCTTGAGACAAAGTCTCTTACTGAACCTGGAGCTCTCTGGATATCTGCTTTGTGCATGGAGCTGAGAATTAACTAAGATCTTCCTTCAGGTTCTCTAAATCCACTAAGGTATCTCCCCTCCTCCAAGTTTAACATTCCTGATTCTCTGTTTTCAATTTTGTAGACTAGTTTCCTTCTGTAATAAGTATCTTTTTATCCCCCAAAGAATGCTTTTAAACTATTTGGTATATTAGATGGTCTTGCACAAAATTTCTCAGCTTTATTTTCAAATGTTTGCATTTTACCTCATTGTGTGAAGAATATTTTATCAGATACATACTTTTGAGTTGAATTTTTTCCAAAAAGTTGACATTGTTCCATTGTCTCTAGCCTCCATTATTATATGAAATCAGCCTTTATTCATGTTATTAGTGACCTAATAATATATCATTACCTATTGGCTGCTTTTAAGATTCTTCTCACTTAAATTTTCATCAGTTCTAATAATGCTTTTAGTTTCCTTTATCTTTTTGGCGGGGAGGGGGTTAAGATAGGGTCTCACTCTAGCACAAACTGACCTGGAATCCACTATGTAACTTGATATTGTACACAGAGTACAGGAAAGTTAAGACTAGTTCTTTTAAATAACATTTTTATATTTGATTGTCAGAATTCTCTTCTGTGGGACTCGAATTACATATAGGTGATGTGGAAATTTCTTCCTTTAGTCTTTGTCTCTTCTTTAGAATAAAATGAAGTCTGTTGATGTCTCTTCAAATTCAGTGACATTTTTGTCACTCTAACTTCTTGTGAACTAGATCCAAATTTTTTTAAGAATAAAAATGAAAGCCGGGCGTGGTGGTGCATGCCTTTAATCCCAGCACTTGGGACGCAGAGGTAGGAGGATTGCTGAGAGTTTGAGGCCGCCCTGAGACTACATAGTTTATTCCAGGTCAGCCTGGACCAGAGTGAGACCCTACCTCGAAAAACCAAAAAAAAAAAAAAGAATAAAAATGATTTAATGGCTCCCACGTTGTTCTGGAGTTGTCTTCCCTTTCGAATAGCAGTGTATTCCTTGTACCTAACCTACTGCTGAGCAGTGGAAGTGTACAAGTTGTTTGTTTTTATAGGCACATAGCTGAGAGGAATTTGCCATGAGTATAAGACGTTGACTTTTAGCTCTTGAGCTGATGCTGAAAGGGGTTAAAGATTTGGGGTTATTTTGCATGTGAGAAGGACTGGTGGGAACTGGGTTTTATAGTTTCAGTGTTGTCACTACATTTCAAGGAAATGCAGTCACAAGTGGAGACCCTGAGTCAGACCAGGTGGCACTAAGGGGTTAATGAATATAAGGCCTCTTTGTCCAATAAAATCGATTAACATCTTTCATTTTAGTTATTGCATTTTCCAGTTATTTAAATCTGTTCCTATGTCTGTATACTGTATAATACACTATATATATATATATATATATATATATATATATATATATGTACGTATGTATACACACACACACATAGTTTTACACTTCTTTGCTAAGATTGCCTGTCTGTTCACTTATCAATATCATTTCCTCTTATGTCCTTAAAATACTCAAAATGGCTGTTTTATCATTATGAATCTGTGAAAGTCAATACTGAAGATATCTCAATATCTCCTTCTGTTTCTTTTTGTCTTGAGTATGAGCCATGTTTCTATAATTAGTATTAATCCTAAATTATGTACTGAAGAGAAGGAGGATAGACTGTAAAGATTCTAAGCAATTTTCTTCTTCTAAAAGAAGCTCATTTTGCTCTAGAAAACTGTCTTATTTCTGGCTGACTGTTCTGAACTTCTAGCTTTATGCTATGCTGGGTTATTTTCCAAGGACCGTTCAAACTCCAAACTCTTTCTCCTCTCAGAATCCTATATGAGCTTTGTGTATGGGTCTATAGAATGTGTACATTAACATAGCTAAAGTTCCAGTCTTCTATTCATGCTTGACCTTGAGGATTTCTAGTCTCCACTATCCTAGAGGACTTTATCCCTTTTGGCAGGTCTCAAACAAGCTTGCTATGGCACATGAAATGTAGCCATTAGCTAAGGACTCCTATTAAACTCCTTCACAGATGAGGCAAATTTCTCATTGCAGCTCCCTCTTCTTTATTACCCTTTTCTACAGATTCTAGCTACTTCAATAACTCTGTATTATAGCATTTTCCTTTTCATTTCAGCACTGCCATGTTCTTAGCACCTATCTCCATGAACCTTGGTTTGGAAACTTTCACAGGCATGAAACCATGTTTGGTTGTGAAGTGCACCCAGTAAGTTTTCTTTATGTCATTTGTCTTCGGTGGCATGTGCTGTTTCACGATGCCTAAAATTAGTTGCCTCTCCTATGTAATTTAGTTTTAGAGATATCTCATAGAAAAGGGCTAGTCTGACATTAAGTTACTCCATGATCAAACCAGGAATCCTTTCCTAGTGCCTGACACATACATTCATATGTTGAAAATTCTTCAGATAATATAAATATATAAGAGATTCATAAGATTATACTTTTACCTCCAATGATAGGAATGTAAACACTGTTCCCCACATCTATGTCCTTCAGGGCTGTGTGAAGCCCAGAAATCTAAAATAATTCAAAAATAAGGGATTATTTAACAATGAATTTTAAAGGTTAAATAAAATGTAATATCTAAAAATTGGTTGCAAAATTTCAGATATATTAATCCCTCTAGAATTAATTATAAGATATTTTTTAAAAGTCAAACATGGCCAGGCATGCTGGCACACACCTTTAATCCCAGTAATCTACTGGTCAGGCAAAGGTTCAGGATCACTGTGATTTCAAAGCCAGCCTGACTCCATATAATGAATTCAAAGTGAGCATGAGCTAAAGCAAAACATTACATCAGCAAAATAAACAAACAAAAAGTCAAACATGAACTTTAACAAAAAGCATTATTTTTAGTTAAAGTTCAATCACAGGCAATTATTAATAACACTCTATACTAAGCATAGGAAAATTGTATTTCACAGATGCTTTCTTGGACCAACAATGTTTTTTACACACTTTGATAATTATTGAATTCTGCATTAGAAGGGTTTGTCCTCTGTTTAAATTATTTCACAACACCTTATCTTTACCAACTATGATGTAATTGTTAGTCAGTAAGTAAAATATAGATGCTATTTTTCTATATCCAAATCTCTTAGCTCACTTTACACCCACAGATAATCCCTGTTTTATTAAACATACTTTGTAAATAAGAACATTTGCCAGCTGAGCAGCATGCCTTTTTACCTATATATCCTGAGGAAAGAATATGAGTTCAAAATTCAACCTTTAAATTTGTTTCATCCTCCATTGTATATGATTATGCAAACATAAAAATATTTTCTGTTTAATTAAATTCAGTTATAGACATTGCTATCACTAAACACCATTATTTCTCTTTTTAGATTAAAATCATTTATAATTGAGGGGTGGGGCCAAGAGAGTTTATGGGTGCACCAAGTCCTCTTGCCAACGCAAACGAACTGTAAACACATATACCACTTTGTGCATCTGGCTCTATGTGGGTACCAGGAAATTGAACCCAGGAAGTTATGCCCTGCAAGCAAAAGCCTTTAACTGCTGAGCCATCGACCCGACCCTACCGCCAATATTTTTTTTTATTATTATTAGAAAATAGAGATAAATTTAAGCTAACAGATTATTACTAACACAATGCGTGGGTGAAAAAAAAGTGACAGGTTACTATCCTTAAAGGAAAAATGGATTCTAATTATTTTAAAACAAACATCTTGTTGAGAAGAGCTTAAGATTTATTAACTAGTTGCTAATATAGCATGCCAACTCTGCTTCATCCAGTTAACATCAGGCATTAAAATGGCATGCTTTTCAAAAGTAATAAACCAATAATAATATGTTAGTGTGAATTAATATTTACTTTTCATTGGTTTACATTGATATCTATACTACATATATTTGGTTACTTTCTCACTAGTCTCTGGCCACCATCTCTAAGCATAATAAAAACATTTAGCTCAGCCTAGAGTGGTGGTACTCAGGAGGCGGAGGTAGGAGGATCACTACCTGACATTACATAGTGAAAACAATGAATTCCAGGTCAACCTGGGCCAGAGTGAAACCCAAGAAAGAAAAAAAAGGGGGGGAAAAAAAAAAACAGCTCATCTCCTTTACCTTAGAAGATCTCATACATTTTAGAGAGAGAATGTGCTACTTTCTATTCCAAAGCCTGGATGTTCAAAGTCTGCTGAGAAGACTAGGGAAATACTTTTCTAGGTGGAGATTTCCAAGCTGGGGACTCTTGTGGTGGCATTCTCAGTCCAGTCTCTCCATTAACATGATTTGCATTATAATGTATTTGAGCCTTTGTTAGGTGGAGCCTTGCACACAAAACACCTTTACTTACTGACATATGTAGAGCCTGAAGTTTTATTTTAATAGAGCTAACTTATTCAACAATTATAGCTTCTCACCTTGTCTGTGATTTTAAATCACACCCCTTTCTGTACCACTTTTTCTCTTCTCTCCCTCTCTGTCTTATTCTCTCTGTGAATCTGAATAAGGACAGTGAGAAGTAACCACACTGCATCTTGGATGTTATGCTATCTTGAAATTTTCTCTGCCAAACAACTTAGTCTATTACTTTTGAACTCAGCCTCACCCACAGTGTCAGAACACAGGTAGAATAGGGCCAGATTCTATGCCAGAATATAACAGCAATGACTTCTAGTGCAGTTCATAGTTTGATTTTTTTTTTCTCTCTCTCTCTGAAACTTCATGAGCTAGGCTTTTACTGTTTGCCATTTCATCAGCATTTCATGAACTGAAGTTTCCAGAAAGTGCTGCAACTACCTCAGATAAGGCTGAATGGACTGACAGATCACCTCTAGAGATGGAATGTTGCAGGATCAGAGCCAAATTACCTTGGGCTACCTTTAGACTTAATAACCATTAATTACCCACTTCTGTGTCTGACCTAACATCCTAGTGACTATCAGTTGATAAGGTTCATAATCCTTTTTGGAATGCAAAAACAGACCCCAGCTTCCACCAACCCAATGATAAATAAACAGTATCATCAGATAGCATCTGAAGCCTATGGTGGAGATTTCCCCCACTTTGCTATATTCCAACTGACTATCTGATGGTCAATCAAGGTATTTGAAAAGTGCCTTGATTTATGACTTTCTTTTGTTCTGTAACAATAAAACATTCAGAAATTGTTAACACATTGGAACATGAAATTTAGAGTAGCCAAAATCTGTGTTCCTAGGCTGTGGTCCCTAAATTTGGCCCAGGAAAACAAAAAAAAAAAAAAAATTTCTCTTATCCACTGAGGTGAGAGTTGTGCCAATAGCTAAAATACTCAATTTGGGGCCACAAGGACAGCCACTTGCAATTAGGATGCCCCTAGTTGGAAATGAGATACTAGCATGGGCCCCTTGTGCCCAACCAACAGTGGTGTCTGTTTAAGTGCATGTTGGTGAGTTCATTTTGGGCTGGGACCTCCCTTGATTTGTTCAATAGTTCACTTGTTTATTCTGAGCTGGATTTAGGGTCTTTTTTTTTTGATGCATACCTTTTTAGGTTTGTTTTCAAAATGTTTGTTTTAAGGTTTCCATTTTGTTTGTTTCCTTTGAAAGCAAATTTTGCTTTGAAAAAAATTTCTGGTTTTGGCCATTCAGGTTTTGTTTTCATTCAGATCATTGTGAACATTTTGGTTTCTGACTATTTGGTTTGTCTGCATTGAGCTTTTTTTTGTTCTTTTACCATTCCTTCTAAAGAAAGAGGAAATGTTTGGGGGGGAAAAAAACTGATATTTGGTACTCTAGCTGGTTTGAAATTTATGTTAATTTAATTTGCAAGTATTTGATTTAGAAAAAAAGTATGAAACCCAGGGCTGGAGAGCTGCTGGCTTAGTGGCTAAGGCATTTGCCTGCAAAGTCAAAGGACCCTGGTTCGATTCTCCAGGACCCATGTAAGCCAGATGCATAAGGGGGCACATGCAGCTGGAGTTCGTTTGCAAGGGCTGAATGGTACACCCAATCTCTCTCTCTACCTCTTTCTCTCTCTCTCTCTGTCTCTCTGTCTCTCTCTCTCTCTCTCTACATATATATATGTATATGTATATATGTATGTATGTATGTATGTATCCTACTTTCTCCGCACCCACCCTATTGTCCGGTTCTTGAGATGCTGCTCAGTATGTTGGCATCTTGGGTAGATTCAGGTTAGGAGCTGTAGATAAGTGAGACTCTGTGGTGATTATCTTTCTGTGATTGGGTGAGTTCACTGAGAGTGATCTGTTCCAGCTTTGTTCAAATTTCATTGCGTCATTTTTCCTTACTTCTGTGTAGAATTCCATTGTGTATAGATTCCATTGTGTGTAGATATACCACATCTTCACTATCCATTCATCTAATGATGGATATTTGGGTTAATTTTAGCTCTTAGCTATTATGAATTGAGCAACTATAAACATGATTGAGCAAGTCTCTCTAAACTGAGGCATAGAGCTTTTAGGGTACATGCCGTTTTTACTTTTTACAAATACTAAAGTCCTAGGCAATAGTATTTTTTTTTATTTTAAAAGGAAAATCTGGGCAGCCTACTTTAAATAGAATTTACAAACTAATAATGAAGAGTTCTGGAATAACTTTCTCTGACTTTATTTCTCCAATCACTACAAAATCCCATATCAAAATAATAATAATAATAATAATAATAATAATAATAATAATTTGGGATCTCTCTGTGTTTGTAATGAAGGCATTTAGGGCTTTGAATTTTCCCCTTATGACTGCCTTCATTGTGTCCCATAAACTTTGGTAGATTGTGTTTTCATTATCATTCAATTCTAGGAATTTTACAGTTGCCTTTTTGATTTCTTCCATGACCCATTCATTGTTTAAAAGTGTGCTATTTAGTCCCTAGGAGCTAGTGGATTTCTTGATGTGTCTCTTGTTGTTAATGTCTAGCTTTAAAGCATTGTGATCTGACATGATGCAAGAAATCACTTCAGTTTTCCTAACTTTATGAAGGCATGCTATATGGCCTAACATATGGTCCATTTTGGAGAAGGTTCTGTGGGCTGCTGAGAAGAATGTGTATTCTGTAGAGTTGGAATGCAAAGTTCTGCACATATCTGTTATATATCTGATAAGTCTACTTGATCTATGATATTGTTGACCTCTGTTATTTCCCTGTTGATTTTTTGCTTGGATGATCTGACTATTGACAATAATGGAGTATTGAAGTCTCTAACTATAATGGTGTTGGATCCACAATGAGCTGCTGATCAGAGAGACCTACTAGATCTCCCAAAACCAGCAAGAAAGACTTCTGTCAGAGCACTTGATTACCCATCAGAGGTTAATGGTAACACCCTACTGCTGAAAACACCATACACTATTGGCATGGACCATGGAGAGACCTGATTGGAACCCAGAAGAGAGCCAGTAACCTTGGAATAAACTTATCTAAGGAAGTGAAGGAGCTCTACAATGAGAATTTTAAAACATGCAAGTGAGAAATTGCAGAAGACACAGGAAGTGGAAAGAAATCCCATGTTCTTGGATTGCAATAATCAATATTGGGAAAATATCAATCTTATCAAAAGCAATCTACACATTTAATGCAGTCCTCATTAAAGTTCCAATGGCATTCTTCACAGGAATAGAAAAAAAATCCAAAATTTCATTTGGAAGCACAAAAAAACCTCGAATAGACAAAACAATTTTGAGCAACAAAAATAAGGCTGGTGGTATCACCATCCCTGATTTTAAGCTATATTACAAAGCCATAGTAACAAAAACAGCATGGTATTGGCACAAAGACAAACATATAGATCAACGGGACAGAATAGAGGACCCAGATGTTAATCCAGACAGCTACAGCCATCCGATTTTTGACAAAAATGCCAAAAATATCCATTAGAGAAAAGACAGCCTTTTCAAAAAGTGGTGCTGGGAAAACTGGATATCTATATAAAGAAAGATAAACATAGATCTTTGTCTTTCCCCATGCATAAGAATCAAATCCAAGTGGATCAGGGACCTTGATATCTGACCTGAAACTCTGAAATTACTAGAGGAAAATGTAAGGGAAACCCTTCAGCATACTGGAATAGGTAATGAGTTTCTGAATATAACCCAAATTGCTCAGAAAATAAAACCACTAATCAACTACTGGGATATCATGAAATCACAAAGCTTTTGTACTGCAAAGGACACTTTGAATAGCGCAAAGAGACAACTTACAGAATGGGAGAAAATCTTTGCCAGCTACACATCTGACAGAGGATGAATATCCAGAATATATAAAGAACTCAAAAAACAGAACAAGAAATCAAACAACCAAATCAAAAAATGGGCTATGGAACTAAATAGGGAGTTCTTGCCAGAAAAAATGCAGATGGCATATAAATATCTAAAAAAGTGTTCTACATCCCTAGCCATCAGGGAAATGCAAATTAAAACAACCTTGAGATTCCATCTCTCTCCCATCAGAATGGCTACCATCAAGAAAACAAATAACAATAAATATTGGCAAGGTTGTGGTAAAAGGGGAACCCTTCTGTACTGTTGGTGGGAGAGTAATCTGGTACAGCCATTGTGGAAATCAGTGTGGAGGTTCTTGAGAAAACTAAAAATAGATTTGACATATGATCCAGCTATAGTAATCCTAGGCATATATCCTAATGACTCTTCTCAGTACCTTAGAAATACTTGCACAACCATGTTTATTGCTGCTTTATTCACAATAGCTAGGAAATGGAACCAGCCTAGATTCCATCCACAGATGAACAGATAATAAAGATATAGTACATCTACACAATGGAGTTCTATTCAGTGGTAAAGAAAAATGAAATTTACAGGGACATGGATGGATCTAGAAAGGATTATACTAAGTGAGGTAACCCAGGCCCAGAAAGCCAAACATCACATGTTCTCTCCTATATGTGGCTCCTAGATACAAATGTATAGACTTATGTGTGATCTGGAACCAATAATCAGTAGCAGAGGCCCATAAGCTAGAAAAGGGCTATAAGGGAGGGAGGAGAGGGAAGGTCTTAAGAGGATGGTATTGTAAATATGTAAGAAGAAAAACAGATTATAGGGAGAGGAAAGGCCTAAGTGAAGTCAGGGGAAGAGATTAGATAAAAGAAAGAAGTCAGGGGAGGGTCAATCAAAATTCAAGATATTCTGAATAAGATATATGAAAATCTACTTTTTAAAATAATGGCACATCCAGAAGCCATAGGTTGTTACTAGAAAATTTTTAGTGCCTGGGATGGAATACCTCCCAGTGAGTAATTGGCCAGGGAGGTATATGTTGCCTCCAAAACATTACAGGCTATTGCCAAGACCATTGGTTCCCCATGAGAAAGAGATGGTAAGACCCTCTTGCTGAAGATGTCACATGCCTGAGCAGCAAAATCACTGAGAAATCAAGATGGTGCTGAAAAGAAAACCTTCTCCCTATGGCCCAGCCAAATGAAAGCTGGAAAATGCTACA
The DNA here is from genome assembly GCF_020740685.1 of Jaculus jaculus. NCBI lineage: Eukaryota > Metazoa > Chordata > Mammalia > Rodentia > Dipodidae > Jaculus > Jaculus jaculus. The sequence goes on from NC_059105.1 coordinate 27,032,694, forward strand.
ATGAATGAAGTCTTATGGGAGACAGAAGTCATCAGTGTTGAAAACAGTGGACACTGGAAACCTCAAGTTTATCCAGACAGGCCAAATGTTGGAACGAGTGCAACAGTGGCATGTGTGCTCTGGGGGAAACAAACTGCTCTTTAATTGGACTAAAAGCCCACGTTATGGGAGGGGATACATGTCTCATACCCTCCAAGGCTCATGGTCCACTGTGGAAGAGGTGGCAGAAAGAATGTAAGAGCCAAAGGAAGGATACCCTCCCTCATATAACTGTCCAGACAGAATTTGGACTTGATATACAAAACCTCACAGTGCCTAGCAATACCCACACAAGACCCTCATAATAGGAGAAAAAAAATAATGACATCAAATTAAAAGAGAGAATAATGGACAGAGGGAGGGAATATGATAGAAAGCAGAGCTATGAAGGAGAAAGTGGAGGAGTGGAGGGGAGGGAAATAGCATGGTTTGTTGTCTGTAAGTATAGAAGTTGTCAATAAAAATATATATAATAAAAAAAGATGGTCCATCTGCTGTATATTAAAACAATGGAGAGGATGCTTGAGGTGATTTCACCTGGAAAAACTAAATTGTAGGATGAACTCTTTTGAAAAGGAGATCTGAAAAGAAGACACCTACTGCTCAAGGTTACAATTTATTTCATCCCTTAATTAAGAATACGGCTGAGGGACTGGAGAGATGGCTTAGTGGTTAAGGCACGTGCCTGCAAAGCCAAAGGACCCAGGTTCGACTCTCCAGGACCCATTTAAACCAGATGCACAAGGGGTCACATGCATGTAGAGTTTGTTTGCAGTGACTGGAGGCCCTTGTGTGCCCATTCTCTATTTCTCTCTCTCTACTTGATCAGTTCTGTATCTCTCTCTCTCTCTCTCTCTCTCTCTCTCAAATAAATAAATAAATAATAAAATATTAAAAAGAAATAATACAGCTGAGTCCTGCACATCTAATATTAGTTTCCAAAACATAAATATGTATGAAATGGGTCATGAAGTGCTCACAGTTCCAGGAGCTGCTTCTAAGATATGGCATATAGGCAGGACATTATATCCCTGATGAAGAGGTTGGTGAAGCTGTTGGAAGAATGACTGTGGTTTGCATGGAGATCCAAAGATGTTTTATATGTATCAGGACTGTGAAAGGGCTACCACAAAGCTCTGTTGTCTCAAGATGGAAGTTTTCCCTGGCTATTCAGCCCAGCTGGAGGGTGGAATTGAAAAATCCACTTTACCTGTGATACTTGCTTGATGGTTATTGAGTTTGCATTGGTCCAGTCTCCTTTTGTTATGCTTTATAGCAGATGGAAAGGTTTACTCTGTGCCTTTATATGTTGAAAGTATATGACTTGTTTTGATTTTACAGGACTCACATTTGAGAGACAATATTAAATCTCAGATGAGCCCTAGGACTTTAGAACTATCTTAAGTCAGTAAAGACTATGAGAACATTTAAGTTTGAGCTGAACAAAATATACAATGTAAGATGGTTATGAATCTATAGAAGGCCAAGGGTGGAATGTGGTAGTTGGAATAGATGCCCCCCCAAAAGACTCAGGAATTTTATTCAAATTTATAGCTTAGATCTCCAGCCACCAGGCCAAAGGAGAAATCACTGTGGATAGATCCTTAGGTCCAGAACCAAAAGGTTTTGGGGGATGGGCCTGTTTCTAGACAAAAGACATACAGAGTGTTGAAGTTCTGCCATTATGAAGATCCTGAAGTGTGTTTGGTTCAGGTGATGGCAGTGGTATTTCTCTCTGCTTGTACCTGTGAAAGTGGGCCAACTTCTTCCACCATTATAGAACTCATGCATCTGTAAGCTTCAATAAGTCCCTTCTTCCCATAACTGCCTGTTCACATCCCAGCATGTGAAGCTGTCTACTATAACAACAATTAAATTTCAAGTATGAAAGGTACTGAAAGAAGTGATATTTTGTATTTTAGTAGCTAAGGATTTCACTCATAAGATAAAATAAATCTCATTAAAACATGTCATAAAATAAAGTTATAAAAATAGTACTACCATTGTATAAGCTTTGGTAGCTTCTGATACAAAAGTAAAACTCTCCTCAAAGTATACAAAACTATTTAGAGCTGATCACTCCCTAATAAACTGTCATATATTTTAATTTGCAATGTAAACATTTCATTTTCTTAATCTTAAGTTCTATGACAAAGGTTCCTCAGCATTCCTGTATAAAAACAATGTAGAAGCATGAAAGTGATGTCAAATATTAACAAAACTGAGCAGAAAACATCAATCAGTCATTAGGAGTGTCAAATATTTCTTTGGGGGAAATTTTAAGGGAATTTTTATTCACTTATATGTGTCACAATTATCTTAAAGCAAGTTTTGTGCTACCTTATATTATACAGCATCTCTGAGCTCTATAGAGTTTAATAACTTGACTAAGGACAATGTATATAACTGTCAAAACTGGAATTAAAACTCAATTTTGTCTAACTATAGTGGTTAAATTTTTCTTCTACAATCTACTATTTATTTGTTTCAGTTCATTTAATAGTAATCATAGATTTTTAAATGAATTAGATACTTTGTCTTCATGATTCTAAATACATTTTTACATGAAAATTGGTGGATAATGTTTTAAAATTTATTTCAGGGGATAGAAAGATGGTTTGGCAGTTAAAACACTTGCCTGCAAAGCCAAAGGACCCAGGTTTAATTTGCTAGGACTCATGTAAGCCAGAGATGCAATGTAGCATATGTGTCTCATTCATATGCAGCAGCTGGAGGCCGTGGCATGCCCATTCTCTCTCCCTCTATCTGCTTTTTCCCTCCCATAACTTTTTCTCTCTCTCTATCTTATAAATAAATAATAAATAATAAAACATAATTCAGAAACAAAAGCAGTATTTCTACTCATTAAAAAAACTAGGTAAAAATTGGGCAGTAGAGGTTGCTTAGTGGTTAAGGCACTTGCCTGTGAAGCCTGACTCATATTCGACTCTCCCAGTCCCATGTAAACCAGACACACAGTGATCCAAGCTTGCAAGGTCACATATGTGCACAAGAGGCACACATCTCTGGAGTTCAAGGCCCTGGCATGCCAAATCTCAATCTCTTTCACTCTCACTCTCTGTCTCTAGTATAAAAAAAAAAAAATGGCAGCCCATTGGGCTTGCCTAAAAAAAATTAAAAATTGAAAAAAAAAATTAAAATTAATAATGGCTACCAGGTAGTATGACCATCTCTTTCCTTACCTTTCCAACAGCTCTGTCTCTTTCCAAAGAGGTCAGCATTTTCTCCTTCAGTAAAGCATGGTGCTTCTCATGCAATACCCTCAAAGTTGGTTCATAAGATGCGTAATGTAACTTCAGCCTATAAACATAAAAGGCCAACTGCATCAAAAGGATAAATGAGTTATATCACCAATTTCCATCTAATGTCTGAACTCTTTTTCCTTTTATTCCATTTTTGTGTGATTATGAATAAAAATGAGTAACCACATAAAGGTCAAGACACCAGAGCCAAGAAGTACCACAAACATTATTTACATGTACTTCCATGGCAATCTGAGAATTATGGGGGGGTAGCCACATTTTCCTTAAATAGCTTTCTATTTCCCACCAGTGCCTTTTTGCTGTATGAAAGTATATACTCAGCAGATTGTTGATTTTCTTTGAAAAGAAAGAATGTTGCAAGCCAAGCATGATGGCCACACATGTAATCCCAGCATTTGGGAGGTGGAAACAGAAAGACCAGAAGTTCAAGACAAGCCTCAGCTGAATATGAAGTTGATATCCTATTTCAAAAGCTGAAATAATTTTTTTTTAACTTTGTAGATACTTTAATCCAATACAGTTAAGAAACAATGGATAACCAAATCAAAATGCCATTCATACTAAAATAAAACATTGGCTTGGAAATGAGTTTCATTAACCTTGTAAGTAGAAAAATATTTTGAGGGCTAGTGGGATGCCTTAGTAGATCTCTAAAGCCCATGTAACAGCTGAGCAGGACAGCATCTTCCTGCAATATTCCCAGCACTAGGGTGGTGGAGTCACGAGGATCCCTGGAGATCGTCATCTAGTCTAGTTGAATCAGTGAGTTCAAACTTCAGTGAGAAACCTTGTCTCAAAAAAATAAAGTGGTGGGGTTGGGAAGATGGCTCAGTAGGTCAAGTGTTTGTTGCACAAGCATGAGGACCTGAGTTTATAGCCCGATTTAAACCCATTTAAATGCCTGGTAGGAAAAGCAGACTTCCTGTTATCCCAGTACTAGGGAAGAAGAAACAAGGGATCCCTGGGTCAAACTGTCTTTCTAGACTAGCCAAGTAGGTAAACTGTAGGTTAAAGTGAGAGATCTGCCTCCATAAGCAAGGACAGCAATTACATAAGACACCTAATGTCAACCTCTGGCCTCCACAGGCACATGTGCACACTTGCACACACACCCACAGAAACACATGCATCCACAGACATAAGAATATGAGTACACACATATACAGAAATGTAACACTCAACAGAAGATAATTCAACTCTACATAAAATTTAACCACCTTGAAATTCGTTTTATTTAAGATGCCTTATGGAACTTTATATATTTGGTATCATCAAATGTGTGTTTAGAAGCTGGTTTCTTTACTCAGTATAATGGTTGTAAAGATATGCTTTGTATATTAGTAACTATACTTCATTCTACTTTATGAGTTTTATATATATATAAGTACATATATGTATATATATATGCACATTTATATGTATGTAAGTACTTATGTGTGTATGTGTCTATACTCTATAATGTGATAATTTAATATTCTTTGAATAAAAATTGTCTTTAATATTTTATACAATTCATAAGAGACATTCTGAGTCATATATCTTTGATTTTTGTATGCATCCTAAGAATATAATTGCTATATTGTAATTTCTATTTCTAATTGTAATAATGTCAATCCTGGTTACTCCATGACACATTTGGTAATAATTACTCTTGTTGGAAATTATCGCTTTTATTACAAATTTTATTATATTTTCAAACAACCAACATCTTTCTTTGTTAATAGTTCCCCCCCCCTTAGGGTGGTACTTTTTTATTTCACTGATTTGAGCTTTTATTTCTCATTTTAATTTTTTTCATTATTTGTATACTGATCTTTTGAATAAGAATTTGAGATTAAGTTTGTATCACTGAATATGAAACCTCTTCTAGTAGAGCTATCCAAAGCTATCATTGTCAGTGTGAGTTGCATTGACTATAACCCACAAACTTAGATATGTGTACTTTTGGCCATTCAGTTCATAATGTTATCTACCTTCTTTTGACTCAGGAGTCATTTACATTGTATTAAATATTTCAAAATATTTGGGAACCTCCTATAGATCTTTCTGTTATTGATTTCCAAATTCCAAATTAATTTGATGGTGATCCAGAAAAATCTTTGTATGACATCAATTCCTTGAAATTTATAGACTTGTTCTATAGCATGATATATATCATACTGTACATTCCATGTGTATCGAAGACTTTAAAAATGAAGTTAAAATGTTGCAATGTTCAATTAACAGGAAATTTCTGTCTACTTCTTCTAGTTACTAAAAGTGTTAAAATTTTCAGTTATATATATATATGGAAATATCTGATTTTTCTTATAATCTTATCAGGCTTTGCTTCACGAGTTTATAAGCTCTTATATTAGTCATGAATAATTATATTGTGTCTTTCTGATGAATGGGCCCATTTTTAATATAAAATTCCCCCTCTCTTTTTTCTATACTTCTCAATGTATCTGAAATATTAGATCTATACCTTTTTTCTCAGTCCTCACAGGCTCACAGAGTGACTTCTCTTTCCTAGAAAGAGCTATTTCCTTATCTGTGTAACAGGTTGCTAAAGAAATCTCTTTCCACAAGTCAGCAGATTCCCATAAATAAGTCCATACCTGAATGTCAAGCAGATAGTGTTATAATGGAAGAAAGATATTATCCACCCAAAACACTTTGATAACTAGCATATATTGGTGGGAAGCAGAGTAGTACTTGGAATGGGCGTGGAGGCTTGAGGTAATTGATAAAGAGAGCTAGAATATAATATCGGGTTAAAAAAAATAATTCATGAGCTGGGCATGGTGGCGCACGCCTTTAATCCCAGCACTCAGGAGGCAGAGGTAGGAGGATCACCATGAGTTCAAGGCCACCCTGAGACTACAGAGTTAATTCCAGGTCAGCCTGGACCAAAGTGAGACCCTACCTCAAAAAATAATAATAATAATAATAATAATAATAATAATAATAATAATAATAATAATTCATTTACCTGGAAGCATTTAAAATCCTAGCAAGAACTCCCGTGGATGGGACAATTAACTAGCAGAGTGACCTTTAGGAACTTGGAGCAAGCATAGTCAATATTCAGTACAATATTCAGTAGTTCTACTGCAAAACTACATATGGTCGTAAAATGGAGTAACTATATTCTGATAAAAGGCACTATAAGAAATTCTCACTGATACTCAGAAAACCAAAAGAAAATCATAACAACACAATCTTGATAGAAAGTGTGTCTCCAGTAGCCAGAGTATGGTCCTGCCAAAGGCTTAGATGAGTTAGTAAAAGCACCCTCCAGTAAATTAGTTTCTTTTCTCTTCCATAGTGGAGCTTCTCTTTGAGACTCTAAGCCAAAATAAAAAACTTTCCTCCTATCAGCTGCTTTTGGTTGGGTGTTTTATCCCAGAAATGAAAAGGTAACTACAATACCACCTAAAGAAAGGCTTGTTATTTTAGCTACATAGATGGATTTTCTCCAAATTTAAACTACTCAAATGAGGATGTTCCTTAGAATTTAGAATTCCAAATGAAAGTGAGAGGATGCTAAGGGGTAAGAGGAAGGAAAAATAAAAGTGATCCCTTAAGTTCCACTTCTTGAAGGGTCTACCATGTTATACTTGGAGGGCAGGTATACATACCAGTTACTCTAAAACCACACAAAGCAGCCCAAAATCTCTGAAAATAATTTTTTCTATTGAAATATTAAAACCATAGTCCACATATTGTATGATGTTTTCATGAAATTATTTACAAAAATCATTGATTTCATGAAATTATTTACAAAAATCATTGATTTCAAAATCCTATTGTTTCGTCGATGATAGAAATAAAACTTAAAGTTACATTAGACATATACTTAATGTGAATTAAGTCAATTATTATCAAAAATGCAAGAGACAGAAAGAAAATCAAGCATTTAGTTGCTTTGTTTCAGGCTATGGATATAGCTTGGTCAGTAAAATGCTTTTGTCATGCAAGCATAGACCTGAGCTTGTTATCCCTAGCATTCATGTATATCCTGGAAATGGTGGTATACATTTAAAATTCTAATGCTGGGAAAGTTGAGATAGAATTCATGGGGGGCTGCTAGGCCATCCTGTTAGCTCTGGGTTCATTGAAAGTTCTTGTCTCAAAAAAAAAAAAAAGTGGAAGTGATTGAAGAAGACACTAACTTCTGACCTTCACATGCATATGTACATATGTGTGGGTGCACAGGTATGTATATGCACATATGAACACATATATACACTGGCATGTATAATACACACACAAAAAAAGCAACACTGGGGTGGAGGAAATTGTTCAGTGATTAAAGGTGCTTTCATGTAAGCCTACTGACCTGGGTTTTATTCCCTAGCACACACATAAAGCCAGATACAAAGTGATGCATGTATCTATATTTCTAACTTACCTATGGTAATAAGTCAGAGCCAGAAGAATCTAGAATCTGATGCCAGCTAGTCTGACCTCCTGTATCAGTTACCTCAACATTTCCGGGACAAAATACCTGAACAAAAGCAGCTTATGAAAGGAAAGGTTTACTTTGGCTTACACTTCCAAGAGGAAATCTATCATAGTGGGAAAGCATAGCAGGAGGCAGGACAGACAGCAGTCACACCTTACTATCAGTGGAGGAAGTAGGAAGAGCAAGAGCAAGAGCACCAAGTGGAGCTGGACCACTATGCCTCAAGACCCTCATCCAGCGCACTTCTTCCACAAGACTCTGTCTTCCAAGATTCCACAAATGTCTCCAACAGTACCACAAACCAAAGATCAAGCATTCAAACAAGTGAATCTACGTGGGACATTTTACCCTCAAACCCCAAAACCTATCCAGCAGCAAGACAATATAAGACTCCATCTCAAAAATAAGGAGACAGCTGACTCCCCAAGGTTCTCCTCTGACCTCCACATGCATGTGTCCATACAAACACATGCATATATACACACAAAAAATGCACATTCACATACAAGTAAATTAAAAATAAAAGTATTTTTAAAAAGAAATAATTGTCATGACTAATTCCTTCATATATTCATCTGTGGGTTACTTACAGATATACTTTGCTATATATTGCCATAAGCAGCACACATTTCTAAACATATTCACATACAGAATTATAAGTAAAATCATGTGTGCTGCAATTTATGGATAGTTAAAAATTATTAAGGAAAATACTAATGATACAAATTTGGCCCTTCTGTTCTCTGTTCAAAGACTTAACCGAACACTGCTGAAATCAAGAAAGCTACACCAATCAGAGAAGCTCAAGTGACTCAGTGAAAAAGTGTATTCTGGCTGGGTGTGGTGGCACATGCCTTTAATCCCAGCACTTGGGAGGCAGAGGTAGGAGGACTGCCATGAGTTCGAGGTCACCCTGAGATAACATAATAAATTCCAGGTAAGCCTGAGCTAGAGTGAAACCCTACCTCGGAAAATTTAAAAAAAAAAAAAAGTGTATTCTGTTTTATGAAACACCAAACTAATATAGAATTAATCTTTCTTATAATTTCTATATTTGGTTGGTAATTCTAACAAGTATATTCATAATAAGACATTCATGTTGAATGGGGAAATCACAAAAATGATTAACAAATGGTTTACTGAAAATAGAAAGTCAATTTTTCATGATATACAGTGTCAGGACATACAGGACTAAAATTAAAATATTTGTATACAAAATGGCAATGAGAACACCACCCATTATTTAGCCAAGAACCAAGCAGTATGCCTTATTGATGATTTATTCCAAATGGCACATGCATTAGAGACGGTGCTCCCTAGTGACTAAATCGATGACTAGTGTTTTATTACTATTCTGAGGGCATCATTGATGCTTTGTTTAAGATCTTTAGAAAATGTGTATTGGTTATTTATCAAGATGGTTAAGTGAAATAATTTTTCTCAATGATTAAATGAAGGCATCAAGATGATCTGAGTATATGGGGACTATGGTTGAATCACAAAGTATTGTAGACACTTTCACCACAATCCTTGAGAGAATGTAAAAAGAATATAATATGAAATTATACATTTTTAGAAGAAATGAATTATACTAGTGCTCCTTTTGAGTATACTCAGTTATTTAACAAGTATGATAGATAATTTAAGCATTCATTGTCTATAACATTGGATGACACAGTTATAAAATATTTCCATCAACACAGAACTCCTGTTGGATAGCACTCCTCTAGAGCAAGCAAATGATGACTTTAAGGTTTACAAAACTTATTTGCTGTTGTGGGGGTAACTAAATTAAGGAAGGTGTGAAAATAAATCTCCATAATATCTGTACAATAATTTCTCAAATTTATATCATTAATTCAGGGCATTAGAATATGCTTTGTACCCACAAAGCTACATCTCTACTTTATTCTCTACTTTACTCTCTGTGCTTACAATCAAGAGAGCGTTCCATCTCCTTCATGTTGTGGGGCAATTGCATAGGCTACACCAACATTCAAGATCAGTGCTGACCTCATACTACCTTGGTTTACTCTTTGGAATTTAGTCAATCTGAGAACATATCCTTAAGACCACTCCCATACATAGTCTGATGGATTGACTACATCTTGGCTGACAATAAATCTGAGTATATTTTATTACATATTGCTTAATTCCTCCTCCAGTCATACTCCTATAATGATCATGCCTCAAAGCAATAGACTAAACATTCTCATCCATGTGCTTCAATCATGTACTGTGCATATAATAAATGGTTTATATTACAGTCAAGTTTATTATCACTAATTAATGAGTCTTTAATAATACACAGCAAGAAGCATGGGACCTTACCCTTTGAGGTCATTAACCAGTTTGTTTTTTTCTTGTATTATTCGTTTGTGATGCATTTGGTGAAAATCCCGTTGTTTCTGAGTTTTCATCAGATCTTCTCTAGCCTTGCTAAAAAGTTAAGAATAATAACTTTGAAAACCACAATTATTTTCTTTCTGAAAAAAAAATTCATTCATTGACATAATTTCAGTGAATAGCATGTCAAAGGATAACAGAAAAAGATTCCATTAAACTTCTCATTGAAGGATCATAGCCAACACATAGGGTTTACAAGTTGTAAAGGGAAGGGCATACAATGACAACACCAATAATTTAAAAAAGATGATTCATTCATATTTAATTTCACTAAATCAAAATTAAACATATGTACCAGAATACATCCCAAGTATAACCCATATATTTCCAAATAGAATATACTTGACTTACAAACTTGAAATATACATAAAAGAGACTAATTTAAAATAATTACAAGTAAAGAGATTTTGCTGAACTTAACTGTGAAGTTCCAAGTACACAGAACATACTGCCTTGCTTAATTAGGTCAATTGCAAAAGAAAACATGAAAATTTTGGAAAATCAAAATTTGTGTCAATTCACATGAGCACATGATATATGTTCCAACAGTGGTTCAGATTGCTAGAAACATATAATCAAAGTTATAATTATCAGTGTTGCCTTATGAAGAGATTCTTTAACTGGATATGTCTTCTACAAATCCCTGGCATGAGGAAGGAGTCACATTGTTTCTCAGTCCAATTTCCATGTGAAACTTCCATAATATGTTGCTTTCAATACAGTGTAATTTATAATGAAAAAGGAACTGATACCAAACTCCCTCACACTGAGTCTCACACTGAAAAATGTTCTGAATTAGAGATCACTGGCATCACTAGGGCTGAAATGGAAGGACTCTGCTTCTTCATGTCACAACATTCCAAACTATATTCACATAAAATAAATGTACACGTAGATTTCTGCCTTAAGCTTTGTCAAAGAAATGAGCAAGGAAGAGTGCCTAGGAAGCAGCCAGAAATGTTCGTGTGAGAAGGCAGGCCTCCTGACGGGACATACAATGACCGGCTTGACTTCTCGATAAAATTGAAGTACAGGGGGTGCTGTTGAAGGAGATACTTATCTTCGCTGCCTAGCTTCTCCTCATACCTTCAAAAGCAAATTTTAATGAGTTTTATTGTTCTTTACTTACAAATGTTTAGTTTACATCACATGGAAATATGTCCAATGCAATAAAATGTCCAATACAAATAAATATGTCAGTATAAATATCTAATATAAATATGTCCAATTAACAAAATATTCATGGTTAATTTCCTTAATCTGACCCTCAACTTTAGTTTCATACCAACAATCTTCTAAGTAAAAGAAATTACTAACATATTCAGATTTGAAAATCATCTGAGAAGTATGGCGCTGATTACTAATTTTTCCAAATTTTAATAGTGTCTATATGATAGAAACTTTTGTTTTGCTCCCAGGAAGAAGTAAAAACTGGGGCTGGAGAGCTGCTTAGTGGTCAAGGTGCTTGCCTGCAAAGCTTAAGGACCCAGGATCAACTCTCCAGTACCCACATAAGCCAGATGCACAAGTGGCACATGCATTTGGAGTTCATATGCAGTGGCAGGAAGAACTGGCATGCTCATTCTCTCTCTCTCTATATATATAGCTGCCTCTTTCTCTCCTCTCAAATAAATAAACAATACTTTTTAAAAAACCAAGAAATTATTAAAAAGAAGTAAAATCTAAGAAGCCACATGTGTTCATTACTTTTCTCATTGTTATGACAAAATACCCAACAAAAACATCTTAAGAACAGTATGGTTGTATTTTGGCTCACAGTTGGAGGGCACAACCAATCATGACAGTAGGGCTGTGACACACCTAGTCACATTGCATCATATTACATTGCAGTGAGAAAGCAGAAATGCTTGTATTCAGCTGTTGCCTCCTCTTCCTCTCCTGCTCTCTCACTCTCTTTGCATATATGTGCATAATATGCTGTGAATGTATGTACCCAAGAAGTGCTCCATACATTCACCCATGGTAGGATGTGCTTGCCCATAGTGACTGGAGAAAATCTAAATTGTCACACTCCCCAATCTCCCTCTACTCTTACCTACACCAGAGTCTCTACTAATGCCAGATTCTGCTGGGTTTTTTTTTTTTTTGTTTGTTTGTTTGTTTTAGTATCTGGAAATTCTTAGGTTTCTGCTCCCCTGCAGGATGGGGTTACAGGAGTGCTATGCCACACACCCAGTTTTTTATGTGGGTCCTGGGGTTCAAATTCCAGTGATCTCTCAGGCTTCTTCTTTATTTCACAGGAAGTGCTCTTAGCCACTGAGGCTTCTTTCCAACCTACTTTATTCTCTCTCCTCAATCTGGGGACCCAAGCCCATAGAGTGGTGCTGACACTCTCACTAGTCCCACAGTTAAAAATTTCTGGAAACATCATCATAGACAACACCAGAGATGCATTTTCACAGGGATTCTAAACCTGCTCAAGTTAACAATAAAAATAAACTATTAACTTGATAAACTATGAATCAGAAAGGTATCATTTTCTCCAGCTAATTTACCCTGGGTATATTAACTTGTTAGAACTGTTTCCCTGTTTGCTTTAAGGATTTCAAAAACTCCAAAACCATGACTTTTTGTTGTTTTGTTTTTCAAGGTAGAGTCTCATGTTAGACCAGGCTGACCTGGAATTCACTCTATAGTCTTAGAATGGCTTCAAACTCATGGCTATCCTCCTACTTCTGTCTCCTGAGTGCTGGAATTAAAGGAATGTGCCATAGTGTCTGGCTCCATGGCAATTTTTTAACTGTTATGTTATCACCACAAAATATTCAGAAACCAACATTTTGAGACTTTTTCTTTCTTGATGATTAGTATAGTAGCTGATATACATCAATGATATGCAGTGACTGATATAAACTGTCTCAAAAGTTATATCTTAGTTGTACTTTCTCATTTATGCACCCAATTTGCTATAATATTTAGGTAATATCCTTAAAAGTTTATCTTTGCTACTAGAGAGATGGCTTAGTAGTTAAGATGTAAAACCTAAGGACCCAGGTTTAATTCCCCAGTATCTACATAAGCAAGATGCACAAGATGGCATATGTATCTGGAGTTCCTTTGCAGTGGCTGGAGGTCGTCGTGTGCCCATTCTCTCTCTCTCTCTCCCTTTCTCTCTCTTTGTCTCTCCCTGCCTCCCCAATAAAGAAATGTTCTTAAAAGTCTACTTTTGTTATTTTAATATCAAGCTATTTGCAATGAAAAAATATCTTTCCACATGATAGTTTTTTACATAAATCACTAATTCAACCAAAATTTACTTATGTTCATGTTATCACTGACTATGGAGTTATCAAGTTATCAATGTCCCAACTATTAATTCAAGAATATCTTTAGATTAGCTCAGAATACTTTGTTTGATGCTTTGATATTGAATTCTTTTGTCTCTCTCTATACTTTAAAATAATTTTTAAGGGTTTTTTTTTTATCTGATAGTCTCAAGGGGAAGCTTCATCATGGTCGAGAAAGCATGGCAAGAACAGACACCCAGGTGCCACATCTTGTCACATGAGCTAGGAAGAAGCAGCACAAGATTTAGCAATATGGCACTGAGTAGTGGGGATGGGTTATAAAATCTCAAGACTAACCATGAGGGACATACCTCCTCCAGCAAGGTTCCACCTCCCAAATTCTCCATCAACCAGGGAGCAAGAATGAAGCTAATACCAAACACATGGATCTATGGGGAACGTTTTACTTTCAAACCACTGCATTCCACTCAAGTCCTCATGTAAGCATGCCTTTTCACAATTTAAAATTCACTCCAACTTAAAAAAATCTGCATTGTTCGTAGCAATCCCAACACTGTTCAAAAGTCCAAAGTCTATATGAGACTCAATGTAATCTCTTAACTGTTAGCCCAGTAAAATAAAAGCATGAATTACATACTTCCAACATATACTGACACACAGTAAATATTACATTCCAAAAAATAAGAAATTTTGTGGTGGGGAGTTGAGGGGCAGGGGAAAATTACAAGAAAAGATTGGACCAATTCAAGATTTAAAAAAAAAAAAACAGAATGGCAAACATTAAATCCTATAGGTCCATGTCCAGCACCTCTAAATTATAATGAAATCTTCTGATGTCCAAAAGGCATTGGAAACTCCATCCCTATAGCTATGCTACTTGCAGCCCAGGCAGAATCAACCCAGAGCCAGAACCTTTCCTTGATGCTATCCCAAAGACCTGGCATCTCCAAATCCTGGGGTCTCCACATTAACTTATGGTTCCTTTTTACCCAGTGGATTCATGGACTTTTATGGACTTCAACCCTCTCTTACAACACCCAGACCCAGCACCTCTCTGGAACTGTGTTTAACACTATGACCCTCTATTTCTAACATCTTCATGCTTCCAAAACCAGTATCAGGAAGGCAACATTGCCGAAGTTATTTTTTCTTCCCACAAGGGTGGATAAAGCTTGACTTTCAAGAGCAGGAAATGCCTTCAGCATTCTTCTTTCAAGCTTCTCCTTCAGAACTCATTCTAACTTAAACATTCAATGTGCTGTGTCTTACTCTTTATCTTTCCAATTGTCTCAATGCAGAGATGTTTGCACTTCCTCAATGATCCTACTTCTTTAACAATAGGAACTGAGATGGCTGTAGTCTGAGTCATGAAGCTTATTTGCTAATATTCCTTCTATGCTGAATTTTGTATCTGTCATATCCTTCTCCTTTTGTTCCTCCAACAAACATACCAGACCAGACCATTATTTTTAAATTTAATTTTTTTCAAGTTCTCAAGACATGGACAGAATGAAGCCAGTCTCTTCAAATATACTGCCTCTATCCCAACTCCTAAGTCTTCTTTCCTCTTTAAAAGTTCATAAGCTGAGTCTACATAGTCCACACTCCATTCTACATTTTAACCTTCTGAATTCTAAACAGAATAAACTATTAAGCTCTGGTTAGAGCATTATAAAGCTTCTCTAGTACAAAGTTCTAAATCCTTCCATATTCCTCCCACAAATGAGTTCTAAATGACTAAAAAATAGAATGGTCAAGTCTGTCACTGCAAAAGCCCCCTATTGCTCATCATAATTTTTCTGTAGCAGTTACCTTCTGATTACTAAAGTAGAATAACAGATGAGACACAACATATGGAAGGAAAGAATTTATTTTAGCTTATAGTCTCAATGGGAAGTTTCATCATGGTCACAGCTTGTCATATCCTACCTTTGTAATTTTTTGCTGATAAATTTCATATATGTACATAATATATTTTGCTTATAATCCATTCCCAATACTTTATTTTGCCTTCTTCTCATTTATACACCATTCACTGAACCTTTTTGCTTGCCAATTCACCCCTCTTCTATTTTGATGTATTGTTTTTGTCTCCTTTCCTTACCCATGGCAACATGTTAATGGACCCAGTATTATGCAAGTAACAATAGCTACTATGAGGTAAAGGAACACAATGGTCAAAGAGCCTGAAAAGCATCTGAGAACCAAATCTGCCAGAAAACAAAAAGAAAGACAGACAGGTGTTAAAGAATGTATAAGATTAAGGTTGTAGAAAGCTAGAATGTTGCAGGTCAGGAGCCAAATTATCTTGGGTCATTTTTAGCCCACTTGCTAGCCATTCATTGCCCACCTCTGAGTTTTACCTAAAATTCATTCCAGTGACTATCAAGTAAATAGTTTTGGAGAATCTCAACAGACGTCTTGCTTCCACAAATCCAAAGGCTCAGAATAACAAAAGATAGCATTTGAAACCTATAGCAGAGATTTCCCTGCTTTGCTGTAAACCACCTACCAGGTGCTTCCCCCAATGTATTTTTTCAGTTCCTTGACATATGACTTTATTTTGCTGTTACTATAAAAACTTCATGAGACTGTGACCATGTTGAAATATGGTATTTGGGGCAACCTGAATCCATATTTTCAGGCCACTGTCACTAATAGTTAGCTTCAGAATAAACCATGTCTGATTCCCTTTGAGGTGAGACCTATATTCCTATGTCAACCCTTCTTTTTTAAAAAAAAATTATTTATTTGAGAGAGAATCAAAGAAAGAAAGAGACAGAGAGAAGGGGGTAGAGAATATATGTGTGTTCCAGGGCCTCCAGTCACTGCAAACAAACACCAGACACATAGGACACTTTGTGCATCTGGCTTACGTGGATACTGGGAAACAAACCTAGGTACTTATGCTCTGCAGGCAAGGGCTTTAACCACTAAGCCATCTGTCTAGCCTGAGTGTGTCAACTCTTCTTAATGGGGATGGCATACAAATGACCAGTGAGTGTCTTGGGAAAAGCCTAACCACCACTTCCTTCCTAAGTCCCCAATGCAATGACAAAACACGAGCAGAAGCAAAGGGACTTTGTAGGTGGAAAAGGGTGAAAGAAAAATGTCTTACTCTCATAGAAGGATCAGGGACCCAGTATTTCATCATGCCATGTAGGTCTAATACTTCTGAAATAAAGATAAGAAACTCCCACCAAGGCAAAGCTTGGCAACAAAACTAAGAAGGTAAGAAATAGAAACACTGAAATCATCCTAGCCTCTAAAGATTAGACACATAGAAGATCTGCTTGGGAGTGAATATGAATCAAAAATTTTAAAAAAGTGAAATACAAACTCTCTGCTGTTTCTATGAACTCAGAGAGGACTAAGTGAAGAAGAGATGAAGAAGACTGACTAGAAAAATAACTTTCTCTCTCTGTCTGTTGCTCTCAAATAAATAAATAAAAATAATTTAAAAAAGGAAAAATAAATGGCTACATTGGCCTGTTGTTATAAAACCATATGAGCCATACCTGAATTCACCCAGTCAGAATCTGACCACATTTTTCATTACAAATGTGGGAACAGGGTATATATAGAATTGTTTGTTCTTCAAAACCATAAAATAAGGACTGGAGAGATGGTTTAGCACTTTAGTGCTTGCTTGTGAAGCCTAAGGACCCTGGTTCAAGGCTCAATTCCCCAGGACCAATGTAAGCCAAATACACAGGTAATACATCCATGTGGAGTTTATTTGCAGTGGCTGGAGGCCCTGATGCACTAATTCTCTCTTCCTCTCTCTCTTTCTCTCTCTCTGCCTTTTTTTTCTGTCTGTCACTCTCAAATAAACAAATAAAAATAAAAAATAAATAAAATAAAAAGGAAAAATGAATATATTAAAAAGAACTTTGTAGAAATAATGAATGGCCTCTTGAAACATTAATTTTAAGCATACATTTTAAGAGTTCCACAGAATATGTTGATAGGACTATATTCAGCTGTAAAGTAACAAGCTAAGTGAAATTCTTCTAGAAAATAATAAAATATTGGTTTTAGGACAGTATTATATGCTAATATAATATTTTATAAAGTGTGGTGGCTTGTGCTTGAATCTTAGCACTTGGTACTCTAAGGCATAAGACTGCAAGGTCAAGGACAGCATGGGCTATACAGAGAGATCCTTATCAACAAAAAAGAAAAGTCTATTAAAGCACCTTAAATATTCAGCTGAATCAAACTGTTTCACTAAAATAACTCATGTATAATAAGAACATACTCACAATAGAAAATTATTCATAGCAATGTGACCTTGGGAGCTATGTAGATTATTTACATATCATGTTTAGCACCTACAAAGTAGACATACAATAGATCTCAAAGTATATTCAATCTAACTGTTAGCAAAATGGCTTATTGGCTTATACACAGAAAATATTCAATAAATGATGGCATAATAGTCACCATAATGACACTAACCAAACCAAGGAGAAAAAAAATGCCAGAAATCAAGTTACAATTTTAAATGAGTGTGTAATGTCAAAGAAAGTTTAGCTTGACATCCTGAAAGAGCTGGGGGCTTGGAACTCATTTGTAATTTTTCCCTCAGGCCTCCACTATTATCATTATCTTATTACTATTGACTATTTAGCATAATATGATAGATATTCTTAAAACAGACATGTGACAGTTAATCTCTGGTTGTCAAACTGACAAGATTTTTGAATAACCATGGAGACATATCTCTTGGCATGTCAGGGATTTTCAAAATTAGGGCCCACCTTAACTTCTGGTAGCACTATGGCATAGGTCGAAATCCTGTACCAAATAAAATGTAGAGAGCTAGCTGGGTAGCAGCATTGAGCTCTCTCCACTTCTTCCCTGTTGATGTGACAAGATGATGCTGCCATCGTGTTTCTGCCATGCTTTGCCCACCATGACAGATCACACCTACAAACTATGTGGAGCTGTCTCTGGTGGGTATTTGTCCCATCATGGAGAAATTAACTGATATAATAAGTAGTACTAAGATAACAGGTGTGGCAATAGGTGCCTAAATAGCCTCTAACAGTCCAAATGTATATGGATGCATGATACTAGTACTACTGTTCATCTTTATAAAAAGTAAATTTTCATGAAAATGTATTTTAAATATAGTAAAATTATGTTACTTTCAGGAACTTGATTAATAACATAAATACATCTTTTATTTATCTTTCTTGAATGTAAACCCCACAACAGGTTAAAAAAACACTTTAAAATATAATGCTGAAATTTCTTAACCAGGACCACAAATGTATAACATTTCACCAATTCACTTTTTAATGCACATTTAGAAACCTATTTGTGCTCATCCTGGAAAGAAAGCACAGGAATTGATTGAAGTATTAGACCTTAAAGTTTTTCTGACCATTAAATTGATTTTCAGGGACTTGCTTTCTGTTTGCACAAATGAAGTCTACTCAGTAAAACAATTTACATTCATTTCATGGTAATGCTTCTCTTACGAACTTCCTTCTGCCCATCTGCTTAATAGAAGGGAAATAGAAGTTGCACTGAAGAACAGTAGAAAACATTCACATAAGCAATTAATATTTTAAACTCATCATATTTTGTTACTACATTAGTAGAGTTTTTGTGTTAAAAAACTTTTGTTAACACAGAGAGAAAACACTGAAATTCTGTTACAAGTATTACATAAGAGATATTCAGTGAAAATTGGTTTAAATTTGCATATAATAAGAATATAATTCATATATACTTTGTCTTAATGGAATGTACAATAACTATCAAAGTATCATGATCACCTACATATCTATAATTCAAGCATGTAATAATTAAAATATGACTACTTTTATCATATGATGATATAATAAGGTTTTTAACAAGTTTTAAAAAATTGTTAAAATGTCATTAAATAAAAAATTATTGAAGTACTGTGCAATAATTTGGTAATATAAAATACACAATGATTTTTCTGTTTATTTGCACTAACTAAAGCAGTCACCCCTGCCACACATTTTCCTCCCTGATAACAATAATTAGATAATTACCAAGTATTTCATTATCTTCAATTGGTCTTAAATGAATGACATTAACCCACTAAAATTAATATTACAGTAATTTTTTATTGGCCAAATGGAATTCAACTATGTGAATGGAAAATTACATTCTTAACCAAAAAATAAAGAGGCATACTCATGTCCAGAAAAAAATAACTTCTTAATTTAACAAGCAATTACCTAAACACTAAAGCATGAAATTTTATGGGCTTCATTATTATCTTTACTTTCATAGTGTTGTTTCAGAAAGTCATTCAATTAAATGGGCCTTCACAGAAGGTGGGCACTCTTTGACCTTTTATAAAAGTGAATATAGTAAGTGCAATCTGTGTTCCTTTATATCAAGCACCTAGTTTTTCATCAGTATTAATTGCCACTTAGTTTTACTTTATGCCTATATTTTCTGCAGAAGGTAACATAATAAAAATTTTATAACAATGCTTTTCCAGCTAAAAGTTAGTAATCTTGGTATTATTTTCTACCAAATCCTCGGGGTGCTCTAGAGTATAGACCTTTTCTTTTTTTTTAAAGATTTTTATTTATTTATTTGATTATTTGAGAGTGACAGAGAGAGAAAGAGGCAGATAGAGAGTGAGAGAGAGAATGGGCGTGCCAGGGCTTCCAGTCACTGCAAACGAACTCCAGACGCAAGCGTCCCCTTGTGCATCTGGCTAACATGGGACCTGGGGAACCGAGCCTCAAACCGGGGTCCATAGGCTTCACAGGCAAGCGCTTAACCGCTATGCCATCTCTCCAGCCCCTAGACCTTTTCTTTTCTGTATTATATTACCTTAATGTAAAGATTCAGAAAAAGAAGATGACACTTGAAATGAGGAAAGACACAGATCAACAGAAAAATTGTTTAAAATTCTCATCAGGGAAAGAAAATTATGCCAGCACCAAAAGAATGCTATGAAAACAACAAAAACGGAAAAAAAAAAAATCATCAATTAACTCTTTTGAAAATTTCATCACTAAAGAAAATTAAATATATGTACAGTGGATCTTGCAAATAGAATAATAACATTTATGACAATATACAATAATGTGAGTATTGGAGAAAGAGAGAGGAGATAGAGATAAAACTGAGTTATAAATGCACACAAATATATTCTCTTCCAATCAAGTTACATCTTCAAGTGTCTTAGTCTAAACTTCACTTGTGTCTTTCTAAAGAAATTACCAAGGTGATGCAATAAGCTATAAGAAAGCTCAAAGAACCTAAAATAACTAAGTGTGGAAGACAACCACTGACTTGTTTCAGGCCTCTTAAAAATACAATAACCAGGGCTGGAGAGATGGCTTAGCAGTTAAGCACTTGCCTGTGAAGCCTAAGGATCCTGGTTCGAGGCTTGATTCCCCAGGACCTACGTCAGCCAGATGCATAAGAGGTTACACATGTCTGGAGTTCATTTGCAGTGGCTGGAGGCCTTGGCACACCCATTCTCTCCCTCCCTCTCTCTCTCTCTCCCTCTCTCTCTCTCTCTCTCTCTCTCTCTCTATCCCCCCCCCTTTCTCTGTCTGTCACTCTCAAATAAATAAATAAAAGTAAACAAAAAAATACAATAACCGGGCTGGAGAGATGGCTTAGCGGTTAAGCGCTCGCCTGTGAAGCCTATGGACCCCGGTTCGAGGCTCGGTTCCCCAGGTCCCACGTTAGCCAGATGCACAAGGGGGCGCACACGTCTGGAGTTCGTTTGCAGAGGCTGGAAGCCCTGGCGCGCCCATTCTCTCTCTCTCCCTCTATCTGTCTTTCTCTCTGTGTCTGTTGCTCTCAAATAAATAAATAAATAATGAACAAAAAATACAATAACCAGCATTGGTGCACACCTGGACTAGAGTGAGACCCTACCTTGAAAAACCAAACCAAAATAATAATAATAATAATAATAATAATAATAATAATAATAATAATACAATAATCAAGAATATGGTGGAAGCCTGAGGATGAGCAACCAGATCAGTGAACAGAATAGAATCCCCAAATGGAGCCATCCTTACTGGACCAAATAATACTCAACAAAAGTGCCAGAGAAATTCAATGATGTTTAAAAAATGCTCTTCAAGCAGTGGGGCTATAACAAGTGTATACAGAAAAGAAAATTCACTTATGACTCTTACTGTGTGCCATATTCAAAAATTAATAATCAAATTACAAGATGAAATACAAGTCTACATTTTTCTATGGTTTTAGAAGAAAAGACAGAATATCTCTATGATCTGAGGAGACACAATGGTTTACTAGACAAAATATCAAAAGCATTATCGGAAAAATATCTACTAGAGGTCAGGAAATTTTTAATCTTAATATTGTTTTAATACTCATTAAAATGACAAAAGAAAGTGAAAATTCAGCCAGGCATGGTGGCACATACCTTTAATCCCAGCACTTGGAAGGCAGAAATAAGAGGATACCCTGAGTTCAAGGCCATCCTGAGAATACAGAGTGAATTCCAGGTCAGCTTGGGCTAGAGTGAAACCCTACCTTGAAAAAAAAAAAAAAAGAGAGAGAGAGAAAGAGAAAAGAAAAAGAGTGAAAACTCAATCCATAGTTTTAGAGGGAATATTCATGTTATGCTGGCAAAGTGTTTGTATCTAGAATACAAAAAAACTCTTCAAATTCAATAATAAATAATTTGATCAAAATACTAGACAGTAGGCTTATGCATACCAAACGCAGATCCCAATAACTGTGGGCTAACTCCACAACACATGACCCATATACCTAAACAAGGAGGGGCCAATGGGGAGGGGGTAGGCCACGGATGAGCCTAATAATGGTACCAAACTGCCTGTATTTGCTGAATACAAAACTAATAAAAAGGGCTGGAGAGATGGCTTAGCGGTTAAGCGCTTGCCTGTGAAGCCTAAGGACCCCGGTTCGAGGCTCGGTTCCCCAGGTCCCATGTTAGCCAGATGCACAAGGGGGAGCACGCGTCTGGAGTATGTTTGCAGAGGCTGGAAGCCCTGGCGCGCCCATTCTCTCTCTCTCCTCTATCTTTCTCTCTGTGTCTGTCACTCTCAAATAAATAAATAATTTTTTTAAAAAATATTTTAAAAAACTAATAAAAAAAATTTAAAAAGGTCAATAAGCAAAATAGATCTGTGTTTAATCTCACCTGTTTTCAGAAAATTTCATGTTAAAATCACAAGATCCATTACATGGTCGTGAAAAAAAGAGACTATTAACACTGCGTGGAGAGCTGTGTGCAACTACTAGAATTCTCACACACTGCAGACAAGAAAGTAAGATAGCCTCAGCTGCATGCTGAAAAGTGAACTGGCAGTTCCCTGTAGAGTACATCCACAAATTGACCTAGAAATGTCACTCCTGTTTTTGTACATTAACATTTCAGCTTATTAAATAAATTGTCTACTGTGCAAGCATGATGATCTGCATTGGATCTCTAAAGCCTACATTTAAGAAAGCCTGGCTTGGTGGTAGGTGCTTAAATCACTTACCAGAGAGGTAGAAGCATGAATGTACACGGTGGTGGTGCTCATAGTAACCACCAGGAGGAGCAAAACAGGCAGAATACCACTTAGCAACACAGAGAAACAGACTTGTTGAGCAAGAAGTCATCAATCATGCACAAACTATTCTCTGATTCCATTGTTGATGTTCTCAAACATACAAAATCAATCCAAGGTGGAAAACATAAGAATAATGGCATTAGACAAGAGGATAATGGAGAAGGGACATGCAGACCTTTCAGAACAAATATTTCATGTTACATGAGTGTGTGAGCTTAAGAATTATCTGTTGGGGCTAGATAGAGGGCTCAATGGCCAAAGTCACTTGCTTGCAAAACCTTCCAGTCCATGTTTGACCACTCATATAAAGAAAGATGCAAAGTGGCATATGACTCTGGAGATCATTTACATTGGCAGGAGATCCTGGTGCACCCACATACACACGTGTAAATATAAACAATTTAACAAGAATTCACCTGGCAATGATATAAAGTCAAGACTGATTGTGATATATGGAAGTCATGAAAAGAATCAAAAGAAACATATATAACTCGGTATAGGGTACATTATGATGGAATTACAATGAAGAATGGCAAAAGTTGATAAGAAACAAAAATGTTCTCATAGACCCACAGTATTCATTAATCTTATATGGCTTACTTTTCTCTTTTTTAGTGTGTTGTAAGAAAGAAACATGAGCTCTTAATAAATTTATAAGTAGATAATTGTGGTGGTTTGATTCAGGTGTCCCCCATAAACTTAGGTGTTCTGAATGCTAGGTTCCCAGCTGATGGATATTTGGGAATTAATGACTCCTGGAGGGAGTGTATTGTTGGGGGCCGGCTTATGGGTGTTATAGCCAGTTTCCCCTTGGAAGTGTTTGGCACATCCTCCTGTTGCTGTGGTCCACCTTCTGTTGGCCAGGGGGTGATGCCCTCCCTCTGCTCATGCTATCATTTTCCCCTGCTATCGTGGAGCTTCCCCTCGAGCCTGTAAGCCAAAATAAAGTGGTACTGAGGAGTGGGATTGCTGCTAGACATTTGACTGTGTGGCTTTGGCCTTTTGTGGCTGATTTTCAAAAGGAATGTGGAAGGAGTTGAAACCTTGGCCTAAGTGATGCCTTGCAGTGCTGTAAGTACAGCTTGATGGTCTATCTTGGTCAGAGCTGAAAGACCTGAAGGCAGTAAGAACTATGGACTGTGAGGTTTGGCTTATGAGGGTGAGAAAGAGCTTTGCTTAGACTGGGCTAGCAGTTTGTGTGAGAAGCTTGCTCTTATGCCCATGTCCTGAGAAGTTGTGCAGGGTTGTTTTGCATGGAAATGAACTGGTGTGTGCAGAGGGATATGCCACAGAAAGAAAAATCTTTGGGTGAACTGTTGCCCATTCAGCTGAGAGATTACAACCTTTGAGACTGGGCTAGCTGACCTGCGCTAGGGCAACAAGAAGAAATGTCAACTCTTTTGAAGGGGTCTGAGTGCTCAAGGAGTGTCCTGTTCTTCAAAGTCTGCTTTATTCCCCCCTGGATTAAGAAATTGGCACCCTACCTGGTAACGTGGAGTATAAGAAATGCTGGAAAGAGGGTCATTGAGTTTGCAACACGGTCTTGTGTTTTGGAAATGGCCATGGGCAGTGTGAAGTGGGTTTGCTGGATGCCTGCATAGAGACCCCATGGAGCCATGAGGATGAACAGTGGGTTGCAGTGGAGACCCACTGGAGATGCCGGGACCATGAGATGGCTGCCAAGGAGCTGCCGGCCCCAATGAAGTTTTCCAGGACTGTGAGTAGCCTAGCTGGAGGGGCAGAATTGGAATGCCAGAGACTCATTGCTGGTTAGAATTATCGGACTTGGAGATTTGTCACTGGCCATAGTTGCTGGTCTTGAAGCTGCACAGTTTGATATTTGCCCTGGTTGTTTTAAATCTTGTATTGGTTGAATGTTTCTTTGCTATGCCCAATGCCATCTTTTGCAGTGTGAATACTTATTCTGTGCCATTATGGGTTTTTTGAGGTTATTTTTTTGGTATTATGGCTCAGTTAAAAGATCTTGGACTATGGGGATGTATGAACATCATTGGGATTGATTAAAAACTATGGGGACTTTTAAAGTCAGACTGAATGCATTGTATTTTACATCATG
The DNA here is from genome assembly GCF_020740685.1 of Jaculus jaculus. Taxonomy (NCBI): domain Eukaryota; kingdom Metazoa; phylum Chordata; class Mammalia; order Rodentia; family Dipodidae; genus Jaculus; species Jaculus jaculus. Next base: position 27,057,797 of record NC_059105.1, read on the forward strand.
TATGGATATCAGTTTATGGGGGCCAGGGGCAGAATGTGGTGGTTTGATTCAGGTGTCCCCCATAAACTTAGGTGTTCTGAATGCTAGGTTCCCAGCTGATGGATATTTGGGAATTAATGCCTCCTGGAGGGAGTGTATTGTTGGGGGCCGGCTTATGGGTATTAAAGCCAGTTTCCCCATGCCAGTGTTTGGCACACCCTTCTGTTGCTGTGGTCCATCTTATGTTGGCCAGGGGGTGATGTCCACCCTCTTCTCATACCATCATTTTCCCCTGCCATCGTGGAGCTTCCCCTCGAGCCTGTAAGCCAAAATAAACCTCTTTTCCCCAGAAGCTACTCTTGGTTGGGTGATTTCTACCAGCAATGTGAACTGGACTGCAACAGCTATTAACAGTAGGTATACAAGATGAATTTGACTATTTTAGATATTTAATATAAATGAAATCATGCAATGTTCTGGATTATTTCACTTAGTGTAATATCCTCATATGTCATCATATATATTATCATACATTGCAGAATTCACTTGCTGAGTAGTATTTCATTGTATGAAGAATATATTCTTACCAAACATGGTGGGGCACACCTTTAATACCAGCACTCAGGAGGCAGAGGTAGGAGGAGAGGATTGCTGTGAGTTTGAGGGAACCCTGAACTACATAGTGAATTCCAGGTAAGCCTGGGACCCTACCTTGAAAAACCAAGCACAAAAAGGAATCTATTCTTTACCCATTTATCTGACTGGATATCAAGGTTTTATAGTGAATGGAGGAGTGTCAATTTCTCTTCCAGACACAAATAAGTACTGCTGTCTAAAGCCAGACCACCCTGAATGCATCTGATGAGTACTGTCAAGGAGAACTACTATATCATATTCATATTTAGATGTTATGTAACCTCTCTGTAGCCTTTCCCACTGCCTCTTGCCTGTTTTTTTTTTTTTTTGTTTGTTTGTTTGTTTTTTTTTTGGAGGGTGGGGGATGAGTGACGCTGATAATATCTAGCTTGAGAAGCTTGATGTTTGTTTTCATTAGGTTTTAATTTGCATTTCTTTAATAATTGGTAGCATTTATCACATTTTCATACTCCTGCTATCCAGGAGTGTCTTCTTTGTAGAAAATTCTGGTGGCATCATTAGCGATTTTTAAATCAGGATTGTGTTTGCGTCTGTTTTGAGGTTGCCGTTGCTCAGAATTCAAATGCATAGGCTTGGTGTATTTCTGGAGATGAGCTCCTTGTCAGCTGTACAGCTTACAAGTATTTTCCCTCTGTATTGGTGACTTTTCTCCTTGCTATGATAAAAACAGCATCAGTAAGAAGGGTTTACTTTGCCTCATACTTTGAAGGCACAGTCCATCATGGCAGATCATATTTCACCTGTAGTCAAGAGGAAGAAAGAATACTGATGCTGCTTCTTCTTTTTTTTATTCAGTCTAGGCTCCCAGCCCATGAGCTGACCAGACTTCCTTTCTCAGATAAACCTCTCTGGAAACACCCTCATAAACTCATCCAGATGTGAGATGCATGCTGATCCTAAATCAATCAATGTGATAATTCAGACTATCACACCCCCTTTCCAAAGGTTTCCTTTCAATTTTAATGTTTCTTTATTATGAAAAGCTCAGGGTTCTTTTTCCTCCATATGTGTTCTACACCATATTCATGAAAGCACTGTTAATATCAGTCATGAGGCTTTTCCCATTTTCTTCAAGGAGGCTTACAATTTCATATATCTACATCAATGACACATTTTACAATGATTTTTTTTTTTCTAAATAGTGTGAGGTAAGGATCCAACATCACTCTTTTTCATTTGGATAATATTTGTTGAACCGACTTTTTCTCTGTGTTTATTTTTGGTAACTTATCACAAGATGAGTTGATCATAGAATCATGGATTTATTTTTGGTTTTTCTACTCTATTTTATTGGGGCACATGTTACTGGAATTTAAAATGTAACACATATTCAATACACATTATTTAATATTTACAACTATATCTTTATGTTCTCTCTATAAGAAAGAAAACCTTGCTGTTTACTCACTGTTAATAATAAGGTTGATTAATATAACAATGATGATTTAGCTATTTTATATACTTGATAAATATAATACATCAATGCTATGTTCATAATATTTTGTTGGAGAAGACAATCTTTATGGCTTACCACATCAACAGGAAACTAGAGAAAATAAAGTGTAGATGAGATATACATTTTTACAACCACAAATCAAATTATTTTGAAAAAGTTATGTAGAATACTGATTTAACTTGTCTTGAGCATTATATTGCAGTATGTAAAAGACATAATATTATCTTACATATGAGGAATCTAAGCAATACATGTTCATATTTAATAAATGGCAGCTCATCACATGCTTGAAGTGCTCTGAACACATTAAGTAGCCAATGTAAGCTTGAATAAGCTTAGTAATAAAGAGATGGATAACCTCCCTTGCCCAGTAGCAACTTCTTTGATTTCACGGTTGTGATGCAGTCAACCTGTCAGAAGGTAACACAGAGAATACTGTTCACTCTGTTTCTCTTCTGTCCCTCTGCCCAGTCTTCTTTACATGCAAGAGTCAAAGAAATAAAACGTTCAGCCAAAGTCCTCTACTACTGCCCCTTGTCCTCCATGATAAACCCAAACAAGCCAGTCGATCCTCACCACAGGAGGTGAGGAGGAAAAGATGCTTGCAAAAATTTACAATGCTTACAACAATAATTTAGACGGTATTTTAAAATGAAATATTTCCTTTTTTTTCTTATATAGCTCATCATTGTTACATTTCAAAATATTAATAATTTGATGAAAAAAAAACAAACAAGTCATGACTATCTCAGGAGATACAAATAGTATCAGGTGACATTGCAAAGCATTTACACAGCTCTTTAACATAAGATTGTCTCACTCAGGTATCACACAACTCCCTTGTAGTTATTAATGTTATTACAATTACACTCAGCTTAACAATAAGAAAACTGAGTTAACTGTTAGAAGCTTTCAAGGTAGAATTCTATGGCAATTCCCTCCCAAATAAATATTAACTTTATAGCTATATTATTTTACTACTTTTTCTCAATACATTATTAGATGTTAGCTATATAATCAATCACATCATACAACATATATAATAAATATATATAATATGTATTTAACATGACTCCCTTTCTCATGTTAAATATTAATTATTCTATATGTATTTTACATCTACAATTGTCCTGCTTTAAGCAGTAGTCTAATCTTAAAAACAAACATTCAATTAAATTTCATACAGGACATCATGCTTATCACTAACTACAATTAGAAAAATAACTTCATCAAACTGAAAAATTTGAGTTCTGAAAATTATAATTTGGAGCAGTGAAAGACATAATGTAGGAAACTATTTATAAAGCTTCATTCTATACTTTCTGACACTGTATCAGTAGAAGTAGGCTATGGGGAAATACTTCAACAAAATGCTTCAAAATCACATCAGATCACTTGATGAAATAAATATTAAGCATCTATTAAGTGTCAAGAAGATTTACTTCAAATTGTCATGAAAGGGAGAATAAGACAAGTAAATTTTTACCTTGTCTAAGTTGTTAGATTTTATATCCTATTGAATCACACAGAGTTGAGCAATAACTATAAACAACTGAAGGTGAAAATATAATTTGATATTTTAGCAAATATAAGTAAGCAACAATTTATTTGGGTAAGATCTGTTTTAAAAATATTTTATGTAGCTGGGCATGGTAGCACATGCCTTTAATCCCAGCAGAGGAGGGAGGCAGAGGTAGGAGGATTGCTTTGAGTTCAAGGCTACCCTGAGACTTCATAGTGAATTCCAGGTCAGCCTGGGCTAGAGCAAGACCCTACCTTGATTTAAAAAAAAAAAAAAAAGAAAAGAAAAGAAAAGAAAAGGAAAAGAAATATGTTATTTTTACTTAGAGAGAGAGAGAGTGAGCAAGCATGGGCACACCAGGGCCTGTAGCCCTGCAAATGAACTCCAGATATATATTTCACCTTGTGCATCTGGCTTATGTGGATCCAGGGGAATTGGACCTGGGTCCTTTGGCTTTGCAGGCAAGAGCCTTAACCAAGAGCCTTAACTAAGCAATCTCTCCAGATCAAGATCTGCTTTAATTATGCCTTCTTATAACAGTAAAATAACAATTTACATCATTACAACTTTATGTTATTTTAATATAGTGTACAAATATAACAGTCAATAAATACCTGTAATCAAAAAGGATTACTTAACATTACTAGGGCAACTCATTGCCTAAAATGTCTGTCTAGTCAAAAGAAAATTGGCAGCAGCAGCAATGATCCAAAGGGTATCAGGAACAGCAATAGTATGCCAAACACACAGTGAAGACTGATGCATCCAAGTTCCACTGTGTCCATTAAATATACATTGAACATCCCAATGAGCAGAGAGGCAGAGCATAAACTACATCTGAGACATGGAACTAAGTATAGAGGAAACTGGTTCTTGTAACATATTCGTATAGATCATCAAACCTAACTATATAAAATATAAAATTCTAAATAGCGTATCCATAAAAATATAATAAGTCTGCCTATCTACCAAAAATATCCTATAAATACATATCATGAATAAAACTACAATTTCTCTTTTACTTACTACCACTTTTAATCAAAAGCTATATTAAGTGCTTCTTCCACTTTGCAAAACAAAGTTGTTTCTCTGATTAAACATTTTTCAAATACAATAAAATTATTATAATTCCATGTGACAGTCTTGTTAATCTAATTTTGTGTTAATATTATTTTGTAATACACAAAGGTCCTTCATAAATATGTTTAAATAAATATGTTTAATAAAACTGGATAACTAAGGTTTGAATTCCTCTCTATATTTACCAATTTTCCCATACATTGTTTCACATGAGTAGATTCTCTTGCAGCTGACAGTCATACATTTCTTTGTCAGAAAAATAGTAGCTACTTATCCAAATTTGTTTACCAAAAATCATATATCTTCCATCAATTTTAGAGATAAAATTATTGTAAGTGTTGTGATTTGAATGTGAAATTCCCCCCATAGCTTCATGTGAGCACTATGTGAGAGCACCTTTAGAAAGCAGAGCCTTGCTAAAGGAAGCAGATGGGCAGCAGGGGTTGTAGTTTTATAGTCCAGCCCACTCCTTCCTTCTCTCTACTTCCTGACTGAATGTAGTGTGATCAAGCTCTACCCACCCCCACCACCATGCCTTCTCTGCCTCGATGGACTGCATTGCTTTGAACTAAAAACCATAACAAACTCTTGCTCCCTTTAGCTATTCTTTGTCAGGTATTTGACCACAGCACTAAGAAAAATAAAAGAAAACAGGAATACAAAAATATCTGGCTTTTATCTGTTAAGTTTCTCCTGTGTGCATATGCTCAAGTCAGGACAATAGAAAACAATTATTTCCTTTCAGGATTTTTTAGAAAGTTTTGCAAATAAAATTTGTGTTAATAAAAATGTATTATATACTTTGGTTGAAAAGTGAGTTACAAAATATGACATAAGGCATAGTTTTTAGGTTATACTGTGTGTATGTATATATGCACACACATAAGTACAATATAAAAAAATCCAAAAAGATATTCACCAACATTTTAACAATAATTGGCTCTAGGTAGTAAGGCTAGGAACACTTTATAATTATTTCTTTTTCAAATATGCTATTTTTTAGGGAAGCATTAGGTTTACAGAAAAAGTATGGGATGATGCTGAGATGCCCATTTGCCTCATTACCATAGTCATTATCCACTGCCCCCACAGCAGTGTTGCACTGGTCACAACTGATGAACCTGAATATCGTTACCACCCAAAGTTCACAAAGTAAGCTTCATTCTTTTTGAAGAATTTTCAAGTACTGAAATTCAACTACTGAGAATAGGTTAGCTCCTTTCTTGTACTCTTTTTACTGATTTCATTATTCTAGAAATTAACATATCTTCATAGGAGAAAATGTCATAACCCATGAAAGATTATCAAATATAAGAAAGTGACTGTTGTACTACTGTATAACAAATTTACCATTTCCTATACCATTTCCCTGTATTCTACCCACTCTTCCCAGGCCCAGGGAGCTGTAGTTGTTGTGAGAGTTCTGGTTATCCAGCCAATTTTTTTCTAGTAAATCTTTCATATTTTTTATGACTAGAATTTAAATTTAATTCCATTCTCCAACATTAAGTTTCTCAAACATTACACATATAAGCTTCATTCAACTCTATTTTTACTTAGACTAAACTGAAAATGAAAAAGTCATGTAAAAATAACATACTCAGCTGCTTGTTTGAAGCGCTTCAATTCTTTCTTCAAATTTCTGTTCTCACTCTCCAAAAGCATAACTTGGGTATAGACATCTGGAACATTTCCAAAAGTTCTAAGTTCTGTTACTCCCTTTTGTATCAGTTCATACCTAAGACAAAATAAAAGCAAAGGTTTGCAACTTCTCTTTAAAAAAATGCCTTACTGGGCTGGAGAGGTGACTTAGCAGTTAAGACCCTTGCCTGCAAAGCATAAGGACCTCAGTTCGATTCCCCAGTTCCCACTTAAGCCAGATGCACAACATAAGGCATCTGGAGTTCGTTTGCAGTGGCTGGAAGACTTGGCATGCCCATTCTCTCTCTCTCTCTCTCGCCCATTCTCTCTCTCTCTCTCTCTCATAAATAGATAAATAAATAAATAAAAATAAAATATTAAAAAAATAAATCCCTAGTACTGGCCCATAAAAAAAATTAGATACTTCAGGAAGAGTGGAAAGTAGGTCAAGCATGGCCCCACATGCCTATAACCTACCACTGGGGTACAGAGTGGGGATCAGAGACAGGAAGACTGCTATGCCTCCCTGGTCAGCAAGTTTTAACTGAAAAATAGTGAGAGCCCCTGGTTCAGAGAGAGACCCTGGCTCATGGAAATAAAGTAAAAGAGCAATTCAAGATATCCAATGTCTTCCACTGGCCTTTGTGCATAGGTGCACAGAGTGAGGGCAACTACATACACACGCACACACACACACACACACGGCCATACACACAAATGAATGGTAAAAGTAAACTACAAAAGAGAAAACTAAGGCCATGGAAGAGTGAGACATCAAGCAATGAAAATGTTCCAAGAAGGAAGAAATGATTGACTGACAATTCTGACAGCAGGTTGAAAGACTAGGAAGCACTTATTGAACTGACAGTGTGAATTTCTCTGCAGTTTCAGTAGTACAATAGGCACGAAAGCCAAACCAGAGCAAGTGTGGGTAGGATCAAAGAATGTGGAAACTTTTTTCAAATAAATGTGCAAATAAGTCAGAGACTACAAAATCAAGACAAACTTCAAATAGCAAATGGAGTCTCTGAGCTTTATCCTCCCCTTGTTTTGATATGTGAGTTACTGTTGCACATCTGTATGCTTACAGGAATGATCTTTCAGATAGGGAAAATGTTGATAAGCAAGAAAAAGAGAGGGGGGAGAGGGAGGGAGAGAGGGAAGGAGGGAAGGAGGGAGAGAGGGAAGGAGGGAAGGAAGGAAGGAAGGAAGGAAGGAAGGAAGGAAGGAAGGAAGGAAGGAAGGAAGGAAGGAAGGGAGGAAGGAAAGAAGGAAAGAAGGAAAGACAGAAAGACGGAAAGAAGGAAGGAAGGGGCCCTTGCATAGGAAGAGAAGCTGGGATCTAGAGGACAAGGGGAGGGTTGGCCATAGAGGACTACCTGTGTGGCTCAGCATAAAAGAAGAATGCTTTCAGACAGAACCAACAGGCTGATAAAGAGGGAAGTGGGAGGTATGAAACTTCTGTTTTCTCAGTAAATTTTAAAACCAGAGAATCATAAGTAGATTACAGATATTTGTAATTTTAATCATTGTATGCTACAGTGCATAAAACTAAATAAAAATTATAATGTGATTATAGATAAACATTTTATGCTACAACATTATTAACAAAACAGTCTCTACAAAGCTTGTATAGGGATGCTAAATATCAGAGTTGAGATTTTATAAAGCATCAGAAATTTCATATTACAAACCACAACTGTATACATTTTTCTGTTGTTCACTTTATCTGATATAGAAAACAGTAAGAGAATTTCTATAGAATATCATAAAAAAACTAAACCAATATGTTACACCACTTGATATAACTTATAAAACAGCAAACGCTGAACCATGAATTCATATTTGGCATGTGATTTGTACTTATCTCAGATGAGATGTAAGGACTGAGTGGAATATTAGAGGATAATTTTTTAAAGCTATATAACTGGTTTAAATAATTTGCCTTAACTTAATACAGAAATTAAGATTCACTAAAACTTTCATATGAGAACAAAGCATAACTTAATAGCTTTTCTTCAAATTTGACATTATATAGATAAAATAAAATGTAAAAGAAGTACAAATAAAAACCCAATATATATATTAAAAACCAATATATGGGAAATCAACAATCATTTATCATGTAAAACTTTTGCCAACCACAAAAATTTGAAAGATGATTTTAAAAACACAGTAATTGGGACTCTTAGTCTATAAACACCAAAAACGCATAAAAGTCTTCAGTCTTCTCTTATAAAATACTTCAGTTTGTTTCAGCATTATATTGTTACGTTAAGAAATACTCGGTCCTCTTTGTTTCATCCTTCTTATGCCTTCATTCTTAAAATAAGACTGAAAGTGTTCATATGAGAAAAAATATTCTCACAGTGTCAGTTTTAATGTAATGTCCTCATAGACTCATTGTTTGAAATCTTTTTTTTAACATAATACTTCTTTTTTTAATTTTTTTTTTAAATTATTTATTTATTTATTTATTTGAGAGCAACAGACACAAAGACAGATAGAGGGAGAGAGAGAGAATGGGCACGCCAGGGCTTCCAGCCTCTGCAAATGAACTCCAGACGCATGCGCCCCCTTGTGCATCTGGCTAACGTGGGACCTGGGGAACCGAGCCTCGAACCGGAGTCCTTAGGCTTCACAGGCAAGCGCTTAACCGCTAAGCCATCTCTCCAGCCCTAAATTATTTATTTATTTATTTGAGAACGACAGACAGAGAGAGAAAGACAGATAGAAGGAGAGAGAGAGAATGGGCGCGCCAAGGCTTCCAGCCTCTACAAACGAACTCCAGACGCGTGCGCCCCCTTGTGCATCTGGCTAACGTGGGACCTGGGGAACTGAGCCTCGAACCAGAGTCCTTAGGCTTCACAGGCAAGCACTTAACCGCTAAGCCATCTCTCCAGCCCTGAAATCTTTTTTAAAAATATTTTATTAATTTATTTATTTGAGAGTGAGAGAGAAAAAGGTAGAGACCGAGAGAATGCAAACACCAGGGCCTCTAGCCACAGAAAACAAACTCCAGACATGAGACAACTTATGCATCTGGCTTTTCATGGGTACTGGGGAATCAAACTCAGTACCATAGGTTTTGTAGACAAGCACCTTAACTACTGAACCATCTCTCTAGCCTTCATTCCATAAAATCTTAATCCACCAGTTAGTAGTGCTGATTGGGAAGGTTATGAGATGTTTAGGAGATGGAGCCTTGCTAGAGGAAGTGTGTCAAGGGTGTGGGTGGACCTCGAAGTGTTACAGCCCAGCCCTGCTTGCTCTGCTTCTTCCCTGCAGATGTGACAACGTGACACCAGCTTTCTGCTCCTCCATGCTTTCTCCTCCAAGATAGTTTCCCCTAGAAACTATAAGATGAAATAAATCCTTTCCTTGTACAACTTTGCATTGAGTTGGATATTTGTCCTAGCAGTAAGAAGGTAAGTGATTATTACCATTAGCCAAAAAAAAAAAAAAAAATTGTTTTCAAACTGAATTCTCAACAAACAACTGCAGGTTGGAGAAATGGTTTAGTGGCAAACACATTTGCCTGTGAAACCTAAGGACCCATGTTCGACTCTCCAGATCCCACATAAGCCAGATGCACAAGTGATGCAAGTATACATGCACACAAGGTGACACTTGCATCTGGAGTTCGACCACAGTGGCTGGAGGCCCCAGTGCAGCAATTTTCTCTCTCTCTCTCCCTCCGTCATATAAAAAAACCTAAAAACTGCTAGTAATATTACATTAAGTCTCTTAATACCATAATGTCTATAAACTATTTAGAATTACATATAGATGGAGAATTCAGTTGCATTTCCATGAAGGAAGTATATGGAGTTTGCATAAAATTTTCTATATACCAAATGAGTTTATGCCTTAATACCACCACAAATGCACAAATGTCCAATATGATTAAATACCAGCAAAGATCTAATGGGTGTTAGAAAGAGTGAGAACTGTTTTTACCATTATAACAGCCAGCACATAGGTTGCAGGATACAAGACTGGAAAAGTTCTTTTGAATAATAACAAGCATGAGGTAAGTATTCTTCCTCCATGTTCTCAGATAATTAAAAAAATATATATTTTTTAAAAAGACAAAATTCTGTTGACCCCTAAAACTTAGAATACTGGAACCCTCAAGACCATCATGACTTATCATGGGAGGAAAAAATGTGATTGAAAGTTTAGTGTTTGCCTTGTGATTGCTCAAGCCAAGATGGAAAACAGGAAGAAAATTCTGACCTCTAAATGAAGATATGAGTTAAGGTCTTCAGTCTCCGGCCTGGAACTGCAGTTAGGAGACTGTCTGGCCTGGCTGAATTTGCCACTTAAGGCTGGGACTTGCTGACATTTACTGAAACACATTTCCAAACCTCTCTAATCCTGTTTCTTCATCCATGAAATGAAGATATGCTAGTGGCTACTGGATGCATACAGTTGTTGGGAGGGGTAAGGCAAATGCTGTACGAGGACATACAGTGCTATAAAATGAGAGTTCTTGATTGCTAAGCCTAAGAGTTCATCATTTAAAATAATTCATGTGTTTTCCATTTAAGTATTATATTATTTTGCTTAAAATTTTATTTCAAATATTCACCTATAAGGTTGCCTACTGGATTCCACAGTACATAAATTTATTCAGATATATTTAAGTACTTAAATTCAGCACATAGCCATACTATTAGAGCATGATAGAAGAGTTATAGCATTCCTATGTTTTAGTTCATACTGATTTAGGATAAATAATCATTACATGACAAATAAACAGATGCCAATTCATTGAGTGAAGAAGCAGAAATAGGTTTAAATGGTAAGAAACAACTAATTGTATAGTATTCATTGAGAGATGATAAAGTATACACAATGTCATTTCCTTTACACACATGAGTCAACAGACGGTATGTCTGATCTGATTTTAGTGGTCAAAAACACAATATTTATCTTTATTCACAAATTAAAGGACTATACTAACATGATCTCTTCAATAATTAGGAACAAATTAAATTAGTAAATAAATGTTAGAAATAATTGCCTTTCATATTACCTTTGATAGAATTTTCAAAATAACCCTACCTTTAATGAAAAATTAGGAACAGAAACCAAATTTAAAGGATAGAAAAGGAAGTAACTTTTTTTAAAAAAGCAAATGAACTGTTATTTCTCATGAATCATTTGAGAAAGGATCTACTTATATATCTTTATTATAACTGAAATATTGTCAAATATATATGAGTTTCAAAAAGTTTAAATATATGCAATAACAAATCTCTTCAGATAGTAATATTTTGTAACTTAAAGTCAAAATTATGATCATTATTTTACCTTAAGATATCAGAACATTGTAATAAATGTTCCCAACTTGTAAAGTAACCTAAAAGTACATTTATGAATAAATTCCAGTGATTAAAAGGAAACAGTAGCTGGACAGGGGAGTGATTGAACAATGCTAATAAAACACAGAGGCAAAGGTTATGGGGTGAGTTCATTGTAAGTGAATATGAAACATGACAGCAGCCAGAACAGTCCAATACAAGGATAGAGATGGTGATGTCCATTCAGGTTAGGGTACTTAAGATTACCCTACTATATTTTTTATACTTTAATCTCTTTAATGTTGTGTCCTTCAGCCATTGTGATAGTTAAGGTGTTGTCAACTTGATCTGTTTAGTAATCCACAGGCTGCTTCTAGGAAGGATCAACTAAAGGAGGAGGTCTTTCTCCCAGGGTGAGCACTTCCCCCAGAGTGGGCGGCCCCACTCAGAGAGGGACTTGATATAAGGAAGCTCTGGGTAGAAGAGTCCCCTTTTTCCTTCCTTCCTTCCACTTGGCTGCCGGAGCTGCTCCCTACCTTCTAGCGTGGATTGAAGACCAGTGCAGACTAAAGACCAACATCAACTGAAGACCCACATGAATCGAAACCCAGTGGCTCCTTGGGAAGCCTCCAGGCTTTCCGGCACCATCTGCAGTGCCGGGTCAGGACTGCTGAGGCATCTGGCCACGTGGACTGAGCAGCTACCAGGTTCGGTGATTCTCGGGCCTGTAACTGCTATTGGACTACTGTAAGATAATCCAATAAATTCCCTTTATAAAATAATTCATTCTAGTAATTCTGTTCCTCTAGAGAACCCTGACAAATACAGATTTTGGTACCGAGGAGTGGGATTGCTGCTAGACACCTGACTGTGTGGCTTCGGCCTTTTGGAGCTGATTTTCAAGAGGAATGTGGGAGGATTTGAAACCTTGGCCTAAGAGATGCTTTGCAGTGCTGTAAGTACAGCCTGATGGACTATTCTGGTCTGAGCTGAAAGGCCTGAAGGCAGTAAGAACTATGGACTGTGAGGTTTGGCTTATGAGGGACTGGGCTAGCAGTTTGTGTGAGAAGCTTGCTCTTATGCCCATGTCCTGAGAAGTTGTGCAGGGTTGCTTTGCGTAGAAATGAACTGATGTGTGCAGAGGGATATGGCACAGAAAGAAAAATCTTTGGGCGAACTGTTGCCGATTCAGCTGCAACTGAGAGATTACAACCTTTGAGACTGGGCTAGCTGACCTGTGCTGGGGCAACAGAAAGAATGTCGACTCTTTTAAAGGGGCCTCTGTGCTCAAGGAGTATCCTGTTCTTCAAAGTCTGCTTTATTCCCCCCTGGATTAAGAAATTGGCACCCTACCTGGTAGCGTGGAGTATAAGAAATGCTGGAAAGAGGGTCATTGAGTTTGCAACACGGTCCTGTGTTTTGGAAATGGCCATGGGCATTGTGAAGCAGGTTTGCTGGTTACCTGCATAGAGACCCCATGGGGCCATGATGATGAACCCTGGCTTGCAGTGGAGACCCAGTGGAGATGCCGGGACCATGAGATGGCTGCCAAGGAGCTGCGGGCCCCAATGAAGTTTTCCAGGACTGTGAGTAGCCTAGCTGGAGGGGCGGAATTGGAATGCCAGAGACTTGTTGCTAGTTAGAATTATCAGACTTGAAGATTTGTCACTGGCTAGAGTTGCTGTACTTGAAGCTACAGAGTTTGATATTTGCCCTGGTTGTTTTAGATCTTGTATTGGTTGAATGTTTCTTTGCTATGTCCAATGCCATCTTTTGCAGTGTGAATACTTATTCTGTGCCATTATGGGTTTTTTGAGGTTATTTTTTGGTATTATGGCTCCGTTAAAAGATCTTGGACTATGGGGATGTTTGAACATCATTGGGATTGATAAAAACTATGGGGACTTTTAAAGTCAGATTGAATGCATTGCATTTTACATCATGTATGGATATCAGTTTATGGGGGCCAGGGGCGGAATGTGGTGGTTTGATTCAGGTGTCCCCCATAAACTTAGGTGTTGTGAATGCTAGGTTCCCAGCTGATGGATATTTGGGAATTAATGCCTCCTGGAGGGAGTGTATTGTTGGGGGCAGGCTTAAAGGCTTTATAGCCAGGTTCCCCATGCCAGTGTTTGGCACACCCTTCTGTTGCTGTGGTCCATCTTATGTTGGCCAGGGGGTGATGTCCACCCTCTGCTTATGCCATCGTTTTCCCCTGCCATCGTGAAGCTTCCCCTCGAGCCTGTAAGCCAAAATAAATCTCTTTTTCCCAGAAGCTACTCTTGGTTGGGTGATTGCTACCAGCAATGCGAACCTGACTGCAACAGCCATAAATTACTATTATCCATGAGTACTTTTAAAATAGACATAAAAATTTACTGAGAAAACCTATAATGTAAACATTATAATGGTTCATGAAATAAATTATTATTATATACACACAATATGACAATATGACAAACAATATGACAAGTTTTCTGAAAAAGCAAGAAAATATTTTAGAACTTACAGAAAATGCTTTTCAGTTCATTGATTCTTGGTTGTTACTAATTATTTTATAGAGTGAAAACAGGCACCATTAATACCTAATAGAAAGATTATGGCTATATCAAAATAAAATTTTATTTACACAAACAGGAGGCAGGCCAGATTTGGCCCAAGGATGATACTCTTCTGATATAGTATTTAGAAGGATTTATTGCAATTATTGTTTGAGTACAGAGAGAACTGGAGATATTCCTCAGTTTCTAATGGCACTTCCTTGCAAAGCCTGAGAACCCAGGTTTAATTTCCCAATACACACATAAAACCAATGCACAAACTTGTGCATATACCTGGAATATATTTGCAAGGTCAAGAGGCCTTGATGGACTCACTAATATTCATTCTTAATCTTTCTCTCATTCTCTCTCTCTCTCCCCTAACACAGACACACACACACACACACACACACACACATATATATCCTTGCAAATAAATAAACTATCTTTTAAAAGAATAATATAACAATTATCTAATTAAGAAAAAAGTTGCATATGGATTCTCCGAAAGGAATCATCTCACATTGTGAACTAGTCTATCAAGAAAGTGCCACATATAATAATATGTACGTGAAAGACAAAAAGCTAATCAAATCATTACAATTTCACATTTCATTAACTATTTACAAATCACTTATCTACCTACTTGTAGATAAATGTATTTTCAACGTGCTTACAATTGTTTCTTTAGGACATCTTTAAAAAATCATTTTTAATTATGCACACAATTTTCAGCAGCATTATTATTTTTCTATTGCCAAAAGCTTCTTTTCTTGACCTTATTAATGAAAATCAGTTTCCCTCATTAAATTTATTGACTCTGGGCTGGAGAGATGGCTTAGCGGTTAAGCGCTTGCCTGTGAAGCCTAAGGACCCCGGTTCAAGGTCCCACGTTAGCCAGATGCACAAGGGGGCGCACGTGCCTGGAGTTCGTTTGCAGTGGTTGGAAGCCCTGGCGCACCCATTCTCTCCCTCTCCCCTCTCCCTCTATCTGTCTTTCTCTCTGTGTCTGTCGCTCTCAAATAAATAAATAAATAATGAACACATTTATTGACTCTGATATGCAATTAAAATTATGAAGCTGGGCTGGAGAGATGGCTTAGTGGTTAAGCGCTTGCCTGTGAAGCCTAAGGACCCTGGTTCAAGGCTCGGTTCCCCAGGACCCACGTTAGCCAGATGCACAAGGGGGCACACATGTCTGGAGTTCTTTGCAGTGGCTAGAAGCCCTGGCATGCCCATTCTCTCTCTCTCTCTCTGCCTCTTTCTCTCTCTGTTTGTCTCTCTAAAAATAAATAAATGAATAATAACGAAGCTGGAGCTGGAGAGATGGCTTAGTGTTTAAGGTGCTTGCCTGAAAGGCCAAAGGATCCTGGTTCAATTCTCCAGGACCCACGTAAGCCAGGTGCACAAGAGGGAACATGCATCTGGAGTTTGTTTGGCATGCCTGTTCGCTCTCTCTCTCTCTCTCTCTCTCTCTCTGCCTCTTTCTCTCTCTCAAATCAAAAAACAAAATATATTTAAAAAATCATGAAGCTGATTATTATTATGTACTTTTTCTCAATGGATAACAATCAATAAAAGCAAAAATTAAAGCTTATATATGGACATAAATTAGTAAAAAGTTAGAACTCAAACTAAAAACACTATAAACATTTTATATAGCATATTAACCCCTCTTTCAATAAGATTCAATGACTACTAAAAATGAAACTTGGGGCTGGAGAGATGGCTTAGCAGTTAAGCGCTTGCCTGTGAAGCCTAAGGATACCAGTTTGAGGCTCAGTTCCCCAGGACCCATGTTAGCCAAATGCACAAGGGGGTGCACGCATCTGGAGTTCGGTGCAGTGGCTGGAAGCCCTGGCACATCCATTCTCCCTCTCTCTCTCTCTCTCTCTCTCTCTCTCTCTCTCTCTCTCTGCCTCTTTCTCTCTCTCTGTCACTCTCAAATAAATAAATAAGAATGAAAAAAAAATTTAAAAATGGAACTTGTTTCATCTCTTTCATTTAATAATATTTAGTTAAAAATGCTAGAAATTCAAAAACTTTATTGTTATGACAAAAGAATAAAAACAAGATACCTACTGATTTTCCAGCCAACACGCTACTGAAATTTTCAATTATAATAAGAAAATCTTTTATTTAGGTAATTTATGAAAATACAATTCAACTTAATTCTAAATGAAAGAATATTTATAGAAATAAAACAGCTATGTAAGTAGAGAAAGGTATTTACTAGAAATATAACAAGCTGGTACTGTTAGCAGGGTGTCTAAAGACTGACACGTTATGTAAAACTAAAAGGTAGAAATAGTTCAGAAGAAAAGCGTTTGTGGTACAAATCTACAGAATGTGATTAGAGAGATGGAAAAGTTTCCAGTCATTTATGTAAGCTGATCATTTCAAAGTCTTTTGAGTTATATATGTACATATGAATGCATTAGCATTTCTAGATATCAGCTTAGTGACATAATGGTTTACCATTCAGTCTGAAAGCAATCAAGTGTCCTGGTCATTCCCATTTTGATTAGGAAATTACATAGAAAGTCTTCTATTGCTTCTTGGGTAGCATGCTTTGAAGGAAGAATCGTTTTCTGCTCCTGAAATTTAAATGTACAATCATTCACTCTGTAAATGTCAAGGATTTTATTAATATCACAAATAGGCCTTTCATTAATCCATTCATCTTTTCCAACATTTCTTTAAGTATTATGTGCCAAGGTCTATTATAATCACTAGGGCAAAACATTGTTAAAAACAAACAAATGTCTTTCCTTATATGTAGTAGTCAACTGTTGGAGGCAGAATGTGGATAACCAAACCACAGCTGTCCTCTTACACATGGGCATTAGTTACAAATAGATAGTACCATTTATTAAGAAATATATCAAAGGGCAGAGGCATAAACATGTCTCATTACAGTCAGGAGGCAAGTGCACCAAGCTCTATTTTTACTACAGTAACCTGAAACATCATGAAGATACCCTAAGGTTTTAGACAAGATCCATCAACAACCAGGTTGGTTGATAACCACATCATGTAGATTCTGAGCAACGCCTTTTACAAATGAAGATGGCAAGCAGGACATGTATTCATTTACTGTGAAGGTTTCCAAATATTTATGTTGCACCCCACTGTTTGCATACAAAGTCATCAGAGTTCTCATACATTGTTGTAAGGAGTCCAATTAGAATTTTCAAACCATGCAGCAAATTGGTCAGCTTCATTGGCACTTATAGTCTTTGAATGCTCCTAGAACTGCCCTATGAGGAAGAAATGACAATGCAAACAAATGATATGTTTTTAAATAAAAATTTTCCTCATTGCCATTTCATTAAGCCAATGTACCCATCTAATATTCCTGCAAGTTCAGCTTGTTTTTTCAATAAAATATAGCGCATTAAAGAAGTAGAAAAAACATAACATATATAAGCCTTTTTATCTTTCCAATTAGTATCCAATACCATAGTAATGTTAGTGTCTTCATTTTTGGAAACACTACTGAAGAAGTAATGTGTGGTACAAGAAGAGCACACTGCTGCTCCAGTATGATGGAAATGGATGAGTCCACTAGCCAGATCAGGAGTCACTCAGTGTTCTCATAACCATGTTAGACCATAAGAACAGCCACTTGTTAACATCAGACTTTGGCACAACATACCTGGCATTCTCATAGTCACTTCATGATCTTCAAAATTTGCCATGTAAAAAGCAGATGAAAACCATATAAAACTGTAAAAAATAAATCATCTGCTTTTTACATGGAAATTTCTGATGTATCCCCATTTTTAAAAATTTTTGTTGTTGTTGTTGTTTATTTATTTGAGAGCAGCAGAAAGAGAAAGAGTGAGAGGGAGAGAGAGAGAGAATGGGTGCACCAGAGCTTCCAGCCACTGCAAACGAACTCCAGACGCCTGCACCGCCTTGTGCATCTGGCTAACATGGGTCCTGGGGAATCGAGCCTCGAACCGGGGTCCTTAGGCTTCACAGGCAATTGCTTAACCACTAAGCCATCTCTCCAGCCCTATATTCCATTTTTATAGTTTAGATATCTAACGTTTTTCTGTCCAAATAGTAAAATGTGTAGATAAGAAGGTTTAGTGGTTAAAGTGTATTGCCAACTTAACTGGACTGAGAAGTATCTAAATTAGTAAAGCACACCTCTGGGTATACCTGTAGTTGTGTATATAGACATAGAGACAATAAGCACCTTAGGGCTCTGGTGTAAAGAATGGTTTAATTTAAGTATTTCTAGCCTGTGGCCCATGGGCAGCATGCAATAGCTATGAATACAGCTCAAAATGTCTATAGATGACAGTGTTATATAACAGTGTCAAAAGGTTGGACACTTCTGGTTAATCCATTGATAGACTCAGACTTCAATAAGACTTTTGGAAGGTGGGGATACTGTGGTAGGTAGGACCAAGTTGGAAGACATTCATTACCAGCATTTCCTTGAAGAATACAGCTTGCCCTGGACTCCTCCTGTTAGGGCTGCACTCTGCTTCCCATTTGTCAAAATGCGAGCTGCTACACCAACTTAACCCCAAGGTCCACCCTTGGTGACACACTTAGTCCAACAGGGCTCCACCTCCCAACTGCGCTACTAGGCGGGAACTGAGTAGAAAACTTAATCACAAAGCATCTGAGGCTATAGACACTACATTCAAAACCATCACAACCCCTAAAACCCTGAGCAGGAAACCTTCCAGTCAAATTGTTGATGGCAAGTGTTCTGTCCAATGAAAGAAAGCCAACAAAGAAGGTATTCTCCTTAAAACTACACAAATATAGGTTTTTCAAGTGCATACACTTTCTTCTCCTTGTCAAGAAATTTGCTAATGTATTTGTTGGTGGTTTAGAAAAGCAGGTCTCTGTCTTGTTTTGTTTTTTTTTTTTTTTTGAGGTAGGGTCTCACTCTAGCCCAGGCTGACCTGGAATTCACTATGTAGTCTCAGGGTGGCCTCAAACTCACGACAATGCTCCTACATCTGCCTCCCAAGTGCTGGGATTAAAGGCATGCACCACCACGCCCAACTAGAAAAGCAGGTCTCTTAAAAACCTGAAAGTGGAATTTTCTTCCCACTTCTTATGCTTAATCTGGAAACAATTACACACCAGGTTACACAAAATGCACACATTTACATAGAAATGCACTGAGTAGGGCTAGAGATTTGGCTTAGCAGTTAAAGTGCTTGCCTGCAAAGGCTAAGGACTCAGGTTCAATTCTCCAGGTCCAACGTAAGCCAGATGCACGTGGTGGTGCTGGAGTTCGTTTGCAGTGGCTACAGTCCCTAGTGTGACCGTTCTGTCTCTCTCTTTCTCTCCCTCTCTCTGTCTCTAATAATAAAATAAATAAATTACTCTTTAAAAAAAAAAAAAAGAAATTCACTAGGGAAATAGGATCTAGGAATCTCCAAACAGCTCCTTCCAAAATTGTTTTGCAAAAGTTAACACTGATGTTTATTATTATTAGTTACAATAATATACAAAAGTCATAAGCTGGGACAAATTTTAGAACCTACAATAAAGCTTGACACATTTGCAGAATTCTAAAATGATCATTTTAGCACTTGAGTCTAATAATTTGAAATGCCTTTCCTAAAACTGTTTAAAATCTTGCATAACAATGTACACCCCCCCCCAGGAAATGTTATGAAGGGGCAGAAGACGTGCAGGATGCCTGCCTTCAAGTCTCTGCAGTGTGGTGGCTACTAGCACAGAAACCTGGATAATTATTAGAGAAAGGCATAAGATTCTTTATACATTAATAAATGCTTTCTTGCCATAAATTTGAAAATAGTACTTTTGATAAGATGAATGATAGCTGGAAAGAATCAGAAAACAAGAAAAGCAGAAGAGGTCAGAAACACTCGAAGGGGGGTACAGACCTCATATTTTCTAAAAGTGCCTATGCGGGTGCTTACAGAATATTTATAAACATGGTTCCAATGTATCAGTTATGTCCCTACTCTCTCAAAGAGACCTTTTTCTTTCTATCCCTTTATGAACATGTATGATATGCATACCTTTAAACATCCATATAGAACAGGAATATAAACAACATAAATTGCTATGGTTATGCTTAAGTAATACTTGAGAGAGAAGAAGGAGAAAGAGAAACTGAGCTATAATTTAGTCATGCAGTTCTTTTGTCTTAACATAATTATTACTCAATATCTATTTGGTGAATATCACCAACATATTAGGAACTGTGAAAGATTCTAAGAATTAAATACACAGAAAATACAGTCGTTTCTCAACAAATTGAAAGACAAGTTAAATAAACAAATTATAAAGAATATAACAACATTTCTATTGGTGATAAGGCTAGAACACAAACAACCTCTTCATAAATCTACATGAAAATATATACACCCAATATGTACCTTTATACAATTTAAGCAGCAGTTTTATCTCAATTATACATTACATATTTATCCAATTATGACTTTGTAACTAAATGATGAAGTCAATAAAACACTTTAAAGTAAGCATAAAAATGCAAGTACTAAAAGCTAACAAAAATGTGCCTGCTTTACAGATTACAAAATTATCTTAAAATATTCTGCTCACATGGACCCAGAAATCTGAGAACAAACAAAAATGCTCTAGATAAGTGGGGGAAGCTAGGTAGAAAGAACAACATATCAAAAAGGTAAAGATAGGCAAAAGGCTAGAGAAAATTGAGATTTAAGTAAATTTGGCCAGGCATGGTGGCACATGATTTTAATCCCAGAATTTGGGAGGCAGAGGTATGGGGATCTCCACTGGAAGACACCTTGAGAATTCATAGTGAATTCCAGATCAGCCTAGTCTAGAGTGAGACCCTACCTCTAAAGAACAACAACAAAAAAGATGTAAATAAATTCAAATTTTCTTTTGGTAGCATCTTTTAGATGGAAACAGTAGATCACATAGTGCCAGCAGTATACAATAGTGCAATGACAAAGACAAGATGTGGTTCTAAAACAGATTAAGGTAGTAATGAGGATGAGAAACAGGATGTAGTAGACACAGAGGACATGGAACCTGACAGGGCTCAAGAACTAATCAAATGTTGAATTGTAGAAAAGTTCTGAGTCACATATCAAAATGAATTATATTAATATATTTTGAACTGTTCTTGAATCAGTGAGTTCTTTTAAAACTAATATTTACAAGAGATAAAATAAATATTATATTCCATATGGTCTTAAAATATAAACCTTGCTTGATTTTTTTTTCATTTTACTAATGCCTTAATTTGCATTGTGTCAACTATACTGGCTTTAATCTATAGCCAAGACTTTTTGATTATATAGCACCTGGTTCTATAACTCAAGTTAAATGAATATATTAAGAACCCAATAGTAACGAGTAATTATGTTTATCATGACTTAATCATTGAAATTATATAAGTAATAAAGTCATTTTGCATAGGCCACCATAACAAAAGGACACACAAGCTGATCAAACTTCCCAGACCTGAGCACTGAGTGTGCTCCCAAATGCCTCATGAGTGCTCCCATATCCTCACTCACTCCCTGTGGTACAATCCAGCCTGTGCAAAGACTGTATTGGGACATTAGACCAATTCAGCACTGACTCACTCCCTGTCATGTATGTCTTTATCATTCTGAGAAAGGACAGTCTGAACTGGTCACACTCCCCAGCCATGACCCATGGAGTGACTGCAAGAATAATGAGGTTCTATTCCGTTTCCAGTATGTACATCCAAAACCTGCAGATAGACAGACATATCATGCCACCTACAACAAGGGTGACCAGACAAGTCAACACAAGCTCTACAAGAGCCACTGTGGCTGCATTCTCAAGAAGACAGTAGGGCTATCTCCAGATGGGCAAACCCCAGTAAAACTAAATAACAAGAAAACAAGGCAAGAGATCCTCACCAAGAATGCAACAGTGGAATCTTCTGATGAAAACTGCTTATAGGAAACTCCAGATACTCCAGAATTCCAAAATGCAATTATTATAAACATATTCAACAAACTTCAATAAGGCCATGAACAAAGAATGAAATGGAAGAGAAACAAACTAACAGAAAGAAAAAAAAAAACCTCAATAGACAGCTGAATAAATGTAAAAAAAAAAAAAAAAAGACCTAATAGCTGGCTGAATAAATGGATGAGAATTAAAAAAAATAAATAAATAACTGACTAAACAGTGAAAGAACTCAACAGGGATATGATCAAATGCAGGAATGAATTCCAGGAGACAATAAAAATGTCAAATCAAGAAATGAAATGAAAAAGGAATTCAATAAAGAGATGGAGATTATGAAGAAAAAAATCTAATGGAAAATGACAATAAAATAACCCATTTAAAAGGTTCCCAAGAAAGCCTTGTCAGCAGAATACACCATGTGGATAACAGACTATGAGAGCTTTCGAACAGAAAGGAGGAAATAGATCAGGAAGCCAAAATCAATGACAACTTCAAATACAAAGCATATGAAGAAAACATGAGGGAGGTTCGAGACACTTTATAAGACCAAATATTTGAATCATGGGCATAATATAATGATAAGAATGACATGCCAAGTGTATAGAGGATTATCTTGATAAATTTAAAGAAGAAAATTTTCTGAATCTTGAAAAAGAGTGGCCCGTCCAGGTTCAGGAGGCACATAGGACACCAGATGGACAGAACCAAAGAAGGAATTACCCACATAACACTATAGTAAAAAAAAAAAAAAAGAAAGAAAGAGAGAAAGAAAGAAATAGAGAGTATGAAAAGCTGCAAAAGGAAAACAGCTCATCACTTAAAAAGGTAAGCCCATCAAAATTAAATCTGATTTTTCAATAAAAACTCTAAAAGTTTGATGGTCTAGTCATTGAGTATTTCAAATTTTCAAAGACCATAGCTGCAAATCCGAACTACTATTCCCAGCAAAATTATCTTTCATGATCAAAGGTGAAAGAAAAGACTTCCATGATAAATCCAATTGTATGAATATATGAACACTAACCTAGCTCTACATAGAACATGTGGTGGTTAGAGTCAGGTGCCCCCCCCATAAATTTGGGTGTTCTGGATTGTTAGGTTCCCCAGCTGATGGCAATTGAAAATTAAAGCCTCCTGGAGGTGGTGTATTGTTGGGGTCAGTATTATGGGTATTATAGCCAGTTTCCCCATGCCAGTATTTGGCACACTCTCCTGTTCTTGTTCCCCTTATGTGGATAAAGGGGTGAGGTCTACCCGCTGCTCATGCCATCAGTTTCTCCGGCCACTGTGGAGTTTACCCCCTCAAGCCTGTAAGCCAAAATAAACCTCTTTTCCCCACAAGCTTCTCTTGGTTGGGTAATTTCTGCCAGCAATGAGAACCTGGCTTCAACAGAACATTAGATGGAATGCTTCATACTAAAGAGAAGAAGAAACATACTCAAGAGGCTACATGTGAGGAAATAAAACAATATCAAAACAAGAACATATTTGAAAGCAAATGAATATCAAGAATATACCAAACTGTACATTCTTCAAATTATAGGGATTAGGTCACTCCTCTCAATAATAACTCTGAAAATCAATGGACTCAAGTTCCCAATCAAAAGACACAGGCTAACTGGCCAGACCAGAAAACTGGATCTAACCACTTGCTGCCTTCAAGAAACTCACCTTACCATTATAGATAGGTAACACCTGAGGGGGAAAGGATGAAGGGAAAAAAAGGTATTACAAGCAAATGGAAATAGAAAACAAGCCAGTATGGTGTGGTGGTTTGAATAGATGGTCCACAATATATTCAGTTCTTTATTGTTTATAGTTTGCATCTGTAGCCACCTGGCTGGAGGCAATGTCACTGGGTGAATCTTAAGGTGAGGTGGTGGGTTTCAGATTTTAATCTAAAGATATGTAGTGTGCCTAGCTGGAGTTCCTAAAGTGTGCTGTTTTGTATGGCTTTTTGGTTTTTGGCTTGTGCTTTTCCTCTCTCTCTGCTTGGGCCTGTGAAGGCAGGCCAGCTTCTGCCATTATGGAACTTCCCCTGGATCTGTAAGCTTCAATAAATATCCCTTCCTCTATAACTGTGCCTGGTCTGGAAGTTCATCTCAGCAAACTTGAAGCTGTCTGCTACATATGTATATACTAATATCTGAAAAAATAACACTTTATATCACAAGAGATAATGAAGGCCACCATATACCCATGAAGGGGACAAGAGAGTATTATAATCACAACCATATATGTGCCAAACACAAGTACACCAAATTTTATAACACGAAGTATACTAGACATTAAATGAGAAATAAATCCCAGTACAAATAATGGGTGAATTTAATACCCCACTATTATTAATAGACAGAGGATCCAAACAGAAAACAGAGAAACAATGGAGCTAAACATAAGAGATCAAATAGTTTTAATAGATATCTATAGAACATTCTACCCAAACTCTATAGAATAAGCATTATTCTCAGCAGCTCATGGAAACTTCTCTGAAATAGATCATACATTAGGGTTTAAAGCAAGTAAGTCTCTAAAAATTCAGGAAAACTGACAAAACTCCCTGTATCACATGTGACCACGGAACAATAAAGTTAGAAGTCACTAACAGAAAATATACTAACTATTGACGATTAAACAACACACTGTTGAACAATGAATTGGTTGTTGAAGAAATGGAAAAAAAAAAAATCCAAGTATTTCCAGAACTGAATGAGAATGAAAACACAATACACCAAAATATATGGGACACAATGAAGGCAGTCCTAAGAGGAAAGTTTATAGCTCTAAATGCCTACACTATGAAAATAGAAAGATCCTAAATAAATAATTCAATGATCCAACTAATGGCTTTGGAATAAAAAAGGACATCCCAAACCCAAAACTACCAGATCAAAGGAAATAATCAATATCAAAGCAGAAATCAATAAACAGGAAGTGGATTATTTTTAATTGATTAAACAAAGAGTTGGTTCTTCAACAAAATACACAAGAGTGATAAACCCCTGTCCAAATTCATACAAAGAAAGGAAAGACTCTAATCAACAAGATTATAAATGAAAAAGCAGACTGACAACAGATAACCATGAACTTGAAAGAATCATTAAGTCATATTTCAAAAACCTACCTTCCACAAAATTGGAAAACCTGCAATAAATGGATGAATTTCTTGACTCATATGGATGACCTACAAAAACTAAACTCAAAAAATATGAGTTTCCTAAATAGAGATGTAGCATCTAATGAGATTAAAGAAGTATTAGAAGTTTCTCAATGAAAAAAAAAAAAAATGTCTAGGCCCAGATGCATTTCTTGCTGATTCAACCAAACTTTCATTTTGAACTAAGAACTAAAACCTCCTTTATTCAACTTATTTCACACAATTAAAAAGGAGAGAATGTTTCCTAACTCCTCTGAAGTGAGTACTACACTGATATCAAAATGAGACAAAGACATAATAAGAAAAGAAAATTTTAGACCAATTTCCTGATGAAGTTAGATGCCAAAATTCTCAATAAAACTGTTGCAAACTGAATTCAAGAATACATCAAATCTATTATCCAAATCAATCAAGAAAATTTCATTCCATGGATGAAGGGATGGTTCAAAACATGGAAATTGATAAGCATGATACACTACATAAATAGACATAAGGACAGAAATGAAATGTCATTTCAATACATACAGAAAAGGATCTCTTAATTACTAAAACACTGGAGAGACTAGGGATAGAGGGATAATATCTCAACATAATAAAGGAAATAGGTAACAGACATAAAGACCATAATATGCTAAATGGATAAAACCTTGAGTGGATGTCCACTCTCACCACAGCTATTCAACTTAGTACTTGAAGTCTTAGCTCAAGAAATAAGACAAGAGAAAGAAATAAAACAAATAAAAAATGGAAAAGAAGATCTATAAATAGCCCTAGTTGCAGATTATATGATTCTATACATTAGTAATCCAAAAGAATCCACCAAAACTAGCCTTCATCTGATAAACTCTTTTTAAAAAGTGGGAGAATACAAAATCAACACATAAAAATTAATACCCTCTGGGCTAGAGAGATGGTTTAGCGGTTAAGCACTTGCCTGTGATGCCTGAGGACCCCAGTTTGAGGCTAGATTCCCCAATACCCACATTAGCCAGATGCACAAGGTGGCACACGTGTCTGGAGTTCATTTGCAGTGGCTGGAGGCCCTGGCATGCCCATTTTCTCCCTCTCTCTCTCTCTCTCTCCCTCTTTCTCTCACTGTCTGTCACTCTCCAATAAATAAATAAAAATAAACAAAAAAATTAATACCCTTCATATACAGCAATGACAAACACACAGAGAAAGAAATCAAGGAAGCACTGCCATTTAAACTGGCCTATAAAAAAGCTAATAATATTGAAATATACCTAACAAAGGAAGTTAAAGATATCTACAGTTAAAACACTAAAATACTAAAGAAAGAAACTGAGGACACAAGAACATGGAAAGATCTTCCAGGTTCATGGATTGGAAGAATTAATATTGAGAAAATGGCCATCTTGCCAAAAGAAATATATAGACTCACTGTAATTCCAATCAAAATTCCAAGCACCATTCTGCACAGAAATAGAAAAAAGAAGGTATGGAAATTCATTAGTCCAAGTTCATTCAAATTCTAGTAACTATAGCTACCTGATCTTTGACAAAGAGACTAAAAGCACACTGGAGAGAAGATAGCATTTTCAACAAATGGTCCTAAGAAACTAGATAACCACATATGAATTATAGACCCTCTCCTCTCACCCTGCACAAGAATCAACTATAAATGAATCAAAGACCTCAATGTAATATCTGAAACTCTAAAACGACTAGAAGAAAAAGTAGGGAGAAACCCTCCAAGATATATGTTTACAGAAATGACTTTCTGAATAAGACCCCTGTATCCCAGAGAATTAGCAAACACATTATCATTGAGCACTCTTAAAACTAAAATGCTATTGGATACCTAAACAAGCCATCAACAGCACAGTCAATAGAAAACCTACAGAATGGAAGAAAACTCTTTATCAGCAATAAATCTGACAGAGGCTTAACATCTAGAATATACAAAGAACTCAAAGTTTTGTGGAAGAGGGGGTGGAGAGATTGATACACAAGGTAGGTGGAAGTACCCAGAGGTACTGTGCCCCACACACAATGACTGCTGCTCCCACAGATCATAACCCACCACCCTGTGGTAGATACCAGCAATCCCACTGAGGAGGGCCCTCAATAGAATGGGGGCAGAGAGGAGGGAAATGATGGTAGCATGATGTGTCCATATAAATAGTCCTACTTAAAAAAAAAAAATCAATCAACATACCTAAAAATTCAGTAGGTAAAAATGCAAAAGGCCAATAAGTATCTAAAAAGATACTTATTATCTTTAGCCATTTAATATAAATTAAAACTACTTTGAGATTCCATCTCATTCCTGTCAGAATGGCTATCATTAAAAAATCAAACAATGGGCTGAAGGGATAGCTTAGTAGTTAAGGCGTTTGCCTGCAAAGCCAAAGGACCCAGGTTCAATTCCCCAGGACCCACATTATCCAGATGTACAAGGCAGCACATGCATTTGGAGTATGCAGTGGCCGGAGGCCTTGGTGCATCCATTTTCTCTCTCTCCCTCTTTCACTATCAAATAAATATAAATATAAATATAAATCAAATGACACAAATGTTGGTAATGGTTTAGGAAAGAGGAACCCTCATTCACTGTTGATGAGAGTGCAAACTTGTAAAGCTACTATGGAAATCAATATGGATGTTCCTCAAATATCTATAAATAGATTTACATTTGATCCAGCTATACTACTCCTGAGCATTTACCCTAAAGACTCTATTCTTTACTGTGGATATAAATGCTCAGCCATATTTGTTGCTACTCTGTTCAAAATAATTAGGAAAAGTCAACTGATGAATGGATTATGAAGATATGGTACACATACACAATATAATTCAACTCAGCAGAAAAAAATGAAATTATGAAATTTTCAGGAAAATGGACCTGGAAAATGTCATACTAAGTGAGGCTGCACAGACTCATAATGACAAATATGACATTGTCTTCTCTCATATGTGGATCCTACCATGGAATAATGTGGTTCGTTTATCAACTGTTATAAGTATCAGTAGTACTGGTAAGGAAGATAGTTGGAGAGAAGAGAAACAGGAAAGAATGAGAGTGAGGCAGGCAAGTGATGGCACAAAATAAAGGGAGTGGAAGGGTCTGAGGAAAGACTGGGGTAAGAGAGGGAGGGAAAAGGAGAAATACACAGAACTAATGATGATCAGTACCATAGAAATCTTCCTCTTGATTATCTAATTAAAACATAAAACACTTAATAAGAAAATGGGGATAGTTTGGGCAGAGGCATCCTGCAGGGGGAAAAAAGCTTTATCCTTAAACCATAGGCTGTTGCTAAATCTGAGTGCAGAATTGGGTTACCTTCCCACACAGTGATCAGGCAGGTCCATAAGGCTGCCAAAACAAGTCAGGCCATTGCTAAAGCACTTGGTTACCTACCAGATCTAAACGGTAAGACCCTATTGCTGAAGACATCACTGACTGTGGTCTCAAGAGATTGAGAGATCATACTAGAACTAAAATTAAACCCAGCTCCCTGCTCTCTAGCTCTCATAGTGGTACGAGAGCTGCTGTGGATAAAAGATCCCAACAACATGAGCAAGCAGGGAACCCTACAAGCTATAAAATTAACCAACCAGGCAAGATGTATACACTTGTGTAATAGTAGCTTTGAAGGTAATCAAAAGTTCTCTATTAGATATTAGGCCCATTTCGTGGAAAGGAATTCATACTTGGTACTGAGAATCAAGTCACAAGCCTATGGCTTATGTTTTAGTTATCTTTGTGGTGCTGCAATAAAGCACCAACCAAAAGCAATTCATGGAAGTTTTTATTTTGACTTACAGTGTTGATGGCCAGCTTCATTATGGCAGGGGAAAGCATGGCATGAGCCGAGGCTGAACATCACCTCCGCCACAGCAGGTAGAAAACAGCAACAAGAGAATGAGCCAAGTTCTAGCAAGTAAAAGCTGGCTATTACAGCCTTAAGCCCAGCCCCAACAACACACCACCTCCAGCAGGGCTCCACATCTCAGCTGGGGACAACACATTCAAAACACATGAGTTTATGGGGGACATCTGCTTCAAAGCACAGCAGTGCCTCAGCTGCTTGCAGTAATTACAGCATTTCTACTCAACTTTATAATATCATAACTATTTTACAGTGCAGAGGATCAAACATGGAGCCTCATACTAGGTTCTCTACTGCTAACCTACATCTCCTCCCCTATTAGCACTGTTTGCTTGACATCTTTGAAGAAAATTTTAATATCTGGTTAATTCCTACTATATTTTATAATATAGAAGAAAATATATCTTGCTAATAACAAAACTGATAAGATCATAAGAAAGTTCATTTCATAAGCATACTCTATCATCTTTAAAACAGAAATCCCCTAAAACAACTGAAAGCTGCATTCTGAAAACTAACATACTGTTGATATAAAAAAAGAAAATAGAAAAATTTAACAGGTATGTTTATGATGAATTCATAGTTTCCTAACAACCCAATGAAAATTTTGTAAATTTTTACATACTTTTTTAAATTTTACATACTTTTGTAAAACT
Organism: Jaculus jaculus; assembly: GCF_020740685.1. NCBI lineage: Eukaryota > Metazoa > Chordata > Mammalia > Rodentia > Dipodidae > Jaculus > Jaculus jaculus. Next base: position 27,087,598 of record NC_059105.1, read on the forward strand.
TTACATCATATAAATAACTCCAAACCAAGGCTATTTATAGATCTTCTTTTCCATTTTTTATTTGTTTTATTTCTTTCTCTTGTCTTATTTCTTGAGCTAAGACTTCAAGTACTAAGTTGAATAGCTGTGGTGAGAGTGGACATCCACTCAAGGTTTTATCCATTTAGCATATTATGGTCTTTATGTCTGTTACCTATTTCCTTTATTATGTTGAGATATTATCCCTCTATCCCTAGTCTCTCCAGTGTTTTAGTAATTAAGAGATCCTTTTCTGTATGTATTGAAATGACATTTCATTTCTGTCCTTATGTCTATTTATGTAGTGTATCATGCTGAGAGGGCCTGAATCTGGTTTTCAGCAACCATGTAAAAAGCTGGATGTGGCCACACATACTTGTAACCTCATCCTGTGGGGATGGAAGTATAAGAATTTCTAAGGCTCACTGGTCAGATAGTTTGAATAAAAATGGCATCCCCAGTTTCAAAGAAAGACTGTCTCAAGGAAAGATCGAGCAACAGTGTACAAATGTGACTATATATACCTGTACATATGTTTGCATATACTATACATACACACACCACACATACTACAAAGGTAACACACACACACAAAAAAAACCTTCAAAACTCATGTTAAAATAATACCTAATGAATTTAATTATTCTTAACTGATACATAAAACAAAATTAAAACAGCTTATCACAACAAAAAAATAAAATAAAATAAAACCTAAAAGAAGTTAAGCAGCTCTAAATATGCCACAAATCTATAAAGTTAATACTTATAAGGTTACGATATTAAAAGCTCCCAGTAACAGATGAGGTACTGATATTTGTCTCAGTAGTTGTCACGGATACTACCACACAGTTCTTCTTTGATTATCCACATTTATGAGTACCTTCTAGCTTGGTGCAAGAAAAAAGAAATGACGACAGTTTGATTTATAATTTTGTCATTTATTATCCCTTTATTTACTCTCTTACAAGACAGGTATTTAGATCCTACTTTGTAGCAAGCATTTCTAGTTTGCCAAAGACTGAAACAACTGGGTGATACACATAAAAATTTTAAAGCCCTTACTTAATGATGTTAAGCAAGAAAAAGAAAGATAAGCAGTAAATGAGCAAATTTCCACTTTATTCTAAATGTTATAAATTATTATATTGAGATACAACAAACTATAAATTACTAGAAGTTACTACACTGAGATATACAATAGACTAATTACATATTATTATAAATTGCTGTATGGAGATATACAACTAACTAATCATAAATTATTAGAAATTATTGCACTGAGATATTCAACAGAATAATCACATATTATTATGAATTATTGTCCTGAGATATCCAACAAACTAATAAATCTGTGCACTTGACACCACTGGGCATGAACCAAGAAGAAACTTATCTGTAGGATTCATAAGAAGATGTACTTCATCATGAGCAATAGTGTGAAATCCTGGGTTTTTTTTTTTAACTTTTTGTTGATTGTTAAATAAACAGACATTTGGAAAACTTAATTGATTACTAGACTGAATATGTCTACTAAATACTAAAAGCCTGAAACAAGGGCAAGGTATAACATACCACCTTGCACTGAAAAAGTCACATCTGCAACTAAATCAAAAAGTATCCTTTTAAATTAATGTTGGTGAGAAATTATAAAGCTTTTTAGAAATAGTTTTTCTAGCCTCATGAAATTGCAGTCAATTTTTAAATAAAGCCTTAAATTCTATAGATATACCATGAATCTTACTTACCTTTAATTGGTATTATAAACCAAAAGAATTTCTCATAATATCCTTAAAATATACTGCATGAACCTCATAAGAAAATGACACAAGATAGTAAGCACTCTCTATATGCTCAATAATTCCATGAAAAACAAAGCTACAAAATACGTATGTAAAGTTAACTATAAAAATTATATAGCATACAAGATTGTGAGTATGAGTGCTACAAATTTTTAGTTTGCCCTTTGTGATATTAGTCAAAGTTCCCAGGGAAAATCATCATGTGGAAAATGGTGATGCAAATAAATACTTTAGTTTCTTTAAGTGAATGCTTGATGACAAATGCAAAAAGACACGGCAAATGATAGAGCTTCATGTTACAGGTAATGTTTGATTTGCTTTCAAAACTTCATATAAGCAGTATTCCGTAAAATACAGGCTATAATAGTATTCAAAATGCTTACCAGAATTTTAGTATCTGTAGTGTGTTCTTGAACCAAATGAGTTGCTTTTGCCAGATCTTCTTCCCCTTCTGGAATGCTGTAATTGTCATCTGGTATCTAGACCATAGAGAAAGACCAGACGAATAAGCACAAGTATGAAGTACCAGACAGCAACCCCCTCATCTAAGGGATACATTTTAACATTCTGAAGATGCTTGAAACAGTCAGTATTTCCCAAATTTATGTGTGTTAGTTTTCCCTACATATGCTGATAAAAGCTTGATTTATAAATCATTAGCAGGAAGACATTAGTAGTAACATCAATAATAAAATAGAAGAATCCTAGCAGGGCATGATGGCACATGCCTTTAATCCCAGAACTCAGGAGGCAGAGGCAGAAGGATCACTGTGAGTTCAAGGCCAGCTTAAGACTACAGACTGAGTTTCAAGTCAGCATGGACTACAGTGACTATCTCAAAAAAAAAAAAATTAGAACAATCTTAACAGTATAGCATAATAAAGCTTAAAATCTTATTCTTTATTTATGTAATTTTCAATTTAGTAGCTTACAATATAAATGACTATGGGTAATTGAAACCCAGTGACAGGTTATAATATTGAGCAAAACCTCACATACTATTGTGTGCGGAAGTCAAATCTACATCTAAATGAAGAGTTCTTTTTAATTGATGTTAACATGAAAATATAAGTGGAGACAGCAATATTTCATATCATTAAAATTTTTCTCCACAAACTAAAGTACCAAAGAAATAGACTTCCTGTAAAACATCACATCATTTCACATATATTTGAAAACAGATAACTAACAAGCAGACAACTCTCTGACTTCTTTGTAAATGTCACTCCATGTCACTTGTCATGAACTCTTACAGGCAAATATGTTCATCTACATGGCCAAATGTAATCTAATAATTCCACCGAAAACAAAAGAGAAAAAAATGAGACTTTCTAGCTGCCACCCTTTTCTCCCCAGTCCAGTGTTTTCTCCAACAAGACATTTTCATAACTAGCCACAGTAAACCTGTAGTTTATTACAAAATAATGCAGTGTTAAAATCTTAGAAGAATGAAATGAATGGCTTACATTCATGAGAGTTAACACTCATCCCATGTGCTAATAACTACTCTCAGCCCTTTACATTTAATCCATAACTTCATAAGGTCCGTCTAATTCTTCCTTTACTAAAAGCCTGCCTCCCATGTTTGTGCTGCCTTTGTTGAACAAACCACACACTGTCATGCTCAATTCCAGAGATTCATTCATAGGTTCTGCCATGGAGAACTGATTTTATAGTCCATGTCTCAGGAGCAAAGACAGGCTATAATCTGAGAACAATAAATTAAAAGAAAGTTCTGAGAATATAATATATATATATATATATATATACATATATGTATGTATATATATATATATATATATATATATATAGAGAGAGAGAGAGAGAGAGAGAGAGAGAGAGAGAGAGAGAGATGTATATGTATATATAATCTCCTGAGCTCCGATTAGTTCTGTGATATTGACTCCCTGTCAATAGCAGAGTGGCTATTAGGAAAAAGTGCCTCAACAGAAACAACACTATATGGCCAGGTACACAGAACTCATGAAACTAAATAGCCAAATGTATTACCAGTAAAAATATATAAACAGCATTTTCCAACTCAATCAAGGTCTCAAATACCCTATCTGAGTTCAAAAACTAGTGCCTCTTAAGGAGAAAAAATCACTTACATGTTTCAGAAAATAAATGAATAGTTCATGAGAATGACTACAAAATTTATTAATTATATATGTTAAATTAGCAAATTACCTCTTCATATTCACAATCATCTTCAGATGGCTCAGTTATAGTGACCTCTGAATATCTTGTCAAGTTTTAAACTCAAATAATATGGTTTAATATCATGAAAAATTTGATTTCACTTTAAATACAGTATTGGATCTAATCATCTTACTAAGATTATCTTACAAACACTTATAACTCATTTTCAAGTATTTTTGTCTCACTAAAGCCTATAAACTTAAACATAAACTATATTAGTTAGCATTTTTATAACAAGCAAATCCATGAAAAACTATATTTATAATTTGTCTATCTGACTACTACCAAATAACCTCTAGCTTGATTTTTAAAAGGTGTCTGCAAAAATACAGAGTGTATTAAGGTAATATAAATTGAAAAAGAAAAAAACCATAAACTTTAAAAAATTATCTTAAACCAAAATGAATTTTCAGAACTCCTAAGTAAATTAATCATAATGTAGCATGACTTTACTTAGTTTAAAATATTGTGAATGAACAAAATACAAGCATGTCAATATTTAGAAATAAGTGAAAACCGCAATCTGGTGTTTTCATCAAGAAAATTTACTTAAACCTCTGCATTTTAAAAACATCACAATTTTAAATTATCTTCATAGATTCTCTAATTTTAAGCAAATATAAATTGCATAGCAACCATACGTAATTCAATTGTACAAATAAATTAAATATCAATATTATTCTAAAAAAAGAATTTTAAGAGCATTACTATAAAAACTTTATCTAAAGTGGTTCTACTAACAATGAAGTTCTAAAATACTTCATTAAAAGAAACAATAATTAACACCAGTAATAGCTTTGAGGTTTTGTTAGGAGGTGTCAATTGGTTGGCTTGTTTTTTTTTTAAATATTTTTATTTATTTATTTGAGAGTGTCAGACACAGAGAGAAAGACAGATAGAGGGAGAGAGAGAGAATGGGCGCGCCAGGGCTTCCAGCCTTTGCAAACGAACTCCAGACGCGTGCGCCCCCTTGTGCATCTGGCTAACATGGGACCTGGGGAACCGAGCCTCGAACCGGGGTCCTTAGGCTTCACAGGCAAGCGCTTAACCGCTAAGCCATCTCTCCAGCCCTGGCTTGTTTTTTTAATTATTATACTTTTATAGTCCTGTCTTATCTTCCAAGAGTTAATGTTTGGGGCTGAGAAGATAGCTCCGTAAATAAAGTGCCTATCTTGCAAGGATGAGTGCCTGAGTTCAGTCCCCAGGACCCAGGTTAAATTGCCAGGCATAGTGACACACACTCCGACAGTGTTGGGAGGCAGAGACAGGAGAATCCTTGAGGATTGCTGCCCAACCAGTTTGCCTTATTTGGTGAACTCTGTGCTAATGAAAGCACCTGTCTCAAAGAAAGAAAATGTTAACAATGGATGGCACCTCAAGAGTGATGCCAAAAGTTGTCTTCTGGACTCCACAAATGCATGTAATCACCCAAATCCCCACACACATATGCACAGAAAATAGTTAAGTATATACGACAATTTCTGTTGTTTGTATAAAATTTACTGTTTAATAGGAACCAGGCACCATCCTACCAGCTATCCATTGTACTAAACCATATGATCCTCATCCTTTCTACAGAGCTGGAACTATTATTATCTCCATTTTACAATCCAAGACACAAGTTTCTGGTAAAGACTAAACAGAGTCTGGAATCAGCCCCAGAAGTTGAGGTTTGACTATGTTACATTGCCTCTCCCTCTTCTGTACAGCAATCCTGCACTGAATGAATATGTGAAGTATTTGACAATTATCTCCCATGGATAAGTAAATTCTTATTACTCAATTCCATAACAAGTAATCACTATTCATTGTCTACCTAGCCCTATCACTGACATGAGACCCTTAAACCAAATTCAGTTATGAGCATTCCTCAAATACCAGATACATGTCAAAAAGGCAGTATTTTATCACCACACATGAGTGTCTCTCTCAATACTATAATGAAAATTAATCTGGCCTTAAAAATAACTATTTCAGGACTGGACAGATGACTTGGCAGTTAAAGCATTTGCTCACAAAACCTAAGGACCCAGGTTTGATTACCCAGTACCCACATAAGCCAGATAAACAAGCTGGAGTTCATTTGCAGCCCTGACATGCCCATTCTCTCTATATATACCTGCCTCTTCCTCCCCCCCTTTCCATCTGTCTCTCAAATAAATAGGTAAAACATTAAAAGAATAACTACTTCAAAGATTAAGCAACAACTATCCCAAAAGTTATACACCTAAAATCTAGATTGTAACTTAAATCCATTCATATTAAATACTACAAGGAATGACACACCATCTATATTGTTATCTATTGTTACAGTACAATCTCCAATAACATTTCCTTCATTGACCTATGATACTTTGCCAGCATCTCCTCTGAGAACACTGAGCTTTCACAGAATCTGCTTAAATAACCTCATCTTTCACTAAATACCCAACTGAAAATACTTCTGACAAGAATAAGCATGTTCACAGTGATATGGCTGTTGACAAAAGTACTTCTAACATCTGAAAAATTGCCAGTTCCAGGGTCATTCTGTTACTTAAATAAAATGTATATTGGTCTAACAGTGAACTCCAGCTACCAAAATATGTATTTGTTACTTATTGATGCATAACAAATCACCCACAACCCAGGGGTTATAAAACAATAGGCAAGCACTGCCAATTTCTATAACATAGATAAACCTGGAAGACATGTTCAGCAAAATGGATCAGATATGAAAAAATAAGCATCCATGGTCTCACTTATATTTGGAAACTGAAAGAAGTTCAATTCACATAAAAAGACAATAGCCAGTGGGTCCTATGTGTGGAGGGGTGGAGAAAATAGGGAGATGTTGGTCAAAGAGCACACGCACTTCCAATTACAAGATGAGTAAGTTCTAGAGACCTAATTTTATTTTATTTTCATTTATTCATTTATTTATTTGTTTGACAGAGAAAGAGGGAGGGAGAGAGAGAAAGAGAAGACACACCAGTGCCTCCAGCCACTGCAAACAAACTCCAGATGCGTGTGCCCCCTTGTGCATCTGGCTAACGTGGGACCTGGGAAATCAAGCTTGGGTCCTTTGCCTTTGCAGGCAAGTGCCTTAACCGCTAAGCCATCCCTCCAGCCCTTTAAAAAAAATATTTATTTATTTATGTATTTATTTATTTGACAGAGAAAGAGGAAGGGAGGGGGGAACCTCATTTTATAGAATAGTGACCAGTTAATAATTTATTAATTCATGAGATTTGCAAAGAACACAGGTTTTAAGTATCATGACCATAGCAAAAATTGAGGTCCATCAATACTTTAAAATTAGAACTACCTGAGTACATATGCAAAGAAATCTAAACTAGCATACCACAGAGATATCTACATACACACACATACATGCACACACACACACACACACACACACACACACACACACGTATATTACAACTCAATTTACAATAGCCAAGTTATGTAGTCAGTCTAGCTACCCTTCAACAGATGAATGCATAAATAATATGTAGTACATACAATGAAATTTTATTCAACAATAAAGAATAAAAATATGTATTTACAGGAAACAGAACTGAAGATCATCATGTTGGGCAAAATACATAACTCGGGAAGACAAATAATGCATGTTTTCTCTTATCTGTGTAACTTCCACAAATATAATCTGAAAGTAGTAGGGGGAGTCTATGGCATAAGGAGACCATTGGGAGGTGTAAAGATAAAACAGTAATGGGAGATCTAAAGGACATGACATACGTATGTTACAATGACAATGAAATACATTATCTTGTATTCATCTTAAAAATAAAGTCAGACATGGTGGCACACACCTTAAATCCCAGCACTCAGAAGGCCAAGGTAGGAGGATTGCTATGATTGTGAGGCCAGCCTAAGACTACAAAATGAATTCCATGTTAGCCTGGGCTAGAGTGAAATTCTATCTTAAAAATAATAGTAATAAATAAATAAATGTAAAAAAGTTAAAGGTAACATTATGAAGCAGATTCATTAGCTCAGTTGTAATCATTTTACTTGTACTAGATATGTGTATCAAAGTATCACATTTATTACATGGTATACTTCGAATATATGTAATTTGTATTTATTAATTACATCTTAATAAAGCCCAAAAAGGAAAACAATAAGCATTTATTATCTCATAGATTATGTAGGTCAAGAATTCATTTGCCATTCAATTGTATGATTGTGAGTAGTCCAAGATGTAGAAGCCACAATAATTTTTAGAACCAAGCCTCAAAAATCAGAAATTATCAATATTATTTGTACATCTTCCAAAAGCTACACAGCTGAAATGTGCATGTAGTCCTCTTGAAGAAGCAAGTGTACTTTGGTGTAGATAGATACATAGATAGATAGATAGATAGATAGATAGATAGATAGATAGATAGATAGATAGATTTTTATTTCTATTTATACTTATATTTATATTTATATATATGCATCTGTCCTCTGGCTAGCTAAAGACACATGGGCAAATGTACAAGCTCATCTAAAGTAAAAGTATGACCACTGGTATATATGCAGGTCATAGGATATATAAAAATAAGTATGTGTGTAAATTTGAGGAGAAAGGGAAATAGAAATAAACATAAGGCCCCAGCACATCCCACAATCCAATGGACTTATAAGCCATAAACTACAAACTTGACTCAAAACTTCCAGGCAGCCAGCATAAAGATAGGATTGCAAGCAGATGACAATTCAGTATTCATTCAATGAAAGCAGATGAATTTCTCAGCATATGTATAGTATTTTCTTGTTCCACAGTCTCAGAGGAATTACTTTCCAGGGTTTGCATAAAGAGAACACTGGATTGAAGACATGTTCATTCCCGTGACTCTTGAGACAGCCTTAAAGACATTGTAAGAAGGATCTAATGTTCACCATGCTTAAAAAAATCTCAGAAAGTATTTCTTTGGGAAGCCAATCTTGCCAGAGAGGAAAGGGGGAATTCATGCATAACTGCCTGAAGGATGAAACCCTATCCTCTGCTTCCATCTCACTGTACAACATTCTCTTCTGTAATTCAGCTCATAGGTGATCTTATACTTGAGGAAAAGTGCCCTTACAATTAAGCAGGTCACAATACTCATACAAAGGCTTTCCCACTGGGAAAACAAGTGAGATTTCTGGCTCAAGATCAGTCTCAAACTTCCAAATTGGCTCTGGGCCTTACAAAACTGCAGTATTACTTGAAAGTTCCAAAATAAATTTCTTCCACAGTCTGTTGACCTCAGATCTGATTCCCAACTTTCAGTTGCTGGACCCTGACTGTGTCTACTTTTCTAGTCTTCTCTAATTTTCATACTTTTTATTCTCCTCCTACCTGCCTGCCTTAAGCCAAGCCAGTAGCATCCCCACTACCAGACCAGTTCTATACCCTATCAACACAGCTTAGTTACAGTCCTAGGCTCCCACTCTGCTTTATCTTCCCTTGTTCTGGAAGGAACATAGAAGCACTCATATAGTATAAAGTAAAATTTGATACTTGTCAGTATGGATGAAGTGACTGGCAGTTTTGAGCTAGCATAATCTGCATTTGATCCTGATATTGAAGCTCTCATCAGAAAACAGGCCAATGTAACTCCACTATGGAAATCGCCAGGAAGCACTAAAGCCATAAAAGACAGAAGTCTGTGTTCAGACACTGCAGAGAAGTGTTTCTGCTAGACTAATAAAACAGAGGTGACAGTTGGTATGAAGGAGTCACAAACAATTGTCCTTCAAATGGTACAGAACCAGAAACTAATGAACAGCTTTCGATGTGAGCATCATACAAAGTTCCTTGCACACTGGTCTCTTCTGCTGCTCCATTTGCATATAGTGATAATGGCCAATAGCAGCGTCTCCTCAAAGCACTAGAGTGAAGCTAATTATATTTTACATAATTTCCCAAAGATACTATAGACAGAAATGACTTCACAATCTTGCCATTATTCCACAGCCGATGTGTTCATGGAGGCAACCAAAAGTACAGCCTGGATCCTCCCTCATTAATATCTCATCTAACTTTTTTCATATAACTGAAAAAAGTGTTATATAAATAATCATCTGCCCTGTAGTAGGTAGGAATGTGAGCCAAAATAAAGTTAACTATTGCCTTTTCATGCTGGAACGAGACACCTGACCAAAAGCAGAACACGGAAGGAAAGAGCTTATTTTGGCTTATAGTTTGAAGAGGAAGTTTCATCATAGCAAGGATAGTATGACAGGCAAGCTGGCCACCACATCTTGTCACATATCAGGTTCAAAAAGAGATGCAAGAGCGAGCTTAGTTCTCTAGCCTAACCCCCAGTGACACACCTCTTCCAGCAAGGTTATCACCTCCCAAAGGCCCTACAGCTTTCCCAAATTGCTACCAGCTCAGAACCAAGTATTCAAAACACCCAAATCTTTTTTTAAAAAAGTTCATTCTAGCCAGGTGTGGTGGCACATGCCTTTAATCCCAGCACTCAGGAGGCAGAGGTAGGAGGATCACCGAGAGTTTGAGGCCACCCTGAGACTCCATAGTGAAATCAGTTTGGCCTGGGCTACAGTGAGACCCTGCCTTGGGGAAAAAAAAAAAAACTCCAGACACATGCACCCCCTCATGTATCTGCCTTACATGGATTCTGGGCAATCAAACCTGGGTTCTTAGGCTTCATAGGCAAGTACTTTAACCACGAAGCTATCTCTCCAGTCCCAATAAAATATTTTTAAGCCAGATTTCTTTTTTAGAAATATTTTCTTTATTTTAGAGAAAGAGGGAAAGACAGAGGCAGATAGACAGAATGGTCACACCAGGGCCTGTAGCCACTGCAAATGAACTCCAGACACATGTGCCATCTTGTGCTTATGTGGGTACTGGGGAATTGAACCTGGGTCCTTAGGCTTCACAGGCAAGCCCCTTAACTGCTAAGCCATCTCTCCAGCCCAGTGTAAAATGTTTCTTTTAAAGTAATAATATAGTAAAGAGCAAAATGAGAAAAGTTCAATTTCAATGACAATAAACATCCTGCAGTGAAAGGCTGACTAGAGATGTCAATAAGAAGGCGAACAGGTATCTTTGACAAGGTACCAGTTTAGTGTTACCAACCTACTTCATGGTTTGGAGTCCTTAATTTTGCAGTTACAGACACATCTGGACTGCACTTAGAACTGATAACACTAAAAAGACTGGCCTAAGCTTTGCTCAACCCTGAGAAATTGCTTCTTGGACAAAGGAGACCTTCTAGGTAGCCAGTAAATATATATGAATAATCTAAGATACTAAATCCTCAGTGTTAGGAAATATGAAAACATGAAATAATTAAAACCTAACAGGGATGGCAGGGAGTACAGAGTAAAGTGGGTAGGTAAAAATCACTATACTTTGAATGCTTCACTTTCCTAAAAGCTGTATTCCATTTCTCTTCCTTGAACAAAGTTTCTCCTAAGAGATGTAACACCAAAATCAATTAGCCTTTAGAGTTATTAATGCAAATTCACCACATCCTCCATCCTTCCAATTGAAATTGGACACTGTCAAATATCCAGAGCCATACTTTAGTAGACTGATCCTAGCTAGTCACTACTACAAATGAAATCTCACTCAGTTATGTTGACTCACAGAGATTCATTTACAGACATAACCACACTTCTTTCTAAGTTCTGGAGACAACTACATAACCCTGTACCTGCTACAAAGTTGAAATCGTGCCTGATATTTTATAATGATCAAGTACTTTCCCAATGCACAACAGTACTATAAGAATTCATGTATTACGTTAAAAGATTTGCCAAAGCCTGATGACAGCTAAGATGAGAATAATGCAACGTATGTTGCCATGCCACCACATGAAAGTTTATGATATACAGTGAATCACTTCATAAGAGAAACAGGCCACATTGCTAACTGATAGGTTAAAGGAAGAGTTACTGCAAGCTTAAGAATCCTTTTAAGCCATTGTAAAGACAGTAATATCTTTATTAATGAAAGCATCTCCCACAGATAAATCCTGACTGTTATTCTATACATTTCCTTACATTTGAATATTTAAGAGAAGATGATGATTTCCTGGAGAATTCCAGTGAACTTCTTTCAAAGCCTTGATCAATACTGGTAGCCCATTACCTATTGTACAAGGAGTATGAAATCAATCACAGGTAAGGGAAGTATAGGACCAAGTGAAGTAGATTAGATACATATGTGCATACTCCAGCTCATCAGATTTCTGATTAATTTGTGCATAGTGTAACTTCTGTTTATTCTCTGAAATCAATCAATTAAATTGCCTGAGTGCTAAAGACTTTAAACCCAAGAAAGTCTCACTTCAGCAAGTGTTATCACTACCTTAAGAAGCTATGTCAAATAACATTCTCAATTACGTACGTGAGGAGATCCCATGGATACAAAGATAATTGGCATTTGCAAGGAATCCCCAAATTTTATTTTTAACTAAAAGTTAAAGTCTCTCCTATGACTAAACCTCTTCCCTATACACTTAATACAGCACAGTTGACTGGTTAAATGTATGACTTTCCTGTACATCTTGGTTTAAACACAAAATAATAATCACTCAACAAAGAAAAGCAAAGATAACAGATAATTCAGAAATTGGATAATAAAATTCTGAAAAGTTAGAATTGCTTATCCTTATAAATGTGATTAAAGAAGTCTTTTAAGACATGTGTAAACCACATGTTGTATTTTTGATTCAGTGACCTCCCTGAAAATTCAATACATTTGATATGCATGGCTTAAAGTTTCATTTTGTAGGAAGCCTACCATTTATTTCACAAAGATATTTACAAAAAAAGTTAACACACTTGATCTCATATTTAACAACTGACCTATGTCTATAAAAATCATTTTAGAGGAACTTTCTATGATATAGGACTAAAGAAAAACTTCCTGAACAATACCCTAGTAGCCCAGAATATTAAACAATCCCTAAACCAGTGAGATCTTATATGAAGCTAAAAAGCTTTTGCACAAACATACCATACAAAGTCAATAGATTACCCACAGACTGGGAGAAAATCTTCACAAGATATACCACTGACAGAGGTCTAATGTCTAGAATCTACAAAGAACTCAAAAAACTTAAACAATGAAAACTCAAATCCACTCAAAACAAAAAAATGGACAAAATCAGGCATGGTGGCACACACTTTTAATCTCAGCACTCAGGAGGCAGAGGCAGGAGAATCACCGTGTGTTCAAGGCCACCCTGAGACTACATAGGGAGTTCCAGGTCAGCCAGGTCAGCACTGAGACCCTACCTCGAAAAACCAAAATAAGGAAAAAAAAAAAAAAAAAAAGAAAAATGGGCAGAGAACCGAATAGGTACTTCTCAAAAGAAGAAATGCAAATAGCTAATGCAACTTAAGGAACTATTCAACATCCTTAGCCATCAGGGAAATGCAAATCAAAATAATTTTGAGATTCCTTCTTACTCCAGCTAGGATAATAATCCTTAAAAAGTCAAATGACAATAAGTGTTGGTGAGGATGTAGGGAAAGAGGAACCCCCATTCACTGCTGGTGGGAATGCAAACTTGTAAAACCTCTATGGAAATCAAGATAGAGACTCTTGAAAAAAGATGAAAATAGAATGACCAACAACCCAGTTATTCCTCTACTGGGCATTTACCCTAAAGGCAGAGATATTTGCTCAACCATGTTTATAGCTACATACTTCATAATAGCTAAAAACTGGAATCAACCCAGGTACCCATCATTAGACAAATGGATAGTGAAGATGTGGTACATTTACACAATGGCATTATACTCAGCAGTAAGAAAAAATGATGTAATGAAATTTGTAGGAAAGTGAAAGGACCTGGAACAGACCATACTCAGAGAAGTCACATAAACACAGAAAGAAAAATGCTGCATGTTCTGACTTATCTGTCGTTTGCTGGCATACCTGACATGCATCTTGAGAGCAAAACAATAGGGATGGAAGGGTCAGAGGAGAGGGGAGTAGGAGGTTGGAGGAAAATGAACACAAAAGTAAACCCAAAATGAACTGGTACTATAGAAATCTTTCTCCTTGATAGAAGACTAAAAGATAGAAGACTAAAAGAGAAGACTCAACAGGGGAGATCATCTGACAAGGGCCCTGAAGAAGGTGGGATGGAGCCTAAACTTAAAATATTTGGCTCTGGTCTGAACCCCCAGTACCAGAAATCAGTTGCTACCCACATTGAGCTTTTGATTAGAGAGACCTAAAAGGTCCCCAAAACTGGACAGTCTTCTGTCAAAGCACTTAATTGCCTGCCTGATGTAAAAATAAATAAGACTATTGCTGAAGACACCACATGCTGCTGTCACCAAACTTGTGACACTGCTGGAATCCAGAAGAGATCCAGTTCCCAGATTAGCTCATTTAGTGCTGGAAAGCATAATATGGACTACTGGGGGAAAGTGGCCAACAATGTTGTAAACAAGCAGGGGTCATAGCTACTCAAAAGCAATCACCCTGACAAGACATACGCAACCTGTGCACTGGTGGCACACAGCCTTGTTGCGTAACCAGTTGTTTTCTTATTGGCTTAAGAGATCCACTCAGCAGAAAGGAACCCATGACTAGAATTGGGAACCAGGTCAGAATCCCATGGAGACCAAGACTATAGTCTCCAGTGACAAACTCCCACTAGTCTTTGGCCAGAAGAGGGGCTACAGCCATCAAAACTTCTCTAAATTAACAATGCATATCCCATTTAACTATGCTGACTTCATTCTCCATTAAGAATCTGTTCTTTTTCGGGCTGGAGAGATGGCTTACTGGTTAAGCGCTTGCCTGTGAAGCCTAAGGACCCTGGTTCAAGGCTCGATTCCCCAGGACCCATGTTAGCCAGATGCACAAGGGGGCACATGCATCTGGAATTCATCTGCAGTGGCTGCAAGCCCTGGCGCGCTCATTCTCTCCCTCTCTCTCTCTCTCTGCCTCTTTCTCTGTCTGTCGCTCTCAAATAAATAAATAAAAAATAAACTTTAAAAAAAAAAAAAGAATCTGTTCTTTTTCCAAAAGGTAGCAAGACCCGAGGAGATAAACCACCCCTCACACTTCAGGAAAAGTCCAGGTGAAACCACAGAGAATTTGATGATATGAACAAGCATGCTGTTTCCATGACGACCCTGACGATCTGCACCAGAGTGACAGAGACACATGTTGAGGATACTCAACATATAACAAAGCAGAAATCCAAAGGCTCATAAGAGCTCATCAATGAAGTAGATTTAAAACATACCACCCACAGCTCAAGGAATTTTGGAGAAGAGGGGCTGGAAAGACTGTTAAAGAGCCACAGATAGGAAGGGCATACCCAGAGACATCCTTCCTCACCCCAAATGACTGACTTCTGCTCTTATAACACATAACCCACAACCCCATGCCATGGGGCATACCAGAAACCCTGCTGAGTTGGATCCTCAGCAGACTGGAGACTCAGAGGAGGAAAATTATGGTACCAACACATGATGTGTCCATACAAAGTACATTCTTAAATTTGAAAAAGTTTTTAAAAGTCATTTTAATGTAGACAAAATACAGAAAAAGGTTTGGTTACCATTCACTTGCATGGACATTGGATAACATACTTAATGTAGATGGGGCAACTTCAATCATTTTTGCATTTTAAAATATATTATGGAAGCAGATAGTCTGTTACACCTATGAAAACAGAATGTAAAATGTCATCAGTGCGACTAAAGTATTCATCCATTTCATTCAAATTGAATCCAAGCTATGCAAAATTAAATAACAGTGAAAATAATTTGGTATCCAATAAAATACACATTTTCTGTATAACATTTTTCAGTGTCTGTGATTTCCTATAACATAAATGTGCAACAACCTGAGTCATGGACATGTCAATCATTTTGCCAAGGCTCACAGAATGAATCTCGACTACTGGGTCTCTGAAATCTTAAAGGAGGGATTATAACTGAATAAAATGTAAGGGAGATCTTGGAATTTTCATGTATTTTAGGAAAAAAATATCTGTTTTATCTGCCAGAAGAAAGGAGTTAGGTGTCATTTACATGCGTTCTTCATCTCTCCAGGATGACTGATGTACTTCCCTAGAGGAAGGACGCTCTGACGCCTTATAAGAATTAGTGTGTCTAGGGCTGGAGAGATGGCTTAGCGGTTAAGCGCTTGCCTGTGAAGCCTAAGGACCCCGGCGAGGCTCGGTTCCCTAGGTCCCACGTTAGCCAGATGCACAAGGGGGCGCACGCGTCTGGAGTTCGTTTGCAGAGGCTGGAAGCCCTGGCGCGCCCATTCTCTCTCTTTCTCTCTATCTGTCTTTCTCTCTGTGTCTGTCGCTCTCAAATAAATAAATAAATAAATAATTTAAAAAAAAAAGAATTAGTGTGTCTAATTATCCACATATGATTAGTCAGTGTTTCTGGAAACTCCACTAATAATAGCACATCACTACCTGCTTTCTTCTAAACATCTCTTGTCAGCTCAGCAAGCTATCATTTAGTAGTCCAAGGGGGCAGAGTAATTATTTGGTCATTGGTTATCATTACATAGCCCAAACTGGAACTACCCGGGAAGGTAGACAGCACTGCCACAAAGCATGCAATCACTGGACGGCTGGGGTAGCTACGGGATTATGGGTGGGGCGATCTGGGCATCATTAAAGCCCAGTTGTGGTGGTTTGAATGCGACAACGTCCTCCGTAGCCTCGAGTGCTTGTGTTTACTGCTGGAGCCTTTGAGAGATGATGGGTGCGCTGGAGGTGTGTCACTGGCAGGGGCGGGCCTTGGGATTTAAAAGTCTATACACCCTCTCTGCCAGTGCTAGGAGCAGGTTCACTCTTCCTGCTCCCGGCCAGCTGACGTGGCAACGAGGAAACCTCCCCTCCAGGCATACGCTGGGCCGGGCGGGGTGCGGTGCGACGTCAGGGGGAGAGGCGGCAACTGCTACACCCGAAGGCGCGGACGCCCCTTCATTTGCCAACGCGGTCTGACCGCACCGTGTTCGCCTTGTGCGAGCTGGACGGGGTAGTTTGGAGAACCACTGGGACAAACGAGGGGTGAGGTCCTCCACCCCGAGCGCGCCGGGGGTCGCCAAGGGCACGCCCCACACGCCCCAAGACCTGCAGGGCGCGGCAGGCCGACGGCGGGGAGGCGTGGACGCCCCCTGGCGGCCCAGCGACATGGCCGCCCTCGCCGCGCTCCGCCCTCGCCACGCTCCGCGGGAAGGATACGCTCTAGGTAGTAGGCGCCCTCCGCCGCCGCCGCGTCCGACGCCTCGCCCTCGGCCGTCAGGCTAGTGCCCAGAGCCTCCTCTAGTATCCGCAGGGGGGAGTTGGTCAGCCCGCGCTGCGCAGCCATCGGTGACCTACGAAGCCCGGGCCCGGACACAGTCCTCTCGGACGCTGAGGAGCAGACGCAGCAACTCTCGCGAGATCACGACGCGACGGCTCCGCACCTAAAAGCCCGCCGGGTTGCCCTCGCGTTCCCGTCGTTGCTTGGCAACCCGTTGCCTAGTTACCGCAGCTCCCAACGCGGCTCACAGAGTGGACCGGGACGCTAGAATACATGGGTTTAAATGGTGTGGCCCTGATGCTGCTGGGTTTTTCCTTTCCTTTGCACCTTATACATGCTTTCTGGCTTCCTTTTCCCCACTAAACTGACATTCCCATGCTTCTTATAGGCCATTATCAGTCCCCGGGTTTCTGAGGTTTAGGGAGTCCCAATTAGTTGCACAGAAAACTTCCACGAAAGAGGGATATATTTCTTCCAGAAATCATAATTGGCATACTGAGGAACACTGCTAAATGTTCTTCCGTCGTTTAGCAATAATTAGGGAGGTCACCTGAGCTTACAATCTGATTTATGTGGACATCGGATTTTTTGTTTGCTTTGTGTTTGGAGAATATGTGTAGCATGTGAGGTGTGTGTGATGCAATATGTGGTAAAAACATGTGTGTGCAGATGTGTGGACCTCCTAGGCAGGCCAGAGGAGAAAGTGGCATAGCACGCTACCTCCTTTGCCCTTCACGGTGTTTTCTTGAGACAGTCTCACTGAACCAGGAGCTACCTTTGGTTTGGTTTGTCTTGATTTTTAGACTGGCTGATCAGCCAGCCGCAGTAATTCTTCAGTCTGCTTCACCCACAGGACTGGAGTTTCAGGAATGCATGACCCAGCCCAGCCATGGGTGCTAGAGATGGAACTCAGGCCCCTACAAGCACTCTTACCAGCCATCTCCATAGTCCTGGACACCTGTTAAACTTTGGTTTTATACACCCGGGCTTAAAATAGCCACAGTAGCATTAACTTATAGTGTTGACTTCTGCTAAAAGTATCTTCAATTAAAATAAATGTTGAAGGTTGGCTGGAGTAATGGATCACTTGTTAAAGGCACGAAGTTTGACTGCCGAGGTTCAATTCCCCAGTACCCAGGTAAAGCCAGACACTCGCATTTGTCTGGAGTTAATTTCAGTGAGAGGGAGCCCTGGTGCATCAATTCATTCTCTCTCTCCCTCTCCCTGTCCACCTCCCTCTGTGTGTGTGTATCTTATAAATATTTTTAAAAATTGAACCACAAATTTGGTAAGTGCTTGCATGAGGACGAGTTCCATCACTAGAATCCGCATTTGAAAAGCCTGGTGTGGTGGCTTGAACCGCTAATCTCTAAAGGCCAAGACAGATGGATCCACAGGCTTCACTAAGCAGCCAGTTTAGCCTAATTGGAAAGTTCCAAGCAGAGGCCCTATGTCATGAAAATTAGACTGTGCTCCTGAGACCCAAGGCTGTCCTCTGGCCTCCGCACACATGCACACACATGTGCACCTACACACACATGAACATTTACATGCACACACACACATACACGCATAATAGTTTTTAAATGACCCTAACATAAAGTATATGAGATGATTTTGGGGCTGGTTCAGTCAGAGAGAGAGTAAGAAAGAGAGAGAGGATTTGTCTAATGATGTCTTACTCCTGTGGCAGAAACTTCTTCAGGTGTGTGTGTGTGTGTGTGTGTGTGTGTGTGTGTGTGTAAGCATTCTTAAGGCCCTCTTCCTTGAAGATTCTTTTTTATTCTCCATGTCTTGATAAATATTGGATGCTAAACGTTGACTCTATAAAAACTCCCATTTGTTATCAAAAAAGTATGGCTTCCCAACAAGGTGATTAGAAACTTTAATGTTCGAGCTAGCAGTTGCATACAGAGCTTGGTTCCTCTACGCACTAGCTATGGAAACCCTTGGCACACCACTTACTGTCTGTAGGCCTCGTGGTCCTCATTTCTAAAATGGAGATAATGTTGCCTACATCAGCACTGCTATGGATGTAAACCAACAAAGCATCAAGAATTTACAAGGGAGCCGGAGAGGTGCATCAGCAGTTAGACGCTCTTGTTTGCAGTCTGACAGCCTGGATTTGACTCCTCAGTACCCACTTAAAGCCAAATGCACAAAGTGATGTGTGACTCGGGAGTTCATTTTAAGAAGCAGGAGGACCTTGACGTGCCCATACTCATTCATTCATTCTCTCTCTCATAAGTAAATAAATGTATTTTTAAAAGTTATTTACATGGAATGTAAAGCAGTAAGAAACACTCACTGTTCCTATTAAACTTGGTTTTATTGGTGTTTTGTTTGTCAAATAAGGATAATTGTGACACCTGATAGTTGAAGTGTTACTCGTAGGCACTTGTTTATTGACTCAGGTACTCTTTGCTATTGACATCTCACATCAAACATTCTGAGTGTTCATCAAAAGCAAGAATCAATTATAGGGGATGGAAACAGGACAGGAGTTCTGAAAGTAGAAAACCTACCACTTTTACAGCAAGTCTGCTCTTTCTTTCAGAAAGAGTCATTATCTCATCAGGCAAGATTGTATCTTGTAAATCCAGCCCCTAAAAAAATGCCTAGGTAAGGAGTGGTTAGAACCTGGCACTTTTGGCAAACTCAAGAAAACATCGTAGAAGCAGGAGAACTGTAGAGCAATTAATGTTTATGTTGAATATTGCATTTATTTGTTTGGTCAGTTGATCAGATGGTCTGGTACAAACTCTCTTTTGTTTTGTTTTTTGTTTTTTCGAGGTAGGGTCTTACTCTGGCCCAGGCTGACCTGGGATTCACTATGTAGTCTCATGGTGGCCTTGAACTCATGGCAATCCTCCTACCTCTGCCTCCTGAGTGCTGGGATTAAAGGCATGTGCCACCTCACCCAGCATCAAACTCTCTTTTTTTTTGCTTAATCTTTTGATGGAATGTGTCATCTTCTTCACGTAGATTTAGGTTGTATCTTTCTTCCTTAATTAACTTAAGCTCCAAGAACATTAACTTCCTCTCCAAAAAGACTTTTGTTGAAAAAAAAATCCAATCACAGTGAATACAAAGGGTAAATAAAACATGTGTAAAAGCACTTATCATCATATCTGATATGTCAGATGTTTTCTATAAGTAGTATGAATGGACTTCTCTTGAAATAGATGGTGAATATCCCTAGCCCAGGTTGAATATGTTCAAAAACATATTTTTGTAAACACTTTTAAAATATAATGAGTTTTAATTTTTTAAATGTCTTTTAGAGAGAGAGAATAAGGCATCCCTCAGCCTCAGCCACTGCAATTGAACTCCAGAAACTTGCACCACCTATTCAAAAGAAAAATATTTTAACAGTCATAAAATATAAGGTATGGCTAGTATCTACTGTTTACAATAGAAAAACAGATTCTTGTCAAAGTGTGTCAAAGAAAGGTATCATTATAATCCAAAAAATAAAAAAATAGTCTGTAAGTCTAATTCTGTCAAGATTCCAAATAACCAAAGTTTTCACTGAGTGAATTGGTAAATTCATTAATGTACATGTAATGGATTTCAAATTTAAAAGTCACTCAAGTTAGTTGGGGCTCAACTATAATTTCAAAGACAATTTCAAAGACATTCATACAGACCTAACCACAAAAGTTTTGAAAAGTTCAAATCTTGTAAATAAATCTTTTGCTCTCTATAAATGGACAATGTCCTTTATTATTAATTTTATTTTTGAGTGGGAGAGAGAGTGAGAATTGGCATGCCAGGACCTTCAGCCTGCTTCGAAGGAACTCCAGATGCATGTGCTTTCTTGTGGTGTATTTGCAACATTGTGCACTTGGGTCACTGTGTCTGGCTAGATGGGACCTAGAGATTTGAACATGAGTTCTTAGGCTTCACAGGCAAGGGTCCTAACCACTAAGCAATCTCTCCAACCCTATTTTATACTCTTAACAAATAAAAACAAAACCAATAATACCTTGAGATGAAAATGAGCAAACAAAAGTTTTTTTTTTTAATTTTTTAAAATTTATTTATTTATTTGAGAGCAACAGACAGAGAGAGAAAGAGGCAGATAGATAGAGAATGGGCATGCCAGGGCCTCCAGCCACTGCAAACAAACTCCAGATGCATGCGCCACCTTGCGCATCTGGCTTACATGGGTCCTGGGCAATCGAGTCTTGAACCAAGGGCCTTAGGCTTCACAAGCAAGCGCTTAACCACTAAGCATCTCTCCAGCCCCGAAAGCAAAAGCTTTATTATGATTGCTAATATCTTAGAAGTATTGTATGTCTTTGCAAGGAATGGATTTGAAAGTACTTTTATAATATTAAAACTGATAATAAATAGTTATTGTTTTAATTGAACAAGGGTATAAAAATCTTACTAAACCCAAATCTTAGGTCCAAGAATATGACTTAGTAGTAAAAGGCACTGCTTTCAAAACCTTCTGGTGCCCAAGCCAACCATATAAGCCAGATACAAAAAGTGAAGCAAGTATGTATTGCTCATTTGTAGCAGCAAGAGGGGCTGATGCACCCCCACACCACACACACACACACACACACACACACACACACACACACACAGTGCAAATCATTTTTTAAAAAGTAGAGTCCTAAAACAAAATCTTTAAATTACCATAGTGGTTTGGGTTTAATAGAATTTTATCTCATATATTTTCATTTTTAGCATATTTTATTAACTTTCTTCAAGTAGGGAGAAAAAAGAGAAAATATCTTATGAACCTTTTGACTAAGGAATTGCAAACCACTTACTTTCTGCTTTGAATTTCCTCCTAGAGAGATAAATAAAGAAAACCAATAAAGAGAGTAGAAATGAAGGAACAATTACCCAGGACAACAAATTTAATATCCTCCCAGCCTAAATGCTCCATTTCTATAAAAGTAAAATTATTTGTAAATGCAAACCCACAGAAGACCCTGACAATGCATATTTTTCTACATTTATAATTTCAAAGCAGAAAATAGTCACATGCAAATATACAGCAAAGCAGTGTTCAATTTGCAATGAAGCTCTGAGCATTCGTTTGCTACCAATACAGCCCAACCATCTATTGATGTATCTTTTTATAAAAGTAGCTATCTTAGTTTCTTTGAAAACTTCACAGTAAGTGGTAGACAGGTTTAGAATTTCTGAATTCATAGAAGTAGTGGTAATTGTTGTAGAAAATTATCATTTTTTTTCTTTTTGCACTAGCATTCATTTGAAAATCCATTTCTCCAATATTCTTTGACAGTGTACTGCAAACAGTCAATCCACTCTCTCTGGTGAGAATCATGTGACACAAGTTCAACCCCAAAGAACATCTCATTTTATTTGGGCTACAGTGAAATGTTCTGGTTTTTGGTGTCTTTCTTGAATCCTAATATTCTCAAGTAAAAGGGAATGAGGGTTTTATGTAAAGAGTGGGCTGGTTCTAGGACTGGTCCTGGAATATACAAGAGAACTCTACAGAATCTTCTAGTGCCAGAAAGTAAGAAAGGTCTTCTCTAATAAGCATATACGAGTACACATTCTTATAAATAAATGATCATATAAACCAGTAAATGAAAAAAGAAGAGACAAACATCCTGTGAAGAATAATTACAATTAATGTATGTAGTAATTTCACATTCTAATACAATGGAATATAACCAACCACTTCTTAATTGTGGGCCACATACAGTGAGTGTCCTATAGGAAATGTGTTTGGGGGCTGGAGAGATGGCTTAGCAGTTAAGCACTTGTCTGTGAAGCCTAAGGACCCTGGTTTGAGAGTCAGTTCCCCAGGACCCATGTTAGCCAGATGCACAAGGGGGAGCATGTGTCTGGAATTCATTTCCAGTGGCTGGAAGCCCTGGCATGCCCATTCTCTCCCTCTCTCTCCCTCTCTCTCTCTCACTCTCTTTCTTTCTCTCTGTCACTCTCAAATAAATAAGAATGAACAATTTAAAAAAGAAAGAAAGTGTGGTGTTTTGATTCAAGTGTCCCTTATAAACTTATGTTTTCTGAATGCTAGGTTCCCAGCTGGTGGCAATTTGAAAATTAGGTCCTTCTGGAGGCACTATTTTATTGTGGCCAGGCTTATGGGTATTACAGCCAGCTTCCCTTTGCCAGCGTTTGGCACACTCTCCTGCTGCTATTGTCCACCTGATGTTGGCTTGAAGGTGATATCCAACCTCTGCTCATGCCATCACTTTCTCCTGACATCATGGAGCTTCCCCTCAAGTCTGTAAGCCAAAATAAACCCTTTCCTCCCACAAGCTGATCTTGGTCAGGGGTTTTCTGCCTGCAACATGAAGCTGACTGCAACAATAAAATTGGTACCAAGAGTGGGGTCTTTACTGCTAGAAACCTGGCTGTGCCTTTGGTCATTTGGAATTAATTTATGAGAGGAGTGTGAATGGATTTGAAACCTTGGTCCAAGAGTCTCCTTGTAGTGCTGTAAGTACAGCTTTATTGACCATCCTGGTCAGAGATGAAAGACCTGAATGCAATAAGAACTAAAGACTGTAATGTTTGGCTTATGAGGAAAAGAAAAAGCTAGGTCTAGACTAGACTAAAGACTACTTGTGTGAGAGGCTTATTGTTATACCCATGTTCTGAGAACTTATACAGGGTTGTCTTGTACAGAAATGGATTGGTGTGAGCAGAAGGACATGGGACAGAAAGAAATGAAATCTTTGGGCTGAAACTTCTGCCTGTTCAGCTGCAATTGCTTGAGAGATTATGGCCATTGATATTAGGCTAGCTGATCTGCACTGGGGCAACAAGAAGAATGCAAAGTCTTTCGCAGGGTTCTAAATGCTGAAGGAGTGTCCTGTTCTTCCTTCCCTGGATTAACAATTTGGTAGCCCACCTGGTACTATGGAGTACAATACAACAAATGCAGGAAAGAGAGGGTCATTAAATTGCAACATGGTTTTGAATTTTGGAAATGGCCATGGGCAGTGTGAAGCAGGCTCATTGGTTTACCTGAGTGAAGACCAGATGGAGCAGTGGATTAACCACTGTTGCAGTAGAGGCACAATGGAGATGCCAGGACTATGGAATGGCTGCCAAGGAGAACTGCCAGCACTGGGTGAAGTTTTCTGGGACTATGAGTAGCCTATCTGGAGGGGCCAAAATGTAACTCCAGAGACTTGTCACTAGTTAGAATTATCAGACTTGGAGACATGTCACTGGCTAGAGTTGTCAGACTTGGAGCTACAGAATTTGATGTTTGCCCTGTTTTAAACCTTGTATTTCTTTGCTATGCCCAATGCCATTGTTTGCAGTGTAAAGGTTTATTCTGTGCCATTATGGGTTTTGTTTGTTTGTTTGTTTGTTTTGTTTGTATCGCAGCTCAGTTGAAAGACTTTAGACTATGGGGATGTTTGAACATCATTCAGATTGAAAAAAAAAAAAAATGAGGACTTTTGAATTTAGCCTGAATGCATTGCATTTCTTATCATGGATGGTTACCAGTTCCTGTTGCTGTTGTCTACCTTATGTTGGCCAGGGGGTGATGTCCACCCTCTACTCATGCTGTCATTTTCCCCTGCCATCATGGAGCTTCTCTTCGAGTTTATAGGCCAGAATAAATCCTTTCCTCCCACAAGCTGTTCTTGGTCAAATGTCTTCTGCCAGCAACGTGAAGCTGACTGCAACAGAAAGCATATGGAAAGAAGAGTGGGGACCCCGTGTTAACAGTGATAAGGTGTGTTGACAGTATTCACTCTTGATATAATGTAATGAGAACAAACAGTCCATAGCTCCAAAATAATCATGAACAAACATCAGACAAGTCTTAATTAAGAGACACTGCAAAATATCTCACCAGTCCTCCTCAGGTCTGTCCACACCCTTAAAAAAAGAAAGCATAAGAAACTCTCTGAACAAGGAGGCATATGAAGAGGCATGATGACAAAATGTAAGGTGGGATCTTACACAGATGAGGTATATTTGGTGAACTCTCAGGGGATATAAATACACCATAGGATTTAGTTAACAGTAATGCTTCAGCGTTGTTTCATTGAGCACAGGAATCTGTCCTACGGATATATCACAATTTACTTTAGGCAGACTTTAAGCCATATTTCTGGCTTTATTTTATATAATGGCATTTGACTAAATCTTGATGACAACAATCATGTTACATTCTTTATAAGCAAAGCTAGTTACATTAGCACAGTCAGAAAGGCACCACACATTTGACAGGAAATATTCCCCGCTCGTTTTCTGCCTCCAGCATTTCTTAATCCCATTCACTGCTGGTCAATGCATGGGAGCTTCTTCTGCATATGTAATAAAAGGTTTAATGTTTATAATTTTATACTTCTAAAATTTGGAATCACAAATGAATACACATAGCACAATTAAGACTTAAAAGTCTAAGTTTTCTCCTCCAAAAACTTTATATTTTCTTACTTTTGGTATTCATAGTTAAATGTCTTCAGAGTGATAAAAAAAATCCTTATTTGTGTGTGCTTGTATGTATGATATGTGGTATATTCACAGGTATGTGATATGTAGACATGTATGTTGTGATATGTGGTATGTGCATACGTGCAATGTGTGATATATACACATGTGTTACGTGTGGCATATGTACATGTGTGTGATATGTAGTATATGCACATGTGCAATACATAGGGTATATGCACGTTTTTGATAAGTGGTTTGTGCATGTGTCTGATATGTGGTGTCTGCACATGTGCAATATATGGTATATGCATGTGTGCCAAATCTGGTATGTGCACATATTTGTGATATGTGGTATATGCAAGTGTGTGCGCAGATGTGGGCAGCACATGCTTGTGCATGCAAAGGACAGAGAATGTTGCATGACCTCTCTTGTCCTTCAGCCACATTGTTTCCTTTAGATGAGGTCTCTCTCTCTCTCAAACTGGAACTACTGTTCATTAGGGAGCCACAGCAATTCTCTGGACTCTGCCCAGCTGTATTAGTCAGGGCTCTCTAGAGGAATAGAACCAATAAAATGGAATATACTCGAAGGTAATTTATTGGGTTAGTTTACAGCAGTTCAACAATAGCAGTTTGCAAACCTGAGAGTCAAGGAACCGCATAGTTGCTCAGTCCATGAGGCTGGGCACCTTAGTAGTACCAATCCAGCCCTGAAGGCCTGAAGGTTTTCTGGAGAGCCACTGTTTTCAGTCCATGCTGGAAAACAGCAAGCAGCCAGGTTAGAAGGAGGGATTCTTTTATCCTAGAGCTTCCTTAGATAAAAATCCCTCTCTGTGAGGGGCTGCCTACTCTGGAGGAAGGGCTCACCCTAGGGGAAGGACTTCCTCCTTCAGATAATCCTTCCTGGAAACAACTTTAGAGACCAACTCAAGAGGAATGTCTGTGGAGGCCTAAACAGACAAAGTTGACAACAGACTTGAACATCACATCCCCTATCAGACTGGGGCTACAAATTCCATGAGTTCTGGGAAATTGGACTTGGTATCCCAAGCCAAGAAGCCTTTGTGTTTAAGCAGCACTCAACCACTGAGCTATCTCCCCAGCTGACATCATTACATTTAAAATATGTATATATACATACATACATACATATATGTGTGTGTGTGTGTATAGATAGATAGATATAGATAGATATAGATATAGATATAGATATAGATATAGATATAGATATAGATATAGATATAGATATAGATAGATATAGATATATAATCTTTATTTATTTGAGAGATGGAGAGAGAGAGAGCCTCCAGCCACTGCAAACGAACTCCAGATGTGTGCACCCCCTTGTGCATCTGGCTTACATGGATCCTAGGGAGTCAAGCCTGGGTCCTTTGGCTTTGCAGGCAAGCGCCTTAATTGCTAAGCCAGCTCTCCAGCCCTACAATTTTTTTAAATGAAGGTTAACATTACAATGAGTGGACATGCAACTTTTCTTGTATTGTGATTTTTGGCATAATCACAAAGTTTCAAATGTCTTCTGAAGATGCAGACACCTATAGGTCAAGATAAGAGTGGGATCAGAGGTATAAGTGGATGTTGTTACAGGCCCTATATAGGGATGCAGACCTCATCCTAAATTTAATAGTAAGCTACTGGAAATTTTAAATAAGACTTGGGTGATCAGATATGAGGAGTCTTCACATATTCTAAGATGATTTGTGGCTTACTTTCAACCAAGATATCACTCTAAGTATATGCAGATACATACATACATACATACATACATACATACATACACACACACACACACATACATCAAATATATGTGATCATCCATGTATTGAATAAATACAGTCATTTCTTTTTTGTCACATCCTTGCCCATCATGTCACCCCTCCCTGTCTCCTTTCAGTCCCTTCAAAGTTACTCAAGTTGAAAACATGATACACGCTGCTCCCTCATATTCTCCATGAATATGTGTAACCCATATAGCCACTTTGCATTGTGTCATGTTCTGCTGAGTATGGCAGATTGCAAGTCTTCTCAGTCTCATCAAACTAATAGATTGAGGAGACCACAACTTAACTACCTGGAACAACTTGACTGTTTGTCCCTGAAGTAGAAGAACTCATTTTTTTCCTGCACACTACAATGTTTTCTACTTGCTAAAAAGTGAAGGGCTCTTGGCTTCCTCTAGGTTTCCATTCCATAAGAAACCCTTTGTATCAATATCATTTCTCTTTTCATGTTGCTTTACTGATTTTATATTTTATTTGTTTGAGACAGAGAGAAACAGAAAGAGAGAATGGTCGCAACATGGCCTCCAGCCACTGTAAATAAACTCCAAACATGTGCCACCTTGTGCATCTGGCTTACATGGGTCCTGGGGAATTGAACCTGAGTCCTTTGGCTTTTAAGGCAAATACCTTAATCTCTAGGCCATCCTTCCAGTCCCTGTATGTCACTTTTTAAAAATATTTTTTTATTTATTTGAAAGGAGAAGGAAAGGGGTGCACCAGGGCCTCCTGCCACTGCAAATGAACTCCAGATGCATACCCCACTCTGTGCACCTGGCTTTACATGGGTACTGAGAATCAAACCCAGGCCTTTAGGCTTTGCAAGCAAACACATATACCACTGAGCTATCTCTCCAATTCACATGTTACTTTTTTTGGTGTGTATGCATGCCCACATTTGTTAATGCAAGCACATACATCCCACAGTGCCTGTGTGGCCAGAGAATAACTGTGTGTCTGTCCTCACATTCCACCTTGTTTAAGGTACAGACTCTTGTTGTTCACAATTGCATTGACCTTCCAGCTTCCAAGAGATTCTTCCATCTCTTTCTTCTACTGGGACATATAGTGGTGCTGGGATTACAGACATTCACTACATCATGGCTTTTCACATGAGTTCC
Source organism: Jaculus jaculus (assembly GCF_020740685.1). NCBI lineage: Eukaryota > Metazoa > Chordata > Mammalia > Rodentia > Dipodidae > Jaculus > Jaculus jaculus. The sequence continues at coordinate 27,116,203 of NC_059105.1, forward strand.
CGGGGCCTACCTCAGGTACTGATACTTGCATGGCAAGCACTTTCTCCATCCAGCTCACTCCCAGGCCACCTGTCACTCTTAGAGGACACAAGAAACTATCACAAATATGATGTTTGTGTTATTCACTGTACCATAAGTAATAATACTCTTAACTTTGCATCCACAGTTCTTATATATTCCATCAGTGTCTATGAAACCAAATCAAGCTATCTCGTTAGTCTGCAAGTGGAATAAAATCTCAGAGCGTTGTTAGCTCATAGAACCCTAAAGGCATATTCAAATAAAAGCAAAAATAAATGTGACGTTTTCGTTATGTGTGCTTCACAAAATTGAGATGATATTATATTTGCTTTTTTTTTAATTTTTATTTATTTATTTGAGAGCGACAGACACAGAGAGAAAGGCAGATAGAGCGAGAGAGAGAGAATGGACGCGCCAGGGCTTCCAGCCTCTGCAAACGAACTCCAGACGCGTGCACCCCCTTGTGCATCTGGCTAACGTGGGACCTGGGGAACCGAGCCTTGAACCAGGGTCCTTAGGCTTCACAGGCAAGCGCTTAACCGCTACGCCATCTCTCCAGCCCATATATTTGCTTTTTTTTCTTATGCAAAAATGACTTGTAGAAACTGGCTCGGGCCTGGTATCTGGTTCAGTGGTTAAATGAATAAGGGCCTGAGATGGCCTGAGAATGCTTGATTTTGAATCTCCAGAATCCACATTATTGGTGTCTTAACCCCGAGTCCTTTAGGGAAGGAGAGACCTGGGAATCAATAGAACTCATGGAAGAACAGGAAGCTCAGGATCAGTTAGAAAGTCCTGCTCAAATAGGAACTGGTGGAAAATGATGAAGTGACTTTCCTCTCTAACCACCACAGCACACCTGCATTATCATATACATAAGCATACACCACTCATGAGTGCACACACTCAGAAACCACACACAATTTACACACATTCACACCACACCGAATATGCACACAACCACCATACCCAATGTGCATTCACACTCACACACTATATCCAACATGCACACATACCACACCCAGCATGCACATGCACACACACAAAGAGCACATTCAACATTTGTACACACTCACACCACAGCCAACATGCACACACAGAGCAAAAAAGAAAGAATCATACCGCATGTGCATACACAAAGACAGGCACCACATGCACACATGCAGACACACCACACACAGCATGTACACACACCACACACAGCATACACACACACAGAGCAAGATAAGAAATAGAACACATGTGCACACATGCACAGACACATATCACACCCAGCATGCACAAAAAACATACACTAGCCAGGCGTGGTGGCGCACGCCTTTAATCCCAGCACTCGGGAGGCAGAGGTAGGAGGATTGCCGTGAGTTCAAGGCCACCCTGAGACTCCATAGTGAATTCCAGGTCAGCCTGGGCTAGAGTGAGACCCTACCTCAAAAAACAAAAACAAAAAAAAAAAACCATACACTACCACCAACATGCCTACACAGAGAAAAAAATATACACCACCCATGCATACATACAATCACACATCACACCCAGCATGCACACACACAGTGCCAAGAAAAGAAATAAAATTTAATGTCACCATGAGTACTCCTGCATTAAATCCTTGTACATGTAACATTATAGTACTTTGATTGTTATAGTATAGGTTATACTTAATTTTTACCTCTTAACAAACAGTGGAGTAAGGAATAGCACATTTGTGTTACTGCATTTTCAAATGACAATGCTTCTAAAGTAGTTCACAGAACCCATGTGCATATCAAAAATCAATAAAAAAGTGAAGATGACATCATATTTATATCTTACCCTTTTCAATGATCTATATAATCTACCAACTTATAACTTATTAAGATTAGGTATTGGCCTTTCAATTCTATCACAAGTATTTGTTCACATTTATTTTCTTGTTATAAACTTTAAATAATTTTGAAATAAAAACCCATTCGTTTTCCTAGTCAATTATGACTGTATTTTCTTGTATACCTTCTGGGTTTACAGATTTGATTAAGGATACTTTTGTCAAACCATAGGTTATATTAACACTCTCCATGATAGTTGTGGTAGTTTGAATGTATGTGTCCAACAGACTCAGATGTTTAATTAAAATCGAGTTTGCAGTTTCAGCCCCTTTCAGGCAGACTCCTGCTGCATGGGGATGTGTCACTTGGGATGGAACTGAATTCCAGCCTGAAAGTATGCAGTGAAGTTTTGAGTTCTGGCCTTGCTTATTTGGGTTGCTAGCTGTTTGGTGGCACCCCTCTGATTGGAGTTAAGAATTGGGGCCACTCATTGGTACCTATTTCTCTTGTTTAGTGCAGTTCATACTGGCTCCCCTGGGGGTAGAAGTGACATGGTCTTTTTGGCTCCAGACCTAGGTGTCCTCCCAGACAAGAAGTCAGCAATGCCTACAACCTTTAGTCAAAAGAAAGCAGTGTCCAGTGCTGCTTCCTGTACTTCTGGATATGACCATCACAGGAGGCATAGGGACTGGAGCAAATGCCATTGGGGTACAACATAGCCAGTTAACATGCCAAGTTAAGGAGGACCTCTCCTTAGTTCAACAAAGAGTAATGACCCTCCAAACCAACTCAACTCCTTAGCCCACATGGTGCTCCAAAACAGGAAAGGACTTTACCTCATAACTGCTGGAAAGGAGGGAATTTGTGCTATTCTAGGAGAAGAATATTACAGTAACCAATGAGGTATAGTCAGAAAGAATGCTAAGCAACTCCTGGAAAAAATTAAAACTAAATATGACCCTAACAAGTAATGTCAATGGAAAGAAACCTGGATATCCTGGAGCCTCTGTCTCACTCCCTTCCTGGGTACCATTATTATGATAACACTCTCTTTTGGTCCCTACCTGTTCAGAAGCCTCATTGAATTTCTTCAGGAGAGAATACTGGCCTTCACCTGACAGCTAGTCACTGAATTTTTTTATGAACACAGGATATCATCCCTTAAAGAATCTTGACAGCTGTCCTTCACTGGACCAATGCCCCTCTCCAGCAGGGCACAGGCTGACCTTTGATGCCACCTCACCCTCATTTCTTTCATTCTTCCAGGGTCCGGCTATGAAGGACTGATGGACTTCCTTGAATCTAGAGGGCCTTGAGGACAATCGGGGGAATTTCACCCCAGATAAACTCATTGAGGCAGACCACCTTTACTCATTCTGAGCAAAACCACAGTTACTATTACTTATCTTCTCCCCCAGACAGCACATGGCTCCTATCTGCTTCCTCAAACTACACCCTTATAAGCTTGGCCCCATCCCCACCTCAGGGCCTCAGTCTCCATCCCACGGGAAAGTTGCAGTCCCTTGCAGTGTTACAATATATAGTCTCTGTCTGTTGAGACTTAAAAAAAAAAAAAAAAAAAAAAAAAAAGGAAAAAAAATATCAGAGCCAGCTTTTTACAACATTTAATGGAACTTCCCTTGGATCTTAGAGCTTGAAATAAATCCTTCCTCCCATAAACTGTGCCTGATTTGTATGTTCATCCCAGCAACTGCAATAGTCCTGCAAAATTTTAATGCTTTTGTTTTCCATGTTAGGTATTAAATTCATCTGCTGTTTATTTTTGTATAACAAGTAAAGAAAATTACAATATTATTTCTTCCATATAGGTAGTAAATAACACCCAAATCATTTTTTAAGAAAGTTCATTCTAGCCAGGTGTGGTGGCACATGCCTTTAATCCCAGCACTTAGGAAGCAGAGGTAGGAGGACCACCAAGAGTTCGAGGCCATCGTGAGACTACCTAGTGAATTCCAGGTCAGCCTGAGCTAAAGTGAGACCCTACCTTGAAAAACCAAAAAAAAAAAAAGAAAAAAAGAAAAATGTTCATTCTTTCTTACTGAGTATATCACTACTTTATGTCAAATTCACACTTATTTATGAAATATTTATTCTATTCCTACAATCTGTTTATTATTTCTAAACGAATGTTATATAGAATTGTGTTGAATGTTCTTTTTTCAATTGTAATATTCTTGTACCTGGAATGTCAAATATATTTTCTTGGTCCTTTTGATCACTTTCCTATCTATAAACATTAACCTTATTTTATAAGTGTTTCCCTTTCCCAAATAAATACTTGAAGATTCTGCCCAAAACTGTAATAAATTTGTAATTAATTTTGGAAGAATTGAATTACTAATGATTCAGATATCCAGATATATAGCAGATATTGCCATTTGTTCAATTTTATTATATGCCTTTAAGACTTTTTATATTATGAAATTTTGAATTTCATACATACAAAAAAGCAATAAAACCACTTACTATATGCCTTATACAGAGGTTATACAAGGATCCTCTCAATTCAAAAACGTTTTCTATGTAAGTCTTTCTACCTACAATAATGATTCTTTTATTTAAATCATTTCACTTTGTCCTGAGAAATATTCCCCATAATTTCATTTCATTTGATTTACTGAATAGTGACTGGATTTAATTAGTGTCTTTTAAAAACTATTTTCAGCTAAAATGCTATTAAGGTTTTTTTACTCTGTTATTGCTCATTTCTAATCAATGTATCTGCATTGATTGTTTCCTCTTTTGATATATTGTTCCATAAAACAGCAAATAAATAACAAACATTGTACAATCAAATAAGGATTTAAATCAATAAAGATTCCTATTGATCATCTCATACTGTGTTTTCTTCCTAATGACCCTTACATCCTTGTAGTCTTCCTTCTTCATTCAACTTTCTTTCTTATGATTCAGTTATTCTATTTGATGCCTTATTTGGTCTTTGAGAGAAGGAAGTAGAATCAAAATCTAGTACTGGTATCCTAGGAGACACCTCTGTCCTAAGCCTATCTCTAGGTCTGAGTATTTATAATATAATGTATAGAAATAAAAGTTTATTTACAGTTTGTGCCAAAAATTAGAGAAAAAGAACATTTTAATCTTTCTTAGATTTGCTTATATCAATGTCTTCACTTAAAGAAAATGTTAATGGCTAGAGAGATGGTTCAGTGATTAAGGAATTTGCTTTCAAAGCCTAATGACTGAAGTTCAATTCCCCAGTACCCACATAAAGTCAGATGCACAAAGTGGTGCATACATCTGCAGTTTGCTTACAGGAGGCTGTGTCATGGCACAACCATTCTCTCCTCCCTATCTCTTTCACCCTCTCTCTTTTTCTCTCTCTGTCTCTATCTCTGCTTGTAAATAAGTAAATAAATATTTTATAAAAAGAAAAAGTCAATGGAGAATGGAATTTCAAAGGGGAAAGTGTGGAGGGGGGAGGGAATTACCATGGGATATTTTTTATAATCATGGAAAATGTTAATAAAAATTTAAAAAATAAAAGAAAATAAAAATAAAAAGTTAAAATAAAATTCAATAAATATGAAAATAGGGGTAGTCTTTTGATATCAAGCATTCTTTAGGGGGGTGGCCCATGTTCACTCCAAGCATGGAAGAATCCAAATTTCTATATCCTCGGTATAGAATTTAATTCAGAACACAGTTATTGATTGCTTCTCTATAGAATACTCAGTGCTACACATTGTTAATAGGAGGGAAGTGAATACATGCAAAGATGAACAATACAGGGTCCTTGAATCAAAAGCTTAATATCCAGTAGATAATTCTAACTTTAAAATTTACTCAAGAATGACTTAAGAGTAAATTATAAGTAATACTTAATTACTGAATAATAAGTAAATAAGAAAATTACTCAAGTTTAATTCTGACTTCCAGTAATGAAATCATAAAACTGGAGAAAACAATACCAAAATGAAGAAAGTGGATAAACATATAAGGTGGGCTAAGAATTTTTAAAGAATGGGTAACACAGGAGAAATATACATCATAAGAGGAAATATAGGTTATATAACACATGGCAGGATACAATTGTCCCATTTTGAGAAAGAAATCCTTTGAAGAAGTTCTCCCTGTGTAGCATTTACACCTGTTACAGCAACAACAATAGGTACCCTTTTAGAAGTGCACATTCTGGGTCCCAGCTGAATTTATTGACTAAGAATCTTCCAGAAAGACCCCTCAAATAATGTTTTCACAAGCAATCTAGGTGACTGATGGACAGTGAAGCCTGAGGACCATGACTGAACTGTCATTTTTTTTTTTTCCTGCTAAAGTTGCAGCAGGTGATTGCGGTAAGTGGATGAGGAGAATGGAGTTACATACTTGTAAACAAATGGCATAGAGCTTTCTCCAAATGGTTTTCAGATGTTGGTGTCATCTGGCCATTAAGAGATGTGAGAGGCCACTAATATGTATATTATGGCTGATAGTAGACTTCAATCTTTAGATAAGCTAGCTTAATTTTTATTTCTAAATAGCTAAAAAGGAAAAAAAAAAACAGAAAGCATTTTATCTTCCTATATAAATGGATAACCTGAGAAAGAAAGAGAAATCACAGCCTTATTGTACTAACATGATAAACACAGGCACATGAAGGTGTTTGAAAGGATTTATTCCTGGTTAGGTTTACAGTTGCATTAAGTAAAATAACACAACCATGTTAACCTTAAGTTAAGCAAAGCCTAACATATAAATATGTAGGATGCTGTGGTTAGAATGTCTCCTCCAAAACTCATACTGTTGTTAGAATATTACAAGGCAGGACTTTTAGGAAATGATTAGGTCCTGTGGGACCTCATTAATTATTAATACTGGATTAATTAATTAATGCTGGATTAATTAATTGATTAATGGGATTATAGATACTTGTGCCACAGGGTCAGTCTTCATGTGGGTTCTGGGGACCTGAGGATCTGTAATTAATACTGGATTAATCCCAGTAGTGAATTAGTACTGTTACTGAGGGAGATGCTGGCTCCATGTACTTTCACAACCAAGTTTCCAAGAGGATGAGCCAAATCCACCATTGTTTCTAGTTGACCCCATGTGTGTACACTGCAATTTAGCAGAAAGCAAAGATGTAGCATTTTCTAGTCTATTGATACCACTCTTTAAAAAAAAAAAAAAAGGTAACAATGGTTCTATGACTACCAAAGAGATCTTCAGTTTCATCAAAGATAGCTGAAGAGCTCAAAACTTCTTTGTGAACTAACATTTAGTGGCTGTTGGAGTCATAATGCATACCAAATTGTGAAAAATACCATTATGACACCAGTCAGTACAGCATAGTCCTAAAGGATGTTAAACCTAAAGCATACATGTTGTGCCCACCAAATTGCCCTTGAAATACTCATGTGTCTGTTAGTGTTGCCCTCACTGTTGGTCAGGGAAGCTTCTTCTGAAGATGGCAGGAACTACTGGAAGAATCAAAGCTCATCACAGTGCTGGGAATAAGTGAGACTGTGGAGTGCTCAGCATGAAATCATACATCTCTACTACACCTTCCAAATCTCAGGAAATGTTGCAAAAGAGTAAGTGGAAATATGTAAGAAACAAAGAATGGGGATGAGTAATTTGGAATGATATCTTTTGGATAAGAAGTGGCTATTGAATTTCCGACCTCACAGTGAATATTGTTACCAGCACAAGACCTCTACAATGTTGGTACATCAGCATTCCATAATGGACAGTGGAAGAGGCCAAACAGGAAAGAAAGGAAAGAATAAAGAAGAAAAGAAGACATCAAAGTAAAAGAGGGACAAATTAGAAGAAATAGCTCAGGGAAGGGGAAGAGAACAGGAATGACATGAGAAGGTGGTGGGAGGGGATTATGATCCAATACATTTTATACATGTATGAAAATTGTCAATTAAATAGTTTTTTAAAATTGAGCTGGAGTGATGGCTTAGAAGTTTAGGTGCTTTCCTGTGAAGCCTAAGGACCCATGTTTGACTCCAGGTCCCACGTAAGCCAGACACACAAGATGATGCAAATGCACAAGGTTGCACATAGACACAAGGTCTGGAGTTCAATTGCACTGGCTGGAGGTTCTGGTGTGCCAATTCTCTCTCTCTCTCATCCACACACATTCTCTCTCTCATTAAAAAAAAAAAAAAAAAAAAAAGTTTAAAAAATCGAGTGCAAACTCTGGAGCAAGCATTTACCAGCAAGGTGGCATTGGAAGAAGCATATAACAAATGTGGGCCTCACTTCTACATCCATAAAAATGGGATTTATAGAGCTAGGAAAATGGCTTCATGGATAAATAGTTGGCCATGCAAACATGAGTACCTGAGTTTCTACGTCCACAACCCACAAAGAGGCTGACACTATGGCACCAGCATCTGTAATCCCAGCAGATAAGCATCTGCAAATTGCATGAAATTGGTAGTGAATTAGCAGATGTACCCAGTTCAACCTGAAATTCATGCAGACATGTGAAAAGTTCAATTATGTAGTCATAAAATTAGAGCACGTTATCATGCTACAGTTAATAACAGTACTGAATGTCTGAAACCACAGTATCTATTTACATTTCTGATAGATTCTAAACAGAGTGTTAGTTCTGCTAAAGGGGGTATTTAAATACACGTGTGAACACAAACAACATTTAGTATGAAAAAGATAAAATATTCTTAAATAAATAAAAAGCTACTGTAGGGCACGACTATAGGAGTTAATGGGTGGTTTTGCAGATGTTATTTTGGTGCTTCATTTATTTTAAATTGTAGGTGTTCTCAAAGTAATTCAACCATGTATTATTTTCTGTGATGTTGTAATGATGCATATAAGGTAATATAGATATTATTCAGTTGTCAAAAATTATTAATTTAATCATGAATTTAAAAAAAAATCAGTGAGTTTCCCAAACCCTTGTTAACTGAAATAAATCAGTTGAGAAGTAAATGAGCATTATGTCAGAAATATATTCACACATTTTATGATTAACACTTTCTTTTTTCCTGTTGGCACAGCCATTGTTATTGTACTAGGGAAGTTTCCATTTGTAAATTTGAAAATGAAATTTCTCTCCTTCCCCATCCATCTCATCTACCATCTATTTGAAGTGAAAATTATTTTTCTTTTACCTCTTCATTCACTTCTATAGTCATCTTCATGGTACTAGGTTAAGCAATGTAAAGTTTGAGCTCTTACTATTTCCGTGCTTCTTATAACCTATTCAAGCTCCCAAGTTATTACACATAAGGAAGACATTTCAGTTCAGATGCTAATATCAGTAAGTGTAAACAATGTTTGACTTCAGAGTGACTTTCTGAAGGAACACCCTCCAAAGACAACAGACTATTTTCCTCTAAGGCTAGAGAATCATAACACGGGAGTACAGAATGTACTCAATCTATAACCTATTTATTACAAATGAAAGATTTTGACTTAGAAAAAAAAACCCTCTCAACTGAGCTTACCTTTACACCAAAAATAGATTCTATCAATACTGTAACACTTTCCTATTTTGAGCTGACCTTTACTCCATGAATCATGTTCGAGACCAGGCTGACATATTTGAAATAATGATTTTTGAAAGAATTGTGAAAGCAAGAGAAATACAAGGAAGGTAAAACAGAAAATAGAAAAAATAATAATAATCCTTGCCATTGTAAAAAATATAATGTTTAAAATATGATAACAAAATTTTGAATTAAAACAATGGTACAATGGACTGAGAAAATTGCTCACTGGTTAAAGGCACTTGCTTGCAAGGCCTACTGCCTGGGTTTAATTCCCCAGTACCATATGAAGCCAGTTACACAAAATGGAACATGAGTCTGGAAATTTTGCAGCAGCAAGAGGTCCTGTCACACTCATATTCTCTCTCTCTCTCTCATTCCTCATTCAAATAAATAAAGAACTCAAAAAATTAAACAAAAAAAGAAAAAACAACTCACTCCAAAAGTGGGGCTGATAACTGAATAGGGAGTTCTCAGAGGAAGAGTTACAAATGACTAACACACACTTAAGAAAATGTTCAACATTCCTAGCCATTAGTGAAATGCAAATTAAAACAGCTATGACATTCCACCTTACCCCCATAACAATAGCAAACATTAAAAAAATCAAATGAACCAAATGTTGGTGAGGATGTGGAGAAACAGGAACACTCATTCACTGTTGGTGGGAATATAAACTGGTATAACCACTATAAAAACCAATGTGGAGACTCCTGAAAGGGATGAATATTGAGTTACCAACAGACCCTGCTATTCCCTTACTGGGCATTTACCCTAAAAGCTCCACATCTCAGTTCGAGGTATTTGCTCAATCATGTTTATAGCTGCTCAATTCCTAATACCTAAGAACTGGAATCAACCCCGGTGCCCATCATTGGATGAATGAATAACCAAGATGTGATATATCTACCTGATGGAATTCTACTCAGCAGTAAGAAAATTAACTCAGTTAGATTTGTAGAAAAATGATTAAACTTGGAACAGATCATACTAAGCAAACTCAGAAATCACAATCCAGAAAGATAATCATCGCATGGTCTCACTCATTCACAGTTCCTAATCTGGATCAGCCTGAGTTGCTGAAATTCCTGAATTCCAGGCTTAGACAGTAGGGGTAGTAGGCCCTGGGGGAAAGTGAAGGGAGGGAAACAAAACTGAACCCAAATTGAACTGGTATCATAGAATCCTATATTCTGGAAGTTAGATTAAAAGGTTGAACCTTCAACAGGACCTTAGGGGGAGTACCTGAATCGAAGGGCACTGGAGAGGGTGAGATGAAGCCTAAACTTAAATTTCTCCTGTTTCTCTTTCTTTCTTTCTTTCTTTCTTTTTTTTTTCTGTCTTTTTCTTTTCCCTTGGCACTGGCCTATAATTCCTTGTACACGGACAGTTAACATTCACAATGAGCTGTTGATTGGAGAGAACTACAATGTCTCCCAAAACAAACAAGACAGACCTCTGGGCACTTGATTACACATCAGAGGTTGATAGTAAGACCTTACAACTGAAGACACCATATGCTGTTGGCACTGATCATGGAGAGACCTGGTTGGAATCAAGAACAGAGCCATTCTCCAGACAGCCCATCTAGTGCTGGAAGGCACTCCACAAGTAATGGGGGGAAAGTGGCCAACTTCTGTCTGAGCAACTTGGAGTCTAAGCTACTCACCCTATGTGATGCTCACACAAGTGAAATAGTGGTACAGCGCCATGGTGGGTAACCACCTGCTCTTGGATTGGCTAATGGACCTGCTTAGTGGAAATGAAACAGTATCTGGAACTTGGAAACAAATCAGAATCATAACCAGAAAATAATTTTGCTTTCCAATTTCAAGCTCCCACTAATTATGGGGCTGTAAGAGGGTCTACACCCTTTAAATTCTCTCTAATAATGGTTGTCCCATTTAACCAGTGCTGACATCACTCTCTGTTGAAGATTCTGCATCTCTTTTTCAGATGGGAGTGGGAGCTAAGGAGATAAATGACTCAGTGCACTTCACCTTGACTCCAGCTGAAACCACAGAGGAATTGGGGAAATGAGCAAGAGTGCTGCTTTCTTGGTAAAACTGGTATCAGTACAAGGGTGAAGGAGACAGACACTTAGGACACTCAACACCTACCAAAGCAGAGATTCAGAGGCTCCTAAGAGCCCATTACTGAAGTAGACTTAAAATGCACTCAACATGGCTCAGGGAATTTTGTGGAAGAGTGGATAGAAAGATTTTTAGAGCCACAAGTTGGGACATTATGCACAGAGACATTTCCTCACCCCAATAACTGACTGCTGCCCCCACAATGTGTGATCCACAATCCCTGTGGGTTTGACCTGCATCCCCAATGAGGAGGACCTCTTCAGAAAAGGGGCAGGAAGGAGAGAAACCATGGAACTAACATGTGTTGTTGACATACTAAATATGTCTATATCTAATAAAAATAAATTAAAAATATAAATAAAAAAATAATTAAAATACATGGCACAAAACTGAGAAAGCAAATCAGTAAAATTAAAGAACATTCCTGAATATGTGAGTATTATAAAACTCCCAGATCTCTACAACTTTTAGGACAAGTTTCTATTTTGTATACATTTTTTTTGTAAGCTGTGGTATTTTACTTCTAAACATTAAAAAAAACAAGTTTTGTATGAGTCTTTCTAAAATGTATTATATATTTCTCAGAGTCCTTAAATAAATACTAAGAGTCTAGGGTTGTACTCAGATGAAGGATGTCGTTATGAATTCCATCTATATGTCACCATATATATATATATATATATATATATATATATATATATATATATGTCACTATCTATTAAGTCAGCATAGATAAGATTGTTTGTCCATATTCAATACTTCTAGAATTTGTTCAATAATTATACAGTTTTCAATAATTAAAAGGTTCCCTCATTTGAGATAACTATTCTCTGTTACATCTACATTTATCAATGTACTGGTATGTAGTAGTGCCCTGAATTCATTTTATAGCTTCTAATCTATACAAGACACTTCAAAGCCTGTGCACAACATAAAGATCCTCTTCTGCAAAGTAAAAAAGAAAACCTAACACCAACTGAAGCAAACTGTGCTTAAATTGAGCAATACTTATTAAACTTTCCTTTGCTACTTTTCTACTTCCAAAAGTAAGTAGAAATTCTCCTCAAGGTGGGTAATATTGTTTGATGATGTATTCTAAATGGGTGAAGAGCTGTCATTTGAAGGGAATGCAGTTAACATCAAAAATGATATATTTAGAATTTAGACTCAGACTTTTAATGTAAACCAAAATATATAACAGAGAATATACTTTTTAAAAAGTTAAAATATACTAACCAGTGTAGTATCATACCTCTCACTCCTAGCAATCAAGTCAAAGGCAGGAAGATCCCTAAATTCAAGGCTAGACTGGACTACTCAATGAGTCTATCTCCAATAAAATTAAGGTGTTATTAAAGGAAAACACCAAGTATACAGGTATCAATAATAAAATAAACTATAAATTGTAACAATTTGTGCACTTTCTACTGAAAGATCAAAAACAAAGAAGAATGCTGGTTCAGTAACTGATGCTTTTTAAACTACAGAAACTCAGAGATATAGATTATCTTGACTTACAAATTTTAAAAATGATCTTCCTGACCTCTGTGCTTTGTCAATATGCATAGGTAGATATGTGAGTTCATGGCAAAGTAAAGAAAGCCCAGAGCCAAAAAACTATCTAGCTCTTATTTAAAAATTCTCATTAATATGTGTGCTTAATGCTCAAAAAAATCTTATATCAATTCCATCAGAAACTCCTGTTGGCAAATCATTCAAGCTGAGTGCACCAAAATACCTAAACACAAGAAAAAATTATCTTGACGACTACTCATAGTGGATATTGGGAAGAATATTCAGAGACCTTTGAGATTGTGTTCACAGGGTTTTAGGAAAGGCTTTCAAGAGGGAAACTAGTTAGAGTTGTCAAAGTTAATATCCTAGTAGTTTAGTATTAGAAAGATGAACATCTTAATGTGAGTCTTTATAAACTAATGAATGCTATGATAAGTGAATTATTTGTTCAGATGAGCCCAGAGGAGCAAATTGTAATACCTAGAAAAAGCGTCATAATTTTTTGAAGCAAACAGCCAAGATGTTTATTTGTTTGGGTCCTGATTTAAAATGGTCTGGCTTCCAGTACTGTAGACATCGGTCCTCTCAGATTGTCTTCAGAGGTTTTCTCTATCGGCAATAAATCACTTAGCTGATGGTCTCATTTTTTTTCATAACAAAATGAAGCTAAATCTCTCACTCAACAATCATAACACCAGGAACACTTTATGTTAGCTATTGCTACAAAATAATGTAGTCTCATGGACTACTCTAGCCTCAGGACAGACAGTAAGCATCTATTTTTGGTACCTGCATATGTGAATCAGCTGAAATTGGCTGGCAGGTTACTTTAGCTGGCCTTGATGCCAGTCTTTGACTGATTCCAAGTATTTTTGTGAGTTTTTTCTCCTCCATGGACAAGAAGCTAAAGAAAGCTTGCTTTCTGGCAAACAGCATGAGTGCTCCAAGAGAGCAAATTCAACCATTCAATCATATTTCAGGCTTTGTACTGGCCATGTGCATTAAAATCTCCACAGACCAAAGTGAAACTCAAAAGTCAAGTTTGAATAAAGCCCTAACATCAGGACCCACCCACCGCCAAGAAAATTTACTACCTACATGCATAAGACTGTAGGGAAGACTTAAAAATTGGGCTCAGTAATTAAATCTTCCAAATCTTTTCAAAGGAAAGCCTTTTTTGTTTTTGATTCATTTTGTTTTTGAAGGAGGGTATCACTCTAGCCCAGGCTGGGCTCAAGATCACGATAATCCTCCTGACTCAGCCTCCCTATTGCTGGGATTGAAAACATGACCACTGCGCTTAGATTAACATTAGCTTTCAACCAGCCTTAGAGCTAGGAGGAAAATATCTCATACAATGTGGTTTGATAAACTAGGAGACCTCTGTGAGCTTTAGTCTCTGGTTGTCAACTGACAGTGTTTAGAATCACCATGGAAATAAATCTTTAGTCATGTCTATGAGGAATTTTCTAAATAAGGTTAGTTGAGGTGGGAGGATGCACCCTAACTATGGGCAACACCATCCTGGGTTTCATAAAGAATAAAGCCAGCCGAGCACTCAGCATTCCTATCTCCCTTGAAGTCTCCCAGATGGTATGACTACATGATTCTGTTTTCCCCATAATTAGGCACTTTACCCTCTTGAACTGTAAGCTGAAATAAATCCTTCCCTAAGTTGCATTGGTTAGTTATTTTGTGCCAACAATGAGAAAGTAAGTGGTATAACCCTTATGCATGCATGGAAAACTACTCAAATATGAATAACAGGGAGAGTTTCTCCCCCATATCATCTATTATACCATTTCCATAAAGTCCTTTATGGCCTATTGAAATTAGAATCTAATTAAACACTGGCATTAGACCAAGCTAGGGAAACAGAAAATACTGAAATTTTGATTTCATATGAGATTGTTTCAATGTTAAATCAATTAAATGTACCCAATAAATCTATCAACTTGTAATGAATCTGTATGAGTACTACAGAGTTTTATAACTCCCTTTATGATATAAAACAGCTCCAGTGCCCCTTGATTATTCATGTAGCCCCCAAAGAGCTATCATTGTTCAAGCTGTATCCTTCCTTCTTTATTTCCAAATTCCCCTTGCTGTTTCCAGAACTATAATGTCCTTCTGCTCCTGAGGGAATACACTATATTTTGGTTTTACTACTATGACAAAATTAATGAGTAGATGGTGAATTATGAACTTTAAAATAACTATTTAAAATTTGAAAAGAAAGCCATTAATAAGTTGTCAAATGACCAGTGCATAGTTAAGGTTTAATTGCTGTTTTTAAAGGAGACAATACTGAAGTGATTTTGACCATAAAGTTAAATACCAGTTCAAAAAGAATGGATGTCAAATAGTCATATGTGCATATAAGTAGACAAGATTCAAGACCAGATTAACTCATGGCAGCTGGTTCAACTCTTTTCTTTACTACAGTGCCAGGAATTTCTTACCTTGTGTAGTACCTGGGTGGTAAGAATAGACAGAAGAACAATACCCCAGAGATTCAATCTCACTTAAGGAAATAATCACTGATATAATTTGTTTCTGTGTGTGTACGAATGTGTGAATAATATGTCTGTACATGTATATGTTCATGCATATGAATGAAGACACACTCATGATAACACAGGTGGAGGTCAGAGGCAAATTTTGGATGTGATTCCTCTCCTTTCACCTTGTTTATAGAAGACCCTCTTATTGTTCACTGTGATGATACTCATTAGGATAGCTGGCCTCAATTGTCTAAGCAATTCTCCTGTGTCCAACTTCCTTTTTACACTATGCATGCTGGGAATACAGACACTAACACTTTAACTTCTGGTTTCATGTGGGCTATGGGTGTCCAAACTCAAGACCTCATTATTCTCTGAGCCATGTCCCCAGCCCTAATGCTAAATTTAAATTATAAGAACATTGATGTCAGTCTTGAGCTCTACAGAACAATGATGTACCTGAATCTTCTACTTTATTCTTATAAAAATTACCTTTTGAAATATGAAAATAAAGAAATGCAGTATATCAAAACAATCTTTGTCTTTCCATGTCACCTGCTATTTTAACATCATAAAATATTTCTATTAAATTTTAATAACAACAATAATGGAAGTGTCCAAACATGTACCCAGATCACTGTTATTGAAAAATAAACAAGTAATTGGATAGATTGCTCAGTGGTTAAAGCATGTGCTTGCAAAGCCCACTGGCCCCAGTTCAATTCCCAAGATACTTACACAAGCCAACTGCAAAAAGTAATACACTATATAAGTGGACTGAAGGACAAAATTCACATGATCATATCAGTAGATGCAGAAAAGGTATTCAACAAAATCCAACATCCTTCCATGGTAAAAGTCATATAGAAACTGGGAATAGAAGGAAAATATCTCATCATAATAACTGTTATTTATGACAAACCTACAGCCAACATAATACTAAATGGGGAAAAACTTGAAGCTTTTCCACTGAATTCAGGGTTAAGACAAGGGTGTCCACTGTCCCAACTTTTATTTAATTTAGTACTGGAATCTTAGTCATAGCAATAAGGCAGGAGACACACATAAAAGGGATGCAAATTGTAAAGGAAGAGAAGAACCTTGGAATACACCTAACCAAGGAAGTGAAGGATCTCTATAATGAGAACTTTAAAACATTCAAGTGAGAAATTGTTGAACATATTAAGAAATGGAAAGACATCCCGTGTTCTTGGATTGGAAGAATCAATATTACAAAAATGTCAAGCTTACAAAAACCAATCTACACATTTAATGCAATTCCCATTAAAATTCCAATGGCATTCTTCATGGAAATAAAAAAAAAAAAACAATTGTTACTTCATTTGGAAATATACAAAAAAAAGCTTGAATAACCAAAACAACTTTGAGTATCAAAAGTGAGGCTGGTGGTATCACCATACCCAATTCTAAGCTATATTATAATACTATAGTACCAAAAACAGCATGCTGCTGGCACAAGGACAGAAACATAGATCAAGGGAACAAAATAGAGGATCCAGAAGTCAATCAAGGCAGCTACAGCCATCGTAATTTTGACAAAAATATTCTTTGAATGCAGATCCTAAGGAGAGAGCCAACCCATCATACCTCAAAAGGGCCCCAGCTGAAACTAAGGAAAATTAGCGAAACAAGCAAGGGTGCTCTTTTCCTGATGAACCAGATACCAGCACAAGGGGGTAGGAGACCAACACAGAGAAAAATCAACTCCTACCAAATCAGAGAGCCAGAGCCTCAGAGGCCCCAACACCTCATCAGTGCAGCAGACCAAAAATGAACCCAACATGGTTCAGGGAAATTTTGTGGAAGAGGGGGCGGAAAGAATGTCAGAGCCACATGTTGGGTCATGATATGCAGAGACATTTATTGTACCAATAACTGTGGGCTAACTCCACAATACATGACCCATATACCTCTACAAGGAGGGACCAGTGGGGAGGGGATAGGTCATGGATGACCCTAACAATTGTACCAAACTGTCTGTATTTGCTGAATAGAAAACTAATAAAAAAAAAAAACTACTTTGAGATTCCATCTCATGCCTTTCAGAATGGTTATCATCAAGAAAACAACTGACAATAAATGTTGGTGAGGATGCAGAAAAAGGGGAACTCTTCTACACTGTAAGTGATAATGTACTCTGGTACAGCCATTGTGGAAATCAGTGTGAAGGTTCTTGAGGCAGCTAAAAATAAATTCAACAATATCATCCAGCTATAGCATTCCTACATATATATCCTAAAGATTCTTATCACTACCTTAGAGATAGTTGCCCAACCATGTTTATTGCTGCTTTATTCACAATAGTTAGGAAATAGAACCAGCCTTGATGTCCCTCAACAGATTAATAGATAATAAAGATATGGTACATTTACACAATGGAGTTCTATTCAGCAGTAAAGAAAAATGAAATTTGGAGGGAAGTGGATAGATCTGGAAACAGTTGTACTAAGTGAGGTAACCTAGAATCAGAAAGCCAAATGTTCCATGTTCTCTCTCATATGGGGATCTTAGCTACAAATATTTAGACTTGTGTGTGAGCTGGAACCAAAAATCAGTAGCAAAGACGAGTAAGCTAGAAAAAAGTCTATAAGGGAGGGAGGAGAGGTAAGGATTTAAGAGGATGGTATTGTATATATGTAAGTAGAAGAACAGCTTACAGGAGTGGAATGGCCTAAGCTAGGGCAAGGGGGAAAGATTAAACAAAAGAGGGCTGAGGGAGGGTCAAACAAAATTCAAGATATTCTTAATAAGACATATGAAAGCCTACTTTTTGGATAATGGCACACACAGAAGCCATAGATTGTTATTAGAAAATTTTCAGGGCCAAGGATGTGATACCTTCCAGTGAGTTGTTTGCCAGGGAGATCCCTGTTGTCTCCAAAACATTACAGGCTATTGCCAAGGCCCTTGGTTTTCCACCAGAAACAGATGGTAAAACCTCCACTGCTAAAGACTCCACAGTCTGGGGCAGCAAGGTCACTGAAAAATCAAGCTGTGGCTGAGCTGAAAACCTTCTCCCTATAGACTAGCCAATTGAAAGCTGGAAAAAGCTGCTGTGAATGCAGCCCTATGGGAATCAGAAGTCATCAGCTGTGAAAAAAGTAGATACTGGAAGCCTCAAGTTTGGCTAGACAGGCCAAATGACCAAACGAGTGCAATAGTGGCATGCCTGTTCTGGGGGAAATCAATTGCTCTCTAACTGGACTGGAGGCCTGCTCTTTAGGAAGGTATACATGCCTGGTGCTGAAAATCTAATCAAAAGCCTATGAGGGACTGCAGAGATGGTGTTGCAGTCAGGTTCGCATTGCTGGTAGAAATCACCCAACCAAGAGCAGCTTGTGGGAAAAAGAGGTTTATTTTGGCTTACAGACTCAAGGGGAAGATCCATGATGGCATGGGAAAATGATGGCATGAACAGAGGGTAGATGTGGTGGTTTGAATAGATGGCCCCCAATAAATTCAGTTCTTTATTGTTTGTAGCTTGCATCTGCTGGCTACCTGATGGAAGGCAATGTCACTGGGTGAGCTTAAGGTGTGGTGGTGGGTTTCCTATTTCAATCTAAAGATATGCAAAGTGTGCCTAGCTGGAGTTCCTGAAGTGTGCTGTGGCTTTTGACCTTTAGGCTTGTGCTTCTCTCTCTCCTCTTGGACCTGTGAAGGCAGGCCAGCTTCTTCTGCCATTCCCCTGGATCTGTAAGCTTCAATAAATATCCCTTCTTCCATAACTGTGCCTGGTCTGGAAGTTCATCTCAGTGAACCTGAATCTGTCTGCTACAGTGGACATGACCCTCTGGCCAACATAAGATGGATCATAGCAATAGGAGAGTGTGCCAAATATTGGCTTGGGGAAACTGGCTATAACACCCATAAGCCTGCCCCCCCCCAAAAAAAAATGCACTGCCTCTAGGAAGCATTAATTTCCAATCCCCATCAGCTGGGGAACCTAGCATCCAAAACACCTAATTGATGAGGGACACCTGATTCAAACCACCACATTCTGCCCCTTGCCCCATAAACTGGTAACCACATATGATGTAAAACGCAATACATTCATCCAACTTTAAAAGTCCCTATAGTTTTTATCAATTCCAATGATGTTCATAGATCCCACTAGTCCAAGATCCTTTTTTTTTTTAAATTTATTTATTTATTTGAAATTGACAGACACAGAGAGAAAGACAGATAGAGGGAGAGAGAGAGAATGGGCGTACCAGGGCTTCCAGCCTCTGCAAACGACCTCCAGACGCGTGCGCCTCCCTTGTGCATCTGGCTAACGTGGGTCCTGGGGAACCGAGCCTTGAACCGGGGTCCTTAGGCTTCACAGGCAAGCGCTTAACCGCTAAGCCATCTCTCCAGCCCGTCTAAGATCCTTTAACTGAGCCATAATACCAAAAAAAAAAAAAAATCCCCCCCAAAACCCATAACAGCATAGAATAAACGTTCACACTGCAAAAAATTGGTATTGGGCATAGCAAAGAAATACTCAAACAATACATGATTTAAACAGGGCAAACACCAAATTCGATAGCTTCAAGTCCAACAACTCTAGCCAGTGACAAATCTCCAAGTCCAGTAATTCAAACCAACAACAAGTCTCTGGCATTCCAATTCCACCCCTCCAGCTAGGCTACTCACAGTCCTGGAAAACTTCGTTCAGGCCTGCAGCTCCTTAGCAGCCATCTCTTGGTCCCAACATCAACACTGGGTCTCCACTGCAATCCATAGTTCATTTCCATGGCCCCATGGTGTCTCCATACAGGTAAGCAGCAAACCTGTTTCACACTGCCCATGGCCATTTCCAAATCACAAGACTGTGTTGCAAACTCAATGACCCTCTCTTTCCTACATTTCTTATACTCCACAATACCAGGTAGAGTGCCAGTTTGTTAATCCAGGGTGGAATAAAATAGACTTTGAAGAACAGGACACTGCTTGAGCACTCAGACACCTCCAAAAGAGTCTACATTCTTCCTGTTGCCCCAGTGCTGGTCACCTGGCCCAATCTCAAAGGTTGTAATCTCTCAATTGAGGCTGAAAGGGCAGAAGTTCACCCAAAGATTTTTCTTTCTATGCCATATCCCTCTGCTCACACCAGTTCATTCCAACACAAAGCAACCATGTACAACTTCTCAGGACATGGGCATAAGAGCAAGATTCTCACACAAACTGATATCCCAGTCCAAGCAAAGCTCTTTCTCACCCTCATAAGCCAAACCTCACAGTCCATAGTTCTTACTGCATTCAGGTCTTTCAACTCTGACCAGAATACTCCATCAAGCTGTACTCACAGCACTGTGAAGCATCTCTTAGGCCAAGGTTTCAAGTCCTTCCATGTTCCTCTTGAAAATCAGTCACAAAAGGCCAAAGCCACACAGTCAGATGTCTAGCAGCAACCCCACTTCTGGTACCACTTTACTGTTGCAGTCAGGTTCACATTGCTGGTAGAAATCACCCAACCAAAAGCAGCTTGTGGGAAAACGAGGTTTATTTTGCCTTACAGGCTTGAGGGGAAGCTCGATGCTGGCAGGAGAAAACGATGGCATGAGCAGAGGGTGGACATCACCCTCTGGCCAACATAAGGTGGACCATAGCAACAGGAGAGCATGCCCAACACTGGCTTGGGGAAACAGGCTATAACACCTATAAGCCCACCACCAACAATAATACTGCCTCCAGGAAACATTAATTTCCAATTGCTATCAGCTGAGGAACCTAGCATCCAGAACACCTAAGTTTATGGGGGACACCTGATTCAAACCACTATAGATGGCTTAGAGGTTAAGGCACATACCTGGGATACATAAGGACTCAGGTTTGAGTCTCCAAGTCCCATGTAAGCCAGATGCACATAGTAGCATATGTATCTGGAGTTCATTTGCAGTGGCTAGAGTCCCTGGCACTCCCATTCTCACTCTCTCTATCCATAATAAATAAATAAATCAATCAATCAATAAATAAATAAATAAAAATCTTTTTTTTTTAAAAAAGCCTATGGGAAGGGAGTTTATGAGCCTTAGGGGTATAAAGCCTTCTCTTTTCTTGCTAAATGCATATACTATGCTCACCAAACTGTCCTGCAAGCATGATACTTAATGTTCATATTCATATATTAATGCTACTCTCTCTTTTGGCCAGAGAATCTTCTCTTTTGGTGACCACTGGAATGACCCAAAAGGCAACATAGTACTGAGAAGAAGTGACAGAGATATGTTTAGCACTAAAACATCTCTATCACACCCTCCATGACTCAAGGTCCTTTGCAGAAGAGATGGGGGAAAGAATGTAAAAGCCAAAGGAAGGGTAGGACTGCTTACAATGCAACTGTCCAAACAGAAATTGGTCTTGATAGCCTTTCCCTCACACTTCCTAGCAATACCTTCACACGACCCTCATAATAGGCAGAAAAGACAATGACATCAAAATAAAAGAGAGACTAATGGAGAGAGGAAGGGATATGATGGAGCATGGATTTGTGAAGGGGAAGATGGGGGAGGGGAGGGAATGGTTGTCAATTAAAAATTATACATTAAAAAAATAAAAACAAAAGATGCAAAAAAAATCTGGGCTGGAAAGCTGGCTTAGCCATTAAGGTACTTGCCTGCGAAGCCTAAGGACCCATGTTCAACTCTCCAGATCCCATGTAAGCCAGATGCACAAGGTGACAGAAGTGTGCAAGGTCTCACATGAGCACAAGGTGGCACACGCATTGAGTTTTATTACATTGATTCTAGACCATAGCACATCAGTTCTCTCTCTCTCTCTCTCTCTCTCACATACACATAAAACAAACAACAACAACAACAAAAAAAAAAAAAAAACCAAAGCAGTATTTTGGGCTTGCCTCAAAAAAATTAAAAAAAAAATAGGACTGGAGGGATGGCTTAGTGGTTAAGGCATTTGCCTGCAAATCCAAAGGACCCAGGTTTGATTCCCCAGGATCCACATTAGCCAGATGCACAAGGGGGCACACTCATCTGGACTTCGTTTGCAGTGGCTGGAGGCCCTGGTGCACCCATACTCTTTCTGTCTCTCCCTCTTTTTCTTTCCCTCCCTTTTTCTTTGTCAAATAAATACAAAATAAAATATTTTTTAAAATAACTAAATAAAATAAGCGATTTTAATGACTAATGCATGTATATATGCAAATATATTCACATATAAATGACATATAATTCAATCTTTAAGAAGAAGGAAATGAAGCCCTTTGTGACAACATGAATGAATTCAGAAAACATTATGTTAATTGAAATAGCCAGGTATAAAAAAATAAACATCAAATGACATATCTTAAATTAAGAAACTAGCAAAAACCCATTTCATAGAAACAGACACTGAGGTATTTACTAGGCATGAAGAAGTGAGAGTAATGGAGAGATTCAAGTCAAAGAGAACATCCTTTCAGATATAAGATGAAGAATTCTGGAGCTCTAATGTAAAACATTGTAAATATAGTCAATAGTATACTTTACATTGAACTTTCTAGAAAGAGTAGATCTTTAGTATTTTCACCACATAAAAGGTCAGTAGTATGTGAGGAAATAGTACCTTGATTGTGATGACCTTTTTGCAATGTATATGTACAGCAAAACATTATACTGTATACTGAATTGTATGCATTTTGTTATTTATGCCACAATAGAGTCTTAAAAATTACTATACTGTTACTTAGTATGTCATCAAAAACTAGTTTTAAAGCTGAGGAGATTGCTCAGTAGTGAAAGGCAGTAGTCTGTAAAGCCTGGATGACCGGGGTTCAATTGCCCAGTACTCACATAAAGACAGATAAAGAGGCATACGTGTCTGAAGTTTGTTTACTTTCCCTCCCTCCCTCTCTCTCTCTCTCTCTTAGATAAAAAATATAGTTTTTTAAAAAATTTAAAGTATATGGTAAAGAAGTTTTCAAAATCATAGCCACGTATTTAGACATACATATTATTACAGCTAAAACATGTTATGAACTTAATATACTTGAAACTTTCCTTTATATACACATTTACAAATATATGTTGTGGCTAAAGTTAGACCCAACATCTACCTAGGATAACAAAATAATGGAAATATTACAGCTCACAAAATAAGAATATTTTTGCTGACTTCCTGATCTCTGCAGCCTCCTGGGATTGGCTCATGCAGTGTCTCTATTCTTGCTAAGAGAAATAATTTTTTGTGGGAACATAACACAGTTGCTCCTAGATTTCCCTGTCAATCCAATTCCTTTCAATATCATAACAACCTATATTCAAGCAGTGTCATCACCAGCTGAGGCAAAACCAGATCTGTGGGTATTTCTTGATCTGCAACAATACAGGTTCAAGAACTCTAGAGGGACCACAACTCTTGACTATCCAATATCTGCTGTGCCATCACAACTCCATATCTTCCCCAGCTGTCAGGACCTCACAACAAACTCCTAAATGACAGAAATCTTAGAGTAGCTAAGAATGAAAACATACCTGGGTGTGGTGGCACATACCTTTAGTCCCAGCACTGGGAGGCAGAGGTGGGAGGATCTCTGTGAGTTCAAGACCAGCCTGAGACTACATAGTAAATTTCAGGACAGTGTGGGCTAGAGTGAGACCTTACCTTGAAAACAAACAAACAAACAAACAAAAAGCTGCGTTCATCTACTGCCCTGTAGACCAATTAGGTTGAGGAAAAAGGCATGATCTCCTTAAGGTGAGGCCTCAATGGAGGTGGAGCTGGAAAACACATCCGTTCAGCAGAGAGGAGAAGAATATTTCAAGATGGAAAGACATCAGAGAGACAGTGTCAACACTCACAGATAGGCTTTGCTATGCATGTCAGTTATGGAACATAATTCACTCAATTTTGTTTGACTCTGAGTCCATATAAAAATCTGTTTGAACAATGCATTTTCCCACCATAAAGAATTTTTTTAAATATAAAAATAGTATGGAAATACTAATGATGGAGCTTCTAATAACTGCAAATCCTGTAAGATAGTCTCTCCATCTTAACATGAAAAAATTACACAGAGGGTAAAAACTTCCCCAAAGAATGATAGTTTTGGGCTTAGAGGAGGTTCACTGCATTCCAGAAGATGACACACCTATAGATGGCATTTAGATTAGAATTCTGACAGTTGACTCTGGACAACTTGTTCTTTTGCATATAGGAAGTAACCCCAACCTCAGATTGTAGTCTTAGTCTTCATATACTCTTAGATAGTACTAATGCTCACCACCTCTGATGCTAAATGCTAAATATATACTGGACATTTGAATGCTAAATACTTACCAGACACCTCTGGTACTGAATGTTAAATATATACCAGACATTTTGCTAAATCCATCAAGTGGAATAAACTGATTTTACCCTATAGTTTCTACTTTTCCACTTAGGAAATGGAAGCCTTGAATCATTAAGTAAGTTGCCTTTGTTATTCCTGTAAGTCAAACACTGACACAAGCAAAACCAGAAGGTCTAGCCACTTAAGAACAGGCTGAATGCCATCCTGAAGTGATGGCGAAATCTCAGTGCATTTCTCTGGTGACTCAAGATGTTGAACATCTCCCTAAGTATATAATAGCCAATTTTTTTTCTTTTGAGAATTCTCTGTTCAGTGTTTGATTGGGTTGTTGGCTTTTATATTGTTCAGTTTATTTTTAGTTCTTTCAGGATTATAAATATTAGGCCTCTGTCAGAAGCATATCAGGCCAAGATTTTCTCCTATTCTATGGGACATCTTTTGATTCTGTTAATGGTTGATTTGTCTGTGCAGTAGAATTTTAGTTTTATGAGGCCCCATGGTTGACTATTGATATAATTTCCTGTACTACTGGAATCTATGAAGAATACTTACTCACTGCTGGTGGAAGTGCGCACTTATAAAACCACTATGGAAATCAATATGGAGACTCCTGAAAAAAATGCCCTGTAGAAAGAAAAATAAAAAATAAAAAAAAAGCTTAACCCTAAATCCACAAGCTCAAATTGGACAATCCCAGGCTGAGAGTTACCCTGCTCAGTGAGCTCTTGGCTAGAAAGATCCATGAGGTCCCCAAAACCATGTAGCCACTGCCAAAATACTTGATTACCAGATAGAGCTAAAAGGCAAGACACTATTGCTAAAGACCCCAAAGGCTGTTGTCACAGGATGTTAGAATGCCATCCTGGAACTGAAAGGGAAACTGGCTCCCTCCTGGCTAGCCCTCTAGTGCTGGAGAGCCCTGTGGGAGCTAGTGTAGGGCAACAGTTACCAAAACCATGAATAAGCAGGGGACCCTGTAGACTATGAAACCAACCAGCCTGATAAGAAGTACATACTCGTGCAATAGTGGCACACAGCCTCTGTAGGCAACCAACTGTTTCCTGATTGGACACAAGGCCTGCTCAGTGGCAGAGAACTCATATCTTGTACTGGGAACTAAGTCAGAACACCAGGGTCAGGAAATTAATAGACTTCAGAGAGAAGCCCCCACTTCTGTCTGGAGAATAAAGAGTGAGCTTGCCCACCAAAAGTTTCTCAAGTCGCTTTGCATATCGTCTTTAACCCAAGCTATTATCACCCTTGGTTGGAGAATCTGTTTTATTTTACAGATGGCAGAAAAAATGAAGGAGAGCCAAGATGCATAGATAACACAAGAAGATAGATGACTGCCCACCTTAAGACATGACAACTCTACCACATCTGTCAAGGATCGGGAGAAATTGCAGAGGAAGCTATGGCATGAGTGGTGCTCTCACTGTTACCCTGACAACCAGCTCTATGGTGATGGTGACAGACAGAGTGATCAATCACAGCCCATCAAAGCAAAAACCCAAAGGCTATACAGAACTCAACACCCAATCAGACTGCCCACAAGCTCAGAAAACATTTCAGTAGAGGGGATAGGAAGATTGTAAGAGCCACAAAATGGGTAGGAATACCCTGAGGCACAGTTTCCCTGTTACCCTATAGGAACTGAGGCCTTTGTGACCCCAGAGTGAGTACCATTACCCCAGTGAGGATGGACCCCAGGGAAATCATAGCAGGGGTGAGAGGATAAAAGAGTATAACTTTTATGTATTAAGTTAAATTTTAAAAAATGTTAAAAGAACATGTTATTCTCATGGCAGTTCTGCTATAACACCAAATAATTGGAAATACCTCTGATGTTCATCCACAGACAATCAAAGAGATCAAGAGATCAACCCTCCATATTCACAGGAATACTACTCAGCCATGAAGGGAAGAAATAATACAGAAAGCAGAGCTGTTTTTACCTACTTGTGAGCTAAATCATCTGCCGAATTCCACTTTAATGTCCTCCCTTTATATTTCCATCTGGTACAATAAAAACTCAAGTTTCCCCCCACACACACATACACACTGCACAGTTTTGGTGGACTCTATAATGGTTCCCCTTGTTGGGTATTGGGACAGCAATGGGAAATATTACAGGCTTCATTGCCATGTAAATAAATTCTATGATATTAAGAACTGAAAGAAAGTATGGTGTGGAAGGGGAAAAAGAAAAACAAGAGCTGGAATGTGTGAGTTGAAAAGCTGCTCTGTGGATGATTTTCCAATAATCAAACTGATAAACTGAGCAAAAGATCCCATTCTGATGGTGAATCATTCAAAACTGCAATGCTCTCCACCCAGGGAATATAAAAATCAATAGTGTAACATATGCTGTGATAAACATCGCTCTTTTTAAAAAAGGTAATCATATGCTGTGGTGGTTTGGCTGTAAAATGTCCCCATGAGCTATGTCTGGACATTTGAATCCAACTGGCGGTGCTATTTGGGAAGGTTATGGGACTTTAGGAGGAAGACCTTTGTTGAAGGAAGTGTGTTGCTGGAGGTAGGCTTTAAGATTTATAATCCAGCCCTCCTTGTTGTTTTTTGTTCCTTTCTATTTCCTCCCTGTGATGTAATGATGTGACACAACTTCTTGCTTCTGCCATGCTTTCTCCTCTATGATGTGCTCTACTCTTTAGAACTGTGAATCAAAATAAGCATTTTCCTTCCCTACACCGCTTCAGGTTATGCATTTTGTCCCAGAAACGAGAAACTAATGGACACATCACGTGAAGTAGAATCTACTGGAGTATCTATAGAGGACACCAATCTATAGAATCATGGAAAGCAGACCATGAGAGCAGTGGTTGTGCACATGACAATGTGTTATTCGTAGCAACATTAAATCGCAGCACGACCAGTGTGAGGATAAATAAACTGTTCTAACGCAGTAGCAAATACTTATCAATTCAGTCATGGTAAAGAAAACCTAAATTACCATTACAAACAAAATCAATCAAAAAAATTTTTTAGACCACTAACATTTATCTTTGTTACTATAAAAATCATTGTTTTATATCTCATTTGGAGGAAGGCTCATGAGCTATAAAGTATAAAGGTAGAATTTTGCAGGAAGTGGAGGTGCACACCTTTAATTCCAGCACTCAGGAGGCAGAGGTAGTAGGATCACTGTGAGTTCAAGGCTACCCCTGGACTACAAAGTGAATTTCAGGTCAGCTGGGCTAGGGTAAGACTCTACCTTTAAAAACAACAAAAAATAAAATAACAAGATACCATAAGAAAAAGTGGGATTTCTATGCATTTATAAAAAGTAATGCTAAGAACTAATCTTAAAACAAAGTATAGATGAATGATCAACTAGAAATGTAAGCCAACACAGGGTTATGACAGCTACTTCAGAAATGGAGAATTTTTCTAGGTTTTATGATATTTGTGTTTATCAGCTTTTCAAAATTGGAAACTTCTTGTTATTTCATCATTCAATATAAGTTTCTACTATTAGATGTATTTTCCTAATTCTGTTTTCTTTAATTCTTAAAGAATAAGTCCAAAACTCCTACAAAAAAATTGATTCTCAAATAAAGAAGAGAAATGATACAAAACAGTAAAGTTTTATATAAAAAACCTATATACCCTTTCCAATGGAGGGGCACAATTTTGCCCTCCAGGGAATACTTGGCAAAATCTGAAGACATGTTTGCTTGGCATGACTGAAGCAAATACCATTTCCCCCTTGGAGACAAAAGTCAAGGATGCTGCACTAATTCCCAGGGCAGCTCACCATAAAAAAAGAATGATCCAGTCCAACACAGCAACAGTTCCAAAGCTAAGATACCAGCATGCCAGGCAGAAAATATCATCATCATTGTATCTGCTGGTGCAAAGAAATACCATCCACACATGGACCAGCAAGAGTCACACTGAGATATGTATCATTCTAGATTGCAGAAGCTAGTAATATAGAACTCAGGGATGGTTACAGACAGCCAGGCAAAAATCAAGTGATCTATTTCTCTAGCATTTGTGCCTGAAATGTTTATGAATTTCTTACTGAGAGAAGATTGAATTTATACTGCCACAATACCACCCTATAATTTGTAACTGGTGCTTTTTTCCCTTTCTCCATCTCATTGCCTGCCTGCTTAAAAAAGCAAGAGATATCCTTTTTAAAATTTTTGGCAAGTTTTTAAAAAATGTTTCATGCCTTAGAGTGCTTGATACACTGTTTAAAGTTAGCTGATACAAGAGACATTAGACAACCTGTCTCCCTTGAATCTCATAAATGCATAGACAAAGAAATACATACACACCCATGAATGCACATGTGCACACACATACACACATTTGCTCCTTAATCCAACCTTGCTAGAAGGAAAGATGTCAATAGAAAAGGCAAAAAACCTAGACTAATTGAATAAGTTCCTAAATGTCAATCTTTGTGTGAAGTATTTAGAGAATGGTTGAGGACAGTAGTTATTTTGCTTTTCTTTCACCTTGCCTGTAGACTAGAAAGAGTTTCTCAGCTGGGGATAGGGTTAGTACTCAATATGACAGTAAATGAAATGAATGACTCTCTGGTCTAAGAATCTCTGGTTCTTGTTCTCCATCAGGTCCAGTAGGTAATAATGGAGCAAAAGGTAAAAAAGAGACATATTTAGCTCAATTTTGGAACTAAAAGTCCAAGATTACGTGACCACTACAATTCAGCCTCTGATGAAGATTCCATTGGCTGACCCACATAATAGCAGGTGGCATTATGGTGGGATTATTTTGTTAGGCTTTACTTAAATGTCTTACTATCTCAAATATCTCCAAACTGCAGGCCAAGTCCCCAACACCGAGTCCCCTTACTTGTTAAGTGAGGAAAAAGAAAACATGAAAGAAATCAAAGAAATGATTAACATGCCCTGGATATAAGTGAAACACGTTTTTACATTTAATTATATAACTACATAATTATAGCTTATGTAATTCATACACTATGCATTGCATACATTTTTCTATACTTCTCATGTTGGTATTGTCATGAAATTTCAAGATAAAAACATACACCACCTTGTGACAAAAATCTTTAGGTATTTTTCAAGGAAAAGCACATGAACCATATATAACAGATTAAAATGTTTTTAGTGAACTTCTTGCTCCCTAGAGAGGGTCGAAGAGAGAATCAATACTTTGTTTCAAAGATATATTGATTGGGTATCCTTTGACAGATTAAACTTTGAGGAGAAAATTGTCAGGCTTATGAGATAATTATCTGTCCTGTTTAGAGCTTTAATAAATAGTTTTCTGAGCAGCACATGGATCTATGTAACATACCATGGGGCACAGAGATAAGGATGTCCCGCAGCTCCAAGAAACCCACATGGATGTCAAGTGACTTACAAAATAGGAGTGAAAACATCTAGTGTCAAGAGGCCACGCTATACATGGATTCTTATGAAAACCAAAGTTAAATCCATGAATCTGATTGACTTAAATCAAAATTGAAGTAGAAATAGAGACAATGTCTCAATAGCAGTTAAAATAAGTCTGATTCATTCTGCTCTGCTGTAGGCTCTTTACTCTATTTACCAATTGTAAACACAAAGAATAGCAGTGATTCTTTTTTTTTCTTTTTCCTTTGAGGCAGGGTCTCACTCTAGTCCAGGCTGACCTGAAACTCACTCTGTAGCTCCAGAGCTGGCTTCAAACTCAAGGTGATCCTCTTTCCTCAGCCTCCCAAGTGCTTGGATTACAGGCATGCACCACCATAACTAGTTCATCTTTAAATTCTTCTAAAAGTGGTCCTGGTTTGGCAACAGCTGTCAGTATAGTTACAGGATAGCTAGGCATCTGAACAAAACACAATCCTGGATCTCTTCGAATCTTCCTGTGAATCCCATTTCACCTCAGTTTCTACCATTTCTACACAAATATGCAAGGGTCATATCAAGTATTTCCACCTTAGCTTCTACCATAGCTTAATCGGCATATGAGAATATGAGGACTCATCAGAGCATTCTTGAACCTTCATTACCTGGAATAAAAGGTTACAATGAAAGGTATCCCAAATATACCAAAGCAAATCATATTCACATAGCCACAATAGAAAGCAGTAGACAGCTGTCAATTTTCTATGTTAAAGGATAACAGAACTGTAAATAAAGCAAAAAAAAAATAATTTTTCTTGAGATATTTCCAAATTATTCTTTCATCAATACATTACTTCACACACTCAACTAACTGACCTCCTAGGAAGACAACTGGAGTCTAAGACGGAAGCAAAATGAAAAGTCTAAAGATGGCAAAACCTGACTGGACCAGAACCAGATATCACAAGAAAGGATTTATGTGTTTAAATGCCCCTGTGAGAGAACACAAGCAAGAATTTTCAGAGAAATGCTTAGAAATCCATTGGTATCTGTCAATATGATCCACATTTTAGATCTACTAATCCACTAGCTACTAATGGCTGGCTTGGTGTTAGGGTAGACAATAGGAACTGCCCAGTCATCGAAGGTAAAAGTAATGAGCTAAGTTTTGATGTGCTGTTGCTATCATTGTTTTATTTGTTTTAGGTTCAAAAGTAGCAGCCGATGGGTCTGAGATTGATAAAACACCTGGTGGGAGACAATTTCAACAATGTGAAAGAAAATGTAAATACAGGTAATCTTCGCCAAGAAAACTGAATTGACTCCAACCCTCATGTTGGTAGTCATGTTACCCACGCAGTGCTATTGGAGATGGATAATAAAGATCAAAGATGAATAAAGAGTATTATTACCCTGATCACGGAGAAATAGATTTTTTTCTCAACATCGTTTTGGTAAGACTTTGTTCTTTATGCCAGCAAAAGCGCTGAAATCATTCAAAAGAAAAATCATTACATATAAAAGGATTTTATGCCACAAGAATGGAGAAATTCGTAGTAAAGGTGTGAAGGAAATTTTGTTCTTAGTATAGCCAAAGAATAAAACCTTGACATCATTTTAAATTCATAATGTCTTCCAAGATTGATTCTTGGGTGAGAGTCTTCTGACCTTAATTGGAAGGGAAGGATAAAGAAGAAAGAAAGGAAGAAAAGAGAGAAAGAAAGAGAGAGAGAGGGCGAGAAAATGTCTGCATCAAAAAGCTCAGCCTACTGACTCAGCACATTATTGGAACATGACAATATTGCCATCTACTGTCTAAGTGCAGCAACAGTCATTTCAAGCATTCCTACCCATTCTCACCCTGTCTGAAATCTTAAAAATTATGTGATAAGAGTGTATTTGTACAATATTCTATAAGAGATGCTTCATATATAAAGTTCACTCTGTTTTTAGCAAATCATTACTTTTGTATTCACATATATTATTTAAGGAGTTTAACAAGCATTATTAAAAAATTAACTAAAAGTATTTTATATAGTAGTAGTAAAGACTTCCTGGATAGTTTGAAAGAATGGCCACTTTTCCTGAATTTAATTCTCCATTAGCATCCAGATTGTTTTCTTAATCTAATTAGTAATGAAAATTTCCTTGTTAAATTTGGAGGATTTGATTTTGGAGACAATTGCACCAGACAAGATAGAAAAAGAAACATATCGATGTGTTTATAACTTCACTATATCTGCTAAGCACTGTCAATAATGAGCTTTAAATGATAATTATGAACCCCTTAATGTACCTTATATATTAGCTGTCCTATAGAAAAAAGGAAGTGTGAAGTCTCTGAGTAAACAGACCACAGGACCTTCTAATTAAAAGACATATAGATGATTACATTTGTTGTGTAAATCACAAAATCCTCCTAAACTAGACATGGGCAAAATTAAAAAGGCCAGAAAGAAAATAGGCTCAAAGCACCGTACCCAGCACAGTACCCATGCTTGCTGAGTCTGGTGAGTGCATAAGTTTAAGACTGTTCAAATGGTAAGGAAATTTATCTGTTTCTTTAAGTTTATTTAAAAAATATTTGCAATTCATTACTCTGTCATGTTTCATCTTAAATGTAGAATATTTTTAAATTTTTTTTTTTATTTATTTGAGAACGACAGACACAGAGAGAAAGACAGATAGAGGGAGAGAGAGAGAATGGGCGCGCCAGGGCTTCCAGCCTCTGCAAACCAACTCCAGACGCGTGCGCCCCCTCGTGCATCTGGCTAACGTGGGACCTGGGGAACCGAGCCTCGAACCAGGGTCCTTAGGCTTCACAGGCAAGCGCTTAACCGCTAAGCCATCTCTCCAGCCCAAATGTAGAATATTTTTGAAGACACCAAGCTCCCAAGTGGTGGCACTACGACTAGAACCACTCTCTCATGGAAGCCGTCACCAGCAACCCCAGTGGATGGAGCCGTGAACCTTATGTGTCCCGGAGAGAAACAACCTTAGGCTTGCTGCTTCGCATGCTGCATGCTTACTCTGCTCCAGCCCTCACACTGAGCCCCGCTTGGACTGTACTCATCATATCCAACCCTATCAATTGTATGCGATACTACCTTAATATGTGCTTGCACTCTGGCCCCATTTAGGTCCTGATCCAAGTGAGGTGAGAACATGAGCCACATAAACTGCACACCCTCAGCTAAGTTCCTTCTCCGAATCCTTGGTACCAGTTTTGTTACAGTGCAAGCATCAGAAGAGCTCATTTTCCTGAGCGTAAAGAAGCCATCTAGAGGGGTGAGGGATACATGGGAACATTGCTGACATATAGACAAAGTCTTCTGTTTGCTGCCTGGAGATGCGTTCTACTTGGATAGTCCAGCAGTGATAAGATGTCTTCATTCGTTTCATACCAGCTCTTCCCTTTTAGCGAGTCATCAAAGTCTGCTCTCTCCCCTTATTTCACTCTGGTATCTCTAAACTCAAGCAATATATTATTCAGCAATACAGGAGTATTAAAATGGATAATATTTGAGTCCTTTCAGAACTCTTCCCTGATCCACCAGTCACAGATGCTAACTAAAAAATAATAATAATAAAAATAAAAGTCTGCTTATAGCTGTTTCTTTTTCATCTCATTTCTCTGTTTACATTTTTGCTACTTCAAATTATCTCCTGTGGCCACACATCTGTCCTTCACTTGAGCAGGCACGACACACCCCCATTACTTCTGTTTCTTATCCAATCGGTCTTCTACTGCACAGTTAACCTGATTTTGAGCATCCACATAGCTGTCAACTCGTTGAGAACAAATCTCATTTCCCTTAAACCAAACGCAGACAGCAGATTTAATTCACCTGACTCATAATTGGCTCCTGCCACGTTAGTAACTTGCATCCTAGATTGTCACTCAGGGAGACTTTCAGCTCAAACATGCAAGGAAATGAAAGAGCTGCCTTGAAACAGACCAGTGAACAAATGCCAGAGATAGGAAACTTGCAGGCAATGGGACAGGAGAAAATTCTGTGTTCATAGGACAATGACCTAGGGCAAGTGGAAAGAGAAACAGTCCTCTGAGATTTTTCTCTTCAGTGGATAATGGAGTGAAAAGAGAGAATGTCAGTGTGTGAGCACAGATGAGAGAATGGGCTCACGGTGTCAGGGACGCAGGGAAGCCTGCTAATGTACAATGGCCACACAGGGAAATGATGCTTGACAGATGGGGAGGTAGGTACTGGCGTCGTGCGGATACTTTGCAAGCCACATTTTTCAACAAGATTGGGTAATCCATGCTGACCCAGTGGTAGTGTCCGGGAAGTGTATGCAGGCCAAGGATTGGTTTAATTTTAAATGAAGCAGATATTAGAATAGATAGCAAAATAGACAAGCAAAACCAGAAGCCAGCCCCAAACACTTCAGTAAGGGGAAGGATATGTAAACAAATGATCATAGATCATAGATGGCATAAGAATGTTGGTGGCAAGTGAGACCAGTCAGGTGGAATTTGGAGCCCAGCTTAAAGAGTCTGACATTTATCCAACTCTAAAATATCTCAGTGTTTCTTGGACTCATTGACCAGAGGCCTGACTGACAACCAACTTGACAATATCTCAGTGTCTCCTGGACTCTGAGACCAGAGGTCTGACTGAGGTTATCGGTCTTGTCACCTGCTGTTTTGGGAGGGTAATTAACAAGGAGAGAAACTGTGCTGAAGTGAAAAGGAATTTATTTTCAAACTGGGAATTGGTGTAGAAACGTGTCACTGTGCTGACGCCAGCTTCAGCGCTGTATAGAAGATGGGCAGAGGAGAAAGCCAGGAGACGGATGTGCAGAGGCATGCAGCAGTTTTGTTCCTACACAGGGGCTGGGTCAGGTCTGCTTCCATGAGCTCCGGCTAGAGCCCCCTGGTGCTTGGGCTGGGGTGGCTGGCTCCCATGAATCCACACATTGAGGCAATTGCTTACAGGAAGCCAGCAAGGAGCAATCCTCATTTAATTGCCCAATGTTAAGGGAGTCCTTGAGACAATAGATCATCAGCAGCAAGACAATTGAAGTTTAAACAGCCATGACAGTGATATTCAACCTCAAATCTTCAGACTTTTAACTGATGTTAACTTCCTATTACACCAGACCAATCTCAGAAATATTCAAATAGGTTTCTCAAATAAGCATGCACTTAGGTGTGTGCAGGATCAATGAAAAAAAAAAAATGACGTGAAATGTAATGCAGAAAGGAGGGTCCTCTGGAGGGAAAGCTTTGAAATCTCAGAGAGAAGATCCTCAAAGGTCTTCCATGGAGAAGCAGTGAGTGAGGAACTCAGTCTGATGTTGGCACTACTGCAGGACAGGAGGGCAAGGAAGTTGTACCAGAGCCAGCCAAAACTGTTTTTGAGATGCTGAAACCACTGGCTTCATAGGTAACTCGGAGGTGTTCCTCTTCTTTCCTGTTTGCTTCGTGGAATTCTCTGCTGCAAAGGAAGGGTGCTCTGACCCTTACTATATGCAAGCATGTCTACCCCTCCAGCATAACCGAAGGGCGCTGGGACAGGAGAGGAGTAAATAACAGATTTCTCAATCCACACCATAGCAATACTTTCAAATTTGAGCATACAGGCAGAATGCCTCTATTCATAAAGTCCAAGAATTTTTCAAACTGTGAGGTACTCATAAAGTTTCTTCATTGAATTTTCACAATGGTTTTTGTGCTTGCATTGGAGAATGTGTATTTATTACAAAGTTAAGTTTTAGAGAGTAATTACTTTCTGAAATTGAAATCAATATTTTGTCTCCTCAAATTCTGAAAACTGCCAAAAAAAACTTCTAACAGTTGTTTTCCTTCAGCATATTCTAATTCTGAATTTTATGAGTTAGCGGGGAGGTGTCAAGAATTGTACCTGGTCATGCATGCGGCACCAGTATGTAACCCTATCACTTGGGAGGCTGAGGCAGGGCAATGGTGAGTTCAAGAACAGTCCGGGTTACACACTGAGTTTTGGGTCAGCTTGGAGTACATAGTGAGAATTACTATCTCAGAGGAAACCTAACCAAACAAACAAAAAATATTTAAGAATTCTGAAAGTCAGTCATGTATATAAGAGAAATAATCATTACATTAATCTGATAAAAATGTAAATTTTTTATAGAAAATAAATTGGGCATCACAAATAATTTTCAAATTACACATTAGAAATATTTTCATTTTTCCATTAAAATTTAGTTATTGGATATTTTTATAAGAATAGCAAGCATTTAAACTGGAAAATTTAAATTTTTTTTCTATAGGAAAATACTTTCCAAAGAGCATCTTATTATATTGTAGGCATGCAGAAATGATCTATACATAATGGAGAAAATTTATGTGTTATTTCTAGCATAAATCATAACATTTATTTCTGAGAAAAGAAAAGTGCTGATAGTAAATGATATATAATTGCCCTTTACTTGAGATCTGTAGGACACCATTTACGTTCACAATTCATCAGCGCCGCCTTGTGGCCATTTATGAATATTTCTTTTTCAAGGTGTTGGTTTACCTAAGAGAATACTTTCAAGATTTGAGGTACTTTTGTTTTGAAACGATTGTTTGAAATCTACTTAAAATAAAATGTTTTTTTCCTCTGTAAATGTGTATGTATATATAGGTACAAAAATACATACAGATTTCACAAGATTGAGAATTACATGGAACTCGAAATGTTATGTGATTCATAATCATGATGGCCTGCAGCACATCTCCCAAGAATACCTCTTGGTCTTCCACCATTTGCAAAACTACACAGTGAATGTTCAGATCCCAAAATCTATGATCCAAGCGTGCTCTCAGAACTGTCTGCATATTCAAACTACCAGAGTATTAAAAGCAACAAGAATGAGGCCATGCTGGAGTGTCTTCATAGGGACAGGTTTGGGAGCTGATTTCTTTGTAAATGATGTTTCAAAACTCTGATGCATAAGAATTCAACTGGGAAAGAACATATAAAGTGGAGAGAAAGGCCAAACGTGGTGGTGCACGCCTTTAATCCCAGCACTCGGGAGGCAGAGGTAGGAGGATGGCAGTGAGTTCAAGGCCACCCTAGGACTACATAGTGAATTCCTGGTCAGCCTGGGCTAAAGTGAGACCCTACCTAGTAAAACAAAACAAAACAACAACAAAAGAAGTAAAGAGGAAGATGTGTTTACATTACTTGGAAGTTTGAGGCTGGCGAAATGTTGAATCTTACTGTTCAACTACACGTGGTTCTGCATGGGGTTACTACTGTGGAATGGCAAGAATGAGGACAGATGTTTCATCTCCCAGAATCTTCAAAACTATGCTACTGATATACGAGATTTACTCATGAAAATACAATGTGTCAAATCCTCAGAGATTACATAGAAAGACATGTGTAGGGACTATTGATGTATACAGGATTAGGTCTCACACTTAATCAGTTCCTGCAAATATAGGCAAAAGCTTATTTTTGAGGTTTTTAAGGTAATTAGTCTGAAGTTACAAACATTTCAACATAATTGGCATCAGAATTTTAGGTGTTTGAAGGTGTGATATGAACTTGGTCCATGTGTGAAAGCCAAGCTTTTTAAATGAAAAGACCAGTTTTATTGCCAGTAGACACCTAACAGCACTCTGAAGCCCATATTAATAAGACTGAATGTAATTGAATGTCAGCAGAAATGGTGATTTATAAAGTACTTCATACCCTGTGTATAATGAAAACCCTTGGCACTGAGTCCTAATATTTGATGGAACATGATAGTGACTTTATTTCCAATAGCCAGTTTGACCTACAACCTTCTATCATTTTTATAGTGATATGCTATCTCATTTCTACCTATGTCTCTGGTTTTTATCTTTAAATAAGGAAAAAAAATATTAATTTGAATTTTGACTTTTCTCTTTCATTTGCTTGATAAATTTTCAATAAAACAAAATAAGTCTTAGAAAATATATCAGAATTATATATGTCCAAATCAACATGAAACTGCTTTATATTTGACTCATTTA
Source organism: Jaculus jaculus (assembly GCF_020740685.1). Lineage (NCBI taxonomy): Eukaryota > Metazoa > Chordata > Mammalia > Rodentia > Dipodidae > Jaculus > Jaculus jaculus. Next base: position 27,154,285 of record NC_059105.1, read on the forward strand.
GTTTTGCTTTTTTTGTTGTTGGTGGTGTTTTGTTTTGTTTTGCTTGGAAAGAGGGCCTCATGTAGCCTAGGCTGGCCAGAAACTTATTATGCAATTAAGAATAACCTTGAACTCCTGATCCTCCTGCCTCCATTGCCCAGGTAGTTGGATTCTAAGGCACTGTGCCCAGCAACTGTAGAGTTCTTCAAAGCACTCACCGAGGAAGGTTAATTTTTTTTCAAGAAATATTGGTCATCTCATTTAACCTGTGATGACTTCACTCTGTATTGAAGAATGTTTTTTTCTCTTTCAGAAGGTAGCAAGATCCAAGGAGATAAACTACCCCTAGCATTTCAGCCAAGCCCCAGCTGAAACCACAGAAGTATTGGGGACATGAGCAAGAACACAGTGTCCATGGTAAGCCTGACAATCAGTGCCAGGGTGAAGGAGACAGACCCTGAGGACACTCAACACTTACAAAAGCAAAGATCCAGTGGCTCCTAAGAGTTCATCACTGAAGTAGACTTAAAACATACTCGACACAGTTCAGGGAACTTGGCAGAAGAGAGAGTGGAAACGTTGGAAGAGCTACAGGTTGGGACATTATGCCCAGAGGCATTGCCTTCCCTCAATAACTGACTGCTGATCCCACAACACATAACCGACTATTGCTAGGGGAATACCTGCACCCCCACTTGGAGGGCCCCCAGCAGAAAGGAGGCAGGGATGAGGGAAAGGATGATAGCAACCCATGATGTATCCATACTAAGTGTGTCTGTAATTAATAAAGAACAAATGGAAAATAAAGAAATATTGTTCTTGCACAAAGTAATTTTGGGATCTCATATTTGGAAACTGCTTTCTATGTCAATATGTATCCTTCGAGTATCTGCTTCTATGATGCAACTTTCCTTCTGGTCACAGAATTGATTCATTTTGAGCAGCATTAAAAGAGATCTTCAGGGCTGGTTAATATACTTTCCTACAAAGACAAAAGAGCCAGGTTCAAATCCCCAGGACCCACATAAGCCAGATGCACAAGGTGGAGCCTATGTCTGGAGTTTGTTTGCAGTAGCTTGAGGCCCTGATGTGCCCATTGTCTCTCCATTGGCCTCTTTCTCTTGCCTTCTCTCAAATAAATAAATAAAAATGGATTTTTTTTTAAAAGGAACTACAGCCATGGTTGTTGGGAAATTGCATTAAGATAGGCAATGATTAATGTAAAATAAAATTAAAAAGTGCATGGAGTTATAATTTATTAAGCATGATGAATTGTGTACAAGAGATAAAAATTTAACTCTAAATGCTATTCTGAAATACTACTACTAATAATGATGATGATAATGCCTAAAGTTCTTGTGAGGATCTGTGTACTGACGTCAAGTCATAGTTTCAATGTGTGGGGCCACAAATGTCAGAAAGTTCAATGATTTGTCAACTAAAAAATCAATAATGCTTAAAAACAGGCAAAACCTAGAGATATCTAACAGCCATGCTCTAATACTGGAATTGATCAAATATCAATTTCTGACAAGCCTGTGAAGCCTTCAGAAGCTCTGCATTTTTATGTTCTGGGCAATTTTAAAAAAATCAGTTCTTTTATATCTGTTGTGTCAAAATGAGGTGGAACATTTCAAGTGTAACAACAAAAGTCTATAAGTTTAAGTATGGAAAGAAGGCTCAAGCCAACATTAAAGGTTATGAAGCATCAATGGAATACTTACAAATGCAATTATTAGCAGATAAAGGGTAAATAGTTGAAGTTTCTAATATAGAAATTTGTCTTGTATAAGCTTTAGACACAAAGACTTCATAATTAAGATAGCTTTAAAAAAATTGAAATGACAAAAAATCCTTAGAAATTTTCTTTATTGACAAATTTGGAGAATAAAAGAAAATTAAATTTTATTAGTATGATTTAGACAGAAAATCATGTAATATTTAATAATTTGTTTATTATACTATTTTACTGATCTGAAAATCCTATAATTGCCAGCAACTTATAGATATGTAAATAATAATCAAAAACAGTTAATTAATTGTGAGTTTTTCCAAGACAAATCATGCATATTTTACTACATATACCTATGAATCAGTTCAATCCTTTTAGTAACCTGACCCTAATCAAATCCTCTTGATAAATAAGACATAACAGTAACAGTTGAACATGTCACAAACAACTAAACATGACCCGCAGTTCTGGTGCATTCAGAACATGTGTCCTAAAGAGTCCTGGCCTGCAAACTGGGCATGGTTTTAATCCTGGTTCTGACCTTTGTCCCTATTTGTCATTAGTGTTTAATTTTGAACAATCGTGTGAATTCTGATTTCTAATATCTGATTCTGGGTCAAATCACCAACGCCAGACAGAAGAGTTGAAGCAAGCCAGGAGTGAGCTCAGACTCAAGTATCATTCGGACCTTTAAACCAGCTCCTAAAAGCCGGGCTCCTTGCTTAGCTCTTAGGACCAGCCACCATCGTGTCTGCAAAGGCCTTGCTGGTCCTGTCTCAGCCTCAGCACTCATCCAGCATTGGAGTTGCTCTAAGACCAGAAGCAGATTTATGCCCTCAACACTGCTGACACTTGGTTATGCCTGAATTCCCATTTTTATTTTAACTTCCACACTGTCTAATTATGAGACTGGTCCACCTGTGTGGGTTCCAGCTACTACTACTACTACTAAACCTCTCCTTGCCATTTTGTCAGTTTGTATAGTTCGTGAAAATAATGAAGTTTTCAAAACAACACTGACCGGAAATGTCAAGGGGTAAGCATAGGATGGCTGTCTGAGGGGCCAAACTGAAGATGCTATGTCAACAAGTAAAAAGGTTGGTGGAAAAAAAGCAAGAGTATATATTTTTGAATACAATCATCTGTGTGTGTGTGTGTGTGCACGCACATGCGTGCACATGCGTGTGCATGTGTGTGACAGGGAGAGAAAGAGAGACAGGCAGAAAGAGAGGATCTTGCTAGCTATATATCCCAGGCTGGTTTCAAACACACGCACATACACACACACACATTATATATATATTATTTATATATAATTATATACATCATTTTTATTTATTATTTATATAATTATATAATTCCCAGGCTGGCCTCAAATTTGTAAGCTACCTGCCTCTGCCTCCTAAGTGCTGGGATTACAGGCATACAAGTGTAGGAATAAGCCACCATGATCTGTCATGAAAAACAGCAGATTAAAAGAGCAAATATAGGGCTAAAGAGCTTAGCAGTTATGGCACATACCTGCAAAGCCTAAGGATGCAAGTTCAATTTCCTAGTACCCGCATAAGCCAGATATACAAGGTGTCACATGTATCTGGAGTTTGTTTTCAGTGGCTAGAGGTCTTGATGTGCCCATTCTCTCTCTCTCTCTCTCTCTGCCTCTCCCCCTCCAATAAATTAATAATTTTTTTAAAGAGCAAATATAGCATAAACTACCTGCTAATAACAATCCTTCAATCATGGTAGCTTGTTTTTCAGAGGTTATTCGATATACACTTCATTGGTAAGTGCGTTTGTACGAGGTCATCATTTAAATAAGCGAGAATACACAAAAATGAAGAAATCAAATCACATGACCACTCAGGAATTGTTTGCACTAATTCACCTCCTCAAATTATTGCCTTTCTTCCATCTGTCTCATATATGGTGCCCGCCTATGTTTCATAGGGGCAGAAAACAACATTCAGCAAATGGAATTGACAGTCCATATTAAGATATCAGACTCCTCTTGGTTCAGCAAACCCACTACTCCAGTCACTCATGACCCTTTAGTAATAACTCATGATCTTTAAATGGCAATCTGATTTTGATCATTTACTTATGTTAATAGGTTCTTAAAAACATGATCTTGGGAGGTCTGGAGAGTTTGCTTAGAGGTTAAGTCATTTGCCTGTGAAGCCAAAGGACCTAGATTCAATTTCCCAGGACCCACATAAACCAGATGCACAAGGGGCACATGTGTCTGAAGTTCATTTGCAGTGGCTAGAGGCTCTGGTGTGCCCATTCTCTCACTGTCTGTCTCTCTTCTCTCCCTCTGCTTACAAATAAATGAACAAATAAATAAATAAAAGATTCATCCTCTTTACAAAAAAAAAAATGATATTGTCTGAACATTGGAGCTCCCAAGATGATAGTTACAATTTCCAAGCATGAACAAGGGTTTGCATTAACCAACTCCTGGAGCTGCCTGTCCACTGAGCCCACTAAAAGACAACTACTGTGTCCTCACTTCAAGTTAGCCCCTAGGCCTAAGCTGTGCACAGGGAATGACCTTGATTGATGAACCAGCATGACGTTTTCAAAAATGAAGAAACTTTAGACATTTAAGCAGAAAAACGTACCCCTTCATCTCAATTCTCACCGCAATTTGGCAATTCTCGAAGTTTACTTAACACATTTGAAACTAATCCCTGCCATCTGAAAAGAAATGAAATCATTCTCAAACTCCAGGCATTGTTTCAAGAATGTGAAACAAGTGTTTTTGAAAATACATTGAATGGTTACCAAACATCTTTTTTTTACATAGTCAACAAGTTGAAGTGAAAACTACATATCACTTCTATTAGCCTTTGAGAAATTATCTATGAGTGATAACCTATATATTTGTATATATACATGTGTGCACATGTATTAGAAAGATAATTTCATCCATAAATGACTGGCTATTTTTACATAACAAAGATTTCTCTATGAATACTTTATGGTATCTTGACACCATTTTCATATTCTATGCAGTAGATATGAGCAGGAGGTTAACATTTAAAACATTCAAGAGCATTTAAAAGTAGAGACACTCACAAACAGTAAGCAATGAGTGTTAAACAGTTATACATAAAAGTAACATCTTAGCTCTTAATGTTCATTTACTTTTCAGGCTTCATTTTTTTAAGTTAAATGAGAACAATAAACCATATGAAAATGAAACTACTAAACAATAGTTTTGAATTATCATTTTTTCTTCTACTTTTTAAGATATAACTAAAATCAGAAGAGACTATCACTAACATCATTGTATCTAAAAAATATGTATAAACCTTTTTTATGAGTCTCTGTATGTACGTGCATAGTTTAAGAAATCCACCTTGTTTTTGTACCATTATGAAGGCTTGACATTTGCAATTGTTCCATTCATGTATTCATGTATCAACCAAGTTTGTATTAGCAGCAAGCTACCTATCTTCTTTACTGGATAATCCATTACAGTTTGAGCAATAAAAATAACAATTGCATTCGTACTCATTTTATGATATTTTTAAATGATCACCATCTTGTAGGAGTTATTTCTGCTTATTCTTGTGGTATCTTAGTTGTAGAGAACTGAAATTTCCAGTTCAAAGTCAGCTTGAGAAAAAGAATCATTTTGTACACTTTTGCTTTACAGCTCGTGGACACTGAACGTGAATGGATCTGATATTGTCTTTAGTATCCTGACACTTAATCTTGACCTTTCAACATGGCTGTGACAACTTCCCAAGCCCCAGTGCTCAGGAAGTTACACACTTGCCTTTGAATCCTAGGTTCAGCAACAAAACTGCTTTTGTTAAGAGAATAACTAACAGATGACTCATGAAGTCACTTACTCAATGCCAAATTTCGTTGTCAATAAGAGACTCAGAGTGCACATTTTCAGGTAACGGCGATGCTGGAATTTAGCTGTTTTAGCAGATCTCAGAAAGCGACTGTACTTTCACCCAGGCCCTTCCCTTTGCAGCACACGGCAGATACCCGGCTGTGTTCTCAGGAGGGCTCTCCTAGGGACATGGATGCCCCATCCACCTCCCTCCCCGTCTGTTGTTGTCTTTGCTAGTCATTGAGAAACGGGGCTTCTCTGTACTTAGTTTGCTTAGTTCACCTTCTAAATACCTGCACTTATTGAACAAAGCAGTCAACATGAATGAGGAAGGCAAGTCTAAATGAAAGTTTGCGAAAACTGAAAATTCCTACGATTGTTACTCTAGTGTTTATAAAGGATTTTGATCTGGTGACATGGCGCGTGGAATCTGGTGGATGCTCCATCGAGGTACAAAAGTTCAGCCACCATGAGAAATGAACATCATGGTGTTTGTTGCTGAGGTCTTCCGTATCTGCCTGCAGATCAACTATCTATCTTTATATATATATATATCTTTATATTATTATATTATTATTTTATATTATATTATTATATTATATTTTATATATTATATTATATATTATATTATATATATTATATTATTTATATTATATTATATATATCTTTATATTACCTCCCTTCCTTTCTTCTACTTCTTTTTTCTCTCTTCTCTTTTCTTCCCTCCCTTCCCCTCCCCTCCCCACCCCTCTTCTCTCATGGCCTCTTCTCTCTTCTCTTTTTCTCTTTCTCTCATCTTATAGTGAACATGCTGAGTGCTGATCAACTATGCTGATACTAACTAACTTCGGAGGAGCACTCTTGAGAATTGCTCCCACTTCCACAGATTAGATTTTCCTCTAGATATACAAGTAAAGTTTTGACCAGTTCCAGATAAGTTTTTTAAAGAACTTTTATAATTTATTTATTTATTTGCAAGCAGAAAGACAGAGACAGAAAGAATAGGCACACCAGAGCTTCTAGCCACTGCAAATGTATGCCAGATACATGTGCCAATTTGTACATCTGGCTTTATGTGGGTACTCCCCTTAATTGCCCCAGGCCCCAGATAAATTTTTACTAGATTCCATTTGCATATTTTTAGCTTGAGAATTAACAGTGTTTCAACCGCAAAATTACTTCCTTGCCTGGTCATCATAGTTTTGCACTTCTTGGATAGATTTCTTTGCTTTATTTCATGCACATTTTCTATAGCCTTTTCTGTCACTTTTATTTTGTTTTAGAAGCCCTTCTTTCTGATAAATTTTGATTTTCATATGATCGTGTCAACGTTGGCGTCATGTTTTTCTAGGTCCATTTGTTGGGAACCCCATGATCACTCTTCTCACCTGCAGACACTTGAGCAGCCGCTAGTCTTGAACTTTGTACATGAACCTGAGGCTTAAACTGCCCTTTATTTTATCTGTGCCATTTTTTAGCCTATTTCTTTATAGTTCATATTCTAATATTATTTCTTAGGTATTTTCCCCATTATGCAGACTAACTCAACTAATTGATTATAGTATCTGGTGATAAAAGATACCCACTTATCTACATGGTATCCTGAAATCAGGAAATGTTTGAACAGTTATTTCAGCACCAATAAGGAATTTAAAAAATAATCTTACCTTAAACCTATAAGCTTTCCACAGACCAGCACAATAAAGCAGTCACTGGTAAAATTTATGCTGAGTCTCAATGCATGAGTATGAACAGATGCCTCTTTCCCCTATAGCCACTGCATAGGTAATCAATAGATTTTCACTGCTCTTTGAACCCTCAGGTAATGATTATATCTAAAGACAGGTTATTAAGTCATCCTGTTACCTGATTTATTGTTACATATCCTACATGTTTACATTTTCAGGTTTTGCACTGTGACAGAAAGGGTAGACCTGGAAGAGGCTGTTATATAAAGTTTCTACACATTCATAAGATTTGTGGAAGGATTCTAACAGGTACTTGCCATGTGGTCTATCCTAAATTTATTGAAATTCAAAGCAACAAGTTGAAATAAAAGCCTGAGTTTACCCTGTATTTGTGTATGCTTCCTGAGCAATTAGCAGAAGTGAAACACATGTCTTGGTAATCTTGCATCCTGCAATTAAACTAGAAATGAAGACATCCATCACACTAGATTACTTCTTCATTGGTGAGGCCCAGAAGTGTCTCTACAACTGCTTAGCTCATTTTTAATTACCTCAAAAGCTCTCATTTCACGGGTCTAAGTGAGGCACTACTGCATCCCTACTAAATAAGAGACTATTCAAATGTAAAAGTGTTCTAATTGACATGGGAAAGGAATCACAATATTTCTTCACTAGTAAAATTAGATCAACTAAAGTAATAAAGGACGTGTTTGTGTGTTTGTGTGTGTGTGTGTATTTTCACATTTAAATATATAAGCACAGAACTGGGAGGGCTGATTGGACCCTTGTATTCATTATAAAATGTGCTATAGGAGGCTCTCTGGCCCCTCAAACTTGTTTCAGAAAAGGAACAGAGAACAGTGCTACTTTCCCCAAGTAAAACTGAAATCCAGCTAACGGACCCCTAAAAAAATATATCTTCTGCTTTTCCTTGAGTCAACATTTGTACCTCATGTAGGAGCATAACTTTTAAAGGAACTAGTTGTTTCAAACAGAAAATACTTACTTACTCTAACAATTTTTTTTGGTTAGTTGCTCAGAATTAGCCCTCGCGATAGAAACCTGGAGTTGGGTCACTCAGCAGGACAGAGGAATAGCAGAGTAAAATCAGAAGTTGTCTCGGAACAATGAGTGATTTGACACAAAGTGATTTTTTAAAAGCCAAAGTTACCATTTCAGGAAATTCATTCTCTTGTGGTTCAGTGAGCCATGAGGGAGGTGAATCAGAATAAATCAAGTTTGGACATTTTATGGATCTAAAGGCCTTTCTTTGGAATCTCAAAATGGTTCAAGAAGCCAAGAGTTTTCACTTTTCTCATGTGATTAATCTACTGAGTTTTATCTTAAAAAATGATTAAGTGGAAAACAGTAACTTAGTGATTTAAGATATATGTGTGTGTGTGTGTGTGTGTGTGTGTGTGTGTGTCACCATAATAGCTTAAGCTAGCAAAAATACCCTCCTCTTTAATCTCCTCTTAAATTATGACTTTAGCAATTAGCTATGAAAAAGAAAAAAAATCTGTTTTAATTAACATAAGGGTTTTTTTCTATTCTTTTTTTCATATGCAAGGATTCATGTGATTTCTATTCAGCTTGATAAATCTTTAAGGTGAACACTTGAAAACTAGGACTAGATTTCAGAATTTAAAACTCAATATGGCTTAACTGAGAATATAGATGCATGGTGAATGACTGAACCCCCCACACTTTCCATAAATCGAACTCACAAATATTTACCACTGTAAGCTAGACCAAATGTTAAGTTATAGTATTGAAAATACCATGTGTGCATTAAACAGTATTTGTATATTAAAAATAATGTTAATATTATTCATAATTACTGAATCAAATGGTAGTGTTAATGATTTATAAATTAAAGAAATAGTAAAAATTTGTGATGTCTTATAACAGCCGAAATCTTTTGTTTAATGAATTTGACATAGATGATTATATAATGGTAAAAATTAAAAACAAGTAATAAACCAGCTTTTATATTCTCTATTTTATCATAGCATTTAAATAATATTTTTAATATAATACTACCCATTATTCATAAACTACAGACTCTAAAATAATGTAAATTAAAGTTTTAATTATAGCTATATAAAATGCCAATAAGTATATTACTATTTATAAATGTTACTTCTTTCTAGGTTTTCTAATTTTTCTGTAATCAGGTTGTGTTAAGGAAGGTTGTTTTCTATTAATTCCAGAGACTTGAGTACATTCTAACCATTAGTGACCCAGTCACTAATGTGGCTCAGTCTTCCCAACCTTTTGAATAAAATATCTCCTAAATATTCACGGGGCTAGAGACGTGGCTTAGCAGTTAATGCATTTGCCTGCAAAGCAACGGACCCAGGTTTGATTCCCCACTATCCGTATAAGCCAGATGCACGAGGTTGCACATTCATCTGTAGTTTGTTTGCAATGGCTAGAGGCCCTGGCATGACCTTTCTCATTCTTTCTCTCTCTCTCTCTCTCATATAAATAAATAAAATGTTTTTAAAGATTTAGTTTTACTTATTTATTTATTAAAGACAGAGAGAGGAGGAGAAGGAGAGAGTAAAAGAATGGATGTGCCAGAGGCTCTAACCACTGGAAATGTAATCCAGACACATGCTCCTCCATGTGCATCTGGCTTATATGGGACCTGAAGAACTGAACCTGGGTCCTTAGACTTTCTAGGCAAGTGTCTTAACTACTAATCCATCTCTTTAGGTAAAATAATTTTAAAGAAAGGAAACAAGGAATTGGAATGGGAGAAAGCCAGGCCAGGCCAATCAGGACAGACTCTTCTTATCAGCGACAGAAGTGAAAGTGGCAATGGAAGCTCCATCCACTCTAGAAAGAGAATGAATGAGCTCAAGGGGTTCTTCTGCCCAGAGCCTCCGTTATTCTGACAGCAAAATCAGTCAGACGGAAATAATTCTTTCTCTTTCAGAGGAAGACCAGCAAAACTAAAGCAAGCACATTGAACCACTGAGCCATCTGCCTAGCCCTCCAACAAAGCTCAGGAATGAAAATATTTGGATCAAAGTCATGGAAATAAAGCTATGAAATTCTGATTCATTATAATCAGCTTTACTAGCACTGTAAATCACGAAGTCAGTGTTTTTAGTTACAAATGACAGAGATAAAATTAATCAAATGGAAGCATCAATGAAAAATAAATTGAAAAAAATGTGCCTTCATTCAGTTTGTTTTCAAACTAATGGTTTATTTATTTACTGGCCGTAGTATTTGGAACCAGTCAAGGTGATGAAATTACCATCATTATTACCGTCTTCTAGTTTTAATAGCTTTGCAAGATGTGTGCTTTATGGTTTACCAATGCAAAGAGATATAACACAGCCAAGAGCCTATTTCAAGTACCTTGTGGCTGTGTTCCACCATGGATTTAGCTGTTGCTGATGACGATTGGATTTGTCACTACCTTACTTATTAGCTACTTGAGAAGTAAGATAGCTTCTACAATAACACACATTTCTCAATATTGTGTTATGCAAATTAGATGAATTTACAGAATTTTAATAGAAAATGAATTAGTCCCAGCATGTTTAGGGGTAATGGTGGTAGGATGACATCTCCATATATGGACTTTGCACTACTCTTGAAATTTCTACTTGAAGTGAAATTCTACTGGTAGAAAAATCAATGTTCCCAACCAAGAACAGCATCCCTACAATGGACAATTTGAGTACTTAAGTCCAATGCCTTGAAGGTTGAGCATAGATAAACTGTCCACTAGTATATACCTTTTTATTTTAAATATGATAGGTTGTACTGATTTACTAACATGTAAGTTTAGTCTATAATTTGTGCAACTATGTCACTATTAAGCTGAGTTTTCCATATCGTATACAGACTAGTAATCAGGTACTTCTTCAACAATCAACAACCTCTAAAGATGAAGAAATGCTTTTTCCATAAGAGAGGTAGAAAAGCCAATTAATCTAGCTTTCACATTGACTAGCCTTTAATTTGATACTTGATATTAATTGTTTTTAACTGTGTGAATGTTTTGTTATTTAGTACGTCTAAACCACAAATGGCTCCTGGCAAGACCTCATACCATTACTGTGAGATTAGCAGAGAAAATTCAAAAACACTCATGGGGATTGTTTGTACTGTTTCTTTGTTGGGTATGTTTTTGCTCTGTGGGATAGAAGTCAGTTTAAAACAGCACTGGATGAGAAAATAAGCTACTGACCGCAGGTTGTAAGTGAGCTTCGGTGAAGCATCAGTTTGTACAGCTCCTTCTCTGCAAAGGGAGGTTTCTAACGGTCCCCCACTGACTTCAAATATGTTCACAGCCTGCTCACAGCAGCCACAGTGGAAACTTACCGGTGTGATAATAATCACTTAGAGTGAGACTGCGGTGCAGACCCTCTTCCCCCAAGGAGAAATCCCCTGAGTACAGGCGTCACCTCCTGGGGAGACACAGAGATGCAAAGACACAAAAACAGGTGTGCCTATGCCTATCCCTTACATTCAGAACAACACTGCTCATATCCTCAGAGTCCAAAAACTAATACAAGCACAGTGTTAGAGGAGATTTAGGCAGCCAACAAGAAGTGTCTGAAAACACTTGCTGAGACAATTTTGGGACTATTTTTTTTCTTTAAAAGGAAAATAAGTTTCTAGTTAGAGACAAGAGTTATGTAGAAAAAGATGTGTGTGTGCACACATGTGTGTGCATGTGCATGCATATATACATGTATGTATAAAATCCCATAATGCTACAAAACTATATGTTCAGTTACTGCCTCTGAAACATGAAGTTCGGGTACAACAAATGCTATTACTTTTATTTTAGTATTTTACGTTATTTTCATTTATTGCTATGTCTTAGAGTCCCACTGTAATTACTTTTAAAATCTCTTTCTAAAGTTACCTTGGACATTTTCCTCTCATGACGCTTTACTGTGTTCTCTAACATAAGGAAAGATGTTCTAGGAGTTGACATGTGTGACAAAATGTCCTCAAAGGTCAAAATGGCACAAGCAATCTTTAATTAGACTCAACACTTATGTCACTCTCCAGATTACAAAATGCTTTGCCCTTTCATGGCCACATTTTATGCAACATCAGCCCTCTGAAGTCATTATCACACTGAAGATATAATGATACAGCAATTATGATATTACAGTCAACTTGCATTTAAGATATGTGATGAAAAGAAAACCTGAAAATAAAGATCCACAGTTTAGAAAACACTCCATATAATAAACATGTTTTTGCTACATTGAACTGAGGTGTCATGCACTATTGGTAACAATTCACTAACAAGAATCTGGTACTTTATAGCAGCAGAAACTCAGCAATTAGTGCAAGGGAATCTGTGCTTTGCATGTATGTAGATGTGATTTTCCTCCTGGATCTAGATGTTGTATTCATTCTTTCACACACCCTTATTTTGTACTGTAGTCAAACTCACTGAAGATTAGCAAAAAAAAAAATTCTGAGAAATCAATAGAATTTTTGGTCTACAACTATGACAGCCAGTGCCAGGAACAAGCTAATCTGACCCTCAGATTTAAAAGGTCTTTGAATGCAGATACAGGAAATGAAGGACATATATAGAATCAGCCTGAAGGTCATTTTGAGGTAGTTTAACAGCTCTGCCCCATTCAAAAAAATAAGTAAAAGTGAAGAATGTTTGGGGGCTGTTTGGGGAGAATCTGGGTCACTCCACTTGGCTAGAGGTCAGAAGTGTCAGAAGGGTCTGGTCCTCCCTTATCTCTATTTCCCTAAAGGGGGTACCCTATACAGGGAGAGATAATCTCTCCATTCTGGGAAGGTCACCATCTTCCGGGAGGACAAACACTTCTGAGAAGATTGTTCATTCCCAGAGAACCTTAAACCAGGCCTGAACTGACCAATTCTGACCCCAAGCAGTAGGCATTCTTAAAAGACTCCAATCTGGATGAATAGGTGGGCCTTCCCATTTTCCAGGAACTCCCTCTTGCTTCTTCTTGTTCCATATTCTCTCCTTCACTCGAGTTCTAAGCTCTCCTCCTGAGCTCTAACCTCTCCCTGTAATAAAATAGTTCTAAACTTTATTCTCTAGTCTGTGGGCTACTTTCCTTGAAACCCATAAAACAAAAATACAGAGGCTAATCCAGTGGAGGCTTTGCATAACTGTTGAGCTTCTAACATGCTAGCTCCTGAGTTATTGCCCACCCAAGAGCTGAGATAAGGACCCAAGGCTCATGAAGACACCCCATATTCACATGTCAATTTTAACTTTTCTTTTCCTTAAGCATGCTAAATTGAACAGAATTTTGGGACAGGGGATGAAGCCTTTGCATACATAAGTATGTTAAGTATATCTTTATATTTAATTCTCCCCAGACAGGTGATTATAATATCCCAATTATGATATGCCTCTATAGGAACTAAGGACAAAGGAAATAATAAATAAATGCTGGACTGTAGTTCAATCACAGAATGTTCACCTAGTATGCCCATGGCCTTGAGTTCCATCTTCAGCTTTGAAAATTTTTTTTTTTTTAACTGTATGCCATTTCTCTAATTCTAAAATCAACAACTAAGGTCACTTACATTTAATAATTGTATATAACAAATCGATTTGTGTCCTTACAAAACATCAGTCTAACTTGAGGCAGTTCTAGCATTAGGACATCAACATGAAATAATGTGACTATTTGCTAAAGTGACGACTTTGCAATAATTTTTAATTTTATGGAAGTTAAATATCAGAAATTTGCAGTGAGAAAACTAAAAAAAAAAAAACCACTCATCAAGAAAGTAAATCTTAGCTAAATGAAAGCTTTCATATTTATAAATATTTAGACCCCTCCCCCTCTCCCTTTTCTACCACTTAAAGCATAGTTGAACTTTGCATATGTTTATTCAAACTGCTGACTTTAAGAAAACTCGGGTTTATGGACACTCCATCTTTATTCCAAAATTCCTGTAAGTAGGAAAGAAAGAGTTAATTCTATATATACATTATAAAATGGAGGCATACACATATTAATAAGTTAACAGGAATCTGTAGCTAGGCCAGGAATAGAATCCAGGTTACATATTTTTAGACTCGTGCCTCTTTGATTTTCACACACAATATGATACTTACCCATATGCTTGAGAAGGACACAGCTTTCAGCAAGGAGAGTAGCAAGACAGAGAATTTGAATTACCCTAGGACAGAATAAAAATCTTCATGGCATGGGCATAAATGGGGTTGGACTCTTCTCTTTAAACCACTCGTGCATTCCTGAATCTTTTGTTTCTTCCCTTCAGCTCTGCTCTTCATCCTCTCTTTCTCTAAGGCAACATGAACCTCTCAAGGATATAACAACAAAGATAATAGCTGCTGCTACATTCTAGTCATCCTGATAAGAACATGTTGTGTGATTGTTTTCTGTAATGGCCACGGCCATTCTGTGTGGTTGGTTTGATTCCCAGTTTACAAATCAGGAAACAGGCTCCATGATTTACCAAATAAAAACTTGAGTTCTAGCCGGGAGTGGTGGCACACGCCTTTAATCCCAGCACTCTGGAGGCAGAGGTAGGAGGATCGCCGTGAGTTCAAGGCCACCCTGAGACTACAGAGTTAATTCCAGGTCAGCCAGGACCAGAGTGAGACCCTACCTCAAAAAACCAAAAAAAAAAAACCTTGAATTCTTTGAACACATTCCTCATGTAAATGCAAAGTCCTTTCTTCGGCCCTTTTTTTGTTTAAATTTGGGTTTACTCCGGGCTCCTTCACAAAAGGGGCAGGATAACTCAATGGCAGCCTAGAGATCTTTGGTGTCATTTCTGGGGCACTTGTCAGAGAAATGTTAAGGGGTTCGTCAAGAGGCAGTACAGTATGAAGTTTGTGACCTCGGGGTTAGACTGCAAGGTTTAAAAAGCAATTATTTAAATCTCTTTTTAATAACAACACTTAGAAATGATATTAATTGTCCCTATCAAGTGACCAACAGAGGATCATTGTGAGGCTAAAAAGAGAAAATAATGCATGTAGATGTTTCATTTCTCACATGACACATAGCTACTGCTTAACTACTACTACCCACTGTCATTCTAGAAAACCTAACACTGTTTGAGAGCTTGGTGAGCTCCTCAGCACTCCTGGGATCAAGCTCCTTCTCCATCATCCACAATAGCAGGCAGACAACGACAGAAGAGCCTCTGGTCAATCACATGTCCTCAAACAGTATATTAATACTTAACATGAGGTATTTTTTGCACATTTTAAATGTGCTTAAATTTGTTCTACCTAATACATATTGGCACTATTATCTGTACTGTAAAGGCATTTATTTATTCTCAAAAATAACATTGAAGAACAATAAGAAAGAGTTGCACAGAAAGATAAGTGTATCACTGAAGGAATGACAGGCATGAGGACAGGACCCAGCCCTGTTTCTGACTATAGGGTGTGCACCCAGATGCCCTATGACACTGCTTCTCACAGTGCTCTGGGTTCCAGTACTTTATCCCCTTCATTCTGCATCACAAAAGGCACCTTCATTTGCTCCCTATTCCCAAACTTTTAGAGGCTGTTTGTTCTTTCAGTATTGGTTAGGCAATATCCAGGCTGAGTCATGGAAGAAAAAAAAGTAAGGTCTAAATGCCTTATTACCTGACAGGGCCATAACATTGGGATCCCGGCGCAACAGAAGTTCTACACCTGATCACATCATTCGCTTCTGTATGCTCCTTATGTCAAGTCAGCACATTACTGATGTCCTTTGAGGATTAAAAATTGAAAAACAGTGACCATAAAATTTGATATCGCTCATTAAATTAAATGTAAAATGAAAATCTTGCATAAATAAAATTTATTGTTAACTCTTTTAAACATGAAGTGTAATATATTAAGGATAGTGTGCCTTAATATGAAGAATTGTAGCATTGCAAGTCAGGCTCATGGCTGGGTTGTAGTTCAGCATCCTGATGATATCATAGCCCAGATTCCTCATGAGAGAGGGCTCCCTACCTGCCACTGATCCATGCTTCCAGCATGTTGATTATGTGGAACAAGATTTGCTTCACGTTTTCTGACCCTCACTGTAGATGATCAGAGCATAAGGCTTCTTGTGAATAAGAATTGTAATTAAAAATATTTTATTTGTTTATTTGAGATAGAGTGAGTGAGAGAAAGCCACAGATAGAAAGACAGAGAGAATGGGCATGCCAGGGCCTCTAGTCACTGCAAACAAATTCCAGACACATATGCCATTTTGTGCCTCTGGCTTTATATGGGTACTGAGGAATCAAACTCAGGTCCTTCTGCTTTGCAAGAAAGTGCCTTAACCACTGAGACATCTCTCCAGCCAAAAGTACACATAGATAGATAGATAGATAGAGAGAGAGAGAGAGAGAGAGAGAGAGAGAGAGAGAGAGAGAGAGAGATGCTCACAGTTGCTTTTATGAGACATGCTCTTACTTTGTAATTCATACTAATCTTAAGCTTGTTTTCCCTCCTGCCTCAGCTTTCCAAGAACTGTGACCCATAAGTGTGCATTAGCTTCTCAGTCTTTAGTGTATTTTTTTTATGAGTGCTGAGAGAACTGGCCCACCAAGCCTACAGCCACTACAGTCGAATTCCAGAAGCATTCACCCCCTTGTGCACATGTGCAACATTGCACACTTTTGTCACTGTGCATCTGGCTTATGTGGGGCCTGGAGAGTCAAATGTGAGTGCTTGGGCTTTGAGGCAAGCACTTCAACTGCTAAACCACCTCTCAAGCCCTAGCATATTCTTGAGGTGACTAAGTGGATATGGTGGTTTGATTCATGTGTTCCCCATAAATTTATGATTCTAGGTCCCCAGCTGGTGGCAATTTGGAAACTGAAGCCTGCTGGAGATGGTTTATTGCTGGAAGTGGGCTTATGTGTGTTATAGCCAGCTTCCCCTTGCCAATGTTTGGCACAATCTCCTGATGCTGAAGTCCTCTAATGTCGGCCAGGAGGTGATGTCCAGCCTCTGCTCATACTTTCCACTGCCATCATGGAGTTTCCTCTCAAATCTATAAGCCAAAACAAACTCTTTCCTCCTATAAGCTGCCTTTGGTCTGGTGCCTTCTTCCAGCAATGTAAAGCTAACTACAGAAGTGGGTTTAGTCACATTTTCTTCTCAAGCTTTGAGATGTGCTGAGACAGCCAGCAGGAGATTATAATGGCCTTGATTCCACAGCAATGTGTGAGTGGTATGATTTTTAATACATGCCATGCGTGTTGTGAGGTTGGAAGCACCAGCTAAGAGATTACTCAGAGCTCTAGCTTGGTGTGTTAGTAGTAGCTATAGCAATCGCTTGCAAACATGCTTTCAAGGAACCATCAGTGCAATGTGTAGTGAAAACATTATGTGAAAGACATGTCAGGGGAGGTGGTTGTCATGGTTTAGTATCATTTTTGAAGTAATTCATTCTTACTATGTTGTAAAGCTATCTATCCTAGATGGAGTTAGCAGAAATTTCCCTTCAACACAGAGAAAGAACTACTCTTGGTTGTATCTACTCTACTACTCTACCAAGTAGGACTTAGAGTCTCTTGATTCTTTTCCAGCTCTTTCTCCTCTACACATACTTACTTATATTCAGAGTCAGACTTAAATCTATCCTCTCAACACTCAAGCAAAACCTCATGCCTGTCTCCTTAAACTTGGAGGAATCATACTGCTAAACGTCAACTGACTGCACTAGGGCTTTTCACCATGATCCTGACAGAGTCGCCAACCAAGCCCAGCGGCCTGCTGTGTGTGAAATCTGGCTAGAACAAAGATGTAATTCCATTTGCTCCCACGTGGATCAGGTGGGAGCATCTTTTCCAAGCCTGCTGTAACCCTCCCAGGCTATTCATGATACTTGCCATTTTTGGTACACCATGTGCTTTTCCAAACCCTTAATCGCTAAAACCCTTTACTTACTGTTACCTGAAATGCCAGGATTTGAGTTTATTGGATGTTTCACATTCATATGGTTGGCCCCATGGATGATAGAAACAGCATGTGTTCTCTGTCCTTTGGGGGATCCTGTGTCCTGGTGGATTCAGATAAATATTGTAATTCACCAGCCTTACCTGGCAAAGGGATCATCCAATTCAGCAGCATCTGTTCTTCCTACTCTAATAGTATTTTGTTGTTTCAAAAATAGGTTATCTTTATCTGTTGCAAGATGTAAGTCAAGGTCAACAATATACCAACCTACCCCCAGACTTCCAGCAATGCTGACCCTCTTGTGAAAGGAGTTCAAGGTTTTGATCCATTTCCTACTAAATAGCAACTAGGCTGAATTACCTCCTTCACCAGGGAACCTCAAACTTTACCTGTTATAAGCCTTTGCCAAAGAATATACCTTACACAAATTAATTCTGCTTCTCTAGAACCCCTATTATATCTTTCTATGTTTGCGTTAACCTTAACATTTTTCATACATTGTGGTTCATTTTATGTTTCAGCTTGTCTCATGATTCTGACAAGCAGGATAATCATGATATTTGAGTATGTGGTCTTTCTTCTCATGTCTCACCAGTTTTCAAATATGATCTTGTCAGTAATTCCCTGGGAAGTTACAGTGGCTTCTTTCAGTACTTTGTTTCATGTTTTTAAGTATCCAGCCAATACACAAATGTATGGGCCTATCATAGGAAGTTCTTTGATAACTCTTCATCTTTTGTTGGTTGAAACTCTTAGTTAGGTAAGGCAAGAACTTATCATGCTATGCTTTTAAGAAATGAGATTTTCAGCTGAATGAGTACTTCTGTTCCAACAATGTTTTTGTGTACCAGGTGAATATACTCTGTTCACTCTCGTTAGTTAGATCCTCTCTAACATATTCCTGTAGTGATAATAATATTGATTGAACACACATTTGGTGCTAGGAAATTTATATTTAAATGCATTCCATTATACAACAACCCTATTGGGTAGATATTATCATCAGCCCCATTCTTTAAATGAATAATTTGAAACACAGAGAGATAATCTACATTCTCCAGGGTCCCAGCTCTACATGGCATATTCAGGATAGGAATCCTGACCATCCAACTTAACACTCAGCCCTGTAACCATTGTGATATACTGCTGAATTGTTTCTAATCTCCTTTAGATTCAATAAAAATTCTTCACAGTTCTATGGATTTTCATGAAGGAATATATCTTTTTAGCATAAAACGTGACCCTATCTTTCTTAGTAATAGCTTGGTTTCTTTTAAAACCAAGGATTATCATGGCCTTTCATTGTGTATTCTAGTTGCAAATTCCTTCTCTCTCAGTCATTCATGCCAGTCTTACTCCCTTATGTCTCAATTTCCATTTCATTTTGTCAACTACTCTGGCCCACATCTAATGCAAACAAAAAGAGATTATTTGACCAAATTAGCCAAATTTACCTCCTCAAAAAGTATATTAAGCTTCGCCAGGTATGGTAGCACTCACCTTTAATCCCAGCACTTGGGAGGCATAGGTAGGAGGATTGCTATGAGTTTGAGGTCATCCTGGAAGTACAGTGAGTTCCAGGTCACCCTGGGCTAGAGTGAAAGCCTACCTCAAAAACAAACAAACAGGGCTGGAGAGATGGCTTAGCGGTTAAGCATTTGCCTGTGAAGCTTAAGTACCCTGGTTCGAGGATCGATTCCCCAGGGCCCACGTTAGCCAGATGCATAAGGGGGCACAGGCATCTGGAGCTCGTTCACAGTGGCTGGAGGCCCTGGCGCGCCCATTCTCCTCTCTCTCTCTCTCTCTCTCTCTCTCTCTCTCTCTGAATCTGCCTCTTTCTCTCTCTGTCTGTTGCTCTCAAATAAATAAAGAAAAGTAACAACAAAAAATTTTAAAAAAAAGAAACAAATAAAAAGGTATATTAGGTTTTTACAGGTATCAAGAGTATATTCCTTTA
This sequence comes from Jaculus jaculus, assembly GCF_020740685.1. Lineage (NCBI taxonomy): Eukaryota > Metazoa > Chordata > Mammalia > Rodentia > Dipodidae > Jaculus > Jaculus jaculus. Next base: position 27,174,409 of record NC_059105.1, read on the forward strand.
TTCCTCTTATGTATGGTAAATATTAAAAATTGAAAGCAGAAAGAATTGACATTTCTATGCCTGATATTTTAAAGAATTGGTCTAATCCAATGCCTCCTTTATCTCTCATAGGATAACCTTTTGTAAACAATCGATAGTTAAAATCATAGTTCTATAAGGATCACTGAGTTCAAGGCCAGCTTGAGACTTCACAGTGAATTCCAGGTCAGCCTGGGCTAGAGTGAGATCCTTCCTCAACACTCCCCTTGAAAACACACACACATACACACATTAGTTCTGAGTTCATTTACATTCACCTCATCATTTCCAATACCTTATGCCTGAATTAAATGCATAGCAAATTATATGTATATATATATATATATATATATATATATATATATATATATATATATGTATATATATATATATATATATATTGTGTTTTGAGGTTTGACTTTCTAAGGTGTAGCTGTTCCAAAATGGTTATAAACTTAGCGTAAGATATGAAAACTTCAACTCTAATTAGGCAACATATTTTGGAGAACACATAGGATAGCCATATAAGCAAAAGTTTCTACAGAATTTCTGATGAATGTAGCTTTCTAAACATGCCAAATATGAGCAGTATAATAATAAACATAATGGACAGGTTCTAAGTATAATCGCAATGATATGGTAAGATCTGCTCAGAGAAGAAGTACCAGCAACTCTCAGTTTTACTTCTTCTGCCCTACCCAATGCAATAGATTTCTCTTCTTACTAGCATTTGATAAAAGGAAATACACACACACACACACACACACACACACACACACACACACACACACACATATATATGGCTGTTGCCTGGAGTCATTTAAGCCATTATTTTCTATGATGTTATTACTGGTAAACAACTTTATAAAAAATGTTCTGCTAACACACCCAAGGCTCAGGGATTGTTGTAGGAAAGGAGGCAGGATGATTCTAAGAGCCACAAAGTGGGTAGAAATATCCTGAAGTACAGCCCCTTCCAGAAACTAATAGAGGCTCTAATTACCCCAAAGTGTATACCAAGGACCCTGTTGAGGAGGGCCCTCAGAGTAGCGGATACCAAAGATGAAGGGATACAAGAATATAACCTATGTAAAAAAATTATATATATAATTTTATTTCAAGTGTAAGCTCAAGGGAACAAAAACACTGTGAAGAAAAAGTTTAGAATAACCTACAATTTAATGATACAAATCTGAATGACTAAATTAAGCTAGAAACCCAAAAAGTCAAAGAAGTTTAAAAATTTTGAAAAATCTCTGAAGTTTGAAATGTAGTAATGTGGTAATTATAACCAAACTCATATCCTGTCCTATATCTGATATTCATATTAAAATCTGAATTCAAAGATCATATGAAAACTAAATCCTATTGTATACTATGTATTAAAATAATATATAGTTCAATTAGTATAATTCAATTATGAGATTAAGCATTTGCAAACAAGAGCCAGTGGGACAGTGTGGCCCTGATTTAATGGAAAAGTAAAGATGCCCTCCCTTCAAAACAGCTGTCAGCCTTTCTACTGAGGGTCTCCTCTGTGGAATCTTTGTAACTTGGTGGAGTTCACCTGGGTCCTCCTCCATGTGGTGCTCATCCTCCGAAGAAGAAGGAGGATAACAAGGTGAGCCACCTACATGTAAGACCTATGATTATGAATGTGGATGGAGATACTTCAGAGCATGAGAATTTTGCTCTCTTTTTTTTCCCCAATGAAACCATAGTGTCTTGGTTATTTACCAATTTGGCTGTACAGCCATCCTCATAGAGGGGTGCAGGGAACAATAGGATTTCACTTAAAAAATTCCTATGTTCTTCCCCTAGTCAGAGTGCCTGCTCTAGGTGGTAACTTGTATGTAAAGTCCCTGTTAAATAAATTGAGGAGCATTGTTTACTCCATGAGTTCTACAAACTTTCTTACCTGTGACACAAAGATGATGCCAATTATTGTAGTCTGGATTTATCATGTTGTTTTATTTACACATGACTCAAACCTCAACTTCATTTCCAAATAAATTTCAGACAATTTTGAGAATAAGTAAAAAAAAAATTCTGCTAAAAAATATGAAAAGGAATCGAAAATAAGAGTAAAGTTATGAGAGAGCAGATGGTTATCATAGTGTTATATTTGAATTTTCTGTGGCCTATGACTCTCGTGCTGACAGGAACCAATATCCATACCATCCGAGACAAGCCCTTAATAATGGGGAACAGTAAAAGAGCATAAAACCCCCAATGCCTCAGGGACATCAGAGAAGCCAGCATCCTCCAATCATTGTACAGTTTGACCACACAGGCATATTTCTGAAAGGTGGCGTAGATTTCTAAAACTAAATGTCAGTATTGTTTGGAACTGGCTATGTATAATTTAAAAAATTAATTTAAAAAATAAAATAATTTAAAAATAAAATTTAATAATTTAAAAAATAAAACTTTATGATTCTAAGTTAGAGCTTTTCTCTAATATGAGGTAGAAAATAATCTCATACTATGTTTCCTTTTCTGACATTGAGATGCATAGATTTCGTGTCTAATTAAGACTAGCAAATATTTTCTTCTTTCTCTTGCCTCACTCCAAACCATCCAAACAGCCTTAAATGTCTTTCGGATGCATTTCCTTCTAATCTGAGATGAGCCTTAATCATGTTAGAGCTGGAAACTCGTTCCATAGCAACTGTGACAGGAGCTTTTACATAGACACATTTCAAGAGAAATTACACTTGTTACTCACAATAGTAAAAAAAAAAAAAAAACACAAAACTTGTAGTCAAATTATCCGTTGCTTCTGGTAGGAGAAACAGGAGCACTTCAATCTTACAGGAGTTGTTTCTTAAGAGCTCACCTGCCCTACAGTGATTAAGTTGTGTTCATTTGCAGCCAGGCTCATGTCTGTTTAAGGCAAAGATTCAGAGCCTGAAGTGATATTAACCTCTTTTAGTAAAGCTATTTAAATGATTGTATTTTTCAAATGATAAAAAAAAATGCCAAGATAATTTTTTTCACTAAATTTTGTTATTTCCTTTCTCACATAGAAGGTAATTTTATTTCTCTGAGAAAACCTGCTGAGTTAATATGGAAGACATTTCCACTACAGGTACAAGAAAATCAGTCACCCTTACAGTTCATAGAAAGAAAATCAAATTCTATTTTAGTGAAGTTTTCATAACAGCCTTTTGGTAATGATGTTGAAGAATCATGATATATTTAAGAGATATTAATTCCAGTAATAGTCATTTATCTTTGATGTCAGAGAGAGACAAAAGCTTGGGAAATAGAAGATTTACAATGACATATTATAGACTCACTTGGTAGATTTTAGATTTTTTTACTCTTCCTCTGAAACGACAGATAATGAAGCTTTATCAACTTCCTTTTATTAAGGCTAAAAATACATCCTATAATAGGATCATAAACATTTAATGAAAAGCACAGCTGCACTGAATTTTAAAATTAGGTGAGAATGAGCAAGTAGTTCATAGAAAGTAAATCAGTATAATTCATACATGATAAGTTTACAACCCTGCTTGTTTTAATTGAATCTATCTCAGGATCTGACCTCTCTGCCGAGTTGATTTTCTTCTCAAGCACAACTGAGAAATGTCCACAGAGAAAGATCAAATTCCAGATGATAGAGTGGATGCTTGACTTTTCTTTTATTCTTCCCACAGTTTTCTGGGAGGATAGAATTTTTTTAAAAAAAAACTCTCTGTCTTAAGTTGAGTTCTCCAGAAAGAGACTCTGCAATGGAAATCCATGTGAATGTGACTAATATCAAGTCCTTTCCCAGGAAAGAAAGAGAAAGGATACCAAGTAGGAGGATGTTACCAAGAAAAGCTTCATGGAGTCTAGCTTTGGTTCTCTTCCAAAGGGGGTATGTGAAGACAGATTTATCCTGCTCCAGCCAAGGAAGCTGGAGTATTTAAGTACCTGCAACCTGCCAGTGATTGAGTAGCAATTGGCTCAAAGAGACTATTAGCCCTTTGTCCTTCTAGTAAAGTTTTAGCAGCTTAGACCAATCTTCCAGCAAAAAGACAGTCCAGCAAGGTAAATGTGACAACCTCTGGAGATGACAGAGGATGGGAGTAAGTATGACCACTTGCTGTGTGTCTGTCCCAACCTTTAGACAGGTCATGATTTAAAAATAATACCTGCGCAGGTTTCTATGTGTATTCCTTTTCTGTTTGTTTTTTCTTTACTCATATATTTTCTTCCTTATTCCTTGGTTATGAATTCTGGGGATGAGAATCCAGTAATCAGTTGCTGACAGTCATGCTATCGTGGGTGAAGGTTACAGTTCCTTCTCTCACTGTGTTCCACCTCTGCATAAGGCCAGTCAGTGCAGATTGTTAGCCAGTTCAGATTTTTTTTTAATTTTTGTTTATTTTTATTTATTTGAGAGCAACAGACTGAGCAAGAAAGAGGCAGAGAGAGAGACAAGTAGAGAATGGGTGTGCCAGGGCCTCCAGCCACTACAAACAAACTCCAGATGCATATGCCCCCTTGTGCATCTGGCTAATGTGGGTCCTAGGGAGTCAAGCCTTGAACCGGGGTCCTTAGGCTTCACAGGCAAGTGCTTAACTGCTAAGCCATCTCTCCAGCCCCGGTTCAGGTTTTTAACAACTTTAATAGGACTATTTTCCATAACCTCTACCAGTTGGGAGTGGCTTCTGATGTATACAAGAAGCAATCAAATGGGACAATAGTTTGCATGGTATAGTTGGCCAGCTGGTGAGTAATGTTAGAACACTTTGGGTATTTCTGCAGATGAACTAATTGAATTCTGCACTGTGAAACAGTCATAGCTTTTCAGGGCCCTAAGATAATGTTCTGGTTAAGGGAGATGTGTTTGGGTGTCAGGTAGACAAGAGGTTGACTACAATGGTTCATGGTCATTGTTCAACAGGATTTGGAATCACTTTAATGACTTTTGGGCATGTTTGTGGCCAGATCAGCTGGCATTTGAGAGAAAGCACCATGTTTCTATTAGGTCATCAAAGAACTGGTCTCCCCTGGGCTTTATATGATAGGAAAGCTGCAATAGCAACATCAGTAACCTCTTCTTTCCAGCAACAGATATTCAGAAAGATGCAAGATGCTTAAGTGAGGTGTTTTAGTAAGTAGAGTGAAATGGCTCACATTTGGTTAATAGACAAGAACCATCAGTGTTCTGTTGAATGCCTGACAGCCTCCCAATCTTCCTTGTGCAAATAAGCCTGCTGTACTGCTTTCCATTGTTGTTGTTGCTGCTGTGGCAAAATACCTGACAAAACCAACTTAAGGCAAGAAAGGCTTATTCTGTCTTTCAATCTGAGAAGCTACTGTCCATCATGGTGGGAAGGCATGGCAGCAGAATCATGAAGAAGACAGTCACACCGGGTGTGTAGTCAGGAAGCAGAGAGACAGAGATGAATCCTGGTGCTCAATTCACTTCCTCCTTTTTTCCTTTTAATTTAGGTTGGGATCCCCACTTGCAGGATGGTGCTACCCACATTAAATGTAAAACTCCTGGAAACTCCTTCACAGACACACCCAAAAGTGAGTGTCCAAGGTGAGTGGTGAGTGGAATTAGTTTGCAGTGGCAAGCGGCCCTGGCATACCCATTCTCTCTCTCTCTTTCTCTCTCTCTCTCCTTGCAAATAAATAAGTAAAACATTTTCAAAAACTATGTTGTTTAAAAATTTGTTCATATAATTTTAAAATTACATCCTTATATGTAGGTGTGTGTATACTGGCATTGTTCCAAGTGTTCTTCATGAGGATTTGCACACATAGTCTATTTTACCACACAAAGTACCCTTGCATTTGCCCTTGGTCTTTATCTTCAGAGGATGCAGAGTTATCAGACATAGAACTTGCCCTCATGAAGGTACATTTTATGCTTCTTTGTGTATAGGGACACTAAAGTTTCTCTTAAATGAAATGTAAGTAGAGAAGATGACCTTGAAATAAATTTGTCAGGAAGTAGCTCTTGTTGTGGTATCTGCATCAGCTGAAACTCTACTTGACCCTGGAACAAATCTTAATGGAAGTCAATCAGTTATTTAAAAACAAAAATTCAAAGAAAGAAAACGAGATTAACATTGTGGCTTCTGGTGACTCCAGCAGCAGTTGAACTTGCCCACACTGGTTCTGTTTGCTCCTTTCTTTGCATCAGGCAGCCACATCTAAAGTGGGTCTTTATTTCTAATGTGGCCTAAGCCCGTTAATTTCTTTAGTTGTAGAGATAGGTCATAATCTTTCCTTTGCAATTTTCACTAAGCACAATTTCTAGTATTCATAATTCATATGACCCAAACTAAGGTTAGTTACAAGCACTCCACCAGAGCTTTACACAATCAAATGTGGGGCCACCCTCAAAGCAAACCAATTTTCATAATGTGTCTGAGAAGATCGATTTAAAATCTTTAACCTACTTCACTGTTTGTTGCCTTTAATTTTGTTAAAATATCATCTAGCTTACTTAAACTATTTACTTTCCTATGCAAATAATCATTGAAACATATACTTAGCTATGGAAAATTACGAACAATTTAGTTTGTAGTATTATTTCCAACAGTACAGTTGATTAAGACAAATCTTAGGTCAATGAAAGAGGAGATAACATGCAGAAGAGATCATCTGAGAATGAAAGGCAATGGAATGCTCTTTAGATACTTGAAGAATTGCTTCATGAAAAATTTCACAGACCCCCAAATGGAAATATATAATTTCATTTACAGGAAAAAAAAATCACACTTAAACAACTGTCTTAGTCAATTTAGGCTGTTATACCAGACTATAAGAGAGCACATGACTTCCTGGAAACTTAATTCTCAGTCTGGAAGCTAAAACATCTAAGATTAACATGCTACCATCTCCTGGTACAGTGCCTATGCAGCTGGTCACTTCTGATTGTCCCCTCACATGGAGGACATTAGAACACAGACTGTCTTATTTCTCCTTTAATGGCACTAAACCTATTCATAAGGGTTCTATTTCCCAAAGACCACACATCCCACATCTTACATCACATTGGAGTTTAGGAATATTTTTTATAGTTTTATTTTTTAGATAGAGTGAGAACAAGACAGGGAAGAGAATTGGTGCACAAGGGCCTCAGCCACTGTAATTGAACTCCAGACAGTTGTGCCACCTAGTGCACTTGTGCAATGTTGTGCTTGCCTCATCTTCGGCTTACGTGGGATCTTCAACAAAATCATAGAAGAAAACTTCCCCCAAATTGGGAAAGACGTGCCAATGCAAATACAGGAAGCCTGTAGAACCACAGCCAGACAAAACCTGGAAAGAACTTCTCCTTGCCATATCATAATCAAACTACCAAACACACAAACCAAAGAAAAAAATATTGAAAGTAGTCAGAGAGAAAAATCAAGTTACCTACAAAGGCAAGCCCATCAGGATCACAGCAGATTACTCAACACAAACTTTAAAAGCCAGAAGGGCTTAGAGTGACGTATTCCAAGTTCTGAAAGATAAAAACTGTCAACCAAAGTCACTTTATCCTGCAAAGGTATCCATTCAAATAGACAGAGAAATAAGGACATTCCATGACAAAAGCAGGTTAAAAGAGTATTTGAAGACAAAACCAGCTCTACAGAAAATACTTGAAAGAATCCTCCATGCTGAAGAAAAGGAAAAGCACACATATAAGGAACCTGGAACAAACAAGCAATACTCAAATACTAGTTAACACAAGAGATCAAAGGTAGGGGCTGGAGAGATGGCTTAGCGGTTAAGCGCTTGCCTGTGAAGCCTAAGGACCCCGGTTCAAGGCTCCATTCCCCGGGACCCACGTTAGCCAGATGCACAAGGGGGCGCACGTGTCTGGAGTTTGTTTGCAGTGGCTGGAGGCCCTGGCACGTCCATTCTCTCTCTTTCTCTCTCTGTCTGCCGCTCTCAAATAAATAAATAAAATATCAAAAAAAAAAAAAAAAAAAAGAGATCAAAGGTAGAACCGGAACCACAAAAAGAGACAGATCACCCAAGCAGAAAATCAAGAGGGAAAAAATAGATCAACAACACCATAGTAGTTAAAGCATTTGCAGTTAAGGACCTCAGTTTAATTCCCAGGAACCAGATACACACAAGGTGGCACATGCATCTGGAGTTTGTTTGCAGTGGCTGGAGACCCTGTTGTACCAATTCTTTCTCTCTCTCTATTTATCTATCTATCTATCATCTATCTATCTATCTCTATCTCTTCCTCTCTCTATGACCCCTTCTCAAATAAAAAATAAAATAAAATTTAAATTAAAAAAATTTAAAAGCCCAGGAAAATACCAAACCCCTTAAATCATACTATCATGGGAGGAATTAAACTGAATCTCACAGTTATAGCTTTAAATATTAAAGGTTTTAACTCACCCATTAAAAGACAGAAGTCAACAGGGTGGATCAGAAAAAAAGACCTTGTCTGCTGTCTTCAAGAAACCCACCTCACCACCAAAGTCAGTTACCTCCTCAGGGTGAAAGGTGAAGGGATGGAAAATGATTTTCAAACCAATGGAAATAATAAACAAGCAGGTGTTGCTATAATAATATCTGATAAAATAGACTTCAAACCAAAAGAAATCAAAAAGCACAAAGAAGGCCACTTCTTTCTCATCAATGGAATGATCCAATACAAAGACATCACAATCATAAATCTATAGAAACTAAACACAGTTACACCATAGTTTATTACATAAAACATACTTGACTGCAAAACAGAAATAAAACCCAACACCATCATAGATGGGGACTTCAATACTCCACTGTCATCAAGAGACAGATCACAACTTCTGGTAAGATGGCGGCGTATGTACCACGCCAAAGCAGCCTAGGGGTGAAAAAGACCAAAAAGACTCGGCAAAATACACACTTTTACTAAAAAGCGATGTTGGGAGCTATGAACCAAACCTCAACCATGTTGACAGAAACTGCCATATAGCAAGTTAAGTTTCCATTTCCTCATCTAATGATCTATTACCAGAAATGAAGGAGCCGTTATGCCTGGGTGACAGCCTCTCCTGGTGCTGCCGGTAATTGATGAAGAAACAAAGAAATTACATTTAACCAGTAACCCTGTGATCTCTGGCCTGGTTATGATTCCTTCCCCCTACAACCCTATAAAAACCTATGTGTAAAAAATAAACTTCGAGACCTTGACAAATACCTAGCTTGGTCTCCTTCTTGTGTCTGTTTGCCTCCCCCATTCAGGTTGCCTTCTCCCCGAGTCCTTGTTCAACTCCCCGCTGGCCGGGGCAAAGCGAGGTATATAGGAAATTGAAATGGCAGTGGAGAAGTAGAAGAGATCCAGAGTATCCAGAGCCCACACAGGCTGGCAAAAGAGGCCCCGGCAGATCTTCCAACTGCTTGAGCCACAGGAAAAGCCAGGTGAGGGGAGCTTCCACTCACACCAGAGCTCTCTGCAACTCTAGAAACGTGAAGGGAACAATGGAGGAGCAGATCACAAGGTAGAAGAACACATGGAACAGTGAGAGAACTAGAGCAGCATTGGCTCCCTCCCCTCCCCCACCACCTGTGCCCAGCTCCAGAGAACAGAGCAGCAGTCCTAGGACCTGGCCACACCAAGTTGAGCCAACGGTGGGACCCAAGCAGGAGTAGAGTCTGGCAGCAGCATCAGCAGCTCCAGCACCAGCAACAGCGGCCCCAGCAGCGGCAGATCCAGTAGCGGCAGCTTCAGAGGTAGCAGCGACAGATCCAGCAGCAGTGGCAATGGATCCACCAGCAGCAGCTTCAGCAGCAGCAGCAGTAGCAGTTCCAGCAGCAGGGGTGCTGATCTGCAGGGCCACAGTTGCCAGGCTCGGTTTGCCCTGCAGGAAAAAGCCAGTGCCCAACTCCAGAAACAGCAGCCCAATGACCCAGCTAACAACTTGACTGAAACCAAAATCATCCTAAAAGATAATTGGGATTGCACCAGGGAAGGGTCTCACTTGGACTTGGATCCCTCAACAGACCAGAAATCTTAACCTCTTTGCTGATAGAGGATCTGGTTGTTATAATACCTACTCTTACATAAATACTCGGTGCTGTTTTTGATTAAATGTGTACAGTGTTTAGTTAAATTTTAGAATCTACCTATATTTTATTCCACTCAGCCTAATTGAATACTCTTATAGCAGGCAAACTCAACCCCTAGGAACACCTTTGTAGATACTCTGAGAGTCTTAAGAGCCACACCTAACACCTTAAGCTCCTACCCTGAAGATAGATAACACCAAATCAATTGATATAGCTAAGAATACCCAGCTAGCTAGAAAATCCAAGCACTAACTTAATCCAAAATGCAAAAATATATACATTATAACACAAGAAACACTAAAAAGCAAGACAATATAAATCCACCTAAAAGTATTAATGCATCAGAAATGACCTCAAGTGAGAACAAGTTAGGAGAAATGCCTGAGAAAGATTTCAAAAGAATGATTGTATATATGTTCAAAGAAGTCAAAGAACAAATCAAAGGAACCAAAGAAGAAATCAAAGAGGAAATCAAAAAGTAAATCAAAGGAATCAAAGAGGAAATCAAAGAAGATGCAGGACACCAATTTAATGAAATAAAGAAGGCAATACAAGACATAAATAAGGAACTAGAAATAATAAAGAAAAACCATTCAGAATTACTAGCAATGAAGAACACAGTTAATGAAATAAAAACTCTGTAGAAAATCTCACCAGTAGAATGGATGAAGGAGAGGACAGAATATCTAAGCTATAAGACCAGGTGGCAGATCTAATACAGTCCAACAAAGAGAAAGACAAACTTATAGAAAAGTATGAGTGGGAATTTCAAGATATTCGGGACACTATGAAAAGATCAAATATAAGAATTCAGGGCATAGTAGAAGGAGAAGAATTCCACTCCAAAGGCATAGTAGGTGTCTTCAACAAAATCATAGTATAAAACTTCCCCCAAATTGGGAAAGACATGCCAATGCAGATACAGGAAGCCTTTAGAACCCCAGCCAGACAAAACCTGGAAAGAACCTCTCCTCACCATATTATAATCAAACTTCCAAACACACAAACCAAAGAAAAAATATTGAAAGCAGTTAGAGAGAAAAATCAAGTTACCTACAAAGGCAAGCCCATCAGGATTACAGCAGATTATTCAACACAAACTTTGAAAGTACATCAAGATACTGCAGCAATATGTATATGTACAAAGCATCTGGTACTTTGTTGGTTGTACTGAAGCATTGTTACTAACGTTTCTCTTATATGAAATGTAAATAGAGAAGATGACCTTGAGATAAATTTGTCATGAAATAGCACTTGGGGGACCTATAGTTCTTCATAGGTAATTTGTGCTTCAAAACAAGCACCAAAGCCCCACGTGGTAGTGCACACCTTTAACCCTAGCAGGTAGGAGTATTGCTGTGAGTTTGAGGTCAGCCTGGAACAACAAAGGGAGTGATCTCAGGTCAGCCTGGAGTATAGTGAGAACTTGCCTCGAAAACAAAACAAAACAGAAAATAAAATGGGCACAAATCCATCATAAAAAAGTGGTGAATGCCTAAAATTATTAGTTTTTTAACAAGTGTGTGTGTGTGTGTGTGTGTGTGTGTGCAGGCCAGAGCTCTACTTTGGTTATTCTAAGGTGTCTTCCTTAATCTCTCTTCATCTTGTTCTTAGAGACAACTTAATCTCTCTCTGAACCTAGAGCTCACTGGTTCAGCTAGACTAGCTAGCCAGTGAGCAGCTGGGATTCTCCTGTCTTCCCCTCCCCAGCACTGGAATTACAGCCATGTACTGTATGTGATGTAAGTGCTGAGATCACCTGTCCCCAGGAACATTTTGTTTTTACCCTTACATTGGTAATAGCTATTCAACATTCATTTGTCACTTTGTGCAGCCCTAATAGTAGTTATCTAAAGCTTTTTATTTAATTTTTTATTTTTGTTTGCAATAAATTTTGTCAATCTCAATAGTTTTGGGGTTTTTAGTTTGTCTTATCTTTGATCTTCATTTTTAATAATTTAATTCATTAATTTGTGCATTTGTTCGCTGTTTTTTACTTGAAGTCATTTCCCACTTCTTATTTTTTTCTTGGCTATATAGGTATATGGAGTCAAAGATGTTTCGTTAGGAACATAATATAATGGGATCCCATAATTTTATAATGTAATAAGTCTATTGAAATATAGTTCCTATTATGATTCATATTAATATTTTTCTTTTATCCAAAATTATTTAGAAATTAGTTGTGTAGTTGGGTAAGACTGGAATATTTTACACAATATTTATAAATTTATTGCATTTTCATCATAAAATTTATTGTACATGATATTATAGTAAAGATTCCTTCTAAAAGGCTGATGATTTTATATAAGTAATCTACATGTATTTGAAAATTTGTAGATATTTTATCTGTCTGGTGAGCTGAAATTTTTAGTTGCATAAACTATTAAGTATAATATCTTTAATGTCTATCTTCTCTGGTATTAATCTTGCTATGCTACAGTGTTTGATAAGTATTTTGTGATATCTCATTTTCTATCCCTATATATACAGCCATGTTTAAATGTAACTTTTATAAACATTATGCTGATATATATTGGATCTAAAAGTATCCGTAATTTGAGTAACATTGTTTTTAAAATAATACCGACATATTTTATGAAGATGATACACTGTTTATTTGAATTTTTCCTACCATATTATTTGAACTTTGTTTATAATGCATTTACTTTGCATCTGCTTTCCACCTTTTTTTCTTCCAAGGTAATGGGTGATTTTTCTTTCCTACTTTTTCCTTTTTGCTGGTTTAGAAATTTATTTTATTTTGATGCATTGGCTGATTATCCTTAATATATAACACCTTTACTTGAATATCATAGTTTAAAGGTAATTATTATATTTTCTAAAAGGGGTCTGAATGATTTATATTCTTTCAAACCACAGGTTATTGGGAAGTTCTATATGTACTAATGTTAGACAGTTCTATATGTACCAATACATAGCAATTTCCAATTATAATAAGAAAATAAGGATTGTTTTCATACACATATGCCCACATGCATGCAAACAAAAGAACATGTACAAAATATCTCTGCAAATATACTTCAGACACTGGCTGCTGAAGGGAGGAAATATGGTTGTTTGAAATGAATATGTGGTGGAAAATAACTTTCTCTGACTACTCTTTGCACACTTTGAATTTGTATAATGTAAACATATTACGTTTTCACGTAAGTCCAAAATAATTATTTTATTTTTTATTTTTACTTAGTTATTTATTTAAAAGAGGAGCAGGTATACATGGAGAGACATATATCCACATATGGAGAGAGAAAGAGAATTAACATTGCAAGCCCTGCAGCCACGGCAAACAAACCCCAGATGCATGCGCCACCTTGTGCATCTGGCTTACATGGGTGCTTGGGGATCAAACCGTGGTCCTTTGGCTTTGCAGGCAGCACCTTAACTGCTAAGCCATTTCTCCAGCTCCCAAAATAATTTTTTTAAGTTAATCAATACCTCATCTCCAAAAATGTTCAAAATTTAGAATTATTTAAAGTTAATGCAGTGGTATAAATATAAAATGAGCCTTATGCACTTAATCCCTAGTTGGTGACACTGTTTTGAGAGATTTTGTGGACCCATTTAGGAGGTAGAACCTTGCTGGAGGAAGTATATCACTGGGGATGGGCCTTGCAGTATCTCCACCTGGTTCATGGTCTCTCTTCTGGCCTCCTTGCTGGTGTGATGAGGTGAGGCCAGCTGTCTTCCCCTCTTGCTTTCTCTGCCATGAAGGACTCTTCCTCTTGAATCTACAGGCCAGAATAAACCCTTTCCTTTGCTAAATTGCTTCTGGTTGTGTATTTTGTGCCATCAACAAGAAAGTAACTGTTAACACCAAATTTCTTGCTTTCATATCCTTAAATTTTTTTAATTTGTTTTTATTTATTTGCAAACACACACACACACACACAGAGAGAGAGAGAGAGAGAGAGAGAGAGAGGAAGAGAAAGAGAGAGAAGAGAGACAGAGAGAATGGTTGTGCCAGGGCCTCCAGCCACTGCAGACAGACTCCATACACATGCACCACTTTGTGTATCTGGGTTTATTTATATGAGTACTGGGGGATCAAACCCGAGTCATTAGGCTTTGCAGGCAAACACCTTGAGCACTGAACAATCTCTCCAGCCCCTTTCTTTTCCATCTTTGATAGAAAATATATCAGTTATATTTTGCTACTTGACTGACAAAATAGCTGAGGAGCATTCAAAAATAAGCAATCATTTTTGGTTTATGTGTTCTTGGTTCACTTGAATATACCTGGGTGAGGCAATACTTGGCTGGATTGACCACTGGGTCTAAACTCTGCCTCTGTTCCTGACAGTTCTCATGTTTCTTAAGCCAAGGGCTACCTCTTGTCTGCAGAAGAGCAGAGTAAACTCAAAGATGCGCACATTTCCGGCACTTTCTCAATCCATCTGTCAACATGCCATCACCCAAGCCAGTCAGCAGCCAAGTCCAACCTTGATGAAGTGGAGAAGCACATTTCCCCCTGAGTGTGGAGGGTGGAGACTGAATGAATATTTCCTAAATAATAATCAAATCTCTCACACCTAATATCTTCTATCTCCTTTTCTTTGAGATGTCCCCAGATTGATCTAACTTTTACGTCAATATTTACTTGGATTTGTTCAGTTGCCACTGCTTTTTTTTTTTTTTTTGCCAAGCATTGCTCTTTACATTCCATTCCTTTTAACTTAGTTCAATTTTCCTCTTAGTAAAATAAATATTTTAGTGCATAGTTCTTTCTATAAGAGTCCTTGGGCAGTGACCTCTCACTGTCTTTGCCTAGAAATGTGTCCTGAAGGACACCTAGGCTAGTTATAAAACAGAAGTGGCTGGAACTGAGACTTAATAACTAAGTGGGTAGTTGACAGTAGCAAAACATGAATTTGTACCCCTGCCAAGTCTTTTGTGAAACAACTAGAATTATGAAATAAATGGGTCCCTAAATAAGAAATAAGCACATTTGAGAGTCCTCAGACAAATCTGAGAGTTGGAACTATAAAATCTTTCTGACATCAGAAGCAGTCATTTGGCTTTCCACTGAAAGAAAACAACAATTTCTTTGCTCAATGACAGCCTTACTAACACAGATACCTAGGAAAATAAAGCTCATTCTCATCACATAACCTTCAATGGCCTTTATCTTATAACCTGTATCAATTCAAGCATACTTCAAAGAAAAGTATAAAGTCTCCCCACACTTAATATACTGTGAGATGTTGCTACTTTATATAAGACAAGTATAATGAATACGAATTCCAATTAGGTTAGATAATGGATTGGATATAACACCAGACCAAGCAAAAGAATATGAACACTTGTTACAAGGTTTTTACTTCACTGAAACATGGACTCAGTGATGGACTGTAGTTTAAGGTGAGATTCCAGAAGTTTTCATGATAATGTAGAAGAAATAAAAGGAGATAGAGAGGAGTGATATATATATATATCTATGGAGAGAGAGAGATCATATAGGTTTTGCACACTCACCATTGTGTTTCAGGGGAGGACTCCAAGTATTATCCTTTAACACGGTGAGATATACAAGGGACAGGGCCACTAAAATCTTTGAATAGCTCTGTAAAATCTAATCTGTAAAGGCCAGGTAAAATGTGAGAAAAGCCATGACTAAAATGCACTTCCTGATTTCAAAGAGTATGATAGATAGGATCTTAAACTGCCAAGAACAAGAACAGGTAGGTATAATATCAAGATCAGAAATTGCTAGCTAACTGTAGTCATTTACATTTTACATCTAAGATGCCTGAGAGGTTCTCTTAAATAAGATCTTGTCCTTTCTTGACTCCAACATGCATGCACACATGCACAAACATCTGCTCTCTGCATTCAAGATAAGATTCTTAACACAATTCCACATGTGAGCAAAATAGTTTGAAGAAAATAGCAAAACTATTTGGTGACTTGCATTAGGCTCTTAAATGAGAGTGTCTCTTTTAGGTGCCCAGAAATGGTAACTCAGTCCCAAAGTTCAGCAGAGAGAAGCGTCAAGTAACCTCATGCTCTAAATATTGTGAGAAGTAATGAAGGGGCTGGATAGATGGTTCAGTGGTTAAAGGCACTTGCTTGCAAGTAACTGAGTAAATCACAGAAGCTAGAGACAGCTGGACTGGCAGTCCTGCCCCTCAACTGCCATCCAGCTGTACTCTCCCCTGCTGTCTCTACTGACAGATTGCTGACAGGAATGAGCTAAGGTGGTTTTCATGCTCACTTCTTCTCCTGGCTAGATAAAAACAATGGGGTGTGGCAAGTGCTTCCCTTTCCCTAGATGGAAAAGGGAACAACTCAATCACCAGCAAAAAAGAAAAATTGGAAGCCCCTGCCAGAGGTAATAATATCCAATTTAACAGGTGGGTTTGTTGGTTTTACCTGAGTCTCCTGGAGCCAAGGAGAATGTAGTTGAGAAATGATAACCGGATAAAGGCAGAGAGGGCTGTGTTCACCAGCGCTACAGCCATTTATCATGGCAGGGAGGTTTAGATGTCCTGTCAGTGATGGAACACAAAGGGGAAGGATCCCAGTTTGGAATATCTTACTTATCCATAAGGAAGCTTACCAGGAGAGGAGAACATCAGCAGAGAGCAGTCAAGAAGGATAACAGCAGGAGCTGAACAACCTGAGCACAGGAAGACTTGGCCAATGTCAGTGCAGAACTCAGGTCAATGCGGTCTTCTCCACACAGCACTACGGCACGACAAAGTTTAGGCAATGAGCGGAAAACAGTGATTCAAGGAAAAATGGCTTTTAACTGTGCTATTCAAAAGGTACAGTAGGTCTGGAGAGATGGCATAGTCATTAAGGCACTTGCCTGTAATGCCTAAGGGCCCAGGTTAAATCCCCCAGGACCCACATAGGCCAGATGCACAAAGTGGCACATGCATCTGGAGTTCATGTGCAGCAGCTGAAGGCCCTGGCACATCTATTCTTTCACTCTCTCTCTCCCTCCATCCCTCTCTCTCTCTCTCTCTCTCTCTGTCTCTCTCTCTCTCTCTCACACACACACACACATAAATAAATGAATAAAAGTAACACTTTTTTAAAAAGGTACAGTAAATAGGTTAAAATAGTAGATATTTAATGAACAACCTGCCACTTAAAATGTGACAAAGAAGAAATAAGGAAGCCTTTCAAGTGCCAATTTTAGATAGCTTGGAAAATAATTCTTCTGATTAAAGGAAATGTGGAGAGAGGACTAGAAAGCAAGTAAAAAAGGGGTGAGTTGGATTTTTGGCTGAATTTTCATAAGACACTGAGATTTCCCATAGGAATATCCAGGAGGTAAAGAGAAACACATTAAAAAAAAAAAGTAAAAAAGAGGTGAAGGATTACAGGTATTATAGTATTTTAGGGATATGATCACCAAATGCAGTATAGGAAAGTGAATGAATTCTCCAGAAGAGCAGAGTACTCATTAAGGGCACTCAAACATCTCACCAGGCCGTATTATAGCATTCTTTTTTTTTTTTTTTTTTTTGTCTCTTTTAGCGCTCATCAGAAAATAGAAATATTTATATTCTGCCTTAAAGTAATGGTAAAAATATCAAAAGTGTGTTCTTTCAGCCATTCCTACTACTTGTTAATGAAACAAACTCTTACATTTGATGATAGTGATGTTTTCAAATAAAGTCTCTTCTACTTTTAATGGAAAAGACATTTTTTTCCCTTCAAGACAGTCATACTTTGTTGAAAGTTCCTGCCACTGGATAACTCCAGCTTCACTACTTAACCAGCCTGGATTTATTCTTAATGACCAGACAAGTTTTCTGTCACTGTGAAATTTAGGCAAGCTAAACTTTACTTTTAGAATGTTGAAGCTAACTTTTGGAGAGCTATGCTTCAAAAGGATGAGGGAGAAAATGCAGAAAAGCCTAAATTCAACATACAGTCTTTCTCAAAAATTAATGTAGCTTTTATTTTCTTCAATAAATTTGACATATCACTTGAATTTGATTCATGTAAACTTGAAAAAGTCAGGTTGTTCAAGCTGGGAAAGTACATATATATGGATGTTCATGGTATTTAATAAAGCCTACCCTAATGTGAATAAAGGATTAAAAAAAAAAAAACACCTTTAGTCTGAGAGCAAGGGTGTCCCCCCGCCACCCCCCGTGGCACTTTATGACATTTGGCAGCTCATTATCACACTTCACAGAATCTTGTGTCAGCATGTCAGATTTCTCTAAATTTTGACAGAATTAAAGTAGTGCCATTTGATATAATTGATATTGTACAGTTAATCAGGCAGTGGCTCCATCACAGAGTAACATTCTCAAAAGGCTTAATTACCGAACTGTGAAGATGTACTGCCATCTGGAAGTTCCTTCCCAAAGTTCTGTTCCTGAATTTTATGTAGGGTTCACAAAAATAACTTGGTCCACTTAGAAATCATGCCCTCGATTTGGAAATTAAAATTGTTATTTTTGGAATCTCATTTGGCCTAGAGATCATAGAAACCTTATGAAAAATAAAGGAGCAATGGCAAACGAGAAAAAAAAAAAGTAGAAGCTTGAGAACTGATTTTCTTAATATAACATTTAGGAGTACAGACTATCATTCCAGATGGCTAGATTTCAGACCCCTGTTCTACTACTGACAAATCATGTGACCTTGGGCAAGCTATTGAAATGCCCTGTGCCTTGGTTTCTTCTTTGGCAAAATGAGGATATAAATAGCACTTTATAGGATTAGGATAAAGAATAAATGTGCCAATTATGGAAAAGTACTTAGAGTTTGGCTGGACACATTGTAAAACGAGTATATGTATTTGTTGCTATTATGATTATTATTATTGATGTTTTCAGAATACTTGACAGCATGCCATTCAGAAAGCTTCTTTTGGAGAACAGTTCATCAAGAAAATATAATTATTGTGAATATACATGTACTGAACCTTGAGGCTCTTAATTTCATAGATCAAATACTCAAGGGTATGAAAGATCAGATAGGTCTGGTGTAATACTGTGCCATTTAAATATCCCACAATCATCGTTGGGTAGGTCTTCTAAACAAATATGCAATTTAAAAAACCCTCAAAGGTCAAACAAGCCTACCAGTTACCTACAAAATTCTTCACCCAACAGATACAAATGTGCATTATTCTCAGCAGGCCATGAAAATTTCTTTAAATCAGATGACATTATACACTACAAAGTAAGAATTAACAAATACAAAGTAACTTAAACAGTTTTTTTATATCATCAGATAATAGTGGAATTAAGCTAGAAATCGACAGCAAGAGAAACCACCCAAAGTACACGAAACCTTGGAGTCTGAGCAATATATTCCTGAATGGACAGCACATCATTGAAAAAATAGAAGGAGCCAGGTGTGGTGGCTCATGCCTTTAATGTCAGCACTCAGGAGGCAGAAGTAGGAGGATTGTCATGAGTTCAAGGCCACGCTGAGAATACAGAGTGAATTCCAGGTCAGCCTAGACTAGAGCGAAACCCTACCTCAAAAAACCAAAAACAGAAGAATAGGAAGAAATTGAAGAATTCCTATAATCAAATGAAAATGATAGCATAATTTATCAGAACTTTGGGATATAACTTATGAAACTCTACAAAGAAAATTATAGCTATAACTGCTTATATTAAAAAATCAGGAAGACCTCAAATACATACCTAATGACATAGCTGAACATCTAGCAAAATGAAAACAAGACAAACACAACAGCAGTGGGAGGTAAGAAATTTTAAAGATCTAGGCAAAAAATTAATGAATCAAAGGCTAAAATTCCAATACACAGAATAAATTGTGTTGGTTCTTTGAAGGGCATTTTTGGTAAACCTAGTCAAATTAACTAAAAGAATGACAGGAAAATCCAAATGAATAAAATTAGAGATTAAAACAGAAGTGACACAATAGGTTCCAAAGAAATCTAGATGACCATTTGGTAACACTTTGAAAACATAAAAAGTGAATAATCTACAAGAAAGGGATAAAGTTTGAGACACACATGACCTATCAGAATTAAATCAAAAAAATATAAATAGATTAAATAGATCCACAACTAACAATAAGATTGAATTTGTAATAAAAATATCTCCCCACAAAGAAAATCCAGGACTAGATGTACAGTCTTCTGAATTTTACCAAACCTTTAAGGAAAAGCTAATGCCTATATTTTTGAAATCAATCCAAAAACTAGAAAGGGAAAGAATACTATCAAACTCATGCTTGAAATGGTCATAAACCAGTACCAAAAACAGATAAGGAAACAATTAAAAAGCAAAACTAAGCCAGGTATGGCGGTGCATGCCTTTAATCCAAGCGCTAGGGAGGCAGAGGTAGGAGGATCACCAAGAGTTCAAGGCCACCCAGAGGTACATAGTGAATTCCAGGTCAGCCTGGGCCAGAGAAAGACCCTACCTCAAAAAACCAAAATCAAAAAACAAACAAAAAGCAAAACTGTGGACAATTTCCCTGAGGAACAGAGATGTAAAATTTTTTCAATAATATACTTGTAAGACAAGATCATATGTCAGGGCCACATTAGTTTCATCCAAGGAGTTCAAGAGTAGTTCAACATGTGTAAATCAGTTAGCATAATAAACACATAAATAAATGAAAGGACAAATCCACATGTTCAGTCAAATCCTGAAGAAGATAGGAATAGAAGAGCAGTCTTCAACATAATGAAGACTATACATAACAAATCTATAGCCAACATTATACTGAAAAAAAAAAGCTCAAAGTATTTCTTTTTTAAAAAATCTTTTATTTATTTACTTATTTATTTGAGAGAGAGAGAGAGAATGGGCACACTAGGACCTCCAGCTACTGCAAACAAACTCCACATGCATGTGCCACCTTGTGTATCTGACTTATGTATGTACTAGGGAATCAAACCTGGGTCCTTAGGCTTCCCAGGCAAGCACCTTAACCACTAAGACATTTCTCCAGCCCTGAAAACATTTCTTTTATAGTTGAAATTGAGAAAAAGCTTATTTACAAACCTTATTCAATAGACTGTTGGCTAAAGAAACAAGACAAGAACTGGAGAAATTGCTCAGTGGATAAGACATTAGCTTGCAATGTCTGACAGCCTGAGTTCAATTTCTGAGTACCCATGTAAAGCAGATTTAAAAAGTGGAACATGTGTTTGGAGTTCATTTGCAGTGGCAGGAGACCCTGGTATACCCATTCTTTCTATATATCTGTCTCTCTCTCTCTCTCTCTCTCTCTTTCTTTCTCAATAAATAAAATGTAACAGAAGACAAGAAAAAGGAATTTTAAAAGGATATCAATAGTAAAGAAAAAAGTCAAAATGTTTCTATTTGTAAATAATATGATCTATACTTAAAAGACCTTAAAATCCCCACCAGAAGACTAAACAGATGGCTTAGCCTACAAAGCAAAAGGACCTAGGTGTAACGCCCCAGGACCCCTATAAATAGCCAGATGCACAAGATGACATATGCATCTGGAGTTCATTGGCAACAATTGGAGGCACTGGAGCCCCCATTCTCTCTTTCTCTCTCTCAAATAAATAAATATAAATATAAATATGAATAAATATAAATTTACAAACACCAGGAAACTCTTAAATTTTATTAATACCTTCAACAAAATATCAGGATACATTATCAAAATATAAAAATCAGACTTTCTATATTCCAATAATGAATTTGCCAAGAATGAAATCAGGGAGAAAAATTCCATTCACATTAGCTTAAAGAAATCATCAAATACTTAGGGTAAATCTAACAATGGAGTTGAAAGAACTCTACAGTAAAAACTTTAAAATAATGATTAAAAAAGTTCAAAATTACTAGAAGATGATAAGACAGCCCATGCTCATGTATTGGTAAAACTAGTGTCATGAAAATGACCACATCATTGAAGTGACCTACAGATTCAGTGCATTCCCCATCAAAATTCCAGTGAAAGGGCTGGAGAGATGGCTTAGCGGTTAAGGTGCTTGCCTGCAAAACCAAATGACCTGAGTCCAATTCCCTGGTACCTATATAAAGCCAGATGGAGAAGATGACACATGCATCTGAAGTTCTTTTGCAGTGGTTAGTGGCCCTGGTACACCTATTATTTCTCTCTCTCTCTCTCTCTCTCTCTCTCTCTCTCTCTCTTTCTCTCTTTCTTTTACTCTGTGTATATGTGTTTCTTCTTGCAAATAAAAAGTAAACAAATCTAAAAAAAATCTCAGTGACATTTTTCACATATATAGTTAAAAAACTATCCTTCAATTCATACATAATTATGAAAGACCCCAAATAGCAAAATCATTATTAAGTAAAAAGACCAATGTTGGAGGTTTCACAATGCCTGCTCTCAAATTACACTTCAGAGGCATAATAACAAAAATTGTATAGCACTGGCACACACAGAAAAAAATACTTATATACTCGGGCTGGAGAGATGGTTTAGCGGTTAAGCGCTTGCCTGTGAAGCCTAAGGACCCTGGTTCGAGGCTCGATTCCCCAGGACCCACGTTAGCCAGATGCACAAGGGGGCGCATGCATCTGGAGTTCGTTTGCAGTGGCTGGAAGCCCTGGCGCACCCATTCCCTTTCTGTCTCTTTCTCTCCCTCTCTCTCTGTCACTCTCAAATAAAGAAATAAAAATGGCAAAAAAAAATATTAAAAAAAATACTTATATACTCATGAAATACACTGGACAACACAGAAATAAACTCACACAGCTATAATCACCTGATTTTTAACAAAGGTTGAGAAAAGCTTCCTTAACAAATGATTCAGGTAACACTGTGCTGGATATCTCATGTAGAGGAGTGAAACCAGATCTGCATCTTTCATCCTACACAAAAGTCAGTTCAAAATGGATCAAAGACCTTGTGTAACAACTGAAGCTGTGAAGCTTCTAGAGGAAAACCCAGTTAGAACACTTCAAGATACAGGCCTAAGCAATGACTTGCTGGAAACTACTCCAATAGTACAGGAAATAATTCTAGACATTGAAAAATGGTATTCCACAAAATTAAAAAGTTTCTAACAGCAAAGAAAACAATCCCCTGAGTGAAGACAGTCTATAGAGTAGACAAAAAAAAAATGGGGGGGGGCCTGGAGAGATGGCTTAGCAATTAAGGTGTTTGCCTGTGAAGCCTAAGGACCCACATTTGACTCTTCAGACCCATGCAAGCCAGACGCACAAAGTGATGCAAATGCAAGGTTGCACAGGAACACTCGGTGGCACATGTGTTGTGAGTTTGATTACAGTGTCTAGAGGCCCTGACATGCCAGTTCTCTCTCTCTCTCTCTCTTTCTCAGAAAAAAAAAAGTTTGTGGCTATACAATAGACAAGGGATCCATATCTGTAATATATAAAGAAATGCCAAAATTAACTATCAAAAATCATCTAATTAATAAGTGAACTGAATAGACACTTTTCAAAACAAGAAACACAAATAGCCAAAAAGATTTTGAAAAATTGTCAACATTCTTAGACAATAGGAAAATGTAACTTAAAACAGCTTTCAGATTCCATCTCATCCCAGTTGAATGACTATCATAAAAAAAATAAAAAAATGAAGGTTGGGGAGATGGCTCAGTGGTTAAAGGTGCATGCTTGCAAAGCATGCTGGCATAAAACTAGACACAAAGTATAACATGTGTCTTGCATTTTTAGCGGTGATAAGAGGCACAGATGTGTGGATGCCTACATGCATACCTACATTCATGCATACGTGCATACACACATACTTACTGCAAGAATTGTTAGGTTAAGTTACTAGTTTATCTGCTACATTGGTGTAGATGTCATCATATTAAGTAGACCTCATAAGTGTAACAAATATGCTATATTCCTTGGGCTGGAGAGATGGTTTAGCGGTTAAGCGCTTGCCTGTGAAGCCTAAGGACCCCAGCTCGAGGCTCGATTCTCCAGGACCCATGTTAGCCAGATGCACAAGGGGGTGCACGCGTCTGGAGTTCATTTGCAGTGGCCGGAGGTGCTGGCGCACCCATTCTCTCTATATATCTGTCTCTTTCTCTCTTTCTGTCTGTCGCTTTCAAATAAATAAAAATAAACAAAATTTTTTTTAAAAAACTATGCTATATTCCTTGGAAAGACTATAGGTGTCAAAGGTTATATGATAAAACCAAAAAAAAAAAAAAGTACAGGAATTTGTTATATTTCTAAAGTTGGTCTAGGCCTATTTGTATGGGAATGATCAGACAAATTGTTTAAGTAAAGATGTAAACACATGACCCAGGCCCTCCATGTCAACCAGTCTGCAGCAGCATTCCCTTTGTTCATTTCACACACACCTTCCTGGGAAAGAAGGGCCTTTCTGCAGCCCAACCAGTGAGGAAGGCAAGTAAGTGGCCCTGGTCCACAGGCAGTCCAGTGTGATATTTTGGTGTTAGTTAAAATTTGGACCATCACCGCATCGTCCACACAACTCAGGGGTGACCTAGATGACAGTGGTGGAGGGAAATTTTTCTACAGAGAAGAATGAGCGCTATATTTTGGGATTCAATCCATATAAAGGGGAAAACATGGTCTAGGGTAAGTATACATATGGAGCCTAAGGCAGTGGCAAATGGTGAGGCTGTTTTCTCAGTGAGCTAAAGAGAGTACAAGGAGAGTACAAGGAGGTCTGTAAAGGGAGTGTGTGCTGTGTTTACCACACTAGGCATAAACTGTGAGGATGAGTGTGTCACACCTGTGCCTCGAGCGTGCCCACCACAAAGGACAGTATGACACCCTGTGGACACGAGCGTGACTCTGCTCTCAGCCACCCCAGTGCAAGAACACAGAGCTTAATATATGTGCTCAGCCAGACAGGAGCAGGCATTACATTCCTAATGCTCATGACCTCCCCAGCCATAGGCTTTTTGTTAGGTTTTCAGTACCAGGCATTTATTCCCTCCCATAGAGTGGGTCGCCAGTCCAATTAGAAAGCAGTTGGTTTCCCTCCTAACATGGCATGCCATGATTGCACCTGCCGGCCCATTTGGCCTGGCTGGCCAAACTTGAGGCTCACAGTGTCCACGGTTTTCACCACGGATGGCTAGAAGTTGGCCTTATATCCATGACCTTGTAGTGTCTGGCACTGTCTTCACAAGACACTCATTATTGGAGGAAAAGATGATGAGATAGAAGAGAGAATAATGGAGAAAGTGTAGATTTGTGAAGGGGAAAGTGGGGGAGGGGAGGGAATTATCATGGCTTATGGTCTGTGAGTATGGAAGCTGTCAATAAAAAGGAAAATAAATAAATAAATAGATAGAATACAGTGCTTCTAGGGGCATTGTTAGACTAGACTTCAACTCCACAGAATCACATCTGTATCAGTTACCTGCTCACTGCTGGAAGAAAA
The DNA here is from genome assembly GCF_020740685.1 of Jaculus jaculus. Classification (NCBI taxonomy): domain Eukaryota; kingdom Metazoa; phylum Chordata; class Mammalia; order Rodentia; family Dipodidae; genus Jaculus; species Jaculus jaculus. Next base: position 27,199,768 of record NC_059105.1, read on the forward strand.
TACCTGAGCAGAATATCATTTTAGGAAAGGAAGAGTGGGCCTGACGTGGTGGCGGATGTCTTTAATCCCAGCACTTGGGAGGCAGAGGTAGGAGGATCACCATGTTTTTGAGGCCACTGTGAGAGTACATTGTGAACTTCAGGTCAGCCTGAGCTGTACTGAGACCCTACCTCAAAAAACAATAACAAGGGCTGAAGAGATGACTTAGCACTTAAGGCATTTGCCTGCAAAGCCAAAGGATCCCCGTTCAGTTCTCCAGGATCCATGTAAGCCAGATGCACAAGTGTATCTGGAATTCGTTTGCGGTGGATGGAGGCCCTAGCACGCCCATTCTCTCTCTCAAATAAATAAATATATTTTAAAAAAAATAAGTCATCTTTGAGCGTCTTTCATTTAAAAAAAAAAAAAAAAGGAAGAACGGGTTTATTTCAGCTCACAACCACAGGTTACGGTCCACCAGGCGAGGAAGGCAGAGTGGGGGAATCTGGTCACATCCACTCCAGTAGCAAGGACATTGAACAGAGTGACAAATGCTGAATACTCAGCTAGTTTTCTCCTTTTTAGTTTTTGTTAAGGATATCTTTGTTAATTTTTTATTTATTTGCACGTGTGTGCCTTGTGGAGGGCACAGGTCAAGGCCTCTTATGGTGGCAAATGAACACCTTTTATGCCACTTTTTTTTTTTTTTAATCTGGTTTAGATGGGTGGTTGTGGAACTGAACCTAACCAACCAGGTTTTGCAAAAAGCACGTTTAACCACTGAGACATCAGGTGTGCTAAGCTTTCTCCTTTCTCCAGGAAGCCAAACCAGGGAAAGGTCTCACCTACACTGGGGTGGGTTCTCTCACCTCGACTAATCTCATTTAGAAGATCCCTAGCAGATATAAGAGAACATTTGTTTCCATGGCAATTCTAAATCCTGTTAAGTTGACAACCAGAAATTAATCATCACAGTCTCGCTCTCTCACCGAGGTTGACTGTGGAGACTAAGCATCACAGACCCCTCTCATCAGGCTGACCTAACCGCTACTGCTGTGGAGCAACCAAGGTCTCGCAGTACCACGTCTTGAGCAAGAGATGCCAGCCAGTTTGGGTCAACAATTACACTAGACACCTCACTTCTCCCTGAAGAAAGGTGATTTCTAAGAGTGAGAAAAATCTTGAATTGATTTAAAAGGGAAAAAAAAAATGACAAGCAGTGGGCTGGTGAGATGGCTTAGCAATTACAGGTGCTTTCGGACAAAGCCTGACATCCTGGGTTTGATTCACTAGTACCCACATAAAGCCAGTGGCACGTACATTTGGAATTCATTTGCAGTGGCATAAGGTCCCATGCTCATCTTCTGTCTCTTTGCTTCTTTCTCCATCTCCAAAAATAAATAAATGAAGATGTCTTTAATATTTTAAAATTTTATTTTTATTTATTTATTGAGAGAGTAGGTGTGTCAGGGCCTCCACCCACTGCAAACAAACTCCAGATGCATGTGCCCTCTTGTGAATCTGCCTAATGTGGGTCCTGGGGAATCAAACCTGGGTCCTTTGGGTAGGCAAACATCTTAGCCACTAAGCCATCCCTCCAGCCCAAGGTTTTTTTTTTTTTTTTTTTTTTTTTTTAGTGATTAGTAATTCTAATTTCAGGACCAGCTGTATTCATGGACTTTGTAAAGCTATTTATTTTATTTTCTGAGGCAGGGTCTCATGCTAGCCCAGTTACTCTGCAGTCACAGGGTGGCCTCAAACTCACTGCACTCTTTCTACCTCTGCCTCCCCAGGGCTAAGATCAAAGATGTGCACCACCACACTTGGCAGGTCTTCTTGTTTTTGTTTTGTTTTGTTTTTGTCCATCTTGTCTTTGGAGAGACTGGCTTTCCTTTGCTACCCTTGACATACTCCTATGTCTATTTCCAGGAAGGAGTGTGAGCAAATAATTCTTGCAGAAATGAAGAATGTAGGACGTGAGGCACAAGTGACAGGACGCCGGCCGACTCAAGCGTTGATGAGAACAAGCTGTATTGCATATCTCCTGGGCACCGCTACATATCCTCTCTGCTTCCTATTCCAGAAGCACACTGATCATGTGCAAACTAAGAGGTCTTCACTTCAGAAGACAGATGGCCGGAGCACAGACTTGGGATTCTGTGAGAGTGCTTGTTGAGGAGCTGTGGATAACGGACGTGCGCTGCAAAGGACAACCTGCAGGGTGCGCTCCTGCGCGACAAGAGCCATAGCTCCATCCTTCCTGCCAAGATCCAGGCCAGAGATCCTGCAGGCACTAGCAACCTCTGTCCCTTGGTGATCCTCAAAGAGAGAATGTGCCCTTTCATGGCTCTCCTTACTTCCTTCTCTGTTTTCTCCTCTCCTCACTTCCTCGCCCTGGGATGACGCTCCAAGAAAGGCATATGGGACTCATCTATATGCCTTGCTTTCAGGGTCACTTTTGGATGACACAGATAAAGACACTAAATATATTCTCAGATATATAATCCCGTATAAATCCATGGATCTGGAAATGCTAAGTCGAAAGAAAAGAAAGACAGAAGTGGCATGCCAGGGCCTGCTACCAGGGTATATGAAGTCCAGATGCATGTACCACTTTTGTGCACCTAGCTTTACATGGAGAATTGACCTCGGGCCATCAAGCTTTGCAAGCATGTATGTTTAACCACTGAGCAATCTCTCTAGCCCATCAAAATATATTTTTGTTGATGTTTAGAGACAGTGTATAGCCTAGGCAGCCTTGTAAATAATGATTTTTCTCGCCTCAGCCTCGTGGGTACTGGAATTACAAGCTGAGACCACCATGGCCAGTTTAGAGCACATTTAAAGCACTTAGTGCGTATTGCTAAAATTGTTTCCCAGAAAGATATTGCAGTTCATGGTTATGTGTTCTTCTCATGATGGGTATAAAAATAGCCACCCCCTCCTACCTGCTCATTAGTGTTTGCCATTATTTTATTATTCTATACTTCAGTAAATACAGTTATATTATACTTAAACTTAAATTTTATTTTTTCTACATAAGAATAAGCATGAACTTTATTCCATAAGCATGTGCTTGCCGGGCATTCATCTATATTTGGACAAGCTCGTGGTTTTTCATTGTTGTAACTGTTTTCATGCAATTTCAAGAGATCTTTATCTATGACAGGTATGAATAAGCCCCATTATCTTTCTTGTATATTGAATACCTATTTGCAATTTGTTGTTTGCCTTTTAATTTTGATTATGAGTTTTCTGGACCTACAAAAGCTTAGTGTTACTGTTATCTTGTACCCCATGAAGTAGATTTTTTTTTATGTCAGAATAGCATTGTTCTAGTATGACAGGTTTATACCATTTTAATGCAATGCAAGCTTCCTGTTTTCTTTATTCAATGTTTAAAATATTTTGGGGTATGCTTATATAGTCATTCTTTCAAAAATTCTTTGTGATGTGCGAAGCTTATGCCTTTTTTTTTTAACTTGGCCTTGTTTACATCATGAATTTTTGCAAGCAATTAATGAATTAAACACTTCTTAATCTCTTGAGTAGATCCTTAATATGGACCTTTCCACTTTTTGTCGGATTTATTGCAATAGCATGGTTTAGAAGATTCTGGACATACTCTCCAAGCCATTCTACTAATAGAGTTTTGCTCAACTAAAGCTGATGAGTGTCCCTGGTCCATATGCCAGGTGTGAAATCTATTCAACATAGAACACAAAGTCCTTCATATTCTCCTACTTCCTCCTCTGCCATTTCCAACCAAATCCAAGGTAAGCTTCTATTGTCTAGTAGTTGTTCCCAGAATGAGCAAGTCACTCTGTCCTGTTGCCTTGTCCCAGGCTGCTGAGCAAGGTAAATAATTCATGAACCACATCATCTTTCCTTGGCTCACCTTTGTTATTTAAGGTCTACTCTTGAACTCAGGACATCATCTCAGCTCTTATGTTGGTGAGATGCCATTCTTTTCTTTTCTTTCTTTTTTTTTTTTTTTTTTTTTTTTTTTTTTTGATTTTTCGAGGTAGGGTCTCACTATGGCCCAGGCTGACCTGGAATTCACTATGGAGTCTCAGGGTGGCCTTGAACTCATGGCGATCCTCCTACCTCTGCCTCCCGAGGGCTGGGATTAAAAATGTGTGCCAACACACCTGGCAGATGCCATTCTTGACCCACCTCTTGAAATTTGTTTTCTTTGCTATATACTCCCAGCATATCTGAAATGTGTGCCATCTTTACACCGCCCATCCTTCATGATCATTGCTGACAAACCTGCAATAAAGATGATGCCAACTTACTGTTGCTGTCCCAGAGTCTATGAAAGTAAGTAGCTTATGAAAATCAATTAATATATGGTGCTACATGGAATAAGTAACTCTTAAAGTCTACACCTGAGAAATAATAATCTATTTTAATGAAACAGCATAATATAATAGAAAAAGTAGATGAACATTTAAGAAGGCTTTGAACACTGAATTTCTATAAAATATATGGCAATAATCAAAGATATAAAGTCATATTCTCAAGTAATCAGAGTAATGGTGTTGTTACTTCATAGAATAAAAAGGCAATGCATGTTGAGTTCATTTTAACCCAAAGATTCTAAGAAAAAATTGGTGTTTTAAAATTTCTTTCAGGATTTCTTTCATGAGCACTTAAAATGTGCTTATAGTACATAATCACAGTTATTTCTATCTAACCTTTACATTTGTGACATTCTCAAGTTTAGAAACTTTCCTTTGTTAAAAGGTTGTATTTGGCCATTATTATGAAGCAGTTTTATGAATTATCTCAGAAGTAGAAATCATAATTTTTGCAAGCCAAAATCTTTGGGTCTTTATATTCACTTGAGATACGTTTAAAGGGCAATTTTGCACCTTGAAAAGCTGCACTTGTTAAAGGAGTATAGTCAAAGCTGGGGAAACTGATCGTAAATGTCTCAAGCTTGCTGATGCTGTTTCCCCATTTAAAAATTTTTTAAAAAGCATTCATTGTGAAGTTTTTCTAAGCTATTCATTGAAATCCAGTTTATATCTGCAGTCATAAATTTTATTCTACTAAAACTTTGTAAAAATTTAGATGAATGTTTATGCTAATAAATGATCAAACTGATTTATAAAAGCCATTTCACTTTGCTAAAATTTTTAAAGATTTTTAAATATTTATTTTTATTTATTTATTTGTTTGTATATTTATTTATTTATTTATTTATTTATTTATTTATGAGAGAGAGAGAGAGAATGGGTGCACCAGGGCCTCTAGCCACTGCAAATGAACTCCAGATGCATGCACCACCATATGTATCTGGCTTACATGGGACCTGAAGAATCAAACTTGAGTCCTTAGGTGTCACAGGCATGTGCCTTAACTGCTAAGCCATCTCTCTAGTCCTAAAGATTTTTTAAAATGTAATTACTTATGCTTATTTTAATATCATACAATTTTTAACTTGTAATTCTTTCTTAGTTATTTCAGTACAACAAGGTTATGATAAATTTAATGAAGGTAAAACTGGTTTAAGCACATTATTGCAACTTAAGAAATAGGAGAAGCCAGGCATGGTGGCACACACCTTTAATCCCAGCACTCGGGAGGCAGAAGTAGTAGGAGGATCACTGTGAGTTCCAGCCCACCCTGAGACTACATAGTGAATTCCAGGTCAGCCTGAGCTATAGCAAGGCCTACCTCAAAAAAAAAAAAAAAAAAAAAAAAAAAAAAGAAAGAATGAGAGAAAGAAAGAGGAGGAGGACGCTGGGAAATTAGTTCAGAATATAGGAGGCTTGCTACAAGAGCATAAATCCTAAGACATGCAAACCAAAATTTGATGACCCATGGAAAAAGCCAGGTGTAGTTATGCACACATGCAAGCCCAGTGCTGTGGGACAGAATACTCATTGGGTTTCACTGGTGTGGACATGCACACAGGCAAGCCCAGTGCCGTGGGAGACAGGATACTCATTGGGGTTCACTGGTCAGCCAGTCTGATAAAAAAAGAAAGCATGGCAGCTCTTGGCTCAAAGAGAGACTCAGTCTCACAGAAAAAATAAAATGTAAAATAGGATATAAGAGGCCTGCTAACGTTCTCCTCTGACCTCCACACACATGCACACTGGGTACCCACACTTTTGCATACAGACACACGCCACACCAAAGCAAAAATAAAAATAAAAGTAGGTGAGGCATAATATGACTCCTGTGTCTGTTTAATTCACACTTATTTTTCTGAGAAAACATCCATCTAAAGCCTGGACAAAATCTTTATAAGAGCTCCATTTTAGGGACTGGACAGATGGCTCAGTGGGTGGCATGTTTGCTGTGTAAGCACTGAGACCTGAATTTGATCCCCAGTACTAATGTAAAGTGCCAGGCACAGCAGCAAGTACCTATAGTTTCAGCACTGGGAAAGTGGACATAAAGTCCTGAAGCTTGCTGGAGTTTAGCTGAATCAGTGAAAGACCCTTTCTCAAAGAAAACAATGGAGAATGACTGACAAAGATACCTGAGGTCAACCTCTGGCCTTAATACACATGTGTACACGGGTGTGCCCACACACATAAAAATATGCACACAGCAGCACATAGATACACACAGCACCACATACACATGCCAAAAATGAAATAAAACAAAACAAGAAAGAGCTCACTTCTGAGTTTCTTTAGTTGTGATCATCTAAAAATATATACTTCTCATATTCAATTTTACTTGTGAAGTACTGAAAGTGCTCTTATATTTTTGTTTCCTTTTTGGTATCTAAAATTCATAAGTAACTGGCATTGATTGATTTCTCTTTTGAATATGTCTGCTAATTTTAGATCTATATAAATACATACTTGAAGGAACAACGTTTATCTTCCTTAAAAGTCATATACATATAGCAGCACTTTCATTACTGGGTTGGATTCAAATTATCAAGAACTAAGATCATCTTTTCTATAGGATAAGCACTTCTGTTGGGTATGTGTTGGTGGAATATCCAGGCAGTGGTTGCATCAAGAAGTTCCAAATACTAAACTTCTGTGCACCTATACTAACTCCTTTTGCAGTTACTGTTTTCGTTTCTTTGTCTAGGGCTCAGCTTTATGCCCACCTTCCGCAGGGCCTGTACTCCTTTTCCTGCTTAATTCCCTGACCAAAAGCAGCTGGTAAGAGGGTTATGGTTTATTTCGGCTGGCAGTTCCCAAAGGGAGGCTCCATGATGCCAAGGAAAGGATGAGAGAGCAGAAGCTGGATATCACTCCCTGCTGGAGCAGCTGGCAGAAAGTTGCAAGAGAATGAGCTGAACCCTGGCAAGGGGCACAGTGGGTCATAGCATCCCAGAGCCAGCGCTCAGCAACACAGTGCCTCAGGCAAGGCTCCACCTTCCCAGGTGCCACCAACGGTGGACAAGGCATTGTAAACACGTGAGTTTATGGGGAACATCTCATTCAAACTACCTACCACACCAGCCCTATGACCAAACCACCTCACCCAGCAGATCCAAAATCAGACTTGAAGATGTGGCTGCATCCTGGCATATACCACTTTTGTAAAGAAAAATATAAAAGGTAGAGTTAAAGAAGATATAGTCAATCATCAAACTCACTCATTATTCCTGTCTTATTATTTCCTTTGCAAATCAGGATGGAGGAGTCAAGCATGTGAGTATTGAAGTGGACTCCCGATCAATGAAAACATATTTTTTTGTTATCTGGCAGAGACTTGCTGAAAGTAGTTCACTGTGCTGCTTCACTCCCATCTAAGAGGCCAGCAAGGAAATTTTAGCATCATGGGTATGTTGGGGGATCAACACAACAGACTGAGTATTGAGTCCATGAATAGCAAACTTTAAAATATAACTTTAATGTTAGAAAGTAAAAAGAAAACATGGTTTAAAAATAAACTAGAAGCCAGAAGTGGTGGCACATGCCTTTAATTCCAGCACTCAGGAGGCAGAGGTAGGATCAGAACATCAAAACAAAGCTATGAGCAATGTAACCCTGACCAAGCTACTGGTAGAACTTGCAGAAAAGCAACAAAGGACCAATAATCATATGGATGCTGCCATCACTAAACTAGACCTAATAGATAAGAAAACTGGAAGGAGTTCAGACAGTTAAGAGATTTGAGGGAGAGTGAAAAAGAAGAAGACCTTAAAAATCAGCTGGCCATGCTAAATTAAGACATAAAGAAATGCAAGGATGAATTCCAAGAATCATCAAGATAATCAGAAAATGATGTGAAAAGGGAGCTTGACACAGGGATGAAAATTATACATAGAAAAGTAGTAGAAAATGCAAACCTAATTGAACAAGTCCAACACTCTCTAGAAGCTCTCAAGAATAGAGTCAGCCATGTGGAGGATAGAAACTCTGATCTGGAAGACAAGATGGAAGAAATAGTTCGAGAGTTCAAAAATTTCAGTAAGTTCAAAAGTTCCTGGGAACAGAACATGAGGGAATTGTGGGATACACTTAAATGTCCTATTATCAGGATCATTGCAATACCAGAAGGAGAAGAAATTCAGACCAAAGGCATGAAGAACTTATTTAATAAAATAATTGAAGAAAACTTCCCCAGTCTCTTAAAAGAAAGGCCCATCAAGATACAAGAAGCCAACAGAACTCAAAACAGACTGGACCAGAGGAAAAACTCTCCAAGACATATTGCCATTAAGACTTTAAACATTGTTACCAAAGAGAAAATCCTAAAAGCAGCTAGGGAAAAACAGTACACCACTTTCAAAAGTAAGTCCATCAGAATTACTTCAGACTTCTCAATGGAAACTCTGAAAGCTAGAAAGGCTTGGATTGAAACATTACAATATCTAAGAACCTATGGCTTCCAACCCAAACTACTCTACCCAGCAAAAGTATACCTCATAATAGATGGTGAAAGAAAACTTTTCCATGACAAAACTCAGCTTTACAAATTATATGAACACAAAACCAAACCTACAGAGAGTATTTCAGGAAATTCTCCACAGAGAAGAAACAAACAACCAAACTCAAATGCCGACAAGGAGCAGATCACAATAACCAAACTCAGAGTATGGACAAAAAAATTCAAAGTCCATGAAAACACCAACCCACATATACCATTAAAAATAAGGCAGGGATCAAATCAAATCTCACAATCATTACCCTAAGTATTAATAGTCTTAATTCACCCATCAAGAGACACAAGCTAACAGGATAGATCAAAAAATTAGACCCCTCAATCTGTTGCCTTCAAGAAACCCACCTCACCACTAAAGAAAGACACCTCCTCAGGGTGAAAGGGTAGAAAACAATATTCCAAGCAAATGGGAATAAGAAACAAGCAGGCATAGCTATATTATTATCAGGTAAAATAGACTTCAAGCCAAAAATAATCAAAAAAGATAAAGAAGGCCACTTCCTACTTATCAAGGCAACGATCCATCAAGAGAATATTACAATCATAAATCTGTATGCACCAAACACAGGGGCACCACAGTTCATAAAACAAAACCTACTTGACAATAAAACAGAAATAACCACCAACACCATCATAGCTGGGGACTTTAATACACCATTATCAGCAATAGACAGATCATCCAAACAGAAACTCAACAGGGAAGTAAGAGAGCTCAACAAAACCATAGATCATGTAGACCTAATGGACATCTACAGAACTTTCCATCCCAAATCCACAGACTACACATTCTTCTCAGTAGCCCATGTAACATTCTCTAAAACAGTCCATATACTGGGTCACCAAGACTGTCTCCACATACTTAGGAAGATTGACATAACTCCCTGCATGATATCAGATCACAATGCTATATTGCTAGAAATCAACAACAAAAGATGTACCAAGAATCTCATTGGCACCTGGAAACTGAACAGCACACTTTTAAACAATAAATGGATAGTGGATGAAATAAAAAATGAAATTGCAAAATTTCTGGAATTGAACGAAAATGAGAACATATCGTACCAAAACTTATGGGACACAATGAAGGTGGTCCACAGGGGAAAATTCATAGCAATCAATGCCTTCATAAAAAAGACAGAGATATCCCAGATCAATAACCTAACCATCCAACTAAAGGCACTGGAAAAGCAAGAAAAATCCAACCCAAAGAGCTCCAGTAGGAAAGAAATAATTAAAATCAGAGCAGAAATTAACGAATTGGAAACCAAGGAAACAATTAAGACCATTGACAAAACAAAGAGCTGGTTCTTTGAAAAAATAAACAAGATTAACAAACCCCTGGCCAATTTGATAAAGCAAAAAAAGGAGAAGTTTATATTAACAAAATTCAAAATGAAAAAGGAGAGATCACAACAGACATAAGTGAAATTGGGAAATAATCAGGAGTTATTTCAAAAACCTTTACTCCACAATGTTGGATAATGTGGAGGAGATGGATAAATTCCTGGACCCATACCATCTCTCAAAGCTAAACTCAGAGAAGACTAAGCACCTCAATGAACCCATCATACTCATGGAGATGGAAAAATTATTTTAAAAAAAACCTCCGCCAAAAGAAGAGTCCAGGACCAGATGGCTTCTCAGCTGAATTCTATCAAACCTTCATTGAAGAACCCAAACCAATCTTCCTCAAACTGTGCCACACAATTGGAGAACAGAGAAAGCTACCCAACTCTTTTTATGAAGCTAGTATCACCCTAATTCGAAAACCAGGCAGAGATACCACAAGGAAAGAAAACTACCAGACTATTTACATGATGAACTTAGATGCAAAGATCCTGAACAAAATCCTCACAAACCTAATCCAACAGCACATCAAAAGCACTAACCACCTTGACCAAGTGGGATTCATTCCAGGAACACAGGGGTGGTTCAACATACAGAAATCTGTCAATGCAATACACCACATAAACAAGATTAAACATAAAAACCACATGATCATTTCAATAGATGCAGGAAAGGCCTTTGACAAGATACAACATCACTTCATGATCAAAACATTGGAGAAAATTGCCATTGTTGGTTCATATCTTAACATAATAAAGATAATATACAAAGCTCTGAAGGCCCAAATAATACTTAATGGAGAGAGATTGGAGAAATTCGCATTAAGATCAGGAACAAGACAGGGTTGTCTACACTCACCTCTGCTTTTCAATATAGTACTGGAGTCCTAGCTCAAGCAATAAGACAGGAGAAGGAAATAAAAGGGATACAATTTGGAAAGGAAGAAGTTAAGTTAGTTCTATTTGCTGATGACATGATTGTATATGTACAATCCATCCCAAAACTCTTTTTTCGGGACTCCATCCCAAAACTCTTGAAGGTAATTAACTCCTATAGCAAAGTAGCAGGATACAAAATCAATGCACAAAAATCAGTAGCCTTTCTATATGCAAATGACAAAGATATAGAGAAAGAAATAAGGGACATAGTTCCATTTTCAATAGCAACACAAAAAATAAAATTCCTTGGAATAACGTTAACCAAGGATGTGAAATATCTATACAACACAAACATAAAAACACTCAAAAAAAAAAATTGAGGAGGACTTGAGAAAATGGAAAGACCTCCATGTCTCCTGGATAGGCAGAATTAGCATTGTGAAGATGGCAATCCAGCCAAAGGCAATATACAGATTTAATGCAATTCCAATTAAAATCCCTACAGTGTTCTTCACAGAGATATTAAAAATGATCTCAAATTTCATATGGAAAGGCAGAAGGCCTCGCATAACCAAACATGTCCTCAGCAAAAGAAATACCTCTGGAGGCATCACCATACCTGATCTAAAACTATATTACAAAGCCATAGTAATAAAAACAGCATAGTACTGGCATAAAAATAGGAGTGCAGAACAATGGAATAGGCTTGAGAACCCAGACTTTGGGTCAAGCAACTATAACTACTTGATATTCGACAAAAGCCCAAACAATATAGGCTGGAAAAAAGACAGCATCTTCAACAAGTGGTGCTGGACAAACTGGATAACCATATGCAAGAAACTAAAACTTGATCCACACATTTCACCATGCACTACACTCAAGTCAGTCCAAATGGATCAAAGACCACAATACAAGACCAGAAACTCGAATACTACTGGAAAAAAAATTTAGGGAGTACTTTCCATGATATAGGAATGGAAAAAGACTTCCTGAGCAAAACCCCAGTAGCACAGTATCTTAAACAGTCACTCAACCAATGGGATCACATGAAGCTGAAGAGTTTCTTTACAAACAAGCATACAATAAGCAAAGTCAATAGATCACCCACAAAATGGGAGAAAATATTTGCAGGTTATCCAACTGATAGAGGCCTAATCTCTAGAATCTACAAAGAAGTCAAAAATCTAAACAGTAAGAAGTCAAATACCCCACTCACAAAATGTGGCAAAGAGCTAAACAGGCAGTTCACAGAGGAAGAAGTACAAATGGCAAACACACACTTAAAAAAATGTTCATCATCCCTAATCATCAGGGAAATGCAAATTAAAACAACTCTGAGGTTTCACCTTACCCCAATAAGGATAGCAAATATCAAAAAATCAAGCAAAAATAAATGCTGGCAAGGATGTGGAGAAGTAGGAACACTCATCCACTGTTGGTGGGAATGTAAGATTGTACAACCACTTTGGAAAACAATATGACTCCTGAAAAAGCTGACTATAGAGATACCAACAGACCCAGTTATTCCCTTCTTGGGCATCTACCCTAAAACTTCAAACCACAGGCCAGAGAGATTTGCTCAACCATGTTTGTAGCGGCTCAGTTCGTAATAGCTAAGAGCTGGCATCAACCCAGATGTCCATCACTAGAAGAATGGATAACTAAGATGTGGTATATCTACACAATGGAATTCTATACAGCAGTAAGAAAAAAATGACACAATGAAATTTGAGGAAAAATGGTTGAACCTGGAACAGACCATTCTCAGTGAACTTAATCACAGGAAAAAAAAAAAAAAAAAAGCACCACATAGTCTCACTCATCTACAGCACCTAACCTGAATCTACCCAAGATGCCTTACATACCCAGCAAGAATCTCATGGACTTAACAATAGGATGTGTGGTGAGGGAGGGGAGGGCTATGAAGGGGTGAAAAACACAAATCTAGACCCAAAAGTCTATGGTACCATAAAATTCTACTTTCTAAAAGGCAGACCAAATGGCTGAACCTTCACCAGGCCCTTAAAGGGAACACCTGAACCACAAGACACTGGAGAGGGTATGATGAAGACTAACCTTAATCTTCTATAGCTTCCCACCCTCCCTCTCCCTCCATCCCTCTCCCTCTCTCTCTTTCTCTCTCTCTCTCTCTCTCTCTCTCTCTCTCTCTCTCTCTCTCTCTCTTCTCTGTAGCTCTTGTATATTAGTTATTTTTTTCCTTCTTTTGTTATTGGGCACTGACCTGTAACTCCCAGTACCTGCATGTGGCTATCATCCATCATGAGCTTTTGATCAGAGAAACCTACAAGGTTTCCTAAAAGAAAGACAGATTTCTGTCAGAGTACTTGATGACCCACCAAAGGTTAGTTGTAAGACCCTACTGCTGAAGACACCTTATGAGGTTGACACGTAAAATGGAATGGCATGGCTGGAAGTTGGAGGAGAGTCAGTCCCCAGTCTGTCAGCATGTCTAGTGCCAGAAGGTGCTACATGAGTGACTGGGGGAAAATGATCAATATCTGTCCAAGCAACTCATGGTCTAACCTACTTAGTTGCAAATAACCTGTTGTGATGCCCACACGAGTGCAATAGTGGCACACAGCCATGGTGGGGAACCAACTGCTCTTGATTTGGCTAACTGATCCCCTCAGTGGTATGGGACCCATAGCTGGAGCTGGGAAACAAGTCAGAACCATATCCAAACATAAGCCCACTCTCCAATATCAAGCTACCATCAATCATGGGCTACAAGAGGGCCTACACCTATTACAATTCTCTATTAAAAAGTAAGGGTTATCTCATTTGTCCTGGTGCTAACTTACTCTCTGTTGGAGAATCTGCTTCTTTTTTTCAGATAGATGTAGATCCTAAGGAGAGAGCCACCCCATCATACCTCAAAAGGGTCCCAGCTGAAACTAAGAACAATTGGCAAAACAAGCAAGAGTGCTGTTTTCCTGGTGAACCCGATACCTGCACAAGGGGGAAGGAGATCAACACAGAGAAAACTCAACCCCTATCAAATCAGAGAGTCAGAGACCCAAAGGCCCCCAACACCTTATCACTGAAGCAGACCAAAAATGAACCCAACATGGCTCAGGGAAATTTTGCGGAAAAGGGGGCGGAAAGAATGTCAGAGCCACATGTTGGGTCAGGATATGCAGAGACATTTATCTTACCCATAACTTGGCTAACTCCACAATGCATGACCCATATTCCTCAACAAGGAGGTGCCAAGGGGAGTGGGTAGGTCACGGATGAGCCAAACTGACTGTATTTGCTGAATACAAAACTAATTTATAAAAACACTAAAAATTAAAAATATTTTTAAAGCACCTGAAAAATAAAAAAAAATAAAGACAGAAAAAATAAATAAATAAACTGGGCATGGGGCTGGAAAGGTGGCTTAGCAGTTAAGGAGCTTGCCTGTGAAGCCTAAAGACCCAGGTTTGATTCCCCAGTATCACATAAGCTAGATGCATTTGAAGTTCAGTTGCAGTGACTAGAGGCCTTGGCATGCTCATTCTGTCTTTCTCCCTCCCTCTCTCTCCCTCTATCTCCCTCTTTCTTTGCTTCTCTCTCCCAAATAAATAAATAAATGAAATATTTGTAAAAATAAATAATCTAGACAAAAATTTCGTGATAGCATGCATTACATTGTTTGCCAATAAAGAACTTCTTATATATCAAATGGATTCACAGGGACATATTTCATTTTTTTGAAATACATCCATTATAAATCATGTGTCCACTTGTAAAACAGTAAGCAAGTCAGAAGCTACCCTACATGTTGTTAAAAAAAAAAAAAACACTCCATGTTTTATGGAGCAGAAAAATTACAATCTTTAAAAAATTTCACAGATTGCTATCAGTGTTGCAAATCTGGTGACCAAGCTTACACATTAAAAACAGGCATCTACCTTAAGAGATATGCTTTGGAGACAAGACTCTTGTTGGTAAAAGGTTAGGTCTCTTCTACTATGTAGCTGTGTTGCTCAGATTATTTCTCATTGAGTGTCAAGGGCCCCTTCTCAAATACAGCATTTTATTTTCAGCAGAAATGTTTCATAGCCAAAAACTCCTACATTTTAGGTGGGCATTGGAAGCTGAGGTAGGAGGATCACCATGAGTTCAAGGACAATGTGGGCTGCAGAATGGATTCCAGGTCAGCTTGGGCTAGACTGAGACTGTGCCTCAACACAAAACAAAATGAAACAAAACACTACTAAGTATATGTGCAGCTATTTTAAGCTCATAGATATGATAAGGTGGATTTTCTCCTCTGTATTGGCAGCACCTAGATCAAGTTCAGTTACTTTATCTATTTTCATTTCTTGATTGTTCTAGTATTTATTTAGACAAGGTTGGCCACCAGTTCCCTATGAGGCTGTGGATAACTTTGGGTTTCTGATCCACCTCCATCCACCTCCCAAGCACTGATATTGTAGGTATGTGCCACCTTGTCCAATTTATACACCAGGGTATCGAACTCAGGACCTCTTATGAAGCAAGCACTCTGCCAACTAACCTACATTCATTCTCAGTGCCTTTCTGTTATTTTTAAATATGCTTTACTGTGTATAGAATGTGTTTTTTTTTTTTTTTACATTTCTACAAATGGCTGTTTTTAAACAAAAACAGCTTGCTCTTCTAATTAGCAAAATATTGTATATTTAATGTAAATAATTCAGACCATATATAACATACATACTTCTATTTATACTTTATACATAAGTAGGAATCTGCTTTGTTCACTTTGTGTCTGTTTTAGAGATTCTATGTTGTATCCAGAAAGCTTATCTTCTATTTTGTGTATGACCAAAGAGCATTTTATTTATAACTGATATCTAATTTTGCTTCTTGCTTGTTTGCTTTTGGTTTTTTCAAGGTAGGGTCTCACTCTAGCCTAGACTGAACTGAAACTTACTCTGTAGTCCCAGGATGACCTCAAATTCATGGAAAGCCTTCTATCTCTGCCTCCTAAGTGATGGGATTAAAGGCATGTACCACCACTCCCAGCTTAATGTGGGCTCTTTGGTCCCTATCTACCAGTACCAAATTTGTTTCCTGTTTTTATTATCTGATTCTATTGTCATTATCTGAAACTATTGTAGATGAAAACCTGGAGAGTAGGAGATGAATTTGCTGTTAGTAAATAGGGATGAAAGGAGCCAAGAAAGATAGCATTTATGGGTTGTAGAGATGACTCAGTGGATAAAATGCTTGGCACACAGTGTTAGGTCCTGAGTTCAGATCTCAGGGTAAATAGAAGGTCTGACTCTGTTGATGGTATCTAGAATTTCAGTATACTTCTATGGTGAAAGGAAAAGTGAAGAGTAGAATTTCACAGGTCAAACTAATCTGGCATACTGAGCAAGGAACAAGATGAGACCAGATCCCAAGCAAGGTGTAAGGTCTTATCCTCTGACTTCTACACATGGGCCATCACATATGCATACCCACACACCTACACATCACATGTGTACACACTCATATACACACAGATGTACACACAAAGATGCCATGTATGCACCATTAAGAAACCACAGGAAAAAAATTCATATTTTAACTCACCTGTTGGACTATTTATTTATGATAAAAATTTTTAAACATGTTATTTTTAAAATGCGCTCTGAGAAGCCAAGTTTGCTCCATATAGCATTCTTCTCTATGTACTCTCTCCCACCAGTGGTGAAACTCATCAGGTTTTTGAAAAGGCAAATCAATGAAGAGTGATATTCTTTTCTCTTTCTGTTTTTTTGTTTTCTGAAGTAGGATTTCACTCTAGCCCAGGCTGACCTGGAATTCGCTATGCAGTCTCAGGGTGTCCTTGAATTCAAAAGGATCATCCTACCTCCCCACCTCCCAAGTGCTGGAATTAAAGGCATGTGCCACCATGCCTAGTGAAACATGATGCTTTTAATCATTATATTTAAATTTCTTTGATGTCTGTTGAAATTAAGGACATCTCTCCCTTTGAAATAGCGCTGAGAAAATATCTCGTGTTGTGGATTAGATTGTATACACCAAATGTTGACGGCCTAGGCCTAGTGTGGCTATATTTGGGCCTTTATTGGAGGTAACGGAAGTCAAACGCCTTAATCAAACATGGCTGGCATCTTTAGAAGAGGACAAATAACCTCCAGGGAGGCTCAGACACAGTAAGAAGGTCACATGAGGACACAGCCAGAAGAGAAGCCACACACTCTGCTGGCATCTTGACCCTGGACTTTGAGACTTCAGAACGGAGAAAATAAATTTTTGTCATTTAAGCCATACAAATTTTGTGGCCGCGGTTCTGGCACACTTTTTCAGCCTCAAGACTATTATGCTATTAATCTAAATTGTCTTCTGTTACTTAATGATTTATTTTCTTTCTTCATTTAAATCCCTTATTTCAAAATAAAGTTCAGTGGGAAGTTAGGTTTCAACATTTTATTTTTGTAAATGCTAGCCATTTGATGTGAAATAAGTTTTTTTTTGGAAAACCCAGGCAATCCTCTGATTTAGAATGTCACTTGTAGGGATGGATGAGTTCTGGTGGGTTTGCAATTTGGTTTGATTCTGGACTATGAGCTCTTCCACGCCTCTGTCTGTTTATTCTGAGGCTCGGAGCACACAAGATTCACACTGTATGGTCCCACCTTTATGATCACATTTTAATACGCTGTAGGTAAATTCCCACTATTACTATGTCTGGATATTCATAAATGTTTATTCTACCAATTGAATAAAGGTTACATTGTCATGCCAAAAGCCATAGGATAGCTGTTATGTTTGCTAATGAGCTGAGCAGAAAACTCAGTCTTTACCATCTATCTGCCCTCCCAACAGGCATGCGTCCACTCTCTCTTCTCATGCTCTTTTATGTCCTTAGTTTATCTAGTTGGTTTGTATTTTCACACAGGCTTTTTTTTTTTTTTTAATTTCTTGTATATTTTTCTTTGCATCCCTTGGAGCAGGCCTGGACTTTACAGGGATAGATATGACTCCCTGCTGTGTAGGTTTGAGTCTGAAACTTAACTCCCCCCTTCTCAGACCTGACTTGTTTGTAAAAACACAATCTTGAAAGAACTTTGATGGGCTTACTGTCCATTTTGTTCTTGAAATTTCTATGGCTTAAAAGACAGAACCAGAAATCTTGGAATGAGAGGTTTCTCCTCGCTTTACAACATCCACCTTGTTTCTGATTCTCAGTAGCTGCAAACCAGACAAGGGTAAGCTTTTGTCGCTTAGCAACAAATGGGACTAGCTCCTCCCCTCCTCATTCTTCTACAAATAAAGGCTTAAGCCTCAAGGCTCTGAAGGGAAACAACAGTTTGAACTCCCAGTAAAAAACCTTTCTTCATAATCTGCTTTTGCGTATTTCCCCTGCACCTTTGTGCTGTGTTCCAAATTGTGGTCAAAGCATGACTTTCTAGAGATGTCTCTCCATAAATGGGAGGCAGGTTGGGTACCTGTCCTAGAACTTGCCTCAGAGAAGACAGAGTTTCAAGAACCCCCAGCTTGTGCTTGGGAACTTACTCCGTCAGAATCCCAACCTTCCTCATGAAAATAAGGCATACTAGAAGCCCGTTGCTACCATTCAGTGTTCTCAGAGCAGGGGCCATGATCAGGTACTGTTTGCCAGTGAAAAGATACAATTCCCTGGGCCAGGGAGATGGCTCAGCAGATAGGAGCACTTTCTGTGTGAGCATGAGGACCCAACAAGCACCCACGCGAAAAGCAGAGTGTGGCGTGGCTGTGCGTGCCTGGAACCCCAGAGCTGGGGTACAAATACGGGAGGATCTCTGGGTCTCATTGGTGAGCCAATGTAACTGAAAAACAGTGTGATTGACCTTGATCAAGCAGTAACATGGAATTGCTCTTCCAAGCTCCACTGGCCTCATGTGTGCACATGGGGTGCAGAGCATCTACATACATACACTACACACACCAAAAAAAAAAAAAAAAAGAAGACGAAGAAGAAGAGAAAAACAAACAAACAAAAAGATACAGCTCCCTTGTATTTCCCTGACCCTAGCCCTGTCCCCCTCCCCATCATGTGGCAGGCTGGGATCAGCCATGACAACAGGAATGAGAACAGAGCTCCCTGCACCCAATCTCAGCAGCCTGAAGCCCTCCCCTCACCTTTTGGAGACTTGAACTCAGGTAAAACCAGAGTCTTGCCTGTAATTGAGAAAAGAATTTCACAGTGTGAGCCAGTATGAGATACAGTTGGGATTTAAGATGACATTTTTAATACAAATTTTAGACACAAAGGTTCAGAACAAGAGAGAAGTACTCGGGGAGACATTTGGATTCACCTGAGAGCATCGGTGTTGATTCTCTGAGAGTCACATTCATTCTTTTATTTATTGAAGAGAGAGAGGGAGGAGAGAAAGAGGCAGATAGAGAGAGAGAAAATAGGCATGTCAGAGCCCCTAGCCATTGCAAATGAACTCTAAACATATGTGCCACTTTGTGCCTCTGGTTTACGTGGGTAATGGAGAATCAAATCTGGGTCCTTAGGCTTCGCAGGCAAGCAACTTTACTGCTAAGCCATTTCTCTAGCCACATATTTAATTCTTTACAATACATATGTACCATTTTGATAGGCTTTGAAGGCATGTTCTCCAAAGGGTTTGCAAGGAACCCAAATAAGATCTCAAGGTGGTTCCTGAGAGGCATCTGACAGGATTGCAATTGTCTGCTAAAACCTAAGTCACAAGGAGTCAGGAAGCTTGGATAAAATTATTGTAAATGAAGTTAATAGTCGCATTTGAGATTCCCAGAAAATGTCTGAGAAAAGGAATGAGGTCCTACCCAACATCGTATACACTTAGCCCTTAAGCCTGCCTCATTGCAACTTTTAAAATTTAATTAATTTTATTAAAATAAAATTTCTACATGTAAAAAGAAGATTATCTCCATGTAAGCATCTATCACAGAAAAAAAAAGTTGTTAATTGTGCAGAAATTCTTGCTTCTCAGCCGGTGAGAGGCTCCAATCAGGCTCTAGGGTGAAGTGCTTTCCCATCCCGTGTCCCTATAATTTTTCCTATCTTTTTATCATGCCTCAATTTCCCTGTCTGAGACATTGCTCCCTTAAACTTAAGGGGTTGACAAAGACCGGAGATCTGCTTCCTATAACTTCTTCAGGATGATTGGGGACATGGACCCTACTTATCCAGAGATCACATTTCAACTTGATGGATGTAAGAAGGACATGAAAGGTCAGAGCTTAGACATTGAACAGCCATCATTTGAAGAAAATCTGGACATCAAATCACATAATTGATAAAATGTACAGCAGATGGTTATACCTCAAATTGATATAAAAAAGAGCAGTACTTCTTTGTCATGAAGCTCTACTTACTATGATGCTGGCAAATGATTAAAACTTAAGACAGCATCTGAAAGATTCCATTTGTGTAGGTAAATCGTGGAGGACTGGGGGCTTTCTTCCTCAGTTGTTAGATACATACACACGGCAGTCTCATAATGGCACAGATCCTCCTTGTGTGGTCATAGTGTTAATCCCCACTGGGTCTTGTAAGATAACTGTCCTCATCATGTTAAATTTGGAGTTTATGAGTGAGATACTGTGGACTGCAAAAAGAGCATACTGATAGCTGCATACTGACACTGTCGTAAAATACAAAAGAACAACTACAAAAAGGAATTCAATGGTGAAACAGATAAAAAGGAAAAATAGTGGGTAGTTGTAATCATTGAGTATATATATAATTTATCAGCAGGATCAAAAGTCATACAATGGAACAAACAAAAACAAAGTTTACAACCATTGACAGATATAGAAATGTAATGTTTACATTTAAGGGGCCATCTTTTTTTCTAGTTTGAAGAGAACTTTTATGTTATAAGTTTTTGTCCAAATGTTCACAGGCATTAAGAGTATGGTCTTCTGCTGGGCATGGTGGCACACGCCTTTAATCCCAGCACTCAGGAGGCAGAGGTAGGAGGATCACCATGAGTTTGAGGCCACCCTGAGAATACATAGTGAATTCCAGGTCAGCCTGACCCAGATTGACACCCTACCTTAAAAAAAATAAAAAATAAAATAAAAAATAAAGCAACCAAGAGTATGGTCTTCTGGTGCTTTTAAGGCTAAGGAGACTCAGAAAGAAGTTTTATTATAAATAATCACTTTGTAAATATCTTTTAATTTAGGTGGAGTAGGTCTTTATACATGAAAAGAAGGTGTCAGCAAATATCAGGAGGTATGTTTTATAGGAAAGCATCTGAGTACAATCTAATTTTTAATCTTTCTGTAGAAGGTGCCTGTCTTTCACAATAGGTTAAGGAAAGTCAATGGCTTGGTTTAGTCTCCTAGGTTTGTAGAGATTGGACTTAATGGACCTTTATTTTAAGGCAAAAAAATGACTAGAATGTTTGATATTGGTCTTTCCAGGTAAAATGAGTCATGAAGTCTCTTAATTATTATTATATTTTTTAATCTGCTTAGGTGCAACAGAAGCTATTTAATTAGCCATATTCTCACTAAGTAGCCCATTTCTTTTCTCTCTCTGTATAAGGAGGGCTTGTATTTAATTTTGCAATGGAGGCGTCTGCAGAGTTAGAGAAGCTGTCAGCAGTTGCCGTGTGCAAGCGTCCCAGCTGCCTTCGCCGCAGTGTCTGGCTGGGATTGGCTCCCGGCGCTGTCCTTGTTGGTGTCACCATTGTGGGATAATGTTTTGGATTTCATATTTTAAATTGGAAATTTAAAAAAATTATTTTATTTGTTTATTTGAGAGAGATAGAAGAGACAGATAGAGAAGGAATGGACATGTCAGGGCCTGTAGCCACTGCTACTGAAATCTAGATGCATGTACTGCCTTTTGCATCTGACTTTTACATGGGTACTGGGGAATCAAACCTGGGTCTTAGGCTTTGCAGGCACATGCCTTAATTTCTGAGCCATTGCTCCGGCCTCTAAATTGGAAAAAAAATTTAATGGCTGAATGTAACAATAAGAGCTCCTTTGGTTTGGGGGTAGATTTTCCTCAACACTAAGCACTACATAAATTTGTTTTAAAAGGATCCTGGGTTAGGAATCAAGGCAGCTATTAAAGCCCCAGTATCTAAAAGGAACAAAATATTTCAAGCTGATATATCAAGAGTTCCCTGAAATGTCAATGGTTATTGGTGTTTGCTGGAGTGGGACTTCTCTTGGGGTCCTTAGTCAGTTTCCGTTACACAAGGGTGGTCATTAATTGGGTCAGAACCTCATTCCTCCAAGCAGAGTGTGGGACATCTTTTCTTCTAATGTTTGCCCTCTTTGCAGAGGGGACCAAGGCTTGGTCTCTTAGCGCCCTGTTTCAGGCAGTTAATTTTCCCTAATTTCCACAATGATGGTAGGCATTGGTGTTGGTGTTACCAGTTTCTTGGGTCAGAGTTTGTTGTCTCAGACTCACAAAGAATGCTGACCAAGAACAGCCAGAAAAGGGAAAGCAAGCAAAGTTTTGATTCAAAGCAATAGTAAAGTAACAGCTCCCTTAAAAAGAAAGGTATTCCATAAAGAGTTTGCCAAGTAGCACTCTGGACCAGAGGATTTTGTATCTTTATTTTATTTTATTTTTTATTAGTTTTGGCATACTCAGTATGTAAACAGAGCATGCTGGTACCATCCTTACCCACATCCCTTCCCCTCCTCCAAAAAGACACTCCTCATAGGGATGCCAGTCCTCCCCATGGGGACTGGGGGTCATGTATTGTGGAGGCAGCATCAGTAGAGGCAATGTCTCTGTGCATAATGCCCCAACTTGTGGCTCTAACCATATTTCTGCACCTTCTTCCATGAAATTCCCTGAGCCATTTTGGGTTTATTTTAAGTCTTCTTGAGTGATGAGCTCTTAGGAGCCTCTGGATCTCTGCTTTGGTAGGTGTTCAGTGTCCTCACTATCTCATTCATCCTTGTGCTGATATCAGGGTCACCAAGAAAGCAGCACTCTTGCTTATTTACCCAATTCCTCTGGGGTTTCAGCTGGGGCTGGGTAAAGTGTGCTGGATCATTATCTCCTCAGGACCAGCTCCCATCTGGAAAAGAGAAGCAGAATCTGCAATGGAGAGTGAAGTTAGCACTGGTTAAATGGGATAACCATTATTAATTTAGAGAGAATTTAGGGCTGGAGAGATGGCTGAGCAGCTAAGGCACATGCATGTGAAGCCTAAGGACCCAGGATCAATTCTCCAGGTCCCACGTAAGACAGATGCACATGGTGTCACATGTGTCTGCAGTTTGTTTGCGGTGGCTAAAAGCCCTGGCACAGCATTCTTACTCTCTTTCTCTCCCACCCTCTCTTTCTCTCTCTGACTGTAATAAATAAATAAAAATAAAATCTCAGGGCTGGAGAGATGGCTTAGTGGTTAAGCACCTGCCTGTGAAGTCTAAGGACCCTGGTTCGAGGCTCGATTTCCCAGGACCCACGTTAGCCCAATGCACAAGGGGGCACACCTGTCTGGAGTTCATTTGCAGTGGCTGGAGGCCCTGGCAAGCCCATTCTCTCTCTCTCTCTCTCTCTCTCTTTCTCTCTCTCTCTATCTCTCTCTCTCTCTTTCTCTTTTTCCCTCTGTCTGTCACTCTCAAAAAAAATAAATAAATAAAAATAAACAAAAAAAATTAAAATTAAAAAAAATAAAATTTTAGAGAGAATTTAAAGGGTGTAGACCCTCTTATACCCCAAGATTAATGGGAGCTTGATATTAGAAAGCAAAACCATTATCTGAATATGATTCTGACTTGTTTCCCGGTTCCAGATACGGTTTCCTTTCCACTGAGCAGATCTGTTAGCCAATCCAAGAGCAGTTGGTTACCCACCATGGCTGCATGCCACTGTGAGCATCACATCAGGTTTCTGAGTAGCTTAGACTTTGAGTTTCTTAGACAGATGTTGGCCACTTACCCCAGTAGCTCATGTAGTGCTTTCCAGTACTAGATGGGCAACTGTCTGAGGACTGGCTCTCTTCTGGATTCCAAACAGGTCTTTCCATGGTCCATGCTGACCGCATATGGTGTCTTCAGAATTAGGGTCTTACCATTAGCTCCTGGTGGGTAATCAAGTGCTCTGACAGAAGTCTGTCTTGTTGTTTTGGGAGACCTTGTAGGTCTCTCCAATCAACAGCTCATTGTGGATGTTAACTTGTTACAGGGAATTACAGGCCAACACCAAGAGAAAAGAAAAAAGAAAAGGGGGGAAAAAAGAGAGAAATTTAAGGTTAGTCTTCATCTCACACTCTCCAAGGCCCTTCAATTCAGGTGATCCCCCTAAAGTCCCATTGAGGATTCAACCATTTAGTCTAACTTTTAGCATATACGATTTTATAGTACCAGTTCAATTTGGGTTCAATTTTTGTGCCCCCTCCATCCTTCCCCTTCCCTCAAGTCCTACCCACCCTATTATCCAAGCTTCCAGAAGCCATTCAGGTATATCAGCAACTTGGGATGATCCAGGTTAAGAAATGCAGATGAGTGAGACATGTGATGATTGTTTTTCTGTGATTATGTGAGTTCACTTAGTATGATCTGTTCTAAGTTCAACCACTTTTCTACAAATTACATTGTTTCATTTTATCTTACTGCTGAGTAGAATTACAATCTGTAGATATACTACATCTTGGTTAAGCATTTGTCTAATGATGGGCACCTGGGTTGATTCCAGTTTTTAGCTATTATGAATTGAGTAGCCATAAACAGGGTTGAGCAAATAACTCTGATCTGAGGTATGGTGTGGAACTTTTAGGGTAAATGTCCAATAAGGGAATAACAGGGTCCGTTGGTAACTCAATATTCATCCTTTTCATGCCTGGTGTGGTGGCACATGCCTTTAACCCCAGCCCTCGGGAGGCAGAGGTAGGAGGATCATCAAGAGTTCGAGGCCACCCTGAGACTACATGGTGAATTCCAGGTCAGCCTGAGCTAGAGTGAGACCCTATGTTGGAAAACCAAAAAAAAAAAAAAACAAAGAAAGAAAGAAAAGGAAAGGAAACAAAAGAAAAGAAAGGAAAAGAAAAGAAAAGAAAAGGAAAGGAAAGGAAACAAAAGAAAAGAAAAGAAAAAAAAAAAAACATCCTTTTCAGGAGTCTCCATATTGAGCTCCATAGTGGTTGTACCAACTTGCATTCCCACCAACAGTGAATGAGGGTTCCTATTTCTCCACATCCTTGCCAACATTTGTTTTCACTTGATTTTTTAATGTTTGCTGTTCATACTGGGGTAAGGTGGAATCTCATTCTTATTTGAATTTGCATTTCCCTAATGGCTAGAGATGTTGGACATTTTCTTAAGCATGTGTTAGCCACACACTTGTAATTCTTCCTCTGAGAACTCCCTATTCAGTTCTCTGCCCCACTTGTGGAGTGGATTGTTTGATCTTTTATTGTTTAGTTTTTTGACTTCTTTCTAGATTCTAGATATTAGACTTCTGTCAGTGGTATAGCTGCAGAATATTTTTTATCCCATTCAGTGACTAATCTACTGGCTCTGCTTATGGTATGTTTGTCTGTGTAAAAGCTCTTTAGCTTCATAAAATTCCAGGCGTTGAGTGCATGTTTACTTTCCTGGACTGCTGGGGTTTTGCTCAGGAAGTCTTTTGCCAGTTCAATACCATGGAGTGTACCTCCTATTTTTTCTTCCAGTAGTTGAAGAGTTTCAGGTCTTATATTGAGGTCTTTATCCATTTGAACTTGATTTTTGTGTATGGCAAAATGAGTAGGTCTAATTTTATTTTTCTACATATGGTCATCCAATTTGTCCAACACCACTTGTTGAAGATCCTGCCTTTTCTCCAGTCTACATTATTGGAAACTTTGTCAAAGATCAAGCAGCTGTAGTTACTTGGCCTAAGGTCTGGATCTTCAATTCTGTTCCATTGGTCTATGTTTCTGTTTTGATGCCAGTACCATGCTGCTTTTGTTACTATGGCTTTGTAGTATAGCTTTAGATCAGGTATGGTGACACAGCCAGAGGTGTTTGTTTGTTTGCTGAAGATATGTTTGGATATCTGAGGCCATCTGCCATTCCTGAATTTTGAGATCATTTTTTCAATCTCTGTGAAGAATGATGCTGGTATTTTTACTGGTATTACATTAAGTCTGTATATTGCTTTTGGTATAACTATCATTTTCACATTATTAACTCTACCCATTCAGGAGCATGGTAGGTCTTTCCATCTTTTCAAGTACTCCTCAATTTCTTTCTGGAGTTTTTTATATTCCATTATATAGGTCTTTCACATCCTTTGTTAGATTTATTCCAAGGTATTTAATTTTTTATTGCTATTGAAAATTGGACAGCCTCAATGATTTCTTTCTGTATATTTGTTCTTTGCATATAGAAAAGCTTCTGATTTTTATGCATTGATTTTGTATCCTGCCACTTTAATGAAGGAATTAATCACTTTTAGAAGATTTGAGATGCATTTCATCAGCAAATAGGGCCACCTTGACTACTTCTTTTCCAATCTGAATCCATTTTATTTCTTTTCCCTGTCTTATTGCTTGGACTAATAATTCTAGTATTATGTTGAAGAGCAGTGGTGAGAGTGGGCAACAGCGTCTTGTTCCCAATTTCAGTGGGAACTCCTTGACTCTTTGCCCATTAAGTATTATTTGGGCTTCAGGCACCTTATATATAGCCTTTATTGTGTTGAGCGATAAACCCTCCATGCCAGTGTTTTTATCATGAAGTGGTGTTGTATTTTGTAAAAGGCCTTCTCTGTATCAATTGAGATTGTCATGTGGTAATTATGGTTAAGTTTATTTATGTGGTGTATTACTTTGACTGATTACCATATGTTGAACTATGCCTGCATCCCCAGGATGAAGCCTACTTGGTCAAGGTGGATAATGCTGTTGATGTGTTGTTGAATTTGGTTTGTAAGGATTTTGTTCAGGATCTTAGCACCTGAGTTAATCAGGGATGTAGGCCTATAGTTGACTTTTCTTGTTGCATCTCTGTCTGGATTTGATATTATGGTGATACTAACTTCATAAAAGGAGTTGGGGAGGGTGCCCTGGTCTCTGATTATTCAAAACAGTTTGAGAAAAAAATGGTTTCAATTCTTCAATGAGGGTTTTGATAGAATTTGGTTGAGAAGCCATCCCATCCTGGACTTTTCTTTCGGGGGAGATTTTTGATTACTTTTTCAATCTCCAAGGATGTGATAGGTTTGTTTAAGAGATTAACATGCTCTGAATTTAGTTTTATAGGTGATATGTGCCCAAGAATTCCTCCATTTCTTGAAGATCATTCAATTTTGTGGAATAGAGGTTTTGGAAATATGCTCTTATGATTCTTCCAATTTCATTGATATCTGTTATGATCTCTCCTTTTCGTTTCTGATTTTGTTAATTTGAGACTTTTTTTTTTTTGCTTGATCAAATTGGCCAGGGATTTGTCAATCTTGTTTATTTTTTCAAAGAACCAGCTCTTCATTTCATCAATTTTTAAAAATTGTTTTCTTAGTTTCAAATCCATTAATTCCTGCTCTAATCTTGATTAGTTCTTTCCATCTGGAGTTGTTAAGATTGGATTCTTCTTGTTTTTCCAGTGTCTTTAAGTGGACAGGTAGGTTATTTATTTGGAATCTCTCTGTCTTTAAAATGAATACATTTAGTGCTATGACTTTTCGCCTTAGGACTGCCTTCATTGTGTCCTGTAAGTTTGGTAGTTTTTGTTTTCATTATTGTTCAATTCTAGGAACTTTACAATTCTATTTTTGATTTCTTCCATGACCCATTCATTGTTTAAAAGTGTGTTATTTAGTCTCTAGGAGCTGGTGGAGTTCTTGATGTATCTCTTGTTAATTTCCAGCTTTAAAGCATTGTGATCTGACATGATGCAGGAAGTTACTTCAGTTTTCCTGGCTTTATTGAGATACACTGGTGGCCTAATATATGGTCAACTTTGGAGAAGGGATTAAAGGTGTGCGCCACCACACCCGGCTGAAGCTACAGAGCTTGATGTTTGCCCTGGTTGTTTTAAATCTTGCATTGGTTGAATGTTCCTTTGCTATGCCCAATGCCATCTTTTGCAGTGTTAATATTTATTCTGTGCAATTATGTGTTTTCTGAGGTTATTTTTTGGTATTATAGCTCAGTTAAAAGATCTTGAACTATGGGGATGTATGAGCTTCATTGGAATTGATAAAAAAAACTATGGGGATTTTTAAAGTCAGACTGAAAGCATTGTATTTTACATCATGTATGGATATCAGTTTATGGGGGCCAGGGGAGGAATGTGGTGGTTTGATTCAGGTGTCCCCAATAAACTTAGGTGTTCTGAATGCTAGGTTCCCAGCTAATGGATATTTGGGAATTAATGCCTCCTGGAGGGAGTGTATTGTTGGGGGTGGGCTTATGGGCTTTATAGCCAGTTTCCCCATGCCAGTGTTTGGCACACCCTCCTGTTGCTGTGGTCCACCTTATGTGGGCCAGGGGGTGATGGCCACCCTCTGCTCATGCCATTATTTTCCCCTGCCATCGTGGAGCTTCCCCTTGAGCCTGTAAGCCAAAATAAATCTCTTTTTCCCAGAAGCTGCTCTTGGTTGTGTGATTTCTACCAGCAATGCGAACCGGACTGCAACAGGAGGTGTTTGTCTTTAGTGGTGACATGGGTATCTTGAATACTGAAGATAGAAGGGTCCACTTTTTTGATGCACTGTGATAACTTGTATCTTTTGATGGGTGAGTTAAAACCATTAATATTTAAGGTTATTTCTGCAAGTTTTGAATTAATTCCTGCCATGATGAGGTGTTTTATGGAGTTTGGTGCTTTCTTGTGTTTTGTACTCCGTACAGCTTGGTCTATTTTTGGTTATTGTGATATTCTTGTTGCTGGTTCTTGAGACTGGTTGTTTGACTGTTCCTTGTGGAGTATCCCCTCAATTATTCTCTGTAGGTTTGGCTTTGTATTCATATAATCACAGAGTTGATTTTTTCATAGAAGGCTTTCCTTTCACCATTATTATAAGGGACATTTTTGCTGGATACAGTAGCTTAGGTTGGAAGCCATAGATTTTTAGACCTTGAAGTGTTCCATTCCAGGCCCTTCTCACTTTCAAGGTTTCCATTGAGAAATCTGATGTAATTCTGATGGAATTGCCTTTGTATGTTAAGAGTTGTTTCCCTCTTGCTGCTTTTAACACTCTCTGTTTTCTTTCCTACAGGTTTTGACTATGATGTGCCTTGGAGGGTTTCTTCTTTGGTCCTGTCCATTTGGTATTCTGTGGGCTTCTTGTATCTGGATTAGGCCTCTCTTTTGAGAGATTTGTAAATTTTTCTTCAATAATTTTAATACAATCTCTATGCCTCTGGCCTGGATTTCCTCTCATTCTGGTATACCCATGATTCAGATGTTGGGTCATTTTAAGGTATCACACAGTTCTCTCATATTCTGTTCACTTGGTTTTTTGAACTTAGTTAAGCTCTTGGCCTTCTGATCAATTTCTTCTGTCTTGTCTTCCAGGTCACAGGTTCTGTCTTCCACAAGAGCAATTCTGTAAGTGAGGAGTTCTAGAGAGTTTTTTTTAAAGTTCTATTTGATTTTTGTTTTCTGTTGTGTTATTTTGCATCATATCCATCTTTTTTTCTGAGATATGATTTCAGTTCAAGCTTTGACTTTATTAAAACTTCCTGGAATTCATTCTTACATTATATTAAGTCTTCATTAAGTTTAATCAATCAGTTGTTGAGATCTTCCATTTCTTGACTTATCCTCAATTCATTCATATCTCTTTGGAGGGTTCTAACATTTTCTTCAATCAAGTTAAGCCTACTGTCAAAATCTGGATGCTCTTAGAGATGATTCTGTTCAATTTCATTGATATTATGGTTGTTTCTCTGATGATTTGCTTCCAGTTCAGCAATTCTTTTGATCAGGATTTGATTGATTGTAGTGTTTTCATTTTGGGATTGAGTTTCTGCTGATTTCTCTATGATTTCATTGGAGGCTTCCATTGTAGGATTAGGTATCCTTGGTATAGATCTCTTATTTTTCTGACTTTCATTGGCTTTTTGCATTGTGGTCTACTTTTATCAGGGAGACTATTTTATTGAGGAAGAAGTACATTTTTGTCCTTTGGCCCATCACACTCTGACTCAGGTGAACAGGGATGTTGGTACCCAGTGGCCGCTCAGGATACCAGCACAAAAGGCCTGATTCCACTGCTTGCGTGGGGACCAGGCCTCCAGAGAACTGGGAGGAGCCAGGAAGCAGGGATCTGACCTACTCACTCCACACCACGTCCTGCCTGCACACCCTGTGGTACAGGGATTCAAGACCAAGGAGATGGGAGGGAGGGATCTGCCTTCCTTACTCCACACTACACCCACCAGCCTGCACATTGTCCAGTGCAGGGAACATGGACCAAGGAACTAGGCCAGAGGTTTTTTTTAATATATCTTAAGTAGAATTCTAATTGTTTCCTGCCCATATATAAGCTAGGCATCAAGTAGGAATGTACCTGTTGGTTAATTTTAATGTGTATAGGGATCCTAATTGGATAAAGGATCAGGTAAGAAGAGTACAGACTCAGAAAAAGCACTTCAAAGAAAAAGTCCACCATAAGGTTCCAAGGTAGAGGAAGAATCAGAAGTTTTAAAAAAGTGGGGGCTGGAGAGATGGCTTAGTGGTTAAGGCACTTGTCTGCGAAGCCTAAGAACTCATGTTTGAATCTCCAGGTCCCACATAAGCCAGATTCACAGTAACACAAGCATGCAATGTTACACATGCACACAAGGGGGTGCACACACCTGTAGTTCGATCACAGTGGCTGACAGCCATGGTATGCCCATTCTCTCTCTCGCTCTTTCTCTCTTCCCCCCCACTTCCTTCTTTATCTTTCTCTCTCAAAAAAATAAAAATAAATGAATAAAAAGGAGACAAGCTGGTGGTCACCTGACATCTTGATGAGTCAGGACCTTTTTTGGATTTTTATCTCCCAAATGCTTTGTGATTTGGACCTATCACTGACTATGCAGCCTTCATTATAAAATTTCTGTGTTTTAGAATTAACTGCCAGTTTTGTCAGGGAATGTAGATATTTTGTTGTCTTGGGTCTGTGACCCTGACCAGCGGCTTAAAGGATGGGGGTGGCTGTGCTGTAAGTCCCGTCCTTGTGTAATGTCTCTTTTGCATGGAATACCTCTGGGAAAGTAAGGGCTTATCTCTTTGGGGAATGTATTGTTCCTCTGGGCCAATGTTATCACTGGGTTTATTCTCTTGCCTGTTATCTTTGCCCCTGGACCTTTTGGACTGCCTCTATATTATCCTTGTTGAAAATCCCAAAAAGTCAAATTTAAAAATTAATCTGGGATTTAGGGAGATGGCTCAGTGGATAAAGAACTATCTTTTATGTAAAAATAAAGAAGTATACCATTTTACCATTATGCAACTGGCTTTCATCTTTGTTGTTGTTGTTTAGGTTTTTTTTTTTTTTAAATTTATTTATTTATTTATTTGAGAGTGACAGACAGAGAGAAAGACAGATAGAGGAAGAGAGAGAGAATGGGCGCGCCAGGGCTTCCAGCCTCTGCAAACGAACTCCAGACGCGTGCGCCCCCTTGTGCATCTGGCTAACGTGGGACCTGGGGAAGCGAGCCTCGAACCGGGGTCCTTAGGCTTCACAGGCAAGCGCTTAACCGCTCAGCCATCTCTCCAGCCCCTTGTTTAGGTTTTTTGAGGTAGGGTTGCACTCTCATCCAGATTGACCTGGAATTTACTCTGTAGTCTCAGGGTGGCCTCAAACTTGTGGTGATGCTCCTACCTTTGCCTCCTGAGTGCTGCATTAAAGGTGTGTGTCACCACACCTGACTGCTTTCATCTCTAATAAATGATAAAACCATCAAAACAAAACAACAAACAAAAGAGCTATACATCATAAGTATCTAAGTTCAGAACCTCAGACCCCATGTAAAATTTGAGAAACTCTGACAAACTTCTGTAATCCCACCTATGATGACACACATTTAGAAGTGGCCCAGGATAGCTAGTCTAGTGAAGGGAGCAGTGAACAATGAGACCCTTCCTCAAATGAAGTGGAAGGTAATGTCATCAAAAAGTTGCCCTCTGGGCTGGAGAGATGGCTTAGTGGTTAAGCACTTGCCTGTGAAGCCTAAAGACCCCATTTCAAGGCTTGATTCCCCAAGACCCACATTAGCCAGATACACAACGGGGCGCATGCATCTGGAGTTCGTTTGCAGTGGCTGGAAGCCCTGGTGTGCCCATTTTCTCTCTCTCTCTCTCTCTCTCTCTCTCTCTCTCTGCCTCTTTCTCTCTGTGTCTGTCACTATCAAATAAAAAAAAACAAAAAATAAAAAGTTGCCCTCTGACTACCATACACATAGAATGGCATACATGTACCTACATTCACACACGTGAATATAGACACACTTCTCTCTGTCATGTACACACACACACGCACGCACGCACGCATGCATGCATGCACCAAAATTTAGAAATAAATGATAAATAAACAGAATCTTGCAGTGCCAGGGTCTCAGTACCTGTTTTTATAGTTTCTTCCTAGTGACTGGAGCAGACTGACTGATGAAATAACTATCCAAATATAGTAAAATCACCTTTAAGTATAATAAAATTAACCATATACATGCCATTGTAGAGTGAACTGCGTTCTAGGGAGAAGTTGACAAGTGTTTGCTCCTTGAGACAGTGGACCCCCAACAGAGTTCTTCTTCCAAAATTCACTTTGGGGAACCAGTGGACTTATTGAGCTTTCTGTTCAGGCACCAGCTGTGGGTCCCTGGGTCTTCAGGACAGGCCACAGTTCCCCCGAAGGTATCCAGGCAACTGTGGTGAGCGTGGAAAATAATCGCTTTGGGGAGGCGGTCTCTATGAACAGCTTGGTTTAATCAATAGGGAAATGGGTTTATAAGCAGTTGAGGGTCCTAAAGGGATAAGATGTACAAGTTTGCTTTCAGATGCCTAATCGATATATGAGGACATACATTCCAGACCTAAGCACTGGTAGGATACAGGGGGACGGGCTGTGCAAAGGTTTCTGGCTGATACCATATAAGCAGTTTCCTAGGCAACTGGCCAAAGGTCACAGGGCAAAGCCTAAGTTCAGGTGTGCAGGGTTTGGAGAGGAAGTGGTCTCCTGCAGCCTAGGGGCCCTTATCCTTGCCTGGCTGCTCAAGCCTGTCTACTGAAGGCTCAAGCCTGTGCCTGGCAGTGCCCAACAGGTAGGGGTCTATTTACAGAAGCATGGAGATGCCAATGCAGCCATAGCATCAAAAAAAGTCTCATATCAGCATGGATAATGACCTTCCCACAGTTATTTATGAAAGAGGATAGAAGAAAACTAGTTTTTTTAGGCAATTTCAGTTAGAAATTGAGGCCCAGAGAGAACCAGGAGATGCCACCCTACATGCCACCTCACCCTGGTACAGGAATGATACTCTAGGCAGGAATGGGAATCAAGGCTGGCAGAGCCTGATCTACAGTGCTGCCTGGCTGCCCACAGTCTAGCATGCTACCTGGATGGTCTGGCTCAGTTGGGTCGGTTCTGGGATCCATCCTCCAAACCTACAAACCAACTGGGTCTTCTTGCTTATAAAGGCTCCTGTCTTCTTCCTGTCTTCTTCCAACCTGCTCTGCTCTGTTTTTCTGCCTCTGCTTTCTCCTTTGCTAGGTCACAGGGACACACATGAGTCTGGCTTCCCCCTCACCCAGCCTGGCTGGAGTGAGAGACAGCATAACTCTGTCTCTTGGTCTAAGGGAACTTTTCTGCTTGCTTCTGCTTTACAGTTTGTGGTAAGGGTCTGCTACCAGTGTAATTTCTTTATACTCAGGGTAACCATGAGTGTAACTTTCTTCATTACTCATTTCTCCTATGGATTTCTTAGTCTATGCTTTGGTATTTTCCCTCTTATTTTGTTCTGGAGCCTAACCACTTGCCTGTGTCATGTGTGTTCTTTCTAAGTCTCCGTACATATATGCCTAAATTCTATCTACCATGTACTTGCAGCTCTACTCCAGTTTTTTTTTTTCCAAAAAATCTAAATTTCCTTTAAATGAATCTTAGAAATTTTGCAGTGTTTCTACATGGGAGCATGTTTCCACATGAGAGCATATTTCCTACTTCCCACACACTTATGACTCTGATTTTATTACCAATTTCCCTTAAATAAACCCCTTAATTTGTAATTTCTCCCTAAATAAACTTACTAATTCATAATTTATCATCCTTGAGTCCATCTTTATCAAGTCTTTGTAAAGATAGGATAGAACCCAAACTTTAGATTCATATATTTGGGGGATCCCTCCTGAACCCCAAAAATTTTGCATCATTTATATGGAGATCCCAGTCCCTTGATCTTCTACCCTCTCTACACTGCATCTTACTTTGATGCCATTGATAGGGAGTTTGGTAGCTCTGTTAGGTAGTTTAGAGTGACTGGACCCCAAAAGTAACAGCAGGAATGTCTTTGCAATCTCCACTTTGCTAGAGATCAAAGAATGATTATCTTACTTCTTATCTCTTGGCTAAAGGAGTTCCCTAGACTTGTGTTTTTTCATAAACAACCTGAGGCCCTCCTGGGAGGAAGGTCACCTTTCCTAAAATTTAATCTAATCCTGACATTGTGGTTGGTCAAGTTCAGACTCCATAACTTGGTGTCATGGTTGGCCTCTTCCTGAGCCAGCCTTTCGCCCAGACCATTCAGCCCTCATTCTTGTTCTGAGCCTGAAGGTGAAACCCAACACAATAAGGTTAAAAATCGACCCTTACCAGTAACAAGGGCTCTCTTATCTGCCCATTCATCACTCCGGAAACTCCAAGTTCTGTTGGGCTAAGAGGTGGAGAGAACCCCCTTGACCCCTCTCTATCCCCTACCACCCATATGGGGGGAGTTCTCTATACTTTATTTTCTTTTTTCACTAAATTTCTTTTCACATTTTTTTCTGCGTCTACCACATGAGCTCTCAGACCATGTGAGTATCAATTTTCCATCCCCTGGCTGTGTACTTCTTTAAATTATCCTTCTTGGTTTGGTTTGCGAAATTCTTTGGTTAAATACAAACGCAAGCTTAAGGTTTGGAGTTTGAGAACTCTGTTCCTAAACTACAACAATACTCCATAACACCATGAGACCTAGTGCATAAGTGAGGCAGTTTAGGGTGACAGAGTCCAAGTGAATAGCTTTATCTTGGCTAAACATGGGAAGTGTCCTTGGGCCCACAGAGGAAAATCTGGGTCATTGGACTTTGATACAGGTTAAAAAATAAATAAATTCAGAACAGTCTAGGTTTTCCTTATCTCTGCCTCCTTAGGAAGTCCTTCCAATCCCTTCCAAGAAGATCCTTCCTACAGAATTTTGGTTTCTGGAAAGATTTCCCTTTCCTAGACATCCTGACCCTACATGTGACCTTAGGACTGCCACCTATCCACAGGGTCCACATAAAAACCCCATCCTGATTCTCCAGGTGGGCTTCTCAATTTCCCTCTTGCCTCCTCTATAGATAAGAGCTCTACCTTCTTTCCTTCTCTTGAATTCTGAGCTTCTCAAACCCCTTCTTGCCTCCAGGGACAAGATTTATGTCTTCATGCCTTCCCTTAAGCTCCCCATTTCTTAGAGTTTTTCCCCCTAAAGCTCAAAGTTGTAAAAAAATTTTCACTCAGTAGTTCCTGTCTGTCTTATTTTTCATTTAAAAGTTTTCTAAACATTTTAGTCTGAAAAAAAAATGCATTCCATATAAAAAATAGGAAGTTGTATGAGAAAGACAGGTAAAACAGGTTAACAATCCTTTTAGGGGAGAGACTTTTTTTTTTCCTATCAACAAATTTAAATGAACCAAGCTTTAGAGTTGTTGGTTGTGTTATTATAGATCCTTAGAACTTGTGTTTTATTTAATTTTTTTAAAGGAATCAAATTTTCTTTGGGTCTATAAGCAATATAAAGGTTGCATCTGTGTTTTATTTTCCATCTTTATTTTTCCTTGAGTTACTTGTCTGCCTTTGTAAGTAAGCATACTAATTTACTCAAGAAAATCTAAAAGCTCAGCAAAATGTCACTAGCACAATTGTCAGATTCTAGGAACAGGAGAGCCTATCAGGCCCACCTCCCAGACTAGGGCAGTGATCCATGAGACCAAGGCTGCAGCCGGGAGCACAAGCTCCCATTCCTGAGCATCAGTTCATCCCCCATATCCACAGGGACATCTTGACACATCTGGTAGAACCAGAACTAGATAACCCGCTGACCAAGATTAATTGCATATACCTTTGTAGCAGACAGTTTCAGGTTCACTGAGATGAACTTCCAGAGCAGGCACAATAATGAAGGAAGGGTTATTTATTGAAGCTTACAGATCCAGGGGAAGTTCCACAATGGCAGAAGCTGGCCTACTTTCAGAGGACCAAACAGAGAGACAGCACACTTCAGGAACTCCAGCTAGGCACACTTTGCATAGATAGAAATCTCAAACCCACCACTACACCTTATGATCTGCCCAGTAACACTGCCCCCAGTCAGGTGGCTGCAGATCCAAACTATAAGCTAACAAAACACTGAATATATTGGGGGCCATCAATTCAAACCACCACAACATTTTACCCTCTATTTTAATTTTTTTCTCTGCTTAAATTTAAGTTGAACTTCTGGCTTTAGACCTGTTTATTCTTTCCAACATGGGCACATTAATGAACATATTCTTTTCCTTTGTCCCTCACCATTACTTACCATCTCTAACTGACATATTGGCACTGGTGGCA
The DNA here is from genome assembly GCF_020740685.1 of Jaculus jaculus. NCBI lineage: Eukaryota > Metazoa > Chordata > Mammalia > Rodentia > Dipodidae > Jaculus > Jaculus jaculus. Next base: position 27,236,575 of record NC_059105.1, read on the forward strand.
ATGCTTAACCTGAAGGATGGTCAGTGTCAAGATTTCTGTTCTAAAATTCCAGCTAAAGGGCTCATTTTAAAACTTTAATTTACACAAGCATTTATTTATAAGCCAACTTAGAACCATGTAAACAATATAAAAATATAAGCACAGATATAAAATATACACATGCATATAGTCATGCATAAAGATAGATTTTAAACAAAGCCAAAATTCTAGTAGCCTTCATTTAGATGTCAGTGGCAACAGGAACTGAGACACAATCCCATATTGTCACCTACAGTAAAGTCCCTTAGTCTCTTAAGGACTTTGATTCTGATTAAATTAGATCCTTTGCTTCAATGCAGAAAAAAGAACTTCAGGACTAGTTAACATTTAAAAAAAAAACATTTTTTTGTTTCTTTCTTCCTCAGGTAGGGTCTCACTCTAGCTCAGCTGACCTGAAATCCACTCTGTAGTCCCCGACTGGTCTCAAACTCACAGTGATCCTCCTATCTCTGTTTCTGGAATGCTGGGTTTAAAGTCATACACCATCATGCCCCAGGACTAGACAGTATGAGGCAGAGTTGGGTCTACAAAAAGGCACTTTTAATATAATATAGATTTTAAATATAAAAGTTAAGAACAAAATGGAGGTATTTAGGAAGAAATTAGGACACGCCAGAGAGCAGGAGTGTTCATTCTCGAAGGAGGAGTCATATTTCATTGTCTTTATAATAGTCATGCATACCATTTAAAATTTTTTGTGTTACTTTTATTTATTTATTTGAGAGTGACAGACAGAGAAAGAGGGAGGGAGAGAGAAAGAGAGAGAGAGAGAGAGAGAGAGAGAGAGAGAGAATTGGCATGCCAGGGCCTCCAGCCACTGCAAACAAACTCCAGATGCATGCGCCCTCTTGTGCATCTGGCTAACCTGGTTCCTGGGGAATCCAGCCTCGAACTGGGGTCCTTAGGCTTCACAGGCAAGCATTTAACTGTTAAGCCATCTCTCCAGCCCCATGTATACCATTTTGATGAGTTTTTTTTGTTTTGTTGTTGTTGTTGGTTTGTAGAGGTAGGGTCTTGCTGTAGCCCAGGCTGACCTGGAATTCACTATGTAGTTTTGGGGTGGCCTCAAACTCACAGCAATCCACCTACCTCTGCCTCTCAAGTGCTGGGACTAAAGGCATGTGCTACTATGCCTGGCTTGGTGGGTTTTGAAAGCATTATCTCCAAAGGGCTTTTGAGGATCCCAAATGACATCATAGTGTGGTTCCTGAGGGGCACCGGACAGGATTATAATTGGTAAGGTAAAAATCTAAGTCACAAGAATGCAGGAAATTAGGATAAAAGTACTGAAAACAAAATTAATAGTCTTGTTGAGTTACCCAGAAAATAGCTAGTAAAAAGAATGAAGTCCTACTCAAGGTCATGTGCATTTAGACAACAAGCCAAGTCCATTGCCATTTTACGATAAAATATCTACATGTGAAAGGAAGATGATGTCCGTGTTGGCATCCTTCACGTAAAATGTGGCCATTCTGCTGAAATGTTAGCTTCTCAGCTGGCGAGAGGCTTCAACCAGAGTTTAGAGTGAATGACGATTCCCTTCCCATGTCCAGGTAATTTTCTCTGTCTCTGTAGCCTTCCTCAGATCTATGTACTTATTCCTTTTTCTGCTTGAGCTTCATTTAGGGCCACCAGCAATTACCAGTTTACTCCAGTGCTACTCCTCCATTCAATATCACCATTTTACTTCCTAAGTAAAAAAGTTGAACCTGGGGCTGGAGGGATAGTTTACCAGTTAAGGTGCTTGCGTGAGAAGCCTAAGGACCCAGTCTCAATTCCCTAGTACACACATAAGCCAGATGCACATGGTCTGGAGTTTGTTTGCAGTGGTAGAGGTCCTGGCATACCCATTCTCTCTCTCACTCTTTCTCTCTCTCTCTCTCTCTCATAAATAAATAAAAAATAAATTAATTAAGAAAAGTTTAATCTGCTGGATGTGTTAGCCCAAGCCTTTAATTCTAGCACTCATCCAAGATGGCTGCAAGCAACACTCCCCATCAGGAACTTCCTGCTTCTTCCTTAGCTCAGCACCCTTGAGTAGGCTGACCCCTCCTGAGTCAGCCCATTGAATCCATGCACCAGCTGGGACTCTCCTTACAAGTCTGATAACAAGGTTTACCCTAATTGGTTGTCTGATCCATGTGAAGGTGCATGTGGTAGTTTGATTCAGGTGTCCCCCATAGACTTATTTGTTCTGGGTGCTTAGGTCCCCAGCTGGTGGCAATTTGGCAACTGGAGCCTCCTGGAGATAATGTATTGTTGGAGGCTGACATATGTTTGTTATAGCCAGCTTTCTCTTTCCAGTGTTTGGCACACTCTCCTGCTGCCGTTGTCCACTGATGCTGGTCAGGATGTGCTCTGCTCATGTCATCATTTGCCCTGCCACCATGGAGCTTCCCCATCCAGTTTGTAAGCGGAAACAAACCCTTTCTCCCCACAAGCTGTTCTTGGTTGGGTGTTTTCTGCCAGCAACCCTGAAGCTGACTGCAACACCATTTAACCACATGTGCAATCTTTCTTCTTCCTGTGGTTTCAAAGGAACACCAGTTTGTAAGTCCCTCTCCCCTCCCCCCCCCCGGGAAGTTAGGGGCCCTTCCTTTTGCCTAGGTATTTTCTTGCTTGCCTCCTACATGTGTGTGGCTTTGGGGTGCTTTCTCACTTTGTTGCATGCATGATCTTTCTTTTTTCTTGGAGTCCTTCACTCTTCCTTAATCCTCACTAGTCTTTTATGTGAAGGGAATCTTTTGGTTCTTCTGCTTATCCTTCCGCATATGGGTGGGTGTGCCTCCTTCAGGGACTTTTTATCCAAAAAGATTCCTCTGTGGTGGAGATTCACTCCATTGCCCTTCTTCCTTTCCAGCAAGGCAAGAAGGAAAATCCTTCTCTGGTTTGAGTCTTGCAGCTAAACTCCTCTCTGGATCTTAATTCCTGGCACAATCAACATTGTAATTTACCCTGCTTAGAGTCTGGTTTATCAGTTCTTTGCTAAAATCAGACAAGGACCCAAAAGTTAGGGTTCACAGACCCTGAATCCCCCAAATCCTACATCAACTGGGCAGTAATGACTAGCTACTACATCATACTGTCCTTTACTTTGAATTTGCAAGCCACTTGTTCTGTTTTACTTTTATGAACCTTACAAACTCATTTACTATTTTAAACATAATTTGAGGTTTCATTTTCTGGATAAGCTGTTAAATAAATTTTAGTCTTATATTTTCATTAGATTTAGTAATAACAATATTTAATTTCATAATTAAGCTAAATACATTAAATCATTGTATTAGGTTACTTTCTTAATGCTGTAAACATGACCAGAAGCAACTTAATAATGGGAAGGGGTTATTTTGGTTTCTAGGGTAAATTTTATGTGGAGAAGGCATGAAGGAGCATGAAGCAAAGGAGATCACACTGTATTTAGAGTCAGGAAGCAGAGAATGCATAGAAAGTAAGGCTGGGCTAAGACATCTCAAGGCCTGCCCCCAGTGACTTACTGCCTCCAGCTCAAGGCAAAGTGATACACTTGGCATGTAAAGGTATTAGTCCCTTCCAGACAGCCTGATGCCACCCAGATACCTGGCATCATCACTTCAGCCTCAACCTGAATATTTGGGGTTGCCTCCCCATTTTCTAGGAATCTCCTCTTTCTTTCTTCTTGGGCAGGGGCTCTATATTCATGCCTTCTCTTAAGCTCTCTACCTGTTAGTCTATAGGTCTTGCCTGTAATAAAATCTCTTTAAATTTTCCCCTTTGGTCTGTGGATATCATTCACTGAATTCATAAGACACGAAGGGGAACACTGACTCAATGAGAGCTTTGTGCAACCATTGGGCTTTCGGAAGCCTAGCTTTTGAGTTATTGTCCACCAAAGAGCACCAACACTCTCGAAGACAACCGAAAGTCCCATATCAGCTCCACCTCCTAAAGTTTCATCAGTCTTCCCAAACAATGCGACAGTGGGGACCAAGTGACCAAATACATGAGCTTATCACAAACAGTTTTAATTCAAATCACAACTACTTTGGTAAAACAATCAACACCTATAGAATAGGGTATGGGTTAAGTGCTGTCTGTTAGGTCAAGATGGGCTTCCCAAAAAGGAGTAACCAAAGACAACAGAATGGCAACAGAGATACAAGAAAATGGGTCATCCACATTCCTCAAGCAATTGCCTAGCCATTATCCCTTCCCTGTCTAACAATGCCCCAGGTCTAGGTTTCCTGCCCCCTTATCTCTCACCAGGTCACTATGGCTAATGTAAAGAACAAAGAAATTCCTTCCCTTCTTCATCTCCCCCCAACTGAAGAGCTCTATATAGGGCACTATCTGTGATCTCAAGGCTGACTGCTCCGCTCTTGAGAGTCAGTCCTGGCATCTAGTGTTTTTCCCTAATAATAACTTCCATCTTTGCCTCAGAGTGCTCTCTGTGGTCTTGGTCACTCCTGAACCTTATGCTGTCATTGTTCCTTTGTGTATAAATAACACGTTATCATTGAATCCTCATGTATAGGCTATCATCCCTATTTAGTAAAGGAGGCCACTGAGGCTCAACCAGATTATGAAATTTGCCCAGTAGTACATCAAGTAATCTGTGAATTAGGATGGGAACCTAGGTTAACAGAGGGCAAACCTTTTTTAATTTTTAATTAATTTATTTATTTTAAATTTTATTTTATACATATATTATATCAGGTTGTAATCTTCTATCCCCTCACCATGCTCCTATTTTCGGGGGGGAACTTCCTCAGTGGGGTTATCACAGTAACTGTGGTATGGTGGAGGCCACAGCCTGACCCTATGAAGTGCCTATGTCGGGGACACACACACACACACACACACACACACACACACACACACACACACACACACACGAACTCTGCCCCAGGGTATTCTTTACCATTCTGTGGCTCTTTACTGTCTTTCTGCCCAGAGGGCAAGATGTTTTTGCCCTTCTTAATTGCAGTTCTCCAAGCTTTATGCTATTTCCATTCTTTACATTTTTTTTCTTTTTTTGTCCTTGTTAATATCCTTTATCCTCCCTGGTAGCTTCATTCCTAACTTCGCTCCTCTACAGACCCCACCCTCTCCATGTAAGGGGGATTTCCTCCTACCCCTGGGGCAACTCAGACATTTTCAAACAGCCAGATCAGAGAAACAAAGTGAGCTGGGGCTGGGTGCTCTCTTTACATTCCAGAGATGCCAGCAATGCCTTGGAATGCTCTGAACTGCAGGAGGAAAGCAGCTCAAAGGCTGTTACCTACCTGAAATTCCCAGTCTTCTCTCCCAAGTTAGCAGGGTTGACCAGAATTTACTCCACATCCCCTAAGACTACTTTACCATCTAAATGTGGCATCTCACTTTAATTTGGTTCTAAGTGCGGCAATATTTGGAAAAGAAACTCCTTGACATTGGTGGTTTGTATTTGGTATAATTCCCAAAGTTGACATAACCTCCCCTTCCCCCGCCCCCACTCCCAAAGCCCTGGAGCCCCTGTTCTACTCACCCTTGTTTTAGTTTGAGAAAACTATTTTGGTTGGAGGTAGAACGAGTGTCCTTATCCTGCTATCATTCTAGAACTGTTAACATTTTGTTGTTGTTGTCATTGTTTTGAGGTCGAGTCTCATTCTAGCTCAGGCTACCCTGGAATTCACTATTTAATCTTAGGGTGGCCTGGAATTTAAGGCTATCCTCCTACCTCCCTACCTTCCGAGTGCTGTGATTAAAGATGTGCACATCACGGCCAGCTTCTTTACCTCCCTTTTGATTTATCCTACTCAAAATAAATTTCTACTTATTCCATCTACATGAGGAAACATTTTTTTTCAGCTATCTATTATCACCTTTAAAATTATGAGAAATAATTAGCCAGCAAAACTCTAGTTTCTACACACAGATTCCATTTAACCAGAATGCCTAAAAAAGTAAATGTGAGTTTACTAAAAAAGTAAATTGTAAGTGAATACTTAACTACCAGGAATCTAAACGTCATCATAAATGGCATGTATTCATCAAAACATCCCATTGAGACCAGGAAAAAACATTAAAAGAACATTACCATGCTATAATGGCACGAAGTTCACCAGTTTCTCGTTTGTGGATTGTATTCTGGGATGTAGCAATGATTTAGATTCTGGATGTCTGACAAAATTTCAGACTCCAGTAACAGTCAATGGAAGTTTCACACAAGCCAGATTGTGTTCCTTAAGTTATTTAAACACTAAGTACAAATTTGGACTAATAGAGAGAAGAGAAATTGATTAAGGTCAAGCAACTTATAATTAATGTATAGGCCAATAAGCACCCCAGAAAGTTAAATTCCAGAAGTTATGCAAAATAACACAAAGTAATTTAAAAATTAACATAAAGAGTGTGGCAGTTTGAATAGATGGCCCCCAATATATTTTATTTTTTGTTACTTTATAGTTTGCTTCTGCAGCCACCTGGATGGAGGCAGTTTCATGGGCAGATCTTAAGGTGTGGAGATGGGTTTCAGATGTCTATCTAAAGATATGCAAAGTGTGCCTAGCTGGAGATCCTGAAATGTGCTGTGCTGTGTGGCTTTTGGCTGGTGCTTCCTCTCTCTCTGCTTGGTCCTATGAAAGCAGGCCAGCTTCTTCTGCCATTGTGGAACTTCCCCTGGATCTGTAAGCTTCAATAAATATTCCTCCATAACTGTGCCTGATCTGGAAGTTCATCTCAGCAAACCTAAAGCTGTCTGCTATAGAGAGTTTAAGCTTGTTGAATTGTACATTTTACTGAAAGAAAACTATAAAAGTGTAATGATGTCTTCCTTTAAAAATACATTGAGGTTGGGCTGGAGAGATGGCTAGCACTTGTGGTTAAGCACTTGCCTGTGAAGTCTAAGGACCCCAGTTCGAGGCTCGATTCTCCAGGACCCACGTTAGCCAGATGCACAAGGGGGCACACGTGTCTGGAGTTCGTTTGCAGTGGCTGGAAGCCCTGGCGCGCCCATTCTCTCTCTCTTTCTCTCTATCTGCCTCTTTCTCTCTTTGTGTCACTCTCAAGTAAATAAATAAAAATGAACAAAAAAAATTAAAAAAAAATACATTGAGGGGGGGAGAGATGGCTTAGTAGTTAAGGTGCTTGCCTGCAAAGCCAAAGGACCCAGGTTTGGTTCCCCAAGACACACATAAGCCAGATGGACAAGATGGCACACACCTCTGGTGTCCGTTTCCAGTGGTTGGAGGACCCAGAACACCCATTCTCATTCTCTCTCTCTTCCTCTTTCAAATGAATAAATAAGAGAAAAATAATAATACTAATACATTGAGATGCTGGGCCAGGTGACAGTCTCCTTTGATCTTAGTATTCAGAAGGCCTAGGTAGGAAGATCACTGTGAGGAAGATCACTCAGGCCAGCCTGAGACTACATAGTGAATTCCAGGTCAGTCTGGACTAGAGCAAGACCCTACCTTGAAAAACCAAAACAAACAAACAAACAAACAAACAGTACTTTAAAAGAAGCTGGGTGGGCATATGCCTTTAATCTCAGTACTTAAGAGGCAAAGGTAAGAGGATCAGAGGATTGTTGTAAGTTCAAGGCAAGTTTGGGACTACAGTGTGAGTTTTAGGTCAGCCTAGGCTAGAGTGAGACCCTACATTTTAAACCCCTCCCCCCCCCAAAAAAAGTATTTTAAAGGCCAACTGAAAAGTGCTCATGCCTCCATGTGGAATCATCAGCTAAACCATTCATGGGATTGTACTACAAAAAGTAGAAATACAGAGCTGGAGGGATGGCTTAGCAGTTAAGGTGTTTTGTTGCCTACAAAGCCAAAGGACCCTGGTTTGAATCCCCAGGACCCATGTAAAGCCAGATTCACAAGGTGGCGTATGCGTTTGGAGTTTGTTTGCAGTGGCTGGAGCCCTGACACACCCATTCTCTCTTTCTGACACCCATATAAATAAAACTTTAAAATTTTTTTTTAAAAATTTAAAGTAGAAATACATACACATATAGATACAGATGATAGAGATAGATATAAATGTAGATATTTAGAGAAATAGATGGTAGGTTTTATTTTATTTATTTTATTAATGCTCTTAAACTAGCATAAGAAAAAAAATCACCTTTCTGCTACAGGAAATACAGCAGTAAAAGACTGCATATTGTATGTACAACGTCTTATAAAATAGAGTCCTTCCTCTCTACTTGTGTCTGGTAAGAGGCAGGAGATGCAACATGTCAGAATTATTTCTGGCTTTGTTATATATTATTATATATATGGTATATTTTATATATATTATATATTATTATATTCTGGTTTTGTAAATATCAATTACACACACACACACACACACACATAAGGATTATGTTTTTGCCAGCAATTGCTTACCACATATCTGGGAATTTAGTATAATTTTTATAAATGAGGCAGTTAATGCAGTTTTATGCCATAACTTTCCCCAAAATAGCACAGTGCCTTCTAGGAACGTCTTAGACCGTGGTAGATTGAGTGCTACACAGGAAATTCTATCTGTGCTCTTAGAAAAAAAGAAAAATATCACAAGATGTGTTAACCCATGAAAAGGGATTTATGAAAGAAAGAATGAGTAAAAGAATAGAGTAGCAAAATTGTTTAAAAAGAAAATTATGATTACTCCATGATTATACTTGAACCACTCTGGTTTTAAAGTGAAATATTTTAACTGTTTTTTGTTTTATACTGCATACATCTTCCAAAGAAGAAAAATAATCATTTAAAAATGGCAACAGGGCTTAGCAGTTAAGCACGTGCCTGTGAAACCTAAGGACCCCAGTTCAAGGCTTGATTCCCCAGGACCCATGTTAGCACAAGGGGGCGCACGTGTCTGGAGTTCATTTGCAGTGGCTGGAAGCCCTGGTGTGCCCATTCTCTTTCTCTCTCTGCCTCTTTCTCTCTGTCTGTTGCTCTCAAATAAATAAATAAAAATAAACAAAAACTGCTGTAAAAGTGGCAACGTACTATTGAAAGCTGTCCTTATATCCTTAGTGAGAGGGCAGTGGACTCAGTTCATATCCAGCTGTGACTTCAAGATTCTGATGTTCACCTTCCCACAAAATGCTCCATAGCTATTTGATATATAATTTTTTTTGAAAAAACAACATTTTATTTATGTTTATTTGTTTATTAGAGAGAAAAAGGAGAGTGAGAGTGAGAGAGAATGGTTGTGCCATCAGCTCTAGCCACAGAACCCCCTTGTGCATCTGGCTTATATGGGTTCTGGGTAATCAAACGTGGGTCCTCAGGCTTAGCAGGCAAGCATCTGAACTACTGAGGCATCTCTCCAGTCCTTTACTTTTGCCTGTTATTCATTTATTTATTTGGTTTTTCAAGGTAGGCTCATCCAGGCTGACCTGGAATTCACTATGTTTTCCCAGACTGGCCTCGAACTCACAATGATCCTCCTACTTCTTCCTCCTAAATGCTGGCATTAAAGACAGGCACCACCATGCCCAGCTACTTGCTGTATACTTTTTTATGCCTAATAATAGTGAATTATTTTGTGGCTGCTTTGATTACAACTGAAATGATTTCAACACTTAAAAAATGAGATAGAACGAGTATTCACCACATTTTGGAAAAGAGTTTAAAAGTTTTATTTTGGCTTGTTAATCTCAATTTTGAGAATGCAATGTATTGGTGCTCCTTTTTAAATTTTATATTGCCTTCTCCAATATAATGTTTTCTTTTTAAATGTGTATATTATGAGGCTGAGGTGAAGGATCAGCTGGTAAGAGTATTTGCCATTCAAGCACAAAGCCTGGAATCAATCTTTGTTTGATTCCCTGGCATCCATATAAAGAGCTGGGCATTGCCATACACATCTGCAACCCCTGCCCTGCGGGAAACAGGGACCAGAGGATTGCCATGACTTGCTAGTCAGCCAGCCTAGATGATGACAGCTTTAGGTTCAGTGAGAGACATCATCTCAAGGAAACATGTAGATGCACAAAAAGAAAAAAAGAGGAATACACTTGATATTCCCTCTTGGCCCCCACAATATGCTTATGGGCTATGCATTGGCACACACATGTGCATGCACCACATCTACATGCAAGAATGTATATATTATTATGCATTGCAACCTGGCAAATTCCCTTGGAAACACAACTTGTGAGATGCCTATGTCCCAACTATGTACCACATGCCAGTTTCCTAGTTTAGTAAGAAGAAATTCAAGGATTTCAAATTGATTAAGACTAATTTTCCTACACACTTTAAGAGGTAGAGTATTTCCACCTTGTCCTTGGGCTACCAAGACTGAGACTGGCCATGATCTAGGAAAAGGGGACTAATGATACATGATTTCACTAGCTAAGTGACATTTGAGACAAATAGCATGTAATAATATAGCATGGAGTGAGTAATGATGCAGGAAAAAGGACTACTGCTGGTTAACAAGCTCTGATGTCAAAAGCACAAGGTAAGTAATGTAGGTAATGGAAAAGGGCCAATGTAATACAGCTATGCAGCTAAGTGAGTAAAGGGAACTGTGGCAAATTAGAGTAAGTCCTATCAGAAAGGGAAAGCTAATTGCTTCCCCCATTTTCAATAGAATCATTTGTTAAGTATTTCTTAAATAAGTATTTGTTAAACACTTCTGAGTTATACTTATCCCTAACTAGTCTCATTCCCTTCCATGGTTTTAAAAGCATTGTATACAAATAACATAAATGTATGGCCCAGTCCCAACTACTCCTCTGGGGTCCACACAGCAATATCCAGTTTCCTATTTGGCATTTCTACTTGGATATTTCAAAATAACAGATTTTTGATTCTCCTCTTTAAAATTCAAATAGACTCTTATTTCCCCCCCCCATGGCAGTGAACAGATCATCATTTGCACTGTCTTCAGTGAAATCCTTAACATCATCCTTGACATTTCTCGTTTTCCTGCCCTCAAATCCATGAGGAAGTCTTGTACATATTTTATTAACATACACTCAGTGAAGTGATTCTGCAGAGCACCCATTTTTACAGCCCAGTTCCATCTCTGCCCTGCATGGTTGATGAAATTCTCTAATTGTCTCCCTGCTTCCTTTCTGTGTTTTTCTTTTTTTCTTGTCTAGACACAACAGATTGAGATTCTTTTAGACAATAAAATTTGTAAGCACAAAGTGCCCCAGAAACTTTTAGCACCAAAATAATCCTAATGAAAAGACTTCAGTATACTTCTACAGTGAGATGTAGTGTCTTCCTCCATCTCTGGAATACCACTGACCACACACATTAATATCATCATGAGCTCTATCATACTTCATCACCATCTAACATACTGTGTATATTCTCTTATCAATGGTTCCTTTGAGCCGCTATGATGAAGGCGCAGGCCTTGGTCTTCACCATTGCTTATGAATGGATTGGTGAGTGAACAGTTAAATCCTAAACCCAGGCATAAAGTCTTGAAACTTAAGTTTTTACTATTCCATAGGTTGACTTCCAAAATGATGGTAGAGTGCAAAGACCTCATGGGTCACAACAGGGAGTTTAAATTCCATGTTCAGGGTAAAAATCTATTGAAGGATATTATAGGGAACAGTGGCACAGATAGACTCACACTGAGAAAAGATATTTTGCTGACAAACTAAAGAACGTTTTGGATAAATCAAAGCATTTAGGGAAATTTGCAGTAGCACAAGAGATGCTGGTGTCCAGAAAAAGATATGGAGAGAAAGGGACCATTAGAAAATTATTTATGGGATAGATTCATCAGGAATCATGACTGATTAACTGATAGAGGATATTTGGAATGAAAGTTAAGGATAATTCATACATTCCACTCTCTACAATAAGATTCATAGACTTGGAGAAATGAGTTTGGTGAGTTTAGATGTCAATAGAACTTACATGAGGAGCTATTATAAGGCTACTTATGAAAAAGAGCTTGGAAAGGAGAATAATAAGGAATGGCTGGTAATATAAGTAAAGTCCACTGTTGTTTGCCTGCAAAGAACTAAGCAGCTTACCTAAGTGCCTAATACATTCTCAAGAAATACTATGTACCAGGAGACACTGAATCAAATTACATCATCATTCAAAAGAGCTAATGTGTAAAGCCACCAGAACAGAGTAGGCAGACAAGCTGGAAAGACATAATGGGCTGATCAATACAATGTCATGCTTGGTATTAAATATGGTATATGATAAATAAGCAATAATGGATAACAAGGTGCTGGGAAATGTCAAGGAAAAGAATGATGACAGAAGAAATAAAAGGGAAACAAAATATCAGATAAGGCTCGTAGTCTATATACCCATTTCTCTTCAATCTTTCCACCTTACTGAACATTTACCTAGAAAATTTGGAGCACTTTGACATCATTGGAAATTGTTCCTTGTCAACATATATGAAAGAACTCCATTTATGCACTTACCACACTTTTATGTAGGATTTAGCATAAGTCTATTGTACACATTCAGTCATGTTTCTGTTAGTACTTATTATAAAGAGATTAATCTTAATGGAAAATCAACTAATTTTCAGTAGTCATTTCAGAGTATTATTGCAAGATAATCTTAAACTGTTATTTTGACAACTATAAGTGTTATTTATTTTTAACATAATTTTGTATAGTAAGATACTCAAGATAAATGTTAAATTAACATTGAAAAATATCTTACATAGCCACAGTTCACATTCATTGAGTAACTATTTTTTTTAAAATTTTTATTTATTTATTTGAGAGCGACAGATACAGAGAGAAAGACATATAGAGGGAGAGAGAGAGAATGGGCGCGCCAGGGCTTCCAGCCTCTGCAAACGAACTCCAGAAATGTGCGCCCCCTTGTGCATCTGGCTAACGTGGGACCTGGGGAACTGAGCCTCAAACTGGGGTCCTTAGGCTTCACCGGCAAGCGTTTAACCGCTAAGCCATTTCTCCAGCCCTGAGTAACTATTATATGTGGGAATCTTTTAAGCATCATACAAGTATCAAATATCCTCTGTAATACCTGTAAGAACTCAACTCCATTATTTCTTCTGTTTTCCAAGTGGAGAAACTGAGACTGAGTTTGAATGCTCCAAATGTTCAGTATCAGATCCAGAAATTCTTTCCATTTGATTCCAGCACCCAGCAATTTTCCTTTCAATTATTCTGCCTTCAAAATATCTCATCATGCTGGTCAATCACTTACTAATATCCATTTTGTGGTTAGAACTAAGTCTTATACCAAAAGTCACCTCTAGCATTTTATAGAATACACTATATTTTTTATATTTATAGTTAGAATAGATTCTATTGTGTTGTTTTCTGACCTGAACAAATATACAGAAACTAAACTCAATCATGAAGCACTTACATATAGATTTTAATATGAAATAAATATAAAATTGTGATCAATATTTAATCTCTTACAAACAATGGACTTATTTCCATTTCCTGGTGAGACAACCTCCAGAGACCCAATAGCTGACAGGGCCAATGACTGGGAAGGGAACACAGCTCGGTTAAGTTTCTCCAAAGTAACTTCTGAATGCTGCTCTCTTTATGCTGACATTATTAAAAACACACATGGCACATCTTGTGAGTTCATCTTGCTCTATTTCCCTTTGGTTTTTATAAATTTTCTGTATTCTGTCATTTCATATTGATTGATCAGTGTACTTATTGGTTGGTACATATCTCTGATTATAATACTACTCTTAGAATACCTGAAGAATTTAGATCTGACTTTTGTTTTATGTACTTATTTATTTTATTTTTGGGTTTTTGAAGTAGGGTCTCACTCTAGCCCCAGCTGACCTGGATTCACTATGTAGTCTCAAGCTGGCCTCATACTCACAGCGATCCTCCTACCTCTGCCTCCCGAGTGCTGGGATTAAAGGTGTGCACCACCACGCCCGGTCTGACTTTTATTTTTTAACATGTATATTTTATTTTGCTTTGGCATTTTATATGTAAAGCAATACTGAAATGTCTTAAATTTAAGCTTCAAATGAAATCCTTTTACTTTAACATTTTTTGTAATAGGTTTTTAAAACATATTTTATTTATTTATTTAGTAGAGAGAGAGAGAGAAAAAAAAAAAGGGCATGCCATGGTCTCTAGCCAGTGCAAATGAACTCCAGATGCATTTGTCACCTTGTGCATCTAGCTTTGCTTGGGTAATTGCATCTTAGTTCTTATGCTTCACAGGCAAGTGCCTTAACCACTAAATCATCCTCCCAATACACAGGATGCTAAAGTAAGAGGGTCATTATGATTCAAGGCCAGCCTGTGCTAGAGTGAGACTGTTTCAAAAAAAAAAAAAAAGAACACACAAACAAAAACAACTAAATAGTCAGGCATGCTGGTACTTATTTTAGTGTGTTTATAATAGTCAGGCATGCTGGTACTTATTTTAGTGTGCTTATTTTTAAACTATTATTTGAATTTAAAAGTATCCAAGGTAAGGTTACATCATCATCATCATGGTTATTCTTCTTATTAGTAATACTTGAAGTAAGCTCTTACTCTAGACAATGCTGGAATTCTCATCAAGACCTGGAACTTACTCTATAACCCAGGCTGGCCTTGAACTCATAGCTTCCTACCTCAGTCTCCCAAGTGCTGGGATTTAAGGTATGAGCCATCATGCCTGCCTGATATAAAGCCATATTATCTGACTTAAAGGTCAAACTACTTAGATTTGGCTAGGATTACATCCAAATAACTGACAGCTTATTATAGTTGTGATCTTTGGCACTTCAGATGAATTGCCAGGATATCTTGGCAATTTCCATGATTTGTGATGTAAAGAAAATTGAAGCAGAAACAAGTGCTTCAGTATTTCTTATAAATAGAAAGAGAAGAAAGAAAACAAACCAAATAAAAAAATAATAAAATGATGTTTTTATATTTAGTATTTTCAAGAGCTCTGTAATTATTAATGTGTTAACTACAGTGTGGTGCTAATGAGACCAAATGCACAAGTGACTTATTCACTCTACAAATAGTTATGAAGTATATCTTTATGTGTAAAGAAAGAAGTACTTTGAAAGCTAGATGAAGCATGCATATAAAATGGACATAGGTAAATTCCTTGCTTTAAGGAATTCAGAATCGATGAGGAAAGATAATAGCAACATATAATAATACTAAAATAAATGAGAAGAATAAAAGACTACTAGATGAGTACAAACATAATTAAACAGAGTCTATGTTATTATCTTGAAGAATTTTAAGACAGGGCTGGAGAGATGGCTTAATGGTTAAGATACTTGCCTGCAAAGCCAAAGAATCCAGGTTCAATTCCCCAGGACCCACATAAGCACAAGTTGGCACATGCATCTGTTCCTTTGCAGAGGCTGGAGGCCCTGATGCCTCCACACTCTTTACCTCCCTCTCTGCCTATTTATCTTTTTCAAATAAATAAATAAAAGTTAGAAAAATCCCATGTACTCAATTGACTTAAGCCTTAGTTCACATATCCTACTCACGAAAAAACAAATATCCACTCACTATAAGGGAAACCTTGACAGTGTATTACAGAATGACAATGGTTAATAAGGGTTTAATCTTGGGAAATATGGCCTGGTTTAATTGCCCTTCAAACATGTAGTTATTGACAATTAAGCTAATATAAAAAGAATTTGAGGATTAGCCAACTATATGCGTGTAGCCTACTTCATGCACTCATATGTACCTCTCCAATTTTAAAAGTTCTTCTCAGTAGAAGAGGCAGCATTTAAGGTGATCATTGAAGACCAGGGAACAAATACATAGCAATTCCTTCTTTTTCCACATATTTCAAGATGCACTTCAAGAATTTTTATGAAGTAATAACATCATCATATCCAGTTTATTGAAATGAAGAGACTATTGCTAATTATTCAAAACCCCCAATAATTTAAGTGCAGACAGAGAAAGCTGCTCTAGAAGCAGAGTTGTTTTGTCCCTTTCATCCTATGAAGAAACTGCTATTCCTCTCTCCACTTTCCTGAGTAACCACAAAGCTTCCAGAATTAACAGCTAATCAGTGTTTAGTTCCATTGAAGAGAGCTAGACACACAGAGAGATTATTGCTTATTTATGTGTTTACTTAGGGTTTATTTAGCTAGTTAGTTTAGCTAGTTTGGTTTTTGGGTGGTTGGGTCTCACTCTTGCTCAAGCTGACCTGTATCTCACTAATCTTAGACTAGCCTTGAATTTACGGCGATCCTCCACCTCTGCCACCCAGGTACTGGAATTAGAGGTCTGTACCAGCATGCCTGGATATTTAGTTGTTTTTGTTTGTTTGTTTGTTCTTTTTTTTTTTAACAGTCTCACTCTAGCACAGGCTGACCTTGAATCATAATGACCCTCTTACTTTAGCATCCTGTGTATTGGGATTAAAGGTTGGCACCACCATCTCTGCTTGACAGAAGGCTCTTCATGCACAACTAAAGTACTCTAATTTAGTTATTGAACTTAGCCCTTGCATGCCCATGTTTGTGGAGGTGGTTGCAGTTAACTCTCTGCTGGAGTTACCTTCGAGGCTCTTCAGAGCCAATATGTTCCTCTAATTTCTATTACTCATTCTGGCTATGTGATGTCCAGTGGGTAGATTGCCCATGTGGGTGTAGGGGTCAGGGCTTTCTCCCAGCTGAGATGAGGGGGAGACTCATCAGAACCTGGAGGTTCAAGAGCAATGAACAGGCCACCAAGAGAGGTTGCCCTCCCCTGATAAACATATTTATAACCTTATGGTGGTGGGCCTTACATTACAGCTCAGGTGTACCAGAGAGACAACCAATGGGTCTGTGCTAGGGGCTGTCTCAGGAAGAGGCTAGCCATGACACCAAGTTCTGGGGGCTGAACTTGACCAGTCACAATGTTAAGATTAAGTCCTAGGAAAGATGATCTTCCTCCCCGAAGGGACACAAATTGTTTGTGGAAAAACAGATCTGGGAAATAAGAAGTCAGATCATACTTGGATCTCTAGCCAAGTAGAAAATGCATACTTTCAGAGGCCCAGACACCCCAACACCCCAACTGCCTAACAAAGCTACCTAACTCCCTCTCACTCGCACATCTGTCCTTTGTCCTGGAAGTTGGAGCATGCTCTGTCTCTGAGACAGTAGAGCCCTGGAGATCTGGGCCTCTGAAGCTCTGGGATATGTCCCCACTTCCCTCAGCTCTCCGTTTCCCAACTCAGACTGCATCACTGGCTTTCCTGGCTTCTTGCTTCTCCAGCTGGCAGACAGCAGATGGATAGAGGGGCTTCTTGGCTTCTATACTTATGTGAGCCAATCCCCATACTAAATAAATACATACACACATATGCGCACATACGTATATATTACACTTATGTATATATACATTTATATAACCTATTGGTTCTGTTTCTCTGGAGAACCCTGATGAATATACTGCTAGATTATGAATTTCTGACATTGATCTGCCTAAATTTTCTCTCTTGTTAGTAGTTTAGTGACCTTTTTATACTCTTGACACAGAGTAGAAATTGCCAAGAGCTTCAACAGAATACCTACCCAGTGATAATTATGCCTTAGGCACTGTTTCTACATGGATAACCTCTGCTTCCAAGATATTTATGTTCTAAAGGTATGGAATTGAATGGTAAGCAATTATACTCCCTCCTTTGGGACATATACATTCTACTTTGGACTGTCAGGCAACATGCTTCTAAGCTACTGCAAGAACTCATCCAAAGTCTGGCAACTTACTTCTCTAGTCTATGCCTCCAGATGTTCCCTTTCCTTTTCGAGGAAAGCTAAGGGACTTCAGTGGGTTCTGGGTTCAATCTCATCAAACACAAAAGAGAAACTGTCAAGCAGTTGGTTATATTAATAAAAGCTATATCAGAAATAAAGCCTGATGTTCATCAGCCAGCTCCCAGAGAACACCATTAAACTCTTGCACATCCACTTAAGGAGCCCAGAATCATGCTTGCTCTGAATTCTTACTCCAAGTAAGTAAAGGACTTGTATTACTCTAAATTCCTGGAAATGGCAGTAGTGTCTCTTTACACAACTCTTAGAATCATTTCCCTTACCTATTAAAGTACCATTAGATGTATGTAATTTCAAAAAGAAAAAAAGTCAAAAATATATTTTTAGAAAGGCCAGTTTGTTGGCTTGCCTTAAAAAGAAAAGAAAGTAAATCAATACATTGAATAATATGTTTTTTAATGTTTCAAAGGTAAGTTTCAATTATCCAGTCTACTTTTTGCAAGATAGCTGTATTTTTCTATAAATGTAAAACTCTGCTAAGATGAAAACTTATTTCAAAGATAATTTCTGACAAGAAAGAAAAGAAAAGATCACAGGTGCCATTTCACTCCCGTTTTAGTCATTCTATTGCTGCATATTCTCTTCTTGCTATAAAGCTATTGGACAGGAACTTAAAATCCTATTCCTTGTATAAAGTGAGTTTGAGATAGGATTCCTTTTTGTTTTTTAAAAGTCTCTTGCTTGGTTGGTTTAGTCAACCCAATTAAGATGTAGAAATCGTTCTAGCCTTCATATCAGATAAAGAAAAGACTTAAGTGCCTTGAAATAATGTGCTGTTCTTCATAGATCATCATAAGGCCAATGCTCTGTCAATAGCACTCAGCCTTGAATGGAGCAGTGTTGACAGGTGAATGCTGAGCTAGTCACAAAGTGCCAGAGAACATGCTATGCGGAACATGGGTCTGAAAGCTAGATTGCAAACAGGACCCAAACTGGTTTTGGTATAGTTGAGTGAGAGTCAAAGTACTGCTAGGAGGCAAACTTTGCCCAGGCTATGAGATCCTTGTTGTCTTTGGCCGTGATGAGTACTGAAAACTGAATGTAGGCTACACCGGCCCATGCTGTTCTTTCCTACAGTTGCTTCAAAAGTGCTCTGTGTGCACCAAAAGAAGACTGCAGAAAAATCCCTCAGGGTTAGAAGAAGAAAGGATTAGAGTTTGTACCTACATTCGTTTTTTTATGTAAAAAGAAGCACATTGTAATTTACTGAAAGTTAACATATGAGTTCATGTATTAAGAGCATGCCTTCAAAAGGGATAATGGGGAATTGGAGAGATGTCTCGGATATGAAAGACACTTTATTGCAAAGCCTAATGACCTGGGTTCAGTTCCCTAGTATCCACGTAAAGCTAGATGATCAAAATGGTGTATACTTCTGGAGTTGATTTGCAGTAGCAGGGTGGATAACACCTGTGGGCCAACATCAAATGGAAAACAGCAGCAGGGGAGTGTGCTAAATACTGGCAAGGCGAAGCTGCCTATAACACCTGTAAGCCCGTCCCAAAACATGCACCTTCTTCAGGAGGCTCCAGTTCCAAAATTGCCACCACTTGGGGATCTAGCATTCAGAACACAGGAGTTTATGAGGGATACCTAATTCAAACCTTCACAAGGGGAGTCTGATGGATTTCTTTTCTTCTCTTTTGCTTCTTGGTCATGAGGTGAGCACATATTCTCACCATGATGTACCACCTCATCCCAGGCTGAAAGCCATTTCCCCTGCCACCATGGAGCTTTCCCTTGCCTCTGTAAGCCAAAATAACCCTTTCCTCCCACAAGCTGCTCTTGATTGAGTGTTTCATCCCACTAGTGCAAAGTAATTGCAACACTCATAATCCCTTTTATTTAATTTTTTTTTACTTACGAGAGAGAGAGAGAGAGAGAAACATAAGCTGCATACTTTTAAAAATATTTTTATGTGTTTATATGACAGCGACAGAGAGAAAGAGTCAGACAGAGTAAATGAGTATGGTTGCACCAGGACCTCCTTTCACTACAAACAGATTGCAGATATGTGACCCACTTTGTGTACCTGCTTTTACTGGGGACTGGGGAATTGAACCCTGGCCATCAGGCTTTGCAAACAAGTTCCTTTAACCACTGAACCATTGCCCCTGTCTCTTTCTTTTTATTTTCCTCCTTCTCCTCTTATTCTTTTTCTTGTTTCTGAGAGTCTTGTTATGTAGCCCTTCCTAGCTGGTTAAGAACTCTCTATATAGACCAGTCTGGCTTTGAATTTGTTGTGGTGATCCTTCTACTTCTGCCTCCTGAAAGCTACATTTAAAAAAATAAATAAATTTCTTAGTAATTAAAAATGAAAGTTTGTCTTCATATGCCACGTGTTTCATTGTCATATGATAATTTGGGATTTCCGGGTGAAAGGTTTGGCAGTGCTGTCCTCATTCATTCATTCATTCATCCAGTGTTTTGCAGTTCACATGTGAATAACTAAGTGGTTTTTAGATCTGCTAGATAAAGTGTTACTGCCTCATCAAGCCCTGTTCTTCACCCTTTTCACCTTTCTTCTTCCCTGCGGGAATGGCCGAAATGCCTTACTTACATCCAGAGGCTCTCATGACTGTCAGCTTCTGATTGATGACATTTTCTGTGGTAACAGTGCCTAGAGCTACCTAACAAACACCTGCAAAAGAAAATAATACATCTCTTCATGGTACAGGTAATATTTTAACAATATGTGAAATAACAATTATTATGTGTGTGTGTGTGTTTTAATTTTTTTTGAAGCAAGTCTCACTCTATCTAGCCCCGACTGACCTAGAACTCACTTTCTCACCCCAGGCTAGTCTCAAACTCATACTGATCCTCTTACCTCAGCCTTCAGAGTCCTAGGATTATAGGCATGAGCCACCAGACCTGTTGCATTACTTTTTAAAAAGTATCATGCTATGAAGGCTATCTTAGAAAAGGATTTCTTTGCAGTCATTTCTACTCTCATGTATTTTATTGTAGCTAAAACAATGTAAGTAAATGTGATGTCTTGTATTATTTGTTTATTATTTTAAGGGAAAGACAAACAGAAAGAGTGAATATGTGTGTTCCAGGGCTTCCTGCCACTGCAAATGAATTATAGACTCAGCATAAATCTCATTGTGCATCTGGCGTGTGGGTACTGGGAACTGAACCCAAGCCATTGGCATTGCAAGCATGTGCCTTTAACCTCTGAGATCTCTCCAGCCCATATATGCCACCTTTTTTTTTATATTTATATGCCATCTTTTAAAAGCACCTTTCATGGTTAAGGAAATGGTTCAGTGTATAAAAGCAGTTGCTCGCAAAGCCTGGCATCCATGGTTCAATTCCTCAGTACCCACATAAGTCTAGATGTACAGCATGGCACATGTGTCTGGGATTTGTTTGCAGTAGCAAAAGAGCCTGGCAAGCTCACTTGCTCTCTCGCTCTCTCTCTCTGACACACAAATAAATGAATAAATAATTTTAAAAGCCACCGTTCATATCCATATACATAGAACATGTGAAACCAGGATTTTCTGATATGCTTAAAAGTATTTCATTCAGTTTGAAAGATATTTTTCAAAAAGAGAATGGGCAGTCTTTCTCTTGATTACTTTATGAGAACTACTAATTGACATCATAGAAGATATTTAAACTTATAAGTAACATTTCAACAAAACTTGCCCATAATTTTGTAGAGAGTATTGAAAATCATAAGCTTTTTAATGCAATGCAATGTATGTATGTATGTATGGGAACATTTTCTTTTGGCTCTACCTCTGAGTGTTAGAGCTCTTTAACTATGCAAACCACTGAATGAAGGCATTACAATAAACTGAATTTCCAAACATTTTTCATTGCTTCAAGAGAAAGTTTTAAACTCAGGTTTATTAAATATCTGTGGCAATGCAAAATAAAATAAAATAATATAAAGTAGAAGGCACCTGGCCCTCTCAATCACAGGGTGCTATGCTAGTTATCATAAACCCATGTGAGCCGAGATAAAATTTTAGTATGTTGAGGCACTGAGATTTTAGTGTTTAGTTACAGCAGCTATTACATTTTGATCAATACAGAAATTGGTACTTTGATATACGGTACTATTATAAGTGACGTTGGTGTAGTGCCTGACCAGCAGAAAGCTGTATGTCTTCAAAGTTCTACTGTGCCTCAACAAATTTCAGTAGAGCTATTGTATGAAAGTGACTGAGCTACAGAGTCTGTACTACAGGGGAAGTTTGTAGTTCACTCCAACTGAGGTAAGAAAGAGGTACACTCAGTGGATTGTGGGCTCATTTCCAAGCAGAGAATGGAGAGGAAAAAAAAGTTCAGAGATCAAGGACATTACATGGTTGAAAAGTTGATAGCTCTTGGACCTAGAATAAAAATGGCCCTGAGTGACAAAGAACCAGTGAGATTTCTCAAACAACTCAGCCCTTCAGTAAACATAAGATTAAGAGAGATCCTTTCCCAGGCTGGCATATTGTTTCAGGTAGCCTTGAGGTATCTGCCACTAAGTTGAAGGCAAACATGGGGACTAGGAAACAGAGAGTAAGGCAGGTTTAATAATTATGTCTAATAAAAACCTGGACACTTGAAGATAAGTGAAGCAAACAAACTAACATCGTAATAAAAAATTTTTAAAGGTATCATGGCATCAAAGAAATTGTGAGCTAGGGCCAAAAAAAAAAAAATGGCCTTAACACAAGCCTTGGGAAAGAAGAGAAATGCGAAAGCTATCCAATTCTTGAAGAAAGGATATTCCTCAACAGCTACATCAGAGATTGCCATGGAAGATATTGATAAGGGAAAGCTCCCAGGGAGAGCAGCCCAGGGTCACAGAACCAGTGAGATTTCTCAAGCAAGTCAGGTACACTGAAAAACTGTCCCAAATTGGAGGTACCTAAAATACTAACTAAGAAAGATTTTGTAAGTTTGTGGGGTTCATTCATGGCTATATATGTCCTATTCTTCCCCTTTCTGAATGAAAAATTTTATTACAGTTGGACTGGGTAAACAACATACATCACCAGATCTAAGACTGCTACAGTCTTCCTGGAGGATTAAGAATCCTAAGAAGAATATATATGGAAAAAGAAGAAGCAAAAGGAAGGATTCTGATGAGGGTGGACTTTGGAGGTGGAAAAAGAAGGGTGGTGGGAGATGAATATGATCATGGCATACTATTAGCATTTATAGAAGTTGCCAATAAAAATACAAAAATATAATAATGTTATTTGATACTTTGTATTTCTTAGAACATACAGTCAAAGCATGCTTTGGTTCAGTGGAAACTGTGGGCCATGAAGGTGAGGCCTATGACAGTCTATCCATGCCATACTCTTATGATCTTAGTATCAGTTGAATCTGATAAACCCATAAATCATATGATTTGGAGATCCTGGACTTTGAGATAGATTTAAGAACTAAATAATCTCACTTTGGTTGAGGATGCTTGAACTCATTGCATGGGAAAAGACTGAAATAGGCTATTGGGTACATAAATAGACTATTAATTCACCAAAATCTTTCTTCTTTCTCATAGGACACAGAGAGTCTATCCTGTAGCAACTTTTATAGTCAGGAATTTCTAGTCAGTAGAATTTGGGCAAAAGTGATGCACCAGACTTCCGGTTAAGATGGCGGTGTAGGTACCACGCCAAAGCAGCCTAGGGGGGGAAAAGACCAAAAAAACTCAGCAAAATACACACTTTTACTAAAAAGTGAGGTGTATAGGAAATTGAGGCGGCAGCGGAGAAGTAGAAGAGTTATAGAGCATCCAGAGCCTGCACAGGTGGAAAAGCGGCTCCGGCAGCTCGGCCAACTGCCACGGCCGCGGCGCAGCAGAAAGCCGCCAGACTCTCAGCTCGAGCCGCAGGAAAAGCCAGGTGTGGGATTTTCCCCTCACACCGCGCTCTCCGCAACTCGGGAAATGTGAGGGGAGAGCAGCAGCGAGCAGTGGAGGAGAAGACCGCGAGGTAGAAGAACACGTGGAGCAGTGAGAGATCCAGAGCAGCCAAGGCTCCTTCCCCTCCCCCAACGCCTGAGCCCAGCTCCAGCGAACACAGCAGCGGCCCGAGACCCGGCCACGCCAACTTGGGCTGACAGCGGGACCCAAGCAGGAGCAGAGTTCGGCAGCAACTTCAGCGGCTCCAGCACCAGTACCAGCGGCCCCAGCAGCAGCGGACCCAGGAGCGGCAGCGGCGGCAGATCCCGCAGCAGCGGCTTCGGGGGGAGCAGTGGTGGTGGACACGGCAGCGGCAGCTTCAGCAGCGGTGGTGGCTCTGGTAGTGGCAGCTACGGCAACAGCAGAGGCAGCAGCAGCGGCTCGGTTTGACCCGTAGGAAAAGCAAGTGCCCAGCTCCAGAAATCAGAACAGCAGCCCGACGACCCAGGCAGCAACTTGACTGAGACCAAAATCACCCAAGGTAACTGGGATTGCACCAGGGAAGGGTCTCACTTGGTCACAAGCTGACTTGGATCCCTCAACAGACCAGAAATCTAAACCTCTTTGTTGATAGAGGATCTGGTCATTATAATAACTACTCTTGCATACATACTCGGGGCTGTTTTTGATTGAATGTGTACAGTGTTTAGTTAAATTTTAGAATCTACCTGTATTTTATTCCACTCAGCCTGCTTGAATACTCCTAAAGCAGGGAAACTCAACCCCTAAGAATATCTTTGTAAATACTCTGAGAGTCTTAAGAGCCACACCTAATACCTTAAGGTCCTACCCTGAAAATATATTACATCAAATCAATTGATACAGCTAAGAATACACAGCTATCTAGAAAATCCAAGCATTAACTTAATCCAAGATGCAAAAATATATACATTATAACACAAGAAACACTAAAAAGCAAGACGATATAAATCCACCTAAAAGTATTAATGCATCAGAAATGTCCTCCAGAGAGAAAGAGTTAGAGGAAATGCCTGAGAAAGAGTTCAAAAGAATAATTATAAATATGTTCAAAGAGGTCAAAGAACACATGAAAACAATCAAGGAAGAAATCAAAGAGGAAATCAAAGGAATCAAAGAAGAGGCAGGACACCAATTTAATGAAATAAAGAAGGCAATACAAGACATAAATAGGGAAATAGAAATAATAAAAAAAAAAACCAGTCAGAATTACTAGCAATGAAGAACACAGTTAATGAAATAAAAAACTCTGTAGAAAATCTCACCAGTAGGATGGATGAGGGAGAGGACAGAATATCTAAGCTAGAAGACTAGGTGGCAGACCTAATGCAGTCCAACAAAGAGAAAGTCAAACTTATAGAAAAGTATGAGTGGGAATTTCAAGATATTCGGGACACTATGAAAAGATCCAATATAAGAATTCAGGGGCATAGTAGAAGGAGAAGAACTCCACTCCAGAGGCATAGTAGGCATCTTCAACAAAATCATAGAGGAAAATTTCCCCCAAATTGGGAAAGAGGTGCCAATACAGATACAGGAAGCCTTTAGAACCCCAGCCAGACAAAACCCAGAAAGAACCTCTCCTCGCCATATTATAATCAAACTTCCAAACACACAAACCAAAGAAAAAATATTGAAAGCAGTTAGAGAGAAAAATCAAGTTACCTACAAAAGCAAGCCCATCAGGATTACAGCAGATTATTCAACACAAACTTTTAAAGCCAGAAGGGCTTGGAGTGATATATTCCAAGTTCTGAAAGATAACAACTGTCAACCAAGGTTACTTTATCCTGCAAAGTTATCCATTCAAATAGATGGAGAAATAAAGACATTCCATGACAAAAGCAGGTTAAAGGAGTATTTGAAGACAAAACCAGCTCTACAGAAAATACTTGATAGAATCCTCCATGCTGAACAAAAGGAAAAGCATACATATAAGGAACCTAGAAAAAACAAGCTATACTCAAATACCAGTTAACAGAAGAGAGCACAGGTAGAACCAGTAACACACACACACACACACACACACACACACACACACACACACAAATGGCAAACATAAATACACACCTTTCAATAATATCTCTTAATATGAACGGTCTCAATGCCCCAACGAAAAGACATAGATTTGCAGACTGGGTTAAAAAGCAGGATCCTACAATTTGTTGTCTCCAAGAAACTCACCTTTCTACATAGGATAGACATTATCTTAGGGTGAAAGGTTGGAAGACGGTGATTCAAGCAAATGGGCCTAGAAAACAAGCAGGGGTTGCTATCCTAATATCAGACAGGGTAGACTTTACTCCGACGTTAGTCAAGAAAGATAAGGAAGGTCACTTTATATTGATTAAGGGCACACTCCAACAGGAGGACATTACAATCCTAAACATATATGCACCTAACATGGGGGCTCCCAAATTCGTCAAACAAACACTATTAGAACTAAGGTCACAGATAACACCAAACACAGTGGTGGTGGGTGACTTTAACACCCCACTCTCATCAATTGACAGGTCATCCAGGGAAAGAATAAACAGAGAGGCATCTGGACTAAATGAGGTCATAGAAGGAATGGACCTAACAGATATATACAGGACATTTCATCCAAAGGCTGCAGAATATACATTCTTTTCAGCAGCACATGGAACATTCTCGAAAATAGACCATATATTAGGACACAAAGCAAATCTTAACAAATTCAGGAAAATTGAAATAATTCCTTGCATTCTATCTGACCACAATGGAATTAAACTACAAATCAGTAGCAAGAAAGGCTATAGAGCATACACAAAATCATGGAAACTAAACAATACACTACTAAATGATGAGTGGGTCAATGAAGAAATCAAAAAGGAAATCAAAAAATTTATAGAGTCAAATGATAATGAGAACACAACATACCAAAATCTCTGGGACACAATGAAGGCAGTTCTAAGAGGTAATTTTATAGCCTTAAGTGCCTATATTAAGAAATTAGAAAGGTCGCAAGTAAACGACCTAATGCTTCACCTTAAAGCCTTGGAAAAAGAAGAACAAGGCAAAGCAAAAATTAGTAGACGGGAAGAAATAATAAAGATTAGGGCAGAAATTAATGAGATAGAAACAAAAAGAACAATCCAAAGAATTAATGAAACAAAGAGTTGGTTCTTTGAAAGGATAAACAAGATTGATAAACCGTTAGCAAATCTGACCAAAAGAAAGAGAGAAGAGACACAAATTAATAAAATCAGAGATGAACAAGGTAACATCACAACAGATTCCAGAGAAATTCAAAAAATCATAGGGACATACTATAAAAGCATATACTCCACAAAGTATGAAAATCTGAAAGAAATGGATGATTTCCGTGATCTATATGACCTACCTAAATTAAATCAAAATGAGATTAATCACTTAAATAGACCTATAACAAACATGGAGATCCGAACAGTTATCAATAATCTCCCAACTAAAAAAAGCCCAGGCCCGGATGGATTCACTGCTGAATTTTACCAGACTTTTAAGGAAGAGCTAACACCATTGCTTCTTAAGCTTTTCCAGGAAATAGAAAAAGAAGGAATTCTACCAAACTCCTTCTATGAGGCCAGCATCACCCTGATACCAAAACCAGGCAAAGATAGAACAAAAAAAGAAAATTACAGACCAATCTCCCTCATGAACATAGATGCAAAAATTCTCAACAAAATATTGGCAAACAGAATACAAGATTATATCAAAAATATCATTCACCCTGACCAAGTAGGCTTTATCCCAGAGATGCAGGGATGGTTCAACATACGCAAATCTATAAATGTAATACATTACATAAACGGGTTGAAGGACAAAAATCACATGATCATCTCATTAGACACAGAGAAAGCATTTGACAAAATCCAACATCCCTTCATGATAAAAGTCCTACAGAGACTGGGAATAGAAGGAACATATCTCAATATAATAAAGGCTATTTATGACAAGCCTACAGCCAACATATTACTAAATGGGGAAAAACTGGAAGCTTTTCCACTAAAATCAGGAACAAGACAAGGGTGTCCACTGTCCCCACTTCTATTTAATATAGTTTTGGAAGTCTTGGCCATAGCAATAAGGCAAGAGACACACATAAAAGGGATACAAATTGGAAAGGAAGAAATCAAGTTATCATTATTTGCAGATGACATGATTCTATACAAAAAGGACCCTAAAGAGTCTACTAGCAAGCTGTTAGAGCTGATCAAAACCTACAGCAATGTAGCAGGATACAAAATAAATACACAGAAATCAGTAGCCTTCATATATGCTAACAACAAACACACAGAGGATGAAATCAGAGAATCACTCCCATTCACAATTTCATCAAAAAAAAAAAAAATACCTTGGAATAAACCTAACCAAGGAAGTAAAAAATCTATACAATGAGAACTTTAAAACACTCAAGCGAGAAATTGCAGAAGACACTAGAAAGTGGAGAAACATCCCTTGTTCCTGGATTGGAAGAATCAATATCGTGAAAATGGCAATCTTACCTAAAGCAATCTACACATTTAATGCAATCCCTATCAAAATTCCAAAGGCTTTCTTCATGGAAATAGAAAAAACACTCCAAAAATTCATTTGGAATCACAAAAAACCTCGAATATCTAAAACAATACTGAGCAACAAAAAAGAGGCTGGTGGTATCACCATACCTGATTTTACCCTATACTACAGAGCCATAGTAACAAAAACAGCATGGTACTGGCACAAAAACAGACATGTAGATCAGGGGAACAGAATAGAGGACCCAGATGTAAGCCCAAGTAGCTATAGCCACCTGATATTCGATAAAAATGCCAAAAATACTCATTGGAGAAGAGACAGCCTCTTCAGCAAATGGTGTTTTGAAAACTGGATAAGTATCTGCAGAAGGATGAAAATAGATTCTTCTCTCTCGCCATGCACAAGAATTAAGTCCAAATGGATTAAAGACCTTAACTTCAGACCGGAAACTTTGAAACTGCTAGAGGAAAAAGTAGGGGAAACCCTTCAACATATTGGTCTTGGCAAAGACTTTCTGAATACAACCCCAATTGCTCAGGCAATAAAACCACAGATTAACCACTGGGACCTAATGAAATTACAAAGATTTTGCACCGCAAAGGACACAGTGAAAAAAGCAAAGAGGCAACCTACAGAATGGGAAAAAATCTTCGCCAGCTATATATCTGATAGAGGATTAATATCTAGGATATACAAAGAACTCAAAAAGTTAAATAATAAGGAATCAAACAAGCCAATCAAAAAATGGGCTAAGGAGCTAAATAGAGAGTTCTCAAAGGAAGAAATACGAATGGCATATAAGCATCTTAAAAAATGTTCTACGTCACTAGTCATCAGGGAAATGCAGATTAAAACTACATTGAGATTCCATCTCACTCCTGTCAGATTGGCCACCATCATGAAAACAAATGATCATAAATGTTGGCGGGGATGTGGAAAAAAAGGAACCCTTCTGCACTGCTGGTGGGAATGCACTCTGGTCCAGCCATTGTGGAAAACAGTGTGGAGGTTCCTAAAGCAGCTAGAGATTGATCTACCATATGACCCAGCTATAGCGCTCCTAGGCATATATCCAAAGGACTCATCTCATTTCCTTAGAAGTACATGCTCAACTATGTTTATTGCTGCTCAATTTATAATAGCTGGGAAATGGAACCAGCCTAGATGTCCCTCAACAGATGAGTGGATAATGAAGATGTGGTACATTTATACAATGGAGTTCTACTCAGCGGTAAAGAAAAATGAAGTTATGAAATTTGCAGAAAAATGGATGGACCTGGAAAGTATTATACTAAGTCAGGTAACCCAGGCCCAGAAAGCCAAGCGCCACATGTTCTCTCTCATATGTGGATCCTAGCTACAGATGACTGGGCTTCTGCGTGAGAATGAAAATACTTAGTAGCAGAGGCCAGTAAGTTGAAAAGGAGACATAAAGGGTGGAGAAAGGAAGGGAGGAGGCTACTTAATAGGTTGATATTGTATATATGTAATTACAATGATTGTAATGGGGAGGTAATATGATGGAGAATGGAATTTCAAATGGGAAAGTGTGGGGGTGGGGAGGGAGGGAATTACCATGGGATATATTTTATAATCATGGAAAATGTTAATAAAAATTAAAAAAATAAAAAATAAATAAAATTAAAAAAAAAAAGTGATGCACCATAGGTCCCTACCTGACTCATTGAAACCTCTTCTATAATGTCTCTTCATTCTCTTGTCCAGTTGCCTCATCCCAGCAAGAAGATAACTACAGCTGAAAATTGGTACTAGAGGAGTAGAGTTTTTGCGGCTAGATACCTGACCATGTGGCCTTTGACCTTTTCAAACTGATTTGTGGGAGGAATGTGGAAGGATTTGAAAATTTGGCATAAGAGATTCCTTGCAGTGTGATAAGCAGAGTTTGGTGGACAGTCATATTTTGAGAGCATGAAATGCAGAAAGAACTGTGGGATGTATAGACTTGGCTTAGGAGGGGAAGAAAGAACTTAGTTCTGAGTGGGATAAAAGCAGTTCCTGTGACAGGCTCCTTGCCTTGTGTCATGAGAATTTGAGCAGGGCTGAGTTTAGAAGAAATGGTTCTGTGTGATCAGGTAGATATGGCACAGAAAGAAATGAAAGTTTGAGATAAAGACTACAGCTACCTCAACTGCAATTATTTGAGATTACAACCGTTGAGATTGGACCAGCTCTTCTGCATTGGGACAGCAAGAAGAATGCAGACTCTTCTGAAAGTAGGGGCTTGAATGAATCAGCATGGAGTGTCTTGCTCATCAGAGTTGGCTTTAGTCTCTCCGTGGATTAACGAGTTTAGTAGTAGCCACCTGATAATATGGGAGTGCAATCAATACAGGAAAGAAAGGATCATGGGATTTGAAATGCGTGTGTGTTTTAAAATGTCCACTGGTGATATGATGCAGGGTGGTTGGATTCCCTTCATGGAGATCTGTTGGAGCCATGGCATGAATGACCCATGGGTTGCAGTGGCGACACCTGGATTTTTTGTTTGTTTGTGTTTTGGATATGCTATGACTATGGAAAGGCTACAGGGAGAGCTGCTGGCTAAGGATGAACACTTGTCTAACAAGTTCAAGGCCCAGAGTTTGGTGCTTAGCACTAAAAATAACACACACACACACACACACACACACACACACACACCAAAGTCTCATATATTAGTGAACTATACAAGCCACACCACTACATGATTGGGAATTGAGATACAATAAAGTTTATTACCTGAGAATTTGTTTCCTCAAGCAAACATTTCATTTTCTTGTGTAACTAGAATTGATAATCTTTAGGGAATTAAGTGCAAAAGGTTAAAGTGTTAGTGCTTTGCAGGTATGGACCACATGCAGGGGGTCCAGGTCTCTGTGAACTTATTATATATGTTTTGAGACCAACACTTTGGTGCTGTAAAGATTTGTAACATTTTATTATATTTTTTAAAAGCTAAGCTGCTTGGCATAGAAATAATGATGATGGTGCTGGAGAGATTTTTTAGTGGTTAAGGTGTTTGCCTGTAAAGCCTAAGGACCCAGGTTCAATTCCCCAGAATACATGTAAGCCAGATGCCCAAGGAGGCATATGCATCTGGAGCTTGTTTGCAGTGGCTAGAGGCCCTGGCTTGTCCATTCTCCCTCCCTCTCCCCCCTCCCTTCTTTCTGCTTCTCTTTCTCTCAAATAAATAAAAAATTTTTAAAAAAAGAAACGATCATGATGATGTCATAGAGGATGATGACTTCTCGTAATCTATAAGCATCAAGAGCAGATGTGCTTGTAAGAAACAAAGATCTTGTTTCCACACAAATGTTCTCAAAATAAAACACAATGGAAGAAAAAAATACCCAGAGCACATAATGGAAAGAGGAAGAATTGCTTCTAAATAGAATGTTTTTACAAAGTTTTCCATAAAGCCTCAGCTGTTTCTCAACCAGCTTGAACATGGACAGCAGACGTAAAATCACCGGGTTCACAGAATTAGTATTCCGCTTGCAGAGCCTCTCCTTTCAAAGGCTGCATGGATACTTTATGCATGCACAATTAAAGAAGCAGGTAATGAGAACAATTCTGATTTCCCCTTTTGTTATTATTATACTTAGCTGGATGACTCTTAATACAAATTGCTACATTAAAAATAAACCTAAGCAACCATCTATTAATTCTATAGAAAATATCTGTTGACTCTTATTGAAAAATACATTGGGTACTAAAACATGCATGCTATCTATAGACATATGTACAATCTACTTTTACTAGAAAATCAGAGTTCAGTGCCGATTAATAATCTGCAAGCTACCATAATTTTTTACAATTTTATTATTTCACATCATAGCTAATTTCACTTCAATTATTAGAGATTTTAAACATGATACTCAACATTTATGACAATGACCTTCTGAAATACAATAGATATGGTAAAAATATATCAAATGAATGGATTGTGTCAAAATATATGGCAGTGTTTTCACTGTTTCACTTTGGATTTAATCATATATGCCTTAATGCTCATTGATATTCTCTTAAATTAATTCTTCTAATGTTCAAATCTCTTCCCAGTAACCTCAAATATTTCTTATATTAATCAAAGTTTATATAATAAAACAAGTTAATAATGTTCTTTTTTCCTATAATAAAAAAACTCTGCATTCAACTCAAAGCATGAATATGCCAATAAAAAATTTAAGTTCTTATATAACTACATAGGAGATATGAACAGTGAAAAGGAGATGAATTAACTGTTTTGACAATTGCTAAGATGTTCTCCTGAATAAAACTCCCATGGAATATCCTTTCAATAAAACATTGAAGTTTAAGGCTGAAGCATATTTGGTTAGAATTCTGCATTTCAATTAAGTATGTGTATGTTTTACTTTAATTTCATGTCTGAATTAATCCTTTTTATTGAGAAATACCAAATACTGGGATAATTATGTAAAAAAGAAAATAAGGAAAATAACAAAGAAGAACTAAGCTTGTTATATCTTCTAGTCTAAGTTAAAGCAAATTGAGAATAAACTAACAGGTGTTTCTGAAAGCTTAACTTTAATCCGAGTATTAGTTCTGTGACCATACTGAAGTCATATACTATTTTAAGACATAAGCTCACTTTTTAAAAGTACCTAAAATTAACACTGTATTTTAAGTGGACACTAACGTTTAAGTGTATGTTGAGAACGACAAGATACTTACAGACAGAATTTTCACAACACTGAGAAGATTTTGGCACAACCAAACAGATGGGTTTTTTTGTTGTTTGTTTTTTTTTTTAAGAAGGGCAGAAGGATGATTTAGGCAAAATGCAAAGGACAAAGGAAAAAATAAAGTAGGTTTTTGAATATAAAAGAAAAAAATAAATTGCACTAATAGTGAGTTGTGGGCTGGAGAGATGGCTTAGACATTAAGGTGCTTGCCTGCAAAGTCTAACACCCCAGGTTTGATTCCCCAGTACCCACGTAAGCCAGATGCACAAAGTGGTGCATGTATCTAGAGATCGTTTACAGTGGTTAGAGGCCCTGGTGTGCCCATTCTCTCTCTACTTGCTTTTTTCTCTCTTAAATAAATAAATAATTTAAAAAGTGATTTGTAATGACATACTAGACAACATTAGAACTTGTTAGTATATTTATAAATTATTCTGTCTATATGCAAGTTTTTATTAATAATGATAGTTCTAATTCCATGTAAAGCACTTTGTTAAAAGAATGTTATCAAAAGGATGGCCCAGTCTTCCTCTAAAATTGTCCTGACAGTAGAAAAGGCACACATTGTATGAAAAATATATTTTACTGATAGTTAACTGTAGAAATTATTGATTGGAGCGTAGGTGCTCAATAAGTTACTGAAATTATATACATGGTATTTTCATAGCTCAGGGAAGAAATAAAACCATGATGTGACTCCAGAGAATGCAGATTCATACAAGTGGGGTGTGACAGACTAGGGTGGCTTTTCACATTCAAGGTTTATGTGTAAAGTCTGTTTGTTTGTTTGTTTAGGTATATTTGTTTTGACATTCTTACAATATGCCAAAATTTTTAATTTAAAGATTCCCAACAAAAGCAAACAAACAAGTAACAACAGTGAGTATTAGTTCTGAGGGTGGTAAGTCTTATTAGGAAACTTTCTTCAGGTGTGTGCTGTCTGTAAGAACAGTTATAGCTGACAGATGTCATGAGAGGTTTTTCCAGACAGGGCTAACAGCTTGCTGAGGTCTGGATGGAAACATCTCAATGTGATATATTCTATGAAAAATCTTCATCCATGTGGAAGAAGAGTTTTTTTTTTTAATTTTTCAATTATGACATTAGGTATTTGTCTAAAGATTAAAACAAGTACTGGGAGGAAATCAATGGACAAATAAGGTAAAAACTGTACTCAGTTTTGTTTTTTGTTTTTTTTTGTCACTGGCATAGTTAACTGTAATACCTTCAAATCACACTAATTTAAGAATGCTGTTTGCAAAACTGCTGTTCAGAATATTTGCTCACTCTACTAAAAAAAAATAAGGAGCACTCTCAGCCTTGGTCAGTTACAAATATTAACTCATTGAATACTTCAAAAATGCAAGGGAGAGGCTGGAGAGATGGCTTAACAGTTAAGCGCTTGCCTGTGAAGTCTAAGGACCCTGGTTCGAGGCTTGAGTCCCCAGGACCCATGTTAGCCAGATGCACAAGGGGGCACACACATCTGGAGTTTGTTTGCAATGGCTGGAAGCCCTGGCGCACCCATTCTCTCTGTCTCTATCTGCCTCT
The DNA here is from genome assembly GCF_020740685.1 of Jaculus jaculus. Lineage (NCBI taxonomy): Eukaryota > Metazoa > Chordata > Mammalia > Rodentia > Dipodidae > Jaculus > Jaculus jaculus. Next base: position 27,271,003 of record NC_059105.1, read on the forward strand.
TCCTCTCTCTGCCTGTCACTCTCAAATAAATAAATAAATACAAAAAAACCATTTTTTTAAAAATGCAAGGGAGCTGGGTGTGGTGGCACTCAGGAGACTTTGATAGGAGAATCACTATGAGTTCAAGGCCAGCCTGGGGCAACAGAGTGAGTTCCAGGTTAGCGAGTGCTAGTGTGTGTCCCTGACTTGAAAAATTAAAAAGTAAAAACAATAAAAATGTGAAGTAGGGCTAGAGAAATGGCTCAGCAGTTAATAGGCTTGCTTGCAAAACCTAAGGACCCTGGTTCAATTCTCCATTTCCCATGTAAAGTCAGATTCACAGTGGTGCATGTGTCTAGCATCCATTCTCTCTCTCTCTCAAGCAAATAAGTAAATAAAGCAAAACATGAAGTAAATTCTATTATGTTTATGCTATGATTTTAGAAGTAAGCTTGGTATTCACTTGTATTTTCATTTCATAACAGATTTTTTTGTCTTATTTCTTTTATTTCATATATATTCATATACATGAAAAATATTTTATTTCATTTTGGTCTTCTCTGAATAATTTACCATTACTCAAATTGTCTTATAAAGTATTGGTGGATAAATCAGCAAACTTTAAAGAACATCTTCAAACTTATTATTATCATTATTTTCATTTAAGATGAGCTGTGTGTGGTCTGGAGGTTCATGCTAGCAATGTGAAGCTGCCCGCTGTGGAGTTGGTACCAGAAGTGGAGTGTTGATGCCTGACGAATTTAACCATGTGGATTTTAGTCTTTTGGAACTTCTGTTTTTGAGGAATGGTAATGAACTTGGTACTTACAAATGAAGTTGCCTTCCAGAGCATTAAGCTTTATGGGATTTTCTGTTTTATGGGATATTCTGGTGAGAGTTTGGAAGTGATAAGTGCAGAGAGAATTGTATGTGAGGGCTTTGCTTATGAACTTTCTAAAGGGAAGGAAAGACTGCAGAGAATATTGTTGGAACTGAGCTACTGGCTAAGAGTTGACTGTTCTTCTACTCATGCCCAGAGAGTCTAGTCAAGGTTAAAATTTGTAACAGATTGATATGCTTGGCTGGAGATACAGAACTGAAAATTTTAAGACCTACCATTGGAAAAATTCAAATAAGTTTAAAATTACTAGTACTGAAGCTTCTACTGTCAAATACATTAGTATTTGGGAAAAAAAAGGCCCAAGTGTTTTATATTGAAACAATGTAAAGGATGCCTGAAAAAATACTGAATGGTATAAATACAAACTTTTTTAAAAACAAATTTTAAATTTATGTTATTTATTTGAGAGAGAAGCATATTGAGAGACAGAGAATAGGTGTGCCAGGGCCTTCAACAAATGAACTCCATATACATGTGCCACTTTGTGCATCTGGTTTACAAGGGTCCTGAGGAATTGAACCTGGACCCTTTGGCTTTGTAGGCAAGTGCCCTGACCACTGAGCAATCTCTCCAGACCTACAAACTCTTTTGAAAGAAGCTGACTGAAAGGAAGGAACCTACTCTTCAAGATCACAATTTATGCCACCCCTAAATTAAGAATATGGCTGAAGCTGGGCATGGTGGTGCACACCTTTAATCCAAGCACTCAGGAGGCAGAGGTAGGAGGATCACTGTGAGTTCAAGGCCACCTTAAGACTACATAGTGAATTCTAGATCAGCCTGAGCTACCCTACCTTGAAAAACCTAAACTAATAAATAAAACATAAATAAAAAAGGAATATGGCTGTTTACCACACACCTGGTATTTGTTTTGGAAGCATGAAAAATGCATGACATGGGTCATGAAGTGCACATGGTTTCAAAAGCAGCATGCTCCTGTGAAAGGGGGCCAGCTTCTTCTGCCATTATGGAACTTCCCCTAGGTCTGGGAGCTTCAATAAATTCATTCAATTCCTTCTGTAGACTGTGTATGGTCTGGAGGTTCATCCCAGCATCATGAAGCTATCTGCTACATCCTTCCACAGACAAAGTCATACAATACAGGTACACACTAAATTGGTTTTGAAGCTGCAGTTTAGCCTATGGATTTTACTCAAGACATAAGAATTTTTTTGATTCTAACAATGATGGCAATTTCTACTTTTTAAAAATTTTCACCCAATTTAAGTATTATAATCTTTTTGTCATCAGTTCTCAGCATATACTATTTGGTAAATCAAATGACTTAGATGGATAGATCAGTCTTCACTCGATTCAGGGACTTTAACTGCCATGTTTTATTACCCAAGTTTTGAATGAAGTATTGAACTAGAAGTGTTAGAGGAGGCCAAATCTTTCCAAAGTTTGGAACAACAAACATTCAATACATAAGTGTGAGAGAAACAAGTATAAGAAGGCTGCTATTCCAATTGGTGGCCACCATGAAGTGATGGTCTGTGGGGACATGGACTCTGGCAAATATTTATAGGTGTCTCTGATCTGTTCTTCCTTCTTATAGTACAAAAACTACTGTATTGGCTATACTATGAAGACATAAATAATACTGAGATATTTAACCTTAGAAGCCTTGGCTATCTATGGGACTGAAGACTGAAGGAGTAAGAAAACTGATATTGGCAGTGAAACATAATATGGGAACTGAGGTTAACTCATTCTTCTATACTCTCAGTTACCACACTGACTGGTACCTCTTCTCCCTTAGCTTAAAGTTCCAATACTCAACACCCTCCAAGCTTCTCATTTTGGCCTCTAAAAGTTCTTTACCAAGCAAAATAAACCAAAATTTAAAATCATCATATATCTTCTCATTCTTCAAAATGTTTTTTATTTTCTAAATTAAAGAATTCTTAAGCTAGGGTAACTTTACATAGAAAACATTCCCTTTTAAACTTTATTGATAATCATGTTCATACTATAGGTACGAATTGAGACTGTTCTTGGTGAGCCACATCTTAAAGTCACCCTCCATAGAGTCATCTCTAATGACAACTAGTCATTATCCTATGATTCTCCTTGCTCTGGCAAGAGTATGGAGTCAACTTCCCCTGTCAATCTAAAGATACTTTCAGAAGACTTATACTTCTATGAAAAAACCTAGTTGCTACGATGCTTATGATTTCCTAATACTGCTTCATAACCCTTCCTTCTAGCTTTTTCTCCAGCATTCCAGGGGCTCATTCTCTACCAGTGTCTGCTCCTGCTTTGACATGTCCATCTGTTCCTTGAACAATTCCATCTCCTGATCATTCTGTCACTTTGGGATAATATGAGTCTTCATGGGCCAACTTTTTCAGCCTCTCTTTTGCATCCTGATACCTAGCTCTCTATCAGCAGTATCAAATTTTGGTTCAATCTTACAAACTGCTGTTTTTCATTCATGATTCCCTCAGGTACACAAGTTCTATTTATTTTTGTCTTAAGACATGTATATGTTAAAATATATTGTTTAATCCCAGCGCTCCGGCTCCCATTTCCCCGGGGCCCTCTTTAGTGGGATTATAGTATTCACTGTGGGATCATGAGGACCCCAGCCAGTCCCTGTGTGGTAGCAGGGAGGGGGTCAATGACTCCAGATATTCTTAACCACTCTGTGGCACTTACAATCTTTCCATCTATTCTTCTGCAATGTTCCCTAAACCATGGCAGGGTTGTTGGCAGTCTGATTTAATGTTGAGGGTGTTTTGTTGTTTTTTTTTTTTGTAGCCTCTGGGTTTGTACTTTGATAGATTTTGATTGATCATTGTGTCTATCACCATCACCCTGGAGCTGGTTGTCAAGGCTGGCAGTAGTAGTATTCATGTTACTGCTTCCTCTGTAATTTTTCCTGGGCCCTGACAAATGTGGTAGAGGTGGCTCATCTCGCAGTGAGCAGTCAGCTATCTTGTCTTATCGATGGAGCTTGGCTCTCCTCCATTTTCTCTGTCATCTGTAAAATACAACAGATTCTCCAAGTAACAGTGAGAGCAGCTTGAGTTAAAGGGGGTATGCAAAGTTATTTGAGAGATTTTTGGTATGCAAACCCATTCTTCTTCTACAGAAAGCAATGGGAGCTTCTCTCTGAAGCCTTGGTTTTCTGACCATGGGATTCTAAATCAGTTTCCAGAACCAGATATGAGGCCTCATGTCCAATCAGAGAATAATTGGTTACCTGTAGAGGCTATATGCCACTATTGCACAAATGATACACAAGTTCTTAACCCCACTGGGACCTGTGGTCTCTATATCCTTCTACTTTTTCCTAGCTGTCAGTTCCAAATCTGTTGATTTCCTTTATATAGCTCACTCTTGTATACAACTCCAATACATTAATATTAATTTAACTGCATTTTCTTGATTTAATGTCTTCTAGCCCCACATTTTGAAAAATATCATATGACTTATGGTAGGATATACTATCTTATCTCCTTGCTCAGGCTGTCTCAGCTATCACAACAACACTGAACATATTCATAACTCACTTGTGGTCACCACCGTCAAATGGGTCTTTACACTACACCATTTTTTCTACAACTTTGAGTTCACCCCCACCACATACTTTTTTTAAAAAATTAATTTAATTTTATTTTTTCGCAATTTTTTTAAACATTTTCCATGATTATAGAAAATATCCCATGGTAATACCCTCCCTCCCCTGCTTTTCCCCTTTGAAATTCCATTGTCCATCATATCTCCTCCCCATCTCATTAAGCCTCTCTTTTATTTTGATGTCATGATCTTTCCCTTCTCTTATGATGGTCTTGTGTAGGTAGTGTCAGGCACTATGAAGTCATGGATATCATGGTCATTTTATGTCTGGAGGGAGCACATTGTAAGGAGTCCTACCCTTCTTTTGGCTCTTACATTCTTTCCGCCACCTCTTCTGCATTAGACCCTGAGCCTTGGAAGGTGTGATCAAGATGTTACTTGGTATTCTAGTCACTTCTTTCCAGCACCATGATACCTTCTGTGTCGTCCCAAGGTCACTACCATCTGAAAAGAAGATTCTCTACTCAAAGTGACAGTAGCATTAATATAAGGGTATGAATATTAAGAAAAGTGCTTACTGGGCAGTTTGATAAGCATAGTGTATACACTTATCCAGACATCATCAGATGTTACAACCCTAGGGCTCATGACTACCCCTGTTTTAAGTTTTCAGTATCAGGGATGTATTCCCTCCCTTGGAGTGGGCCTCCAGTCCAATTGGAGGGCAGTCGGTTTCCACCATGACAGATGTGCCACTATTGCACCCAGTGGCTCATTTGGCCTGGCTGGCCAATTATAATGCTTGCAGTGTCCATTGTTGAGTATCTTCACTGGGGGTGTATCTTTCTCCCATTGAACTGCATATAGAATGGCTTCTTCCATCTTTCTGTCAGCTTGTCTACATGGAGGAGGTTATCAACTCAGTTCTAGCAGTATTTCTCAGTGGCCTTGCAGCCCAAGTATGTGGAGTCTTCAGCAATAGGGACTTACCATCTATTCGTGGTGGGAAACCAAGGGTCTTGGCAATGACCTATAATGTTTTGGGGGCATCAGGTACCTCCCTTGCCAACAACTCACTGGAAGGTTTCCCATCTCTGGCACTGAAAATTTTCTAGCAATGATCTGTGGCTCCTGAGTGTTCCATTGTCCAAAACAGAAGGATTCCATATGATTTATTTACATCCTCTTAGATTTTTATTAGCCCTCCCTCCACCTTTCCTTTACTCAATCTCCTCCCCTGACCTCACTTTGGGCCTTTTCACCCCCTTTGATCTATTCTTCTACTTACATATGTACAATACCAACCTATTAAGTATCCTCCTCCCTTCCTTTCTCTTCCCTTTGTATCGATTTTTTTAGCTTTCTGGCCTCTGCTACTGAGTTTTTTTCCTTCTCACACAGAAGCCCAATCATCTGTAACAAGGATCCACATATGAGAGAGAACATGCAGTGCTTGGCTTTCTGGGCCTGGGTTGCCTCACTTAGTATAATCCCTTCCAGATCCATCCATTTTTCTGCAAATTTCATAACTTCATTTTTCTTTACTGCTGAGTAGAACTCCATTGTATAAATATGCCATATCTTCATTATCCACTCATCAGTTGAGAGACATCTAGGCTGTTCCACTTCCAAACTATTATAAATTGAGCAGCAATAAACATGGTTGAGCACATACTTCTAAGGAAATGAGATGATATATGCCTAGGAGTGCTATAGCAGGTCATATGGTAGATCAATCTTTAGCTGTTTTAGGAACCTCCACACTGATTTCCACAATGGATGGAACAGATTGCATTCCCACCAACAGTGTAGAAGGGTTCCTCTTTTTCCACATCCCTGCCAGCATTTATGATCATTTGTTTTCGTGATGGTAGCCAGTCCGACAGGAGTGAGATGGAATCTCAATGTAGTTTTAATCTGCATTTCCCTGATGACTAGGGATGTAGAACATTTTTCTAGATGCTTATACACCTTCCGTATTTCCTCCTTTGAGAACTCTCTATTTAGCTCCATAGACCATTTTTTAATTGGCTTGTTTCATTTGTTATGATTTAACTTTTTGAGTTCTTTGTATATCCTAGATATTAATCCCCTATCAGATATATAGCTGGTGAAGATGTTTTCCCATTCTGTAGATTGCCTCTTTGCTTTATTCACAGTGTCCTTTGCAGTATAAAATCTTTGTAATTTCATGAGGTCCCAGTGGTTAATTTGTGGTTTTCTTGCCTGAGCAATTGGGGTTGTATTCAGAAAGTCTTGGCCAAGACCAATATGTTGAAGGGTTTCTCTTACTTTTTCCTCTAGCAGTTTTAGAGTTTCTGGTCAGCTGTTAAGGTCTTTAATCAATTTTGACTTAATTCTTGTGCATGGAGGAAGAGAAGAATCTGTTTTCATCCTTCTATAGATACATATCCAGTTTTCCCAACACCATTTGCTGAAGAAGCTCTTTTCTCCAATGAGTATTTTTGGCATTTTTATAGAATATCAGGTGGCTATAGCTACCTGAACTTACATCTGGGTCCTCTATTCTGTTCCACTGATCTACATGTCGGTTTCTGTGCCAGTACCATGCTGTTTTTGTTACTATGGCTCTGTAGTACAAATCAGGTATGGTGATACCACCAGCTTTATTTTTGTTGCTCAGTATTATTTTAGATATTCGAGGTTTTTGTGATTCCAAATGAATTTTTGGATTGTTTTTTTCTATTTCCATGAAGAATGCCTTTGGAATTTTGATGGGGATTGCATTAAATGTGTATATTGCTTTTTGTAAGATTGCCATTTTCACTATATTGATTCTTCAAATCTAGGAACAAGGGATGTTTTTCCACTTCCTAGTGTCTTCTACAATTTCTTGCTTGAGTGTTTTAAAGTTTTCATTGTAGAGATCCTTTACTTCCTTGGTTAGGTTTATTCCAAGGTACTTTATTTTCTTTGATGCAATTGTGAATGAGTGATTCTCTGATTTCATCCTCTGAGTGTTTGTTGTTAGCATATATGAAGGCTACTGATTTCTGAGTATTTATTTTGTATCCTGCTGCATGGCTTTAGGTGTTCATCAGCTCTAACATTTTGCTGGTAGAGTCTTTAGTGTCCTTTACATATAGAATCATATCACCTGCAAATAATGATAACTTGATTTCTTCCTTTCCAATTTGTATCCCTTCTATGTGTGTCTCTTGCCTTATTGCTATGGCTAAGACTTCCAGTACTATATTAAATAAAAGTGGGGACAGTGGACACCCTTGTCTTGTTCCTGATTTTAGAGGAAAAGCTTCCAGTTTTTCCCCATTTAGTAATATGTTGGCTGTAGGCTTGTCATAAACAGCATTTATTATATTGAGATATGTTCCTTCTATTCCCAGTCTCTGTAGGACTTTTATCATGAAGGGATGTTGGATTTTGTCAATGCTTTCTCTGTGTCTAATGAGATGATCATTTGATTTTTGTCCTCAGTACATTTATATAATGTGTTATATTTATCGATTAGCATATATTGAACCATCCCTGCATCTCTGGGATAAAGCCTACTTGGTCAGAGTGAATGATCTTTCTGATATATTCTTGTAATCTGTTTGCCAATATTTTGTTGAGAATTTTTGCATCTATGTTCATGAGGGAGATTGGTCTGTAATTTTCTTTTTTTGTTCTATGTTTGCCTGGTTTTGGTATCAGGGTGATGCTGGCTTCATAGAAGGAATTTGGTAGGATTCCTTCTTTTTATATTTTAGGGAAAAGCTTAAGAAGCAATGGTGTTAGTTCTTCCCTGAATGTCTGGTAAAATTCAGCAGTGAATCCATCAGGGCCTGGGCTTTTATTAGTTGGGAGATTTTTGATAAGTGTTCAGATCTCCATGCTTGTTATAGGTCTATTTAAGTGATTAATCTTATCTTTATTTAATTGATGTAGTTCATATAAATCAAGGATATCATCCATTTCTTTCAGATTTTCATATTTTGTGGAATATATGCTTTTATAGCATGTCCCTATGATTTTTTGAATTTCTCTGGCATATGTTGTGATGTTACTTTTTTCATCCCTAATTTTATTAATTTGTGTCTCTTCTCTCTTTTGGTCAGACTTGCTAAGGGCTTATAAATCTTGTTTGTCCTTTCAAAGAACCAACTCTTTGTTTCATTGATTCTTTGGATTTTTTTTTAGTTTCTATTTCATTAATTTCTGCCCTAATCTTTATTATTTCTTCTCATCTGCTGATTTGGGGTTTGCCTTGTTCTTCTTTTCCCAAGGCTTTAAGGTGAAACATTAGGTTATTTACTTGCAACCTTTCTAATTTCTTTTTTTTTTTTTTTTTTGTTTTTTTTTGAGGTAGGGTCTCACTCTGGCTCAGGCTGACCTGGAATTCACTATGTAGTCTCAGGATGGCCTTGAACTCTTGGCGATCCTCCTACCTCTGCCTCCCGAGTGCTGGGATTAAAGGCGTGCGCCACCACGCCCGGCTCCTTTCTAATTTCTTAATATAGACACTTAAAGCTATAAATTTACCTCTTACAACTGCCTTAATTGTGTCCCACAGATTTTGGTATGTTGTATTCTCATTATAGTTTGACTCTATAAATTCCTTGATTCCCCTCTTGATTTCTTCATTGACCCATTTATCATTTAATAATGGGTTGTTTAATTTCCATGATTTAGTGTATGCTCTATAACCTTTCTTGCTATTGATTTGTAGTTTGATTCCATTGTGGCCAGATAGAATGCAAGAATTGTTTCAATTTTCCTGTATTTGTTAAGATTTCCTTTGTGTCCTAATATATGGTCTATTTTTGAGAATGTTCCATGTGCTACTGCAAAGAATGTATATTCTGTAGCATTTGGATGAAATGTCCTGTATATATCTGTTAGGTCCATTCCTTCTATGACCTCATTTAGTCCAGATGCCTCTTTGTTTATGTTTTCCTGGGATGACCTGTCAATTAATGAGAGTGGGGTGTTGAAGTAACCACTACTACTGTGTTTGGTGTTATCTGTGACCTTAGTTCTAATAGTGTTTGTTTGATGAATTTGGGGGCCCTATTTTAGGTGCATATATGTTTAGGATTGTAATGTCTTCCTGTTGGAGGGTACCTTTAATCAGTAGAAAGTGGCCTTCCTTATCTTTCTTAACTAATGTTAGACTGAAGTCTACCTTGTCAGACATTAGGATAGCAACCCCTACGTGTTTTCTGTGTACATTTGCTTGAAACACTGTTTTCCAACCTTTCATCCTAAGATAATGTCCATCCTTTGTAGAAAGGTGGGTTTCTTGGAGGCAACAAATTGAAGGATCCTGCTTTTAACCCAGTCTGAAGACCTATGTCTTTTGGTTGGAGTATTGAGGACATTGATATTAAGAGATATTATTGAAAGGTGTGTATTCATTTTTGCCATTTTTTTGTAGTTCTTCTGGTTTTACTTTTGCTCTCTTGTGCTACCTAGTATTTGGATATTGTTTGTTTTTTCCTGGTTCCTTATATGTGTGGTTTTCTTTTTCTTCAGCATGGAGGATTCTTTCAAGTATTTTCTGTAGAGCTGGTTTTGTCTTCAAATAGTCCTTTAGCCTGCTTTTGTCATGGAATGTCCTTATTTCCCCATCTATTTGAATGGATGGCTTTGCAGGATAAAGTAATCTTGGTTGACAGTTTTTATCTTTCGGAACTTGGAATTCATCACTCCAAGCACTTCTGGATTTTAAAGTTTGTGTTGAGTAATCTGCTGTAATCCTTATAGACTTGCCTTTGTAGGTAACTTGATTTTTCTCTCTGAATGCTTTCAATCTTTTTTCATTGGTTTGTATGTTTGGTAGTTTGATTATAATATGGCGAGGAGAGATTCTTTCCATGTTTTGTCTGGCTGGTGTTCTAAAAGATTCCTGTATCTGCATTGGTACCTCTTTCACAACTTTTGGAAGTTTTCTTCTATGATTTTGTTGAAGATGCCTACTATGCCTTTGGAGTGAAGTTCTTCTCCTCCTACTATGCCCTGAATTCTTATATTTGATCCTTTCATAGTGTCCCTATTATCTTGAAATTCCCACTCATACTTTTCTATAAGTTTGTCTTTCTCTTTGTTGGATTGTATTACATCTGCCACCTGGCCTTCTAGCTTAGATATTCTGTCCTCTCCTTCATCCATTCTACTAGTGAGATTTTCTACAGTTGTTTTATTTCATTAACTGTGTTCTTTATTGCTAGTAATTCTAACTGGTTTTTCTTTATCATTTCTATTTCCTTATTTATATCTAGTATTGACCTCTTTATTTAATTAAATTGGCATTCTGGGTCTTTTTTGTTTCCTTTGATTTCTTCTTTAAATTCTTTGAAGATATTTATAATCATTCTTTTGAAATCTTTCTCAGGCATTTCCTCTAACTCATTCTCACTGGAGGTATTTTCTGATGCATTAATACTTTTTGGTGGATTTATATTGTCTTAATTTTTGGTGTTTCTTGTGTTGTAATGCATATATTTTTGCATGTTGGATTATTTAATGATTGGATTTTCCAGTTAGCTGGGTGTTATGAGATGTATCAATCAATCTGATATTATACGTCTTCAGGGTAGGAGCTTAAGGCGCTAGGTGTGGCTCTGAAGACTCATAGAGTATCTACAAAAGTGACTCTAGGTATTGGGTGTGCCTGCTATGAGAGTATTCAAGCAGGCTAAGTGGAATAAAATACAGGCCTATTCTAAAATTTAACTAAATAATATACACTTACAATGAAAAACATCACAGATATATATTTTTTTGTTCATTATTTATTTATTTATTTGAGAGCGACAGACACAGAGAGAAAGACAGAGGGAGAGGGAGAGAATGGGCGTGCCAGGGCTTCCAGCCACTGCAAACGAACTCCAGACATGTGTACCCCCTTGTGCATCTGGCTAACGTGGGACCTGGGGAACCGAGCCTCAAACTGGGGTCCTTAGGCTTCACAGGCAAGCACTTAACCGCTAAGCCATCTCTCCAGCCCGAAAAACAGCACAGATATTTATCCAAGAGTAGGTATTAAGACAACCAGATGCTCTGTCTGTCCCTTAGGCTGTGTGGTCCCTCACCCACTCCCTTAATCCTGACAAGGCAGTTAAGATTTCTGGTCTGTAGAAGGTTCCAAGTCAGCTTGTGACTAGGTGATACTCTTCCCTAATGAATAACAGCAGAGTAAACAAGGCCACTATAATTCAAGAAGCAACAAATAACAAGCCCGAAATACAGCTTATTTAAGAATGGCAAATTTGACCATCCATCCAGTTTAATATATAATTTATCCTGATATGGAAGGTGCAACTTGCACTTCTGGTTCAGGCATATTTACCAGGTTTATTAGGTGGGTACTGACCTGATGTAATTCCAGTTAGCTTTTGGGGTGGTTTTGGTCTCAGCTGCACTTTTGATTGGGTCCCTCTTTGGCGCTCTGTCAGTTCAGTAGGTGTGGCCAGGTCCCTGGACCACTGCTCTGTTCCCGAGGGCTGGGCACTGGTGATGGGGAAGGGGAGGGAGCCCATGCTGCTCTAGTTTGCCCTCTGTTCCATGTGTTCTTCTACCTTGTGATCTGCTCCTCCGTCGTTCACTGCCGTTCTCCCTTCACGTTTCTTGAGTTTGCGAAGAGCTCCAGTGTAAGTGGAAAATCCCCTTGCCTGGCTTTTCCTGCAGCTCAAGCCGAGCCTGGCGGCTGGGTGGCAGGCATGCACCGCCACAATCTAGCGTGCAGACCCATCCCGATGGAGCAGCTTCTGCCAGCCCATGTGGGCTCTGGATGCTCTGGATCTCTCCGACTTCTCTGCTGCTGTTTCAATTTCCTATACACCTCACTTTTTAGTAAAAGTGGATATTTTGCTGTTTTTTTTTTTTTGGTGGGGGGGCTTTTTCCCCTCTAGGCTACTTTGGTGTGGTACCTACGCCACCATCTTGACCAGAAATCCTTCCACCACATTCTTTAGGATATCATCTTCAAATGTATTTTGGTGGCTTTTCCCTTTATCCTTAGTACAAAACATTGACACCTTCCAAACCCTTTCTCCATTTTCCATCATGAGAATTAGTAATTTGCATCTTAACCCATCTTTTCTTCTCAAATGTAAGAGGTATGTCCTGTCCTATCTGGGGCTCATCTTGCCAACTATACAATACACCCTTCTTCTCCGACCCAACAGGGACTTTCCTTCATCAATTTTCAACACTCTTTAATTTCATTGTTGCCTTCTCATCACTATTGGGAATGCTGAGGGCATATATTAAAAGACAAAATAAAGCTGGAAAAATGGTTTAGTGGTTAAGGCATTTCCCTTCAAAGCTAAAGAACCCTGGCTCAATTTCCCAGGACCCATGTAAGCCAGATGCACAAGGAGGTGCATGTGTCTCGAGGCTCTGGCACACCCATTCTCTCATAAATAAATAAATAAATAAATAAATAAATAAATAAATAAATAAATAAATAAAATGTTTTAAAAAAAAGACAAAATAAACCATAAAAGAACCAACCAGGCCAAAAACAACTAACCAACCAACCAAAACACCAGGCAGGCAGACAGCCAACCACCTTCCTTCACTTCTGCATGATTCTAGCCAAGTGCTTACTTTTCCTATTAAAGATAACTTTTTTCTTGCCTATATGCAGAGTTTCCACTCCCTCAGTTCTCATTCTCTCCTCAGTACCTCTACCCTGTCTCCTGCTATGATCTTCATCGGCTGCATTTAAGGCCATTCACTTCTTCCATTCCGAGTTGCCTGCCTTTCCTCTCACAACTCTGACAGGCTCCATTTCAGGGCTTGTTCCAGACATATGGTGGCTTTCCTATGAATCTCCTTAAGTAGCCTGACTTGAATGAGGCTGACTGAGCCACTGAAACTCTCAAGCAGGCAGAGGATGAGCCTGTTATGTCAAGGGTCACCATAGGATGGCACAGGCTTTGTGGGCTCTAGGATCACAGGCCTAGCCATGAGCTGTGAGGGTTACAGTAACTCAAGTTCTTAGGTACCCTAGTGTACTATTCTTTGAAAGCACAATTATAAATTTATTTTTTAATTAAATTTTATTTGAGAGAGAAAGAGGTAGAGATATAGAGAGGATAGGTGCATCAGGGCCTCTAGCTCCTATAGACAAACTCCAGATGCTTGCTCCACCTTGTGCATCGTGCTTACATGGTTCCTGGCAAGTTGAACCTGGGTTCTTTGGCCTTGCAGGCAAAGACATTAACTACTAATACAGCTCTTCAGCCCCCAACTATATATTTCTAAACATATAAGAAATAGATGTTAAAAAAAAGTAAAAGTATTATTCACTTATAAAGAAAAACATGACTGTCAAATGTATTCTCTCCTTACAAAAACATCACATGAAAAGTGAGAACCTCTGGTAGTTGGTACTGTGTGATTTTGGACTCAAGGGTTTTAGGTCATCTAATAGCAGCAGATTACACAGACTGCAGTGCCCAGCTCTATATCAAGAAAGACCTCTGTAAGGAGTATTCCAAAAACTTGCAAGGAAAATACCACCCTCTTCCATATGATGCTGTGATTCCTGCTTAAATGCCAGTTTGATATACAGCATTCATTTTCTACAATAAATATTGGGAAATTAAATTTTGTACCATAATCTTATGAGTGCTTCAGACACTATATTCATTTTTATTTGTTTGGTTACTTCAGATATTTTTGGGAGCTCTTCTGCATTAGGACATGTTCCCAAAAGCCACTCATAAACTTCTTTCATAAATAGTATCTTTGTTATCAAATAACTTATTTTTCATTTTTCTAAAAGTTTTTTTTATTGTTTATTTATTTATTTGAGAGCAACAGACAGAAAGAGGCAAACAGACAGAGAGAGAGAGAATGGGTGCGCCAGGGCCTCCAGCCACTGCAAACGAACTCCAGACACGTGCGCCCCCTTGTGCATCTGGCTAACATGGGTCCTGGGGAGTTGAGCTTCGAACCGGGATCCTTAGGTTCACAGGCAAGCACTTAACCGCTAAGCCATCTTTCCAGCCCCTTATTTTTCATTTTAAATTTAGAAACCCCTACTATAAGAAAGGCAATATGAAACTATTACCTATACAAAGCAGATTGAAAAGCTTAAAAATCCTTGTTTCTCTACTCCTGTGTCAGCTCTATATGTCAATTAAATGAGACAAAAGTCCTAATCTTACAGGCTTTACTTATAAGTTTTAGCTAAATATTCAAATTGACTTTTACTATAAGATGACTTAGTCAAATGTTCAAATTGACTTTAATGTATTGTTGTTCTCTGCTAGGAGTGAGAAAATTGTGTTTCCTAAAAAATACCAAATAACAGTAACATAAGAGCCACTCAAAGTTTCAGTGTTCTTTCTAGAAAGTCACCCATTCCTTCTTTGCAAATGTAAGCAGAGTCTATAAAAAGAAGTGTGATCCACATGTTTCTGGGAGCAATGAATCAGTTATGACCTTTAAAATAAAATGTTCAAATATGTTTGGTGATTGATCCAGAATTTAAAGTTATGATGTCTTTACTTTTGTATCATTATTTTAATTCCTTTTTTGAACAGATAGAAGAGTATTTCTTTTAATTTTTGTTTGAGAGACATACCAAGAGACAGAGAGTGAGTATGAGTGCACTAGGGCCTCTTTCCACCGCAGAGAAACTCCAGACAGATGTCCATTCTGTGCATATAGCTTTATGTAGGTATTAGGAACTTGAATCAGGGCTGTTAGGCTTTGCAAGCAAACACCTTTAATCTCTGAACCATCCCTTCAGTTCCAATTTAATTTTTTTTTTTTTTTTTGAGATATGGTCTCTAGGCTGACCTGGAATTCACTATGTGGTCTCAATCTGGCCTCATGCTCACTGTGTTTCTCCTATTTCTGCCTCTGAGTTCTGAGATTAAGTGTGTGGCACTACTCCTGGCTCAATCTGGTTCTTTATAAGGTGTTATCTTCTAATTAATCTCCACTGGTCCTCTCATGTCCTACCTGTGTTTATAAGGGGTTAAGTTAGGTATTACTGAGTACCTGGTAATCAAGTCTTAAATATCAAATAGGCCATATTTCATACATAATCTGTCATAGTTTACCAGAGTTCTACATTAATTCCATATTTGACTGATCTTCTAGGAGCACTATAGGCATTCTGTTTTCCTTAAGGGATTTAACATTGGACAGCTACCAAAGGGTAAGATTTAGACAGGAACAAGTTTGCCCAATCGATGAAGATATTTGCCTATGTAGGAGACAACATCATAACATGGCTATGAATATGGGATTTTTAGGACTTACATGTTTGGCACTATTCTGATCTTTCCATGTTTTAAGTTCTTTGTGAGAAAAATAAGGATAAAGTACCTTTATTATAAATGACAGTAGATCTTAAATGAGATAATACATAAAACATGCTTACTTTATCCTGGTACCTCGCATAAAGTCAGTGCCAATCACAATGACTTGTTGTTGTCTAAATATACACTGTTTTCTTGGTCACACTGATGCACTATTAATATCATTAATCTTAAAAGCTAGCCAGGTATGGTGGTGTACCCCTGTGATCCAAGCATTTGAAAGACAAAGGCAAGAGGATCTCTCAGAGTTCAAGGCCAGCCTGGTTTACATAGTGAGATCCTGTGTCAGGAAACCAAAATAATGTATATAAAATGCTATAGATTCTGCATATAGATTTCTCAATAGTATTTTGCTTCAAAACTGCAGTCTTCCATATGCAGCAGCTTCTTGAATATGGTCTTATAGGACTGTTAGTGATATTCTTGGTCTGCTGAGTGGGGACTTTCCCACATGCCTGGTGCCTTGCCATGACATCAAATTTTAAGTACCCTTTTGAAGGTTGAGCACAGCTGTGGGGGAAAGATACTGACCATGATATTTTTCCTTCCTATATCATGTCTTAAGACAGTTCAGAATGCCACACTTACTTCTATATTAAGCTAACCTTTCTCTAAACCACAAGTCTTGAGTATTGGTGATGGAGGAGTGACATTTGACTTTGCTACCTGTAAAGGACATTTCCTTGATTCAATCTCTTTTCACAGCATACACTGTCTTTCAGAGCTATCAAACAGCAAATGGCTCCCCAGCTCTTTCCCTGTAAGGCTCTTAACTACCTGGGTTGCTATCATTGGACTATAACAAGTGGAAAGGTGGAAGACCTGGATTGCTGTTGCTAATGTGTTCCTGTGTCTTTCTCCAGTCTGAGCAGGAAGTTTAAGCAAGTGACCAGACTGTGCTACTGAGAGAAGTTAGTTTCCAAAGAGAGAAGCTCCCCCCACACACTGGGCTTGGACATCTACACGCCTTTCATAGGAATAACAAGACAGATTCATATTCCTATTGATATTGGCATAATGACCAAATGCTTCCCTTGAGATGTGACCTGTCAGTCTATCTGCTCCCATGTGTGGATTTGTGTAGCTGAATCGGACCTTCAGCAATACAAATCTTCTGTCTAGTCCTTCCCCTTTCCCCCTCCTAGTTCTGAAGTACGGTGATCATTTTGGGTTTTCCTACTTATCCCTGGCAAAATTAAGTTCCTTACATCTTAATTTAGTAGCCAAAGCTACTCTGGGTTATTGAGGGTGTTTTTTAAAAATCATATATGTAACAAAATTAATGCTTGTGAGGTTATTGTTTCATTTTATTGTTATTCTCTATTTGTAAGCTATTTGCACAGAATTGGATGTTTCCCTTTTCTCGTACTAATGCTTTACTGGGGATTCCAATCACTTCACTGCACTTTTGTGTGCTAAAATTTTGGTTTTCTTAGCCCTTCCTTCCAAGGCCTGTTTGATTGGCTTTGAGCCCCATCACTGGCTGACATGAAGCTCTAGTGTGCATGAATGGAAGATATTTCTTCTTAGGCAGAACACATCTCCATTTAAAAATATTTTAAAGTTTTTTTAATTTAATTTGTTTATTTGAGAGAGGGACAAAGAGAGAGAGAAAGAGAATAGGCACACCAGGGCCTCTAGCCACTGAAAACGAGATCCAGACACATGCACCACCTTTTGGATCTGCCTTATGTGGGTACTGGGGAATCGAGCCTACGTTCTTTGGCTTCACAGGTAAGCACCTTCACCTCTAAGCCATCTCTCCAGCCCACATCTCCATTTTAAAAGCAAAATCTGACATTATTCTCTCAAAGTATGAATTTAAGTCATGTTACCTTTCCTAGAGATGTAAGCATCTGCACAAAGGACCTGATCTCTAATTGTAAAGTGACACTTTTTATAAATGTTATGAGAACAATTTGTTGTTCAAGGAAGACGGAATGAGAAAACTCTTTGATGTTGAACTCACATGCCAGCCAGCCAGACCCCAGACTACCAATGTACTCCGAGAAGCAAACTGGGGAGGTACTAAGTAGTACGTTTATTCATGAGATGGATTTGGAATCTTATAATTTTCTGTGAAATCACGGTTCTTTTCCTGACGTCCTTGCTTCCTCAGTACAATCCAGCTAAACAGAAGTGAGATCATTGTTCCATATCCTTTTAAAGAAAATAACTACAGAAAAGAACAATTCCAAACAAAGGTGGAAGAAATTTACAGTTTTACAACATGTGCCTACACATGCTTCTTCATCTCAACTTTTCTAGGATTCAAGTTATTTTTGAGTTCCTGCTTAGTGTTGTTGTTACATCAAGTACCACCAAGCCATCAAATTAATATATATGTATGCTTCAAACATTTCTTCTTTGATATTATAAAAGAATGCAATTCTTTAAATTGCCCTGCTATACTGAAAATAAAACCTAAACTTTAAAACATGGATTGAATTCCTTGATCAAACATGATAAAAATGAGACTTTTATCCAGGTTCCTTTAAAGGGAATTGCTTTTAAATCAAAAGCAGATAACACAAACCATCCAGAGAAGAAAACAAATGATTAATAATGTGCCTTTAAGCTTCACTGCCTTGTAAAATTTTACTTTTGCTAATTGTACTTAGTGGTTATAAAATCACATCTGCTAATTCCTTGATAGTCACCATTTCCTGAATTGTCAGGTAGTGAGGTGAAATAATTTTGTTATGAAGCAAAGGAATCATATAAGCGCATTTTAATCACAACTGTATTTTATATAAAATTTCATCTTAGATGCAATTTTTGTCACTTTAAGATTGATATCTCCATAATTTTTTTGATAATACCTTGGAAGAGGCTCACATCATTAATGTGGACCATAGTCCAGAGCTGACATGTTAAGGATATCTGTGGTATGACTTATAAGTCATGATTCGATCAAATTCATTATATAATCAGAATGTATCTCTGATATTTTTTTGTCCCTTGACAATAGTTTCATAACATACATTAGGCATGTGCTTTCCTCTGTATTCATTCTTTTTTTTTTTTTTTTTTTTTTGAGGTGGGGTTTCACTCTAGCCCAGGCTGACCTGGAATTCACTTTGTAGTCTCAAGGTGGTCTGGAACTCACAGCGGTCCTCCTACCTCTGCTTCCCTAGCGCTGGTATTAAAGGCGTGCACTCCCATGCCAGGTTCCATTAAATGTTTATTGAGTGCCAACTAGTGTCAAACACTGTGCTAGTTCTTAGAAAACAATGATTGACAGGACAAACGTAACTCTCCTCCTTAAAAGGGGCACATTCTAATAGGGGAACTTGGTTTTATTTAAAAAACTCAAGACATGAATAAAATGTTTACAGCTGGGTTATAAAGGAAATACACAAGGTGCTAAGATGGTGCCAGGATGGTATGATTTCCAAAAGGATGGGAGAGAAAGGATGAGAAACTAACACTGTGGGAAAAGGCAGAGGAGACATATGCTATTGCTCTACCTTCTCACTTCCACCCCAATGTGAACATTTAATTTCACAACTGGATACAGTGGCAAAATGTAATTCATTTGTTCTAGTGGTGTCTTGTTCTGCACAGTATACCTACAAATGTACTTATATGTACATATGTGCACAGCAACATATGTACACTGCAGTTATGGCCAGGCACACTAATATGTCCATATTTTTGTCAATATCGACATGCTATGAAGAGACATTTTGAACCAAGTACATTAACGTAGCTTAAACAAGGGGACTTTTCCATGGGCGAATTTCATTGTGAATCTCAGTGCCAAGATAACAGACTCCAGAGGCACGAAACAGAACTGCCAAATTTAGTATGTAAACACATTCATAACTTCTCTGGGTTGGATTTGGTCATGATTTGCAAATGAAATAGGATGTCGAAAAGAAGGAAACGTATGCCAAGATGGCCTAATTCTCACTCTACAGAACTTTGCCACTCTCCAATCTGTGCTTTCCCCACTCCATGCTCAATTATCTGAAGGTTGGCAAAGATGGGTGACTGATGGAAGACTGTCTGAAGCCTTAACCACTAGAGGGAGAAGGTGTGCCTCTGGTGACAGGAGCCAATGAAAGGAACGCATTAAAAAGGTAGGCTTCTAGGGAGGTAAATGAAGCTGTACTCAGCCAGGAGCACGGCTATTATCAACTGTACTAGCTTTGGAGAGTTTGAGGATGAATCCTGATGACTTCATATAGGATCTTCTACTAAAGGATTCCATTGTGTAAACTACCAAGAACTTCATCTTAACTTTGAATGCTTTAATTTCCTCTTAAAGCATATAAACTCACTTGTTAGGAGGGAAATACGACAACCATAGAGTGATTATGTTACCATTTATATACCTTAAATTTATGTATCATAAACGTAACAATTTTCTGAGGTAATTTAAGATTAAAAATTGACATTGTTTATTGGGATGGTGAGAATTTGTGGGTTCTCTGCTTCAATCTTTCCTAAATATGACCTCAGAAAATTTAATTTCTTTAGACAAATAGTGGGTAGGTTAAACTTTTTTGCTTTTATAGTACGTCACTCACAGCTATTTAACGTTTCTTAAAATCCTCAGTAGTTGTATGTCTGAGACCAAACAATTTCTCTTCAATCAAAATTTGGTTATCTTGTTTGCTTTATGCCACCATCTTTTGACATAATTAAAAGAAGAACTGAACCTACTGGTAAATAAATACATTGCATGGGATCAATTTAGACATACATAATTCATTATATATTTAAATATACCTCACAAGCTACATATTTATCATTGAGAATAAATTCTTTACACATACCAAAATCTAAAGACACAATCTCCCAGACATAGATTGGTGTTTAAGATATAGTTCATTTTATTTTCAGCGTCATTTCTCTTGCCTCAGCAGAAAGTGTGGCGGGGGGGATCCTCAGCAACTATTTCTGGGATTCTTAAAAGGAGGAGGAGGAGCACTGTGCCTGCTCCTACATTCAGCATCGATTTTCTACAAAATTTGCGATAGGGTTTCTCAGAAGTGCTGTTTGGTACTCCTGACAATTTCGTGTGTTTTCAAACTTCACCCAGCCAGTTCAGTATTTTCAGCTCCTTTCATTTTCCTTTTCCCTTTAATTATAGAAGTCTCTATTCCCTTTCTGTGGTTTAAGAGAGATACTAAATGCTGCTATTTGTAGAAAGCATACACATTTGTTTTATTTCATTTTTTCCCCCCCTCAGGGCGAGTCATAGACTTGTTTCTTTTTCTTTTTTTTCCTTTCTTTCTTCCCCCAAATGAAGCGGCTGCGATTGATGCTCGGGGCTGGGTACTCCTTGCAGGGGAGCAACTTTCTGGACCCTCGTGCGTTCCTTGGGATGGGCGAGCACACGGCCGGGGGCGAAGCGAGTAAACGCTCTAATTTTAAACTTGCACGGGGAAGCACTTTCCGCCGAGTCGCGGTGGACTTCTTCCCCTCGGCTTCCCTCCCCGCGCGCATTCCCACGGCCCGGCGGCCCGGCTCGGGGCGGCGGCTGGCCCGGTCCCGGTCCCGGGGCTCGCTGCGCGCGGCCTCCGCACCCGGCGGGGAAGAAAACTTCTCCGCGCTCGGGCGACATGAACGTCCTCCCGGCAGCGCCCTCGCAACCCTTCCTTCCCCGGCGGCGGCCAACGTGAGCGGGGCGGGGAGGACGGGGGAGGTGGCGGGGTGGGAGTGTGTGGGGGGGGGGCGCCTCGGGCCGGCGGGCGGCGCGCGGGTACCTGGCCCTCCCCGCCCAGGCCTGGGGTTGGGGGGAGAGGGGGGCGGAGCCGACCGCGCTCGGGGGCTTGACGGACGCTCGGCGGGGACGGAGGGCGGGGGGCGCGGGTGGGCGCGAAGGAGGGCGCGCGGCGCGAGGCGGCGCGGAGCCGGCGGGGCAGCACTTGTCCTGCAATCGATTGCCGAGCGGCCGAGCGCGCAGACACGCGCTCCCGCGCCGGGCCCCCTCCCCCGCGGCTCCCCACCACGCGCGCGCCCGCGCCCGCGCCCGCGCGCGCACCGCTCCGCTCCGCTCAGCCCGGCGGGGCGCTCGGGGCCCGCGCGCGCGCGCGCACACGCGCACACACACACACACGCACACGCACACGCGCGCGCGCGCACGCACCTCCTCCCGCCCGCGCCCGGGCCCCCGCCGCTTCGCCGCCCGCCCGCCGCCGCCGCCGCCGCCGCCGCCGCCGCCGCCAGCCCGCCCTCCGCCCCGCGGGCGTCTGCGCGAGCCCGGCCGGCGGGGGAGATGTGCTCGGGCTCTGCCGCCGGATCGGTTTCTCGGGGTTTGACCAGCTGTCCCGGGCTAACCCTGCTCCTCGCTGAAGATGGAGGAAGTAAAAACAGGATTACCCTTAGCTACAGATCCACTGCCTTAGTTTCCACCACCCACCGCAGTGCACAAACACACGTTAGGCACAGGAAAGAAAGACAGAGAGAGGACACACTAACAGTAAACACAAACAAAAGGGTGATGGGATTATTTTACTGCATGCACTGCTGAGGTAAATCTCCGCTTGGCTTTTTTTTTTTTTATTTTTTTTTTTGGCTTGGGGAAAGAACAGCTCTTGTTTTATTTGTCTTCTGGATCTATAGATGGTGTATGAATTTGTGTGTGATTTGCAAAGGGGGGAGTGTTCTCAAAGTTAAGTGTGATTAAATAGCATCTCGTTTTGCACTGTGATGTGATCAAATGACTTGTTGCTGTTAACCAGTAGTAGTAATAATAATAACAATGTAGGTGTTTTTCTTGGGGAGGGATGGGTTGTGGCTATGATTAGGGTAATGATTTCTGTAAAGGACGCTCTGGGAATCGGGTGGAAGACGATGTCTTCTGCCTTAATTTATCCTCCCCTCCTTGTAATCTGTTTCTGGGATGTTAATCGATTAATCAGTTCTCATTTCTGTAGCTGTCATGGATCTGGACTTGTTTTTTTTTTTTTTTTTTTTTTGCTTTGTTTTAACTTGAATTCCAAGAAGAAAGATTGGGTAGCCTGGCATAAATTGAAGCTGTATAGATAGAAGGTAATACCCAGCTCTTGTTGGGAATTGAAAAAAGCAAACAAAATTCGAAAGAAAATTGCTATGGCACATGTAAGAAAGGCGGCAGTTAAATCACTTTGACAGGTTCTAGTATGGGCTAAAAAGATGGAATTAAGATTTAAATTTTCTTCTTCTTCCTTTCTTTTTCTCTTTCACTTTTTTTTCTTTTTTTCTTTTTTTTTGCCAGAGGCCAGAAACAGCCCTGTGAAGTTGGCCTAGGTTCCTTGTTGGGTTCTGCCTGACTGTCCTTCCCCTCTTACCCCCCTCCCCTTTTTTCTTTCAGTTTTCTTGTCTTAGCTTTTGGTCGATTCTTAAGGAACCGGTGGATCAAGTTTTTTCTCTTCTTGTTAATCGCATTGCTGAAGCACTGACTGACCTCTCTCTCCCTCTCTCTCTCTTTTTTCCTCTTTCCTGAAAGTACGTGGTGCCATTCCTGAGTGACTTTTCCTACCAGACCATCCCAAAGGGACGAGGGGGAGGGGTGGAAGGAGGAGGAGGAGAAGGGGGTGTTCCTTCTCTCTCATTTCTTGGTTTTGTTTATCAGCCGATGTTTGCTGGATTCGGGCTTGGAATGACCCACCTGTAAAGCGCTTCCCCTGCCTCCTCGCCTTGAACTCTGCAGGGGGCTTGGCGTGGAGGGGTCTGGCAGGGAAAGAGAGAAGGGGGGAACACAAAAACTTCTTTCTCTCTCTCTCCGTTTATCTTCAGCCCGACATTGTCACCTCCTCTTTGAGGGGTTAGAAGAAGCTGAGATCTCCTGACAGAGCTGGAAATGGTGATGAATCTTTTTTAATCAAAGGACAATTTCTTTTGTATGTACATTTCGTTTCTCTTTCTCGGTTTCCTTTCTTTCTTCTCTGAGAGTTAATAACCATTTCATTGATGGGGCAGACCTCCTTAGCTCCTACCTGACGTTTCTTTCTTTTTAATATATGTATGTTAAATGTTAAAGAGATAAACTAATTTGTAAAATATCCGAAAACCTGCTCTCCCTTTAAAGTTTAAGGATCCCTTTCTTTAAAGCCTTATGCAATCATAATTGAAAGATTTTGATAACAGTGTAGCAGGTTGAAATTTAAGTGCTTTGTAGTTACTGAGTTGGGAATTTGATGATTATTCCATGAAGAAAGAAAGAAAAGTTTTTTGGGGGTGGGGGGGTTAGGGAGGGTAGTGGTGAAGAAAGGGAGGGGAGGGAGAAGGGAAGTGGTTTTGGAGATCAGAAGTGAGGCTGCCTGTTTTCCAGTAAGTAATGGAGAAATTCCAGGAGCCAAGGCTAAATATACTTGCCGATCAATACAGAAATGGCTCATTGTGAATAATTTAGCTGCTGGTGCTGTGAGAGTTTTGAAACTAAAGGCAAAAAGGACCAGGGCCAAAGGAAAAAAAAAATAAGTAAAAAAAAAATCTCTTCAGGACCTGTCAATTCTTAAACTTTTTCCTTCAAAGAATACAGCTAGATTATCGATCTTTTCATGACGTGAATCAAAGCTAGAGGGTGTCATCTCATAGGAATTATTTCTGTTTCTGAGAATTCAGCTCTGTTTTGTGTTCATAGTGCATGAAAATCATTCCCCATGCTTGAAGAAGTGGTTCCCTCCTGCACAGCTAAAAGTTTCTGAAATGTTCAAAATCCCAGTGTATTAAGTGGGCTTGGCATTTGTCTTCAACCATGGGCTGGCAGGAAATTAAGGATACATGGAACAGGTGCTCACACAGACTCGGGGTAGGCTAACGTGTCAATACAAATCAGAGAGGTGGCCAACTCCTGCAGAAGTCTTCTGAGATACAGTTGGGCACTAAGTTTTTTTGTTTTTTTTTTTTTGTTTTGTTTTCTTATGTTTGTTTGTTCTCCCCCTCCCTATTAGAACATGATGAACCGACTTGCAACAATTGTGAATAGAGCTATCTGTGTACTAGGGAAGTCTTCAAACTGCAGTGCGATCGTGGGAAGTAGTGAATAGTAAAAATACTTAAACACAGTGAGAGTTTGCAAATTTGAGATATACTCCCCTATTTTTTTTTTTTTTTTTTTTGCTAAGACAGTTAAATTTTGATTAAGATAGCCATTCCTTTCTTGCTACAGCCCATCTCACAGTACACTTATCTTCCCTATCCTATCTCCTGCAGGAATCAGATCATTTGCAGAAAGAGTTCAGTGACTTGCAAATGAGCACATGCAGTGCAGTGTAGCACGTTTCTTGGGGACAGGTTGCAGGAGCATGCATGGACCATTGCTTGGGGCTTGAAATAAGTTATGAATTGAATGGCAGATCCTGAAAGAAGTCCTTGTGCTAAAAGTATAATCTTGTTTTGCAGCACTGCACTTTGACTATGGAAACAGAGGCTATCGATGGCTATATAACATGTGAGTATTCATTTTCATTAATTTGCTGTGGGTAATCAAGTTAGGTTCCAATTTACTTGTACTTTAATTCTTGAATAAGGTTTTATTATGAGATCTGTACACTAATTTGCTATTTACAATTTTACTTTAAGTGACTTTTCACAGAAACAAAATAAGGGAATATAGAAAAAAAAAACTAAATGAAGTACACTATTTTATCATTGTAGATTACCAGAGCAAAAAATTTCCTCCTTGATTGATTTTTCCATTTACTTTAAATTTGGGATATGTCAGGTTACATGTGTACCTACTAGTATAGTGAGTACTAAATATTTTCAACTATGTAGCTTAATTTTTCTGGACACATAATGTGAAATAATAATTGATTTCTTAAGTTGACTTATCTTTTCCTTTTTTTTTTTTAAACAAGCTGTGTTCAAACATCTGTTTCCAAAAGCATTTTGGAAGATGTTCATTATAAGTACTTCACATTGAAGAATTCATTTAGCTGATTAAAAAAACTTATTTTTCTCATTAGAAATATTGTACAAGTCAACTCCTGTATGCTCTCTCAGTTGACTTGTACTAGTTTTATGATAATGAAGTTTTGTTAATTTTTTTTATTATGGGCTAATGGTGGCTTTTGTGACTTCATTCATCATGTATTTCTATTTCCTTATAGTTCCTCTTATAAGAAAAAATGTATTCCTTAAGAATTAAGCTATGCATGCTACTGTGTATAAAGCAGACTTAATAATTATATTTTATGTGACAATGAATAGAGACCAAAGACTTTCTTTTGTGAAAGCAGGTGACACTGAGCTTTCACCTGAAAGGGAGCACTCCAACATGGCAATTGACCTCACCTCAAGCACACCCAATGGACAGCATGCTTCCCCAAGTCACATGACAAGCAGTAAGTCTTCATTTTATGATTTCTTGCTTTTTCATTGCTCTAGTGACAGATCTGAATTTGTGAGGTCTGTGAGGTCTGCTCACATGGTGCCATAGCTACCGCTATAGCTTTTGCTAAAGAAAGAGCAATACAGATTTCTTCCTGCTCATTCTAGTATCATAAAACATGAGCCTGCTCAGTAGTCTGAACTATCCCAAGGTGGCATTTGGGAGCTGGTGCTTACCTGGGTCAGGTAAGAAATGTGAGGATTTGCTGATGATTATTTTGACCTGCTCGGTTTCCTCCTGGACTTGTTGTTGGATTACAAAAAAGTGGAAACATGTCAGTAAAAATTATTTAATAATGTTATGTTGCCTTGAGACAAAGCTAAAACCTCAGTGGTAGAATTGTAGTGTTATTTTCATTTCAAAAAGGAATTAAAAAAAATAAGCCTGAAAAAGTTTCTCCTCTAAAGCATTGGAAGTGAAGTGTCATTGAAAATTTGTGTAGCTCATTTACATCCATTTATTTAACAAAGTAGAAAACAGTTTACTTTAGAATGTTCATAGAAATACTGAGAAATTTGGAAGGATGTTTGGGGCTAGCAGGAAATGACAGTTT
The DNA here is from genome assembly GCF_020740685.1 of Jaculus jaculus. Classification (NCBI taxonomy): domain Eukaryota; kingdom Metazoa; phylum Chordata; class Mammalia; order Rodentia; family Dipodidae; genus Jaculus; species Jaculus jaculus. Next base: position 27,297,597 of record NC_059105.1, read on the forward strand.
GGACTACTATTTTTGATAAAGAATGTAGTGTATGATGTTATTTGTAATAAAAAATCAGTTTACATGCTGTCAGTGCCAGAAAATAAAATTCTCTTATTCATTAAGACTACAGTTTGTCTTCTCTTAATCCAAATGTTTTATCAGGTTAGTTATCATGGGCAAGTGGTCTATGATTTCTACTCAGAAGTAGTTTCAAGTCTTGTCCTTTAGACTTTTTATGTATACTATATTCTTACACAAAAAGGACACCAAGTTTATTCATAAATTTAATTTTAAGTTACAGATTTTTCCTTGGGTAATATGTGAAGGAGAGACTTTTTTTCCTTTTTGTCTTTGAAGATCTAACAACTTAAAACTAAGTCAACTACTTAGTTACAAATATAATCTTCAGTTAATTCTGATTACCCAATTGAACTTTTCTTTTCCACCTCCCTCTTATACCCCAAATTAAGTTATTACAAAACTACAGGCTTTGTAATTAGTAAAGCCTAAGGAATTATAAGAAAAATATATAAAATATTCTTCAGTACATTTTATAATTCATTAACTTCAAATGAATATAGTTATAGACTTGAAATTCTGATTGAACTGTTTTGAATATAGTTTACTGAAAAGTTTTCTTTCTTTATATGAAGGGGAAAATTTCATTCCAGAGGCAGTCATTGAGGTTCACTTATCATATGGAAAGGAAAAACTAAAGAAGTTACTGAGTGAAATCATGCCAAGTTACAGTGCTGATTTCTTATAATGGATCATGTAGCATAAATCAGTTATTTCTTTGCTTGTTGATTTGATAAAACTTAAATTACGATAACAGTATAAATAGTAGAATTTTTACAGTTTAACATTGAATGTTACTAATGCTTAGGTAGAATGTGTTTTATTTTTCAGAAACTTTTTCATGTAATTAGTTTATGAGTCTCTCTGTATAGTTATTATGTGAATATTTAGATATTGGCTTTAAACACATTGAATATATGGAATATTAAATAGCTGTTAATCAGATCCTTAACTATCACCCCTCCTCTCATTCACCACCAGAAAAATCAGCAAGAATTACTTAATTACTTAGTTGGCTTCTTTACTTGTGATTTAGATTCTGCTTGTCCAATTGCTTCTTTCACCAGTTGCTTCCTTCAGTTGCTTCCTTCAAAAAGGCAGTTCACTCATCCTTTAATATAAACATTGCAACGTATGGGAATGATTAAATGTGCAAGAATTGTGTTCTTTTGATATTTGAGTTTTTCTCCCCTAACAATAGTCAACTTAGGTTTAGTAAAGAGGGGTGTGTGTGTGCGCACGCGCGCACTGTGCACGCACTTTCCTTTCCTTTTTTTTTTTTTTTTTTTAAATTTACTAGCCTGTGGCGATTCTATGTCACTGCATTTTTTGCCCAGCTCTGTGTGTTGTCAGGTTCTTTTCCAAAAAGTTGCAGGTTAAATATTTTGGCTCTCACTTCAGAGCTGTCTGTTGCATCCTTTATGTAGCCTCTATTTACAGTATCTAGGTTACCCACTTAGGTGTTAGATGGAGAAGATACCCATTTTTCCTCTCTCTTAGATCTAGGAGCATATCAGCATTTTCGATTGGCAAAGCGAACAGAGTTAAAGAGGGACTCTTGTCTACTCATTAGAACAGAGACCTAGATTCACTTGGCTTTTTTTTTTTTTTTTTTGTAACTTGGAATAATTTTTGTGTGCATGGGACCTGAAAAATCACTTGTGTCTGAGACCACTGGTTTACTTTATTCTTTTATATGTTGTTGGATTTGCTAAATGAAAATACTTTCTTGTTTCATTTAAAAAAAATAGCTTCAAATATATTTCCTGGTGGACTGCTGCTTTCAAACCTGGGGTTATATTTTCAATTGGAAGCATGAAAGCCAAAAGTAAATGTGAAATCCTTTAGGACAGAAAAAGATAGTCTTTCTAGTAGCAGGAAGGAGATGTCTGTGTTTGCAGGGGTGAGAAGAATTCTATTTAAGTCATTTAGGGAGACTAAAAGAACTAAAACCCAACCTTTGGCTTTCATAAACTACCATTCTAGCTGTAGAGTAATAACCCACTTATTTTGCTTTTAGGAACACAGCATCATCCTCCGGTACTAATCATTTGTTTAGGGTACTTGGTAGCCGGTCTACAATAAAGGGTATCTGTGCACCTTGCCTGCCAGCTACTATATAAAAAATAATGACAGCAGCTATCATTATTTGACAGTGATGGTGTAGAGCACTAGCGACTTGGGAGAAAACTAAAAATGTTATAATGCCTGACAGTTTGGGGTTTTAAAATTCAGTGAATAAGATAACCATCAAGGACGTAACAGATATTAGTGATCCTAACATTTTATAATGACTACTTCCTATATTTTAGAATGATTTCTCATAGAGAACTTTAGACTTTTTCTTCTGGAATAAGGATCTCTTTGATAAGAGGATGAGCATTGTTGCCTGGGATCATTAGTGTCCATGTTGAGTTTTCTGACAGTCTTGTAGTGTCAGCAATGACAGTATATGCCTTGATGGCGACTGGAAATATACAGTGTTAAGGGATTTTAGAAATAGAGTGTGGAAGTTACAAGTGTGAGATCGACAACTCAGGTAGAACAATATAAAAATAATCTGTATTCTAGTTTGGCCCATCAGATGAAGCTTACCTTGAGATTCTGTCTATTTCTGGGTTAGCTCACTTCCCATTCTTAGGTAGTTGCTTCGGTGTCAGTTTCAAACTATAATGCCAATAAGTGAATGTCCTTCGTATGTGATTACTTAAGTACTTCCTGACTTAAACTCTGTTTCTATCACTTTAAAACCCTTAGGTGGATCAGCTGTGCATTCACTACTACTTATCAGTCAGCTTGATGGCCAGGTAGCATGTATGGAATTGCAAGAAGTAGTCATTCTAGTTTTACAAGGCTCTGGCCAATAATCAGGTCAAGGAATCTAGTTTATTCTTTTCGTAGTCCTTAATGTTTGTTTTATTTTAGTTTTTCCTTAGCTAGTTTCCCTTTTTAGAACATAGAGAGGCCTAAGAATCTTATGATTTTTGTTTCTCATGTGTTGAAATTGATGCTAGAAGAAATCAATCTTAGGTCACCTCATCGAAAGTCAAAATTCTCAAAGGTGGGATGTTGTCTTGTGGGCTATTAGATAACTAGTGTGTCTGGAATGGGTGTCTGTGAGTCCAATACTGGTATATAGAACATGACCAAAGCAGTCTCATAAAAATAGTGGAGTCTTGGGCTGGAGAGATTGCTCAGTGGTTAAGGCCCTTGCCTATAAAGACTAATGACCTGAGTTTGATTCCCCAGTGCCCACATAAACACAGATGCACAAAGTGGCATATGCATGTAGAGTTCAATTGCACTGGCTGAAGGCTCTGGTGTGTCCATTCTCTCTGTCCTCTCTATTTCTGTCTGCTTGCAAATAAAAAAAAATTTAAGGAAAGGAAGAGAGGAGTCTAAGGATGGAATAATATCAGTTAAACTTGCCAAGCTGGTGTTCCACTGTGCTTTGTAGAAAAGAGCTTATATTATGGGACTCCCTGGCTTTCTGAGTCACCTTCTGTAGCTTAGGTGGGAGTTGCCTTTGGTTGGAGTTCCATAGGACACAACATAATATAACCCCAGATGAGCTTGATGTAAAACCTGGCTCTGTTTGGAATCATAATGAAGTTTTTAAATAATTAAAGTACTTGATGTTGAGTTTTTGTTTATTAGAAAATTTAAAACAATTAAAAAGGTCTGATTTCATTTCTTCATGCCTATCAGAGTTAAGTGCCATGACTGTGTATCAGGAGAAAAAAAGTTAAAAAGAAACATCATGTAAGCATATACTTGCTGGTAATTAATAGTAGAGGTACTACATTGTTTTTCTTTGCACCTCATTCCACCTCAATCACTTCATTTTTTTAAGGCAGCTTAGAGGTGAGAATTAAAATCTGACTTTGAAAAACAAAACAACTTTTTACAAAGGATACCAATCTATGTTAAAATCTGTCTTTAGTACTGGATGTATTCTTTCTTTTTTTTTTTTTTATTATTGTAACATGATTGATTAGGTTCCCCTGGGAGTCTTCCAGTAAGCCATAATGAATTAAGATCTCTGGGTTCAATGCTTTTGTCTCCTTACTTTTGATACATTGATATATTCTGAGTATTGATGGATTTCGACCTTATGATATTCAGAAAATTAGAGTTACAGTTTAAATGGGTAGAACATGTTACTTTACCTTTTCCTCCACATGTTTCTATCAAATTAGCAATATATATTTATTTATAATGTAAGTACTAAGGGAAGTCTGCTATATATATGTGTGTGTATATATGTATATATATGTGTGTATACACACACACACACACACACATATATGGTAGCACTTCCATGTATGTATGTATGTGTGTGTGTGCGTGCGTGTGTGTGTGTGTATGTGTGTGTGTGTGTGTGTGTATATATATATATATATATATATATATATATATAGTAGTACTTCCCTTTTGTGAATTGAAACTCAGAATATTTCCATTTTGAAATAGGCAAAGAATATTTAAGAACCCTTTTTCCTTACAAATGTCATCACTGCTGGATTGGGAGGAGATAGGCATAATTTTTTAGGTGAACACAATATGCTCAGAATTATGCTAAGTGCTTTCCATTTGTTTCCTTTTGTCTCCACAACAACTCCTTTACTTAGGTATATAACATCTCCATTGTATAATAGCCCGAGGATGAAAAGAACATAGGAGATACATTGACCTGTGTGAGAATTACTGTTTTAACTTGCTACATGAAGTTTGGCATTTTACTTCACATCTCTGACCTCCAGTTTCCTCTGTAATGTGGGAGTCACTAATACCTACCCCAGTGGGCTGTTGTGATGTCTCAATGAGGCTGTAGATAAAAAAGGCGAAGCATCATGAGTTCTAATGCGCAATCACCGCTCCTCTTACTCACAATTGTCCTTACTATTATTTTTAATATTTTTGTTTATATGATACTAAAAGAAAGAAAGAGGCAGATAGAGAGTGAGAGAGAATATGGTCATGCTGGGGCCTCTTGTCCCTGTAGTGGAACTGTACTTTTGCATCTGGCTTTTACTAGGATACTGGGTAAATCGAGCCCAGGTGTCATGCTTCGCAAACAAACACCTTTAGCTGCTGATCCATCTCTCCAGCCCTATCATTGTTTTTAATGTGTAACTGACACATAAGAAAAAAAACAAAAAACAGACCCAGATATCTTGGAAAACTGGGCCTTTTGCCCTGGCTGTATTTACTGCATTGGTCCATAAGATTTCTAATAGTTTAGTCTAAAGGTGGAAGAAAAGCAAAGTTTCCTATTATTTCCTGTATCTATGAAGATTTTGATTAGAAAGAAGTGCCCCTATATAATGGATTTCTAAAAATGAATTTCATTGTTCTGAATGAAGATTTTTTGGTTTTGGCTATATATAAAGGAAATCATTGCTTAGCATTTGTGCTCCAAAGATTCCAGTTATTGAGACTGGAAAAGGAATGACCTATTCATGCTCAGAATCAGTTCTTTCCTAGAAAATTCCCTTCTAATACTTAACCCTTCTAATACTTAATTTCATTTGGTGCTTCTAAGAGTGCCATATTCTATGTGATGATACCTTATGAAATTGTAGGCCATGTTGTTGGTACTAGTGAATCTTGGGGGTAATAGTTTAGGTGTTTTAAATTTGATTTATATATAAAATATGATTGTTAGTCAAGGGCATGTGGCATTTTACTATGTCATTCTACTTGATTAATTTACTAAGTATTTGTCAGGTGTCTCCTAAGTTCCAGAGACTTTAAAGTGAGTCCAGTCTACACCATCTAGTCCTCCAGGAGCTCACATTGTGGTGTACAGACAGAAATCTAAACATGCTATTGTATTGTAGTGAGCTCCATGTCTTAATTATAGGGAGGGAGAGGTCATACTAGTTCACGGGGATTTTTCTAGAGAGAAACTGTTTAAGCTGAGTTATATTCAATGTAAGGAATTTAGAGGGGAAGTGAAGACATTTTCAGTGAGTAGTGTGCCCACAGTAAGAGGTAAAAATATCATTCAGGGGCTGGAGAGATGGCTTAGCAGTGAAGGCGCTTGCCTGCAAAGCAAAAAAGGACCTCGGTTCCATTCCCCAGGACCCATGTAAGCCAGATGCACAAGTTGGTGCATGCATCTGGAGTTTGTTTGCAGTGACTGGAGACCCTGGCATGCTCATTCTCTCTTTCTCTCTCTTTCACTCTCTCTGTCTCTCTTGTTCTGGCTCTTTCCCTCTCTCCAACAAATTAATAAATAAATAAAATTCAGTACTCTGTGAGATAGAAGCAGGCTGGTCTTTTCTGGACTGTTAAGTTTGTCTGTAGGACTTTGAAGCCAAAGAGGATTCTGGAAAGTTGATCACGTCAAAACGCTGGAATATTTTGCATGACAAAAACCTTGGAACCCAAGGGTGCTGCCAAAGCAGGTGACTTTTGTGTTTTGATTGACATGTATCACACTGTTCTAAAGTGGGGAGAGAGTTGTGGATGGGGAAAAGATGCAGGGGCATCTTTAGTAGGCTGTTGTGATAAATGAGTGACAAGTCATGAGAGCTAGTGGTAGTTGGGATAAAAAGGAAGATAAGGACTTTGGCATCACTTTTAAGGGTGAAGGACATAGAGAGTAGAGGCAAGGGATATATATAAGCATAATGATTATGAATGACTGGATAGATGATGGAAGGTTCCATTCACCAAACTAGCAAATACTGGAGCAAATTTCCAGGAAAAGATTTGATTGAGCTTAGTTCTAAATGCAGAGTCTGGTAGACCTGTAGGTAGGATTGTTTTAGAGGATAACAATCCGTAGGAGGAGACGTGAGACTGATTTGTGAATTTCCACTAGTGAAAACTATGTAGCATATGGTCACATCATCTTACTCCTGTGTTAATTTAACAATATTTTAGAAATTCTTAAAAGTTCACCTTGGGGCTGGAGAGATGGCTTAGCAGTTAATGCACTTGCCTGCAAAGCCTGACGACCCAAGTTTGATTCCCTAGGACCCACATAAGCCTGTTGTACCTACTGGCACATGCATCTGGAGTTTGTTTGTAGTGGCTAGAGGCTCTGGCATGCCCATTCTCTCTTCTTCTCTCTTTCTTTCTCCCTCTATCTAAAATAAATAAATAAATATAAGCATTTAAAAATCTCATCCTGTAGTAATTCTCAGGGTTTAATCAGTGGGCTTATTTCTCCATTTAGCCCATCAAATTAAAATTCTATGAAGAAATAGGTAAGCACATTTTTAATAAACCTTTTGTTTAGTAGAATCTTTTTGTGCTAATTTCATCAGTTGGTTAATTTATGTGATTGACTCATTAGACTTTATATAAAATATTTCTAGCTCTTCTCTTTGAAATTTATGTTTATATTTTTAGTAAACCATAAGCCACATATGGGCATGCATTCTAATGCTTATGCTCTAAAGAATTTTCTTTATTATGTAACCTTTTTTAAAAGTTTATTTTTATTTATTTATTTGAGAGCAACAGACAGAGAGAAAAAGGCAGAGAGGAAGAGAGAATGGGTGCACCAGAGTCTCCAGCCAATGCAAACAAACTCTAGATGCATGTGTTACCTTGTGCATCTGGCTTACGTGGGTCCTGAGGAATTGAGCCTCGAACCAGAGCCCCTAGGCTTCACAAGAAAGCACTTAACCTTTAAGCCATCTCTCCAGCCCTGTTTTTTTTTCTTAATAAGTATGTGACCATGTATTTATACATGATTAGTTTATTGCCTAAATACTAGTCAGGACTATCAAATTAATAGTAAAGGAAATCAGTATTCCAGTCCAGAGTCTGTGTCAACATTTTGAAGTAAATATGGAGGTAATATACGTGTTATTTTAAAATGATTTGGAAAACACATTTATATATATATATATAATATATAATATATATAATATATATATATATATATACATACATACATACATACATGCATACACACACACACACACACACACACACACACATATACATATATATAAAAAATGTGCCTTGGGGTAAAATTACCTACAAGGGGATAGTGTGCTCTAGGTAACAGCTGATAATAATATACCAATTTTCTTAAAATATCTATTATAGTATTTGATGTTAAAAATGTGAGCTCTGGGGCTGGAGAGATGGCTTTGTGGTTAAGGCGCTTGCCTGCAAAGCCAAAAGAACCAGGTTCGATTCCTTAGGATGCACAAAGCCAGATGCATGCATCTGGAGTTTGTTTGCAGCAGCTGGAGTTCCTGGCATATCCATTCTCTCTCTCTCTCTCAAATTAATAAATACAAACAAAAATTAAAAGAAATGTAAGCTCTGGTTACTTAAGACACCATCAAATTCCTTATGAATGTTAATGATGAAAATTTACGAGGAGATAGAGAACCCTCTGGACAGATGTTTTTCATCTTCTAATTATCCAGCAAGGATTTACTGAACACTTGCTTTATGCGATCCATTTCTGGTGGTTGAATTAGAAAACTATGTGTGCTGCATTTTGAAGAAAACAGTGCTGTCTTGAAGGGTTTCAATGAATTGACATTTCATTCATAGGATAGGATTGAGGTCTTTCTCCTTGATGTGATAAGATTATTTTGCTTTTTGAACTAACCTACATGATTGATCTGTGAAGGTCATTTGGTGAGGGTCATGTGATGGAGGATTTAGTGGCACAGTATATCCATCATCAGAAGTAGTGTTGCATTGGTGGTTGAACTCCTGTGATTGCTTCCTTTCTTTGCATGGTCATGGATTAGACTCTCTGGCTCTAGGTTCCCATAAAATCTTATGAAATAACCCTCCTTTTTCTGCTCCTTCTTTTCTTCTCCTCTTGCTCCCTGTCTTCCTTTTCCGACTTCTTTCCCTTTCTCAGCTAAATCAAACAAATTCAGTCTCTAACTTACATTAATACATATAATCAGGAACAATCAATTCTTACTGGCTTGGGATCCATTCATTTTCTTTAATGTGATCTATATTTCTGTCTTAAATTTGTTAAATGTTGATTTTATAGCTTAACTCAATGAAGGCAATCTTAAAATGCCACATAAAGGAAAGTTCAGCTACTGTTGCCATAAATCCAAATTTCCATTCACAGAAATGTTGGCAGGTGATGGAGTCAGCAGTTTAAGAGGTCTTAATGTCTACTTTAGACCAAGATGGGAGACAGACGTGCCACCTAGAAAGGCATCCTGCATGAGCTGAAGATTGAAGGAACTTCCAGTTTATAGGGCAGAAGGGAAAAGAAATCACACTAATTTCCTGGGGTCATTGATGTAATCTGACTATAGCAAATAAGATTTTTTTAGCAAAGTTCTATTTCATCTTAGTTACTAGAAGAGATGTCTTAATAACAATATAAAGAATTTTTTAAAGCATATGACTTTATTATGGGGCCACACACTTATTATAAAGAAATGAATGTAAAATTTTTCTAGATGTCATTGAGGAACATGGCTGTATCATTTGTCCCTTTAGTCTGAGCATATAATATGCTTATGGAAGGCCAGAAAATATTTATTGAAAAAATAACTATTTGTAATAACTATATTGTATGTCTGATTCAATAATGTACTTCTAATCTATTTGAAGAAATTTGTAAATTTGATTTCTTAGATATTGAAATAACCCAGATTCCTAGTTACTTATAGTTTTTCTCTTTGTGGGTATATGTTTATTTTTATAATGCATCATTCCAAATATATTCTGTAATCCCAAAAGATGATCTGCAAGATCCTAAAAAGCTCTTAAGTTTTCTGATTTTATACAGCATATTCATTAGAATCCAAGTTTATGTTACTATAAGTGCTTTCATGAAGCCATCATCATCTTCATCACCAATATTACTTTATTACTATTATCACTGCTATCTTTACATACCGTATTCAGAGTTTACAGATTGATTTCCATATATAATTTCAAGGCAGTCTCTATCAGTTATTTAAAGCTGTTTTTAGTAGCATGTACAAGATGAAATGCTTCAATTAACTTTTCTCATGCACTCTAGATATTTTGGAGAGCATATAATTAATCAATGTAAAGTCATGTTCTAATAAATTAACTATCTTGGTGTCTACACCTTTGACATTTTTGTCATTGTTCTCTTATTATCATTGAAGCTGCAGTTCTCCTTACACCTGACTGTGTCAGCTCTACCTACTTCATACTAAGATGCAAATGTAGGATTTGGTAATGTTTTGAAGTGCCGAGTACTGCCTTGCAGTCTTTCAGGTGAATTAACATAGAATTTTCTAGTCGAGTTCTTAAAGAGGCATCATTTCTTCTACTATACAAAGCATTTTCTTTTATGGTCATTTTCATAGGGATTTTTGTTTTATTTTTGTTGTTTAAAATATACACATTTTAGTAATATATATGTAGAGATATTTCTTTTATAAAAATATCATATAAGATCTTATAATCAGACAGGCCAATATCTTTGTCTTTCAGATAGTCTGACTTTGAATAACTTATTTTCAAGTAAGTTGTCATAGTGAGGCTATTTTTAAATGTTTTCATGGATTTGAATGGTTTGAGGTGGTCTTATAGTTTGGCTCTGATGGCTGCTAGCAGTTTTGCAGCTGGGAAGAGCTTTCTTTTCCTCCCCACTTCTCTTCCCTTTCTTCCCCCTTCTTTCCTTCCCTCCTTCTCTTCTTCTTCTTAGCAAATTGCAGAACCTATAGTTAAATATACAACTGATTATATTTAACTTTTGATGAGATAATACCATTTATGTTTTTACAAGCAATAACGTGTATCACTGTATGCACGAGTGTATGCATTCAAAAAGTACAACGAAGAAATCATGAAGCTTTGGATATAGGAAAGTGCTTGCTTGGACATGAAGACCTGAATTCAGTCCCCAGAATCCATGTGAAATGTTGGGTGTGGTGGCACACATCTGTAATTCCAGCTCTGAGGAGGCAGACTCACCCTAGCCTAAGTACTGAGTTCCTGGCCAGTGAGAGACCGTGTCTGAAAGGAGGAAGGTGGTGTTCCTCAGGATGACACTGGGCTTGTCTTTTGGCCTTCACCTAGGTACACACACCACACACTCAAACACACCCCAAACAAAAAGAATCTTTTTCATTTCCATTTATTTGAGGCCCAAATGACTGTTGATACATTAAAAAAAAAAATCAAGCAAAACTTTTCACGTAGGACACTGTTACTGTGGGGCTTGAGCCTGCAAAAATAAGGAGGCATTTGGACAGAGAGGCACACGTGTAAAGTAAGGAAGAAATCAGATCTAGTTCAAGAAGAAAGACTCAAAAGAAGCAAACCTAGAAATGAGAGAAAAACACACCACTAGAATTAGTAAACCTAGTTGATAGAGTGAGGAACAGACAAAATGAAAAGGAGAATCTTCCTCCTTCCTTCCTTCCTTTTAAACACTGTAAAAGAAGAGTAATCAGAATCTATAAGTCAGGGAAAGAACATTCTTGCTTGAGCGATGTGGAATGTGATAATGAGAGTGGTTTTATGTAGAATGTGACTGAATGAGCATGGAGTTTCTGTGGAAAGAATCCATGCTTCTTGAGCTAGCCAAATCCAGGGAGCAGGGAGGTAGGTTAGTTGAGAAAACTGGGACCTTAAGTAAACCTAGAAACAATGATCCTTTAAACTGGGTCAGAGTCAGTAGTACCTAGTGTAGTAGATTATTGTTTTGATAACTAGTGCTGTTACCTGTGGTTACTTTGGATTATTCTCTTGGCTTTGTCTTTGTGCAAGACTTTAGCATATATTTCTGTGTATGGGAGATCCTAACCATTGTATTCCAAGATAATCAAGGATGCCTTAAGCAGTGGTGTTCTTCTAAGCTGCTATTTTTTCCTGTAGTAGAAACAGGGCTTGGTGAGACCCTAACCCCAATAGACACAGTAACAACTTTCTCTGGGGCCTGGAGAGCTTGCCTAATGGTTAAGGTGCTTGCCTGTGAAGCCTGAGGACCCAAGTTTGATTTCCTACTACTCACATATGCCAGATGCACAGGGTGGTTAATGGTCTGGAGTTCATTTGTATTAGATAGAGGCCCTGGTTTGCCCATTTTTTTCTCTGTCTCTCCAATAAATAAATAAATAAATAAATAAATAAATAAATAAAAAAAATTAAAAAATCTTTTTATTTATGAGAGTGAAGGGGGGGGGGAGGGAGGGGGAGAGATAGAGAATGGGCATGTACCTTGTGCACCTTGTACATCTGGGTCTTTTGGCTTTGCAGACAACAAGCACCTTAGCCCTTAAGCCATTTCTCCAGCCCCCAAATATTTATTTAAAGAGCTTTCTCTGTCCTCAGGCAAAGCCAAAACTTGATTCTGAATATGAGATGAGATGGTTTTTTTGCATTCGGTCTTTGTTTCTTATCTGCTGCTTTTCTGTTTTCCCTATGAAGTGTTCACCACACAGATCCTAAGTGAAGAGGCTTAAACTTACACTCCTGCAGGAGTTCAGAATCCTCATATTGGCTTTTACCCATTAAAACACTTTTCTGAAATTAACCTTGTAATAACTCTTCAATAAAAATTTATGTGACATAGATCAAGTTTATATGTGTATTACTGTTAAAGGAAAGGTTTATTAAAGCCATGAAAGTAAGATCAAGGTATATGTTTAATATGCTTAAGGGAGCAAACTGCTTTTCAGACTATTAGGTAACATTTTATTTATAAGATTTCCTATTCACAGTCTTTACGTCCTGCCTAAAACCTGAACCTAGTATTTAGTTATAAAACATGAACTATGCAGTTTCAGAAGAACTTTTGATTTCTACTGGTACTTAACTAGTACTTTATTTGTTACTGCAAATAGACAGTATTTTAGTTGTAAAAATTACATACATTATTGGGTTTTAGTCTTCTTCCTCTCATATAAAGTGAGCCTTGGTACTTAACTAAATGTGTGTCTCCTAGACAGACATTTCATCTCCTAGAATCTCAGCTTCATTTGTCACATCAGGGCATTAACATTCGCCTTGTTGGAAGAATGATGAGCATTAGAGACAGTGTCTATAAAATGTCCTGGATGGTGACTGGCACATAGTAAGTTAGATAGAATGGTAACTATTCTACTGCTAGATTTGTAAATTGAAAAAAGAAAGTTGAATTGAAAAACAAACAGATCCCACAAACCTATGTTAAATCAAATTTATATTAAATAGTCCTCCAAGGAAGGATGTGCTTTTTAGCTTTTTATCAACATCAACATTTTTTTAAGTAGTCTGAATGGTTATATAAGAACTTAATCTGATACCTGGGTCTTCTACTGGCTACTAGATAGTTTATTTTTCATCTGGATGGGTGCTGTCAGGTGGTTGGACTCATAATTATTATACCAAAAGAAATGTGTGTACAAATATAAGGCAACTATTAATGCTGTTGTATTCAAATCAATTACTGAAGAAATGAAAGTGAAATTACCTAATTAAAGAAAATCACAAATAAACCTGCTCTGTTCGTGAGGGGGATAATTGAAATGGTAATTATGCAGTAGGAATGCTTTTCATTTAAAGATGGAAATTTAGAAGACACGTTTGGAGGCAGGTCATGACTGCATGGTGCATATTCCTTTCTGCTTCTCTGATCTTGTCCAGTGATTTTTTTTTAGCATGATATTGTTTACTTATGTAAACTGTGTTGAAGAGTTAATTCTTGATATGGCCCTGAAATGTCACAGATTTCCTTTCCTGATTGGCCTGCATGTTCTGCATCAAAACTCATCTCTCTGTTGAGTAGGGAATTCTCAGAACTTTGTATCAGATGAGTAGTGTCAAGGTTTTTCTCTTATCCTCAGCAAAATCAAGGAGAAAACAGAATGCCTTTTCAAAAGCTTTTGTAGCAGGACATGTGTAAGTAGACATTTTCATGTGTGAACTTTTAACTGTCCTTGGTTAGAGATACCAGAGGCTGAAACACAGTAACTGTTACCAATCCCAGTAACTAAATGACTCTTTCTTTGGAGTAGTTTCTCTGAAAGATTGGACACTTTTATCACTTCCAATCTTGTTCTCTCATTTCTTGGTCACTCTGGATCATTGTATCTCTCCTGGATAATTAGAAACTGCTTGAGGGCAGGGAAAATGACTGTAATCTCTGCAGCCTGAGGGAGCAAGCAGGTCGGGTTTGACTCTTGTCTGTACATGGTGTTACTCTTCATTTACCCATTTATAAGGGAGAAAAGTTGGTACTTATCAATAAAATGGCCTTAATGAAGCCTTTCTCACAGTGCCCAATACATTTCAAGAAATTAAAAAAAAAACAACTAGTTTCTCATTTACATAGAAGATGGCAAATGCTCTATACATAGTTGTCTCTCAATTAAGGTAGTTTTTTTTTTAATAATTTTGAAATACATTTTGAGTTACTGTGTGTTGATTGTGTGACTGAATGCATGAGAAACCAGTCTTGGTTATAAGAGAGATTATTCCGTTGTTCACAGGCTGGGCCATTTTAGTTGTGCTATCAGTGTTGAGAACCCCAGAGACAAAATCACCAAGTTAGTCTTATTCATAAGGTTGTTTTACAATAGATGCTCTGAAGTGAGTTTTACTTTAGACTTTAACTTTCTTCTCAACACTCATTCAAGCATAATTCTCTTTTAGACAAAATGCTCAACATTCTTGGAAGCTTTGTTTAATTTCAAAAAGTATATCTGTTAGCCAATATCACTCTAGAATTTACAGATAATTTTACAAATGACTTTAAAGGATACATAGAATTGTATGTGCTATATAAAGATACACACTAATCAAAAGAAAGAAAATTTGCCCCTAGACATGTCTGTTATTTTTGGGTGAGAAATATGAGTTAAGAGGCAGAAGAGCTTAAATTTTACAATTTTAAGATATCAAACCAATCTTCCTAAAACTGTGCCACACAATTGAAGAACAGGGAAAGCTACCCAACTCCTTCTATGAAGCTAGTATCACCCTAATCGCAAAACCAGGCAGAGATGCCACAAGAAAAGAAAACTACTGGCCTATTTCCCTAATGAACATAGATGCAAAGATCCTCAACAAAATACTCACAAACCGAATCCAACAACACATCAAAAGTATTATCCACCTTGACCAAGTGGGATTTATCCCAGGAACACAAGGGTGGTTCAACATACGAAAATCTGTCAATGTAATACACCACATAAACAAGCTTAAACATAAAAACCACATGATCATTTCGATAGATGCAGAAAAGGCCTTTGACAAGATACAACATCACTTCATGATCAAAACATTGGAGAGAATCGGCATGGCTGGTTCACCTTAACATAATAAAGGCAATATACAAAGCTCCAAAGGCCCAAATAATACTTAATGGAGAGAGACTGGAGGAATTCCCATTGAGATCAGGAACAAGACAGGGATGTCCTCTCTCACCTCTGCTTTTCAATATAGTTCTGTTTTTTATTATTCCTTTACTAATATTTGTAATCTCATTGATGCAAAGTCTTTCAGAACAAATTGGCCTTTTAGGAGACACACAAAAAATTTATGTAATACTGTCATTTTTTTGTGAACCTTTATCCAGTATTTTTTTTTTTTTTTTTTGGTTTTTTGAGGTAGGGTCTCACTCTGGTCCAGGCTGACCTGGAATTAACTCTGTTATCTCAGGGTGGCCTTGAACTCATGGCAGTCCTCCTACCTCTGCCTCCCGAGTGCTGGGATTAAAGGTGTGCGCCACCACGCCCGGCTTATCCAGTATTTAACAATGAACGATCTTTTGGAAATCTATGAATCAAATGGCTGTTCCTTAAAATTATTACACAGTTCTGTTGATGCCTGACTGGGAGGCCAGACCTTAATTTCCACAGGGCAGTGGTGGTAATTATCACATTTGTCCATGATATAATTATTACAGTAGTACCTGGGGTCAGATACACAACCTTTATAAAAGTTTTATCACCCTTATTTTAATCCTTTCTTGAAATATTGTTTAAATGTGTCTAAACAATGTCCAAGTATTCTGTTAGATGAGCAGTCATTATCCAGTTCTGCAGACACTGGTTTATAATCAGTGCTGTAGCTGCAACATAAGGCAGCACATGTAATAGTTCGGAGAAATATCAATCGTCTCATTGTATTTTAACAGGCCATCTTCTTAACAAGTAATCTTTTCATCATTCTGCCACCCATGGTTTTGCTTTCTTTTCTTTTTTTTTTAACATTACAACAAAATTATATGTTGTTTGGAAGCTCATGAAATGTAATTTGCTTGGCACAGATTTGTGAATCGAGCCCATAATATTTTACTGGGACTATTACATAGGAAAACAGTATATTTAATTCTAACTGAGCTGAAGGTGCAAACTTAAGTCCATATGTCTTCAGTAACAATTGAATGCCAATGAGTCCTGTGCCTTTTTTTTGCTGAAAAGAAACCATCTTGATCATTAGTGCATAACATTTTTTTTTTTTTTTTTTTTTGGTTTTGAGAGGTAAGGTCTCACTCTAGCTCAGGCTGACCTAGATTTCACTATATTGTCTCAGGGTGGCCTCAAACTCATGGTGCTGGGATTAAAGGCATGTACCACCATACCCTGCAGTGCGTAACTTTTTATTTGATTTTCTTTTACTTTATTTTGTGAGTGCTTCCATCTCCATAATTCTGAAATTCTTTGGGTTTCTGACAAGGTTTGTTTTAAATTACAATTAAAGAAATTAGGTGGCCCAAGAGGTTAGCTAAAAACCACTCTCTCAGGCATTGCCTTTTCAAGAGTGAAATTGGTGGACATTTTGTATGGGAATGGGGTGTTACAGTCATGTATCTGAATGTTCACAGTTCTGGAGGCTGGTGCTGCTGATCGGCTTATGGCTTTATTACAGCATTTATTACTTTAAAATGTCCCTGTGCTTGGAATGTGTTTTTGTACTTTACTGTCCATGAGGCTCTGACCTTACTACTGAGGACTGAGTTCTGAGGCCCTACTCCTTTACTACTTGATTTTCTGGATAATTGACTATGGAGATAAAGGGAGTGATCCAGGTCATTGACATCAGAAGAGAAGAAGCTTTTGGTAGAAACATGGGGCCTATTACCCTTTTCTAAAGGAAAGAAATGGGGGCATTGCTTCATTAGAAATGCAGTTGGTGGGGTTAGGACCGTAGCTCAGTTGGTACAGTGCTTCCCTGGAAATGGAGTCAGTGGTTGCCAGTTCCTGGAAATGGAAAGCATCCAGTACTCGCCTTCATTGGTGGCAGCTCTGAAGTCACCATTTGCTGGTCCTCTTCTCTTTCAGTTGATTTCTTTAGAAACCTTAGAGTGTGGATTCAATGACTTTAAACTGTATCTCGTCCTGTCCTGTTCCTTTCCTCAAGTCCATATCTAGCCCAATATCAACCAGTGGTTCCACTTCTCTTAGAGCACCAGAACTTCAATACTTCTTACTATGCTCATTCCTGTAACTTTATTCTATGATCATTTAGACCTAAAATGTCCTAATAGTCTTTCAGTGGTTTTCTGCCTGCATTCTTCTTCCTTTATTGCTCATGGTCCATACAACTCACAGACCTGGACTTTCTTTCACAAAGCTGCAACAGATCATAGATCTGGTACGGGAATTTTGGTGTGTCTTTGAGAGCATTGAAACCTTTCTTCATTCATGTGAGGGCAGTAACTCAGGCACTAAGGTGCCAGAAAGTCATGGTCACACAGGACTTCTACTGAGCCAGTGGCCTTCTTTATTTGTGTTACGAATTCAAATAATGATATCCACAGACTATAGAGAGTTAAGTTTAGATTTTTACTATAGAGAATATACATAGAATGTAAGAGTAGGAAGGAAGGAATATAGAGCTCTTGCCTAAGAAGAGGCAAGTGGGGTGTGGTGGTTTGAATAGAATAGATGGCCCCCAATATATTCAGTTGTTTGTAGTTTGCATCTGCTGGCTACCTGGCTGGAGGCAATGTCACTGGGTGATGTTAAAGTGTGGTGGTGGGTTTCTGATTTCAATCTAAAGATATGCAAAGTGTGCCTAGCTGGAGTTCCTGAAGTGTGCTGTGGTTTTTGACCTTTAGGCTTGTACTTCTTTCTCTCCACTTGGACCTGTGAAGGCAGGCCAGCTTCTTTTGCTATTATGGAACTTCCCCTGGGTCTGTAAGCTTCAATAAATCCCTTCCTCCATAACTGTGCCTGGTCTGAAAGTTCATCTCAGTGAACCTGAATCTGTCTGCTACAGAACTTGGTACCAGGAGTGGGGTGAGATGTATCTGGCCATGTGGATGTTGATCTTTTAGAACCTTTGTTTTGGAGGAGTAGGCATGGACTTGGTGCTTGCAGCTGAACATGTCTTCTGGAGTGGTAAGCCAAGTTTTATGGACTATTCTGATGAGAGTCTGAGAATGCTAAGTGCAGACAGTATTGAACTTCAAGGCTTGGCTTATGAGCTTTCTAAGGGGAAGGAAACACTGAAGAGGACTTTGTTAGAACTGGGCTACTGACATAAGGGCTGGCTGCGTCCTGCTGCCCAGGCCCAGAGAGTTTGATCAAGGTTAAATTTGTAATGGACTGATGTGCTTGGCTAGAGACATTGGACTGAGAGACTTAAGTTTTTAAGCTGGAAAACTTTAAGCAAGTTAAATTTACTGGCACAGAGACTGGCTTTAGATTACTAAAGCTGCTATTGTCAAACACATTAGCAATCTTAAAGGACCATGGAAAGGATGCCTGAGGAAAGACTATCGTAGAAATGTAAACACTTCTGGAAAGAGTTGATTGGAGAAGGAACCTGCTTTTCAAGGCTATGATTTGTTTCATCCCTGAATTAAGAATATGGCTGTGTCCTACACATCTGGTATTAGTTTCAGAAGCATGGAAAATGCAAGGAGTGGTCGTGAATTGCACATGATTCCAGGAGCTGCCACTGAGATGTGGCATGAGGTAGGGCCTGATGCCCTGATAGGCTGAAAGAGCCTTTGGAAAATGTGAGGAGTGGTCATGAACTGCACACAGTTCCAGGAGCTGCTGCTGAGATGCAGCATGAGGCAGGGCATGATGCCCTGGTAGGCTGAAAGAGCCTTTGGAAGATGGACCGTGGTTTGCATGAAGACCTCAATATGTTTTGGATATACCAGGACTGTGCAAGGGCTACCATGGAGTGCACTGTTGGCCTGGGATGGAAATGTTCCCCAGCTACTCTGCCCAGCTGGAGGGGCGGAATTGGAAAATCTGGAGACTGTCAGTCTCTGGTTATGTTGAACTTGAATTGCAGAAGTTTGATGCTTATTTGATGGTGGTTGAGTTTTCACTGTTTTAGTCTCTCCTTGCTATGCCTTATATCAGTTGAAAATGTTTACTCTGTGCCTTTATATGTTAGAAGTGTTTAACTTGTTTGATTTTACAGGTCAATATTTTAAATTGGTCAAGACTGTGGGGACCTTTGAAAGTGAACTGAGTACAATTTACAATGTGTGATGGTTATAAATCTATTGGGGGCCAGGGACAGAATGTGGTGGTTTGAATAGAATAGATGGCCCCCAATATATTCAGTTGTTTGTAGTTTGTATCTGCTGGCTACGTGGCTGGAGGCAATGTCATTGGGTGGATCTTAAGTTGTGGTGGTGGGTTTCTGATTTCAATATAAAGATATGCAAAGTGTGCCTAGCTGGAGTTCCTGAAGTCTGTGGCTTTTGACCTTTAGGCTTGTACTTCTTTCTCTCCACTTGGACCTGTGAAGGCAGGCCAGCTTCTTCTGCCATTATGGGACTTCCCCTGGATCTGTAAGCTTCAATAAATCCCTTCCTCCATAACTGTGCCTGGTCTAAAAGTTCATCTCAGTGATCCTGAATCTGTCT
This sequence comes from Jaculus jaculus, assembly GCF_020740685.1. NCBI lineage: Eukaryota > Metazoa > Chordata > Mammalia > Rodentia > Dipodidae > Jaculus > Jaculus jaculus. The sequence goes on from NC_059105.1 coordinate 27,317,419, forward strand.
GCTACATGGGGGGGTTCCAGAAAATGGAAAACACATGCTAGAGACCTAGATTGGGGTCTCCCATGGACTGAATGGAGGCTGAACTAACCAGCTCTGATGCCAGGTTGTAGGTGTGGGATGAGGTTTTCTGGGAAAGGGGCACTCTTTCCAGACATCGTAATCTTCCATCCAGGAATGGTATAACAATAACTTCTAGGAAAGGGGAACTCCATTAGGGAAAAAGATGTAAGGGAAAGGCCAGATCCTTTGGACATTTCTGGCCTCCAGCCAAGTAGAAGACTCCTTTAGGGGGAAGGAAATAGTATGGCCCAGATCCCTCGCCCCCCCCCCCCAAAGGTTCAAGGTCATTCCTCGATTTTACTCTTGAGGCCCTGTCACCCTGAACTGTCTCATCTCCACTGCTTCAAAGGTCAATCTTTTTGAAACAGAATAAAGTTAAACTTGCTTTCAAACTCTCTGAGATCCAAAATGATGCAGCCTCTATCTCAGGCTTTCTCCTCTTCTATTCCTCTCCCTTTTCACTGAACTTGAGTGCCCTTTCCTGCTTTCTTTTTTCTCCACATGTTAAATTCATTCCCATCTCTGAGTTTTTGTATCTCCTGCTGCTTCTGTTTGCCACAGCTTTCCTTCATAACCTTGCTAGAAAACGACCTTCTTTTCCCAACTCAGTTCATTTGTTCTCCTGAGCACTTTAGATAAGTAAGCCCCTCTCCAGACATTCTGCCGGAGTCACTGTTTTATTGGTCTGCATAATGTCTTAAATTTTTGAACTTATATGTCTCTTCATACATGAGGAATGTTACAAATCTACTGTGGTGTTTCATGCTCACTGATGTATCTCAATGCCTGAGATAGGAGCAGAGACATGGCAGACAATAAACGTGGGCTCATGGACTAACTGGCTTGCTATCTTTCCCTTTTGTACAAAGAATTCTCTGTGTCTATAAAGCAAACACAGCGTTTTTCCCTGTGGTATTTATTTCAAAGCCTGTGTTATAGAAATGTGTATACTGAGGAGCAAGATCACATGGATAGAGTACACAGTGATTAAAAATCTTGCCTTCTGGCTTTGGGCCTGTATTTTTTTCTTTCATGTACATTGTTAGTTTCTTTTTTCTTTTTCATTTATTGTGTATTCGTTCTGTTTGTAAAACTTACTGGGTAATTATGTCCTTCAAACTTTGGACCACAGCAATCCTTATACATGCAGCAGTTTTGAAATGAATCTTTGTAGTTGACAAGAATACTAATTTTCAGGTTACACAGAACTGGAGGCAAGTCTCTCCTTTTACGTAGGTCATAGCATAAGGGATTGGCTGGTACTCCATTGCATTTTTCTTTTAAAAAATATTTGCCAGGAGAGAGAATGAGAGAGAGAGAGAGAGAGACAGACAGACAGACAGACAGACAGACAGACAGACAGACAGACAGAATGGATGTTACAGGGCCTCCAGTTGATGCAAACAACCTCCAGAAGCATTATACATACGTATAATGTATATGTATACTACTTTATACATCTGGGTTTGTGTGGGTTTGCAAACAAGTGCCTTTACCGCTGAGCCATTTTTCCAGTCTCTCCATAGCATTTTTCAATGTAATGACTATATAATTTTGAGAAGGGTTCTTGAATTATTTTAAAACAGAAATTATTATTTTTTTTAATTTTACTTTTGAGAGAGAGAGAGAGAGAGAGAGAGAGAGAGAGAGAATGAGCCTTTCAGCCTCTGTGAACAAACTCCAGACACATGCACCCCCTTTTATTCAGCTCATGTGCAACATTGCACACTTGCATCACTGTGTCTGGCTTATATGGAACCTGAAGATTCGAATATACATTCTTAGGAATCCCAGGCAAGTGCCTTAATGGCTAAGTCATCTCTCCAGCCCTTTCTTGAATTTTTACAATTCAGTTCTATCACCTGTGGAATGGGTTTTAATACTAATACTTATTATAATGTTTTAAGAAGTAAATATACTGAGTTGCATAAAGCATCTACTTCATTTCTAGAAGATTTACAGACTATAAACATTTTTTTGTGTGTGTGGGGTATACAGGCATGTGTGTACATATGGCTGACCTTGTGTTTACTTTACCTGTGTAACCATCTCTCCTGCCCCAGACTATATTATTTACATATTTTTGACACATATTACATAGGGTTCCTAATGTTTAAAAAATTAAACAATACTAACTCATTCTTGAAATGGCAGTTATATTCTAGAGAATATAATTATTTCTCTAATTTGATTGCTGTAATATTTAGAATATATTTATCTATAACACCAACAAAATAGTCAATTTTAGCAACTTCAGCTTTCACTCTTACAAATCTACTGTGGCATTGCAGAAACACATTTTTATTAATTTTATAATTATAATGTTTTTTAGCTTTCCTATTTAAGTTTAGATTATGCTTTACAGTATTTTAATTATTATGGTGGATTATCATTATAAGTTAATGATCTCTTAGTAGTCAGGTAAGGGAATACTTTGTAAAAACAATCAAATCTTATTTCTTTAGATTCTAAGATATTTTGGAAATACACGTTTAAAAATAATTAATTAATTTGTGAGTGTGTGTGTGTGTGTGTGTGTGTGTGTGTGTGTATGTGTGTGTGTGTGAGAGAGAGAGAGAGAGAGAGAGAGAAAGAGAGAGAGAATGAGAGAGAGAAAAGGGGAGGATACTGTGTAAGTATGGTCATGTCAAGATCTCTTGCTGCTGCAAAAGAACTCCAGACAAATGTACCACTTTGTGTATCTGGCTTTATGTAGGTACTAGGCAATCACATCTGGGCCATCAGGCTTTGCAGGCAAGTGCTTTTAACCACTAATCCATCTCCCCAGCCCCCGAAATTCATAAAAAAGACATACTTCATACCTCTTTAGAAAAGATATATCTAACCTGAACTTTTGATCAGAGTCTGGGGAGATTGCTCAGTGGTTAAAGACATTTGTTTCCAAAGCCTGTCTAACTACGTTGAGTTTCCCAGCACCCACATAAAGCTATATGCACAAAGTCTTGCATGCATCTGGAGTTCCTTTGCAGTGACGAGAGGCCCTGACATACCCATTCATTCTCATTTTTCTCTTGCTTTCTCTCTCTCCTTGTTCCTCCTTTCTCTTCCTTTTCATCCCTCCCTGTCTGTGCTTGCAAATATAAATAAAAAAATCATAGATTAGAACTTTAAAAAGTCAAATGAAAATGGGCATCCCACAGATTCCAAATTATCTTTATTTGGGTCAGATTAATTGTCTTTTTTTAATGACTACTTGTCTGAAACATAGATCAAATAAGGTATTCAGAATGGGATTAACTGTCTGGAAAGAGGTGGTGTTATCTAAATTCCACAGCTGGAAAATACGAGCACTAAAACTTTAATTGATTAATACATTTTCACATCATTATCCAGTGACTAAAGACTGCTAGGTGGAACTGACATAATGTGATTTTTTTTTTTTTGGAAAATAGTATACTAATTGTAATGTGTTCTAGAGGATATGTAGTAAAAATCCTACTTTATATTTATAGTTTAAAAAGACCTACTCTATGTCTTGGTAATTATAAATTCTATGCATTTTGGGGGGAGGAGGTTTGAAATTTCATGTGAAGCATGACTTTAGCCAATGTCCTGGTGACCCTTTCTCCATAGCCTACCAGTAATGAAAGGCCTTTGATAAGTGTTACTGTCTTCTACTCATTTTATTTACAGTTTTCATAGCTAATGAATTATAAGAAAAAGTCCACAAGGACCTGATTGTTTACCTCTCTAATAGCAATTTACAGATGATGTGTGCTGTGGCTGTTACAAACCATGTCCTGTAATAGCATTTGATGTAAGTAGCTGTTCACTAGTCTGTGTTGTGGTTGGAGCTGAAGAAATAGAAAATTGGTCATTTCCCGGCAGATAGCAGTAAGTTTCAATTCAGTCAGAATGCTATATATACTGTGATAGGTTTATAATTATTACCCAAAGATTGATGGGTTTTTGGTGAGTGTAAATTTGTACAGCAGTAATCCATTAAGAAATCAATAATCATTCCATTCTGAGGTGTAGTTCCTATTCACTGTTATAAATGTGCACCAGAAGCTGAAACCAATGGTGTGTTTGTGTGTGTGTGTGTGTGTGTGTGTGTGTCTGTGTGTTTGAAATCATAGTTGACACTGAGAAATAATAAAATTGTTTTCTTTAATCAGAATCTTTTTTTCTTACCTGTACCCTCTTACTCCATATGAAGTATGGGTTAAAAGTTTGTGTATTTTTTCTAACCGTATAGAAAAATTATTTAGACCTGTTTTAAATGTTTCTGCCTTAACTTCTTTGTTGATTAATATTAAAAAGATATGTTTCTGTTAAATTAACTCAGCATCTCCCTAATCTGGTGATAATCTTTTGCCAAATCTGTGTGGTCAGGAAAGTGATTTATCTTTTGTATGTTAAATTTTTAACCTTCAATCTATGATCTCACAAAACCCAAGTACAACATTTACTTTGTCACCATTCCTTTCAAACTACTATGCTAGATGACCTTGGATGAAGCCAGGCTTAAGCAACACTGACCCTGTTCTCAAAAGAATTTACTTTTGAGTAAGAAAGGGGCATGCATCAACACAAATGAACTAGGGATGTGAAGAAAGGGGAAAGTGGGGAGGAGGAAATGTCAGCTCTGAAGCTGTCTACTAAGTAATTTCCCAAGTAGAATTTGGCTGCTATGGCATCATAGTGCTGGGGATAACGTAGTAGTCGTGAGCTTCGTACCTTAAGAATGCTGCAGAATACTGCATGGCCTGAAGTCAAAGAACGATTGATCTAAATATATATTCTGCATTGACATAAGAATATAGTTGTAGAACTAAAACAGGGGAGACATATGTAAGTCAAAAAGTCAAATCCTTTAGTTTCTTGTATTACCAATTTCTTTTGTATCCTTCCATAATAGTATATACAGACACATTTCAGTATCTACACATGTGTTTTTCTTTCATGATCATAATTATAACATGTGCAAACTGACCAGTGACTTGGTTTCTCATTTAGGAATTTCTTTTTATATCTAAACTATGTTATTGGCTACATGTCTTTGCATTATCCTTTAAGAGTATCCAGTGTTTACTTAACCAGTAGACTTATTGGTGACTGAACTAGTCTTTCCTTGGTGGAACATCTGGGTTGTTTCTAGCTTTTGCTATTACAGAAACAGTGTCACAAGACATATCTTGTCCACCCAGTTACTTTTGCCTGTGTCCATAGGACAATAGAGTATAGCTGTGTAGGAAGATTTGTATTTCCCAAAGTCGTTCAATAGCCATTTTGTTAGATAAAGCATGGTCAAATCACCTTCTCAAAATGTTACCAGTTTACAGTACAACCATGATGGGTGGGGTCCTGTTTTTTTTTTTTATACCTAGAAAACAATATGTTTTATTAGTTTTGGTGTTATCTGATAGGGAAAAATGGTGTCTGGGTATATTTAACACTTCTCAGTTATGGGTATTTAAATATCACTTCATGTTTGCTGACTGAAAAGTATTTTTTAAATTTTTGTCCCTGACAAACATTTTTTGCTTTATTACCTAGAACAAACTATAGTTTAACACTTTGCTCACAACCAAGAGAAAGGAAATAAAACAAATTCTTTTTGGGGGAGTCATGTTTTGAGTATATGTTTAAAAGGACAATGGAAACACATGACTTATTTCATATTAAGTAAAAACAGAAGATGTAGCTGGTCCTTCTGTATCTCTTGTTTATGTTTTCTTTATTTTGGCATATGTGTGTATGCTGTGTATGTGAATGTATTTATGTATTCATAAGTTTATGGCTGTGTGTGTGTGTATATGGAGAGGCCAGAAGTAGATGATTGTCTTTCTTGATCATTCTCTACTTTTATTCTTTAAGACAGGGTCTCTCAGTGAAACTAGGTGTACTGCTTTAGTTAGACTAGACTAGGAAGTGAGCCAACAGGGCTTACTTGTCACTGCATTCCCAGCACTGGGGTTAAAAGTATGCACCATGATGCCTGCCAACATGAGTTCTGGGGATCTGAACTCAGGTCTTTAGGCTTGCACAGCAAGTACTTTACTACTACTGAGCCATCTCTCTATCCTTGGCATATCTTTTTTTTTTCCCCCTAAAGGAAGAGTTTATTTATATCTTACAGCTCTGGGAATAGTCCATCAAGGCCAGGAGCTTGAAGCAGCTAGACTTTTATTTCATTGGTTCATCTTGGTAAATCATAAAAGAAACCCTTTGAGCATATTGAACATAGTACTTCAGTAAAGCTCAGAGGTAAATGAAACCTTCATTGTCATGCTAAGAAACATGGTCATCTGGTGCAACTGCTCTCACAGGAGAAAAGTGTGTATGTCTAAAAAGTAGACATAGTCAGCAAAGAATTCAAAAAGAAAGACCAGCTTTTGCTTAAAAAAATGTCATCAATTAACATGTAAGTTGCAAGGTAAGTTGTGATGCCGTGTGTGTGTGTGTGTGTGTGTGTGTGTGTGTGTGTGTGTAGGAGTGAATTAGGAGTTGATTTTATTTGCAACTATCTCAGCACCCCTGGAAATCTGCATGCATGATTTAAACTCATGGGCTGAGCCATTTACTGAGTATAGCTAAAGTCTGGTACTTTTCTTTCTTATACCCTTGTTTGGGACGCTACCAGGTATGGGTCATCTTGTTCTCTTCCCACACAAGAAACTGCAGTCTAGTTGAGAGCAAGCACAGTTCATCGCGTGACGTGTTTTCACATGAGCAATTACGCATCTGAGTGTGTTGTGGAGTTTTGTAGGTCTAAGTGTATCCCAAGAACTAGATTGTTGGCATACTGTTAAAGAATGTGCTAGAGGTCACCAGAGGCCCTGATTTGTTCTTTACCACAAAGAGAATCCTCTGGTAGGAAAAACCTGTATGTCCTTCCTTTTCCCCAGAGTGGCAGTTCAAGGAAATAGCCATCCTTTGCTATTTGTCTATATAATCACATCTTGAGATACAGGGTTCTAAGTTCTCTTGTGGAGTACAACTCTTTCTCTCTCTCTCCCCCTCTCCCCGCTTCTTTCTTTGTGTGTATATTTCATCCGACCACTGAAAATTACCCTTAAATGAAACATTTACTGAGAAATGCCCTCCAAGGCCATCTAGACATCCTAATCAAAGTGTGAGAGAGAGTCTTTGACAGCATATGTGAAGGTGGGCCCTGTGCTTTTGCTTGTTTGCTTCCAGTGGTGAGGAAGGATCACTGTAAACTGTGATCTTAGATGGTTCTTGCTCTTGTTGTCTCTCCTCTGCCTTCCTGGAGTATCGATGCTGTTTTCACTCTGCCTTTAGCACCCTCCCCAACAAGTACTTAAGGGGAGCCTGAGACACTGCTCCATGTGAGTGGTTGTGGATTAGGTTTTCATGAAGATTTGTTTAGAGGGTTTTGTCCTGGCCTGTGTGTTTAAGACTTTTCTCATTTCTTCCGAGGAGTAGTGGTGGGTATAATGCTTATGAATATGTTCTCTCCCTTGCCACCTTTGTCCAAGCAGCTGCAGAAACCATGTCACTATGCTATTGACAGCAAGATACAATCCAGAATATAGTTTCTACAATTTATGTCTTTTTAGTGTTACTATTAAGCATCAAAGCTAAAAATACTTTAAATCATTTAACACTTCAGTTTAGATGATAAAGTGATATTTTGCTTGAAACCGATTCATGTCTTGGTGACAGTGATATCCACTGGTTATATTTCCACTTATAACACAACACAAAACTTTGTCCATGGAAGTTTGAATGGTTAGTATGTTGCTGTAAAACCTAACATGTTGAGACTTAAAAGTGGAACTTGAAAATTCAGAGAGATGTGGACATATGTCAAACTCATGTAACGGAAATGGAGTCAACTCTGGAGGTTTCATCCAGCTTAGGATGTGGAAATTTACCAGTTTCCCAGCTGACATTTCTTTCTTTTCTTTTTAAAAATATTTTTGTTTATTTTTGTTTTTTATTTATTTGAGAGTGACAGGAGAGAGAGAGAGAGAGAGGGAAGGAGGGAGGGAGGGAGGGAGGGAGAGAGGGAGAGAGAGAGAGAATGGGCATGCCAGGGCCTCCAGCCAATGCAAATGAACTCCAGATGCATGCACCCCCTGTGCATCTGGCTAACGTGGGTCCTGGGGAATCGAGCCTTGAACCAGGGTCCTTAGGCTTCACAGGCAAGTGTTTAACCACTAAGCCATCTCTCCAGCCCTAAAAAAACTTATGTATTTATTTATTGTGTGGGGGGGGAGGGAGGGAATAAGGAAGGAAGAAAGAAAGATGGTATGCTAAGGCCTCTTGCCACTGCATACAAACACCAAATGCATGTGCTACTTTGTGTGTCTGGTTTTATTTGGGTATTGGGATCAAACTTGGGCTGTTGGGCTTTGCAAGCAAATGCCTTTAACCACTAAGCAATCCCTCCATCCCTCTAGCTGATATTTCTTATGAAGCGTTCCTAGGTAAGAGAGAATACAAAGTCTCTGAAGGTGGTTCTAGGCATCCACGCTTGTGCCTGTGAGGGCATTAGCACCGTCTGACTTTCGACCTCGTATTCCTTGGTCCGAGTGGCAGTTTTATGGTGCCTTTATTGGATTTACTGTTGTAATTTGATATGGAATTATGCTGGGAAGCATATATTTCAATATATGCACCTTTGCAATCTGAATTAGGTTGGTGACTCACTCGGATTTAACAGGGAAATTAGTTGGCTTTGTCTCTGTGGACATTTGGGGAGGAGTGACTCTGGCTGCAGAGATACCACCCGTGTTCCAAGTCTCTGGGGGCAGAGCCTTGTCATGAACAGTGCTGGAGGCTCTCTGATTAGCCAGGATAGATATTGCCAGGCACTCCATTTGTTTACTTAAGAGAGGTATCTTATTTGGAGATTCACTGGCTGAGAAATGATTGGATACAAGTTTAAGATCTCTATTAGTCCATTTAATTACATCACTTAAGGGTTCAGGAGCAAAGACATAGAGTATCCTGGAGGCTTACGATCATGAAGAAATTAAGAAATTCTTTGGAAAGGATAATTCTTATCACCATGTATTTTAAAATAGTTATGTTGTAGAGCCTATTGTGCCAAATTTAATGGTTTTTTAAATGAAACATTATCAGAACTCACTCCTGGTATCCTGAATTTTCCTCAAAGAAGAGCTTGTGAATCTAGTCTTGATCATCGTGAGTTTAAAAACTCAAACCAAAAAGAGAAAAAGGAAAATTCAGTAGTGTGCCTATTGGAAAGGAGAAGGTTCTACACTGGGAAGAAAGGCAGGGAGGGATTGCTCCCAGATCCAGGGATGCTGCATGCCGCCGTCAAACACTATTAGTCCCTTAGCTTTGCCGTGGACTGTTGAACTCTGATCTTTAGGGCATGGGGTAGAGCAGAGCTGCACTCTTTTGTAAGCAAAATCTAAAAGTGGTAAAAAGAATTATACATATACTTTTTAACTGTAGCATGCAAACAGTCTCTGCTTCTTTTCTCTGCTTCTTTTTCTGTACCTGCCTTGGCCTATTCTCCCCCTCCCCACTTTTTTTTGCAGTCCACTTTTTGTTTGGGATGAGTTTTTAAAAGGTCATGTGTAGTATCTTACTACCACATTTTAAGGTACTGAGTGAGTCCTTTTATCTTGGCTGCCTTTTTTGGTCTGGTGACGCACGGTGGGCCCATGTCTCTGTTGTGCCAGAGCATGCCCCTGTGTTCCTGTTTTAGGAATAATCAGTTTGGATTTCAACAGTTGGTGAGTTCTCTTCTCTAACCAGACTGTGGAACTGCTCTTAAGTATGAAAACAGGCATCATTCTGCTTAGTTTTCTGTTAAGAAAATATAATAATGACAATTTTAATCCTATTTTGTGGTTATAGGAGGCCTTTGCTAAGCTTATGTTTATATTTATTGGACCTTTCAGAAACTTTCCAATCAACTGGTGACCTATATTCCACAAGTCATATTCCATGATCAGTTGTAACCATGTCACTGCGGCCTTTCATTAGTAGCAACTTTATGAGTATTAGAAAGAATATTGGTGGAAATCATCCTACTCAGGGCCTCTAGGTTGCACATTGAGCTACTGCTGAATGTAAGAACTATAGCTAATGGTGTCAGTGTTGCACCTGTGCTCTTATTTGCCTAGGACAGGAAGCCATATCCCCATGGTCTGCAGCCAGAGGGAAAGAGGAGCTGCACATTTTAAGTGTATTTGTGCCATTACTTACCAGGCTCGCTTTATATCACTCCAGGAGTCTGGAGAGCTACACTAGAAATTGTATCAGGCAACTAAATCAACTTGATTGAATAGAAACAGATTTGTAGACATAGAAATCTAGAAAAAGATCCAATAGGATGATTATTATGCCTTTTAATTAGCAAGTACTTTGGAATGCTTTATGAAAACTATGCAGAATAGAGAGATATGAAAGAAATTTAGCAGAGTCAAATCATAGATTGAAAATGAAAAAAAAAAAAAAAAACCCTAGCATGCTGACGCATGCCTTGAATCCTAGCACTAGGAAGGCAGAGGTAGGAGGACTGCTGAGAGTTTGAAGCCACTCTGAGACTACATAGTGAATTCCAGCTCAGCCTGAGCTAGAGCAAGAGCCTACCTTGAACCAAAAATAAAATAAAATAAAAATAGAATAAATATCTTAATATTTAAGATGCGTGTTTAAGACATTCAGGCAAATATAACAGCTTGCCTGAACAGCATGTATGTGTGCAATCAAAACAAAGGAGAGCGCCGACTGTGGGGGAACTGCAGGGCACTCTGCCTTCTAGTTAGAGTCATAGAATTAATAATTTTCTTCCTATAATCTTTTCACCTTTTTGTAAAGTAAAACCTGTTTGCGTTCCTCCTTCTTGAAAACTTTAATGATCCCATTTCCTTATGACATGAAGTCTAATGAGCTCTTTCCTATTTTATACCGCACCCTTATCTTTTTATCTTTTTCTTCTCAAATTGCATTATTTTGTGCTTGAGCTACAGATGCTTGCCTTGTCTTGACATAATGCGTGTTTTTTTTTTTTAATATTGTCTTATTGTTGCACAAACCTTCCCCTTTCCGAGAGTTTCTGAACCCTTTCCTCATCCAGGTAAACTCCTGATCGTTGTTTGAATCATGCTGCATTGTCTCGCAGCCCTGTGAATTATGTCTTTGCCTCCCATGTTAGACTTAGACATCCTCCAGGTTCTGGACCACATTTTATTCATCTGTGTACTTGTCATCTTCTTGCCTCTATTCCTAGCGCAGCAGAGGCGCAGACCTCCCCAGCGTAGTAAGAACAAATGAGTAAGGTGAGCCAGTGCACAGGAGTCCTAGGAAATGCCCTTGAAGAAAGAGATGGAACGATTTCTCTAGCTAAGAAAACATCCACCACCACCACGACAAGGAGAGACCCAGGCTCACGTAACAAGTGGTCTATCTTCAGTAGAAAGTCCTTTCTTCAAACAGATGGCTTCCATCTCACCAAAGTCAAACAGGTGGGACTTCTTCCCTCTCTGTGTGTCTTCCTGTAAGCTCATGCCACTTAGAAATGCTAGTAAGAGTCTGAATCCCCTTGGCTGATGGGGAAAGGCTATAGCAAGGATCCATGTGAGATGATGACCCCCAAACTCAGATCTGTAGAGTAGTGCAACACTCAGGGCTCAGAGCAAACCAAGCCTGGCTTCATGCTTATTCTTCTAACTTGAACCTGACTAAGATGGATTAGTCTGCAGCTGCACCTCATAGTGGGTTAGAGAATTAATAAGTCACATTCCTCCAGACTTCCGTATATGTGTCATCTGTACCTGGGGAACAGTGGTACACCCTTTTTCTTTGTCCTTCTCATGTTTCTTCTCCCACACTTTCATTTGCCCTGTTTGTGCTGGCTCATGGCTTTAGACTTCTCATGAAACTTCCTCTGGCTAAATTTAGGGAAATTTGCTTCAGCTTAGTCATTTGCCCTTTGTCAAGCTGACCTATTTCATTAAGAAACAAACAAACAAAAAATCCTACCAAGGTTGTGGTGGGACAAGTACTTAGAAAGCAGGAGGGAGCATGCCACCGTTGCTCCAGCAAGTGCTATAGCAATAGGGCTGGCTTTGCAGAAGGAGTTGAGTTGTCACCGGGTGGGTCCCTTTTACCATCCTGTCTTCTTTCCAGCACTGTCCTTGACATACCCCTGTCCCCTGTGGTCCCCTTTGCTACTTTACTGTCCTGCTTAGTCCTGCCTTCCTCTCAGGATTGATATCAGGATTCTGATACGTGCCTCCACAACCCCTCCTACCACCTCCAGCCAATCTGTGGGCACCAGGAACCCTTTTCTTCTTTCCATCTTCTCTTGAAGCAATTCAAGGCAACACAGCCAAGCTGAGGTTTCTGGAGAGAGACATACTTTAATAGATTACTACTACCTTATGTAGTTCTTATGTTTCAGTGGAGGTATCTCTGCAACTTCTGACTCAAGTCAAGGAAATAAATCCCTACTAGTGGGAGTTTCAGGCGTGGCATTATGCCAGAGGCCTTGAAGGAGATGTTTGTGGCAATAATTATTACTCTTTTTTTTTTTTTTCTGTGAAATTACTAACATTAAAGTCCTTTCTTCCCAGTTCAAAAAGAGAGTACCATCTCAGCTGGTGGCAGAAGCCTTTAATCCCAGCATTTGGGAGGCTGAGGATGGTGTAGAGTTTGAGGCCAGGCTGGAGTAAGACCTTACATCATAAATAAGTTAATAACAAAACAACAACAAAAACACAGTACTAGACCTGAGTTCTAGCTGTTATTGAGTATCAGTGTGCTCATGTGTGAGTGACTAACTCTGGGTTAGAAAGATGTAAAGAATATTAGGATCTGAGGGTAACTTCCTTAGATACTTTTGACCCTCTTCAATTAACTGGTGGGAAAACAAAACAAAACAGGTCTACAACAAGAACTTTGAACTAATAATCAGTTTAGCAACAGCCTTTTACCAATTTATTGTAGCTAGTGTTTACTTTTTTTTACTTTGTTTTTAAAATAAGGACCTTCTGGTTATAGATTTATAAATACAGGGCATATTTAAAGAAAATAAGTGTATGTTTGAATGCTGTATAAATATGTGCTTACCTCTGTCAGGAGGCCACCTTCAGCCTGCCTCTCCTGGTGAGCAGGACTCAGTCCGATGTGATGTCAAGGAGGTGTACTCACTAAGTCATTGCCACAGTCTTTACTGTCCTGCCATGGGAAAGAATTTCAGCTATGTTGATAAAGCCCTCACAAAACCACAGCTTCTAAATATCCTAAAAGTTGAAATATCCAGAGGTAAAAAAAAAAAAATGGATTTTGTAAAAGCATATTAGTGTATTTGTCCTAGAATGGTGGGAAGTAAGTTGGTTGGAAAACAGAGTACAGTGTAGGCCTTAATGAAAAACAGTTTGTCTTTAAAATCTTTTTGTAAGCTACCTTTCTACTTTATTAGGAATGCATTTTTATTCTTTATCCTGATTATGATGGTGGACATACCAATCCATACATATTATAGAACTGTGCTAATGGTGTCTACTAAAAGCTCTTATGTTAGAAATTTAATCCCTAAATTCAGATCTTGATGGTATTTGAAGGTGGAGCCCCTCTAAAAGTGAGTAGGGTTAGGTGAGATCATGGTGGAGGGACCCCATGCCAGGATTAGTGATTATAGGAACACGGAGATCTGTGTTTCAACACCACTGTCCATTCCTAGCTATGCATTGTCTTCCAGCATGCTGTGATGCGGTAAGAGAACTTTCACCAGATGCTGCCACCTTTGGACTTCTTAGCCTCCAATGTGAGAAATAAATCTGTCTTCTTGCCAGATTCCTGATCTTCTGTGTTCTCTTCAGTAGCACAGAATGACAGAATGGACTGAGACAAGCTGTACACAATCAGAAAAAACATCAAAGGCTCCTTTTCTTCCTATACTCTAAAATAAATGATGACATGAAAGAATGCATTCTTTATTTGAAATAATGTAAACGTGGTGCTTCAGTTCTCCAAATGACCAATGAAATGAATCAATATTTATCTGATTGGTAGAATTAATAGAATGATGTGCACTAGTACCATTTATGCGGAAATGTGTTTAAAATCACAAGTCAGAACTTGAGAAGTTCATTTTTCTCTACTTATGCTCTGTGGGTGGAACAGCTATGAGAAGTAGAATTTTGGTTGTAAGGCAGCAGTAAATGAGAGCTCAGAATCAGAACTAGAAGAGAGGAGATGATGGGAGAGACAGTGAAAAATTAATAAAGTGATACGTAGTTGCAATTAGGAGAAGTTGTTCTGGGGTACTGTTACAATAGTAGGGAGACTGGGGAATACATTCACATACTGCATTTCACAAAGCTAGGAGAAAGAATTCTGAAAGCTTTCCTCCATAAAGAAATCATAAAATTTTGAGGGGATAGCTAAGTTAAACTTGCTTAATACATTACACAATGTATGTATGTATTGAAACATCACCATTATCCCATTAATCTATACGTGTTTATTTTTCCATTAAAATGTAAATTAAATCACAATATAACATAAAAAACAACATGATAAGTGGTTCCTAGTTGTTAAGAGGTCATGACTGTTGTCATATGCATTCATCAGTTTTCTGTTGCTATAATGAAATGTATGAAACTGGTTAATGTTTAAAAAGGGGCTTGGTCACAGTGTTAGAGGTTCAAGCACATAAACTTGGCATCAGCTCTATTCTAGCAATGGCCTCATACATTACATCTCATGGTGGATGGTATGGAGGGAGGGTGTGTGAGTAGGAAAAATCACTGTAAGGGAGTACAGGGCCAGATAGCAAGTCAGAGAGATTAGGAAGGGGGAGATTTTGTAATGACCCTTTCATGGAACCACACCAGGATTCCATGATAACTACCTTAATTCTCCCTAGGAATAGTCCCCCTCCTCCATGACCTGATTTCTTCTCCTTATACACTATCTCTTAAAAGTTCAGTCACTTTTGCTGTTGACACCCTGGGTCCAACATTTCTACACATGAAATAGTAAACCAATCCAATCCAGTTCATAGCAGTTATCATGAACACTTAATATGTCTTGCATTTTGTCCCTAGCAGGTGCTCAATGATTAGTGACTAGAAGTAGAGCCCTTCATTCTGCCTGTGCTCAGATCCTGGCTTCAGTGACCATGTTACCTTGAGCACGGTCTTTCACCTCTCTCCCTCATTTTTCTCAGCTCTTAAGAGTGTGAAAAGCACCTTTCTCATGAGGATTAATTGGAATTAAGCATTCCATCTGATGGCAGAGTTTGGTGTCACAAAGTAGGTGTTGCTGTAAAAGTTCGAGGTAGTTGTTGCTAACTGTAACTCCATGGCTCATGGGCTGGAGAAGTCGTTTGTGATAGTTGCTCATTTTTACCTATGCCTGTTGATTGCATTTGAGTCTTGGTAAAGTTAATTTTTTTTCATACTAAAGCACGGAATATCCATTTGTCTCAAATTCCAAATTTCAGTATGAATTCTTCCATATATACCTCTTTTGAGCGCTTTCCCATTTGATTTTTATTTATTTATTTATTTATTTATTTATTTATTTATTTATTTATTTATTGGTTTTTAAACGTAGGATCTCACTCTAGCCCAGGCTGACCTGGAATTCACTATGTAGTCTCAGGCTGGCCTTGAGCTCATGTGGCAATCCTCTGACCTCTGCCTCCTAAATTCTAGGATTAGAAGTGTGTACCACCATTCCCAGTTCCCACTTGATATTTAAAAATATCAACAGAGAGAGAGAGAGAGAGAGAGAGAGAGAATGAATGAGTGTGCCAGGGCCTTTAGCCACTGTAAATGAACTCCAGATACATGTGCCACCTTGTGCATCTGGTTTATGTGGGTATTGGGGAATGAAACCCTGGTCTTTAGGCTTTTCAGGCAAGTGCCTTAACCATTGAGCCATGTCTCCAGCCTCCCATTTGATACTTTAACTTAGATGTGATTAAGTAAAAATTATTAGAAATGTCAATTACCTGCAGGATTTATAATTTGAGTTAATTTTGCTAGATGGTGAAAATAGTGATTTTTTTTATAAATTATATTTTAATGATAGCAAATTTATTATAAGCATTTCAGTAGGATGGTGTTGGTTAATTGAGGGGACAAGAATATCTTCAAAAGGTCTAGGATGCTGCTGGAGAGAGGGCTTGGTGGTTATAGCGCTTGTTAAATAAGACTGATGATTCCTGGAGCCCATGTAAAGCCTGGTGTGTAGTGTTAGTGCCTGTAACCCTACCGTTCCCACAGTGAGGTGAGAGGCTCGGACAGGAAATCTCCAAGCTTGCTGGCAAGCTAGCTGATGAACCAATGGTGTGCAAGGGACTCTGCCTCAAACCAGCTCGAAGGGGAGGAATGACAAGTCCTCTGACTTCCACACATGCATTGTGGCATATGTGCACCCGTATTCACACACACAGACACAAGGGTGTCAGGTGTGGTGGCTTACATCTGTAGTCCCAGCACAAGAGAGGTTGGCACAGCTTGGGTGCAGAGAGAGATCTGAAAGATGATAGTAAAAATTCACCTATAGCAACATGTAATTTTTACACTGTCAGCATTAGTTTTTTTTTTTTTTTTTGAGACAGCATTTCAAGTATCCTAGATGACCTTGAACTTGATATGCAGCTGAGGATGACTTTGACTTTCTGATCCTCCTGCCTCCTCTTCCCCCAGTGTTGGGATTACAGGCATGCATGTCCAGTGTTATGTGGTGCTAGGTGTTACTTTGCCACTTTGTTCAGTGGTTACCGAACCACTCTAAGAATCTCTGTTCAGGTTGCTTTCTACTCTTTAAATGTAGGAACAGGTGCAAGTATGTGACAGAAATTGTTGATGATATCAGCGATTTTCCTTGATATTAGGCATCCAACATTACTTCATGTTACCAGGCACATCGTAGCATAGTGTTAACAGCTGCAGACTGCGTCATTCTGTGATAGTCATCTCACTCCTGCAGCTATTGTTTTGTTTTGAAAAATGTTTATTTATTTTGAGGGAGATGGAGAGAAAGAAAGGGGGGAGAAAGAGAGGAAGAAAGAGAATGGGTACACCAGGGTCTCCTGCCATTATAAACAAACTCCAGATGCATGCACCACTTTGTGTATCAGGCTTTATGTGGATCACTGGGTAATCGAACCTGGGTTGCCAGGATTTACAAGCAAGTGCCTTTAAGCACTGAGCAATCTCTCCAGCCTTGTACATCTTTTTTTTTTTTGTACTACTAAAATTAAGTTTATCAAAATTTAAGATGTTGATTCTCTATATTGTTTCTCTACATATTATATTAGTAACTAGGAAGTTAATAAGTATAATTTATTATTCCTTCATGTTCAGTAGGGTTGGAACAACTATTGTTATTTCTAAGAGTTTTACTTTGTTTGGTCACAATGTAAGAAAAGCTCTGATACATGATGACTATTTGTCATAAATTCTTACTATGTAATAGTTAAAAATCCATTTCACTAAAATGTTTAAAAGTAAGATAGGATCTACATATTTATTTTGCCAGTTAGATAATTTTACTTTCTTGATTACTGACATTTGATTTGTAACAATTATGTGGTCTTTTGGTTTTGATAGGAAAAAAATGGTCTTATCCCAATTATGACTGTTCCATGTTAGTAAATGGGGCAGACTTATTGAGATCCACAGGGTTTGAGTCATACAGTGCCCTCATCTATCCCTATAACTTATTTTTAAGGCAGGAGATCAGAGTGATGGATTGGTTTCAGGGTGTGAACACCAATCTCTGATTATGCTCCAGGAGATATGTGGATCTGCAGCTGATGGGCTGGCTGCCTGCTTAGCTAGGCTTCCATTATCTCAAGAGCTGGGGCTGATTAGTGTGCTATCATTTGGAGAGGCTTCAGTATGAAAACGGGTATTTTCCCAGGGTGACAAAGAAGAAAAGGAAAGAATCCCAGCTGAGGTTTGATTTTTTTCCATTGTTTCAAGCCTATGAAATTTTGTGCGAGAGTTTAACATATTTATTCAGCAGAGTACAAGGAGTTTTATTTTCCTCTCTAGTTGCTATTGTCCTTCCAATCTCAAAATAGGACAATTTTATACTCACAACATTAGTATATATATATATAATTTTAATTGCTTGGACCAATTCTTTGGTTAAAATTTCAGTAAGCATATTGAAGAGTCATTGACTGAAATTAGGTTAAGACCTTTATAGGAACATGAGATAGACTTGTCATGTATAATTGTCAACCTGTTGGACAGCTGCCAGACCCACCACCTGATCTAACTTAGCTGCCTTCAAAGAACATTTGTCACATTTAAATTAATTTATTTTTGACAATTTCCTGTATGTATGTCATGTATTTTGATTATATTTAGCACCTATTATCCTTTCTTCCATTCTTACTAAACCTCTTCACAGGTTATTTATTCCCTTCTTCTACTTCCACTTCCTTTCCCTTTCCTTCTTTCATCTTCTTTTCCCTTTCCTTCCCCTTCCCCTCTTCTTTTCTTCCCTTTTCTGACTCACTGAGTTAAATTAGGGTTACATGCAACCTTTAACGATTGCCATGCATTTGTTTTAATTTTAGAAATCCTTCTTCAGGTCAATTTCTACTTTTGTTTCTTTTGTTGTTGTTGTTGTACTTTTCAAGGTAGGGTCTTCCCTTGAGACCAGGATGACCTGGAACTCATTCTGTAGTCCCAGGCTGGCCTCAAACTCATAGTGTTACTACCTCTGCCCACCAAGTGCTGGGATTAAAGGTGAGTGCCACCCGACTCTTAAGATGTTTTTGCATGATCAAAGTTAGAGTAAGTCAGAGGCTATAGTGGGTCATATCTTTTCATTTTTCAGGCCACTTGAAGGAGAATCTCTTGTTTAATATGTTTTACATTCTCATCCACTTTATTTTGGGAAGGCAGTTGCTTCATCCAGTGTCTTACAGTGAAGGTTATCACTGTTAGAAGAAAAATCTTGTTTGTCTTAACATGTCATTTAATTCAGACTGTACTTTTAGGTTTTCTGTAACAACTTACACTTAGAATCTGTCAAAGTAAAACTGTCAGTGCACATCAAAGTTAACAAGCCAGCCCCCCCCCCAAAAAAAAAAGCCAACACTAGCAACATGCTCCTCTTTCAGTTTCTTTCTTTCTTTCTTTCTTTCTTTTTTTTTTTTTTTTTTTTGGTTTCTCGAGGTGTCTAGGCTGACCTGGAATTAACTATGTAGTCTCAGGGTGGCCTTGAACTCTGGACAATCCTCCTACCTCTGCCTCCCGAGGGCTGGGATTAAAGGTGTGAGCCACCACGCCCGGCTTCTCTTTCAGTTTCTTAATTCCTCAAAATCTATTTTATTTTTTAATTATAGAGGAAATTTAGATTTTGCTGAAGAAGAAAGTAGTTTTTATTTTCAAGAAACCATGCTCTTGTCATTGACAGATATGAACACTGAAAGCACACCGAAGCATTTCTATTAGCTATTGAGTCCCCAGTTTGGAGTTAGGTGTCAGTGTTGAGGAATGCGGGACAACACTTAGGACAGAGGGCGCAGCTCACCTCGATGTCTGAGGCGGGACTGATTGCTGCAGGGGGATAAGGTGGAGGTGGCATTCCAGTGGCAGTAGGAGATGGATATTTTGCCAGCTTTCTGGCACTTGGTGTCCTTGTGTAAGTACAGAAATATCCATTTACTTTTATTTCTGTCAAACTTGTGCATGTTTGCCCCTCCATGCTCAATACACGTCAACTGTAAGAATATAATCCCGGTCAGGTGTAGGGACATGCTAAAACAAAACAAAACTAAATAAACGCCTTCCTCCAACTCTGCCTCTACCACATTTAGGGATAGGATAGAAATGTGCCAAGTATCAATAGAGTTGGAGGAAAAAAGTTGTGAAGAACTCAACACTTCTAAAATACATTAACTATTGAACATGACCTCTTTTAAAAGGAATATATGTTTGCACTATTTTTAAAATCATATCTGAATTGAAGGTATTAAGTGCTCTTACAGAAGTTTGCCTGTATATTAATATCACCTAATATTATTTATTATTTTTTTTGTTTATTTTTTTATTTATTTGATAGTGACAGAGAGAGAAAGAGGGAGAGAGAGAGAGAGAGGGAGAGAGAATGGGCTTTCCAGGGCCTCCAGCCACTGCAAATGAACTCCAGACACGTGCACCCCCTTGTGCATCTGGCTAACGTGGGTCCTGGGGAATTGAGCCTTGAACTGGGATCCTTAAGCTTCACAGGCAAGCACTTAACCGCTAAGCCATCTCTCCAGCCCCAAATATCACCTAATATGTTTTAACATGTAAATGCCAGCAAGTTGATACAATAATGAAATTATGTCTAAAAAATACCTGTCTAATGTTACTAAATTTCACTTTTCCATAGGAATACTGGGAGTTAAGGAGGAAATAAGATTAGCCTTTCTCTTAGGTTGGATTTAAGATGTTTATGTCCTCATATGCCATAAAGATCAGGGTATTTTCCACCTACCATTTCAGCTGAGACCTAGAGAGAACCTCTGCCTGCAGTGGGGCCAGGGGCATACATGAGTGTGCATTAATCTTGCTGTATATAACCGAGGAGCTGATTTTTCTTTTGTTGTGAGAATGGCAATGGGGTACATGCACACTTTTATGGAACTTTCATCCTATGTTTGTCTCTTTTTCATTGTGAAGTCCCTAAGCATTGTAAATTTGGAGGAGGACAGCCCATTCTGCCTTCCAGGAGGATAGTTGACCAACTCGCTGAGTGTCACCAGCTTCAGCAGTATTAGTTTTGCTAAGGAACACTGAGCTCAGGGACTCCAGGAAAGGATATTGAGTTCCTTGGTCTGATGGTAACCATCACTTCTTTCACTACTCTGTGAGAAGCATTGTCAGCTAAGTGTATCTTGTCTATGAAAAGGGAAAAGGGAGACAGTGTTATTAATAATAAAAAAAAAATTAGTTACCTGCAAAGACTTTAGAAAGGAAGGCAGTCTAGGTATAGTTTTAAAACCAATTAGATACCTTAATCACATTCTCAATGTAATCAAAGTGTCTGTATTTGATAATTCCAAATTTATATTTTTGGCAATGTTAGTTTTCTTTTAGCAACTGTACCATCAAGAGAAATTTTTTAATTAATATTTTATTTTTATTTATTTGTTTATGAGAGAGAGAGAATGGGCATGCCAGGACCTCTAGCCACTGCAAATGTACTCAAAATGCATGTGACTCCTTATGCACATGGCTTACTTGGGCACTAGGGAATAGAACCTGGATTGTTAGGCTTCAAAGTACCTTAACCATTAAGCCATCATTCCAGCCCAATAATTTTTTTTTTTTTAATTTAGAGAGAGAGAGAGACACAAGGGCCTCAGTCACTGCAGTCAAATTCAGATGCTTGCACCACCTGGTGGGCATACGTGACTTTGCGCTTGCCTCACCTTTGTGTGTCTGGCTAATGTGGGATCTGGAGAATTGAACATGGGTCCTTAGGCTTTGCATGCAAGTGCCTTAACCACTAAGCAATCTTTCCAGTCCTATTTTTTTAAAATGTTATTTATGTATTTGTTTATTTGTAAGGAGATGACAAGGGAGGGAGACAGGAAGGAAGGGAGGAAGGGGAAAGATAGATGAGAGATAGATAGATAGATGGGTGGGTGATAGATAGGTAAGTAGAGAGATAGTAAGTTTTAGCAGTTCAGGGCCTCTTGCCACTGCAATTAAGGTATAGATACCACTTTGTTCATTTGGCTTTATGTGGGTACTGGAGAATTGAAACTGAGCCAACAGGAGTTATAAGCAAGCACCTTTGACTGCTAAGCCATCCCCCCAGCCCAAAGGGGAATGCATCAAACTAGTGAAATCCATTTTTCCAAACATGTATTCATCTATATTAATTCAGTCACCATAAAAATTTATGAGGTACATGCTAGTTTTGTTTTTGTCTGTCTCTTTCTCTTTCTTCCTTTTAAGATGAGCTTCATTACGTAGACCATGCTGGCCTAATGCTCAATCCTTGTGCTGGGATTATTCGTGTGTGTACTTCTCTCAGCTTTGCTTCATCTTACAAATGAAAAACTGAGGTATAGTTACAGAACATTAAGAGGAAAAGGAAGTTGGATATGATGGTTTGTACCTGCAATCACAGCCCTCAAGGCTGAGAGGCTGAAACAGGAGCATTAGGGGTTTCAGTCCAGCCTGAGATACATTGTGAAACCCAGCCTCAAAATGCCCCCATGCCACGTAAAGAGAACTAAACTGTGTCATTGAAATAGATCTTGTTTGGCTCCAGAAAATTGAATAAAGTACAATTAAATTGACAGTTTAAATCTCCTTAAAGTGACAATACATTATCAACAGGGTGAGGTTTATTTCAGAGGACAGTTTGTTCCTTTGAAGTTTGCTAATATTTATACTAGATGAAGGTGAATAATCATGATTATGCTTATAAGCAATGAAAAGACAAAGTACAAAATTAACAAAAACTTTCCATATTCTGTAAATTGGAATAAAGATGGTCTTCTTCAATATAATAAATGTGTTAATGCAATCCCAAACCTGCAATGACTTATGGGACAGCACATTAGCTTGCTCACTAACACCAGGAACAAGACTGATTTTGAATTCTTCCTTTCCTTTTGAATATTGTACTGGGATGAAATTGGTAAGCAGTGACCAGAATGGAAATAGGGCATATAGATTTGAAAGACAGAATTAAAAAATTGTTTGCAGCTAATAAACCAAACAAACATGTGAGAAATATTTTCTAAACAATAAAGTAATTAAGTAATAGAGGAAGTCAAACATTTCTTCTATATGTGTTACATTTATATTGAGGGGTAGGTGAAAGAATGAGAAGTCATGCTGTCTCTTTTCACAGGCAGATATGGCATTTGTCCATACCACGTGCTGAACCTCAGTTAGCTCTCAATCAGAAAAAAAATGTGCATGAAAACATGCAGCTTGTAGTTTGTGCCATGACTAAAGAATTAATTTTCCTAATATGTGATGGCTCATAATATCATTAATACTACCTGAGAATTTGTTCATATTCTCCTAATAGATTGTAGATCTAGCTGTTATACATGTAAAGAGTTAAAAACTACACTCAGGGGACTGGGGAAATGGCTTAGCGGTTATGGCATTTGCCTGCAAAGTCTAAGGACCAGGGTTTGATTCCCCAGCACCCATATAAGCCAGCTGCACAAGGGGGCACATGTGTCTGGAGTTTGTATGCGGTGGCTAAAGGCCCTGGCGTGCTCATTCTCTCTTCCTCTATATCTGTCTCTTTCTTTCTCATAAATAAATAAATAAAATATTTTAAAAAAAACTACACTCAAACTAAGAGAACTATTTATGCTAACATAGCTGTTTTTAATTCAATTTATAGAAAGACTCTACTCTGATGGTACATTGTTGATAAAACTGCAAGAAACAGACTTTCCTACATAGTTGATAGGAATGTAAATTGTTATAAATGGGAACAAGTGTATCCAAGCTTAATATATTTGTTAAATGTTCATTGCACAGACTTATTCCTTGAAGGGTCTTTAATATGAAAAGATTGGGAATGTTTTGTAAACATTGCTTAATGTTTATTACTCATTGCTGAAATATAAATTAATAATATAATTATGGGGCTGGAGAGATGGCTCAGTGTATAAAGGCCCTTGCTTACAAAGCTTATAGCCTCAGTTCAATTCTCCAGTACCCACATAAAGCCAGACACACTAAGTGGCACATGCGTTTGGAGTTTGTTTGCAGTGGCAGGTGGCCCTGATGCATCCATACTCACTTTCTCTCTCAAATAAAATAATAAATAAAATATATAATTATGGATTATTATGCAGGCATATTCAAATGAAGTATCTTAGAGTATGGAAAGTTTTCTAAAATATAATGTGCTACTGACTAAAACAGAATTCAGAAAACAGGTAGAATAAGTAAGTTACATTTGGACAAAAAGAATCAGGAAATATTTGCTGGTTTCGATATAAAATGTTTAGAAGTATATACAAGAAAGTAATAAACTATTCAAATATATACTTATTCCCCAATATCAAAAAAAGAAAAAAAAGAAAACCTATGAGTAACAAAATGATCCACACGTTGTTGAGAATGTGAAATTTGTATGGAGTGGGAATTAAAGTCATCCCTTCAGCTCTTGCCAGTGGAACTTTAAGAAACTGCTGTTATAATTTGCTCTCCACACCCTGTTTACATGTAGGTTCCTCTCACCCAAGCCATTTATTGATAATTTTATTTCCTTTAAACATTGAGTAATTCTAATTGTATTTTATGTCTTACACTTTCATATCATCCAGCAGTTCTCTGTATAAGTTGTATTTTTAAAATATGTAGGAGGTCTTGAGGTACAACTCAGTGGTATAGCAATTTCTCAGCATATTGGCAAGGTTTTGGTTTTAAATCCCAGCTTGATGGTTTGTACCTATAATTCTAGTCCTTGAAGGTTGAGGAAAGAAGACTGCTGCAAGTTTGTGGACAGCCTAGGCAAATAGCCATATAATAAAATAGAAGAAATAAGCCAGTGAGATGGCTCAGCAGTTAGGTTGCTTGCAAAGCCTGCTGACCCAAGTTCAATTCCTCAGTATCCATGTAAAGCCAGATGTACATAATGGCATATGTGTCTGGAGTTTGTCTCTGCAAGATGCCCTGGTGCATCCATTCTGTCTCTTCCTGTCTTGTAAGTATTTTTGCAAAAAGAATAATGAAACACACACGCACACAAATGACTACTACCATTTGTACCAAAATAAAAACCAGTACTTATTTTAGAAATTACTGTACATTTCTATACCCCATGCAGCTTTGGAATCTATAGTACTTAGAATCTATATGCATTTACTTTTCTTATAGTTATCTCCTTGAATATAGTACTATTGAATTGTCATGAGGTATTGTGTTGGAAGTCCAGGGTGCTGGAATTTACTTTCCTTACAGCCACAGTAAAGCTGATAATTGTAAGTAGTACTAAAATAAAGATGAGAACATTGCATATCTCTCATGATATGGCATTCAAGAACTACCTCTTATGTGTTGGTTGGATTATTGTACTAATTTGAGTTATTTAGCCTTTCCTAAAATACTCTTTTTAATGTGTAAAAGAAGGGATAATGATTTGAGCATAATAGAAACTACATACAAGCATTTTTTTGTTTCACTGGTTGTGTTCATGGTAGATAGCCCTGAGATTGCACAATGGGTATTAACAAGACAATATGTAGTTTGCTACAGCGTGCATTCCATTGTCATAAATATAATAGAGGTTTTGATTACAAAATATTCACTGCTATAACTTTCTCTTTACTTGCATTTATTTGCTTACTAACAGCTTGAAAAGCTCATATGTAAAAATCTCTTAAAATAATATACCCATAGCATTTGATATGAATGGTTAGCTGTTGTTACTTTGAGATATTTCAATAAGTATTTAGTTACCTAAAAATATGTATCCTTCAGACAGAATAAAATGCAACTATTAAATACCATATGCTATAAACAAAACTATAGCGTAGGAATTTTCCATATTATACAAATTTAAAAAGCTATAGAAGTTTATATAGTTGGATCTGAAATATGTAACTAAAAGTCTGCCATATATGAATGGATATGTATTTCATGGAGAAAATGTGGAAAGAGTGTGCACCACCATATAATAATAGTAGTCAGTTTTGGGCGTTGAGGTTCTTAATGATCTTGTGATTTTATCTGGAGTCTTCTTTAGATCCTACCTTTTTTTTTTCTCTTTTATTTTTCACCACAAACATATATTACTTTTCTATGGGGGGGGGGGAGCAGGGTATTTGCGTGTATTCTGAGACTGGATTTCAATTAAGAGTCTAAACACATACGCTTCCTTTAAAGAAACACAGTCCCATGCTATATTAAC
The DNA here is from genome assembly GCF_020740685.1 of Jaculus jaculus. Classification (NCBI taxonomy): domain Eukaryota; kingdom Metazoa; phylum Chordata; class Mammalia; order Rodentia; family Dipodidae; genus Jaculus; species Jaculus jaculus. The sequence goes on from NC_059105.1 coordinate 27,343,318, forward strand.
CCAGTGGAATCTTGTTCCAGAAGCGTAGAAGTTGGCTCGTGGATGCACTCTTGGAACACTTTGCTATTGAGGAGGGGTTTATTTTGGTAAAGTAACACTACCGGTGTGGCCCGATGGCCACCGCAGTGCAATCAGATCTCAGGTCACATCAGTTCAGTAGCTCAGCAAGTAGCTTAGCTCCGAAATTGTGGGCCACAAGCTGGGTTTTTCTAGAGCTGATCCCAACACCTTTTCATGTGCGTGAACCTGTGTATATTGCCCCCAGGACATTGAAGATGGTTAGAGAAGCACTTTAAGCTGATGTAAGGGAAGTTAACCTGTGCAGGTACAGAAGAGGTTTCTAAGACTCTAAACTCTTACCATACTTCTGCTTAATAAAATCATCTACTTTCAAGTGAAGTTCTAGGTCTTATATAGCTTTCTTTGTCCCATTTCTTACCAGTTGCTGGTACCTAGTTGAAATCAGAGAAATCACTCATTTTGAGCATTTACCAACTCAGTTAGTTTTCCACAATTCAGTTGTCTCTTGACTATTCAGTGTGGAGTCACTGTTGCTTTTTGCCTCATTTAGCAACATGATTAGCACTTGATTATTTACATTTCATTTAATGCTGGATTTTGATATGTATCATTCTCCTCTGCCCAAACACACACACTCTTAGAGATACAGAAACTAAGACTCAGGAAAAGTTAATGACTGGCCAGAGTTACACAGTGCATAGATACTCTGTAAGTCTTCCACTCCGATTACTTATGTGTTATCCTCATCCACATTCCAGTGTTCTTGTTACTTCTCTAAAATGTTATTAGTAAGCTTCTTAATTTTTGTGCTATCCTCTCAGGAGTTTAGAACTACCCATGTATGTTGTCTGCTTGTTTCAGGAACATCACGATTGTCACTAAAACCTCTTCGTACATGAAGGTTGGTATACACTTGCAGCAATGAATGAACTTGAGCCAGATTTACTTGTGTCCTTACCTGTTATGGTTCTCAGTACAGAGGAGCATAACTCGTCCTTCTTTAACTTTAGTTTTGTATTTTGAGACACGGATTTCACTCTAGCTCAGGTTCGACCTGAAATTCACTCTGTAGCCTAGGCTGGCCTTGATCTTATAGTGAATCTCCTACTTCAGCCTCCTGAGTGCTAGATTAAAGCTGTGAGCCACCACACCTGGCTTACATCTACTCTTTTTTGCAGTGAGAGCCACAGAAATAATTGCATAATTAGAATTCTAAAGTAGGAAAATGTGTGTAACACATGTACTTAAACTGAGCTATACAATTGTTGGGTTTCAGAGATGCCTTCCTTCAAAAAAAGAAAAAAAACTACAAAGTGTCGAGAGAATTACTCTTTCTAGACAGAAATGCAAGGAATCTTGCAGTTCTTTGCTTTTCCCACTAACTCTAATGTGCTCATGGGCAAGTGATGACAAAGTGTCTTCTACTGACTGTTAGGAGATTGATTCAGTGATTTGTGGTGGCCCCTGCCATTGTGCGTCTGAGGGGACGCAGAATGTTGTCTAGGAACCAGGCAGGCTAATCTGGCTGTTACAGACAACTATAAACGTTAAGGCACATTTTTGTCACCCCGGCCTCCAACTGTGATAGACTTAGTTTTTAAATCTGTGACTTTCCACTTTCTCTATTTTAAGTTGTTTGCCATATGATGGTTTTCTTGATGAGTGAAAGATGAGATAATTTAAGTGCCAATTACATTAGTTGTGTTTGCTTATTAGCTATAAGTTGGAAAGGTACTTTTCATTCTTGTGTCTACGCATTGTGTATTAAATGCATGTATGTCTTAATGTGTGCATTTTAGTACTAAATATGAGTGATGAGAGAGTGAAAGTTGAGATCATTTACTGCTAGCAAAGGGCTTTTACATATTTGGTATCAGCAATGGGAGTGGGCTGAGGGTATATGCAAAGGGGGCAATGACTGCACTGTGGGAGGCCCAGGAGTTCACCTTTGTACTTAAAAAAGGAAAATCAACTAAAAGAAGAAATATTTTTCCTTAAAAGTAATTAAACGATTTCTTTTTCTTTAAAGAAAAGCAAGAACTTTTGCATTAAAGAAAATAGTTTTGTTTCTTCCTACAATTATTGTTTTTCAAATTTCAAAAGAAATAAGAACTATATGAATACTTTTTAATATTTAAATGGTTAGCTTTAATCATGATAGCAGAATTCTTTTTTAAAGATGGATAGCCATTTAGCTGGTTAGGTAAATTTATATATTACAAGAAAAATGAAATCACTTAATTTTTATTACTTTATTTCTGTTTATTAAACTATATTGATTGGCAAAAACATTTCAGACACATTGTACACTTGTCTTTTGCCCCAGAGATCTTATTGTTGTATATACAAAAAGTTGAAACAGAGCTGGAGAGATTGCTCAGTGGCTAAATGCATTTGCTTACACGCTTGCTGCCTTGGTTTTGATTCCCCAGCACCAATGTAAACCCAGCTGATGAAAATGGTGTGTGTCTGGAGTTTGTTCCGGTGTACCTGTCTCTCTTTCTCTCTCTCTCTGTTCATGCAAATAAATAAATGAAAGCTAAAAGCTGGGCTGGAGAGATGGCTTAGTGGTTAATGCATTTGCCTGCAAAGCCTAACAACCGAGTTTTGATTCCCCAGTGCCCAAAAGCTAGATGCACAAGGTAGCACATGCATCTGAAGTTTGTTTACAGTGGCTGGAAGCCCTGGTGTGCCTATTCTGCCTGTCTCTCTTCTTTCTATCCGTCTCTGCTTGCAAATAAACAAATAAACATTTTAAAAGAACCAAAAAAAGTTAAAAGTTGTTTGGAACTGAGTAAGAGCTTTATGAAGAGCTTAGAGGCACACAGAATTGAATCCAGGCTTCTCCTGAGAAAGTTGAACAAGATGTCCGGCTACCAATAATGGTTGCTAAAGAATTTTTATTTCTCTCATATTTCAGAATTCTGATTTCCAGTAAGGAAAGTTAAACTTTGCTCAAAAGTCTAAAAGAATATTTGCACTTGCTTTTTGTTCTGTCCACCATTTTATAATATTTTATAGTATTGGTTAGAAAAAATGTACATGTATCTATATACACATATGCTCATATACATGCATATTTTTTTTACTAATTTAATAAATGCTCCAGATTAAAAAAGTCATGTCAAGATATCTGGGTATGTTTGAATGTGATAGAGGTGATAGATTGTGTTGTGTATAGACAGAAGTAAAAGACCAATTCATTCCTTCAGTGTGCATGCGTGCGTGTGTGCGTGCGTGTGTGCTTCCATTGCTCCAGTAGCATCTACATCCCTTGCCCTCAGAGAAAACCAAAACCCCTCTGGTACATTTTTTTCATGTCAGTGTCAAGTTAGGTTCTTGTGGGAGCAGTTGGAAAGGAGGATCTTGAGGGAATGACTGGGAGGGACAGCAGTCTGGGTAACTGGTTTCTATGGGTAGCTCATGGGAGATGGCTTTGCAGTAGAAGTCAAATCTTTTGGGAGGTTCGGGGGGAATAGAGGGTCAGGCACTGAACATTTCAGGAAGCCCCGGGATTGGCACAAGCAGGAACAGTGAAGAAAGTCTTTTGGATGCTCTGAGAGAAGTCCAGTGAGGGAAAAACAATGCTGCTCGCTGACAGTTCCAAGAGAGGAGCAGCTGCAGGTCGTCTGGGCTACTTTGTTGTTGGCTCCATTTAGGTCCTGGGGTGTAAAAGATGTGCACACGTTTCGTTATATGTGAGCCAGCTGTGTAGACCTGCTTGTGTGTGTGATTCTGGTTTCCTCTCTTTCCACAGTCTTATCTGAGTCTGGGAATGGCTGAAGGCTTTATTGCTATCTGAGTGTTGCACCTATGTGGATCTTCTAAGGTGTGACCTTATCAAAGCTGACATCTAAATGCAGAGGAAAATTCAGGGCAAGCTTGTTCTAGTTGGGGTTCCTGTCACCAGACCATAGCAGCATAGGACAATGGATGAATTGCCTGAATTCACTGGGTGCAAACAGAGTCCCTGTTTCTATGCACGCCCTATCACTGTTTAAAACTGTGCACCGTACTGGTACCCTCAGTACTGCCCACCCCAAACCCAGCCAGCCAAACAAACCAACCCCCAAACACCTCCTTCCCCTGCTGTCTTTCCTTTTCAACCTTTATGGATATTTTAGGGAAGGCTTTTGTTCGAACAGTTAGAAAATGTGGAAAAACAAGATTACAAGGTTGAGGTGAAAGTAGTAGATGATTGGAAGAATGAAACTTTTTCTTCAGTCAGTAAAACGATACTTTTGGCCCGAGGCCAGGGAAACAGGAGCGGTGAGGATGGTGCAGACAGAACTAGCAACAGGCTTGTTAAGGAACAGCCGAGAGTGCCTTGTTTTTGCTCTGTGGTTTGCTGATGGATTTGAGTTTTAACTCTTCTTTGCTGGGTGGAAGCAGCGGTGGAGAGATTGCAAAAAGCGCAAGAACCATAGCAAAACAAAAGTTTTACAACACTTGCTGGGTAGCCTAAGAAAAAATATTAAAAGGTTCTGTACTAATTGTAATGGTAATGTGTTTCTGAGGGTGTGTAGTACCTTTAGCTGTGGGATACTTAACTATTTCTTTCCATTTGCCATTTTAGCTATATTGTAAACAGAATGTGAGACATGTAAGCATTGAAATAAATGAGATAACACAGTTCTATCAGAAACATACCCTTGAATATCTCCTGCAGATGCTTATATAATTAGCATCACTCTTTATACATTTCAAACTATGCTATTGTTAGCAAATTCAACATGATTTTAACAATTCCTTAACATTCCTGTCAGTATATAATGAAGACAGTTTTACAATGAGATTATTTGAACTTTGTGGATTTTTTTCCAGTAACTCTAAGTTGTAACATCTTCAGCACATCTGTGTGCATCTTAAAATAGCTCATTCTTAATGTAAACTATTTTCAAATGTTGTACTACAATCATCTAATTACACAACGTTTACAAAATATTTACTGAAGTTCCAATGTACCATTTTATTTTAAGAAGATACTTTCTTTCAGAGAATGGAGGTGTAAGAAAGATAAGAAATTTACCATTGTTTTTAAAAGAACCTGTTGGGCTGACCATGTGGCTCAGTTGGTAGACTGCTTGCCTGGCATGTAAGAAGCTCTGCACCACATAAAACTGGGCCTGCAGTGCCTGTACTTGAGGAGTAGAGACAGGAGGATAAGAAGTTCAAAGCCATCCTCAGTTACACAGCAAGATTGACTCCAGCCTGGACTGCATGGGGCCCTATCTAAATAAGCCAACATATCAATAAGCCTATTAATTTATTGCTGGTCATATTATACTTATTCACTCTTACTTCATATACACTCACTAGGTGCCCCCTGAGTTTTCATCAATTCTCTTTCAGTCTGTTGATTTGATTAAACAAGTCATTTTATAAGCATTAATAAAATATTTTTAATTATCCTTTTATAAATTATTTAACTGTCAGTCTAGGTTTTGGAGATAGTTGGCTTTGGCCTCAAATCTAAGTATTGACATTTACTGTTGTATACAGGTGTATGTGTTTATCAGTCATTTTTCACAGTTCCCTTACTACTGTTTACACAAACGAATAATGAGCAACTGAGTGACCTTGTGTGAATAAAGTGATACCTGTGTGTCTTAGTTCATTTACATATGCAAGATAAGAATACTCAAATTTGTAAAGACAGTTAGAATTAAATTTTCTATTTAAGCTTCTCTGTATAATATTAGGAACATTCTAGAAGCTCACGTACTTAGGATCATTTATATTATCATTACCCTGACCAACCACCATATCGACTTGAGTTTCCAATTAGCTCCTTAACTCATGGTGCCTTACCTGTATTTTTTTTTTTCTATTAGTGCTTATCTCACAATATTGTATAGTTAAAAAGAACTGTTTTTTACAGCTCCACTTCTTTCACTTTCTTCTGGTGCCTTTGGTGCCTCTGAACATGCTGGTTTCGCTTGCAGCTATGAGCATCAGAGTGTGGCAGAGAGAGCTGTCTGATAGAACGGGGAATATGACAAGAGAAATACAATATTTGATTGTTACTCAAATCAGCAGTCTGTTCTATAGAGTTGCTAGAATTGAGACCCCTTTCTTTAAGTATTATATTCAGTTTTATAACTTATTTTTCCCAAATGTAGATTTTTATGCATTTTAAAATTTCTGATAAAAAGCTATTGGAAACTTGTAGGGTTAGTAACTTAGTTCTTTTAAAAAAATTGTATTTCTCTGTCTATTGGGAACAAACAAGGAAGCGCACAGACACAGCTTCTGAACTTAGCTCAGTTATTGGAGAACTGTTCTGTTTGGCCTGCTTATGATGGTCAAGGAATATGCCGAATGCATTTCAATCAAGTATGGAAAAGTCTATCTGTAGGCCTTTACATTTCCTACTTTCTCTTTATGGTTCAAGAGCCCAATACCTTTGCTCCAGCTGGATACAAGTTGGGCAAACAGATACCTTGACAACTGCCAACAGCACCACGCCTTGGCCTTCCTGGGTACAGAAAGTAGTCAATATTTCTGGGAATACATACCTGTCCCATATGAAAATTGCAAGTCACAAACTCCAGGTAAAATACAACATGATTTAAAAATGAAAATCATCACAGTTTTAAAATATATGTATTATATGTACATTCCTGCTTTTACAAAAAAAAGTGAAAAAATCTAAGTAACAAATGTAGGTCTGTAGTCTGTAAATTGCTTCCTGTTGGCGTAGATGGTGACACTGTTGTGTGTGCCAGTTTTGAATACTAGTAACTCGTCATGGATCAGTTATCTGAAATGGCAGGCTTATTTGTTAAGGGAGGAATGCCATTATTTCCTGTCCTTTAGACAGAACAGAAGTGAGAATACACTGGTAAGAAGGAGTGTTCCTTTGCACTTTAGGTGTGAATGCACGACCACTTGTACTGCTAATTTGATTGCCACAGCTACTATCATTAGCATCTTGGACCAAACACGGAACAAGATGTACTGTATTTCATGTATGATGGGCTGCAGAGTCTGATTAAAATCACTGTGTGAAAAGCAGAGGATTATTCATTTGATAAGCCTTACAACCTTGGGGGACTTAAAATTATATTTGTTAAGCATTTTTAATTGTTGCTCTTAAAAATAAAACAAATTTAATTTGGATCCTTACAAAGGATTTTCTCTACTTTAACCTATTTTGTTTTTATAATCTGAGAATCTTTTTTTTTTTTAACGTTTAAAAGGCATGCCTGTAATCTCAGCACTTGGGAGACAGAGGTAGGAGGATCACCATAAATTCAAGAACAGTTTGAGACTTTATAGTGAATTCCAGGTCAGCTTAGACTAGCGTGAGACCCTACCTCAAAATACCAAAGTAAATAAATAAATTAATTAAAATAAACAGAAAGAGCTGGCCTGAAATCCAGGCAGTTGCACTCTGAACCCTTACCCTGTGTGGACCTAGCAGTTAAGGTGCTTGCCTACAAAGCCAAAGGACCCAGGTTCCATTCCCTTAGGGCCCATGTAAGCCAGATGCACAAAGTGGCAAATGCATTGGCAGTTTGTAGCCGCTAGGGCCTCTGGCATGCCATTCTCTCTTTCTTCTCTGTCTCTCTCTCCTTCTTTGCATCTAAGTAAATAAATAATAAAAATCTTCAAAATTATTTTTTTAAATGAGTCATTTTTTTTTAAGATCTCACTTTTATTTACTTATTACATACAGTGAGAGACAGAGGGGGAGAGAGCTCATGCCAGGGCCTCCAGCCACTGTAAATGAACTCCAGACACATGTGCCTCTTTGTGCATCTGTCTTGTGCGGGTCCTGGAGAATTGAACCTGGATCCCTAGGCTTCACAGGCATGTGCCTTAACCACTAAGCCATCTCTGAGAATCATCTTAATAGTAGTAGCATTAGTTGCCAGTGAAAAACCACTATGGAGCAAGTGTATAGAACATCATTGTTTTTCCTGCTATATTCTTTGTACAGGTTATGATTAAAGGGTATACACTCCACTGTCTCAGGTAATGACTTTTTATTTGAAATTTGAAAAGTGATTGTCTTCCACACTGGAGAAATAGTAAGTACTGTTCTTTTAGAGAGTGCCTCTTCCCTTTCTGTCCAATCTCAGTCACTACAGTGTGTTTTAATTAACCAAAAAAAATATACTCATAGTTTCTGAGATGTTTTTAAGGGAAACTCGAAGGGAGGACATGACTTATTAATAAATCCAACTTAATTATAATAGAATACTCTCTATCTATTGTGTTTCTTTTGGTATAGATAATGTAGAGTTTGTTCTGCTGATAATCTCTGTGTGTGGATACATACAGATGCACGTGTGTATGTGTGTATTTATTTATAGGTCAGCTCTAAAGAACTCAGTTATATTGGTATTGATAACTTGCATTAATATTTAGAACTAATAAGTTTTTTTAAATGATGTATTTTATTTATTTATTAGAGACAGAGGGAGAGAGAGAGTGAGAGTGAGAATGGGCACATCAGGGCCTCTAGCCATTGTAAACGAACTCCAGATGCATGCACCATGTTCATCAGGCTTATGTGGGGCCTGGAGAATTGAACCTGGGTCCTTAGGCTTTGCAGGCATGGACCTTAACCACTAAGCAATTTCTTCAGCCCCAAGAACTAATAAGTTTTATTGAACCATTATTCACGATGAAATACCGAGGGTTGGAGACATGGTTAGTGGTTAATGAACCTGACTGCAAAGTCAAAAGGACCCAAGTTCAATTCTCCAGGACCCATGTAAGCCAAATGCACAAGGTGGCACATGTGTCTGGAGTTTGTTTGCAGTGGCTAGAGGACCTGGTGCACCCATATTCATTTTCTCTCTCTGTCTATCTCTCTCTGCCTCTCTCTCTCACTCAAGTAAATAATTTAAATTAAATATTTTTTAAAAATTTATTTTTCTTAATAAAATCTAAAATGTAAACATTAACATATTACTATTATTTCTATACTATTAGCATGTCTCTTTATATAGTATTACCTGATTTTCATGCTAGCTAAATTAGCAACAAATTCTGCTAACATTTTTATGTGTTTCTAGAGTTTATTGTATTTCAAATACTATAAGGTATAGCACTTAATAATGGGAATTTAAACCCCAATGTGACTTTTGTTATAAACCTGTGAGGTTACTTATTGGTTGCATCATATACTTTATTTGGTTTACTCTACAGTATGGAAGTTGTTTGCTACCCTTCTATATTAAGTTGTTTTACACTTGTTTTGTTAGAGACTACCTTTTAAGACAGTACATTAATTATATGTTTTCCATGAAGGGGCCAATAGACTTGTCTTGCTTTTTAAACTTTTTCCTAAAAGTTTTAATTGAGATTTGTATACATTAAACATGGTTAGTAAGGAGTTTCATTTTATTTTAAGACCATTGGTAACCATCATTCCTAACCAGTTCTTTCGAAGAGCTCTGTTTACCATGCACACTATAGTGCAGAGCGTTTCCTGCCTGCATTAAGCTGAGTAAATGTTTAGATCATCTGTAAAATTTGAATGAGTAATAAAAATTGAAAGCTTATAGTTTGTATTTGTCAAACATCTTTTTTATTGTTTTATACAAATGTAGTTGTGATGAATTAGAGAGTTGAAAGAACATTGAAATTAGTCCTTTCCCAAAGACCATTTGAAAAATGTGGCTCTACAAGGTTACCTGTTGTGTGACTGATAACTTAAATGCTGCATATTAACTTGTATTGCTAACCTACTTGTATAGATGCCAACATAATTGATAGAAAGAAAATTGAAATATTAATGGAAGCCAGCTCTATGAGCTTAAGAAGCACAGTTTATGGATTATTTCTTAAGTGCTTACAATATGTATATGTAACAGTGTTTTTTTTTTAAAATCTTGATTTACCCCATAAAAACACGATGAGGTGGGCCACATATTATCCGCACAGTAAAGATGTACAACTGAGGGTCACAGAAGTTACAATAATGTGCTGACGATATGACTTGCGAAGCTCATACGAGCAGATGCTTTGTTCTTGATATCATTAGGTCTCTCTACTTCACATTTTTGCTTTTCAAAAGGAAGTAATAGCAAATACTACATAAAACATGTTGTTTTGTGTTTGTAGGAAAACTTTTCATGTTTTAATGAAAAGAAAAATATATTTTTGTTTTTCTAATATCCTGTAATTCAACTGCCCTGAATAAAATTTAATATTATGTGTTCTCAATTACTTATTTTAAGTAGAAGACCTTTTAAAGCTATTTTACACAAGTGGAGTTACACTAGTACATTAAAATTTCAAACTTATCATGTAATCGTTTACAAATCCTAAGTTCCAAGTGGTCATTTAATTTTGTTAGGAAGTAAGTTATGGTTTGTAAATAGAGTGTTACAGACATTTTTACTTTCTCTCTCTCTCTCTCTCTCTCTCTCTCTCTCTGTATGTATGTATATATATATATATATATATATATATATATATATATATATACACACACACACACACACACACACACACATATGTATATATATATATACACACCTATAGATATATCTATATCTTATCTATATCTTTCTATGTCTATTATACACACACACACACACACACACACGTATATTTGCTGTCTATAAAGGAACTCCTACCAGTAAAAGACAATTAGGGAAAAATACAGAAAGAATTAAAAACATCCATGTTTCTATCTCAGATTTAAGCACCATATGGATTTTGATCAAGATGGAATGAAACCTACCTACAATTAACATGTCATATGTTCTGTTTCAAGTTCATAGCGTTTTAGTACATGTAGTTCTGTAGCCTTAATATAGCCAAACCACATGCTTTGTGTGGATTTAAATAATTTCTGCACCATCTTCTGCATGTTTTCATCAGTCTATGTTAATTACCATTGTCATTATCGTATTTTGTGATGAGACAAATTCTACATTCTTAACTACGTATGAGATGTATAACTTTCCAGTAATTGTTCTATATTTTCTTTAACATTTTTATTTTTTGATATTTAAGTGATTCCCAGGTATTTTCCACAATATTTTATTTTTAGATTTTAGTGTCCTAATCAAATTACTTACTTGTGATGAATTCAGCAAAGTAGAAATGCTTACTAAGAAATTTTAAAGATAAGGGTATTTTGAAATTGCTCTTCAAATTGTGCCAATTTAGTTTCTGAATATATGTGAGAATTCCTATTTCACACACTCCCAGTAATTGTATGTTTTTATTCTTTTTAATCGCAATAAAAGAGTATAGGAATTCTATGGGTTTTAAATTTAAAACATTCTGGGAGGGGCTTATAGTTTTATAAAAACCTGTCTGGGAATGAAGAGCGATAGGATAGATTGTTTGCTTTCTAGTTTCTACAATGAAACCAACTGAGTGCCTAGTATATTTCAGCACTATATAGGTGATCATAGGTGACTCCATTTCATGTTTTGACAGTTATCCTAGGATAGGTTATGTAGGGATTTTCCAGATGGGAAGGCTGATGACTTAAGAGACCTGTCACTTGTTCTAGTTAGATGGTCTAGCCAGGAATTACAAGACTCACAGAATTGCACAAACTACATGGGTTTGTATTTTTTATATTTCTTTGGTAGAGGAGGGTATGGCTCTTCAGTTTTTATGTTAGGATAGTGGGTGGTGAGGAAAGAATTATGTAATGTTTTAGTGTCTGTGTAGGTTTTTGTACTTTTTAGATTATTAAGCTGTAACCTTGGGAAGCAGAGGACCACCTAAGTATTTACCAGTCTTCAGTGTTCCATTGGTACAAGAGCAGAAGGAGGCTCCTTTACACATGCCAATCATGACCCCATAGTATCTAACATAAATTACTAGTAAGTGCAGTTTTTAATAAAACAGCTTATAAAGTGGAATCAGTTTTCCCCAAGGGCATATCAGATGCAGTTTTGGAATGGCACCTTTGCTCTTTCTGTGGCCATAGATGCTCAAGTGCCAGAAAGTGTGCATGTAATATTTGCATCTAGTAGTGATACTTGAATTACTTTTCTCCTCCATCTTTGTCAAAAGTCCTTACTAATAGTATAGAGGGAAAGAAGGATGGAGGAAGGGAGGGAGGAAGGAAGGAAAGAAGACTGACTTTATGGTCTAACCAATAAGTAATCCTTCAGATCTTCATTCGTCTGTGGGTGAGCATAGTTTAGAAGGTAATTTCCTTTCGTACTTTTCTACAGTTCAATTAATACTTCACTGGATTCATATTTTCTTTCATTTGGTCAGCTCAACTGCTGGTATTAACTTCCATCTGGCTGATAAACTTTGGGCTGTGTTTAAGGATTGCGGCTAGATTGCTAAGGGCAAAACTGGAAGAGGTAACTGATTCCCTGGTTCTCTGCTGCCCTTGAAGGGACTGGATAATAGAGAAACAAGTGCCTGCATGTGTCGGATTTTGTTAGTTGGATCCAGCTCCAGCAAAGAGACAACTGAGGTCACGTCAGCACCTTGGAAGGCTGGGAAGCTGGAAGTAGAGCAGCTGAGCCAATCCCCAGACAAACAGGTTTTAACCAGGATGAGAGTGAGAAGAACGCTTTGCTTTGGAAACTCTCTGCCCATCACCTAAGGCAGCAATTCTATATTTGTATTTGTTTTCCTGATGTTTGCTCCTTTTAATGAAGACTTATTTTCCTTATTTATGTTAAAAGACCTGTTTTTTTATGGTTTACTTTGAGCGGTTTTGTTTTCTGCAGAGTAAGAACCAAGGGAAATGCTGGTTTTTGAATTAAGGTAAACTGGTGGAAGGATCATCCATGGCAATAGTAAGAAGGTTCAGTGCAATTCGTTGCATTAGCCGCCTCACAAATTATTGACTATTCCCAGGTTATGGACTCACAGGCGCTCAAGCCTTTTGTATCACTTCAGTGAACGTTTCTTATGATTCTTAAAAAACAGTGCCCTGCGTTCTGGGCTGTTTCCTCCAGGCTTCTTGCCTATCGTCACTTCGCCTTGCTACAAGTTAAATCTTTACAATACATAATGATTCTCACCTGTGACTGTATCTTGACAATTAGCTGGGGATGCTTAAAAAATAGATACTTCCTTCTACCCTCATGCTAGTTTCATAAATGTATTGTGGAAAATTTTGGATATTTGTTGTGAATATATATATATATATATATTTTATATATAATATATATATTTTAGGTAACTCTGATAGTACACTTTAAATCTCTAGAATTACAGATGTCAAATGATATAGCTGGCCTAATTTCTGTGATTTTTTTTTTCTGAGGTTTATTAGTACTTCTTAACTATTTTAATGACCCTTACAAAAATAAGCTAAAACTCCCAGTTTTTGGTCTTTCAATATTTGGATAGCAAAAGGTCCTTTGAAATTGTCATGAGCATTTGGCAGTGAATACTGTAAATTTCTGATTATATCACATGGTATCAAAAATCAAGTACAAGTAAATATTTGATCTGTTAGTGGTCATATGCTGATAGAAGGGTTGAGAGTAAAGGACTGTCCAGCCAAGTCATATACTAGTTTCTAGTAAAGGATCCATACATCCTGTCAGATATGGAGGAGTCAGGAGTTAGGAGTTTGTTAACAGTATTTTACTAAGCCATAGAATCTTAAGGCTCATCTATATAACTTCTGCATGTAAATACCAAATGTGGGCTTGTTGGGATATTTTAAAACTGTCATTTCAGGAACGATCCTTGGGATTTGAAATTATGTCTGTCAGCAAAAAGTGAATACAGGGGGAAAATAATCCTGAGAAAGACATTTGCTCACATATTATAGAGGTTGCATAACAATAACTATCTGCTTAACTTTGTAGTTTATTTATTTTATTCACTGGATAACTGTGGCGGACATGAAATTTTACTTCAGTTGTTTTATACATTATTCACTGATAAAATGGTTTAAAATATTATATATATATATATAATATATATAAATATTATATACATATATAGTATATATATAGTATATATATAATATTATATATGTATATATGTGTATATATAATATATATAATATTTATATATACATATAATATATAATATTATATATACATATATACACATATTATATATATATATATAGATAGATAGATATATATATATGCTGTCATTATCCACAAAGGTGTGTTCCAAGATCCTTAGTCCATACCTAAAACAACAGATAGTGCTGAACCCTGTTTATATGTTTTTTCTTTATGCTTATTATCTGAGTTAAATTTTAATTTATAAATTAGGCACAGTGAAAGATTAATGATAGCTAATAATAAAACAGAACCTCTATAACAATATTCTGTAATAAAAATAATCCGAATGTGGTCATTCTTGAAATACCTTATTGCACTTCCACTTTTTTACGTAAAGGAAGCACACCTAGCTTCTCTTTGGGATATGTAGATTACCAGCATCACTACTCCTGTGCTTTCAGGAACATAGGCATTAGAACACATGGCAGTCAATCCAGCAAAGAAATGGCTATCAAGTGATGAATAGGCAGGTTGTATATGTAGTGTGGATCCCTGGGCAGAGAGTTCATGCCTTGGGTGGGATGGAACAGGATCATGTGTGATTTCCTCATGCTACTCTGAACTGTGAACAATTTAAAGCTTATGATTTTTCTACTTCTGGATTTTTCCAATTAAACTTTTATATTGTGATTGACTGATAAAAGGTCACTGAAAGCTTGCAAAGTAGAATCTGATTTGTAGAGGGACACTGTGGTATGCGCATTTTCACTATAGATGACATTACTCCCAGCTACCACATGTGTTTGAGAATCAGTTAACTTTAATACCTAGAATGTTGTCCCAATTATATTAATTCCACAATAAGCTAATTGCAACACATGTGTTTGTGTGTTTTGAATGTAAAATGACCCTCAGAGCCTCATGTGTTTGAATGCTTAATCCCCAGCTGGTGGTGCTGTTTAGGAAGGTTATGGAGCCTTTGGCAGGCAGAGCTTTGTTGGAGGAAGTATGCACACTGGTGGTGGGTCTTCAGGTGTTATAGCACAGCTCTGCTTCCCACACTCAGTTCACTCTATCATAACTTTTTCCCTGCTCTTGTGAAAATGTGATGTCTGTCTATCTGCTCCTACCAGATAGGCAGCTATCAGAAAGAGCTAAGATGCCAGCTTGGGGAAGGACACCTTACTGATGGTAAAAACCTCAGATCTTGAGAGATGATCAGCCCAGGAGCCAGAAAAGAGGAAAACGCCTACCCAAAGCCTCATGAGCACCCAGGCTTTTTATTTTGGTTCTGGGCCTGAATCAGGAAGAAATCAACACATTTGGGTTCAGCGTCTGGTAGGGGCTGGTCTTGAACACACACACCTCAGTAATTCTAGCTCTTCAGCAGCTGCCACAGATAGTAGGGTGAATGTGTGAAATAATTTTCCTCTCAGGCTATTGTATTTCCATATATGCAGTTTTATATAATGGCACATATTACTTTGATAATCGGGAAAAAAATAACCAAAGCTTAAACATATGTAGCATCTTTCTTGGCGCTTGGCTTGATTTCTAGTAGACATTCCTAGGTTGTTAAGTTTCTGTCATGAGAAATTTGTATCCAGTTAAAATATCCTCAGTGAAGAAGTGCAACTTGTTTTCCTTTAAGATTTTCATAAACCTTGAGCAGTACCTCTTCTAGTCTGTTATGGTATGCTTCCTCTAAGAATGTAGTATTTATAGGAGACTATAACCAGAATATGCCTCAGTTATGAATACCAACTTCTTTCTAAAAGGCACTTTTCTTAAATGGGATGTTTTTTAATCCAAGCCATATTATTAAAATTATGTTTCAGTCATCTGTAATTATCTCTTTGGTAAGTAGAAATAGTATCTGAAGATGAGCTGGATATTTTAACTTACTTTTTTTCCCCTGCATTTTCCTTCCATTGAACAACACTCAATAGCTTATTTTTAATTAGATCTAACAGCATAATGTAGTATGCTTTTTACATAAACTGAAATGTTAGTTTCCTTATCAACCTTTCATTAGCAAATATTTCTGCAAAAGAAACATCAGTAAAATTAGAAAAAATAAAATATGTCAAGGATGTTAATTTTGGGGAGATATTAAAGCTAAATTTTAAAATGTTTTCCCACGTGAGTCTAGTGTGCACCCTGGATTGAAGTCACTTTTTTTTGCATGTGAATGTATGTGGTGTGTATGCATGTCTGTATGTGGGTGCATGTGTGTACAGGTGGAGTTCAGAGGTCAATAGTGGGTGTCTTCCTTCATTTTTATTCACATTTTTTTGAGACAGTTTTTAGCTGAACCCAGATCTTGCCAGTTAGGCTAGTCCAGTCAGTTAGCTGTGCAAACACTGGACCAGTGATCCTCCTGTCTCATGATTGCATAACAAGTGCTCTACCAACAGGCCATTGCTGCAGCCTCATGGTTACCTTTTAACATGAATCTTAGGGGCTGGAGAGATGAGAGATGGCTCAGTATTCAAAGGAGCTTTCTTGCAAAGCCTGAAGGCCTGGGTTCAATTTCTCAGTACCCACATAAAGCCAAATGCACAAAGTGGCACATGAACCTGTAATTTGTTTGCAGTAGTAGAATGTTCTGGAATGCTCTGGAATGCTCATTCTCATTCATGCACTCTCTCTGTCTCTCTCTCCCCCTCTCTACCTCTCTCTCCATCTCTCAAATAAATAATTAAAAATGAATTGTGTTTTTTGAATGATTGTTCAATGAAATACTATGCAACATCCTAATTTTCAACTTGATGACATGTTTGCTCAATTTTAACTAATTTTACCCAAAATAAACCAATATACCTGTCCATCCAACATTTATTTCTATAGTCTCTGATTGAAAGAGTTTACCTGTAACTATCACATCTGTACTGGTATTGGCTTAGTTTTTCCTAACATCTGCAACATGAAGATTATACTGAACTTGAGATTTGTATTTATGGCTGCATTTAAGGTGCTTACAAATAACTATATGTATCCAGCATTTGAAACTGAACCTAGTATGTGACAGAGATAAAATATGTCCATGATACTGGTAGAGTGGTCAAAGGAGCCAAATAATACACACTTCTTTAAGGATCATGGGAGTAACAATGAAAAAATAATGAAAGACATTTACACAGTGAGGGGACAGAACACCATTTATTTCAGCAGTGTTGGGAGGAAAGAGCAGGCTTTAAAATCTAGGCTAATTTTCTTTTCTATTTTTTTTTTAACATTACTGCAGTAACTTTCTCAGCAAGGCAGGAGTGTGCAACTTGTATTTCCTTTTTTATTATTTTATTTTTTATTAACAACTTCCATGATTGTAAACAATATCCCATGATAATGCCCTCCCCCCCCCCACTTTCCCCTTTTAAATTCCACTTTCCATCAAATCCTGTCCCCATTCCAATCAGTCTCTCTTTTTATTTTGATTTCATGCTCTTTTTCCTTCTATTATGATGGTCTTATGTAAGTAGTATCAGGCACTGTGAGGTCATGGATATCTAAGTCATTTTGTGTCTGGAGGAGTACGTTGTAAGGAGACCTGCCCTTCCTTTGGCTCTTACATTCTTTCCGTCACCTCTTCCACAGTGGACCCTGAGCCTTGGAAGGTGTGATAGAGATATTTCAGTACTGAGCACTCTTGTCACTTCTTCCTAGCACCATGATGCCTTCTGAGTCATCCCAAGGTCACTACCATCTGAAAAGAGAAGCTTCTTTACCAAAAGTGAGAGTAGCATTAATATATGGGTATGAACATTAAGAGGAATGCTTATTGGGCAGTTTGATGTGCATCGAATATACATTTAGGCAGATAGCAGTAGATGTTACACCCCTAGGGCTCATGGCTACTCCTGTTGTAGGTTTTCAGTATCAGGGATGTATTCCCTTCCATGGAGTGGACCTCCAGTCCAGTTAAAGGGCAGTTGGTTTCCACCATGACAGATGTGCCATTATTGCACACATTGGCTCATTTGGCTTGGCTGGCCAAATATAAGGCTTGCAGTGTTCACTGTTGAGTATCTTCACTGGTGATTTCTCTCTCTCCCATTGAACTGCATGCAGAATGCTTTTTTTTTCTTTTTTCTTTTTTTAACTTTTGGTCAGCTGGTCTACATGGAAGAGGCTATCAGCTTAGTTCCAGCAGGATTTCTCAGTAACCTTGCAGCCCAAGTATGTGGAGTTTTCAGCAATAGGGTCTTACCATCTATTACTGGTGGAAAACCAAGAGCCTCAGTAATGGCCTGTAATGTTTTGGGGCATCAGGGACCTCCTTGGCCAACAACTCACTGGAAGGTATCCCATCCCTGGCACTGAAAATTTTCTAGTAACAATCTATGGCTCCTGACTGTTCCATTGTCCAAAAAAAGTAGGTTTCCATATGATTTATTTGTATCCTCTTAGATTTTGATTAGCCTCCCCTCCACCTTTCCTTTACTCAGTCTCTTCCCCTGACCTCACTTAGGCCTTTTCACCCCCATCAATCTGTTCTTCTACTTACAGATATACAATACCATCCTTTTAAGTCCCCCCCCATCCCTTCCTTTCTATTCCCTTTATATCTCTTTTCAAGCTTAGTGGCCTCTGCTACTGAGTTTTCTTCCTACTCACACAGAAGTCCAATCATCTATTGCTAGGATCCACATATGAGAGAGAACATATGATGTTTGGCTTTGTGGGTCTGAGTTACCTCACTTAGTATAATCCTTTCCAGATCCATCCATTTTCCTACAAGTTTCATAACTTCATTTTTCATTACCACTGAGTAGAACTCCATTGTATAAATGTGCCATATCTTCGTTATCCACTCATCAGTTGAGGTTCCATTTCCCAGATATTGGGAATAGAGCGGCAATAGACATGACTGAGCAAGTATCTCTAAGGAAATGAGATGAGTCCTTAGGGTGTATGCCTGGGAATGCTATAGCTAGTTCATATGGTAGATCCATTTTTAGCTGTCTTTGGAACCTCCATACTGATTTATACTGATTTCCACAATGGCTGGAACAGATTGCATTCCCACCAACAGGGTAGAAGGGTTCCTCTTTTTCTGCATCTTCACCAGCATTTATGGTCATTTGTTTTCATGATGGTAGCCAATCTGACAGGAATGAGATGGAATCTCAACATAGTTTTAATCTGCATTTCCCTGATAACTAGGGAAGTAGAACATCTTTTAGATGTTTGTATGCCATCTGTATTTCCTCTTTTGAGAACTCTCTATTTGTTATTATTGCAGCATGTATTTCTTATAAGAAACACTTCCTTACTTCATTAGTAAAATCAACAATTACTAGGGAATGTAGTTATAATCTACAGTATGAGCCTGGTCCTAGCTTGCCTGAGACACTCATGGCCTCTTATGAGAGGAAGGATGCATAGCTGTATTAGGACCGAGCTGTGTGGCATTAATTTCATCCCAGTCTTAGGTAATACCTGTAAGAGATTCCTGAAAGAAAAGGATAGAAGAAAGGAAGACAAGCTGGAAACTAGTTTTTTTTTTTTTTTTTTTTTTTTTTTTTAAGAGCGACAGACACAGAGAGAAAGACAGATAGAGGGAGAGAGAGGGAATGGGCTCACCAGGGCTTCCAGCCTCTGCAAATGAACTCCAGACGCGTGCGCCCCCTTGTGCATCTGGCTACCGTGGGACCTGGGGAACCGAGCCTCGAACTGAGGTCCTTAGGCTTCACAGGCAAGCGCTTAACCGCTAAGCCATCTCTCCAGCACTGGAAACTAGTTTTAAGAGAAGAGACTTTGAGCTTGTGGTACTGGTGTTTGAAATTTGTGTAAATGTTGTCACCAGTGCACACTGTCCCCCAGGGAAGTGTTGCTGATCATGGTCATATAAACACAGAGCTAGAGGACCCTTGTCTGAGCAGAACACCATGGGAAACTGTGTCATCAAACCACTGTGGCTTGAACAAGGAGCCAGGATGGTATCATCCCAAAGAGCACTAGCATTGTGTGTGATAAAAGGAATATAGCCTTGGGACACTCACCAGTTTATGTCCCCTCCCTGTGGTATTGTATGTAGACTGTACTTTTGGGGTGAGATCACTAACCAGCTGTATTTAAAGTAAAAAATGAATTATGACCATAATTACCATTGGAATGTTAGAGGAGATCATTATGGTTACAGTTTATAAAAGATAGCTTATGCTGGTTTCTAGAGGATGGGTTGGAAAATTGAAGAAAAGCACACACTAGCAGACGTGAGGATGCCATCAATAGTTAAGTAAAATATATTAGTGGTAGAGTAATAGTGATGGAGCAGAGAGATATTCCTTCTTCTAAAAGACCTCTGATTTTATTATTAGTAATTTTTTCATTAAACTGCTTTTACACTACATTTTCCATAAGCCCAACTTGGATATTTAATATCTACATTTCCCATTCTTTTTCTCCTATTTAAACATTTCCACTTCCTGCTGTGATTTGTCAGATAGGTGATTTCTGAAATCCAGACTAGACCAGGTATCCTCATTGGCTGTGTACCCCTCACAGGTTTAGTAAACATACTTTGTGTATGTGTGTCTGTGTATATTTGTGTGTATATAATACATATATACACACGTATTATATACATTACATTATATATTATATACATATTATATATTATATATATATAATCTTAAATCTTATTGGCATGCAACTGGAGACCTTTTCAAGTTAACAACTTTTGATATATCAACACTATATAGGTGGTTTTGTTCACCCTGCTATGAATAAACCTCTCATTTTCCTATTCTGTTTATTTCTCTGTTTTGATCTCAATAGTTTATGTAAGTGTATACTCAAGTTCTGGATGAACAAAGTCCACATAATTACACTACCAGTCTCATAATTACACAACAATAAAAATACCATTAATGGGGCTGGAGGCATGGCTTTAGCGGTTAAGGAGCTTGCCTGCAAAACCAAGGGACCTATGTTTGATTCCCCAATATGCACCAGTATGCATGTAAGCCAGATACACAAAGTGGCACATGCGTCTGGAGTTTGTTTGCAGTGGCTGGATGCTATGGCATGTCTATTCTCTCTTTCTCTCTCCCTTTCTCATTTTCACATTCTCACACATACATACATACATAAAATATATTAAAAATACCAATAGTGGAACTTATATTTTGTAGTTACTTTTATTTTTAAAGTTGTGACATATATGCTTGCCAACCAGTTTTAGTACATACACTTCAATACACTGATATCTACAGAGTGCACATCCTCAGCTTTGAAAACTTGTAAAATTCTCTTATCTTTGGTGTTTTGACACTTCTCTTCTGTGAAGCATTTTTTCAAAAGGTTCTTACTGCTGTTTCCTGATCACCTCAGCATCTTCTTTGAAGTTCGTGTATTAATTTCCTGGGGCTGTTGTAACAAAGTCCTCCAAATGGGGTGATTAAGACAGCAAAAATGTATTGTTTCACATATCTGGAGGTTAGTAGTCAAGATTAAAGGATCAAGCCCTTTTGCTTCCTTCTGAGGAGTGTGTGGGAGAACCTGCCCCAGTCTCTGAAGACCCTAGCTTCTAACGGTATGCTGGAAATCTTTGTAATCTTCACCTTCATGTTCATACGACATTCTCTGTGTCCTTCTCTGTGTCCAATCTAATTTTTTTAAAAAGAATATCAAAGCCAGAGGTGATGCTGCACACCTTTAATCCAGTATTTGGGAGGCAGAGGTAAGAGGATCACTATGAGTTCGATGCAAGCCTGGAACTAAAGAGTAAGTTCCAAATCTGCCTGGGATAGAGTGAGACCCTACCTGAAAAAAATAAAATAATAAATAAATATCTGTCCTTGTAAATTTTGGACCCATACTACTTCTACATGTCCTCATCCTACCTTAATTGTTATGTCTGCAGTTTAGAAAAATGCTTTTTCTTTTTAAGTTTGTGTATTATCTTGGTGAAAATAGATGGTTTTATAAAACATTTTATTATATAATTCTGTGTATGGCTAGAGCATCAAATAAAAATATGGAAGCCAAATTGGATATAAAAGAGCTTAGTAGCTAGTACACACCCTCACACACATACATGCAACATGTTGGTTTAGTTTACATGAGGGACCTTAGAAGAAATAAAGGACCTAATACTTACATGCCAAACCTACATGTTACAGACCTTACCAGACATTGATTTTCATGTAAAACACATGAACTTCAATGAGCAGAGGCTGCCAGCTGCTGTTCCCCATTGTTCTGCTTTGGGGACATAAGGGCATTCACCTGCCTCACACTATTCCTATTTGCCTTTGGGAACCCATTATCACCTCATAAATTTCAAGGAATGATTCTCTCAACTATCACAAGTTCACATGGTCTCCATTTCTTTTATGGCTCCTCCACAGCCTCGTCTCTTGACCAAACCATGATTTTCCCTACCCATTGGGACAAAGCTAATGCTCCTGTCTAGGATGCCTTGTGTGACTTCTGGGTTCCCCAGTAGCAGCCTTTGTCCTAGTTTCTCTCAAACCTTGTCATGTAGGCTAATATCCAAAATATTAGGACCTGCCTGTTGATCAGTAGCAGAGCAAAATGTGTACTCTTAAAACTTCATTTCTTATGAAACATAGTACTATGAGTTTGTTGGTCCTCATTCTTCTGCAATATGCATTTAAATTGAAGTATAAGTCCAATGAAGGACAGGTGCTAGGCTGTATTTTCTTTTCTATGCTTGTCTGTCTAGCCCTCGGTTCAGTATCTTGCTTGTTCTTGACTTACAATATAAGTACAGTTATGCACATGACTATTTACAGACAGAATTGGCACTCGAAAACGGAGATTAATTTTGAGGAACTAGATCTGTCATTCAAAATGTTTTCTCATACTTAGCATTAGATTTACTAAGTAAAATTATGCCTGGTACAAGTACAACTTTGCATGTTTTGGGCCTATTAGAGGAATAGTAGATCCTGTGTAATTTTATCTGTGTGAATGAGGGAAGAGTAGTACAGTAGAGGATAGGTCACAAGTGAATATTCTGGAAAGTGAACAAAGGAAAAAGTAAGACAAGCAATGTGATGTGTAAGGAGGCCTGAAGGAATGTGATCAGCATGATCCAGCTAGAGCAGAGCATAGGGGGTGGGGAGTAGATAGCCTAGAGGCCAGCTTCTTAAACTGTGGATCACATCCCTACGTGAGGTCACAAACCTGAATGTGAGAATCTTCAATTTGGCAACACTAAAAAGATGTTTACATGCGCGATGAACCATATTAATTCAAAATCATATGCATAATGAATGTGAGGAGTTTTGGCATCAGTTATCTGTGTTGCATCACGTGAGCGGCTTCACTACAGCCTTGGTTCTGAATAGATAAAATGCGCTCTTTGCTCTGTACATGCCATCGTGATGTGCATTGCCTGAAACACGTTGGCTCAGGTTCAAAGTGTTAGGAATCGTAGTTTTTTTTTTTTTTTTTTTTTTTTTTTTAAATAAACTGTGGTGGTTTGATTCAGATGTCCCCTATAAATTTAGGTGTTCTGAATGCTGAGTTCCCAGCTGAGGGAGATTTGGGAATTAATGCCTCCTAGAGGGAGTGTATTGTTGGGGCAGGCTTATGGGTGTAATAGCCAGTTTCCCCATGCCAGTGTTTTGCATATTCTCCTGGTCCTGTTGTCTACCTGATGTGGGCAGGGGGGTGATGTCTACACCCTGCTCATGTTCTTTTCCCCTGCCATTGTGGAGCTTCCCCTTGAGTCTATAAGCCAAAATAAACCTCTTTTTCCCATAAGCTGTTCTTGGTTGAGTGATTTCTACCAGCAATGTGAACCTGGACGCAACAGTAAAGTGGTACCGGGAGTGGGGTTGCTGCTAGACACCTGTGTGGCTTTGGCCTTTTGGAGCTGATTTTTCAAGTGGAATGTGGAAGGATTTGAAATCTTGGCCTAAGAGACATTTTGCAAATACAGTTTGTGGACTATTCTGGTCAGAGTTGAAAGACCTGAATGCAGTAAGAACTATGGACTGTGAGGTTTGGTTTATGAAGGTGAGAAAGAGCTTTGCTTGGACTGGGCTAGAGGCAGTTTATGTAAAAAGATTGCAGTTATGCTCATGTCCTGCGAAGCTGTGCAGGGTTGCTTTGCATAGAAATGAACTGGTATGAGCAGAGGGATATGGCAGAGAAATAATGAAATCTTTGGGCCTAAACTGCTGCCCATTCACCTGCAAATTGTTTGAGATTACAACCATTGAGATTGGGCCAGCTGACCTATACTGGGGCAATAGGAAGAATGTAGACTTTTTAGAAGGGGTCTGTGTGCTCAAGGAGTATCCTGTTCTTCAAAGTCTGCTGTATTCCCTCCTGTATTGACAAATTAGCACCCTACCCAGTATTTTTGAGCATAAGAAATGGAGGAATGAAAGAGTCATTGAGTTTGCAATATGGTCTTATGTTTTGGAAATGGCCAAGGGCCTTGTGAGCAGGATTGCCTGCATAGAGGCCTGATGGAGCCATGAGGATGAAACATGGATTGCAGTGGAGACCCAGTAGAGATGCTGGGACCACTAGATGGCTGCCAAGGAAAGCTGCCGGCCCCAATGAAGTTTCCCAGGACCATGAGTAGCCTAGCTGGAGCAGCGGAATTGGAATATCAGAGACTTGTTGCTGGTTAGGATTATCAGATTTGGAGATTTGTCACTGGCTAGAGTTGCTGGACTTGGAGTTACAGAGTTTTGTGTTTGCCTGTTTTAAATCTTGTATTGGCTGAATATTTATTTCTTTTCTATGCCCAATGCCATCTTTCACAGTGTGAATGTTTATTCTGTGCCATCAGTTTTTTTTTTTTTTTGTTTTGTTTTGGTATTATGGCTCAGTTAAAAGATCTTGGACTATGGGGATGTGTGAACATCATTGGAATTGATAAAAACTATGGGGCCTTTGAAAGTTGGACTGAATGCATTGTATTTTATATCATGTATGGATATCAGTTTATGGGGCCCAGGGATGGAATGTGGTGGCTTGATTCAGGTATCCCCCATAAACTTAGGTGTTCTGACTGCTAGTTTCCCAGCTGATGGAGCTTTGGGAATTAACACCTCCTGGAGGGAGTGTAATTTTGGAGGTGGCTTTATGGGTGTTATTGCCAGTTTCCCCATGCCAGTGTTTGGCACACTCTCCTCTTCCTGTTGTAGGGGGTGATATTCACCCTCTGTTTATAACATCCATCATTTGCCCTTGCCATTGTGGAGCTTCCCCTTGAGCTTGTAAGCCAAAATAAACCTCTTTTTCCCATAAGCTGCTCTTCATTGGGTGATTTCTACCAGCAGTGTGAACCTGACCGCAACATAAGTCATGAATACAAAGTTGTCCACTCTTAGAGACACATAATGATTTACTTATAGAAAACAAAGATTACTAATATGTTACCATCATTTCTTAGCACTTATCAAATTAATATGTTGTTGGATTGTATTGAGTTAGAATGCTTAATTTCAGAATTTGCTTTTTGAGTTGCTGAATTGAGTTTTATGAAAACAAGAAAACCATTAAATGAATTTTGGCTTGGGATTAGGACAGAATTTCCAACAATTTCCCCAGTGACCCTAAACATACTTTTGCTGTTTTATCGTATGTATTTATGTAAAGTGGCATCTTCAGTACTAGTGACTATAAAATCAAAATATTGATGAACTCTGAAAAACGTTGAAGATGTTCTATGTTCATTAATTCTTCATGCAAAAATAAGCAAATCTAACTCATTCATGTGCAAATTGACTTTCCTCTTTAATAAATGGTAACATATATATATGAATTTTTAAAATATATATTTATGACTTATTTTAAGTAAATGATTGATTTGTATGCTTGTCTTATATACCTATAAATTTGAGGTCATGCGAACATTTCTCCTGAAAACAAAAGCTCTGAGTTGCAACAAGTTTATGAAGTCCTGGTCTTCAGCCTGCTAGACTCCGTACTGGATGAGAAGTGGCCTGTGGGCATAGTGATATGAGGAGTGTTCCTGTAGGTTGACCAGAAGAGCTCTATTTTGAGCAAGTGAACTTTGGGATTCATTTCTAGAAGACACACAGGTGAATGAGTCTTAGCCCATGTGTCTGCATCCGGGGCTTAGACAGCCAGAATACTTTTGCTGGGTAGTTCAGTTGTGAAACCCCTTAGCAATACAGTAGAGGTCCACAGTTGCCAGGAGTTTTATGGCTTGGCATCCTCATCTATCCATATATTATTATCAATGGATTGTTTTGAAGATTATAGTAGATAATGTTTGTGAATCCCTGCCCAGTGTCTGGCTTGCAATTAGCATCTAATAAATACTTTCAGTGGTTGGCAAACAGAATATTATCTTTAAAGAAGGGTTTGTTTTGAAATGTAGTTAGGGTTTAAACAGATAGATGATACTGGACAGTCAAGCTGAAATTTGAATTTTATAAGCATATAGCAGGACTTTCTTATGTATAAATATGATTAGTGATGTTAGTGTTAACTTCCACTTACATAAGATTTGTCATGTTCCTTGCAAATCAAAATTCATGCAGAAATAACCATTATTTGGATTGCCATTTGTTTTTTCTCTATTTTCTTCTTAGGTTAATTTTTATCATATATTGAATTCCATGACTTTGGATTTGCTCAGGTTTTCCTGTGATTAGATTTTATTCTGTCTTATATTCTAAATACCCTAAGATTGCTTCTTTTGATATGGGTACTTAGGGTACCTTTGAGAGCAACAGAATTTTTCTTAGCTCTTGGTTGGGGTGTAACTCAGGAGTTAGAATGGTGGACATTCATAGTCACACAAAACTTTCACTGAATTAGTAAATTCCAGGTTCTTGTCTTACCAATTTTAACAATTGAAATCCGTGGACCATAGAAGGTGAAGTTTAGAAAGATTTCATTACAGAGCTTAAGAGAAGGAAAGATGGCCATGTTCCTGTATAGCAGGAGGAGGACCTCAGAAATGGGAAAGCCTGCCTGGTGGTCCTGACTGGGGTCTTTTATGGGAATTTATTGGATGGGGTTCAGTGGGTCAGTCTAATTCTCAGGTCTCATACCAGGTGCCCAGGTACTAGCAGGCTTCCAGGAAAGGGAGCCATCCAGATTTACATTCCTCAGAAAGGGCATTGTCTAAAGAGGGGGTTATCTTCCAGGAATCTTCTGACATTTCTGGCCTCCAGTAAGGTGGGGGCTGTGAGGAAAAAATAGATAAGGAGGAACTAGATTCCCCCTTACAGTCCAAGAACATTTCTCCCTATTACTTTTTGGGGCCCTGTTTCCCCTAAACTGTTTCACTTTCAGTAGACTGATACAGAAGGTTTTCTTTGTTTTTGAAGAATAGTTAAGTATATACTGCAGAATATCACAATTACACTCTGCCTATTGCATTAACGGAGAGATCTTTAAGGAGCAAAGGCCAGATCACTTAAGAAAACCACTCTCTTCTTTGGCAATAGTGTTGAACCTGGAGACAAGCCAGACAGAGCCAGTATAAAGTTAGATTCCATTCCATCAGCATAATAGTTAATAATAGTTGACTGACGGGGATGTGTAGGGTGCCTTATTTTCCTCTCCACTCCACTCCTTTTCCATACTTACCTCTTTAGGGAATATGTCATTCCTTTCCCATTCCTAAAATTCTTTTCTTGAATACAAGCAGGAGCCGCTGGACTGATGCCTGAGGATAGAGGGGTCCTCCTGAAAGAGTTGCCAATCTGTGCTTCTGGAAAAAAAAAAAAAAAAGTTTTTTTCTTTTGTTTTTGTTTTTAAAAAACTTCAAAGATGTGAGAGAAATGGGAGCTTCTCCAGCTAGTGTTCACACATGAACTAAACTCTTGTCACTCACCTAAGCTAATTGAACAGCAGGTAATCAGGGTCACCTCTGGTCTCTTTTTGCCACAAGGGAAATTTAGTTATTTTCGTGTGTCATATATTATTTTACAGATTGAAAATATTTTGGCAGGGAGCTTAGTACTGTTAAATTGGTAACATTTGTAGCTTGCAGCCTTTATTTATTTAGGAATACAGGTATTTCCAGGATTTGAACTATTCAAACAGTTCCAGCATTCCAGAGGTTCTTTCCCTGAGTTCTGCATGCTTAGGTTTGAAGTCATATTTAAGTGCTAAGAAGTATTCCTGAGTATTGCTGAATGTAAGGTTCACTAGTGTAGTGTTTGGGTAAAAATTCAAAAATATTTTTCTGTATCCAAGTGCTTCATATTCTTAATGGGGTAAGGATTTCAATACTAAGCAGACATGCATAATTTGGTGAAATTAGCATTTGGTTTGGGTTAGCAATTATTCTTTAGCCCATGTCTCTCCAGTACAGAGCCACTTGCTAACTTTTAATCACTACCTTCTCAAGTTTAAGGACTTGGCCAGAGTGATCCCGGAAAGTCTCAACATTTTCCAGTGAGTAAAGTCCATCTCTTTTGGACATCTTGACACCTATCATTAACAAAACTGTGGGCTCCTTAAGGACAATGGAGGAAGGAGGAAACTTACCCTCCTATATGTATAGCAAAACATAAGGAGGTTGTATGTCAGGTTAAGATAATTCTTAAATAGAGGGCATTGTATCTTCTGGCTGGCTGACCCAACATCATATTGCCTCCTTCTTTCTACAGATTATGTTGTGGTTTCAGGTGTTTTTCTCAGGTCAGTTTCTCTATCATTAAAGCTGCAACACCTTTGCGTAGTAGATATCTATGCTTGCATTCTTTTATTACACCACTGTGTAACCGGCACTGGTGACTGTCAGGGGCTGATGAATAAACTCTACTTTTAATGTTTTTGTAAATAAAACTAAGAATATAATAATACATAAAGCCCTAAATAATATGTTTAAAGAAAGTTTCACTTAATTAGAATCACATCGAAACACATTCATATTTAATGTAGATATTTTTAAAGATCTAATATGGAAATTGAGTGTAATGGAGCCTTTCTCAGCTCTTGGTAGGGCAATAATTCAGGAGCTAGTGTGCCAGACCCTTACAGTCACATAGATCTTCCACTGAATTAGTGGCCTCTGGGTTCCTTCCTTTTGCCAAATGAAACCCATAGACCAGAGGATAAAGTTTAGAAAGATTTTCTTACATGGCTTATAGAGATAGAGCTTGTAGAGCTTAAATAAAGGAAACAATGAAGAGCTCCAACCCAAAGAGGAGGCCAGAGTAGGGCTCCTGGAAATGGGAAAGTCTACCTCGAGATCCACATCTGAGACTTTCATGAAGTTTACAATCCAGTCCCAACACCAGGTTTTCTGGGAAAGGGACTGATAATCTTCCCAGGAATCTTAATTCTTCAGGAAGGGTGTAACATTATATCTTCTAGGAAAGGGAAACTCCTTTAAGGAAGAAGAGATAAGAAAAGGCCAAATCTCTTGGACACTTATGACCTCTAGCAAAATGAAAGCTGTAAGAACTCCTTTAGGGGGAAGGAGATAAGGAGATAAAAAAGCAGATTCTCTATTCCAGGCTCAAGGGCATTTTTCACCTTCCGATACTTTTAGTTTATTTTCAGGGGCTCTGTTAACCTTGTCTCACATACACTATTCCTACTCCAACATGCCACTCACCATATTGGTCAAAGAGCACGTGTCCTTTCTATTTAATAATACCGTCTAACAAACACTTAGTTGCTCTCTGTACTCTGTAGCATCATAGGAGGTGCTTACCAAAGAAGGCTAAATGCTTAATCACAATTCCCTTTACCATTATGTTTCTAAGTGTATTTGTGACAGATAAGAAAGATGACTTAGGAAAGCATTCAGCCTGATTCTGCTGACATTCTCTGAATCTTACCCGGTGCCAGTCTCACTCTGTGCAGACAGTAGAATCATCTCACGCCTCTTACAGTTGGGGGGCGGTGATGGTGGGAGAGGAGTCACTGTTCTGTTAGAAGCCGTTTGTTCTTTGCCAGAATTGTCTAGAAAAGCATGTTATCCTAGGAAATGACATTGGAACTGAATCTTGAAGAATGGAAGCTGGGAAATAAGGACAAATAAGGATACTGAAAGAAAAAGAGTTACAGGAACAGTTACTACAGCATATTGTGAGGAAACAGCATTGCTGAAAAGGTGGCAAAATATGACTTCAACATAGCTTAAGTTACCCTGTCACATAATATGATTACATGGATAAAGACCTTCAAATAAGGCTCATTACTTCCACATCTTGGGGCTTTGAAGTTTAAGTTGCTACAAGCAAGTTAGAAATTCTTATGAAAGACACAGAGGAGAGAATGTGTTATTTGTGAATGGGATAAGCAGCAGACATGTTCAAGTGAGGATTTCCTGATATTAAAGTCCCTTACCCTTTGGTGGAAAGTATACTATTATATCACTTGTATATTCATCTATCTGTATGATAATTAGTTGGTCATCTTGACTTAATGCTCCTAATTAGGAGGATATTAGGTATTTGAGATAGATTTGATATGTCAGTATACAACTTTTAGTGGCAGAAACATATTTTTTTCTCAATCTTATTGCCATTTTAGAGTGGCTCAGATTATTTTTAACACACACATATATATTATCATTGCTTTCTATAAGATTGTATGTATATTCATTTCCTCATTTCAACCTGTAGTAAAATAATTACTAAGCAATTTTCTAGCACTGCCTATAGAAACTAACACACTGTAGTATCAGAGAATCCTTTGGAGAGAAAGAATGAATAAAGTAGCTATTGTGATTACTCCTGTGGATAATGTGCTGTGTATGAGTCAGAGTTCTCCAGAGGAACAGAATGACAGCATATGGCAAAGGGGATTGATTTGACTGACTTACAACATGTAAAGTGGGTAGCCCCACACTGGCTGTCAGAATGTTGGAGAGAACCCAGTGGTTGCTTAGTCCTTCACACTGAACCCTTCAGCAGTCCTGGTCTGATGCTGAAGAGCCTCTTGTCTTCAGTCTACACTTGAAGGCCAAGGAAGCCCGACTTTGGTGTTAGCAAAGATGGCGGCAGCAGGCACAACAGTGGAGAAGACACACTCACCACCAAGAACTAAGGCAAACAAGCAAGCAACATGGTTTGTCTTTGACCTCTTTATATGTGAGCTGTCACTGGAAAGCAGGCCCACTCTGTGGAGGAACTTTCCCATGCAGATAATCCTTTCTCTAGATGCCCTCACAAATCTGCCTTTGTCTCTTAATTCCAGATCCCATCAAGTAGACAATTAAGATTGACCATCACATCCCGTATGAAGAGATTTCATGTTTGTTATACCATTTCCTTCTTAAAATACCCCTGGAAAGAAGTAGTTTTCATCTCATGTTTTTAAAAATCAGGGAAATAATTCCTAAGAGGGAAACTGAGGCTGAATAACATGCCTGACTATACACAGCTAGTATGTGGATGCTTTGTAATTTGAAACCATGGTGTTCAGATTCCACCATGGGTACTCACATCACTGTAGGTTATATGGGTGTACTTCAATAATTGGTGGGTACTAAGCATCAGTTTGAGTATCTAAAAGAAAAGCCTGACTTAATTCCAACCTATGTGTTCCTCATACAGGTTTAAATTCCAACACTGAAAAAGTATATTTATACTACTTAGTGTTTAGTTTTAGGGTGTCTGACTGTGTTATTTTTTTAAATAGATTTATTTACTTATTTATTTTTTATTTGTCTCATTTTAACTGAAGCTTTTTTTTTTTTAATTGAGAACATACTTTCTATGAATACATCATGTGTTGGTGCCATCTTTTCCATTCTCCTTGTCCCCATTCCTGGGGGGCCCAACTCAGTGGCGTTGCTGATATTCCCCATGGGGTTGTGGGTTATGCGTTGTGAGAGCTTCAGTCAGTTTTTGGGGAAGGCAGTGCCTTTGGGCATGACGTCACAACCTGTGGCTCCTGCTATCTTTCTGCTCCCTCTTCTGCAAAATTCCCTGAGTCTTGTTTGGTGTGTTTTAAGTCTACTTCAGTAATGAGCTCTCAGGAGCCTCTGGGTCTCTGCTTTGGTAGGTGGTGAGTATCCTCAGTCTCTGTCTCCTTCACCCTGGTGCTGCCCGTCAGGTTCACCATGGAAGCAGCTCTCTCGCTCATCTCCCCACTTCCTCTGTGGGTTTTCCTGGGCCTTGACTGAGATGTGAGAGGTGGTTTATCTCCTCTGGTCTCATTACATTTTGAAAAAGAAAAACATGTACTCCAATGGAGAGTGAAGTCACCATAGGTTAAATTGAATAAGCATTATTAATTTAAGGAGAGTTTGATGGATGTAACCCCTATTTTAGCTAAAGACTAGTGGGTGTTGGATATTTGACAGCATAATCTTTGTGTCCACAGCATTCACACCTGGTTCCCAGTTCCATCTACGGGCTCCTTTCCACTGAGTGGATCTCTTAGCCAATCAAAAAGCTATTGGTTACCCACCAAAGCTGTGTGTCACTATTGCACTAATACATACTTCTTGTCAGGTTAGTTGCTTCTGAGTAACTTAGGCCCCTGCTTGCTCAGACCATTATTGGTCACTGTCTCCCAGTAGTTCATGTAGCACTTTACAGCACTAGATGGATTGTCAGGGGCCTGGCTCTCTTCAAAACTCTGCTAGGTCTCTCCGTGTTCTGTTGGCAGCAGATGGTATCTTCAGCAATGGGGTCTTACCTTCTACCTTAGGCAGGTAATCAAGTGCTTTGACAGAAGCCTGTCTTGGTTTGGGAACCTCTTAGGTCTCTGATCAATAGCTCATTGTGAGTAGCACCTTTTATTTATTCAAGAGTGAGAGAGTCATAGAGAAAATGGGCACAACAGGGCCTTAAGCCACTGTAAATGAACTCCAAACTCATGTGCTACCATGTGCATCTGCCTTTCCATGGGTACTGGCAAATCTAACCTGGGTCCTTTGGCTTTGCAAGCATGTACCTTAACTGCTAAGCTATCTCTGCAGCCCTAAGTAAAGGTTTTGTGAAATCATTTTCTTACATCTGAGGTAGAAAATTACCATCACAGAAATAGACACAAGGAAAAAAAATTAAATAAAATCCTTTTTTTTTTTGCAACTAAATATGCTGTTATATGCTGCAAAGGAAAGCAAAATCTTTCATTAGAAATTACATTTCACAAGCCTATTTTGGAATGAAAAAGGACATGTTCCTTGATTTGTTTTGATGTAACAGGTTAATTAGCTATAAACTCTGTGTGAAACAATTGTCACCAACTTTGTGAGCAAGTCCTTTTAGTGGTTGTAGAATTGAGAGCACTTACATGTTCATAGACTCAGCAGTCTGTGAAGGAAGTATTTTTAACTTGTTTCATGAAACGTGATCTAATTTAGTTCCTTCATGTCTCATGGACGGAGGGCTTTGGGTGATTGGAATGACACAAGGTGTACCCCGCACATGTGTTAAGGTCCACACCCAATGGGAGAGAGCCACAGTGTCCTCTTGGTCAAAGGGCTTGTTTACTATCACCAGTAGCCCAGATTCTACAGTGGAATTTTCTCCTTTGTCTTTGTTCTCTTCTTATTATAAATGTCATATTTTCTGTCATGATACAACACCACATACTAACCCAGTGAAAACCATATTGATAAATATATGAGAGTACTTATCTGACATTTGCCATACTTTGTGTATATATGTTCATATTTTTAGGTAGTTTTATTTCTTCATTTTGGCTGTAAACTCTGAGGGCAAAGCTCATTCTTTATCATTCTTTTCATTCTGCAGGGACATCATGATAATTTTATATAGCAAACTTTCAATATACTTTATTGCTCCTGGATTTTATGTTCAATCATTTCATCATACAGTAAATAACACTGAATAGAACAAAAGGAAGGGGAAAGTCCTAGAATTCCAATTTGAGTAACTGAGGTTACTTCTCTTTATAATGTTTTCCACTTGCTTTTCATGGACCTTTGCTGGACTTACAACATTTTTATTACAATACAGTTTATTTACTTCTTAGTAAAATTATATCTACTAGTCTTCCAGTCTAGCGTGACCTCTATATATTCAGATCCAAGATAATCAGCCAGGATGTATATTTGGAGCTGTGAGATATTACATGTGATGTTAATCTAGTTTGACCTTGGTACCTCATATTCTCCTAGCCCAAGTTTATGGTTTATATCACAACTTTTTGAGTTTCTTGCCTTGAAGTTCTGCTTGCCCTATGACTAGTTCTGATGGTCCACTGTTGCATTCCATTTTTCATATTTTTTTGCATCTGCACATCTTATTTCTACTCCTTACACACACTCCTGCCTACTTTTGAGTCAGATGTGCTACCATTGTTCCATGAGGTCACTCTTAAATGTCTCTTTGGGTTTCAGGATGGTTTTATTTTTCTTCTTTCTTTAGAAGTCTTCATCCACCTGCCCAAACTTCTGCAGTCATTCTCACCTGTGTCCCATCCACAAATCAATGGATGTACTCATCATGCAGCATTCTCATCACTTGTTGACTCTCTGTCTTGTTGCCATCAGGTTCGCATTGCTGGCAGAAAACACCCAACCAAGAGCAGCTTGTGGGAAAAGGGGGTTTGTTTTGGCTTACAGACTCACGGAGACTCTCCATGATGGCAGGGGAAAACAGTGGCATGAGCAGAGGGTGGATATGACCTCCTAGCCAATATCAGGTGGACACCAGCAATAGAAGAGTGTGCCAAACACTGGCAAGAGGAAGCTGGCTATAATACCCATAAGCCCACCCCCAACATATACTGCCTCCAGGATGCTTTAATTCCCAAATTGTCATCAGCTGGGGACTGAGCATTCAGAACACCTAAGATTATGGGGACACATGAATCAAGCCACCACATGTCTCTACCGGATTTTGTGCTCTACGTAGTTCAATAAATGTCAGAATATGAATGAGTTGTGCTATTTCATTTTGGGTCATTGCCATTCACCTGCCCTGCATCTACTTTGAAGATATTGTGGATACTACAATTTAATTAAAACTACTAATGACATATTTATATAACCTTCCCTCTCTCCCCTCATTTTCCCTCCCTCCCTTCCTTGCTTCCCTCATTCTTGTTCCTTCTTTACTCTTTCTCTCCCTTCCTTCCTTCCCTTCCTTCCCTCCCTCCATTCCTCTCTCCCTTCTTTCCTTTACTTCTTTCCTTCCTCCCTTTCTCCCCTCCTTCTCTCCCTTCTTTCTGTTTCTTTTCCTTACTTCTTTCCTTTTTCTCCTTTTTTTCCTCCTTCCCTCCACCCCTCTCTCCTTTCATCCCTCCTCTGGATGATATTCTGATTTCAGGGTTCCTTAGATCATGCTCCTATTTGTGGATTGCTTGGATAACTACTGGCCAGCTATGTATTTGACAAGTTTTTCTGAACAATAGCATGGACTTTTTCCAGGTCTTTCTCATTCTTATAGTCAGTTATAACTTTCCTTGACTCAATAAATGTAGGACTGATGAATAGGAGTCTTTAATTTTTAACAGTCAGTTTTACTCAAAAGGAGGGTTGGAGAGATTGCTCAGTCTCAGTGTTTAATGTGTTTGCCTACAAAAGCTAATGAGCTAAGTTCACTTCCCCAGTACCCATATAAAGCCAGATGGACAAAAGGGGCACATGCATCTGGAGCACATATGCAGCAGCTGGAAGTCCTAACATACCCATTCTCTTTGTCTTTCTTTCTCTCTCTCTGTTTGCAAATAAATAAATAAAAGAAGTTTAAAAAAAAAAAAAAGAATACCAGAGCTAAGGATGTAGCTTGATTGGCACAATTCTGTCATAGCATAGATTGACTGACCCAGCATTGCATAAACTGAGTGTACTGGCATCAGCCTATAATCCCAGGACTTTGGAGGTAGAGGCAGGAGGATCTGGAGTTCAAGGTCATCCTCACCTAAATAGGGAGTTTAAGGCCAACTAGGGATACATGAGACATTGTCTCAATAAAATCTAAAATTAAATAAATATAAAAAGAAGAAAATTAATTAGTATTGTTCCTCTAAAATATTTATAAGTAAGTGAAATATTATTAGATATAAGAAATAAATAGCTTGAAAATAAAGTACTTAGCTTTTTAATTTATTTTTGCCACTTAAATTTTACCTGGATTGTTTCTTATCATTCATTATTTTATTTTCTTCTTATTGGCCATCTTTTCCACCCATTTCTAAATTTCTTTCTGAATTGTAACTACTGTATTTCCTTAACTGATTTGCTCATAGCTGGTTTGCTGTTCGTTTTTCTCTTCACCCTTAGTGTGGAAAATTTGAACATGTAGAAAAGATATTTAATGAACTTCCATGTATAGGTAATTTAGCATCAGTAGTTATCCTTTACAAACCCTTTCCTTGCATTTTTGGGCTATATTTGAAACCACTTATTTATTTTTTATTTTTGGTTTTTCTGAGGTAGCATCTCACTCTAGTCTAGGCTGACCTTGCACACACCGTGTAGTCCCAGGCTGGCCTCAAACACACAGCAAGCTTCCTATTTCTGCTTCCCAGGTGCTGGGATTAAAGGCATGTACCACCACACCTGGTTTACCCCTTTTATTCTAAAGCAAATCCCCAACTTATTTGAAAGTCCAGTAATACAGTGTTTGTAAAATATTGGCTCAGCAAGAAATTCTCTTCCTTCTATTATCACACTATAACCAAACATCATTACAAGATATCTATCTATCTATCATCTATCTATCTATCTATCTATCTATCTATCTATCTACCTACCTACCTACCTACCTACCTACCTATCAATCATCATCTGTCTATCATGTATCATATATGTATCAATAGATCTATCTACCTACCTACCTACCTACCTATCTATCTTTGTATCTAATTTTATAACTACTGATATCCATCTAGAAGCTCATACTGTATTCTTACATCTTTTGCTCATCAAAGTATTTTTAATTTTTTGTTCTGTTTCATTTTCTTTATGCTTTATGGAAAGTTGCCTTGGGATACTCATAATTTTAAGTAATAATCAAATTCTTTGGTAAAATTGCTTATCAGTTTATCAGATTAGGTAATTGGCTTCTTGAAAAGATGTTGGCAGACTTCCAAGTAGTAGGAGACATGATAGATGAATTTTGATTGAGGCAGCTGATATGAAAGCCTATACAAAGTATTACTCATTTAGGATACATCTTAGAAAGGATGGGATGGATGTCAAAATAGAGAGCTAGAAAATATAGATGCCAATTAAATGTCTTAAGGGGGCTGATACTTCAAAAAAATGAAGGCAGGGATGAGAGAGACAGACAGACAGACAGATTCAGGTTGATAATATACTTTGCTTATTTTTACTTGGATTGGAAAATATTCTTGTCAGTTACAGTGGGACTAGCTACCACTGGTATTATCCCATCACAACTGGAATCTCATAGTGGTATGTAAGGTGTTTATAGTGGTCATTTATGGATAAAATCTGATCCTTCTCTCTCTTCTTAAAAGAAAGAAAATAATTACAGAAAACAAAAAGCAAAGCTTACTATACTTGTTTCTTGTCTATGCTTTCATTGACTGTTATCAACAGAAAGAAGTACAAAGATATTAAGTGAAAAATTGCAAATATAAGCAATTCGTAAATTTAAAATTGCGTACCATTTTTCATAATTTGATGAAATCTCTCAGAATCCACTGAATCCCATTCTGAGGTCCAAAGCATTCTTCTGTCCAGCATATTCTTACTGTATAGCCCCCAGCCCATTAGTCACTTAGTGGTGTCTAGGATTGCCAGGGGAACTGTCTCAGAATCACAGGGTGTATGTTCGCAAAACCCTTATTACTGTATAATAGCTCCAAAGCACAAGAATGGTGATGTAGACAAGGCCCTGGGACATAATCACAGCTGGGAAGATTAGCTGTGGTCCTATGAAGTAGTAATGCAGGGCATTTTAAACAAAGCAGCATGCATAGAGCTTGGTGTTATTGAGGTTCAGGCATGTGCTGGAGGTCTTGGACCACACACTCTGTAGGGCACTACTGTGTTTGAGTTTGAAATTTTGTTGATGGCATGATGATGTCTTAGTGTTATCACATCATCCTGATGTATCAGACACTAAGATCCATCAGACAGCTCTTATCCTCCAGAGATCTGGAAATGGAAAACTCAGACGGTAGCACCAGATTGTGAACAAAGTTGGTTAAAACTGAGAATAAGAAAGGCCAGAGTGTGGCAGTAAACATAACCAAGAGAATTCCATTCAGTGTGGTGTGTGGTCCTGTATCTGGGACTGAAAATCAGGGGCTGAGTGGTCAAACTTTATTTTACCAGAATCTTTTTGTTTTGTTTTGTTTTGTTTTGTTTTGTTTTGTTTTGTTTTTGAGGTAGGGTTTTTGTTCCAGGCTGAGCTGGAACTCACCCTATAGTCTAGTTTCACTTGGGTGCTGGGGAATAAAACCCAGACAACAGGCTCTGGAAGCCAGGGCCCTTCATTGCTGAACTATTTTCCCAGCCCAGTAAGATAGCATCAGTTATCTGTTTAAAGGTTTTAGGAAACAAGAATATGCAGATTTATCAGTGGGATTCCTAGTGAGCTCATAAGCTCTAAAGCTAAAAATAAGTATAAGAAATTAGATTTCAAATGGAAATGTCATTTAACTCAGGTAAATGGGAATCTTTATGAGTCACGAAAGCCAGTTTAAAAAACAGAAACAGGTAAGTTATATTTGCTAGAATGTTTCCTTTTTGACTGCTATATTCATTTGTTGTTTCTTTCTTACTCCCCTCCTACTCTTCTTCCATTTCTCCTTTCCTTCTTCCCTCTTTATTTTTCTTTCTTTCTTCTTTCCTTCTTTTGTTCTGTCTTTTTCTTTCTTTCTTTCTTTCTTTTTTTTTTGTTTTTTTTTCGAGGTAGGGTCTCACTCTGGCCCAGGCTGACCTGGAATTAACTATGTAGTCTCAGGGTGGCCTCGAACTCACAGCGATCCTCCTACCTCTGCCTCCCAAGTGCTGGGATTAAAGATGTGCGCCACCACGCCCGGCTCTCTCTTTTTCTTTCATTCTTTATTCATTATGAATACTCACTGGCCTCAAACTCCTGAATGTTGTGCCTCAGCCTCCCCAGTGCTGGGAATAGTGACATGTGCCTCTATGCTATGAGGTTCATTAATTTTATTGTTGTTATTATTATTTGTATTCACTGTAGATAAGATGTAATAGATGACAGTGGTTTAATATAAATTCTTAGGGATAATTTAAATTTAATATGCTGAAGAAATAATTATTTCAGTTGCAAGAGAAATACTGGTAGCAATTCAGCCAAAGCGTACTATACATTTTAATGCATGGAAACTTACCCTTTTCAGGGATATAACTGAAGAAGTACTTATAATCAAATGAAAAGTTAGCACCATTGCTTTTTCTAATCTATATTATTTACATCTGATTTTTGTCACATTAGGAATTTTATTGCTTTAGAAAATGAGATTGTATAGTAAAATAACTCAATATTACCAATATTCCATTGAAACACTGTCAGTGTTTTGAAATAAATGAAATACCTATAAATAGATTTTTTTTCCACAGAGGTGAAAAACTGTAAGACATGACAGCTTCAAACCTGGGAAAATGATAATTGCTGTAATGGAATTTTATGAGATTCAATTCAGTTTTTTTCCTGATTGTTTAAAAAAATCTGTCATAGGGTGAGTGGGGCAATGGCTCACCAGGTAAAAACACTTGCTGCCCAAACATAAGGACCTGAGTTCAATCCCCCGCCTCCATGTAAAAGGTCAGGCATGGTCACACATGACTGTAACCCTAGTCTTGAGGTGAGGATGGGTGGCAGGGACAAGAATCATCACTAGGGCTCCCTCCTCTAAGACTGTTAACTGCAAAACTGGGAATTTCAGGTTCTGTCTCAGGAAAGTAAGGCAGAGCAACTGGCGTTATCTTCAGGCTTCTCCAAACACGCACATACTCTCTTGTACATTTAATTCACGTTTTATGTTTTAGAAACACACAGCATATATTGACATTCTGCTGCTTTTCTCAGGGTGTAAAAAGAAAATCCTTCAGTGATAAAATGTGCAATCAATTACCTGTTACGCATTTTGAAAAATTCTCTGAGTGCAATATTTTCATGATGATGAGGAAATGGCTGATGTTAATAGTGAGGAGCCATCGTTTGCCTCATGCGTCCCTGGATGTAGTCTCTGTTTACACTTTGCATGTTCTTCTGGGGTAATTATAGAGTTAGTTTATTTCTATTTCCTGGATGGGAAATTGAGATACTAATGTATGCCCTCATTTTTATTCACCAAATCACATCCACCAGCAGCAAATAGACTTAGGAATGTCACCTGTAGTCCTCTGTCAGGTCACTGTCTCTAGTGCACATCGAGTGTCGATTTCCTTGATTAGCTCTTATTGATGAGGCTTCTCAAGCAGTGGGAGAAGAGTCCTCATCTCCACTCCCCCAGTCAGGCAGAGTATCAACTTATGACTATGACATATTAAGTAGAAGATGTGAGGCTAACTGTTTACATCTGTTTCTTTATATCTCTTACCATCTTGTGCCCCAAATAGCACTGTCCTTGTGTTAGATGATAAGTATTCTATCTTAATACATACTACTTAAATGCCACTAAATAAATTTAAAATGAAAAGTTAATGATTAAGCATATTTTTTGAGAATATAGTATGAAGTTAAACAGGAAAATTTATAGAACAGGATGTGGATGTTTCTAATAAATGTTTCAGCAGCTTAAATTTCTTGTTCATGTGCAATTTAAATTGATTTTTCAAATCATATTCTAGTCTATACTTGATTTCTATTGTGTAAGTATTTGTTTGTTTGTTTCTTCAAGATAGGGCCTCTCTGTAGTCCAGGCTGACCTGGAATTCATGATAGTCTCAGGGTGGCCTTGAACTTATGGCTCTCTTCCTACTTCTGCTTCCCAAGTGTTGGGATTAAAGGTGTACACCACCAATTTAACAGTTTTCTATAATAGCATACAACAAGAATACTAGTAAATATTTAGTCTGGGCATAGGCTTGAAAAAGTGTCCTGTCACTGAGGAAATAAAGGTAAATAAATGTTTCCTTCCCATATTGGGCTTACTTTCAGGAGTGCTGAAGTTCCCTAAGACTTCTAGAAGTTCATAATTAAAGATGAGGTATATAGATAGGTCTTTTGCCTTCTCTAATTAAGAATAAAGTGCTTGGTGACATATTCAACTACAAGACAGGCTTACACCCCATGAATGATAATGATAATAAAATCTGAGTTGTAGATTGTCTGTACCACATTATTCTCTACTATTTTATAGTACTACATATTTTTGCTAGTTTTACTCAATATACTTTCTAGTGACATTGGGAGTTTAAAAGAAAAGAAGTAGCTGACTGGTCACATTCAGGAAGATTACCAGTG
Organism: Jaculus jaculus; assembly: GCF_020740685.1. Taxonomy (NCBI): domain Eukaryota; kingdom Metazoa; phylum Chordata; class Mammalia; order Rodentia; family Dipodidae; genus Jaculus; species Jaculus jaculus. The sequence continues at coordinate 27,384,530 of NC_059105.1, forward strand.
GAAATAAGAATGAGTAAGAAAATGAAGCTTTTCTTGACCAATTAGTGACAGAACTTTCTGAGTTACTTATTATTTTTCATCATTAGCTAATTTGATTTGGAAAAGGAAAGGTTTTAATTTTACCCTTGTCATATGGTACAAGAATTCACTGTTTCAAAGTGGAACTGACAAGTGAATTTCATTAAGACAGTTAATAGGCAGCACAGTGAAAGCTTTCCACTGTCATCAGCATGAAGAAATTTTAGCCAAGGTATTACTTTTTGACCAATGTTCTATTACTTGTCATGACAATCTTGTATTTAATGATGGTGAATAGAATGTGTTGAGGAGGTTTCATTTTAAATATTCATTCTAACTTTGTGCATTTCTTTTCAAGGTTTGTTTTACATTTTAGTGCTATATTCCTGATGAAAAATATTAATAATTGTGTTTACATTTGTAATGGAGACATTCTAGGAGTTATTAGTGAGATCTGACATCCTATACTGACATGTCCATTTCAACAGGAAGTATTGTGTTTGAATTGCTTATGTTATAAAAACAAAAATTCACATCAGTAAAGCAGTAATGAAATGATTATTTTCTTCTGATATATGGTCGGATTCCAAGCCCAAAGTTCCATGAGTTTATGCTCATGGCTTTGAGCCCTTCTTGTTCTCTATTCTGTGTCTTTATTCTAATCTAATCTCTGTTTATGCAGACAGAATCATGTAGAGTTGTGATCCGTCCTCATCTTCATGTGATGGAAGTAGAATAGGATGGAAAAACTACTTCATAGCTGCCATGGACTTTTCAATATGTCTCGTATAAAAATTGTAGACTACAAATATGTGTGGATTGGACAAATATTCACAACTTGCCAGCTTGAAGCCAGGGACACGGGCCAGATTTTAGATCCACTCACTGCACTTACTCCTCTTTCTCTGCAGATTGCTCACTCGTTTGTTACGTAGTGTCTCACCCATTTGCATCCTCGTGATGCGATGTGTCTTCTTTAGTGTTGCACATCTTAATGTATTCTCAAGTCCATTCTCAGTGACTAGTAAATATTCATAGAGTTCCTAGTAAAACATGAGTGGCACCATCAATGGAGGAACTAATGTTGGATTCCCATATTGTAGTTTTATTTTCCCCCTGTCATTTGGTTTTCCTTGTAGCAACAATATGTATTATGAAGGCATTTGGCTGGTTCATAGACACTATTTTCAACTCAGCCATGTTGTTCTGATCCTCAGCTGAATTATAATATTTGCCAGAAAGATTGCTTGGGAGTTTAAAAGGGTGAATAGTGAAGGTTAGTAAACCAATTGACCTTTACCGGATATTAGTAGGGTTTTTCTTATTCTGTTCACTTGCCCCTTCCCTTGCTAGTTATGTCCCACATCTGGCCCATTTTGTGAATGAAATCCTATCCCCCCAGTGACATGGTATCTGGCCTTAAAGACCTCTAAATCTTTCATTTCTAGGAGTACTATGTTGAAACTTTACTGGATCTTTTTTCCTCTTCTTAGAGTTTGCATGTTTTATTTAGAGACCTTTGCCCCCCTGGCACCCTATGCTGAGAACTACTTACTTTGTTGGGATTGTCTCTGTCCCCAACTCGACTATGAGCTGAGTCTGTCTCATTCACCCCTGTATTTCTCACACCTAGTGGTGTCTTGAGTATGGATTGCACCTGATGGATTCATTAATTTTTAATCTTTTATAGGAAAGGGTTGACAGGAAGGTAACATCATGGAAGCTAGTGAATTACCTCTTCCCAGGCTCTACCTTTTCCATGCACACACTCTATGCATAGTTTTTTTTTTTTTTTTTTTCCTTTTGGAGACAGGGTCTCATGAATCACAGGTTGATCTCAAACTTGACGCAGGGTTGAGGATGAACTTGAGCTTCTGAACCTTCTGCCTCCACCCCCTGAATGCCGGGATTATGGGCATGTGCTGTATCACCCAGTGTATAATAGTAGGAATCCATGAAGCAAGACAGTTTCAGTCTATGAAGGCCATTCTTCAGGACCACACCACCCTACAGCTTAGATAACACCCATGTAAAGATTACCTGATCTGTTCTGATTGACACACCTCTATTATCCAGTCTGAACTAGTTAAAAATGTAAGGCTAAGAATTTCCATTTGAAAATCTGCTTCAGAATTTTCTTATATAATCATTAACATGGTCAATTTATAATTTAGATGTTCCTTGGAACTGTGACACTTGATGTAGTTAAAGTTCAAGTTTGGGGGAGTTGATTTTTTTCTTTTTTTCTGATTATAAAACTTTATTTGGACATTTAGAATGAATCTAATGCTGCAGTGCATGAGAGTAGTCATTTACTGGGTATGTGTATAAAATGCTATTGCTCTGTTAATGGGAGGCTGTTTCACTATTAGGTAAATCAGTCATGTGACTGGTTTATACTACTTAGAAATAAGAGGATGTGGAAGAAAATTAGATTAATTCAAATGATAGTGTCAGATCAAGGAAAGGAAAAAGAAAAAGAAACAATAATAGGTTGTTCATGTCGTGCACATAGTGTTCCCTTTGTTCTGTGGCAGCTTTAATGGGTTGCTAGGGTTCAGCTTGTCCCAGAAGGTATTTCTATACTGTGAAGGTGTTAGACAGTAGTGAAGGAGAAAGATAAAATGGAAAGCTCCTAAAATGTCTTATCATTTGGGCATGGCTGGGGAAACCTGGCTAGCATTTCTAAGTGGTCAGCTTGACATTTTGAAGCAATGAGAAGCTGTGTCATTATTTCAAGACTACTGTAGTAGTCTGAGGAAAAAGATTTAAAGTTCATTGCAGTAATTGCTGACAGCTTCCACCGAATGAGAGGTGCTTTCAGGAAGCATATGGCGCCTTTAGAAAAGGCAGCCCACTAAGAGTGTGAGCGAGGACGGAGGACTTCCTAAGACAAGAGTGGCAAAAATGTAGATTTAGTAGGTACTTTTGTGCTCCTGGAATAATTGCATTCATTTTGAAGTTGGAAAAGAAGTAAAATGATTTTTTTTTTCTTTTTGGTAATGGCTGTTCATGTGTTTATCATCTTTAAGCAAAGAAAGACTTTAGGGTTCTGAAACACCTTCTATATTTTCTGTAACTAAAAATATAAAACTCGGTGGTCAGGTTGTCACAGAGGTGAGGCAGGTAGTGTTGTTGGGCTTGAGACAGTCCTGTGGAGTGCTGAGGCAGTGATCCCTACTGTAACAGCATTCCCCTCCCTGGAAACCTGCAATTTGCCTCTAGGTCCCAGATGGGGAGGCAGCTCACAAACAGCCTTGGGCCATACATAATGGCAAGGTTCACATCCCAACAGGACAAAGGAAAAGAAAAGAAAAATTCACAAAAACTTGTCCTAACATTCTTGAGTCCAGGATTGTGTGCTGTCAATGAGGATTGCAGCACTTCTTTCTTTTATTGACTTGAGTAGGTACTGTTTGTTTTGCTTTATTCCCCCTCCCTCTTCTGGATGCTAGCCAGCATTCAACTGAAGGAAACACATGGGGATGATGCCTTAATCACATTGCAGCATCTTCTGATTAAGTAGCAAACATTTACTGCTTAATAAGAACTTCCCACACACATACCAGCTAGGTTTCCAGTATACATACACTTAAATGTATATTCACGTTTAAACTTCAGACACACATTAAGACACAGAATTAGGAATGCTGTTCTTAAGACTTAGGTTTTAATATGTGATCTAAGATTTAAATCTTTATCCCAACTCCTAACCTAGGAACATATTTGATGTGAATACATTTATTTATGGTTATAGTAATTATTAATGTCACAATTGTTATTATATGAAATTTCACACACAGTCTGGTGTGACTCAGAATTGTGAATACCACAGAGTAGTGAGACCCCAAGTGCCTTAGCCTCTGATAGGCTGGCTTTTAATTATTTTACCTGTACAAGTATGTAGCGTTACCCCCATGTCACAGAGAAGGATAGATAGTAACCTGTGCAACCATAGGTGACGAAGATCAAACCCTCAGTGATAAATCACAAGTTAATGGAAGAAATTATTAATTTCAGCGGGTATAAGTTTTATTCTTTGTATTATCCAACCAAAAAGCACCAAGCATTGAAAAAGCAGCAATTTTTAAGTCCTTACATCTGCTAAGCTAATATCTCACCCACAAGATAATGCACACTGTACACCCTTTAACTCTGTGTGTTCCACCTTAAGACGCAGAATTATCCTTGGCTTTAATGCTTGTATTAAGCAGCCATGGGAAGAATGCTAAGGGGCAACACTGGATTTGAGATATCTCAGTCACAAATAAAAGGATGGCATGCGTGAAGTAAATACAGCCCAGAGGTTTTGTGTTTATGGAAATTGTTCTTGAATACTTATACATTATATTTTGTATTGCTGTCTTATAATAGTTGAATCTCATGGGGCTGTTTTGAGCCTTGGCTCTCACAGTATTCTGAAGTAGACAGAGGCTCTCACAAGAATAGAATGAGCTCCTGCATTTACATACATCTCACCAGGCCCAGAGCAGGCAACATATGTATCTGTTTCACTTCTGTATCACTGGACCTGCTGGGAGCTCAGGCTCAGAGTGTATTTTTGAACAAATGCTTATTAGAGATGTCTGGCATTTTTACTTTGGTTGTTGATAGATACATCTTCAAAAAAGTTAACAGTTACTGCCATTCAAACATGAAATTCTCTTATGCTTTACTTTAAACTTTGAGCTTTAGCACAGATTTTGTTTATATGTTCCCCATTGTTTGCATGCATTCAGAAAATAATTGTCACTCAAACCCAGCACCTTTTCCTCTCTTTGTGCTTGTTTCCTGCTCTGAGAACCACCTGTCTTCTCCTTTTACTTAATTCTCCCATCAGTGGGTGCTATCTTTAAAATATTTTATGTGAAAACATAAAAAAATTTTTACACATTTATAGAGGTACCATGATGTTTCAACACACACATTATGTAATGTTTAAATTGGGTTAAAAATGCCTTTGGGGGCTGGAGATATGGCCTACTGGTTAAGGCACTTCTCCAAGAAGCATAAGCGCCCAGGTTTGAGTCCCCAGAACTCCCATAAGCCAGATGCACAAGGTTGTACATGTGTCTGGAGTTCATTTGCAATGGCTGGAGTCCTTGGTATGCCCCTTCTCTGTCTGTCTCTGTCTAATAAATAAATAAAAATAAAACACTATTTAAAAATATCTTACTCTTTCATGATGCAAATGTGCAGAATCCATTTCTTCTGAAATACATAGTACATTTCATACCCGTAGTCCCCTTCTTTCACAGTAACATTGCAGAGCTCGTTTCTGTGTAACCACAGGTTTGTTATTGATCAATAACTCCATATCTCTTCCTCCATGCTATCGTGAATCCACTTTTGTGAGGTCATGCAGCACTTGTCTTTTTATGTCTGGTTTTCTTTACTTAATATTCTCCAGTTACATACATCCATGTTGCACTAAATGTCAGGATTGCGTTCTTTTCATTGCTGGAGATATTTCATGGTATATATCCACCATATCTTCTTATCCATTCACCAGTTGATCACCACATCAATTGATTCCTTGTCATGGCTATCATGAATTATACTGTGGTGAGTATGGGCATTTCTGAATGTGTGCATACAGTGGGGGTTCTCTTCAACCACCTGATTCTATTTCCTTTGGATATATACTGAGCAGAATGTGAGCTGGATCATAGGGTAGTTATACTTTTAATTTATTTGACGTTTCTCCATGCTGTTTTCCATAAGTGATATGCTAATTTGCATTCCTTAGGACACGGCGTTAGGGTCTCTTTTTCATATTCTCTTTAGCACTGTTTTCTTTTCCCTTTTGACAATAGCCTTTCTTTCTAAAGTGAGGTAATATTTCACTGTTCTTTACTTGCATTCGCTGCGTTTTTCTTTTTTTCTTTTCATATACCCTTTGGCCATTGGTGTGCTTACTTTTGAGAAAAATCTATTTAGGTCTACTGATGGTTTTAATTGTTTTTATTTCTTTTCAATTAAGTTCTTTGTGTTCCTTGTATGTTTTGGGAATTAAGTCCTTGTCAAATGTATAGTTTGCAAATATTGTCTCCCCTTCAGGGCTGTCTCTGTTGATACTTTTGCTTTGCTGTGCATAAATTTGACCTAATCCCTTTTGCCTACTCTTAGTTTTCTGCACTTTTTTGGCACTGACCCCAAAGTCCTTGTCCATGCTAATAATGCCTTGTATCATTTTCCTTAACTTTTCTACTACTACTTTCATCTCTTAAACTTAAGTCCTTAATGAATTTCGCAATTTTGGTGGAGTCATTATTTTATTTGTGGGTATCAAATTTTCTTAGCACCATTTATTGTAAAGGCTGTCCTTTCTTCCCACATGTTTAGTCACTAGCAATCAGGTAGCTGTAGGTCTACGGATTAACTTCTGGACCCTATTCTGCTCCACTGTCTTTGCATCTGTTTTATGCCATTACTATGCAGTTTTGATAACTAAGACTTTGTAGTACACTTTGAAGTCAGGCAGCATCATGTGTCCTGCTTCATTCTGTTTGGCTCAAGGTTACTTTGGCTATTCAGAGTCCTATTTCTACTCTTTTTGTTTTCTTTGATGCCTTTTTAGTTTCTTTTAAAACATTTTGTTGATTTCACTCTAGAGAGTTTGTTAAATTTATTCCTAGGTATTTTCTTACCTTTTTACAGTTTATTTTTATTATTTATTTGTTTGAGAGATAGAGAGAGAAAGAGACAGATAAAGAGAGAATGGGTCCACTAAGGCCTCCAGCTACTGCAAACAAACTTGAAACGCATTTACTACCTTGTACATCTGGCATTATGTGGTTACTGGGGAATCAAAATCTGGACCTTAGGCTTTGCAGGCAAGCACTTTAAGCCACTGAGCCATCTCTCCAGCACCCTTTTTTTTTTTTTTTTTTTTTTTTTTACTTTCTGTAGCTAATGCAAATGGAAGCGTTTCTTGATTTCCATCTCAGATAACTATTGGCATATAGGAACATTGCTGATTTTTGTATTTAATACATATGTTGTATATTCCCACATAAAGTATTCCCTCATAAATTGTAGGAAACAAGGTATGTTCATGGTTGAAAAAATTATAGTACTGCTCCTTGTGGAAAAGAAATATCTGGCATAGATTTCTTAATATTTGCTTGGCAGTTGTCCATATTAATGTTGTTTATCACCACAGGATTTTTTTTTCTTTCTTGGTATTTAATATGTTTTATTGGCTGTGTATTTACATTTCTAATTTATCAGTCCTCTATCTTAGGGCCACCTGTGGATGCTTTATGACTCAAATAATGAGTATCTATGGAAGAAGATCAGGGAAAGAACCTCTAACCTTTGTATATAACAAAGATTATGCATTTGTAATTTTAGGATTATTTTCTCTAGTTCTATAAAGAATGTCATTGCTATTTTGGTTGGTGTGGTAGTGTGATTCAGATGTCCCCCATAAACTTAGGTATTCTGAGTGCTAGGTTCCCAGCTGATGGCAATTAGAAGTTAAATCCTCCTCTAGGTCGTTTATTGTTAGGGATAAGATTATGAATATTATAGCCAGTTTCCCTATGCCAGTGTTTGGTACATTCTCCTATTGCTATGGTCCACCTTCCACCCTGTGCTCATGCCATTGTTCTCCCCTGCCATCGTGGACCTTCCCCTCAAGTGTGTAAGCCAAAATACACCCTTTTTTCTAAAAGCTGCTCTTGGTTGGGTGATTTCTACCAGCAGTGTGAACCTGACTGCAACAGTGAAGTGGTACCAGGAGTGGGGTTGCACCTACACAACTGGCTGTGTGGCTTTGGCCTTTTGGAACTGGTTTTGAAGAGGAATGTGGGAGGATTTTAAACCTTGGCCTGAGAGATACCTTACGGTGCTGTAAGTACCGCTTGAAGGACTGTTCTGGTCAGAGTTGAAAGACCTGAATGCAGTAAGAACTATGGCCTATGAGGTTTGGCTTATGGTGGTGAGAAGGAGCTTTACTTGGACTGGGCTAGCAGTTTGTGGGAGGCTTGCTCTTATGCCCATATCCTGAGAAGTTGTGCAGGGTTACTTTGCATAGAATTGAACTGGTATGAACAGAGGAATATGGCACAGGAAAAAAAAAAAATCTTTGGGTGAACTGCTGCCTATTCAGCTGCAATTGAGAGACTACATACAACCTTTGAGATTGGGCCAGCTGACTTGCACTGGAGAAACAGGAAGAATGTAGACTCTTTTGAAGGGGTCTGAGTGCTCAATGTCCGTTTTTCTTTTCTTTTCTTTTTCTTTTTCTTTTTTTTTTTTTTAAATTTGAGAGTGACACAGAGAGAAAGAGGCAGAGAGGGAGAGAGAGAGAGAATGGGCATGCCAGGGCTTCTAGCCACTGCAAACGAACTTCAGGTGTGTGCGCTCCCCTTGTGCATCTGGCTAACGTGGGTCCTGGGGAATCGAGCCTCAAACCGGGGTCTTTAGGCTTCACCGGTGAGCGTTTAACCGGTAAGCCATCTCTCCAGCCCAATGTCCTTTTTTTCAAAGCCTGCTTTATTCCCCCCTGGATTAACAAATTCACACCCTTCCTGGTATTATGGAATATAAGAAATGCAGGAAAGAGAAGGTCATTGAGTTTGTAGTGTGGTCTTGTGTTTTGGAAATGGTCATGGGCATTGTGAAGCAAGTTTGCTGGATGCCTGCATGGAAACCCCATGGGGCCATGAGGATGAACTGTAGATTGCAGTGGAGACCCAGTGGAGCTGCTGGGACCACAAGATGTCTGCTAAGGAAAGCTTCCAGCCCTGATAAAGTTTTCCAGGACTGTGAGTAGATAGCCTAGCTGGAGGGGCAGAAATGTAACTCCAAAGATTTGTTGCTGGTTAGAATTATCAGACTTGGAAATTTTGTTTTTGACTAGAGTTGTTGGACTTGATGCTACAGAGTTTGATGTTTTCCCTGGTTGTTTTAAATCTTGTACTAGCTGAGTGTTTCTTTGCTCTGCCCAATGCAATCTTTTGCAGTATGAATGTTTATTCTGTGCCATTATGGGTTTTGTGGGGATTTTTTGGTATTATGGCTCAGTTAAAAGATCTTGGACTATGGGGATATATGAACATCATTGGAATTGATAAAAACCTATGGAGGCTCTTAAAGTAATACTGAATGCTTTGTATGTTATATCATATATGGATATCCATTTATGGGGGCCAGAGTCAGAATGTAGTGGTTTGATTCAGGTGTCCTCCTTAAACTGGTATTCTTAATGTTAGATTCCTAGCTGGTGGCAAGTAGAAATTAAAGCCTCTTAGAGATAGTGTATTGTTGAGCTTGGGCTTATGGGTATTATAGCCAGTTTCCCATGCCAGTGCTTGACATACTCTTCTGTTGCTCTGGTCCACCTTATGTTGGTCATGGCATCATGGCCACCCTCTGATCATGCCATCATTTTCCCCTGACATTGGGGAGCTTCCCCTGTGAGTCTATAAGCCAAAATACCCACCCCACCACCACCCTTTTTTCCAAAAGCTGCTCTTGGTTGGGTGATTTCTACCAGCAATGTGAACCTGACTACAGCAGTAGAGTTTGTTGAACCTACAGTTTACTTAGGGTACTTTGGGCATTTTAATAGTCAGCTCTTCGAAGGGCCGCGAACAAGACTTCTTTCCACTTAGGGGTGTATGTGTTTGTGTGAGGGGGTCTCTGTACTTTCTTTAATTAGTATTTTAAAGTTTTCTTCTTTCTTTTTTTAAAAAAAATATTTATTTATTAGAGAGAAAGTGATAGTGAAGTTCAAATAGTTCAAATGAGTTCTAGTCACATGCACCACTTTGTGCATGTGGCTTTATGTGTGTACTAGAGAATCAAACCAGGCCTGGCAGATTTTACAAACGAGACTTCAACCACTGAGTCATCTCCCCAGCCCCTATAGTTTTCATTAATAAAGTTTTTAATTTTTTAGTAAAAGTTCAGCATCTCTGTAGCAATTATGTATGGGATTACTTTCTTGATTTATATGTCAGATACTTGGCTATTGCCATATTTAAGGGCTACTGAGTTTTGTATGTTAGTTTGTGTAGCCCATGCCTCAGCTATATTTATATACTAGTAGTTTCTTAATGAAGCCCTTGGAGCTTTGTATATGAGGTTATGTGATGTACAAATCCTGACACTTTGGCTTTTTCTTTTTCAATGTGGATGTGCTTTCTCTGGCCTGGTAGCTCTGGTTACCACTTTCCAATATTATGTTAAGCAAAAATGGTGAGAGTGGGCATCTTTATCTTGTTTTAGGACTTTCAAGAATAAACTTTAATAAGCTTTCAGTTTTCCTCTATTCAGTATCCTAAGCTCAGGTGATTAGTAAGTGTACCATATCCTAGCTGTAAGCTGGATCTAGAGACTGCACTCAAACACAGGATTGTCCTGCTTGTTCTAATTGACCCCATTGTGCGCTGGGTTGGGATTTTTGTGCAGAGCATAATGTTCCTATTTGTATATAGTAAGAAATGGGGAGATTTGCTGAGTGACTTAACATACAGGTGAGGAGTTTAAAGAAAGATCGTCTAATCAACCATTTCTCTTATTTCCTACTATTTCTTCTTTGGCTTTGTAATTATTTTTCTCTTTTTAGGGAAGGGGTGGTTCAAGGTATGGTCTTGCTCCAGCCCAGACTGACCTGGAATTCACTATGTAGCCTCTGGCTGGCCTCAAACTCCCAGCAATCTTCTTACTTCTGCCTCCTGACTGCTGGGATTAAATGCATGTGTCACCACACACAGCTATTCTTATCTTTTAATACGTGTGTTCTATATGCCTACTCAAAATGTAGACTCATTAGGCTTGGAAACTAGGCATAAACATTGTAAAAAAAAAATGTTTTAACTTGCTTTTGCAACATTATTGAAAACAAAAGTCTGGCTCAGAAGTCTTAAACTTTGTTTGGCAGTTGTCCAGATTAATTTCCCTTAATAACCTGTTTTCTTTTGGATACTTCTTGGTTTTATTGGCTACACTTTTATAGTTGACTGATTCTAAATCTCTTAGGCCAAATGTGGATTCTATTTCATGTAGACAAATAATGAAGTGTTTGTAGAGCACCATGGAAAGATCATCCTGTAGCCATGATCTCTATGTGTGACCCAGAGAGATTTATGTCAGGATCTGTCCAGCTGTTGGAACCCCTGTCACTTCAGAGAGTCTGCCCCACTGCTGAAGCCCAGCCTCTGCATTGCATCCTCCCTCTGTTGCAGTTGCCCTGTAACAGAAACCTGCCTGTTCCTTATCGGTTTCTCTTCAAGCACACAGCGCTGCCTTCTGACCTGGTTAAATGTCCTTAGTGACCTCTGGCAATCCTGTGTTGTGGCTCACTTTGGGAACATGCCCACTCCACTGGATTTTATAATAATGATTTTGCTTCTTACAGAAGTTAGGTTAAGAATTTAGTGCTCCCCTTATTAAGGGAGATAGTTTCACAATGCAATTTGCTTCACAGGCCTCCCACAGTTATGTTAAACAGATGGTTGTCAAACACCAGTTCAAAGTCGATTGCTCTTCTATGAGATAAAATCCATGCTAAGAAAATTTGGCAGTGTGAGCTGGTCTTTTTCCAGAACAGACTCTTAGATGATTTTCTCTTTACCCAAAACTAATTATACCTGCATTAAACATGCAAGAAAATATATAAAATAGGTGACATGCATTGGTGTTAAGTGATTTTTCTTTAATGTATTGACATTCCTTTATTTACTTTGCTAGTAACTAGTCAGTACCTTACTTTTAATGACATAGGACATAGCAAGATTTGATCATTAGACACTGGCTGGCTTCCAGTCTCAGCTGATTCTAAATAGCTGTGTGACTTGGACATATTACTTCACCCATCCTGGGCCTAGTTTTCTTATCTATAAAATGGAGTAGGATGAAATTACACTTGAGAGTAAGTGGCTATCATGATTAAATCAGTTCATCCGTATAAACTGCATGAAATGTTTCCTGTCCTATACTGAGCCTGTAATTCACATTAGCCAATATTGATGTTTTATGGTTAAATTCTATCTCTGTATTGTTACCTGTAGTTAATTATGCAAAATCCCATTAATTTGAAAAGTGAACTAAACTATATAAGCCGCTAGCCATAGTTCATCCAATGTATCCTGGGAGCCTGGGGTGCATATAAAAGTATGCAAGGATGGTTTTACCACAGAATACACACTGTATTTCCTTTCAAGACTTTAATATATAGGCATTGTGGATTTCAGGCAAGTATATTTAATGCAAGCACTACAATGTAAGGTCGAATCAGTTTCACAGGAATATAAATTTGTGGCCAGAAAATGTTCCTGGAGCATGGTAACGAATATATGTACCTTGAATGGTGTGCTTATTTTGATGTAAGTACAGGAAGTGTCTCAGAAAATAATGATAGTTACCAGGGTAAAACACTCTACAGAGATATACAGGACATGTGCTGGGAAGCCCAAGGCAAACAGTTTGACTAGAACTGGTATGAATAAAGCACTCTAGTACTAGTCACACCCATGGCTGAGGGGTAGGTGGGCTAGCCTTAAATTGCATAGCAGGACCTTTGTGTTTGGTTTGTAGGCATTGGACCGTCATTGAGGATACTGAGAATGCCAATATGAGCTCTGTGTTAAGAACATTGAAAGTGGGGTGTGGCCAAAGACAAGAAAACAGACTAGTAAGAGAGCCTTGGAGTTGTTCCAGGTGAGAGGTCATATGGACTTTGAAGTAGTGTTCTGCCAAAGAAAATGCAAACATAGAGTTGGATGTGAAAAACATGGCTGACATTGAGTCTGTAGGACTTGGCGAATGAAATCTTCATTTAAAATTACATAAAGGGATAGGCCATTTTTGCCTGTCTAAACTAAGCTTATTTTATCCACATTGTACAGCTCTCATGAACTAGTGGTCCACCAGAAAAATGGAAGCTTTATTTTTAGGGTACGGTGGTAACACTATACCAAGTCATTAAGATGTGTGTTTTGGTAATGGGCATATTTTATATAAGGTTTCAGGCATTGTGGGAGTTCACTAAGGAAATCAGATATTTTACCCTTTTTGTTTTATATTCTTGAAGAAAGAGGAAGACAGTTTATATTTGGTTTTGTAGTGAAAATGTACTCACATAATAAACACTCTTGAAGCTGCTTGCAAGTTATTATTTATTTCTGTACAAGTAATTATCACAGATTCAAAATTTCTCTATAAGAGAAGTCCCAAAATACCACCCTCCATAAACTGTTGGTCTGATATTAGTTGACTTATTCCTAATATTTTTCTTTTGGTCTACCACTGATAAGTCATAGCATGTTAAGAAATTTAGAAATTACTGGGAAAAGTGAAGGGGCAAAGAAGAAATGTGAATCGAGTCTTCACTACCCCGTCGTATCACTTGTGCTACACCTGCCTTAAGACAAAGGCATGCTTTAAAGTTAGGATTTTTTGAGTGAGATAGTCATTCCATTTTGATCTATAGCAATAATTCAATAGTTGAGTATAAACTTATGACTCATAAACCCATAAGGGATATTAACATATCTTTATTTTTTCTGACCATCCTGTACTTAAATTTCGGGTGTCTTTTTTAACTGAAAGCCACTGAAAATAATAAAAACTGATTTTCTTTTAAATGGAAGACTCATGTCAGTTATTTGTGTTTAACTAGAGAGCAGGTATCATGTTGTGAGAAAGATGGATAGGCTAAGAGGCAGAAGATCTTGAGTTGATATCAACCTGACATTTGCCAACTTTGGATGCTTTGGAAAGTCACTGAACAATCAAACTTCCGTGTGTTTACCAATAGTTTCTTCCCTAAATTTTCATCATTCTAATTACTTAATGAGGCAGAATATGTCTTATGAAACATTCAAATAATGCCATTTTTTCTGTTGTTATCATTACTGTTGTTGAGAGGAACTTCATCTATAGTAGATCATCCTGCTTCCTCTTGTATTTCAGGGCATCAATGTCTTGTCCCCTAGGTAAGTGGTGGAATCAGTCTAGGATTAGCAGCCTTACAACTAGTCAAGTAGCAGATGGAGAAAGAAAACCCTTGTTTCTGCCAGGTTCCGGATAACTTGATTACTGTCCAACAGTGGTGTTTTCCAATCCGCTGTGCCATTGTGTATAAGATATGCATAGTCTAGCTGTCTCATGGAGAGAAGAAGACTGGAGAAAGGCTCAGTGATTTGATGTGATGTGAACTGCAGACTCAGAATGCTACCTTCAAGTGGCTCAGCTGCCTTTTGTTCAGTGACACCAATGACTGACTGACTCAACTCTTTATAAAAGAGAGGGAGCTGTTTTACAATGTTTACCCAGAGGTAACAGGAATAAAATTTTTATATTATGTGAAATTTTTATGAGGAATCAAAAACAAGATTGTATATACTTTAAAATAATTTTGGGGGCTGGAGAGATGGCTTAGCGGTTAAGCGCTTGCCTGTGAAGCCTAAGGGCCCCGGTTCGAGGCTCGGTTCCCCAGGTCCCACGTTAGCCAGATGCACAAGGGGGCACACGCGTCTGGAGTTCGTTTGCAGAGGCTAGAAGCCCTGGCACGCCCATTCTCTCTCTCTCCCTCTATCTGTCTTTCTCTCTGTGTCTGTTGCTCTCAAATAAATAAATAAATAAAATTATTAAAAAAAATAATAATTTTGGTTGCAATGATTTTGTTTTAGGTGTTGGTAGTTTTTTAAAAATAAGTTATTGTAATTTACATCAGCATATTGAAGATAGTTTATTTTTCTAACACTTTATTTAAACAGCTGCTGGACTGTTAACACAGATTTAATCATGTTTGGTGTTTCTATTTAAGTTTAAAAGAAAGCAATAGCAGTGTAGAAACAACTTCAACAGGTGATTAGATAGACGCAATGAGTCAGTTAGTGTGCATACCAGCACTTCAGGACTACGGCATAGTAGGAGAAACTAATGGTTGTAACTTATAACCCTCTTAAATTGTCTACTTGAAACCAAGCACCTAAAAGTACACTTACACAGGCTAGAAAGATTGCTCAGCGGGTAAGGTGCTTTCCTAGAAAACCTAATGACCTGGGTTTGATTCCCCAGTATCCATATAAGCCTGAAGTACAAAGTGGAGCATGCTTCTGGAGTTCGTTTACAGTGTCTAGAGGCTGTAGCATACCCCTTCTCTCTCTCTCGCTCTCTCTCTGTCTTTATCTTTCTCTCTGTCTCTCTCTGTATATCTCTGTGCTTGCAAATAAATAAAATATTTTTTAAAGTAGACTTCTACATCAGACCCAAAAAGATTTTTTTTTGTAATTTAGTATAATAAGGATATTTTAACCTTTTATTCAAGATTATGAAATAAATATTTTCTTTTTAAAAATATTTTATTTTTATTTATTTATTTGACAGAGAGAGAGAGAGGGAGAGGAAGAGAGATAGAGAGAGAGTGGGCACAGCAGGGCCTCCAGCCACTGCAAATGAACTCCAGACATGTTTCTCCTTGTGCATCTGGCTAATGTGGGTACTGGGGAACCTAACCTTGGTCCTTTGGCTTTGCAGGCAAATGCCTTAACTGTGAAGCCATCCCTTCAGCCTGAAATGAATGTTTTCTAAAGTAACATTTACTTCCATGAAAAATTGAAAACTTAGTGGGTGGGAAGTTGGCCTGAGACTGCCTGATTTTGATTCCCCAGGACTTACATAAACAATTGGGCATAGCCACGCACATCTATAAACCCATGTGTCTGGGGAGCAGAAATGGCACTGTTGGGGCGCATGAAAACTGCAGTTCCACATTCATAAACAAACTGTCTCAGGGAAATGTGTATTGAGCAGAGGAGGAAGGACAGGCACTGCACTTCTTAGGCCCCCACGTGCCTGCAAGCCCATCGGCATATGAAACTGCATGTACCTGGCGCACTCATGCACACTGCCACAGCCGTCACACATCACAGACGTGGAAAAAAACTGAAAGCTCAGAAATACACCATAGAAACTATTAAAGTATATCACCAATTTGGAGACTCAAACCGGCAACCCATGACTTCACAGTCACAGTCAAAGGCTCTAACCTCTAAGCCATCTTACGGTTCCCAATTTGGAAGAAAGTAATATAGCAAGCTTTTTTAATGTTCTATCTTTTCAATAAAATTCCCTTGTAAATAAAGAAAATAAATTCCAATTCCTTTGTGTTAATGTCTTGGCTCTTAACTTTCATTAATCTGTTTGTAGGTTAGTAAAATCAGGTCATATTAATAGGAAACATGTTTGAGATAAAATTTATCCCTTCAGTTTCTGACAATTAAAAATTAACTGACTATATTTCACCAGGCATATAAAATGATTTCTCAAAAATTTTAAATTTATATTTCTCATGCTTTGAAAGAATCAATTGTAAGACATTGCAAAATGCAAACTTATGTAAAAGCTGGGTCAAAATAATAAAATGTCCAGAAAAAAATTAAATTAAACATTTCATATTCATTGAAGAAATCATTTTTCTACCATTGCAAACTTATATTGCTATCTTGCATGATTAGTACCTAGGTGAAATTTGACTTAAAAAGTCCAATTTGTAAGGGAAATCCTCTTAACATTTATGTACTATTCAATAACTTTATTGTACAACAAAATAATCTTAGTAAAATATTTACTGTATTCTTAGTCATGAATTCTTCATGACCTTTCCGTGTACCTATTACCTTGTTAATATATTTCTTATTTATTAAGTTAATATGCTTTTACTTTTTGACTTAGCAACCAACAGGAATTTAGTAAGTTCTTTTTTTGGTGGATAGGGAAAGCCAGGGTTAAACCTACGGTTTTCTATATTCTTGGAAAATGCTGTATTTAAATTACACTTTTGGCCATGCTTCTATGATTTTTAAGGGAAAAAAATCAGTGTGGACTTTTGTTTTTCCTATTCATGTAGGAAGGTGAATTTTTGACATTCATGAGTGTAACTTTGTACATTTTAATTTATATCTCATCCTTATATGGTATTCATTTTTATTTTAGAATAATAGTGCTAGCAAAGAAACTTACTATTTTATAAATAATTAATTTATTAACATCATATAATATAAATTTGCCCTATTTTGTTTTAGATTCTACATTTATATTCTATATTGTATATCTGCTCGTCTTTGTAAATACTTCCATTCAGTTTTCACCTTAATGCCACATTAGTGAATGAAAGGCAGATATAGTGTTAAAACAATAGTAATTAAGCTTTTGGATATGGTTAACTCAGGATGGCTTCTGAAGAGGCTTTTAATATTGGAAGACATTTTGGCTTAGAAGTCATTCTAAAAGGAGTGTTTTTATGAGTCTCTACTTCTTGCATTGGTGTGGTTATTTCTAAATAGACATGATTGTGCATTTTTGACTATGTAAGTTTAAATTAAATGCCCATGAATAGTGTTTTGTGATCATAACGAAGAGAGGGAGAGCTTGTATTTATAACCATGTTTGCATCATGATGCTATTTTTACAAAAAGCCATGTGGAATTTTTTTATTTTGAAATTCATTCAGTCATAACAGTCTTTTTGGCCTCATTACCTTTCACGTGTGTCCACAAGCATCTCTCTACTAAGAAAGGGCTACAATACTTGTAAGTTGTCAGTATAACAGTTTGCAGTGAAAGGTAAGAAATATTTCTAACCTTAAGTACTGATTGCTTATGCAAAAATAATTAATTATGAATGCATTAGAATTTGACTTGTTTCAAAACATAGCACATACCTTTAAATAAAGAAAACAACATATATGTATATTCCTGTTTTGAAAGTTTTTGGTTAGTTAGATAGTACATTATTGGTGGGTGCAATATTGAATAACAAAAAAGATAAATTAACTAAAATAGAGTTTCATGGCTCTTTTTATTGCTAATAGTTTGTTCTGAGACTATACTGTTTTTGTTAAGACTTCCTGTCAGTCCACATAAGTGTATGTAAAGCCCTATGGCTACACTTGAGTGTTACATTCCATATTTCATATTAGACACAGAAGCTTGAAAAATATTCTTAATCTTGAGATTTGTAAAGGCAATATTTCAGTTCACTCACTAGTTAGCTCACCTAATCTTCCTCTGCCAAGTTGTAAGAATAATTCCATATAATGAGTATTACAAACCCAATTTCAAAATTTAAAATGAAAGTACTGTTATGTCTAATAGTTATAACAGATTCTTCTATTATGCTACAAATAGAAATAATATAACTCTTATTAACTTTACTTTTTTTCAAGCACTTGAATGTATTCATTGAGAGTTAAATTTAACATGGGCTGTAGAGAGAGCTTAGCAGTTAAAAGCACTTGTTTGTAAAGCCTCTGGCCTGGTATACATTCCCCAGTACCAACGTAACAGTAGATTCATAATGTCTGGAGTTTGTTTCAGCAGCAGGAGGCCTATACATGCCCGTACTCAGTCCTCAGTCACTCTCTCTCTCTCCCTCTTTCTCTTTCTCTTTCTCCCCCTTGCAAATAAATAAATTAAAATACTTTTTAGAAGGTGTTAAAGCATTAGGTGCTCAACTTTAATTAAGAACAACATAAATAGTAAAATCAGAGATAGGAAGAATATTTAAATATATTATTTATTTATTTGAGGGTGGGGCAGATAGAGAGAATGGGAGCACGGGGACGCCAAGGCATCTAGCCACTGCAGATGACCTCCAGACACATATACCACCTTGTGCATCTGGCTTACATGGGTACTGGGGAATTGAACCTGGGTCGTTAGGCTTTGCAGGCAAATGCCTTAACTGCTAAACCATCTCTCCAGCCCCAAAATTTTTGATTAGAAAAATCTATTCTATTTAGTATTTGGGGCTTAAAGGCCAGTTTATTTAAGTCATTGTTTTTAGCCAATAGAATGCCAACCTAACTTTAGTGAGATTATTCGGAATTACTATGAGCCAGATGCACAAGGTGGCGCATGTGTCTGGAGTTTACAGGGGCTAGAAGCCCTGGTATGCTCATTCTTATTCTCTTTCTTTTTCTCTCTGTCTCCTTCTCTTAAATAAATAAATAATAAATAACATATAAATTAAAAGAAAAAATTACTATGAAATATTGTTTGTACATGTGCTACCATTTTTGGAATATTTAATCTATAACATGCATATTAAAATACATTACACTATTGATTTACTTTATATAGATATACATTAACACATGACAGACATATCATCAACATACATTAACACATGATAAATATATAATTTCTGGGCTGGAGAGATGGTTTAGCAGTTAAGCGCTTGCCTGTGAAGCCTAAGGACACTGGTTCAAGGCTCAATTCCCCAGGACCCACGTTAGCCAGATGCACAAGGGGGCACACGTGTCTGGAGTTCATTTGCAGTGGCTGGAGGCCCTGGTGCACCCATTCTTTTTCTCTCTCTCTTCCTCTCTTTCTCTCTCTGTGTCGCTTTCAAATAAATAAATAAAAATGAACAACAAGTATTTTTTAAAAAATATAAAATTTCTTTGAGTATAGTATATGTAGAGAAATGTTACTTTAGCTTTGTTGTTTCTTTACTGTTTTACTTATAACCCAAACATTTTTTTCCTTTGTTTGCCTCCAGTACACTCTTCTAGGAATAGAAGATGTAATGACCATAATTTAATGTGTTATTTAAAAATATTAGTTTGTTTAAAAGATTAATGACTATATTTTAATATGATTTTTTAAAATGGTAATTTATTTGCAATCAGAGGGAGGGAGGGAAGGAAGGAGAGAGAAAGAGAGAAGCAGAGAGAAAGAGAATGGGCAAGTCAGGGCGTCTACTGCAAATAAATTCCAAATGAATGTACTACTTTGTGCATTTGGCTTTATGTGGGTACTGGTGAATTTAACCTGGGTTCTTGGGCATTGCAGGAAAGCACCTTAACCCCTAAGCCATCTCTCTAGCCCTAATGTGATTTTTTTTTTTTTTTAGCAGTGTCATTTTGTCAATAATCATGATCACTAACAATTTTATCAACATCATGTCTAATACTGTTTTTATATCTATATTGTAATATTCTTGCTACAGAAAAGATGATAACTCAATATTGTGAGGTAAAACCAAATCCTTCAAAATTTTGTGCTATTTTTCAATTTAGAAGGCCTGTTGGTTTTCATTTCAAAAACTACACTGGTAGGTCTTGGGGCTGGAGAAATGACTCAGTGGTAAAGGGTGCTTGCTTGCAAAGCCTGATGGCTTGGATTTGATTCCTCAGTACCCATGCACCAAGTCGTGGGCATGTCTGGAGTTCGTATAAAGTGACAGGTCACCCCCTCCCTCCCTTCCTTACTAGTTCAAACAAACAAATAGTTAAATAACCACACTGGTAGATCTATATGCTTTGAATTCTGAAGTGCAGTTAAGCAGGCTTCATGTTAGTTAAACATAGCTTATCAAACAATGGCTCATTAAGGAGAAAAAAAAATATTTCCGAAACTACATCATCAACATGTGGCTGAGTTCCTTTATCATAGGTTGAGTATGTGTTATTGGTAATGTTTGGGACAAGATAGTATCTTAATATAAATTTGTTCTCAGTTTTAGAATATGTGTATAATTGTAAATACATAGGGAGTAAAACTGAAGTCTGAACAAAGCTAATTTTGTTCCATATTTTCAATGTGCTTATCTTTTGGCTATAGCCTGTCACATGTGGTCAGTTGTCACACATTCTACTGATGGTATTACATCAGTCCTCAAAAACATTTTTGGATTTTGGAACATTTTGGAGTTTGCTTTTTCAGAAGACAGAACACTTAAACTTCAGTGAGAAAAGTCTGATAACCTAACGAAATTAATGGGCAAACAATTTTGATAACTCATTTCCAGAAAAAAATGAAAAAGATTTAAGTACAGAGAGCCAATTGCAGTTATACATTACTTATACATTTTAAATGCATCTTAAAAAGTATAATAAAATACTAGCTTTCACATTGACTGTTCT
Organism: Jaculus jaculus; assembly: GCF_020740685.1. Classification (NCBI taxonomy): domain Eukaryota; kingdom Metazoa; phylum Chordata; class Mammalia; order Rodentia; family Dipodidae; genus Jaculus; species Jaculus jaculus. The sequence goes on from NC_059105.1 coordinate 27,405,435, forward strand.
ATGTGTTGCATCTATAGTTATAATAGCAAGAAAGTAGAGATGGTCTTAAGTACCTTCTGATAGTATAATTTATAATAATTTTTTTACAATTCTGTATAGAGTCCGACAGACCTCTGATTATGAAAGTTATCATTGTGGACATAGGGAGGTAGTGCAGTCTGTAAAATGCTTGTCATACAAGTGTCGACTCTGAGTTTAGATCCCAAGCGCCCACATAAAATCTGGGTGCAGGAGACAGGAAGAATCCCTGGGCTTCCTGGGCCAAGGAGTGTAGCCATGTTTAGTAAGAGACCTGTCTCAAAAACATAAGGTAGAGAGTGATTTGGGAAAACATCTCATGTCATCCTCTGGCCTCCTCAGCACCTGCACACCTGTGTGCACACACCCCCTGCACACACGAGTGTGAACATGGCTTCTTTTGAGACAGGAACTAAGAGATTGTGAGCTTTTGCAAAAAATGACATACTTTTCTCATTTTATTTCACCCTTTATATTGTTCCATTTTTTTTACTACAACATGGAATATCTAAACATGTAAAACAACTTTAAAGGAGACAAATTCATAACAAATATAGTAAAACGAGTCAAGGAGTAGTGCTTGAATATCTTCCATATCCTACAAAGTCTGTGAGCATACTGTGGATGTAATTTTGGATCAAACATTGGCCCTACTGTTTTCAAAGACCGTATTAGTTTTTAAATAAAATAAAATTCAATGTAGTAAATTGTCTATTAGGGTTGAATCAGCTATTCCTTTGTAGATTATAGTAATGTACTGTAGATTAATTGACATAAAAATTGTATGAAATAATTGTACCATTACATTTCCAGAAAAGAAAGATGGGCATGTTTACTATACTCATTTAATACTCATCTAAACCCTAAGAAATGTGTACCATTAATACCCTCTTCTTACATGAAGACATGGAGAGCTTCAAGTTCTTTAAGAAACTGAACTATTTTTTAAGAATGTAAGCACATCACTCTTACTAATCTGTTCTGCTCAAACTTCACTTTGCAGTTTGAATTCATCCCTGCCCTACTCTGTAGTGGAAGACATAAGACATAGGTAAAATCATGAGCTCAAGTTTATCCTGTTACCACTGTGCAGCACACTGCTTCTGGTTACGAGAGAGGCTCTGGAGAGAGGAACAGGGCAAGGGAAGGAGCTGTTTTTATTCTGCGCCCACACCCCCAAGCTTCTTGATAAGAAAAATTGACAGAACTTACTTCCTTTTTATGAAAGTCTTTCCCATATCCAGGTAGTAAGCACGAAGTTTGCTTTGCTCAGTAGCTTTGATATGACCTCCTAAGAAATTTTCTATATCACTGGATAAAATACTGATTATTAATTTAGAACTTGCTTCTGCTTTGTGACAAAACTATCAGCACTCCAGCTTGAGTGTTGTGCTAGCAAAACTCAACTTTTCTGTGGGATGTTCCAAAAACAGCAAATAGAAGGCATTAGATTTCTTAACAATGGCAAGAGTATACATGCATGCTTTGCCATTCCTGCCATTCAGTGTGTTTTGCTATGTCTAGATTATAGTTAGAATACTTTGATTTGCAGACTAACATTCCTTGATTTTTTTTTTTTTTTCATATAGGGAAAAAGGGAGAGTAGGTTAGGACATGTGAGGTCTGTGTACTTTGCCCCATTTATAAAGCTCTCAAGTGAATATTTGTGTTTAGTCTGTTTTTAGCACATTTGCCTTGATGAGGTGTCTTTCCTATGTGACAGGCATTTGTGGGATTAATATCTTGAGTTGTTTCTCTTGCTCTCTTCATAAGCAGGTTGACACAAGTACTCTGATGTGAAGCAAGTATCATTGTTAAATTACAACGAGGCATGGCTCAGTGGGTTAAGAAATAGTTAACCTGGTGTCTTCAGTACATTATCTTAATCTTAGTAGCCTTAAGGACAAACTCAAATGCCAGTCCTAGAAATATTTAATGACTTGCTTAAAAGCAGTCACTGTGTAAAAGAAATGATTGTGCGAAGCAGAGTCAGTCCATCTGTTTACCTAAAGCTTGGCTGAGCCATCTTCCCTCTCACCAGACCTCCCATAAAACAGTATAGCCCTCCGTGTGAACCCACAAGATTTTTGGGGATGGATATTGATCTAATTGGTGTGTCATTTGCATCTGTGTTAGAGAGAGAAAATTGGTAGGGAAGAGACACAGGCTAAGACCACACAGGTATCTGCAATGTCTTCTTTTTAACTTACAGCAAATTCTGTAAAGCTAGAAATGCAGAGTGATGAAGAATGTGACAGGAAACCCCTGAGCCGTGAAGATGATATCAGGGGCCATGATGAGGGGAGCAGCCTAGAAGAACCCCTAATGGAGAGCAACGAGGTGGCTGACAACAGGAAAGTCCAGGAGCTTCAAGGCGAGGGAGGAATCCGGCTTCCGAATGGTAAACTGAAATGTGACGTCTGTGGCATGGTTTGCATTGGGCCCAATGTGCTTATGGTACATAAAAGGAGTCACACTGGTAAGCAGCTGAAAGAATGACCTGATGACTGCCTGTGACATCTGATGTTGATATTACCTGACATCTATTGTCTTTCCTTTTTATTCAGGGGTGGCAATGGTGACGCTACCTTTTCAGAATTCTGCTAGTATTGGATTGCTGAAAAGCAGAGAGTAGCCTGGGTCTTGACTTCCAGCCTTCAAATCTGAATAGCATGTCAGAAAAGAAGTTTGGGATTCAGTTTCCACAGTTCTTAATATAGCAATAATATGATAAGGGTTCAAGAGGTATAGGAGAATTTCATTGGGTAATTTAATCTTTTTGTATTTCTATACATATTTTACCATACCCATGGGCAAGTAATATAGTTTGCTGCCTACAGTTTTATACTACAAAATGGCACTCATACATTCATATCAGGGTGAACCATTTTTACTTTATCTAGTTAACATCTCGAAATGCAATTTCTAGTCAGTCTTGGCATAACCTTGGATCTCTGTAACTGCAGATACTTTCTGTCTTTCAGGAAAGCTACCACCCATCCATCTCCTCCTAATTTTTAGTTCTAAGTATGGAAAAAAGATGGGGAGGGTCAGATATGACAAAGGGTGGCAGGTATGCAGGTAGAAATGTATAATCGTTGAATTGTGTGAAGAAAAAGCCCTTAGATAATTTATGTTTTTATGGATACTGAGGAAAAAGCTCTGTGTAATTTATATGTTTTTATAGGTATTTTATAGATATACATGAAAACCATTCAACTCAGCCAAAAGAATTATGCAAATTTATTCAAATCTTTTGTGTCCCTTCCCTACCACATGGATTGTGGTATAACAGGAAGATAATTAACTCTCTAAGAACATTTCAAGTTTAGCTGGGCATGGTGGTGCATGCCTGTAATCCCAGTACTTGGGAAATAAGTACAGGCAGGAATAGTAGAAGTTCAAGGTCATCCTCAGTTGTGTAGAGAGTTTGAAGCTAGCTTGGACTATGTGAGACCCTGCCTCAAAAGCTTTTCTACCCTTGAATTTCAAGTTTATATGAAACATTGCCTTTTCATTACTACAGCTTTTTTCAAGGCAGTAGCAAGTGTTCTGTAGCACAATATCAACAACTAATGTTCTCAAAGTTGTAAACTATGATGTTCTTTTAGAATAGTGAAATATCACAACAAAGAAATTGATGTAAAAATTCCACATGGAGCTAACCAGTTTCATCATATTATCCTTAAAACATGAGCTACATAAATATATCCAACTGCTTTTAGTTCAGACTTCTTGTTTTATACATAAAGTCAAATGACTTGCCCATTATACTTTTTCTGGGTAAAGACCAACAGGAAAGCTAGAACCACGGTGTCCTGATTCCCAGACTAGTTTTTGTGATATATCAGTATACCAACAATTGAGTATGAGGTGTAACTATGAACTCAGGGTGACATTTAAAAATTTCAGTGAGATGTTCCCATTGCCGTCAGTGTCACAATCAAAATCTTCACTTTCCAATGTATACAGTTCTAGACACAGCCAGTTTATTTTCATCTGGGGTTTTGTTCTGATGTTTTTTGTTGTTGTTAACGCTATGTCTGAAAAAACTCATGTTGCTAATGTGAATTTCCTTTTGTTTATTTTTAAGTATCTAGGGAAAATGAAAAAACAAGTTTTAGTATTTATTTCATAGGAAAGATAAAGAATATAAAAATTACAGTTCCCCTTTTTGCTATGCTCATGATATTATTCTAATTCATGGCATGAGTTTCCAAAGTTCCATGTGTTACTATGTTCAAGTGAATGTAGCAGAGAACATGGCACCCATTTCAATTGTGTAACATCCCCAAGAAATACGGAATCATCCAGTTACTTTTTAGGTGAATTACACATACTATTATTTTTAAGGCAGTGGCCTATACTAGAAAATTATTTTGGTAGAGTAATAAGATAATACATAATAAAATTTAAAAATGAAACTAATGTTCTTATTTAAACACAAAGAATAGACTTTCCTGAAAAATTGGATTAACCAGTATTTCACTGTGTCTTATTGTTAGTTTGTAAATACAGCAATTACATGCCTACTCTACTGTCTATTTGATATTTACTACAATAGCAGAATAGTAGTACATAAGTTCCAAAAATGATGTTCATAAATAGTTACGTAGATTTACGCAAGTCCTAGAATATGAGACTCGTTCCACTAGTACAGACAAGGAGAATGAAGTAGACAGCCATTAAAATACACTCATGACCCTGCACACTTTTTGAATTTTGGAGTATTTTGCAAATTGCTATACCATCTTTAGGCTTGGGATATTTTTGTTAATTTAAACATCCTAGTCATTCAACGAGATCCTCTTGGCACCTTACTATGTTTTGTTGACCTTGAAACTTTGCCTGTGGAGTCTTTAATTAGCCACTTAAATATGTTTTTATTCTGGCTTAATTTATGTGAACAATATTTTAGTACTATTTGAAAACAGGTCTATCAGTGTTTCCTTGAGCTAGATTCAGAAAGGTATAATCAGAATCTAATCATTAATCAAATGTTTTCTGTATTGTATTATGAACTATTATCTTCATTTTAGAATTTCCCACTCTTACAATGTATGTGTAGCTAATATGAAAGAACTGTTCTTTGTCTTTTATAAAGCCATTGGAGACATTTTTTGAGTATTTTTAGCTCATAGAATCTAATGTAAAATTGATAATAAAACAGGTTCATGAGCACCCAGTTTATTTCAGTTCCATGGAGTATCAGCTCTAGTGCACTTTTCTTCTTTCTATTTCACATTTTGCTAAGGTGTTAGTCTCAGTGTATATTAATGGCTTGCTCTTACTTCTTTAGTGTTGCTGTTTTAGTGAGTAATCAGGTAATATTGTCATCGGATACTCCAGGCATTCTTCACTGGTAATGTAGGGAAAGGAAAACAAGTGAGGGCAGCCAGTCAGTTCATGTATGAACAAGAAGGGAGGAGAACACTGCAAATGTAGAAAACCCTTAATTTTGTTCCTCTATAAGGCACAGTGCTCCCGTCTATGTGACTAAGCTTTCTGCATCCTGTTTTGTGCATTGCAATGACACCCTCTCACATATGCAGAGGGTTCTTCCACAGAACACAGGAACACTTTCCTGTTTTTGATTAAACAAAAGCAAATTGATCCATGTACATTTGAATTTTGATTGAATATGTAAACAGATTTAAGAATGTGTTTATGAAAGTATAAACACGATTGAAATTTATTGCATAATAAAAATGACATATAAACTTACCCAGTGACTGAGTGAACATAGATAGATCAGTAGGCTAATTTAAAAAGAAACACAAGACTGCACATGGTGACACAGCCTTATAATCTTAGTGCATAGAAGACAAAAGGAAAAGGATCTGGAGTTCAAGGCCATCCTCTGCTACAGAGCAAGTTTGGGGCAGCCCAAGTTATATAAGACCCTGCTTCAAAATGCCACAAAACCCACTCATCCACATCCCAAAATAAACATTGTTTGCTTAAGAATGGACATGAAAAGTAGCTAGCACATATAACTAGATTATTGTATAATATTGGTGATATAACTAGTAAATTTTTTTTAAATTACATATGAAGCACATAACTAATTTCTGTACAAAGTGTAAACTGACTCAAATTGGGTTGATTCATTCCACTTAAAGAAAAAATTATATTAACTGCAATGTACTGTCCAAAGCTAATAGACAGTATACTGTATTCACCTGTATACCATTTACAAAGACAAAGGGTAGTTAACTTTTCATTAAATTGTTAAATAATTTTTTATAATAGCTACCTAGGCCAAGGGATAGTCCACTATGTTGCATAATACGATTCCTAATATTTTCAGAAGTTTTTTTTTCATAAATTTAGATAATTTACATTTTATCCTTTTTTTTTTTTTTTTTTTTGGTTTTTCAAGGTAGGGTCTCACTGTAGCCCAGGCTGACCTGGAATTCACTATGGAGTCTCAGGGTGGCCTCGAACTCACGGCAATCCTCCCACCTTTGCCTCCCGAGTGCTGGGATTAAAGGCGTGTGCCACCACGCCCAGCCCATTTTATCCTTTTTTTTTTTTTTTTGGTTTTACGAGGTAGGGTCTCACTCTAGCCCAGGCTGACCTGGAATTCATTATGGAGTCTCAGGGTGGCCTTGAACTCATGGCAATCCTCCTACCTCTGCCTCCCGAGTGCTGGGATTAAAGGCGTGCGCCACCATGCCCGGCCCATTTTATCCATTTTTAAGCAGATATGAGCATGTGCATTGTGTTTGGAGTTCTCTTAAAATATGAGTTATCTGTCGGGAGAAATGGCTTAAGGCATTTGCCTGCAAAGCCAAAGGATTCTGGTTCAATTCTCCAGGACCCATGTAAGCCAGATACTTTTGAAATAATAATTATCATTTCATATCATAAAGATTTGAGGATAACTAAGGAGATTTCAATCAGAAATGAGGAAAACCATGTAATTAATTGATAGCCAAAAATAAAAAGCATCAATCAAGACTCATTATATATATCTCACAGCTTTATCTGGTTGAAATAAAAATATATCTGCAGTCACAAACGCGGCCTGAGTGGTTACTATTGGTGTAACCCATCTGTAATATAATGGCTGTGGGAAGCACAAAGGCTTTCAAACTAGACTTCCACTCCTGGCAGTATAGCAGTGAGTACTCCAGTGTATTTAGACCGCCTTTTGATTCACACTCTCACTGAGATTTTCTTAGTAAAGAGAATCAAAGTTATCCGGTGTATTCTCTAAATGTTAAATCTAAATCACTCCATTATCAGTCTCAAAATTTAATTAGATTAGCTTAAAAATTATTTTTTAAGAAAGGTTCCCTTAGGCTGAGGAGATGGCTGACCAGTTAAAGGCATTTGCTTGCAAACCTTCCCAGCCTGAGTTCAATTTCGCAGCACTCACAGAGAGGTGGAAACAAAGTGAAACATGAACCTGCAATCCCAGTGCACCTAGGGAAATACAGATGCCAGGAGACAGAGCTGGAGGGAGAGGCGCTCGCAAGCCAGCTGGATTGACACATACACAAGAAAAGACCCCGGCTTAAGTAAAGTAGAAGAAGACAAACACCCCAAGGTTGTCCTCAGACTTCCACCTGTGTGTTGTGGCCCGTGCATTCCAATATACACACTTACTTCATATACCTATATACACACATCTTATTAAATTGTCCCTTTATTATTTTCCTTTGTACACCAGCCTTATTTTTAGTAATGAATTAACTGCTCTAAATTAGGGATTAAGATATCACAACTCAAAATTATACATGATTTAAAGAAATGTCTAAGCAAGCATGCTACAATAACATTTTGAAAGGGCAAATATGATTTCTATATTTTTGTTCAGTATACCTCCTAAATTGAAAAGTTGCTATATGCAAATTTGTTACCCTCCTAGAATAAACCAAACCATTGAATTGAAAGCTGTAATTTATAGTTGTTTTCTTCTTTTTGGAAGAAGTTCATTTGTTGAAGGAGTAACCTCAGTCTGTCCTTTAATCACAAATTCCATGTCAGGGGTGGGGAGTAGGTAATTAAATTAAGGTTGCATTCTTGTTAATTTACTAGAGAAAAAAAATAAAACAATTGAGCTAACTTATACCTATATATAAAATATTAATGATTTTAAAATTTAGGTTTAAGTGTCAGGAAGGTTATCATGCACCTGTAATCCCAGTGTTTGAGTGGACTAAGTCAATGGGATTGTGAGTTCAAAGCTAGTTAATAAGGTTACCCAGTGAGACCTTAACTTAAAAAAAAAAAAAGATCAAAATTATGTTTTAAAACTTTGTTATGTTATACAGCTTCATAGGACAGGTTTCAGATGTTGAAATTGAATGAAAATAGTTAAATATAGTTTAGAGCAACTTTAGCATGGTAAATGTTCACAACCTATAAGGGCTTTTATAAACTTAGCTCAATCAGCTCCAGATTTCTTAAAGAAAAATCTCCACCCTCACCATACACAAATTATGTTTTTAAGTATATATGTTGTTAACTTACAATAAGAGTACATACTACAGAATTTGAGATTTTCAAGATCTCATTTCTTTAAAAATTTCTTTAGGCTTTATAACGAAACTTTCTGATATAATTTCCAGTGGCTCCTATCAAATAAAGATCTCAGTTTTTCTTTTTTATACATTGTAGCCTTCTTTAATTAGAGAAAGACTAAGTTTATTTTACATAATGGGCCAAAATATATTAAGATTTGATCATTTACAATTAATATGAATATTCCAATTAAATATACAGAAAATATGCTAATTACATATAAATATGATGAAAAGTAATTGAAATGTCATTCCAATTATAATCCAGTTCATCTAAAAGGAATTGTTTAATTTTTCTTTTTATTCCAAATTTTGAGCATTAGGATGAGATATTTTCACTACTAATTTATATGTTAGTGTAGAGCTTATGTCTAGCCTTAGAGATAGGCAAATGTAATGTATTTTCTTTATGGATTTTGAGAATGAATTTGCCCTATTTGTCTATTTTATTGACTCATTACCTCCATGTTCCTATGTTTGATGACATTAGTAACAGTCATTTGATGGCAATAGATTAACTGATAGTTCAGACTTAAAATATTTTATATCATTATGAACAGTAGGAGGAACATGAGAAAAGATTCCTGTCAAACAAGTTTCACACAAAATAGAGAGTGTACAGAAAACATACAGGTGGATACTTTGCCTTTTTCTTGGTGTATCAGCAGATTTTGTCCAGGAGAATCAAGACATTTTGGCTATATTTGGATAAATTGGTGATGAACATTGAAAACTTGCTCATTATTTATGCCTATTTTGGGCTCTCTTGTCATCTGAATAAGAGAATTGGACTCTATAAATTTTGAATGCATGACTTGGTAAAATAAAGAGGATAAGATTTTGCATTCAGATTGACCAGGTTCACTTCTCAGCGTATTACCAGTCACTTTGACATAATGAACTTCGGTTTCTTCTTTCGTAAATTGAATTACTACCTAATAATTAATGTCATTGTGAAGATTAAAGCCCTGTATGACAAGCAGTCATCATTGAAGTGGTGGCCTCTTGCTATTTAGCCACAGGTAAATTCTGTTGTTTTACTTTTCATTCAGAGACAGGAATCTTGGTCATGTATATAGTCAATGAGAAATGACTACTTGACTTAGAGCTTGAAAATCTGGTATTAGTGAAGAGCATGTTAGGAGAAGTAAAGGTTTAATGACTTCTGTGGGAGTTGAACATTGTGAGCATAGAGGGTTGGCTGGGGTTAAGGGTAGGTGGCAAGCCAGTGATGTGTAATCACCTACTTCATCTTTCCCACCTCTGTCCACAGGTGAGCGCCCCTTCCACTGTAACCAGTGTGGCGCTTCTTTCACTCAGAAGGGCAACCTTCTGAGACACATCAAGTTACACTCCGGAGAGAAGCCGTTCAAATGTCCTTTCTGTAGCTATGCTTGTAGAAGAAGGGACGCTCTCACAGGACACCTCAGGACCCACTCTGGTAAGTGTCACCTGGTCTTCTCAGAAGAAAACTAAAATATAAGAATTCCCTAAATTACACTAAGTAACATACGACTTCGATGTTCCTGTTTGTGAACATTATTAATGGATAAGTCCTGCAGTATGTAGATGGCTCTTTTTAGGTTGATAGGTCTGGCAGAAACAGACATTATCAACTGAAGAGTGTCTTATCAAAATTTTACTTAGGAAAGTAGCTATTATATAAGATTTTATATAATTTTTAAATTTTATAATTATCAATGCAGCAATTACAACTAATCCAAGAAAACTGAAAATCTAGTGAAAGTTACTGGAAAATCTAGAGCTGTATATTTTTTAATTAGTATAATACTCATGCTGAGAGTTCAGTGAGAAATCAAATATTATTTTTAAATACAAATATATACTCATTAGAAAATTGGCTGTTGGAATTAAGTTATATTTCATTTTAACTCTCCTTGTTCTTTTTTTTAGCTCTCAAACTATAGTCATTGGGCACTATCTGAATATTTTCCCTGCTTCATGAATGATTGACTAATCTACAATGTTTGATGTTTTAAGAAAATACCAGAACATAAATACATAAAAGAGAAAGAATGATCAGAAATCTGAATGAATCTCATTTAACTTTCAGCATAAATTACCATTACTGAGGAGTTGAAAGTAGAAAATTAAAATAGAATCTTCTCAAGCCAGTTTTGTATGCTTTGTCTATAATCCCATATTAAGTTTTAATTTTAATATGAAGATATGATGGAAGCAATGTTTTCCTCTCCATTGACTAACAGTACTGCAGAGTGCCAAGGCTCATGAGATAATGCTTGTGTTATCTTCCTTACATTTTTCTTACTATCCTTAAGGCTGAACTTAATTTAACATAGATGTGAATTATGGAAAACCATTTTAAACATAACTATTGGAGCATTTAAGCTTAAACTGCTAAAGTTGGGGCAGATATAAAATAAAATTAATGCACACATTAAAACAAATATTCTAAGTATATATTTTACTTTCCACATACAAAAATAATTCACTTTATTCCTATTTTGTGTTTTATTTTAAAATTATGTTATAAAAATTATCACTTAAAGTGGTATCATTTATTTATGTAAAGTATCCTATGTTGAAAGAAATTTTTAAGAGATGGCAGGTATTTCCTTCAGTTAGCTATATGCTGGTTTATTAAAATATTACTGAACTGGGCTGGAGAGATGGCTTAGCAGTTAAGGTGCTTGCCTGTGAAGCCTAAAGATTCATGTTCAACTTTCCAGGTCCCACTTAAGCCAGATGCACAGTACCATAAGTATGCAAGATCTCACAGGCACACAAGGTGGTGCATGCCTCTGGAGTTCAATTGCAGTGGCTGGAGGCCCTGGTGTGCCAGTTCTTTCTCTCTGTGTGTCTCTCACTTTCACTCTTGCTCGCTCACATTAAAAAAAAAAAAACCCAAGTCTGTTGGGTTTGCCACAAATGAATATATATATTTTTTAATACATACAGATAGATAGATAGATAGATAGATAGATAGATAGATAGATAGATAGATAGATAGGTCTGAACTGACCACAGCACATAGGCTTTCATGAATATATGCTTCAACATTTTTAAAAGATTTTATTTTTTTCTGTTTTAAAAAATATTTTGTTTATTTGTGTTTTTTTTGCATAATATATATCTCACATAATCAAAACGTGTTTATTTAAAGTTTACTTTCTTTTTTATTAGTTATGTACATAATGTTTATATAGCCATATTGGTGCCATCATTAGCCTCCTTCCTGTCCTACCCCTCTGAAGGGCCCCTCCTCATTGGGGAATCTGGGTCGTACATTGTGGGGGTAACCATCAGTTGTGGGGAAGAGGCAGTGTCTCTGTTCATAATGTTCCAACTTGTGGCTCTAACAATCTTTCCACCCTCTAGTCTGCAAATTTCCCTGAGCCATGTTGGGTTTGTTTTAGGTCTACTTCAGTGATTAGGTCTTGGGAACCTCTGTGTCTCTGGATCTCTGGTTTGGTAGGAGTTGAGTGTTCTTTGTTTATCTCCTTCACCCTTATTCTGGTACCAGGTTCACCAAAAAAGCAGCGCTCTTGCTCATTTCCCCAAATACTCTGTGGTTTCAGCTGGGGCCCTTGTGAGGTGTGATGGGCTGATTCTCTCCTCAGGTTCTACGTTCATCTGAAAAAGAGAAGCAAATTCTCCAACAGAGAGTGAAGTCAGCACCAGATAATGGGATAGCCATTGTTATTTTAGAGAGAATTTAATAGATGTAGGTCCTCTTGTAGCCAAAGATTGGTGGGAGCTTGATATTGGAGAGCAGGCTCATTTTTTGGATATGATTCTCACTTGTTTTCCAGTTCCAGTTATGGGTTCTATTCCACTGAGCAGATCCGTTAGCCAAATCAAAAGCAGTTGGTTACCCACCATGGCTGTGTGCCACTATTACACTTGGGACCGTCACATCAGGTTGCTTCCTACTGAGTAGCTTAGACCATGCGTTGCTTGGACAGATATTGGTCATTTTTCCCTAATTGGTCATGTAGCACCTTTTGGCACTAGACAAACTAACTGTAAAGATTTATTTATTAGAGAGAGCAAGAGAGGGAGAGAAAGAGAGAGAGTGAGAATGGGCCCACCAGGGCCTCTAGCCATTGCCAACGAACGCCAGATACATGTTCCACCATGTGTTTCTTGTTTACAAGGGACCTGGAGAATCAAACCAGGGCCCTTATGCTTTGTAGGTCTGTGCCTTACCTGCTAAGCCATCCCTCCAGCCTCTCCCCTTCCCATTTTTTTTCTTTAGGTGGGGTTTCATTGTATCCCAGACTGACCTGATGTAGTCTCAGGCTGGTCTCAAACTCACAGTGATCCTCCTACCTCTGCCTCCCAAGTGCTGGGATTAAAGGCATACACCACCATGCCCGGCTGTAAATATCTGCTTCATTCTTTAGAAAATGTGTTTTTTAATACCATGTTTATACTGCACTTATTTTTTTTATACTGCACTTATTATCTTACTGATCTTCACAAATAAAGACATGGTCTGTTTCGTGGCTATGTTCTGGCTGTGTGATTTTGCTACCAAGTTGTACTTTCTGCAGATAAACAGCACATTTTAACTGGTATGATTAAGAGGTTAGTGGGGATGACTATCAGACAGAGCCACTCCCACCCAATTCCTACATCATCAAGAAGTAATATGAATTCAGTCCTATTTACATCTGGAATGGAAAATGTCAGCCATTCACAGTGTTCATTTTGAACAGAACATAGATATAGCTGCTAACACCCATGCTTCTCTCATTGATCAGAATGCTTAGAAGTGACTATGTTGTTTTCCTCCTTCCACTCATATCTTCTCCCTTCTCCTGTTCTCCTTACCACTTGGGATAGACAAGTTATTAATTATTTAATTGCCAACTCAAGTCGTAATTCCTTAATTTGTGAGTCTTTGGTTGCCCTGTGTTTCTTGGTTTACTATAGCTTTTCAATAACCAGAATTATCAACTAAGTTCCTTTGAAGACATGCCCCAGTGAGTCATGTGAATTTCCAAGCATAGTTCTCCTTACTCCCACTGTACAGAAACAAACCAAAACCAGTTCAGCAATCTGAAAATATTGCCAGCCACTCCCTTACTCCTTTCCCTACTGCTAAGCATCTTGAGATGCTTACAATAACATGCCAGTGGAACTTCCAGTAACATAGTACCAGCATTTTGATCCCTGATGAAAGCATGCTTCCCTTGGGAACTGAGATCTCCGGGTTCTGAACCTAAGATTTCAGGACAGAGAATAAAATATCCTTTAAAGAATTAATTGATGTCTTGGACTGAACACATCTACTTCCTTCTTATCAGTTTCAAGCATTCTAGCTATGGAATATGAAATCTCCATAGAACACCCTCATACCACCCCTAGCTGGCAAGCATTAATACAGCACTCCAGTGACAGACCATTTCACCAGTCCCTTGGACACCTGATTCTGAATGATGGAGCTTGAGAGATGAGAGATGGTTTCTATAGGTTTGAGTCCATTGTATTTTCTTTGTCATTAAAAGAAGGCCCCTGGTTATAGACAATGCTGCAAGGAACACCATGATAATTGGTTAGGTATTCTATTAAATCCATGCATAGTATTGAAGGAAAGGCAAATACATAGCCAAACCATTTGTCAATTCTTACGAGGATGTTTATCCCTTCTCCATGTTGGAAGAAATCTAGCGTAACCAACTTCCCAGTGATCTCTTGGGGAATGGTATCATATCTGGGTCTCAGCACTGGAAAATTGTGAGCTCATTAGTGGTGGTAGCTAAATTAGTTACAAAGAGTAGAGAGTCCAGGTGGCCAACCTACATGGACTTTGTCCTTGTTCCTCTCATCTTTGTACATGGGCCGAATAAGCAGATGCTAACATAGTAAAGTCAGCATTTTGATTGACCTCCATAAGATACTTTATTTAGTTTACTAAGGAACTTTACAAAGTGCTTTTATGAAGTAATTCCTATAAGATGCTATATTATATTCTGTACCAATTCTAAAAGATACAGCTATATAATTCTTCACTAAGCCTTATATCACCAAGCTTCTAATTTTGTCTTTGAAGTCCTTGGCCAAACTACCATGCTATATGCCATTCCTTTAGACTATCTCTTCTTATGCATCTGATGTACAATCCAATGTGCTGAGTGAAATTCAGGCTACCGGGTGATCTCTTCACTACTGTGCTGGGGCTCACTCCTTACATGGGCCTGAAAGGACAGTAGTGATGGCTTGCACTAAGTGCCATGCAGTTCATTTACAGACCAAACCTACCTTGTTTTCCTTCTCAATTAGCTGGTCATTGAGAACATCCCATAGGGTATTAGAGTAGGTTGAAGGGACAAGCTGTACAGTAGCAGGAGCAGTTGCCATGGATGTTGGAATCTTTCTTGCAGCCTATTTGAGTATCCCAAATTGCTTGGTTCCAATTTCCTTTAACAGTGAATTGTTTTTTTTTACTTGTGATTTCCTAGCATGTTTAATCAGATGGTATCTAATTCACAAGGTGTAGTTTGGCCCACTTATTCTTTGGAGTCCTGTATTCTAGAACTCAATCTCAATGAGAACCTACTGACAAATTAAGAGCTGCTACTGGGCTAGAGGGTTGGCTTAGTGGTTAAGGCATTTGCCTGCAAAGCCAAAGGACCCAGGTTCAATTCCTCAAGACCCACGTTAGTCAGATGCACAAGGGGGTGCACACATCTGGAATTCTTTTGCAGTGGCTGGAGGCCCTGGTGCACCCATTCTCTCACTCTCTCTCTCCCTCTTTCTCTGTCAAATAAATAAATAAATAAAAATTTTAAAAAATTTTAAAAAGAGCTGCTATGTTAAAAGAGAATAATTAGTGCTTGAGAGCTAAGTTCTTTACTACAAAACCATTAGGATTTGACTCTCTGAGGCTTCCCCTTCCTGACAGGGATGCATATAGCACCACTGTGTGATGAACACATTTCCAAAAATAATTGCACATTCTGGCTCTTAAGGCCTGGTATATAGGGTGGAATTCATCATGGCCAGGGTATATTGCAGGTCAGTTTTGCCTCAGACTCCTCTCAAATCTAGCAGCATTGTTGTTTACTTGGGGCATGTACCAAAGTTGCATACTCAAATGTGGTTTCTGCGGCTTTGTCCTAGAGGCTCCTAGGCCTCTGGAATTGTTTTTCATGATGGAAGTTGTATGGTGCAGATGTAGGAAAGATCTCTTTCAGCACGTCCAGACAACTGGGCTCAGAAGACTTCAACAATGCAGAGTCTGTGAACTCTCAGGGAACTCGTCCACTGTCTTCTAGCATTTATTTTATAAAAGCGTCTGGGATGATGGTTACTGCTTCCTGTTCATTAGGCTCAGTCAGTGGAATGCTGTGAATGTATTAGTGCAGTGTGAGGTTTCATGCTATGTTAAGATAGTGGCGATTTCAGAAGACTATTATTGTGAAGAGAACAGTTGATAAGGTAAGACAGTGAAGGCAAGCCATCCCTATAGTGTGAAGACAAGCAGCTTCTCAGTATTTTTGTTGACAGGAACTGCTTTAAAGAAATCAACTTCAGAGCTCTGGCCCCAAAGGAGGTGGCTATGTGAAGAGTTACTTCCATGAAGACTTCAGTTTGAACAACATTTGAATCTGTTCTTATAGTGTGATTAAGTCTGTACTCCTCCACAGATGCATCTATGTAGTGCATTAGTCAAATAGGCAGTTTAAATGGGATATGTTATGAATTTCCATCCCTGCTGTTTGACAGTCTCACTACCCAGAGGTGCATTATTTCTTCACCCCCTTGTCTGATTGAGAGCTAGCATTTTGCTATTGCTCATTTTACCTGCAGTGCAATTCCAGATCCCTTACATCAGATTTTGGAGTTAGTGTGCAGCCTTATTTGCCCCTAGGCTTAGGTAAGCAAAGGATTTTTAAAGAGACAGATAAACGTTCTCACATTTCACTTCTGTTCTGACTGGAGTGTTCGAGACCTTCCTTTTATCCTTTCACTTCTGAATGTCCCTTCGGGCCATTGGAACTAGCTGTGTCCTTCTATGCGCTGTTCTGCTGCTTTAGCCTGCAGATGCTACAGCTTCCAGGACTTTCTGCAGCGTCATGCTTCACTCCATGCCACCAGCAGTGATGCCTGCACTTACCTGGTGTGGAAGCTAACGGCCCTCTTCACCTATGAGAAACCCAGTCCAAGGATTCGGTTTTCACTATGTGGTGGGGCTCAGACCTTTCCTGCAACCTGTATCTCTTCTTAGCCAGGGCACTGACCATAAAACAGTGAACTATGTAAAAGAGTAGGGGATTTGAAAGCACCCCTAAAAGGAGAGATATTTGCAAGAGAATGATTACGCATAAGAAAGTGAACAAAAGTGAAGTACTTCACAACTGACTATGGCAGGAAAGTGTTATTGGACTGATCTGAAAGAATGGGGAACCGGTGGTCACTGGCATTAAGGAGATAGGTCCTGAGCACCGGCTACCAGCAGAGGAACACAGCCCTTGCCAGCTCGAGACTTTGGGTGTAAACACTGACCTCACTCTTTCCATGCTGTGTCTCTCATGGCTCCTTACCTTGACTAAACTTAAACCAGATGGCAAAGGAGCCTATTGAAGAAGTGATAGAAATTAGCTTTCTATGAGGACAGAGCAGAGCCAAGGGGAGAAACTGACCTCAGAAGCCACACAGGATCATCACGGTTAACTAATATCTAAGAATCAACACATAAAACTAGTAATGCAGAGTTCTGAGAGTAATGACATGATATTTGACTGAATTTCTGTTTTTATGAATATAGCTAGTAGAAAAATATTTTCCCTTTCTTGAGGGTAATGACTGTCAACATATGGTTTGATTAGCTATGATGTTGGATATTACTGTCACATTTCTGCTTGTATATTGTAGATTTGAAAGTTTTCTATATTGATTTCTGTTTAGAAGTTGATAACAATAGAACCACTGTTGATGAGTATGTAGCCATTTCAGTCACACATATCACAATTTAAGAAATAGAAAAATATCTGGGACATAATGTATATCCAGTAGGTGGTGGTGGTGGTGGTAATGGGGTGTGTGTGTTGGGTGTGTGTAAAACTCTTGTACCATTCTTTTTGGGGAACTCTACTTTCATTTTATAAGAAATAGCAGGTGGTAGTGATTTTATTTGCACAGACCCAGAAGTTTTTTTACCTAGCATTCATAAGTGTTCACTAAACAGTAGATACTATATTAAGCTCTTTCCATCATTATTGAATTAAAACTTCCTTTTATTCTGATATAAGTAAAAGTAGCTAGGAAAATATTTTTTAACAAAAACATTCTTTGCATTAAAATATATATTGTGTACTTTTAGTTGTCTACTGTTTGGTATAAAGCCATGTATAAACAGCATATCTTTTTCTATAACATTTTTCTTTTTAAATGAGGAATTTAGTTTTAATATCACACATTTTTTCTTATTTAGACCAAACCTATAATGTATAATCTTTAATTATATATTCAGTTTCTTTAAGAATTTAAGGACCTTTGTGAAGCAATCAAATCTGTATTGAATATTTATTTTTCAGTAATTTTATGATTATTTTTCCCTGCCATCTGCTTTGTTAGCAATGTCTTTGTCAACTCACCTTATTGGATCTTTCAAAAGTGGTAAAGTTGTTAAAATATATATTTTATAATTATCTCATTAGAAATTGAATATATGAATAATTTATATAATTATAATTACAGGTGTAGCTGACATCAGTGGGTTTGGCTACAGTCATGCACAAATCTTGGTGACTCAACAGTTCACCTCCTGAGAGTGAACTTGGGCATACTGAAATGGGGTCTCTGGGTTTCAGTCCTTGGGAGAGTTAGGTTACTACATTGGTATGTCTACAGAGGGAGCCATGAGACAGAGCAGCTGGGCTAAGAGAGCTTCTTGCTGTTATTATTCCTATTGTGCCAAAGAGGAAACTAAGGCACTGAAAGGGTTCAAACTAAGGCATTCAAACTCTAAAGCCTGTGCCTTTCATCTTGGTACTTCCTTGCTATGTGACACCTGAATGAGCCCCAGTAAAACCAACTCTTCAAGTATGTCCTGGAGGTAAAGGCAGAAGAAGGTGGGGTGGGGAATGAGTGGTGCATGGGAGGCAAGAGACCCAGACATCGAGGCTTAAGAATGAGCTTGCTGCAAATTGGGTATGGGACTTTGTTGATTTAATTGATTTGTTCTTTCTGTCTCCCTTCAGTGATAATAGTCCTTTCTACCTGCCTGTCACTTTTGCTCTCTTGCTGCAACAGAACTGGGTAGAATAGTCTCCATGCCTCCACTGTTCCTTTTAAAAGTTTCCCCAGATTATTCTAACTTTTAAAATAAATACATATAAAACAGATTTAAAATCTTTTTTCACTGGATCTTTACAGTACCAAAGACCCATGTCTAAGAAAAATGCTTTCCCATAGAAAAGTAAATAACATAGAGTGAGAAGGAGAAGAGAAAGGTGGAAGAAATGAAATTAATTATCCACCATGTATAAACTAGAGATCACCGTCAATTTTCTACCCAGTGAGAAAATGTACTACACATTTAAAAATATGTTTGAGACTATATATATATATATATATATATATGTATATGGTCTCAAACATATATATATATAATATATACATTTAAACTCTTATTGTTCAGCAATCTAGGTGTATGCTGCCATTCATTTAATTTACTTCACATAAATTTATAGTATAGTGTTTATGTCACTTAGTGATCAATCAGTAAATCAAAATTGCCACAAAAGTGATTTTTATTATCTTTTTCCTTTGAATTTTCAGTTTGACAAGCAATTGTAATCCTTTCACTTGTAGATATTGACCGGTGTGTGTAAATTATATTTCACTCCTTTTAATTGTCTTTATTACAGCCAATACTCCAAGGGAATACTATTTCAGCTAAGCCCTGGATCACAGTTAACTTCAGTATTATGTAGCATACTTGTTAGTTTTCAAACTATCACAAAACTAGAATTGCACATTTTTTTCTAGCTAATATTTCAGGTGCACTTCTCACATGCTGTAATATTTTTTGTGTACAAATTAAAGATATAGAATGAAATGATTGTGTTTTTGTTACATAGAAAATATATACAAGTTATAAAATGCTAAGGAAAAAGAGGAATTAGAGCTCATCTCACAGAGTCACAAATAATTATTTGCCATATCAAAAATTAAACTTTGGCCAAGGGCTTTTTCTAGATACTAATTACTCTGAAAAATTATTGCTTAAAAATATAGTCACTTAAAAACATTCAAAGAAGCCAGGTGTGGTGGCACAAGTCTTTAATCCCAGCACTCAGGAGGCAGAGGTAGGAGGATCACCATGAGTTCAAGGACACCCTGAGACTATATAGTGAAATCCAGAGCAGCCTGAGCTAGAGTGAGACCTTATCTCAAAACAAATAAAAAATAAAAAAAAATCACTCAAGACATTGGGATATGGTTCAGTGGGTAAAGTGCTCGCCACAGTGTAAGCATAAGGACTTGAGTTTGCATCCCCAGAGCCCACATGAAATGCCAGGCACGGTGATGTATTTCTGTAACCAGCTCTGGGGAGGCTGACACAGGAGAATCCCTGGGGTTTTGCTGGCTAGCTTGTCTAGACCAGTCAGTGTGCTCTGAGCTCAGTTCAGTGTAGGGCTCTGTCTCCGAAAGGTGGAGAACAGTTGAGGAAGATACCCAACACATCCAACACTGGCTTCTGGCCTGAACACACACATGCATACAGATACACATATACCTGCACACTTGTCCACACACAATGAACATACATACACATAGTACACACATACATATGTGAAACAAACCATTTTAAAGAAAATGTTAATGCTAAAAGGAAGTTTGCTTAATGTGAATTCCAGTGTATTCTTAAAAACCCAAATACTCCTTGAAAGTACTATATGTTCACAGTGCTGTTATGTCCAGCATGGAGTTGTCAAAGATATACATGAATAAAATAATAAGTAAGATCAGTGCAAGGATGTGTCTAAATGTTTTTTCAATCCCATTTTAAGAATGAAATTATTTTCCTATCTTCAGTAATACTTTCTATTAAATTAAAGCAAAATCTTGGTGTTCAGTTAAATAATTATTTAGTATATAATTTAGCATATAATTCTCTATTTAGTATATAACTGTATTTATATCACTTAAAAGTAAGTGCCTTGTAAAATTAATTTTTGTTACATATGTTATTCAAGTAACTTTGGATTAAATATTGGAGAAGGGCTGGAGATATGGCTTAGTGGTTAAGCACTTGTCTGTGAAGCCTAAGGACCCTGATTCAAGGCTTGATTCCCCAGGACCCACGTTAGCCAGATGCCCAAGTGGCTGCACACATCCGGAGTTCGTTTGCAGTGGCTGGAGGCCCTGGTGTGCCCGTTCTTTCTCTCCCCCTATCTGCCTCTTTCTCTGTCTATTGCTCTCAAATAAATAAATAAAAATGAACAAAAAAATATTAAGAGAAAGAAATATTGGAGAAATCTTCCATTGTTAAGGTTACTTTTTACTTGGTTTCAATTCCTCTTCAAAAATATCTAGTTTATTTGTAATCATCCCCCAAATGTTGATTTTTTTAAAAATAACAATACATTGTAACCTATTCATTGTTTAAAAGTTTTTAGCTCAAAAATGTGTTATTTAAGACTAATTGTCAGTTTAAAGCTTTATAGACGTATAAAAAGAAACTTGACCAGATGTGTCACATAAAGACCCATCTGTTAAAACATCTTCCTCCCAATTGTAGATTTTTCTTTTTATTAACAGCTGTCTTGATTACTCATAATTCCAAGGACTATATGTTATTGCCCAAAATAGCTCAGAATTATTGAATTCTTAACTGAGTTCTCAAATTGAGTTTTTAAAGAACATATCAGTTAAGTACTACAATGATTGCTAAAAACTCATTTGTTTGCTTTTTTAAAAAATCTATCTTATACTTTTTGTTCATTTATATTGTTACGTACCATGAGAAAAAAATCCCTATAAAATTAAATATTGTGTCCTACTCTTTTGAATATATTCTCATATTTGCCTACAGTAGAATAGTAAAGTAGCCCACAGTCATTTTAAGGTATAAGATTATATCCTCCAAGAATTTGATAAAGTAAGATAATTATTTTCACTTTTTAAAATTTCTTAAAAATTCAAAAGAACTATTTGGTTGCGATTGAGATGGTTCTCACTGTTGTCTATATTATCTACATACAATGTCCACTCTGCTAATTTTTAATATCTTATGATACACTCTGCTAATGGCAATTTGTTTCTAAGAAGTTCATTGCTGTCAGTCTACCAGCTCTTCATATTATTCATAATTTTTATAAATGAAAAGATTCTGTTGTGCATGAAGCATTCATAGTCACTTACTTTGTTTTCTTCTTTATTTCTGAAACAGTTTATTTATTTATTTAAAAAGAAACAGGGAGAAAGGGGCAGACACAGAGGGAAAGTGAATATCAGTACACCAGGGCCTCTTGCCACTGAAAATGAACTCCAGATACATGCACCACTTTGTGCGTGTGGGTTTATGTGGATACCATGGATTAGAACCAGACCATCAGGCTTTGAAAGCATCTGCTGAGGATCTTTCCAGACTCTTGACTTTGTTGGCTAATATGCCCAGTACACATATTTTTTTAATTAAATTAATTGTCCTTATTCTCTCTTTTCATAGTTTATTTTTACTCTTTTTTTCTCATAAATCCCACCTCTTAATCTTTTAACCTTTGTTTCACCAGCACAAATAAAAATTCATGTTAACCCTGCCCTCCACATGGCAGGAGTTCTCTGCACTTTCTCCTGTTTTCTCTTTTTAAATCTCTTTTTAAGTTTCTTCTAGGCCCACATGGGCTCTCAGACCACATGTGTGTATTCATTTTCCTTCCCTTGCTTTTATACTTTCCTAAATAAATACAGTAATTTAGTAATTATCCTTCTCAAAAAAATTATGGTAAATTTTTGGTCACAGAAAGGTACATAAATGATATCTTTTAACTTATATAGCATGAAAAAAATGTTTTGTCTTTCATGAGATTGCTTCAAATTATGGACCTTTGTATATTATATTTTGTAAAATGAATGAGAATTTTCAAAAAGTCTAAAACTTTGATACTTGGCCAAAATATTATGTATCAATTATTGTCATGTTTCTATTGTTTTTAAATAGAGCACCATGATTTTTTTAAGGAAATCTTGTTTTTTTTTTTTAAGTATAAATACATGACTCAAAAATCAAATCAGGTACAACTCATCCATAATGTGTGTGGTGTGTTGTGAGTATGGGGTAATTTTTCCAGCAAGGTTCCTATAAGAAGGAACTGTTTAAACTGATTTTAGACCTGGCAAATGGCCCATTTTCTGGGTGAGCTCCCAAGTGTGAACTTTTTCTCACCCTCAACTCTCCTTTCCTTCCTGAAGGTGGTTGATAGAAGTTCCTTATACTGATAGTCACACAAGGGTCAGTTGCATGCATGATTTGCATAACTGTGCTGTGTGCTGATTTCACTCATCCATCCTCTCTGCATGCTTTGTCCTAAAGAGAGAAGATGGACAAAGTATGTTATTTCTAACTCTTACACACACTTTTACTCACTGACATTTGACTACAGGTAAAAGCCACTTCATTCGGGCAAGCTGATGAGATTTAAGCCATGCTATTTCTACCCTGTAGAATACTTCTTTTACCACCTAGAGAAAAAAAAAGATTATCCACTCTACCTTATATGTTCTTAACAAAACAAACTAAAAGTTTAATAGCTTATGCAACCTCATCTTTTAAAAATAGGGCTGGAGAGATGGCTTAGCTGTTAAGCGCTTGCCTGTGAAGCCTAAGGACCCTGGTTTGAGGCTCGGTTCCCCAGGTCCCACGTTAGCCAGATGCACAAGGGGTCGCATGCGTCTGGAGTTGTTTGGAGTGGCTGGAAGCCCTGACACGCCCGTTCTCTCTCTCTCCCTCTATCTGTCTTTCTCCCTATGTCTGTCGCTCTCAAATAAACAAATAAAAAATGAACAACAAAAAATTTAAAAATAGCAGCAGTCATGCTTCTTTAAAGTTCATGCACATTTCTAGAAAGAGTTCTTGATAAGCAGTCTTTTCTGTAATGCATATGCATTGGATTTTACATTGATTTAATTACGTTTAGGGCTGGAAAATGGCTTAGTGGCTAATGTGCTTGCTTACAAAGCCAAAGGACCCAGGTTTGATTATACAGGACCCATGTAAGCCAGATGCACAAGGTAGTGCATGCATCTGGAGTTCATTTGCAGCAACTGGAGAGCCTGGTGCACCCATTACATTTCTCTGTCTCTTTCTCTCTCTGCCTCTTTTCTCTGTCAAATAAATAAAATAAAACATATTTTGAAAAGATATTTATTAGATTGACTTTAATCCTTTTTGTCCTGCCTCTCTGCATTCTAAAGAAATGGACATTATCATGGGCCATGTTTTCCCCATTCTAAATATTCTTCACTTTCTTTTCTTTGAAACTTTAAGTAGCAGTTTTCATACATGTACGTAGTGCATTTGGGTTATAGTACTCTTCCATTTCCATCTCCTGTCCCCTGTGCCCTTTCTGCCAAACCCCTTATGTCCAACTAGTCCCCCTTCCTCGGGCGTTTTTATTCCCCCTCTTCCACCATCCACAACAGCATGGTGATGAGCCCAATCCTGTGCAGGTCTTGAGTAGGTAACACCAATCTCCATGAGTTCATCAGTGCAGTGGCCACTTCGTGTCTGAAAGGACTCCTCCCATCCTCTTGCTCTTGCATTCCTTCCACTCCCACGTTCTCAATGTTGCCTGAGCATTTGGGACATGATAGAGCTGTCTCATTTAGTGCTGAACACCCAACAGTCACATATTCTCCAGCCTAGGGAGGGATTGAAGTAAAACCATAGCAAAATACACTTTCTTCTGAAGTGAAGGAGTATAGGTTATTCTTAGACACAGTGGGGAAGTAGTGAGACCAACATCCACCAGAAAGGAGGAAAACAGCCAGAATCCTGCTGAGGCACTTACGGCCCACTGATCCATGTGATCCACGCACCCGCCCGGCACCGCCCCGCCAGGTGCACCGAGCAGCGGCAGCAGCAAGACCAAACAAGGGGATTTTCCATCCTCATCAGCCTCCTTACAAAGTCAAGAAAACTGAAGGAAAGACAGCTGAGATCAACTAAGGAGCTACTGAAAGGGATACAGGCGGTATTATGTGAACTCCAAGCTCTCTGCACTCTCCCATCCCCAAACCATCAGAACGACAAACCACTGGCATTCAGTCCCCAGTGGAAGCACATTCAGCAAAGCTGACCAGAACTCCAGCTCCAAAAGGTAATGAGGCCAGCTGCCAAAAAGAAAAGAAAGAAAAAAGAAAAGAAAAAGAAAAAGCAGGTGCATAGGCCTGCATTGGAAGAGCTAATCTCTCTTTCCATGTCAGGACATGTTATAGGTTTGCATATTCTTGGTTGGCTTTACCATTTTCAATTAACCTGTATTTGGGGCTTGTATATTGTTGCCTTTGATGCTTTTAGATTTATAGGGGCTTTGTCTTTTGCTTCTGCCATTATTGGGAGCAGGGTCTGATCCAGATCTAGGCTGACCTTGAACCCAATTCAGAACAGAAATCTCTACCTCCCAGCTGACAAGATTAAGGGTGTAGATCAACACACACTCTTAGGGATTTTGGCTTTATAAGACTTTTTTGTTTTAATCCCCACAATTGCATACTCTGTGCTGGTTTTTATTGAATGTGTATATTGCTCAGTTGAAGTTTATAATTTGACAACAAATTCCACCTAGTCCACTAGAATACTTGCTTAGCAAGCGAACTCAACACCTAGGATAACTTCTGTGGTTGGATTGGGGTACAAGAGCTACACCTGGCACTTTAAACTCATATACTGAAAATATATAAAGGTGAATTGCCACATCTAAGAACACTGTAGATAAGCTCAAAAACCAAGCATCAAATCAATTCAGGTTGCAAAAATTGCTACATGATAATAGAAGAAACACAAAGAATCAAGACAATACAATGCCACCAAAAATTATATATCCATCAGAAATGATCACCAATAACTGTTTTAGATGAAATGCCTGAAAAAATTTCAAAATGATGATTGTATATATACTCAAAGAAATCAGAGAAGAAATGAAAGGAATCAAAGAAGAAAACAAACTCCTGTAGAGAACACAGGAGACAAGCTCAATGAAATAAAGAGGTCACTACAAGACATGAGTAAGGAAATAGAAATACTGATAAAAACCAGGCTGAAATTCTAGCTCTGAAGAACAGTCATTCAAATAAAAAAACTGTGGTAAGTCTCACCAGTAGAACGGATGAAGGAGAGAACAGAATATTTAAACTAGAAGACCAGGTGGCAGACCAAATACAGTCAAACAAAGAGAAAGACAAGCTAATAGGAAGGTATGAATGGGAATTTCAAGGTATCTGGGACACTATGAAAAGATCAAACATAAGAATTCAGTGTATAGTAGAAGGAGAAGAGTTTCAATCCAGAGACTTAGTAGGCATTTTCAACAAAATAATAGAACAAAATTTTCCCCAAATTGGGAAAGACATGCCATTGCAGATACAGGAAGCTTTTAGAACACCAAACAGACAAAGCCTGGAAAGAACTTCTCCTCGCCATGGTTATAAACTATTAAACACACAAACCAAAGAAAATATATTGAAAATAGTTAGAAAAGGCAAGTCACCTACATTCCACATGCCAGACATTGTCTCAAGTCCAGAGTTTAAAAAAATTTTTTTTGTTTATTTTAATTTATTTATTTGAGAGCGACAGAGAGAAGGGCACGGGAGAGAGAGAGAGAGAATGGGCACGCCAGGGCTTCCAGCCATTGCAAATGAACTCCAGATGCGTGCGCCACCTTGTGCATCTGGCTAACATGGGTCCTGGGGAGTTAAGCCTCGAACCAGTGTCCTTAGGCTTCACAGGCAAGTGCTTAAGCACTAAGTCATCTCTCCAGCCCTCAAGTCCAGAGTTTGATAGCAGTTATGTTCACTCTGTTGTCCTTGGTGTGGACCACCTTCCTTGTTGCCATGTCACATTTTCCTTACAACAGTGAGCCACAGGCCTGGGACACTGAGGATGCCATGGCAGGAGTGAAGAGGCTGCACACCAACCTCAGCACCCATTCTCCACTTAGGATTCATGAGGGTACAGAGCTCTGGGGTGGGCATGAGGGAGGAGGGGCTGTTTAGGATTTATTTATTTTTGTGAACCAAACTATATATATATATTTTTTTATTTGATGCATGAAAGTGAAAGAAACCTGTTCATCTCAAGCCTGTCTTATCTTGCCAGTCCCTGTATGAAAATTATGCAAATCAAAGTACTACATATCAATCATTATCAGCATCCCAATTTTTTAGAATATGATTAAAATTTTATTTAAGATATTAAATCATCTATTAGTATCCCTTTAAACTGTACAGCATGTATATAAGATTGAAATGGCATCTACAAAGGAGAGATTTTATTAGATTGTGTTTTGTATTTCCATCCCTCAGCTATTGTATTGATTGATGAACTTCAAAAATGTTTAAGAGAAATATTCATTAGAAATGGATCTAAGAGTGACATACAGTGATATAGACAGAGACTGAACAGGATAATGGGAAAGATAGCATTAAGACATAATTGATAAGTAGGTGAATGTAATGAATAATTTGAAAGGATATCATACAAATGACTCATAAATTTTTTTCATGTTCACTTTCACTGATGCAAATTTTAAAAAATATAGTTTATATTGTATTGTCTACACAGACCTTCCCAGGCTTTCCTGATTCATTGTGTCTCCTTATTGGAGTAACTTTTCCACAGTTTTCTACTTCTTAATTTTTAATTTTTGAAATGTTGCAAGGTAAAAGAAATCCCTGTGGTTTCATTTATTATCTAATTGGTCTCTAGAAAACTTAGCTAGTATTTACATTCTAATAAATCACTGCTGTTACTTAGAAGTGAGACCACATGTCTTCATGGTTACTACTCACCTTTCTATAAAAGTATGCATTTCATTGGACAATACCCCTCCCATTTCTTATTCTCCATTGGTTTTTACACAGCACTCAATGTGTTTTAAAGCAATAGCTAAAGCCCAGCTATGCAACAGTGCCTCATCAATGGATAAATGTGGTATGCCATCATGGTGAAACTCAGTATAGCGATCAGCTTTAGTTGCTGGGATGAACTTCCAAACTAGCTACAGTTATGGAGAAAGGAAATTTAATTGAAGCTTACAGATCCATGGGGAAGTTGCATAATGGCAGGAGAAGCTGACCTGCTTTCACAAATCCAAGGACAGAGAGAAAAGCCACAAGCCACACCAACACCACAACCAAGCACACTTAGGAACTCCAGGCACATCTCAAGCTCTTTGCATATCTTTACATTGGAATTCCAAGTCCACCACCACACCTTAGAGCTGGAACCTAGGATCTGCCCACAGGTAGCTGTAAATCCAAGAAGCTTTAGTAAAACTGAATATATTGGGGACATCCATTCAATAAAACATTTCACCCTTATAGATAGATTCATAACCATCTGACATTGTAAATTATATTCAGTTCAAATTCAAAGATCCCAATAGTCTTTACCAACTTAAACTAGTTCTAAAGTCCCAAGTCTCCTCTGAGACTTTAGATTGTCTCTTAAGTTTGAGTACTATAAAATCAAAACACGTTATGTACTTTCAACACATAAAGGCACAGAGTAAACATTTCCAACTGCTATAAGGTATAACAGGGAGAGACTGGAACAATGCAAACTCAACAACCATCTAGCAAATATCAAACATCTGTAGTTCAAGTCTGATCTCATAACCAGTGACTGACAGTCTTTGGATTTTCTAAATCTGTTCCTCCAGCTAGACTGAATAGCCAGGGGAAATTTCCATCCCAGGCCAGGAACACTCAATGGTAGGTCTTTCACAGTCCTGGTATTTTCAAAACATCTTTGAATCTTCACTGCAGATCACTGTTCATCTTCCATGGCTTTTCCAGCCTCTTAATGAGGGTCATCATGCCCTGCCTATATGCTATGTCCCAGCTGCAGCTCCTAGAACCATGTGCACTTCATGACAATTCCATGCATTTTTCATGCTTCCAAAATCAATACCCGGTATGCAGGACACAGCCTTATTCTTAATGAAGGGACCAAATAAATCATAACCTTGAAGAACAGTGTGTTAGTTTGAATATAATTTGGATCTGCATCCACCTGGCTGGAGTAGATGTCACTGAGCAGATCTTAGGGTCTGTCCCTAAGGTGTGGTGGTGGAATTTCATTTCCAGTATAAAGAAATGCAAAGTTCCTGAAGTGTGTTTGTTTCTAGTGTGGTTTTGGGGGTTTTGCCTTGTGTATTTTATCTTTCTGCCGGATCCTGTGAAAGTGGGCCAGATTCTTATGCCATTATAGAACTTCCTCTGGATCTGTGAGCTTCAATAAGTCCCTTCCTTCCATAACTGTGTCTGGTCTGGAAGTTCATCTCAGCACCCTGAAGCTGTCTACTATAAACTAGTTCCTTTTCCAAACTCTTTCCAAAAGAATTTGCATTTTTATCATAGTCTTTCCACAGGCATCCTCTCCATTGTTTTAATGTAAAGCAATTGGGCCATCTTCATTAAGATTGAAAATTTACTTGACAATAGCCACTTCAGTAACCTAAAATCAGTTTCTGTGCCAGTAATATTAAACTTGCTTGAATCTTTCCAACTTAAAATCTGAAAACTCTCAGTCCCGTATCTTTAGCCAATCACATGAGCCTATTAAACTTTAACTCTATGGGCCTGAGCAGCAGAATGCAGCCAGCACTTATGTCAGTAGCCCATATCAAACAAGGTTTTCTACAGTCTTTCCTTCCCCAAAGAAAGTTCAAAAGCCAAGCCTCTAAATACAATTCTCTCTGCAGTTAGCATTTGCAAACTCTCATCAGAATAGTCTATTATACTTGGCTTACCACTCCAGAGGGCATCTTCTGTTGCAAACTCCAAGTTTCCCATTCCTTCAGCACACAAGTTACAAAAGACCAAAATCCATATGGCCAGATTCATTTTATCACACCCCATTACTGGTACCAATTTTGTACCAGTCAGCTGCAGTTGCTGGGATGAACTTCAAACCAGGCACACTTATGGAGGAAGGAAATTTATTTGAAGTTTACAGATCCAGGGCAAGCTCCATAATGGCAGAAGAAGGTGGTCTGCTTTCACAGGTCCAAACAGAGAGAGAAAAGCCACAAGCTATACCAGCACAAGCAAGCACGCTTAGGAATGCCAGGCACAGCTCAAGAACTTTGCATGTCTTTACACTGGAATTCCAAATCCACCCATACACCTTAGAGCTGGACCCTAAGATCTGCCCACAGGCAGCTGGAAATCCAAGAAGCTTTAGTAAAATGGAATATATATGGAATACATTCATTCAAGCTACCACACTCAGCAGTTGGTAAAGCATTGTCTCTGAGGGTTTTCTTTTAAATGTCCTCAGACATAGGAAGCTTTTTATGGTCTCCCTAGAGAGTATTTTAGCACTCCAGTTTGCCTGATTATAGCTTAAGGACATAGATTTGGCACCTTAGTAGATAACTTATTTTAATAACAAATCATATTGTTAGTGACAATATTAGAAAAATTGTCTGTCTCATAGACTATGAATTAATAAAAATCTTCTTTTAATCCTGAGTATAATAGTGTTAAAGTTGTTCATATATGGAGTCCATACAATAAAACTGACCCAAATTCATCTGTAATATAACTTATGGATAAAGAAAGAAAAAAAATTATTTCTGTCATATGTTAGTATTTATTTTTCTTCAGGTAAATTAATTGCCAGGTAATGCCAAATATTAAAATCTCCTAATATTTCTAGCTTTAGGAGTATTTATAAGCAGATATGTTCAATTTTACTAAAGGAAAATAAATATCATATATATGTATTGCTCATGTCTTTTATGAATTGTCTTTTATGAAAAATGGTAAATATATTTTCTGTATATAGATGTATTTGATTGTGTGTTTCTATAAGTGCAAACATGCGTACATCTATATAAAGAATATGACATTTACCAATGTATTAGTACTATTGTAATTTGTTTTATAGGTTCACTAGGAAAACTCTTGAAGTGAACTATTTCAAGAAAATATAAGTGAACAAGACTTGCTTGTGCTATATATCTTCATAATGAACTCATGGTAAACATTCCTGTTTCAAAATTCTTCATTACTATTGACACGGTCTTGTATTTAGATAGGTGTAAGGAGGTCCTAGGAGTTTAGGGATAGTCATTTCTTATTTCTAATTCCTTATTTAGACATATAGAAATATAATTAAGTGTTTTTTTTCTAGTCAAATTGTTTGGGTTATCAAGCATTTGGTCTAATTTCTTTTGTTTCTAAAACTTTATTTATTTATGAGACACATACACAGAATGAATATGGGTACATCAGAGCCTTGTGCTACTGCAAATAAAATCCAGATGCATGTGCCACTTTGGGTGTCTGGCTTTACATAGATACTGGGCAATCAGATTTGGGCTAGCCATCAGGCTTTGCAAGCCTCTTTAACCACTGGGCTATCACCCTGCCCATGCTTTCTAAATTTTCAATTTGTAATTTTCCCTCATAGCAAGAATTTATATCTGACACATTCTGATAAGAATTCTTTCATTGTTGTTAGTGTATGATTTTTTTTGAAAGATATGTTAAGGAAAAGACAGTATACTAATTTTTGGAGTTGTTAGACACATTGGACTTACTGTCTTCTCTGTTTCTGGCATCATAACTGGCTTCTGGGAATTGTGTTCATAAGAAGACTTACTTCACTTATTTGAATTACATTGGTACTAAAACTTACAAAGTTCACATGACTTCTTGGTATTTGCTTGCAACCACAATGAGTATGGGAACCAGAGTTACTTTCCTGTCTTAACCAAGTTGAATATTCAATGAGGTCTGTTAACTGAATTTAATCACAATAAGTAGTATAGAACTTTGACACTTGAGAAAGAAAAACAAAGATTGCAGGTTCCAGGATCCTCCTAGTATACTTTCTGGAGTTAGTTTTCAGAACCAAGGAGGCAGAAATCAGAGCCCAGGGAGACTATGAGCATAGAGGAAGCCAACTGTCAGATGGAAGGAAGCTGCATGGAAGTGGCATAAGATTTTCAGGTGATCCGTTTGAGCTTTTGGATAAGAGTGATCTGCTTACCTGAAGCCTATGGAAAAACTGAAACCAGAAGGCCAGATACTTCCTAAACCTAATGCAAAGCCACAGATAGTTAATTTTCACTAGTCAAAATGGAAAGGCCTTGTGATGTCAAGCATTCAGTCAAGTTCACAGCAGCTAAAGTAGCCTTTATAAAAGTATGTTCAGGACCTATGTTCAACCATAAAATCAAACTTCAAAAGGACCAACCTGACTTCGGCAATGTAACTGCTAACTGGAAATTTGCCAATCACATTTAAAGAAATCTAGCACAATCTAAAACTCACTAATGCAAAACTTATTAATACTCAGCATCCCATTAAAAGTTACCAGCCATGCAAGAGTAAAATATATACATAATTTGGATAATAATTGTGCCTTAGAAAAGTTGGCAAGTTGATGAAATGGCTGTTATAAGCATACATTGTATGTCAAAGAATGTGCAAGGAAAGATTGGCATGATGGGAATGGAGTTAGGAGGCTTAATGTGTAGCATTAAGTGGCTAAATGAGAAACAAGATTCTTAAATTAATCTCAGCTCCCTTCTTAAAAAAATATAAAACGCAGAGTAAGCTAAAACCAAAACTATCTAAAGAAATGAAATATGGTAAAAACATTTAGCTGTTGTCAAACTAATAGTAAAATGGGGAAAATTTACCCTATGGTTAGGAATGTGGCAAGAGTGTCTCAACCTCTATTCAAGATCATCTTGAGAGTCTAATTATTGTAATAACACAAGAGAATGAAATAAAAAGACATTGAAATAGGAAAGAGATGAGCAAAGTGATCTTAAATTTCAGTGATATGACCTATGTAGAAATACCAGTGAATCTACCAAATAATTTAAACTATAAGTGATTTCATTAATGCATCAAGGTTCAAGGTCAATATAAATAAATCAAGCACATTTTTCTCTTAAAAACATTTCAATTGAAAATATGGCCTCTACATATAATGTGATGTTTTGATATGTGTGCACATTATAGGATAGCTAACAAGCTAATTAAACCTTCATTACTGACATAGCTATCTTTTTATGGTTAGAACACTTAAGATCTACTCTCCTAGAAATTTGCAAAATTATAACATATTATTAGCTAGTCACTGTGGACTACAGTAGGTCTTGTTAGCTGACTCCTATCTAACTGAAAGGTTGCTCCCCTTCACAAGCATTCCTACACACATACAGTATGCGAGCCCATGAAGCAGTGAACACTTAAATATACTTTGAAGAATCAATTATATTTGTATGTGGTAGGAATAAACAATTTGAAATTGGAATTTTTTAAAAAAATGTCATTTAGTATGGCATCCAAAAATTAATAAGAAAAACAAGTAAATACTTATCAGAACTGTGCAATCAAGATTCACAGACGTTGCTGAAATTAAAGAAGTCTTAAATAAAACCTGATCATGGCTACTTTCAAATTTGTTTAGAAATGTTGCTCATTAAAACTTCATTTATTCTTTCCATGAGGAAGGCATCATGTTAAATTCTTTTTCAAAGGTATAGAAAATGAAGTTCTAATTTCTTAAGAAATTTGTGATCTTACATAAAAGTAAAATGAATTTATAAGTACTCTCAATCAAAGCTAGAAATAAGGCAAGATAAGGTCTTAGCAGTATTCTAAGCCTGAGGGCCGATAGGTAATAGCATTGTGAGTAAGATCACTTTTTGGAAAAGAGTTAAAGAAGTTGGAAATAGAAAAATGTTGAAAATCTTAAGAGGCAGAAATGGAATGGAGCCATTCCAGAAAATGAAAAAAAAATGTTAAATCTTATAAGTATATATGCTAGGTAATTTTGGTTGAAATATGGGATAAAAGGATGGAAAGAATTTTAAAAAATATAAGGTGGAAAGTATGCTTTACAAAGGTTGCTGACAGCCAGATGTACATAGCAAGCTCCTCTTCTGTTTAATAACTACTGTAAGCATTATACATTGGAAATTGTGTCAACTCTGTCTTTAAGAACCTCCTTGTTTGTGCCAAGGAAGTAAATTGATGTCACGAAGATAATTATGCAGAATGTGAATGAGTGCTTGTGGTGGTTTGATTCAGGTGTCCCCCATAAACTTAGGTGTTCTGAATGCTAGATTCCCAGCTGATGAAGATTTGGGAATTAACGCCTCCTGGAGGGAGTGTATCATTGGGGGTGGGTTTATGGGTTTTATAGCCAGTTTCCCCATGCCAGTGTTGGGCACACCCTCCTGTTGCTGTGGTCCACCTTATGTTGGCCAGGGGGTAATGTCCACCCTCTGTTCATGCTATCGTTTTCCCCTGCCATCGTGGAGTTTCTCCTCGAGCCTGTAAGCCAAAATAAACCTCTTTTTCCCAGAAGCTTCTCTTGGTTGGGTGCTTTCTACCAGCAATGTGAACCTGGCTGCAACAGTGCTATAAAGGCACAGGGAGAGATGTTGTTTTGACTATGGGGAAGGGATCCCCCAGTCATTGAACAAAGGTTTTGATGCAAGCTTTAAACATGGAACACCAGTCCAGGCATGATGGGAATTTCTCATAGAAATGAACACTTGCCTAGAGAATGAAGAGGAAGACTACTGTTCTGAGAACAGAGTGTAGAGGAAATGACACATTTGCAAAGTATCAACAAGCTGCAATGTCAGGGAGGGCAAACACAGAATCCGACCCCCAAAACTGCAATAGGAGACCCAAGACTTGAGTAGGTTTCCTAGTGAAATAGAAACAGCATGTTCATAAACTGATTTTTAAGGAGCTTGTAGGAAGTTGTCTATGGCAATGGTAGAGGCATTGGATTTGGCAAGGATTGTAGGTGATACTTGGAAACAGTTTTCAAAGGAGTAGTCATGGCAGAAAAGTGGATTTGGAAGGAGCTAAAACATGAGAGAAAATTAATGTGTGTATTTTATAAAACTGTGTTATACTGCCTTCAGTCCTATTCTAATTTTCTGACTGGAAACTACCTTCATTTATTGCTCCATTTCTACCTCAGCCCCTTGTTCCTGTCCCGTCACCTCACCGTTCTCTCGTGTTTGCTAGTGCACCACACGTTGCTCTGTAGAACTGCCAGTCTCTAGAGTCTCGCCTGTCCTCCTTGGTCTGTTGCATAAGCATAGACACCATGAAATGCCTTTTCCACCTTTCATGTTAGTCCCATCACTGTGTTGGTACCTAGTATTATTTTTGATAAATGTATATATTGAATGATTGAGAGAGGTAGAGAGAAATGGTAGAGCATTTCCAAAGTACATTTCTTGGAGATGGATTCGTTCTAAGACATGTTGCAATCCATCGTGTCTCCAGTGTGTGGGTTGACGAAGAAGGGAAACTGTGATTTCAATTTTAAATCCAGCACTCAAATCCTCATAGGCTCCTCTGAGAACAGAATGGGTGCTGGGGGAGGAGTAATATATTAGAACAAACCAGTTACAAAAATGGGAGAAGAATTAAAGCAAACAAAGAAAGGATTTACAAATGAGAACAGTTAAAAAAAAAATGAGTTTGGAGCAGTAAAAATTTTCTGTCCAGTTCACCTTACTGGATGTGTTGAGAACTTATAGCAGGGCTGGGAGTCAAGGGCAGTAGAGAGAAAAGAACCATGTTTCCGCCAGGGTGAGATGGCACCAAGTGTTCACAGAAGAAGGGGAAGAGAGTGTGGCAGGTGTGCACAGACACCTTAGGGTCCCATGCATCAGGCCTAACACCAGGGATGACTGGAGATGACTGAACTATTTCACAGTGGACTGTTATGCATTTCAAAACGTAGTAAGTATTAATGTGTTACTAGTCTTATTCAGTGTAAATTCATTCACCACTGTTTCTAGAAAATGATGAATAATGCTTATAGCAGACAGGAACATTTTGTTATGTAGTTCCATGTCTTAGAGTTACATGTAAATATAGGTCATTTACACTGTTGTTGACTGACTGAGCTTTAAGTTTGGTACAATACTCACTGCTACTCCCCAGGAATTCTTGGTTTTGAAAAATAAGTTATTTCCTTAGTATTTTTTTTAATTTTTTTTGTTCATTTTTATTTATTTGAGAGTGGTAGACAGAGAGAGAAAGAGGCAGAGAGAGAGAGAGAGAGAGAGAAAGAGAGAGAGAGAGAGAGAGAATGGGTGTGCCAGGGCCTCCAGCCACTGCAAACAAACTCCAGACACATGTGCCCCCTTGTGCATCTGGCTAACGTGGGTTCTGGGAAGTTGAGCCTTGAACCGGGGTCCTGAGGCTTCACAGACAAGCACTTAACCACTAAGCCATCTCTCTAGCCCTTCCTTAGTATTTTAAACAATGAATCTATGATTTATATAATTTTAATTTGTGTATATTTCAAATGCAGTACAAGGTGTTTTTGTTGTTGTTATTTGGTTGGTTGGTTTTAACCAGTCCAGTGAAACTATTCAGCCCCCCTGCACCCCCGTCTGTCTTGTTAGAGTGTTTAAGTTCCTCTTGTGACCAGAGTCATCACCTGCTCTGTAAGGTGGCAGGAGGTAAGGATGCTATCTACAGTCATGAAAAAAGAGGTGTTTGTTCCCTGGGCAAGACGAAATGCTTCCTTTGGGAGTCAGATGAGAGACGCCGTCCTGGTTCGCACTGTCCGGCGGGGCTTTGACAGGACGCCTGCCAGCGCTTGTTGCTCGGTATCCATTTCACACCAAGAACTGAAGTGCTCTAGAAATTCTTATGAATCACGGCATAGTAAGGCATGTCTCAGTCCATAATGGCTGTTTTCTTTTTATATCAGGTTTTAAGAGTTGTCCATGAGCATCTCAGTACATAGGGCAGCACATGGTTGAGACAGTGGCTCCCTGACTATGAGGGAAATTTCGTTTCCTGAGTATGAGATGTTTTGGAAAGCACCGCTGTCATTGTAACTGAATATATTAGGGCTCTGGCAGTTCTTGCTAATGCTCCTGACTCAAAGTGCCTAGTCGGTTAATTCTTGGTATCACCGAAGCAGTACAGATGGGGGAGAGCACACAGCTGCTCCACAGTGTTGCTGTATGCAAGAGAACAGGCACCTTCTTTCTCCTTTCACCTGTCACTTTTCATTGTTTGAATTCTTAATTTTCTTGATACTCATGAATAATCTCTTTCTATTTAAACAGTGACATTTGAAGTTGTGTTTTTAGTTTTCCTTAAGAAAAAGTTTTTATCTCTTAGCAACACACACACACCTCATTGTATATCTAAGATAGACCTAATTTGTCTGGTAAATAAGTGAAACCCGATGTAATTGTATAAAGTTGATGCTGAAGAGTCATAGAACTTGAAAATTGATTCTCACCTCTCCACGGTCAGGAATACAGTCAGAGCATGAGTTGCTTCAGCACGTCCCCGACTGCCGGAGTTATCATCTGCCTAGCTTCTAGCTGTCTTTTAGATTTAGCAGAACTTTGTTACCTTTTGGGCCTCAGTTGAAATGTGGAGGAGGAAAAGACATCAGTCTGAAGAAGAAAAAAATGTAAAAGTTTCCTCCAAACCGTTACTTGGCTTTGGATGAGGGTGGCAGAGCTAACCCTGCGCTCTCTTCGCAGTGGGAAAACCTCACAAGTGCAACTACTGTGGACGGAGCTACAAGCAGCGCAGCTCCCTGGAGGAGCACAAGGAACGCTGCCACAACTATCTCCAGAATGTCAGCATGGAGGCTGCCGGCCAGGCCATGAGTCACCACGGTGGGTAGAAGCTGCCTTCATCCCTTGTGTTGCCCCTCTCCTGCTCGTGAGCTCAGCGTGGGTAAACCGCTCCCTCCACCTGTCTACTCTCCGCAGTTCTAAATGCACACACTACTTCTGGAGGAGATTGTCTGCCTCGGTATTTGAAATCGGCTGAGTTTTGAGATCCACTGCAGACAAGTGTGTTGCATTTTCTGTGGTGCACCCAGCGTATCTGTAATAGCCCGCGTTTGAGTTAACACTATGGTGGTGTCCCACTTTAAAGTATATGCCAAAGGAGAATACTGTTGAGTCTGCGCTTGCGGTTTTTTTTTTGTTGTTTGTTTTGTTTTGTTTTGTTTTGTTTTGTTTTGTTTTGTTTTGTTTTGTTTTGTTTTCTAACCTGATGGCAGAGATGGTGCTGTGTAAGCTGTAGGTTTTCCTTCTGTGCTAGGTGCATGGTCAGTAATACAGTGTGAAATTCCTCTAATCTCCCATATAACTTACTTGGGAAATTAGTAATTTTACTTTGTTCATTAGCAAGAAAATGTAGAAAAGTCAAATGCTACCCCTTTCTCCTTAAGAAACATTCTCTAATCAAAACATCTTTATTTTCAGAGTACACTTTGTCAGGTAGAGGGGTAGTCCTAATGTTCACCAATTGAAAGTTTGCAACTCCTACAAGTTAATTTCAGTAAATTGTCCATAAAATGGGAAAACTCTTCTGGTTTATAATGTCTTTCTTGTCTTATCCATTGTATTTTGTTCTGATTGTTTTCATCTATTCACATAGAAACAAAAGTCCTGACTTATTATTTTGTTATTTGACCAGTATTGTAATTTGTTTTAGTCACTTTCAAAATAGGTGTCCACTGATTTAGACATGGACAGCTCAAGGATCCTTTTAAGGCATGCTGGGTTATTTTGTATAGTATATACTATGGGACTGTGCTTATTGGGCAATTAGTGATTATTTGTAGGTTTTTTGTTGTTTTTGTATTTTGAGGTAGGGTCTCACACTAGCCCAGGCTGACCTGGAATTCACTATTGAGTCTCAGGGTGGCCTCAAACTCACAGCAATCCTCCTGCCTCTGCCTCCCAAGTGCTGGGATTAAAGGCAGGCGCCACCACACCTGGCTGATTATTTGTTTTTTATTTATAAATTTTAAAAAATCATCTTAAATAATTTGAGCATTTTCTTGTGTAGGTAATAGGTCCTATAACTCTAAAGAATCTGGTTCAGTTTGATAAAGCATTGTGAGTGTCCACTTTTTAAAATTTATTATCATGACTAATATTTTCATAAACCCGTGTTTCAACCCTATATAAATTTGATATTGTGAGCTTGCATTTCTTGGGTGAGTCCTCACTCACTCAAGATAGGGTAGGGCCCAGAGCATGATGGTTGTAAAGTTGGGGCTTGGAGTTTAGTAAACCTGTTCTGGCTAAATGTTGTCTGGTTGTGTCCTTCATGGGCTTAATCTGAGAATTCAATGTGATTGTTATATAATAAATATCTTCTAAATAGTTATTTTTATTATTACATTTCAGCACAGTAATACAAACAATAAGGGGTTATTTCCTATAATGTCATTACTTACCAGTGTTCATGTAAGCATTGGTGATGTCATCTGTCTGCTCAGAGCATTGCTTGGCTTAAATTGTTGGTTTTCAAGGATAATCAGATACATAAAACTAATGGTTTGGGAGATGCCAAAGTTTCTCAGAGATATCTTGTGGAGTCATTACTAGTCTGTGTTCATGTGTTTCTGTCTACGTGTGTGTGTATCTGTGTTCATACTTTTTACATTCTGAGGTTGTAAAAATAAAAGGGTACACTTTATTTTATACACAAGTGCTAGGAGGAAATACATTCATCTTAAAAAAAACAGCAAAATGAAGTGAAGCAAAGCTGTAATAAAGATGTATATACAGTTTTCTGTGAGCACAGGTATCAGGCTAACCTAATGGAGACATCAAGGCAAGCTGCCTATCTGCCATAGTACTGGACTTGAGCCTGAGGGATAAGTTCAAATTCCAGATATGGGGCAGCCCCAGCCTGTATATCATGAAGACATGTGTTGGCATCAAAGAATACTAACAGATAATCCTGGCTGAGGAAGTGACAGGAAGTGAGGCTCAACTAGTTGATCAGGATGCAAGGAAAGATCCTTCTATGCTAATCCAGTGTTTCATTCTCATGGTGTCTTTGATGGGGGACCACTGAGTAGTGATATCAGTGCCTTCTAGAGAAAAATACAGCCAATGTAGAATATAGGGTTGAGGTCTGCCTGGGACAGAGCTGTGTGAGAGCACACTGGACTTGACAATGCTAAGGGAATGGCAGGACATGAGGAAACAGTAAAGGCACACTTAGGAAGGAAAATAAACTGTTCTTGGAAATTGCAATTGAGGTTGAGGACAATGAAAGAATTTTATTTATTTTAGTTATGAAATGAATTGTTTTTTAATGGCAGATTATTTGTCTCATTTAACAGTATCTTTATGCTCATTTTTCAAGTCTGCTCATCTTGGCAAACAAGTTTCAAAGCCACACAATGTAATTATTTTGTTCTTCTTTGCCTGAAGATAGATTTAAAAGTGTGAAGCAGACAGTATGCCAGCCTTAGGTATTCTTAAGCCTGTGTATGCAACTGTTTGAAAAGGATTTTTCCTGTAAGCATGGAGGTCTACTTGGGACCTGTAGCCTTTCAAGTTTGCTTTTTCCACCTATTTTCACTAGGCAGCATCATTTCCATCATTAATTCATAAAGTGAGCATCGTTAAGTATACTGTTTGTCTCATGGCATGACAGATAGTAGGGCGACAAAGCCAGATAAAATGCAGTCTCAAAGATGACCACATATTGGAAAACATAGCCTAGAAAAATAACAGGCATAGCACCATGAGACAATGGCAGCACAGAGGACAGATAGCTAAATTAGATGTCTAAGAGCTGTTTCCAAGGAAAGTTATATTTGAACTGAGATTTGAAAGATTAAAAGCAGCAACCTATTAAATGGAGCAGAGCAGTCCATTCAGCTTGTGTGCAGAAATAGAAGTGTAAAAGATCTTGGTCCATAAAGGACCTACAAGTAACTTAGTACACTTGGACCTTAGTTTGGAAGGACGGGATGAATTGATAAGGCTAGGAAAAAAAAAAATCTCTGAATAGAATGTCAAGAGGCTGTTGTACTAGACAAAGAAATGTGTACTTTACCCCCCACAAAAAAAATAGAAAATGGAATAAAATTTACTTTTTATTAGTAGAAATGTGAGTCATATTAGCAGAATCATAAATAAGTGGACCAGTTAGTAAGGAGGTGGGTTCAGTAGCCTATAGTATAGAGAAGACTAGGTCATTGAGAAGAGCTATAGATGTCAAATCTAAAACGCTTGGTATCTTCATGTGTGCATAAAAACATGTGTTTAGGAGTAGCCGAGATGGCGATTGGATGGCACAGAAAGAAAATCCAGGGTTTTCCACAGGCATCCAGCATGGATGACAGGACAGAAGACAGTGCCATTCATTGGAATGTGTAGTAGGAAAATAGAAATGTTGGAAAATAAAAAGGAGAATTCAGTTTTCATACATGTCTTTGAATTGCCTGTAAGATGGCCAAGATAAAACTCTCTTGGAGAAAACTGATGAGAATTGTAATTACCTGAAGAACTTCCAGGGATGAAGTGAAGGTTTCGCCATAATAGCCAGAAGTAGGTTTTAACAAACTGTCTTAGTATATTTTGAGTTGTTACAACAAAATACTAGAAGGCTGGATAGTTTCTAAGAGGGAAAAAAAAAATGTTTGTTCTGGCTAATGGTTTCAGAAGCACATGACTACAGGGCTGGCACTGGCTGCTAGTGAGGGCCCCGTGGCAGACAGTCCCACCATGGAGTCACGCAGGAGAAGCCACCTGGTATGATAGGGAGGACAGGAGCAAGGCAGAGCCAGGCTTGCTGTTTTACATCAGCCTGCTATTGTGGGAACCAGCACGCTCCTGGGAGACCTAACCAGCTCTGTAAGGGCAGCAGCAAGCCCTTCACAAAGGCCACGTCCCACATCCCCACCTCTTAAATATCTCTCTGCCATCCCACACCAGTGGAATGGGTACCAAACATTATGACATGAACATCTGTGAAAACAAATAATGTGTAAGCCATAGCATAAGGTGATGGGGGAGATATATAGTGAGAGATTCTAGAAGGTCAAGAGCACAACAAAACGAGAGAAAGAGCCCTGAAGACTAGTGAGAGCAAAGCGGAAAGAAACATGGGAGGTGATTCATGGACAGCAAAGCCAGCATCCACATTTTCAAAAATCAAAAATTCTCAATAAAATCATCAGTGTGCTGAAAAAAAACGTGAAAATACAAAAGATAGATATTTTTGCTTACTCCCTGACCTTGTCAACAAGATCTCTCTTTTCTGTTAGAGAGCTTTCTTGCCTGCATTCCATTGCATACAATTCTCAGTCTAGGTCCTTTGCCCTGTTTCCTGGAACTTGAATTTTCAAGGGATTGATGAAAGAAGCTATGTTGAATATACTCACATGGACCTGCATTTCTAGCCGATCATTATGATGAAATTGAAATGATGTTACAGTGGAAGCATAAATACAACTTATCTTGACTATAACTTCAGTATAATCAAAGAAGATGCATAGTTTTGGAGTTTTCTCAAACAAGTAAAGTTACCACATTGGTATACATTTAGCCTGGATAAAATCTCACAATGTCATGATGTGTTTAATGCAAATGAGCTATCTAGATAAATTGTTTTGTGGATTAAGCAATAATATCCATAAATATTATGAATTATATCCAGATTCATGAAAGCAAACAATCAGATTATGTAATTAAGGGAAAATGCATCAGGACTTTTCTCCATGATAGAACTCACAAATACGTCAAACTAGCCTATAACATATCAACATTCAAGATGCATTTACGAAAAACAGAATAGCATAGCCC
Source organism: Jaculus jaculus (assembly GCF_020740685.1). Classification (NCBI taxonomy): domain Eukaryota; kingdom Metazoa; phylum Chordata; class Mammalia; order Rodentia; family Dipodidae; genus Jaculus; species Jaculus jaculus. Next base: position 27,447,811 of record NC_059105.1, read on the forward strand.
AGGCTCTGAAGCTAGACATTCTAGTAGTAACATTGAGTATTTAGTAGATGTTCACAGAGAAAAGGACTTAAAATTTCTGGGTCTTTGATCCCCCATGTGTAAAATGAAGATGGAAAAGGTGCCCCTTGCATGGGATACTTGGAAGGATTAAAAGGACTGTTAAATTCAAAGCCTTAAAATGGTACTTACTATGTAGTAATTGAGAGTTTATTATTACTGCCAATATGGTCGCACAAAGACTGATTTTGACATGGGGCTTCTATGAAGTACAAGCTAGACCAAAACTGTGTTAAAGTCATTTTTTTTCAGCTCACATGGGCTTCACTGCACTTGGGACCATTCCTCCCTTTGTGAGGTGGCTGTGGTGAGGGACAGTTCCCACACCCAGGTTTCATTTTGACTGTTAGATATGTACAAATGTGAAAATTCAGGGTGAGACTCAGAGCAGAGCTGCTAAATTTTAGATGACTCATTTCAAAACCAATTAGCATATTCAATTTTATGGGCAAACCCCATCAGCTAGTTTTGCTGTGTTTTTAGCAAATTTTACATTTTTTTTTTTTCCTGTCAGGTTTTGTTTTTTTTTTTTGGTTTTTATATTTTGGATCTAGGTCTTTAAAAAATTTCTTCTTCAATTCACACATGGACTACTGTGAAGTTTTATAGCTTCTTCATTTGTTTATTTTGCTTTTGAGATTTATTTATTTTGAGAAAGTTTTGTCCTGTGTAGCATAGGCTAGCCTCAAACTTAAAGCAATGCTTTTGGCTCAGGCCTTCCAATGTTGGGATTACAGATGTGAGCTACCATGCCCAGCTTTCAGTCAGTTTTTAAAGACTTTTTATTGATAATTTTCATATATGTATTTGGTATATTTTAATCATAGTCCCTGCTGTTTGCTTCTCTTGTTCCCTGCCCCCACTGTCCTTTCCCTTTCACTGAATCCCTCCTCTCTCCAGCTAGTCCCACTTCCACTTTGGTGTCTTTTTTTGTTTGTTTATTTGTTAGTATTTTTGTTTTGAGGCAGGGTCTTAATCAAGCTCAGGCTGACCTGGAACTCTGTAGCCCTGGTTGTCCTTGAACTCAGAAAAGTCTCTTACCTCAGCCTCCAGAATGCTGGAAATAGAAGTGCCCCCCACACACTGATTTTGTCATATTTTTATTTTTTTGTTCATTTTTATTTATTTGAGAGCATCAGACACAGAGAGAAAGAGAGAGAGAGAGAGAGAGGATGGTCGCACCAGGGCCTCCAGCCACTGCAAACGAACTCCAGATGCATGCGCCCCATTGTGCATCTGGCTAATGTGGGTCCTGGGGAATCAAGCCTCGAACCAGGGTCCTTAGGCTTCACAGGCAAGCGCCTAACCACCAAGCCATCTCTCCAGCCCATGACTATTATATTTTTAATAAGATAGTTAGTGCTTATAAATCAACTGCCAAAATCAAAAGATAAGTGTTAATAATCTTTATCTCATTACCTGGTCTCCACCAATATCACCACCACTACTTCTCAGTTCTTCTTGCCCTTATCTGAATTCTGTGGTCATTCTTGATTTTTTAAAAATTCTTTGCCTTGCTAAAACCATTAACTTGTCTTTTAAGTATCTTTAGTGAAAGATTATATAATGAATATCTTAGAGCATAATTTTTCTCTTGATAATATCATAAAAGATATCAGGATAGGCCAGGCATGGTGAAACACACCTTTCATCCCAGCACTTAGGAGGCAGAGGTAGGAGGATTGTAGTGAGTTCAAGGCCACCCTGAGACTCCATAGTGAATTCCAGGTCAGCCTGCGCTAGAGTGAGACCCTACCTCAAAAAACAAACAACAACAACAAAAAATATATACAAAAAATATATATATATAAATATATATATTTATATACAATATATAAATATATATACAAAAAATATATCAGGATAGAAAATGACCTTACTGCTAACTTATTATGGAATCTCATCTTGGATTTTTTTTTTCCTGAACTCATCTCCAATAGTTGCAGAATTCCTAGCTATTCAGTACCAGCAGGATGTCTTATTAAAGATAAGTTAACCTTTTTTTGATCAAGCCACTAGGTTACCCAAAACAGAGATTGAATATTGATTTCTTTAAACTTTCTGAATTATGAAAATGTTTTTGATACCACTTTCATCAACATCAGCAATATGTATTGGTCATTAAACAGGTCACCTGATTTCCACACTCAGTTTTCTTTACTTTCATCTTTGCTTTAACATTTCTCCCTTCCACCAGCGGCATCCCCTATAAATGAGGATGCATCATCTTTCACCAAGTAGGCCTGTGCTGTGCAGTGGGACCCATGTTACTCACTTTACCATATGTACTGCTCAGGTGGAGAATCCTTAAGCAGTGCAAGCTTAGCTCTTTCGTGTGAGCACTGATTTTAATCAGCTGGTTTGATTTGAGGTGTTACACTATCCTTAAACATCCCAGAGCAGCATTTCTAGTTGAAAATAACTTTTACAAGTTCCCGTCTACACTATGATTTTAATAGCTAATACCAATATTAAAGGGCTAGCATGTGAGACGTATTTGCCTGTAGCAACTGTGACAAATGTGATGGCTGGAGCGTAGCCCCGGGGCTGAGGTGGAGGGTGGCGCTAGGGCAGTCACGTATGGAGCCCACGTGCCAGCTTGGGGATGAACATCCAAAATAAATTAAACTGTCAGCTACGACAGTTCGCTATGTGTAGACAGGCCAGATCCAGATCACCTTCAGGAGAACTGTAATGTCTAGGTAGGTTCCCTACTGCCGATGAGACTGGAAGCTCATCAGATAGAAAAGTCAACCTGTTGCAGGAACAAATGTGGGCTCAGTGGGGAAGGCCATCAAAGGCTGTGTGTTACTCTGAGTACCCGTTTAAACTTTTCTCCAAAACAAGCTCACACATATAAATTGTCTCAGAAAAAATATAGTCCAAAAGCCTTGAAAACTGCAGTCTTAAGGTGTTATTGATTTAGTCTATGTTAAAAAATATGGTTCAAGGGAATAAGAAGAAAATCAGGTAATCATTCTGGCCACCAATATAGAGAAACTCAGATAAAAAATAAACCCTGGGCTGGAGAGATGATAGCTTAGCAGTTAAGGCACTTGCCTATGGCCTAGGGACCCAGGTTCAACTTCCTGGAACCCATGTAAGCCAGGTACACAAGGTGACGCACACATATGGAGTTCAAGTGCAATGGCTGGAGGCCCTGATATGCCAATCTTAATTTTCTCTGCCCTTCCCCCTAAAAACCTCCTGTGCGTGCGTGCGTGCGTGTGTGTGTGTGTGTGTGTGTGTGTGTGTGTGTGCATGTATGTTGTATGTATAATGCTAAATGATATTCTTTCTTAGGAGTGGTTCTTTTTACTTTCTTTTACTCAGGCAGACTGTTTTCTTATAACACATATTGAGGTGGCATATCTATCCTTGTGTCTTTCAAATATTGAAGAAATTAGCTGACTGCCTTTTTACATGATTTTATACAGTACCTCCTATGGAAGATTGTAAGGAACAAGAGCCTATTATGGACAACAATATTTCTCTGGTGCCTTTTGAGAGACCTGCTGTCATAGAGAAGCTCACGGCAAACATGGGAAAACGTAAAAGCTCCACTCCACAAAAGTTTGTGGGTAAGCAGTACAAAGGCTTTTGCTTTGTAACAAGGTATCTGAATTGGAAAAGGCAAGTTCTCATGTTTTAGAAATATGAATGATATGTTTCATGTGGTGCTGAAGTACCCATGCCTTTCTCATTGTTTCTTTGCACCCTTACCTTCTGTGTGCATCACATGTAAACATACCCACCATGAGGAATGGGGAAAGAGAATACAAGAAGGACTAGTAATAGATCTCACCATTTCAAATGTAATGATGCATAAAATGAATGATCATGTGAATATCAAAATAATATTTAAAAATAATCATGCAAAGTAAAGGAAGGTGATGTACCCTATTGGCCGCATTTTAAAATGTTTGTAAATGTCCCACTAGGACCATGTCTTTTGTTGTTTTATTAACTTGCCATTACTTCTTTCAGTATTTGGGCTAGAATTAAGATATATTTTATTTACAAAATTCTGCATAAGAAAGTATATAACAGCCTACATTCAAAACTGTCCATTTGTGGGCCTGTATTTTATATTTTGATCTTTGTGTTTCATCCTGTGTGTGATTTTTGACTGAAAAGATTAAATATCATATATTTAAACATCCCATTTTCAGTTCCAGTCCCTTAGATTCTCTTTTGATATGCTCAGTGTTGACATCGTTCTGATAACATGCTGTAATTCTTATGGGGTGCTTCTGAGGATACGGTCATGTGTTCTTTAAAGATGTGTGAATGATAGGGATATAGCAGAAGGAATTGTGAAAGTGCTGTTCATTGTATATGCCATCCTCTATGTCATATCGAGGTCGTATAGTACACATTGTGGTCATATAGTACAAATAGAAAAGGCAAATATATTAGAACACACTCTCACATCCTAATACCAGAGGGAGTATTGTAGGGTATTTTATTGAGTAGTGGTTTAGAGAAAGCTTTTCCTTTGGTTATTTCAGGGATGAAAGAGGAATATGTCTATTACCCCAATAGTCACGTTGAGAAGACTTCCTTGAATTTAGAAGTGAAGATTTAGCAAATCAGCCACATACTACATTAAGACCTACTGGAAGGATTTTAGTGAGAAGTCAATGAAGGGCAGTCCAAGGGCAAAAGTTTCTATCAGTTCAACTCTCTGAGATCATAGTAGGTGGCACTACACTGGCAACTTTTCTTTCTGTTCCTTTTTCTTCTTTTTATTGGTCTTTAAGAGTAAAAGAGAAGAAAAACAGTTCATTTATTTGCTCCTTGGTTTTTCACTACTTCTCATTGTTTCTTGTTTTATTTATTTGAATGTTTATTTATTATTTGGAGGGACAGATAGAGAGAGAATGGGCACACCAGGTCCTCTAACCAGTGCAAACAAATTCCAAAGACATGTGCCACCTTGTGCACATGGGTCACATGGGTCCTGGGAAATTGAACCTGTGTCCTTTGGCAGGCAAGTGCATTAGCCACTAAACCATCTCTACAGCCCTGGTTTTTTTTAAATTATTATTATTAGTTTTTGCTGTTTAGTTATTTGATTTGTTTTTGAGGTAAGGTGTCATTCCAGTCCTATGTGGTTCTATAGCCCAGGTTGTGCTCCATCATAAGAGTCTCCTGCCTCAGTCTTCAGTGTGCTAAGATTATAGGCATAGACTGTTTATTTTTAAAATTGATTTGTTTGCAGGGAATAATTAAATGTATCCAATTGGATGCTAGTGTGGTTCAAAAATAGAAAGTTTATTATTTCTGTCTTCTGAATTTGTGGAGTGTGTTATTTGCACAATTTCCTATTTCCTGTGACTTAGAGATGCTGCTCTCAATATGGTTTGATTACATGCCTTAAAGAGAGACAGATTTTTAGAAAATTATAATATGATTTGAAAAATCTTTAGAATTTTTTTATTGAAAATCTGATATCTGTTAGCTGCCTTAACTGTTTCTGTGATTGCTCATGAAAATGGACATTTTTGTCATTCTGAACCTTTCTCAGTATCCCTCAGTTAAATACTGCTATTTGACCTGTTGGTCTGCCTAGCCCAGCAACCCTCAACTTCCGGCATATCTCCTTGTGTCTTCCTCCTTTCCATGTGCCACATTGCTCACCTGCTTATCCTTTTTACCACTCTCCTGCCAGGATTCTTGACTTTCTCCCCTTGCTGTCCTGTCACTGTCTCCTGGGGAAACATGGTCTGTCCATCAGACTCTGCATCGTCTCCATATTGACATCTTAGCCCCTAGTACTTTCAGAGAAAAATCACAGCCTTAAGAGTTTCTGTCACTACAGAGGAATGGCACATATCAGTAGCATCCCATTAATTTTTCCCTGAACAGTCTTCTCTTCTATGCTCCATTATGGCCATTTCCTACATGTCTCTATTCTCAATACATTTGTTGTCTCACTCCTTGGTGATTTCTTATATCTACTACAATCACAGGGAATGAACTGAGTTAAGATGATTTAGGTATAATAACACCAATACTACAGGATTGTGTATATATACAAGTGATTTTTTCTTTTCTTTTCTTTTTTTCACCTTGTTTCAATGAAAGAAGCATCCCTCTATTTTCATTTTGTGTCCTTGAATTAATTCTCCTGTTCCAGCCCTCAAATGCCTCATTTAAAAAAAAAATATTCATTTATTTGCAAGCAGAGGGAGACAGACAAGAGGAAAGAAAGGGAGGGAGGGGAGATGAGAAAGAAGGGAAGGAAGAGGAAGGGAAGAAAAGAGAGGGAGGGGGAGGGAAGACAGGTATGCCAGGGCCTCTATCCCTTGCAAACTGACTCCAGATGCATATGCCTCTTTATGAATCTGACTTTACATGGGTACTGGGAAATCAAACCAAATCTTTAGGCTTTCCAGGCAAGGGCCTTAACTGGTAAGCCATCTCTCCAGCCCTCCCCCCACCTTGCCAGTAGTTCATATGATTATGTTTCTTCTTTCTCACTTGCCTGTTAGCATCTAATATGACAAATTCTCTCACAACTCCAACAAAAATCTTCCCTGATCCTAAGGCTCCATCTATCTGTGCCATCTATCTATGCCATCTGCTTTCTCCTTTTCATTAAGGATAAAATAAAAAAAATCTCTTTCTTTCTATTCATTTCTCAGTCCATGAAACTCCACATTCTTCTTCAGGTCCACTGCAACCATTCTTAAGGAGGTTGTATCTCACTTCTGTGGTGCTGGAACCAATGGGATCTCTAGACTGTCTCTCCCATAAAGCTTAGAGAGCATTTGCCACTGTTGGATAGTCACTTACTTCTGAACCACTCTTTCCTTGGTTTCTATGACATTTATCTCATCTTTCCCCCCAGCTTCTCTGACTGTTCCTTCTCATTCAGCTATGCAGATGGCATAGAGTACTAATAATCCATATGCTTAAATATCTTAGCATTACACAGTCAGACTGAAAAATATGTTTTTCCCTCCTAATTTGGAAAACTAAGTTCAAAAAATACAGACTTCTCACTAATGGTGCTCCTTACTAGACCTTGAGAGCCACAACAAAATTATGCTGGACAACTTATTTCTGGTCCTATCCATTACAAAAATGTACCTCACACATAGCTGCACAGACATCTCCACATGCACATCCAAGTTCTTTTTCCATTGTACCCCACACATAGCTTGTAAGAGTCATGCCTTTGCCATGTTACCTGGGCTAGCACAATTGCTAAGGAGAGAAGGTACAGAGCCTGAGAGTACTTGAGAACTATTTGCTGGAGGAATTCTTGATCTATATATTGAAAATATAGGATGAACAATGAGTGAGAGACATTCTGTTGGCCCTACAATGTCTTTGTTCCATGAGGAGTGTAGCTGAAGGTATTCTAGTCATGATACCATGTACAAGAAACCAACTGGCTTTGTCAGTGTGTTGGTGTGACAGTATTTTCCAGGTCTTGATCTTGACCTAATTTTCACAGCTCACCTATTCTAAGTGGTATCATTCAAGTCTATGCTCCTGAGGTTGCCCTCTGTCAACTGATGACTTGTGTATTTTTAATCAAGCTCAGGGCTCTAAGTTTGACATTATGTCTAAGTACTTGCTTGGAATTGGTACTCTTATTGGTCCCCAAACTGGTTCTGTTATCTTTTCTACCTCACCATCGTTCAAGTTTTCCAAGTCAGGAAACAGCCCCACCCTTCTTTCTTTCTCATTACCTACATCCAGATAAAAACCAAATCATGAAACAGTATTTTTTAAATTTCTCTCCATTCTATTGGCATTTCTCCCTTTGCACTTGGACTGCATAAGTTCAGGTCCTGTGTCATGACAGCAACTTTTCTTTCCTCTTGTTAAATGAATATCTGGCCTGCTTACTTTCCCTGTTTAACCATTGCAAACTGTAGTGCCCTCAGGTGAAGTTTATCCCTTTGCTATTGAGTGAGCCCTATATCATCTACCTGTCTCCCTCATCTTTTTTTCCATTCTTAACCTCGTTGAGATGTACATAACTGCTAATCTATGTCATGCCCTCTTGCTTCTGAGCCTTCCTGCCAGCAGCTCCACCTCCACGTTTCTACAGGTGGCTGATGCTTACCAGCATGTTGTTCTTCCTAATGACTCTTCCTTCAAGAAGTCGTCTTTACTCCCGATATGTCACCTGTTCCTCAGACTCGACCCTGTAGCCTGTGCCATGTGGCATCATATGTGATCATTGAGCTGTTGACATCCTCTCCAAACTGTAAACACTGAGGGCTAATAGGGCAGGTTACTCTGACTGAACTTGGAAACTTCTAAAGCTGTGCCATCCTAACTTGGATGCCAGGAGGTGATTTCTTATAACTTTTTTCTTCAGTTTTTATTACTCCAGTCATAGCTTTGATTGATCCTAGAGCCGTTTCTCCCAATCTCAATTAATATTCACTAATTCGATGTGCTTTTGCAGGATACAGAAGTGTGCATCAACACCCTCTACCAGAAATAGAGTGGGTCTCATCCACCAAAGCATGACACACCTCTGTCATGGTCTGATCATGCTTTTGAGTAGTTTTTATCCATGGGCTCTGACTGACAAAGTGATTAAGTAAATACCATATTGTTATAGTAGCAGAATTTTTGTTTTTTGTTTTTTGTTTTTTTGTTTTTCAAGGTAGGGTCTCACTCTGGCTCAGGCTGACCTAGAATTCACTATGTAGTCTCAGGGTGGCCTCGAATTCATGGCAATCCTCCTACCTCTGCCTCCCAAGTGCTGGGATTAAAGGCATGCACCCCCACACCCGGCAGTAGCAGAATTTTTAAAAAATGAGCTATTCTGTCATTTGGGAATATTTCAAGAAAAATTTAAATTGCTGTCTTTTGTTTTCAACTCAGTTTCATAGTTAATGTTTTAGACACTGTGTTGAGGTTAAACACTGGAATAAAATAGCATTTATTGTGTAAATGCTAAAGGATAAATTATATACTTTAAGGACAATGCATGGAAACTAACAAGTGGACAGAGGAATTTCATCACACATGTCTCACTACAAAAATGATGGTGTCTTAGTGAGAAATGTCAATTTCAAGGAAAAAATGGTGAATTATAAGATTTGTCAGGTTCATGAGCAAGTATTTTTGTAACTAATGATGAGTTTGTAATTAACTAGCCATCTTTTTCATTGATTTCATAGGTAGGACATTTTTTAGATTATCTTGATGCTAACTTTTTAAAAATTCTACTAACTGATATGTAGCTTTTTTTCTTAAACTGATTGTTAAATCAACCAAGTTAATCCTGTTCAAGGCTGAAGTGACACAGGCTGTAACCAGATCGCTTCTGCTGTCCTAGTCTATGAGGTGAAGCTCCATCACTGTGTCTGAAATACAGGGAAACCAACACAGTCTTTTGTTTTCACACCTTTCAAGTTGGATCCATTCTTCTGATAGCATTAAAACAAGTCAAGTGACTTGTTACTGATTTTTTTTTTTTTATATTGAGTGTGTCTGTTAGTCTGTTAGCAGAATTAAAGGAGCCCAAACTCTTTACATAAAAAAGAAAACATATCATTTTGTGTAAAATGGAGATGATTTATTAACTTTGTACCTTTTTATGTTTTTAAACCAATGGCCAATTTTGTTCATTTTCCCTCGTTTTATTTGCCATTCTTCTTTCAGGGGAAAAGCTCATGCGATTCAGCTACCCAGATATTCACTTTGATATGAACTTATCGTACGAGAAGGAGGCTGAGCTGATGCAGTCTCACATGATGGACCAAGCCATCAACAATGCAATCACCTACCTTGGAGCTGAGGCCCTTCATCCTCTGATGCAGCACACGCCAAGCACAATCGCTGAGGTGGCCCCAGTGATAAGCTCAGCTTATTCTCAGGTCTATCATCCAAATAGGATAGAAAGACCCATTAGCAGGGAAACCTCTGATAGTCATGAGAACAACATGGATGGCCCTATCTCTCTCATCAGACCAAAGAGTCGACCCCAGGAAAGAGAGGCCTCTCCCAGCAATAGCTGCCTGGATTCTACTGACTCAGAAAGCAGCCATGATGACCACCAGTCCTACCAAGGAAACCCTGCCTTAAATCCCAAGAGGAAGCAAAGCCCAGCTTACATGAAGGAGGATGTCAAAGCTCTGGATGCCACCAAGGCTCCTAAGGGCTCTCTGAAGGACATCTATAAGGTTTTCAATGGAGAAGGAGAACAGATAAGGGCCTTCAAATGTGAGCACTGCCGTGTCCTTTTTCTAGACCACGTCATGTACACCATTCACATGGGTTGCCATGGCTACCGGGACCCACTGGAATGCAACATCTGTGGCTATAGAAGCCAGGACCGTTACGAGTTTTCATCACACATTGTTCGAGGGGAGCACACATTCCACTAGGCCTTTTCATTCCGCAGGGGACTCCTATGAAGTAAAGAACTGCACATGAAGAAATACTGCACTTACAGCCCCCTTCCCTCAGATGTTGACATGCATTTTCTAATACTATTCCCGTCAATAATTCTTACTTTGTGGATGCAGTGTCATTTGCTCTGCTTAATTACAATAAGGAAGAAATGGAAGAGAGAAGGAACAGGGATGTTGTCTCCTGATAACTTGGCTTATTTTGTGGGAATTTAAAGCAGTTCATTTCTGCCATGCATAGATATTAAGGCATATCATGCTGTGGAAAAAAAATCACTTGATTTATAGATTCACCTAAGATATTCTAATTTGCCACCTGGTGTTCAGGATTGATTAAAGGCAGGAAAGTAGAGTACTCTGGGTAGGACTTTGGCAATTTGAAATGGTACAAGTAATTTTACTCTTCACAGAAGAACATGTTTCAAAATTAACCCAACTTTTGTTCTTAGAGATTATGGAATACAAACATGATGTTATTTTCAGTGATAACTCGATGAGTTGTGGGTTCTATGTTTACCTCTCTAAGGAATTTATAATTGAATATGTTTTACACTGTACCATATAATAGCAAAACTTTTAAACTACAGGTAGTTAAGGGCCATGACAATACATCTGAGGTCCTTTGATCTTATTTTTCTAAACTTAAGCACTGTTTTCCATAGTTTTGATGACTGGCATTTTATAGACACCTTGACAGCCTTACTTTTAACACCTGTAACAGATAGTATTTTTATGTCATTTTCAGAATAACAGATGGTCTAAGAGTGGGCAAGAGGCAGTCAGTAATTTCCAGGAGGGAATTCCACTTTTAATAAATTTATTTGAGATTTTTGTTTCTCAAGTTGTAATATGATGGCAGCATAGTATGCACAACCTCTCTAAAAGTATGCTTACAGTTGTCACTTTATCGGCATTTAATCAGTGTTAAACAGTCAGCAGAAAAATATGATTAGGCTAACAATAGAGGGAAATCCCACCCTGAGAATCCTTTTCTGGCATTTCTCTTTTCTCTCATTTTCCAAGCTGTGACCACTCAGTGTTCTATCTATAATCCATTCCTCTTTTCCTCTTGGAGTAGAAGGTCTTAAAAGTCTTGCTCTAGGCTGCTTCTTTCAAAATCACCTCAGAGCAACTGCTAATTGGACCTGAATGTGGTAACTTGAACCCTATAAGGTTATTGAACTAGGGCTATTTATTCTAGTATTTCTTCAGTAATAATATTTACTACTTTTGCTACAGAGAAAAGGGAATTTCTTTGTAACCTGTTCATAGGACTACAGGTCAAGCAAAGAAACAACAGAATTTTCTCTTAACCATCTTGGAGTCTCGAATGTGGCAGAATCTTTAGGTGAAGGTTCTGCCCAGTCAACTCCTTCAATCCTCTTCAGAAATGAATCTTAGTACAGAGTTTTCCTTCTTTTAGTCCCATACTTGATGTGTTTGCATGTGCAGGTTTTAATTTCATGTCTGTGAGTGCCTGCCTTTTCTTCACAGTCTTAACAGCATGGTGGGGGGGGGGGATTGAGTGTGTGGTTCTTAAGTCATTTGGGGTACATAACTTGGGGCTGTGTTTGAGAAAAACAGGTCCGACCATGACTGGATTATTTGATAACCATTTGTCAATGCTAAAATTGTGCTAAGTAGCAAAAACCTATTCAAAAACATCATTAAATAGGGTGCTGAAATTTCTTAACTACAGTGTGATTTGAGGAGTATCAAGATATAAGAACGATGGACAGATAAGTCTGGCCTCATGACTCCTCTTAACTCATTTTCAAGATTTTTTTTTTTTTTTGTCTATGTATTTGAGTGACTTCTAAGCCTTAATACAGCTAAGTAATAGAGCTAAGTGAAAATGGTTCTAATGTGGCTTTCTTTTATTATTCTCTATTATTTACTTTATCAGAAATTCTTCATACCTCAATACATTGTGAATATACAATTTATTCAAGAATAAAGCATCTTTCCAAGACTATCTTATCCCCACTTACCTTAAACACTCTCAAATCATAATGGAAATGACATTTCTTTATTTTTAGATGGGGTAGATAACATTAAGGTTCATGATTTTGGGATTGGGGATTTAGCTCAGTGGATGAGCACTTGCCTAGCAAGTACAAGGCCCTGGGTTCAGTCATACCAAAAAAAAAAAAAAAAAAAATCCACAAAAGAAAGACTTCCTTTTAATGCAATTTAAGGAGGCCTATCATGAACATGAGAATTTCTGCATTGACCCCTAAGGCTTTTCTCCCTGCTCTCCTCTTGCCTCCCAGTGTATCAATGCCTATATTCCTTACTGTTGATGAAACCAAATTTAGGATCTAAAAAGTTGTGTAGCTCCCCTAAGCAGGTGGCAATGCAATCTCCTTTTCTGACTCCATCTTATTAGGAAACCTAGTTTATTCAGGGATATGAATTGTGAAAATGCACTTGATATTAGTGCACGACAGTATGTTCCTAGCTGAGGGACAGGCACAGAGAGGCTGAGGTGGCTCGGGTGTGGCAGGGGCTAATGAGGACAAGGTCAATTCAGATTTGTAGGTTAGAAAGAATGTCTGTGGACATTGTTCTGTCAGAGAAACTCTAGATATCTAAATTTGCCTTTTTTTCACCAAAGGAAATAGACAACATGGTATCACCTAAAAATAAAGATGAGGGTCAGATACCAAATAAATCAAATTTGCATAATTTTTGCAAGCCCAATTTATTTCAATGAGATTTTTCAGTGGAGAAAGTATTTAAAGGGTGTGAAAATGGGTTATCCTCTGTGTTTTTGTTTGGCAAAAATTCAGAAAATCATCAGAATGCTTTGCCCTAATTTTGCCCAGATTATTTTTATCTGCACTCTTTTTGAAGAATCAGGCTGCTTCTCAGGAATGGTGACAAGTCACTGCTTCAGAGGCTGTTTCAAACACTGAAAGTGACCAGTAGCTAGATTAGAATGAGATGTAAAGCACTGCCTTTGAAACATTCCATTAAGAATTTTCTGGAGGGTAAAATGAGAGCCTGGAGTTCAGATTTAGGACAAAGTACAAAGTCTGTCCCACATATATACAGGCAGTTGTATGAGTGAATCATGTGTGCATCACACATCCTTTTAGGGGGGAAAAAACATGAAAAGTAGTAATTAGAGTTGTCAGGTGTGTTAGAAAAGCATAAAGGGTTAAAATTGCAGTTCATACTTGAGCAATTAGCTTTACTCTACCAGATTGTATTAAGAAATAAATACTAAAGAAGTTCTTAGTGTGTTTGTAGGACTAGTGTCTACTTAAACCTCAAGTCCTCATAACCAACTTCCAGATCAAATTGAAACAATGAAAAAAAAGTTAAACTAATAGATTAAAAATTTTTAAATAAATATAAATTCTTTTTTGAGAGGAAGAAAATACAGGAAAAAGCATCTATTACTTCTTGACAAATAGTGAGAGACGTGACTATTTTTGTGAGCTTTTTATCTGTAATTTTTGTGTCATGGTTGAAAATCTCACAAAATCTTCATATGTATACATTGTAAATGTTGGCCTAAATTTATATTTTCCAAATTTTAATTCTTTTTATCTCCAAAATGAGAAGTTAGGGTAGACAATGAAAAGATAAGGCTGCAAAGTACAAGAAAAGCTATACCCCTGGTTTCAAGACAGAACTTAAAATATATGCAGTACTGGCTACACTTTTTTAAAACTTTAGATTCTTCATTTTATAATAAAATAGTAGAATTATGGGTCATATCAGTAATATGTTCTATATCATTTTAACAAATGCTATCTGTATAATTCTTCTACAGCAAAATAATTCCCAAATCAAAAAATAAAAATGACCACAAGGGATAAATTTAAAATTTGTACATATAAAAGTTATTTTATTAGTACTTTTCATCTTCCAGTTTCTGCAAATAATTAAAATATACAGTAACTGGTCTCTTTAAATCCTGAATTTAATGTGTTAAGTACTTATAAAAGTTTTATACTGGTGCCTTTTTAAAATGCATTGAGTGTTGCTTAGCTGTTTTAACTCTACAACACTTTTATTGTGTATTTTTAAAAATCACATAAAATTTGTGTTGTTCTTAGACAAAATTACTAAGGAGATTTTCAATATAGTCACTTTCAGCTCAGCTGGTAAAAGGAAATGTAAACTTTAAACTCAGATTTTAATCTTTTTTACCTTGCTGGTACTTCTGAATAATATTATAAGGTTATGTAGGCAAAATATAACATAAAGTGAGATTTTAGCAGTGAATTTAATTATGGGTATGCATTTTGTTTTGTTATTAAGGAGGTATAAGTTTTGCATCACACAAAGGTTTATTTCTAGAAATTTTGGTCAATGAGATACAGTATTGTTTTGGGTTTCTGTCACCAGGCTATTATTGTTTTAGTCCTGCCTTCTAAGCTGTGATGTTTTATGAAGTAAGGTTAAAAAAAAAAGCAGGTAATTGATTCTCCTTGAACAAACAAAACTGAACAGTCATATACCATTGCTATTCTCCAAAGTATGACCACCAATAGTTTTATACCATGATTGTGTGTTACCTTATGTTAGAGTATGGCAGCTCTAAATGTGATCTGCTGTTTAGTAAAGCAAATGTCACATGACCAAGAAGCTGTGATAGGCTAGTATTTCTTTTTATCATACTGTACTGTCAAGCAAAAATAATGATACCTTGAATATTTGTACATTTATTACCGATATCTGAAATTTTGGAACATCCCTGAGATTTCTTTTTAATGTGACATTCTGTTTCTAGCTTTTTAGTGTTGTCTTGCTATGCTATGTGTGGATATATGTCACATGCATCCTTAGAAATAAGTTCACAGTTCTGTTTATGACATTTTCCCATATCATTGTATTTCTATATGCTCTGTACAATTTTTTTAATGAATCAAGTTTTATCCCATACAGAGAGTGTTACCCGAATGGCTAGTCCTTGTTATTATGAATTAAATTTAGAGGCCCTATGCTGAATCACATGAAACACAGCATAACCATATAGGTACAAGTCAACAAGTTTGCAATGTATGGGGCCTACAGATTACCTCAAGTGGCACATGGTGAGACAAGCATCTCAAATGAATGAGGTCACTGACTCCTCTATTATGCACTTACTAGGATCTTACTTCATATACTTTACTAGAAATAGATTTTTAAAGGAATACACTGTAATAAGAGAAGGCATCTATGTTCTTTGTTGTTATTGTTTTTTTTGTTGCTCAGATTCTCAAACTGTGATCTTAAAAAAAAAAATGGATGACTGTCAAGTACTCTTGGATTTTGTATACTAGTCATTTCCCCTTTCTGGTTAATTTAAGTTCTCCTTTTGCCTCTTATATTCTGTCAACTCCCTCCACCTCTATTCATCACCCTTCTACCTTTGTCTCTGGATGTCTTTCCCTCTCTCTTCTTCCTAGTTAGAAGGTGATATCAACTATGAACTTCCAGTCCATTGAACTCTTAAGTCTTAATTTTCATTTGTGAGTTTTGTTGGCTTTATAATCTGCTGGCATATTTTTATACTCAAGTGTAGATTTATATTTAAAAAAGGAAAAGTGGTTGGATTACCATAGTAAGGTATGTAATCCTTGTTTTACCTTCAGTTTCAAATATTGGGTACTTGAAATATGGTTTCAGAAATTATGTAGGCTCAATTTTTGCCTAGTTTTTGTTAGGTTTTACATTCATTCTTAGTTGGTTTTCCTGTGAAAATATAAATCATGCAAGACCAGACAGTGCTTTGGAAAACATTTAGAAAGATGATAAATCCACAAAGCAAAGAGTCTTAACTTTCTCTCAATTAGGAGAAAAATGCTTTAATTTTTCTATAATAATATTCCAGGTTTGCAAGGGGTTTCTTGGCCCCATACTTGCTCTTAATAGTTGAACCTTTTAGACCATGTGTTATTTGCAATTTCAGAATGATTGCTTCTGCTCTTTGGTTGGAAAGATACACTTCCTTTCTGTACAAGTGCAATACTCCCCTTGTAGTCTTAAGAACTATGGTGTTTTCTTCCCCCTTTTCTTATTTTTTTTTTTCCTTTGGCTAATGACAGGAATAAACCTTTGGAAATCAGAGTATGTCAAAGGACACAAGCAAAGAGAAAACCGCTCCATAATCAAAAGATTGGAAAATGTAGAAATCACTGTACTGATTTCATGGTGTCTTTATTTAGGTTAAATTTTCATTGGAATGACTCATCTTTTACCTGGGAAGTGTGTCCTTTTAATGAATTTCTTATAATGAAATTCTTACAGGCTGAAATTTCTTTCTACACCCTTGCCTACTACCCTTAAGGAACTAATATTTAATATTTCTTGATTTCAGAAACAAACTTAAATAACAAAGCACTTAGGTCAATTTTAAATACATATCACCTATTGGAGAATTTTTTTAATATTTGGAGCAGCCTAGTTTTTATCAAACTTAATGAGTGTTTTTTTGTATCATGCATATTTATACATAGTGTGCTGATTTTCATTTTTAAATACCTGTGTTCCTGTAGTAAAACTGCTGTAATGTAAATACATATTTTTTTTTAAAAAAGTAACATTTCTTTGGCATTTCTTTTGAAGGCAGTTACTGCATTTGTACAGTATGTGTCTTAGCTACTTACTTTTTTTTTTCTTTAACAATACCAAAGGTAATTAGACTACTTTAAGGACTAATTGCTTGGCAGTTTCTAGGAGATTTTGATTTTATAAAAGGAAAAAGGAAAAAAAAATGGTCAAACCAGTAAACCTCATTTTTTTCAAACTAATAATTTGGGGAAATAAAAAACTATTGTTTAAAAAGAAATATATATAAATATATGTAAAGTTAAAATTCCAGACCGTGTATGTCGGGTTTGCTCAGTGTAATATAGTTTTGTTTTGTTTTGTTTTGTTTTAAGGCTCAAATACTATACCTCAGAAAATGGGGTTTACTATGGAAATACTGAAACAGTCTTTGCAGCTGTGTGACAAGTCACCCTGCTATGTACTGATTTGGAAACCTCCACTAAACAGTTTTATCACTGCAGACTAAAATATGGGACTTGTATTTTCTTTGTTTTTACTGCACACACATACATGCTGGGTGCTGTATGTGGGTACTGTGTATATGTGTGTGAGTGTTGTATATGCATGTGTGAGTGTGCGTATGTGTGTACAACAAAAGAAGCTGCAGAAACTTTGTAATACTTTGTGAAAAGGATTCTATTCTAAAGGTTTGTACTGTCTGAGTGCACAGCTACTGGAAAAAAAAAAAAAAAACTTAGGGAATCTCAGGAACAAACGTATAATTTGTCCAAGATTTATTTCTTCTCAGAAGTGTAAGTGCAGTTTTTAATTCTGTATATTATTTAATATTTTACCAATAAAATAAACTTCTGACAGATATGTTTGCTATAAAAAACTTTCTGGTGAAAATTCTGTGTACAAACACATCTTCCAAACTGAAAAGACTAAGTTCAAGTAGTGCCAGGCGGGCTTGTCAGTGCTGTTTTGAGTGTGTTGCAGCCCCTGACCCAGAGATTTGATGCTACTCGTCCTAATCTCAGTCACGAGCTGACACTGATCCCAGGAAACACAAGAGCACACGGTTGGTTAAGATGACTTCTCTATCCTTCCATCTGTTTTCATGTACATCTTGTTTTAACTTTTAAATCAAATCTGAGAAGTCTCTATGTCAGATCCTACCTAACCCATTGTTTTCCCCCACAAGGTAGGATCTCACTCTAGTCCAGGATGACCTGGAATTCACTATGTAGTCTCAGGGTGGCCTCAAACTCACAGCGATCCTCTTACCTCTGCCTCCCCATCACCATCACACCCGGCTCTAAGACAACAGATTTGCTCCAAAGTTCACGTTGAATTTCACAAATGGTCCAAGCAGTGACCTATAATCATATGAGAAATCAGAGCAGGACAAAATGAAGGATGAAGTCAGAGACTGTTAGGCATACTGACATAAATCCACTTGTCGGCTCTACTCCATGCTACCAGCTCACCTCAAGGGCAAACTGCCTATCTTTAGATCTCACATGAATTTCATCTTGTCTTGTTTTGTTTTATTTTTAGGTTTTTGAGGTAGGTTCTCACTCTAGCCCAGGCTGGCCTAGAACACACACTGTAGCCCAGGCTGACCTTGAATTTATGGCAAACCTACATTAGCCTCCCACGTGCTGGGATTAAAGGCGTGCACCACCACAGCTGGCTTCAGGACTTCATCTTTTGTCATGAAAAGTTTGTTCTTTTACAAAAATATTCAAATGAAAAATGTCAAAGGGGGCACATAAGCTTGTAAGTTTCTTTTACTTAGATTATTAGCTATTCACTTAGCTCATGCCAATTTATAAAATCTATCACACATTGGAGAAAGATGTTATTTTACTGATGCTCATTATACACTGCGTGGATATTTATAACCTTCTCAAATCACTTCACTTGCACATGGCACACAGAATGAGAAAGTCATCAAATTCAAAATTTACATCATTGAATGACACTGGGCTTCAAGATGTAAACCTAATAGGGTGGGTGTGCAAACAGAAGAAACAGCAAACACCATGAACTTGACAAATTACTCTCTATTAGTGCATTCAAGAAGGTCCTCCTTGGTCATCAAGAAATGCCAAACTCTGCTATCAACTAGAGCCATGTGGAAAAACGAAAAAACAAGTGCAGATTTCTCTTGACTTTCATTTCACTTAAGTCAGAAATGAAATGACCTGACTGTCAAGACTTTTAATCTTGAGAGTAGATTCACAGCATTTTAGCACCTCTACTTCCAAATGCTGGAGTGCTAAATTCCAACAAAACTCCCACATTTTCTTAATAGCCCTATGGGAAGTTCCCTATGTGATTTTATTTCTTTTTTTTTTTTTTTCTTTTTTAATTTTCTTGGGATGGACTCGAACAAGAACAACTGCTGAATTTGAATTTTGCCACTTTTCTCCTGTTTGGCACAATGCTCAAGGTAGATGCTTTCATACATTACATAATTAGGCAAATGAAAGAAACTGGCAAAAAAAAAAAAAGATAGGAAGTAATTCCCACATAAAACTGGACAAAAGTAGGGGGTGAGTCTGAAAAATTGCTCAGTCTGAGAAATGAAACATGTGAGCCTCTTTTCTTTCCTGCAGCTTTGCAGTCTTGGCCACTCCGTCAGACTAGCTGCATCTAGCCTAAACTTTGTCAGGCAATCGAATAGTCCCTCAAAATAAGAATAGTCGTGAGCCATCCTGTTGAGCTGTTCATTCTAGAATCCTTTAGAAGAGCGGTGTGATCCTACCTCTCAGACCAGCTGGATGTTTGTGAAGAAACAGAACTGCTGCAGGAAAACCTGAAGGTAAAAGGAAGTAAGTGAAGGGTGCCTGGGCGGAGTACCCTTAAGTAAGCCATGACTAAAAGGGAGGAGTTGTCACTGGATTTGAACATGGAGCATTGGGATCAGAATCAAACTCTACCAGGAATGTTTAGTGAAATCCTTAACTTGGAAGTATGAGAATTTACAAGGGATTAACTAACAACAGAATCCATATAATATCAACAACCTGAGACCAGAACTAGGTACTCTAAAGCCATAAGCTTAAAGTACTCTAACTGAGGTAGATTTTAATACTCTCTGAATATTTTCAAAGTAATAAAAGTGAACACATATCTTGCAACTAGAGTACCCAACTCTAGGGATAGAGTGTTTTTCTTTCTTGTTTTCCCTTCTTTCCCTAGTCTTTCTCATATTGTGCAATTTTCTATATTTTACCTTTCTCTTCCATCTTTCTTTCTCTGTATCAAACCCCCTTTTGCCATCTTTTCTCTATAAGACCTTTTTTCTATTTACTATGTGTTCTCCTTGACCTCATAATTTTGATTACATACTCAAAAATCCTATTTAAGTGTTGGTAATTTAATGTAACTGCAATATATATGAGTCGTCACCACGTACTTTCTTACAAGTACTTTATAAACTAGCACAATTGTTACTAACTTTATCCGATTCCCTTTATAGAATATCTGGAACATTATCTGAATTTTATAGGCAAGGAAACAAATTTGGGTTGGTCATGATTTACTATGTAAATATCCAAATTGGTGAAAAAGCTAAAATTATATTCATAATTACACTTACACTGAACCCATTATTTTATTTCTTCAGCCATTTTGTTCTGCATTGAATTAATATGTCCATTAATACAAGAAAGGAACAAATATTACAGAGTAACGGATAACAAGAAATAATTCAGCCGATAGACTTTAGTGTTTTGTTCTTATAATTCGTATTTATGTATTTATTTATTTGAGAGAAAAAGAGATTTAAAAAAAATGAATGGGCATGCCAGGGCCTCTAGCAACTGCAAATGAACTCCAGACTCATGTGTCACCATGTGCATCTGGCTTATGTAGATTCTAGGAACTCAAACCTGGGACCTTAAAGCTTTGCAGGCAAGTGTCTTAAACCACTAAGCTACCTCTCCACCCCTGCTTTTCTAATTATTAAGGAGAATGATCCTATAAAACTTCACTGGCATAGGCAAGGAGGAGGGAGAGGGGCTGCAGAGTGCAGTATTAAGTTATAGGGTAAAAATGATTGGAAATTAATATTTTATTTTTAAAAGTTGTTAAAGACTTTTTAATTTTTTTTTTCATTATTGATTTTGAGAGAGAGGAAAAGAATGGGCATGCCAGGACCTTCACCTGCTGTGAACAAGCTTCAGATGCATGCGCCCCCTTGTGCACACGTGCGCCATTGTGCGCTTGTGGCACTGTGCATCTGGCTACGTGGGACCTGGAGATTCAAACATGAGTTCTTAGGTTTCACAGGCAGCAACTTAACCACTAAGCCATTTCTCCAGCCCTATATTTTATTTTAATGAGTGTGGGTTTTTTGACTTTTTTTTTTTTTTTAGCATTCTTTCACAGTTGATAAAAGATTCTTTACCCTTTTCTAAATCACTTTATTCCTATCCCCTTGCTCATTTTATTTGCTTCTGTTATGGCAGAACATAGTGTTCAGTGTTTGTGTTTGTTTTTCTTACTCTTTTCCACTTAACACTTGGAACTGGCTCATCAAGAATTTATGAATGTATCATTACTAGAAGCTGTGGCCATGATAACCTGATATTTTCAGTGGCACAGTTGTCATTTTCTTATATCTTCCCAAGTTAACAATTAGCCTGGACATTGTACTTCATCCTCACAAGTGATAAAATTCATAAGTTTTATCTGTTCTGTTAATTTTAAAACATAAAGCAATACCAAGATTCATATCAGCACTAAATGTTAGCACTGTGAAATGAGTGATACATTAACCATAAATTCCACACTACCCAATCTCATGTTGTCTGTCCTTAGGAATGAGGCATGTACTACCACTTCAACACTTGGCTGTGATCCGCAAAGTTCCCAGGTCTTCAAGGATAGTTGCTGTACTTACGCCTACCATCATGTTGTCCTTGTCTTAGGTTTACAATCTTAAGTAAGTAACCTCATTTTTTGGCCTTCAAACAGTCTATTCTTTGTTTCTTCACCCTGCCCCACCTCCCTTCACTGTTTATTTATTTATTTATGCCAGATTATGATCTGCATACATATTACTATCATTTGATAATGCTCAAAGGGAAGGGAAAAAAACTGGGACTGATCATGACTCATGTTTTTCCAAAATCTCAGCCAAATTACTTTTTACTCATCCCAACAAATGGAGCTTTGGTTCTACACCATAACACTGGTATATTTTCCAAACTACAAGTAAGATCCCAGAGTCTCCTGCTATGGTTAGTGTTTTAACAAGTCTGTTGACAGCTAAGAAGCTGGTTGCTTGATCACAAAGCAAGCATGAAAGCAAAAATTCTGCTGCAGGCATACACAGTAAAGAGCACTTTTTTTTTCTGCCTAGAATAATTAAGGTACCTTCCTGGATCTGTAAGATAGAAAGTAGTTCATTACCTAATTCTTAAGAAGGAAGGATAAGCTATGCAGAAATATATCCATTTTGTTATTTAAATTTAGCTGAAATTCTAAAAATATATACAATATCACTTTAAAATATTTAAACAGAGCACACTCTTTCAGCCTTAATTATAATAACTTTGTCTTTGAAAAAATATTAAGTATGTTCTTGAACAATCACTGCCATATGACATATCTTTAATAAATGATCATTTTGGGCTGGAGAGATGGCTTAGCGGTTAAGCGCTTGCCTGTGAAGCCTAAGGACCCCGGTTCGAGGCTCGGTTCCCCAGGTCCCACGTTAGCCAGATGCACAAGGGGGCGCACGCGTCTGGAGTTCGTTTGCAGAGGCTGGAAGCCCTGGCGTGCCCATTCTCTCCTCTCCCTCTATCTGTCTTTCTCTGTGTCTGTCGCTCTCAAATAAATAAATAAAAATTTAAAAAAAAATAAAATAAAATAAATGATCATTTTGCTAACATGTCTTGAATTTTTCTTAACTTTTCCCATCACAGTTTTGAATTTATAGAAAAACACTAGAGACACTGATAAAATGTAGTAACTTTGGGACTATGCTAAAATTTACTGACATGTTTTTCCATTATCTGCATTATCTCAATGATGTGCCTTACTTTTTTTGTTTAAATGAGCAATCTGTCCGCAGTAAGTTGGGATATTCTATGGGGGTGGGTTATGTTACAGCCCTATGTCTGACTCAGAGGAAACGTGGCAGTTAGCCCATTCAAAGAAGATGGGTCTGGGGCTCATTGGTTAAAGGCACTTGTTCACAAGTCTATGAGTCCAAGTTTGACTCCCCAGCACCACATAAAACTAGATACAGAGTGGCGAATGTGTCCATTCTTTCAAAGCTCCTATGATAAGGGGAGACAGAACTGAGAGAATCCCCAAGCTTGAGGGACAGTTAGACCAGCACATGTTCAGACCTCCACACATGCCCTGAGGCACACACCTTCACACACAAACACACATCACACATCCAAATGTACATGCAGGTCCTCAAGCATGCAGTAATTAGAGTGATAATACAAGTACTTACGAACCTCTTGAAGTAAACAAAATAATGAATAATGCGTATTTTCCTTTTATATTATCGGTTCATAATGTCAATATACCTTTCCAACCACATTTCTAATGTGTATAGAACCCAAGGGCAGTAACTGGTCATCACATAGAAGTTTCTAGGTAGCTTTAGGCACTAGTGTCTCATAATAATATGGCACATTCAAGCATCACATACCAGCTATGGCAGACTGTCAAGCCTGTTTGTGGACAGTGTTACCCACAATAATACACCTGCGCATGATTAAGATAAATCTGCTATTAATTATGTGCATTTTACTTGATTTTAAAGCTATAAACTCTCTGGTTTCCACTTAACTTTAGTTTGTTCTTTATTCTCCTGTGGCCTGAATTATGAATTATTTGTGCATTCCTCAGAAGCAAATATGTTTTTCTGTTTTTCTTATTTTTAAATAAGACTTGTTTTTACTATTGTGGGATTGTGTAAATCACAAATGCAGTTGTCTAGGAGAATTAACCTCGTACCTTTTTCCCTCTTCTAAAATTGCTTTGGTCTGAATTCATTCCATTTATCCAGACTATTATGGCAGAAGTCTGTAATGAAAGTCACTTATAGAAACAAGGACAGGTCCATCACAGCTGTCTAAGTGACAACGAGAATGAAGGACTTTGCCTTCCTCATTTATCAGGAGGAACAAAGCAAGCCTGGTTTATATGCAGCAGCACCTAGTTCATGATGCTGCAAGAGCTCTTTGACAGGCCTAAATGTGAAAAATGTCCTTTTCATTAGAGAGTATCAAGAAATTACAAAAGTATATTCTAGTTGAAAGTTATAAAAATGCGCTTAAAACCCAAATTAAAGCTTAAATCCAAACCAATTTTAATTTTTACCTAAATTTAAACTTTATTCAAGGTATAGGGAATGATATGCTATCCTTTGAAAATAGCAAAATTTTGTATTTTGAGAACAGTGAACAAGTTATATGGTGGGTAAAGAACCAATAAGGAACCATGTACTTACATATCCATTCTAGGTTTCTGACCTTGTAGATGTCATTTGTTCTAGAATTTGGGTAAAAGGTCACTTTATGTTCTTGGAAAAACTTAAGTAAATGGATACAGAATTTGCCTATAGGCTAAGACTTTTAAATGATTTAATTACCCAAAATTAAATTTTAGTTCACTTAGAAAGTGGAGGTTTGGAAACTCTTTGTCTTTTCCTTCTGTACTATCTCTTCCAACCAGTGAGACCAGCTTCTGTTCTGTCCACCAGAAATCTGTCTACATGTACGTGATTGGGCTGCCCACTGAAAGCAAGCCCCTTGGCTAAGCACTGTGGGGAATTCTATCCTTCACTCAGTTCCTCAATATGTCAGTCTAGGTACTAAAGACATTCTATTGAATACGACACAATTCCAACACTCAAGGAAATTGAAGTCTTATGGTGAGGAAACAAACAAATAGTTTGACATAATAGAAAGATACTTATTTCTATATGTGAAAAAGTCATATGCAATAAAAACAAATGGAATGGTAATCTGAAGAAACATGTCTTGATAGAAGAGACATCTAATCTGAGTTCACAACATAAATGATGCTCTGTGTGGTGGTGCATACCTTTAATCCTACCACTTGGGAGACAAAGGTTGAGGTATCACTCACAGAGTGAGTTCTAGGTCAGCCTGGGCTACATTAAGACCTTACCTCAAAAATACTAAATAAATAAATACAAGTTGGACGAAGAGAGAAAGGTGAGAGAAAGAAATGGATAGTGGTGAAAATGCCTCCACCAAATTCTAGAGTTTGGCAGAGAAGTGGCAAGCAGATTCAGAGATAGAGATAGAGAGATAGAGAGAGAGAGAGAGAGAGAGAAAGGTAACATGTGAACAGAAAAATGAGGGATTGTATTTAGGGAACTGAATGTTTAATATAGCCTAAGAACAGGGAGCAAGGACAAAGCAAGAGATGAAACTGGAGAGATGAGTTGAGCTAGATAGTGGGGCTTTAAGAAATTGAATGTGTATCGGTAAAAACAAGGACCCAAGCAGGTTGTTTGAGAGTGACTGATTAGATTGGCAAACTGGCCTGAGGTTCCCTGTGAGATCAGATGGAAGGGAATACCACACTGGAAGTCAGAGCTACTGTAGTAAGTGCTGGATAAGGTAATGGTTTGTGCTATGGGAGTGTATAGAAATGCAGAGGCAGGTTAGATTTAGAAGATATTTAGGAGGCAGAATGGGCTGGACTGGTTTGTGCAAGATTGCATGTGGGTAGTGAGGGAATGGGGTTAATTGGGGATAACACCCTAGTTTCTCACTGGGAAGATTAGGTGCATGGTGGTGCTATTTACTGAAATCAGAAACAAGAAAGAAAGGCAGATTAAAAGTGAACAAAGATGGGCTGGAGAGGTGGCTTAGTGGTTTAGTGCTTACCTGTGAAACCTAAGGACCCCGGTTTGAGGCTTGATTCCCTAAGACCCACGTTAGCCAGAGGTGCAAGTTTTTTTTTTTTTTTTTTTTTTGTTTGCAGTGGCTGGAAGCTCTGGCGTGCCCATTCTCTCACCCTCCCTCCTTCTCCCTACCTCCCCCTCCCTCCCTCCCTCCCTCCCTCTCTTTCTCTCTCTCTCTCTCCCTCTTTCTCTCTGTGTCACTCTCAAATAAATAAAAATAAAAACAAAAATAAATTTTAAAAAAGTGAACAACGATAATGAACTCATCAAACATGTTGAGGATAAAATGTGAAATTGGAGATACTAAAGACTTCTGGGCTTAAGTGGTTTGTGTTTGTGTATGTGTGTGTGTGTGTGTGTACACCTGATATAATAAGCTGCAGATTTCATGAGGTTAGAGAGAGTCTACAACAAAACAATACCAAGAAGGTTAAAGTCATATTCATTCACTTAAAGAATAAAAGAGTTGTACTAAAGAGTACATGATACAATAGAAATAATATTTGTATCTTAAAACATGATTTTCAAGGCTATCCATCACCAAGGTTCCAATCAGGGGTGCAGATTATCTGAAGGCTCACAGGGGGTGAGAGTTTGTATGCCTTTATGAAAATGTTGCTCTTCAAGAAAGTTTTTGAGCCAGATGTGGTGGTGCATGCATTTAATCCCAGCACCTGGGAGGCAGAGGTATGAGGATTGCTAAATTCAAGGCCATCCTGAGACTACATAGTGAATTCTAGATCATCCTGGGCTAGACTGAGAACTTCCCTAAAAAAAAAAAAAAAAAAAAAAAACAAGAAAACAAACACAAAACAAAACAAAGAGAGTTTTTTAAATCCTATTAGCAAGTTTTCAAAAAAATAGAAGTTATATAGAAATCATGTCAGGGATGAATTTTAGGTGAAATGTACATGCACATTTTCTCATTTTGAAAATGAGTGTGTCTCAAACAGAATGAAGAGTAGAGGAAGAGAGCCCAAGCTTCCACAAATGTAGAGCACTGCCTGGTGCCAAATGGACTAGGTGTCTCAGTACAGGCCTGCATCTCGTTGCATGTGTCTCTGCCATCATGAATAAGCAGTTTCTTCTTTGTCTTTGTGATGTGGGATGGATGAGCAGTTAACACAGTTCTCCTTCTAAGAGTGACATATGTGGATGTAAAGTGAAGGATGTATTTACTTTTATTTGAACACATGATACAACATCATCTTCCTTGAAGCTAGAGATTATCAGAGACCATCATGATTTACAGAAATGGAAACTGTGGTCTTCATCCTGAGCTATTGATGGATTTATTTATGCAGATTGCTTTTTCTTCACAGATGGTTAATCACATGACTGGAGACTGGAGTTTCATCGTAGCCAGATGATGTCCAAGGTCACACTAAGAAATAGAATATGAATATTTCCACATGTTAAAGATATTACAAACAAGTGAAATCAATGTTAACACATTTTAATTATTCCAATACATCCAAATTGTTTAAACGTGTAAATATCAGATATCTGAATACAGAATATAGTTTCCATGTATAGCACGACTCCATTTGGACTGGTCACATTTGAAGGGTTCAATAGCAGAGCTATGGCCAACCCCCAAAATTACGCTGAATTATACAAACATTCTTATGTTAGAGTAATGATAATAGCTGTGTACTGAATGCTTGTATATGTGATGATCACTTTAGTGATTCCATGTTTTCCTTAGTTCATCTGCAAAGCAATCCAAGATGCCACCATCAGTCCCATTTTCTACATGAAATAACCAGAGACTTCAAGAGATTTCTCACAGAAGCTGTGGTGTCCAGAACAGTATTGAATCTGCCAGTGCTTTACCATCCTGTGGGGAAAGGATACATGAGACCCCAGACCTCTTGAGTATCTGATGACAACTAATGTTTGCTTGGAGAGAAAGTCAGGTTCCCACGGTTGAGCCACTGGTAAGCTTCCCACCCCACAGTATATAACCTTCAAGCCATGATCATTCGAGCAGCATTCATTTACCTCTGTGACTTAGCAGTGGGGCATGAAAGTACGATAGGATGAGTGGGAAAGAAGAGTGTTAATGAGATGGAGAAGATGGAGATGGGATTAGAGAAGAAAATTGAGGGAATACAATCAAACATAGTATGCACCTGTATGAAAATTTCAAAAATGAAAAAGAATAAGAAAAAATACAAAGATTTGTAGGAGGCTTACTTAAAGCTATAAAATTAACAAGAAATTCAAACATGAAGTTACATATGTATTCAAATGGCATTTTTAATCACATTGTGGTTTTATATGATCTTTGAATTTATGATTTTCAGTAAAGATAGCGTCATGGGAGAGTAAGTTTGTGATACTGACTGAAGTGATTTGAAAGTGGCAAAACTGAGGCCATTGTCTTATCTACCTTGTAAGAAAATAAGGTAGTTGAAATGGTAAAATGAGAGGAAAGGGAAGGAGGGTAGGAAGGAGAGGAAGGGGAGGCGAGGAGGGAGGAAGATAGGAAGGGCAGAAAGAAAAGGGGGGAAATAATGAGGGCAGGTGGAAGGACAGCGTTACAGAAATGATGGTGTGGAAGGATATCGCCGTGGGCCTTACATAGCTACCAGCTAAATCTGAGAAATGAATTGACCTAAAAATGATCATTTATTTTGTGTGGATGTATTTTAATGAGATTGCAGAATATATAATTAATTTGTGGAAAAATGCAAAAAGGTTTTGAATTTGTGTTATCGAATACACTGAACAGAGGTCATTAACAGAAAAGTTTAGGAAATGGAAGAATTGATTCTGTTCTGAATTTTCTAAAATTTGAAGTCATGCTAACTTGAGCACTAAGAGACTTAGCACAAGATGTTATCTGCAGAACTAAGGTGAGTATCAGGTAAGATGGATTTGGGTGAAGTCAGTGATGAGTGTGGGTTTCAGTGGAATGGAGTTAGAAGTTCAGGAAAAAATCACCACTAAAAGACATCCCATCCTTCTAGTGGTTCTGAGGAGCATAGTTTCTGCTCACTCTAACACTGCAGGACTTCTTTCTACCCTCCATGAAACACAGATTTTGGTCATTTTTTTTCTTATTCATAAAGGCATTTTGTTGAGTATTTTAACTCATGAGCATACTGAAATTAGGTCATATTCCTGTCTCTCCCCCACCACTACTCAACTGAACACCCTCCTCCTTCCAAGTGGTCCTTCTTCTGTTTGAGTTCTCATTATTCCTGTCCTCCTCCATCTTCTAGGTCAACATGCTGATGAGCTCAGAATTGTGCAGGTCTTGTGTGAGTAATGAATACCACTGTATGATCATGAATACACCCACCAGTTCTCGCCCACAGGAAAGTGCCCCAAAGTACTCCATCCTAATCTCTCTACCCTTCCCCCCTCACCAAGCCTCATTCTAGCTTCCCGACCTCTACTGATAATTCTTTTTTCCCAGACACACTCATCTTCCTTCAAATTTAATAATTTCAGTTTTCTATATAGCTGAATAAAACTTCATTGTGTATAAGTACCACATCATTATCCATTCATCAGTTGTTGGGTATCTAGGCTGATTCCATTTCTGAGTCACTCATTTTTCTTAATTTTGCTGTCTTTCTACTAGCAGTTTAGATCTCTTTTTCCAAACAATAAACTGCATTCTCTCTACTACTCGAGATACTACTTGGAATATGTCCCTTCCAGGAAGTCTTCCCAAGCCACAAGCGGGAATTATAGTATCCTCTATGGATGGGAGAAATGGCATGGGTAATTTATACAAATGTGCTCATTCCATGGGTTAAGTAATGCCATAGACTTAATCTATACCTATAGTCTGATTCATTTTCTAACCTCTTTCCCACCTCAACCTCTCTGTGACTGTTTCAAGCCACTCAATCTTCCTTATTGCTGAGGTTTGTGTATCCTCTTCCCTAAGCATTTTTCCTTGTCTTCCTCGGCCTTTTTGCTTGCTGTCTACCCATGAACCTGAAAAGGTAAACAATCTAAGCAAAAAAAATATTAAAAGCCACAACAGGAAAAAAAATTTTTTAAATAAAACTGAAAGAAAAAGTGGGCAGGAGGGATGGCTTAGTGATTAAGGCATTTTCCTGCAAAGCCAAAGGACCCAGGTTCAATTCCCCAGGACCCACGTTAGCCAGATGCACAAGGGGCCACATGCATCTGGAGTTCGTTTTCAGTGGCTGGAGGCCCTGGTGCGCCCATTCTTTCTCTCTCTCTCCTCCTCCCTCTTTCTCTGTCAGATAAATAAATATATAAAAATTTTAAAAAACTGAAAAAAATCCACAACAGCTGGTGGCAGACAGAATTCATTGGAGCCAACAAGTGCTTCATTCACTTCTTTTCCTAGCAGAGGTCTTGTCTTCCCAGCTGAGGGAACAAAACATCACAGTTGAAAGAGAACATGGGCTTTAAACTTTTTTTATTGTGTTTTAGTATGTTTACTTATATTTATTTACAAACAGAGAGAGATAATGGATGTGCTCTGACCTGTTGCCACTGCAAATGAACTTCAGCCACATGTGCCACTTTGTGCATCTGAAGCACAGACTTTTAAAGACACATACCAAGGAGATTTTGTGGGCTATTTGCTTTGTTAATATCACTTATGATAACCCAGGGCATGGCGAATCAAATCTATAATCAATCCCAACACTAAGGTAGCTGAGGCAAGAGGATAGCTCTGAGTTTGAGGCCAGCCTGGGCTACTGAGAGTGATTCTCAGGTTAGCCAGGGTAGAGTAAAACAAAACAAACCAACAAAAAAAACTCAAGCTGAGAGATAGCTCAGCAATTAAGCCCATAGCTTAAGTATGAGGGCCTCTCAGGTTGGGGATCACCATGTTTAAGTACCCAGAACCCACACAATCCCAGCACTTAGGAGGCAGAGGTAGGAGTTTTACAGCATCCTGAGACTACATAGTGAATTCCAGGTCAGTCTGGCATAGAATGAAACATTACCTGAAAACACAAAACAAAAACAGCTGAGCTTAGCCATGGACGTCTATAACTCCAGGCTGTGAGTGGTGTGGAGCAGAGAAGGGGCACTGGGGAATCACTGGGGCTCACTTATAGACAGCAGCTGTGGGCTGGAGCAACCGAGTCTCAACCAAATACATGTACGAGTCTTCTCTGGTCTCCGCATGCATGTACACATTCATATGTCACACTCAATACACTCCACACCCCACACACTCTACACTCATGCAAAACATATATTACTTATGGTATGTAATCTTTAGGGCCCTGTTTCCTCATCTAAAGTAGTGACAAGAATACTTATGGAGCAAAGATAGTGTATGTATTAATTAATTTATCAGTTAACTTTGTGAAAAGGAAATAATGTGTAATTTATGTTTTAAATGCAAAATTTCAAGATATAAAAGTAATTCCCTTCAATTCATTACATTATCTTTAAGAGACATATAATGAATTCAGAGGGAAAAAAAATCAAGGATTGTTTTATTTTTATTTTATTTATTTATTTATTTTTTTAGGTAGGATCTTGCTCTAGCCTAGGCTGACTTGCAATTCCCTATGTAGTCTCAGGTTGGCCTTTAAGTCATAGCAACCCTACCCCACCTCGCAAGTGCTGAGAATAAAGGCATGAGCCGCCATACCTGGCCAAGTGTTGCCATTTTAAATAGGTGTGTGGCGGATAGAGCTGGGAAAGTAAAAAGGGAGTTACTCATTTTACTTTGCAGGATGGTAAAATTACCTAGAAATGCCAGATTATACTAAGCCTTTGGCACCTGAGCTAAAAGGGAAGGAATACATAGTATAAGTGATAGATATCCTAGCTATTCATCCTTCATTCCTAAGGGATGCATATTTTTCCATCTTTATAGTGCCTACAGTCCTTGTGGAAAAGAGTTGACCACATTAATAGAAGTGCTCAAACAGAACTCTACTTAGCTGACTTGGCAAACTAGTCAATACTATTAATTTCCTTTGCAAAACAAACCAATGGATATTCAAAGCTCAGAGAAAACTCATAGCCAGTGGACTGTACTCCAGAAAGCCTACTTGCTACTCACTGGTTCAGCTGCATGCCTGCCAAGAATTAGTTGTGTTTATTCCTAAACTATTTATGTTAGTTGACTTATTATTGTAACCATGTAATATAATTAAACACTGCTTACATAATTTTAAAAAAATAGAGTATAAAATGAACAAGTTGTTTCTTTGAAGATTAAGTTGACTATTTTGGAAAGACTCAAGAGAAGACGATCACTAAATAGTGCTGTTACCCCCCACCCACCATCAAAACTTTTTCTACATTCTGATCGCTTCAAAAATATCCAAGTTTTCACTCCCCCTTAGAGAAAGGGAAACTAGCATGTACATGTGATGCCCTGTAAGGAAGAAAGAATACATAGGTCATTGATAGGTCTGTATCCAAATTAAAGGTCACTGACCCACATTTTAAAAATTGGTGAATTACTATGTATTTAGATGTGTTAGGTTAAAATAAATGTTTAAGAAATGTGGATGTTTTATGATTCTTTGATTTGCAGCTCTACTAATGACTGACAGTCATTTAGAGTGATAGAGTTTCTGGTACTGTGATAGATGATGTGTAAGCAGAAACCTCCAGTGTAAAGACATGGTCACTCCTGAAGATTAGAAACAGAAGTAGAAAAGAGCCAAAGTGTGCTGGGAGAAGAGAGCATTGACTGCAGGCAAAAATGGGACAGAAAGACAGATGCAAAGAACTGAAAAAATTCAGTGTCACTGGACCATATGAACGAGGAGTGCGCATGAAGGGTCTCTGGAGCTGATAGTATGGGGTCAAGCTCAGGCACTGAGCCACCTGATGAATCACGATACATCACTGAGTTGTATCTGGAAGAGAGTTACATTAGGGGGTCATAGTGTTAGATTAGAAGTAAGAAGATGGGCTGACAAGGAACAAAAGAAGGCAAGAGGTAATTTACCTAGAAACAAAGATGTTGGCAGCCTACATTAAGGTAATAGCAACAAAATTGGAGAGTGTTAGAAACAAGTATAAGCCAACAATATGCACCTAGATTTGACATAAACATAGTGGGAAAAGTCAGTTATGTTTCCCAGTTTCTAGCTGAAGAAACAAGATATGTGGTTCCACTTGTCCGAGTGTTCATTCAACTTTATTGAAAAAGAAGAAAAAGTCAAAAAAGAACAAGAGAAAGTCAAATGGGAGGCATGGGGAGGATTATGAACTCTTTACTGTAAATGCTGTTTATGTTCCAAGACCAATAGTAGAAAGTCCTGTGAAAAATTTTTCATAAAGAGTTTATGAATGAGGAAAGTCAAGGAAGGGAGGACTTTTTGGCATCTGAAGATAATATATATATATATATGTATATATATATGTGTATGTATGTATGTGTGTGTGTGTGTATATATATATATATACACATATATATACATATATATGTATATATGTATATATATATGTGTGTGTGTATATATATATATATATATGTAAAATCAGTTGAAACCATGAAGAATAGAGCAACTCTGTCAAGGAGAATTAATAGAATATAGAATAACTACTTAAGAAGGAGCCCTGAAGGCAGTATTGAAGAGTGGGTGGGAAGAAACCAAAGTCAAAAATGCAACTAACAAAGGAACAACCAAAGAATTAGAGGGGTGTGGCAGTTTGGATATGGAACAGCCCCGTGTGTTTAAATGTTACCCTGTGTGGAAAGCGTGTGGAACTTTTGGGAGGTGGACCCTTGCTGGTTGAAAGCATGTCACTGGCGGCAGGCCTTGAGGTGTTACAGCTCAGCTGCTGCTAATATGTAGGTGTGATGCCTGCTGCTTCTGCCATGCCTTCCCCGCCATGTTAGACACCCCCTCAAAACCATAAGCTGAGATAAGTGCTTTTCTTCCATAATTGGCTTCAGGTCAGGCATTTTTTTTCCCCCAGCAGTGAGAATGTGACCAGTTGAAAAGGGATGTCCAAAGTGTATCTTGATGTGGATGTTGTGTACTTGTCCATGGTTGATGTCAAGGTCAGTGGAATGTCTACTAGAGGTGAATGAAAGTAACAGTGGGATGAGGAGGGAGGGGAAGGTAAGAACACGGAGGTGGGAAATATTATTTTGTTTGTTTGAAGAATCTTCTTCATGGTAGGTAGAGTCCAGAAAGACAAAAATCTAGAAAGAGTGAAGTGGATGAGTCTTGAAAGTGTGGAAAGTGAAATTGGTATGTTTGTCAAACAACCAGTTTGCTGTCAAAAACATGAGACGCCAATTTGCCCAAGATGTAAAACAGTGGAGGAGATTCTAGTTTGCCTCTTGAATAGTGCCACTCCTACCTTTTGAAAGTATATTTTCAAACAGAATGGGAAACTAGAAGGTGGAGTTGTAGCCTAAAGTTCTAGAATTGATCCTAATGCCAAATATGACTGAGGAACTGAGTTATGCATGTGCACATTGTCCATCGTATCGATGGACATCTGAGGACCAGCGAGTTAGATGGTATGGCCATCACTGAAGCAGGGTGAGGCTGTATCAACAGGGATGCTGAGTG
Source organism: Jaculus jaculus (assembly GCF_020740685.1). Lineage (NCBI taxonomy): Eukaryota > Metazoa > Chordata > Mammalia > Rodentia > Dipodidae > Jaculus > Jaculus jaculus. The sequence goes on from NC_059105.1 coordinate 27,482,175, forward strand.
AAGAGTGGATTGTTAGAGAGAAGTTCAGGTTTAGAAAGAGCTTGCTTCAGAAACACATTGGCTCTGAAAAGTCAGATGTTATCCACAAAGTGTTAGTACTCTATTCAATGCTTTTGGTATGTCAAACTCTCCAAGGAGAACAAACAGCATTGTGGATATTTTTAAATTCATCTTATAGATAATAATACTAGAGTTTCAACAGTGTTAAGCCAATTTTCTAAATGAATCCAAATTTTAAGTTATATACCAGTTTTTTTTTTTTAATAAGTCATCCCTCATTACCTACATCTTCAGTGACTTTCATATGTGGTACTTGCTGGTCTCAAGCTCACACCAAATGCAGCTAATCAACAAAAGAGAGAGCCTGGTTGTACAAAAGAAAGATTGAGTTCACTTTTAAATATATTCTGTTTCCAACAGAAGCCTGTGGAATACCCCTGAATGCTTAGTAGATAATTACATATATATAAGTCCAGAATTTAGGAGAGATGTTTGGGAGAAAATGAAGATTTATGAAGCATTACAATTTTAATTATGCCTAAAGTCATGGGAATGGATGAAATTTCCTAGATAGATTTCAACATGAGAAAAGAACCTAGTTGTAAGCTAAGAAGTGTCAAACACAGAAAGCAGTCAGAGAAACACATCATGAGGGGCAAAAGGAGCTACATGTCAGAGGGAAGTAGAAAGAAGACAAGGGAGGAATGGATCTCATCAGCTACTATGGAATACTCTAGGAAGATAAAGACCTGAGACAAAGTCCAGTCGATAAGAATAGCCGAGGAAGTATAAATTTTAGCATCTAGTATTGTGGAAGGTCTTTGGTTACACACTGTGGTAAAGAAAAGATCAGCATTAAGACAAAAGATGCATTTACAGGGCCAAATTTTAATTTCCCAGTTTTATTCCATGGAAGCAGTAAGGAATTTGAACTTTTGTGCTGGCATTGTTGTGACAGCAATCATACTCAGGAGCACAGACTCTAAACCCAGGTGGCTTGAATCTCAGATTTATTACTTCCAAGCTCTGTGGATAAGAACAATTTGCTTAAAATTTCTGTGCCTCATTTTTTTTTTCATCTGGATACCAGGGACAGCAGAAGGATCACTAGTATCATTAGTTTTTATAGGCTTATTGAGTTTTACTAGATTTAATAGAAGAAATAAAGTGTTCCTGTTGGTTTTTAGATCATCCTAAGAAGTGTTTGTTAAATACAGACACATACAATCAAAGTAGTCAATTGTAAGATTGAGTAAAAGAACTGTGTATTCACAAGATTACACATAACTAAGAGATTTTATAGTTATCTACTTAGCAATATGGAAAGGCATTTATGGATTAAATTAGAAAGCTATAACCTATGTGAATAGCATGGTTTCACGGATGACTAAGTAACATGTGTATAGGTATTGGGTGAGTAAGACAACATGATTTACTTATGGAAGCTACTGGAGAACTCCCCATGTCCTCATGTATTGCTCTTCTGCCTTATTTCCTTGAGATGGTCTCTCACAGAACCCGGAGCTTGGGCTATCTTTTGGATAGACTGACTGTCCAGTGCACCCCAGTAATCTCTGCTTGGCAGTGGGATTACAGTCTTGTGTGGCCATGCCCAGCTTTTTATGTGGGTAGTGGGAATTGAACCCAGGTCGTTGTGTTTGTAAAACAAGTGCTTTTACCCCGTGAGCCATCACCCCAACCCTGATGTATGACATTTTTTAGAAAGATAAACACCAATCTAGTTATATTGGGTTGTCTATTAATTTTTATAAGTTCCTAAACTACATATATTGAAAACATTATTTTTATGATTAAAAAACGTCTGACCTCCTGGAGGTCATGGTATGGAATAGCAAGTTATGATTTCTTTTTGGCAAAACTTGTCATGACAGAAGTGGAGTCAGGGCTAGATTACATTTCAACTACTAGAGCACATGCAAAAGCGCATGTGCTTCCTGGAGGCTTCTAGTCAGTGAGGGCTGCCAATATCATTAAAATCTATTCAAGCCTCTTAAACCTTCAACACCAGGACAACTCTGCCGGGTAGCCAAGAGCAGGAGGTAAGAGAAGAAAAATGAAAATGAAGATGCATTTTAAAAAGAGAGCTCTCCTAGCAGAGGCTTCTAGCTATTGCTCCAAGGAGTGAGGGCTGCATCCAGAACTAGTTGCCTATAGGGATTGCCTCAGGATCACAACCAAGATAGACTCAGGTGCCAGACAATATAAAGTAGTCAAGATAAGGTAGAACATTTTGCTTTAAGAGGTTTCTCTCCCTCCCCCCCACCCCCCGCCGCCTGTCATTTCTGCAGACTTGTCTTTGTATCTGAAATCTGAAGCACTCTTATTTTCTCTCTCCTGTAGTTTATTTTCTCTCTCCTGTAGTATAACCGCCAGCCCTGTATGGAGTCCATCCACCCTGCAATGCTTTTCTCTGTGCCGATCATCTTTAATATCCAACAATCTGCTTCAGCAACTAAGAGCATAAGCAACATACATGCAGCACAGAGAAATAATCATTTTAACTATCCACAAATAATTTTAAGGGCTCATTTAAAAGAATGAAAAACTTTCCCTTTTAAAGCTACAATTTCATGTTTCTAGTATGGACTGAAATTTTAAAAGTAATTATAATTAAAATCCCTGAGAAATAAGCTACCTTTATAACCATGGTCCTTATTAGAAAAAAAAATGGTAATGTTAGAACTTTGCCAATTTAAAAAATTATATGAAAAATAATCATTTGAAAATAAGTTATAACACCAAATCAGTTTGAAAGCAGAAATTCCTACAACCCATTTTTTTTAAAATAACGCGTTAAAAAAATGTAACCTTAAGGACAAAGGGAATAAATATATTGGGCATATGCCTCACAATAAAGATAAACAACGTTTTTAGAGGACCTTAACTTCAGATGGCATTTCCTTCCAGTTCAGAGTCAATCCCAGGCAGTTTGTCTAAAATTTTAGACTGGCATAACAAGCCCATTTAGGGCACCCAAACTTTCCAGATATGTAAGTCTCCTCATGTGATTGAAACACAGCCACTCGGTCTAAATAGGCAGGTCTACAAATTTTCAAAGTTCAAGTAGACATGGAACACAAAAGAGGGAATTAGAGCTCCATTAGTGGTTTGCCACAGTCTATAACTGAGCCCCCCCACTTCCCTGCCCTCTTTCTTCAGCCCTGTCTCCTCTCCTCCCCATCCTGGTCTATAAACATGCTCTCCAGTCTAATTCTTATCAAGATGGAAACAAGGCCAGACCTGCTCTTCTAGATAAAATGCTCTGGCTTCTAACTGCCTGGCTGCTTATCTTTCATCTTGCAGTGTTAACCATAACCTCTTTCCTGACCTGCTCTACTTCTTGTTTTCAGATGAGCAGTAAGGACTGGGGGAAAAACATGCTTAAATGGACAAGTTCACTTTCTCACACCCGTCTCTCCATTCCTTTTGAAACCTGTTCAAACTTCTTCATGTTTAAAATGTCATTCTAAAATTATCAGCAGCCACATTGCTTGCACTACATGTAATTAGATCCACTTTTCATTTTTCTATTTGCCAATGGCTACTCTTCCTACTATATAAATCTATATATGTCCTTTCTTAAATATTAAATGCTTTATATTGATTCCACCCTAGAAACAGTTTCCTGAGAAATAATAGATTCCATAGGACTAGTCTTTCTCTCCCCAAGCAGCCCCATTTTCTGCTTAGATCTTAATAGGCTGAATCATTGTCTCATCTAAGCTGTTGGGCTTGGTTTGCCTGAATTCTCATGTTTTCATACAGAGAAGCATTGCACTTCCTGCCCTTTCCTCAGTAGTGAAAGCAAATGCCACATAGATGTGAGCAGTTGGGCAGTGTACCTGCTAAGTGGGGACTGCTTGTTCTACCAGGCTAGTCTTCTTCAGACATAAAGTGGGAAATAAACAGTGAGTTAGTCTCCTTTTGTTCTCAAGAACCTTGGGAAACTAATCCTCCAGTGTTTTGAAACAATGATTAAAGTGGGCTGTGTAGGAATGTCCAGAATCCTGGTGTTGTCAATGCGTTCTAGATTATGACACCTTTTCCCCACACGGTCATGTACCTGAACCTGCACATCCTTGAACATATGGGAGTCCTTCCAAAAGCATGTGAACTCCTCAGAAGAGAATTGTTCTATTAGTGCATGGAGTTTGTTTTAATATTTTTTTTTTACCTGTTTGCATTTAAAACTTAGCATATGATACAACAACAAATCATCACATAGACTCTGTGTTCTGACTCATCTTCCATTTTCTTGGATTTTTTTTAGAACTATACAGTTTTTCTTTTTATATTTTTTTTATTCAAATTAGGAATCAGATTAACCCTTTGAAGCCAAGTTTTTAGTTGTGACAGAATTGTCTCACTAAGCTCAATTTACAACTATTTGTTATTTGCTTGCCATGCATAAAGTATTTTCTTTGGCACTAATGTAGATAATAGAGAAATACATACCTTTAAAGAATATCCTATTCTGGAACAAAAAAAGTGTGAGATTTGCCCTATGTACCATCCTCATAGTACTAATTATGCCTAGAATGCCTAGAATCATGTATTCCTGAAAATTAGAAGGCAATATATTTCATAAGTCATGCCTCCTTGTGCCCATAAGCAAGGTTCTCTGAAGGTTGGTATGTTGTAATCCAGTTCACAGATCTTCAATTGCTGGGTTTCCTGTTGTGTTTTCTCTTAGACAAAGTAGGCTCCTTATATGATAATAGATGAAGGAAAGATTTAAGGAAATTTATTTACTGTCTAGTAATTCAGTTTTCAGATTCACTGACACTCTGAAAATGTTGGCCCTAGAGTTTGACTTGTATATAACTTTGCTTTAGGAAGATAAATCCAGGCCGTGGTTAGTCAAGGAGGAGCCTTGAAGTAGAATGGCCAGGCAGGCTTCTAGTCAGTATTTAGGCATGAGAAATGGTCATGTGAGCTTTGTAACAGTGGGAATGGGACACTAGAAAATGCACAGAATAGATATGTTGAATGAAAAGGAAAATGTTTATTATTATTTATTGGAACCAAAGAAGGACAGAGCGAAATCCAAAAAGCTGCTTCAAGTCTGGGCAGCAGAGAAGAGAATTGTAGAGGGACAGCTATCCTGCATGTTACAAAGGACCTGTAAAGCAGGTCAGCACTTGAAGAAAGAGATGGGCATATACTGATTCCTACATAGCAGCAGAACTACACGCCTGGGACTCAAGGATAGGATGGTGATTCTGCTGTTTTAGAGCAATTAGCATGAAAAAGCTTACAGATGATGAGAACATTTCCAGAATGTTGAGAGGTTGGTCGTGTTAAGAGAAAAAATACAAGTTGACAGCAGTGTGTACAGGAACAAGCAGTTAGAGGGGTGTTAAAGAAAAAGGTAGAACAGTAAACTAGCAGTGCTACAGTCATGAAGACAATGTGACGTTAGTGTAATGACCAACAAGCCAGTGGAAAAAAGCAGAAGCAAATCACACACACACACACACACACACACACACACACACACACACACACACACTTTTCTATAACTACAGGCCCAATAGGTAGAAAAATTATACAGCAAATCCTATGAAAACATACCACTAAGTGAATGTTGATTCATACCTCATACCATATATAAAAATTACTACTAAGGGCTGGAGGGATGGCTTAGCCATTAAGGCATTTGCCTGCAAAGCCAAAGGGCCCTGGTTCGATTCCTCAGGACCCTCTTCAGGCAGATGCACAAGGGGTGCATGCATCTGGAATTTGTATGCAGTGGCTAAAGGCCCTGGTGCACCTATTCTTTCTCTCTGTCCCTCTTTCTCTGTCAAATAAATAAATAAAATGTTTTGAAAACTACTACTAAAACAAAGATTTCAAAAAGGAAACTTCAAAAATGTTTTATTTATTTATGTATAAGCAAAGAAAGAGAATGATACAAAGGGAATGGATGTGCCAGGGCCTATTGCCATTGAAAACAAATGCTAGAAGCATTTGCTACTTTGTGTATCTAGTTTTACATGGGAACTGTGGAATCGAACAAACTGAGGCTGTCAGGCTTGAAAGCAACTGAAACTACTGAGCCATCTTTACAGCCTGGAAACAATTTTTAAATCTTGAATTACACTAACATTTCTTAGCTAAAGAAATATCCATGGGGGGGAATCAATAATTTAGACTTCATCAAAGTTAAGGACAAAAAAAAAAAAAAAAAAAACTTTGTGGAAGATACTATCAATAAGAAAGTCACAAGACAGGGAGAAAATACTTTAAAATCATGCTTTAAACAATGGATTTATATCCAGAATAAATAAATCACAAAATATAATAATTCATCTTTAGTTCTAGCACTTGGGAGGCAAAGATAGGAGGATTGCTATGAGTTTGAGGCCAGCCTGAGACTACATAGTGAATTCCAGGTCATTAAAAAATAATAATAATAATAATCCTCGCACTTCTCCCCAAAAATTGCAAAAGATTTGAAGATACTTCTCAGTGGTCAGTTCAGTACAGCACGTGGTGTTCACCATTATTAGTCAGTAAAGAAATGCAAAATAAAGCCACAGGAAATGGCACTCTGCACCTTGTTGACTAACATCAACATACAGTGACCATTGCGAGCATTAAAAAAAAAGGTTTGGAAGAACTACTCATAAATTTGTTGGTGGGAATATAAAATATATACCTGTTTGGAAATCAATTTGGCAGTATGCTAACATGAGATTTATATATTCTAATCAACAGAAATGAAAGAATATCTTCTTAGGAAAACTTAAATACAAACATTCACCAAGACCTATACATGTAATAACCTAACCCTGCAAGTAACACACATGTACAAAAGTAGATAAACTATAAAGCCTGGGTGAATGGTAATGTATTTTGTCCGATGAATTCATATGCAACATGAAAAGGAATGAACCGTATAGTGTGATGAATCTCAGAATCATTATGCTGAATGAAAAAAAAACCACCAAAAATAATAACCATTATTCCATTTATAAAGTCTGAGGAAATGAAAGCTAATCAATAGTGACAGAAACAAATCAGTGATTGCTTGGGGACAAACACTAGAGGTCATGAAGAGGTAAGAGAATAGCATCACAAAGGGTTTTGGGGAAATTTTGGAGGGTGATTGATATGTTCATGATTGTAGCATCAGTATATAGATACATCAGAAACTTAAATATTGCATTTTAGACATGTTCATTTTTATTGTGTGCCAATTAGACCTTAAGGAAGCTGTTGAAAAAAATAAATGAGATCGTCACTGCCGCCTTAGAAGTCCTAAAGTGAAAAATTCAAAACAGGAAAAAAGGAAGAGAATCTACTTGAAGGTAGACCAAAAATAAATAAATAAATAAATAAAAGAACTAAGAAAGAAGCCATGGTTACAAAGAAGGTACAATTAAAGAAAAAGAAAAGAAAAGAAAAACCAAGACTGAGGAACGAAAGAGGTCTGGTGTCCTCAGAGACGAGAGCGCCAGGGAACACCCAGGACAGGGTAGTGAGGCTGGAGCTGAAGCGGCGCTCCAGAGGCTGAAGTAAAGCTGAAGGAGACCCACGTTGATGCAGTGGCTTTAAACCACTGTGAAATGAAAACCAGGCCGATGAAGTACTTAGCTAGCTGTGACAGTGAAGTGAGCTAAAGGGTTTTTGGTGAAATTTGAAGGCAGAAAAAAATTAAAGGAATGAAAAACAAAAGGATTCTAAAGATGAAGGTAAAACGTGTGGCAACAAGATTCTTAAGGAATTTGGAAGGGCTGGGATCTCAGGCACAGGGGCCCATGCCTCAGAATGGAGAAATCCTGAATTATTAACTTCTGCCCTCCTTCAGAAAGGGATTAGAGGCAGTTATATATATTAAACTCTGAAAAAAAAAAAAAAGCAAAACAATAACTCTTATGCCTTCGACTTGGAAAACACGGATCATCAGACATTCTAATATTTCACTCTCCCTTCAACATCATGGTGTGTCCCTTTTTCACCACATCTTCTCGAAAGGCTTTCAGGAGCAATTGATGCCAAGAAGCAGAAGCAAATTTGTCTGTTCCCAAAGGGTTGACAAAAAGTGGGATGCAATCTAGTAAGACTACAAAAGGAAGCACAGGAGAAGAAACAGACTGTGTCAATAAGGAATTCCCACCTATTTTCTCTGTATGAGGTTCACTATCTTCTTATCATATTAAGTTCGAAGTACCACAGCTGTTTAGATAGATAGACATGTTTTATTGGGAATCCAATTTTTCCTTTGGTTTCTATGCTCTACTTTAGTAGATTGGTTTAGTAATAATTATATGAAACTTTACTTGGGGGGAAAAAAAAAACCTGATCGCTGATAAAAGAAGATATACTAGCCATTATCTCTCACCCCTGAGATGTAACTCTTCCATGCTGTGATCTGACCACAACCCACAGATCTTTGTCACAAACTCCAAAACACAAAATTTCCTCAGTTTTGTTGATCTCCTTTACTTGCTGCTTCAGGAAGACTACCTAGGTCTGATGTTTCAGAAAGTAGAGGACAGGGGAAGATTGATATGGACTAGGATATGAAAGGAACCTCTGAGTAAAAACACGGGGTGCTGTTGGAAGGTACTGGCTGGCTAACAGAATAGTCAAAAGAATGTGAGCTTTTGAATGAAATGAGACTTTGTCTCTAGTAATCCAGTCTCCTCAACCTATGTGTATGCTGTGACCCATTCATCCTGTTGGGATTTCCACATAGTCATTACACTCATTACCTTATTAAGGTAAACACTATTAGTGTTTGTTCAAAGAATTGAGTACTGTGATATACTTAAGTATGTGTAGTCAAGAGACAAATAATACAGAAAACATATGTATATGGAATTAATATTATATAGTGGGTATTTTTAATAAAATATGTCCAATGTATATTGCTTACCATAGATGTTCAGTTATTGCCTACTAATGTTTCTGTGGTTAGTTAATAGTCCCCTTTATCAAACAGAGACAAACTGACTAAAGATTAGGTAATGTATCATCATGCAAACATGAGGTTAAAGATAGACAGCCCTTCTTTATGTTGAAAATTTCCCTTCTATTTTGAGGTGATGGGACTCAGGCCATCATCCTCCCTACTTATTACAATGAAGACCATGAGGAATCAGGAACAGACAGCTCTCCTTTGACCACAGAGGAATAAATACCAAATGAGGAATCCTCAATGGAGCCCCTGCACTGATAGATATCTTGTAAGGCCATCAACCTGGGTCTGTATTCTATCATATCCTTATGTTTTAAATTCGGGATATTGACCCTTATCTGGAAGCAAGACAAAACAACTATCTTCAAGGATCAAAAGGAAGCATTGCATTAAAGTAGATAATGGTGTAAAATGCATAACACATAAGGCCCATTGATGAGTTATGGTATTTTGATACAATTATACTGAGCTTTAAAAACAATTTCTATATTTCAGTCATTCTCTGGCAGCTAAATGAACCCAGAATTTGTGTGTTACATCTATTGCCCATTCATCAAGGCAAAAGGAAATGCTTATGATAAATTATCAAATTGAATACATACACCCAATTATAAAATAACTTATCATGTCTGGGAACTCATAAATGTAGCATTCTGATCATCTTAATCATTGGCAATGTGATAGAAGGTCAGCTTGTCTCAAGTTTTACACTGCCACCAAGAATTACTTCAAGTGCAAAATGGAATGTGTTCATAGTGATCAGGATACATGTGCTAAAGATAGCACACCTCTCACCCAGCTGATCCTCCTGGTGACAGTTCACCACATACTGAGTCTTATGACTTAAGAGCTATAAAGGGTCTGGTATAAGCTTTCCCCTGCTTTCTGTCATGGCTAGAATTAGTTGATAACTAAATCTTGGGCTTTCCTTTGACTCTAAGCACTGTTAAATTAGTCATATATTACTTTGGGTAAATCTGCCAGCACATTTTTTGTTTTTCCATCTTCTGGTCTTTGGAAAGTATAGGGTTGAGCAGAAAATCACTGAAGCCATTACTTTTTTCAAGTGAAAAGGACATGAGCATGCCTAATGACTCAAACCCTACAAGAACTATCCTGACTTGAAATGAGCTAACAGTGCACAGTTGACACTGCTAAGCTTGTATTGTAAAGTTAATTTGGCACACATTTGGTGAAACACATTATCGTATTGCATGGCAATTAGGCATAAATGGCAAGCAATTAATATATATGGCTGAAATTAGAAGCTTGACACAGACAAACCAATTTGAATTGATCTTTTTCTTCTTGCTTCATTAATTTTCCTTTTTTTAAAAAAAAAATAAACTGCATCAACATTGGCAGCTTCAGAGACAACGAAGAACCTTAGTGGGAAAGTGTAGTACTCCTTTAAAGTGATCCAATGTTTGAGGAATGTGCTTGCCCTGATCTCAACACTCTACATTCTATACCTATATTGAAGCATCACATGGTGCCACAGTTTTTATGTGTCCACTAACAATAACTTTAAAATGTATTCAGAATGGCTCCCTCACTCTGGGTTTGGACAGTTTAATCAACCCATGCTGATGACATCAATACTTACTACAAAGTTTTAAAATGTTGTTGAATGCAGTCATTAGGGTAACTGAATCTCAGCTGCTTTATTCCCCACCCTACCTGGCAGCCTGGAGACCCCAGAGGAACGTTCATTTGCTTGCTGACTTGCAGAGAAGACAGCAAAGCATGAGGCGAGTGGGAATTCCTCAGGCCCTAACCCCCTGAGCATTCAAAGGTTCGGGCTCTGTTCCGGTACCTTTCTGCTCCCGGTTCTAGTACTGCTCCTCTCCATTTCCTCTTCAAGAACTAAGGGTTGTGCAGAGCTCTGCTCTTTCACTGGTGCATTGAGCTGGGCCCAAATCTCCTTCTCCACACCTCCTAACAGGGGTTACTAAACTCTTCTCAAACTTCTGAGTTTGAATATGTAGTTTCCAGCTTGGACCCTGACTAACTCAAAAGGTATGACTTCCCCTGTAAGTGTGGTTGACACAAAGCCATGTTATCACAACACCCCAGTTTTTCTTGTTTTTCTTGTGTTACATTTTATCAGTCTTGATATGTGGAATGCAGTAGGCTCTGAGTATCTACTTGTTGAATTAATGAAGGAATCTGTGACTATAATATTTCCTGAGTTATAGCTCTTAATAGCAGTAGTAATACAAGGCGATAGTAGATGCTCAGATCATGAATTGTCTACAGGTGGTGAACTGCCATGCTTCACTGCTGATGAAATAGCAGACAAGGAACATACACTTGTGTGTTCCCATTTTTGCTCACTACTGTGAACTCAGAAACCTCCTAAGTATAGTTCACCAAAACATCATTTTCTTACCCACTTATTCTTGAGTTTCCAGCACTTTGTACGTTATCCCACAACCTGATATGATTGTTTAAATCATTAAAGTGATTGCTTTTCTTTGCACAACATATATGTTGAGTCAATTCAGTCAATCTGAATTTGATTGCCCATGAAGAGAATGGATCAGACGAGAGAGACTGGAAGTAAAGAGATTAGTTAGAAACCCATTGCAGTAGTTCAAGCCAAACTAGGTATTTGAGATTTGCTGAGGTATCACACTAGCTGTGTTTGTACTGCTTGGTTTTGGGGTGGGCTTAGGATTAATGCTGGCATTTGTACTGTTCTAGAAAATTCATCTGAATTACAGTGTGTTCTTTCTTTTCCTGAATTACCATTTTTGCCTCTATCCTTGATCACATAGTGGAAGGTAGGAAGGAAAAATGAAGGAAGAAAAAGAGGGAAGGAGGGAGGGAGGAAGGGAGGAAAAAAAAACTTCCCAAGAACTTTAAATTGCTGGCAATCTAGGTGCGAAGCAGAATGATACATACAGGAAATGTACTAATAACACTGTAGCTGAGTTAAGGTATGGCATGGGATTATAACAAAATGAATGGGACAAACAATAAGTTCTAGAAGTATGTGAGACTAAAAGGTTCTGTAACCTGGGAACACTTAAAAAAACTTCCAAGACAAACTTGGCTAGAAAGAGCTAGCAAGTAGAATGAAGACATTTGTAATAAGAGAGAATCTGAAAGAGACCGAGCTGTAAGAAAGCTTTGTATTCTTCATCCTTTCCTTAAAATCCCCAGTGCTCTTCCCTTCAAGGGGCACAACTATCTGGATTAAGAAAGAATAACAGGGGGAATCTCTGAGTGAAGGAGGCTGTTCCACTGCTTTTGTCCCATTCCTTAAGGTTTAGTGAGACCTGAAATGCCTGTCTAACAAGTTGAGGAGCTACATGTTTTCAAGTCTGACCTTAAACTCACTCAGGACCCACTAAGCGGATAGACAAAAATGAAAATTGAGTGTGTGTGTGTGTGTGTGTGTGTGTGTGTGTGTGTGTGTGTATATATATATATATATATATATATATATATATATATATATAAAATGTATGTATGTATATGTATATATGGAGAAGGGTTTGAAGTTAGGGTCTTGCTGTAGCCCAGGATGACCTGGAATTTACTATGTAGTCTCAGGGTGGCCTTGAATTCTCAGCAATCTTCCTACCTCTGCCTCCAGGGTGATAGGATTAAAGGCATGTACTACCATGTCTGGCCAAAATTGAGTATATTTTAATTCTAAAATTTGTATCGATGCTATTTCTTCCCAGAAGAGTATATAAATCAAAAATATATCCTCTTTAGCCTGGTGTGGTTAGTACCAGCACTCAGGAGGCAGAAGTAGAAGGATTGCTGTGACTTTGAGGCCAGCCTAAGACTACATGGTGAATTCCAGGTCAGCCTAGGCTAGAGTGAGATCCTACCTTCGAAAAACTATAGTGTATATGTGTGCATGTGTAAAATTTTATGTATATATAAAATAAAATTGTATTTATATATCTCCTAAATTTTTCTGAAAGTCATAAAGAAACATTTAATGTCCAGAGTAGATAATTTTGAAAGAAGTTTATTGCTGACTGAGTGTATAGGAGCTGTAAATGCTGATTTGAGTGATATATATATGTGCTTAGGTCTGTTTTCCTATTCCTTGCACATCAGGGTGTCCTACAGAATCCTCACTATTTCACAGATGAGGAAAGGAAATACTTAATGCTTCACAGCTGGCAAATGCTGGACCAGTGATCAAACCAAAGTAATTGATTTGGACAGTGGACACAGCACTCAGTGGACACAGGAACCATGGATTACTAGAAAATTTTCAGTGCCAGTGATTGGATACCTTCCAGTGAGTTGTTGGCCAGGAAGGTCCCTGATGCCCCCAAAACATTATAGGCCATTGCCAAGGCCCTTGGTTTTCCCACTAGGAATAGGTGGTAAGACTCAATTGCTGAAAACTCCACATACTTGGGCTGCAAGCCTACTGAGAAATCCTGCTAGAGTTGAGCTGCAAACCTCCTCCACGTAGACCAGCTGACAGAAAGCTGGAAAAGGCCACACTGAATGCACTTCAATGGGAGAGAGAGAAATTCCCAGTGAAGATACCCAACAGTGGACACTGCAAGCCTTGTATTTGACCAGCCAGGCCAAATGCACCAGTGGGTACAATAGTGGCACATCTGTTATGGGGGAAACCAACTGCCCTCTAATTTGACTGGATGCCCATTTTATGGGAGGGAATGCATCCCTAATACTGAAAACCTACAACAGGGGTAGTCATGAGCCCTAGGGGTGTAACATCTGCTGCTGTCTGGCTAAATGTATATACTATGCTTACCAAACTGCCCAGTAAGAACTTCTCTTATTGTTCATACCCATATGTTAATGCTACTATCTCTTTTGGTTAGAGAACCTTCTCTTTTCAGATGGCAGTGACCTTGGAATCACTCAGAAGGCAGCATGGTGCTGAAAAGAAGTGACAAAGGAGCGCTCAGCACTGAAATATCTCAATCACACCTTCCATGGCTCAGGGTACATTGTGGAAGAGGTGGCAAAAAAAATGTAAGAGCCAAAGGAAGGGTGGGACTCCTTACCACGTGCTCCCCCCAGATACAAAATGGCCTGGATATCCATGACCTCACAGTGCCTGACACTACCTACGCAAGCCCACCATAATAGGAGGAAAAGATCATGACATCAAAATAAAAAGACTGATCGAGAGGGGGAGGGGATATGATGGAGAGTGGAGTTCCAAAGGGGAAAGTGGGGGAGGGAGGGAATTACCATGTGATATTGTTTACAATCATGGAAGTTGTCAATACAAATAAAAAAAACATGTTATGTCCACTCCAGGCCTTTGGAAGGCTGAGTAGGTAATCACATAGGTTTCCATGCAGCTCTCATAGCCCCATGTCATGTGCCTACCTCTTTCACATATGTACCATGACACATCCATGTGTTAAAGATTAAGTGGTATGTTCATATCCACACTCCCTGCTCCACTTACATGGCTCTGGTTTGAAGCTCTATCCTCACTCCCACAAGAATGTTCACTTCACAGAAACCGACACCAAGAATTCTGGGCTTTGAATAACTTAAGGAGGATAAGATTCCCAGTCAGTGATGGGCAACCTCTGTCTCAAATTTGCAATGCTCTTAAATGTTCCATGTGAAAAGGGGCCTGGTCTCAGGGTGCAGTCAGAAAAGTATCTTGTATTATGATAAACCTTGATATGATAGTGACAAAAAAATGTGACTCCATTTTTTTTTTATCTGACATTAAGCTGAGCATCTAGTTTTAAAAATATATATATCTACTCACAAAAGGATGAAAGAAGCTTTTGCATGTTGAATTTTGTTCAAGTGGCCTATGAACCATTTTACTTTTCTAAATTACTTTATGTGAAAAAAGAAAATTGCTCTCTCTTTCTCTAACTCATGACCCTGTGGGCCATTAGCATTGTAGGGCACATTCATATTTAAGGTCTTTTCTGGCAGCTGTGGCACCTGAGGGACAAAGCACACCAGGACAGATTATAAGACAGGTAAGACTTGATTTACAGACACAGTAAAACCCACTTGAACTTTGTCTCTTCAAAATTTTCACTGAGAATTTTAAACAAGTTCCAGGGCCCATTGTGATTCTCACTTTCTGGACAGGGTTTGTATCAGCCCCATGGGAAGCATCCTGAACTACCCCACACACAGAAAGGAGCTAGGAGCCAGGATGGATGCCATGGTTACCCACCACTGCCACTTCTTCCATATTTTTATTTAAATTTTTATTTTATTTACCTGAGAGAAAGAAAGAGAGAGAATGGGCAAATTTTGTGCACTTAGGTATTTTCTTTACTAAGCCAAAAAGATTCAGTGCATTGTTCTCTATCATGAATGTAGGAATGGAGAGCCAGCAAAAGGAACCAATCAAATCTATAAAATGGTAAAGATTATTACTTACTTCATCGTCCAAGTTACACACAATAAATGAGAAACATTTAAATTTAGACTGTCATCTCCACTGTGCAGTCTCTTTTTATCTAATGAATTATTGGGATTCATAAAATCTTTAGGCTAGAAAGGAAGATTGGGAGGTAGACATCAGGAAATGAGAGTGGTCTCCTTTCAGAATTTAACCCCTAATTCTGTTTAAGAAATAGCACTGTGAGCACAAAAAATGAGCATCCTGGGCACTGAGGGATAGACTTCTGAGAGGTACAAAAAGGAAAGGTACCACGAAACACAGCTTGTCTTCTCAAGTGTGACCTGATGAAATGCTGATAGAGCTCTCTACGGAAAAGCTTCAGAATGTCTAGATATTTCCCATCCTTTTAGTTTTGTTTTTGCCTCTAGCAACCTACAACAATTCTAAGTGATTTCTAACACATTTATACTTTTGTTTCTCATTTCTATGTGCCTGCAGCAGTATAGGGGTGGCACACATGTACCCCATTACATGTGTGGAAGTCAGTGGACAATTTTAGGATGCCAGTTCTCACCTTCCTCCTTGTTTGAGACAGGATTTCTCTTACAGTTTGCCTCTTCAAACACCAGAATAGCTGGCCCACAAGCTTTGGGATTCTCCGGACTCCACATCCATTTCACAGGCACTTTGGGATTATAGAGGTGTGTGCTACTTTTTTTTTTTTTCTTTACCACTTGCAGGGAGCCTCCAAAAGGAGAACATATTATTCTTCCATTTTGTTTTATATTTAATTTAAATTTAATTATATATATATTATATTATAATATATATATATGTTTGTATATATATATATGTATGTATGTATGTATGTATGTATGTATGTGTATGCATATGTATATACACATACAGAGCAAGAGAGAGAGCTTATATACTGTTATCCCCTCACCCAGCTCTCTGTACCCTGGAGGCACTCCTCGGCTGGTTCATGGTAATCACTGTGGGTTCTTGAAAGCCTCAGTAAGTCCCTATGGGGTAGTGAGGATTCTACTTCATGGCATTCTTACATGCTCTGTAGCATTCTGCCCCCTCTTCCACAATATTCCCTGAGCCATGGCAGGCCTGTTGAAAGTCTGATTTAGTGTTGAGTTATTTGTAGTCTCTGGATTTCTGCTTTCAAAGGTTTTTGATTATTCTAACCTGGTGCTGGTTGTCAGGCTAGCAATAAGAGCAGTATTCATGATATCACTTCTGCTGTACCAGGAATATGGTCCTAAAAGTAGAGTGAGAGGAAAGAGGAGAGGTTTGTGGATGAATTGGGGGAGAGACAGGTGGTGGGGGTGAGAGGAGATTGAAAGGGTAGGGTATAAGGAGGATGGATAGGGAATTGCACAAAAGTTAAGGGAATGTTAGGAATTGTGTTCATGGAAATCATCACTTTGACTAGCATTCTACAAGTTATAACCACCAATTAAGAGGGAGTAGGAACAGTCTGGACAGAAGGTGGGAAAAGCTTAACCTTATAACCATAGACTGTGGCTTGTAAATCCAAGGCTAGAACTGGGTTACTTTCACAGTAAAGTATTGGCCAGGAAAATGCATGAGGTCCCCAAAACAATGTAGGCTATTGCCAAAACACTTGATTATCTTCCAGAGCTAAAAGGTAAGACCATCTTGCTGAGGATATCATAGGCTGCCATCACAGGACATGGGAATATCATGCCTGACTATAAATAGAAACTAGCTCCCTCGCAGCTAGCCCTCATAGTGCTGGAGAGCCCTACTGGAGCTGCCCAAGGACAAGGGTCATCAGCAGCATGAATAAGCAGGGGACCCTACAGTCTATAAAACCAACCTGCCAGACAAGATGTACACACTTGTGCAATAGCAGCATGTTGCTTCTACAGGCAATCACCTGTTCTTTGATTGGACACAAGGCCCACTCAGTGAGAGGGAACTCATATCTGGTACTGAACACCAAGTCAGAATCCCATGGTCAGGAAAGAGTGGGCTGGCACACCAAAAATCTGCTAAGCAGCTTGGCATACCCCCTTTAGCCCAGATTGCTCTCACTTTTGGTTGGAGAATATGTTTTGTTTTAAAGATAGTAGAGAAAACACAGAGGAGCTGAGATGCATCGGTAAGACAAAAAGATAGCTGACTTCCCACCATGAGAGTTTCCAGAAGAAATTGTGTGCTAATTTGGTTCAACTTTTATATGGGGTCCGAGGATCCAAACTCAGGTACTCACACATGTGTGGCAAGTGCTTTTTCTACGGATGCATCTCCCCAGAACATTTTTTACCTCTCTCTTATGTATTATTTAGCTTTTAGTTTTTAAATTCACATAAAGAAAATTTGTCTCATATATTGTGTTAGCTTTGGGAAACATATCTCAGCACATATCATACTTGGCCCTCCACACCACTTTGGTTAAAAGTCAATCTAGATTCGCATTTGCTCCCATAGATGATGCCTGTGGGTCTGCTTAGAGCTGTGTTTGGGAAAATGACAGACTGTATCAGTCATAGTTTGAAAAACTGATAGTTATTAGGGAGTGTCTCTGGGAGACTTCTTATAGTAGATGAACATATGTCTTATATTTTATATGCTTTTTGGCTTCACTGAAGGCAAGAAGCAAAGTATAAATATGTTAGCAAAATGTACGTTAGTGCTGAATACAAGAAGAATCTATGGGATAGTGGTTGGATATGTTTTAAAACTAAACTCAACAAACTAAAGGAAAGAAAAGAGTTGGAAAATATTTAAATTGAGCCATTTAAAGATTCACTAAGGCCTGAGTTTACAACATGAATTATTAGTAATAATTATTTTATTTACATAAATATATCTATGATTTTAACTACTTTGAATTGCATTCAACCACTGAAGATGTTTCTGTTTTGTTTTGTTTCTATTTTTTCATTTACTTATTTTGAGCTAGGGTCTTCCTATGTAGCCTTGCTTCCATCTCCTGAGTCTTATGAGTCTCCTTCAAACACATTACAGTTGTGAAGACTTCTAAAGAGTTAAGTCCATTTACAATATCTATATAGTAATTGAAAAATATATTTTAAAATAATTAAATCACAAACAAGTATCTATTTACATTCATGACATTTATTTGGTATCTTCCCATTAGAACCACTCCATTGAAGTATTTTCTCTACCTTCTGAGAATTAAATTCAGATAATAGATAACATGTTTAATCTATTTAGCTTTATTTGTTGTTGTTTTTGTATTTTTAGATAGGGCACACTTCCAGTTCTTATTTCTTAAACTTTTTAGGTTCATTCCAGGTACAATTCTTCATTTTAAACTCCCCAAACAAATAATTGAACAAAAAACTTTCTACTTGATGGTAACTTCACTGGAATAAATAATTCACCAGACAGTCCACCTCCCAACCTTGTCTCCTCCACCGAGACTCGGGTCACAATATATATATATATATATATATATATATATATATATATATATATATTTTTTTTTTTTTTTTTTTTACTAAGATGATTTAGGACCTCAACATACCACTTTTTGAGCAAGAAGAGACATACTCCAACTAGTGATACAAACTCCAGAGAAATCTAGTTCTGTTTGCTTAAATATCATGTTTCAGGAGCAGAGTTGAAGGGTATTTCTAAGGCTCTTCTGTAGAAAGGACACCTCTAATCTAATCTTGAAGTTACTTTCTCTTCAACCGATGTGGTGTGGTAGTGATGTGAATCAAAAGAAAATGAGTGAGTTGGGTGGGGCTCAGAAGTAAACAGAAAACACACAACATGTCCGGGCCTGTTTGGCTGCTTTTGGTTCCTATGCATTTGAAGGGAGATGGGTGTCATGGTACGAGTGGGCAAGCAGAAGAGGCCATCTAAAGGTAAACTGCCTGGAACTCGGGTTCTTCCTGATGCTGTTTCCAGAGGAAAGCAAGGGGAGCTGTTTGACTCCTGCTGGATTTGAAGTTCTCTTTATTACTGTTATTATTTTATAATTATATTATTTTTTGAGAGTGACAGAAAAAAAGAGGCAGAAAGAGAGAGAGAGAGAGAGAGAATAGGTGTGCTGGGGCCTTTCGGCTGCTGTGAACAAACTTCACACGTGTGCCTCCCTTGTGCACTTGCACCGTGGCTTCTGGCTACGTGGGACCTGGAGATTCGAACACTAAGGACTCCGGAATGGCTGACGGGATCTGTCCACCCGTTTCTCCATCCGAAGCATGGAGCATGGGCTTTGCATGTCACAGAGTTCTCTTCTGGGCATTCTTCTCCCCGTGATATTTTGACTGAGTTATGTGAATTCTGACTAATTGTACCTCTAGGCCCTCAGTTTCCCCAACAGTACTGCAAATGTTTCCTTGCCAAAAAAAAAGTCCATATATGAAAATTTGTAATGCTAGACCTACCTATCTTACATTAAGTTAATGACAGTTTGTAAACATAACATTTTAGAATTATAAATATTCTTCATATTATATTAAGACGTTCTTTAAACATTTTCACCTGCCCTCTGAAAGTCTGTTCATGCCCTGCCCCCTTTCTTTTCTCATCTTTGTTGTTGCTGGATTTGTAGTAATTATCCACAGTCACATTCACTCTCTTGTTTATAGTACTGTGGTGTTTCCCCTGATCTGTTTGCTGATTCCAGATTTATTACCTTAATTATGAGTTAATGAGCACAGAGCTTTGCAAGGAAATTTACATTATTACTTAAGTAGGACAAATTATAAGCTTAAACAAGATGAAACGTTCCTCATTTTTGAGAACCTTTATCTCACCCCCAAGAGATACTTTTTATCCAACCAAGTTCAATTGGCGTTTAGAGGAGAAGCAAACCGTGCTGTCACTTTAAGGTGTTGGCTTGGCGTGGTCCGAGCATCTTCGCAAGCCCTTGCACTCGGGTTCTCATTGAGCCGCTCATCACACTCATCCACTATTTTTAAATCAGAAGAATGTGAAGGAAACTATTGACAAGCCAGCTCACAACCAAAACAGGAACTTAGGAATAATCTAATGTAATGAAAGCATAGCAAGAGTACAGGCTTTTAAGATTTCAAGTAAGGAAGCTTTCTTGCCTTAAAGTGCAAATAGCCCTGCTACCACCTCTGGCAGACAGGAAGGAGGGGAAAAAAAAAAAAAAAAGATATTGGTATACATTTTGCTTTCATTTTCCTTCCTTCATTTTTTATCACTGAGAGAAACAACTTTGAGTTTTGTTTTGGATTTAGAAGGCTATTCTTTTATTAAATAAGTTAATGATCTCGTTTTTAACACATCTAAGCTTATCCTTTATGAAGTATCGTTTTGGAGATTCTCAGAAGTGATGGATAGTATAAGAATACCACGAAGGGCTCTCTAAGTGATTAAGAAAAGGTGGGTAAGCAAATTAGTCAGCTAAATGAACTAGTTGCTTTAGGAGACATGACTCTGTACTGCCATCATGCTATGCCTCATTAGCTCCATTAGTTGCTTGACATTCTCGTTACACTACCCACTTCTTTCTGTGCGGTTTCACTATGTCAGCTTTGATTTCCAGCTGTACTTAGTTTTTTCCAGCTTAGTGCTATTATATCACCTTCCAAGAGCATTGATTTTAAGTCAAGTGTCACAAATTTCCCACTCATCATTTCCTTGCAAGCGTGAAAGTGACTATTGCATTCTTTCATTATTTCAGAATTAATCACTTCTTCCTATTGGACAGCCCCAGCAGCCTCCTTCCCTGCTCAACTCAGTGTTTAATTGTTAACTGTTTTAATTGACAGACATTAAAATAACTTGCATGTGTTTTGGCAAAAACAACTCATTAAAAGGCAAAAGAGAGGTCAACTTCACAAAGAATTTTTGTTAAAATGATCAAGCATTTGTAGAATATCTATTCTTTGTCTGAAATTGTAGTAGATAATGTTGGAGGGATGACAGAAATGCACATATCACCCATCCTGATTCTTGAAGTACTTAGAATCTTCTTATATGAAGCTATTTCAGTAGAAAGGTTTGAACCCATGATATAAAATTTAGGTTAATTTTACTTTGCCTTATGTTAACTTGACATTAGATGGAGAATTCAAAGTCAATAACTAGTGAAGAAATATATTTTTAAAAATAATTTTAAATTTCTGGAACTTTAAATACGGTATTGACAGTTTTTTAAAACAGAAATGAGTGTTTGCAGTTGAGATTTTAGTTTAACTATCCTTAAAGGAGCATAGGTACTGAATAATAATAATAATAATAATAATAATAATAATAAATGAAACACATCTCTTTTAAAGTTATCAAGATAC
Organism: Jaculus jaculus; assembly: GCF_020740685.1. Classification (NCBI taxonomy): domain Eukaryota; kingdom Metazoa; phylum Chordata; class Mammalia; order Rodentia; family Dipodidae; genus Jaculus; species Jaculus jaculus. The sequence continues at coordinate 27,503,743 of NC_059105.1, forward strand.
AGCACTGCCTCATCTTCCTAAAGAAATTTTCAGATGCTGGGGAGATAACCTAGAAGTTGAGGCGCTTGCTTACACAGCCTGGTGGTCCAGATTCAATTCCCCAGCACCCACATCAAGCCAGATGCACAAATTGGAGCATTAATCTGGAGTTCATTTCCAGTGACAAGAGGCCCTGTCACACCCATACACTCACACTCTCTCTTTTCCAAGTAATTTTTGTTAAAGGCATTTTCATATGCAAGCTCTTTTTTCTTTACAGGAATAAAACTTTGAAGGACCTTTGGCAAAAATTCCTACAGATTTTTAACAATGTAGTGTCTATTGTTACTAACTTAAAGATCAACAATTTTAAACAGAGAATGGTACAAGTTCACCTTGTATGGCCACATTGAAATAAATGTCTTATTGTTAATATATCATATTATTATGGTGACATAGGAGATATTTCAAGTATAATTATTTCATTGGTCAGATGTTATTCAGCACCAAGTGGGAAGTGATTAATAAAGAAAGAAAGAAACACAGAGAGAGATGTGGTTTCAGAGAAAGAGTGAGGATAGGGGTCAAGTGGGATTTGTGTCTTAATTGAGGCAATGTAAATACTGTTGAAGCTTATTTTAAGATATATGGCATAGAATGATTTAGAAAAATAAGGACTTAATAATAACTCTAAGTGAAAAATGCTGTATGTCCAAATTCTTAGCTCACAATTAAGTTACAAATGTGAACCAAAGTCACATGACTATATGTCACCCTCATTTGCCAAGCCCCCTGCTCCTTGTTTTCTCATCCATCCCTCTTTAACTTCTCCTCAGAGTTATTTTCAACTTTTTGCTGTTGCTGAGGTCTATCCTGCTTCTACTTTGGAAATACAGCAAATTTCTATTCTTGTGAATATTATTGAACTAAACAAGGGAGCTATGGGTTTGAGTGAACAGTACGGCCAACATTTCATCCCAAGTGCCAAGTGATATTTTATTCACCCAAAATTGGTGAACTTCTCTACATTTTTTCAAATCAAGAATGAAATGCTTGCACATTGCATATTGCTCAATTAACTTGAAGGCATGATGGGAAAGAGTATTGAAAAGTTAATGGGACATAGCATAGTCAAGACAAGCTTAAAAGATTTTTCATCTAGCTGTCAAGCTTTTTATTTTTCATTACTGAAGTGTATTGCATGTAAATATGCCCATAAGTTGTACTATTTTAAACATGTCTCCTCATCCTCAACAAAATACATCATTTTATATAATAGCTTCAAAAATCATTACAGTTCCATTTGGTTCTATTTCATGTTTGGTCTTAGTAACAAATTTCTATCCTTCTTTGTTTCCCTTAAAGGAATTTCTTGCTTATACACATATTACTACATTAGTTATTCTGATATGGGGAATGGGAAGCCTATAAAACCAGATTCTCAAATAGTACAACACATATTTTCATTCATCTAGAATTATTTTTTTTAATTGTACTTAACATTGTTAGAAATTCCCATCAATTTGCCCCATTGCTTATGTCAATGTTAAATATTATATTGGACTAGCATTGGTATATTTGATTCAATGTTTGGTAGCCCAGTAACTATGGTTCTGTTATCTAGTTTGAACGACAGAGAATATGTCTCCCTGAGTCTGACGTGAAATTACTACCTTATGTATTCCATGTACAGACTCACCAAATGGGCTAGCAACACAGAGTATTCAATACTTTGATAAGTCTCGTCTGGAGCAACTGTCTTCAAGCCTAATTATGAAGCACTGAGGAAATGCATCCTCTGGCTTTCAATCTTATCTTCCTTTAAGAATATGCACATTGTCCCCTCAAGTGGTTAATAGTACTAGTATACTCAAAGTAAAATTCATCATAGCTAGTGAATCTTTCAAAATGTTTTCAAAGTAGAGGCCTAGTTTTACCAGTGATGTTCAGAAATATGAGTCTTGCTTAAGATTATCTTGCATCTATGCTAATGTTACTCAAGATTCTTCATCTTTTACAAAATTTGCTCATGATTGCCTGGAAACAGGAGTAGATTAAACTCATTGCCACATCTCAGAGCTACATCAATTACTCAAAATATTCACATTTCTGCCCTAATATTTCTCCTAAAATATAGTTGTACATATCACTAGAACTTTCTAGTTCCTTTATAGTTTGATAGGTATCTTTTCTTTGACATAAATAGATCACTATTTGTTATCTACCTATGTACATTAAAGTTATACTTATTTCCAAGCCCTAAATCTTTTATTTCTTCTTTTGAATAGTTAAGCTAATGAAACACTTTATATACATTACGTAGCAAAATTTATTTTTTAACCATCAAGAATACATGGAATATATGCATAGGCACACAAATATGAAGACAAATGTAATCCTTTGGCACAGTACCCTGCCTAGAAGATGGTCAGTGAATAGTAGATATTTATTTTCTATGCTCTAGCCTATTCATCCCCATAAGTGCTTTAAATTAAAAAAAAAAAAAACTTAAGGAATAAGAAATTGAAATTCTTTTTTATAAGAACAAAAAGATGGTATCATGTTCCATTCCCTTTCATTGTGGTGACTCTATGTATATAAAATCATTTTAAATCCATTTTCAGATATTGGAGTAAGAGGGAACTGAAAAGAACACATCCTGCAGTTTACTGTAGATGAGAGGTGCATTTCACTTCCTTCTTATCAGGCTCTTCTACCCAGAAAATTAAAGATAAGCTCCAGCATCCTATTCCCCAGCAATATCAGGATTTATTGTGAGAAGCACATTTTGTTCTTCTAGTTTGCTAATAGTCCAAATGTGGGTTCTTGTTGACTTTGGCATTAGCTACTAGAGAGTGCTTCAACATGCATATTCAAGATCCATTTCTCTACAGGTAAGTTTATCTAAATATGATTTCTAATGGTGAGATCATGCAATTCTTTGCTGAAAAGTCCATACATACCTACATTGGGTTTTGAGACACCTATTATCTTCCCATGTTGCACTAAATCTTTTTCTGTTTCTTTCTCCCTGCTTCACCATGACTGAGCTATCAGGCACACTCTCATCTACATTCATTTCTGAACTTTCCTTAGGATTCAGCTCTAAAGACATGTTCATAGTGCCTTCCGCATCCTAGTAAGGGCAAATGGAGCTCTTTGGCCATTTCCAGAGATTTGTGTCACGTTTTTGGTTTTAATATTGCCATTGTATCCTCTTCCTTACTAGCTGTGGGTTTAGATGTTGTATATAATCATGTAAATACGATTGAATGTTTTAAATTGGCTATTGTCATCATATTACCTTAGATGTAGAGCCTAACCAATACAACCCATTTCTAAATTTCTCCTTCCAGCTCAACCAAATGCATACAAGCAACACTTCTGCATATATTGGATGACTCACAATAAAACATCTTGATCTGTGACAAGTTGGGTAGATCTGTAGCTGAAATGTCAGTATTAACTTTCCCCTATTGTCTACAGCTCTCTAATCAGCACAATGCTCCCTAGTGCTGATATTTTTTTTTTCTAGAAGACTGAAAAAGATTATTTGGTATGTAGGAATGTCACAGTTTACACTGGCAAATAGTACAGTCAAAAGTTGGTCTTTGGGAACACTCTTACATTTCTTTGGTATTTATTGCTATTCTTGATGGGGCTATTGTAGCTTATAGTGTTTGGTTTATATTTTTCTTTGTCCTCCTAATCTTCAGCAACAAGATCATATATGTTTGCTAGCATCTTACTAGAGTAGCCAAAGGCATCCTGGTGTCTAGTCATAGCTTGGAATAAACACAATCTCTAGTCTTATTAAAAATTCTCAAATTGAATCCATATGTGGCCCCAGGTGTTTGTATAACTCTAGAATGATCTAGACACTGTGTGTTTTGAATGACTTTTCTTTCAGTGTACAGGTGTCCATTTTGGCAGGATGCATGGTCTTTTAGATCACATGAAGTTGGATTTGCAAACATTTCTATAGCCAAACTTGTATATGTGGTTGCCTCCTTAATAAACAGCCTGACCATAATGTTTATTATTAAATTTATGTTCATCAAAAAAAATTCTCATTGGAGGCCAGGCATAGTGGCTAATGCCATTAATCCTAGCCCTCAGGAGCCTTAAGTAAGAGGATTGCTGTGAGTTTGGGGCCAGCCTGGTTGAGTTCCAGGTCAGTGTGGGCTAGAGTGAGACCTTGTCTCAAAACAAAAGAAGCTATCTACTAGTAGATACTCTCATGCTACATGCTAGCCATGCACTGCTGGTAGAGAAGCCAACATCATATCCCTAGTTTGTCTTTAATCACAAGGAAATTTCTGCATCATTCACACAACACATGATGCTTACATCTATATTTAAATATTTTATGAAGAAAATAATTTCAAATGAAGTGAACTCAAGTGTTCAAATAAACGAATAACCAAGATATTTGTGGGATTTGGAAACAGAAAACCAAAATGGAGTAATTTAAAATAACCCAAAGCCCCTGGATAAGATCAAAGGCAGTTCTCTTTTCTGTTTATGCCACTTCTGGAGTGGGAACTGACACCTCGCTGTGGTCAATCTTTATTGTCTGTGCAAGCCTAGGACACTTCTTATCTGTGTTCCCACAGTATGAAAGCCTTTAAAACAAACTTATATTACTCAAGAGAATGTTAGAGCAGGGCAGATAGCTGAAGATGGTGGGAGCAGGGCCCCCTGATGGCTCAACTTAGGTCTATTTCAGGGTTGTGTAGGGGATATTAATCTAGAAGAGGAACGTTGAATTGGGCTCAGATCTCTGAACTGGAAAATTACCTCTAACATTCTCTTTCAAATTATATATCCAGGAAAAGTCTTTTTTATTTAAATCTTGGGATTTGATTACTCAGAGATTAAAGTCTCATCATTGAGTAGAATTCAGGATTTTGTTTACACAAGTTTTTATTGCTTCATATAGTTGGATACTATTATTATTAGTAGTCTTCGTCGTATTAATATGTGTATGGGCAAACATGTGCCCCAGCATGTTTGGAGGTCAGAGAACAATCTTAGGGAGTTGGTCCTCTCCTTCTACCTCATTTGAGATGGGATCTCAAATGTTACTGTTTGCCACTGGAAAGGTCAGATCAGCAGGCCCGAGAGTTTCAGAATTATCATGGTTCAGTTTTCTCAGTTGCCACAGGCTTGTTGAGATTATAGATGTGCATGCCACTTTGTGTCAGGGCTTTCTTTGTTGGTGCTGTAATCCAGATTCCAATAGGCAGGTTTATGGCGCAAATGCTTTTGGCCACTGAGCCATCTCCCAGGCCCCAGGTGTAATTCTTAAAATCCTACTTCCCTTACCTTGCACATTGTATACAGAGCATCCTAGCGGGGATAACATCTTCCTTGTCTCTAATGAAGGCTTGTTTTGTGCTTTAAGTTTTTTTGTCCGTGTAGTGCGTCTATAATGTTTTTAATGACATGATTCCTGAAAATTCGACTAAGAAAACATAGAGAAAGAAAAATACTTATTAACTTAATGAAGTTAGAAACAGCAGCCAAAAATAGGAGGCATAATACTTGATATCTATGGAGAGAGGTGATAAGGGCTTCCTATAAAAAGACTCGTGCAATAGTCCCTAAAATGCACAGATGTGGGTAATGTCTATCTCACGGGTTTGCATTTCAAATTAACCCAATGTCTTGGATTTTAGAGCTGGAAGGGTTTTTTTTAGTATTAAATAGATGAATCTCTCCATTTTACAAATGAGAAATTTAGGATCAAAAATTGTAAAGAAACTATCCCCAGGCTACATAGCCAGTGAAATATGCCAAAATCACCACCCTGCAATGTATTGATACATGTGAACTAATTGTAAATAAAAAGGGAAAAGGCTAAAAATAGAAAAGATCATAAAGATGTGGGGATTTATTTAATAATCAAACCAAATTCTTGCTATCTCAACCATAAGACTTTTTAAAAGAATTTATAGACTGTTTTAAAATAAGTAAAACATCTTTTGTTCTAGTTCATCACAATTATATGTAATCAGTTAAAAATCTCTAAAACATTAGATATGCGAAATGACTAAGCCAGTGTTTGAGTGTACTCTTTTTCTCATCTATATCTCCAAAATTACTTTTTCAGCCTAATAAATGTGTTTTACTTTAGCCCATTTAAAATGCAAGGCTTCCTTACTCTTTTTGAAATGATAAATCCAGTGTTATCTGTCCTGGGAATCAAGACAGGATACTTGGGAAACTAATGTGTCCCACAGAAAGCATTTTGCATGGCATCTGATAAGAAAAATACCAGTTGCAATCTTCAGATGTGAAATCGCCTGGGAATCTCCTAACATCATTTAACAAGTGACAACCAGGGCAAGGAACACGATTGCATTCCTCATTAACCAATCAAGGCCATTTGGTAACTGGGATAGCACCTGGGAGGAAAAGATATCCAAGATGCCTCAAATATAGAGTACTCTTGGGTTTTCTTGCCTGGACAAATCCCCAAGAGAATAAAAAGTATAGTGCAACGACTTGTATGCCATGGAAGGAGTCATTATCCAGCTGGGCAGAGTGAGTGACATTTGGTTGAGGCGGGTGTGGGCACAGTTCTCCAGGCAATCTGGCTTGCAGCTCCCCTAATATTTGGCAAACTCAGACATCGTTCCTTTCTACTCCCCCTCATATCTGAAGCAGTCATCTCGGGGTGAGATGATTTATTATATATCTCATATAATGTTACTTAAAGAGCTTTCTAAGCGAAATAGACCTCCTGGAAAAGATGCCCAGCTAAATAGCAATTTGGCATGACAACTCCATCCCCAACCTGTCCTCATTGACCTCAACCATTTCTGGTTGCCTTGTGTTCCTGAGATCTTCCTTTGCATGTCTAGGTGAGACCAAATCAAATTGCAACCTCTTTAGAGAGGGGGGAGCGAGAACACGAACTCTGAGCTCCATTTTCCTCAGTGAGCAGAGGAATCTTGAAGACTAGATAGAAGAAAAGCCTTCAGTCATCATCTTTGTCTGCTGTTTCTATTTAAGGGAAGGTCAGGCTTTCCTCATCCTGACAATGGGTGATGAGGCCGTGCCTGTTCCCAGATGAGTCTTGGGTTTTTAGCTTTCTTTGATTCTCCCAGGCCTGACCTGTTTTCTTCAGTCTACAGTCCGTGAATCAGCTGTAAGGTGTTGTCCAGTGCATCAGAGACCAAGGAGGAGAGCTGTGTGTTCACACTGGCACACAGATCATTGGGGGCTCTTTTATGGAAATGGAATGGTTACATATGTTCATTTCCTATGTTCTTTACGTTCAAGAGATCAGTATCATGAAAACAGGTTTGTGCTGTGCCATTTCCTGTTCTTGCTACAACTTTTTATCACCAGGCTTTAACTCTCGTGTTAAACAGTTTTCAATAACTGGCGTGTGGGGTGACTTGTCTTCCCACAGTGGTGTGTTGTCTGCTCAAAAAGTAAAAGCAGGGCTGTCCAGGAATTTGAATGATGCTGTGTTATGTGGCTCAAGGCTTGATAATAGCAGGGTAGGGACGAACAGCTGCTTCCTTCAGCATCCCAACCTAACCACCAGAACTTTCACAAGAGGCGCTCTCTCAGGCTACTGCAGCCTCCACATAACTTTGCATGCACACTTTTCAGTACAGCCTAAATGACACTCCAAGTGACAGACTGTTATCAGAGAAGGGGCAAGGCAGTACAGTTTCCAATTATCATCAAAGAATTTCCCCCTCCATTCCTATGCTGAGACTCCAGGCTGTTGATACAGATGAGATCAAAAATAGAACATGGTATAATAAGAACCTTTGCTTCCTGGCATGGACTAGAATCAGAATAGCTGATAGTACAACCCTTTCAAGCTCCCCTTCTTTATAGATGGGTTTAGTTCTTGTGAAAGCTGCTGAGTTGACAGCTCAGGGTCCTATGGAAAGAAAAGAGCTAAGCTTTCGCTCCAGCTTCTCCCAACATACCTTTGGCCTGCCCTGGAGCGAATGTTCAGGAGGAAAGATGTTAATTCTTTCTCCAAGTGCTATCAGTCTTTGAATTCAGGAATAGGCATATTATCTAAGCTGATTATGAGGAACTGTTTCCCCTCAGATCAAAGCTGCAACTGACAGATCATTTCATAGAGGTAACTATCTGCAAAAGCAGTCAGCTAGAGCCAGTTTTGAAGCCATGTGGGCCGTCTCTTAAGTGAACTAACTCCACTGCTTTGTGAGTGAGTCTTGGTCTGCATTGTGTGGGGTTGAAGTGTTAAGAACTCTGTCTTTAGCAGAAGGAGTAGTAAAACTTTTACCTCATAAGTGCCAGCCATCACTAATGCTGACTAACCAACATCTCATGACAGCGGCAGAACTCAGAGACTAGTAAGAACTAAAGACTTCAGTCATGAGTTGGGGGCAGCAAGGCAGCCCGTGTCTTTTAATACAGGCTTTACCTGAACTAAGTGGTGGGTGTGTATATTGGAGCATTGAAGGGGGGCGGGGGTCTGAAGTTTTGTGGAAATTTGGTTATGAGCCTACGAAGTTGTTTTCTTGTGGTATGCCTTTTAGCTTGTCTCTATTTTTAATTTTTTTAAATTTATTCACAAGCAGAGGGACACAGGGAGAAGAGAGGTGGAGAGATGGAAGCTCCAGCAACTGCAAATGAACTTCAGGTACAGGAGCTGCTTTGTGCATCTGCCTTTTTTATGTGGGTACTGGGGAGTCACACCTGGCTTGTTACAATTTGGAGGCAAGTGCCTCAACTGCTGAGCCATCTCTCCGTCCCTTTTATGTAATTTTTAAGGTCTGCAGCTGCTCACCTCTCTCTGCTCTAGGTCATCAAGTCCCTGTCTCACCCTTCAGTTCGGGGACCATATCTACTCGCCAGCTGCACTCAGAAGATGAAGGAAATGGCTAGTATAGGCTGAAACTTTTAAGATTTTCAACTCCCTTCATATTGGGGATATTTTTTAAAATTTGTAAGTGTGTTTTAATATTTGAGTTTGGGGGCTTTTTTTCTTGTTTTGAGGTGACATGTATAGAGTATACTTGATAGACTCAAAGCTTATAAAGAAAGCTATTAGAATACAAACACAACCAAGGACGGCTCACGGACCAGCAGTGCCACCTACCACAGGGCTAGAAAGGGGGCCTGCAGGAAATGCAGTTCCTCTTTTCCCGAGCCTTCTCTTTCCTTGGGAACGAGGGAGAGAGATAGCTCCCCTAGTTCATAAGGAAAGACAAATGAGGGGCATAACAGCCAACTTTCAAAGGATAGAAATTTATCAAATACAGCCACTCCCTGTCAGAGGTCATCGTGAATGCCAGTATGAGCACATTGCTTGCTCTTATTTTAAAAAAAAGAAAATGAGAAAAGAAGCTAGAGCAAGGTTGTTCCTCTTCCACTGAATATTGTTCGGCGGAGTTCATAAGGTCAGGAACTTGACACTGGTTTCGAGTGGAAGCCAGTCAAGCAGGATTTGTTTGCCCTGTGGACAAATGGTTAGCCTACTTCAGGAATTTTGAATAATTATTGCTGTTCTCTGCAGCCAGGAGAAATTTACCTTTCACAAAGAAAAGCGCTTGTGGCATTAACTTAATCCCATTGCCTGAGTGCACAAAATTAGTTCTGCTCTGCAGCCATTGTTCCTAATTTATGAGTATGAGAATGTTTTATCTCATTCCTTGGGCTTTCATGGAAAGGCTTTCATGGAAATAAAGTACCCTGGGCATTGCTTGCAGCATGGCACCATGCAGCCTCTGTACTTCCCAGAAGGAAGTCCCTTCAGAGATTCAAGATGGTAAGAGTTCTACTGTGATGCTTGTCTAAAGGGGCACTGGCTGCAGTTCTGTACGCAGATTCATGGCACACAAGTGCCTGTTAAAGACTGCCCCCCAATAAAACTACTCTTACTTTCTACCCAGTTAACCTTCCAATAGCTGAATTCTTGGTAGCAAAGTCAGACATCTGCACTGAGAACATTATTGTGTTGTTATGAAACAAATAGTTGAATACACTGAATTCTTCCATAGTTGGGTTTTTGAACAAAATTAGAATCTAAGTTGATTTGGTATTGGCAATCGCTGGCCATAATTGCCAGCAGCTGTATTTTCATCAGGAAAGCAAAGTTCCCTTATTTTTAACTCCCTGTTACTATTCCTTGGTGATTTCTATTGTTTTGGAATCAGTCTCTACCATACATAACAAGTACTATTAACCATGTGGGATTACCGCTCCAAATTCCCAGGGAACACAGTAGCTGTGAATATTTTTGAATGCCTCAATATGACTGCCTTAATGATGCTTCAGGTTACTAGAATAATGTTCACCAAGAATCCCCCAAGCAATTCACATCTCAGGAATCATTCCACTTATTATGGGAAGCCCATTTATTCTAAGAAAGATTTTGTTATGATTTCACAAGTACTATAAATGTGTGTACCATTGCCCTAGTACAGATAAGTCTCGTCTGTGTTCTTTTGAGAAGCTATTAGGATATTTTATTTTTATTTATTTATTTGAGAGAGAGAGAGGTGAGAATGAACATTCCAGGGCCGTCAGCCCCTTCTCAATTAGTCTCTCTTTACTTTTGATGTCATCGAAGGCATGTAGTTGGGTGCTTTAACTCATGGGAAAGATAAACGTGAATTTCTAAACATTTATGTAACCTCTGTAAATGACCTTGTAAAATGACCTTAAGCTAAGCAGGCGTCAAGCCTAGTGCCTTTGTTGTTGTTGTTGTTGCTTTTTGTTTTTCAAGGTAGGGTCTCACTGTAGCTCAGGCTGACCTGGAATTCACTATGTAGTCTCAAGCTGGCCTTGAACTCATGGTAATCCACCTAACTCTGCCTCCTGAGTGCTGGGATTAAAGGCGTGCGCCACCACGCCTAGCCTAAACCTCGTGTCTTATCGGCCTACTGTTTTATAGAGTATATATTCAGTGGTTTGATTCTTCTTTGTCGGTTGCTTTAATATAATTTTGATATTGAAAGGATTTCCAGAATTTTTAAAAAATTAATTTTATAATCTTGTATAATTTGCCTTGGTGTCTATCACTCAGACTTCTCAGTTGCATTTTTATTTATGTCACCATCTGAGGGACACAGTCATTAAAAAGAAAAAAAAAAAAAAAACCAGATTTGGTGACACTAGTTCCTGAAGTCTTTTGTAATTGAGGATACTGCACTAAGTAAAATAAGCCTTAACCACTTACCTATCTCTCCAGCCCCCAATCTTTCTTCTTTTTTTTTTTTTTAATTAATTAATTTATTTGAGAGCGACAGACACAGAGAGAAAGACAGATAGAGGGAGAAAGAGGGAATGGGCGTGCCAGGGCTTCCAGCCTCTGCAAAGGAACTCCAGACGCGTGCGCCCCCTTGTGCATCTGGCTAACGTGGGACCTGGGGAACCAAGCCTCGAACGGGGTCCTTAGGCTTCACAGGCAAGCGCTTAACCGCTACGCCATCTCTCCAGCCCCCAATCTTTCTTCTTCAGAGCACAATTTCCTGTATATGTAGACCCCCCATTCTTTATCCTTTCAGCAACTGTCTACACCTTCGTTACCACTGGTAATTCTGTGATGAGCAAGATAGACCATCTTTTTAAAATACTGGTTTTATTTCTTTTGTTTATTTTTTGCTTTTTATATTTGGTTTTGTACTCAGTGAATACAGTCAAGTTGGTAGCATTGTTAGGCTCCTCCATGTTCTACCCCCACCTTCTGCCCCCCCCCTTGTTGAGGTATATCAGTCATACATTGTGGAGTTAGCCCACCGTTATGGATAGGAGAAATGTCCTTGCATATCATGACACAGTGTGTGGCTCTGACATTCTTTCCTCCCCCTCTTCCGCAAAATTTCCCTGAGTCATGTTGGGTTCATTTTGGGTCTGCTTCAGTGATGAGGTGTTGGGGGCCTCTGGGTCTCTGGATATCTGATTTAGTAGGAGTTTATTGTTCTCTGTGTTGATCTCCTTCACCCTTGTGCTGGTACCCGGTTCACCAAGGAAACAGCACCCTTGCTTGTTTTGCCAATTATTCTTAGTTTCAGCTGGGGCACTTTTGAGGTATGATGGGGTGGTTCTATCCTTTGGATCTGCGTGTATCTGAAAAAGAGAAGCAGATTCTCCAATGGAGAGTAAAGTTAGTGCCAGATAAATGGGATAACCCTTATTTTTTTATATAGAATTTAATAGGTATAAGCCCTCTTATAGCTCATGATTTGTGGGAGCTTGACAATGGAGAGTGGGCTCATGTTTGGATAAGGTTCTGACATGTTTCTCAGCTCCAGCTATGGGTCCTCTTCTACCGAGTGGATCAGTTAGCCAAATCAAGAGCAGCTGTTCTCCCACCATGGCTGTGTGCCACTATTGCACTTGTGTGGGCATCACAACAGGTTATTTGCTGTTAAGCAGATTAGACTATGAGTTGCTTGGACAGATATTGGTCATTTCCCCCCAGTCACCCATGTAGCACCTTCGGCACTAGATACACTGACTGTCTGGGGACTGACTCCCTTCCAGCTTCCAGCCATGTCACTCCATGTTACGTGTCAACCGCATATGGTGTTTTCAGCAGTAGGGTCTTACCACTAGCCTTTGGTGGGTCATCAAGTACTCTGACAGAAATTTGTCATTCTTTTAGGAAACCTTGTAAGTCTCTCTGATCAAAAGCTCATTGTGGATGACAGCCGTCTGCTGGTATTGGGTGTTATAGGTCAGTGCCCACTAAGAGAAGGAAGAAAAAGATAACTAATATAAAAGAGTTAGAGAGAAGAGAGAGAGAGAGAAGCTATAGAAGATTAAGGTCAGTCTTCATTGTACCAACTTCAGTACCTTGTGACTCAGGTGTTCCCACTAAGGGCCTGGTTCAACCATTTGGTCTATCTTTTAGGATGTAGAATTTTATGATACCATTGCCATTTGGGTCTAGATTTTTGTCTCCCATCCCCTCCCTCCCCACCCACCCTATTGTCTAGTCCTTGAGATGCTTGATGGGTATGTTGGCATCTTGGGTAGATTCAGGTTAGGTGCTGTAGATGAGTGAAACTATGCGGCGATCATCTTTCTGTGGTTGGGTAAGTTCACTGAGGATGATCCGTTCCAGGTTCAACCATTTTTCTTCAAATTTCATTGTGTCATTTTTTCTTAGTGCTGTGTAGAATTCCACTGTATAGATATACTACATCCTAGTTATCCATTCTAGTGATGGGCATCTGGGTTGATTCCAGCTCTTAGCTATTATTTTTTTGAATTTTTTTTTTTTAATTGAGCTGCTATAAACACGGTTGAGCAAATCTCTCTGGAGAGAGGCTTGAAGGTTTAAGGTACATGCCCAATAAGGGAATAACTGGGTCTGTTAGTAACTTTATAGTCAGCTTTTTTAGGAGTTTCCATATTGCTTTCCAAAGTGGCTGTACCATCTTACATTCCCACCAACAGTGGATGAGGGTTCCTATTTCTCCACATCCTCTTCAGCATTTATTTCCATTTGATTTTTTAATGCTAGCTATCCTTACTGGGGTAAGGTAGAATCTCATAGTTGTTTTAATTTGCATTTCCCTGATGATTGGGGATGATGGACATTTTCTTGAGTGTGTGTTTGCCTTTTGTATTTCTTCCTCTGTGCACTGTCTGTCCAGCTCTTTGCCCCATTTTGTGAGTGGGTTGTTTGACTTTTTATTGTTTAGGCTTTTGAGTTCTTGTAGATTCTAGAGATTATGCCTCTGTCAGTTGGATATTCAGCAAATATTTTCTCCCATTCTGTGGGTAATCTATTGGCTTTGCTTAATGTATGCTTGTCTGTGAAGAAACTCTTCAGCTTCATGTGATCCCATTGGTTGAGTGACTGTTTAAGATCCTATGCTACTGGGGTTTTGTTCAGGAAGTCTTTTTCCATTCCTATATCATGAGAAGTTCCTCATATATTTTCTTCCAGTAGTAGCCGAGTTTCTGGTCTTATATTGAGGTCTTTGATCCATTTGGACTTGAGTGTTGTGCATGGTGAGATGTGTAGATCAAGTTTCAATTTCCTGCATATGGTTATCCAGTTTGTCCAGCACCATTTGTTGAAGATGCTGTCTTTTTTCCAGCCTGTATTGTTGGGGCCTTTGTCAAATATCAAGTAGCTGTAGTTGCTTGACCCAAAGCCCGGGTCCTCAATTCTATTCTACTGGTCTATACTCCTGATTTTATGTCAGTACCATGTTGCTTTTACTACTATGGCTTTGTAATATAGCTTTAGATCAGGTTTGGGGATGCCTCCAGAGGTATTTCTTTTGCTGAGGATATGCTTGGATATCCGAGGCCTTCTGCCCTTCCATATGAACTTTGAGATCTTTTTTTTTTCTGTCTCTGTGAAGAACTATGCTGGGATTTTAATTGGAATTGCATTAAAGCTGTATATTGCCTTTGGTAGGATTGCCATCTTCACAATGGTAATTCTGTCTATCCAGGTGCATGGGAGGTCTTTCCATTTTCTCAAGTCCTCCTCAATTTCATTTTTGAGTGTTTTTATGTTTTTCTTCTATAGATCTTTTACTTCCTTGGTTAATGTTATTATAAGGTATTTTACATTTTTTTGTTGCTACTTAAAATGAGACAATGTCCCTTATTTCTTTCTCTGTATCTTTGTCATTTGCATATAAAAAGGCTACTGATCTTTGTGTGTTGATTTTGTACCCAGCTACTTTGCTATAGGAGTTAATCACCTTCAGGAGTTTTCGAATGGAGTCTCTTTGGTCTCTTACATATACAATGATGTCATCAGCGAATAAAGCTAACTTAGCTTTTTCCTTTCCAAACTGTATCCCTTATATTTCTTTCTCCTGTCTTATTGCTTGAGCTAGGACTTCCAGTACTATGTTGAAGAGCAGAGGTGAGAGTGGACAACCCTGTCTTGTTCCTGATCTCAATGGGAATTCCTCCAGTCTCTCTCCATTAAGTATTATTTGGGCCTTCGGAGCTTTGTATATTGCCTTTATTATGTTAATATATGAACCAACCATGCCAATTCTCTCCAATGTTTTGATCATGAAGTGATGTTGTATCTTGTCAAAGGCCTTTTCTGCATCTATTTCTTTCTTTATTTTTATTTTTTTAATTTATTTTTTTAATTAGTTTTCTATTCAGCAAATACAGGCAGTTTGGTACCATTATTAGGCTCATCCATGACCTACCCCCTCCCCATTAGCCCTTCCTTGTTGAGGTATATGGGTCATGCCTTGTTGAGTTAGCCCACAGTTATTGGTACGATAAATGACTCTGCATATCCTGACCCAACATGTGGCTCTGACATTCTTTCTGCCCCCTCTTCTGCAAAATTTCCCTGAGCCATGTTGGGTTCATTTTGGGTCTGCTTCAGTGATGAGGTGTTGTGGGCCTCTGAGGCTCTGGCTCTCTGATTTGGTAGGAGTTGATTTTTCTCTGTGTTGGTCTCCTTCCCCCTTGTGCTGGTATCTGGTTCATCAGGAAAAGAGCACCCTTGCTTGTTTCACTAATTTTCCTTAGTTTCAGCTGGGGCCCTTTTGAGGTATGATGGGTTGGCTCTCTCCTTAGGATCTGCATCTATCTGTAATAGAGAAGCAGATTTTCCAACAGAGAGTAAGTTAGTTCCAGGACAAATGAAGTAACCCTTACTTTTTTTAATAGAGAGTTTAATAGGTATAGACCCTCTTATAGCCCATGATTGATGGTAGCTTGATATTGAAGAAAGGATTTATGTTTGGATATGATTCTGACTTGTTTCCCAGCTCCAGCTATGGGTCCCATACCACTGAGGGGATCAGTTAGCCAAATCAAGAGCATTTGGTTCCCCACAATGGCGGTGTGCCACTATTGCACTTGTGTGGGCATCACAACAGGTTATTTGTTGCTAAGTAGGTTAGACCATGAGTTGTTTGGAGAGATATTGGTTATTTCCCTCAGTTGCCCATGCAGCACCTTCTGACACTAGATACACTGACTGTCTGGGGACTGACTCCTTGCTTCCTGCCATGCCGTTCCATTTTACGTGTCAGCTGCATATGGTGTCTTCAGCAATAGGGTCTTACCACTAACCTTTGGTGGGTCATCAAGTACTGTGACAGAAATCTGTCATTCTTTTAGGAAACCACAGATCATCTTCTGCATCTATTGAAATGATCATGTGGTTTCTGTGTTTAACCTTGTTTATGTGTTGCATTACATTGACAGATTTCCATATGTTGAACCACCCCTGTGTTCTTGGGATGAATCCCACTTGATCTAGGTGCATAATGCTTTTGATGTGTTGTTGGATTTGGTTTGTGAGGATTTTGTTCAGGTCTTTGCATCTAAGTTCATCATGGAAATAGGCCGGTAGTTTTTTTTATTTTTCTTGTGGCATCTCTGCCTGGTTTTTGAATTAGGGTGATACTAGCTTCATAGAAAGAGTCGGGTAGCTTTCCCTGTTCTCCAACTGTGTGGCACAGTTTGAGGAAGATTGGTTTGATAGAATTCAGCTGAGAAGCCATCTGGTCCTGGACTCTTCTTTTTAGGGAGGTTTTTTTTTTTATTACTTTTTCAAATCTCAATGAATGTGATACATTTGTTTAGGAGATTAATCTGCTCTGAGTTTAGCTTTGATATATGGTATGTGTCCAGGAATTTATCCATCTCCTTCACAATATCCAGTTTTGTAGAGTAGAGGTTTTTGAAATAAGTCCTGATGATTCTCCCAATTTCACTTATGTCTGTTGTGATCTCTCCTTTTTCATTTTGAATTTTGTTAATTTGAAGTGTCTCTTTTTTTGCTTGATCAAATTGGCCAGGGGTTTGTCAATCTTGTTTATTTTTTTTCAAAGAACCAGCTCTTTGTTTTGTCAATTTTCTTAATTGTTTTCTAGTTTCTAATTCATTAATTTCTGTTCTGATCTTAATTATTTCTTTCCGTCTGGAGCTTTTTGGGTTGGATTCTTCTTGCTATTCCAGTGCCTTTAGGTGGATGGTTAGGTTATTGATTTGGGATCACTCTGTCTTTGTTATGAAAACATTTAGTGCTATGAATTTTCCCTTGAGGACCGCCTTCATTGTGTCCCATAGTTTTGGTACAATGTGTTCTCATCGTCACTCACTTCTAGAAATTTTGCAATTTCATTTTTTTTTGTCCACTATCCATTTATTGTTTAAAAGTGTGCTGTTCAGTTGCTATGTATACTTACCACCACTCTGCCAAGTTCCCTTCTCACATTATTTTCTGATTTTCTTATGCTTCTTGGAATTCATCCTTATATTTCTTTATGTCTTCATTTAGCATCACCAGCTGATTTTTAAGGTTCTCTTTTTTTTTTCACTCTCCTTCATATCTCTTAACTCTCTTTGAACTCCTTCATTTTCTTATCTATTAGGTCTAGTCTAGTGATGGCAGTGTCCACATGATTAATGGTCCTTTGTTGCTTTTCTGCAAGTTCTACCAGTAGCTTGGTCAGGGTTGCATTGCTCATAGCTTCATTTTGGTGTTCTGATCCTAATGTCTCTTCTATGTTTTGATTAGAGACGCTGATTTTAGGACTTGTTGATCTTACTGAATTTACTTGCATTTGATTTTTCATGTTATTTCTTTTACTCTGTGGTATACCCATCACAGTGTATGGGCAGGGAGAGTAGGACTGTGGTCTTGATGGGTGGGGGAAGTGGTGCCTCTTGGGGGAGCTGGCCTGAGCTAGTAGGCAGGCAATCAGATGTGCAGAGTGGTCCTGAGCTAACAAGTAGGTTAGTGGAATAGCCTGAGCTCATGCGCAGTGGGAAGCTGAAGCAGCCTGAGGCCAGAAGCTGAAGTAGCCTGAGCTCTCACTATGCAGAGCTCCAAAGCAGTCTGAGCTCACACATGGAGGGACACAGAAATACCAAGCACAGAAGTAGCCTAAACTCATGTATGGCAAGACACTGGGACACCAAAACAGCCTGAGCTCATGCGCAGCTGGACACTGGTGGGCAGCCGGCATGGCAGATGGGGGATTGGGCCTGAGCTAGCGCGGGTGGACAGTCAGAGTGAGCTAGTGAGGGCAGGTGGAATGGGGCTGAGTTGGTGCATGGATAGGCCGGTGGCTGGAGCAGTAAGCAGGCAAATGGGCAGAGCAGGCTAAGCTTGCACGAGCAGATGCATGGCACGTGTGTGGCGGGCAGATGGACCGATGCAGCCTGAGCTTGAGTGGGCCAGCAGCAGGAGCCTGACCAAGGTCACACATGGGCAGGGGCAGCAGGTCAATAGCCCCTGTGCAGTGAGGCAAGTGGAACTATGCTGGCCTGGGTCCCCTTTCCTACAATAAGAGTGGGAGTATCCTGAAGCTGGGACTATAGATACTGGGCTGCTTGGGGAGTTTGAGGGACTGGTGGGCTACCTCTGAGGGAGGCAATCAGCGATTCCCCTTTTTTTCCCTCTGTGCCCTCTCACTGGTGATCTATTACAGATTGCCCTCCCCTAAAAGACCCAGTTAACCCTTAATGCCTTGCTTTTCTTTCCCTGGGAGGTGCCCATGCAGCTAGGTGGTCGCCATCTTGACCGGAAGTTCTTGTTTAAATATTTGTATTGATTTGAGTGACAGAGAGAATAGGTACACCTGGTCTTCTTGCTACTCCATAGAAACTCCAAATGCATGTGATAGCACTTCTGGCTGGATTTCCCTGGATACTGGAAATTTGAACACAGACTGGCAGGCTTTGCAAACAATTACCTTTAGCTACTGAGCCAAATATCTAGCCCTGATTTTATTTCTTATGGACAAATACCCAGAGTTGGATTTCTGATCCATGTGTTTTATCTCTTTAAGTTTTTTTGTGGTATCCTTATTGTTTTGTATAGTGCCTGTACCATTTTATGTAGGTGTCAACTGTATACAGGGGTTCTAATTTCTTGTAAGTCCTGCCATATGTATGTATGTATGTATGTATGTATGTATGTATGTATGTATACCATAGCTATCCTAACAGGTGTGAGGTGATATCTCATTGTGGTTTTAGTTTATAGGTGAGTATTATTTCATGTGGCTTTTGGCTGTTTGTGTGTCATTTTAGAGAACTATCTATTCAAGTCCATGGACAATATTTTAACCAGATTCACTTTTTCTCTCTCCCTTTTAAATTGTAGATGTTGAGTGCCTAGTATGGTAATCAATGAGATTTTTTTTTCAAGATAATGTTTTTTACATTTAAAATATTTTTGTTGCCAACAAGGAAGTAGCATTAAAAATTATTTTTTCTCCTTTGGTCAACACAAAAAATGTTTGCCTTAAAGACACCAGTAGGACAAAATTAGAGATTTGTACTAAGTAATTGTTCCATAATTGTGTTACCTGTTATATCACAATTCTCATAGGGCCAGTCCTTCTGGGTAAGCAGAGCCATGTGGCACTGAGGTTTCCTTTAGACAAAGGCCTTGCTGCTTAGCTTCAGCGAGGCTGTAGCACCATTGAGTCCACCACAGCATTTGAGTGAAAACTCACATTTCCCCAGAGAACTCCTCATCAGCAAGGCATTGCACCCAGCAAGGTTTCTGATGAAGCTTTCTGCCTCATGAAAGACCTTGCCTTCAGGGCATTTCTGCAACAGCTTCTCTGGTTTGGCTGCTGAGACCTCCTCAGGACTGCCTGTTAGCCACAATCTCTTCTTATAATCCTCTTCAACCACTCCAGGTGTCAGGCATGTGTAATGATCTAAAGGCTTTTCCTGCCTGTTCCTACCTCTTCCCTCCATTATCTTTCAAAGCACCATTCTAGTAAATTTTTGTGCTTCTGCCTCTGCTTCGTGGTCTGCTTCCCAGATGAAGAAACCAACCATCCCTGAGTTCCAGCTCCCTTTCTTTTTCTGTTCTGTGGTTGCATGGTCTACTGACAGCTCTCTTACTAACTCTCGTCCATCCATCCTGTAGTGTTATCAGGGCTGTGTTGAAAACGCTCCCAAGCAATGTCACCAGTGGCTCAGTAGCACGTTAATTCAGTGGATACTTTTCTGGGAAATGTTGCTTCCCACATTTTGCTTGTTTTTAAAGGGGATGGAATAATTAACAAAAGACCCTCACTCACAAGCCAGAGTGACAGGACCAGGTCCTAGTTAGGAAAACAGTATCTAGATTAAGAGAGTTTTGATTTTAATCCTTTATCTTCCACTTACAACCTGTATGAAGTTGGGGACACTTTGCAGCCTTACCATGTTTCAGTTTTCCTGTCTATGGAATGGACATAATAAGAAACACCTGCCTGTTAAAAATGAATGGATTGAGTTAGGGCGGTCAGAACTGGAAGTCTGCAGCCTTGCCGTCTAGGTGTCCCATCTTACCATTTTTACTCCTTCTTTCTTACAAGTGAGACCTCTAAAAGCTTTTTTTTCTCACCTCAGTGACTTTAAACCACCCTTATAGATTGCTAATGCCATCCGCAACCTGAGCCCCTACCTTTCCTTTTGTTTCCCTCTGCAGTGGACTTGATCATCCAGTCACCAAACGTAGGTTCTTAATAGATAGTGAGATGATGTTCATTCTCCTCCTTAAAAATCCCTTGGCGTATGATTGCTATTAGAACAAACTCTAAACTCTCCTCTTTGGATCTGGTCTCTCCCTACTTCACCCACTACTCCTAGGTTACTCTTTCATCCGCTATCCTTGCTACTAATCTTCCAGTAAGTAGGCTGTGAATCCCTGAGCTCTTCTCTGTCCCTGGGTTCTTGGGTCTGCTCCCCATCTAACTGTAGCGTCTTTCTCATCTGGTTCTTCTGCTATAACTTCTTGTCTCTGTCCAGTTGGTGCTCCCTCTGGGAGGCTGCCTGTGACTATTGAGGGAACATATCCTATGTTGTCCATGCTTCTTCAGTCTTTCTTACCACTCATGACAACCTGAAACTGCCTTGCTTGTTTGCTTATTGTCCTTATTCCATACTAGAATTTAACCTCCTGTGAAAGGAGACATTATGTCTCTTAATCACTTTGACATGCGTCTGTGATCTTCAGCAGTACCTGGTGCTCAGTAGGCACTCTGAGTGTTGGCTGAGTGACAAGTGAGTGACTAAATCTTAGCAGACAATGAGCATACAACAAAAAGGAGACATGATAATGATGAACAGTGTAAAGGAACCCCTTTCAATGGTAGAACATGAGTACTCACAGATATTTTTTTCTGCACTGAAACTCATAGATGTCAGAAAGATGAACAAAATGATCATGTTTAAGATGTTAATAGAAATTATTTTACTGCATTTATTCTTAATTTATTAACTTAATATTAATATTATATCCTCACATATTTATAAAATAATACATGCTAAGTCTAAGTGAGTGTACATAAGATAACTTAAGAACCCACAAGGGTATTTTCCATGGAACACAATGAATTTTACATTTTAATACACCATAAATCAGGAACAAAAATTATGCTAGATTTCACTAAGTGAAGTCTTCCTTGAATATTTGTGGTGATTCAACAAAGCAAAGGAAAGCTTTTGCAGATGAAATAACAGCTTCTGCCTAAGTTGGGTGATTAGCTAAATGGGGTTTCAGTGAAGTAGCCAGGTATCCATTTTACAAATTTAAATCTCAGAACAGTGGTGTAATTTGCACAAATTTACTCAGCTAGCATTCTTATCCATGAGTATTTGAACCCAGGGCACCGATTTCAAGTTCCTGCCACTTCAGAGCTACTCAGTCTTTTTATTGACAGGACCAGGTAAGTCATTCACTGAGAAAAAGATAACATCCTCACTACTCCAGCCACAACAAATAACTCTGGTCCAAATAATATTTTGTTAGAAATTAAGTCACGAAAGTGTCTGATACACTCCGTCACCTGATAGACAAGGGTCTCTTCTCTGCAAAGCTGGGGTTTGCTGCTCCACAGGAACCCTTCCATGGGTTAGACAAGCACTGCTGGTGCCTCACTTTCCTGGGAATGGAAAATGCACATGAAAATTGAAGGGAAGACTTGCAAGACCCTTTGAGCTGACGCAGAGCTAAGGCGCTCCTGGCATATGCTGCTTCACTGGGCTTGATCATTCCCAGGTTTGGGCCACAGACAACAATGCTGCATTCCAAGCAAGCTGCTCTTCAAGCTCCTACTGGGATGAGAGGCTTTGTCATTCAGCAACCTCTTTTGCCGCCTGTAGGGTGACATTGATGAGCTGAACCACTGAGGAACCGTATCCAGATCTCTGGAATAAAATACAATTGAAGAGTCAGAAGGAGGAGAAAAGCTTCTTATGCTGACTTTAGCAAAACAAACAAACAAAAAAAAATCCTCCCTTTTAAACCATGTTAAAAATGTTCACACATCAGGCTGGAGAGATTGCTCAGTGGTTAAGGTATTTGCCTGCAAAGCCTAACTACCTGGCCTGGTTTTGGTTCCCCGGGAGCCACATAAAGCCAGGTGCACTGTAATGCATGCATCTGGAGTTCATTTGCAGTGGCTGGAGGCCCTGGCGTGCCATTTTTTCCTCTCTCACTTTCTCTATCACTGTCTGCTTGCATACAAATAAATAAATAAAAATATTTGTAATGGGAAATGCAGACACTCAAATAAGGACCTCAATAGTGTAAGGGTATCCTTAGTTAAATATCAGTTATTATCTTCATATATTTACTGATTCCTCTACCAATGTCAGGCACTATCCTAGACACCAAGTTTACAACATGAATAAAAATGTGTCTTCCTTTTCAAGATGAGAGGCTGGTTAGATCATGCAGCAGGTGGTAATAGGGTGAGAAAGAAGAGTGAAGTGACAGAAAGTAGAGTGTACTATGAGAAGGAAGGTGGATGGCATTTTCACAGGTTCACCAGAGAAGGAAGTCCTACTTGAGAAGCTAGCTCAAAGAAACACAAGGCACAGCCATGAGATATCTGTGTGAAGGACACCATGAGCCAACAGAAACCCAGGGAGCTGGAGTAGACCACGGATGGGAAGGACAGCAAGAGGCCACGGTGTCATGTCTGTTGCCACTTTGAATCTAGGGTTTCGGCTGTTACTCAGAGAGAAGGAAAATGACTTGATGGTCCTAAGCAAAGGATTAACATGGTGATGTTCACATTTGCAGGGAGCAATCCAGATTCAAGAATCTAGGAGGTAAATTAGAAGATAAGAAATCAATAGAAAAATTTCCGGTTGTTTAGGAAGAGTAAGGGGTTTGGATACCCAGTACTCACTAAACAGCCAGGCATAGTTTGTAATCCCAGCACTGAGGAAGCAGACACAGGGATCCCTGTGGCTTTACTGTCTGCCTAGTTTAGCTGAACCAGTGAGCTTCAGGTTTAGTGAGACACCCTGACACAAAACATAAAGTGGAGAGCAATTGAGGCAGATACCCCATGTCAGCCACTGGTCTTCACACAGACATGCGCACGCATGCATGAAGGCACTCACACAGATGCATGCACACACATACTCCTGCACATATTCTCACATAAACACCTACACACAAACATGTACATACACACAAAATAGAATTCAGTTGGAGACTTCTTAATTTTTAAAATTTTTTTATTATTTATTTGAGAGCAACAGAGAGAGAAAGAGAGAGAGAGAATGGGTGTGCCAGGGCCTCCAGCTACTGCAAATGAATTGCAGATGTGTGCGCCCACTTGTGCATCTGGCTAACGTGGCTCCTAGGGAATCGAGCCTCGAACCGGGGTCCTTAGGCTTCACCTGCAAGCACTTAACTGCTAAGCTATCTCCAGTTGGAGACTTCTTAATGTTGAGCAACCTTTGGATAACAATCAGAAGACGCATCTCAAGGTTGAAGGAAAAACCCAAACCAAAGATGTTACATTAGGATTTGTCCCAAATGGGGGATAACATTAAAGACATGGGCTTAAGGAGGTCACTGGAGATGCAAGACACAATGGTATCAGTTCTAACAGTTCTGAATGTTTGGTGTGTGCCAGGCATTATTTTAAGTGCTTTGCTTACATTAAATTTAATCATCGTATCCACACTGTGAGGTAGATACTATTAGCCATCATATGGGGGAAATGAAAAGGCATAGAGAAGTGAAAGTGATCTCTTTGTGATCTAAGTCACAAAAATACGTGGGAAAGGTAAGAGTGAAACACAGGCAGACAGGTGCTACGGTCCATCGTAGAGCAGACACAGCACTGCTCCACTCTCCCAGACCTTTCTGCTCCAGTGCTGTATACTCCCCCATAACGGTTGAATAAATAAGTAAATAAACAAAATAGAGAGCTTTTTGACATTTAAATTCTAGGCTCATACCATCATTAACAATGGGAAAAAAAACCCATCTATGACCAAGTCGTTAAAAACAAAAGAAAAAAAAAAAAAAAAAACAAGATCAAACAAACCTTTTCTTAAAAGAAAGGCAGGCATCCCAAGGAAAGAAAGGAGTCTTGTTCTATTTTTCTGATTTCATCTATAGAGTGCAAGATGCCTTTCAATTTGTGAGATATAAAAGGAATAGGAAAATATGTGTCTCAGAATTGATAAAATCTAACATTTTAAAATTTATTCATATCCTAGCTTGTTTTGTTGACTGGATTCTAAATATTATTTCACTAAGAATTGCATTGTTCTTAATAGATTCTCCATTATATTAGACCACAACATAACAGGAATGAATTTCTTTTCTAGGAAAAATATTCATTACTAGTACCAGTAAAGCCTTCATTTTTAACCCTTTTGTATCCTTACTGTACATTGCAGCAGCTCCTAGAGATGCTTATAATGATGGCAGATGAGGGGTGTAGGCAACACCAAGAATACAGCCACATCTTTGTCAGTGCATAAGGTGATCTTTTACAACCTACTTGTGCCTGGTGGCAGAAGTACCGTATGTCCTCAGTCCTCTTCCAAAGCTGTCCATGAACCACTTTGAACCCAACGAGTACATCCAAAATGACCTTTTAGAGAAAAACATGAACATTATTTGCAACTAGCTTCTTGCCCTCTGGAAAAGACTCTGTGTGGATTCCTGGATCAAGCCAACTAGAACAATGATTAGAACAAAGTGCTTGCAGCCATGTCCTAACTGCATGGCTGTATAGGATGCCACCCTCCAGATAGTCATGCCAGGAATTGCAAGTAGTAGGCTGTGCAAGGTGGTGGACATGCTTCTGTCATCCATCCTGACCATCTAATCAAGGCCCAGCTTGGGAATTACAAAGGCCTATACATGGGCATAAATTGTGAAGTGTGTAGTTTCTTGGCACAGGTGGTGGCGTATGTTTTTCCTCCCTCTGGTCATAACATGATGCCATCTTGCAATAAATAATGCTTGTCCCAGTAGCTTTGGAGAGGAATACTATGTTACCAGGTCTCTGGTAATGGTAATGGAGGGGAAAGTCATAAGACCCTTAACTGCAGTCTCAGCAATTATTCCCTCCTGGTCTCTCACCAGCTGCAAGTGATATTGAAAAATTCCAGATTATATAAGATTAAAAAAATTAAATATATATATATATATATATATATATATATGTATATTCCATTAATTAATCTTCCATGAGGTTTCTCAAATTGTCTATATTGGATTTTGGTGTAATTACACGTTGCTGTATCATCTAAGCCTGATCTGTGATGAATCAACACATGCTTGCATCTCCCCAGGGGAAGTTTCAAGTGATAGCTGTGTGTTGCAGTCAGAATCGCATTACTGGCAAAAATCACCTGACCAAGAACAGCTTGTGGGAAAAGAAGGTTTATTTTGGCCTACGGACTCGAGTGGAAACTCCACAATGGCAGGGGAAAATGACAGCATGAACAGAGGGTGGACGTTACTTCCTGGCCAACATCAGGTGGACAAAAACAACATGAGAGTATGCCAAATACTGGCATAGTAAAACTGGCTGTAATACCCCGTAATCCTGCCCCCAATAATACACTGCCTCAAGGAGGTGTTAGTCCCAAAGTTCCACCAGCTTGGAACCTAGTATTCAGAACATCTAAGTTTATGGGGGAACCCCTGAATCAAACTACCACATTGTACATACCAAGTATGGTGCTGAGTTTTGAAGATCTGGATCTAGAATCACTCACCAGACCATTCTGGAAATTTCTGTACACTCTATGCATATATCCCCAGGTGAGCAGTGAATAGCTGACTGGCTCCTTCTTTGGTGGACCTCACCCAAAGGTATCATCAGAAAAATGGCAGGTGTCCCCACAGTGCAAGATGATGGCTCAAGTCTACTGTGGAATACCCTGGGCCTGGTGTAGACATCTCTCCTGTTCCATCATGGCAACAATCTGCAATCCAGGCACAAAAACCCAGGCCTCCACTTCAGTGTTCCCACACAATCCACTGGATGCACAAATAACCAAGCAAGAGACAGGCTGACACTGCCAGCCTAGCTAATGAGTTCAGAGATCACTCACTAATTTAACCTCAGGGAGGTCAGGCTGCACATCAATGGGCTCTTCCCTGCCACCTTCCTCACCCTGTGGCAGTAACCAGTGCTATGGAGAAGAATAATGGATGCCCTCTGGACAGTCACGTGAGTTGAATTTTGACTGATGAGGACATGTGGCTCTCAGATGCTGTGGCCACAAAGGCCCCACCTCACGGGCCGAAGTGCAAGCCCCAGTCCACTTATAGCAGGCTCTGAACAGATGGGGACTGCCATGGAGCAGGATGGCTGTGGTGGCTTGAATCAGATAGCTCCCATCAGCTCATGTGTTCTGAATGCTAGGTCCCCAGCTGGTGGCAGTTTGGGAGATGGAGCCTTGCTGGAAAGGTATGTTAGTGTGGGCTGACCTTGAGGTCTATTAACCACCACTTGGCCAGTGCTAGTCCATTCACTGTCCTGCTGATCTAGCAAGGAGTAACAGCCAGTCTCTGCTTGTGCCATGCTTTCCCCTGCCACCATAAAGCTTCCCCTCAAGACGGTCAAAAGTTTCCTCCTGTCAGCTGCTTGTGGTCCGGTGCTTTGTTCCAGTCACGGGAAGGTAACAACAATAATGGCTGCGCATAGCTCCTGAGTGAGGCAGGCAGCGGTAACCTCATCCTAAACAAAGCCCTTGGCCTTTGTACTGGCCAGTGGACTGAGAACCCGGAGAACATCAGTGTTACAGCTTGCAACAGGAACTTCATGGACTGCAATGATATGAATTCCACATCTGGGCCTTCGTGATGTTCTCAGAGATTGTTCCACCCTTGGGATCAGCCGAGAAATCTGCTTCCTGACAGGCAAGAATAGAAGGAGGTTTAAGCTGACAAAAGCAAATGAGTTTCCGCATGTGGAGACTGACCAAGGGAAGAGCACCTAGTAACACCTGTTGGAGAACAACAGTTGGCCAGCAGGTAGAGGTGAGCTCTCTCAGCCAGCTTCTGGAGCACCTGGGCCTTTCAGCAAGAGGAGCCTCAGTAACCTAGAAGTCCTGCAGATGCTCCCGGGCAAAGGGAATATATTGCTGACTGCTCCTCAGCAGCAGGCTCCTGGGTCAGGTTTGCTAGGTACCTGCGCGATTCCAACAACCTGCTCCTGGTGAATATCCACATCAAAAATGGCAATTCCAACTCTGTGCACCATGGCATCGCCCAGGTATGTGGCCTTGTCCCCGACACTGCTCACTGGTACAAGAAGCATGTCATCGGGTGGGAGGTGACTGGAGATGAGATCAGTGATGAGGGCTCCGACTCAAGTAAGCAGCCCTGGAGTTAGGGGCTTAGTACCCACGCTGTGGCCATCGCAAGCTTCACCAGGGTTCGTGAAACCAGCTTCAAGCAGAACCTGCTGCCCCTCACCTTTTTGGACCCCGGTGACTAACAAGATCTGTGCTGTGGACAGACTGAGGCTGGCCATTCAGGGTCTGAAGGACATCACCTCCCTGT
This sequence comes from Jaculus jaculus, assembly GCF_020740685.1. Taxonomy (NCBI): domain Eukaryota; kingdom Metazoa; phylum Chordata; class Mammalia; order Rodentia; family Dipodidae; genus Jaculus; species Jaculus jaculus. Next base: position 27,531,470 of record NC_059105.1, read on the forward strand.
AAGTCCTGGAAATCTATGATGTATGAAGCAACACAACATGGCCATCTTCCCGAGCCACAGCTCCAGTGAGATCGAGGCTGGGTGGCTCTACACAGGCCGCAGTCTGAGTAGGAGGACGGAGCTGGAGCAGTGTGGAAGGGCCGCTCTGTGCCCTGCCCCCACCCTGCTCCCCACACTGCTGTCACTCACAGGTGCAGTTACACGCTACTGGGGCTGGCCCTGGTCCACGCAGCTACGGCTTCTGCTCCAATACGGTATGAGCAGACACACTTCCTGATGTCCCTCATCTCCACTCATCAAGTGGCCCACGGTTAGGGAGACTTAAAATAATATTTCATCCCTTGCCTTCCAACTGTTAGCTTGGTTCAGACCTTCAACGGCTCCATGCAACTGCATTTGTTTTTATGACAACACTTCCCCCCACAGAAATCTCACCCATCATTTCTCTGGCAGCTGAAGAATTTTAGAAAACATTTGTTATTGCAAGAAAAATTAAGCTTCCCAATCAGAGCAAGAAGAAACAGCTGATTTTCACCTCTTTATTGACAATACAATTTTTCTCTCATTCTCTTGATTTTTTTTAAAATATAATGTTGGCTTGGTACATTTCTACTTAATCAAGACATTTAAAGTAATCATTGCCAACATCAAAATGTTACTGTGTACATGTACAGTTTGCCTGCACAGTACTCACTTTTTGTCACCTTGAGTTTTGCTGTTGTGCTTAAGTGCTACTATTTGTGTATATTTATGAAAACAGATAATGTCATCCTTGTTTTATTTCTATACATATTTTTCAAGTTTCTCCATCTCAAATATCTGTAGATAAGGCCCAACCAAATGTGCCTCCTTAGGCAAGTTGCCATTACCCCAACAAAACAAGAGACACAAGGAGGTGAACACTTGACCCTGCGCAAGGCCTACACCTTGCAAACATTTTACCAAGTGAAATAAGTCTGACACCTAAGGACAAATATGGCATGCTTGCATGTAGAGAATGGGCAGACTCATAGAGACAGAGGGCAGACTGGTGGTTGGCAGGGCCTAGGAAGAAATGGACAGTCATTTCATGCTGAGGGATTGGTTGGAAAAAGCTCTGGGGATGGGTGGCAGTGAGGCTTGTACAGCCATGTGAATATAGCAGATGCTTGTATTTGATATGTATTTTAGCACAGTCAACAAAAATAAACACAAACCTCTAGGCAGCCACAAAGCTTCGTTCCTCCATCATAGCTTAAGCCGCTTCCTAAAGCGAGTCACAAAGGCAGAGATATCTGTATCCGCTTACACGCAGAAGCGTGTGCACACACGTCTGCCTGCAGGTCACACCTGTTCTTCACACAAACAATTCTTCCACTTCTTTCAAACCTGTCATCAATCAAAAACTCAGGTCTGCGTCCTTCAAGCATCCAATTTACTGGCTGATTTTAGGGTATCTTTGAACCCAAAACTTACACATCCCTGAAATGAAGTCCTGAAATTGCACTTGATTGACAAGGAGAAAGCTTCCTTGCACACGCATTGGGCTATATCACTCAGGGAAAACCTTTCATCTGCTGCTGGGAGACTAGACAAGCTGTGAGCAAATTCGGATACAGTAAAACCCAGGTACTTCACAGCATACTTGGCATAAAGGAAGAAGACCTTCATTTTTCTATGGGTTTTTATGTGCTTATACAGAAAGCATGCATCTAGTTTCTTAAAGGGAACTGACTTCACAGAAGACAATTTGTCAAAATGTTCTGGGGCTAGTCAGCCACAGAGCTTTGCTACACTCTAGCTCCAATGTGGATAGGAGCAGAGATTCATCACTTCATTAAAGGCCCCATATTATCCCTGCATAACAGAGAAAAGTGTGTAAGAAGAAAAGGTGTGTACCTCACACTTGAGCTAGTATGGATAGGAACAGAGATGCATGCTTCCTTAAAAAGGCTTGCCTTGTACCTTCATGACAGAAAAATGTTGTGCAAGGAGACAAGCTTCCTTTTGATACCGGCGACATGTGGATGGAGATGTTACCTTTATTCACTGCATTCATTTTGCTTTGTACAAGTGTGTCAGGGCTTGTTTGAGTGCCACAATTTTCTCATTGTGAAAACAGGTAAACCTATGACACAAATGTGTATCTGTAATTAGAATAGTATTCTTGTTTTACTTCTCAGTGTTTTTTTTTTTCCCTCTTTGAAAGAAAAAAAATAAATTTTCTTGATGCTGGGGAAACAAACTCAGGTATATTGGAGGCTTTTGTTTTTTCCTAGCATATTCCAGTAATTCACTCACAACTTGCTAGTTAGCTCTCTGATCAGAGAATAACTATGTGAAGGTAAATGCGTGTAATATTGTAGGGTCTTTGTAAACAGCTTAAGAGAAGAAGTCAATGTCCCATAAACTAGTTAGTGACTGGCTAATGAGAGCTGGCCATTTTTCAGAGGAATTAGTCCAATGCTCTCAGATTACATAGGTAACAGCTCCCCTTCCTGCATACCCGTTTTGCCAACCCAAGCAACCATCCCAGCAAAAGTGCACCCACTGGCAACAGCATGCTTGTGTAAATGTTGGTCTAGGGAAGTGGGTAAATAGGATTTTGGAACTCAGGTGATGGAAAAACTGAAGTTGAGGGAAGGAAAAATAGCTGTCTCTTAGGTACCTCCTTTTTGTTCTGGTAAATTCTGGTGCTCAACTCTCTTGACTATCCCAAAGGGCTTTTATAAATAGTCTAAAACAGATCTGGATTTTTTTTTTTAATAAGACATGTTTAATTACATTGCTTTTGCACAGAAATGAGATTGGATATTATATTTATACAGCTTAGTTCAAGAATAAGTGGAGGTTTTCTCTATCTCATTCCCTTTCAACAAACTGTTTCTTCATAAGTACGTGTTTGTGATTAAACAATCACAGGACTGCATCCAAACTTGGAATTCACATTGCACTGTGAATTTCTAATGTCTTTTCTTATGATTAAGAAGAGACACTATGTATAGCACTAATGGAATTATAATGGGTACCATTCATCACATTACCTGAGTGAAAGGTTAAGGATATTAATACCTAGCAATTAGCAAAATTTCTGTTACAGTTCATGCTGTCGTTCTTAAGTGATGTTGCCTTTGTCTTCTACTGCCTGTACTTAGACCACTTGCCACTGAGCAGGACTGGGAAGTGACCAGCAAGGAACCTGAGTTCTGCCTGATGGACACAGAGGAGCTTGTTAGTATAGATGATGTCTAACAGACTGTGGAATATGTACAGTGCTAGAATGCATTCAAAAACATAGGTTGGAAGTTCATTATTTTATTGATCAAATTAAACAAAAAATCTGAAATATTCTCATGTTACTTTATTTTTGCAAACAACCAGTTTATGATCAAACAAATAGTACCTAGTAATGTAAAGTGTAAAAATAAAAAGGAGTAAAATGAGAAGAAAAGATTTGGTTATTGAAGGTGGCTTGAGTGAGTTCTAAGTACAGTGACTGAAAGTGAGGGACTCTTCTCTGCCTTCCCTGTGTTGTCTAGAATTAGGACTGGCTCAGTATCCTCAGTGTGAAGGCCTCCTCAGAGGGGAGTGACAGTGTGCTAACTTTTACGACACTGCAGCTGGAAACCTGCTGAGGAACTTTGCCAGGGCAGTGTCTTGGCAGTGATATGTAGTCACCCTTAATGGAACTTTATTAGTTTATTCTAAATTCTGGCCCATGAATTCAACATGTGCTTGGTCATTGGCTATGGCCTCCTAAGTGTAAGACATAAAACCCCATCCATTTCATATCCACTGTCAACATTTTTTTTAATTTATTTATTTGAGAGTGACAGACACAGAGAGAAAGACAGATAGAGGGAGAGAGAAAGAATGGGCGCGCCAGGGCTTCCAGCCTCTGCAAATGAACTCCAGACGCGTGCGCCCCCTTGTGCATCTGGCTAACGTGGGATCTGGGGAACCGAGCCTCGAACCGGGGTCCTTAGGCTTCACAGGCAAGCGCTTAACCGCTAAGCCATCACTCCAGCCCACTGTCAACATTTTTTAACACCACCATGCCCCTTCCCCTTTCTCGATGCTTCCTATTTCAAATGCTACAAAATGCAGAAATACTAAAATATGTGTGATACAACATACTCTGCTCATGGTGCTCTGCTTTGAAAAAATATTCTTGCAATTTTGAGATTGAAAATGAAGATTCCATTCACATTTCTGTATATTCTATCCCTTTAGAAATTAACATTTGGGATGAACTTTTATTCAATGGGCTTTGGTAATTAACAGCAGGTTAAATTATATTGTTATAATACCTGAAATTTATTATATTCCTCTTCATTTAAAAAAAAAAACATTGATGGTCAAGGCTTTCATGTGCAAGCACTAGCTTATTTTCAACTTGTTTTCTTTTCGTTTTAGAAATACCTAGATGCCCTCCTAAAATTAAAAGGATTGTCTTGTCTTTTAAAAAGAAAATTATCTACTGAGAAATGGCTCAGTGGTTAAATGGACTTGCTTGCAAAGCCTGCCAGTCTAGGTTCAAATCCCAAGTGCCCACATTAAGCCAGGAACACAAAGTAGTGCATGTGTTTGGAGTTTGCAGTGGATTTAGGATGTGCCATGTTCTCTTTCTCTCTCAAATAAATAAAAATATTTTTTAAATAATAAAAAATAGGGGCTAGGGAGATGGCTCACTGGTTAATGATACTTGTTAGCAAAGCCTGATGGCTCAGGTTCAATTCCCTAGTGCCCTGAAAGCCAATTGCAAAAAGTGGCTCATGTGTCTGGAGTTTATTTTCTGTGGCAAAAGAAAAGTTCTTATATGCCCATTCACTCTCCCCCCTGTCATAAAAGTAAAAAATGTTTTTATAAAGAAAAAAAGCAAAAGAAGAAAATTATATTAATTGATGGCACTGGGTTCACACCTTGCTGCATTCCTTTGGACTCAGCACAGTGTTTACATTTCAGGCTCCAGTGAATTTTGTTATGGTATTACATCATCACAGTAGATGGCCAGAGGAACAGTGTGTTCTAACCCAAGGCTATGGAAAATCAATGGTACATAAGCAACAGTTGAAGAAATCGCAACAATAATAAACTAATGTTTTGCTTCCTTTTAGCTTTCTCTGAGGTGATCCTTATTTTCTAAAAGTGATTCCTAGCCATTCTATCTGTGTCCACTAGCACTGATAGTTGTGAAGCTATTTTATTACCAACAGTTTCAAGACAATGACATAAAAATGAATTTTACATGTACAGAAGAGTGGCACCTTGATTATCCCAGAAATGTCCATTTTCACTGATTCATTGATCAATGGCAAAGGCCAATAGGTGATGCTCCTTCTGAAACAGGCAGAAATTTTTCAAGAAGTGCTTTCTTTATGTTGGTGTATTAAACAACAATGATCTTTGTAAAGTCGTGTGTGTGTGTGTGTGTGTGTGTGTGTGTGTGTAATAAAGTCAATGTGACCTTGCATCTTTTTACTACAGGTTTTAAGCTTTTAATTCCTTAGAAAAATTTCACAAGACTATTAGCACCTAGTAATACTTTTCAGCTTGAAATTTGTTCACAATCTATGGCTAGAAATAAACAGATGTCTTCCTTTCTTCAAATCACTGAATATGTGTACCAGTAGTTGAGTAACATTTCTAAATAATTAGCAACATTACATAACTTTCCATTAAAATTAGAGGAAGATTTTAGATAGATAATGCCATTTTTTAAGATTAGTACTAGTAAAATCCCTTTGCTCTTGTCTAGTGTTTGTTTTCTGTAGGCATGACTACAGAGTGACTAGGGTGTACTTTTTAAAAAATTATTTATTTGAAGAGAAAGAGGCAGAGGGAGAGAAAAAACAGAAAGAGAGAGAGAGAGAAAGAGAGAGAGAATGGGCATGCCAGGGTCTCCAGCCACTGCAAATGAACTCCAGACACATGTGCCACCTTGTGCATCTGGCTTATGTGGTTCCTGGGAAATTGGAATGGGGTCCTTTGGCTTTTCAGGCAGTTGCCTTAACCACTAAGCCATCTCTCTAGCCCTAGTGTGTACTTTTAAAAAGGAAGGGTAGGACTCCTTACAACATGCTCCTCCAGACACAAAATGGCCTGCATATCCATGACCTCACTGTGCCTGACACTACCTACACAAGACTATCATAAGAAGAGGAAAAGATCATGACATCAAAATAAAAGAGAGACTGATTGAGATAGGGAGGGGATATGATGGAGAATGGAATTTCAAAGGGGAAAGTGGGGGTTATTACCATGGGATATTTTTTATAATCATGGAAAATGTTAATAAAAATTGAGAAAAAAAGAAAGAAAGACCTAGAGCCCCCTTCAAAAAAAAAAAAAAAAAAAAAAAAAAAAAAAAAAAGGGCTCTTACTTGAGGGAAAGTTACAAAGAACCATGGGAAAAAGGAATCACAAAAGTTAGTTCTCAATCATATTAAGACCAGATTTCAATTTGTGACCTATAGTTTCTTGTTATTTTTAATCTACCAGTGATTTTTCCATTACAGTATCTCATGTACCCATTTCACTATTTTCAGTTCCCTAAACCAGTGCTTGGCGACTCTTATAACCTATAAGTTTTCCACCAACCATAGTACACCTCTGAGATTCTTGGTGTCCTCATCTATAAAATGCAAAAATGAGAACAATAAGGCACATCCAATATGCCTTTGTCCCCTCAGTTTCATCTTATAGTTCCAGTTCAGCCTCTTCTCATAGCAGATCCCTCCCTTTGCTGATCTGCCAGCTTCCTCTGACTTTCTATCATTTAAGGTTTGTGTGACAACTTACAATCAATTTTTAACTTATATATAAATATTTTTACATAGGTTATACTCTTTTATTATAGACTTATATCCCCAATCACTTTTGACATTGGGTAATCCGTGACATTCTTCTGCCCATCAAAATTCAAGCTCTCACTTGACTTTTTTTCAGATATTCCTACCAGTTTCTAAACTTTAGTGACACCTCCAAAATGTTAAAATTATTTTTATAGTCCTGGCAGAATTGTGTGCAGTCAACTTGGCTTGTTGGCCATAGGTCTCTTAGTCACAGCCACGAGTAATCTATTTCCTTCTTGGCTGTTAGGGAAGGGCCTAATTAGCCAATCCAACAAATTGCACTCCCCACCCCTTGCTTCCATGGGATAGTTCTCTACTTCTGCAGGCGCCCCGCCAGGTGGCTCTGAAAGCGATTAAATTACCTTTACAACGCAGCAGGCGACAGTACAATGCTGCTTATCTGCCCTCCACCCAACCATTGTCCTTTTCTTCACTTTGCTCTCCTTGTTTCCTTCTCAAGAAAAACCACCACTTCTCCCATTTTCTCAAGATCAATCCATGATTTGTTATCATTTTTAATACAATAAAAACCTTTATCTCCTTTCAGCAAGACATCTCTGAATCACATCTGATGTGGTGAGTGAACATTTAGGAGTAAAACATGAACAAGAAACAGTTCCCCAAAGAAAAGACATTTTGCCTCCTAAGAGAAAAAGTCATGTACATCTGCTGCACATACTTAGAGAAAGGCAAACCAGGATGATCTAGAAGAGTTAGGCATCTATGATTTTAATAAGTGGTAAGTTATAATTTCAGAAGTAAAACAAAGAACAAGACACAGTTCCCCAAAGAAAAGATGTTTTGTCTCCAAAAAAATTATGTACATACTTAGAGAAAGACAAACCAAAATGATCTAGAAAAGTTAATCATCTATGGTTTTAATAAATATGAAAACTTAGTTATTTTAGTCCTAGCCCTCTATTTAAAATTCATGTCTTCTTACAATGGTATTGCTAAGATTAATTTACAAAAAAAGATAGAATGAAGCAAGTAAATTTAATATGGCAAGGTACATCTGGCAAAAAGAAAAAGGAAAAGAAAAAGAATGACTCATCTTCATGAATTCTGGGTGTATTCATGACCATTCAGTGAGCAGCCAGGTGATCTGGAGAAATGGGTGATTTACCTGGGAGGACCTGGAAAGCTTTCCACCCAGTGTCAACAGGATTGCTGTTAAGCAGCGAGCTGGCAAACATGAGAACGATGTCATCAAACAATGTTAGGACTCAGAACTGTTGACATTTATTTACTTTACAACTCTTCAGCAGCTCATGCAGAGATCCAAGCTATCTTTGACAAAAAAAAAAAGAAAGAAAGAAAGAAAGAAAGAAAGAAAGCATATGCATTGTTACACTCCACTCTTCTTAAAGCTCTTGGCAGCCTCAAGCAAGGTGAGACAATCCTTAAAAAAAAAAAAAAAAAAAAAAAAAAAACCAGCTTAAAAAATGTAGTTTTCCTTAAAGGGTCTTTGGGAGGTGGGTTCCTGCACTGCAAATACATATGTTGTATTGAGTGTGGAATCGTCTGCATGCATACAGTGTCCCATTTGGAAGAAAAGGGTGTGCACATCTTTCGTTAAATTGTCTGTGGAGATGCCTGTGGAACAATAGTAGGATTTACAAACTACATAGTACTTCTGGGTCTAAACAGATAAATTTTCGTAAGGTACACCTATAATCCCACCTACTCAAGAAGCAGAGGCCAACCTGGGTAATATAGAGATCCTGGCTCAAAAAAACAAACAAAAAAAACAAACAAACAAAAAAACTAAGGTTGACTGGCAGAGAAGGGAAGGGAGGATCCTGGTCCTACGTACAGGTAATATGGAAGGAAGAGAGGGGAAGGCTCATGATGGCCACAGAGGCAAGCCTAGCAGGCAGGGAGGAGCTGAGTGGAGATCAGGTTAGTCTACTGTCCTAAGGATGCGAGCACCCCTTCATCCTGCTTCTGCGGGTAGACATTTCTAGTTCTTAGTATCTTTGAAAATTTAGCAGCTTTTTGGTGAGCGCCCACCATCCTTTCTCCATCTCATTGATACAGGGGAAGACTCAGCTCTTCCAGTAGGAGACGTACATTCACAGCATCCCACTTCATTCTCTGTTTGCTAAATAAAGGAAAATCAGTGATGAAATGTGTGATGTTCCAGCTCCAAATCCAGATACTTTCACCAAATGTCATCTGGGTAGCAGATAGAAACTACCATCTCATAGCTGCAATTCTGTTGCGCCACATGTGTATGCGCAGCACATGAGCATTTGAGGTGTTTTTTCTCCCAAACGGGCTGCAGCCTTTAAGTGATCCTTCCACAGTGAGCTCAGTGTGTGCACACCCATCTTCCACCAGAAGTCCCCATTCAGCTCTAGCTTCCCTAGCAGAGAGGCGCCCTCTTTATACCCATGGTATTTTGGGTCCAAGGAAAGTTGGCTAAAACTGAGTTTAGTTTTGGGTTACAGTTGATTTGTTGATTGTTTTTCACTTACCCACTACTTCTAAAGAAGTTGCCTTGCTGGTGCCATAACTGTGTAACTCATTGTGGTTTGTAGGCCATTGACTGTTGGTCAAGCCCTCTTCCCCGCATTCCTCAGCTCCTTGGTACTCTCTTTTTGTTTGTTTTTATTCCATGTGTGTCGGGGTAGGGGAGAGTTCAGATTTCCCTTACAATTTTAGGAAACATTTCCTATAGCTATTCCGCTAAGTGTACATGATTATACAAACTCCATTTCCACAGATTTTAAGATTGTATTCATCAACAAATCAAAGAATCAGAATTCACTGGCAGACTATCTGGTTGGGCAGTGCTGAATCTATGCCCTTTTTAAACTACTTTAAATGTTGACAGCTACTGATGGTATCATATGTTTTTAAAGTCTAAAAAAAAAATCACCCTTTAATATTAAACAAAACACCATTGTTGAACTGCAAATACTTGTGGCATAAAATCATTTGAATATAATAGTGTGTGGCGAAATGTCATAATAGGGTCTCCAGTATGGTCAATGTTTGATACAGTTCCTCATCCCATTACTACTTTTGCATTATAAATGCACTTGTGTGCTGCTGTTGTTATAATATGTTAGTGATGTAAAACACCATGGATGTATTCCCTAACAGGTCAGAAGTCTGAAACGAGTTTGAGCAAATTCCTAAATCTTTTTGCTTCTCTAATTCTGATGTCCCCAGTTCCTCTTGTAAGGATCCTTGTGAGTCTGCTGCGCACACCTGGGTAATGTAGTCTACTCCTTCATGTCAACAGCCTTCTCTAGTCACATGTAAGCCACACACACACACTTAGCAATGGGATACATCCTATTTGTAAGTTCTGGAGATTAGGACATTGATCTTGGGGAGGGGGCATTCTTCTTAAGTTTACCACAGTAAATAAATGAGTTTCTATGTTATAATACTCCCTCTACAAAGATAGTTCTTTGATTAGAAACCAGTGCATTTGCTTTACATTAGGCAAATTAGCCCCAGCCTGGTCATAACTTTCCAAGTACATTGCAAAGAGAAACGTTCCAGTGCAACTCCACAACTAGAGCAAGTCTTGACTAGAACATTGAAAAAAATACAGCTCTTTGGAAGTTGTCAAGCTAATTTCTTTCTAGTCTGCGGATTTCTCCACAGATGCTACAAATAAATCAGAACTAGGATGGAGTAACAGCACACGTGTTTAGGATTCTCCAAACTGTGCTGAAAGCTGATGGTCCCTAAAAGACGTCTTCTAGCCTTACTCTCAGCCAAGGAGTTATACGGCTAATTTGCCCTAAATTTCTCACATTTTGTAACTCTTCCATCTATGAAGAAAATACCCACTATGCCCAGGTCACCAGATAACTGCTGAGTGTCCCTTTGCAGTTCCCTCTCAGTGCCTTCCTTTCCCCTGATGATGAGCGATGAGTGTGGACAGTGAGGCAGGTGTGCAGTGACTGCCTTCAGCATGTTTAAGCACGACTTGAAGGAGGAAATTTGAATTTTTTTCTGTTTCTTATTGGAGAGGGGAACCAAAGGGATGACAGATTCCCATAGGAAATGCACACACACCTGTTTTTCTTTTTTCTTTAATTTTGGTGCCCTAGGCAGTTTCAGAAAACAATCCCCAGAGCAAAACCATCAGCAGGAGAAGGATTTTGTTCCATTCAAAATTATTCACAAAAGCTAAGTAGACTTTCTGACCAGGTGCAGAAGTTTTTCAGAGTATTTCCTAAACACATAACTGATTTTTATTACCTTCCTGAATTATGAAAATAATCTGGGAGATAACAATAAAAATTTTTAATATTGAAACTTTGGTTCATAAACTTTGGAGACATATTTTTGGAAAGATTCATATATGAAAATAAGACAGACATCTTACAATCACATCTCTGAAACTCACTCTCTGACCTCACAGGGACTGGAGTCTTCTTTCTTGGGTCTGGTAACACTCTCTATGCCCTATCCTGTTTGCTCTGAGAGTCTGCATCTTGTTTTGGCGGCTTTGAGAAAAATCACAAGAAGAGGGGATGTGGAGATGATTCAGTAGAGAAAGTATGTGCCTGTAAAGCCTGAATGTCCAAGTTCAAATCCGCAGACCTCATATAAAAGCCAGAAGACATAGCAAGCTTCTGTAATTATATAGCATACTGACAGTGAGTTGGGAGGCAGAAATAAGAGTCTGAGACAGGAGAATTTCCCAGAAGCTTGGATGGTCACAGACCAGCTAGCCTGGCAAAGATAGCAGCAAACAACATAAGAAAGAGAGACAGAGACTCTGTCTCATGAGACTCAACACAGGACAATTGTCCTCTCTGACCTGTACATATGAGCATATGCACATCATGCGCGTGCATGCGTACGCATGCGTGCAGACACATACACACATGGTTGATCCTTATCAACCATGTAAATGCTGGGTGGGCGTGGTTTCCTACCTACAATCCTGACGTGGAGAAAGGATCTCTGAGGCGAGTGAGTCACCCTGCCTTAGTGGAGAGTGACCAAGAAAGACATTCATTGTCAACCTATGACCTTCTCTGGCTATGCATGTACCTACACATGCACACACACACACACACACACACACACACAAATCTTCATGAGGCATTCTGAAATCTTATTTTTTTGTACCAGGTCTTGCTCTGTGTAAAGAAGTTTGAAAGTACAAACTGTCCATCTCCGAGGAAAAATCTCAAGACTGCAGCTTTTAACTCTCTGACCTGATGTTTTCTATATTTTCGCTACTCTCCAGTGTAAAAAGTTCTGAAATAAATTACAAGTGCTGCTGTTAGGTGTTCACTAGCCTCAGTGCCACCTTGGGGGAAAGTTGAAAGCCCTGTCCTTGGCTCCTGACTCAATATGACTCTTCCTACTGGCTGGCTGGGGCCCTTTTATTCAGTCTGCACATTTCCCATCTAAGACCACTGTCTGGGTTTCAGAGCTGTAGAATTTCCCACCTGGAATCTTGTTGAACTTTCACTAGCCTGTTTGCCCTATCCGTTCTCCAGAGGGTGGGCCATGTTATGTCTCAAGCTGGGAAATAGGTTCATATTTTGTGGAAGTGATTCTTCTTGGTGATGGGAGGGGCATGGCAGGACATATAAAGCTTGATTAAAAGGCCATGTTACCATGGATGCTCACGTAATGTGCAAGCTGGTTCCATGGGACAATAAGGGCCAAGGAGCACGAGGATTAATGAATTAGTTACTTTCTCATTGCTGGACAAGAGGAAAGGGTTGGTTATTTGGCTTATGTGTTTGAGGGAAGTCCGTCATGGCAGGGAAAAGCAGGGGAGGAGCCAAAGAGCGCCACAGCTTTGTCACATCAACAGTGAAGAAGTGGAGAGAGTGCTGGATGCTCCTCCTCAGCGAGATGTACCTTCATGTACAGCCCAGGACCCTCAGCTCATGGAATTATGCCACCCAGTTAGGGTGGTTTCCCACCTCAATTAATGTAATCTAGAAAATCCCTAACAGATGTGCCAAAAGATTTGTTTCCATGGTGATTCTAAATCCTGTCAAGTTGATCAACCATCACAACTAAGGAACTCAACATAAGCAGAAGGCCTGAGGCTGAGGAATGATTCTCCCCCACTGCTGTCTGGTAGCGTGGACCTCTGAAGGCTGCAGCACCACAGATTTGATCTTTGCTTTCTAGTCAAGAACGCATGATGGAACCCACTTCATTTAGAAGCTTGCTAGCTTAGCTTAAATGTGTAAATAACACAATGGTTTCCTTTTTTAAAAAAATTCCATTGTTCCATACCCTGCAAATAACAATTCAAGTCCCCAAGCTACAAGTTATAAGAATTCATGTGCCAGCCATGGTGGTGCATGCCATTAATCCCAGCACTTGGGGGACAGAGAAAGGAAGAATGCCTTGAGTTTGAGGCCACCATGAGACTACATAGTGAATTCCAGGTCAGCCTGGGCTAGAGTGAGACCCTACCTCAAAAAGTAAAAATAAAAAAATAAAATAAAATAAAGTAAAAATAAATTCTTGTTTTCTTCTTCAAGTATAGGGACTCTAAAGAGGAAGTTTTGAAAAGGGAAACATTTCAGAATATGAGAGAAGGGAATATGATGACCAGAAACTAGAAGGGTAATGACCTAACGCCATTGTTACAGAAAACATAGTTGGTCTGGCTGTAGGAGTTATTATGAGGACAGCCATTAATATCCAGACCACCAGACTAGCATCAGAGCTAGTCAATGGCAGCCGTCTGCTCTCATGGAACTGATATTGAGTGGACTGAACAGTGTGTGGCTCCTTCTCAGTCAGCTTGGATTTATGTAGTTATGGAGTTCTGTGAAGTTTGCAGTAAAGACAGGTGAGGGGTTACTTCTAGGAGTGTGGATAAGGGGTCACTTACAGAAGCATGGATGACTCAAAGGCAACTGCATCACTAGAAAGCACATCCCAGCATGGGTGACTGAACACCAAGGGGAGCCACATCTCCAGTGCTCACCTTACAGGCAGCTTAGTGGAAGATTCTCTTCTCCCAAGCAGTTCTTATTTATCACATAACTTTGTAGAAAGGCCTTGTGAATCTTGTAAGGCTCAGGAACTTTCTGAGACTTCTGAGATGTTTCGATCTTCTTACTTCCTGAACCCAAATGACCTTCTTGAGTCTTAAATTTGCTATACAACAGAGGTGTTTATAGCATCTTACATGCAGCATCTGTAATTGCATGCACGTTCAATTATTCTACTCTGGTATATATTTTTTCTTTTTGTGTTTTTCTTTCTTTCTTTTTCTTCTTTCCTTTCCCTTGGATCTGGCTTGTAACTCCCAGTCCCTGGATAAAGTTAACACCCACAATGAGGTGTTGATCAGAGAGACCTACAAAGTTTCCCTAAACAAGACAGACTTCTGTCAGAGCATTTGATTACCCATAAGATGTTAATGGTAAGGCCCTACTGCTAAGGACACCATATGCTGTCCACACAGAATATGAAGAGACCTGGCTGGAATCTGGAAGAGAGCCAGTGCCCATACAGTCAGTCCATCTAGTGGTAGAAGATGCTACGTGTGCTACTGGGGGAAAGTGGCCAACACCTGTCTGAGCAACTCAAGGTCTAAGCTACTCAGAAGCAAACAACCTGATGTGATACTCACACAAGTGCAATAGTGGTACACAGCCATGGTGGGTAACCAACTGCCCTTTCCTTGGCTAACAGATCTGCTCAGTGAAAAGGAACACATCTGGAATTGGGAAACAAGTCAGAATCATATCCAGATAATGACTTTGCTTTCCAATATCAAGCTCCTACTAATCTTGGGATACAAGAAGGCCTATAAAGTTCTCTATAAACTAATAATGGTTATCCCATTTACCTGTGCTGGCTTCACTTTCTGGTGGAGAATATGCTACTCTTTTTCAAATAGAAGTGGGACCTGAGGATATTAACGACCCATCACACTTCACCATATCTCCAAATGAAACCACCGAGGAATTGGGGAAACGAGCAAGAGTTCTGCTTTCTCAGTGAACCTGATATCAGCACAAGGGTGAACTGAGATAGACACTGAGGACACTCAACACTTACCAAACCAGAGATCCAGAGGCTCCTAAGAGCCCATCACTGATGAACACTTAAAATGAACCCAACATGGCTCAGGGAATTTGTGGAAGAGGGGGCAGAAAGATTGTTAGAGCCACAAGTTGGGATATTGTGCACAGAGACATTGCCTCTTCCCCATAACTGATGGCTGCTCCTATAATGCACGATCCACAAACCCCATGATGGTGACCTGCATCCCCAATGAGGAGGATCTCTTTGGAGGAGGGGCGGGGATGAGGGAGATGATGGTACCAACATGTACTATTTACATATTGAGTATGTCCATAACTAATAATGAAGTAAAATAAAACTGGCATACCTAATAGTCACCTGGAGACCTGGACAATAGGGAGGGTAGGGCTTGAGGGGAGGGTAAGGGTGGAGCACACAAAACTGAACCCAAATGGAATCGGTAGCACAGAATCCTGTATCCTGGAAGACAGACTAAAAGCTTGAACCCTCATCAGGAACTCAAGGGAGCACCTGAACTGAAGGGCCCTGGAGAGGGTGAGATGAAGCCTAACCTTAAATTTCTCCTGTTTCTTTCTTTCTTTTTTCAACTCTGGTATCTTATATCTAAAGATATATTACCAGGTATACTGATGCACATTCTTGTACTCTTTTATAGATACATATGTTGGTTTCTTATATAGAACAAAATAAGCATGCTTTGAGGTAAGAAATTTTGTCTTTGATTTTCTGAGTCATCACACTGCTGAACCCAGTGTATAAGGTATGTAGTAGAAGTTAAGTACTTGAGTTTAAGTTAACTAACCCTAATATCTTTGGGTGACAGTGTTCTTTTTATCTTAGCATGTGCACCAAAACTTTTGAGCAACTTGCTTTGAGGATTAAGATACTAAATCCGAAACCACTTGAGAATAAGCCATATGCAAATTCAAGATAATTTGTTATGATGGAATTTTCAAAAATTAGCATTTAAGAATAGCTTATATATTTATTTTCTCAATATTTGGCTCCTCATTTACTTTTAACTTGTAAGAAAACAACAGGATTCAGAATCGTATGCTGAATCCTGACATATTGAAATCAATAGTTAGCAAATGTGTGCCTTGAATGTTTTCACTCAAGTTAAGTGAAAATAGTGTTTCTGTGGTGGACAAATGGAAAAATTGATCAGCAGGAAAATCTCTTCTGATATCTGATGCTGTGTTCTCCAGTGATGCTGAAGCTTGGAGGAACACACTTTGAACTCGGAGCTTTGCTTAGACGTTGAGGACTGACTCTTGGGCGCCTGTTTGTTCTTTCCTCTACAAGCACAGCCATGCCTTTGCTTCCAACCCTGCAAAACCTGATAATGGACAACTTTCCAATTTGAAGAAGTTTATAGGTCCTTTCTCAGAACAGTATGTTTAAATATTTATAACAGAATTACAAAGGCAATCAAGTAGGGAGAAGTAGACATTTAAACATTAAAACTAACAACATAAGTATATGTACTTATCTATACATCTATACCCTTATTTAAAAAATATTTAAATATTTGTTATTTGAGAGAGAGACAGAGAAAATGGGAAAAGTGGGGCCTGTATCCACTGTAAATGAACTCCATATGAATGTGTCCCTTCTGCATCTGGCTTACTTGGGTTCTGGGGAAATGAACCTGGGTCCTTAGGTTTTGCTGGCAAGGGCCTTAACTACTGATCCATTTCTCCAGCCCTATACATTTATTTTTAAAATCAAGCCCAGACACTGCCATCAAATTGTTGATGAGTACAAACCATGTTTCATGATATTTGTATAATGTTCTGACATTTTTCTTCATGACAAAGTCATGTATCACTAATAGTTCCCATCTAAATTTGTAGATATTAAGTTTATTCACAGACTTCTTCAGGATCTGCAGGGGCCACATTAAAACACTCTGATATAAATAGTGGCACAGTTCTGTTGTTTGTGTTAGTGTTATATACGTGTGTGTCCATGTGTGTGACAGTGGACAGGCATGGTGCATAGTGCAGTGTAGAAGTCAGAGGTCAGTCTTTGGCTGTTGGTCCTCATTTTCCATTTTCTTTGAGGCAGGGTCTCATCTTCACAACTACTTTTCATCAGGCTTACAGGCCTCAGAGCTTCACGTGGATTCTCTTTCCTTCTTGGCCATAGGTGTGGCTTGGATTACAAATCCCTGCCACAGTGTGGGATGTTTACATGGGAGCAAGGACTGTGCATTCAGGTACTCATGCATGTTCATGCTCATGTGGCAAGTGCTGTAGCCACTGAACCACCTCTCTAGTGCCATGTAGTTTAATTTTAATTTTTTTTTATTTATCTGTGACTGTGTGAGAGAGATAGACAGATCATGGGTGTGCCAGAGCCTTTTGCCACTGTAAATGAACTCCAGGCTTATGAACCATTTTGTGCATCTGGCTTTATGTGGGCAGTGGAGAACTTAATCCAGGCTGGCAGCTTTTGCAACCAAGTATCTTTAACCCCTGGGACATATCTCCAGCCCTAATTTAGGTGTTTTTTTTTGGGGGGGGGCATCGTTGAGGTAGGGTTTCATTCTATCCCAGGCTTATCTGGAATTCATGTTGTAGTCTCAGGGTGGAATCAAACTCACAATGATCCTCCTACCTCTGCCTCCCAAGTGCTGGGATTAAAGGCGTGCGCCACCACATCCAGCTTGCTAATTTGGGGTTTGAACATCAACTCAAACTGCTAGAACTTTTGCTCCTCCTGAGTTTTATTCCTTGTTAATGTAGTGGCACCTCTTCCACTGAGGTCCAGCAGGTCCTCTCAAGATGTGGTGAGGAAGCTGCCAGTGCTCTGCTTCTCATGCTCCACTGGGTTCTCCTTACGTGAACATTTACCACATTTCTTCACTAGGCCCTTCCACTAACTCTCCTTGGAGCTACCTCTTCTCTGGGGAAGGTAGGTTGAGAGAGGGAGTTGTGTCGCCCAGACTGACCATGAATTTATTACATAGCTGAAGCTGAGTTGCCCTTGAATTCCTGACCCTTTTGCCTCTACCTTCCAGGTGCTGGGATTACAGGTATGTTACCATGCTCAGCTCTCCTTAGAGACACCCGAAGACAGTTATGGGAGAGCCAGTTGTGTCCAGCCCTTCACTCAGTCATTCAGTATCAGTTATTGAGCTATGCACTGGCTCAAGACTGTGGGGCCACATGAGAAACAAGGAAATGTGGGTGTCCTTAACAAGCCTTATGGTACAAACATGAGGAGGCAGAATGACAAATGAGAGAAAGAGTAGCAAGTATTTTGAGAAGGGTAAGGTCAAAGATTAAAGGTCAGTACATGAGGGACATGGAAACTTGACCTTATAGGTCTTTAAGAGCTTTTAGTAGACATATATAAATTAGTGGGTATAAAGATAGGTTTGAATGTATACACTTTAAAATTGCTCTTAAAAATGTATATGTATTTTTCTCTCTGGACATTTCATAGAACAGGCAAAAGGGGCTTTCAACAACTGTCATTGGCACCAATATCCCATCAGAAGGCAGACTTGGGAAAAGTTCAAATAGAAACAGTTAAACTGGCTGCTTTCCTTTTGTCTTCCAGTGATGCTGACTCAGAGTTTAGAAGACATGAATGAACAATGAAAGGAACTTGTCTTTTTCTTCTTTTCTTTTATGTAAATACTGTATCTATTATGACACAGAGTTTAGATTCTGGTAATTGATTCTTTTAAGCAAGAAGAATTATTCTCATACAGAAATATATTTATAAAACTAAACACTTTCAGGAAAGGTTTGAGCTCACTTAGATTATTAAACTAAAAGCATTCAGTAACATCAAATCAGGCATGGAGGCACACACCTTTTAAGTTTCAGGCTGAGGTAGGATTCCTGTGAGTCTGAGAGGCCAACCTGGGGCTCAGATTAAGTTCCAGGTCATTCTGGGCTAGACCAAGACCTTGTCACAAAACAACCATTAGAGAAAAAAAATTCAGTAGCAAGAAAGGACATTGTGTTATATCAGTTAATGCTGTATGCAGATAGCAAAACTGATTAGCTTAAAGAAAAGAGGAATTCAACAAAAGATTTTGTTACTGTCTTAACATATGAGAAATGTAAAAATGACCAGTCTTCCACAGAGGAAAAAGCAGGGTAATCACAAGGATCTGAGTACACAGGGGCTATCTCTTTGGGAAGATGTAATCAAAAGATGGCACCAACCATGCCTATCCTTGGGCCACATTCCTGGGGCATCCATCTGATAGGTCTTGGCAAATGTGAGCAGGAGTACGGAGGACATGCCAGCTCACTTGTTGGCATTTCAACCCTTAATTTAACATACCAATAAAGATAGGTCATGAAAATGATAGAGGCCCAGAGTATTAGAGGGCTATTCTCTCCCTGAGGGAGAGTGATACTGGACTGGGAAAGCAGGATGCATTACTCACAGTCAGTTTTATCAAATGGAAAGCAAAAGGTTTGTCTCTACAGTGGTCAGTGTGATCTAGTGCAGCTGGACATCTTTTTCAATATCATTACAACAGGTACTCACTCCCACTTCAATTAAAGGCCAGGGCACACTTTATTATACCAACATTCATAACAATTTTTGCAATAATGATTATGAAAGGCAACTAATTTTAAGTACATGCCTTCTTGACAATTTCACTTCTTAGAATAATCATATTAATATCATTTTTATATAAATGATATAATATACATTGTACAACCTGTAGTTAACATCACACATCAAGAAAAAGTACTTATTCTTCTTTATCATATAAAATATAAAAACCTTTTCTTTGTACTTCATGGTATATTGAACTTATTCAATTCTCACTGTAACTCACTTATACTCATATCTAGTTTTGGCTTGTCTTACTCTTCTCCTAGGATTCAGTGATGTGGAGAAAGGGAGAAGTTGTCAGGTGTTAAATACAAATTAATGTTAAAGCATAGCTGATGAGTCAGGGTGGTGTTTCTGAGGAGGATGACTCAACAAAGGCTTTTGGACACAATGGCTAAAAATTAGTCATTCTATGAGATCTATTTACTGATACTATTAGACTAAATGTCTTTGAGGGAAATCCCTTTGAAAGTGCTGCAGTATGACCTTCGTGAAACATGCCTTTCCAGACACTGCACTGTCATCAATTCAGCCAAGAGGATGCAAGTAGTTTTAGAATTTAAGTATTATCGAAAAGTATATTTGTGAATTGACTTACTTGGTAGATTGTGAATAGGTGACTTTTACTCTGTACTTGATTGTCTATAAAGTTATTTAGGGGATGGAGAGATTGCTTAGTGGTTAAGGAACTTGCATGCAAAGCCTGAGGACCCAGGTTCGAATCCATAAGCCAGATGCACAAAGTGGCACATGCATCTGGAATTTGTTTGCACTGGCTGAAGGCCCTGGTGTGCCCATTCTCCCCACTCCCCCATGCCTCTTTCTTTGAAAAAGAAAAAAAAAAGAGAGAGAGAATAAAGTTTCTTAGTACAAAAGACTTAACTTCTATAATTTCCACTCTCTGATTGGATAGTGGGGACAATATTAGTGCCCATTTCACAGAGTGTCATCAAGTACAACAAAGCATTTCCATTAGTGAGTATAGTATTGTAACCATAAGTGTACGCTTGACAAATAATAGCAGGTATCATTTCTGCGAAGAAACTTTGCAAAATTTTGATGGCTTCATAAAATTTTCTCAGCCTATTTGGGAAGAGTCTTTAGTTTTATCACATCACTGAATTTTACCTGCTTCCCAATTTGTGTTGTAATTCTTATTCCCTAAACCCATCAAGTTAATTCTCCAAGTTATCTTTAATGTGTAATCAGCTGTATGCTTCCCACTCATTTTTCTCATAAGGCAATGACCTGGCACATTCCCTTCATGGTCAGGCAACAGGGTGCCAAAAAGATCAACCAATTCCCTTGACATTTCTCCCTGTTCCTCAGGGGCATCTGCTTACCTTTTCTGCCTCATCACCTTTAGAGAAATCTTCTTTTGTTCTCATGATTGCCAATGAGTACTGCTCTCAAAGATTGCCAGGTAATGTCCTGGCATGCCCAGTGCTGACTGACAGATTCCATGGAAGGACTAGAAATGAGATTCATTCTTATCTGGACAGTCATGATGGGAAAGATGGCTAGTTTGGGAAATAATAAGTACATTATACAGAATCACGAATTCTTACCCTATAACTATCTCAGAAGATGTCAAGATATCTTTCTGAAAATTTTTTTCAGATTATTTGAGTGGCATCAGTTTTTATGGTATTCATTTCCTTAAGATCTTAGGAATATACTTTGGCTTATGGGTGCATTGTGTCTGTCAAAAAATATTCCTTAGTTGACATCACTTTGCTAGATGCATTAGTTGTTATGACTTGCCTCTTACTACTAAACAGAACCTAAAGGATTATGGGAGAGAGATCTGATTGACTGACTGATCAAATAGTTGCTTGAGAGAAGGACACTTGTTACACTCAAAGAGACAGAAATGAGAAAGTCTATGATTTGAAATTTTATAACTAGCTTTTTATTGTAGTCCTATTTAATACCTTTTAAAATGTATTTATTTAAACCTGCTTCCATTCATATATTTAAAATAACTATGAATTAGGCTTCCTTTTAAACTCCCATGTGAGCGACAATGAAACTGAGATGTAAAGCTCATAGGGTACTTATCCAAGATAATAGACTACTAAGTGACAGGACAGAAATTGAACCTGACTCTGATTCACTCTAGGTTTGTGTACTTAATTCCTCTTCGATGCTACAGCACCTATTCTAAATAAAGGCTGATTGCTTTTTTCCACAAGAATTTTTAAAGATGATACTACTAATAGTCCTTACAAAGTTTTACTGTGCTTTCCCTTCACAGTTAGCCACAGATCAGCAATCTCATGTGTGATTTAGTTTCAGATGACTCTTGTGCAAATGGAGAGTGTAGATACAGCCCAAGCTAAAGACAGAGTTGGAAAAGAAAATTCTGTTTTCCCTGGGGGTCCAAGAAACTCCCTCCAGAGTATGCCCCAGCCTCTGGGCATCTTTCCAGGCTAAGCTGCCCACAGTCCTTGCTCCATCCATCCTGCTGGCTCTCAATGGCAAACTCAGTATTTTGGACCCTACTCTTGTACTTTGCTCAGTGGACTTGAAAATTGGAGATTTCCTTGCTTCCTGGTTCTTCTTGGGCCTGGAAAACAGAGTTGGGATTCTTCTTTTCTTTTCCACTCAGCAAAAGGACAACCCACCAGTTACCATGCCTTGTTCAGCTCTTGGAATGCAGCCTGGGTCAACAGGCCCTGGAAAGGGTTTAAAATCCTTGGCTTATTTCTTCCTCCAATTGATTGAAGAAACAAAGAGAGGGAAAACTTGATATATATTATGCTAACTCTAAAATTTGTTTTAAAAAGGCTTGACTTTTCCATTACCACTGAGAAATTTGTCAACAACTAGTAAGTATATGGGATAAATGTGTCCCTCCTGCTAAAGAGTGAGGCCACATAGTAATTACTAGGTAGAATGTCACTGTTCAACAGTTTGAATACAGGCTCAAAAGCCCATGGCTGCTCCTTAGATAATCTTGCTTAATTGTGCTGAGACAGAAATCGTGCACGGCACGTCTTAATCAGCATCTCTTCTCTTGTTCCCGAATGCATAGCTAGACTATTTACCTGTCTCCCTTGTAGTTCACCATGGCAAGGAACTAGGACTATTGCGCTCAGGTCTTCTTACTTTCTTACTTCTGGCTTCCTAAGATGGAGCAGGGAACAGCCACTCTGAAAGGACAATAGAGACTTGGTTATCCTCTGACAGTGAATAGCTGCATAGATTGAGCTGCTCTTGCTATGAGCACCTCACCCTGATCTTCAGCCAAAAGAAAACTAAACTGTTATTCCTTGAGATTTTGAGTGTAGCAGTTACTGCAAAAAGCCTATCCTATCTGAAAGAGCATGCATGGAGAAGGCCTGGCAGGAAGTGCCAGCCCTTCCCCATGGGTTCCTGTTATCTTCAACTCAGCTTGACACAATCAATAACTTGCCAAGTGCTAAATCTTTTGGCCATTGGTAGAATAGAAAGAACAACACAATGCAGATGGATACCTATATGTTATGGACCAAATTAAAATAAACTTGAGTATATCTATGAAGGCAATAGTCCTTAACTAAAAGTGGGGCATTTTCTCTAATTTAACAGAAAAAAAAGACAAATTCATTTCAGTGACATGAATAACTATACCATATGCTGTATATGAATAACAGAGAGAACAAAGAATGTGTGTGTGTGTGTGTGTGTGTGTGTGATATGTATGTTCTTATGCATGTGTTGCTGGGGTCAGAGGAAAAAGCTTGGGGTGTCAGTCCTCATTTTCAACCTTGTTTGAGGTAGGGTCTCATTGTCTACTATGGTGTCTACCAGTCTACCTAGTCCACAAGCTTCCTGGGTTCTTCTGGCTCTGCCTCCCATTTTGTCCATAGGCTCACAAGGATTACATCACATAGTGCTACTGTGTCTAGTTTAAATGGGTTCGAGGATCTGAATTCCAGTCCATAGTCTTAAAGTTAATAAGTTCATTAATGATATATGAAAAACATTTTTTCTCATATTATAATTCACTTTTTTTTCAAGTAGAAAATAGTATGATATGTATGTGAAGCTTTGATGACTTCCCTACACACAGAAAGTGATAGCTGTGTTACATATTCTTTCTGGATATTATTTAATTGCTCTGCTTTGTTGAGAATTTACCTCTTGATCCTGTAAGACCATGCTGCTAGACAACGAATATTTACATCTGAAATTATAAAGTTTATGACATAGGGAAAAGACATAAATGAAACTTATTTGTGACTATGAACTTCAAGTAGTAGGGTGAACTAATGCCACCAAAGATATCAGGTCCTAATTCTCAAAATGTGTAAATGGTACTTTATGTAGAAAAATCGTCTTTGTAGATATGGTTGAATTAAATATCTTGAATCTTATGCTGGATTGTCAGAGTGAGCCCTTTACACAGGCATATATTTACTTCTAAAATGGAGGCACATGAAGGTTTGACACCCAAAGAAGATCATGACATGGTATGAGCATAGATAGAAATTGGTGTGATGCAGCCCCAAGTCAAAGGACATGAGAAGTCACAAGAAACTGGAAAAGACAATCATCCCTTAGATGCATCTGAAAGAACATGATAATGTTGATTTGGGAGGGCTGGCTTACAGAACCTCAGATTTATATATACTTGCCTATTTTCTTCTTAACATGGGACAACCTAGTCTTTAAAAGTTAAGATCTCTACACACAACAACAACAACAAAAAAGGTAGGATGGTGGCGCACGCCTTTAATCCCAGAATTTGGGAGGCAGAGGTAGAAGGATCGCTGTGAGTTCAAGGCCACCCTGAGACTACAAGTGAATCAAGGTCAGCCAGGGCTACAGCAAGACCTTACCTTGAAAAAAAAAAAGAACTTAAGACCTCAAAGAGCAGAGTAGAATGTATACTTCAGAGAGAGAATAGGGAGATTAAGAGACTTAATCCAATGAAATCATTCCCTCTTCCCCTTAGGGTCAGAGATAATGGGAACAGTGTGCTATCAGAAGTGTCTCCATGTGGAAGGAAATATGAGAAGGTGTGGAAAAGAAACATTTCTGAGGCTGCAACTCAATATGGACCCAGATTTAATAGCTAACTGTGTACAGGGACAGTGACAAACTGAGCAGAAGACTGCTTGGAAAGCTGATGATCACCGTCACAGCTAATCAAATCTGAATTTGAGATTTTGGACAGTTTCCAAATTCCATATGAACCTAATTAAGTACCTAAGTACTGCATTATGGTCTGACTTCTCACAAGTACCTTCCTTTCCCTCTTCTGTCCCCATATCCTTAAAAAAATTTTTTTTAAAAAACCTCTTCTCAAGGAGACTCTGCTTTAAATAATCCTGCACATGAAATTACTTTTATAAATATTTTTGTTATTATAGAACTAAAAATGTGAGTCTTAACTCCTTCATAAACACACATTGCTATATTGCCTACTTTTATTCCCCAGATAGTTCTTACTTGAAAATCAACAGCACATTATAGTGTTAAAAGCCTGTGACCTCAACATGAGGTTACAATAGCCCAGTTGCTATCTATTTGTCTTGGTAGATTTATTTACCCTGTCTTTTCTAAGGTTATTTGTAATAAAAGTTGTTCTTGTTTCCACATTAGGGCTAAAATGGATTGAGAAATAACATGAACAAATACCTTGAACTTCTATAGCTCCTTTCACCCAAAATTCTTTACAAATGCTAACCTGTTATCTCCTTAACATTTCAGATGGCTTTGAGACAATGGGAATTATTACCATGTTTTGGAGGGAAAGGGGAAAGCATGAAATCTGCCTCTAGAAAGTAGAGCCTTGGCATTAATATTATATATTATTTCCCAAGTGAACTTGTGGGCTACATATCTCTCTGTTTATTCTAGATGGCATGAATGAAGGTAACTGGGAGAATTGATTGGATCCCTGGGATCCTGCTCAATGATTCACATGTGACATAAACAGACATTGAAGTACCTACTGTGTACAAGTCCTAGTGCACTTAAACTCTACTTTGGGGATTCCCAAAACTTTAAAGTTTGAGTGAAGGTCACCTTTGAGGTGTTACTTCTGCTGTGTTTGCAAGTATGCTCTAATAAAGGGGCATTAAAAAAAATCTTAGAAAAATGATTATGTCCTCCCTAAGCCAAGGAATGCTAACATTTGCAAGGGTTATTGAAGAATCTCTTTGACCATTTCACTTCTCCATGTGAGGCTTCCTGCCTTCCCAGGTGGATTCCTAAAACTGAAAACTTATCTTCTAGGCAATTTCAAAATATTAGTGATCACTCATTTCAAGACCTCTTGTTGGAAACCACAGAAACTATGAGCCAATAATGCCAGCCACAAAGACAAGCTGTTTTGATGATGTGAAATATTTGAAGCTGTACAAAAAATCTTAACATAATTATCCTTTAAACAAAGCCAGAATTTCTACGTACCTTTTTCTTTGCTTATTGTTTGTTTCAGTACATACCCTGGCTGATGATCTTTCTTGACTTAGCCTTCAAAGTGCTGGGATGACAGGTAGTACACCCAGCAGTTCCAATTATCTTCACTTCAAATTTCTAATAAATTGGAGTTCCCTGAAAAAAATTTTTTTTTTTTTTTACTGATTTCTCATTTTTAAAACCTTAATTTTATACCATTAAATAGGGGACTTACAATTTATTTTAAGCTGCCAATGCATTCTTTTAAATTTTATGTTGCAAACTGGAAGAATCCATTGATGACCTGGAAGCATATTTATTAAAAATATTGATTCATTTGAGAGGACCACAGAGATAGAGAGAGGCAGACACACACACACACATACACACACACACACAGATTTGGGGCGTGTTGAGAACTCTATCCACTGCAAACAAATTCCAGATGCATGAGCCACTTTGTGTATCTGGTGTTATGTGGATACTAGGGAATCAAACCCAGGCTGTTAGGTTTTGTGAGCAAGAACCTTTTACCTCTGAGCCATCATCCTATCCCCTATTATTTTATGACTGTTCTTCTCCTTTTAACTTAAAATACTTTACAAGCACTACTTTTATGACTTCCAAATGAAAACGAGTTTTTAAAGAAAAAAAGAAAATTTTGTTTCCCTCATTTAGAATTTGTTATTCATTGCACTGGTTGAGTTCTGAACCTCATTACAGCCTAGACAGAAAACAACTCATGACCTACATCTTCACAACAACATTCTTAGTTTCTCATATAAATCAGAATTAACTTTGGGAGAAACATTTGTATGCCCAGTGCCATATAGAATATTAAATCTGAAAAGCAGTGGCCTAATGTTAGGGTGCAAAAGTTACAGTTGGGAAACTAAGAAATAAAAATTTTTTAAAAAGGAACAGGAGAGTAATAAAGTAAACAGACCTCATACTGTGTGTGCTGAAATATTTCACTGGACTGCAAAGGCCCTTTTCATTACAGGAGTATCCTGTTTGGGGAGACTTAATGAGAAACCCAAACCTGAAAGACAGTCATGATGATTGTGCCAGAGCAAGTTCAGGCAGAGGAATGCTTGAAAAGTCTTGGAAAGTAACATTTTTGAGAAATACTAATTCAAACCATCAATAGATACAACCTAAAAAAAAAATCAGTAGTTACCCATAATTCCCTGTCTGGGTCTGGCACACATAGAAACTTGAGTCTATTTTAAAAGGTTTTATTCTGACTATTAAAAAAAAAATCATTTCATTAAATTGGATGAGATGGCACATGTTTCTAGTCCCAGCACTTGAGAGACTGAGGCAGGAGGATTATCAAAAATTCAATGCCAGTTTTTTCTTTCACCATCTATTATGAGGGATACTTTTGCCGGGTAGAGTAGTTTGGGTTGGAAGCCATGGGTTCTTAGGCTCCGCAGTGTTTCATTCCAGACCCTTCTGGCTTTCAGGGTTTCCATTGAGAAGTCTGGAGTAATTCTGATGGGGTTTCCTTTAAAAGTGGTGTGCTATTTTCCCCTAGCTGCTCTTAGGATTTTCTCTTTGGTGTCAATGTGTAGAGTCTTAATGACAATATGTCTTGGAGAGTTTCTCCTTTGGTCCAATCTGTTTGGAGTTCTGTTAGCTTCTTGATGGGCCTTTCTTTTGAGAGGCTACATTGTGAGTACTTGTCCAGCCAGAGCTACACAATGATACTCTGTCTTACCCCTTACCCTGGTGAAAAATGTCCTAGTTTTAATAGTCATTATAGCACACTTAACTCACAGTTTAAAAAAGTTAAAAAAAATCACTTAGAGATGAACAATAAAAATTCCCATTTATTTCAGGTATTTTCCAGCATATAATTAATATACCCATCTATTCATGTGATCAAAATCACAATGTACATACACTGGTTGAAAGTAATTAAATTTATAAAATGATAATTACATTTATGAAAATAACCCACTGATCAAGCTTGCTTTTTTAAGATTGACCTCTAGGGAGGATCAATATGTGGAATTACACTCAAGAATTACATATTCTGCCTAGCACAATGCTCTGCTCTCTTATTGGAATAGGGAATGGGACAGGAGCAGGAAGCTCATATCTCCCTCATGGGTGTATGGTCATGAAATTAACCACATGGAGAAACAGAGGCTGGAGACTACACATTCATGTTTCTGCACTGGTGAGTTCTTTAGTAGTTGCCCAGTATGTACCAGGGGACAGTAAGAGAATGTGACACCAATCCAGCTCTCTACCAACTCACAGCGTAAGGGCTGTGAAACCCAAAGTCCTGGAACAGTGTGCTAAGGACCATGGCAGAGTACATACAAGACATTATGGTAACCCATAATCCAGGCTGGCTCAGGAAGTCTTTGGAAGACACTGAGTACAAGAGTGATTCAACAAAGCTGAGAGGTGACTAAGAGTTGGATAGCCACCAAGGAAGGAATGCATCAGCTCAGGAAGACGGAATGGCATGAGCAAAGTTGCTCAGCCAGATGCAAGCACAGCCAAGAGGAAGGCCTCATGGAGAGCAGCAAGGGGCCAGCACACGGAGACGTGACTTGAGAGGTCAGAACCAGTGCTTGAAGGACCTTGTAAACTATGGAAGAAAACAGGCATTTTAATAACAATGGGATCTCCAAAGTTGAAACTGGAACAGATTATAATTTTACTCGAACTCTTATCAAAGAGAGTTGCTTTCTTAATGCTACCTGTGATTAATTGATTTACTTCTCAGATTCCATTATGATGTCAAATTCCTCACTCACATTAAACTGACTATTCATAGTAACCTTTCAAGTTGGTATTATTTTTCCCAACTGAACAAAGAGAGGTTAAATCATTTACCCGCTTACCTAGCTGGTAGGTGCACTCAGAGGAAGAACTATTTTTCTACAAGGCCCACGTTCTTTCCAGTGGACCAAGCTGCCTTCCAATTATACTCACAACTAGCTGTTGGATGAACATGCCGGAAATTTTCTGAAACGTAATTAGAACTGTAGGAGCTTCAGAAAAGGGGGAAGGCATGACAAGCATAGGAGGTAAACTAGGGGGTGGGGTCAGAGTGGAGTGAATCAATTCCTTTTAGCTTGAGCTTGTATTGTGTTTAGGGGTGCTTAAGTGGGTTCTTATGCTCAAGGATTTGTAACCAACTGATGTAATACTACTTTTAGAATATGTGTGTTTTCTTTTACAAAGGAGAGTTTGGTTACTTTGGCAACTCCAAGTAGTATCTGCTCCTTACATTGTTTGAGTTCCTAGGTTCCCTGTGATTTTCCAAATGCCAGTTCTGATCTTCCTAACCAGTAGTCTTTGATTTAGATGAGACCATCTAAAGGAGAGTTGTACTGAGTTTTAGTAAAGTGGTAAAGGCAGAGAGGCAACATATGAGAGTTCTGTCAAGATTTGGTTCCTGTGTTCATGTGCACACTCATGTGGAGACCTTAGGTAGATGCATCTTCCTCTGTCACTCTCACCTTATTCTTCGAGACAGGGTCTCTGGCTGAACCTAGAGTCCACTGGCTCAACTAGCTTAGTGTTTGAAGTCCCTGATTCCTGTACAAGAATAGGTACTCATAGACGCTTTTAGTGAAATAATAAGTGTTCAATAACATTTGTTCAAGGTGACTAGATGGGGCGGGGGAGATGGTTCCATCAGTAAGGTGCTTACTGTGCAAGCATGAGGCATGAGTTCAGATCCACAGTGCTCACATAAAAAAATCTGAGAACGGTAGTGTGTGCCTCCAAATCCAGCACTGGGGAGATGGAAACCAGTAATCCCTGTGTTCGCCGGTTAGCTAACCTAGCCAAAATGCTGAGCTCGACGTTTAGCCAAAGATTCGGTCTCACAGGGCTGGGGAGATGCCTCAGTGGTGAGAAAGTGTTTGCTTACAAAGGCTAAGGTGGAGAAGAGCTGAAGAAGACATGGTGTCTACCTCTAGCTGTCACATGCATGCACACACATGTGCATGTGCACCCACACACATACAATCATCATGCATGCACACACATAAATGCAATAAAGGGAAAAAAGTGTTAATTCTATGCTTATGATATAAGGTGTATCCATTTACATTTAAAAATTTTTCAGTTAAGAATTCTTTTCATGGAACATCTAGGTAAATCTACTGTTGTTTTAACTGTTTTTTTTGTGGCATGTTTACATATATGTATTTATATGTGTGTACATGTGTGTACCCTGAAAGTATGTGTGTGGAGGCCAAACTGAGGTTATCTTTCTCAGTTTCTTTTCCAATAAATGTGTTTTTCAATTAATTATTTGATGGGTGTGTGTATGCGTGCATGCGTGAGTGTGTGTGTGTGTGTGTGAGAGAGAGAGAGAGAGAGAGAGAGAGAGACAGGGACAGAGAGAGAGAGAGATTGAGAAATGAACCAGGGCCTCCTGTCACTGCAAAGGTACTCCAGATGCCTGAGCCTATTGGTGCATGAGTACTTGGAATCAAACCTAGGCCATCAGGCTTTGCAAACAAGCTCATTTAACCACTGATTAATCTCTCCAGACCCCACCATATGTTTTTGAGTCAGGGTCTGTCACTGAACGAAGACCTAATCCAGTTGGCTAGAACAGCTAGCAGCAAGCCCTAGGGATTCATCTGTCTCAGCCTTCTTAGCTCTGGGAGTATAACAGTAGGCCTGACAGTTTTACAAGGCTTCAGCGGTCCTCATGCTTGCCTAGCAAGTACTGACCCAGTCAGCTGTCTCTCACACCTCAGTCCTTTGTTTTGTACATTAGGGGCACTGAGATTCAGATCAGCATGGGGACATATTTAATGTAATTCTCTGATTCTTTGGGCAGTTGTTTTCCCCAAGTGTATCTGTCTTACAATTAATTATAACAGTGGTTAGGTTAATCAAGTTAGTAACTCAATCTGATTTGAGAAAAAAAATCTAAAAACTTATCTATGTTATTTTTTTTCCCTTCCCTTCCCTTCCCTTCCCTTCCCTTCCCTTCCCTTCCCTTCCCTTCCCTTCCCTTCCCTTCCCTTCCCTTCCCTTCCCTTCCCTTCCCTTCCCTTCCCTTCCCTTCCCTTCCCTTCCCTTCCCTTCCCTTCCCTTCCCTTCCTTTCCTTTCCCTTCCTTTCCTTTCCTTTTCCTCTCTCCTCCTCCTCTCCCCTCCTGTCCCCTTTCCTTCCTCTTCCCTTTGACTTTTTCTCTTTCTTTCATTTCTTTTTTACAGTACTAAATATTAAACTTTGAGTATGCCAGCCAAGTACTTTACCATTGAGCTATGTTCCAAGCTCCAGCTCTTTTTGTATTTTTTATGTTGAAACAAGGTCTCGCCAAGTAGCTCAGGTTAGCCTTGAGCTTTCAAACCTCCCATCTCAACCTCCCAAGTAGCTGCAGGTATGGGCCTGTGCCAACACTCCCAACGTTACTTCTCTATGAAGTTAAACTGCAAAACTCTAACTCATGGCAGTATAAAAAATGGATCAAATAGAATAAAGTGCAGCCTCTTTAATAGACAACAAAAAATGTAATATTTTGATATTTTATTTTTTGGGAATGCCTGCCCAGCTCTGTCTTCTTGGACTCAGCAACAGCAAGGAATGATCCAATGTGGGAATAAGACTTGTTGAGGAAGTGCTTGGTAAAAAAAAAAAAAAAGTGTTTGCTTCATGGAGAAGCATATCCAGTTATTTCAGCTCACCTGGTTTGACTGCAGAGTTACTTCACTGTGAGGAAGCAGAGCGTTTGACATCTTGCTCGCCTTCTGTGTGACCCCTTCCTGCCACACCTCTGTTGGGAGACAAAAACAAAACCCAGAGCTGAGAATTCCCAAGGGCTGAGGCCAGGTAATCCTTTCAGAACTACTCTCACCTGATACTCCCTGACTAAGGTGGGACTCAGAGTCTGAGGAAACTAAAATCCCTCTGTCTTTTCTTATCTTCCTTATTCCTCCTTGCCTCCGAATAACCATCACACAATTCCAAATACTTTATATGTTCTCATGATAACTCCCTCTCCTACTTCCTTTTGTGAACTACTATCTTCATAGAAAAATGAATGGCAACCCACGGTTGAAGAAGGCTCAGATTTGGTGACCCAGGACTGTTTAAAAAACTTTTTAAAACTTTAAAATTAAAAAAAAAAAGTTTGTCTTACACTTGCCAGGAAGCAGCTAACTGAAATCTTAAAACTCTTCACAATCATGGTAAAATTTTCCAATCATGCTGCAAAAAAAGACATGGGAGATGAGATGTGAAGGCTGTTGTCTTGACATCCAGCATGCAGGAGAGGTTTTCTGATAGGGCTCTATGCCCTGTGGCCCTCCTACCTGGAGAGTACGCCAGACTTTGGATCGCGTTCTTTCCTTGTGCTGGGAACAAGAGGCAGTCCAATCTTGAAGAGCATCTCTAACTCTTTGGACTTAAACAGAAAGACTTTACAATTCTCATTGAACTTTATGTCTATGGTTTCCCAGAACTCCCACACGGATGTTGACATTTAACACTCTTCCCCCCTGCACTGAAATTTATTTAGTGAATAGTTTTCTGGAAGTCTCTGTGACAGCCTGGCATTCCTATAACCACTGTGCAGAGAACTCTTTATTCTCCCAAAATTCTAATAAAAATAAAAATGTTGTGGTCATTTTGGTCAGTGAGGACATGGTGCTGTGTCCATGGACCCCTGGCTGCTCAGGGTCTGATAAAGCTGGCATGGCTCTAGAACCTAAGATGCTGGAATCTGGCATGTGCCTTTGAACTCTTGCTCCATTAGTTACTAGCTGAATAACCTATGGATAGCTGCTTTTCCATCTTTATTTTTCTCATCCTTACAAGGGGCATAAGAGTCGTAATGAATGCACATACATACACACATACACACACACATACCAGGCACATGGTACTCAAAAAACTATTGCTTTTTCAAATCATTTTAAACATAACTCCATATGAGTATGGGAAAAGAGTGAACAAACACATACTGCTCATAAAGAACATTAGGCCAATTTTTGGATGTCAAAGGTGTCCGGCCTGCCTTTAGGAAGGCTGCAGGGCATATTGCACACGGCCTTTGTAACTAGAACCGCGTGGCTTGCTGGTGCTGCCGTGGACTGACCTCTCGGTGGCTCCCAGCAGTATGCTTTCTCTTTTGCCTTTTCTCTTCTTTTGTACATATGTGTAGGTGTCTTCTTGTTATTTCTCTTTCATGAAAATGAATGTTTTCCTTGCTACAGTCTAAATTGATTTCTTCTACCACTAGTGAAACACGTTCAATTTATGCTCAGATATTTGCAGACGAGAACAAGTACATGCTTTCCTCACAGGTGACTTCCACACCTAAGACTCTTGTGTGGTTTGATGTGTGGACAGTTAATAAAGAATCCAAGTGATTGAGTCCCTCCAGGAATGGTTGGAAAACTTGGTCCAAACTGCTGTTGTTGCTGCTGCAGTTCAACTAGTATGGAAGTTGCCAGTATTTTAAAACAGGCCTCTCCCAGTGCTCCTGTTTAGAGGATTTAAACAGTAAATAGTTACTGAATGTGTGCTATATATGCAAGGCACTTATATAGATATGAGATTCCAGGGTCATATTCTTCAGAGAGAAACTGAGTTAGGGTAGGTATAGGCTTTTTTTTTTTTTTTTTTAATTTGCTTTGTTTCAAGAGATTTGTTGCATTCTCAGAAAAGAAAGAATATTTGTTCAGAGAAACAAAAAAAATCCAGTTAGTTGAAATTGGAGTCAAAATTTGTAAAAAAAAAAAAAAATACTCTCACAGATAAGAGCCTTATCTGTACTGCAGTGGGGTTATAGTATCCATTCACATATCTTTAGGATTTCAACCCACAAAAGTATAAAGCCAAAACGTGTCTGCATAAAAGACTAAATCCTGAGCAGAGTTTTCCAAGCTCGCACACAGCAACATCAGCCACACGATCTGCCTCCCTTGGGGGAAATCTTCTGCCGAGAGTCCTGCTTGCTGCTTCTCTGGGTTCTACGTAGCCCTTCCCTCACCTTTTGTCATCTGGCCAAGTTAAAACCAAGCCAACCAACACTTTCAAGTGCCAAACAGTTTTTAAAAGATTGCATGCATATTACTCATTTTATCCATATAACACCTTTTAAGTCAGGCTCGTCTCTGCTTAGGTGGGGAAACTGAGGCCCCATGGGGCTGCAAGGCTTACAGGACTCAGATTCAGGCCATTGATATTCTGCTCCTTTGGCCTTCCTTGCTACACTGCTCCAAGAAACAAGTGGCCTGAAACATTCACCTACAGGGCATGTTTTCTCTCTCTTGTTTTCACATAAATTCTCTAAAGTCTTAAAATTGGGGGAGTATAGACAAAGATCCACTCTGTCAGAATGATCTGAATTGATGAACGCCTTTACACAGAGTTGGTCTCTAAGTGGCATTGCCTGAAAGTGAGAAGCTGTATTACTTAGCCCTGAACAAAGTGTAGCTCCTGAGCCCCACTACTGAGAAAAAATGCATGAGCAGCTGCTCGGGGTAGAAAGTGAGAGCCTGGCAGGATAGGACGTTGAACAGGAGGCCCCACCATGTGGGACAGGAAGTGTTTGTACGCAACTGGGTAAAGTTTGAGTGCTTAAGAATAGGGTTTCATAGTGTCACCTGAAGTTGCCTAGTTGCTTTAGTGAGAATCACATTAACCCACCTTCCACCCCTACACCAGGTGTGACTGTGACAACAGGAGGTGCCAGCGAAGACTGGGGAAGGGCTTGTGTCCCCTTTGGAATCCTCAGAGGGAGCCTGAAGCCAGGGGGAGCACGGAAGCAGGTTTGCTTCCCGAAGCTGCTCATGGGAAGCTCCCGGAACTGCTCTGGATAGACACCCATCGTGGAATTAGAGGAATTTGCACAGGCACCTAAATTCAAAGGTTCAAGGGTCCGGATGGTCTCTTTTGTCATGGAGATGGAGAGTTCAGTCTAGTATACCCTCTCCTAAGAACTGAGTTTTCCTAAAGTCCCTTATTAAGTGCAATACAACTTTAGGTTTAAAATGAGAATTGAATCATTCTCTATTTTTAATATATGTCCCCTGGGGAAACAGCCACTTTCATTGGTTAAGGCCTTCCTCAGAAGCACCTTTCTCTCCTTCTCTCTCTCTCTCTCTCTTTCTTTCTCACTTCCTCTTGCTCTCTCCTTTCTCTCCTGGAAATGACCTGGGGCTCCTTACACACAAACATCGAAACCAAATAGTCACATTATCACTGTGTTCCTAACCCTAGAGACACTTAGCATGGGTGTGGGTTTGCATAACAGGGAAACTAGTATTGACCTGGTACAAATGCTAATTAAATGTTGAAAAAAAATTCGGGATAATGCTGCAATAATGCAAACATAGGTGTGTGTGTGTGTGTGTGTGTGTGTGTGTGTAAATGTGGGCATGTGTGTGCATACACATGTTCACATGCATGTGTTTCTATAAGTCATCTCATTGTGTTTGATGGGTTAAAGAAAATTCAGGACAAAAACAATAAGGAAAAACTGTTTGCCTGAATGGATAGAGGAAGTGGGTCCCTGTTCTAGGGAAGGATGTACTCAAGGTGCAACAATGTATAAGCTACCTAATTTTCAGGTGTTAACTTCTACCTTTAAAGAGTGGACTAAACACTGAATGTCCCCACGCAAACAAAGGATGTCCCCAAAGTACATGAACTGTTTTAGTAAAGTCTATGCACTTGTAGAAGCAAAGAGTAGAACTGGAATGAGCACTTGTATTAAAAATGAGAGCCGTCGGGCATGGTGGCACACACCTTTAATCCCAGAACTGGGGAGGCAGAGATAGCAGGATCGCTGTGAGTTCAAAGCCACCCTGAGACTACAAAGTCAATTCCAGGTCAGCCTAGACCAGAGTGAGACCCTACCTCAGAACACACACACACACACACACACACACACACACACAAAGAAAAATGAGAACCCCTTTCAGGACTTTCTGGTTCCTATGATACTATGATGCTCTGTGGAAAACTGAAAGCAAAATTAGACTCCACAGTAAAACTAAGACAAGATGCAACTTCATAAATGTGGAAATCATAAAATGCTTGGAGAGGGGTGGAGAAAAGAAAAAAAGATACACAAAACTTCCTCTTCTTCAAGATAACTACTGTGAACTTTAAATACCTTTATATATCTTTTTCAAGAGAACTGTTGGACTCACATTCTAGTGTCTGCTGTGTAAAATTTCCTTCATGCACATCTTCAGACACCTGTGTGGTATATGGTTCGGCATGCAAAAGACACAGGCTCACAGTTAAAATGTGATAAACACACATAAAACACCTCATCATCTATCGTTTTATCTTTGGCAGATGCTCTTTCACAGGATATATAAAAGCAAAGAAAAATATTCTTTTTAGTCCTTATGAATAACTTTTACTGTAGGAAATAGAAGTGCCTGGTGCCAGTGTACTCTGGTCAAATTAAACAAATAGTTTTTGCTTGCTCACTTGTCAAAATGAGGAAGCTGCTTACCCACAAATTCTCTAAAGGAAGATTCAGAAGAAAAAGGAATTGCAGCTAATCCTTTCCCAGGTCACACCTAAAACAGGACTCTGCTAATAGGGAAGTTGGTTTTATTTAAAACATAAATGTGCATTTTACAATGTGTTCAAAGAATCACTAAAGAAAGAACAGAGTCAAAAGTCCCGTCCCACAATAAAAAGGTAAAATAGATAGTAGTATTTTTCATAACATAATTGGGGGTCTGGGGACTTCTATTGTCTAGTCCTGGAAACATAAAGGTATAGAACATATCCTTGGTGATTCTGTGGGAGGATGAATTAAAGGAATGCTTTGCATTCTACAGAACTTTGAAACATTTATAGGTAGATGTACAGAATGAATTTCTGAGAGACAGATATATGTAGTAAGCGGCAATTCTCAAACCTAAAACTGTTTTGGTAGTGCAAAGTAATAGACATTAAGGAAAACAAGGTGGAAAATCTGGTCTAAAAGATCCGAGCAGAGTTTTCCAGTACAGAGAAGTGGATGAACCTCACATCGCAGCTTGATGCAATGTTAGACAATGTCCTTCGGTGCTTCTGCCAGGCACAGGGAGTTTGAGAAATGCTATATTATATTTTTCCCATCAAAATGGAAAACTGCTTTATTTTCTTGATGAACAATCTTAGTTATTTTCAAACAGTGCCACTTTTTTCCAGAACTTCTCAGTTTGGAGTTCTAGTTGTTTTTCTCCAGTCCTAAGTGTCAATCCCATTGTTTTTTTGGCAATAAGCCTCAAGAAATGTGGTTTGATTTTGGTACAAAGAGTACCTTAGCCAGAGAGCTTGATACTGTCTGCTTGCTGTATATTTGTTGAGATAACTTCTGTCCCTACTTGCCTAAAGTACATTGGAATTTACCATGTAAAAGAAAGACTCCAGATCAGAAACAGGTTTTAGAAGAAAGCCATGTGATCTAATTCAATAACTGTAGTCATTGCCAACTATGGGAATATTGGGAACAGGTATTGATATATTAAGGTAACTAATGGAGATCCTAAATCAATCATTTATCATAACTAGACTTGAAACTAAAAGCCAACAAAACTTCTAAGAAGATAGTAAGCAAATCATTAAAAGAGGGGATTGTACATGCTTTCTTTACATTTTGGACTCTAAAATCTGATAGAAACAGAAGAGTTGCATCGTAAAACAGGAAGACTGTAAATTAAATTGGCTCTTTCATAAGTTTAGTCACATACTCCAGGATCAAAATTCAAGAACATTTCTTCCTACCGTATGCATCTTTTCCCTTCTGTTGACTTCTGTCTTCCTTGACAACCATGCAGAAAGCACTCTGGCATAGGCGGGTGATACGGGCTGCATGATGCAGCCTATCAGTCATGTTGAACACACCCCATGGCAACCACTATTCTGATTCAAGGCAGGATAAAGAGAGTTCAGTGCACAATGTGCTGTTTAGGGAGGTGATCTGGAAGCATTAACTATACAACGTTGGCAGAAACTGTTGTGTGAATGTGTCAGTGATATCTCAAGTGCATAAAAAACCAGCTTTACTGCCCCTGGATACAAGATTAATTTTTTTCTTGTATTCCTAAGGCATTTACCATTGTATGGTGGACAAATATTATCCTTGTTTTTCAGCTGTAGAAACTGGAATGCTGAAAGGTTAAGCAACGTTCACAAAGTTATACAGTGAGTCACTTTCTGAATCAGGAAATAAATTGGAGGCTGTGATTCCCTTCTCCCTGATTCTACTAGCTGGTAAGTCACTCTGTACTGCACAGTTTGCAAAAATGGTTTCCTTTATTGCCTTATGAGAGGCATTGAGCAGACTTTTCTGAGACTTAAAAATCCTAAGACGTGGCATAGTTTGTATAGCAATAGAATTTAGTTCATAACACTAATTCATGCAACTTCTGGTTATATGAAACATAGGAGCCAAAAATGTTCGGTCTTCAGTGAAACACTACATGTATCTTGAGTCTACATAGTCCTTTTGCCTCCAGAAATACGTGAATAGTTATTCCTACCACAGATTTCAGGATGAAGTTAATATGATTACGTTACATGGTGGGCTTTGAATTGAATGGATGGAATTACTGAATATAGTTTTTGGAAGTGATCATATTATACTTCCTTTTCTAGTACAACTTTAGTTGCTTATAAAAATGTTTACAGGGCTGGAGAGTAGTGGTTAAGGGACTTGTCTGTGACTCAGGTTAGAGCCTCCAGTACCCACATAAGCCAAGTGCACAAGGTGGTGCATTCGTCTGGAGTTAGTTTGCACTGGCTAGAAGCCCTGGCATGCCCATTCTCTCTCCCTCTCAAATAAATAAATAAATAAATAAATATTTTTTAAAAAGGTTTACAAAGTAGATTAGCAAATTTCAACAGGTATTCATACTCATCAAAATATTTCAGAAAGATAAGCCTGCCATATTTTTGTGTTATAAATGTAGTGTTATATCCAGTGCTTATAACAATCAATGTGGTACTCTTTTGAGTGCACAAGTAAGTATACACTTACCACATTTTTTGGGGGGGTG
Source organism: Jaculus jaculus (assembly GCF_020740685.1). NCBI lineage: Eukaryota > Metazoa > Chordata > Mammalia > Rodentia > Dipodidae > Jaculus > Jaculus jaculus. The sequence continues at coordinate 27,570,308 of NC_059105.1, forward strand.
GGGGTTAAAGGTAGAGTTTCACTCTAGCTCAGGCTTACCTGGAATTCACTCTGTATTCTCAGGGTGGCCTCAAACTCATGGCGATCCTCCTACCTCTGCCTCACAATTGCTGGGATTAAAGGCGTGTGCCACTACACTTGGTTCCAAATGTTTTTTGATTATCATTCATTAATTTTTCTGACATCATCAATGCTATATCACTTTTACTATATGGCTTTTAAAGTCTCGGCTAAAGAATGGTCAGAAATCCCAAAGTGGGTTTATTATGATTGGAACTTTGCTTTCTCTAGACTGTTATTTTGATAGGTAGTTTGTTAGCTATTATGAAACTATTAACAAGGACACAGATGTAATGAATAAAAATGTCAGGATCTGGAGAGATGGCTTAGCAGCTAAGGCATTTGTCTGCAAAGCCAAAGGATGCAAGTTCAATTCTCTAGGACGCATGTAAGCTAGAAGAACATAAGAGTGCATGTGTGTGAAGTTCGTTTGCAGTGGCTAGAGGCCCTGATGTCCTGATGTGCCTGTTCTCTCCCCCCCCCACTTTCTCTTTCATAAATAAATAAATAAATAAAATAAAACAGAAGCTTGGTTCACATACTGCAGATGTCTGATTCTATTATGGCTAAGTAGAGCTCAGTCACAAGAAGATGTGTCTGTCTTGTTCCAAATGCCATTAGAAGATTCAACACTGTAGGCCTCATATGGTTAACCTATCTCCCTACCGTTCTTATATTCCAGCTCCCATCTTGTTCTCTACATGGGGACACTATCAAATACAACACTCCAGAGAGCCTCCTATATGTTCTCTACATATCCAGGAACTTGGTTCCCCTTAATAGTGAAGTTGGTAAAATTATTCTTCTCTGCTTGTTTTGCCAGAGAGAAATAGGAGCTGTGATCACGATGGGTAAGTTGAAGAGATCAGGAAACCTAAGAGGACCACTTGTGGTGCTCTTATATGATTGTATAACTAATTTCATATATTAAAAAAGACATTGCCAGGGCTGGAGAGATGGTTTAACAGTTAAGACACTTGCCCGCAAAGCCTAAGGACCCAGGTTCTATTCTCTAGGTCCCACATAAGCCAGGTACACATGCTGCCACATGCATCTGGAGTTTGTTTGCAGTGGCTGGAGGCCTTGGCATGTCCACTTTCTCCCTCCACCCCCCTTCCTCTCTCTGTCTCTAATAAATAAATAAAAATAAATCAGAATTTTCTTTTCTTTTGAGAAAAGACATTGTCATAAAGATGATATAAGAGGAAATGCCAAGGTCTCAGTTCATGTCACTACCAAGCTATTTCTTTCATGGCTGAATCTTGGGTTTCTCAATTTGATTTTAATGAAAAATTGCCCTTTTTTGTTGTAGATACTTCCTCATTGCTGGGACAAACACACAACCCAAAGCAAGCTATGGGAGGAAGGGATTTATCTCGGCTTTAAGTTGTAAGAGGAAGCTTCATGATGGCAGGAGAAAACATGGAGTGAGCAGCGACTGGACATCACATCTTCCACTGCAGGTGGAAAATAGCAGCAGAAGAGTGAGCCAAAATCTGGCAAGGGGAAGCTGTCTATAAGACTCCACCCCCAAAATTGCCATCAGCTGTGAACCAAGTATTCAAAGCACATGAACTTGTGGGGGATATCTAATACAAAGCATCACACTCTATCCTCACTCGCATAAACTGATGCCTATCCATGGTGTAAAAGGCAATGCATTCAGACCACCTTGGATAGTCCCTATAATTTTTCAATCCCAATGCATCAAACATCCCCAGAGTCCAAGATATCTTAAATGTTACAAACTGTAAAACCCCAAAACACATATGACACACAGTAAGCATTCGTACAGCAAAAGATGACGTTCCAAGAAAAGATTGAACAAATGTAAGATCTGAGACAAACAGAGCAAACATCAGGTCCTGCGGTTTCAAGTCCCATATCCCTAACCAGGGACCAACTCTCCAGAGTTCTGATTTTGCCCCAGTATCTGGCCTACTCACAGCTTGGGGAATAATCCATCACAAGCCAGCAGTTCTCCTTAGCAACTGTCCCATGCTCCTGACATGTTCTGAGGTCCCCACTGCAACCCATGGTTTATCCTCATGGCTCCATTGGGTCTCCATACTGCCTCACATTGCCCAGTAGCCACCTCCAAAAAACAAACTGTTTAATAAAACCAATGACCCTCTTTGCCTTGCATTTGTTATACTCTGTATTATTAGGCAATCTACCAAATTGTTAATCTGGTGGGGATTCAAGCCAACTTTAGGATTTAGGCCCTCTATTTTCGAATGAGTCTGCATTCTTCCTTCTATCCCAATTTGGAATGGCTGGCCCAATCTCAAAGATGATGATCACTACACAATTGTAGCTGAAGCAGGGCTGCTGCCTCTTGCCCAGTTTCATTTTGTTCTGTACCATGTCTTTCTGTTCATAACAGTTAACTTCCACATAACACAACCCTGTACAAGTTTTCAGGACATGGGCAGAATGCAGTAATCCTCTTACACAAACTGCTTCTAGTCCAGCCCAGACAAAAGTTATTTTCTTTCCTTCATAAACCAAGCCTCATGCTCCACAGCTCTTACTGCATTTAGATCTTTCATCTCTGACCAGAATGGTATATCATATTTTGCTTACAGCACTGCAAGATATCCCTTATGCCAAAGTTTCAAATCCTTTTTTGTTCCTCCCACAAAAGGCCAATCCCTTCAATCAGGTTTCTAGCAACAATGAGTCCACTCCTGGTACTAGTTTTCTATTGTGGTTGTCTTCTCATTGCTGGGAAAGCACCTAATCAGAAGCAACTGATCTGAGGAAAGGGCTTATTTTGCTTACAGTCTTGTAGAGAAGCTTCATGATGACAGGGGAAAATATGATATGAGCAGGGGCTGGACCTAGCCATTGCCACAACAGCAGGAAAATGAACAAGAGGTGCTGGCTATAATAGTCCAAAGCTCCTTCCCAACAACACACCTCCTCCAGCAAGGGTCCACCTCCCAAGTGCCATCATCAGGAAGCTAAGCATTCAAAACACAGGCACCTAATTCAAACCACCACAGCTGTTACTATTGTTTTCACTGTATAGATGAAGAGATAAAGAGAAAAGTCTACAGAGAAAAATAACTCATTCTAGACTATATAGCCACAGGTGTTTGAATTTTGAGCTCCTTTGTCTTTGAAAGAGAGATACGTTCTTATTTAAATGTTATACAATTGTGCTCCTATCACAAGCGACATGGCCCACATGACAGTGCAGAACACCCCTGTTTGGTCAGGCATAAACAATTCCCAACTCACTTCCCAGTAACTCTAACAAGTCATTCTCCTCTGAGCTTTAGGTTAAATAACTTCGACAGCCTATCAGTTATAAAGAAAAAGGAAAAAAAAAAAAAACTGATTCAGGCATGGTAGCACAAGCCTTTAATCCCAGCATTTGGCAGGCAGAGGTAAGAGGATCACTGTGAGTTCAAGGCCACGCTGAGACTACATAGTGAATTCCAGGTCAGTCAGGGTAGTATGAAATCCTACCTCAAAAAGCCAAAAAGACATTAACTGAATGCTGTCTCTTTAAAAATTTTATTAGAGATACTGACTCTGCAGTTAAGGCACTTGCCTGCAAAGCCAAAGGACCCAGGTTCAATTCCCTTGGAGCCACATAAGCCAGATGCACAAGGTGGTGTGTGCATATGGAGTTTGGTTACAGTTTCTGGAAGCCCTATCGTGTGTGTTTCTCTCTCTTACTCACTTTCTCTTTCTCTTTCTCTCTCTATGCCTCTTTCTCGCTTTCAAATAAATAAAAATAAAATATTTTAAAATGTATTAGAGATTATAATAAAAATAAAAGTATATGTAATGTGTATTTTAAAACAGAACTTCACTGAGAAACGTAAACCCTATTTATTGATGTCATCTTGTAATCTTTCCAAATATGAAGAAATATATGTGGTCAGCCAAATCTCATCATTCTCACAGAACTGCTGTCAATTCTCATCCATTGTTCCTAAGTGAAATGCAAAGCTAGGTTCCTATGAGCTTTGTCATATATTTATCCACTGATTGTATAGTCTCACTGTGTTCCTGTTTAAAGAAATCCTACTTAATATTTTTGACTCATTAACCTTGAATTTATAGCCAACAGCACTGCCATTCGTGTGCACACCAAGCCTATCTAAAGCTTATGTGCATCTTCTCTGAGAGGCACATCTCAGTCATATTGCTCTAAGGAAGCCTTCACAGCCACTCAACAGTCTGCTCAGGGTTCATTCTAAGCAGTGACTTACAAAAAGCATAAAGAAGCCAGGTGTGGTGGTGCACGCCTTTAATCCCAGCACTTGGGAGGCAGAGATAGGAGGAGTGCCGTGAGTTCGAGGCCACCCTGAGACTCCATAGTGAATTCCAAGTCAGCCTGGTCTAGAGTGAGACCCTACCTCAACCCCCCCCCACCAAAAAAAGCATAAAGATACTAAAAAAAAGGTACTCAGTGAACTGAGATGAGAATGAAGTCAAGAAGATAAAGTGTAGTTTTGTTCTACCTTAATCATCACCTCCAATTTGCTATCACTATGCATATGCCCACGAATGAATGCAAAACGTTCTGAGCACTGATTTTGAGGTGATTGATAGATTTTAGATGAGTTCACAAATAAGCTTTCCAACAGTGAGAATCAATACATCATGGGTGAGCACAAAAAGGAAAAAAAAAAAAACAAAACACAGAAGGAGTTTTAATCCTGCAGCTACTTATATCCCTAGCCAGAGTGGGAAGTCCATGGACGTTAGTTGACTAGTTCTTAGTACAAAGAGCACCTTGCTTCCCTTTGTGCCCCTTCCAATCTGATGAATGGTCTTCAGCTACAGTTCTAAGGCTAAACCAACTCAAGCATAATGAATTTACAATTACTATGTCACAAAATTAAATCAGTCAGGGGATAACAACTTAAAACAAATGTTAGTAATAACATATGATAGTAGGGCCAAAATTGGAAAAGGGAAAGAATTGGAAGATGGTTTTGCACGTATGCCAGGCTTTTCGTTCCAGCATAACTGTTTCTGTAATATCCTCCCACTAACTTTTTTATACCAAGTGCTATAATCCCACACAGTCCACATGATGCTTTGTGCTATTAAGTGAAGTGACAGAAAAATAAGTGAGAGAACAGCAGGGTTATATCTCCCAGTGACTTGGAATTCATACTTAGAAAACATGTACTGCAAGTCAGAATACAGAAGTTTGGAGCTCAGTCAGCACCGAGTAGTACATAAGTGGTGGACTTGACAATATGATTTTATTTACCCATGGTTTGATTTTTCATCAAATGTCTGTGCGGAAATGAATGTTATAGCCAATCATACATTTGAGATGTCTGTGATGTTTTAGGATTGTAGCATGCTTGATTTATCTGCAAGGGTCTAGATTTAAGCTGTCTAGGGAGCTAGCAGGAGTATATCGTGTGGCGTTTAGGAATATGGCTGAGAACGTTAGGTATATTGTCTAGACAACAGCAGATGGTCATGCATGCAGGTAGGTCATGACTACTCCTGATTCACTGGAGGCTCATGGTCCTTCTAAAATTTAAGATCTAATAGAAATCTGGCTATCCCCAAGCCTGTGAAGTGTGAAGTTCAAGAAAATGAATTCCATGAGGAGCAAAGCCATTTCTCTCACATTTTTCTAACCAATGAACATTGATTGTGTGGGAAATTGGTTCCATATGTTTTGAAGTCATTTATGCAACAAGAATAATTAAAATATTCATTGGTAAGAGCTGCCTGATGTCTTTAAAGTCAGGAAATTATCTTATGCCAAAAGTAGACAAACTCAAAAAACCCAAAGGTCATGCTGAGTTTGAAATTTCACATTCCAAAAATGTAATTATTCTTAAAAAATTAAATTTTTTTGCTACTCTCTTCTGTTTCTTATCACACCATAGAGAAAAGAATAACTCCTTTATTCATGTATAGCATTAGTTGTTCCCTTTTAATATCTAAAATTCTTATATTCTTCCTTTTGTTGAAGCTACCTCTGCATATTATCAGAGAGGAGTCTAGAGTCATAGTGAAAACTGTAATAAAATACTCTTACCTGTTTTTAGAACAATGCATACATTTTGCTTTATTACTGTATTCATAATTCTAGCAAGGGTTGTAATTGTGAACTTCATTTTGTACACTTATAAATCAAGGTTCCACTAGATTAAGTAGCTGAGAAATCACATGTGGACTGAAGTGGGCCTATAGTACTTTAGAAATTCTTACTGAAAAATGGGTATAAGGGAGATAGCTAATAAAATGTTGGACCTAGTAAAACTTATTTTTAAAACTCAGGATTAATCTACTGATATCTGAAAACTTGAGGAAGATTTGAAAATGGAAAATTTCAAAAATTGGGCAGTGTTTCTTGTATAAAGATGAAAGAATTTGTATTTGAAGACTTTCATTCATGTGCTGACTTTTCCACTTAAAGCTCTGTGACCTTGGACAAGTCATTTGATCTCTCTTCATTCCTTCATCGCTGAGATGGTATGCTTATGAAGATAAAGTCAGGTGTAAGAGTGCTTTATAAATTTAAAATTTCTATGTATGTAGCTTAATGATAACAATAATAGAATAATACAGAAAAATAGGCTATCCTGATGGTGGGGTTGGAAATAAATGAACCTAAGTAATTTGTTAATTTGTTTACTATCACAGATTTACTTCTTCCTTATTATGAAATACAGTTTTACTAAAACATCATATCTAAACTATTTCAAGAAATTAGTTTGGAAAATATTTAAAAATCTCTTTTCCCCATTTTGCAACATTTTTATAAAAACTAGCCCTGGATTTACTTTATTCCCTTTAAATTTAAAGCAGCTTTCATTTCTTAAAAAAAAAAAAAATAACAAAATGGACAATGGCCTTTCATGGAAGGGGCTCCTTCAGAGAAAAAGCAGGGTTAGGGAGAGAGAGAGGAACAAAATCAAATCGTGGGAGACAAGTTGATAACACGGAAGTCACAAATCGGTGTGCATACGTGTCTACGCTGTAATTACAAACGGATTAAAAAGAACTAGCACATAGCACCGCTGCTCACTGTTTGTTTTCTCCCGGAAGGACAAGGAAGTCGTGGTGATTTTAGCCAGTGGCACTCAGCTAAGCCCGAGCAGTCTAGCTTGGCCTGTGGGCTACGAGTTCGGTGACAGTGGCTGGGCTGTTCGTTTCACCCTTTTGGAGATTTTTCTAATAAAATAGAATGGGAAAATGAAGTGTTTATAAGCCAGAAATGCCCTGAGCAGGTAAAGAACTAAACGCCTTCTTCCTCCTCTAAATGCAATGCCTAAGGCATGAGAAGCAGTAATGTTGAATGTATTGAGTCTTTTTATGTATAGCTGTACAGAGGTTTCAGATAAGACATCCTTATTCTCTCAAGGGACATATGACACTGTACAGGGGTGCCTCGAAATCTTAGATCTCTGAAAATGTAAAGCCTTGTTTCTCAGCTTTGGAAGCGCTGTAACCCACCTTTCCCTAGGTAAGAAGGCTATTTCTCTGTTTCTTTGCTCTTTGCCCCTCCTCCTTTCAAAAAACGAGTTCCATTGTGTTTACCCAGAAACGGGGCTTTGTGGCAATTAAAAGATTCCAAAGTGGCAGAGGCTAATGTACCAGTAGAGCTGGATTCCAGCTTTCCATGGTAACACCCCACTTCCCTTCTTTAACCACCTCCTTCTAGTTACCCAGACAATTCTAATCCTACCTCTGTGGTTACACTGAAAAGGCATCCAGTATGGTTATCAGAGAGGATCTGTCTTAAGCAAATATTTGCCAGCGTCTGTTTCACTCTTTTGGGGAGTGAGCAAAGGAAGGGCTTGATTTTCTTAATCCTTTTTCATCTCACAATGTGCGGATGATGGTAAAGTGCAGTCAGGGCTACTAGTCCCCGGACCCAACCTGCAAGGCGTCTGACACTTCATTGCCTCAGTGATAGATGATGACAGCCCTCAAGGGGCTTGACGGGCTACTCATCACCTGGGTGACTATTATGCCTTATGGCCATCCACTACAAGTCTCTTCCTCTGCATGGCAGGAATCCAGGAACATTCCATGAGGGTGACAACATTTTCCTTTTACAATAGTGGGCCTTACCTTTTTCTTAGTTCCATGAACTCTTTAAATGTCAGAGTGATTCACACGGGAAGAACTGATCCTACCCTCCTCATTGAAAAGCTCAAAGATGCAAGATCTCTCCTAAAAAAATAGTGATGCTATCTTCTTGCAATAAGGAAATGCATGTTTGTCTGCAGCATATACCAGCCCGCACACAGCCAGCCTGTGTGCCAGAGTAAAAGACAGAAGAATGTATAATATTTGGAGATTTTTAAATAACTTTTATATTACCTATACACCTCAGGCACCCAGAATTATTGTGAAGAAAATCCGAAGAAAAGATAGGTTCTCTGTATCCTTATGTTGTTGCCATGTTCATGATCCATGTATTACTTTGAAGATAGTTTGTATCACCAAAACAAACGAACCTTTTATAAAACCTAACTATATCTCCAACAAATGCCAGTGAATGCCAGTCCATCCCTTCATTTGCCTTGCTTCCAAATCTGAACTAAACTACTCCTAAAAAGACAGTCAAAAGGGCTGAAGAGATGGCTCAGCAACTAAGGGCCATGTGAGTATGAGGACCTAGAGAGACTTGAGGTGACCCATGTTCAGTCCCCAGGACCCATGGACACAGCGATGCATGGCCACGCACTCCCGCTCACTGTCAGCCCCATCCTGTGGGGAGAAGAGACTCTGGAATCGACTGAGCTGTTAGGGGTGTGGGAACTCAGGGCAGAGGGGAAACCAGACAAGTTCCAAGATAGCAGAGTCGGTAAAAAAAAAAAAAATAAATAATAAAAATAAAAACAACAACGACAAAATTTCTTCTACAGTAAGAACAGGGGAAGAGCAAGGGAGTACACACTGGCAGCTGCACTCAGACTGCTATGGTGGGGCGGCATGCAGGGGCCATGGGCCACTGGAAGGGCACACGTGCATGCGTATAGCACACAGACCACACCTTGTATACACACAAGCAGAAAAGGAAAAGACCTAGTCAGAATGGGGACATTCATGCATATTTTTTTCATGAAAAAGAATTGTGGGGAAATCCTGGGAATAAGAAAGAACATCCCAAACATTTTAAAATTAATTTTCAACTATTTGTTGGGCTTCTCTGCTATGCGAGGCAAGTCCTTCACTTTGGACCCACACCCACCTATTTAGGGATATTGCCTGTCTTGTTTTCCTCTATTCCTGATTGAGTCAACACCCTTCTTCTTACAGATCCTATACACATGCGCACACACACGTGCACGCGCGCGCGCACACACACACACACACACAGTGATTGTAAAAATACTCTTATGACCTGAGTCACCCCATCTACTAGTCTGTTTCTCCAGTGTCTTTACAGAGCACTTGAGGTGTTGAGTAGAATAAATGTTGACAGCCTTTCTCTCTCCTATTTGAACTTCTTCATACTAGGTTTTTGTCCCTATGACATTAATCAGTTAAACACTCTCATGAGTCATGAATGAGGCCTGTGTGGCTAATCATAGAGATCGGGCCTCGATCTTTGTTGTACTCAACATGTTAGTAGCATTTAAGACTATTGATCTAAAATGTGTGCCATGATTGTGGGACACTAAATCTAGAACCCCAATCTTTAATTTCTTACAGGAAGAAGACCTTCAAGTTTCCTTCTCCAATTCAGATATTATATTTGTTGAAAGGAATGAACTGATGAATCAGTTTTCTTTGCTACACTCAATCTTAGTTGTTCTAACAATAACATTTTTAAATGTGAGAAGAAAGAACAGCAGATGGCTATGACTGCTTATTTAACAACTTCTATTAATGTCTCCTTGTTACAACTTTACTAATAAGGTTCTAAAACCTGGTTTTTACTTTTTCCCACTAAAGATCCTTGAAAATGGAAGCTTTATCCCTGTGCTTCAGAGGTGACAGAGTTGTACCTTTATAGACAGTCTGCTATGGCAATTCCGAGGATTTTAATCTATGAAAGGAATTGTTTCCTTGAGTAAAGGTCTACTCTGTAGCTCAGGTTGGCCTGGAAATTACCATGAAGCCAAGTCTAGCCTCAAGTTTATGATAATCTTCCTGCCTTAGTGTCCTAAATATTGTGACAATTGCTATGAGCCACTATATTTAGTTTATGAAAAGAATTTTTGACACAATCATTGCCAATATTTAATCTGAGTCCGTGGCATCATATAAGAATAAGAAATAGGGCCTTTCTCCTCATGCACTTGTCTCCCAGCTTGGCCCTGTCTCTCGTGCTTATTCAGCCTGCTCTGGACTCACCTCTGAGTCCTATTATTGGCCTGTGTTCTCATGACCAGGAAGCACAATGCCCAGCAGGTTCCTAGCCTGTCTGATCCTGTCCCATGCTTGGTAACCAAGTCCCACTTTACTGACTGTGGTCTATTTAACTCCATGCTTCCTGGTTCTTGACCTCAGTCACCAACTGGATTATGAAATATTCCTAATAATCTTTGCCTAGGAAGTCAGTTTCCTGTAATAAGAGGACCCTGACAGTAAGATTTTAGTGTTCTTATGATTACAGAAATAAGTCTACCAGCTAGATTTACACTGAGAATTCTTCCTAGGGCTGCGATATGCACACTGGTATAACACAGAGCTTCTTATGCTGTACTTCAGCATTCATCCCTCCCACTACCATGTCACATTTACGCTGGACTAAAGTGCCTTAGATTGTATTGTTAACCTCTTTATTCAGGAAAATTATTTCTGTTAAAATGCAATTATTTCTCTGTGAAGACTCTGAGTAGAGATATGAGGGGAGAGGTTTGCATTACTCTGCATGGGACAATTTAAAATAATGTGGTAGACTGCTATGACAAATACTCTTAAAAATGTAATGGGATTTTCTATCTCACCAAACAGTAGAAGCAAAGAGAAGAAACTGAAGGGAAGGAAAGAGGAGGTGAAAAAGCAGTGAAGGCAGTATTCTCACATCAGAACTGTTAATCAAATATTTCTAATGGTTTGGGAATTTCTATAGCGAATTTAGTATTCTCCCTGTAGAGACAGTTTAATTTCAGGAGTTTCTAATGTAATGTTACTCAATTAAAAATTACCTTGTATAAAGCATAGAGAAAAAAAGCATAAATAAAGCATAAAGCATAGAGAAGTTTAAGGATGTAAAAACAATTGATTAGACTTCCACAGACTCTTACCTGTCATTTATTTTATAAAACCTTAGTGGACATTTATGCTAATTTATAAATATCAATGGCAATGAGACCAGAAAAGTTTCTGATTTAAAGAAAAAAATATTTGTACTAGTGTCTATGGTCAAGATACACACATAACAAAATCTACCGCTGTGCGTAGCCCTGGGTGATGCCCATGTGTTAGACTCCTCAGACGAGAAGCCAGTGCTTGACTCAGCAGAAAGACAGATCCTCGTTGCTGGATCCTCCCACCTGGAATAACGCTCCAGACAGTTTGTACTACCACTCCCTGCTTGCACTGAATAAATACATGATCTCTGCTTTAATGATGTGCCAATCTTTCCTTAATGTGAAATTCCCAGAAATGTACAAGGTCTCTGACAGTTATGTTACAAAAGCCAAAAGTTAGTCCTTACAGTTTATTATTTATTTTATTAGAAATTAACACTTCACACACAACCCAACATGAGATCTATTGTGGATACCAAGATCACTAAGAAAGTTGGGCCAAAAATCCCCCAAAATAAGTCCTAATGCCCCTTACTTTAGGCTGTCATAGTCTGCTTAGGAAGACTGGATGAACTTCTGGATCAGGAGGAAGGGTTGGCATGGTAAGGGTTAAGGAATGTCTCCATGTCTAATGCTATCCATGAATTTCCCATCAGGCCCTCTATAGCAGTTGTAAAATGTAAAAGGATCAAAGATAAAACAAACTATTTTGTTACTGTGTGTGTGTATACATGCACACACATGTGCAGTGCATGCGTACGTGCAAAGCCAGAGGTGGTGTTGGTAACATTTGAATCACAGCATCAGACTATACTAATAAATCATTTAGCTGGTACTTGTAGAGTTCCATTTATGTCATTTCTCCTTCCTCAACTTAGAATAATTCTGCGTATTTTACATCCAATTAAGAGAAGAATGTAATGGTTCTTTGTGGTATAGTATTAGCTGCCTGATTCCTCAGGAATGTGGTGACCCTTGTTTTAACAGACTGAAATATGCGCTACATGGATTTTCATGTCACTTCTGCCTTTCACAATATCTTTGGATTCCCTACTGAAAAAAGAAATGCTTCTCACACAGAGTCTCATGTGCCTGGATTAATCTGTCATCAGAGCATTGACACTCCACAGCAAAAAGGTCAGAAACTCAATTTTCCTGGCTCCTGAACAACCCTTTGGCTAAGGAAAAGAAGACATGGAAGGTTGGGCCCCTTAGGTCACATATTTCAGAGAAAAGATATAGTTATCAGATAAATGTACACAAGAGAAAGTTTCATGTATTTTAAAAGAAACACACATTGGAGAGTTTCTGTAAGAACAGCACAGAGCTCTGTCATCAGAGAGGTGTAAGTCATTCACAATTAGGATTCTCAGCGATGACTCATGTCTCTTGGATAAATGAACATAAAAGCAATTAGCAGGGTGTGAAGTATTTGGTTTCTAAATGGCCTGACAATTACAACAACCAAATTTAGATTTTTATCTGTCCCATGCTGGTTCAATTAACTTTTTTTCCCCTTAAAGTCAGTGAGAAACATAAAAAAAAGAACTAAAATATTTTCATTTAAATTTCCTATTTAATGAAAAGTAGCATGACACAAAGATGTGCCTCCAATAAGAAGCCACCAAATCAGACGTGTGGTTCCAGTGAGCACGTGAGGCCTGACACTGAGCTTCAGAGCCCATGACGGACGGCAGAGCACCTGCTGGCTTGCGCTTGGCCCATGACGAGCAGAGGGCTGTGAAGGGTCATGGCTCTGAATTCTGTGGAGGACACTGCACGTGCTCAAGGCTGTCTCATTTCCTCTCTTGGGTGAAATTTATAACTCAGATACTCACATTGACATAAGAAAAGAGAACTGAAGACCATAAAGAGATTAAGACATTAATCATACCCCAATGATTTATCCCCTTTGGTTTATGTAACAACATGGCTGACAGACAGAATTCTGCTTAAAAGTAAAGCATTGGGAATACCAATGAGCTGGGTCTAGAGACAGACCCTATACGTTTGCAGTTAGATGCCTTGTGCTGTTTAATCCTCTCTCTGTGCCTCAGTTTGCTAGTTCATGATGATCTTGTGAGGATTCAAGGTTTAACAGATTATCAAGTTCTTTAAAAGTTTCCATGTCTTTTTTTTTTTTTTTTTTGGTTTCTCGAGGTAGGGTCTCACTCTGGTCCAGGCTGACCTGGAATTAACTATGTAGTCTCAGGGTGGCCTCGAACTCTCGGCGATCCTCCTACTTCTGCCTCCCGAGTGCTGGGATTAAAGGTGTGTGCCACCACGCCCGGCTTTTTCCATGTCCTTTTATCTTTACTATTCAACCTCTGGTATCCAACAAACTGACTGATGCTTCACAGGTTCTTAATAAATGTTAGGGGAATAATTCCATAAAATCTTTCCATGGTCCCCACTATAGATATCATTACCACATATGGGCTCTTTGAGAATCCTTATGATTTTTCCAATGTATTTAGAATGATTCAAATTGCCACAAGGCCCTTCATGATCTGAAGTATTTATACTTCTATTTTTATATTGATCTAATATGCGTTTTTCTTTTAAATGTTTTTCCCCTCTTACTACCACTTCTCTTCTCCATGGTCTCAAATAAATTGAGCTATTTCTTACCATAGGTCTTTTCCCCATTCCCCTTTCATTATGCTATTGCTTTGGCCAATTCTACATCCAGTTCCATTTCAGCCTCCTGGCCCTTCTGCCAAGAGCTCTTTCAAACCAGCTATTTGGTGTGGTATTACAGAAGAAATAACAAAGAAGGCCTTCAAGCCTCCCATGGGCCACACAACAGCGAACTTCCTGGTATACTGCAGGGCCCAGCCTTAGCTCCTCTGACCTTTATTTCCTCATTGCCTTCCATCCTTGTGCATTTATAATTCCTATTACAGACACTTGTTTTATAATATCATATTATCCTTGCTTTCCTGATTAAACAATCGTTGATGAGGTTACTGGAAATGGATTTAAGGCCCCAGAGCAACAGAACCACAAACATGAGTACATGGAACTCATTTTCTTCTTGTTGGATTGAAAGACCATCATTGTTTCTGCGTCCAGGGACACTGAAACTTCATTAACAATGTTACTGAAGTGATCAGTTGGGGTATTTGTAATTCAGGGCCTACCAGAGGGAAGGCTTCGAAATGATCACTGGACATGTCTCAAAGACTCTTAGTGAAAATCAAGTGCATGATGCAATTGGTTGGTTGCTTTTACTACTAGAAAACTTGTAAAATGACATGGCTAGGGTTTTAATTCCCAGCTAAGTACATGGAATTAAGGTAAAATTAACTAATGTTAAAAGCAAGCTGAAGTTTGTTGATAAGAGTACAGTGTGCAGAGATTATGGGTCTGTGGTGTCACTGTGACCAGCAGAGAAACTCTCTACACCAAATCAAGCCAGAGATCTTGGTGTACTGTCAAGAAATGTATCTACAGGCTTAGAGAGATTAGAACGCCACAGGGGATTTATGACGTAAGGTCATTTTACAAACTCTTTCATATGAGAAAATCAGAGAAGACTCCCTGTACCCAGGCTACGCAAGATGAAAGCAACACGTTCATAAATAGCCCTGAAGAGTGCTGAAGTGGTGGACACTTTTAGGGGCCAGTGCTGAGAAGTGCAAGTGATTCAGACGTGTCCCCAGAGGTTCATGTGTTGGGAACTTAGTCCATGTTTTCCTGCCATCATGAAGCCTCTCCTTGAGAATGTAAGACAAAATAAACACTTTTATCCCATCATCTGCTCTTGGTTGCTTGTTTTTGGTTTCAGAGTTTCAGAGACACAAAGATAATTACAACAGAACAATAGTCAAGAGTGGGGTCCTTCCTGATACAGACCTGACTGTGGCTTTTTTGTTTTTTTTTTTTGGAGCTGATTTACAAGAGGAATGTGTGGAAGGATTTGAAACTTTCACTAAGTGGTGACTTGTGCTGTAAGCAGAGCTTGATAGGTCATTCTGATGAGAACTGAAAGACCTAAATACTGAAAGATCTCTGACCTATAAAGCTTGGCTTAGGAGGGGAATGAGAGCTTTGTCCACACTGGGATAGAAACAGTTTGTGTAAAAACCTGGCTGCATTCTGCCCATGTACTAAGAACTTGATCAGGGTTGAGTTTAGCAGAAATAGACTGGTATGGCCAGAAGGATATGGAACAGAACAATATGAAAATTTGGGGCCAGAAACTAGCCTGGTTCAGCTGCAACTGTTTGAGAGGTTACCACCATTGAGATTGGGGCAACTGTGCTGCATTGGGAAATGAGGAAGGTTGGTGAGTCTTTTGGAAGTAGGGGTCCTGAAGGAAGAATGCTGTAAGTTCCAGCTTCTTAACTCAGATTTATTCCCTTCTGGATTAACAATTTGGTGGCATAACCACCTGATACTGGCCATGAAAGTATAACTTATGCAGGAAAGGTATAACGTCTTTTGCAGGAAAGAGAGGGTCATTGGATTGTAATTCATTTTTTTTGTTGTTGTTGGGTTTCTTTTATTGTTTATTTGTTGGGATGGCCACTGACCAATGTAAGGCAAGGTTGTTGAAGTCCCAGCATGGAGGCTCTTGAAAGCCATGGAATGAAATATGGGTAGAAATGAAAACTCCAGGATTTTGGAGACATCAAAACTATGGGATGGCTACCGAGGAGAGCTGTTGGTTTACGATAGAGTTTTCCTCAAGCTGTGGTAGCCCAGACGAAAGGGTGGAATTGGGACCCCAGAGACTTCATCACAGGTTCCACACACCAGACAGACATGGAGTTGTAGGATTTGCTATTTGCTCCACTTGTTGTGGATACTCCATTGGTTTGTCCTTTCTTTCAATGCCTTATTATATTTATTCACTTATTTTTGCAGTGGGCATGTTTACTCTGTGCCATTGTGTGTATTTTACTTGCATTTTGATTTTGCAGTCATACATTGATTAGACTTTGGATTATGGGGATATTTAAACAGTGTGGGGATTGGTAAAAACTGTGAAGACTTTTAAAGTTAGGTTGAATTCATTTTTACATCACATGATGGTCCCGAGTCTATGGGGGTCAGTGGCAGAATGTGGTAATTGGAATCAGATGTTCCCCATTGACTCATGTGTTTTGAATGCATGGCCCACAGCTGATGACAATTTGGGAGGTGAAGCCTTGCTGGAGGAGGTACATTGTTGGGGGCATGCTTTGGGGTGTTATGGCCAGCTCCCCCTTACCAGACCTCAGCTCATTCTTGCCTCTGTCTTCCATCTGCTATGGCAAGCAGTGATGTCCAGCCTTGGCTCTACCATATTTCCTGCCATCATAAGCTTTCCTTTGAGACTATAAGCAAAAATGAACTCTTTACTCCCATCAGCTGCTTTTTGTTGAGTTTGTTGAGTATTTTGCCTCAGCAGCATAAAAGCAAGTGCAACAGGGCCCTATAGTCACAGCATGACAACCCATTTGGAAAGGGCAGATAATCAAGCATTTTTTAAGGAATTATTAGATACTGTTTCCAAAATATGACATGAATTTCTGGAGATTCAGTGACACTGTGATCCAGTACTGAGAATAAGGACTTATTGCCTGATATAAAATAACAGAATTCATGAAATCCACTAGAACTGACTTTTCATGCAAAGGTGGTAACTAGGGATATTTCTGCATTTTTTCAGATGATTGACAACATAAAATGCCCAAGAGACATGGAAACAGTGATTCCTAACTCATCAAACCCAGTCTCTTTGATTTAACTTATTTCTGTAGCCTGTGCAAAAGACAGACACATCTTGAGAACATCTCATGGATTACAGTACGTGTAAGCAGCTGTTAACTGCAAAAGTTAAAAAAAAGTTGAGCTACATGTGAGGTTTATTGCTGGGGTAACTGAACAACACCTCCTGACTCTACAATAAACAGCTACTGATGTGGTAAATGCTTTATCCTCCTGCTGTGTAGAATTATTCTGCCCTCAGAGCAGCTTGCACTCTACAGGCAAGGCCAAGGTTGCATTATCATTATGCTGTCTCAGGCTCTATAATCTCTGGAATTTTTGTTTATAATTTCAGTCAGGGACTTTGGTCACTTTTTATAGGAGGCAACACCACATTATTTGTCCATTGCATTGATTATATCACCTTGTTTGAATCTGGAGTACTTGAGAAGGAGCAACTTAAGACTTCTATATGTGGGTCAGAAGACAAGAAACCTCACAAAATTCCATAGCCCAGCAATGTTGAAGAAGTCTCTAGTAATATACAGAGAGAAGTTTAGCAAATTTTGGTTGTGTTGGGGGTGGTTGCATTGTGGTAGGTGGAAGCATGGTTTTCCTATCACCTTTAGTTACCAGCTTGTCATTGGTCAGTCAGTTAAGCAATTATGTAGAAATGGAAGCTAATTGTACAAAGTTAATGATGGTCCAGAGGTCTCATGTCCATAGTGAAGCAAATGAATTCTAGCTATTGCTGAACAAATGAACTTTGTCCAGTGGAGAATATAAATCTCATTCTAAAACACAGGCTGTAGGACAGCAGTGCCTCCAACCATGAAATAGAAAATAAAAATTATACAAATGAAAACAGGCTTTTCTCTTAAAATATGTGGGATGGATGTTGGATGGCCAGGAGTATCTAAGCAAAAACGAGTAAGCAATGTAATGAAGCAATGTAAGTGAAATTAAAACACAACAGGTTGGAAGGAAATATTCCAAAAACACATCATATGTACATAAGCACATGCATATTTATATTTTATAAAAAGTTCTTCAAATTAATTAAAATCATGTACAATACTGAAGACTAGAAAGTGGGAAAAGATATGAACAGGGAAAATACTGATTATAAGTTCATGTGGGGACTGGAGAGATTTCTCAGTGGTTAAGGCACTTGCCTGCAAAGTTTAAAGACCCATGTTTGATTCCCCAGTGCCTACATAAGGCCAGATGCACAAAGTGGCACATGCATGTAGAGTTCATTTGCAGTGGCTAAAGGCCCTGGTATTCCCATTATTTCTCTATCTGTCTTTCTTTCCCCTGTCCCTCTCTCTGTGTAATAAATAAATAAATAATTTTTTAAAGTTCATATGGTAGTATACTTAATGTCATTACTCATCAGGTGTCTGTAAGGCAAATGACAATGAAGAGACCCATTTTTGCTTTCAAATACCAATTTTGAAAAATGGTAATGTTGATATTCTAGTGCTTCTCCTAGCATAAAACCTTTCAGTCTTTTTGGATGGCAATTTCAGTTCTCAAAAACTGATGTGTAGGAAGCTGGGCATGGTGGTGCATGCCTTTAATCCCAGCACTCAGGAGGCAGAGGTAGGAGGACAGCCGTGAGTTTGAGGCCACTCTGAGACTCCATAGGGAATTCCAGGTCAGCCTGGGCTAGGGTGAGACCCTACCTCAAAAAAACAAAACAAAACAAAAAAAAAACAACTAATGTGTAGGGATGAAGAGACAGCTTAGTGGTCAACGTGCTTGTTTGTGAAGTCTAAGGACCTAGGTTCAATTCCCAAGTACCCAGATAGGCCAGATGCACAAAGTGGTATTTGCTTATGCTTTTGGAGTTTGATTGCAGCAGTTAGAGGCCCTAGCACTTCCATTCTCTCTCTCTCCTAGCAAATGAATAAATAACTGTATATATTTCAAATGTGATGTATTAAGATATTGATCTGCACCTTTACCTGGATATCTACTGTACAGTTGTAACAGTTACAATTATACGTGAAAATATGAGCAAAGATACTTGTCATCATGATGCAAGATGAAGAAATTATAGCTAGGATTGATGACAACAGCCTGTAATCCTAGCTACTCAGGAGAATGAGGAAGGATGATTGCCAGTTCAAGGCCTGTCTGAGCAGCAGAATGAATTCAAGACCATTTTCATCAACTTAGTGGGATTCTGTGGTGGTTTAAATGCAAAATGCTGCCCAATGGCTCATGTGTTTAGACGCCTATCCCAGTCGGTGCTGTTTGAGAAGCTCATGGAATCTTAAGGAGGCGGAGCCTTGCTGACCAAATCGGGTCACAGGGGGTGGGCCTTGAGGTTCTATAGTCCTGTTCCATGTTCAGTTTTCTGTCTGCTTCTTGACTATGGTGACATGTGACTTGGACCTCCTACTCTGACCTGCTATGCCTTCTTTGACATGATAAAACTTCCCCTTGAAACTGTAAGCCAAGTTAAACCTTTTTTTTTTTTTTTTTTTTTTTTCTATAAGCTTCTTCTGGTCAGGTATTTTTGTCCCAGAAATAAGAAAGTAGTTGACACAGATGTTGTTAGAAAAAATTTAAATGGTAACAATAAACAAATATATAAAAAGGGTTGGGGTACATAACTCAGCAGTTGAAGTCTTGCTTGACATGCATGAGGCCCTAAATGCTACCAGTACTACAAAAAGTAAATAAAATAAGATTATATAAGTGGGAATGGTTAATCAAAATTACAATATATGAGTATCATAAGACACAATTTCAGAATGTGGACAATTGTAAGATTATCATAAAGTATGTTCACATGTGCTACTGGGTAAAAATAGAAAGGTCAGTTTCTACATACAGAGAGTCATCTTCGCTATTGACTGTAAAGCATAACATGTAAAATAAATTTCAGAAGTAATCCGTATACCTAGCGCTTTTGGCAGTATTAACAGTTCATACCCCTGTGAAGTAAGTCAGGAATCAGGACCAAGGGTATTTTTTTTTACATCTTTTCTCATTATTTGAGTTTCTGTATGTTTATGTGAGTACACATATGTATGGGGTGTATATGGTGTGTATGCATGAGTTCAAGTGTGCCACAACATGCATGAGAAGACCAAACAACATCTTCCATCCTGTTTAAAACAGGGTGTCTTGTGCTGCTGTGGATGCCAGACTACCTGGTTAGCTTTGGAATTCTCTGAACTTCATTTCCTATTTGAAGACATATAGGGAACACAGATGTGGACACTACTTGTGTCCAGCTTTGTGTGGGATCTGAGGGACCAAACTCCAATAATCAGACTTATTCAGCAAGTGCTTTTAACCACTGAACTAACTTCTCAGCCCTCAATTTAATTTATTACCCCAAAAGTCACCTGATATTGATCACATCTATCATAGAAGAAATAGAATGCCTAAATTTAAGGCAAACAAAGTTTCTACAGTTCTAGTCTTTTTTTTTTTTTCTTTTTCTGGAGGGTTTATGGAAGGAACAAGGTCTTATTCTGTAGTCTAGGATGGCCTCAAATTCACAAACTCACAGAAACACTCCTGCTTCAGCCTATCAAGTGCTGGGATTATAGGCACATGCCATCAGCATCAGCTGAGTTCTTCCAATTCTACTCTTAATTATTATTAAGGTGATTATTTCTATGTGCTTCATTTTAGGGAAAGAAAAGAGCAGAAAGACTCAGGAGTAATTTCTTATTAAAGTGTTACTTATGGAGTTATTTTTAAAATTTATTTAATTTTTATTTATTTGAGAGAGAGAAAGAGGGAGAGAGACAGAGAGAGAATGAGAGAGAGAGAGAGAGAGAATGGGCACATCAAGGCCTCTAGCCACTGCAAACAAACTCCAGACACATGTACCACCTTGTGAGTATCTGGTTTACATGGGTACTGAGGAATCAAACCTGGGTCCTTAGGCTTCACAGGCAAGCACCTTAACCGCTAAGTACATCTCTCCAGACCACTTATGGAATTCTTTGAAAAGAAGATATTTTATACCTTACTTACTTTACCTTTAAGCTGAAGAGGGATAAGTAACTCTGTGAAAGAGACTTAAGTAAAGAAACTCCATAGTAATAAAGTACCATTCCCCTGCTGGTGTAGCAGAAACCAACAAAACAGATAATAGAAAGAATGTCCTCATGCTTTAATTTTTTAAAAAATAGCTGCATAAAAATGACAAGCAGGGTACCATGAGGGAAAGATCATGGAAAGAGAGCAGAGCCCTCTTTATGACACTTTTCCTGCCTGTATCTGGCTTTATAAGTCAGTGTCACAGTCTTTGGCCCTTCACCTGCAGGTGACATTAATAACCACCTCTTTCCTCAGACAGGCAGCCTTTCAGCTTGGTGAACTTTCACACAAGGAGGAACTTCATAAACTAGATCAAAAGCAAAGCTCAGTTTGTATATGTTTTCTTCTCACCCTGAGCATTTCCTCTGTGGGCCTTAAAGCAATGTTGAAACAACAAAAGTTGAAAATACCTGATTAATGTTTAATGTCTGCCTCCTCCACCTTTTGGTTATAGACTCCATGGCAGCAGAGCACGTGTATACTTTTTTTCCTTATCGGTTTTCAGTTTCAAAGCAAAGCACCTAGCCTATAGAATTTGTGTGATGTACAATTGAGTGACCTAATGAAATCTGCTTACAGGTAACCTATCGGTTCACTGAAACAGGTAAGTTTGTTTAAGACACCGAAAATCACCAATACCCACCAGACATGGAATAGTAACTGGGCAGCTGGGAGTCCTTCTCCTGCCTCCTGGGTGCTCAGGGGACATCTGTGAGGGCAGAGGGCAGAATCCGTCAGTCACCACCCTTCTTCTGGGCAGTAAAACACTCCCAGGATTAACTCTGCAGATTCATGGGTTTCTAGATCCAGGATCATGCCTTTCAGAATTCCTCAGTTGGGATCCGCCAGACGATTTAGAAAAGCTATTGATTTTAAAGGGACAGGCACAAAAAGCCTCTTTTGAAGCCTAAACAAACACATACATACCAATACGTTTCATTAACATATCAAATCAAACTATTCCTACACCATAGGGAAATGATTCACCATGGAGAATGCTCTTGGTATCTCAGAAAAGTAGTCTGATCCTCAGTTAACCTGTCAGGGAATTTCTTTAGTCTAAGTCGCATAGCTGCATTTCTTTGACATCTTTGGCATGTTTCTCCATACTTACATTCAGAAAGTAAGCGGGCCACGCCAGAGTTAAGTAAGAAACCTCCACATCAGCTTCTCACTCTGCGTGGTCAAACCTTACACGTACTGAATTTTCTTTCCTATGTTTGATGAAAGTGAAGTCATGACTTGTTGAGTCTGAAGAATTAGTAAAAACATCTTGGCATATGTCTTAATTCTAAGACACCCTCAGAATGCCCCTATTTCTTTTGTCAAAGATAAACAAACCTGATTTTTTTTCTTTCCACTGGATAGTCTAAAGTTCTGTTCATAAGAGGAAAACTAATTTGGAAAAGCTATTAGAATTAAGCGCAAATGACAGACAGAGACACACGAGGTAATGCACTGCCTTTCCCCTCCCCCATCCTTTGAGTGTGGAATTCATGAAGATTGAATCAGCTCCGTTTGTGGTTTTTATTCATTCTGTCAGCAGATGGTGCTGCACTGTGAGATGTGCTGTGTGCAGCTCTCTCCTGGCAATCAAGACTTGTGGTCTTTTTAGAACTCCCAGTTAAGAGCATGACAGTTAATAAGTAGAAGATTGGTTTTTATTTCCCATCAGCCTGTCTATATTTATGCCTCTCTTTCTAGTGTACTGTGCTTTAAAAAATTTTTTTTCATCTTTCCTTTATTGTCTTCCAATGTATTATTAAACATTACTTCATGATAACAAACAAAAAAACACCAACCACTTAAATAATGTTGAAAACATTTTATTTTCAAATTGTCATAGGACCCTTTTAATTTGTGTACACTTCTGAGATTTGTTATAGCAGGCCAAGCCAAACCAAAACTTAATATGGTTTCATATATCACTAAAATTCTGCTGATATTTTGTAACTCTTGAAGACAAATGTAGGTAAAGAAAGTAGGAGAAATGGACTGTAAGTAAAACAAAACAAAATGCATTTTGTTTATAACTTATTAATAAAATAAACTTCAAAGAGAGTATTCCAAACCAGATATATTATACAAGATTGATGTAGGGAATTCTTTTCTAATTTTTTAAAATATTTATTTATTTTCAGAGAGAGAGAGAGAGACAGAAAGAGAGAGAGTAAGAGAAAATGTGTGTGCCAGGAACTCTAGCCACTGCAAACGAAGTGCAGATGTATGCACCCCTTTGTGCATCTGGCTTACATGGGTCCTGGGGAGCCTGACTCCTTTGGCTTTGCAGGTAGGCACCTTAGCCACTAAGCTATCTCTCTAGCCCCCTATTTTTATTTTTTAAAATAATATTTTATTATTTATTTAAGAAAGAAAGAGAAAGAATGAGCACACCAGGACCTTCAGCCACTGAAAACGAACTCCAGACACATGCACCACCTTGTGCATCTGTGCTTACATGGGTCCTGGGGAATCAAACCTGGGTCCTCAGGCTTTACAGGCCATTTCTCCAGCCCTTTCGTATGGAATTCTTAGAGCACATTGACAAATATTAAACAACAACAACAAAAAACACATTTGTCTTTGATAGAAGCTGATTCTATTTTCAGTGCTATATATTTACAAGTCATAATCATAGATCCCAAATGTTTTAGATCAATTCTTTTTTTTTTGTTTGTTTTGTTTTTTGTTTTTTGAGGTAGTGTTCACTCTAGCTCAGACTGACCTGGAATTTACTATGTAATCTCAGGGTGGCCTTGAACTCATGGTGATCCTCCTACCTGTGCCTCCCAAGTGCTGGGATTAAAGGCATGCACCACCATGCCTGGTTTAGATCAATTCTTTTTTATTGGGGTTTTGAGGTAGGGTTTTACTCTAGCCAAGGCTGAACTAGAATTTACTATGTAGTCTCAGTGTGGCCTCGAACTTATGGTGATTCTTCTACCTCTGCTTCCTGAGTGCTGTGCTGGGATTAAAAGCGTGGCCACTACACCAGCTATTTTAGGTCAATTCTTATATCAGACATTCTGGCTCCTTGTGCCTTACACGTACACTGTGACCAGTAAGCCAACTGTTCCAGTGTTGCTTTTCATTCCAAAGCCTCATAACCAGCTATTTCCCTTGCTTAGCTTATACGTTCTCTTCTTTGCCCCTCCTCTTTCAGCAAAGACCCTCTTGTACCTGCCAAGTCCAACTCTTGCATTTCTTTGTACCATAACTGACATTAAAAAAATCTCTATTTCGGGCTGGAGAGATGGCTTAGCAGTTAAGTGCTTGCCTGTGAAGCCTAAGGACCCCGGTTCGAAGCTCGATTCCCCAGGACCCACATTAACCAGATGCACAAGGGGGCGCACGTGTCTGGAGTTCGTTTGCAGTGGCTGGAGACCCTTCAGTGCCCATTCTCTCTCTCTCTCTGCCTCTTTCTCTCTCTGTCTATAGCTCTCAAATAAATAAATACAAAAGAATAAAATATTTTAAAAAAATCTTTATTTATTTATTTGAGAAAGAGAGGGAGAGAGAGAGAGAGAGAGAGAGAATGGATGTGTCAGAGCCTCCAGCTGTTGGAAATGAACTTCAGACACATGTGTGACTTTGTGCACTTGGCTTATGTGGTTCCTGGGGAGTTGAACCTGGGTGCTTTGGCTTTGCAGGCAAGTGTCTTAACCACTAAGCCATCTCTCCAGCTCTGACATTTTGACTATGTAGTTTTCCTTTCTTTTTTTTTTTTTTTTTTTTTTCTCTCATGGACATAAAGAATCCTTTAAGGGGTGGTAGTAAAGCTTGTATGACTGGCATAAGTTATATAAAAATTTTATTTTCTTTCATTTTACATATCAGGGCTCTAAATTTCAATGCATTCTGAATTTCCAGTAGAAAGAACCAGTTTGTCCAATTCTTTTTAAAACTTATTAAAATATCAATGGTAAAGATTAAAGGGATTCACTGTGATATGTCCCTGGACACATACATTACACATTTATCATGTCTGTCCATCTTTGTTCTGACCCCAGTTGGCCTCCTCTTCCTTCTATCTCAATCCCTTAAAGTCCCTTTTAATTCCTTTTGTCTGCCTTACTCCCACCCTCCCCCATCCCCAGTGACTACTTTCCCATTCCATCCATCTACAAGGTTGGCTTGCTGTTTTCTACAAGTAAATGAAATCTACTCTATTTGCCTATGTCTGGCTTGTTTCTCACAACATAATATTTCCAACTTTCACTAAGAGCTTTTTTTTAACAATGTATACTCAATGAAACAAACAGTAACTTCTTTCTCTGTCTTGTTTTGTTCTATCATTTTATGTCATATGAACTTTTCCTGGGGATATGAACAAATGTCTATATACTCTGGATAAGCCTCCAACAACAGATCAAGGAAATGATTCTACCCAAGTCCATGTTGGTAAACCAATGAGTTAATCGATATTTATGACAGGACCATGAGTTGGAGATTATTTGTAGGAGCATAGCAATTTATGCATGACTAAACCACCAAAGAAAAGCTTCTCTTTCTTTTCCAACAACTGTAAAATGCATATATGTCCTTAAGGAGAGGTGGCACCTCATGATCCCCTTGTTCCTATCTATGACAGAACATAACTGGGCCAAATCTTATATAAGTCTTGTATGGGTAATCTCATCTGTTGAGAGTTCAAGAGGGTACAGTATTCCACAGCACTCCACTCCTTTCTTTATCTCTTATACTCTTTCTTTCCCCCTTTTGCGATGTCTCCTGGGACTCGGAGAGGGTGATATCGACATTTTACTTAAGGTTAAGCATCTAAGGCTGTGCATTTTGGCATGGATTGACTGACACACACATAAGCATCATAGATACATATTACACATACACATACTTGCACACACCAAAAACATTGGGATAGTTTATGAGAATGCCAGTGGCCTTAGCTATTTTGCAATCTATGTTCCCTACCTAGTGGACAGACTAAATGATCCCAGTGAGCAGTCTCCAAGGGTAGCTGATGGTAGGTGACCTATATTTAATAACGGCATCTGTTTTTGGTTTCCAGAAGGACTAAGTAAGCCATAGACCACAACATTGGAAATGAGCAGTTCTGATCCTTGTTGAACTGTTATTAATTTCCTTCAACATCTGTTATTTTCAAAGTGGCTGTCATAGCCAGCTTTACATTTCTGGGATGAACTTCCAAACCAGGCACAAGTTATGGGAGGAAGGGATTTATTGTAGCTTACAAATCCAGCAGAAGTTCCATAATAGCAGAAGCTGGCCTTCTTTCACAGGTCCATGCAGAGAGACAAAGAGAAACACTACCATCAGCACCATAAACGAGCCCACTCTAGGAACCCCAGGCAGAGCTCAAGCACTCTGCATACCTTTACAGGCTGGGATTCAGATCCATACCCACACACACCTTAGGGTTATCCCTAGGATCTGCCCACAGTGATACCGCCTCCAGCCAGGCACCTGGAAATCTAATAACTTACAAACTTCAATAAATTCCTGAATCTTTTGGAGGACATCCATTCAAACTACCACAATGACTAACTTTCTTTTTCCCATTGGTTTATGTATAAAGTCAAGCCTCTAAATATAGCCAAACTGTCAGTACAAATTATTACAGGCCAAAGCTGAGAAGCTTTACTATCATACTGCTTTTAGCTTAACCCACTGCCTACTTTTTTCTTCTCCTCTCTAGAGTCACATGGTGCTTGTATTTGTTGGCATTCCTATAGTCACCATTCCTGTATGATGCTCTTTTTTAAATTATTTATTTATTTATTTGCTTATTTACTTGAGAGAGAGAGAGAGAGAGAGAGAGAGAGAGAGAGAGAGAGAGAGATAAGGACAGAGAGGAAAAAACAGAGAATAGGCACACCAGGATCTCTAGACACTGCAAACAAACTCCAGATGCTTGTGCTACCTTGTGCTTCTGACTTTTGTGAGTACTGGGGAATCAAAGCTGGGTACTTATGCTTTGCAAGCCTTAACCACTATGCAATCTCCCAAACCCCCTGTAACTCTTCCTTGTGCCATCACTGTACCAGGCATCTGCAGCAGTCAGCAGCATCAATTCCAATACCTTGTCTGATTTGGCTTGTGGTTCCTTTACTTAGGAAGGCCAATGATTTGAAGGGACACTGTTCCCCTCACAACCTGCATGGCATTAGTGACAGGGCAGGTAGATACCACATCTTGTTGCTATAACTATGAATGCTACTTTTGCATAGTTTGATTACATATCAGTCCAGAAAGAGGCTTGGCCAGAAAGACCTAAGTACAACCCTTAACTGGCGATGCTGTTCCCCTCTGGTACTGAAGTGGAACCAATGAGGGGTTCCACCTGTGGTAATGCTTCCTAAACAGTCTACAGTTGCTGTTTTAGTGCTGTGTTTGGAGCCTTTGCCCTTATCCATGTGACTGAGACCAAGACTTGAGTTGTTTTTGCCATGACCCCCAGCTAGAGTTCTCTGAAGTCTGGTAAGTTCCAATAATTAAGGGGCTTTGGAGTATTAGAGCATACAGCCATTTGCTTGTTCTTCAGGGATCACAGTATGATCTTAAGCTTCTGGAGGCTTTTTATACCAATCAGCTGGTGTACTTTTTTTTTTCTTTTTACCAAGTCTCACAGAGGATAAATGCAGCAGTCACCATCTCATTACTGTGACAAAACACCTGACCGGAGTAGCTTAGGGAAGGAAAAGGCTTACTTTCAGCTTACAGTATCAAAGGGATGTTTCACCGGCAGAGAAAGAGTGCACAATCTGGCATCATATCTCCACATACCAGCAGGGAGGAAGGAGATAGAGTGAGTTCTCTAGCACTGGCAAGTGGGGCTGGTCTATATAATCCCAAAACCCATTACCATTAATACACCTCCTCCAGCAAGGCTCCACCTCCCAAAGGTGTCACCAGCTGGGGACTAAGTAGAAAGCATAATCACAAACATATGAAGCCATGGAGAACATTCCACATTCAAACCACCTCAGGTAACTCTGGTTAGGTCATTTGAATATGGAATGTTCCCAATAGCTTCTGCCTCATTTCCTTGAAACAGGGCATCTCATGTTCATGAGTGCAGAGGCTAGAAGACATTGAGTGTCTTTCTCTATCACTCCTTTCCTCATTTCCGTCACACAGAGTCTCATTGAAGGTAGAGCTTGTATTGTTTCTATTCAGTTAGAAGGACTGACCAGTGAGTCCCAGTAATCTTCCTGTTTCAGCTCTGGAGTTATAGGCATGTGTGGCCATGTCTGGCTCTGCATGTGAGTGCTGGGGATCAAATTCAGGGCCTCATGTTTGTACATCAAGTGCTTTCACTCACTGAAGCATATTTCTAGCCCCTTTCCCAACCTTTGTCAGGCTTGAGGGGCCTTGCCCAAGCTGCTCACCCTGGCCCAGGGCTAAGGGGGAACAAGATCGTTCTCCTGCTTATTGCGTGTGCTGGTTGCCCAAAGCTATCAGGCTGTGGGCTTGTGTCATATTTGACTATTGAGAGGGTCCCTTGTCTGGGTGAACACTTCCCACTCCAATATACTTTCTTTCAAGAGAGAAATGAATGCAGGTCACTCTGGAGGAATAACTGGTCATCCCTGGGAGAAGCTTGGTCTTTTATCTTCACTGCCTTATCATTTATACTTTCATTGACCTTTGGGTCAGGCTCTGAAGCCTTCCAGAGGCTTATAATCACTGAATTTGGCTTTCTGTCAACATTTTCCTTAGTAAATCTGGCTTGATACATTTTCTTTCAAGTGATTCATAAAAAAAAACAAAAACCCTCACTGTCTGTTTTTTTCTTTTTCTATTGCTTTAGCCTTTTGCAAACTTAGTTTTCATGCCAGTCTGAACCATCTCAATCTGTGACAGCTTCCTCTACCTCATTAAGGCCATGCTCCCCCATGGGATACTTAGCAATGCCATTGAAGCCCACATCAGCCCCAAGGTCCCTCTGGAGCCAAATTCTTTTCTGAGCTCTCCTGTGAACATAGTCCTTTCCATCCCAGTGAGCTTGGCATCAGCACTGCCTCTCATGTCTAGTTTCTTCAACGATGCTATCCTTCCACTATTGTCTTCCAGTCCTCAAGATTCGTGGATATCGATATCGGCCAGTTATAACCAGATGATCCAAATGGTTCACGGGAGCTAGTACATCCCAGACTGATCTGCTCATATTGTGTGGAGCAATTTTGCAGCTTTTGCTTAAGTAGACACAGCACTCAGACTCCTGCCTGGGCAAGGAGTAGATGCCTTGGGAGGTGTAGGCAGGAGGATCAAAAGTTCAAAGCATTCCTTGCCATAGAGTTTGAGGTCAGCTGAGCTCCATGAGACCCTTTCTCAGAAAGAAGGAAGGAAGAAGGAAGGAAAGAAGGAAGGCCTTTCTCAGCAGCCATTAACTGGCTTTGTATTATGAGGAAGGGGTAGGACCTTCATGACTCTTCTCTCCCTCCATGACAGACTGATAATGGGCTGTGGTAGTTTGAATGCAGTCACCCAATAGACTGAGGAGTTTTATTAAAAGCTTGTAATTTGAATTTCCAGCCACATGGCTGACAGAGATGTCACTGGGGGCAAATCCTGGGTCCATCCCAAAGGAGTGTTTGGGGTCTTATTTGGTTTCCAGCCTGAAAGTACTCAGAGTGCCCAGGCTCTGCCTGGGTTCCCGCCATCTTGCTGTCAGTTTTGCTCTTGCTAGTGGCACTAGTGCTTGGTAGTGGTTTCTCTCTCTCTCTCTGCTTTGATCTTTGAAAGAGGACCAGCTTCTTCTGCCATCCATGGAACTTCCATGGATTTTTTAAGCTTCAAATAAATGCCATAAACCATGTCTGGTTTGGAAGTTCATCTCAGCACTGTGGAGCTTTCTACAACATGGACCCAATCTCTGGTCTCTGGCAGGTGATCACTGATGCTGAGAGCTCAAGAAGGCCAGGATAATGTCAAGCCAGGAGGACAGCACTCTACAACATCAAAACATTACTTTCATGAACTTTTCATTTATGCTATCATAATTTTCATTTTCGATGTATGTCCAGTAATCTTTGCTTGCTGCATCAAAAAGGTTAAGATCACAGCTAGGGATATGTCTCAGTGATTAAAGGTGCTTGCTTGCAAAGCCTGACAGTCTAGGTGCAAGTTCCCAGTACTCAGATAAAGCCAGACACAGAAAGTGGCGTATGCATCTATAGTTCATGTTTGCAATAGCAGGAGGTCCTGGTTTACCCATTCTCCCTTTCTCAAATACACCAGTAAATATTTTTTTTGAATGCTAAGCCCTTGTCCTCATTTCATACATACAATACCTGACAATTTTCTTTGTGAAATTTCTTTGAATTGTATTTCCACTGTTCATTTTTCCTTCCTTGCTTAGGACTCTGCTTTTCACATTTGAGACTATCAAGTGCTCACTGCTCTTTGTGTACTTTTTTTTGCTGCAGGGATCACTGGAGGCTGCTAGTTCTATAGGCTGAAATGGAAGAATCATGGCAATTGAAGACGGCTTGGTTCAGTAATGTCTTCAAAAGCTGATTGCGTGAACATGGGTGTTGGAAACGTGATAACTTCCAACAGAGACCCTCCATTAAGCCCCTTGTCACCTAACCTGCACTGTCAGTTGCTCCTGGTCACTTAATTAAGCTTCTTTCCTGTTCAAATTCAGAAAGCAAATGTGGAACCTCATCCATGGCTGGAGCAAAGGAAGAAGAGAACTTCATCCAGGGGACAAGTTCCTTAAAATTTAAACCCACTTGTACTTCTCACCATTGCAGTTCTCAAGTCTTTACAAGGCTCTGCTTCTCTTCCCCTTTACCTCCTACTCATTATGTGTTCATTCCACTCTCTAAGTTTAGATTTCTGTTGTTTTCTGTTATTGATTTTTATTGTGCTATCCTCCCAGAGCCTTATGCCTATTTATTTCATGTTTGTGCATGCATTCATATGTGGAAGCCAGCAAACCCCCTTGAGTATTGTACCTTAGGACCCACCCCCCCTCCCCCACACACTTCTTTTTAAAACTGGAGCCTTCATTGTACTGGACCTTACCAATTAGGCTAGGTTGGCTTGTCTGTAAGCTCCTGGGATCCTTCTGTCTCTACATCCATCCCCTGGCTTTTCCTTGTTTGTTTGTATGTTTTACATGAGCTCTGGAGAACACAGGTCCTCATGCTCATATGGCCGCATTTGACTGACTGAACCATCTCCCCAGCCCTGACTTTTTAATGTTTTTTTTTTTTTATGTCTGTTAAGCATTTTGGAGAAGTAGAAATAAATGTACATGTTCAATCAACCACTGTTAGTTCTATCATTTATTTTGGGGGAATACAAAATCCTCAAGCAATGGTTTGGTTGAGCTATTCAGAAAGTGGCAGCGCCAGGACTAGACCCTATGTTTTTGTTTCTAAATATATGTGCATGATGTATGTGTTTGTGCGAGGGGGGATGGTGTTGTGGAGGTCATAGGACAAGCTCAGTCCTCACCTTCACCCGTTTCAGGCAGCATCTCTCCTGTTCACTGCTGCATGTTCCAGGTTAGTTGGATTGCAGGTTTCTAGGGAATTCTTTTATCTCCAATGTCCAACTTGCTATCACACAATGGATCCAGCTTCACGTGGGCTCTGGGGATCCAAAGTCAAGTCGTTAGGCTTGTGCAACAAGCACTTTATTCATTGAGCTGTTCTCCCCCGCCACCCAACTGCATGTTCTCAAGTCTTAGCACAATGTCTACTACACTACTAGTACTCAAGTTAAACTATTAATTACACAAATGACTGACTTTTTATTCAGAATTTGCCTCTGTCTTCTTAAATAATTCAACATCCACAAGATTATAATAAGTTAACTCCTTGGAATACTGTTCAGATGAGGTGCTTTTTTTCATTGTGTAGAAAACAGATGATTTTTTCTAAATCAGAGAAGACAAATGATTTTCCTTTTAGACACCTGTAAGGTGAAAACAAAGGAGCTCACCTCACCCATCTCCCCCTCACCATTTGCTCTTTTATCATGATAACTTCATCCTGGTTGTATTGTTGTAGTAATAGAAACTCTATAAATAAATGTGGAAAACTGTAAAGAAAACAGGAAAAACAGGGCTGAAGTGATGGCTCAGTAGTTAAATAAAATAGAAAAAAAATTACTCAATATGAAAATACAAATGCAACCATGGTACCATACTTCCAGGTATCCCTTATGCTTATATAAAAAATGGAGATATACAGAGAGGAATAGAAATTTGTCAAAATAATTTTATAACAATAGAACATTTGAATAAAGTGTGTTTTATTTAATTATACTTTAAAGGAATTTAATAGAAAAAAGATAAATCAGATTAAACCTGCATCAGTTATTGAACTTCGGATAAATGTGGCCTTACCACATAAAGGAAGCATTAAGAAGCAGCCTTTGAAACTCATGCTTCAATTTCACTGAGTAAAAATTGACTCTGAGATATACCATTTCCCATCTTCCTCCAAGACTAGTCCTCAGAATAATGACCAAAAGTTGAAAACTCTAAAACTAAATTGCTATATTAAACTTTTCATTTTATCACTCAACAGTTGTATGAAATGAGGCAGATAATTACAACTTCATCCCTCAGTTTGATTAGCTTTATTATGAGACTAATAATAGCATATGATTCAAATTTACTTTTTGAGAATTAAAGGGATCCTTAGAACACTTCGAAAAAATAACCTTGAGTCTACTACAAGTGTTAGACATTATCCATGTGCTTTTCTTTACACCAAATTTAATTCATGTAAGTTATGTTATTTTTATCTATTCTATTGTATGATTGTGTCCTGTTATGAAACCTTAATTTTACCAGTTGGATTGTCGGGACAGCTATGTGTAAATTAATTATGCATAACCAGTTCTTTTACCACAGCTTTCCCATTTGTGAATTCCTTTATTTTATAAACTGTAAGTTTCTTTAGCCCCTACATGACTCAGAATCTCTCTGTGACCTAAAGACTCAAATCTAATCTCTTTAACCTAGCTCCTGGCAAGTTTGACAGCTTCACTTGTCAGCCTGTCCTGTCTTTACCCAACATACTCTATAACCTCCATTATATCTCTTTTTCTTCCATGGATGTGCCAGGCTCTTCAAAACTTTTAGCGATGGCTTGCAGTTGTTGCCTCGGGAATAAATATATATATTTTAGCCAATTTAGCCAATGTTTCCTTGATTTGTAGCATACACTCTCTCATTTCAATAAGTGACTCTGCATTCCTTCTAATCACTTAGAATCCAAGCCTAGGATTTCCCTTCTGCTTCTTTGTCTACACAACACCCTGTATATAGCTCATCAGTGAGTGCTATCAACCCGCCCACAAACCATTTATTGCATAGAGCCACTTCCTTTTCTTTTTTTTTTTCCTCTTTTTTTTTTTTTTTTTTTTTTTGGTTTTTCGAGGTAGGGTCTCACTCTGGTCCAGGCTGACCTGGAATTAACTCTGTAGTCTCAGGGTGGCCTTGAACTCATGGTGATCCTCCTACCTCTGCCTCCCGAGTGCTGGGATTAAAGGCGTGCACCACCACACCCGGCTTTTTTTGGTTTTTTGAGGTAGGGTCTCACTCTAGCCCAGGCTGACCTGGAATTCATTATGGAGTCTCAGGGTGGCCTCGAACTCACGGTGATCCTCCCACCTCTGCCTCTCGAGTGCTGGGATTAAAGGCATGCGCCACCATGCCCGGCTTACACTTCCTTTTCTTATTGCTACCATTCTGATCTAAGTCATTATGTCTTCTTGCATTTCCACGATGTTCTTTCCTATCTAATTTTGTCCCATTCTAGTCTGTTCTTTACATAATCAGAAGAATTTTCTCCTTTGAGGTAGATGCATTTTGGTTCATGAGAATCTTGAAGGTTTTTCTCTTTTAGCGTTGTATTGGATGATGCCCTGAACTGTTTTTAGATTACTATGTTAAGTATGAAGTGAAAATTGAAGATGATCTGTAGGTACTCACTTTCTTCTTCAACCAAAAATCATTTTCTTCTCAGGAAATAGTAATGCCTTTTTCTACTCCAGGAAACAATATTTCTACTCTTATTTTCAAAATGCAAAGTTTTAGAAACACTTTATACTTGCTTATAAAGGTGGAATTTGCATTCTGTAAATCAATGGCTTTAAGTTGTAACTTTATTTTAGATTCTCAGATATGTATGTTTTTAAAAAACTACATTGCTAGAAACACCTTTGGTTCTTTTGAGGGAAAAAAAAATCATTTATTTCTTTATATACCACTTAAGGGTTCCCTTAGAGTAGTTCTACTCTTAGGATATTCAACTGACAAGAAAGAGTAGGAGGACAGGATAAGAAAGAGAAATGAGGGAAGAGAGAAAGGGGGGAAAAAAAGAAACAATGAATAGAGAAAAAGAGGAAGAAAAGAAGGAAAAGTATAATGTATGCAAAAGTCCTTCAACCTTGGAAACAGAGTGAATAGTTAACATTGTACTTCAACAATCATACTAATCATATTAGTTGAAGGCTTTCTATGTACCAGGCTCAGAAGAAAATACTTCACAAGTATCACCTCACTTTATATCTGTGCTACAGTTCAACAGAGGTAAGTAACTTGCCCTAGTCATTGAGCTAGTAGATGACAACACCAAAACTTGAATCCAAGTCTCACAGGCAGATGGTCTGGAACTATCCGACAAACAGTCCTTTACATATGTCTCCTCATTAAATAATGAATAAAAGTGCAAAACTACCCTCCAAGGTTGAGCTGAGAAACTGGAAATATTTGTGGTTATCTTTCTTATTTCCTCCATTGAAAAATAGATTGTATTTCACAGTTTTAAATCACAATGACTCCATTAGCATTCAAGTTTTGCTGTGAGAGGGTTTGGATCTTTGCCACAAAATGCCCTTTAAAGTAAAATTTGGCCAAGTTGTAGCCTAGGAGAAATAGTGAGGCACAATTGATCCATGGAAATGAAATTGCCAGACTTGAGTGGTCTAGGAACCATAACATAGAGTGCTGACTACTACAAATTCTTTTTAATGCCAACAAAGCACTATTGTTTCATATTTAGAAGTGTTCACAAATAGTCTACCTGATTTTTTTCACTTGTTTTTGGAAGTGGGCAGTAACACCATCCTAAGAAAAAAACCACAGCTAAAAGAAGTGCTTCTTTTATATCCCCTCATTTTTCTACCCAAATCTAATGTTCAGGAACTCAGGGTAGAGAAGATGGCACCTGTCCAGCAGCTTACCAATGACTATAGTATCGGGCATATATTATTGGTTGTAAGAGACAGAAATTCTGAAGAACTTCAGCACAAAATGGCTTTATCTATCCCTGTGAATGTAATGTCTGAAGCACTGGTCCTTAGATATGTCTGTGTCTGGATGATCCAAGGATATAATCAGCTGAACATTGTTTCCTTTTCTCTCTGTTCCCTTAAGTCCCAGGCAGGCAATGTTGATAACAATAATGGCGCCTCAGTCCCTGTCACTATAGCTGAAGCTCCTTTGTGTCAGATACTGACACTTTTGAACAACAGGCTTCAGTTCACTGGAGTGTCCTACATGCCACTCAAATCTCATGATAGGTAAAATGAGGAGGAATTGTATATTTTACTAAGAATAAAAAGATGTTGGTTAAACAAAACAAGTCTACTATACCTTGATTCCTTTTTAAGTGACAGAGTAATAGTAATTGCTCATCAATATCTCATTTTATTGTGCATTTTTTGGTGTATGTAATTAATATGTGAGGTATGGAGGGTGTAGAGTGGGTATCTCTCTGTATAGTTTATGCACACATGTGTACAGAGGTACATACGCCATTTATATGTGTGCAGAGTCCTTGATCACCCTTGTACATTGTTTTCTGGAGACCATCTCTCACTGAACTGCAAGCTGCTGTATTAGGCAACTGACTGACCAGTGAGCCTCAGTTGATTCTGTAGTCTCCATTCCCCACAAAACTGTCCTTTCAAGTGTATGTGTCCCTGCCCAGAGTTTTATGTAAGTGCTAGAGGTAAAACTCAGACTACCTCAGGCCTTTGTGCTTGAATGACAAGCACTCTTACCTGCCAAGCCATCTCCTCACCCTGCCATTTTACTTTTGATTAATTAATTTCAGCTTACTTTACCTTCCTCATGTCTTATCATTATTAAGTCCTAACAGGTTATTACTTCCAGTCATTTTTCTTGGCAATAATTGAAAATAGAATTTAAATTTTATGTATTTATTTATTTGAAGGTGACAGACAGAGAGAGAAAGAGGCAGATATATATAGAGAGAATGGGCACGCCAGGGCCTCCAGCCACTGCAAACGAACTCCAGATGCGTGCGCCCCCTTGTGCATCTGGCTTACGTGTGTCCTGGGGAATCAAGCCTCAAACCAGGGTCCTTAGGCTTCACAGGCAAGCGCTTAACCACTAAGCCATCTCTCCGGCCCCTGAAAATAGAATTTAAAATAAGCATAGACAATGAGAGTAAACTGGGCTTCAGAGAGTGGAATAAGACAGTTTAGGATGAGCTTAGGAAACATAAACATTAATGCAAACTTCAGATATCTTCCAACTTCAGTTAAAAGTATATAGTATGTTGAAGGAATTGATGAGATCTCCTTTGAGTTGACTTGACTTTGGATATAACCAACATTTTGTGACTCCTTTGTGTTAATAAGGAATTTAAAAAAAATAGCAACTCAGTTATGGCTACCACCAAAGCTATTCTATCTTTGATACTGTACTAAATTATAGGCAGGGAGAATAAATGAATATAAATCAGAAAATCAGAAAGATATCATTTAGTTAAAAAGTAAGATACAAAAGTAATTTTAGCATTCATATAATATGCAGCCAAGGAAAGCTTATCAACCAAACCGTAGGGAAGGGAATTTTCCAGTGCTTATAATGAAAAATAAAATGCAAATGAAAATTAATTGTGCAGTGCTTATTATTATTGTTATTAACCAAGAGTCATAATTCTGCCTGACTTACAAGGCTGTTGTGAGAATTACATGTGATGATAGTGCCCAGTGCAAGTCTCAGAGATGATCATTGATTGTTAGATAATATAATAAATTTAAATGTCCTTTCATGTTAATTTATTTATGTGAAAGCAAAATATTGATAAAAACTATCATACCGTCACTTATGACCTTAATGCATAATGTTATTTTTCCCTGCAGGTCTTGTTTCTCAATCATTAATTTTCCAGCAGGAGTGTTTTCACATATCGAGTTGGTAAAGCTGATATGGACAGAACATTGAAGGCATTCCATGACTCTGAGGGAAAATTGCCGATGAAAGCCTAGGCTGAGGGGACCTCAGAGGAGACTTTCCCTTCAGTAACTACAGAGACCTGGGTATGAGTAATGGAGGGAGAGAGGCTGTTGGCTCAGTGATGGTGCAGTTCTATGCAGGTCCCAGTCAAATGCCAAAAGAGTTAGCCTGCCAACACCTGAAGAATCACACACCTTTACAAAGCTGCTGCATCAGTTTTCTCATGAAACCTCTACATTGACAGAAAACACCCTGCTAGCAACCTCCTCTTCTCTCAACCTCTTTTGGTCCCATTTCAACCCATTTGTGGTCCTGTAGTGAGAATCATCTGTTTAGGATGCACTGTGTAAGCAAGAAAAGCTGGCATTTAAGGCAAGTCGAGATATTTCTTCCAGTATTTCTCACCTTTCATACCCCATCAAATCTCTTAATTCCTCATCACAAATATTCTAGGCATCTCCTGTTCTTTCCTCATTTCTATAAGCCAGGTTTAGGCTCTTAGCATTAACCCCAGGGTCCAAGGCACGGGTTGTTTTATTGCTTCTCTCTGCCACCTCTTAACTCTTCCTGATCCAACTTTTCCTGCACAGAGCAAGCAGTGAACTTTGGCAAGGATAAAACTGGCATTTCACTTTGCTGTTAGTTACTTTCTCATTGCTGGAAATAAATACCAGACCAGAAGCACACTGAGGAAGGCAAAAAATATTAAATAACAGTTTTCAGGTCTAAAGAATTCTTGAGAGCCATTTTTATGTTTTGAGGTGATAACTGTCCACTATGCTAAGGAAGGCATGGCAGGCAGAGAAGTCATCACATTTCAACTAGTCTGGAAGCAGAAGGCAAATAAGAAGTGGGACTGGGCTATAAAACCTCAAGGACCCAGTGATTCACTTCCTCTAGCAACGCTTGACCTTGTAGAGGCTTCACAACTTTCCCAAACCGTGTCATCAACTGGAGGCTGTGAGTCAAACCTATGAGTCTATGGGGGACAAGTCACAGTCAATCCACAATTTCCCTGTTCACATTCTTTAGGGGTTACCCTGAGAATACTGGGATATACATAACCTCTTTCCAATGACCCTCATTAATGCAAATGATGTCTCTCACTAGCTCTACAACCTCAGTTGTAAGTCCCTCCACCATCAGGTGGATCTTGAACTTCCAGTCATTCAGTTTTGCACAGTCATGTGGATCTCTCTGCCTTCTTCCTTTACATGTTGCCCCCCACCCCACCCGCCTTGTTCTGAGCAACCAACTTCTTGTATTCCCAGAAAACTCAAGCTTTTGTAAAGCTTTGTTTTAAATGTGCATTTTTTTCTGTGAAAGCTATTTTGACCTTGAAGGTTTTTAATTAATTTACTCATTCATTTATGTTTTTGTTCAATATTTATTAAGTCTCTAGTGTGTACTTGGACCGTTAATGTTCCTTCTGTTTTGGTCCCAGTGAACTTTCCTATTCAATTACAGCATCATTCTTATTATGATGTGATTTATTTTGTGCCTTTTCCTAAAAGCACTTTTAAGACTCTAGAGGGAAACAACTATGTCTTTTAATCTAATCACACATAATAGGTCTAAACTCAACCAATCAGTGCTGAGTGAAGGGATTTAGAAGGGAAGGAAAATGAGAAGAAATTGGGTTGGGATTTGAAAGTAGAGAACACCTTCATGGGTGTTATATATTATAATTCTATCATGTTATAATAACAATATATATGATATGACAATATGTTAGTGTAATGGTATAATAGTGTGTTATAATACTGCCAAGACCATCCCCTGCCTCCTTTGCCTGTCCTCTTCTGAAGAGCACTAGGTTGTTCTGTACAGCACCTTTGCTTCTTTCGCCTTCACAGTTTCAGCAGTACTGCTCTCTTAACACTCCAAACAGGGACTGGATGGGTCAGTTGTCAACAGTGCTTACGGATAACAAGAAAGTTGGGCAAAAAGATTAAGTACCAGTTTGTAGGTCTGAAGAATCTTTGAGAGTCATTTTCCTCTTCCATGCAAAGGAAAATAAGACTTACACCTGCTTTATGTCATACACTTTCCCTTCCCACAGTGGGAAGTGGGTGACAGGTTTTCATATGGATGAAAGTTTTTATCTTGATTAGTTTAATGTATAAGGAGATGGCCAGGTTGATGTGCATATTATGTATTCCTGCTATGAAAATACTGATGGTCTGTCTTCTTTATTTTGAAGGAGAACTGGAAGCCTGAAGCATGTGTAGAAACTCTTGTGGTGGTTTTATCCATTCCACAGCTGTAGTTATGCACTTTTGGTTTTGTGCTAATTTCAGAGTCACTTCAAAACATAATTAGCATACCATATTTTGATCTTTGGACACCAGAATGAATTGAAAAATACCTATGGTATTTAACTTACTGTAGTTTATATAATAAATGAATATACTCTTATATGGTATTATAGAT
Organism: Jaculus jaculus; assembly: GCF_020740685.1. Classification (NCBI taxonomy): domain Eukaryota; kingdom Metazoa; phylum Chordata; class Mammalia; order Rodentia; family Dipodidae; genus Jaculus; species Jaculus jaculus. The sequence continues at coordinate 27,609,997 of NC_059105.1, forward strand.
ATAAAAATATTAAGAGTAGATAGAATAAAATATTTATTTTAGTATCACACTACTTTGCCATTCATTTTGAACTTAATATTCATAATCCCTCAGTCCATGACTATGTTGGTCTACACAATGCTAGCTACTCACATTTGTACTGCCCACTATGGGCCTAGTACAATGCCAGGAACATTGGTATATATTAGCCCAATTAACTGTTACTGGAGATGGATTTTTCTCTAGACTATGCAGTAGATGTTGTTATCTTCATTGTAAACATGGAGAAAACTGGATCAAAGGAAACTGATGATAGATAGATCAATAGATGATAGATGTTAGGTTGATGGATAATAGATAGGATCTATTTCATTTAATTTTTGCTGTTGGTGTCTTAAATGACATTGATAGATTACTTTCCATTCCTATACCTATGAAAACAAAGTGTTGTGAGTGTGACAAAGAGAAGTAATGCTATATTTTCACTTCTTGGGGATGGAGAGATCTAAGTTCCTCCCCGGCCCCCACCCCGCACTGGTACCAAGAGGAAAGCTGATATTACGTTGTTTGAGTGAGTTTGTTCTCCTGTAAAATTCATGAGGATTTGAATTTGTTCCTGAATTGACCCTTCTCCTGGGGTTGAGATGGCTCCAGGGGAGCAGGAGTAGTGGCTCCATTCTGGCTTCTCAGCCAGAGACAAGCTGTGCTTTTGCTTATGTGATGGCCTGTGGGGCAGAGACAGTAATGCTTTAGACAATGCATGGACGGCATTAGTGTAGTGTACTCTGGAACTTACTTGAGCCTGAAGACACATGAAAATAATAAACTTCTCTTTATACACAGCTTCCTGGGACAGGAAGAATAAGAGAAAACTCAGGACAGGTATCCTGCTGAAACAATTGGTAAAGATGGTAAAGAAGTCAAGCAGTAAGCAGATTAACAATAAAACAAACACACGATGACATTTAAGGAGACAGTAGATCAATCAAAGATTTCTCTTAAAGACATCATCAAACTAGAAGTGTTAAGAAAAAAAAGGAAATCACTCAACAAGGTGTATTCAGAATCAAATTTTTAACCTTGAATATCAAGAGAAAGAAATATCACTAATCATAGAGAAAAATATAGATTACATTAGGAAAAATTATTTGAGGAAACCACATAACTTATAAAATTGAAAGTAGTGATTAAAACTGTGAATAATGGGAAGCATAGAAGAAGAAAAGAAACAAGAGGCTAAGAAGTAAAACAAATCATCAAAGAAAATTTCCCTGAATTGAAGATGAAGTACTGATTGAAAGGTAAACTGAGATGGTTGTAGGACTCATAAAAAGTCATTACCCAGTCATAGCTTGATAAAATGAGCTCCAAGCAAACCTAACAGGATATCAGATGAGCTCTGAATTTCTTAATTATAACAATGAAAACCAGAAAATGATCAAAAAGTAATTACAGCTATTAGGACAGGAGGATAGCTCAGTAATTCTGCAATCAAGATATTACTCAGTTTCCAGGGTAAAAGAGAAACCTTTATAAACATAAAAATATTCACAGAATATTATAGTCACATATTAAGATAAAATTTTGAGAAATAACCTATCCAAATGGCAAAGGCAACAAGACCAGAGATCATTAGCAGGAAAAAAAAAAGTTGACAATGGGAAAGGGGATATATATTTGCACTGACAAGTATCCTACACTTTAACCTAGATATATCTTTATGTGAGATTTAAAAAATAAAATTGAGGGTTGGAGAGATGTCTTTGTGGTTATGGTGTTTGCCTATGAAGCCTAAGGACCCAGGTTTGATTCTCCAGGTCCCATATAAGCCAGATGCATATGGTGGTGCATGTGTCTGGAGTGGGTTTGAAGAGGCTAGAGGTCCTGGTGCATCCATTCTCACTCTTTCTCTGTCTCCCTCTCTTCCTCTCCCTCTCTGTCTCTACTAAATAAATGAAAATAAATCTTTTTAAAAAATCTTTTAAGCAAATTGTTACTGTTACTTTACTAAATTTTTCCTAGTTATTTTGACTACTTATGAGCATATCATGGGCAATAAACAATAAAAGTCAAATGATAAATTTTGAGTAAAACTGAGCCACAATATAAAAAGAGCTATTAAATTTAAGAACAATACATATTTTAGAAATTCATGGATGGCAGCAGATATAGATTAGATATATACATCTATATATTTGCACATGCTAGTTTGTTTAATCCCCAGGTCTCCAGAGTATTGGAAGGCATGTAGTTTGCCTGAATTTTCTGTGTTGGCTTAAATGCATTCTTTTTTCTTGTTGCATAATAGATCAGGGCAATTGACAGATTAAAACTCTGAAGTTATTTAAATTGTTTAAATGGAATAAAAGCAAAATTGTAACCTGGCTATAAGTGCAAATATTGTTAAGGTGTCCTTTTTTTAATTTATATTTTTTTAATTTATTAGAGAGAGAAAGAGGTAGAGAGATAGAGAGATATATAGAGAGAATGGGCATGCCAGGGCCTCCAGCCACTGCAAATGAACTCCAGATGCAGGTGCCCCCTTGTGCATCTGGCTAAAGTAGGTCCTGGAGAATCGAACGGAGAGCCTTTGGCTTTGCAGGCAAATGCCTTAACTGCTATGCCATCTCTCTAGTCCCTCTTTTTTTTTTTAAAAAAAATTTTTTAATAAAGGAAAGATTTAGGAAGATACTATGCACTGAAGGCAAGGGGGGGAGGTGTCTCTAAGTGGGGAGGACACTGGTAAGGGGAATTTCCAGAAACAAGCCAAGGTTTTCCACTTGACAGTTTTGCCTGGGGCCTATCCTGTTTGTCTTTATCTAGGCTCAGATAACTAGAAGCTGAGGCCAAAAGGCTTGTTCTTTGTTCTGCATGACAGAGCACAGTCCAGCCCAAGCAAGAATTATGTTAGAGTCTAACACAGAGGAAAAGGAAGTTGGGAATGGATGCTCAATTGAGGTTATTTTCTTCCAGATTTTTTCTTCAGCCTAATTTCTGTTCCTCAAATAAACTTCCAAAGTGTTTATGAGTTCCTTTGTCATGTTTTCTCCTTTCATTATCTGTCTTTTTTCTCTCCTGCTCTAAGCATTCTTGTTTGTATTGATTTTGGACTTTAACCACCCTGCATTTTGTGGTAAATGGAGAGGGTTATATGAATTAGTCAATAAATTTACTGGTAGGACAGAGGAAAGACATTCCATAGAAGGTTATGCCAACCTGTTTGCCTAAATTCTTCTTCTTCTTACTATTTTTTACAGCAGGCATTTGGTTTAAATAGTACATAAAGGTCTTTAATGATTTTAGGAAAGAATCTATAGATGGTTATCACAGGAATGCAGACATTCAAAAGAAGGATTTTACTTATTCACTCAGCAAATATTTATTGAGCAATAAATATTGCTAGCTGCTGGGAAAGCAGCACTGAAAATGGAGGAAGATGCAAAAATATGTATATACCTTGCCTGGTCCCATGGGCTGTTAATTTTATGTTAAAAAGAGGAATAATAGGGCTGGAGAGATGGCGTAGCGGTTAAGTGCTTGCCTGTGAAGCCTCAGGACCCCGGTTCGAGGCTCGGTTCCCCAGGTCCCACGTTAGCCAGATGCACAAGGGGGCGCACGCGTCTGGATTTCGTTTGCAGAGGCTGGAAGCCCTGGTGCGCCCATTCTCTCTCTCTCCCTCTATCTGTCTTTCTCTCTGTGTCTGTCGCTCTCAGATAAATGATAAAAAATTAAAAAAAAAAAGAGGAACAATAAATGAATAAAGAAATTACACATTGTGCATCTGATAGTATTGAGTCTTATAGGAGAAAAGCAGATGAATGGATTAGATTGTGACATTCATTTTGGGAAAAAAAGTGTTGATATTTTAAAGAAATGTTCTTCTGAGAAGATGATATTTGGAAGGAAACCTAAATGACGTAGGAAGCCAGTCACTCTGATATTTAAAGGAGTACTTTTCAGGCAGAGAGACCAGCAAGGACCAGGACCCTGAGGTAAAAATGGACCTGATATATGTAAGGGGCATTAGGATATATTGAATGTGGCACTGGGGCTGTAGGGAATGGTGGCTCAGCCATGAGCAAGTCAAAGTAGGACCTGAAGACCTATTTTTCTGAGTGATGCATGATGCCACAGCATGCAGTTAATCAAAGTGATGAAATAACCCAATTTGGCTAACTCAAATCAAGTTAGTTAGATTGAGAACTGATTGAAAAAAAAAAAAAGTCTGGAGGTTAGGAGGAAGATGAGATGGGAAAATGCTGGAAATTGGAAGCTGAGAATATGTTTCCAACAGTGGTCAAGCACATCAACTATTGCCACAAAAGCAAGTAACTTTGTCCTTTGCTCTTGACAGTTTAGAGAAGGTGATGTTGAATAGTAGTTTTTAAAGTACTTAGGATTTGAAAGATTGAATGGAGTCCTTTTAGGAAAGATTGCTATGGATTGAACTGGAGACATTAGTGTGGACAGAATTTTATTTTTAATCAGTTTAGTATAAAAGGGCAGGAAGAGTAGTTGCTGGATGGGGCAGGAAACAAGTAAAGCATTGTGGTATTCTTACTTCAAAGTGGGTATTTACAACATGGTACCTCTGGATGGGGAAAAAAAATATGCTAGTTCAAGAAAGGATGGGGCAAAACCCTTGAGCAAGACAGGTGAGAATAGAGTCTGGTCCATAGACTTTGAGAAGGCTATATGGATGAATTTAAGTGTGAACAAATTCATAGGAAAGAATGCAAAGTGTAATGGGAAAATGGGGACATTCTTTACTTATTGCTGAAACTTCAGCAGTGAAATGCAAAACAAGGAGAATAAAGTAGGAGTTGTTAGAGGTGATGAAATTCTAAGGAGAAAGATTACTTGCTGTGTTGAAATGGTGTCTCCTCCCCCACTGGGGAAGTGAATTGAACTGAAATGTGTGTCAGGATTGCTGGAGGCTTCATGGGTCCACTGCATATATGTGGTAGTCACACATTTCAAGTGAGGCAGGTCAACACAGTCACATGTCTTGTCATGTTCAGCTTCTCTGAGTCAGGAATAGAAGAAGAACATGCACTTGTTAGGCGGCCATGCAGTGAAGGAAAAGAGGAAACAGTCCTGTCAGGAGACCATGTGAACGATCAGGGTGACAGGGCATGTCTGCTTTACTGGGTGAGAAGCAGAGTGAAGATGTAAAGACAAAAGATAGGAAAATATTAATTCAATCTCCCTAGGGAACTGAAGATTCTTTTGAAAGAGATATGAAAGGGATTACACCAAAAATCAAGGAAAACTGAGGCATTTCTAAAGGAGGGTGCTGATTGCTACCCTTAATGGTAACAACAGGATCCTGGGCTTGCCTTGGGAGCACAGGGTTGAGGAAGGACAAGATCACGGGACATGAGGATGTCAAAGCTTTCAGAGAAAAGACAGCAAGAGTACGTTCCTCATTGGCAGTCTATGTGGATGTAAAGCTCACCAGTCTTAGAACAATGGCAGAGTCATGGTGGCTTCAATAAGTTACTTGCTAAAAGTTCACAGAAGGAGGAGGAACAAAGACCTCAGGGACATCAGTGCCTGAGTGAAGGAGGGGAGCGCATTCAGATCTGAGATTGGCACATGGCATGAACATCAAAGGAGTTGGGGTCCTTCTGAAAGGAGATGAGGTGTGTTTGCTTGGATATGGGAACCAAAATATGACCATCACATTATCTTCAGATTTACTAGGTTCAAGAGAAACAAAAAATGTATTCTGCCTCTTTCGGAGGCTAAAGAGGAAGCACTACCTACAAATCCAAGCAGTCTTTGGTTAGAACAGGGAAGTAAATGAAACTATTATGAAGAAGAAAGCTTACGTTGACAAATTATCAGGATTTCCAGAGGGCACATAAGAAGGATTTAAGGGAGAAGGGAGGGGTGGCAGATGGTTCAAGATTAGGGACTGTTTATTCAAATGGATATGGGCATGAGAACCTTCAGGTGATGAGAGAAGACTTGTGGTTATTGGGGGTGACTGAAGTCAACAGGAATGCAGGGCATGATGGGATTAGCCCAGAAACAAGATTTTGTTATCTTCAGAAATGATTCCTTGGCCCCCACATCACTGTGGAAAGCATCAGGAAGGCCTGGAAGGGTGACAAGGGGGGTTTAAGAGCTTGTGAAAAAAGTATCAAATAAAAAAGTCTTAGTTTTACTCAATGTGCCTAGTTATTTGACAGAGGACTGCACCTCTAGTAGTACAATTTACTAGTATACCCTTGGGATAATGATCTAGATGGATAAGAATTATGGGGACCTTTGCTCTGTCACCAACTGCTGACTACTTGCTTTGTATACTTCTGATAAATGATTTATAGCCATCGTTGCATTTAATTTCTCAAACAACATTAAAAGTTGTTATCGTAGCATTTCATAGTTTTTGAAAAGTGAGGCATGATTTGGACTTAAGAGTTCTTCAGCTCCAAACTTACTATTAAGTAATGGGGAGTGTCAGGAGTTCTGAAAGATGTGGGGGTAGAGGTAAAGGGAAGGTCTGGCTCCAGCACTAACTCAGCTCCACAAATACTAAGTTCCTGGATGTCAGCACTGCACTACACCATGGTTCAAAATCCATAATAGAAACTACTTATTTTACTTATTTGAGAGAAAGATGGAGAGGGTCAAGAGGAATGGGCATGCCAGGGCCTTCAGCTGCTGCAATGAATTCCAGATGCATGCATTGCCTTCTGCATCTGGCTTATGTGGGTCCTGAGGAATTGAATGTGGGTCCTCTCACTTTTCAGGCAAGTGCCTTAGCCACTAAACCATCTCTCCCACTCAGAAACTTCTTTAACCTAGAGAACCATTACTGGATATGATGTGAACACCAAATAGAACTATACCAAGAGATGAAGTTGGATTAGAAACAACAAAAAAGAATGGCATAATAGCATAGGAGGATTTTTACCAGTGAGAAGATATAGCTAAAAAAAAATCAGATTCATTATCATGAACACGAGCCTAACATGTAAGTTCCAAGAACATCATTTCTACTGTACCATGTGTTCAAAACAGATTATATATATGAAGTTTGCTGGTTAATTCATTATTTTACATCACACAGACATATGTGTATGTATGTATGTATGTATCCATATATACATGTTTTTATGACCAATAAGAAAATTTCTACCTGTAGGAACTCAGAGTAAAGTAAAAGAAAACTAAATAAGCAATCAATGCATGAACACCATTAGAAGAAAGCTCTTTGCTTGAGATTCATCCCACATAATGTTCAATGAGAAAATAAAGGTGAGTTACCTTGGCACACAGTACATGCTTAGAAAGGGTATAGCTGTAAGTGCTGGACATGAGTGAAGGCAGAAGTTTGCTTATTTGTTGGATTCTGTGCTTTGGCCTATGGGACTAGTATATCTTGGAGGAATCTGGAAATGTTCATGCTTTACCATTGTCTCCGGTGTTTATTTGAAGATTCATGTATGGGAAGCATGAGTTAAGAGAGATGACGTTAGCCATGGGTGCACATTAGCTTCACTGGAGGAGCTTGGACAGGAGTGAGTGCGGCCTGGGTTCCTTTAGTCTCAATCTACTCATCTCTACGGAAGTGGCTTTCATGTACGAGTGTCTTTAAGATACTCCCTAGGTGATTATGATGCTTAGAAAGGACTGAAAACCACAGTGTTAGGAATATGCAGGCAGGTTGAACAAAACTGTAGGGTAAGAGAGAGCAAGCTAAAGAATAGCTCTAGAGATAGGAGGAGAAGCAAGAAAAAGTCATGTTGTAGCACTATAGGAATCTCCTGCCAAAAGAACACAGGTTATTTCCACATACACATCAAAATGGTCACTGGGTTTGATAATTACAAGCTGATCAGTGAGTATCATCACAAAAGATTCCAAGAACAGTGGGGGCAGAAACTAGAGCAAAACAGATTGAGAGGATTGAAGAAGGAAGGAGAGCAAATGAAAATAGACACTATATACATATTCTTAAAAAAAAAAAAAAAAAAAACTTGCTTTAGAAGGAAGACAGAGGGCCAAAGTTTGAGAAGGATGAATAATACAAAAAGAATTGGTAAAGTTAAGAAAATCTGAGACCTATAGCAAAACAAAACAAACAAACAAACAAAAAAGCTAAGAAAAGGAATAAGGGGGCTATGAATTTGGACAAGTTTATATATTAGGATCAGGGGGAAAACTAAAGAGCCCGTTTTTGCTGATTATGTACAAAAGTGTGGAGGAGAGTGATGGGGAGAGATACTGAAGAAAGAGTAGATATTGTTAAAAGTTGGGGAAAATAGGACTGAAGAGAGATATAAATGTCTTCTGAGTGCAATTAAAGACACAAGTGATATGTGTTTCCTGCTTCTGTTTTACTTATCAACTGTACTAAACTCTTGAAGTATGAATGCAGAAGATAAAAGTGGATAAACATATTTACTTAGCATATGCATATTATGGGACAGTGGTTACAGCTATCAGCATTGGTATTTTGTAATATTAGGTAGCATATTTACCATACTTTAAATCATCCAGTTGGAACCAGTACGGGAAGGAAAGGATTCCTGAGAAATCAGTGTATGGAGGAACAGGGAAGTCTTCTTAGGTTTAAGGAAGAAAAAAATGAAGGATGTTAATATGGTGCAGAGACCACAAACACATGTTAGTGATCACACAGTGATCAGTTTGATTAAAGTAGATTATCTATTTTGTGAAAGAAAACAATTAGGCAAGGACCAGTTGTGTAGGGTCTTGAGGGTTGGGATAAGATATTGAGTGTGTCCAAGGAATAATGAAGAGCCACTGTGCTTCAAGGAAAGTCGTGTATAGTGTCAAATTTTAAGATGGTTAATTTGGCAGCCACCCATGTAGTGCATTTAGAGTTTTGTAATTGATCTAAGTTTCTTTTCAGTTTTCTCTATTGAGCTCCTCTAATCATATATTCTTTCATTCCTATAATCATTTAACACTTTGTGCTATTGGGTCTAATACCATTAATGTGAGTTGCTTTTTTTCCCCTCTCAGATTTCATAGTCTTTCATATCTACACTCCATACTAAACTCCTGCAACTTCTTCCTGTAGTCCAATGTCTGTCTTGCTTGTTTTTACTAACAGGCTGCTGTTCTTTTATTTTTTAAACCTTCTTTCCTCCCCTATTCTCCTAATGCAGGTGTCTCTCTGGTACTTCTGCTCCTTTCTCTTCTGCACAGGACATTTTTCTATGACTCAAGCTTCACCCGACACAAGTGACACACTATCCCTTCATCCACAGAGGGTGTCCTAAGTTTTCAGTTTCCGAATGTCAACCTACACATGGTGTTCCCCATATATCCCAATCTCTGTATTTCAAAAACAGGATTATCATGCTTTCCATAAATGAAGAATTTCTTCTCATCCCCAGAAAATTTATCTTTAAAAAATTATTTCCTAATAACATTTCATATGTGTTGTTGTAGTGCTTTTTAAAAAATTGACCACGTCATATTTGTTGATTCTTTGATAAAAATAATATATTTTCTTTAGATTAACATTCTGTGATTATGTGGTAATTTTTCCCACTCGAGGATAGATTAATACATAATGCAGATAAATTGCCAGAGGGATAGATATGGAGAGGTCTAGAAGGTTCCTGAATGCAGTCCTTATGGAGTTAAATGTGCACCCTTGCATAAGGTAGGCATGTTCCTCAGCCTGAAAGCTCTCAACACCATAGCCCAGGAGTATATACATAGGTACACCCCCATGCATGCATACGATTTTTATAAAAATACGCCTTTTAGTTCCTACTCCCTACTTTTTGGAGTGAAGGTCTTATGTGGCCTGGACTGGCTTCAAACCTGCTATGTGGTCAAAGATGACCTTGGACTTCTGATCCTCTGCCTCTACCACTTGAGTGCTTGAATAACAGGCTCAAACCAAGTGCTTTGTGTATGCTACACATGCATTCTGCCAAGTGAGCTACAATCACAGCTTCCCTGTTTTTAAGAGGTGTGCTTGATCTGTAAGGCAGAGGTTCATGTTGATCACTGTCTCAGTACGTGGGTCATTCTACTCTAGGGCTACAGTAAAATGAGTGTCTGCTTTTACAAGTATGAAAGAACTCCTTTGCATGCAACACTTGACATGCAAGGTCCTATTCTTGACGGTAGAGCTCAGTGGTAGAGCACTTGACTGTAAAATCTTACTCTTCTTCACAGCTGACTCATATGTCTTCTGTGTAACTAATGATATGCCCATGAAGTTACTGTACCCCAAAGAGTCCTGAGGGAAAGGAAGGGGTGATTGAAGCCCAACTGGTCCTAGACACCTCCCTTTGTAACAATTGCTCTTCTCTACAATTATATTGAGCTCTCTTTTATTCAGCTCCACACCCATAGCTTTTCCAACCAACCCAGTTTCAGTCTCACATTCCCATTACCTGTGCTAGCTGTAAAACATATCTGTAACATTTGTTTCAGTTTTACAGCTTAATTGTTTATTTTGGTCTATTCTCCCTGCCAAACTCAAAAACAACATCTTAATTAATCACCTTTTCTAGAAGCTGCATGTTGCTTTTTGTAATATTTCAAAAAGGAGGACATACAAGGGAAATAAGAACTAATATACAAAATACTGGTTGATATTGTAAATTTGGGGGCATAAATCTTTTTCCTTTAACTATAACCTTCAAGTGATGAATAATCAATTATATTTTATAGTTCTCTGTATCCACCCCTAGTACTAAATAGAGGCACACAGATAGAGGGCATTTGGGACACAGTTTTTGGATTTTTGTTTAAGAACACAACCATTGCTGAAAAAGGACTTCCCTAACCATACACTTCAAGTCAGTTCTGCCAATTTATTGAACACAGGTTTAATATAACCAAACCACATTTCCTACTGCCTCTTTCAAAACAGGTTTGTTTTCGCTTCTCCAAATTATCAATAACGATTTCATCTAGAACTCAACAGCTTAGGAAATCAAGAATGGTCTTGTCCTTTGAAGTTTAAATTAATGGATTAAAATAATTCTGCCTTCCACACAGAAGTTTATCTGTAATTTTCAATCAGATGACAGCTGCAGGCTGTGTGCCGTATATGTGTGTATACATTTAAAGTTTTTAATTAGGGGACCTAAGAAAATTGTTCTTTTACTAGTATGAAAGGCATAACAGAGGATCATAGAAAGAATAATTGGAATGTTGTATTTGAATATGTATACTGTATTTTAAGCTAATGCCTTAGGTAATATTATTGCATAGCACTTGGAGCAACCACAAGAAGTCTATGTGTAATGATTGGTAGAAAATATGACAAGCATATCAATCACTCATGACTGTACAGAATCTGAAAATACTTTACAAGAAGAAAAATGCTTTAAGAGCTGGATTAATTTTGATTTTTATAAATATTGAACTCAGTGTATCAAAGTGCTGCCTATAAATAAGTCAACTCATCAAAATTTTCAAGCCTGTGCTTATCCTATGTTTACTGTTCAGAAACATGCATAAAAAGTAAAAATAAAAAGACAAACCTTTGTTCTCTTCGTTCATTACTATTAAATGGAAAAAGTAAAACTAAGGCGATAGAATGTCAAATGGTAAAAGACTTAAAATCACTTCAAGATAAAATAATTCTTTCATCCCCTCTTTAAACACAAGTCTTTTTCTTTTTCTTTCCTTCCTCCCTTCTCCATAGAACATGGCCCTGTCCTGGGTATACAGCTATAAAAATGAGCAAAGCCCAGTTTTTGCCCTCAAATGAGAGGTATAGTTGTAGTCTTTAGGAATCATTACTGATAACACAATGACTGGGGAGGTATGTCTACTGGATTCTTAGGTGGCTGTTAACCGTACCCCAGCTGTACCCCAGTTATAGACCCGAGTATGGATTGTAGCTTGCCCTATATATTTATGATTGAATATCTGTACTTGAAATCAGTTTTTCTAATCCAGTTTGCTATTCAAAGTATAAATAAGATTTAAAGTATGTTAATTACTTGGAAGACAATAAATGACCTATCATCATGAATAAATAAGGCTAAGCTATGTAATTAATATACCCTCCAGTCTGTAAGGTCCTATGTCATTGTCATTAACTCTAACATAACCAATTATTGTTATTCTGGAAGACTCAAAAAACCATGTGGATAATAGAACTTGGTGAAGATAAGTCCACTGTGGAGAGAGAATATGTATATAAAGTGAAATGCCCGGACTGCCTAAAGCTATCTGCAAGTGAAGAAATGAGTTTTTGGCACAAGATGATTCATAAACATCATTAATGGAAAAATGCATGTAAAATAACATAGCTTTCAAAGGACAGTGATGGCAGACTTCTCTCAAAGCATCTTCATGCCAGTGTCTGGGCCCAGTCTAAGAGGAATTTATGTACCCACTTATTCCCACCATTATATTTTAGAGTGTCAGTGTGAATGGCAGGAGACTATTGTTTCTACTTTTAACATTTTTAATTAATTCACAAACATAGATGAGTGAGAGGGAGAGAGAGAGAAGGGGACTGACTATGGGGATGCCAGAACTGCTAGACATTGCAAATGAACTCCAGATGCATGCACCACTTTGGGCATCTAGCTTTGCGTGGGTACTGGAGAATCAATCCTGGGTCATTAGGCTTGGCAGGCAAACACTTTAAGTGCTGAGTCATCTCTCCACCCATAATTTTTACTTTTATTTAAGGAATCATTATCATTTCTCTTGGCCCATCTGGTTCTGGGTTAGTTCCACAAGAGGAATCTTGGGCTGCTGCTTTGCTCCTGGACATTAATAAAAAGATGACTAGCTTTACTCACTGATGGCTTATCCCACACCGACAGAAGGATTCATTTCCTTATCTGAAGCATGTTGAGTGACTTCATTACATGTAGATTTTGATATTATTGGGCACTGACACTCAAAACTGAAGTATTGCTGTTCTTATACTTCTAGTTCTAAAAACCTTGCAAGACAAGAGAAATCATATAATGCCTTCTGAGATATCAGATCCTGTTCAGAAATAATTAAGGCATAATGCTATGGTTTCAACTTGGTTCAATTCCGAAACCCAGAACTCAATTAGAAACTAATGGAAAGAGTGAGTAACCTTAGTACTGGTGACTTTAAACTCTGAGGATAGCCATGAGGTAAGTGGAGAGTCTGGCTATACCTGGTGTTTGGTTATTCCTTATGAAATCACCAGGTGTCAGGATGGTGTCTCAAAGTATATGCTTTCACATTTCCTTATGGAGAAAAGATACATGCTGATTCCTCAGAGGAAGAAAGGAGTCACAGAGAACACCCAGGAGCCTTAAGCTGAGCATAAGCATTAATTTGATGTGAATAAAAATTAAACTGCACAAGAATCAAGAAAAATTTGGGGATGGGGAGATAGCTGAGGCAGTAAAGTACTTTCTTTGCAAACATGAGGACCTGAGTTCAATCCTAGAACTTACACTGAAGAAAGCCGGGTATGGTGGAGTGTGCACAGTACTGGGGTTGTGGGGACAGGAGGATTCCTGGGGTTCAATGGCCGGATAGCCTACTTGGTGAATTTCAGGCCAGGAAAAGACTCAGTCTCTAAAACAGGTGAATAGCACCCAAGAAATGGCAGCCAAGGTTGTCTGCTGACCACCACACTTGAGTGTGTGCCATACATCTATGAGTACACACATAAAAGAAACAGTTGTAGGTGAAAAGATTGTAGCTTGGTCATAAAGTATTTCCTATGCATGATATCCTGAGTTCAATCCCCAGCACTGAGAGGTGGGGAGTCTTGGGGGATAAAAGAAAAGATGCTTTAACCCCCAAACCTGAGTCTTAGCAGCCAAGTGGCACTGTGGGAAAGAGGTTGGCTTTGAGGACAAGAAAGTGGGTAACTAAGTGTTCTTTATGTATCCAGATTTGGCAAATAACATTTTCTGTGCTATTTGTTCCTAATGCACCTTTGGACAAGTACCATCCTTCTTTATCAAATGGAATGAACTCTGGATTTGTGGAATGAGACATATATAGCCATTCCAGTTGGATGGGACACCTGGAGAAATGTATTCCTTGAAGTTATGGAATTCAGATTCCTTCAGCTAAAAACAGAAGTGGAGACTATATCCCGGGTTACAATGTTTCCTGAGTATTGTTGACACTTCTACTTGTTCATTTTTATTTTTTTCTAACCACTTGACTTTATTTAGATTTTAATATGGTAAGTACTTTCAATATCTCTTACAGAGTGGGCATAGTTATAAGTCAATAGCAATTCTTATTATTTTGTGTGTGTGTGTGTGTGTGTGTGTGTGTGTGTGTGCATGCTGAAAAGTTGTATGGTGCTGTAATCTGAAAAAATAAAGATAGTCGTTTGGGATAAAACTAAAATTATTCAATGTTGCAGTCAGGTTCTCATTGCTGGCAGAAATCACCCAACCAAGAGTAGCTTGTGGGAAAAAGAGGTTTATTTTGGCTTACAGGCTCAAGGGGAAGCTCCATGATGGCAGGGAAAACAATGGAATGAGGAGAGGGTGGGCATCACTCCCTGGCCAACATAACATGGTCAATAGCAATAGGAGAGTGTGCCAAACATTAGCACAGGGAAACTGGCTATAATACCCAAAAGCCTGCCTCCAACAATACACTGCCTCCAGGAGGCTTTAATTTCCAATTGTCATCAGCTGGAGAAACTAGCATTCAGAATACTAGCTTATGGGGTACACCTGAATCAAACCACCACACTCAACAGCCATTATTTAGCTAATATTCTGGCTGTTCATGGGAAAAAAAACACTAATTTATGCATCCCTCCTTCATTTTCTTCATATCCCACACATTCTATCTATCAGCAAAATCTTAGGCTTTAAACGCAAACTTCTTCCAAATTGTATCGCTATTAGTACCATGTTTGCCCAAGCCTTGAATGAAAGTTAGAATTTGAAATGGTCTAATTTGTCTCCCTAATACTACCTTTTTTCCTCAATATTTTAAAATATTTTGTTGTTTATTTATTTGATAGCGACAGACAGAGAGAGAAAGAGGCAGATGAGTAGAGAGAGAATGGGCATGCCAGAGCCTCCAGCTCTTGCAAAAGAACTCCAGATGCATGTGACCCCTTGTGCATCTGGTTTACATGGGTCCTGGGGAATCAAGCCTTGAACCAAGGCCCTTAGGCTTCACAGGCAAGCTCTTAACCACTAAGCCATCTCTCTAGCCCATCATCAATATTTTTAATCCATGACTAGAAAAGACCTTAAAGTGAGACCATACCATGCCATTTTCCTCTGTCCCTTACTTAACTTGAACTAAAATCCATTGTTTCTTATTGCCTACAAGACTAGGGATGAAACCTCAGATTGCTTTGGGCCAACCAGCTACCATGCCTCAACTTGAGCAACCTACCAGCTGCCACTCTTGATCCCTGACTTCTTTCTACTTAGTGAGTATGACAGCAAGCATCTATAGAACTTTGGGACTTCACACTTTTCCCAAAATACTTACACAGTTTTGTCCTTCACCTCAGTACTGAATACAATTTCCACAATACCTTCCATGGTCATATAGTGTCACCACACTCCTTCCTCCCCCAGCCACTTAAACATTTCCCATTTCGCTATGGCACTCACCAGTCTCATAGCACTACTCCATTTTTATCTCTGGTTGTTTAGAACATTTTCATTGTTTTATCCTGAGCTTAATCTAGTGACTGACATTTTGTCTTAGCACAAACTTGTTGACTAAATATTGAATGAGGTAATTATCAGGGTTAGTCTTCAATGCAGTTGAAGTAGAGGAAATGAGTGGTGAGTTCAAAAGTTTTGACTGTTCTTTCCTTCTGATCTATTTACCTTTTCTCCTAATTTTTAAATTATTATTTATTTGAGAAAGTGTGTGATAAAGAGACAGATAGATAGAAAGAGAGAGAATGGATCCACCAAAACCTCTAACCATTACAAATGAACTCCAGACCCACACACTACCTTGTGCATCTGGTTTTATGTGGGTACTGAGGAATCAAACCTGGGTCCTTAGGCTTTTCAGGCAAGCCTCTTAACCACTGAACATCTCTCCAGCCCTGTTTTAATTTTTGAATGTAACATTACATTGCAAAATTAAGAGTTAAAATATCCTACTTAACCATGGTTGCTGCTCAGGAATGGGGCATGGGCTTCAGGATAGCCATGGACCTGTGACTGGTTGGAAACAGGGTCACAGTTCCTACCAAGATCTGATATGCAAAGTCCATTAAAATCAACAATTTTGCTTAAAGGTAGGCATGAGGAATTAATATGTCCTTTTGTATATATAATTCCTGGCTTCTTTCTTTCTCTAACGCATTGAAAGCTAAAAATATACATATACCCTAATCATTGGGATTACATACACTGAGATCATACCCAATGGGACAGATAAAATTTTTCCCCAATTATGGCTATAGTCATTATTTTCCTGGACACATCATTTTTTGACTTCTGGTTCGCTGACTCATTTCCTGGGTTTCATGCTGTTCTCTCTATAATGTTTTCTCACATCATGAAGCTTCACATTAACTGGAGAATATTTTTGTTTGCATAATAATAGACCACTGGAAGATCAGATTTTAAGTACAAAAATATCTGTAATACTTATGCTATAGATGCATTTGCCTTCTAAGTTACCCTGTCTTTCAGGTTTTCCAAATCACCACTTCTTATTTTCCTTTATCTATAAAGCAACAATATTAATCTGTATTTGAGATGACTAAAGGGATTGAAATTAGATAATCTACATGAATATCTTAAGTAGTAACTGGTATCTAGTGAACCATCTATTAATGTGAACTATCATTTACTTCAGTAGTAAGGTGACATTGTTCAGGCCATGAAAATGTGTTCTCTGGGTCCTTCCTCTGGATTTTGTGATATATGTTTGTGGGGAGAAAGGTGAAATGCCATTCTGACTTTTCACTTTAAAAATCAGTATTTTAGATAAATCCTGTCAACAAAATAATTTATTCAAAAATTGTAATTTTCTCATTACACTAAAATGGAAGGCTCACAATGAGTGTTGTCTCAAGTCTTCTGGTATTTTCCAATTAAGATATTTTACGGGCTGGAGAGATGGCTTAGCAGTTAAGCGCTTGCCTGTGAAGCCTAAGGACCCCGGTTCGAGGCTCAGTTCCCTAGGTCCCACATAAGCCAGATGCACAAGGGGGCGCACACATCTGGAGTTTGTTTGCAGAGGCTGGAAGCCCTGGCGCGCCCATTCTCTCTCTCTCCCTCTATCTGTCTTTCTCTCTATGTCTGTCGCTCTCAAATAAATAAATAAATAAATCATTAAATTAAAAAAGGTATTTTACATTTTCTGCCTAGAAGACTACATTTGCTTAGGATTCAGTTGAGTGCCATAAACATTCACTAAACAACCACTGTTGACGGAGGGGGATGGCGTGGGCTCAGACAGTATTCCCATCCTAGGGAACATCTCATTTCTGGAAGACAGTGGTGACTCAGACAATATTCCTATTCCAGGAAGCCTACCATTTGTGGGATGTTTTGTTTGTGGCCACATCTTTCAAGAGCTTGAGAACCAGGAGAGTGCATCTGTGGAATCTAGGTGAATAAATGCCAGCTGTTTGCAGGATTTGGCTCCACCTCAGCAGCCTGCCTGCATGTGACCACACATGGTTCCCAGTGACTTCAGTGGGCGTTCTGAGGGTGTGTCTGAGGAGAATTTTGTTCACGGTTTGCATTATTTCTAAGGATAATCATGTGTACCCAAAAAAGTCTGATGCTTATCTGTTTTTCAGGCTTCAACATGCTGGCAACCTATTGCTGTGGAACAGGTAGGAATATCTGGGGCAAATGTTTCTTCAAAATGAGATAAGGGGCTGGAAGAAATTAATAAATTGTTAGACCTAAAATGAAACCATGGTGATTGTCCAGCCAAAAGATTCTAGAATCTGCCTAAAACTTTGCATGCTAATAAGGAAGTTACATTGACAGAGTTATAATCTACTACTAAGAGAAGCTTAGCTGGTAATGACTTAGGCAGAACAGTTGGCTCTTCCATTGCTATTATTTCGCATAGTTGTGGATTACCTGGGTGTTTGGGCTCCCAACTTATGTAACAGAGTGAGCCATCTGTCTGGCAAGTCTCACCTTAAAGGCAGACAGAGTTCATAAAGAACCATGAAATGGTTCAATTTTCCATGGAGAAATCTGACTATTGTCACTTCTTCAGGAATTACTTTTCCCTATTAGAATTTCATATGTGCAAAATGCATTCACTATTTAGAAATGCCGTGTTAAGCTGCTTGGGAATTAATATTGTGTCTATATAGCTCTGTGCAGTTCTGCTCTTGAGAAGAGTGGCAAAATGGTGGGAGTAAAGGAGTAGGTGATGGGTAAAGAACTGTTTATTCGGGGCTGGAGAGATGGCTTAGCCATTAAGGTGTTTGCCTGTAAAGTCAAAGGACCCAGGTTCAACTATCCAGGACCCATGTATAGCCAGATGCAAAAGGGGACACTTGCATTTGGAGTTCGTCTGCAGTGGCTGGAGGCCTTGAGTGCCCATTCTCTTTCTACCTCTTTCTCTTTCCTTCTCTCTCTCTCAAATAAATAAATAAAAATATTTTTAGGTCTGGAGGGATGGTTTAGCAGTTAAGCACTTGCCTGCAAGGGCAAAGGACCCAGGTTTGATTCCACAGGATCCACGTTAGCCAGATGCACCAGGGGTGCATGCACCTGGAGTTCATCTGCAGTGTCTGGAGGCCCTGGTGCATCCATTTTCTCTCTTTCTCTGCTAAATAAATAATAAATAAAAATAAAACATTTGAAAATATTTTTAAAAGAACTATGTATTTGTAATTACCTTACAAAAAGAGAAGATGCAATTATTTGTGCTATCTATTTTTCAAGTTAATTATCACATATGTAGGCAAATGAAATTATGATCTGACAGAACCTATAGAATTGTTCAGCAAAAAGAGAAACTAGAGACTATTAAGTCAAAAGCTAAGAGAAAGGACAAGCTGAGAAGCATCCCCTGTAGGAATATAAGATGCTAATTTTTAGAGGCACTCAGCAGTTGGAAAATCAATTTTTCTTAACATTGAGAATTATTGAGTGGCTAGAAAAGCATCTTACTCTATGAAATATAGTCACTGTTTAGTGCCTTTCCATTTTATTTACTATTTAAAGCATACAACAGCTAGTTAACCAACTACTTATAAAATATATTTAATGTTTAGAGGCACTCAGTGTGGTTATAAAATGATTTTAAGGGTATACAAAAATGGTACGTTAACCACATTTCATGAACTATGGTTCCCTCTGGAAAAACAAAAACATTTTCCCTGGCATCCTGCGGCATCTCATCCTGAAGTTTGTAAATGGCCCATACTGCTCAAAGCGGCTGCCTCACTGGCTTTTGATGCCAGCCACTTTAGAGCACATACCAGAAAGATCAATATAACCCCTACATAAGTGATAGAGCACTATGCACTCAAAGGCTGTTAGGCTCTCCGATAAAGAATGGCTTGACAGACACAGTGAAATTAAGTAAAGAGGTGGCAGGGCTACAGTCTTTTCTCTGTACTTTGTGGACTGATGGTGCACTGTGACTCAGACACACTGAAATGAGACTTGGCCCCTGCCATATGGATGTCTTGCTGAGTTTATGGCCTCTGAAAACATGGAAGGGTCTAACAAAAGTGGGAGAAGAATGGAGCCTTTCCCCCAGGAATGTGCATGAGAATATGACAGGTGAGACAGAGACTTGGCATAAATGTAACAGCAAAATAATGTCCAGCCATATTAATTCCCAGAAACCATCCCAGTTCCCTGAAAACACTATTTATCAAAGAGCCCTCATATCTGCTATTCACTATTGAAATTATTGTTCTACCCTTATTATTGATAAACGGGGGTGGAAACAGTACTGTCATGTAATAAAGTTGAATGTGATGATGTTCACTTTGTTTTATTTACTTTGCCAAAATACTTTGTGCAGCCTTTAGAAGGGCTTCAATCAGACTAATATGCCATACTTGTGCCAGAGAAAAGATGCAAAAACAGATTGAGGGAAGCCTGGTGTGAACCCATTCTTTCTTTCCTTATTTATTTAAGAGAGAGAAAGAAGCAGAAAGGGAGAAAGAGAGAGAGAAAGAGACAGACAGAATGGGTGTGCAAGGGCCTCAAGCCACTGGAAATGAACTCCAGATGTATGTGCCTCCTTGTGCACATGACTTACGTGGGTTCGGGGAATTGAACCTGGTTCCTTAGGCTTCACAGACAAATGCCATAGTCACTAAGCTATTTCTCTAATCCATGAAATCATTCTTTAATTTATCATACAAAGGGAAGTATATTTATAGAAAGAGTAATCAGTATAAAATTTTAACCACAGATATTTGATGGAATAGGACAACTTTTCAACAAAAGTTAAAAAAACTGCATAAGCTATGAGATAAATAGTCTTTGAGGATAAAACTAGACAATTGAAAGATTGTTCAACAAGGATTGAGCAAATCTGGGCCTCTTCAGAATGGGACTGGCATACAAGAAGCTTGGAAGTCATCACTCTATTCCAGTCAGTAAAATGCTCAATACTTAAAATAAGCAGTTATTAAATCAATCATATAATTGAACTCATGAGACAAACAGAAGTACTCCAAATTGAAGATAGATAGCAGATAAAGAGGATGATGATCTCCTTAAAAAAATCTCTGTGGGAACCAGTGCCAGGGAAGAAAACCAAACTCTAATTGACTAATTGGTGGAGGCCCAGTATGGACACATCTATATGCAAAAATTACCATAGGAGCTCAGTGGCATGTGAACTACCATACTTGTTTTACTTTCAAGAGACTTAGGTTCGTCTGTGTAAAGATGGAAGTATCATTTTATGCTTCTACCACAGGTAGAATAAAAGCGGCCATTCTGAAGTATGCCAAGAGTATTATATTCTCCATAAAGCTTGTCCTCAATAGAAACTATTTTACCAGGAATCTTACCAAAGTTTCACCAATCTAGTTAGTAGGAAATGCTGACTCTAGCCTCCTGTAGCCATCGAGTCTCTCCCCAGAGGATCACAGCCAAGCAGCACAACCTTCCCCAATAACAGATGGAATCACAGAAGTATGTACTGCTTTCCTTTCCACCTCCCGTTGCCACCATATCAATAACAATTACTTACCATAGTTATTTTAAGCTAGTACATGTCCTATGTTCAAAAAAATATAGTAAGGTATATTAAAAGTCAAAGAACACAGTTTGGAGAGATGAACAAGCACCTCAACCCAGGAGTGGGAGACTAGCTCACCAGTAAAGTGGGCTTCCTTTGGAAGCATGAGAGCATGAGGAGTCTGATATCACAAGAGTTCTAATTCCAGAACTCACATAAATAACTATGTGGCAAATGTGTTTGTAACCCCAGTCCCACAGAAGGGCAGAGGTCAGAGGATCACTGGAGTCCCATAAGCTCTAAAATCAGTAAAGATAACTGGCTCAAAAGAGCACTGGGCCAGAGTGATAAAATGAGTTACCTACTATGGTGTTTTGAGTCAGATGCCCCAACCCCCACTCCTAAACTTACGTTATTTGAATGCTTGGTCCCTGGCTCATGGAAATTTTGGAGGTAGAGCCTTGATGAAGCAGGTATATTGCTGGAGGTGGGATTTGGCATGTTATAACCAGTCCCCAACCCCACATGCCAGTGACTGATTCACTGTCTTGCTGCTGTTTTTCACATGCTGAGGCAGACTGTGATGTCCCAACCTCTGCTCATGCCATGTTTCCCCCTCCCATCAAGGAGCTTCCCATCAAGGAGCTTCCTTTTGAGTCTGTGCACCAAAATAAACTCTTATCCCATCAGATGCTTTTAGTCAGATGTTTTGTTCCAGCAATAAGAAAGAAACTACAACATCAAATTGGTTCCAAAGGAGGGGAGGGGGTTGGTGCTAGAAAGTCATGTGGCTTTTAGCCCTTTGAAAATGATTTGTAGGGAGAATATGGAAAGATTTGAAACATATTAAATGATACTTTTCAGTGCTTTAAGGAGACGAAGGGGGACCATTCTGGTCAGCATTGAAAGACTTAACTGCAAAAAGAACTATAGAGGCTTGGCCTATGGGAGGAAGAAAGCTTGGACACCAGGCTAGAGTCAGTTTGTGTGGTGGATGGGGTCTGAAAACTTAAGCAAAGCTAAATTTAAAAGTAATGGTAGAAGCCAGGTGGGGTGGCACATGCATTTAATCCTAGCACTCAGGAGGCAGAGGTAGGAAGATTGCTGTGAGTTCAAGGCCACCCAGTGGATTGCAGGTCAGCTTGGACTACAGCAAGCCTCTACTTTGAAAAAGCCAAAAAAAGAAAAAAAAAAAGTAAGGGAACATAAACCACAAGGATATGTCACAGAAAGAAAGAAATGATATTATGGGGCTGGAGGCTACAGCCTGGTTCAGCTGAAATTATTTCAGACTGCTACCATTGAGATTGAGCCAGCTGTTCTAAGTTGGAATAAACAGTACTGAAGCTCTTCAAAGTTGGCTTTATTCCCTCCCTGAATTAACATATTTAGTAGCCTACCTGGTATTATTAAACTATAACAAATGCAGGAGAGATGTGGGGAGTAGGCATTGGATTTGTAACACAGTTGTTTAGAAATGGCCACTGGGCAATGTGAAGCAGGTTTTATGGAGTCCCTATATGGAGGCCCGATGAGCTAGAACTATGAGAATGCTGCCAAGGAAAGCTACCGGCTTGGAAAGAAATTTTCCCTGAGCTGTGGGCAGTCCAACTGGGGGGATGGAGTTGGAACCCCTGAAATTTTATTCAGGGTTCCTGTACATGGAATGCAGGATTTAGTTACCCTGCTTGTTTCAAGTCTTGCATTGGCTCAATGCTTTGTTATTATGCCATATTTTGCAGTGTGGATGTTTATTCTATCATTATGTGTATATAAATTGTGTTTTGGTTTTACAGGCTCACAGTTAAGAGACTTTGGATTATGAGGATGTTTGAACAGTACTGGGATTAGTAGAAACTGATGGAAACTCTTATTAAAGTTTGACTTGATTATTTTACATCTTACAGTGTATGTTTAGTCTATGGGAGGCAGAGTAGGAGGATCACTATGAGTTTGAGGCCACCCTCAAACTACATAGTGAATTCCAGGCCAGACAGAGCTAGAGTGAGATCCTACCTCCTACCTCAAAAAACCAAAAACCAAAACAAACAAAAAAAAAAAACAAGATGAAGAGTGACTGCAGACACCCAATTTTGAGCTGTAACCTTCACATGCTTGACATCCACCCCCACACACATGAACATGCATACACACGTACCACATACACAAAGATACATGCAAAGAACGAGAAAGGAAAGGAATCAAAGAACAAAACAAATGGACAGTCCATGCTCACGGGTAAAATCATTCAATATCATTAGCATATGAGTTCACAACACTCTGTAGAGTCAATGTGATCCACTGCAAATTGCAGCAAACTACTTACAAGGATTGATAGACTCATTCTTACAAGTTCATATGGAGAAGCACAAAACCTAGGGTAGCCAACACACTGTTCAAGGAGAACTAATTCAGAGGACTAGACAGTACTTGGCTTCAAGTCAAGAGTCCAGCAGTCAAGAGAATGTGTTACATGTAAAAGGATAGACAGGTCAATAAAACAGACTAGAAACCCACTGACATAGTTCACAGATACACATGTGTGTCAATACACATTTAGGAAAACAGAAAATGCTTGAATGGATGCAGAGCTGCAAGAATATTTGTTATTGTTAATGGGTATGATGAAAAATCGTGCGGTCAGTTTAGAAGACAATTTTGGCAAGTTATTTGTTTATTTACTTATTTTTACAGCGCTGGCGACTGAACCCTGGGTGTTGGTTTTTTTTTTTTTTTTTTTTTTTTTTTGGTCTGGAAGCTCCTTACAAAACTGAGCATACTCACTATACCACATGAATCATAACAGCATCCTCACCATTTACTCAGATGTACTGAGTAAATCTTAAGTCTGCACAAAATCCTGCACGCAGATGTTTATAATCATTTTATTAATTACTAAAAATGAGGAAACATCCAGTAGGTGAGCAGATCAATAAACAGTAGTACATCTAGATAACAGAATCTTACTGTCATAAAAATGAGTTACCAGGTCATGGAAAGACACAAGGAAACGTAAGTACACACTACTATGTGAAATAAACCGATTTGAAAGACTACATACTATATGCATATGTAACATCTTTAGAGATAGAATCAAGGAAATAGTTATAGAGGCATGATTTCCAGGACTTTGCACGGAGGAGGCAGCGATAAAAAGATGGAGCAGAAAGGATTTTTTTTTAAAGGCAGTAAACAGCTGTTGAAGCCTAAGGAATGTCCACATAACATCTGGAGGAAACGCTAATACAAAGTACAGAACAGAGCGTTAAGGATTTGCAAATGCCAATTCACCGAATAGAACAAATTCACCACCTCATATGGAATAATGACAGTGTCAGAGGTTTTATGGAACTTGGTACTTCCCATGCAATTTTGCTTTGGACCAAAAAATTGTTCTAGAGCATAACAGCTTTTTTTTTTTTTTTTTTTTTAAGCCGGGCATTTGATAAAAAAGTAGAAAAAAGGATCATACACTTTAGAAAGGACAAACGTTATTTTGAAAGACAAAACTGGACCCTCCAAATACAGTGAAAATTGGAGATTAAGTTCTATTAACACATGCAGAAACGAATGGTGAAACTGAAGTTCCAAAAAAAAAAAAAAAAGTTTTGAGTCAATATCTTCACCTTTGTATTATTAGTAAGGATGCCAATGGAAAACACTGCTTGAAGACTTACATGTAGGCAACATTCCTTCGGTCTGTCCTTTCTGTTCTTGGTTTCTTCCTTTCCTTTGTTCTTTTTTTCTCCTTTTTCTTCTTTCTGTGTCTCTCTCAGGTTTTAGGGTGCCGTCTCTCAGTACTTTATCACGTGAAATCATGTTGAAACGAACGCTAACAGGTGCACGAGGCGGCGCGTCCCAGGGGGTGTGGGACAGCGCAAGGCCCCGTCGGCAAAGGGGCGAGGAGCTCTGGGTGTGGGTGTCTGGGCGTCCTCAGTTGCGGTGCGCAGTGGGCCTTCCGCGCAACCTGGGGGGCTCACGGGGGCGCTGGGGTGGGTACGGAGGCGACGCCTGGGGGTGGCGGGCCGAGGCCCTGCGGATGGGGCCCGGGCCCTGCTCGGGATTCACGGTGCCCGCGTCTGCGGGATACTCCGCCGCGCGCCTTACGGGCGGGGCCGGAGACGGACGCGCGTCTCGGCTATAGGGCGGAGGCGGGTTTCGGCCCCGGGAAGACGATCGCCGATTGCGGCCGCGAGCAGGCGGCGGCGGCGGCGTCCGGGACCTGGGCGCAGCCGGTTCTCGTGCGTCACCCGGTTCGTGCGGGGCCTGGCCGTCGCGCGCGGAACCTGGGCGTCCCTCGGTCACGGTAGCAGCAGCGGGGGGGACATCCCTGAGCCATCTGCCCACCGGGTGGCGGCCGGGCAGGAGCACGCCCCAGGCGTCCGCCACGTGGGCCAGCAGCAGCTGCGAGAGGCAGCGGTGCACGCGCCGGTCCCAGTGCACGCCGTCGTGCAGCCGGTGCTGGCCCGCGTGGCGGAAGTGGAAGTGCAGGTCGAGCACGTCGAAGCCGCGCCGCGCCGCCTCCACGGAGCTGTAGAAGTTGGCCTCCATCACGTCCTCCCGCAGGTGCGCGGCCCCGGACGCGTCTCCCGGCGGGAGGAAGCCTCCGGTGACGACCCGGGCCACGGGCATGGCGGTGTTCCACACCACGAGACAGGACTCGGGCAGCACCTGGTGCAGACGCGCGAAGAGCCGCTGCAGGTCGTGCGGGTAGCTCGTCCGGAAGTCGCGTCGGTAGCGGGACAGGTCCCAGAGGCACGAGTTCAGGACCACGAGGTCCGGGGCGTAGTCGCCCCAGCGCAGCTGCGCCAGCACGCCCTCCACGTAGCGCGAGTAGGCGCGCGTGAGGAAGTAGAAGCGCACCAGGTGGTGCCCGGTGCAGAACTGGCGCACCTCGCGGTAGCGCGTGCCGTTGTGCGGCCGCCCGCCCTCCAGCAGCACGTCGCGCTCGAAGCTCGGCTCGCCCTTGGCCTTGAGCTGCCTGGACGACAGCAGGCAGTCCCTCTGCAGCAGCAGCACCAGGTCCTTGTACACGGCGCGCTGCACCGAGTCGCCCAGCACCACCACGAACTTGTTGTGCAGCAGCTGACGGACTTCGCGAGCCAGCAGCTGGGGCATGGTGGTGGTGGTGGTGGTGGTGGTGGCCGGGTGGCCTGGCATGCCTCCTTCGAGAAGCCCCTCGGTGGGAGCAAGAGGGGGACTCGGCGGAGGAGCACAGACAGGAGAGGGGTGTGGGGCGGGAAGAGGGGGGTGCAAGCCAGGAACAGGAGGAGGGAAGCAGCCGGGGAGGCGCGGGCGCGTCGTCGGGTACCTTGAATGCTTCCTCAGCCCAGGTTTCCTGCAGGCAGCCTGCGAGGTGACCTCTGAACCCGCGAGGTCCCCCCCTCGCCTGGGCCAGGCTCCACCTGGCGGAGCGGAGGAGCAGCAGCCCCGGCGCCAGGTCTGCACGCGCGAGCATGGAGCATGCGTCCGTCCACCGCGGGCGTGCAGCACGTGACCTCCGCCGGGCGTGGGCTCGGGGCCCCTCTAGGCCGCGGGCAGGATCCCTCCTCTTTGGCCCGCACCTCACAAAATGGACGCCGCAGCCCCCCCTCCGACCCGCGCGGCCCACGGCGGCTGCTCTCCGTCCCGTGCGCCTTTCCCTGCCTGGCTGTGGCTTGCTTCCCGGCTGCCTTGGGGTTTCTTGTGAGGCCAGTCCTGTATGGTAGCGCCAGGGCGTTGTCTTCACTGTGGGAGAAATGCCACCCTCAAGGGCATTGACTTTTTGGTAATATTTTCTTTTCTTTTTAATTTGCAAGCAGAGAGAGAGAGAGATAGAGGACAGACAGAGAACTGGCCCACCAGGGCCTCCAGCCACTGCAAACGAACTCCAGGCGCCATGTACCCCTTGTACTTCTGGCTTGCTTGGGTCCTGGGGAATCGAACCAGGGTCCTTTGGCTTTGCAGGCAAACGCCTTAACCGCTAAGCCATCTCTCCAGCCATATTGGTATTATTATTATTTTTTTTTTTCAAGTGGTGACTGGCAGAAAATGTGGTGCATTGTAGTGAATAGCACCAAAAGAAGTTAAATCTTGTCGAACATTTGTAATGTCCACCCATAGGCCATTCGTTCACAGCCAAGATTTCCCTCCAGTTCTCCTGTCATTGGCATAAACCATCGTCCACGCTCTCGGTTCTCTTGAGCCTGGCAACCATTAAGTTATTGTTCACTTATAAAATTCTGCCATTTCAAGAATTCTATGTAAATGGAATTAGAGTGCATGTAACATTGGATGGGCTCCTCCTCCTCTGGCATTGTTTCCAAGACATCCATCTATTCCTATATAAAGTCTGACTGCCTGTTTTCTGTGCTAGAAAGTGATCTTGGTATAACTGTGTCAATCTTTGTGAGGGTGAACCACAGTTTATGTAACCAGTCACCCATTTTAAGGACTGCTGGCTTATTTGCAAGTTTCGGTTGCTGTGAATGGTAGGGCTGAGCATTCTTGTGCAGGGTGTTTGTTTTTCTCTCAGAAGCAGTTTATTTAGGCTGACAGTTCCAGAGTACATTAAGGTCACCAAAGCATGACATGAGCAGAAAGTCAGTATTCTATCTTCACATCAGCAGGAAGGAAACGGGGGGGGGGGGAAGAGAGAGAACACACTGTTGTATAGGTTTGTGTATAACCCCAAATTTTCATCTCTTTGGTTTAAGTCCAGAAATGTAATTGCCCAGTTATGTGTGGTATTTATGTACTTAGTACTTTCAGAAATGCCCCTGCTATCTGTTTTGGTGGTTTATGTGTATAATCCCAAAACTGAGGAGGCAAAGGCAAAAGGAAAAGAGTTTCAAGTCAGTCTGAGCTACATGACACTCAATTGAGACCCTATCAAAACAAGCCAAAAAATAAAAAAGTCAAAACCCTCAGAAATGCCCAGATTATTTTTTTTTAGAGTGACTGTACCATTTAATATTCTGAAATTAAAAAAGTTTCTTTCATTCTGGGGCCTAAATAGATATGCATATTGTTTATATATATAAAGCAAGTTAACCCCAGAGCATCTAAAAAGAAAGCCCCCCCCCCCCCACACTGTTTAGTGCCTTCATAGATGCTTTCAGACCCAGTGAAATTTGGTTTAAAATCCTGCCACTGGGTTGTAGTCTCTATGCCCTTTACAATTATTTGGGAAGTTTTTAGAGCAGAGAGTAACCAGACTTAAGGCATATGTGGTAGTTTGAATGTATGTCCTGCATAGAATATGTTTTTTTATTAAAGCTTGCAACTTGGATCTCCACCTACCTGGCTGGAGAAGGTGTCATGGGGAGGGGGGCTAACCCTGGCCCTAGAGTGTCACTGAGGCTAGATCTGAATTCCATCCCAGAGGTATGCAGAGAGGTCTGAGCTCTGGCGGAGTCCCTGCTGCTTGCTACCCATGTGTGCTTGTTGCTTTTGGTGTTTTTCTGGCTGCCGATGGTTTCTGTTTGCTTGGATGTATGGAAGCACCTTCTTCTACTGTAGATGGAACTTCCCTCTGGATCTGTAAGCATGAAATAAACGTCTTCTAACCACAAAGTGTGTCCGGTTTGGAAGTTCATTCCTGAAACATAAAGCTGACCACAACAACATCAGCATGTATCTGGGGAGGTATGTGTGTTTGTTAGGTTTGCTCTTGAAGTCAAATGTTTGCATTTTAAGCATTATTTGCTCCATATTTATTTATATATAAATATTTTATATTCTATATAAATATATATAATATTTGCATTATAAATAGATATAAGTTTATTTATATTAGGATGGGAGTAAAGGGCAGTCCTGTCTCATCCTGTGTAGCTGTGTGACCCTGATACGCTCACCCAGTATATGCTTGCTCTTGTGGGTGTTAACTTTTGATGATGGCTTGCACTCTTCTACCTCTTCTACTAAGGGCATTTTGAGCCACACTCATCCTACTTTTATTCCATCTTCTAGTATTTTTCTCCAGTTGTCATCAGAATCTCCTTATTTTCCAGCACTGGAAATTTTATTTTCAAATATTTTTATTTTCTGTGATTTCAGTGTAGCCATGAACAACAAGAAAGTGAAGAATTAATGCTTGTTACCCATATAAAACTGAAAGCCACCCATTTAATTTTTGATTATGGAAGCTCGTATCCTAAACTGGATCAGAAGCACTCAGTATAAGAGGATGCCTGTAATCTGCCTGTGTTCTGGAAACTTAAGGAACATTGAAATTGAAAGTAGTGGATTCTGAGGACAGAGACTGCATTTGTTTCAGTTGTAATTTTTTGAGAGGTGAACACCTTTGAAACTGGGCCAGTTGTTTTGCATTGGGACAGTAGGAGATATGCTGACTCTTAAAGAGACACTGAAGTAAAAATGCTAAAGTGTCCTGATTCTCAGTAACTAACTTAGGATGGATTTTTTTCCCCCCTTGGGCTGTAAACACCCCAGCTGAAATGGTGGACTTTGGAGCTAAGAAATTTTTGTTATAGGTTCCAGATGCTAGACATGGCTCTATAGGAGTTGATGTTTGCCCTTCTGGTTTTCTATGAATCACCTCATGCCGTTTTTTTTTTTTTTTTTTTTTTTTTGTTTGTTTTGTTTTGTTTTTGCAGTGGAATGTTTTGTATTGGAAGTATTTAACTTTTATTTTATTTTACAGGCTCATAGTTAATAGAATATTATGGATTTCAGATAAGATTTTACAGTTTGGCCTTAGAATTGCAATGGGATTGGTAAAGACTATGGGGACTTTTGAAGTTGGATGGAATGCATTTTGTATCATTCCATGGCTTTGAGTCTGTGGTCCTAGGGACAGAGTGCGGTAGTTTGAATGTTAAATGACCCCTTGACCAGCCTCATGTGTTTATGATTAAGTATCTTGCTTAAACCCCAGCTGCTAGAGCCTTTGGGAGGAGCCTTGCTGGAGTGAATGATGACCTTGATTGAGGTTTATCAGCTCACCACTTAGCCCATTACTATGACTACTTCCATTTAGATATGTAACTGATTCCTGCTCTGCCTGCTTTTTCCTGCCATGACAAAACTTCCCCTTGAAATCATTATCTTGAAATAAACCTGAGCTTCTCATAAACTTCTTTTAGGTGGGTATTTTATCACTTGGTTGAATGTTTTGTCCCAGCAAGGAGGAGCTAACTGCTACATTTGGATACTGGTATCTGTTTTTTGTTTTCTAGCCTTTCAATTCTTCACTTATTGCTGTTTCTAAGGCATGCTTTTCACTGTATGTTGGTACATGGATGCCTACTCTAAGAGGCATAAAGAGCAATGGAAATGAAAATTCATAAGTAAAACACTGTGGCTCAAAAAAAATTTCCTTGGATGGTGATAAAGTAGATCCGTGTGATATTACACCCTTATTCCCTTTCAAAGATTGCAGACTTTTTACTTGAGGATTCTCTGTCCTGAAAATTTGAGGGTGGTGGTGGTTTAATCAGGTGTCTCCCATAAACCTATGTGTTCTGAATGTTAGGTCCCCAGCCCCCTGGAAATTTGGGAATTGCATCCTCTGAAAGACAGTGTATTGTTGGGGATAGGCTTATGGATGTTAGCCAGATTCCCCTTGCCAGTGTGTGGCACACTCTCCTGCTTCTGTTGTCCACCTGATACTGGCCAGGAGGTACTAACCAGCCTCTGCTCATGACATGTTTTCCTCTGCCATCATGGATCTTCTCCTTAAGTCTGTAAGCCAAAATAAACCCTTTCCTCCAACAAGCTTCTTTTGGTTGGATGCTTTTTTTTTTTTTTTTTTTAAATTTTTATTTATTTATTTGAGAGCGACAGACACAGAGAGAAGGACAGAGAGAGGGAGAGAGAGAGAATGGGCGCGCCAGGGCTTCCAGCCTCTGCAAACGAACTCCAGACGCGTGCGCCCCCTTGTGCATCTGGCTAACGTGGGACCTGGGGAACCGAGCCTCGAACCGGGGTCCTTAGGCTTCACAGGCAAGCGCTTAACCGCTAAGCCATCTCTCCAGCCCTGGTTGGATGCTTTCTGCCAGAAACATCAAAAAGCTGACTGCAATAGTAATTGGTACTGAGAAATGGGGACATTACTGCTAGAAGCCCGAGTCTGTGGCTTTGGCCTTTTGGAACTGCTTTGATGGAGAGATGTGGAAGGATTGGAAACCTTGGCCTAAGAGACCCGATGGAGTGCTGTAAGTATAGTTTCATGGGCTATTCTTGTCAGAATTGAAACACTTGAATGCAGTAAGAAGTATGGATTGAGGTTTGGTTTATGAGGGTGAGGAAGAGCTTTGTTGGCACTGATCTAGAAGCAGTGTGTTTGAGAGGCTTACTGCATTCTGGCTTTTGAAGTAGGTGCCTGAATGCTGAAAGACTGCCCTGTTCTTCAAAGTCAGCTTATTTCCCTCCTGGATTAACAAGTTGTTATCCTACCTGGTGTTATATAGTATAACAAATGCAGGAAAGAAGAGGGTCATTGAGTTTG
The DNA here is from genome assembly GCF_020740685.1 of Jaculus jaculus. Classification (NCBI taxonomy): domain Eukaryota; kingdom Metazoa; phylum Chordata; class Mammalia; order Rodentia; family Dipodidae; genus Jaculus; species Jaculus jaculus. The sequence continues at coordinate 27,641,534 of NC_059105.1, forward strand.
CATGCCTTTTTTTTTTTTTTTTAAATAGTCCCAGGCTCTTGTGAAGCAGGCTTGGTGGATTATCTGTGTGGAGGCCTGATGGAGCCATGAGGATGAACTGTGAGTTGCAGTGAAGACTTGACTGGAGATGCCAGGACTATGAGATGGCTGCCAAGGAGAGCTGCTGGCATCATATGTAGCATACCTCAGAGTATGAGCAGTAGAGATAGGGAGGAAGATTGGAACTCTAGAGAGTCATCTCTGGTTAGAGTTGTCAGACTTAGAGCTACAAGGTTTGATGTTTGCCTTGTTTGTTTTAAATATTGTTCAATATATCTTTGCTTTGCTCAATGCCATGTTTTGAAGTGTGAATGTTTATTTTTGCCACTGTATTTCTTTATTCGTTTGTATTTCAGCTCAGTTAAAAGACCTTGGGCTATGGGGATGTTTGAACAGTATTGAGATTGATAAAAAATAAATAAATATAGCTGGGCATGGTGGCACATGTCTTTAATCCCAGCATTTAGGAGGCAGAGGTAGGAGGATTGCTGTGAGTTTGAGGCTACCTTGAGACTGAAGTCCAGGTCAGCCTGGGCTAGAGAAAGACCCTACCTTGGAAAAACCAAAATATATGTTACATGCTGATTCTTAGAGTTGAATGCACTGCATTTCACATCTTGACTAGTTATCAGTTTGTGGGGGTCAGAGATGGAATGTGGTGACAGTAGGAAGACTGCTGAAGGAGTTTTCCTGCTTTTCAAAGTGGATATTATTTCCCCACGGATAAACAAGTTGGTAGCTAACCTGGTGCTATGGAAGAATAACAAATGTAGGAAATGGGCTAATTGGATTTGAAACACATTATTTATTTTTGTTTTTTGGAAATGGCTACTGAGTCATCTGAGACAGGGTTAAGTTGTTGGGACTCCATATGTGAAGGCCTGATGGAGCTATGAAGATGAACCATGGGTTGCAGTGGAGACCCCAGGATTTTGGAGATGCCAGACTATAGAATGGCTGCCAAGCAGAGCTGCTGGCTCAAGAAGGATTTTCCCTTAGGCTGTGGGCAGCAAACCTGGAATGGTTCCCACAGAAGATGTTTCAGGTCTTGATATTTACCCTATTTGTTTTAGATCTTGCATTGTTTCAATCTTTCCTTGCTATGCCTAGTGCTACATTTTGCAGTGTGAATGTTTACCTTGTGCCATTATGTATATTTAACTTGTGTTTTAATTTTACAGGCTTAACATTTAAGTGAATGTTTTGAGTGTCAGATGAGACCTTGTGCTTGAAAACAGTTTTGAGATTGATAAAACTGAGGGGATATTTAAAATTGGACTGAATGGGGCTGTAGAGATGGCTTGGTGGTTGCAACATTTGCCTGCAAAGCCAAAGGACCTTGGTTCAATTCCCCAAGACCCACGTAAGCCAGATGCACAAGGTGGCACATGCATCTGGAGTTCATTTGCGGTGGTTAGAGGCCCTGGAGCACCCATTCTCTCTCTCTCTTCCTCTCTGACATAAATAAATAAATAAATAAACATTTAAAAAAAAATAATTGGACTGAATGTATTTTACATCATAAGATGGTCATGAGTCTGTGAGGGTCAGAGGCAGAATGTGATGCTGTGGATCAAATATCCCCCAAGAACTCGTGTGTTCTGAATGCTTGGCTTCCAGCTGGTAGCATTTGGAAGACTGACTTTGGGGTGTTCTAGCAAGCTGTCCCTTACTGTGGCTTTGCTTACTTTGTTGCTGTTTTCTATCTGCTGTAGCAGAGGTGATGTCTAGTCTCTGACTATGCCATCATGAAGCTTCTCCTTGAGATTGTAAGCCAAAATAAAACCTTTATTTCCTTCACCTGCATCTGGTCAGTTGTTTTAGTCCAGCAATGTGAAGATAACTCTAACAAGCCTCTTCCTCATTTTTACTTATTCTGCTCCAAATTTGTTACAAGACATACATATTATTGACCCATAGACCCAATTTTCCAGGTGTGGTCTGATTAGCACAATTCCAGGTTTGGATTATCACCTCTTTTGTTGAATTAATTCTGCCTAAAACCTAATCTCTGTTTTTGGAGAATCCACCACACATGACTCACATTATCTCACCTTCCACTAAACTTGTATGAGTCATTTTAATACATGGCAAATACTGTTTTTCTTGTCTTAAATCTGTGCCTCTGGCTTTTAAAATATGCGAGCATATATAAAGACTTTATATTGTTAGATTTATTCTGTTGCTCCTTTTGGCCAACATCTTTTCATTCTGTTGCTACAGCATGTCGAGATCTTTTTATATCCTAATTCCTCTATTGTGGTTGCTCAATGTCCTTCTGTGCAATTGGCTTACTATACTTGATAAATATCCCTTCTGAATCTACAAGTCAGTAGTAAAAAATTTGAACCAGGTAGGATAGAACTGTGATATGTGCATACCTTTTTTTTTTTTCCAGTTTCCATTTTGCCCACTTTTCAGCAGACTTTAAAGATAATTGTTTAACATACTATGCTTTGATTTGAGGATATGTTTTTTCCCCCCCATTTAGTCAAGGCAGAACTTTTGTTAAGTTGTATTGCATGCCTCTCCAAAGTCCTTTCTGACCAGACTTAACTGGTTTCATAGGTCAAACAGCATAACCTGGAAAAGGCATGCAGCATCTTTACCCTGTTCCCAACCCATTCTTACATGCTTTGTGCCCCTGGAAGCTGTTCACTGTGCACTGCATTAGCTGGATTCCCTTGCCCTGCACTGACAGGAGATTTCAGAAGGTCAGGATGACAATGAGGTTATGACAAGTATTTTACCATATTTCTTTTTCTACAAAGCCACACATAATATTTTAGGATAAGTCACTTGATTCTTCTTCTAAAGGCTGGAACCAGACTTTCTCTTGGCTCAAGAGACAGTACTATAAGTTTTCAAAATACTCTGCCTCCCTGATGCTTCAGACTTGGTCATGAACTTCCAGTGTGTGTGGTCATAGCAAGCTTCGGGCTTGGTTTTCTACTCTATGGTCCTTATCACAAAATTCATGATTAGTTTTGGGAAAGGGCCCTAAAGATTATGTAGCTAGTCCTGCTGTGAGTGCTGCTCATTCCCCACAGTCATGTCACACTGCCCACTAAGTTTTTCCTGAACACTGCCCCTTGCTTTTATGGAGAGTCCCTTTCCTAACCTCTCTTCGCTGCACCGTGTTGTATGCGCCATCTCTACCCTGCCAGGACTCTGACTCATGCAGAAGAAACGAGTTGAGTCACATTTGTTCTAGGGAGGCTTTATTGGCTCCTACTGATCATTGCCTCTCCTGTTCTCCACACCTATTTCTTTGTGTAAAAAAAAATTATAAAATTTTAGGTGGGATCAATGTAACACTTCATTGTAATATGCTAGAGCTCAGTTTGTCCCGTTTTTTTCAAAGTTGGCAAGTATTTTCCAGCATACAGTTTTATTTGCCACTGCTGTATGAGCTTAAAGACCTCTGGCAATGCTTAATGATCTAATTTGCAGGTTCTTTAGAGACATTTAAAGAACACTGGGATCAGCCAACACTCTAGTTTCACATTATCCATATATTTTATTTTATTAGTCCAGAGAGAGTCTTGCTTTCTTCTTTGTCATTGTTGTAGCCATTATTGACATCAAAGATTATTCTTTTCCTTATCTTCCTATTTCACTGATAAAAAGTGTGAAAGGACTTTATAAAGCCCTCCACTAATTTAACTCCACAGACTTCCTAAAATTATGATTTTTCATCACTGATCATATGATTGCTTTCAGCTGTCTTTATCCAACTGACCATGTATAGAAGACCAAGATACATTGTCAGAGTTAAGTCAGCCCCCATTCCTTTGTAGTTCTTAGAAGGATTCTATATTGTTCCTGCAAATTTATATTTGTTTTTTATGTTTGGTGTTCTTAACACAGAGAAAGACTGATTAATTTTCAACAGAAAAGGCATATGACAAGAAGTGGTGGTAGAGACTCAAGTTCAGACTGTAGATGTTAGGAAATTCACAGCCATGAAGGTAGATGATCAATAAAGAAAATTTGAACCTTGTTTTCATGCAAATGTCTGTGGAAGAGTCTTCCATAAAATTATGTTTATTTTCAAAGCCTTCTTGGTGGTTACTGTTTCATATTTCCATGTTAAGTCTAGCCATGAGAGGGGCCAGTGATTTTATATCTGTCTCTTCAGAATCTGAGCTCAGCAACCACATTGGTTTCTTTAACTACTTAATCCTTTTCTTCCTCTGTGGCTTCATTATTTGAAATTGTACATTTATGTGAACTTTTGAAATCATCTTCCATCTCAGTATTTCCTGACATAAAAATCAAACTTACCTTTTTTAAAAAAAATGTATGAAATTTCATTTACTATTCTGCAGCTTTATCCATGAGATATATTTCTGGCAGTTTTTTTTTTTTTAAGAAGAAAAAATAAATATTTTGCAATACTTTTTTTTTTTTTTTTTGAGGTAGGGTTTCACTCCAGCCCAGGCTGACCTGGAACTCACTATGTAGTCTCAGGGTGGCCTTGAACTCACACCAATCCTCCTACCTCTGTCTCCCAAGTTCTGGCATTAAAGGAGTGTGCCACCATGCCTGGCTCTGCAATACTTGTTCAGACATGCTATATACTCTTGGGTTAGTCTGTTTAGGATGAGCTGACTAATTCTCCTATTCTACCATATTCATATGGTATATGTTTTGTTAGCCAGGTAAGAGGTTTCTTTGCTTGTTTTTATTGTGCTGTTGTAACAGAAGACCTGAGATTGTATAATTTATAAAGAGCAGAAGACCAGGGTTGAGAGGCCCACATCTGGTGAGGTCGTTTTGCTGCATCATCCTATGGTAGAAGCTGAGAGGATAAGAGAAGGCAGTTGACCTCATAGCTGCTGTGTAATTAACATTAATATACATGACTTAATCCTCAGGAGAGCCCATGAAGATGTACTTTCCTACACTAAAGTGGTAGGTGTAAGTTTCTAACACATGTGTTTGGGATGACATATTCAAATCATCCCCTTCTCTCCTGGACCTCAGAATATACTCTTCTCACATACAACATACATTCACTCTATCCCAATAACTTCATAATCTTAACTCATCCCAGAGTTAACTCAAACATCCAGAATCCCTTGTGAACCAATTATAAGTGTGAGACTCGGTGCATAATTTATGTTAAGGGCAGATTTCCTGTGATTTCTGAGCCTATAAATTTAAAATACTACATGCTTCCAAAATACAGGTAGTGGGACTAGCATGATGCAGACAACTAAGGGTAACTGGACCAAAGTGAATCTAAACTCCTTCATGGGTATCACATCAAGTCTCACAGTTTTAGAATAAACTCAACTTCATGTCCTCCACAGTGGGTGCACTGGAGTAGAAGTCAGACCTCTGAAGTTTGAGGCTGCCTCCCCCGTGGCTTTGCTGTGCTCGGTTTCCTCAGCAGCTCTTAACCATTTCCACTGCTGATGCTGTATTTTCTCTGTTCTAAGGGGCTGCCCATTCCCCCCCCACCCCTTTTTAGTTTTTTTTTTTTTTTTTTTTTTTTTTTTTTTTTTTTTCGAGGTAGGGTCTCACTCTAGCTCAGGCTGACCTGGAATTCACTATGGAGTCTCAGGGTGGCCTTGAACTCATGGTGATCCTCCTACCTCTGCCTCCCAAGTGCTGGGATTAAAGGGGTGCACCACCACGCCCGGCTATTTTTTTTTTTTTTTCCTACAGAGGTAGCATCACGTGGGTGCTGCACAGGGTTATTACTAGCAACTTTCTGAACAGGCGTTGAGTCTCATCTGGTCCATTGTAATTTTGGTGGCAGAGGTGAGGTACGCTATGCTGGATTGGGAGAACAGTGTCCTGAGGCAGAGCATGGTATGAATGCTGGAATTCTGTGAATGTTTATCTGGAAACCTTGAGCTTAGGCTCCTTTCTCACCTATAAGATCCCTAAAATGTCCCTGGGGTCATTTGCCCATTACTTTGGGGAACAGGATCTGATTTTCCTCTGTACCAAGCTCTTTTGAGTCTCACTTGGGCCTTCCCTGAGTTGTGTCCTCACATAGCTTTTAATTTTAGTATTTTTATGGTCAAGTAAGAGATTTCCAGAAATGTCCATTCTGCTTCCCTATTTTATAAAAATATTTTATTTTTTTTTAGAGAGAGAGAGATAGAAATAGACAGGTAGAGGGAGAGAGAATGGGTACGCCAGGGACTCCAGCCACTGTAAACAAACTCCAGATGCATGCACACCCTTGTGCATCTGGCTTATATGGGCCCTGGGGAATCAAACCTGGGTCCTTTGGCTTTGCAGGCAAGTGCCTTAACTGCTAATCCATTTCTTAAGCACTTGCTTCCCTTTTAATTATAAATTCAAGCATTAAACTATTTCCTGCTTCTCTCATTTTACTATTAGTGTCTGAAATAAGCCATGGACTACCTTGAACCCTTAGATGCTTAGACATTTTCTTGACAGAAAGCCTCATTCATAATTGCTCTTGTCCCTCTTGTGTTGCTGTTACCAAATATCTGAGATATGGTATTTCAAAAGAAAAAAGAATTTTTTTGTTTATTTTATTTATTTATTTGAAAGCAAGAGAGAGAGAGAGAGGAGGGAGGGAGGGGGAGAGAGGGGGGGGAGGAAGGGAGGGAGGGAGGGGGAGAGAGAGAGAATGGGCATGCCAGGCCCTCACGCCACTGCAAATGAACTCCAGACATGTGCGCCCCCTTGTGTATCTGGCTAACATGGGTCCTGGGGAATCAAGCCTCAATCCTGGGTCCTTAGGCTTCACAGGCAAGTGCTTAACCACTAAGCCATCTCTCCAGCCCAAGAAAAAAGAATTTTTTATCATAATGGATAGCATCACACAGGGTAAGAGAGGGAGGTGGATGAGTGTCAGGGAGGGAGGAAAGAAGGGAGAGAGAAAGAGAGAAAGATTGAGATTGATTTCAGTGAGAGGCCAGGTCCATTGATTTATAAAATTTCCTCTTTTAGGGAGTAATCCACTCCTGCTACAAGATCTACATCAATCCCTGTGGTGGTGTGATTCAGGTGTCCCCATAAACTTAGGTGTTCTAAGTGCTAGGTTCCCAGCTGATGGAGATTTAGGAGCTAACACCTCCTGTACACAGTATATTTTGGGGGGCGGGCTTATGGGTGTTATATCCAGCTTCCCCTTGCCGGTATTTGGCACGCTCTCTGTTTGCTGTTGTCCACCTTATGTTGGCCAGGGGGTGATGTCCACCCTCTCCTCATGCCATCGTTTTCCCTTGCCATTGTGGAGCTTCCCCTTGAGCCTGTAAGCCAAAATAAACCTCTTTTTTTCCCCACAAGCTGCTCATGGTTGAGTGATTTCTACCAGCAATGTGAACCTGACTGCAACTTAAGTAAAGTGGCACTGAGGAGTGGGGTTGCTGCTAGACACCTGACTGAGTGGCTTTGGCTTTTTGGAACTGATTTTCAAGAGGACTGTGGAAGGATTTGAAACCTTGGCCTTCCTTCACAGCCATCTCATGGTCCCGGCATCTCCACTGGGTCTCTACTGCAATCCATAGTTCATCCTAGTAGTCCCATGGGGTCACCATGCAGGCATCCAGCAAACCTGCTTCACATTGCCCATGGCCATTTCCAAGACACAAGACTGTGCTGCAAACTCAAGGACCTTCTCCTTTCTGCATCTTATACTCCATGATACCAGGTAGGGTACCAATTTGTTAATCCAAGGGGGGAATAAAGCAGACTTTGAAGAACAGGACTTGAGCACTCAGGCCTCTTCAAAAGAGTCTACATTCTTCCTGTGGTTCCAATGCAAGTCATCAGGCCCAATCTCAAAGGTTGTAACCTCTCAATGGCAACTGCACAGGCAGCAGTTCACCTAAAGATTTTTCCTTCTGTGCCATATTCCTCTGCTCATACCAGTTCATTTCTACACAAAGCAACCCTGCACAACTTCTCAAGACATGGGCATAACAAGCAAGCTTCTCACACAAACTGCTGGCCCAGTCCAAGCAAAGCTCTTTCTCACCCTCATAAGCCAAACCTCAGAGCCCATAGTTCTTACTGCATTCAGGTCTTTAACCTCTGACCGGTTTACCCTGATTGCAGAATTTGGAGTCCAGCTGGGGGTTTCCAGATGGGGACATCACTGTAGGGGGACGGACCATCACCTCCTGCTTTGACTTAGGGCTATCCCAGACTGATGACAAGGAACAGCTGTAATGAAAGCCTTACTTCCCTGCTGGAAACTGCAAGCAGGCCCGAGTGAGCAGTACTTACAGCACTGCAAGGCATCTCTTAGGACAAGGTTTCAAATGCTTCTACATTCCTCTTGGAAATCAGCTCCAAAAGGCCAAAGTCGCACAATCAGGTGTCTAGCAGCAATCCCACTCCTCAGTACCATTTTATTGTCGCAGTCAGGTTCACATTGCTGGTAGACATCACCAAACCAAGAGGAGTTTGTGGTAAAAAGAGGTCTATTTTGGCTTACAGGCTTGAGGGGAAGCTCCACAATGGTAGGGGAAAATGATGGCATGAGCAGAGGGTAGACATCACCCCCTGGCCAACATAAGGTAGACAATAGCAACAGGAGAGTGTGCCAAATATTGGCATGGTGAAACTGTCTATAATGCCCATAACTCCTCCCCCCCAAAAAATACACTGCCTCCAGGAGGTGTTAATTCCCAAATCTCCATCAGCTGGGAACCTAAGCATTCAGAACACCTAAGTTTATGGGGGACACCTGAATCAAACCACCACAATCCCTTAGCAAGGTTAGTGATGGCTCAGTCTCCTAATGACTGCCCACTTTGTCCCTTCATTAAAGGTTTCATGACCACCACTGATACACTGGGGACCAAGATTATCACACATGAGCTTTTGGGAGGAGAAAATAACAATGAAACCTGTGCCTTCCTCCAAGACCTAAGAGACACATTTCTGCCTGGACCTAATAGGGATGGCAGTTGCTCCAGTATCTTAAACCTTGCTTCTCATTTCCACCTGAGACCTCAGTGAGATGACTTTTGTTTCCTGTGCATGTGCCAACATGTTCTTCTTAACCACTTCCATATTCCCAAAGAGACCTGCACTTTCCTTATAGCTCAGCTCTTGTCTTTTTTCTTTTACTTTCTTTTTTAAGGTAGGGTCTCTCTCTCCAGCCTAGGCTAACCTAGAATTCACTATGTAATCTCAGGCTGGCCTAGAACTCAGCAATCCTCCTACCTCTGCCTCTGGAGTGCTGTGATTAAAGGTGTGTGCCACCATGACTGGTAGCTTGTCTTTTGAGCCCTCACAGGAATTGCTGTTAGTGCTGCAGATATAAAAAATCCAGGCATTTTCTAGCCTGCACCTCCAAATTTCTCCATTACTTCATTTCCAAACACCTTCCACATTCTCAGTTATTTGTTGTAGCAACAGTCCTACTCCCTGGCACTAATTTTCTGTCTGGGTATATCATTCTGCTACTATAACTTTCCTAGAGTCTGGGTAAATTATAGAGAGCATAATGTATTTCCTATAGGCATGATGGTCAAAAGTCCATATATGAGGACATACATTTGACAAGAATCTTCTTCTTACATAATCCCACAACAGCAGACAGGAAGGTAAGAGAGGGCAAATGGACATTCATACCTGTAACTCTAACCCTCAATGATCAGTATTCATAAAAATGATTTTTTCATAATAAACACTTCCAACTGGGCTCCACATACTTACTATGACATTGAGGTTTAAAAATGTTCTACACATTCTTTTGGGAGATACATAAACCATAAACCTTGACACAAAGACACATAGCCATAAGAATCATATAGTCCTTCCTTGAAGATTCACCCAATAAGGACTCTGGAAACTAAGAGTACTTGTTTTAGTTGGCTAAACCTAGAAACTCCCAAATTTATATTAAGAACCCAAACCATCTGTATTTATATATTTCTTTGCTTGTCTGTGTTTAATACTTATGTGACATTATTATTTTTCTTCTTCATTTCTGTAATTTTACTATTCAGAAAACTCATCCAAGGTATTAAAGTGGCCAATGACCTTGTAATGATTTTAGGAACTCTTGGAAAAAAAAATCATTTACTTATATACTGCATGTTCCTTCATTTCTACACTCTTTCATAGGAAAATATGGCATCAAAGGATATCTTCTATTAAAAATATTTTCTTTGTTTTATTAACAACTTCCATGGTTATAAACAATATTCCATGGTAATGCCCCCCCCCCCCCCGCTTTCCTCTTTGAAACTTCTTTCTCCACCATATCCCCTCCTCCTCTCAATCATTCTCTCTTAAAGATATTTTCTAAGCCTTGTCTATGCTGTCTTCACAAATACTCAGCTAATGTATCGTGAAGTTTCTGTGATCTTATTCAAGCTCCCACTTGAAAGACTACCTTTAGCTAGTTCTCTCATATCTCCATTTTGCTGTCCACTGTATGCCATTAAGATCTGTCCATGAAGCTGTCTCCCTTACCATCAGTAACTGAAATGTTTTGTTTCCTCACTAGATTATTTTAGAGAAGATAGCATTTGAAGGCAAGTTCACAGGACATTCTTCACGGGAACCTCTTCACATGCCTGTAATCCGTGTTTTCCCAGGCACACTGGAAGGAATGTGCACTCACATAATTGTGCAGGGGAATTCACTGCACCAAAGAGCCTGGAGTCAAGCTACTGAAAATCATCTTTTCTTCAAATTGCCTGATATTTATTAAGAAAGCCTTTCTTTCTGTTGTGCTTATAGATACTAAAGGGAGCTGTCCTTTCTTCATGCATGTCTACTCGAAAAGTAGCACCAGATGCCATGGTGCAAATATGCGCAGAGTCACTGTGCAGGTATTTATGTTTCTTAGCATGGAGAGATGAGGCCTGTCAGAGATAATTAGGGGATGGGATGAGGGCTTTAGAAGAGGGTCTCATAGAGAGGATTCTGTCCATTCCTCTTCTTCCTTGTGAGGACACCATGTCCATCCTCATTTATCCCTTCTGTCCTTCATACCACATGTATACCTGGACAGTGCTATCTGTACACAATCTGTTCTTGTTAAACACAAAACCTGCCCAAGGCTTTCATCTTGGAAATTGTAGCCTCAATAACTATGAGGAAAAAAAATTGTTGTTCACAAATTTCCTAGTCTCAGGCATTTTGTTATGGCAGTACAAATAGACAAAGAGATCAGGTTGTACCAGATTATAGAATTTTATTTTCAAGATCACTAAAATTAAGTTTAGCAGTTGTTTCTTCTGCTTGTTATTATATGAAGAGTAAAAGTTGATTCTCAAAAGTCTGTGTTTAGAGCTGGGTGCCAGGCGTGGTGGTGCACGCCTTTAGTCCCCGCACTTGGGAGGTAGAGGTAGGAGGATCGTGTGAGTTTGAGGCCACCCTGAGACTATATAGTGAATTCCAGGTCAGCCTGGACCTGGATTAGAGTGAGAGAGTGAGACCCTCCCTTGGAAAACCAAAAAAAAAAAAAAAAAAAAAAAGGAAAAAAAAAAGAAAGAAAGAAAAAAAAAAAAGCCTGTGTTTAGAATTTATTTGGAAAAGAATGGAATATGTTAAAGATTAACGAAAAGGGGCTGGTGAAATGGCTTAGCAGTTAAGGTGTTTGCCTGTGAAGCCTAAGGGTCCGGTTTGATTCCCCAGGAACCACATAAGCCAGATGCACAAGGGGGTGCATGTGTCTGGAATTCTTTTGTGGTGGCTAAAGGCCCTGGCGCACCCATTCTCTCTTTCTCTCTCTCTCAAATTAATGAACAGATTTTTTTTTTTTTTAGAAAAAGGTCACAGAAAAAGCCTACTAGTTGGAAATTTAGAATGTCCATTTAAAGGTATTTCTTATAAACCTATGAGTGAGACAGCTCTTTGTCCTTTAACTGGCTGGGATTTCCAGGAAAGCTACACAACTCTTGGAATCTCTAGTAACTTGTCTGTCAGGTTTTATGCTGGGAGATGGATTTGAGACAACACAGGAAAGGCTGTCTCTCATATCCCACTTCCCCACCGGGTTACCTGCCATCTGCTGTTTTGTCAGCTGCTCATGTTCTATCCTATTGGTCATGCCCTTCTCCACTGTGACCTCCTCACATGCTACCCTAGATGAGCTTACTTCACAGTGTTATAAAATTTAACTACATCCCAGAATTTAAAAAATTTAAAACTAGAATGAAAGTTGCACATAAGTATAATTTTCTGAACCTCACTTTTCCCTGTTGAGAAATGGAGATTTTAGCAACCGCCCTTAATACTTCAAAGGTTGTTGTAGTGATATGATTGTAAATCATTACTGATAATGGAGGTGATAGGCATAGCCACTATATCACATTAAGAAACACATCATGGAAAAAATGATAAAGTATCCTGACCACTTTTAAGTATTTTTGCTGTACTAACATGGTTTTCAGCAAAACCTTAAAGATAACCATTACATTTTTGTCTACAAGTTCAGATTTAGTTTTGAATTTAATTCACTGAGACTAGAAAACTACAGCAGTGATCAAAGGCATAATTATAACATATTTATAGCCCATTATTATTATAACATTCTGAAGTAAAGGGCAAAAATTCTACCCAGTGAACTTGTTCTTCCTGTTACTGACATAAGATTGAGACATTTAAATGCCAAGACATGGATCCCTCAGGCAGAACATAAAGTATTTATAATGAAGGGAGTATGGACCAATAAATTTCAGTTATGAATGTTTTTAGCTAGAAGAAATAATAAATAACCTTCCATAGGCAATATTTCAGTTTGCATTTATTGTACCTCATCACATCACATTTTCAGGAAACAATAATGATTGCATAGTAGGACACTAAATTACTCTCATGTTTAATGAACAGTTAAACTGTTAAGCTTTGATTAAGATGTAAGAGCTTTCCTAATTTAACTGTGAGATGTGGTTTCCTTGGAAAGATATAGTTTGCGATGATAAAAAAAGACTGTAAATTATCTATTTGTATCAAACAGAAGTAATTTCATTTATGGATGAAGCTTTGGAAAAAGACTACCAAACTTGTTGTTTGGGGGAGAAATAAAAAAGAAAAGCCATTATTTTAATGATGGGACATGGATTACATACTTGGGATATCTTTAATGATACATAGAGTTTGCAGGGAGATATTGTGCCTGGAGATTGTGCTTGCTGGAAACTAGAAGACAAATCAGGTTGTAGCTTTACATTGCACTGGTTGTGTGGCTCTGTACAAATTACGTATCTTCTCACAAGCTGTTCTTTATTCATGAAGCCACAGCACAAGATAGCTGCGAATGGTTGTTGTAAAGACAAAGTAACGTAGCATGTATGACCCTGGGCTCTTCAGGGAGCGGACCCTGAATGCAAGCTTTCTGAGTACTTGTGGTCCTGGGAACAGGCAAAAATGAGGCAAAAGAGGGGAGAGAGTTGACTTGTTTGTGGAGCTCCATTGCTTCACAACCAAGTATCTCTGAGAGGCTCAGCTGAAATGTGAATCAAGACCATCTGTGTAGGGGAAGAATGGGAAAGTAATTCACTTATAGCTTCCTTCTCCACACCAGTCACCCAAGAGGTGTGTTGTGAATTGAGAATTAATTTAATTCACATGTTGAAGTCCTAATGCCCTGTACCTCAAAACTGTGTTTGGTATAAAGTCTTTAAAGAGTTGATTAACTTAAAATATATAAAGCCAAAGGGTGGGTTTTAGTGCAATCTGAATGATATCCTTACAAAAAGAACAAGTTCAGACACATAAAGAGAAGGCTATCCTGAGAACACAAGTCAAGGAGGGAGGCCTCAGCAGAAATCAAACCTGGTCTCATTTTTACCTGGGATTTCTCACATCGACAACACAGAGAGAATACATTTCTGTGAATTAGCATGCAGCTGTAGTAGATGGATGTAGGGTCTTAACTCTCCTGCATTCTGGGTGATACATGTGTAAAAGGAAAGTTAGTCCCATTCTTGTCCCCAGATTGAAGTATTAAAAGTCTCAAGTGGAAAGTGAAAGGTGGTATCATGGTGCTTTGTGGGATGCTAACCAGAGCCCTCACAGATAGCATGGGTAATGGAACTGGAAGAAGTAAGTAAGACTTAATACAATATGAAAAGCATCATAAAATTGTAGTCTTAGTAGTAATAACTAAAGATAAAACTATTCATTGCTAGTTGATAGATTTACTTAGGATTCATTAGAAATGTATATGAACTTATAATAACATAACTAAGTGTTGTTTTGAATCATGTTTATGCTCAACTCTTAATGAAACTAGAGAAAAGTAGTCACATGTTTTCTCTAGAAAATAAGTAAAATTTAGCATAAAAAACTATATACTTGAAGATCTAAAGCAGTAGATATAATGTGGCACTTCTCTTATTTTTGTTGATGTGCCTGCTTTCCTTGAAGTGTATGGCATCAGGATCTTGCTTTAAAACTCCATGTACCGTGGTCTATTGCAAAGAATCTTGAATTGGACATACTAGAGAGAGATGAGTGATTTTGTTGGTCACACAAGGCGTGCATATGGTTACAAGTTTGGTTACATAAGACCGCGAAAGCTTTCTGTTATATTTGTGGAGATGTCGGGAAATGTCTCCATATTTCAGGGGTAGATAAAGGGCTTGTGGATTGAAGTGAGAGGGAGAGAGAGGAAATGTGGTTTCTGTGGGTGAAGAAATGGAGTCAGGAGTCCTGAGAGCTGTGACATGTACGTGTGTGGGGGAACATGCTTGTAAGAACACGCGTGTGCAAAATCAGGGCCTGAACATTTACTAAATTTGAATTTCCCATGTCAACAAGACAACACCTGCTTTGCTTCATGTATGCATTCTTTTCTATGAAGAAATGATGAAATTCATCCTCAAAGATTATATTTAATAGGAAATAAATAAAGCTGGTTTATAAAATGCTATCAGAATGTAACATGCTGAACAGCCTAATAAATGTTAGTAAGATGAACACTAAAATTGTAGGCTTTGCAGTAGTCATCATTTAATAACTACCTTATTTACCTAATAACTACCTTATTTACCTAATAGCTGAGAAGGGGAAAACAAGAAGAGACAGATGTACTTGCTCACCCACTGTTTTGCTTTGTGCTCATCTCTGGCTAAATGCCATTTCCAGGTGTTTGGTCTTGAGCCAAATACTAAAATTAGACATTTGGTGCAGCCCTCCTTAAGACACACGGGTGGTGCAGGAGAGCCTGTTCAGTCCTTGCCCCCTGACACTGCTATTAATGCCTCTGTTGCTGGAGCTGTCAAATTTACCCACTAATTAAAGGGAGATGAAATAAATAAGATACAAAAGTGATGATAAAAATCTATATATTATATTAGTCTCTCTCACATTTCAGTGTTTACTTAAATATTTTACATTTGGTTTCATTTCTTGGGAAAAAAAAACAAAAACGTGGAGTACAAATAAAAAGAATCCTTTTTAGCATTGTATCCAAATCTTATTTAAAATCTGTCCAGAGGGACTGGAGAGATGTCTCAGCAGTTAAAGGTGTTTGCTAGCAAAGCTGACATGGTTCGGTTCCCACTTCCCTATGTAAAGCCAGATGCACAAAGTGGTGCATGCCTCTGGAGTTCATGTTTTCAGCTGGCACGCCCATGTTCACTCTTTCCCCCCTCCTCCCTCCCTCCCTCACAAATAAATATTTTTAAAAACTGCTTAGAGATACAAGGCATTCAAATTTTATAAAAGCAAAATTAGAACTTCAGATACCAAAACAAACAAACAAATCATTTGTATAAATGTGAATTCATCAGGTTGTTGAATTTAATCTTCACCTCTACAGATCTGAAGTTTTTGACCACTTTTTCATTTGTCCTTTCAGAAAATGTAAAGTACCAACTGCTGTCAATCAGATATGTAAAGCCTTATTGTGAGTCCTCTTTAGAGATACAATTACAGAGACTCCAGGGACACACCGAGATTGTGTTTCAATGCTAACTCCATCAGAAAGCTCTAAATTCTGACAAATAGCCATTAGGTGGCTAGAAATCAGGGAAACATTTGACCTGTTATTACATAACTTGAGTTTTTGTATTAAAGCTCTTTAGGTATTTCTGAGTGGCTAAGAAATGTATATTGTGTAGTGGTGGCTCTACTTTGACCCAGATATCACTTATGCTTGTTTTGCTCTTATACATGTTAGGAGCAAAATAGAAAGCAGGGCACAGCTGAGAGATACAGACCCTATTTGTGCATCAGTCCTAAAGTATGTCAAAAGTGTCTCTTTTCTAGACTTGTGAAACTTGGACAGCAGGAGCAAGAATTTAAAATGGATACAGAAGTTATTCTTGCTTCTGGGAATAATTTTTCTTAACCTTTAGGACTCTGGATAAAATGACCATGACGAAATACTCCCATTGAATGAGCACATGTCCGTCCCTGAATTATCTTCTTGTACCATCCTATAACTCTTTTTACTTCCTGTTCATGCAAATGAAGTCCTCCTCACTATTTTTAAAATTATAATTGATTCTTTATCATTTTAGGATGAGCAACATTGGACCATTTATTGTGATATTGAATGTTTCAAAAATACTTAGAATCATTGTCAAGCGTATTTTGATCATATTTTAAAGTGATATGTTCAACATATATTTTTAACCTTCACACATATTTTCTAGTAAAGTGTTTTGGGATTTACAGCAATGTGTCTAAGTATTAATTGAAAAACTCATGGAAGTATACTGCTATTTTGTGAATTTGGATTTTTTAAAAAAATATTTTATAATTTGCAAGGAGAGGAGATAGAGTGAGAGAATGAGAATGAGAATGAACATGAATGGGTGCATCAAGGCCTCCAGCCACTGCAATTGAACTCCAGATGCATGTGCCACTTTGTGCATCTGGCTTTATGTGAGTACTGAGGAATTGAATTTGGGTTTTGTTAGGCTTTACAGGCAAGTGCCTTAACCACTAAGCAATCAAATTTATAAAATTTGAATGCCTTGTATCTCTAAAAAAAGTACTCTTTTTTCAACTTTTCAGACACATTGTGATTCCTGGAGTCAAGTATTTAGAGTTATACAGCTTGAAGCTTCAGACCAAACAAGACATCATGGTATTTGCTGTCCCTTAGTCCCAACTACTGACTAATTTCTCACCAAGGCTTTTTTTTAAAAAATTTTATTTTTATCATGTCTCCTAGTCTGTTGTTTACAAAAAAGCAGTTTCGGAGTTTCAGTACCTGCACAGAGAAGGCTCACAAGTCATCACCACTTTTTGGCCTTGCCTTTGTATTTTTTGTGCAAGAGCAGTGATCATGGCACGCAAAGTAGCAGGAGCTGCTCACTAGAGCCCAAGACTCTAGAAAACCCACATGGCAGTGTTCCTAGGCAGAACGATTGTCAGCTTTGCTTGTAGCTTATATTTATAATAAACAAAGATGTCACCAATTCAATTGGTTTCCCCCCCGCCAAAAAAAATGTAGCTCAGATATGAGATTGAAACTGTCTTCTGTGTGTAGGTGAAACCTCGTTGACAGAACTAAGGCAAGCAGTCTGCATGTGAGATTGAGTAGCTTCCCATCAGTATTTTAGCACTGTAGCTGAATTCATGTAGGCGGCAACTCCTGTGTGATATTAACTCTTGACCAGTGTCTGGCGAGGTCTGCAGCCCTGGAGTTTCCATGATTTATGAAGGGACCACATGTGGCTGAAAGGAATGTCAGTCCCGAAGTGACAGTCAGGTTGCCCCCTGCGACTGGCAAGCTGCTCTAGCTGAACTCTCCTTTCTACTTGTTCTTAGATCTGTAGTGCTTACTTACCTCTTGGAATCTAAATCCTGGGTCTGACAAGTCCCAACATATTGAGCTCCTGAGACCTATAGTCTTGATTTAGTCTAACCTATTGATTCCCTGAGCTTGTTGCCCCAGGCAGAGAGGGAGCTAATTAAAAGAAAATGGAGCTCGAAAGATCTCTGGGAATCTCTCTGAGATGCTGCCACTAACCTCCGGAGTTTGAATCGCTGCCTGGCACCAGAGCTGATGACAGTTCTTTTCCTGTGCTGCTGGACTAGGAATAAGATACCTTTAAAATGGAAAAGAAAAATCAACAATGTTCCTCTTCCCATATTAATTTGTCCCTAAGATTTTGAATGAAATTTGAGTAGTAAAATGTATAGATGTGTCTGTGTACGTGTATTTATAATCATGTATCTGGAAATACTGGTTATATTCCCAGAATTTTTATCAATATCACTTACTAAATTTAAAATTCTCTCTCTGCAGTAAGGAAAATTTTTTCCCCATTTCATAGGTAGGGGATAATAAGACCGAGAGAAGTTAGGTAATTTTTCTTAAGTAATCTGAGTCAGCCAGAAAGACAGTTGGATGAGATTACGACTCAAAACCGCTGACTCTGAAATACATGTGGAAACCACTAGACCACATCGCTATCTTTCTTTCTGAACCGAGTATAACAAAGCAGCACTTCTGGTCTTACAAAATCCTTTACTGTTTTGTTCTGAAGCAGTTTATAGGTAGATAAAACAAATCACAAAATTGTCAATCCTAACCATAACAGTTTACTTCTTCCGTTTTGAACACAGTATGACCATTAAAGAGTGAGGAATATATTTAAGATCATATTTAGACCCTAGTATTCATTGGTTGCACTTATGGCTGCATTTAGTGGTATAACTTCCAAAGAGCTGCAAACATGTCTTGCCAGAACTGCTCCTTCTTCCCAAGCAAGGGCCAGTGGTACGATCACAGATTACGAGGCTATCATGAGAACAAAAGACCGAGATTCAACATCCAAAAGTCTTGAATATCATTCCCACACCAAAGTGTGCTAGTGAGTAACCTGTGAATATCTATCCTGCATCCTCAAATCACAGGTAAACAAACATAAAAGGGAGGGGAAGCTAGGACTTCATTTCTAAATTACCAAATAATATATAATTTTAATGTCAAAGAGTGACTCACATTAAAGATTCACTAAGCTCAAAGCATCTTAGCAACACTGATGGTTGTAAAAGTTGGAAAGTTTGAATTAGTCTAGGTTCTAACTCTATCATTCACACTTTCTACAGAACTGGAGAGAGGGGAAGCATAAATTATTTCAAATACACGAGAACGAGCCACTATCCCACTACGGGGTCATCTGGAATGTCCGAGATGCCTATCAGCTGGATCACTTCAAGTCTCCCTGTGACCTCTGCTTCTTTCATAGTCAAGATCTGTTTCCTTATGTGGAAGTTTTGGCATAATTTTCCAATTGTCAGAGAAATAGTGCTATTTAAAATTTCTAAACAGATATTCTAAATCATTTTTCCAAGGAGAACATTTTAACTAGTATATGACAAAGGAGAACAAAGTGTGGTGACAAGTTTTAAAAAGAGGTACCACAAAGTTAATACAAGTGTCTTCTAGAAGTACAACTTTTCTCAATGATTTGGCGAGAGACCAATTCTGTGGTAATTGAGGTTTTACTTTTCTATATAGTTTCCTTTTAAAGAATGGTCAAGGAAAATGAGAACTACATTTTTTAAAAGAAACTTCAATGTTGAATTCCAGTTCTTCCACTAATGTGTTACTAGCAAATCTCCAAAGTGATCCTTCTGTTTGAGTGATTTCATTCATTTATTCTACTAAATCTTGGGTTTGTGAGATCCAAAATCATATTGAAAGTAATAAAAATTGTAAAAACAAGAAGAATCTAATGAAATGTAATGAAATAATTTTGTATATATAGAGCAGGGGGTGTTTCTTTCCAAAGTTCCTATGCTTCCGTGATTAGATACATCATTATCTAGGGAAGAAGACAGTAAGGGTGGTGGGGGTGGATAACATGGAAAATTGGGGGAAAAAAAACAGTGCTTGTTCTTTTTTTTTTCTTTTAGCATTTTGTCATATTGTAGGAGGACTTACTAAGATAAATGAGAATTTAAAACTTCATTATGTTTTCTAATATTTTTAGATTTCAATTTTCTCTAGCTTCCTTCCATGTATAACCTTCTAGTTGGTGTTATGGAGACCATGGTTTTGTTGTGAACAAGACAATCTTCATCACTAGCTTCATAGTGCTTAATTAGAATTTACTGGGGAAGAAAAGGAAAATAATAAAACAGATGTACTATGCAGGATATATGGGAAGCTGTGGGAGCATATATTTCCAGAATCTTTTTTTTTTTTTTTTCCTGGGATTAGGATCATTGTAAGTCATCTTTATGCTAAGACCAGAAACAGGACTTTTGGTAAGAGAACCCAGGGTGTGTCTAGAGGAAGATAGACAAGGAGATTCTGCCACAGGAGGAAACGGGAATTTTTAAGGTCCTTCAGTGAAGTTCAGGATTGTCTTTGGTTGGATTCCCTAGAAGTAGACTGGACACACACACACACACACACACACACACACACACACGCATAAAAAATTGAGTGAAAGTAGTTTATTTGGAAAATGGTCAGAGGAGGATGGAAAAGAGAACCTGTGAAGGTACAAGATACAATTTAGCACTGGGGATCAATCATTATGCAGAGTTCTAGGAGACTGGATGTAGTATCCTCAGAATTTTCTGTGGGGAACGTAAAGCAGAGAAGCTAATGGTCAAATTCAAACTGTCATTGATCGCAGGCTGTTCTCGGCGTTTTTATCTCCATAGCTCTTCTGATTGGCCGTTACGCTGGCTGAACAAGTTTCTGTAGCCAGTGGCCGCTCTTGTGCATGGGCACAGGAGTATGTAGTGAAGTATACTCAGGTTCAGGGTCGTTTACTGAGTTCTTTCTCTTTGGACAATGAATTTTTCAAGATGACTGGTCACTACTTTAAAAACAATAACCTTTCAGTAGAAGAAAGGGACAAGTTCAAATTAAGCTGCTGTAGTTGGCTACAAGGCCAATTAAATTAATTGAGGCAAAAGCTTTTTGTGTTGTTTTGTTTTTGTGATACAGAGTCTCACTGTGTAGCGTTGGCTGCCCTAAAACGGGCTGGTTTCAAACTTGCAGCAGTCCTCTTGCCTCTGCCTCCTGAGTGCTAGAAGTACAGGCATGTGCCTGGAAATCTAAGAAAAAAAGATTTAAAAATAAATTTAAGAATGGGCATAAAGGCAAGGCGAGAGAGACAAAAAGAGAAAGAGAGGAAGAATTGATAAAAAGTTTAACACACATCCAAGGCACGAGTGCATCTAGTGAGAGTGGCTCCAAAGCCAGATTGGACTAACATTTGCATCTTCTCCCAGTCACACTTGCTGCCTGTCACCTTGGTCAACAGATATGCCATTCTAATTTGCTTGTCTGGTGAGCTTATGTAGAACTTCATTTCATCTCTAATTGATCTGAATTTTTAGAGCTTCTTACACATGAAGCTGACAAGCAGGTATGCTACACAATTTGTGTTCTCCACAGTCCTCCATAATCATCCCTGTGTTTGCCTGTGGTACATTGATAATTCATTATGGCTTTTCCAAAATATAGTCCTGGACTATCAAGTTGTAAGGAATGCTCTGTAAGTCTGAATATATGACCTGAAGAGGAAGGAGTGGGATTGTGAGTCTGGGTTGGCTCTTCATGTTAAGTTGCGCCATCAGGAAGTGTTCCTACACGGCCCTCATTTCCAGAGTGCTGTGGCTTTGCACTGTGATTATGATATGGGGGAACCTAAAGATGACCAGCTTAATGGTTGGCATTTCTGTTTCATGGTCTTTTGATTTCCTGTGGTTTCGGATTTACCTTCTATGAGTATCTGTATGTTTAGTCTCTATGGTTGGTTTGCCCCAAATGCCTTTTTGTATATTTTGTTCCTCACATAAAATAGCTTTGCTCAATAATCTTCAGTTCCTCAATTTTATATCCCACCTTTGCTGTTTGGCATCTGGCAGAATAGAGGCTGGTGGGTCACGTGACCAAGTATCAGATCTTGTACTGCATTCTTAATCTATGATACAACTTTCTCCAGTCACTAAACAAATTTGGAAGCTGTTCACATTACCCTCCAAGTATGTAGGAGCAGTAGTTTAAGGTTTGTATGTGCTAAATCTAAACCATACCAAGGTTTGTGAAATACTATGTTTTTTTTTTCTGGGTGGCACAAATGGCAAGGTATGTAAACTTTACTTAAGCTTTAAGGAGATATCAAAGCATCATTCCCAACAGTAGACCTCTAAGACTTCACCAGTGTATTGATTTCTTAAGTTACCCATGGGTTTATCTACTACCCTCTGATGCACAAATATTTTTTTCAGTGCCATATGTACTTGTTAGTTTCTGCTCTCTGGAAACTGTGTAATGGATCCCCACAATATTAATAAACATTGTGGAATTTGTAAAAAAAAAATACAGATGTGCTTGTAAAAGGAAAGTACAAATATTAATACCACAATAAATAATAAAAGTCTACTGCATTGTGAAAATTATTATTCTTTTGCAGGTGCCACTCATACACAGCTGTCCACTGCAACAATGTCTTTCGTATCCTCCTGTCCATCTGTGCCTAGCAGTAAAGTCAACAGAATTTGCACCTAGCTCAAGAAGAGATCTGACTTGAGAATATGGAGAAAGACATATAAAAATACTTTTCAGAGGGATGGACATAAAGTTCAAAATAACTAAAAAATATCTAAAGCTGATGGGAAGGCTAGTGAAATAGGGTTGAGGACTCTTGAGTTCCTGGACTTACACAGCTCTCATGTTTTTGAGTAATGACACCTTCAGATTGAAGTCATGAAGGATCTTAAAAGGCTTCTAGATCTTGCTTGTGTGCTTGACCTAGAAAAAGAAGAAAGCTTAAAAACAAAAACTGTTCTACCCATCTATTCTATTTATGTTAAGGGAGTAGTACTAAAATTACCAAGCAGTGGTCATGAACAGAATTACATATTTATAAAAGTGACTTTTGCTGCCATACGATATGAAGCTAGGTTAATGAAATGCTAGAGAAAGCAAAATCAGTTAGAAGGCTGCCACTCTAGATCAGGCAAGGATTGGTTTGATTCAGGATGATAGCATAAGAATGAAAGGATGGGTAAAAATTTGAAATGTATTTTGGGGGTAGTGACTCAATGATTAATTTAACTTGAATAATTGACAGAGGGGAGAAAATAATGTCTCCTTTGGAAACTGAAAAAAAGTAATGCCATTTTCTGAGATAGAACATAATTAATGAGAAGAAAGAATATAAGGTGGATAGGCGATATCAAAATAGAGATGTGTAGCGGGTATTTGATTTGAACATCCAGTTGGGAATCTCTTGAGAGTTTACTAGGAATAATAATGTCTGTAATATCATAATGTTATAATAAAATAATATCATTATAGTAATGATATTTTTCAAATTTATTTATTTATGAGAGAGAGAGAGAGAGAGAGGTGCTCCAGGGCATATAGCCACCACCTACGAACTCCAGATGCCTGCATCTGGCTTAAGTGTGTACTGGAGAATCAAACCTGAGGCCTTAGGCAGAGAGGAGTAGAGAGAGAGGGAGGATGGGCACACCAGGACCTCTAGCCACAGCAAATGAATTCCAGATGCATGTGTCACCTTGTACAAGGCTTACATGGGTACTGGGGAATTGAACCTGGGTCTGTAGGTTTTGCAGGCAAGCACCTTAACTGCTAAGCCATTTCTCCAGCTCATATTTTTTTTCTAGAACTGCAATACATTTATGAATGCAAGGCTTATAAAGTGAAGGGGACCAAATCATATTCAGAAATCATTTCCATGTGGATTATAAGATGAATTTTTTTACAGCTTCCAGGAAAAAATAGAACATCTCATATCTTTTAGGTAAGGAAAGATTCCTTAAACAAGAAGCAAAAGATATTAACTATATTGACTAAAGAAGTTTTATTCATCAATGAAATAAAGTCTCTAAATAGAGACAAATTTTGCAACATATTAAGGTATCATAATTTTACTTTTACATGCTTACATACATACACTTATTTTTGTGAGACAGTTATGCATTTCAAGCTGGCCCCCAATTCTTAACTTCTTATCTCCCTGCCTCCACCTCCCCAGTTCTGGGATTACAGGTATGTGCTACCATGCCTGGTCACATATGCACCTTCAGAAATTACAAGTCAGTAAAAGAAAAAAAAAAAAGTAGTTAAGTAGAAAAACAGGCAGCAAGGAAAAATAGGAATACATGGGACAAAATGTGCTTGGTCTTTCAAATAATCAGGAAAATACAGGTTAAATGCAAACAACAACAACCACCACAACAAAACCAAAAACAAGTCTTTATCAAGCATTCGGGAGGATGAGTAGCTACATGGAAATTTATTCACTTAGTCAGGATGGTCAAGCGGTACCACAATGTCCAACAATCTGTCCCTTCCTTAATACGTTGGACATTACACTTTTCTACAACCAAATCATTGTAATTCTGTACGTAAACAATAGTATTAATACTTTCAAGCTGACTGAAATCCTTTCCTATGTTTTGGATATTCTGTTTCTCAATAAATAGGAAGCTAGACAAACACTACACAGTAGCCTTTTCCATGATTAACTGTAAAAGGAAGAGAGCAAAATAACCTGCTATTTCTAGTTACATTTTTCTGGTCTTTTGTGGACATAGTCCTTCTCACATATGTCCCTCTGATTGGCCATGGTCTTCTCCCTGGTCTGTTTTTGTTCGTAGTAATGTGAATTGATGGTTACCTTAGCTCTTTGAGCACCTCCTTTCATTTTGTCCCATATTGAATTTTCAGTTAATTTTGTAGCTATCCTAAGAACATGACTGGTGTTTAAAACATAATGTCCATAGGCTAAAGGGATTCTGGAGTGTGCATAGATACAAACAATTATAATAATTGATTAATGATTAGAGGTGCCTGATTTACTGATTTTTAGTGTTTTTAGGTTTCTTGGAAGATAATTCATTTTTACTTAAGGCCTTGCAGGATGAAAAAAAAAATCCTAGATAAGGATGATGGTGTTATTTATAGTGTTTTTATATGCAGTGTTCCAAGTGTTTCTCAGATGTCACAACTGTCTGAAAGAAAGTCCACAAAGAATATTGCCAATATTATTTTTTATTTTTAGTAAATATTCAGTAGAGGCTGAATCAATGCCCCATTAAAAACACTTTCAGAATTGAGTCTGAGTCATCCTGGTTTTTCTTCTCGAATCCATTTGTTTTCTTGACAGACTGATCGAGTGGTTTCTTGATTGAGTGATTTCCAACCTTGACTCAAGCCGATGCTCACATGCCCAGCCTGTTTTATTCTACACAGGCAACAAACAAAGCGAGAGCCGCTCTAGAGATGGGAAACCTTCAAAGATGATCACCATCAAAAGGCTTGGAGTGAGTCCATAGCTGTCCGTGGCTGTTCACCGTGCTACACAGCACGCTTTCAGAAAGGCTGCTGACGCCTCAGAATGATAATGAAGAAACATCCCGAGGAAACAAAGTTAAAGGGCATGATACAGACTCTCACTTTTGTGATCACTCTCACTTTTATTCTCATATGCATATTGCATGTTCTAATCTATCAAATGTTGATTCTTTGATTCTTAGAATTGGCCTCTGAGATAAGCAAAGGGCTAAATATCACCTCTGGGGGGGAAAAGCAGCTAAGGTTTAGAGATGGTAAGTGACTTGTGCAAAATTAAAGGACTATTAAGTAGTGGAGAAGGAACTTGATCCCAGCTACAATTTGTTTTTTATTCCAGGCTTATTGTCCTATCAGCAAAACACCACAAAGTTATCATCTAGACATGATAAAATGCAATGACAATTACAATCTTATATTTTATTAAGCATGCTTGCTTTCCTTCCCTATCTAGCTGTGCTGTGGTGCTTACTTAACTGGTCATTAATTCTGAATAATTGTTAGCAGGTTTCATGGTGACATGAATCCATTCTGTCTTGCTTTCTGAAAGTAACTCAGGAGGTCATTTATGTATTTTTCTCTGAGCTATTTTTTAAATTGTAGACTTTTACCTCTCTATGGCAGGGATATCACAAAAATTTATCTTTGTAGTCTCTTATAGTCATAAAATCCTATGATATGATCTTTTAAATTGACTCTGTATTTTGCAGTGGCAGTATTCATGTGAATGAAGAACATCTGTTACATGACTAAATTATTCTTGGTATTTACTAGATGTTTTACAGGCATTATCTAGTTTAATACTTAAAATAACCCTTTGCAGGTAAGATATGACTACTAGATATGACTACTGTCTTTTCTCGATGGCCATACATGCACTCTAAACCTAAGTAATATGCTTTAGTTAACTCAGTCAATAAATGTGCTAAAGTTTGAGGCACCACCCTTATTTTACAACCTATGCTCATAAGACCATGCAGAACTTCGATTTTTGTAAGACAAAAATTTGTAATCTAGCAGACTAGTGTTAGATAAGCAAGGAAGTAACAAAATTTTTGGTCAGGACTTCCAATTTGATGGGTAAAAGAGGTTCAAGATTTTCAGTAAGGGACATCTTTAAATGGGGACCATACATTAATCTTACAGCATTGTCATAAAGTAACAAAAATAATGGGTATAGAATATCTAACATGTAGTCTGACCTCAATAAAATCAGTTATCTTAGCCTTTATCTTTACTTTTGTAATATTCCTGATACATCCAATAAAACGTGTCTGAGACTTTTTGTATGTCACAAGTAGCACAAAGAGGCATTTCTGGCTGTGACCAATTTAGAAGGTCAATAGTATTTCATGGATCCAGGTTTTCTTCCTTTTTGGCTTAGCAGTTCTGCTCTGTTCTGTTTTTGGTCACCAGAAATGTCCAATTGCCAGTTGGTCTATGTAGACACAGCTGTATCAAGTAGAAAAAGTGGAAATCTTTATTTCAGGGCTTCTCCCTTGAAAACAGTGGGCAAATTGTATACATTCTATTCCAAACCTATCTTTGTCCAGAATCACGTAGTGTATGTAGTTAATGATGACACACTAAAATTCCTTCCTCAGGTAAGAAAGGACTCATCATTCCCTAAAGCATAAGACTGTGCAAGTGTTGGGGTAACAGTCCCATTAGTAGGATTCAAAGTCTATTCAGTATTCCTTTCTTTCTGCTGTCTTCAGTATTTTTATATTCTATCTGCTTCCTCCTTTTAGGCACTGAATAAGTTCTTTTCTCATCCTTAAGAAAACTTTCTTTTACCTTACTTTTTACTTTTATCAGTAGAATCCCTTCCATTGGTTGTCCTGATAATTATTTGGGAGTGATTCTGTCCCTTTATATGGCTACATAGTAGAACATATTTCCCAGCACAAGTATTGCTTCATGAAGAAATTTATATTAGTATCAAATTGATTGGCTCTAGAATTATCTAAGAGACAAATCTGTTGGCATGTCTGGGAAGTAACTAGGTTGACAGAGTTTGGAAAACTCACCCTAAGTGTGGTGGCCCCATCCCATGGCCTGGTGTCACAGACTGAATAAAAAGGAGAGGTAGCTCTGAGTATCAGCTTTAATCTCTCTACCTAACTATAAAAATGATGTGACCAGCTGCTTCATGCTCCTGCTGCCTTCCACACCATGATGGACTGTTACCTCTAACTGAGAGGTAACATAATATACCCTTCCTTTCTAGAGTTCCTTTTTTCAGGTATTTTTTTTTTCCACCACAATGAGAGTAGTAAGTAAAAGAGAGAAAGTTGGTACTGAGAATGGGGTCATTGATGTAATGAATCTTACCATGTCATTGTTCACCTTTGGAACTAGTTATCAGGAGAAATGTGGAAGGATTTGAAACTTTGGGCTAGAAAAGCCTTATAGTATTAGAAGCAGAGCTTAATGGGCCATGATGCTGGGAGTTTGAGTTTGGGATATAGAATGTGGGAGGAAATGTGGACACTGGAGGAGAAGAGAGAAGGTGTGTGCACTGCAACTGGCAGAGCCAGAAGGAAGGGGTTGCTCAAGCCCTTTGGAGCTCAGATGATTCTATCACAAGCCCCAGTAACCTGACATGAAGCTATAGGACTTGTTATTTGCCCTACTGAATTTTGGTCTTAATTTGATTTTTCTTGCTCCCTTGTAGAATGGGAATGCTTCCTCAGAGCCATTGTATGGTGGAACTGTGTGGCAGTTAAGATTACTTGAGTCTTAAAAGAACCTCCATAATTACAATTTTGAACTGTGTTGGAAATATTCAAGAGTGGGGAGTGTTTGTGTGTGTGTGTGTGTGTGTGTGTGTGTGTGTGTGTGTTATTTTGAGAGAGAGAGTGAGATAATGGGTGTTTCAGGACATTTTAGCTGCTGTGAGTGAACTCCAGACAGATGGGCACCCTTGTGCACATGTATGACATTGCATGCTTATGTTATTGTGTATCTGGCTACATGAGACCTGGAGATTTAAACATGCATTCTTAGGCTTTGCAGGAAAGTACCTTACCACTAAGCCGTCTCTCCAGCCTGACTATGGGGACTTTTGAATGAGGACTGAATACATTTACATTATGAATAGTCATGAGCCCATGGGAACAAAGGGTAGAAGGTTGTAACTTAAAAGTGATGTGTTTATAGTTTCCAGTTGACAAGGAATGTCCTTGTTATGATTAATTGTCAAAGTGATTAAATCTAGAATCACCAAGGAGACCATTTTCTGGACATATCTATGAGGGAATTTCTAGATTAGTTTTATTTAGGTGAAGAAGATTGATCCTACTTGTGGGTAGCACTGTCATAGAGACTATGATCCCAAACAACATAAAAAGCAGGAAGAAAGCTGAGAACCAAGCAATATTCGTCACTCTCTGCTTCCTGACTGTGGACTTAATGTGACCAGCTTCATGTTCCTTTCATCGGGCCTTCCCTGCCATGATGGGTGGTTGCCTCAACCTCCCTTCAGTTTCTTTTGTCAAGTATTTTGTTGAAGCAACAAGAAAACTAACTAATACACTTGTCAAAGCCAGTGGTCACCTTTAGGAATTTGTACATTTGAGGTTTTTTCTTAAAATAAAAAAGCATGTTTCCTTTGCCTTATACTTAGCTTTTTATATTATTTATTTGCATGTGTATGTGGGGGAACACCAGAGCCTCATTACTGCAAACAAATGCCACATGCTTGTACCACTGTTTCTTGTCTGGCTTAGTGGGTGGCTGGGAATCGAACTCAGGCTAGCAGTCTTTGCAAGCAAGTACCTATAACCACTGAGTAATTTTACCAGCCCCATCTGACTTATACTTCTATAGATGAAACTATGACCCTTTGGCTTCCATGACTAGCCTCCCTCTGGCCATCTCCGAAATTCTCTGATAACCTTTTCTCTATGGCTTTTTCAAGCTCCCCCCCCCCTTTTTTTTTTTAGCTTGCTTCAAATGCTTATTGTGATTCTGCAGCTTTTTCTATGATTGTCTTATCCTTTGTCCAGCAGTTGTTATTTTATATTGAGTGCTGTCTGGAATGAATTATAGGTCATGAAACCCTTGTGGTAGTGTGGTGATGTAACACAAAGAAATAGTATGCCAAGAGGCTTCTTGTTATTTAAAAAAAAAAAAAAGCCAAATATGCCATGATTGTTGGCTGTCAACCTGACATATTCTGGCACCTAACCAACCTAAGCCTGGGGCTTTTGGAGGATTTAAAGGCTGTGCAAATTACCTTAATCATAATACCCTATGCTTCTGTAGATACTTTTTTCAGAGGATCTCATATAGTGTTGCTTATAACCTTATGCCCCTCTATGGTTATGTAGTACAGAAGAAAAAAGTTCACATGAAGGTAGAATGGAGAAATAATTAAAATACTTGGCAGCAACTGTGCTGGTAAAGACTAGGACAAAAAAAAAAAAAGTATGCATCTTCTCTCTGTGGTGAATGAAGTACTGAATAGTTTTCCTTTACTTTTTCCCCGTTTGTTCCTGACCCCACCAGTAAGTTCTAACGTATGCATGCATATCAGGTAACAAATGATAGCAGTAAATATTCATGTATGTGAGAAACTACTTAGAAAAAAATTTAGCTTGTGGATAAGGATCTTGTTCAGTGATAGGAATGACTGTCTATTATGTATAGAACCCTGGATTCATTCCTCAGTTATGAGATGAGAAGAGAAAGATAAGGGAAGGAAACAGAAGTCAAGGGGAGCAGAGGGAGAAACAGAAAGAAGAAAAATTTAGTTGGACAAAATTCTTTGTAATAGAGTAGATGACTACTATTTAATTCACATTCCCTTATGAATGATTTATGTGCCAGAACATACTAAGTACAAAGATGCTTACATGCTTTGGGGGAAGATATAATAAAGCCAACACATTATGTATTTGGGAATATAATTATGAAATTTACTGATGCATATTAAGTAATAGTCTGTATTTCTCTACTCACTAAAAATGTTGAACCTAACATCAGCATTGATTGATTGATCAAGCTGACTTTCCCCAAGAAGGTGAATGGGTTAACATGGCCAATTCCTAAGTTTGAAACCCAGGTATTGAAAAGGAATTAGTGTTCACTGGGAGTGTTTGTATGACATGTATAGGGCCTTGTTTTGGTTTCATTACTACACAAAAAAGTCATTTAAAACTAGAATAAGAGGTTTCTTATCCTTTCCCTAGAATTACTCAAATCTTTGGTGTATGCCTGTTTAGGCTGCTTGAATATACAGCACAAAATTAATTTTTTTGATGCTCCCTGGCATCTCCACTGCAACCCACAATTCATTCTCATGGCTCCATTGGTGCTCCATGCAGGTATCCAGAAAACCTGCTTCACACTGTCCATGGCCATTTCTAAAACACAAGACTGTGTTGCAAATTCAATGACTCTCTCTTCTCTGTGTTTCTTATATTTCATAATACCAGGTGGGGTGCCAAATTTGTTAATCCAGGGGAGAATAAAACAAACTTTGAAGGAAACTCCTTTAGCATTCAGGCTCTTTCAAAAGACTGCATTTTTTATTCCTTCCCAATGCATGTCAGCTGGCCCAGTCTCAATGGTTGTATCTCTCATACAATTGCAGCTGCATAGGCAGAAGTTTTGGCCCAAAGATTTCATTTTTTCTGTGCTATATTCCTCTGCTCACATCAGTCTGTTTCTATGCACTGCAACCCTACACAAGTTCTCAGGACATGAGCATAACAGTAAGCCTCTCACACAAACTGCTTCTTATCCAGTCCAGGCAAAGCTCTTTCCCTCATAAGCCAAACCTTACAGACCATAGTTCTTACTGCATTCAGGTATTTCAACTCTGTCCAGAATAGTCCATCAAGTTATACTTAAAGCACTGCGAGGCATCTCTTAGGCCAAGGTTTAAAATCCTGCCACATTCCTTTTGAAATGTAGCAATTGACACCACTCCTCACTACCAATATTACTATTGCCGTCAGGTTTGCACTGCCGGCAGAAATCACCCAAACCAGAGCAGGTTTGGAAAAAGGGGGGGAGTATTTTGGCTTAAAGACTCCAAGGGAAGCTCAACGATGGCAGGGGAAAACAATGGCATCACAGAGGCTGCACATCACTTCCTGGCCAACAAAAGGTGGGCAATAGCAACAGGAGAGTGCCAAACACTGACAAGGGGAAACTGGCTATAATCCCCATAAGTCTTCTCCCCTCAAAATATACTGTATCCAAGAGATGTTAATTCCCAAATCTCCATCATCTGGGAATCTAGCATTCAGAATGCCTAAGTTTATGGGTGACACTTGAATCAAACCACCACAAATACCTAACCAAAAGAACAAGGAAGGAAGACTTTATTTTGACTTACATTTTGAGGGGATATAGTTCAACATAGTATGGAAGGATTGTCACCAGAAACATGAAGCAGCTGGTCACATTGCATGTAGAGATAGTGATGAATTCTGGTGCTCAGTTAACTATGTCTTTTATATACATTTCAAGAGTCCCTTCCCATAGGTTAATACTCTCAAAGTTCAGGTGGGTCTGCCTCTCAGTTAAATTAATGTAGAAACTGTCTCACAGATAAGCCCGAGGTTTGTCTATATTCCCATCAAGTGGAAGAACTTATCACAGAGACCTTGAGTGCTCATCTAGACTTTCTTCAATAAATTAGTCATACCCAGGGATTTTGTCTGTGTGAACCTTTGTCTATACACTCTTATACCAACTTTCACTTCCTGCTCTCTAGTCTTCCTGTTCTTTTCTGACCTTAGTTCCTGGTGATTCAATGGGGATATGACATGAGTTGATTATGTCATTGGTTTGGGAAATGGAATATAAAAGCAGAAAGCTATCACTACCTAAGAAAAAGATTATAAAAGAATACTGGGTATATTTCAGGCCAATACTCATGGCAATGTCTGTTGTAGTTGCCTTTTTTTGTGCTGTGGTTAAATACCTCACAAGAGCAACTTTAAAGAAGTAAGCATTTGCTTGGGCTCACAGGGGATGCAGTCTATTGTAGGTATGGTGGTGGGAGTATGATGTGGCTCCACATTCAAGAAGCAGAGTGTTGAATGCTGCTGCTCAACTTGCTTTCTCCTTCTTTCCTCAGTTAAAACTTTCTGGAAACACTTTCACAGACATGCCCAGAGGCCGTTTTTTTTAGGAGTTTCTAAATCAAGTCATGATCAACACAGTTTCCAGAAATAAAGGTAAGGCCAGAAAGAGTTATCTAAGGAATTATTCAGATATAAAGTAAGTCTGTTGCTTAGAGATTAATTTATGCAAAAAGGGTAAATGGAATATGGGTGTGTTTAGCTATTACCGTTTCTAAAGTCTTTGCAAGAGTGTGGTTTCTGGTTAAGAAATATTTGAATCTATTGAATCATGGTACTTGTGGGAGAATATAAACAAAGAAGCGAAATCTGATAGAGAAGTGGGAGACATAAGCAAAGACCTAATAAACAAAGGCAGAACACGACCAGAAGCAAATTTGATTTTGCCCTAGTGAGTTGTGGGTCTCATGTTTCTTATATGCCCTATAAGCATGGACAGACTCCTAGAGTCGGGGGACCAAGGGAGAGAAAGCAGGACTCTAAGGTGGGAGACTGCCATTACCTGTGAGTGGGTGCTTTTGCTAGAGCTGACATCCCCAGTGTTTGATTTCTTACTCCTACTCTTTTCATCTTGTTTGATCATTCTGTTTTATAAAGCCCATCACCATGTACTCCATTCTTAATAGATTCAGCAGCCTTCCGGTGGCTTATACCTCCCTGTGCTGTACTGCTTCCTTCCTGGAATGAAACTAATTCCAGCATTCAAGTGCGTGAAAATGAAATTATAGATATATCGTGGATTCTGATCTGATTTGAAAATTAAAAAAGGGCTTCGGTCTTAAACTGTAATATTTTAGTAAGTTCTGAAAACTGACTACATGGGCCATATTAAGGCAAAATAGAGAAATAGGGAGAATAGGGGTATATGAAAAGGTAAAAGCCTCCCAAAGTCTGATTAAAGTGTCTCATTGGGAGTAAAGAGTTCCAGCACAATTAACGTTTTCTATGAAGGTTGTCTACATAGAAACAGTATCTATTTTATATAGAGATATTTCAAATAAAGATGTTAAAACTATAAATAAACCATAGTTAAGGGCTAAACACAGTCTGATCTCTTCCTCTATGCAAATGTACAATTTTCTGGGACTCTTGCAAACAAGAGCATAAACTTTTGTGTATAGTCAAAACATGTTAACATCCTGTGTAACCCTTTGACTGTAAGGTTTCACCATATCATCAGGAATCGCATTTGGAGTACATCAGAAACCCCTGTGACCTCCTTAAGTTCCTTAGCAACCCTTTGAGATAAAGCCTTGTAGGCTGTGTTTATGGCTTATAAAGGCACTTTAGCTAATGGAAATGAACTGAAGCACAACTCTTTCCTTTTCGAAAAACAGTATTTATTTATTTGCAAGCATAGAGAGTTAGGTACAGGGAGAATGAGAATGAATGCGCCAGGGCCTACTGTCACTGCAAGTGATCTTCAGACACATGCACCACTTTGTGCATGTAGCTTTCAGTGGGTACTGGGGAATCAAACCTACGTTTCCAGACTTTCCAAGCAAAAGCCTTTATCCATTGAGCAATCTACTTAGCCCAAACATATTCTTATTTTATTTCTTTGCAAGGAGAGAGAGAGAGAGAGAGAGAGAGAGAGAGAGAGAGAGAGAGAGAGAGAGAGAGAAAGAGAACATAAATACAGGCACACCATAGTCTCTTGCCTTTGGACATGAACTCCAAACTCACGTGCTACCTTGTGCCTCTGGCTTTCTGTGGCACTAGGGAATCGAATGCGGGATGGCAGGCTTTGCAAGCAAGTGTCTTTAACTGCTGAGCAATCTCCCCAGCCCTGTACACAACTCTTTCTTGAGAAGCTCTTACCCACACTTCGGTGTGCCTTACCCTTCTGACTGTTTCTATTAATGCCCCTCCCCATGTATAAATCTCTTAAGAAATTCCAGTTCTGCTTCATACTCTTTCATCCGATACTCTTGTTGTGCAGCCAAGACAAGAATCCCGTCATCAGCTGAGTAGAGGTCTCTGGGAAGAAGCCCTCAGGCCTCTACAGACAGCACCATGGAACAGTGTGTTGGGCGTTTACAGGCAGCACGTGGAGCTGTGACTTGGGCTTCTATAGGCAGCAACATAGAGCTATGTGTCAGGGCCTGCTGCTGACAACAACTCAGAATAGTAGTCATTTGTGTGTATAAAAGTTAAGGTGGGTTTCTCTAAGAGTATCCTAGTTAGGATAGCAATGCATTTAGTTAATAAAAATTCAGTCCCTCACTGTCTTGAAATCTAACATGACTTCCCTGAATCTTGACAACAAAGTAGAACTTGGCATTGTAGAGCAAAGTTTCCATACTCTTTCTTTAAGCATCTTGCCTTCAAAAAAAATCACCTTGCAATATAATTGGGTTTATTTTGTTTGTTTGTTTTTTTCTACAGTGTCCAACTTATACCACCTTTGGTCTCAGTCCTTGTTCACTCAGTCCTCAGAGACCATTTATCCTCTGTGGTATCACTTACTGTGTAGAATAAGTTTGTCTCTCAACACTCAGATTTGTTTTCTCTACCCACTATAGTTAATGATAAATGTGACTAGATAAGCAGTAAAATAGTTGAAAATTTCATTATGATAAGTGGGTAGGGATGATTCTCCAAGTCCTCACTTGTCAGGATGAAGGGACTATTATTATTTTGCATATGTTCACCATTTTCCATATGACAGAGACAAATTCAAATTCTGGTTTAATTTTCCAAGCACTCTAATGTACCACCTACCTCCAGCAAGGCTCCCACCTATCAAAGGCTCCACAACTTTTCTAGTTTGTCACCAAGTGGGAAGCAAGTATTGAAAACCCATCTGCCTATGGAGAACATTTAATTAAATTCACCACACTCTTCCCCCTGGCCTCCATAGCCTCATGACCATATCTTGATGTAAAACGTATTCAGTCCACCTTGAAAAGGTACCATAATCTTTACAAGTCCCAATGGTGTTCATATGTCCAAAGTCTCATCTGAGACTCAAGAGTCTCTTTAACTGTGAGCCCTATAAAAACAAAACACACTTTACAAGCTATATACTTCCAACACATAATGAAATAGATTTAACTTTACCATTTCCAAACAGAAGGGATGGGGTACAGCAAGGAATGACTGGACCAATGCAAGATTGAGCACATGAAGGGCAAACATCTAATCTTATAGCTCCATGTCTGGTAGTTGGGACTTGTTATGAAATCCTTTAGGCACCAATAGTCTTGGATAACCCTGTCCTACCTATGTTGCCTGTAGCCTGATCAGGACCCATCCTGAGCCAGAAAAGTTCCTTGATGACCTTTCAATAGTCCTCGCATCTCCAACATCCTGAGTATCCACTATAACCCATAGAACATTTTCATAGCTTTACTCTTTGTCTTCTCAGGGCCTCCCTTTAGAGTCTTCAACTCTGCTTTCATATCGTCTAGCCAGGAATCATTTCACTCAATGATCCTTGATTTCTTATGACTGTCATACTTGCAAAGCTAGTACTAAGTGAACAATTCTGCTAAATTTGATAATCTAAGGAAAATAAAGCCCATCATTGAGGAACATGAAACTCTCTCATCATTGTTCCTTCAGGACCCCTTCCTTTCAAAGCAATCACATTCCTACTGTTGTCTAATGCAGAACAGCTGACCCATCCTCAATAGTGTTGATCTTTTAAACAATTGTAATTGAAATGGCCACAGTCTCTGGACCTTTCCTAAACCACGTACACACTTCCTTTTGTGTCAGACTTTGCATATTTCATATCCCTTTGCAATATATTTTCCCCCCACTATACACACCAGTCCATTGCTCTTAAGTCTAACTTTGTTTAAGTTCTTAGTACACAGAAAGAATGCAGACTGCGTCTGTGGCAGAACATCACACAGACTGATTCCAGCCCAGTTCTCAACAAAGTCCTCCATCTGTTCTGGAAACTCACAAGCTGAATTATCTCTACACTGCAGTTTTTTAAGCTCTCACCAGAATGACCCATTAAACTCCACTTCTCAAGTTCAAAATTCGAAGTTTTTCTGTATTCTCTGTGCAAGTTAGTCCAATTCCAAAAGATTAAAACACATGGTCAGGTCCGTTGTTTGATGACCATATTCCTGATGCCAACTTTATGTTACAGTTACCTGATTCTCATTTCTGAGACAG
Source organism: Jaculus jaculus (assembly GCF_020740685.1). Taxonomy (NCBI): domain Eukaryota; kingdom Metazoa; phylum Chordata; class Mammalia; order Rodentia; family Dipodidae; genus Jaculus; species Jaculus jaculus. The sequence continues at coordinate 27,678,023 of NC_059105.1, forward strand.
AACACCTGACTAAAAGTATCTTATGGAAGGAAAGGGTTTATTTTGGCTTACAGTTTACAGAAGAAGCAGGACAATCATAGCAGGGCAGGCAGAGCCTCAAATCTTTTCACATCAGCTGGGAAGAGACAGCAAGAGTGAGCTTAGCTAGCACTTGCAGGTGGGGCTGGGGTATAATATCTCATGGCTGTCCACCAGGATCTCACAGCAAGACTCTATACCCCAAAGGCCACACAGCTTTCCTGGCTTGTCACCAGATGGGGACAGAGTATTCAAAACCCATAATCTTGTGGGGGACATTTCAGTCAAACCAAACCACTACGTAAGTGATGACAAGTAACCCTACCCACCGATATACAGGCTTTAACTAGATAATGAATGCACCATGCTATGTAGTACATTTTAACATCTGATAAATGTGTTGCTCATTAAATGTTAATTTTTCATTAACATAAGAACATATATTTAATTCATAAATATTTTGAAATATTTTGTTAGTGGTAATCATAAATATTAACATTTCATAGCAAAGAAACACTGTTACATGGAGACTTAGAAAAGAAAATTTAAAAAGTTATACTCATTTTTAGAAAACTACTATGAGATTTTTTTTGTTGTTGTTGTTCATTTTTTATTTATTTATTTGAGAGCGACAGACAGAGAGAGAAAGGCAGATAGAGGGAGAGAGAGAGAATGGGCGCGCCAGGGCTTCCAGCCACTGCAAACGAACTCCAGATGCGTGCGCCCCCTTGTGCATCTGGCTAACGTGGGTCCTGGGGAACTGAGCCTGGAACCGGGGCCCTTAGGCTTCACAGGCAAGCGCTTAACCGCTAAGCCATCTCTCCAGCCCTACTATGAGATTTTTAATATTTTTATTTATTTATTTGAGAGGGAGGGAGGGAAAGAAGCAGAGAGAGAAAGATGTGTGTGGGGGGGGGGTGGGGATGGGCACACCAGAGCCTTGAGCCACTGCAAACAAACTCCAGATGCATGTGTCACCATGTGCATCTATCTGGCTTACTTGGGACCTAAAAAATTGAACCTGGGTCTTAAGGCCTCACAGGCAAGCATGTTAACCACTAAGCTATCTCTTCACCCTCAATTTTACATCAGAAACTTTAGTGAAGCTTATGAATCTTTTATAATAAGTCTTGGGCTGGATTGATGGCTTAGTTCTCAAGGTGCTTGCTTATGAAGCCTAAGGACCCAGGTTTAATTCTCCAGACCCATGTAAGCCAGATACACAAAGTGGCACATGCATCTAGAGTTCATATGCAAGGGCTGGAGGCCCTGGCATACCTATTCTCTCTCTTTATCTGTCTCTCTCTAAAATAAATAAATAAATAATGAATAAGATATAAAGTAAGTCTCATTTTGTTACTATATTTTTTGAACTATATTTTGATATCAGTTAGCATGCTATGTTTTCTTTCTTAAGATTCACTATAGTATATTCTTTTCTTCCTTATAAATATATTTATGAGTATTATTCTGGATTCTCTATCTCATTCTATTCCATATATTGCTTTTTATACCACCCTGTTTTAGTTACTTAGTCTCATAATATATTTTGATATGAGGAAGTATGTTTGTATCCTTTAAGAATACTTTGTCCCAAAGGAGAAAAATAAAGCAAAGCAAAAAAGAATTATTTTGGCCACTTTAGGGTCTTTTCTAGTTTCACATTTTAAAAAATATTTTATTTATTTATTTATTTGAGAGCGAAAGAGGCAGATATACAGAGAGAATGGGTGTGCTAGAGCCTCTAGCTACTGCAAACAACTTCCAGATGCATGTGCCACCTTGTACATTTGGCTTATGTGGGTACTGGTGAATTGAACCTGAGTCCTTAGGCTTCACAAACAAGTGCCTTAACCAATAAGCCATCTCTCTAGCTCCTAATTTCACTTTTTTTTTTTCTGGCCCCATAGGATTATTTTTTTCTATTTTTTAAATGTCACTATGGTTTTCAAGGTTATAGCATTGAATCTGTCAATCTTTTCAGATAGCATGGGCATTTAAACAATGTTTAATTTTATACTGTATGTTTACAGGATATCTTTTAATGCATTTCTTTCATCAGTATTTTGTAATTTCCAGGTATATGTCTTTATCATCCATAGTTAAGTATATTTGGGACTGTTTGAATTTTCTTCTTTTAGATGCTGCTGTAAATGAGATAATGGAATTATTTTATTTTATTGTTAAGTAGAAACTTTGCATGGACATATTATATAGCAATTGATACCATCATTTTCCTATTCTCCCTGCTGCCACTCCACTGAGGGCCCTCCATGGCAGGATTGCTGGTATTCACCGTGAAGTTGTGGGTTATGAGTTGTGAGATCAGCAGTCAGTCATTGTGGGGAGGGCTTGGTCTCTGGATATTCCCCCCACCTTGTGGTTCTTACAATGTTTCTACCCCTTCTTCTACAAACTTCCCTGAGCCTGGTTGGATGTGTTGTAATTTTACTTTAGTGTTGAGTTTTCAGCAGCTTCTGGATTTCTGCTTTCATGCATTTTGAGTATCCTTAATGTTTTTCTCCATCACGCTGGGCCAAGTTGTCAGGCTCACTGTGGAAGCAGCGCTCTTGCTCATCTTGTCAGTTCCTCTGTGGTTTCACCTGGGCCCTGGCTGCTGTGTGAGAGGGGGTTCATCTCCTGCCAGGGAGTCAGCTATCTATACTTGCCTTTGTTGGTAGATTGTTCTTGTTTCTCACTGTTTTCTGAAAAAGAAAACTAGATTCTCCAATGGAGAGTGAGACCAAGATAGATTACAGGGGATATGCATTTTTAATTTAGAGAGACTGATGTGTGTAGCCTCACTTTTGGATGAAGGCTAGTGGGAGCTTCTTATTGGAGTCCATTGTCTTGGTTTCCATGGGATTCTGACTTGGTTTCTATTTCCAGTTTGGGGGCCTTTCCATTTACTTTAGGGTTAGTCATTAGTGACAGCAACTGGTGTGTGTGTGTGTGTGTGTGTGTGTGTGTGTGTGTGTGTGTGTGTGTGAGAGAGAGAGAGAGAGAGAGAGAGAGAGAGAGAGAGAGAGAGAGAGAGAGAGACTTTGTATTATGCAACTTCATTTGTTAGTTCTAACAGGTTTTGGGGAGCTTTTAAGTTCTATGTATAAGATCATAGAATTTGCAAATTGAGATATGTGAGTCCCTTCTTCCTGACTTGTGGGCCATATGTTTTTCTTGTCTAACTGTTTGTCTGGGAAGATGATAGACATTGTCTTCATTAGAAGTGATGTGAGTGAAGCACCTTGTCTTAGAAGAAAATTTTTTTGGTTTTCACCATTGAATATAATGTTAGCTGAGGGCTGGTCACATATGGCTTTTGTGTTGAAGTAAACTCTTTCTATATGTAATTTATTGAATTTTTATCATGAAAAGATGATGTTTTCCAAATATTCTTTAAAATTTTTATTTATTGATAAGATGGAGAGAGAGAGAGAGAGAGAGAGAGAGAGAGGGAGGGAGAGAGAGAGAGAGAGAGAATGTGTTCAAGGGCCTCTTGCCATTATAAACAAATTCCAGACACATATGCCACTTGGTGCGTCTGGCTTTGCGTGGGTACTGGGGAATCAAACCCAGGACTTCAGGCTTTGTGAGCAAGCACCTTTAACTGCTGATTCCTCAAATCATTTTTTAATGAATATATCCACATGTTTATGCATGTTGCTATTGTTTCTGAATTAGTTGAATGAATCTGAACTAATTAAATATAATTGAACAATGTCTGGCTTACACATAAATTTCCTTGCTCATGGTCTATGATCTACATTACCTAAAGCTATAAAACTTATAAAAAGCATAGACGAAAACTTCCCTGAGGCTGGTTTGTGTAGTGATTTCTTGGGGTTAGCATCTGAATTGCAAGCTAGGAAAAGGAAAATAGCTGTCTTGAATTAAAGATTCATATACTTCAAAGAAAATAATCCAAAATATACATTGGGGCATTAATACTTGTAAACCACATATCTTATAAGGATGTGATATCCAAAACATGTAAGTGATTCCTATGATTGAAGAGAAATAATTCTAAAAGGGGAAAGGATATAAGAAGATAGATAGTTCTTTAAAGAGGGTATAGACATAGCTAGCAGGATATGAAGGATGCTCAATATCACCAACCAGGGAAACTCAACTCAAAATCACAAAATATCTTCAAATACCCATGATGATAGCTGTGATGGAAACTATAAAATATGGGTTGTAGAGATGGCTTGGCAGTTAAGGTGCTTGCCTGCAAAGCCAAAGGACTCAGGCTCAATTCCCTAGGACCCATGTTACCAGGTGCACAAGGTTGCCCATGCATCTGGAGTTCATTTACAATGGCTATAGGCCCTGGTGCATCCATTCCCTCTCTTTCTACTTTTCCCTCTCTCTCTCATAAATAAATAAATAAAATTAAATGATTTAAAAAAATACAATAGGTGCTATGTGAATGTGCAAACGTTTGAATGTGCATACTTCTCATGAGAATGTCAAATGATACTGCTGCTGTGGCAGTTTTAGTTTCACTTAATAATTATCCATCAAAATAGTTATTTTTCAAGGATAAAAAAAGATATAAACTTCTTGACCTTCATATATAGCACCTCATGACCCTTGCAGGTTGTTTTTAACATTTTTCTTCCTTATCACTGTGAACTAATCCAATATGATTGGCAGTTCTCATGAACATCTGGATTCTCTGTTGGAATGTATTAGTTTTGGTTCAAAAGTTAACCCATCTGTTACGGTTTGGCTGTAAATGTCCCCACAGGCTCATGCATTTGAACACTTGGTCCACAGATGTTGATGCTGTTTGGGGAGGTCGAACCTTTATGGGATATGATCCAGCTGGAGGAAGTGAATCATTGCAGGGCTGAGTGATGAGGTTTATAGCCTGGTCTTCCTTCCTGTCACCTCTGTAATTCTTGATCTGTCTTAATGTAAGCAAGCAGCTTCACAATCCTTAGCCATGAGACCCCCCCCACACACACACTCACACACAGCAGGCTCTCAGTGTCATAATGGAGTCCAACCAGGAGCCGAAATAAATCTTTTTTTTTTTTTTTTTGGCTAATAACTTAGTCACAACAGTTAGAAAAAAGAAAACAAAAAAACAACTGGTTGTAGGAGTATAATCACTGCTGTGTTCAACATGACTATGTGGTTTAAAGGCCTTTGAAATAGATTTGTGGGAGGAACGTGAAAAAGGTTGGAACTATAGGCTAGAGTAGATTTAAAACTCTGTAATCAGAGCTTGATGGTCTGTATGGCTAGGAATCTAGAGAGAGAGACCTGAATGCCTGTAGAAATGCAGACAGTTGAGTCCTGGCTCATGAAGTACCCAATGCCACCAAGGTCTGTACTGAGAGTCAGCCTAGAATCCAATGAGTAGTATTCTGACAAAGCATGTGGCTGCATTCTGACAGTGTCCTGAAAACTTGAGTGAGGCTTGGTTAAAAAGTAATGGACTAATTAACTGGGTGGAAGAAATTTCAAGATAACAAAACCTTCAGGCTGTGGCATAGTTACTGTTCACTGGATTCAGTGAGGTTTATAGTGAGAATTTAGAGCAGAAAGATGTGAAAAATATATTCTGGTGTGAGATGGAAAATAATCGACTTTAAGATAGCAAATAAGGTGATTGTGGGCCAGTTGGATTAGTTCACAGTGATAAGGAAGAAGAATGTTGAAAACAACAATGACTGTAATTGTTAAAGAGATTAGGGCCATTAAAGGAAAGCCACACACTATGTCAATAGGAGCAATGCCTTGAGCTTAATGACAAAACTTTACTTATGGGAGGCTCCTAGATAAAATGATGCAAATCCATTTGTGAACCTTTCTAGGTCGAGTTTTAAATTTTCCCTTGAGATAGGATCTCACACTGCACTTGGCTTTGAAACTCACTGCATAGCTCAGGTATGCTTCAAACTAATAGAAATCCTTCTGTTTTAGCTTTCTAAGTGCTGAGATTATAGGCATGAACCATTATTCCTGACTTTAAAAATAAAAGGCAAAACAAACAAACAAAAGAAACCCTTTCATTTGAAAACCGAGTCCATGAACCAAGATAGCATTCTTTTGGAGTGAGCAGGTCTACTGAGAAAAATATTTTTACCCAGTTCAACCAGTAAGACATTCAGAATCTCCTGCAACTGTAGTCCAAGGAGCCAGGCTATATCTTGAGCTGGGAGCAAACCTTGGGGCCTTCTTCATGGGGCTGAGTGCTTAGGCATGCAAATGTAAGAGTGGGTGGATCATAGATACTTGTGACAAGGTTATACAAAGCCGCTGAAGCTACAGATGTGAAGCAAGGTCTCGTACTCTATGTGGAACTCCTGGGTGGGCTGTGTAGGAAGCTGTGAAGTGAAAGTTGAAATGAAGATACAAGGATCTGGGCAGAATCCAGAAATATGGGTTGTCCACCAGGAAAGCTTAGGCATATGGGGAGCCAGCAAATCTCTATCCCCTCAAAGCAGGAGCCAAAATGAACCCTTCCTCTCTTGATTTGTTTTTGTTCACTATGAGGAAAGATAACTTATATACAATGTCTCTGCTCTCTATCCCAATGCTTGTAAATTATGACCAAATTTTTTTTTTAAAACCTTATTTTTCCAAGACTCCAGAGGTATATTCCCAATTTTCCTCAGTTATTTAACAGAATGTTGAGTAACATATGTGCTTATTTTTTTGTAGGCTCAGTGCATGTATATTGGATGTACTATTAAAAGGCACTCTAGTTAATGAACAGAATGGTATAACCCAAAAAGTACTGCTTCATGTCCTTCTCTCTCTGGACCTGGCCTTGCATGTAATATATGTGAAGTAGTAGTGACTATTCACTTAATTTTATAATTATGACATTCAAATATGACAATGAACCTTGTTTTCCCTCTTTGCATCTATGTCCCTCTAGTATATACTCAGTTCAGGCAAAAAACTTGAATATAAAGAACATTCACATGTATTTGCTTACTAAATGAATTAGCATGTGTATGAATGACTGGAAGCTCATAGTCATGAATCTTAGGAACAGAATCATGAAAATTATCTTGTACAAATAAGAATAAAACCTTAAGGATCTGGAGAGATGGCTTAGCAGTTGAGCGTTTGTTTGTGAAGCATAAGGACTCTGGTTCAAGGCTCGATTCCCCAGTAACCCTGTAAGCCAGATACACAGGTGGCACATGCATCTGGAATTCGTTTGCAGTAGCTGGAGGCCCCAGTGCACCCATTCTCTGCTTTTCTCTCTCTGTCCGTCTGTCGCTCTCAAATAAATAAATTTTAAAAGAAAATAAAACTTTAAAAATAAAGGTTCTGAAGAGGGGACCATTAATTTGGTACTTCTATAGCCCTTTATCTTTGCCAAGGGCCATACAGATACTTAGTAAGAAACTAATGGGCTCTTTTAACCTGTGTAAATTAATATCGCCTGCAAGAATAATTTATACAGGAGTTAAAGAATACTAGGCAGTGAGTCTATAAAACAAGTTAAGGTGTTTGACCTGATACCTTGTGAAAATATGTTAACAAGATCCCATACAAGGCAGAATTCATAGTCTAATTTTTGCTTGTCTTCAAACCCAAATTCACATATATAGTGTTAACTGCCTATTGATTTAGAAAAGTGATAAGGAGTTACAAAATACATGTGATGAATTAGACTCTGGCTATATATCACTTGTTCTCTACAGAACAGAAACTCATAAATCATAGAAGTGCCTTGAAATGCAGGTTTTAGTAAAGTATGGCAGCATTTTTTTCCCTGTGTTAAATAGGTTTCAGAGACTTATGAAATTTAAATTCTATCAATGCAAGGACAGTATTAATCCTTTTCTGAAGGAGAAATTCATTCACTAAATGTGTTTTAAGAGTCTGGTATCCAAGTGAAGTTTTCTAACACTTTTTAATTTTGTGATATAAGTTTATTATAAGTTGAGAATAGCTAGAAATAGTATTACTGACAAAAAAGAGGAAATAGTATTTAAAGTATTAGAAGGTACCCTTGTACCTTAATACTGAAGGACTTCAGAAGCGAGCTGTTAATATGAATAGGATTCAGATCTTGGTACTTACTAGTTGTGTGATTATGGGCAATATGCCTAACAATTACTTTGTTTAGTTTCCCAGCTATGTTAGGAACAGAGGAAATAGAGAGACCTTTCTAGTCTAGTACTTTTCATGTATGACTGAGACAGACTGATATGTTATTCAACCTTTTATAACATCATAGAAGAATTATCTTACTCTGCTTAATTATCTTTAGAAAACATTTTAATGATATCAATTTTCAAATATGCTTCATTTTTTACTTAGTCTTCCTTTTGTTCATTTATAATTTTGTTGACTAGATGTGCATTTTCTCAAGTTCCACATGGTGCCAGGCATTACAATCAAAGATGAATGACATCTAGTCTCTGCCGTGCTTACAGAGCTGACAGACTAAATAGAGGTAGCATCAGGCTATGGGGGTAGCATGATTAGTACACATTGAAAAACCAACCTGAGCACAGGCATTTGGTTTGTGATATTTGCTTCCATTCATTCAAGAAATATGTGCACCAAGTGACTTCAGTGTGTGCCAGAGATCTTTGCAGAAACTGGGGTAGACCAGTGAATAAAGTAAATTTCTTAGTTTATTGAGCTAGTAATCCAGTGACTTGGGAGAAAAAAAAAAAAACATAAACTATAAGAATGGATAGCTATGATGTGGTATATCTACACAATGGAATTCTACACAGCAGTAAGAAAAAAATGACACAATGAAATTTGAGGAAAAAGGGTTGATCATTCGCAGTGAACTTACCCAATCACAAAAAGATAATCACTGCATAGTCTCACTCATCTACAGCCCCTAACCTGAATCTACCCAAGATGCCAGCATACCCAGCGAGCATCTCGAGGACTAGACAATAGGATGGGTGGGGAGGGAGAGGGTGGGAGACATAAATCTAGACCTAAAGGGCCATAAAATTCTACAGGCAGACCAAATGGTTGGACCTTCACCAGGCCCTTAGAGGGAACATCTGAGCCACAAGACACTGGGAAGGGTATGATGAAGACTGACCTTAATCTTCTACAGCTTCTCTCTCTCTCCCTCTTCTCTCTAACTCTTTTATATTAGTTAGCTTTCTCTCCCTTTTCTTAGTGGTTACTGACCTGTAACTCTCATTACCAGCATATGGCTATTATACACAATGAGCTTTTGATCAGAGAGACCTACAAGGTTTCCTAAGAGAATGACAGATTTCTATCAGAGTACTTCATGACTCACCAAAGGTTAGTGGTAAGGCCCTATTGCTGAAGACACCATATGCAGTTGACATGTAAAATGGAATGCCATGGCTGAAATCTGGAAGAGAGTCAGTCCCCAGTCAGCACATCTCATGCCAGAAGGTGCTACATGGGCAACTGGGGGAAAATGACCAATATCTGTCCAACCAACTCATGGTCTAACCTACTTAGCAGCAAATAACCTGTTGTGATGCTCATACAAGTACAATAGTGGCACACAGCCATGGTGGGAAACCAACTGCTCTTGATTTGGCTAACTGATCTGCTCAGTGGTACAAGACCCATAGCTGGAGCTGGGAAACAAGTCAGAACCATATCCAAACATGAGCCCGCTCTCCATTATCAAGCTACCATAAATTGTGGGCTACCAGAGGGACTACACCTATTAAATTCTCTATAAAAACATAAGGGTTATCTCATTTGTCTGGTGCTAACTTCACTCTCTGTTGGAGAATCTGCTTCTTTTTTTCAGATAGACGCAGATCCTAAGGAGAGAACCAGAGAACCACCCCATCATACCACACAAAGGCCCCAGTTGAGACTAAGAACAATTGGTGAAACAACCAAGGGTGCCTTTTCTTGGTGAACTGGGTACCAGCACAATGGTGAAGGAGCTCAACACAGAGAACAATCGACTCCTGTCATATCAGATATACAGAGACCCAGAGGCTCCCAACATCTCATCACTGAAGCAGACCAAAAATGAACCCAACATGGCTCAGGGAAATTTTTTGTGGAAGAGGGGCCAGAAAGAATGTCAGAGCGACACGTTGGGTCATGATATGCAGAGACATTTATCCTACCATAACTGTGGGGGCCATGGGAAGTGGGTAGGACATGGATGAGTCTAACAATGGTACTAACTTGACTGTATTCACTGAGTATAAAACTAATTAATAAAAAATTAATAAATTTAAAAACACATAAACTAATAGATAATATAAACTGAGGTCCAGTAAGTGTTACGGAGGAAACAAAAGCAGCATTAAGAGACAGAGTGTAGGTAGTGTCAGGCACTACACAAGACCACATAATAGGAGGAACAGATCATGACATCAAAATAAAAGACTGACTGAGAGGGGGAGGAGATATGATGGATATAGCGGAGTTTCAAAGGGGAAAGTAAGGGAAGGGAAGGAATTACCATGGGTTTTTATCTACAATTATTGAAGTTGTCAATAAAAATAAGAAAGACAAGAGTGTGTCATGGGTTTATGTGTTAGAAAAGATGGGGAGCATGGGATTTTGTATGGAGGGAGCAACCCAAGCCCCAGGGGGAGGGCTGAAGGTATAGCATATGTGGGGGCCCAGATCAGGTCTCCAGTCCAGCAGTGAGGACAGCATAGTCTCAGGAGAATGATCAAGGGGAGTGTTATTTAAAAGAATTTTCCAGAAGGTGATAGTGTAATCATGAACAGGTTACAGGGTCATGTAGAGGAGGGACATCATCCCAGTTTCATTCTAGAGGACCTGGATGGTAGCAAACAACAGCATACTTTTCTTTCTCCCCTCCCTCCTCCCCATTTGTAACTTGCTGTAGAAGACCTGAGACTTCCATTATACATATGAGCCCCCATACCTGATTCCTGTTCTTTGGATTAAAATGCATATATATATTTGCTGAAAATCTTTAACAGCAAACAAATCATTTAAAATACTAGGGCTGGAGAGATGGCTCAGTGGTTAAGGTTCTTGCCTGCAAAACCAGAGGACCTGGGTTCTACTCCCCAGGACCCATGTAAGGCAGATGCACAAGGTGGCACATACATCTGGACATCTGGAATTTGATTGCAGTTAGCTGGAGGCCCTGGCATGCCCATTCTCTCTCTCCCTCTCTCCCTTTATCTCTCAAAATAAATACATAAAAAATTATTTTAAAATACTATTATTTGTTACTAACTTCATATCTTCTGCAGCATTTTTCTTTCCTACTGTGGTAGATTTCACTCAGTGGGTATTAGGCACTCGTGACACTATCATTAGAATGTTTGCTACATGGATTGTGATCATGTTCAGGGAAGTCATTTTCCTAAGGAAAAATTTCTTGATGATAAATGAGGGTTTCCTGAGACTTGCTGATAAGTATTTGTATTTATCCATACATATTTATTTGCACTATGTATATGGGTCTTTGTGTATGTATGCATGCACTTATTTATATGGATATATGTTAACGAACATGTGATTTTGTGGGATATCATGCAATAAAACAACTATTATTTATTTAGTTAACTCTTTGGGTCAAGTATCCTGACACAGGACTTCAGCCCTCAGTAACCTTCAGTGTGTGGGCATTCTCATTTTAAAGAGGAAGAAACAATGGGATAAAGTTGATAAAGACAAACAGAATAGTAGGAAAAGTAGCAACAAGAATTTAAGCCCAAGTCAGTATGACTAAATGGTCATGCCAATTCTTCAGACAGACGCAGTTAGTAAACTACAGAATGTATTTTACGGCAAGGGAATTTACTTTTAAGGAAAAATGAAGCCAGGCTCTATCTACACTCTTTGTTACTAAAATCATATTTCCGTTAACTTGTTTAGCTTTTCTCCAGTGGTTCTCAATAAAGAGGTTATTTCATTTTCAGCAAACACATGCAGATATTTGCACTAGTGGCTTCATTTTGGGGGAGTAGTACAATACTAATCTGTACTTTCCCCCCCTTTGTTAGACTGTTGCTTCCCTATAAATAAAAGAGCAAAAAGCTGTTAAACCACATTCAATGAAACAATCCTCCGGGTTTTTTTTTTTTTTTTTTTTTTTTTTTAACAAGCTTTTGTAAAATTGAAATGATCTGGGTTAAAAACAAAGTCCTGGCTGGCAGTATAGTGAACAGATGAGCTCACCCCTGGTATGCAAAGCTGCCGAATTAGCTGGTTAAACAGGCTGCTGAGATAATTACATTGTCTGTTTTGTGACACATTACACCGGTGCACTTGGGATTAACCTGTTCTCTTGTGTCTATTCTGATCAGTTTTTTAGACAGCCTTTTATCTGATGAAGGAGAAGAGACATCAAAAGAGAAGGGGGCGTGGGTGAAAAGAAAGAACTCACATAAAACTGAAGAGTTAAAATTTCTATTTAGATTACTGAACGTATATCCTTCATTTTCATAACTTTGCTTGCTCTCTAGAGACCTCTGCTGGAAATTACAGGTATAGAATAACATCATTGCGTTTTACTATGGCCATTATGTCATAAACTCAGTAACTAATTTAAGAATAAAATTTCAATGCCATGTCATAAACATAACACATTAACTACAAAACTATATTTGAGACAAAACATTCTGACACTCAAAAATTTCTGGAGGTGCTCTAAGGCTGAAAATGAGCTGGTAGTCAGCACACACTCATAGTGCTGTTAGGAATTTTAGTTCATTATTTTCATATTTTGTTAATTCTGTCAAAGTTCAAGTGGGATTATTTATCTTGAATACATGTGGCATGTGAAAACTAAAACAACTATCTCTGAAGATTGTAAATGACCTTGAATTTCTTATCATTATACTTAAGGGGGAATTATTGAGACCTTTTCATAATATGGGAGTGTAACAAACCTAAGATTTCATCACTGATGATAATTTAGATCAAGAACAATTAAGAGAATAAATAGAAACCCTGTCCATTAATAGCCCCTGACTATGCAAATTGAATTTAACCAACTATTGAGCCTCTGGCTACAGGGAGATGCAATTTAAAGCAGGTGTAATAGATTTTAACAACTCGAATTTGTTTGTCACACTGTACCAACTAAGATATTAGTTAAATGGGCCAAGAAATTTCCCTTCATGTTAATGAACATCAAATTTAACTCCTGCTGTTCTTCTCCACCCCACCCCCCCCCCAGCCAGAGAGAGCCATACTTGATTTGATAGGATAGGCCAGCATTCAAAGTAGTTTCTAGTAAGCAAGATTGGGGATGAAGTTTAACTAATTGAATCTGAATCCTTCACACATTTTCAGTTTGTTTAAAAGGACCTTAAAATGTTGGCATGTTCCCTCTCTTTGAAAGGGTCCATAATACGATGGTTTGATACAAGAGGCCTGGCCACCTTCCACTGTAAAATTCTGTGGTGATGTTACAGAGCATGTTGACACAGGACCAGGAGTGGTCTGTTTCCTTGAGAAATTAAAAAAAAAAAAAATGTTCATCAAGAGAAAGAAAAGCCTTCTTCACAGCATTTACTCAAGTCAGTTCTATGGGCTCTAGGTCTGTATAGTTTCATATTAATTGTGTAAATGCAGGCAAAAGTAGGAAACAAATAAGGAGAATTGTGTCTTTTGTTATCTCAGATAATAGAAAGAAATTAAAAAATACATGTGCCTTTATGACCCTAGTCCCTGTGGCTCCTACTGTGTACTCATAATTTCACTAAATATGAATGAGATAACTGTACAAGACAAAATATTTTCTAGTCAATTTAGGAAAAGACATTTTTTTCCTTTTAGGCTTTCAAAAAATATTTTTTACACCCCAGCTGTGAATTATTTCTTTCGTTTAACCATTTTTAATGCTTATGCTCATTTTTTTTTCATGTACTTATACCATAAGTCCCATTTTCTATTAATCAAGAAAGAATGTGGACAAATGATAGTTTTGTCAAACATTTACTACAGAACATAACATGCAACATTTTTACATAGTGATCCGGTGAGGGGGGAATTGTTAACATATTTTACAGGTGGAGATGTGTGGTGGTGTAGAGAACCTTTGTAACTTGCTTCTGTCACCATGGCTCAAGAGTGGCAGATTCTATCTTCAAATCCGAATGCTTTCTACCCTAAAGCCCAAGTTAAGTGTTAGTGCTACTTTTGAAAAGTGCATAACAATGCAGTGAAGTCATCTGCAGGAGACTGATTCTAAGAACCTTTTGGATACCAAAATACACAGATGCTTGTGATTTTTACAGACAGTGGTATATTGGATCATAGTGAATGACCATCACTTTGTGCACTTTAATCATATTGGATAACCTACCCAATCTAAAACAATGTAAATTAAACCATATTGTTCATGTGCTAGTGACAAGACAAAAAGTGTATAATAATTTTTTCTTCAATGCTTTCAACCCACAGTTGATTAGATCTATGGACGTAGAGCTGACAGATGCCATGGGCACGTGTATACCTCTTTTGGTAGTTGGATAAATTTTATATGACTTCTTCAGAAGAGAAAATAGATGGGCAATAAGAATAGTGGATCTGAGACAGGAATGCTGGTCTCAGGGTCCTGAGTCCCCTGATCTTTCCTTGCACGTTAGTGGTAGTGGTGGGCAGCTGGCTTCATAGATTCAAACATGGAAGTTGAACGGTTGTCACACAGTGTGCACAGATGTTTGTGTGAGGATCCTGCTGAGAGTGACTTTGAAACGAAGTTCCCTTGAGTTTGAATTCCATTAGACCCTTTGGCAACTGTGTCATAAGGGAAGGCTTTTGTCTTTGAGACTCTGTTTTCTCATCTGGTAAATGGGGATATTAAGACACACCCTAGGTAGTAGTGAAGGTGAAGTTCAACACTGAAAGGCCTAACTATACATGAAAAGTGCAAGGTACAACCTGAACCTGCCCGAGATGCTGACATACCCAAGAGGAAGGCTCAGGGACACTCGTGAAAGAGGGGGCAGAAAGATTGTTAGGGACACACGTTGGGTAATTATGTACAGAGACATTGCCTCTTGCTCATAACTGATGGCTAACCTCACAATGCATCCTCAACGAGGAGGGTCTCTTCAGAGGGGGAAGGACAGGAAGGAGGCTAATGATGGTGCCAACATGGGTGTTTACACACTGAGTATGGGCATAACTAATAAAGGGGGAAAAAAGTGCAAGGTATGTTCTGAGCTTATCCTCTCACAAAAATCCAGGAGAAACTAAATGTGTGGACTGGATCCGGGTAGGCAAGAAACAGAATCCTGCAAAACCAAACTTGACAGAATGAATCCCTGAGTTTTGAGCATGATTTTGTCAGTTTGGGATGTAGCTTCAAGAGGAGTGTTTAGGGAGAAAATACAACTTGAGATGAGCCTTGAAAGATAAGAAGGATTTGAATATTTGAGAAAGGAAGTCATATTATTCAACGAGGACAGTACTAGCTGAATTGCTTGGGTATAATGAAAGTCCAATCTGGTTACAAAAATACCATTCCAGTGAAGAGCTTTAATGATATTTCTGCACCCCAGCAGATGACCCACTTATTTAAATACCACACTGCATTCAATACTACAGAATTCCTTGATGACACAATTTAGTCTCTGGCAATTGGCTGTAATTTAATCAGTGTGGAAATTGCGAACACTTCTCTTGGAGTCAGCACATTGCTTCTTGGTTTAGCATTCTCCATTAGCCTAAGTTAGGCTTCTGGTCCTGTGGTCTTCTTCTGGAAAGACACTTCTGTAATTTCACCATCAGTTCTCTCAGAACATGCTGGCATGCAGGCCATAGAGTATTTCACCCTGTTTGCTCTGTCTGCCATTACCTTCATCTCCACACAGACGTCTTTCCTTTTGCTCTGACTTACTGGTGATTAGTATGACTATATTTGTTCACAGAGTTCTTTGTGGATCATGAATGGCAAAAGGAACAGTTATGGACCATCTTTTATTTATGTTACAATCTGGACATCTTCACACAGTCATAGTTAAGAGCATACTTAGTAGTGACCTTCTGGGAGGAAAATATGTCAATAACTCTAAATTCTCATACCCTTGGTTATTTTCACTCACATGTAGATACCCTTCCATAGTGTCCATAGGAAAAGAAGTAAACATAGTCAAGACAGGAATGAGTGGAGAGGTAGGATATGTTCATACTATGAACTGGCATGTAGTTACTAAAAATAAGATATGAACTGATCACTATGGAAAGATTACTAAAATATAATCTTAAACAGAAAAAGGGAGAACTCAAAATAGCTTGTACCCATTTAGATGGCCAGCCCATTGGCCCAGCACAGTTTATTGAAAGGACATTCCTTTCTCAGGTGACACCTGTGCATAAACCAAGGGTGAATATGTTTGTGACTCTTCTGGATTCACTGTTAGGTTCCACTGGGCTACTTGTCTGTCCTTGTGCAAATATGATTGCCTTAAATACTTTAGGTTTAGAATAAGATGTATTTTGTATGGTCTTGATTTTCTCTGTATCTCTTTGTATTTTCAACATTACCTTCCATAATCTTGGCACTTTATATTTCAATACCAGTTTGTTTCTTTTTTTTAAGTCCACCAGTTACAACTTCCTTCACAAAATTTACTAATTTTGAGGGTTAGGTTTCTCTGACTCTGTGGCAATTGGGATGAAGTGTTACTTTTAACAATGTGGAATCTTCTGTACCATAACCTTGGAATATTATTTCATTAAGTTTTTTAGATACTAAAGTTAAAATATTAAAAATACTATTGAAGCTATCTTAAAGCTTCTGCTTAATAAGTGTCTTCAGTTTCATTAGACTTACTCCTAAGTTGTTTGTTTTTGATGCATTTTACAAATGGTATCAGTTTACTGTAGTGCAACTAGCCAGTCCTTGAAAATTTTTGGCAATTTTTCTGATCATTAAAAGGTACTATTAAAATAATCATAGAAAAGTCATCAAAATTATGTGTAACAAAGATGTATATATATATATGATTCTGCAAAACAATAGTAAGAGAACAGGTAACTCAGTTTTCAATAGAGCAACAAAGAATGGTATTTCCCAAGAGGATAATCCAAGGGGCAATAAACATTCAGGAAAGGAATTTAGAAATCACAATCAGACAGTACTTACTATACAGGCAGCACTAAAATTAACAAAAAAAATCTGATAAAACTCTCAGGACATATGGAGAACAAATGGAATTCTCACATTTATACCATTTGTTAGCCTTTTTAAAATGAGGACTGGGGCTGGAGAGATGGCTTAGCAGTTAAGGTGCTTGCCTACAAAGCCTAAGGAGTCACATTTTATTCTTCAGACCCCATGTAAGCCAGATAGACAAGGTGATGCAAGGGCACAAGGTGGCACATGCATTTGGACTGCTGGAGGCCCTAGCATGACAATTCTCTTTCTCCTTCTGTCTCTCTCTTATAAAAAAGGAAAAGGCCAGTGTCCAGTCTGTTGGGTTTGCCTCAAAAAAAAAGAAAAAAAAGAGGACTGTTCCTAGTGTTGAGTATAAAAAACATAACCAGCAATTATACTCCTACACAAATATCTGACAATAGTGTACCCCTATATAAACAACCCACTAAATGGAAGAAATTATTTCAGCAAAGGGTATATGGCTGCATTAAATAAAACAGCCTCAAATTGTCCGTTAGCAGGAGAATGGATGGCAATGTGTTCAAACCTTAAACTACAATATAGTGTGTGTGTGTATGTGTGTGTGTGTGTGTGTGTGTGTGTGTGTGTGTGTGTGTGTGTGTGCATATATATATGGCTTCTATATTTCAATATGTTAGAAATTTCATAATAACAAAATAGATTGTGTGATGGTATGATGGATAAGTTTTAGACATAATGGTCAGTGTAAATAGCCTGAAGGAATATATTTTATATGATTCAGGCTAACTAATTAATGTTTCTCAGATTTAGGATAAAAGGTTTTTTTATTCTCCCCCTTGGGAAAAAAGAGAGGGTTGGCATTGGTAAAGACATAGAGAACCGTTCTGGGAAGCTTATACTATTCCTCTTCTGATTCAGGTGGCAATTACATGGGTGTGTTCACTTTATGGCAATTCCTCAGCTATTCTACTTTAGAATTGTATACTTTTCTATGTGTATATTATAGCTCAATAAAATAGACCTATCAAAGAATTGGAACTTTTCTGGATACATACGTGAAACTCTACCCTTTCTGGATGAGTTAGATTGTAGATTTAGAGAAATATAATAGTTTTTATTTTGAAAGATTCTCATTATTTATCTTTGCCCACCAGCATATATTACTTGTGTCATTTTTCAACATCAAAAACATTAAGTCAGAGTGAAAATATCTAAGAAATCACTCATATGTTAAATGGAAGTAATCGTTCCCATCCTGTAGCCTTATTGTGCAAACTGCATGCTAAAGAACATACTGGACATGTCTATGTCATGCGAGGAATGTAAACACAGTGACCATATGGGTTCAATATTATCTTTTGCCTATCACTAATATTCTCAAAATATGTATAGATACATACTTATTTTAGAGAGCCAGAGAGGGGGGGGGAATTGGTGCACCTCAGCTGCCACTGCAATTAAACTCTAGATGCTTGCACCAGCTAGTGGGCATGTGTGACCTTGTGCTTGCTTCACCTTTGTGCATCTGGCTTATGTGGGATCTGGAGAGTTGAACATGGGTCCTTAGGCTTCACAGGCGAGCTCCTTAACTATTAAGCTATCTTTCCAGCCCTCACAGAATATTTTGTTTTTGCAGTGTATTTGCATTTTATATTTATGAAAAAGAATAACTTCAATATTTATTTTTGCCAGGTGTGGTTTACAGGCCTTTAATCCCAGCACTGGGGAGGCAGGTGTGGTAGGATCACTGTGAGTTCAAGGCTACCCTGAGACTACATAGTAAGTTCCAGGTTAGCCTAGGCTAGAGTGAGACCCTACTTTGAAAAAAAAAATTATACAATGTATTTATAAAGTCTAATTCCTTATATTTTATATTCTCATCATGAGGTTAATGAATATGAGTAATTTTAGTATACAAGGGAACCTACAGAATTTCTGATATTCATAAACCTTCCGATGTCAAGTTTAAGTTAGATATGACTTTCTGTATAAACTGCTATGAGAAACAGATCACACATCTCTGTCTTCTTACAAACTCACAAATCTTTCCAAAAGCTTTTAATTAGATTATTTTGATATACTTTGGCAACATAAATTATCATTTACGGACTTTAAAATATTGAACACTGGTTTTTGAACAGTTTATAAAGTGCAGATATTTATTCACCTCATAGTTTTGGAGGCTGATAAGTCCAAGACACAGTGTTGCCATATTGGGAGGCCTTCTTGCGACACAGTGAAACTATAAGTCCAAGTGAAACTGTAACTTCAGCATCAACAGTGAACACAATAGCAGTTACCTGCCAAGTGTCAGCTTGAAGTTCCTGAACTTAATCAGTCCTGTGTGTTTAGTAAGGAGTTTCTCTATAAGTAGGTGTTTTTATTTGAGAATTATAACCATGATGACCATATTAGAGTATTTTACCTATGATAATATTATAGGAAGATACAATAATTGTTGCTTTCGTCAAGAAACTTGGTTTTAGCAAAATCATTACTTTTCATATGTAGAATCCAAAGAAGGAAAACTAATGTTCACAAAACCTCATGTACTCTCATTTCATGAACTCTATCTTGATAGGTAAATGATAATTTGAACAGCATCAGTGCTGGGTAATATTATGGAAAAGATTAATTCAGGACTCAAGTGTTTTTATATTGTTTTGGTATTTTAACTTCCATATCTCAGTGTTACTTTCACTGACAAAATTCAACCTAACAATTAAAGAATGGAAACAGAAAAGGAACTAATATGTGTTGCCCCTAGTTGTGGTAACCTTGTATAATTTATTGGCTAATTCTATGTGAAAACCTTACAGATTAAAGATTATTCCCTTCATGTTATAGGCAAAGAAAAATGAAGTTCAAAGGATTAGGAAACTTGTCCAAACTCACCCTAGCCAGCCAAGGCAGGGATTCCAAGGTGATTAATTATCTCTGAATATATCACCAGTGTTCTATTAATAAAATGACTTGATGATGCTACTTTTATTTGTCAATAAATGGGAATTGTATTAATGCTTATGATTATTTTGTTCACTACTTTGTATTAACAAGAATTATTTTTTATGCAGGCCCAAAAAAACTGGCCTTTTTAATGAGAGAAAGCAAGAGTGAGAGCAAGAGAGAGAGATGCAAAGAGAGAGAGAATTGGTGTACCAAGGCCTCCAGCCACTATAATCGAACTCCATATACATGTACCACCTTGTACACATGTGCAACCTTGTGCATGCATCACTTTGTGTGTCTGGCTTATGTGGTGTCTGGGTAGTAGAACATAGGTCTTTAGGTTTTACAAGCAAGTGGCTTAACCACTAAGCTATCTCTCTAGCCCTAATATTTTTAAGCTATTACTTTTGCCAATTTTATAAGTATAATGTTTTCAGTGCTCAAAGAACATATCAAATTTTTAATTTTTTAAACTACAGTCTCCTTCAGACAGAAATATCAAAAGTGCATTTGCTAATTCAGGCTGGACTTTAAAATTGTCCATGTTCGAGAGAGATAGATGCAAGTTATACAGAAGAGACCACAATACCAAAATGTTTTTCAATCATTTAAAGAAATTATTGTATCTCTATTTTAATGAGTTTGTGTAGGTTGAATGGTAGAGGAAGGAAAGACTACAGAGAACTTTGTTGGAACTGTGCTGCTGGCATGAGTGCTGGCTGCGTCCTGCTGTCCACGTCCAGAGAGCTTGGTTAAGATTAAATTTGCAATGAACAGATGTGTTTGGATAAAGATGTAGAATTGAGAAATTTAAGAGCAAAATTTTAAAAAAACTCAAACAAGTTTAAAATTACTGGCATTGAGACTGGTTGCGGAAGCTGTTACTGTTAAGAAGATATCACCGCAATTAAGGTGGCACTGCTGCCTTATTTTTATTTTATTTATTCTATTGTTACGCTGAAACAATAGAAAGGATGCCTGAGGAAATAGAACCATGCATTTTGTACTTGCAATAGATTTCTTTATTTTAACTTGTAAGGAGAGAGAGAGACATAGAGAAAGAGAGAGAGAGAGAGAGAGAGAGAGAGAGAGAGAGAGAGAGAGAGAGAGAGAGAGAATGGTTAAACCAGGACCTCTAGCCCCTGCAAAAGAACTTCAGATGCATGTGCCACTTTGTACATCTGGCTTTATATGGGTACTGGGAAATTAAACCTGGGTCAATAGGCTTTGCAGGCAAGTACCTTTAACCATTGAGCAATCTCTCCAGCCCAGATTTCTTTTTTAAAGGTGGTAGGTTATGGGGATAAAATCTGTTTTCTACACCAAGGTCTTACTTCCTTCTTTCTCCTCTCTACATTGTTTGTACTCATCTTTCAGAACTGAGATGAACTGTGATTGTGTAGAGATTTCTCACTATAGTTCTCCTTTGTGTAGTCTATTGTTACTGTATACTTTTATTATGAATATACTTTGTTTCCCTAATAGTGAATTTGTGATTCAATGCATCATCTTCCCATATAGCTTTTGGGTATTCTGAAGTTTTATTTGAGTTTGATTTTATACTATTTTGTTTTGACCCCCCAAATCTTGGCTTACTATCGGTCCTATTAAGCTGGGTGGGCATTTAATACAAATGAAGTTATTGTAAATGAAACAGCCTGCATAGAAATTCAGATTAAGTACAGAAATATGGTGAGTTAAGTTGTCTTGTCAAAAGTGTAGAGACATATGTAGATATGATATGTCCTCAGCAAAAGTACAGCCCTTTTCCCTTCTTATCTCACTCTTAAAATTTCTATGTTTTTCAGGTTGGACATCAAAAGCAGCCGTCATTCCACAGAGTTTATACTGGAAAGTTTCAGTTGCTTTTGTAGTACTCATTAAACCTGAAATATATTTTTAATTGCCCAGATTGCATGTAAACAAGTGTACATTAATGGTTGTTACTACAGTTTAACTGGGCTCAGTTCCAAAATACACAAACATGCATGTACATTTCCACAGGATGAAAATTCTTTTCTGCTCATCAGAGTAATTATGAGAGTGAACAAAGAAGGAGACAAATTAGGAGATTTCAGTGGAGTATAATACCATAACATCATGAACGCAAGGTTTGATTTATGGTGTAAACTTGGAAGAGAGACTTCATAAAAATTGGCAAAACATTAGCTGGGGGTGGAGAGACCATGAGAAGGAGATAATTGTAGACTGAAAATATTAGAAGGTATTGATGTCCAAACAGAGGAAAAGTTTTATCTTTTCTTTCTTGGCAATGGCATTTTCATTCATCCTTGTACATTTTCACATATAATTTCCAAACCTTTGACCCTGTAGTCTAGTTCCTAGCTATTTTCAGTTGACTATCTTGCTATTATTGTCTCAGCATCAACGTTATTAAATCTCCTAAAACTTTTCTAATTTATTTGCCTATTTTTCATTAGGAACAATTTAACTCCCCAATATGTGGCTGCTACTGATGCTAACATAGCACACATAGTTGGGATTCACAATTCAAGAGTTATAGTTAATATTCTTTCATGGTATTTGGGACTAATTAGTTCCCAAGTTTTACTGACTTTCCTTTAAGTTATCTCTAATTTGTGCCATGATTCTTCAACTGTTTTGTCCAAGCTGGCTTCATTTTTTAAAAAAATTAATCTGTGTGTATGTGTGTCATGTGTTATATAGCATGTGTGTGCATGAATGTTCAGTGCATGTACTTATGTGTGCCCATGCAGCACCCATGCACTTATCCCCTGCGGGGTGTGCCTGCCTGCAGTGGCTGAAGGAGAATGGTGGGTGTCCTGCACCATTGCTCTTACACATTCTTATTTGACCTGGAGTCTCTTACTTGTAGTAGTTCAGAGATTCTCAGGTCTCTGCTTTCCTAGGGAAGTCTGGTTGCAGGCATGGCTATGACCACCTGTTTATATGAGTCTTGAGGGATTGAAATTAAGGCCCTCATGATGGCACAGGAAGTCCCCTTAACCACTGAGACATCTCTCCAACCTCCAAGCCACTTTCTGAATTCAGATCACTTTTCTCTTGTGGAGTGTAACAGTGTTTTAATGCGCTTCACCCTCTGAATTTACACCTTTCTCTAAGACATTTAATTGCTATTGGTATACTCTGTTGTTTCTTGAAAGCCAAACATATAAATATAGGAAGCATTCAATAAGTATTTATAGGTCCAATGGCATTAAACAGTGAACTTGTGTGGAATATATAGTGGCAACAAACTGAATGAGCAAAGTAATTATCTTGAAAAAAGGTTTTCTTTCTGTGTTCCTATATACAGACACTTGAGGGAATATGAATGCGTAGCAAGGTAATGACAACTCTAGATACAAAACTCTGAAAAACATGAACAGTCAGTATAGTGGTTTGAATGTAAAATGTCCCCGATAGGCTTGTTGGATACTTGATCTTCAGCTGCAGTGGTGGTGGAGGAGGGGTCATGCTCTGCAGAAAGGCTGAGAAGCACTTAGCATGTGAAACCTTGCTGAAGGAAGCATGTCACTGGGGGCCAGTCTTGAGGTCTTATAGCAGGGCTGCACATTCTTTTCTCTCTCCTTCCTGAATGGTAAGCTGTGACAAGGGCTTTCTGATACATGTCTTTCCTTACTATGCCTTCCCTTCCATGGTGAAACTTCCCCACAAAACTATAGATAGAATTAAACTATTTTCCTTCTGTAAGCTACTTCTGGTCATGTATTTGTCCTAGCAATGTAAAAGTAACTTAATATAGAAAATCGGTATGGAAGACGGGCATGGTGACATATACCTTTAATCACAGCACTCTGGAGGCTGAAATGGAAGAATCATTTTCAGTTTGAGGCCAGCTTGTACTACAGAGTTCCAGGTAAGTCTGGGCTATAGTGGGTCTCTGCTTGAAAATAAACTAACAAAAAAAGAAAGTATTATTACCTAGAAGTGGGGTCCTTGCTATGATAAAGCAGACCCTGTGTTTGTTAGTCTTTTGATCTATTTTGATCTGGGTTGTGGAAGGAATGTCAAAGAGTTGGCAACTTTGGCTAGAGAAACCTTATAATGCTATAGGCAGAGCTTAACAGGCCATTCTGGTGAGAGTTTGAAAGAACAGAATGGGGAGAGAAATGTAAACTATGGAAGCTCAGGTTAAGGAGGCTTCAGAAGAGAACAAGGACTCTTGGCAACTGGTCAGGAGGCAGTTCTGGAAAAGAATCTGCCACATGCTCCCAAGTCCTGAGAACTTGAATGAAATTGAATTTTAAGGTAATGAACTGATGTATTTAGTGGAGGAAATTTCAAGGCAGAGTAACACTGAGCATGGGGTATGGTTTCTCTGATTCATATCTACAGTGGAGGTGAGCAAAATGAAGAGCAGAAAGACATGAAAAAAAATGTTGTCTGCTATGGAAAGAAATGAGAAAAATGCTTAAAGTCTAGGGCAAGGAGATTACATCTGCAATTGCTAATATTACCACATTAAAAAGAAGCCTACTGCTGTCAGTCTCTGAGCTCCCCCTTTCAAACTGGGATTTAGACATTGAAGTTTCAATGAGTTTTTCCTATTGCTTTCCTACAAGTAAATCCTGGATCTGGTCTGGTATCCTAGCATTTTTCTGTTATGGTAATTCCTCCCTCTGAAGCTAACACTTGGAAAACCAAAACAGTGGTTATATTCCACCTTAGAACGATTTGGGGCACTATGACACCAGCCTAATTTCCCATCTCCATGTGAAACTGATACGGTATGGGGATGTTGAGACACCTCATATAACATCCAGGCACTCGTACAGCATGGGCCAAATGCCCCACAAGGCAGGGTAGTAACCTTCCCCACCTTATTTCCCCCAGAAAACCTTAAAAACCTTCTGTTCCTCTTCCTACATAGTTCAGAACCTCCTTCCCATTTTCTTTGTTCTGAATTTCACCAGCATTCTCTGTTGGTGTTCAAAAGCATACAAACAAACAAGAAAAACCATGGATGCCAAAATAATTTTTTTCCCCATGGCTTTCTAAATTCCAAACCTCAAAACTATCTTGCACTTGGATAGTAGGCAAAAAGGTCTAAGGGGAATACCTAACCCACTGAAGGATCTGCTTAGTAAGAGAGTGAATTCTTTCAGAAAGAAAAGGCCTGGAAGGTCAGCATACAGAGGTTACCGCTGTGTTCAGTGAGCACGGGGCTTTTTTTCCTAGCTGGCAGCATGATCCACATGATCCACGTGCTACTGGTCTTGGAAGAATAAAAAATGTAAAATGTAGAGGGTTATGAACTTTGTCATGCTGTTCTAGAGAGCTGTGGAGGCTAGGCAATGTGAGGCAGGGTCCAAGTCTTCGGAAAGCCTCTGAGAGGCCATTCTGTGAGGCTGTGAACCTAGGATGTTGGAGCTATCAGGACCATAGAATGTGTCTAAGGAAAGTTGTGGGCTAAGAGAGAATCCAGCCCAGGAGAGAGGCCACCAGCTGTACAGCTGAAGGGGCAGAGCTTTTCACGCATTCTTGCAGTACAGAGGTATCAGACATGAAATTTTAGGGTTTGTTTTCAAACTGCTAAGTTTCAATCTTGCTTTGGTCTCATTTATTTATTTATTTTATTTTATTTTTTTCTTGTTTTGTCTCCATTCATTCCTTTTGGAATGGGAATGTTTATTTTGTGTTATTATAGGTTAGAAGTCTGTAAGTTGTGTTTTCATTTTATAGGGCTTTCACTTAAGAGACTGCCTTGACTCTCAGATGAAACTTTGGACTTTTAAACAGATATCCCTCATAAACTCCCATTAGCTGGTTTTGGTTGGGTACTTTATCCCAGCAAGGAGAAGGTAACAACAGAAAATTGGTACTGGCACAGTTGTTGTAGCTGCTGCTAGAAACTTGTCTGTGTGGCTTTAGACCTTTTGGAACTTATTTGGCGAAGGAATGTGGAGGGACTTGGAACCATAACCTAAGAATATCTTGCAATGCTATAAGCAGAGTTTGATGGACCATTCTGGAGTTTGAAAGACCCAAATGTAGTAAAAACTGTGAAGGCTTGGCTTAAGAGAAGAAGAAAGAGATTTGTTGGGAATAGGTTAGAAACACTCTGCATGAGAGGCTTGCTACATTCTGCCTATGTCCTGAGATTTTAGCAGGATTAGATTTGGAAGAAATGGACTGGTGTGAGCAGAAGGATATGGCACAGAAAGAAATAAAGCTTTCAGGCTAGAGACAATAGCTTGGCCCAACAGCAATTGTTTTAGACATTATCACCCTTGAGATTGGGCCACCTGTTCTGTGTTGGGACAGCAGGAAGAATTTCCTGAAGGAGCCTGGATGATGAATTTTTTTTTTTCTGTTCTTCAGAGTTGGCCTTACTCCTTCCTTGATTAATAACTCCGTAGCCAACCGTGTTATATGGGAGTATAACAGATGCAGAAAAGAAAGGATTTTGAATACAAAATGAGGATTTGTTGGAGCTAGTAATTGGATAATGTGAGGCAGGCTTGTTAGAATCCCTGCATGGCAATCCAATGGAGCCATGAGAATAAACCATGGGTTATAGTGGAAACTCCTGGATTATTGCAGTACTGAGAGATGGCTGCCAAGGAAGGAGAGCCACTGTCTTGGGATGGATTTCTCCCTGGGTTCAGAGCAGCCCAGCCGAAGGGGCAGAATTGGAACCCTGGAGACTTCACTGTGGGTCTCAGATAGACACGAAGCTGTAGGATTTGATGTTTGCCTTGTTTGTTTCAGATCTTGCATTGATTCAATCTTCCCTTCCTATGCTGAATGCTATATTCTGCAGTGTAAAAGTACACTATGTATTATTATGTGTTTATTATGTGTTTTTGGCTTTATAGACATAGTTAAGAGACCTTGAACTATGGAAATGTTTTGAACAGAGTTGGGGTTGACAGAAACCTTTGGGGACTCTTTAAGTTGGACTAAATGCATTGCATTTTACATCACGGATGGTAGTGAGTTCATGGGGGCTGGGGGCAGAATGTGGTGGTTTGAGTCAGATGTCCTTAAATTCATGTGTTCTGAATGATTCATTCTCAGACGGTGGCAGTTTGGATGTATTTCTGGGCATGGGCTTAGGGGTGTTGCAGACGTCTCCTTCTTGCCAGAGCTCGGCTGACTCTCCTGCTGCTGTTTGCCACCTGCTGTGGTAGAAGTCATGATGCCAAGCCTCTGTTCATGCCATGCTTTCCCTTCCCATTATGTAGGTGCCCTCAAGACTGTAAGCCAGGCTAAATCCTTTCCTACTACCAGCTGCTTTTGGTTGGGTGTTTTGTCCCAGTAATAAGAAGGTAGTGATGGCACTTCATAACATTCTAACATTCTGCTCTCTGTAAGGATTTGCTGATTTCTTTGCTTCCTTCTTGCTCAGTACCTTCCATTTTCCCTTCTAGGGGTCCCAGGTTAGTCCTGAGTATAGAAACCTCTGGAAAAACTATCTAGACTAAGAAGAAAATTTCTTATTAAATTTTAGTACTTCCTCCTACCATCTCATATAATTTTAATCTCTTGCTACATTATTTTTTTACTAACAGTAAACTTCTTTTCGATATTAGTTTGGTTTTAACATTTTTATATTTCCTGCCTCAGGCTCATTTTAACATTACCAAAAGAAAACTAAGAGATAGAAATTAGTGAAGGGAAAGATACTTATTCATAATTTTGACCATAATTTAGAAGAGAAACAAAAGCCAGAAAAAGCACATCTATAGATTTAGCAGTGGAAACATTATAAAAACTGTGAAATGGGGGCTGGAGAGATGGCTTAGTGGTTAAGGCACTTGCCTGCGAAGCCTAAAGACCAAAGTTTGATTCCCCAGGACCCATGTAAGGCAGATGCACAAGGTGGCACATGCATCTGGAGTTGGTTTGTAGTGGCTGGAAGCCCTGGCATGCCCATTCTCTCTCTCACTCTGCCTCTTTCCCTCTCTTAAATAAATAACAATAAAAATATTTTAAAAAACTGTGAGGTGATATCTTTTCCTGGGAAATAGCTTCTCTTCTGGGCACCAAGGATCACCACAATCATGAAATTTCCTAGAGCATTAACAAATTAAATTATTTGAGTTCTTGTGTTTCATGGTCCTTGTTATAGGGGTACAGTTTCAACATGAATTTCTCAAGCCCCATGAGTTCAATAACCCTTATTCACATCTATGTTTCTTTGTTGTCATTAGTATAATAGCATTTATCACCTTCTATCACAGTTGCCTATTGATTATACTCACTGTCTACCCATTATCTCTTCTGTTGTACATAAACCCCCAAGTGAGCACTGGTTTATTCCTGTTTTACTCACTTATACATCCTGAGTTCTTCTGAGTATTCCTCCAGGCTTGTAGTAGGTGCTCAGGAAATTATTGCTAAGTAAATGAATGTTGTCCCAGGAGTAACAATTGTTCTATAACATAGGAAATAGACTTATTGCAGGAAGTAGATATGGATGAAAGTAGAATCATTAATCTTCCCTAACTAATATATGGCATTAACTAATTCATAGTCACTGTACCCTATCAACTGCATCAGCTCTGAAAATTGAGTCCAGGCCATTAAATTGAACGTCCTGACCCTCTGGAAGAGTCAGAGTGTCTATGACTCTTAGAATTCAAGGTATAGCTGGGGTGGTGATACAGAAAAACACATTCTAGTAAATTTGTATAGAAGTTGTATCCTTGCTCAGACCAAGTACAAGCACTGGACAGATGATCAGTGGATAAAGAACTTAAACTAGTGTACCCAAGTTTAATCCCCAGACCCTGCATAAAAAGCCAGATGTGGTGGGCTTCTGCAGTTCCAGAACACATATGTTTATGGTTTGACCGTCAATAGCTCCTTCAATCTGGCTTCTGTGCCTTTTGACAAATCTTTTATATCCAACTTTATTGTACAACAAAATATTCCAGGTTTATGTTATACTTCCTTGCCCCAGCACTGGTAAAATCCTTTACTCAAGCATCCTGTTCCGTGATCTTTGTGCTGGGTGGTTCTATGTATGCATACAAAAAGCCAGTAACTATAATTCTAATTCAGCATCACTGTAAGATTAAATGTTGTTTGCTCCCTTTCCACATTTGTAATCCTCTTTTTTTCTTCCTGCTAGAAGCATGACTTCCATTTTCTTCAACACACCCACAAACTCAAATCAGTTTCTCTATATGTAATCAATCTCCCAGTCCACTGATCCTCTATCTACATACCAATTCAGTGTAACTTAGCTGTGGTTCATGATGTTGAACACATCCTAACAATCTTCTCATTCTTCTAATATTTTGACACTGACATTGTATGCTGGTCCCCATGTGAAATGCATTTTGCTTTAGGATTTACACCTATTGAAGCATTGTATTATCTCTAAAAATACTATTGAAAACTGGCAGCAAGCATCAATGTATATGCATCACATGATAGCTGAGATCAGTGAATCCATGCTTTTCTTAGACTGAATAATAGATTGGGAGAATCAATGAAGGACCACAAGGGTTCTTGGAATTAACAATACTTTTTAAAGTAAGTTATTAGAGATTCAAGACATTACCACTGGCAGCAGATATGACAAGAGACACCACATGGCCAAAGCCTGCATTATATAATATGCATTGAAAATTACTTTGTGGAAACTTGTATCTTATTTTTTTTATATATATGACAATCATGCTAACCACTGGTTAATCTGTAAATCCTTCGGTATTCTTCAATATATAATGGTAATGCTGGTTTCCAACCAAGACAAAGGATCAGTAATGGAGTACACATTCCTAACTCAGCATGGCCATCTAGCATTGGTGCTCATCTCAGATCTGGTGACCACTGGTAAAAAGATTGACTCTCCTGCTGCTGTTTTCCACTTGCTGTGGTAGAAGTCATGATGCCAAGCCTCTGTTCATGCCATGCTTTCTCTTCCCATTATGGCGGTGCCCTCAAGACTGTAAGCCAGGCTAAATCCCTTCCTCCCACCAGCTGCTTTGGGTCAGGTGTTCTGTCCTGGTAACAAGAAGGTAACGATGACACTTCATAACATTCTAACATTCTGCTCTCTGTGTAAGGATTTGCTGATTTCTTTGCTTCCTTCTTGCTCAGTACCTTCCAGTTTTCCCTTCTAGAGGTCCCAGGGTAGTCAAGATTGCTAGATATGCCCACTTGTCTAATATCTGATAGATCCCTTAACTGTTAGGGCCTGCATTACTCTAATAGAGGACTTTTTACATTACTGTTGATGCATTTAGCTGTGATGACAGAAAACTGTCTTACACAGCATAGATGCCATAACAAAAATTTAGTAGTTTAGAAATAGTGTAAAGAGCCAGAGTGTGTGTGTGTGTGTGTGTGTGTGTGTAACTTTCTCTGATACCATATGTATCCCATGGCAATAATTGGAAGCACCAGAGTCAGATACCCTATAAGAGCATGCCAGCAGAGTTCTATCTAAATAACTGTACCATGAACCTATGTGGAAACCAGTCACTGGCCAGGGGAACCGATATGTGATGATTGCCCTCTGTCAGGCATTATTCCCTTTTTATAATGAAAGCTGAGTCCCACCTCTCTTGAAGTTATGGCTGGGGATAGGGAATAGTTCTCTGGAGGGAAAATAAGTGTAGAATTGAAAAGGCTATGGCTCTCGGGTAGTGGTTAAGCCACATTTGTCTGATTGCCAAGTGAAGCACAGGTCCTAAAGCTTACGCTATGGTTGATTCACTCAGAATTTTTATATAGTTGTGGTAGTTTGACCAGATGCCCCCCAATATATTCAATGTTTTATTAGTTTATAGTTTGGATCTCCAGCCACCTGGCTTGAGGCAGTTTAGGGTCCAGCCCTAAGGTGTGGTGGTGGGTTTGAGATTTCAAAGTGTGCCTAGAGTTCCTGAGTTGGGCAGTGTGGCTTTTGGCTTGTACTTCTCTCTCTCTCTGTCTCTCTCTCTCTCTCTCTCTCTCTCTCTGCTTGGACATGTGAAGGTAGGCCAGCTTCTTCTGCTGTTATGGAACTTCCCCTGGATCTGTAAGATTAATAAATACCCCTTTCTCCATAACTATGTCTTGTCTGGAAGTTCTTCTCAGTGAGCCTGAAACTGTCTGCTCCAGTAGTTTTGGAGGATTGTGTGTTCATCAGGATTCCATAGAGGAACATAACTAGTAGAATGAATTGGTATTAAACGGGAATTTATTGCATTAGTTTATGGCACTCCAACAATAGCAATCTGTAGGCTTGAAAGTCAAGGAAACAAGTAGCTGCTGAGTCACGTGCCTAAGCAGTATTGATTCAGCCCTGAAGTCCCATTCCTGGAGAGGTGTTGGTCTTCCGCACGCTTTGGAAAGCTGAAGAAACTTGATTCCAATGCCAACCAAGGATGGACAAACATGATAGTGACTAGTGGGGGGCAGCCAGGTATATAGCGCTCACCAGTGAGTAGCACAGTCAGGTCAAAGGGGTCTGTGTCCTTGTCGAGATTCCTTGTATATAGCCCACCACTGCGAGTGTGTCCCTCTCTGGAGGAAGAGCTTTCCCCTTCAATTAATCCTCCCTGGAAACAACCTTATAAACCCACCCAAGAGGAATGTCTGTAGGTTCCTAAGTAGATGAAGTTAACAACAGAACTTAACTGTCACAGATCGGTTGTGATTATTTTTAAACTATACCCATCCAACTTCTGCTATTTAACTTAGAAAATTCCATTTAAATAAGAGAAATTAACAATTCTTTATAGTGTCATAGCTTATTGTTTTTGGTGGTGTTGTAGTGGTTGTTGATTTTTAATGTAATCCTTAGGTCTGGCCTCACCTGGTGCATTTATTGACTTATTGTGTTAGTTAATATAAGGATGACGGATTTATTTTTCATATATTCCATAAGAGTGAAACATGTTTGATGATTTTTAAGTAATGAAAACTACTTTCTCTCTGAACACATCTCTTCTGGTTGCTCAAACTAAATGTGGCAAATGAGCACATTTTGTGGACTTGGCTGGATGTGGTGAGTAAGCCTAAGACAAATATCTAGCCAAATATCTCTGGCCATTGTGGAGTCAGCTTGCCTTGCATTTCTACCATTACTATCCACCTGCTGACACAGGACATAGATCAGTGTGGTTAAACACAGTGATATAATGCAGAAGGGATGAACAAATTCCTCCTGGGTTTTGTACTTAGAAAGTACCAAATGTACTCAGGAAGCATAATGACTGCTCTGCAATTCTGGAAGTTGGAAAAAGTCAATTATTTAAGGCATTTACTTTTATTTATGTCAGAAGAATTTTATTAGGAACATCAGCTTCTAGGCAAAAGCAAAATAAATGAGGTTTTTGGTTTGTTTGTTAATGGACAAGCTGATGATGACTTTATATAATTACACAAAGTAAAACTTTTAATTATATGAAACACTGTAGTTGTTTATGTTCATTTAAAACAATAAATGCTGAATGATAATGGGATCATAAAATGTTGAAAATTAAATTTAAAAGATTATTTCCTTTGCCCATTTATTTAAGCCTATGTATATGAGGGTCTTCATTAGAATACACAAGTCCCTCTCCAAGGACATTTCCTGTATTTTAAGAAACCTGTGGATAGGGCTGGCAAGATGGATCTATGCAAGCATGAGATCCCAGCACCAACACAAATGCCAGGAAAGTGTGGGACCTGCCTGTATTTAATCCAGCACTAGGGAGGCAGAGACAGGGGCATCCTTGAGACAAGCTAGCTGTCTGGATGAGCCAACTCAGTGAGCTCTGGGTTCCAGTGGATGATGAATAAAATATGGTGGAGAGCAATGGAGGAAGATGCCCACTGTCAATGTCTGACTGCCAGGCACTCACGTGTGAACATGTACCCACACACGTGTGCTCTCATGAACATGCATGCACACATGTACACATACCACACACGTGCATCTGACAAAAATATGCAGAAATGTTTTGTGCTTCAGTTGGCCAATTTTCAATTTAGAAACCTATGGCAAATTAATAATTGTTGTGATAACTTTGTTTGACACTAACTTCTACATGGATTAGACTGGACCATTCCAGATTGTGTTGGCAGAGTTAAAAGAAACTTACAACTCAGAAAAAAAAGAAAAGAAAGTAGTCAGGTGTGGTGGCACACTCTTTTAATCCTAGCAGGATCCCAGGAGGATTGTCATGAGTTTGAGTGGTCACCCTGCGACTACAGAGTGCATTTCAGGTCAGCCTAGGCTAGAGTAACAGTCTATCTCAAAACACACACACACACACACACACACAAAACAAACAAACAAACAAACAAAAAACTAACAACAACAACAACAAAAAACCCCACAAGTAACAATAAAAGAAAGAGTAGCAAAGTAAAGTGTAAATGTATGGCATGTTAATGTTAGTGACCTGACTGTGGAAATGAAAAAGCCCTAAATGTCAGCTGTGGTGGAAAGGTAGATGTTAGCTGAGAGAACATGTGGGATGAGGTATCTAATCCTGGCACTTCTAGAAAAATAGTGTCTGTAAATGTCTGCAATACAGTTATGACAATGACAACACTTAGTTTTAGCTTTCTCAAGAACATTTGGAAAACTCTTCTAGAGTCTATGTTTACAGTGATAAAAGTTAACACTCAGGAGCTGTAGATTGTTGCTAGAAAATTTTCAGTGCCAGGAATGGGATATCTTCCAGTGAGTTGTTGGCCAGGGAGGTCCCTGATGTCCCCAAAACATTACAGGCCATTGCCAAGGCCCTTGGTTTCCCACCAGGAATAGATGGTAAGACTCTATTGCTGAAGACTCCACATACTTGGGCTGCAAGGCCACTGAGAAATCCTGTGGGAACTGAGCTGATAATCTCCTCCATTAGACCATGTATCTGACAGAAAGCTGGAAGAAGCCATTCTGCATGCAGTTCAATGGGAGAAAGAGAAATCACCAGTGAAGATACTCATCAGTGGACACTGCAAGCCTTATAATTGGCCAGCCAGGCCAAATGAACCAACGGGTGCAATAGTGGCATGTCTGTTATGGGGGAAACCAACTACCCTCTAATTGGCCTGGAGACCTGCACCACAGGAAGGGAATACATCCCTGATACTGAAAACTTAAAGCAGGGGTAGTCATAAGCCCTAGGGGTGTAACGTCTGCTGTTGTCTGGCCAAATGTATATATTATGCTTATCAAACTGCCCAGTAAGCAATTCTGTTAATGTTCACACCCTTACATTAATGCTGCTCTCACTTGTGGTTGAGAACCTTCTCTTTTCAAATGGCAGTGACCTTGGGACAAGTCAGAAGGTATCATGGTGATGGAAAGAAATGACTGCAGTGCTCAGTACTGCAATATCTGTATCACACCTTCCAAGGCTCAGGGTCTAATGTGGAAGAGGTGGTAGAAAGAATTTAAGAGACAAAGGAAGGGCAGGACTCCATACAACATGCTCTCTCCAGACATGAAATGGCCTGGATATCCATGGCCTCACAATGCCTGATACTACCTGCATAAGACCATCATAAGAGGAGGAAAAGATCAAGACATAAAAAGTAAAAGAAGGACTGATTGAGATGGAGAGTGGAGTTTCAAAGAAGTAAGTGGGGAGAGAGAGGGTATCACCATGGAATATTTTTTATAACCATGGAAATTGTTAATAAAAAAAAATTTTTTTAAAGAAAAAAAGTTATAGTAATTAAGGGAAACTTGAAAAATAAGTCCAAATCATCAAGTGGAGGTATATGACATGACTAACTTGTTTGAAATCTCTCTGATTTTTAAGGACTTTCTTCATTTGTTGATTATTTTAGATCATGCTGTGATAAGCATTTTTATAAACATTTCATTATATATGTATTACCTACTGTGGTAATTTGAATGGATGTCCCCCAATGTATTCAAGATTTTATTAAACCTTGTAATTTAGGTCTGCAGCCACCTGGCTGGAGGAGGCATCACTGGTCTGATCCTAGGGTCCAGTCCTAAGGGGTGGGGGTGGATTTGAAATTCTAATCTAAAGATATGCACAGTGAGCTCTCCTGGTGTGTGCCTGCCTGCACTGGTGTAGTTGCTTTTATTATTTTTTTTAATTAAGTATTTATTTCCAAGCAGAGAGAGAGAGAGAGAGAGAGAGAAGAAAGAGAGAGAGAGATTGAGAATGGGCCTCTAGCAAACAAATTCCAGATGTATGTGTCTCTTGTGCATCTGGTTTATATAGGTCCTATGGAATCGACCCTGGGTCCTTTGGCTTTGCAGGCAAATGTCTTAACAACTAAACCATTTCTCCAGTCCCCTGATTTTGGATTTTCTTTCTCCCTGCTTGGTCCAGTGAAAGGGAACCAACTTCTGCCATTATGGAACTTCCTCTGGATCTTGAAGCTTCAAAAATATCCCTTCCATAAACTGTGTGTAGCCTGAAGGCTCATCTCAGTGACTGAGGCTAACTGCTACATCTACTTAATCTACAGATCTATAATATCTATTTTTAGGCATGCAGTTACTCAAATGATTGAGTTTTTAATTATGGTACTGAAAATGTCCCTCTACTAGGGTCAGTGTAAGTTTTCTTTCCTAACTTGATTAATGATTTGTTGAAAGTTATATAGGGAAGGACAGTGCTGGGTCTGGAATATCATCAGCATATCTTAATTACTTTGTAATTCATCATTCCTGTAGAACCCAATAACGACTGCATGGGAGAAATACCATTCATCGAATGGAATAAGTAAATACAGTCCTGAGCATATTATCCTTTAGTTCAGTTCTAAGCTAACTGATGCTGAAAGGCAATTTTTTAAAGCTATATTTTCCTGGACATTGTGGGGCACACATGTAATCTCAGCACTGAGGAGGTGGAGGCATATGAGTTATGAGCTTGAGATCAGCAGACTACATTAGTGAGGCCCTGTCTCAAAATCTAAAACAAACAAAAAATTTCTAAATCTTTTAATTTGGTCACTGTAGTAGCTAGCCTCATATTGCTGGGATGAACTTCCAGCCCAGGTGCAGTTTATGGGAGGAAGGGATTTACTGAAACTTGCTGATCCAGGGGAAGTTCCATAACAGTGGGGGGGGGGGGGGAAGGGGGAGTGAGAAAAGCCACCAAAAGCAAGAGAAAACAAAACAAGAGAAACAGCAGTGAAATAACAAGGAACCTAGGCAAATCTCAGCTTGCTCTGTCTACATACCACAGGCTGGAATTCCAGATCCCCATTCAAACACACCTTAGGGTTGACTCTATGATCTGCCCAGAGTGACACTTCCTCTAGCCAAGAGGCTGGAGATCCAATTTACAAGCTTTAATAAACTCCTGAATCTATTGTGGGGCGGGGGGGGGGGAGGGGGTGGCATCCATTCAAACTACCAGTCACCTTGGGAACATAATGCACCAATAGAAGCACCATATTTGTAGAATCTTTTGTAAACATGTTTTTTAGAATATGATTTTCTTAATAGATGTCTTTCTACCCCTAAGACCTAGGTAGGTAGGTAGGTAGGTAGGTGTGTGTGTGTGTGTGTGTGTGTGTGTGTGTGTGTGTGTGTGTGTATATATATATATCTCTTGCCATGTAAGACTTTTTACATTTTTATACAAAAGAAGTAATTTAGATAGTGTACTTGTAGCTGAACTTTAGCCAATTTTAAGATATGATAAAACATGTAAGGGAAACATCTCAAATTTCAAGTTGCGAGAACAATTATTACAATGCTGAAACTTTATGAGAACTGAGCTGACTTACTTCTGATATGTTATAAAAATGCTGGAGAGAATATTTTGAAATCTTATATACAATAAAATGTCACAAGGTATGGAAGATGCTGTTACAACTACAGTTATATTGACCCAATAAGAATCACTATTGAAATTAGGGCTTACTGTGTGAATACAAGAACATACTTGAATTAATTTACTGAGTACTATTTCTATGCATAAGTAATAAAAACACAGTGCCCAAAAAGTACTCTGGAATGTCACATGTTTTCCTGTCCAGTGATCAAAGTTCGGGGAAACATCATAGGCTCTGAAGTCTCACCATGGCCTTTAGCAAGTTGTTCAACTACTTTAGATTTTAGTTTCTTAAGTGTAGTAAGAGGAAGTGGACTAGAGTGGTCTCCGCCTTCTAATAGATTTTGTGATCATGGTTTGATTTGTAGCCTAATGTGAAAGTGAAAACTGCCAATCTGAAATTCATTAAGAGATATTAATTTTATATGCACTGTGGAGGGCAATTAAACATCTGGCCCACATTCCTCCTTAGTCTGCCTCAGAGGTTCCTACCTGAGAAGCGGTTTATGTAATCTTCAGATCATTCCACCCAATTAGCTATTTATGCAGCACTTAATATTAGTGCCTGGCTTCCTGACAAGGAAAGAATAAAAAATCATCTCGCCTTTAAAAAAATCTCTCAGGCAAATTCTAAAGAGATGATCATTTGCAAGTAACTTTTGAATTATTTACTGTTGTGTGCGCTATATTGCAGACTCTTATGCAGTGGGAGTCCAGCCACTGTTTACTGGAGAAATCAAGTGCCCTGTGGTTTCTACCATTTGAACCCAGGAGAGGTGCTCCAGGTCCTTTGGAAGACCTGGCGTGGTAACAAATTATAACTGTGCTGGCCTTTAGTTATAGCTTCTGCAGGAGTAGGTGAAAGAACAGGTAGAAATTCATTAAGTAGTAGTAATTGGAGTTGGAGAATGCTTGAGATCATATCCCCTGGATCCTCATGAAAATGCCAGTGGGTGGTGGTACACACCTGTTTTCACAATACTGGGAAAGTGGAGACATCGAGTCACAGACACTACACACACACACAAGCATATCAATAGAAATTGCCTTAAATTTAAAATTTGAGGGTGTGGCATGAAGCCTATTTAATTGTTGATATTTGTAATTTCTTTTTTATTAAGAATATGCTTGCAATCACTTTTTATTGGTGAAATAAATTGGCACTATTGCATTTCGATTGTGGAACAAAAGTGTAGAAATATAGAGGCATACATATAATTGGTTATAAAATTTTAAAATTACTTATGTATATTAAGTATATGTTTATTATATATCTTACATTTTTTAGATTAAAACAATTATAGTTATTTTTGGTATTTAAAATGTTCAGTATAAGGCAGAAAATGGAACAAATAAAACAGGGATGACTTAGTAACTATTCCTAAATCTAGAAACAACCCCTGTGGCTATGAAAGGAGACATCAATTTATTATGTTCTATGAGGGCTTTTGCAGTCAGTGTTATGAAGACAAGTATAAAATTACCTCTGTAATTGTATTGCTCTAAAGAGTTTGTTTTCAGTATTTTCTGAAAGCCTACAGTGATAGTATAAAGTGAGAGAAGTGTTGTGAGGTACTGAACCATGACTAATTTATTACCTGTAGAAATGCCTTCACATAATAAGGTGCTAATTGCATTCAGGTGAAACAACTTGTAGTTGGAAAGATAATGTGGTGCTCCTTATCAAAGTGCTGGAAGTGTGGAGAGCACTCGGGTTTCCCTGCAGCAGGAGAGCACTTTCTTGCAGCTCATCAGCACTTGGTAATGGACACTTAGCTGTCCAACTAGTAAATGCTATTTGGTCTATCACCATTAAGGAAAGGCATTTCAATTTTAAAAAGTATCAAAAAATTAAAGTTTTGTTTCGTAATGTTTTGACTTGCTGTCTGTTAAAGAGGTATTAATGCATCCAAGAGTAATATAAATTGTTTACTTAAATGCTTATTATCCTCTTTAGTAAGTCAGTATCATGGTGCCTACCTTAGATAATGCCAACATGCTCAGAAAGACAGCAAAAACTTGGGTTGGAGAGATGGCTCAGCAGTTAAGAGCTTACCTGTGAAGCCTAAGGACCCTGATTTAAGGCTCAATCCCTCAGGATCCATATTAGCCAGATGCACAAGGTGGCACACGTGTCTGGAGTTTGTTTGCAGTGGCTAGAGGCCCTGGTGCACCCATTCTCTTGCTATTTATCTGCCTCTTTTTGTCTCTGTCACTCTCAAATAAATAAATAAGAATAAAAAAATAAAAAAGAAGGTAAAAACTTGTTGATCATCCTTAGGTCTGCCCATTTCCACAGATGAGGATGTGAGCTAGGGCTCATATTTGTAGTGGACAGGACTGAGCACAGAGGCATAGGGTTTCTAGTTGCTGTTAAAATCTGCTGCAACACATTAGCTTGGCTTGTCACAGGTGCACAGCAGAGATAGCAGGCTAAACCTCTCCTGCTTGTACAGAATGCAGGTGCTATTTTCTCATTTAGGACTTGAGGTCACTCACATGTACTACAAAGTGATCTCATTGAAGATAATACCTTTAGAATTTAAAATAAATTCATATGCTCTAAACCAAAAGAAGTAAATATGAAATTAAACATGTTTCAGCCAAAAAAGTCATTTCAGGTGGTTAGATTCATGACCATTTATCCTTCTGGTCTTTAGAGTTTAGTCTCTAGAATAAAATGCAGAGTTGATATTTTCATTTGTATTAGTTCTATTTTGACTTTGTATTAACAGCATTTAATTGATGTAACAATTGCCTAATAAAAATAATAGCTGCCAGTTACTAAGCACACATTCTGGCCTGAATATGGCCTTATGTGGATTATATTATTCAACTTGATTAGTAGCTCCATAAAACAAATAGTTACTGCCTCAGTTTTGCAGATGAGAAACCCCAAAAGTAATTATCACATTCCTGGTAGAGAGCTAAAGAGGAATAGATGTGTTATCAGCTTACAACACACACACACACACACACACACACACACACACACACACACACACACGTGCAGACATGCACATCTTCAGATAAAATAGAAATTTAAGTGAGTGCATGTAAGTTTTCGTCTGTACTCACACCTGTGAAACATACACCTTTTGGTGGAATCAGAGGGAAGTTTCACTGTTCTTTCTTCTTTTTCCTGGGGGAGTCTACTAAATTATAGAATATAATTTATCAATAACACAAAAGACTTACAGAATTCTTACAAGTCAACTGACTGTGCTGACTGGCCCTCCTCAAAGTTAGGCCTTCCAGTGGTGAGTTGCTTAACCAGTTAGTACCAACAGAAATTGCTTATTGGAAGCACATGGTTAGCACCATGGAAACTGAAATGTCGTTTGGCTCTGACATCATTCCATTGTTGATGATGTATTATGGGCTGTGAGTCATCACACATTTTTGAGGCAATGAAAGACTCTAGATACAAAAAAAGAAAGGAATAGCAGCAAAACTCAGTTACGTAGTGTATGTATCACTATTAGGTCTGTTCTTGGGCATTTCTGCCTTTAACTAGTATGGGAGATTTGAAGAATATTGCAAATTAGGAAAATTTAGGGAGCTGGAAATGTCAGATATATTCTTGAAGAAATGAGTGATTCAGTACATCAATTTTTTTTCAAAAAAAAAAAACTTTTTCCCCCTTTAAACCTCCCATGTATATATGTATTTGGCATATAGGTTAGTATTAAATTTTTTCCTAATGAAATTAAAACAAAACAGTAAAAATTCAATAGGCAGCCTGAGATATGTAGTGAACAGGGTGGAGGGGGAAATTAACATGGGCAAAGAATGCTGAATTAGAATGTAAAGGTGTTGACTTTGTCCTTAGCCACTTTGAAATAATTAGGGGTGGGGGAGGAAGAGGGAGAGAGAAAAGGAGAGAAAAATTTAGTTTTGGATGATATACAAGGAAAAATAAATGAAACATTGTTGAACTTCTACTATGTGAGAGTTATGTAATATAAAAATATTTTATAACCTGTTTACCTTTTAGTGGGTTTGAACAAAGTCACTTCATTGTTGTATTAGAATACTGCTGTATCCTAGGCCTTATCCCACAGATTTGTGCTACCAAGTTTGCAGTTTCTCTTTTCTACCCTTTCTTGTTTAGGAGTCCTTGCAACCATAGCTCCTGACTCATCCGGCAGCCATCTGTGTCCCGGGTTCTAGCTGTATGGCCTCGGGTTGAGTCGCTGCTGTTTCCTTGCACTGTTGGGTTTGCCAAGTCATCGTTGGGAGCTCCGCAGACAAGCACGTGCTACATCTCCGCACTGGTGTGCTGACTTTGGCTCGCTTCTACTTTGGTGCCAGCTGTCACTAGCTATGTTACTGAATCTTCTGGAATGTTTTGCACTTCAATTCCTATCCTTAGTCCTACTGTAGGAAAATGCTTTCCTTTTCTTTGTGGTTTATTCTTTTATCGGTGCATCTTTGACTTTATGGCTATTTTCTTTTAGTTATACTTGCTTTGTTTAACTATCCCCTCAAATATACACACACCTTTTTCTTTGCTGCTAGGGTGCAGAGCCATCTATTTTACCCAAATCAGACTGAATCACATTTCTCTCTTCAGCTTTAAAATATTTTTTTTTTGCATTCATATGTGTGTGTGTGTTGTGTGAGTATATGTTGCGTGAGTTTTTGTATGTTTATGTCCACGTGCACATGTGTGCATGTGTGTGGAGGTCGGAGGTTGTCAGGTGTCTCACTCGCTCAATTACTCTTCACCTGATTTCTTTGAGACAGGGCCTGCAGCTGGCCCTAGAGCTCCCCTACCTGGATGGAACGAGTCAGTGAGTTCCAGGGATTCTCTCTCTTACCTCTCCTGCATTGGGATTACAGGTCCAAGCCTGACTGCCTGACTGCCTGACATTTTATGTGGGTGCTGGAATCTAAGCTCAGGTCCTGATGCTTGCATATCAAGCACTTACTCCACTGAATCATTGCCCTAGCCCTCAGCCTTTACTTGATGAGTCTAGATCTTTAGCTTGGATTCTTTTCACCTATGGTGAACTATCTTCAAGTTCCATCCATCCAATTCAGCTCTGTTACCTACTCCAGAATTGCCACCTACCTGCCTTTTACCCTAGTAGCAGTTGACCCATTTAGAAAGTAACCTTATGCACTTGTATCTCGGTAGCAGTGTGACCCATTTAGAAATTAACTTGTGCTTAATTAGCATATTTGGTTGTTTTCGTAACTGTTTTCTCTGAGGTAGGAAGAAGTCTTTCATTAAGTTCCTGTGATAAGGTTACAAACTTGCAAAACATGAGCATTTTT
This sequence comes from Jaculus jaculus, assembly GCF_020740685.1. Taxonomy (NCBI): domain Eukaryota; kingdom Metazoa; phylum Chordata; class Mammalia; order Rodentia; family Dipodidae; genus Jaculus; species Jaculus jaculus. The sequence continues at coordinate 27,720,017 of NC_059105.1, forward strand.
GCCTATGTCAAACCAAAGAGGAATCTGAGTGTCTGAGATCTGGTTCCTTTCGGTCCTTAAGGGAGACACACAGGCGGTTTTTGTGTTTCTAACAGCTTGAGATTCTGATAATTTATAAATACTAGTTAATTAATAACCATTGCCATATAAAGAGGAAGACAAGGACACAAAGAAGAGTGGGCTTCTGGGTAACAGAAATACAGATGTCCACATTTATCAGGACACGAGTCTGAATATAGTCCGCATGAGTGGTGGGACGGGATGAAGCGTTGTGCTGGGAGGGACTGAAAGAACTTAGCAGCATGGTTACAACTGCGACCTGTCCCAAGTCACTCTGTACCGTAAAAGGCGGTGTTTTGTTCAAGTTATACCTTTCTCTGGCTGACTCCAATATATATACGTGTGTGTGTGTGTGTGTGTGTGTGTGTGTGTGTGTATGTGTGTGTGTGTTTATATATAAATTTATTAGAAAGAGAAAATGAGGCAGAAAGAAAGAGAAGAGAGACAAAGAGAATGGACACGCCATTGCCTCCAGCTACTGCAAATAAATTCCAGGTGCTTTAAATGGGTAGTGGGAAATGAAACTGGGGTCCTTAGACTTTGCAAGCAAGTGCCTTAACCACTGAGCAATCTTCCCAGCCCAGGTGATTCTATTTTCAGTCAGGATGAATCTGCACTTTGTTTGGCACATAACACCGCCATCTGTCTGGCCCCACTGAGAGGGCACAGGCTGATCAATAACTCATTCTTAAAACTAAAAAATAAAAGGTGAACAACTGCCCTATAAATTTATTAAAGGAAATTGGGAACAAGAGTATAGGGGTGTATTAAAAATCATACCAGTTAAACTAGGCCTGAGAACTTGTAGAACACATCCTCATATGGATCCTGTGACGAGGAGGACACCTAATACGGTGACAGCAATGGATCTACCAACCTGTCATCTGACCTGTCTGTGTGCAAGTCAAGGAACTGATAGAGAACGTGACAGTGCCAGGAGCTTCAGCTCACAAGGCCAGCTCAAATTGCTATCCATCCATACACCCACGCATTTGGTCCCGGTTCTGCATTTCAATTATAAGGCCTCCACAGGTCTGTACCTTGCGTCTTTAGCTCAACTAAACCTGTGACCTTGAAACTTGGCATTTCATGGGGGGCCTCCAGGGATTACCCAAAGGGGTTCTTCACAGTTATCTCACTTTCTCAGAGATTCTCTAGCAACCTTTGGCCTCTGCCTCTTGGTAAGACTCACTGAATCCCTTGAACTCTGCATGCAGTCTCTTTAAACCTTTTGCAGCTGTTCTGTCATTTACATATATACATACACATATACAGAGATATGTTTGCTGTGTGATGTGTAATTTGTGATAGAGTTAATAGGTTAAGATTGGAATAAAAGATAGGCTGGGGAGATAGTTCAGCTGCTGAAGCACTTACTTTGCAAGTATGAAAACCCAAGTTCAAGAGATAAAATGAGCCTTGGGGCTCCGGGCCAAAAGAAATGCTGTCTCAAAGAAGGTGGGCTGCATTCCTGTAAATGACATCGGAGTTGACATCTGACCTCCCCACACATACACCTGCACACATACACAGGAAAAAAAAATAAAAGAATAAAAGAACCTATGTTTTTCTCAGCCAGTTATCCAGAGAAACTGGGACTAGTTGGCAAATCTTAGCCAACAAAAATTGATGTAGCTTGTGAATTCACTTTATTGTGGAAAGGTGCAAATGTACTGTCCATGTTTCTGCTTATAGCATTATTTGTCCCAGAGGCAGTGGAGATGTTGTGCAGGATTCTTTCACTGAAGAACCAGGCTTCGTTTCTTGGGCCTGGAGTTGCTGCTCTGGAAGCATCGTAGTGAGCTAGAATGCAATATCCAAGTCATATGTATCATAATGGTACACCACAGTGTCAGCTGGAGACAGTGGGATGGCTGGATACTGCCTTTCTTGGGAGTGGAAGTAGTGAACTACATTTTTGTTTGGTTGGCTTTTGGTCCCCAAATAAGAGGTTTCTTGACTTTCCTCTTAGACTGATGGCTTAATTCTCAACCTACTGTAGTGTTCACATAAAACAATAAAATGCATGGTACTACTTTCCTCTTCAGTATCGAAGCCCCCAAGGCCTCACAGACATTGTGGAATTGGCAGAGATGTGGTGGAGATGTTGGATGGGGCGAGGGAGCACAACCTTTGCTTCCGCAGTTTACAGGCACGCTCAGCTCCTTTGGGATCTATGCATTCAGGATCCCTGGTTGAAATCTCATCATGTTCTGCAGGCAATACCATTCTATTTGTATAGATGCCTGTAAGTTATGGCATTTTTATGGGGAAATAGTTAATAGAATGTTGGCTAATTAAGAGAACTTGCAATGGTCTAAATTGTGAGAATAATAAAATCATTATAGACAAAAATGCATTTGTCTCTGGCACAGAAAATTTAGCAAGATATTTAAATATAAATATTCAGTCTCAGAGCATCCTCTTTCCTAACACAAATGGGAAAGTTTGCCATATTTCTCATGGTAATTTTTCTATATTATATAATCATTCTATTTTTTCTGTCAGGACAAACATCTCAGAAATTTGAAAACAATTAAAAATCTATTTTATCTTCAAGAATTACTTTGGTCTTCAATAAAGTTGGGCTATATAAAACATATATTTGTTTTGACCATAGGAAAATAGGAATGTTCCTACATTTTTGTATTCATTTTTACTCTTCAATTTTGAAATTTCATTTCATTTGTTTTTCTTTACTCTGCCACTAAATTAGTTCCCTATTCTGTCAAAGTAATTTTGAAAACTCATATTCCTGTGTCTGTACATATGCTTCAGCAGCTAAAAGGAATATAGAAATCAGGAAAAGGAGTTGATTTTTGTTTGAAGCCCAGTCTAAGCTCTTACACATGTTATCCAGGCACTTGGGAACCTGAGACAGGAAGGTCGCCACAAGTTAGAGTTAAGCCTGGGCTACAGAGAAGTTCCAGTATATCCATGCTACAGAGTGATAGCCTATCTCAACAACAACAACAACAACAACAACAACAAAATTAAAGAGAATCGGTGCATTTTGAAGTTCTTCAGATAGCACAGACTGAAGATTGCCAGCACAACAGCTGAGAAGAAAAGGAATTGACAAGGTGATGCAAGGCTGGAACAAGAGCATTGCAGGAGTGTCTTGAGTGGAAAGCTGGCACTCAGGCAGCATTGATTTCTTCTCCCAGCAGGCTTCAGCTGGAACTCATGAGCCATGTGTTTGCAAGCAAAGCATCATGGGAACAGGAATGCGACAACCTTCCCATTAAACAGTGACTGCTTCTTATAAATCAGTGGAGCCACATGCCATGTTTCTGCCCAGGAGGACCAATAATCCCAGTCAGAGGAGAACTCAAGAGCCTGTCACAGCTATACTGACACCTTGTTTTTAGAACACTCTTGCTCCATATGTCAAAATCCATGACCCAAAAGTGATAAAGCCAGCTTACCTCATCTGAACTACCAGAACAAGCCCTACTGAAATTTGAGGAAAAGCATGGGCCCCACCAATGCAAAGTTATGTTTAAAATTTGATATTTTTTATTCTTTTGATAATGCTATTAAAATTCTTAGTTGTTAAGATACATGTACACACTGAAATTATTAGCCAGTCTCAGGAGTAAATCTTACCAAAGGGACCTGTCCATAAATCAGGACATCCAGAGGACTCCCCTGATGACCAGCTCCTTTCTTGATCTTGAAAACTCAGGGGAAGCAGCTAGTGTTGTAGTTTCCCATAGCAAATCTTTAAAAGACTTCCCCCATGGATCACACTTTATAGTTGACAGAGGACATAACTGTTTCAAACCTAAACTAAACCTTTGTGCCTGTGTCAAGGTAACTATGCCACCAACCTTACTAAGATTTATTAACTGCATTCTGTTTGTTGTTTAAAGTATACCTTAAATCCTAGGAGGGGTTGAGCAAATGCTCCTGACCTAAGCAGTAAGCAGACTATTTTCCTAGGTCCTTTTGGACAAAATTATTTCTTTGTTCACATTGTCTCAGGGACATTGCTTGTTCTACTTTTCTTAATATCCATGTCCTTTTACTTGTGTATTATCTGTGTTTTAAATATCTTATTTTTATTCATTAATTTATTTGACAGAGAAAGAGGGAAGAGAGAGAGAGAGAGAGAGAGAGAGAGAGAGATAGAATGGGTGCACCAGAGCTTTCAGCCACTGCAAAGAACTTCAGACACATGTGCCCCCTTGTGCATCTGGCTAACGTGGGTCCTGGGGAATAAAACCTGGGTCCTTTGGCTTTGCAGGCAAACACCTTAACCACTAAGCCATCCCTCTAGCCCTTATATGTGTTTTAAATAAGATTGTAGGTTTTAACAACTAACCAGTTAAATAATTTATTTATAATAGTTCTTATACTTTCCTGCTAAGTGCTCTCTCAGTAAAAATTCTGTAGAAGATGAGAAAGGACTCCATATAAGTTCATAGGACATAATTTCAACTTACTTTCATTCAAATTATTATTATTATTAGTTTTGGTTTTTTGAGGTAGGGTCTCACTCTAGACCAGGATGACCTGGAGTTCACCATGTAGTCTCAGAGTGGTCTCAAACACACAGTGATCCTCTAATCCTCTGCCTTCCAAGAGGTGGGATTAAAGGCATGTGCCACCACATCCATCTTCATTGAAATGATTTTGTTTTATTCCAGTAGTCTCCCTTAGTAATCATTACACATACATGCCTATGCAAACATTGAGCACTGCTTTTCTGCAAGCACATAGATAAAACAGCAATGACAATAACAGAGTCCACAAATTGTTATGACTTTCATTCACCTGCCTTGTAGAAATAAAAATTACTATAGACAGGTAAATATTAAAAATCACTAAGGAATTAGAAAGCAACTGTTCAAAACATAAAGTGACAGTTATTTTTTGCCTATATAGTACTTAATTTTCAGAGATACCAAGTAAAGATTTTTAATTAATGACCATTACACCCTTTCCTATTCATTTTAAAGTCAGGATTTTCTGACATGTGACAAGTAGATTCTAGCTTGAGATGAAATAACTGGTAACTAGATAGGAGTACAAGTCCAGCATTTATGATATGTTATGAAGAGTAACTAACATATGAAGTTGATAAATATCAAACCTTCATTGAGATTTGAAATCCATCTCCAGAGACCTTAAAAAAATCATAGCAGAACTTTTGAGTTTGAAGGCATCTCAGCACTTTAGATCCATAAAATGCTACAAAGAAGGCTGTAAAATCAATATCAAATCAAAAATCAATATGGGACCTTGTCAATATCTAGGCGAGGCTTTGCATCATTCGCCATTAAGACTCTAATGAGGACAAAAGAAAACACCTATGTAGTTAACTAGGATGTGATTTGCTTTGGCAATTTCAACAGAATGAATTTTCTTGGAAATCTTTCTGTTCTCTGAAAAAAATACTTTTGATTTTCTTTAATCATTTCTGATGAAAGCCAGAGGACAGCGAGTTAAATTGAGGAAGGAGCTCTTTGTTTCCCACTCAAGTTACTCAAGTAAGGAACGAAAGCCTGAAATGATTCCACAAAGCCCTGATTGCCACTCACTTATGCAAATTGGAGTTTTCACATGCCTTGAAATTTGATCTTCTGTTTTCAATCTTTCATTTCCAGATTTCCAAGTAACTGTGGGATCACCACATTGAATAGAGGAGCCAGGTCATTCAATTTATAGATAGCATGGGTAATAGAGACAGAATGCAAATCAGGATGGGCAGCCATGTATTTTGAAAAGGTTTCATACAATTTGTGTCATTGTAAGTACCATTGTTATGGGCTTGTGGCCCACTGCAATTATCAGTGCTCAGGAGTGTGAGGTAGGATGACTATGAGTTTAAGGATGACTGTAAATTTAAGGCCAGCTTGGGCTACATAGTCCCTGTCTAGAAAAAAAAAAGATCAAAATAAAACTGCACTTTTAGGCTGGAGAGATGGCTTAGCAGTTAAGGCATTTGCCTGCAAAGCCAAAGGATCCCGGTTTGATCCTACAGGACCCACATAAGCCAGATGCACAAGGGGGCGCATGCGTCTCGAATTTGTTTGCAGTGGCTGGAGGCCCTGGCATGCCCATTTTCTCATTCATTATTTGCCTCTTTCTCTCTCTCAAATAAATAAATAAATAAATAATATTTTTAAAATATAAACTTCCTGTACAGTCACTGTTCTGTCACATATATAAGTACAGAAAAGCCCCAAAGAAAATATTGATAAAACTAAGCTGTGCTGGCCCAGGCCTAGGCCTATTCTTGCGGCCACTTGGGAGGCTAAGGCAGAATCTACTTTGGTTCTAGAAGCTCACATCCATGGTAGACATAGACAGCATTGGTCAAGAGCTTTCTTTCCACAGTGTCTCATAAAGAGATCAAGACAGGAGAGAAATCATGCACATTCTTAAGTTCTTTAGCAAGAACCCATCATAAATGCATACATGCTTATATATGCATGCATAAACAGCATTAAACTGTCCATGAAGGTAGACTCATGACCTTAAAACCTCCCGGTAGGCCTCACTTCCTAACACTAATGGGGAGTAAGGTCATAACGTATCTTTGCTTGGAAGACACATCAGAACCATAGAAAGTTGATAAAAAAATCTGATATAGTAACACAATGTAATATTATTCTAAGTTTTCAAAGAAGGAAATCTTGTCATTTGAAAAAATACACATGAACCTGGAAAATACTGTTAAATAAGCTAAGAACAGAAAGGTGAATTCCATATGGTCTCACTTAGCGCATCCAGTCCCTAAAGTGTTCATTCATGAGTAGACTGGGAGTTAGCAGAGTTTGGGGAACTGGAACAACAGGGACACTGTTGGTTTAGTACAGCCATTAAGTTCAAGAGACCTGTTACAGATCATGCTGACTACAGTTAAAAACAATATATTACATATCTGCATTACTAGAAGATTTGTTATTGACAGGTGTAGTGTGATGTTTCATTACATTTAACAATTCATATCAGTACACTTAGGATGCTTGGTTAACCCTTTATCTCAAATATTTATCTAATTATGATGAGACTATTCAATTATTTTTTGTTGATTTTTATTTATTGAATTGAGAGCAACAGTCAGAAAGAAGCAGAGAGAAGAGAGCGAGAGAGAGAGAATGGCATGTCAGGGCCTCCAGCCACTGGAAATGACCTCCAGATGCATGTGCCACCTTGTGCATCTGGCTTATGTGGGTACTGGGGAATTGAGGCTTGAACCAGGGTCCTTAGGCTTCACAGGCAAGCGCTTAAGCACTAAGCCATCTCTTCAGTCCTCTTTAGCTATTTTTGATCATATAGTGTTGCTAAAATGATCACTGTTCTATTGTAAAGAGTATCAGATTTTCTAGCTGGTTGTCATTTTGGTAACCAATTTCTTCCCACAGTCCTCTCTTCTTTCTCTGAACTCAACTAATAACTGTTCTACGTTCTACTTTCGGGAGCTCAACTTTTAAAAATTCTGCATTTGAGTAAAGTATTCCTATCCCTGGTGTATTTCATTTAACTTTTATATTTTCTAGGTCTAGCTATGTTACTACAAATGACAGAATATCATACTTTTGTTATGGCTGAATAGTATTCCATTGTGTTTTTGCATAGCATTTAATTTATCCAACCACTGATTTCACCTGGTAGCTATTGTGATTTCCTGTTGCATCAAACATGGGAATATAGGTATCTCTTTGTTATACTATTTTCATTTGAGTATGTATCCAGTGATGAGATTACTGACTCACATAGTAGTTTTGTTCCTATTTTTGTGTGTAAAAACTCCTTATTGTTTTCTGTGTTGTTTGAACTAGTTTACATTGCCACTAAAAGTACTAAATCACATGCCTTCTCCACACCTTCTCCAGCATCTGCCAGTGCTCTTTCTGATTACAGCCACTCTAACCGCTGTGAAGATATCTTGTTCCTTTGGTTTGCCCTCCTGGGATGTTCTGCATTCTTCCACATGTTTATTGGTCATTTGTGATGAAACATTTTTGTCCATTTTTAAAATTTTTATTTATTTATTTATTTTTGAGAAGAGAGGGTAGGAGACAGAAGAGAAAGAGAAAGAGCACAGCAGAGCCTATTACTGTTATTAAACAAACTCCACACACAATGTGCCATACTGTGTATCTGGCTTAATGTGAGTACAGGGAATTAAACCTGGGCTGCCAGGCTGTGAAAGGAAGCCATCAACAGAACCTTCTATCCATTTTCTTTGATTTGTCCATATCAGATTATTGTTTCTTGCTTTTTGCTGTTGAGGTGCTTGAGTTCCATATATAGTATTGGTATTAATCCCTTGTCAGATAAATAGTTTGCAACTGTTTCTTGAAATTCTGCTGGTTATCTACTCCTTCTGTTGATTACATCCTTTGCAGTCTTTCTTAGCATAAAAAGGTAAGTTGGAAGTCATTAATATGTTAATTAACTTGGTGTTGCCATTATACAATTTATACATATATCATATACAATACTGCATATTATAAATATGTATTTTTGTTCATTAAAATATTGATTAAGATAACAGACATTAAAATAATATATGTGGCTCTATTTTGAAGTTTATGTCCCTTTGTATTTATTTTTGCTGCTATCACTGTTTGTCTTATGTAACTTTATAGAAAATTTAAAAATCAAGTAGCTAGTTTGTTCAGATGTATTCTTTCAAAATTTGCTGTGGCAATCAGACATTTTCACTTCTACATACAGAATCAGTTAGCTAATTTTGACAAAAGTCTGGGAAAATTTTATCAGGATGGCATTGCACCTCTGGATCCAGTTGGAGCTCAAGACTAAAGCTGAAATGCTTCTAAAAAGGTATCCACAATTTATTGCATTTCAGTGACTGTGAGTAGTTGAGGCAGCAGCGGCAAAGGCTGACAGGTCTAGCAAGGACTTCATGTATATCCATGACTCCACAATTTTTATAAAGGTAATTTCAGCCAAACTTTGTCTACAAACGTCCTTTTAAGAAAGCAGCAACAAAACCAATACCTATTACCCCAGCAGTGAATAATGCAGTGCAATTTGCAACCCCCCAGCCCTCCCACTTTAAAGAGAAACCACACAGAATGCCAATGCTTGTTCTAAAAATTTTGGCTGCAGTGTGCAGACAGGACAGCCTTCAGAAGCACAGGTTACTGAGCCCTGGGGAAGTACCTTCATGGGAACCTCATCCTTTCTGCATGCCTCGGCACCTGCCGATAAGCAGACAAAGGAAGTGTTTCATTGATTTAGATAATAACACATCATAAGCTTTGAAACTACTTTCAAAGCTACTTCACTTGGAAAGGTATTTTGCCCCTAAAGGAGTTTTCAGAAAGCCTCAGAGGGCAAAATACACAGAACTCTTAACTACTTGAAACTTTTTTTGACCTTTTAAAGGTCTCATATTTTCCTTCATCTATTTTTATAAATTTCTTAGTTGTTTTGTTACTTTTTGGTATTTGGTGTGTTCCATGAACACCTTTTGAACATAATTTGTGACTTTCAGTATAAATTGAAGGTAGGCAAGTGAGCTAGAGAGATGGCTCGGAGGTTAAAGGCCTGAGTTGGCAAAGTCTGACAGCCTAGGTTCAGTTCACCAGTCTGCACAGAAAAGCAGCTGCTCTCTTTTTTAAATAAATGAAACATTTAATTTTTAAAACATGCACAGAAAATTGCTTCATGACACTACAATTATAACAAAACAATCTAGCATGTATTTTGCACAATAACTGGGATAATCAATAAAAAACCCATTTTCCTTCCTAGAGAAATATTAGTTTCTATGTTTGAAGCATGTGCTTATTTTCAGATTGCTCATTTTTCCCTGTATTTTTGTATTCCCTACTCTCAATTGAAAAAAAGACTCCACTGCTATACTAATATAGTAGAAGTGCTAATTAATTCATTCAAAAAATATTTTACTAGCCGGGCATGGTGGCGCACGCCTTTAATCCCAGCACTTGGGAGGCAGAGGTAGGAGGATCGCCATGAGTTCGAGGCCACCCTGAGACTCCATAGTGAATTCCAGGTCAGCCTGGGCTAGAGTGAGACCCTACCTCGAAAAACAAAAAAAAAAAAAAAAAAAAATTTACGGATTTGCAACAGGTAAATATATTTGGATGCTTAGAAAACTTGAATTATGTGTATGTTTGATTGTCACACAGCTGTCATCCAAGAAATTCAAGATAATATACAAGAGGCTCCAGTGGGAAGATAATTCAATGGGCCATATGCTCACTGTGCAAGCATGAGTACCTGAGTTCAATCCCTAGTATGCATGTAAAAGCAGAGCGTAGTGGCATATTACCTGTAATCCCCAGTGCCATGGAAAAGTCAGATGGATCCCTGGGGCTCGCTAGCCAGCTCATCAGGCTCAGTTGGTGAGATTAAAGCCAACTCCGGAGCTTCTCACAAAAGGAGGTGGGCAAACTACCTGAAGGGAGGAGTTGTCCTTGAGCTTCTACATGCACACAAGCATGCACTTGCACATGCATATACACCCTAAAACATAAACAACATGCATATTCAACCTCATACATAAACACACACATATACACCCTCACATATAAAGACACACATATATACCCTCATACACAAACACACATATACATCCTCATACATAAACAACATGCATATATATCATCATACATAAACACACACACACACATATGTGAAGATGGACAGTTTTGTACATTTTTGAAGTAGATTCTGTAGTTTAGTTATGCAGTCTAATATCTTTCTGTCTGAGGGTACTTGACGCTTATTGGTACTGGTCATGGGTCCTCTAGAATCCATTGGCTCTCCTAAAACCTCTTCCATTCCCAAAGCTCTGCACTCTTCTCTGGGGTCTAATGCCAGATAAAGAAGATGCAGCTTGTCTCTCCAGCATGGAAGCTGGAGAAGACTTTTGGGGGCCCTAGCTCATTTTCCTGAATTCTTTCTTACCCAAAGTACATACTATCTGCTGGAAGCCATCGATGGATACAATAGACCAGATGGTGGTACCTGACGACCCCAGTGTGATGATATTTGGTGACGAGGCCTTTGGGAGTTGAGAGCAGAGTCATTCCAAATAGGATTCCTACCTTTATACAGGAGACCCAAAGTACTCTTTTGCCCCGAAGGCACATGAGACCCGATGGACAGGATTCAGGAGCTTAGTCCTCACCTGACAGCACAGCGGCTGCTCAGTCATGGACTTGCCAATCTCTCTAGAACTCTGAGAAATACTTGCTATTTGTAAGACACCGTTCTGCAGGGCTTTTGTAATAGTAGTCTTAACAAACTAAGATAGCATCTTTGGGATCTGATTTATATAACTTGTCCAAGACATAACCATCCTTTGTTGGTAGGTTGTTTTTTTTTTTTTTTTTTTTTTTTTTTGAGATAGGATCACTGAATGTAGCCACTGCTGGCCTTGAATTCAGGGTGATCCTCCTGCTTCAACCTCCTGGGTGTTGGGTGTTGAAATTCCATGTGACAGCCATGATACCTCGCCATGCTCTCTTACCTTGAAAGCTGGTTTAATCGTTGGAAGCACCTTGTCTTCATCCCACTTATTTTCAGCCAGTACTCTCCAGGCTTTGTGATCAAATGTGTTCCCATTCAGCCATAAAAGGGTTTGAATCCTTCTCCCTCCTGACACTCATCTAAGTCCTGAGAAACATCAAGAGACACAAAAACAGATCACAAACCCAAATAATACCTATGTGCTATTTACATTTATATATAAAAGTAAAGATTTCCTAAGAAAAAAATGCATATAACTTAGTTCCTTATGCCACACCTCCACATTCCATTGCATAATTTTACACAAACTTTGGACCTCCTACTTTGGAGACCAATTGAGGCCCCTTTCTTCAGAAACCAAGTGGCCTTGATATCATCATTTATTCAGAATGTGATTATCTTCACTCCACTTTTCAACTACTATCTAATTTTTCCAGCTTCAAAACTGAAACTACATTTGGGCCCCTACCTAAAGTGCTGTTTCCTACCCACCTATGCTAGGACACAATACCCAATCAAATGGGCAAACTTTCCCAACTCTGATCACTAGCTGATACCTAAGGGTACCAGATGAACAGGTAAACTGGGAAGAAGAGTAGATGGATTACATAGTTATCACTTCTAGGACTTATATTTCTCTGTGGCACCTGATGCCATGCTTATGAGCTCAGGCATTCTTTATTCCAAACTGTCATTCACAGTCAAAGTAAAACAAGAACTTAGTAAAAGTGATGGTTCTTATGCCATGTACACCTCAAAATGAAATTTGAAATGGGTACATGAAACAAAATAAAACCTATTTGTTCACCATGGTGGTTTGATTTAGGTGTCTCCTCTAATAAACTTATGTTTTCTGGACACAAAGTCCCCAGCTGGTGTCAATTTGGCAATCAGAGTCTCCTGGAGGCAGTGCCTCGTTGGGAGTGAGCTTATGGGTACTGTAGCCAGCTTCCCCTTGCCAGTGTTTAGTAAATTTTGCTGCTGATGCTGTCCTGTTGTTGGCCAGGAGGTAATGTCCACCCTCTCTTCTCATTTCATCATTTTCTCCTGCCATCATAGAGCTTCCCCTCAAGTATGCAAGCCAATGTAAGCCAAAATAAACCCTTTCCTCCACAAGCGCTCTTGGTTAGGGGTTTTCTGCTCGTAATGAGAAACTGACTGCAACAGTAAAATTGGTACCAAAAAGTGGGGTTGTTACTGCTAGAAACTTGACCCTGGCTTCTGGCCTTTTGGGACGGATTTGAGGTAGAAGTATGGAAGAATTTGAAACTTTGGCCTAAGAGATGCCTTGCAGTGCTATAAATACAGTTTTCTAGACTATTCTGGTCAGAGTTTGAAAGACCAGAATGCACTAAGAAATATGGAGTGTGAATTTTGGCTTATGATGGTAAGAAAGATCTTTGTTGAGATTGGTCTAGAAGTAGTTTGAGTAATGGGCTTACTGCATTCTGCCTGCCTATGTCCTGAAAACTTGCACAGGCTTGCATTGTATAGAAATGGGCTGGTGTGAGCAGAGGGATATGGCACAGAAACAAATGAAATCTTTGGGCCAAAACTGCCCATTCAGATGCAATCATTTGACCGATTACAGCCATTGAGATTGGGCCAGCTGGGGCTGGAGAGATGGCTTAGCAGTTAAGCGCTTGCCTGTGAAGCCTAAGGACCCCAGTTCAAGGCTCGGTTCCCCAGTACCCACATAAGCCAGATGCACAAGGAGAGTGGGACAGCTGATGTGCACTTGGACAACAGGAAAAATGCAGACTCTTTCAAAGGGCCCTTAATACTTGTGGTGGTTTGATTCAGGTGTCCCCCATAAACTTAGGTGTTCTGAATGCTAAGTTTCCAGCTGATGGATATTTGGGAATTAATGCCTCCTGGAGGGAGTGTATTGTTGGGGGTGGGCTTATGGGTATTAAAGCCAGTTTCCCCATGCCAGTGTTTGGCATACCCTCCTGTTGCTGTGTCCCACCTTATGTTGGCCAGGGGGTGATGTCCACCCTCTGCTCATGCCATCGTTTTCCCCTGCCATCATGGAGCTTCCCCTTGAGCCTATAAGCCAAAATAAATCTCTTTTTCCCAGAAGCTGCTCTTGGTTGGGTGATTTCTACCAGCAATGCAAACCGGACTGCAACAATACTGAAGGAGTATCTTTTTCTTCAAAGCTTGATTTCTTCTCCCCTGGATTAACAGATTTTTAGCCCACCTGGTACTATGGAGTATACCAAATGCAGGAAAGAGAGGGCTCATAGAATTTGCAACATGGTTTTGTATTTTGGAAATGTCCATGGGCAGTGTGAAGTAGGCTTGTTGGATCACCTGCATGGAGACCTGATGGAGCCATGAGGATGAACCATGGGTTGCAGGTGGAGAGCCCATGGAGATGCTAGGACCATGGGATGGCTGCCCAGGACAGCTGCCTATATCAGGTAATGTTTTCCTAGACTGTGATTACCCTAGCTGCAGGGGCAGAATTGGAACTCCAGAGACTCATCACTGGTTGGAATAATTGGACTTGCAGGGCTAGAGGGACGGCTAAGCAGTTAGGGCATTTGCAGGTTCGATTCCCCATGGCCCACACATTAACCAGATGAATAAGGTGACACATATGTCTGAAGTTCGATTGCAATGGCTGGAGGTGTTGGCATGCCCATTTTCTCTCCTTATTTCTCTCTGTCAAATAAATAAATATTAAAAAAAAAAAGGAATTATCAGACTTGCAATCTTGTCACTGGCTAGGGTTGTAGACTTGGAGCTACAGAGTTAGATCTTTGCCCTATTTAAATCTTATATTAGTTGAATATTTCTTTGCTATGTCCAATGCCATCTTTTACAGTGTGAATATTTATTCTGTGCCATTTTGGTCTGTTTATTTTATTTTGGTATTATGGCTCAGTTAAAAAACCTTAGACTGTGGGGATATTTGAACAGCATGAGATTGATTAAAAAAATATGGGCTGGAGAGATGGCTTAGTGGTTAAACGCTTGCCTGTGAAGCCTAAGGACCCGGGTTCGAGGCTCAGTTCCCCAGGTCCCACGTTAGCCAGATGCACAAGGGGGCGCACACATCTGGAGTTCGTTTGCAGAGGCTGGAAGCCCTGGTGTGCCCATTCCCTCTCTCTCCCTCTATCTGTCTTTCTCTCTGTGTCTGCCACTCTCAAATAAATAAATTAAAAAAAAATTTAAAAAAATATTTAAAAAATATATGGGGACTTTTAAAGCTGGATTGCATGCATTGCATTTTATATTATATATGTTTATCAGCTTATGGGGGCCAGGGGTAGAATGTAGTGGTTTGATTCAGGTGTTCCTATAAACTAGGTGTTCTAAGTGCTAAGTCCACAGCTGGGGCAATTTGGGAATTGGAGTCTCATAGAGGTGATGTATTGTTGGGGCAGGCGTTTGGTGTTATAGCTAGCTGTCCCTTCTGTTGCTGTTGTCTACCTGATTTTGTCCAGGAGGTGATGTCCACCCTGTGCTCTTGCCTTTGTTTTATCCTGCTACCATGGAGCTTTCCCTTGAGTTTGTAATCAAAAATGAACTCTTTCCTACCATAATCTTCTCTTGGTCAGGTGTTTTCTGCCAGCAAGGCGACATTCATTACTCTGCAGTGAATTTTAGTGATTATCTTTCAGGGAGGAGCTGCTATCTTTTGAACAAACTCTTTTACCTTAGGTTGGTTTGTCACTTCAGAATGCAGAATGCATTCTTACCAGAAAAAAAAAAAAATCATGCTTTTCTGAGAGTCCTTCAATATTCTCATAGCTGCATCTGGGATTCTAAAGAGGTAGTAACTGCTAGCTTTTTTTTTTTTTTTAAGTTTGTAGTCTAAAAATACACCTTGTAATATGATTCACCAACCACTAGGCATTTCACACAAAGAGACAGGATTGTTCTGGGCCACAAAAATCTGGTTTTAAGGGGGTGATGTCTGGTTTCACAGCCTCAACTCCCATCTCTTTTCACTGAAGTCTTTTCAAGGGCACCGCTGTGCAGTTTTACACAATACAGTGAGATGTGGTTTTGTGCAGAACTTAGGACAAGGTGGAGGGGGCAGGGAGAAGAAAACTTCCCTCTAGTCAATTGGCAGAAAAACATTTCTAAAGGTTACATACCACCCACACATTCCTCTCAAATGATCAAAGGCTCCCAAGAGGTCATGGTAGGAGAGAGGAAGAGAGAGCCTGGAAGAAATTTTTCTTTAATTCCCTGAATTGCAACTCTTGCTAAATAAAGGACATTAGGACTTAAAAATAATCCTCTGCCTGGTTATGGATTGAAGGGAATAAACAGTACATTGAGTTGGGGGACTAACATTGCTGAAGTAAATGAAACCCCCTTTACTGTGCCTTGTTCCAAATTCAACAGCTTTGCTCATCAAGTTATTTTTTGTATATGTGCTTGTTGAAGACTGCTGTAAAAAATAACTTATCACTGAACTGCCCCCTGGCCTCAAGAAATCTTTAAGCATTATTCATATTGTTTTTGGTATTTATTTTCCTTAGGTTTTATTTCCCTGGTGCCCTATACTTTCTGGTTTTAAGAGAATACACCAAACTTGTTTTCTTGGTATTTTTGTCCTATCCCAAAACAGGAAGTATTCAATATTTAAAGAAATGTTTTGGGGCATGATTTCCTTATCCATTGGTACCTTATCACATGCTGTCTTCTGAGTTGGCCTGGGTCCTGTATTCTTTGGGACATTCCTTGAACCTTGGTTCTAACCCTTAGCTCATTTTTGCCAAGTCAGGGGGCATGCTGTATTGGTAATCATCTCCCAGTACACGCCACCACAGTTTAAACTTATCAGTGCCCATTTTATGTGTTGGCTGGCTTCACCCAAATGTTATAATCCCCTCAAGGGAAGATACTGTCTTCCACATCTTGGTATCCCTACCTCCTAGCAAACTATCTGACAGGTAATGGATACTCAATAAATATTTGTTGAATGAATTAATAGATTCTTTTTTTTTTTTAATTTGTAAAGCTTCAGGCTTAAATCTATGAGGATTTTTTTTTTTCTTTTACACTCTACCAGGTGCAAGTGGCTGGAGTCCAGGCATATTTTTTTCCTGGTTGGTTAATCCCTCTTTGCCGTGTGTTTGCCCTACCTTCCTTCCTCTGTCCCTGTTGCCTTGGTCTACATACAAACAGAAGACTTCTGTCACAATACAGAGGAAAGATATGACAAAAATCTTTGAAGATGCTTCAACTTTTCAGTTAGAGGGGATTTTGCAACAGGTTTGTGCTTGTCTCTAATAAAGATTCTTGGATTGCTTAAAGCATCGGGTAACTTGTTTATTTCTAGAACTTTATGGGTGATATACTAACCAATATATTCTCTCCTGAATTTCCCATTGATTTCTAATGTCCAACTTGTCTTGTTTGATTCCTGCAGAATCTGTTCTTGATCTCTTCTGCAGGGTGTACCATTAGTGTGGAAAGGTATTGTATGCATGCCTATTTGTGGCCTGCACTTTTAAGACACACTTCCTATGGAGTCAGAGAGTCCTTTCCAGAGTATGGCCAGAGTATCTCAGCCTCAAGTCTCCTGTATTCTCACAAATAAATGTCTGTACATACTTTAGGTCAGGCCATATTCTTTGTATGCACTGCTAGAAAGTCACCTGAGTATATTTGGGACCTAGTATTTCCACTAAAACAGCATGCCTTGCCAGATAACATCCTGATATTCAAAGCCGAAAATCCTAGGGTCCTCTAGCAGCTTGGTATATTCTACTCAGGGCTCTCTCCTGCAAAGTCATGGTGTGGTCTGAACAAAAATAAGTTGAATGTTGTCCTTATCAATAGGACTCAGATCTAGGGCTGTGTCACATCATCCCATCTAATTCTTCTATTCTTCCCTTCACAAGTGTCTTAGCCCCTTGTCTCAACATGTTGAGAAGGGCTGTTCTACCTTCACTCTGACCCCAGAAAATGAGCATATGTGTAAGGCTATTTGACCACCTTTGCAGTAGTGGTATTGGTGATGGGTGAACCAGCATCCTACAGTTTCTCCAGTGGCTCAGTTTAAGTGCAGCTAAGGGACTTTGCTATTTTTCTGATAATTTAAAAAAATCATGTTTCAACACAGAAATATAATTATGTTCTTAGGAGTCTTCAGATGAAGAAGAGATGACAGGTTATGAGGAAATGTCATGAAGGGTAAACCATGTCACATTTCTAGGAACCTGAGCCAAGTGTGATATATATTTTAATTCTTTCCAATGATCTTACTTCCCACCCCTAACCTGGTTCAGGGGTCATATATTGGAAGAACTATTAAGAAGATTGATGAGAAGTGAGTCACATGTACATATCATGCCATTTGATAGAGAGTGCATGGAAGGATTAAGTCAGTGATGCAATTCATGTTTGAGATTGAAAAAGTATAGTGAGGAGGGTCTGTGAATTGCTTGAAACAGATTAATCTGGCATAGTTAATTAGAATGCCGGTTAGTAGCCAAGTGAACCAGGATTCCTGGCATCTGTCCCAGTGTTAAGTACAGACATCTAGAATTGTGTGCTGTTCTGCACAGCTCCCACCTCAGGAATTTGTGGATGTGTACATAGGAGCACCAATGAATACAAGACAGAGAGAAAGTATATAGCAGAGGGATTCTCTAAGGAGAAGGCTCACAGGGAAATAATCTAAGGAGAGTGAAAATTGAGTTCTTATCATGACTATGGAGTAGATTTGGAAAGAGTTGGGACTAAAGGCTGGACATCTGAAATTCTACCCATGTCATAGAAAGATTGGCATGTGTTTTTCCTCTTAAGTTGATTGCCCAAATGTGGAACAGCCAGGAGACAGGTGGGGATATAAAAATTATCAAAGGTCAGATATTAAAAACATAGTCACCTCTATTGTAGCCTGAGTTGCATGTTTTAGGAAACCTCTAAACGAAATCATTTGCATTGTTAATTTGATTGCCAATGGCTTTTGAGTTTCTCTGATGTTTGTGTGCCTCTGCTGTCTTCAGTCTCTGTCCTGCTATAAGAGAGCCTTCTATCTTTATTTCTTAGCTGGATCCACAATTGTCTGGGTCACCTTAAGGTTGCCCCAGGAGGGCAGTCTGCTCCAGATTCCCACAAACCTAGGGCTGAGCTGAGCTCTTGCTGCCATCTGATAATTGAGAGAAAGGACTCTGTACTTCACTGCAGAAACACCCACCTGCCCTCCTCGCCACTGAACTGAATTGTGTGATAATAATCACCATCTAATGGTTCCTCCTTACATTTCTTTTTAAAATCCAAGTTTGCTCTTTGTTTTTCCAGTGCAGTGGAATGATTTAATAGGGAGATCTGAGACAGCCTTTTATTTGTTCTCACAATGACAAAGTCACCAGGATGTTTTATTTTCAGATTAACTACCTGAACTAAGTTTTCTCTTTGGTTCAATTCAGACCTTCCTCTGGCTCCTGCTTCTCTCTCTGGTGTTTACTATTGCTCTGCTGAGTGCTGGGAATGTCTTTGGGGGTGAGAAAAAGCAGCTGTCAGTGCAGAGGATGCTGCAAAATAGTCTTACGTGAGAGAACAGTGATGCTCTTTGAGAGAAATCTGCCTTACTAGAGAAAATAAAAGCAACTAATGCATATTTGGGTAACCCTATCTTTACTTATCAGGGCTTATTGTTTGGAAAATTACAAATGTGGCACACAGGTATTAGGTTTTTGTATTAGCCAGCAGAAACTTTAAAGGGTAAGAATAATTAAAGCAGTCAGAAATTTCTTTAAAGTTCTAAGGTGGGCAATAAAAAAATTTAAGCAGCATGTAGCTATTTCCCATCTCAGCTGGGTGCACTGTAATTTATAGGAGAAACACTGGGTCTGGTCCGTGGTGCCTGTGGGACTCTTCACTTGACTTTCTCTTTACAGACTTTAAACTCCAGTGATCTAATTGGACATTTACTGTAGGTGGTAGCTGTTCCAACATCACACGTGTGAATGTTTAACCAAAACCTTATGGAGTTTGGAGACTAGAATTTTGTATGAATATATTCTTCCCTTGTATTTCTTGTTTTTGTAAAGTGTTTTGAAGCTGTGTTCCTCAGAGCTCCTAAGGAGACAGCTGGAGGTCTATGGATAGGCCACACCAACTTTGATGTCTTGGGTGATCAAGTAAATATCAGGTTAGAAACAGGATGGTTTTTACTAAAGAAAGAGAAAAATGAGAGCAAAGGAAGATTGGCAAAGAAGAAACACATGGAAACTATATCATGGATGGGCTCCAGTAGCAGTTCTGTGGGAACCTCCTATGGTCTAGGAATTAGCTTGAATCGGCTATCTTCTCAATATAGATGTTTTCACAACAGTACACTCCAACATATTCCTAACCTTGTACATGTACTGGGATCAACACAGAAAAGATAGATTTAACTGCAAGTATTAGAAAGCCTCCCTGGGAGATGGGGTTGGGGGACAGACGTAATATACAAAGCTCACATGGTGAGTCTGAAGTGAGGATCCCAGAGAGTGCTCTGGAACTCTGTGTGATACAGCAGACCCAAATACAAACCCTTTCCTGCACTTGAAGATGAAGTATACATGAGAAAGTGATACTGCAAAGGTTCTGGAGGTGGGGGCTTAGCACCAAGGTTGTGCAAGTGAGGAAGGAGTAGATTTTTGCAGATACGAGTGGAGATAAGGCTATTATTGGTCCAGTGAAATGCAACACAGAGACTCAAGCCCTAAAGCTGGTGGAGTGTCAAAGGTTGAGTGGAAAAGGCATAAAGATAGAAGGTGATGCAGATAGGACCACATGGCGACTGTGTTACTAAAGTTATAAAAGAACAGAGCCTTTAGGGTCCTTTATATATAGAATGATGTCATCTGCAAATAATGATAACTTGATCTCTTCCTTTCCAATTTGTATCCCTTTCATGTGTGTCTCTTGCCTTATTGCTATGGCTAAGACTTCCAGAACTACATTAAATAAAAGTGAGGACAGTGGACACTCTTGCCTTGTTCCTGATTTTAGTGGAAAAGCTTCCAGTTTTTCCCCATTTAGTAATATGTTGGCTGTAGGCTTGTCATAAATAGCCTTTACTATATTGAGATATGTTCCTTCTATTCCCAGTCTCTGTAGGACTTTTATCATGAAGGGGTGTTGGATTTTGTCAAATTCTTTCTCTGCATCTAATGAGATGATCATGTGATTTTTGTCCTTCAATCCATTTATATAATGTATTACATTTATCAATTTGCATATATTGAACCATCCCTGCATCTCTGGGATAAAGCCTACTTGTTCAGGGTGAATGATCTTTCTGATATATTCTTGTATTCTGTTTGCCAATATTTTGTTGAGAATTTTTTCATCTATGTTCATGAGGGAGATTGGTCTGTAATTTTCGTTTTCTTTTCTTTTTTTTTTTTTTTTGTTCTATCTTTGCCTGGTTTTGGTAGCAGGGTGATGCTGGCTTCATAGAAGGAGTTTGGTAGAATTCCTTCTTTTTCTATTTTATGGAAAAGCTTAAGAAGCAATGGTGTTAGCTCTTCCCTGAAGGTCTGGTAAAATTCAGCAGTGAATCCATCTGGGCCTGAACATTTTTTAGTTGGGAGATTTTTGATAACAGTTTGGATCTCCATGCTTGTTATAGGTCTATTTAAGTGATTAATCTCATCTTGATTTAATTTAGTTAGGTCATGTAAATCAAGGACATCATCCATTTCTTTCAGATTTTCATACTTTGTGGAGTATATGCTTTTATTGTATGTCCCTATGATTTTTTGAATTTCTCTGGCATGTGTTGTGCTGTTACCTTTTTCATCTCTAATTTTACTAATTTGTGTCTCTTCTCTCTTTCTTTTGATCAGATTAGCTAAGGGTTTATCAATCTTGTTTATCCTTTCAAAGAACCAACTTTTTGTTTCATTAATTCTTTGGATTTTTTTTGGTTTCTATTTCATTAAGTTCTGCCCTAATCTTTATTATTTCTTCCCATCTACTGATTTTTGGTTTGCCTTGTTCTTCTTTTTCCAAGGCTTTAAGGTGAAGCATTTGGTTGTTTACTTGCGACCTTATTTCTTAATGTAGGCACTTAAAGCTATAAATTTACCTCTTAGGACTGCTTTCATTGTGTCCCAGAGATTTTTATATGTTGTGTTCTCATTATTGCTTAACTCAATAATATTTTTGATTTCTTTCTTAATTTCTTCATTGACCCATTCATCATTTAGTAGTGTATTATTTTCCATGATTTTGTGTATGCTTTATAGCCTTTCTTGTTATTGATTTGTGGTTTGATTCTATTGTGGTCAGATAGAATGCAAGGAATTATTTCAATTTTTCTGAATTTGTTAAGATTTGCTTTGTGTGCTAATATATGGTCTATTTTAAAGAATTTTCCATGTGTTGCTGAAAAGAATGTATATTCTTCATCATTTGGATGAAATGTCCTGTATATATCTGTTAGGTCCATTCCTTCTATGACCTCATTTAGTCCAGATGCCTCTCTGTTTATTGTTTTCCCCTGGATAGCCTGTCAATTGATGAGAGTGGGGTGTTGAAGTCAACTACTACCACTGTGTTTGGTGTTATCTGTGACCTTAGTTCTAACAGTGTTTGTTTGATGAATTTGAGAGCCCCCATGTTAGGTGCATATATGTTTAGGATTGTAATGTTCTGTCAGAGTGTGCCCTTATTCAATTATAGTGACCTTCCTTATCTTTCTTGATGAACGTTGGACTGAAATCTACCTTGTCAGATATTAGGATATCAACCCCTGCTTGTTTTCTAGGCCCATTTGTTTGAAACACCATTTTCCAACCTTTCACCCTAAGATAATGTCCATCCTTTGTAGAAAGGTGAGTTTCTTATCATTATTTGCAGATGACATGATTCTATATATAAAGCACCATAAGACTGTACTAGCAAACTGTTAGATCTGATAAAAACCTACAGCCATGTAGTAGGATACAAAATAAATACACAGAAGTCAGTAGCCTTCATATATACTAGCAACAAACACACAGAGGATGAAATCAGAGAATCACTCCCATTCACAATTGCATAAAAAAAATAAATAAAGTACCTTGGAATAAACCTAACCAAGGAAGTAAAGAATCTCCACAATGAGAACTTTAAAACACTCAAGCAAGAAATTGCAGAAGACACTAGGAAGTGGAAAAACATCCCTTGTTCCTGCATTGGAAGAATCAATATTGTGAAAATGGCAATCTTACCAAAAGCAATCTACACATTTAATGCAATCCCTATCAAAATTCCTAAGGTATTATTCATGGAAATAGAAAAAAAAATCCAAAAATTCATTTGGAATCACAAAAAACCTCGAATATCTAAAATAATACTGAACAACAAAAATAAGGCTGGTGCTATCACAATGCATGATTTTAACCTATACTACAGAGTCATAGTAACAAAAACAGCATGGTACTGGCACAAAAGCAGACATGTAGATCAAGGAGCAGAATAGAGGACCCAGATGTAAGTCCAGGTAGCTATAGCCACTTGATATTTGATAAAAATGCCAAAAATACTCGTTGGAGAAAAGACAGCCTCTTCAGCAAATGGTGTTGGGAAAATTGGATATGTATCTGTAGAAGGATGAAAATAGATTCTTCCCTCTCTCCATGCAT
This sequence comes from Jaculus jaculus, assembly GCF_020740685.1. Taxonomy (NCBI): domain Eukaryota; kingdom Metazoa; phylum Chordata; class Mammalia; order Rodentia; family Dipodidae; genus Jaculus; species Jaculus jaculus. The sequence continues at coordinate 27,743,155 of NC_059105.1, forward strand.
AAGAATTAAGTCCAAATGGATTAAAGACCTTAACACCAGACCTGAAACTGTTAGAGGAAAAAGTAGGGGAAACCCTTCAACATATTGGTCTTGGAAAAGACTTTCTGAATACAACCCCAATTGCTCAGGCAATAAGACCACAGATTAACCTCTGGGACCTCATGAAATTACAAAGATTTTGCACTGAAAAGGACACTGTGAATAAAGCAAAGAAGCAACCTAGAGAATGGGAAAAAAAATCTTTGAAAGCTATATATCTGATAGAGTATTAATATCTAGGTTATGCAAAGAACTCAAAAAGGTAAATAATAAGAAATCAAACAAGCCAATCAAAAAAATGGGCTATGGAGCTAAATAGAGCATTCTCAAAGGAAGAAATACAAATGGCATATAAGCATCTAAAAAAAGGTTCTATGTCACTAGTCATCAGGGAAATGCAGATTAAAACTACATTGAGATTCCATATCACTCCTGTCAGATTGGCTACCATCATGAAAGCAAATGATCTGGGCTGGAGAGATAGCTTAGTGGTTAAGCGCTTTCCTGTGAAGCCTAAGGACCCCAGTTTGAGGCTCGATTCCCCAGGACCCACGTTAGCCAAATGCACAAGGGGGCGCACGTGTCTGGAGTTCATTTGCAGTGGTTGGAGGTCCTGGCATGCCTATTCTCTCTCTCTCCCTATCTGCGTCCTTCTCTCTCTCTCTCTGTCATTCTCAAATAAATAAATAAAAATGAACAAAAAAATTTAAAAACTAACAAACAACAACAACAACAAAAAACCCAATGATCATAGATGTTGGCAGGGATGTGGAAAAAAAGGAACCCTTCTACACTGCTGGTGGGAATGCAATCTGGTCCAGCCATTGTGGAAATCACTGTGGAGGTTCCTAAAACAGCTAAAGACTGATCTACCATATGACCCAGCTATACCACTCCTAGGCATATATCCTAAGGACTCATCTCATTTCCTTAGAAGCATGTGCTCAACCATGTTTATTGCTGCTCAATTTATAACAGATCCGAAATGGGACCAGCCTAGATGTCCCTCAACTCATGAGTGGATAATTAAGATATGGCACATTTATACAATGGAGTTCTACTCAGTGGTAAAGAAAAATGAAGTTATGAAATTTGCAGAAAAATGGATGGATCTGGAAAGGATTATACTAAGTAGGTAACCCAGGCCCAGAAAGCCAAGCACCATATTTTCTCCCTCATATGTGGATCCTAGCTACAGATGATTGGGCTTCTACAGGAGAGGGAAAATACTTAGTATCAGAGGCCAGTAAGTTAAAAAGGAGATATAAGGGGAAGGAAAAGGAAGGGATGAGGGTACTTAATAGGTTGGTATTGTATATATGTAAGTAGAATGATTGAGATGGGGAGGGGATATGATGGAGAATGGAATTTCAAAGGGGAAAGCAGGGGGGGTAGGGTATTACCATGGGATATTTTTTTATAATCATGGAAAAGGTTAATAAAAATTGAGAAAATAAAAAAAAGAAAAAAAACATGCTTCATGCTAATGCTAATGAGCCACATTTGGCCACTTGTTCCTACTAAACCAATTAAGCAAATAATAGTTAAAAAAGAAACCAGAAAATGCAAGTATGTTCAATTGTATTGGGTCCAACCTTTCATGCCAGATAGTCTGACAAGTTGTCTGAACTACCTGGAATCTGTTTCTCAGAGGCAGACATGTTCTTCCTCTGGCTGATACCACCTTCAGCCTTCTTTTACACATAGCATGGAGTTCTAGGTGTGGTAGAGGTGCAGATTCCAGTTCCTTAAAGTAACTTGTTTCAGGATTCTAGTAGCTGAAGGGAGGGGTATGAGTGCCTTCTTCAAACATCTTTATATCTGTCAGGTTGGATACAATAGACAAGTATGTGATAATTGTATGAGGTAGTTTTATTCCCTAGCATCATCAAGAAGGAAAAAGAAATCAACCGGATTTTTGATTTTAGGGAGACTGGTATCCTATCTTTGTAGATGCTGAGTTACTGTGGCTTAATCAGGGAGAAATTGCCAGAAGAGAGACCAAAATCTTTTATCTAAAGAGTAGTCTGTAACTGTGGAGTGACAATGTATCTTTTGATTGGCAAAGTCAGAATTTGTCAAGAGAGATAGGAACTTTAGTCCATCATTAATAATCACAATAAAATATATTCCATTAGGATGAGTATGTACTTCAAGGATTGGTATAATTGTTACTAATTGCTCTGTGTGCTGTAAAGGCATGAGGTTGATAGATATCTACCTTAAACCAAGTTGCATTCATTTTACTGCTGTTGCATAAGGCTTCCATTTACACATGTGCTCATAAGCACTTTTTTTTTCATTACAAATCATGGCTAGAATAAGCATTTGAAACTACCTTCTGGGGAGGGGGGTACTGGGAGCTTAGCTCCATGGTTGTGGACTTCTGAAGAATTCCTGAGGATGAGGGAGCATACTAGAGACATCTGATAACTGAAAATAAGGGTGTCTGTCTTTTCCTCACCTCTTCCCATAAAAGAACACTTGGTAGGCTCCAACTTACTGAAGGCCAGAAATGCCAATAGAAGGATCTGGTTTTTCCTGATCTTTCTCTAAAGGAGTTCCTTCCCTAGAAACCAGATGTGAGGATGTACCTGAAACTATGGGGCACTTGGACACCTGGCATGGTAACTGGACTGACCAGCTCTCCCTCCCATCAGAAATGCTTTATTAACTCCAAGGCTGTAACCTTTCATAGCCTCCCAGTTGAGGGAACCCTCCTGCTGTAGAGGGGCTCTTCCTTATTTCTCTTAAGCACTATGATATGACATTTCTAATGCTCATACTCTGTGGTCCATAGGCTTCATTCATCCAATTCATAACACAAGAACATGGAAGCTACTGACTCAGTGGAAGTTTTGTGTGACCATGAGCATCTGCACACTAACTCCTGAGTTAAAAGTTCACACCAGAGCCAAGAAAGTTTCTGTTGCTCTCAGAAAACACCCCATATTCCATATTACTTTCCCATGGATTTGTTTTCTCAGGCTTTCTTTTTTTTTTGTGGCATGTGCATTTGTGTGTATGTATGTGACACAGTGCATGTGTGTGTATGTGTGTATGTGTCACAGTGCATGTGTGTTCATGTGTGTGTGTCACATTACACGTGTGTTCATGTGCATGTGTGTATGTGTCACAGTGCATGTGTGTGTATGTATGTGTCGCAGTGCACATGTGTGCATGTGCATTTGTCACAGTGCATGTGTGTGCATGTGTGTGTATGTGTGTATGTGTCACAGTGCATGTGTGTTCATGTGTGTGTGTCACATTACACGTGTGTTCATGTGCATGTGTGTATGTGTCACAGTGCATGTGTGTGCATGTGTCACAGTGCATGTGTGTGTATGTATGTGTCGCAGTGCACGTGTGTGCATGTGCATTTGTCACAGTGCATGTGTGTGCATGTGTGTGTATGTGTCACAGTGCATGTCTGTGCATGTTTGTGTGTATGTACATGTCACAGTGCACGTGCATGCATGTGCATTTGTGTGTGTGTCACAGTACAGCTATGTTCATGTGAATGTGTGTGTGTGTCACAGTGCACATGTGTGCATGTGTGTCATAGTGCATGTGTGTTCATGTACCTATGTGTGTATGTGTCACAGTGCCTGTGTGTGCATGTGTGCTTATGTGTCACTGTGCACATGTGTGTACATGTGCATGTGTCACAGTGCATGTGTGTGTGTCACAGTACACATGTGTTCATGTGCATGTGTGTGTATGTGTCACACTACATGTGTGTGCATGTGTGTGTATAAATGTGTCACAGTGTACATGAGTGCATGTGTGTCACAATGCACATGTGTTCATGTGCATGTGTGTGTATGCATCTGCATGTGTGTGTGAGTATATGTGCATGTGTGTGTATGCATCTGCATGTGTGTGTGAGTATGTGTGTCACAGTGCATGTGTGTGCATGTGCATGTGGAGGCCAGAGATCTACATCGAATGTTCAGTTGCTTTCCAGCTTGCTTATTTGTTGAGGAATGTCTCTCACTTGAGCTCAGGGCTTACCAATTTCACTAGTTGAGCTCATTAGCTTGCTCCAGAGAGCTCCTGTCTCCACCTCTCAAGGACTGAGAAGACAGGTGAGTCACCAAGACCACACAACATTGATGTGGGCACTGGGATCAGAACTCAGGTCCTCACACTTGTGTGTTAAGTGCTTTATCTGCTGAGCCATATGTGTAGCCCAATTTAATCTCATTTGAACATCAACTTGGTGGTATAATTAAAAGGAGAGTCATCAGGGCTGGAGAGATGGCTTAGCAGTTAAGCGCTTGCCTGTGAATCCTAAGGACCCTGGTTCAAGGCTCCTTTCCTCAGAACCCACACAAGCCAGATGCACAAAATGGAGCGTGGATCTGGGGTTTTTTGCAGTTGCTGGAGACCCTGATGTACCCATTCTCTCTCTCTTTCTCTCTCTCTCTCTCTCTTTCTCTCTCTCTCTCTCTCTCTTTCGCTCTCTCTCTCTGTGTCGTTCTCAAATAAATAAATAAAAATAAACAAAAATAAAAGAGAGAAGCATCAAGGGAAGAACTTTTGGATGTCCTGTTGTGCTCTTTCTGTGCTCTGGAAAGACATTCAGTGAAGTATCTACGAAAGGTTTATTTGCACCCCTTTAATCTAAACTAGTGCCACCCTCCCGTGTTGATACTGTATGGAAAACAAAACTCTTCCTTCATTAAGAGCAGACTTCTAACTCACTTCCTCCTTGTCATTCCTCTGTTGGCTCTTACTAGCTTTCATGCTTCTCCATAGTGCTTTCTCTTCTTGTTGGACAAATGAAAAAGCAATTGCTTGTATATATATGTATCTGGCTACAACCTCTGCCACATCCATACCAGATCCATCCCCATTAGTTGTTCAGTGTTATGAAGCCTTATACAAAATGACTTTTCCAAATCTTTGAATAAAAGTATTTATTTATTTATTTGGAGATAAAGACAGAGAGAGAGAATGAATGGGTGTACCAGGAGCTCTTGTAGTTGTAAAAGAATAGCAGACACATGCACTACTTTCTACATCTGGTTTTATGTGGGTAGTGGGGAATTGAACCTAGGCCAGCAGGCTTTATAAGCAAGCACCATTAACCATGGAACTATCTATCCAGTCGTCTTCTTTTTTAAATTTGTGTGTTGTATTGGATTTTGTAAGCCTCTGTATTTCTTGCTGCTTTTCAGGCAGCTCATCTGAAAAGTGATTTTTACCATCCACGTCTGAAGACACTTAGATTCTCTAGGAGTGGGAATCCATTGCCCAGCAACCAAGCCACCTTCAGACTTTCTCTCTGCTTCATTGTAGTCCTTTGCCCATGCTGCCTCTAGAAGCAGGCTCTTCCTTGTTTCTGAATGCAACAACTGCCTAATATCTCATTATGCATCACTGTCGGCTCAGTTTTCCCAAGGTATTTAGTACTTAGGGGATAGAAAGTCAAAATGGTCTGGAGACAGCACTTATTAAAGTAGGCACAAGGTTTATTGATGACTTTGGTTTAGAATATCTTCCAAGCAAGGCTGTCTCCTGATACATTCTTCGGAGAAGAAGAGTGAGCTCATAGCCACCTTAACCGCCCACATTCCCTGCTACCACTGAGGTGCCTGTGTGCACCTCAGCCCCAATATACCCCCATTCCAGAGGATGCTGACCCTTGATTTTTAAGACTTCTTGATGCTAGGTGCCATTTCTGGGTCCTTTTCCAAGAATTTAGGATCCAAATCATCCTTAGATTTAATGTATCTATTTACATATAAGAGATAAGATGATAATTTAAGTGGTATTTTTTTTCTAGGTACTTGGTTCCTCTGCATATTAGCTACTTTTCTCACTGCTATGCCAAAATATCCAACAAAAACAACATAATGGAGGAAAGGTTTATTTTGGTTCACAGTCTGAGGGTATTATACATTGCAGCAGGAAAGACATGCTCAGAGGTGTGTCTCCTAAGTGATGGTGAATCCTGTCAACTTGACAAGATGAATCATGTCTGATGGTTAATCTTGATCATCAAAAACTTCAGTGGATTTAAAATCACCATGGAAACACTCCTCTGGGTGTGTCTCACTCACCCTAAGTGCAGGTTGTACCGCTCTTTGGGCTGGGGGTTCCTCTGACAGAAGGGGAAAAAAAGTGAGCTGAGCACCACCATTCATCTCTGTCAATTTCCTGACTTCCATGTGAGCAGTTTCCTCACGTTCCTGTCCTCATACCTTCTCTGTCTTGATGGATGGTAGCCCTCAAACTATAAGCCAAAGTCAACCTTTTCTTTTCCAAGTGGCTTTTTGTCAGACATTTGGTCGCAACAATGAGAAAAGCAACAAATATGCTCAGTATGACTGTAAAACTAGAAGTTCCTGGTACCCCCATATTTAATTATCAACAGGAATTGACAGGTACCCAGTCAGTATTTGCCTATGAAGCAAATGAATTAATGTGTGTTGGATGATAGCCTCATTATTCTTCCTCCCACATTCCATTTTTTAAATTCCACTGGAAAATGAGTGGGAGAAGAGAATGGAACATTAAGTAGAGGGAGTATCCAACTTATGCCATTCATTTTCTTGCATAGCACTGTGTCACAAACAGAAGCACGTGCACACACACACACACACACACACACACACACACACACACACACAATCTCAGCTTTTCAAAGTCCTCTGTTTCCTGGTTTTTAGACATGAAAAGCTTCAGTTATTATTCAGTTATCTTCTGGCTTTAGAGAAGCCCAGTGTGATGTAAGGAAAGAAAATAAGGTCTTATTTTAAGATTTCTAGCCTTAGTGCAAGTTGAAAATCTTCTTACACTTTGGTAGGTAACAAAGATGAGAGAAACCATTGACTTAGAAAGGGCGGAATACAAGTAAAGCCCTTGTTCAAGTGTGTTTTTCTTCCTTCTGCCCTGCTTCTGCTGAGAACAATTCACTTGAAACACTGATGACTGTGTTAATTCCCACAGTGGTACAGGCTTTAAACTCTCAAAAGCATGTTCACGCACATTTCTGCTTTAATTCTTGGAATAACACCATGAGCTTTATCTCCTGTCACTCTCCCTCTTAATGGAGTCACTTGAGCTTGCTGTTCTTGGACTGGGTCATCAAGCTTCTCCTTGCTTTGAAGCCTTTCACATGTCATCCCTTTGTCTCAGAATGTTTTTGCCACCCCCTTACTTCCCACCTTTTTTTGCTTAAATCTTGTTCCCTAAGGAAATATTGTTTGACTTCTCAAGCTCCATCTCTCCAGTAAGTTTTGTTTTTTCTTTGTTTGTTCTCTTTACTCTTTCTTCATGCAATTTTTATAAAGTAATTCCATATTATTTATCTGGTTGTTTGCTATTCCCAAATAAGTGGTAAGCTGAGTGAGTAAGGAAGAGCCAGCAATTAGGTCAAGTTGGGAAAATGAGACTCAAATTCATGATATGATTTCTCTGTCTCTATTTAGGCATTGTAAAGAAGCATAAACAGATGTGGAAGGCAGGATGGTGGCTATGATGTAACGACAGGGTGATTTCTCACCACTTTTCTTAGGTGATCTCTGTGAAATGTCATTTGTAACCATGTCTAGGTTAGGAAGAGCAGGTTGAAGTGATAAGAGGTACTGGGGGCATTCCAACTTGTTCCATTTGTTGCTTAGTTTTCTAAATGTTCCTGATAGATCTCTTCTTTACACAAACAAATGTCAACTGGCATGAAACAGACTTCATTTGACCAATCTAAGGAATCCCCACTGGTTAATTCCATCCGTGCACTGCTAGGAAGGCAATGCAGAACTTTCTAAAACACAGTTTAAAGTTCTAGCGTTTATTTTGGCAGAATTCCCAAGGATCACAAATCGAGGATGGTGCCTGTACAATTCAACCTGCCTTGTTACATCTATTTTTGCTTGCATACCTGGGATACTTCAAAATGAAAGACCATATTGTTGTATAGGAATATCCGAATATCAATCCTTGGATTTGGATCTAATCTATTAGTGGTTGCTACGAGTATGTGTATCTGTCCTAAGAGTGGGCATTTTCCATTGCAGCTCTCAACAAACACCCTCTGGCTGAGAATGGATTTGCCTAGCATTAAAATCATCAGCCTCAAGGCTGTAGATCTCATCATCTCTCATGCTACCATTAACGACTTGCATTCCTGAGAGATAGAATAAGCCGTATGAGTCAAAAGAGCCCCGTCTATTTCTGAACATTGGTGTCTTTCAGACAAGAGTTCGTGTTTTTATTCAATTGAAGAATATATCTCTAATATTTAACTCTTAGCTAGAACATCTTTAAATTTTACCAAAATTATTAAGCACCATCGTATTTTTAAGGTCTGTTTCCTTTCATCCAACATTTTACTTTTGAAACTTCAGTCTGGGACTATTTACCTAGGTGTGTACAATCTAAATTTGCAAGCTAACTTATCCTTAAGTTCTGTGGGGCTTACCACTTTGTGGGGCTTGGGAGTTTCTCTGATAAACTCAGGGCCTTTGGTAGACCATCAAACTATTAAATATTTAAAATATATACTGAATTGCCCTAGAAATTTTACATTATCTACAATATTTAGAATCTCACAAATATAGAGTTGGAGTTGGAACATTAATGATAGGATTTTCAGATGAGAAGAGGAGAGAGGAGAAAACTCTAAATTGGAACCATATGGCCTCAGCTATAGGAACAGGTTTGGCTTTTTCAGAGCCGAAGAGAAGTGAGCTTGGGTTGCAGCAAAGCTGGAGTTATCAGAAGAGGTGAGGCAGTAGAGAGATGAGAGAAAGACAGATTCTTGTTATTCACTTAATTATTATGTTTAAGTATAACATATACAATTGTATTTAACACTTTTGAATTAAGTATTACTGTTATGATTGATGAATACCTAAGTAAGGACACCATGTGATAAGTTGTTCCTCATTGACTCATATGCACACCAAGATGCTCTCATGCTCCGGGAAGACAATGGAAGGGTTATTCATATAAAAAAGGAATGAGAAATTTTACACAATCTTAAAACATTGTAGGCTCATCTAATGAAGAGATTTGTGGAAACCATGCAAGAAGAAGTCCTCTCATGAGACAAAAAAGCCAGAGAAATGGACAGTCCATGGTGATAAGAGCCTTTGTTTCTGGATAGAGGCACAAGAGAACAGTGAAGAGGATGCCTGCTTCAAAACCTAAGGACTTCGGACAGCTTGGTGCCTATTTGTCTTCGCCATGCTAGAAATACGTATGGTACCTGGAACTGAGTTGAAACCCAATGCATATTTATTAAATGGATAACTAAATGGAGTTCTGATCTGGTGGCACTCTAAAACCATTTGGAATGTCTCTAATCAGCTTCTATCCCACTCACTTCAGCAGCTCTTATTGACCTTCTGAGGCCCCGTGCTGTCCTATTTTGATCCTTATTCTTACTTTATGTTTTAAATTTTATTTTCTGCCTCATTATATTATCTCTTTACTGAAGAGGTAGAGGTTATCAGCTGGGATACCCTCATAATGTTGTCTTCCCCCTTCCCTACACCTCCATTGATAGGCCATAATTTTTCATCACCTTTCAGGGACCTTTTACCATCATTCTCCCTTTTGCCTGTACTTTAAAATTTTTCAACAGTCTGAAATTTAATTTCACATCAATTGGAAGATGAGAAGTAAAAGCTGAAAAAATAGTATATATTCTAATATTCGACTAAAATTTGTGGTTGAAAATATAAACATTTCCACAGGCACATTACTATGTGGAAACGTTATGAAAGAAAAATAGGAGTTTACGCTGAGCAATCATGGACTGTCTCTAAGAGATGAACTGTCTCTAAGAGAAGAGGTAAGATATGCCAAAATAAATAAATAAATAAATAAAAAGAGTCAGCCATGCAAAGATAATGGGAGACCACAGATTGATCAAATGCTGTGATGTCATAGCTCACATATATAACCCAAGAACACTGTGGCTGCACCATAGTGGGAGGAGAGTGTGAGTTAGAAGTTCACTAATAGGCAAGCTCATCAAGGAGGTGAGGGCAAGAAGAACAAGGTGGGGAATTTAGATCAGGTGAGACAAGAGTAAGATGCATTTTATGTTATACTAAAATCACGAGTACTACGTCAAGTGGAGGAAGTGGAGAAGGGAAGATAAGGCAGGACAGGAGGTCAGAAGTCAACTTCGGAGGTTTTTGAAGTATAGGCCGAGGTGGAGCTTACAAGTAATACACGTTGGGGGTATAGCTTTGCATCTGTGATCTCAAAACAGAATGTCAAAAGAAGTCATTGTGGGTTGTTTATTAGTTAACCTAAGCATGAACTATAACACTATAGGCAGAAGCAGCATGAGAGGGAAAGAAGAAAGCTAAAGAATGTTAGGAAAATCTGGATACTTGGAAGTTAGATGCCAATGTTGCTTGGTCTGTCGCTGCCCTCTCTTTCCACTCCTTGGTTAAAATGAGAACATAGGAACTTCTGTCCTGAGAGTTGTAAAAAAAATGTGAATGATCTTAAAAGTGACCCTGTTTGTTTACACAGGCATCTTATGTCATAGAATTTCTGCTCTTTTCCCCTAGACTACTCCTTAAATACCATTCTGTTCAGTAATCCCCAGAGGAGTGAGAGGGGCCAGTAAATGTGAAAATGTGCACTCCACAAATTTGGGGATCTGAGATCACGCTCTTTGGAGAGCTCTCCCCTCACATCCCATCATGTGCCAGCCTGTGAATGCCTCTATAAAGCATTCCACATTCCATTGGAGTACAAGATGTATTTCCCATCCATTCTCTGTCACCCAGACTCTGCCACTCCACTTGGCCACTAAAAATCACAGTGCTATGAGGTGGCCCTTGACCAAACCTTCACTGCCCAGCCCACCTCTCCACCTCCCTTATTTGTTACTGATAGAGTGAGAAGAGCCCATCAGTGGTTGATTTTGGCTAGGTTGATCTTTTCTTTCCTGTAAGAGTCTAAGGGAAGTTGCTGGAATCCAGCAGTTCACTACTATTTACTGTTTTAGGATGGAAAATGCATAGAATTTATTGATTTTAAATATGAATTTTTCCAATTCCTGATAAACAGGACAATTTCCATATAAACTCTTAGATTTTTTTTTCACTTTGTGCTTATCAATCTCAGCATTAAATACTGGACAACAAGTGAAAATTCTTTTGCTACTTATATATATATATATATATATATATATATATATATATATATATATATGTATATATTTTATATATTTATTTATACTTTTGAGAAAAAGTATTTCTGTGTGTGTGTGTGTGTGTGTGTGTGAGAGAGAGAGAGAGAGAGAGAGAGAGAGAGAGAGAGAGAGAGAGAGAGAGAGAGGCAGATAGAGAGGGATAGAATTGACATGATAGGGTCTCTAGCCACTGAAAAGTTCTGACACATGACACTGTGCATCTGACTTTATATAGTTACTGGGAAATTGAACTTGTGTACTTAGGCTTTGCAGGTAAGCACATTGATGGCTGAGCTACCTCTCCAGCCCTACTTTTGATTTTTGTTTTCCTGGAATTATTTTATTTATTTGAGGGAGATGGAGAGAGGCAGAGAGAGAGAGAGAGAGAGAGAGAGAGAGAGAGAGAGAGAGAGAGAGAAAGAGAATGGGCACACCGGGGCCTCCAGCCACCACAAATGAACTCCAGACACATACTTCACCTTGTGAATCTGGTTTACATGGGTACATGGGTCCTGGGGAATCAACCCTGGGTTCTTAGGCTTTGCAGGCAAGCAACTTAACCACTAAGCAATCCCTCCAGCCCATTTCTGAAATTCTAATGGCTCACAGTAGAGCTTGCATGTTTTAACCATTTATTTGTGCACGTTTTCTGGCCATGAACACTTCTTATTCCATCATCTGCAACATTTCTCTTACCATTAGTTCTCTGACCAGTCACAGCTTTCCAGCTGTAAATCAGTCCCTTTCCAAGGTAGCTCTCAATACCATGAGTATTCACTGAGATGTTTCCAGCCAATGACTACTTGCTTCTAGGGAAAGTATAGTTGTCAGACTCTATCTTGTTCCCATCCAGTTTGTGTGTGTGTGTGTGTGTGTGTGTGTAGAGTGTATGTTTGATCAGGGTAAATTTTTTCCACTCACCTGTCTATTTCTTTGGGACAAGAGTTTCTGGCTCTATCCAGATCTGCTGATTATTTTTTTCTTTTTCTTTTGGTCAGTGAGTCCCCAGAGATTACTGACATGTCTGGCCATGCCCAGCTTTTTAAGTGGGTGGTGCTGGGGAATGAAACTCAGGCCCTCATGCTTACACAAGTGCTCTTAATTGCTGAGTCATTTCTGTAGCCCTGAAATTTACATTTTAAAAAGAATAAAGCATGAATATGTATATATGTATATGTACACTTATATGAAGTTCAGCACATGTGAGTTGCATACATATAGGTATGTATATGTGTACTACCTTAATTGGTTATCACTTTTTCTTTCCTATTGTTTCATCTTCTAGAAGGAAACAAAAGTAGAAAAATAGCCCTATGAATGGGATGGTATTTTGAGTTATAAGGCTGTTTGGAGTTTTAAATGACATTGTGGATTAATTCCCCTTATGATCACCTTCTACTGTTTGTCTCAGGCTTCTATCAGACGGGAAAGCATAATAAGTTAGATTTGATTTAAGACCCTAGTATCAACTAAAAATCAATGCATCGTAAGTTAAAGTAATAAATTTGTGAAATGAATTTAGAAAGCCTAAGAGTCTGTTCCCTTTACTAAATCTAGAGATCTTAAAGGGATTCACTTGTCCTCTTGACGAATAAGTGAGTCAGTTTATTGATTTGTAGTTCTCATCTGACTTCTTATGGCACTGTGCAGGCCCTCATTGGAACGTGAGCCACACTGTCTCTTCTTATGTATGCCACCCTCAAAGGGACTTGAGTATGCTTGCTTGAAGACCGAGCACACAAGAAACTTCCATAATTAAGAAAAAAAAGCATTAGATTGTTTTAGCATTGAGGGGCTCATGTAAAAATTACTAAAATAAACAACTATGTGGCATGGAATATTGTAGAACTGAGTTCCAATATATTTTTGCCTGCAAACATGATGGAATTGAATGGAGTAAAAATGTCTTTTAGGGTGGAATAAATAAATTGAAAGAAACCACAGAGCAGCAAGTAGGCAATAAAGTATAAATAGAGCAGACCAAGGTCATATTATCTATGTGCATAACTTAATAGAAGTTATTCAATCTGAAAACCTATGTGTGGAAGAGCCACTAAAGTAAGTTTGAATTATTTACCTCGAGAGCAGGGGGAAGAATAATTTTATTCACATTCAGAATATTACAAATGAAAAAGAAACTTACTCTTTGACTATGGGGATGAGATTCACTCAAAGCCATTTGGTTTTGGATGTCACTTTGTTGTATCTATTTGTCAAGATAAAGAGCTGTGTGGGAGCTTTCTATTACACAACCACATTAGCTGGGGGTCAGTTTTATCAAATGAAGCTTTTTCTTCCCTAGTCAGTTGAAGCTTTCAATGCATTTAGAACCATATGTGTGTGTGTGTGTGTGTGTGTGTATGTATGTATGTATATGTATATGTATATGTGTGTATATCTATATATATAGATATAGATATATAGAGATAGAGATATAGATATAGATATAGATATAGATATGTTTAACTTTGTTTTTGTTCTTTCTTGAAGAATTATTTGCCTCCATTTACCGCTGATAACCAGTCTTCTCATACAATACTGTGTGGGAACCAGGACATCTTGATACTTGGGGAAACCTGCACTAGACTACCTTCTTTGCTGAAGAGAAAAAAAAGTATGCTCTAAAAGAAGCAGTTCAAATTGTGAAGTTGCAGGGAAGATTAGAGAGGACATTAAACTTAGAGCTTCTATATACATATGAGAAAATTAAATAAGAGTCACAGATAACAAATGGCAAAACTAGTACACAGAATTATAAAAGCAACACAAGTGTAGTTGCTTAAAGGAACCTAACTGTGTTTTCATGGCCACAGAAGAACCCCATAGTATGTAGGCAGAGTTGGTTCAAGCTCATTCCCAAGCTCTAGCTTACCTTGAGCACTCATGGACTCTGACCTTGCACCTTGCGTTCTGACCTTGGGCCATGCACTCTGCCCGTATGCATGTCATAGTCCTCACTAATAAATGAGTGATGACCTGTAGTCATAACCAAAGTTATCTGAAAATCACTGACTGTGTGCATTTATTGTTCAGTTAATTTCTCCAGGAAATACTTGTTGAAAATATTAGCATACAAGACTATCTAAGGTATTATCGTTAGAAAAAGAAATAAAACACAACTCTTGTCTATTATCAAATATAAATTATATACAGGGGTTTGTTTAACATTGTAATTTTAGTACCACATGTTTAATGAATGTAAATTCTTATGAAATGTACTAAGAATTTAGAGAAGAAATTGTTTGTTTTCCATAGGGAGACGCATCTTAGACTCCTCTTTAGGAGTGTTAGGTTTAGCTACTTGATAAGATTTCATCATGTAGAAATTGCCTGGGTGGAGAGATGAGGAAGACATCCCAAGCAAATGCTGACAAGAGGGCATGTGATTTGGAAGTATGGGCTTCATGAGAACAAATGATCACAGATAATACGGGTGAGGTAGCCTGAGGTGGGAACACAGAAGCCTTCTGACATCAGGAGAACTCACAAACAAGAATATCTTGTTTTAGGTAGATACTGAGGCTACACATGTGAATAAGATATAGAATCTGCAGAGAGTTTGATCATATCTAGGAGACAATGAAAGACCCCAGAAAGTTAGAGAGCAATGGAATAGCATGGAAGATTATCAACAAGATGACACTGATGATACCGTGTAGGATAATTTAGGATGGTAAGAAATGAACCAGGTGATTGTAGGAGGAGTTGTAATCCTCGATAGGAGAAACACTGGCCCTGGACTTGTGCGGTGACATTGGAATGGAAACAGGTTGGATAGATTACCCAGCAGCCTTTAAATATTTGGAGTGATAGCTTTCTTAGATAAATCTGACAAAAGCTACTGTCTCTATCATCAGAATGGGAGTCAGTAGGGGCTGGAGGGACTGCCTAACTGTTGAGGCATTTGTCTGCGAAGCCTAAGGAACCAGGTGTGATTCCACAGCACCCACCTAAGTCAGATGCCTTGCGTGACTCATGCACCTGGCATTCATTTGTAGTGGCTAGAGGCTCTGGTGCACCCATTCTTTCTATCTGCCTCTTTTTCTCTTCCAAACAAACAAACAAAGAGAGTGAGTATGAGCATAGTTTTTTTTTTTTTTTTCTTTTGTACAGTTTTAGAGTTAGGTCATACATGGACCCCAAGTTGAGTCGAAAAAGAGCAAACATTCTTCTGGAGTTGGACTGTAACAAGCCCCATGTCGTAGGGAACTGAAATACCCCTAGGTTTAAGGTAGTGTGAGTGTGAGTGCTTCCACAGTGAGAGCATCTAGAAAATGAGCTTGCTGAAGTGTTGCCTTAGCCTGTCGCCTTTGGCTGGGAGCTGCTCAAGATTTGGTGCTTATCTTTTCCATTTTTCTGCATTCTAGTAAGAAACAACTGCTTTCATTTTAATGGCTGGGATAACAGATACTTTAGGTTTATTTCACTTAAACACATAAAGACATATTGTAGCATGGGACTCAGTAATCTGGAGATCGCAGTCTTATACTTATGCAAATCTTACATATTTTAGTAACTGGAAGTTCATTTCCTTCATTGGTATTCTAAGCATGGTAAAAAAACTATTCAGTATTCATGTGACCGTGCTATAAAATTATATGAAAATTTTAGTACAATTTCAGTAATTAATGACAGCCAATTATAAAGGGTTACAATTATAGCACTCATAGAGACTTACATAGTATATGAAAAATATACAAATAATCAGAGAAATTAATTTCTGATACCTAACCCTCTGATTAATGAAGAAAGCTAATTACCAAGTAATCATAATGTGAAGAATGCTAATAAGTGGTCAAGGTACACGAACACTTTATTTTCAGGTAAAATATAGTTTAAGAGACTTAACAAGAATGAAATCGTGTGTAATATTAAATATACACTATGTATTTGTATAAGTTTTTGATATAACAGACTTTCATCAGTGTAATGGGTGATACATGAGAGGCATTAGATTCTGTAATCCTAATGTATTTTGATTCCTTTTAGTGATACATAAAATGTCACTATACTTTAACAAGTAGATACTTAATCAAAATACTTAAAATATTATAAACAATACTGAATTATCTGTTCATAGGTTTTCTTTATAATAAGCAAAAAAGAGTCTCTTATTCCGATTCTAGTGAAAAGAGTCCCAACAAAAAATATGTTAAAGGCTGGAAAGATGTCTTAGCAGTGAAGAAGCCTGCCTGCAAAGCCTGAAGACCCAGGTTTGATTCTCCAGAACTACATAAGCCAGATGCACAAGGCAACACATACATCTGGAATTCGTTTGCAGTTGCTAGGGGCCCTGCTGTGCCTATTCTCTCTCTCTCTCTCTCTCTCTCTGTCTCTATCTCTCTTGTCTTTTAAATAAATAAATAAAATTTTAAAAAATGTTAAAATGTATCTTCTAGTCAGACAGATAGTTAATGATTAATCTTGTCAACTTGATTGAATCTGGGGTCATCTAGGAGGCAAATCTCTAGGGTTGTCTGTGAGGGAGTTTACACATTATGTTGAATTGAGAAGATTCTCCAAACTGTGGACTAGGCCATTCCATGGGCTGGGATCCCAGGCTGAATGAAAAGGAGAAAGCAAGTTGGGCCTGAGTTCTTATTGGTCTCTGCTTCCTGACTATTGATGTAATGTTATTCTCTGCTTCATGCTGCCTTCTCCATCTTGTTTGATGGTTGATGGAATGTAGTCTTGAACTTCAAGCCAAAATTAGCCCTTTCTCCCTAAAGTTGTTTTTTTATTTTTTATTTTTTGTCAGATATTTCATCACAGCAACAAGGAAAGTATATAATACAGAATACCCAATTAAAGACTGATGGTACATGGTTTTCTTAGTGGTTATTGGAAAATAGCTAATATGTACATTATTTCTAATAAGTAATCATGAAGTTAAAATCATAAAGCAATAAAGCTTAGGAATCATAAAATTACCTACCTAGGTTAATTCTTACAATACCTTTGAGATGTCTTCATTGGTTGTGACAGCTTTCTACTGGTCCCCAGGCTGTTTGTCACAGTCTGCCTAACAGGCTTTATATTAAAAAAAAAAAAAATACTTTTCATGGGCAAAAGGGACTCAGAGGTAGTTTTATTTCAGAATGTTCAATAACCAACTACATTAGAAACACCTGGAGTGTTCATTATAAAGAGAATGCCTGGACTCAACCCTAGATGGACTCAATTTACAAAAGGGCTGTGATAGCTGATGATGTCACCAAAGCCTCCCACGTGGTTCTTATCCCTGGTAAAGTTTGAGATCTATTGTCCAGTGGTTCTCCACGAGCAGCTGCAGCATCACTAGGGGACTTGTTAGAGAAACACATTCTCAGTCCTTACCCCAGAACTGACTCGGGGTTTTTACTGACTGAGAAATTGTGCAGGTGAGGCCTAGCAACTTGTTTTGTAATAGGCCCTCCAGATACTTGGAAAGTAAGCTAAAATGTGAAAACCATTGATTCTAGACAATAATTCCAATTGATTTAGAAAGGAACTAAGGCCAAGGTGGGTAATTGGCTTATTCACTTTAAACATGGGTTAATCAAATGTGAGACAAAGCAAATCAAAGTGGTCCTTTCAGGAAACCAATCCCTGATTTACTTTGAACTTAAAGTGGGCCAGACAAATATTGTAACTTTGTATTTCCCCTGGATTTGTGTGTAAAAAAATTAAGGATATAAAAAATAAATTTAAAAAAATAGAATGGAGATATAATAGTAGTGGTAAGAAAGGAATGCATTTAAGTTGGTTAAAGATGTTTTCATTTCCTTAAAGATTTTTGAAAACTGTTTAATAATCTTTACAAACATACAGAATTACTTTTAATATATGTGTAATACTTTGGGGGAAAATATGTGTTTTTAAATCAACAGGATTATTTCTAGCATTTGTGGCATGGAAGAATAATTTATGTAGTTTATTATTAGAAATTAGACCATCAAATTCTTAATATTATTCATGTTTACATAGGAAGTTTATTTAGCAAAATATTTTATGATTGTTAATTCAGAAAGTAGAGCTAGAGAAAGAGCTCACTTGGTTTCTGAGGCATTATCTGTGCCAACACAGAAGCTGTGACTAAAACAAGTCTCACTCACCTGCATACTGAGAGACAAAACCCTAGTCAAGCACATCGCTGCTGAGGCTGGCAGTTTCATAGTGCCACCACCCGGTTCTTCAAAACTGTAGTTGGCATCCACTATGCAATAAACCTTGCCAGAGAGCCATGGGATTCATTGTGCGGATGCTTTACTTTATGTCTCTTGTTTCTTGCAATCCTCTCAAATTTCTGAGTGTCAATGAATAAAGGTTCCAGGGGAGAGATGGTCCGGCCTTAAGGTCCATATCCTGTCATTGATTTCTATGCAACACTCTCATCGACTTCAATGGGAGTTCCGCACTTGGATCAATGTCAGGATATGGGCCTTGACATTTAGATGTGAAAGTGTTTTAATAGTGGTTGGCAAACTAGTGATGAATTAGGGTGAAAGACACAAAGAATTGGCTGTAAACTTTCAGACCCATAAGCTACCCTTAACTATCAGTAGAGCTAAAAAAAAAGAAGTAGAAATTTGATTAAGTTGATTTTGACCTACAATTGTCTGATAACATATATTAAAATTTCTGAGCCTATTCAGGGTTTCTTAAATAAGTGTGGGAACATAAGTCTGCAAGTGACAAAAGTACTTGAATTAAATTGTACTATGGATCAATGTGTAACAATTTGCCTTCTTATCTTGAATGGAGTTTCACTATAGGAGTCACCTCCAAGATCTCATGATTCAAGACATTGGTATATTCCTAAGAATTTAACTTAAAGCACTGAAGTGGAACTTTTCATCCCACTCTTTAGGTCTATGTTAGTTCAAACAGATCAAGAGCTGAAACATGGAATTCTGAAACTAAAATGGAGAATTTCTAAAAACAAATTTTCCTTGCCTTTTATAGTAATCAATTCTAAGTACCTAACAGTCATAACCATTAAAGACATCTTTCAAAAAAGAATGTATATCCACATGTACTCAACTATAGATGATGTATGTGTAGATACTACCCCTTTCCACACAGAGATGTATGTACATATCTAGTCATTCCTTGGTCCCTATGTGGCATTGGTTTCAGGAGCCCTTCCCCCTGGTTTCCAAAATAATGGATTCCAACTTCTTTATATCAAATGGAGTAATATTTGAAAATATACATATTTGTATGTATTTTAAATTATTTCTAGATTGCATCTTTTATCCCATACAATATAAATGTGTTCTATTGTAAACAATTCTATTGTTTAAGAAAAAAATGACAAGAAAGAAAAGTATGGCCACGTTTACTTCAGATGTTATCCTTCTGAATATTTTTCATCTGTGATTTTTGGAACTCAAATATGGATTATTAAATTTAAATAGTATTCTATTTTTAAAATATATTTTATTTATTTATTTGAGAGAGAGGCAGGGAGAGAGAGAAAGAAGATAGGCACACCAGAGCTTCCAGCTATGGCAAACAAACTACAAATGCATGTGCCCTCTTGTGCATCTGGCTTATGTGGGTATTGGAGAATTGAGCCGGCATCCTTTGGCTTTGCACGCAAAATGCCTTAATGGCTAAGCCATCTCTCCAACCCTAAAACATTATTCTAAACAGTTGTAATGGTATGTGATCATAATTTTCATGTAAATGAAAGGTTAATTATAATTTCAATTTATGGTATTCTAGACTAATGCTTCAGGTCAGTTGGAAGTTTTTTCACTTGCTTCATTTTCTTCCTTTAAAAAGCGATGTGTCATTTGTTTATTAAGGATCTTTACTGAAGGAAAATGCTAGTTTTCCACTATGAGTATTCTGAGAACATCCTGTGACCATGATAGGAAAGCACTTAAGACTGGATTGGGAGCCAAATGTGGCTACACTTCCCAGATTCTCCACTGGATTGAATTACAGGATTAAGTCCCTGTTGTCCAGGAGCTGGTGGGAAGAATGCTGGTTGTTAATGTTTTCTGCATCCTAAGAGATCAGCTAGCTGTAAACATCTCTTTTCCTTTCTGACCTTGATCATAGTTGCCTATGGCATGATTATCAATTTGAGAGAGGGCTAAACATTTCTCTTTTATTTTCATATGTCAAAATATCATTCCCCACAACCCTCCCATTCACAGAACAGAACTCTGTAGTTTAAATTACTGCTAAAGTTATGAGTCAGCTCTTCAAATTTCTTTTATATTCAAATGTGTAGAAACATGGTTATTTCTAGTACAGATAGTTGTATTTAAAATAAATTATGAGTTTAGGCTTTTGCAGAAAGAATGAAGTATCATTGTAATTCTGTGTTTTAGATAAAAGACTGCCACCTCTACTTCCATCGTTCTTCTAAATCTCACACTAAACATTTTACATCCTTTCTGCCAAGGTTGTAGAGATTAGTTACTGGAAGAGGACATATGTGGGAAGGGAGGAGGAAGAAAGGCTATGCCAGGAAAAAGCAGGAAAGAGAACATTTTTGTTAATGGAATAGCTGATGAACTCATAATGACAACATTACCTAAATGTGTGTAGAGACTGGAAGAAAATGCTAATGTCAATTTGAGACATAAAATGTAGGCACTGCCAAATGAATGCTTTCCCTCTATATGTAACCAAATAGTTTACTAGTTACTGTCAATCTGTTTTGAAATTGATTTGATTTTTAAAGCAAAAGTTCCTACGTAACTCTTTGCAGAAAGATGGATAGATAAATTATGACACAGAGCTCTTATGACTTTGAGAAAGCTAGCTTCCCACTCAGCACTAGTCATTCACCTCAGATCAAAGCCAAATGGGACATTAGTACATAGAACAGCAAGATAAACCAAGTAATTGTCATGACACCAACTGTAGGCTAGTCCAAACTATGCTGTAAGAAACAATGGGGTACCATCCAGACAAAAAGTTAAGATTTAGCTTTTTCTTTAACAATGATGGGTCTCATTAGGCTTTTCAACAGTTATTACTCAGCCTGAATATATCATTTCACCCATAAATTAACTTCAAATAAAATGTGGTAAAATGATTAAGATATCTAATATGTTTAGGATCCTCTCATGAAGGAAGCACTAAGTTAAGTTAAATACTGCTACACACAAACACACACACACATGTACATATCTATATATTTAAAAATGCAAGCCTTAGAATAAATTAAACCCGCAAACATTACTTTTAGGTCTCTAAAGAAATATATATATATATATATATACACATATATATATGTATTCATATATATTATTTTTACAGAATATCTGTGAACTGAAACTAGTTTAAATAACTTTGTTTAAAATACAAAAATGAATATGAAAAGTATTTTTCACAAATTCATGCAGACTTTACTTTCAAATGTATCAATATAAAAATATTATCAGCCTTTTAAAATATTCTCTGTAAGTGGAGAAACAGCTGAGGGTTTTGCACATTGTAGTCAAGTAGGACGTGCTCTGTTGAATGAGTGTTGACTCACTAGCTATCTGCTTCACTGGCACTTAGTGACTGAGTTAGGGGGGTTTTGTCTGATTTTAGTTTGCACTTTCTTGGCTACACACATGGAAAGATTAAGCTTTCTTTTGTTTTTATTTTTTCTTGTTTCTTCTTCTTTTTTAGTAGCTGATCAGTGTGTAAAGCTTCCTTCAGGGTCAATGCAGACTCAAACTGGTGTCATTTCGAGTGATAATCCAGTGAGATTAACTCCACAAAGAAACAGAACAAAATGGAGCAAGTGTATGTGTATGTATGTGTATGTATGTGTGAATGTGTGTGTGTGTGTGGTGAGTATTGTGTGGGAAAGAGAGAAAATGAACTCAATTCTCCACAGTGAAGTCCGATGGCAGCTCACAAGAAAACTTGGTGACTTGGTTTTATTTTATTTATTTTATTTTTTTGCTGCTATCATCAGCGTTGTGCTCACACAAGCCGAGTTACCAGGCCCTATTCGTCTGGGCCTGTAACAATGGGTGGCAGTGGCATTTGCTAAGGAGAGCCCCGCCCAGCCAATTTTTGTGGTGCACAGCTGTGCCTGGAAACACAGCGGTGCTTCCCGTGGGCACTGGGGCGTGTCGCTGTGCAGCTGTGAGAGTTGCTAAGACAGCCAGAAGGCAGCTGCAGAGTCTACTGTCTGTGGCAAACGCTTCCAGTCAATTTGCTGGTAAGTGTGAGACTCTTCCAACCCCATACAGAAAACACATACTGGCATGTGCTCTGGAACTGGAAAGAGAAAACGGGCTTACGTTTCTTGAGCTATTTCAGCTACTTTCATCATGGCTCTCACTTGCTTCTCAAATTATAACTGTGTTTAAGTAGTCTCCACATTACCATAACCAATTTTCATGTGAATGGTCCATCATAGCAGTACCATGTGTGTGGTTCTAATTTCATTTGTGGATTGGAAAAATTCCCTTTATTAAGCATTTTACACAAAGTACCAGCTCATATATCTTTGAAAGTTGAAGTGCATATTCAATATACTTTGTTAAGTTACAGTGTACCTTTAAATCCTCTACCAAATGCTGATTTATCTTTATATGTTTAACATTTTATATTTACACAGTTTTTTTTATTTGTCTAATATTTTATTTTATTTATTTACTTGAGAGAGACAGAGGGACAAAAAGAGGGGCTGGAGAGTTGGCTTAGCGGTTAAGCGCTTGCCTGTGAAGCCTAAGGACCCTGGTTCAAGGCTCGGTTCCCCAGGTCCCACGTTAGCCAGATGCACAAGGGGGCGCATGCGTCTGGAGTTCGTTTGCAGAAGCTGGAAGCCCTGGCGCACCCATTCTCTCTCTCTCCCTCTATCTGTCTTTCTCTCTGTGTCTGTCGCTCTCAAATAAATAAAAAAATTAAAAAAAAAAAAAAAAAGAGAATGGGTTGTCAGGGCCTCCAGCCACTGCAAACGAACTCCAGATGCATGTGCCACCTTGTGCATCTGGCTTATGTGGGTCCTGGTGAATTGAACCTGGGTCCTTAGGCTTCATAGGCAAGCGCTTTAACTGCTAAGCCATCTCTCCAGCCCCCACAGTTTTATCTTAATACTAGCTATATCATTACTTGTCGACATTAACTCCATATGATGCCAAAATTGATAAATCAACATGAAAAGTATACGACTCATACTCTGACTCCATAGACATTGAAGACAGGAGCATAAGATGTGGTGTTGCACTTTACTGGGTATGCCAGGTAAAGAAAGACACAAATACAAAACAGAAGTTAGCAACCATTTTTGTGTTCAAAACATAAAAGATGAGATAAGAAAAGAGTAGGATTTTAAACATTAGATTGGATTTCAGGTGAAAAAAAAGAAGAAAAGAGAGAGAAAGGAAGGAAGGAAGAAGGAAATAAAGAAAACTTTGTGAAATTGGCCTAAAAAGGGGAAAGAAAAGTCATGAGAACTGATAGGAAGGTAAACAAATTGATCTGTTCAATCAACAGCCATGAGCTCTGAGACTCAGACATGCACATTAAGGAATGAGTGATTCAAGCCAGATAGGTGAGGCATAATACACAGTTTTAAATGCCTGGTGAGACACTGTATCAGAGACTGTGGAAATTGGAAAATGATACAGGTTTTTAACAAAATGAAAAATAGGCCTAGGTTTGGAAGGGTGAATTATTTATTTCCCAAACCCACCTTCAATCAAAGTAAATACTTGAATAATGTTGAACAATGTTTACTGCCGAGTTCAGACACAGTCCTGAATATGTGACAAGTCAGGAGTGCTTTCTCAGCATATCTAACCCAGTGCATTCCATTGGAGGGTTTGGAGTTCAGATGGAGGTTTTACTCACAGAGGTTCTACAAGGTTAAAGGAAATAAACAGTTTGCTGATATATCCATTAGCTCTGGAGAGCAAGCAGTTGGGGAAAGAAACAAGTTGCTGAGCTGTGTTGAGAATTAGAACCAGGAAAGAGGTGCTAAGTAGAGAGCTACTCCTTAAGATCCATGCCAGAAGTAAGTGAAAACAGAAATGAATAGATTATCTCTCTGCCTCCCTGTACTAAGACCATTTGCCAATAACTTTCTTTTTTTATTTAAGAAACACTTTATTAAAAATTTACATCATCATATTTACCTGGCAGGGGAGATACCATGATGAAGATAGTGGATTTCCCAGGGCTAGGCATATCCACTGCACTTCCTCAAATCATTTCCTCAAATGCTGGGAACTTGACTGCATAATTTGTGGTATTGGAAGATTGTATTTGTACTTTTCCCTGAGAGAAAAATAAATTTACATAATCACCTTTCCCCTTCTACCTAATCCCATCTTCTTTTTTTTCCCAATGCATCCCTCATCTATTTTGAAGTCTTATTTCTTTTTCCTTCCTCCATCTTCCATGACAACGTGACAGTCACTGCAAGATCCTGATGGCAGTGAGCACTTAGTGTCTGCAGGACAGCATTCCCAAGCACTCCTCCCCATCCTCTGGCTTCAAACACCTTTTCTGTCACCTTTTGCACCATGGACCCTCAGCCTTGGAGGGTATGGTAGGAATGTCTTACTTAGTGCTGAACATTCCACAGTCACTTCTCAGCACTTGGGCAAGCTGAGTCTCTACAGAAGTCACCACCATCTGAAAAGCGAAGATCCTGTTACCAAAAATGAGAGCAGTACCAATGTATGAGCATAAAAACAATAGTGGAAATTGGTGGAAATAATATGCCCATGTAGCAAAACGACAGCAGCAGCTTCCCCGCTAGAGCTTATGATTCTGGAGCCACAGGCTTTTGAATGACTTTTAGTATCAGGCATGAATTTCCTCCCCTGGCATAGGCCTCAAATCCAATCTGAGAGAAGCTGGTTACTTCCATTACAGACATGATACTATTGCTACCAATAGCATTCACTCTCATAGCGGTCCAGAGAGCAAGACAGAGCAGGTGATATATTTTGTAGAGTTCTTTCTCTCAGGGCACAGAGATGAAAGAGAAATGATTCTTGGAGAACATGGAAAATAATTAGCTCAGTATTGTCTTAAATATTTAATATCTTTACTTAATTTACTAAATATAGAGACAGAAGTTTTATTTACAATTGAATAATATAAACTAGGTCAATTTTCAAGATTTTATGAATGATGCATGTCTCCCTGAGATGCAGTTATTCTTTTGGGGGTGCACCACCACCATTCTATAATTATAAGTGTCTTGGCATAACTGTCATTAACATGAAAGCAGTTCATACATTGACACGAGAAATTCAGAAGACAAAGAAGAATATAATGCAATATTTGATCTCATTAATAGTCAACGAAATAGATTTAACAAAATAAAAATGAAGAAATCCAATGTAATTCCATGCTTTTCTGATAAAACTGGAATGACAAGATGGGACAGAGGCTCTAGGAGTTGGGGTGAGCACATTCCATAATATTGTCCTCTACTGGCCATTAGTGCTCAGAATGTAAAATTAATACATGCCTCTGTAAGTTGTTTTGGTAAATGATATCAAGCAAATTAGCCAAGTATGTGTTTCCTTGAAGGTGATTTAAAGTGACAGATATTACAAACAAATAATTACCAGTATATAAATGGTTTAAAATTATGTATATGGAAAAGAGAGATGGCTTAGCAGTTAACGCACTTGCCTACGAATCCTAAGGACTCAGGTTTGAATTTCCTGTACCCATGTAAGCCAGAGGCACAAAGTGGTGCATGTGTCTGAAGTTCGTTTGAAGTGGCTGGAGCCACTAGATAGCCCATTCTCTCTCTCACACACACACATAAATAAATAAAATATTTTAAAACTATGTACACGATTTAAAATATGTGATTGTGACTACTTTGAAGAAACTCTACCAAGTCCTAAGTTAATTGGCTAAGAAATGGAATCATTGTTTATGTCTGTCAATAGACAAATAGTAGTAAAAGTGTGGCATATATACAAAAAGCAACAAGATGTGATAAGAAGGGGGAATACTAGGGGTGAAAGGGTATAGTGGAGAAGGGGAATTGGGGTAAGGGGATGTGGTGGAGGTCAACCAAAACAAAGTATGATGTATATATGGAGAGAGAGAGAGAGAGAGAGAGAGAGAGAGAGAGAGAGAATATAGGATCACCAGGGCCTCTTTGCCATTGCAAATAAACTTCATATGCATGCACTACTTCGTACATTTGGCTTTATATGGGTGGGCATTGTGGACTCAAATCGGGGCCATCAGGCTTTGCTAGCAAATATCTTTAACCACTGAGCTGAGTTATCTTTCTAACTGAAACCCAATACCTTTCATCTATTAGATTTTGTTTCGAGGTAGGGTCTGACTCTAGCCCAGGGTGACCTGGAATTCACTCTGTTGTTTCATGCTTATCTTGAACTCACAGTGATCTTTCTACCTCTGCCTCCTGCGTACTGGCGTTACAGGCATGCACCAACATACTCAGCTAAGCTCATTTTCTCTTGAAAAGTTAATTGTCCAAGAAATACAGAATATGATGTTTTATTTGGCAAGGAGAAGGCGGGAAAAGATGAAAAAATGACCACGGTAACCACCAGAGTGTCAACTTTGGTGCTCTCTGTATGGCTTCTTCCAGATGACTTCTTTCTCTCTCTATTTTTGTTGGTTTGGGATTTTATAGTTTAGAAAGGTGTGATCTCATATGCCTGTTCATGCCCCATTATGTTCAAGTCTCTGGAAGATCTTTCATTTCATTTCTCATCATTGTCCCTTCACATACACTGTAGTCTTACTGACATGATGTTATGACCTTTTATTTCATCTGATATTGTTAAATGTGAGTTAATAATTTGAGCAAATTGTTCACATGCCTCCCCCCACCACATCTGTATGTATATAGAGTTTTTGTTTCTTTGGTTAGTTTTGGGTTCTGAATTTTTGAGACAGAGTCTTATTACATAGCTCAGACTGTAATCCTTCTACCTTAGTCTCCTGAATGCTGACAATACAGGCATCTACCATGATACCAGGCACAAGTACACATATTTTTGGTTTAGGTAAATGATATTTCATAGACTTTATTTCAGTTGCTGACTTCTAAAATCCTTAAGCAGGGGCTGGAGAGCTGGCTTAATGGTTAAGACACTTTGCCTATAAAGCATAAGGACCAATGTTCCATTTCCCAGTACCCCACACAAAGGCAAATGTACAAAGTGGCACATGTATCTGGAATTAATTTGCAGTGGCTGGATACCCATTCTCTTGGTCTCTCTTCGATATCTTCCTGCTTGCAAATAAATAAATAAATTGAGAAAATTAAGAGAATTAAGCACTTTGTTTTTAAGAGCCATTCATTTTGGTGTGTTTTAATCCAGTCACCCATTTCTTACTGCTAGTTAGTGTTTCATCTAAAACTATGTCTTTTAGCCAGATGTGGTGACTCACATCTTTAATCTCAGCACTCTGGACTCTGGAGGCTGAGGCAGGAGGATTTGCTGTGAGTTCGAGACCAGTCTGGGACTACTAATTCCAGGTGAGCCTGGGCTAGAGCAAGATCCTACCTTGAAAAAACAAACAAAAAAAGAGTGAGAGAAAGAAATATGACTTTTGTCCTTATGAAAACATAATAAAATACCTTTCTAATATGCTGGAATGACATGATTTTGCAATTAATCCCTTACCTTGAGAGAAAGAGGCTTTTGAGTAAGTATACCTTCCAGTTAGAAATTAAGACTTTTCATTTTCTTTGACAAATCAAAAGGCAGAATTCTAAATTGCTTCACTCCAGTATTTTATTTTATGGATGGAATCAACAAAGTCATTAGTTATATACCAAAAAGTTAAATATGGCTTTTCTCAGGAACATTTTTTAATTTGTAAAAATAATTATTCAGGGCTCAAAGAACTTTTGCTAACATGAATTGTGACCTCTGATATTGACTGTACATTTAAATTCGAATGAAAACTGAAATATGAGATTGCACAGCACATTCACTGACTGTAACAGTGATGATGTCATCACGTGTCTTCTGGGGTCTGGAAAATTCAACTATCTGTTCATGACAGAGTGAGCATGCACAATGCAAAGAGTGTTGCAATATTGTCATGAAAATTAATTTTCTCTCATGGATCTACTAAAATAAGTCTTAGGCAGTCAGAGGATACCTGAAGCAAGCACTGGGAACCTCAGGCCTAGAGTATTTCATTCTCCTGTGTTAACACAGCTCTCACTGATTTCTAATCCACATCTCTGGATTTGCACATGCAATAGCCCAGGTCCCCTCAACAGGGATATAATATTGTCCAAGGATTACAGGAATTTTACCACCTTAATTATGTGATGTTAGCCAGTCATATTTATTTTACCATTGTGACTGCATATGTCTTAAAATTATTGAATCAAACCAAACTTGATCTATGAGTGATGAAAGTAGTTATAGCAAAAAATCAGGAAGTTGGGCAAGACATAGGTGTCTTCCTCCTGATTATTTTATTGGCTTAATTAATCAAGTTGCTTTAACAACCTAAAAATGAAGTCATTTTCTTGATACTGAAGCATCATTTTAATTAAAAAGAATAACAGTATATAGAATTAAATGTTCAGGTTATTGTACCTCAGGAAATTAAAAATGGGCCTTAGGCTAACCCTTACCCTCTACTAAGGAAAGTCCATAGCACTCAGAAGACCCTAATATTACCATGGGGGAAAATAGACTGGATATCTGCTTGTGTTGGCATTGCTTGCTGGTTTGGGCACATGAGGAGACCTGGAGACACAAGTTCTCTTCACCTCCAATGCATGAATAGACACTGACAGGCACTCACTGAGTGCCTGTGACCACCCAGACACCCATGTAAACATTGTTGTGTGGAGACTGGAGACTCACTGAGGCATACTGATCAGCAACTTTTTTTCCCCATATTTTATTATTTATTTATTATTTGAGAGAGAGAGAGAGAGAGAGAGAGAGAGAGAGAGAGAGAGAGAGAGAATGTGCACACCAGGGCCTGTAGCCACTGCAAACGAACTCCAGACACATGTACCACTTGTGTATCTGGCTTACATGGGTTCTGAGGAGTTGAACATGGGTCCTTAGGTTTCCCAGGCAAGCACCTTAACTGCTAAGCCATCAATCCAGTCCATAGTCAGCAACTCTTACCAGGGTGGGGTGGGGAGAGAAAGCAGCTCCTAGTTCTGTGAGAGACTCCATCTCAAGGCAACATGCAGACAAGTGATAGACAAAGGACTCTCAAAGTTCTCCTCTGGCCTCTGTGTGTACACAGGGCATGTGCATCTGAAAATGCCGCACACATGTGCACACACCATGCACACGTACTTCACACATAAGCGAAAATCAAACTGGATGAAAGAGGGAGAGAAAGAGGAGAAAGAGAGAGAATGAGACTGGGGGCACTGGACCTCTTGTTGCTGCAAACAAATTCCACATGCACTCACCACTTTGTGCACTTTGGCTTTACGTGGGTACTGGAGAATTGAAACCAGGCCTGTAGGCTTTGCATGGAAGTGCCTTTAGCCACTGAGCCATCTCCCCAGCACAAGACAGCACTCTCCTAGGCAGCTGTGGCATTGAGTACATGTGATACTGTAAAGGGAATAAGGCTGAAGTCGTCCACATTCAAGTCTAAGGGGCTAACCTCCAATGAGCTTGAAAGCCATAGCAGTGCAAGGAAATCATAGAGGGAAGACAGCAGTGGACTGGCTGCCACAATATTGTTGCTTTTAAGTTCTCCACTAACCCATCTCTTTTTCCATTGCTCCATGCCATTCCTGGGAGAGGAGATCTCTGCAGAGACTTGCTAAGCTGTTGGTCATCCCAACACCTACCATTGGCTAGATCCTTGGGATGTATCAAGTTCTTAGCCAAGAGTTTATACTACTTATCACGTGTAAGCGAACTCCCAGGACAATGATATGAGGGCACCTCTGCTCATTCCTCTTTTTCACATATGGCAAAGTGGAAACACTATTTAAATACCTTACCTAAGGTCATGCAGCCAACCGGTGGAGGTGCAAGAGATTCAGTGTTTTCCTAGGAGGAGGGTTTGTGTTTTCAACAAGCAATTGCAGAAGCTAAAAGTGTGTGTGTGTGTGTGTGTGTGTGTGTGTGTGGCGTTTGCATGTGTGTGTGCATGGGGAGGCCAGAGAAAGACAACTGGTGTCCACCTATCTTGCTGTCCTATTACTGAACTTGGAGCCTTGCACCATCTTTGTGGTCCTGGCTGACCTGCAAGTCCCTAGTATCCCCATCTCTGCCCCGCTCAATGCTCTCAGTGACAGGGTTACCTGCATGCGCAGCCACACGTGGCTTTGTAAGCGGATGCTACAGACAGGACTCAGGTCGCTCCCTCTCCTGACTGAGCCACCTCCCCTGCTCCATGGACTTGACTGTTGTTTGTTTGGGTAATGAACAAAAGGGACTTTCCCCTGTTCTATGCCAATCACAAAGCACTCAGCACTTTTTTTCCTCACTGATATCAGGAGATGCCATCCACATGGCCCCAGAACAGAGGTGAAGGAGGATTTTGCAAAAAACGTCTTAAGACAAGAAGTGTAAGAGCATTTGCCACACTGTGATTCAGAGTGCAGAACAATAAAGTCCATGTGATAATGGCAGCCCCTCAGAAGTTATTGTACAGGCTTGGGATTTTATTGGTTTAGGATTGTCCTGGTTTCCATTGTACTTTGCATGCAACATGCATGGCTTCTGTACAAGCCAGCACGGCCTAAGAAAAAAGATGGCTCTTTGAAGTGTGAGGTCTTTATATCTTAAAACAACCCGATGACCACAGAATAAAGAGGATTAAATAGCGCCAACAGTCTGAGCAGGGAGAACCGCGCATGGGTTGCTTCCGCCACCTTGTGGAATTATAGATAATTGCACGTCAGTTAGGAGTGCAAAATCATTTTTCCTTACTTCGTTAAAAAAAAAAAATTAGATTCAAGGAGTAAGTAGCAAAATACTTTGAAATCATATGCCCAGACATCTGTTTTCTTAGGCAGTACATTACAATCAAGTCCCATCCTGGATCTCCAAAGTACTATAGGTTTGCTGTTACCCTACTTTGATGGTATTGTCATTGTAAAACTAGTAAAAATGAAACAATCTCCTCCTTACATTTCCCCTAACTTATCTGTGAACAGTATAGCAAGACAATGCAAAGTTATTATATATTTCATAAACTATTCTATGCCTAATCTTTTATGTTCAGTAGACAGTGCATCACAAGGTCAGTTTCTGGGGTTCTGGGCTTTTCATTCTTTGCATTTTCAAAATTAGAGAATATGTGTTAGGATGCTACTTAGCGGCCAAAGTAGAAGCACATGAAATGTGGAAAGGGGACATCTAGTTGATGCAATGTTACAACTTAAGGAACCAGCTTACTGCTCTATTAATTTGGCTTCACTTTTGTCAGACTGAAAAAAAAAATTATAGGCTTCACATAAAGAATTATATCTGCAAGAAATTTTGCTTTCTGAGCTACTTCTGGATTTGTAAACATCTTAATTCAGATTCAGAAAAATAGGATCGGGTGACACTTCATTATGAGTCACAAAAATGTCTTTATCCTAAGCAACCTATAATACTCCTATAAGTAAGGGTGCTCCTGAGACTGAAAACTATTACATCCCAAACAGGTATCCTTTCATAGAGACCATTAGAGGTAAGTGATAAAGTACTAGCTCTTTATAATTAGATTCCCTATTTACACGGTAGTGGAATTGCTCTTCTCTAGTTTGTCAGAGAAGACGCTTTGGTATGATCTCAGTGTCCTGCAGGATTTGTTTAGTCAATAAGCCCAAATCTGTCCTGTAGTTTCTCAAGGACTATCCTATGCAGGATCAATTGTTAATCTCAGGCTAGGGTTTATTCTGTAAATTTCTCTCTTTTACCAAGTCTTCACTCATAGAAGAATTAGTAATTACTTTGATTTTCATGTAAATCTAAATTAAAGTACTGAACAAATAAATTATATATTTAAATTTTTTTTTTTAATTTTTTTATTTATTTATTTGAGAGCGACAGACACAGAGAGAAAAACAGATAGAGGGAGAGAGAGAGAATGGGCGCGCCAGGGCTTCCAGCCTCTGCAAACGAACTCCAGACGCATGTGCCCCCTTGTGCATCTGGCTAACATGGGACCTGGGGAACCGAGCCTTGAACCGGGGTCCTTAGGCTTCACAGGCAAGCGCTTAACCGCTAAGTCATCTCTCCAGCCCTATTTAAAAATTTTTAAATGGGTGAGAATGTGAGGATTATTTTCTGTTTTAAATTTTGGACAATTCAAAACATCATATATAAGAAGTTTTGCTAGTCACTTCCATTGCTGCTATGACCAACACTGGGTAAGGAGCCATCCCAGGGAAGAGTAGTTTAGTTTGGCTTGCAGTTCCAGGATATACAGTCTACAATCTCAAGGAAGTCATGGTGATGAAGAAAGGACATAGGATTGGTTGGATAGTTGAGGAGTGTCAGGGCTCCAAATGAACAGTTTGTTTTTAATCTCGTGGCTAAAAGCAGCAAATGTCTTTGTGCATGGAAGCTGGCATTGGTTCTTTCTTATCTATTTTTTCCCAAAGGAATCCTTGCAGCCTCCATCTAACTGGAGGTCAAAACTGTTAGAAGGGTCTGATTTTTCCTTATCTCCTTTTCCCTAGAGGAGTTCCCCTTCCCTAGAAATCAGGCTTAAGGGATGCAAGGCACCTGTGCACCTGGTGTGAGGACTGGACTGACCAGCTCACTCCCCATCCAGAAAATCCTCCACCCAGCAAATTCCTATAAGAAACCCAGGTCAGAGTCACCATGCAGATTCCCTGCTCTGGACCCTTCCTGCCTTTCCTGCTCTTGTAAAATAGAACCTTTCTAAACCTCACCCTGTATGGTTTGTGGATTCCATTCATCAAAGTCACAAGACAAGAACCTGGAGGCCACTGACTCAGTGGAAGTTTTGTGTGACCTTGACAGCTTGGCACACCAACTCCTGTCTTAAAAACCCAGTGGAGTACCTAGGATGGCTCCATCACTTTCTTAGACATCCTAGACTCCTGTCAGTGGCAGGAGGATGGAACAGCTAGTCACATTCACTCTGCATTCAGAAAACTGATAATGAATGCTGATGCTCAGTTTGCTTTCTCCTTCTTATCCAGTCCTAGTGTGTTCAATGAAACCAACGTGTGTAGACACAGGTCTGTGTACCCAGGGCCCACACTGAGGTTTCCAGGTTCTTGTGTCTCTTAACCATGAATTGTGCCAGAGACACATAGGAAAATAATAGAGATAGTTTGTTAAGAAGGAGAAATGTACTACTGAGAATGTGACTGTGGAGGCCCTCTGGTTTAAAATAGACCTGTACATTAGCTTATATGTAGATATAATAGACAATGCACTTTGAAGACTTTCAATAAATTAATCAAATGGTTTATTTCACGACCCTTTCATTTTACAATATGGTCATCAAATTTTTTCTTGTTGGAGGCCCTAGATGTTCTTGATGCAATCTGATGCTTAAACTATACACACTAGATGATATCTTTGTTTCATATTTTTCTCCATGTACCAGTGGAATCCATCAGTGGGGTGATGTCAACTATATCCCCAAACATTAAAAAATTCTTCCACTTCTCTCATTTCTGTTAGTGTGGCCTTATTTATACTACATCATTAGCCAGGGGGCTTTTCCCCTGCCTCTTATTCTTCACCCATTTCACCATTGATTTTACATAGAAAAACCAGTGTGTGGTGTGTATTTTTTCCTTTTTTACCTCCAACTAAAAATTCTTCTATGACCTCAAGTCTCTTTGAAGTATGGCAGAAGTCTGCATTACTTACTGTGACCTACAAAGTCACTGCCCCTTGAGTTCTTCTGTGGCTGTTTCGCAGGTCCCAAGTCCCCTGTTTGTTGTACTTTTCTAAAAGTATCTTCCACAGTTAAACTCTGCTTCCAGGCCTTTGTGTTGCTAACATCTCTACTGCTGTTTGCATCATTGGCCCTTTTCCATGCTTTCTATCATTTTTTCATCACTGTCTAAGCAAGCTCCATCTGAAATAATCTTTCCTTCCTCTCCATCATTAGTTATACTAGGAAGATCAAGTATGTATCAGCGGTACTTATTGTTACTCAGAAATCAGTGGGCTTGAAGCTCCTCCCTCATCATTAGCCTGGGGCCACACCTTCTCTGGTTTAAGGAAGGGAAGTTTCACTGTTCCCACTTAAGATGTAAAATACCACGTAGAAAGAGCAAGTATCACAATAGGCTCTTGTTAAGTTTTTTTTTAAATACTATATGAAAGTTTTATTTTTTAATATCACATGAGGAAAAGGAAGGTGGATGACCAGGAAGAGCAGGATCCTGGTAACACCAGGAAATAGTCTCGAAACAGGAAAAATTAATTAATTTTAGGAGAAATGTTTCCCATCTCAATACATTTACATTTCTAGTAAAACAATGAAATTATTAAACTGTATAGTATGACAGGAAGCAGGAAGTGTTTTGGTGAGAACTGAAGTGGGAAATGGGGGAAAGATGTTATGAGGTGATCATTACAAGAGTACATAGTATGGTAAGCAAAACATTTTCTGAGATGGGGCCATTATATAAAATCTATTTATCTATCTATCTATCTATCTATCTATCTATCTATCTCTCTATCTATTGGAAGCAAAGGAGGTGAAAGTGTGAAGAGAGTTGGGAAAAATAATTCTAGATGAGAACATGATCAATGCAAAGACCTGGAAGTGGGAGAGTCTGGCATGTTTGAGGACAGCAAGGACCTGAGCATGAATGGGAGTCTTCATGAGTCACACCACCACCACATGCAAATATTAATTAATCTTTTTCATATCTTTTGTCCATTTTGACTTACCTCCATAAAAGAGGGATGGTCTCTCTCTCTCTCTCTCTCTTTCTCTCTCTCTCTCTCTGTGTGTGGTGTGTGTGTGTGTGTGTGTGTGTGTGCACGCATGCATGTATGTGTGTGTTTTCAGATCTATACAACACATTCAACAAAAGCCCAACTACCTAGTAGGTGGTAAAGTGGAGGCAAGAATGTAAGAATGTGCTTAAAAGTCTAGTTCCACAGAGATCAAATGAAATGAGTTGAAAAGTGGCCACTCTGGCATTTGTGTGTTTCTGGGGAACAGTGGCAATGGGAGAGGAGGGGAAGCTGGTCTGTACTGTCTGCGACCTTACAAAATTCTCAAAACCAATGTCTTATAATCAGCAGTACTTCCCAGCTGTGATGGTTAATATTTATTGTCGATTGATTCCATTAAGAAATTCCTAGGGCACCTTGAGTGTGTCTGTTAAGCAGTTTTCAGACAGGATTAATTGAGAAGATCTACCCTGAATGCAGGTAGCATCATCTCACAGCCAGAGACTCTGGACTAAATAGGAAACACAGGAGAAAGTGAGGTGGATGGCAGCATTCTTTCTCAGCTCCCTGATCTACTGAGATGGTGCAAGCAGTCTCAGGCTCTCACTACCATGGAGTTGCCTGCCTGCCCTACCTTCCCCATTATGACAGAGTGAGAAACTATGACAGAGTGAGAACAAATCCTTGCTCCTTTAAAGAGTGAGTGGTGATGTAGTGATGGGCTGCCATGATCAAATTGAATCTACTATGTGACATCTTTCTTCCACCATGCAGTTTTGAGCAAACATGGAAATATTTTCCTATATATTCATTCTGGATTAGAGTGAATTAGACCCAAATACTAATACTTTCCCTTATTATGTCACTGATGGTCATTGTGAGGGTTCCTCTACAATTCTCTTGCTTCATCTTCCCATCATCATTGTCACTGAAAACTTACTCTCACTTGTTTCTTTAACCATCATCTGTCCCACACGGATATCTAAAAACCTGTGCTGTTAGCACTCCTATTTCTTTGAAACACCAAGTGGCATCGTTCTTCTACCCCTCTCCTGCACATCCAGCAGCCATCATGTATTCATCCGACAAGTTAACATAAGGCTTAAGGATCCAAGGGATAGAATTGTTTCCCAAACTACTTGCACCTTATCCTAATGGGATTTACTCTATTCCCGCCACGGATATTTCTTTTACTCTGTATAAAAATACAAATCCGCCTATCCATCTGCATAATCATTGTAGTGGCTTGGGTCTTGGTCTTTCTTACTTTGATAGGAAAAAAATAAGTTAGTTATGTGCCACCATTGTCTTCCCCTCCAATCAGTCTGCATTGCCTCCTACAGAGCGCTGTAATAGAAGCAATCCTGCTCTTTACTGAACCTCCTAGGTTGACAGAATCAGGCTGTGCTCCTCAGTGAGATGTGTTTGACCTGATGTACCCTTTAATTCTCATCTTTTTCCTTTTTACT
Source organism: Jaculus jaculus (assembly GCF_020740685.1). Classification (NCBI taxonomy): domain Eukaryota; kingdom Metazoa; phylum Chordata; class Mammalia; order Rodentia; family Dipodidae; genus Jaculus; species Jaculus jaculus. Next base: position 27,779,631 of record NC_059105.1, read on the forward strand.
TCTCTGCACACATGGACTTGCACTCCAGGCATGCAGCTTTCACTGCATCCAGCTGGTCTTGCTTTCCTCATCTCTGCCCTGGAAATCATCCCAAACCTTCTAGCCTACTGAGCATCTCTGGTAAGGGACTCCAGCTCTTCTCTTCCTTTGAAAGCATCTCAGACGCCCCCTGCTCCCCTGATACTACTGGTTTATTGGAATTAGAACATAATTCATTTCATATTGTCATAGTTTTAGTTTCTTTCAAATGAGGCACTTTTGAAGTATTCTCATTGGAAAATCTTGGTAGATTATTAGTAGTTTATTTGAGACAAGATCTCATATAGCTCAGGTGACCGTAAGGTTGGTATGTAGCTGAGAATGACATTGAACTCCTGATCTTTTGGCTTGTACATTCCAAATGCTGGAATTATAGGTGTGTGCCACCCTACCCAGCTATATGTTTGTCTTTATCTGTTCCCCCCACCCCCACTGTTTCTCTTGCTTACAGTAGACCATTTTTATTTCTTCCACCAAATAAATTAATATCTTTTTCCTTCAAAATACAAGGTTTAGAGGGGCAGAGAAAAGAAGATGCTTATAGAATTGTACAGGTATTGCCAAAACATATTTTAGAATATATTTGCTACTTCTGAAACTGTCCTCAAATTCATTGTCAGTCACTCTCAATTTGTCACTTAAACCCCAGACCTTAGACAATGACCAGTCTACTTTCTGTCTATGTTATCATATTTTAAATAAACAAAATGACAAATTATGTGGCTTTTTGTATCAAAATAGTTCACTTAGCATGTTTTCAAGGTTTATTTTGTAACATGTGTTATTGCATTCATTTGAATGGACATGACATGCTTTCCTTATCCATTTATTATTTGATAGATATTTGAGCTGCATATATGATTGACTATTACAAATGATGCTGCTATGGACATTTGTGAATAAGAATATTTGTGATTAATGTACTTAAAATTTTTTTGTTCATTTTTATTTATTTATTTGAGACTGAAAGAGGGAAAGAGGCATATATATACATATATATATATATATATATATATATATATATATATATATATATATATGGAGAGAGAGAGAGAATGGGTGCACCAGGGCCTCCAGCCCCTGCAACCGAACTCCAGACATGTGAGCCCCCTTGTGCATCTGGCTAACGTGGGTCCTGGGGAACTGAAACTTGAACCAGTATCCTTAGGCTTCACAGGCAAGCGCTTAACCACTAAACCATCTCTCCAGCCCTAATGTGCTTTTAATAGAAGCAACCATTCCTTCTTACACAATGGTGAAGAGCATAAATCTGTACTTACACAATTTGTGTTGAAATTCTGCAATGTATAATTTCTGTGACTTTGGATAATTTTGCCATTTTTATTTTTTCCTGTTTTCTCATCTGTAGGGGTTATTTTCTTTTTAAAAGACTATTAAAATTAATACTATTTTTAAAAATTATTTATTTATAAGAGAGAGAAAGAGAGTGAGAGAGAGAGAGAGAGAATATGGATGTAACAGGCCTCTAGGTGCTGCAAATGAACTCCAGATACATGTACCACCTTGCGCATCTGGCTTATGTGGGTCCTGGGGAATTGAACATGGGTCCTTTGGCTTTGCAGGCAAGCATTTTAACTGCTAAACCATTTCTCCAGCCCTAGAGGTTACTATTTTAAGAGGCAGATTTTTACTCTAGCCCAAGATGATCTGGGACTCACTTTGTAAACCGTTCTGTCTCCAGACTCTGGGATTAAAAGGATGAGTCACCACACCCAGCTAGTTTTCTTATCTTTACAAAAGGAATAATAATAGTATCTTCCTTATAGGATTGTTGTTAAGTAGAATTACTTTTACAAATATATAGAATAGTGCTCGGATCAAAGATATTTTCTATTAACATGAGTCCTTATATGAACTGTATTAAATTATCCAACTTTTCTAGCAGAGTGATTTCTGATACACTCAAGTTGTAGGACTCCATGAACTGATAATGTACGATACTCAAGGTATAGTGTCATTACTTTATTCACTAAATAAAAATTGTTAAAAGTTACCCATTTTGTCACTTATAGGAAGGTTATTAGGAGAATTTCTAAAATTTTAATATTATAAAGATAAGTAACTACTCGGGCATGGTGTGGATGCCTTTAATCACAGAACTTGGCAGGCAGTGGTAGGAGGATCATCATGAGTTCAAGGCCACCCTGAGGCTACATAGTGAATTCCAGGTCAGCCTGGGCTAGAATGAGACTCTACCTCAAAAAACAAAAAACAAAAAACAAAAAGCAAAAAACAAAAAACAAAAGATGGCGTTAAAATTATAGAGCAGATAAAATTTTTGAGGGTATTGGGGAATTGAACCCAGGCCAGCAAGCTTTGCAAGCAAGTTCCTTTAAGTGCAGAGCCATCTCACCAGCCTGCAAATCAATTTATAAATATTTTCCTACATTGTTTTTAATACTTTGTTCAATTATGGAATTTGGGCCTGGATCTTAAAGATGGAAGCCATAAACTTGAGAGAAGTTGTATCTACAGTTCTAAGTTTCATATTGACCTTTATGAACGATTACAATTAGTTCATAAAATTGCTGTAAGGCTCAAAGAAAGTATATTTTGAAAACTGTGAACTGAAAATGATTATTTGAATTATCTTAATGTTTGGATATTTGCTTGATGTATAAGTCAGATTTTAGTCAGGAAAAGGGAAGCCATCCTGTTTTCTTGCTGTTGTTGTTGTTATTTTATTTCCTTTTTAGTGGAAAATCTTAATGTCAGGCATTAGGAAAGTTAGAACTTGGGAAGTGTATAATTCTTAGGAAACTACGGTAATGCCTCAGGAAGCCTCGTGTGCGCCCTCCGCTTCACCGCACACCTCCACAACCACCACCCAAGAGTCCAGGCTGCTTGTCCTCTTCTTCCTTCCAACTTTCATGCTGATCTCTCTTAGCCGATGGTTCTGTCTAGCTAGGTCTTACCAACATAGGGGTCAGAAAATGCAATTTTTGGCTTTATATGCCCACAAGCTCAGAAGGTGATCTCAGCCAGCAGGGTGGATGGATACTGGGGGGAGTCAAATGACTTCCAACAAGGGTTGTAGTTCATACTTGAAAGTGTTTCCACCAGCAGTACTGGACTATGAGACACGCCTCTCGATTTTCCTCATAATGCACCAACAGTCCAAAATGCCAGTGGGATAGCTAAGAAACCAGCAAACCAGCATGACGCCTAAGCCCTGCAGACAGGTTTGGAAACTCTGAGTAGCCTCTATCTAAGATAATGACATGGGAGGTCAGTTGTTTTGGCTTAAGTAAAGTGGAACCTTGCCTAATTTATTGGCCTTAAAAATTAAAGGGATGTCCAATATTTTTGAAGGCTTTTGACATAAAACATTTTGAATATGGTAAGTAAATGAAAATAGAAGGCTTATCTATCAAAGCAAAGATTATTAATATATATATAATATATATTACATATATATTATATGTATATTTATTTATTTAAATTTTATTTGATCTTGTTTCACAATTAGAATTGAAGTAACATGAAGGATAACAAATTAAGCACAATATTATATGAAGCTAAATTTATTCATTTGCTAATCTATTTTGGGTGGATTTTTTTTTCTCTTCCATCTGTCATCCCTGGACTAAGAGAAAGCCCAAAGGACCATTTGTTATTGCTCATCAAGGGTGAGGAAGAGATGACAACCTTTTAAATGTAAATCCATCTTAGGACTAATACTTCTCTTGGCAGTGTCAAGAGCTTGAATGCCCTGTGCAGCTTCTGACCTACAAAACCCAAGTTCATTTCAAGTGGGACTAGAAGAAGCTGAATGACTAAGTAAGGGCGAGGCTGAGAGAAAGATCAGTTGGCCTGGGGTGGAGTTATGAAGTAAAGCAGAATCACAGATAGGATCATGTAGTACATTGTCCAACAGCATATAGTTTTGGGAGTGACAGGAGTCACTAAAGGTAATATATATATATTTTTTTCTTGAAATATATACTAATTTTCTGACAAAACTTTAAAATGTTTTCTAATAAGGCCTGATTAAAATAATTTATATGTTAATTATGAGCTCCCAATAGAGAAATTAAGAAAACTGTTTTGAACTGAGGAGATGACTCACGGGCTTAAGCATCTGCTGTGTAAAAGTGAAGACCAGAGTTTGGATCCTCAGCACCCAAATAAAATGCCAGGCATAGTGGTGCACACCTTTGCAAGGAAACACCTTTAACGAAAGAGCCGTCTCTCCAGCCATGGCACACACCTTTCATCCCAGTGGTGGAAAGAAAAAGGTAAGGAAGTCTCTCGGATCCCAAGGTTAATTAGACTCGTTGAGTCAGTGAGCCCTATGCTCACTGGGAGATAAAGTGGCGAGCTACTGAGGACACTTGATGTCAGCCTCTGCTTCATGCTCACTTGTGTACACACAGATGTACCCACACATACAACTATGCACAACACATGATCATCCTGCACATGCAAACACCCTTCACTCATTTATCATAGCAACAAGAGCAGTGTACTTTTGTGGAACTGTAACTAAATAGAAAAAGGACATATACTTGTAATCCAATAGTGATCTGTCAATGAAAATAACATTAATAGGAAAGTAAAATAATTTAAAATTTAGAAGTAATCTGTAAATCAAAATGTCTCTAAAGACATACCAAGTATAATGTATGGGCTTTATTGGAAAATTAATTAAAACAAATAAACTGGAAAAATTAATGATATTTATGGGGCAAATTTGAAGACCTATAGAATAATCACTTGTAGGGATTTATCATTAATATTTATGTATAAATTGTATTACAATTATGTGAAGACAGTTTATCTTTTGTATAAATACTAGATCATTTATTCATAAAAATTAAAATGAAAACTATGTCCACATAACAGCCCTCACTTACTTTTCTGAAGTAATACATATATTCTTATATGGTAAAGCAAAGGAAAATCCAATATAAAGTAGGATAAATAGTGCATATAATGATAATTTCTTAGTCTAGGTGTCTCATAAAATAGGAAAATATGTGATATGGTATAGGTATGATTTGAGTGTACCCTCTAAGACTCATGTGTTGACGGCATGGTGCTCAAGATGAAAATAACAAAAGATTGGTCCTAGTGGGAGTAATTAGGTCATGAGAGTGTCCCCTTTGGAACGTATTGCTGCTGCCCTCCAGTGGATGTTTGTTTTGGGGAATGAGTTGTTGGAAAAGAGGGAGACTGTGTCCTCCACCATGTCTGTGGCCCTGTGCAGCCTCCTCACAAGCTTTTTCCATGATGCTTCCATCAATCTGTATCTGATGGATACAACTGATCATCAACTTCCCTTCTCCAAATGTACGAGCTAAATTCACTGTTTTCTTTTATAAACTATACAGGCTTTGGTACTTCTTAAAGAAACAGAAAAAGATTAAGATACCTGCACAATATTTCATGTATTTGGCATACTCTATGTCCAGTGGGCACAACATTTGTCTTCCTGCCATTCCAGGTGAGCAGTTGCTTCTGTCTGGCCCTTTGTGACATGACTCCAGGAAAGAGAGTATAGGAGTTATGTTGACTCTAGAATGATTTGAAAAATATTATTTATTGTTTGCTTTTCATGTTTATTTAGGTATTAAAAAAAAAGACTTCTGGGGCTGCAGGGATGGCTCAGTGAATCTGGCTTCACTTAGGTACTGGCGAATGGAACTCCAGCTGGCTGTCAGGCTTGCAAGCAACCACGAAGGCATCTCTGTAGCCCCAAAAGTGGAAATCTTGAAACTCATCCTAAATCTGAGTTAATCTCAACTGGATTCAAATACTGTTTCCATCATCCACCTATACAAAATTAAGGGCTGCGCACGCACATGCGTGTGTGTGTGTGTGTGTGTGTGTGTGTGTGTGCACATGTGCGCGTGCAGAGCAGGAAATAGATTATTTCCATAATGTTACACGACTCTCACATAGCACATCCAGCCAGTGCTCCACCTGCCAGAGTAACCATAGCTCTGGCTTTTAATGCTGGGGATTAGCTTTTCAGGTTGTAAACATCACACTAAACCAGTCCAACATATGCAATCCTTTGTTGGGCTTCTTTCACTCCTTTTATCTGTGAGATCCATCTTGGGTTCCTGGATGCTATCAGCGGCTCATTCTTCTCCATTGCTGTGCCCTGTTCCATAGTATGAGCACATCATAAGTGACCCATTCTCCCGTTGAAGGGCAGTTGAGGTGTTTCCAGGTTTGGTCTTTTATAAACATTCCTGTACACAGAAGACGGGTGGTGGTGAGAGTTGCGCAAGACTGCTTAGAGACTGAAAACACAAACTGAACATGTTTGCATCCTTCACCCCGACCCCCTCACTTGTTTTAGAATTCACCCTCACCATTAGCGTGACACACTATACTTTTATGTGAGTTCCAGCGTGGGCAACTGGAAGCCTGCAGAAGGGTTGGTATCAGAGGAATTAAATTCTGGGGTGAGGATAGAAGGCCCATGGCAGTCTTAATCCCAAATGCAAGAGCATGTGTTCTAATGATCTCTTTCTGATTTCCATTCTGATTGCTTCTGTCCACTCTCAAGACAGTTTTGATTTTTTACCCAAGTCCTTTCTTGGTTCATTCTGCTTTATTCTGATGAAATATGATGATGATGATGATGACGATGACAATTCCTGTACAGCCATTGATTCTGTGTCTCAAAATCCCCAGTTCCTAGGCAATCAGCTAAGGCTGCATGGCTGGATGGAGATGTAGTCCCTGTTGTGTGTTATCATCAGGCCAATGAAGTACCTGGGTAGGAACACGGAGAAAGCATGGTTCTACAAATAAAATTTACAAACCAATGACAATCATTACTGTGTCTTCAAGGCTCACTGGGGCCTGATGGTCTCTAAACACTGACCATATGGACTAACTCTGACAGTATTCCTGTGAGAGGCATATTATTATGATCATGAGCTAAAACCATCAGGAAGTAAATTCCCCAAGGCATAGGATGAGCCAGTGACAGAGCAGGAATTTGGAGTCAAGATATTTGAACCTAGAGTCCAGACTCTTAATTTCACCCACAAAATAAAAGAATTCGATATGTTAGCAAAAAAAAAAAATCATCTTAAGAAAAATGAGTTGAGCTACTTATATCCTTAGTTAAAATATAGCCTTAGTTAAGTCACCTTGAGTTTGAATTTGAGGGATACTTATAAGAAAGCTGAAATTTCCCCTGTGCAATGGCCCTACACTTTTCATCAAATCTTCTGTGCTATCAGGCTTTGGCCAGTTTTTCTGAGGCCCACTTTCCTTTTTTGTGTAAAAGGACAGTAAGCTACACATTCTACATGGATGTGTGGATGATCCAAGTCAGCAGACTGTAGCAGAGTACTGTATTATAAATACTCACCAGAGGGTGAAAGTCATAAATGCTGGCTCTTCCTGGCTACATGGGTGTCAGATGGCAGGCAAAACCTCAAGATTGTCTTAAGCAATTGTATGAAGATTTCAATTACTGGAGAACACTGTCAAGCTAATAAAAGAAACGTCTTTATCAAAGGGCTTACATGTTCCTTTCTGTTTACATTTTGCAGTTGGGAAGGCTTGTTGCAGGAGTGCAGGGTATCGTGAGTACTTGAATTAATACACTAAAAGGGGTAATTCCTAGATCCTTGACCTTTAAGAAAAGATAAAAGAACACCACCCATATGTCAGTATTAAAGAATGAAATTTTCACCAGAAAGGACAAGTGGGTGATTACATTCAGAATGGTCACATCAGGTTTTCTTATTGTTGATTTCAAAAGGATTTTATGGTTAGAGGATGAATGAATGATGAATGTACAGGATGTTTTTGTCTTGTTTACTGAATGATTTCAATTTTGAATGAGGTAAACACTTAATAAAGAAGTATGAAGCACACCTGACTGGCTCAATTTCTTCCTGGCATGTACAGTTGATGTGGCAAAGGACTGTAATTGTTTAAGCCTTACATAAAACTGAGATATACAAGTTTTACTTTTCGTATGGTATAAGAATACCTATTGGCTGTAGTGAAAATGGTGTTGTCCCCTCTCCTGGAATCATTTGGAGCATAAACATTTATATTCACAAGTTTGCTTTTGATAGCTATTAAATAGATTCACCTTTTCCTAACAATAACTGGTGGCACACAGTTACATGTTTTTGCCTTCTGATAACTTAGGGGTGATTGGGAAATATTGGGGAAATATCTCATCATTGTAAAAGGTAATGCTAGTAAATAATCCACAATATGTGTGTGTGCTGCATGTATATATTAGCATAAGTATTTGAAGAAAGCAATATGTTGTTTACTATCAAAGAAAAAATATGTAAAAGCAGAAAACTTTTACAGTGATCTGGCTGAGAATCCAGATATAAATTATTTCATATGGCAGAAGTACATAAAATATATATTTGACATAGAACAAAATCAGTCAAGAAAAAAATTGAATGAAATTAAGCACCAGAGGCAGCACATTAAATTGTATTAAAATTGGCAAGATGGTTTTTGTATGGTGTAATAAACTACTTTTGAGTGTTCTATGACCTCCCAGATGTACTTGGACAATGACTGACGTCTGGGCATATAGTGTGACAGTCTTTCATATCTGCATTAATGTCAAAGACTATAAGAGAAGTTAATGAGAAGGAAATGTTAGAAAAGATTTCAAGGTTACTTGCATATATTTTGACAGTATCTATGCACAAGGCTATTTATGTAGTGTGGAAGTATGTCTTAAGAGCCACCAAACAAGAATACATATGACCCTGACTAATATTTTCTATTAAACTTGCTTTTCATTTGTAGTACATCGTAGTACTCATGAACACAGCATTATTTGCTAATAGTTTTATTTTCTTGTAAAAAATTTAAATTATATATATATGCACACACATATACATATATATTAATATTATAATATTATTTTATATATTACTTATATACATTATATATAATAAATATATAAAATAATATATGTATATATATTAACATATATATTACCATGATTTTTCTGGGGAAAGGGACCTTGAATACTAAGGATAAAAATGAACAAATACCTTCAATTTTTCTTAAAGAATTTTCCAGGACAAAGATGCATAAATACATCTTGTGTTTGGGCAGGTTCATTTTATTTTTATTTACTTAAGTTCAATGGTCTTTTGGCTTGAGTTTGAGATGTCCTCCATGGGCTCAAGTCTTGAAGGCTTGTTTCCTGGGTGCTGTGTCTTGTAGGAGGTGGAGCTGGAAAACTGAAATGGATCACCCTGGGCAGACTCTCAAAAGTTATACATACCCTTAGTTCCTGTACCAATTTCTACTTCCTGGTCCTCCATGTTGTGAATAGATCTTTACTGAAGCTCTCTCTGCCTTCCATGGGGTTGTTCTTCCATACCTTCTCTACCTTTGTGGGGAAATCCCTCTCTAATAGTAAGCCCAAGTAAGCACAAGCCTATTGTTGCAGTCAGGTTGACACTGCTGGTAGAAATCATCCAACCAAGATCAGCTTGAGGAAAAAATGAGATCTATTTTGGCTTACAGGCTTGAGGGGCAGGCTCCATGATGGCAGGGTTTTCACAGTGGCATGAGCAGAGGGTGGACATCAATCCCTGGCCAACATAAAGTGGACAATAGCAACAGGAGAGTGTGCCAAACACTGAGAAGGGGATAATGGATTATAACACCCATAAGCCTGCCCCCAACAATACACTCCATCCAGGAGGCATTAATTCCCAAATCTCCATCACCTGGGAGCTGAGCATTCAGAACACCTAAGTTTATGGGGGCAACTGAATCAAACCACTACACCTACCATTCCTTAAGTTGTTTCTGTCAGGTATTTTTGTCACAGTGATTGATGCAAAAGTAATACAGAAACTTGGTATCAGAGAATTAGAAGCATTCCTATGATTAAATGTGAGGGTGTGGTTCTTCGACTTTTGGAACTGGTTTGTGTGAGCAATTTGGGAAAGTTTGGAGGTATCTGCTAGAAAAGGCATGGAAATCTGGAATTGTGCTCGGAGTTCAGATTAGAGGGCTTAAGGAAATGAAGAGAGTAGAGACTGTACTCATATTTCACATGGGGACGGTGGCATTGTAAGGCTCTGGAACAGAAGCCATTCATATACCCTAGCAATATATTTGTTTTGTCCAAGCCCCTAAAAATTTCTTTGACTCTTACTTAAATGTATTAGACTAATTTATTTATTTATTATTTATTTATTTTTTATTAGTTTTGCATTCAGCAAATACCAGCAGTTTGGTACCATTATTAGGCTCTTCCGTGTTCTACCCCCTCCCCATTGGCCTCTCCTTGTTGAGGTATATGGATCATGAATTGTGGAGGTAGCCCACAGTTATTGGTAAGATAAATGTCTCTGCATATCATGACCCAATATATGGCTCTGACATTGTTTCCACCCCCTCTTCCACAAAATTTCCCTGAGCCATTTTGTGTTCATTTTTGGTGTGCTTCAGTGATGAGGTGTTGGGAGCCTCTGGGGCTCTGGCTCTCTGATTTGGTAGGAGTTGATTTTTCTCTGTGTTGGTCTCCTTCCCCCTTGTGCTGGTATCTGGTTCATCAGGAAAACAGCACACTTGCTTGTTTTGCCACTTTTCCTTAGTTTCAGCTGGGGCCCTTTTGAGGTATGATGGGGTGGCTCTCTCCTTAGGATCTGCATCTATCTGAAAAAAAGAAGCAGATTCTCCAACAGAGAGTAAGTTAGCATCAGGACAAATGAGATAACCCTTACTTTTTTTTTTATAGAGAGTTTAATAGGTGTAGGTCCTCTTGTAGCCCATGATTGATGGTACCTTGATATTGGAGAGTGGGCTTATGTTTGGATATGGTTCTGACTTGTTTCCCAGCTCCAGCTATAGGTCCTGTACCACTGAGGGGATCAGTTAGCCAAATCGAGATCAGTTGGTTCCCCCTCCCCCATGGCTGTGTGCCACTATTGCACTTGTTGGGCATCACAACAGGTTATTTGCTGCTAAGTAAGTTCGACCATGAGTTGCTTGGACAGATATTGGTAATTTCACCCAGTTGCCCATGTAGCACCTTCTGGCACTAGACATGTTGACTGTCTGGGGTCTGACTCTCTCCTGGCTTCCAGCCATGCCATTCGGTTTTATGTGTCAGCAGCATATGGTGTCTTCAGCAATAGGGTCTTACCACTAACCTTTGGTGGGTCATCAAGTACTCTGACAGAAATCTGTCATTCTTTTAGGAAACCTTGTAGGTTTCTCTGATCAAAAGCTCATTGTGGATGATAGCCCCATGCTGGTATTGGGAGTTACAGGTCAGTGCCCACTAAGAAAATGAGGAAAAAGGTAACTAATGTACAAGAGTTAGAGAGATGAGAGAGAGAGAGGGAGAGGGAGGGAGGGAAGATGTAGAAGATTTAGGTTAGACTTGTTCATTTAGCACAGGAAATTTCTGTATGTGCTACCATTTAGCCTGTAGCATGGTTACTACTGGCTGCTTTTAGCCAGGTTTATATTGAAAACAGCAGCAAGGTTTGAAAAGTACGCCACTTGGTGAGGGAAGTGTGAACAGTTGGAGATGTAGACAGAACAGGTAAAGAAAGAGCAGCTGTAGATTTTTTTTGTAGTCAATTATCGTTATAAAGAAGCCATGTATTTTGCACTGGGACAATAGGAGAGATGTCTTGATGGCAAACCATATCCATCCAAGGCTAACATTGTGAGATGCAAACGCCTTTGAAAGACTCCTTTGGGAAGAGACTGTTGCTGATGTGCCCTGATGGGAAACTTCACTGGTTTCCCAGGCTCAACCCTGAAATTGCTCAGAGGTGTTGCATCTGTGGTTCACAGGGACATTATTGTTTCTCCAGCTGGTGGCAGACCTTGGCACTGTCCCCATGGTGCTGACAAGGCAGAATGTAGAATGTGAGAGTTGTAAGGTAACAGAGGATCCAAGAAAAGCCCAATGGCCAAGTAATGTACAGTGAGTTAGATTCCCTACAGGAATTGATGCATGAAGGTTTGAGGATAAGACTTGAGGATATTGGGATGCTACAAATGTGAAACATCTGCTGAGGAAAACTATCATCACTCAGTAAGCCAGCACTAGAGAGAAACCCATGTGTGTAGCCAGGGCCAAAGGGGCACAACTCCCCAAGCCTGTTGGAGATGGTGCCATTACAGACAGATTCCAAATGCCACACTGAGCTACTGGATTTAATGTTTATTCTACTGTCTTTCAGTTTGCTTGGATCAAGTAGTTCTCTTCAATTCTCCTGTTTCTCTCTTTTCGAATGAGAGTGTTCTGTTCTTTCACACAGGCTTGCACAGAAGAGTTTATATGAGTTTCAGAAGAGCTGTGGGCTCTTGAGTGGTTGGATGTTAAGACTGGTGATGATTGAAGTTGGGCTTATTGAATTTTACAATGAGAGATTTGAGAGTTATGGACAGAGCATCACCATTTGTTCTGAAATGCCCCTTTCAGGCTCATTTAATTTTTTTATTAGTTTTTAATCTGTGATACACACACGCACACATATACATACATACACACACACACACACACACACACACACACACACACACACACACATATATATATATATATGGAGAGAGAGAGAAAGGGTGTGACAGATCCTCTAGCCACTGCAAACAAATGCCATATGTATGTGCAACCTTGTGCATCTGGCTTATGTGGGTACTGGGGAATAAAACCTGGGTTCTTAGGCTTTGTGGGCAAGCACCTTAACCATTAAACCATCTCTCCAGCCCCAGGCTCATGTTTTGAGTGCTGCCTAAATTATCCACAGGGCAGATGCATTCTCTTTGCCATGTTTTCCCTGCTAATGTAACAAATCACCATATTTAATTTCCTAATGGTGAATTGTTTCTCTATTCCTAGGAAATCACTTGGTCAGAGCACTTGTTTTTATCAATATGTCACTAGATTTAATTTACTGATAGAAGAGCTATAAGAAATACTTCATCAGTAATCATAAGTAAAATCAAAGTACATCTTCTTTTTGTTATATTTTAAAATGTATTCATGGCCTAAGCTTTGCCAACTTAAGTATAATTTCAGCAGTTTTCAATCTTATTGAATGTAACGATAATCATCTGTTCTTTGATAAACAGGCAGAACTTGATAGAATTGATCTAGATTAACATATCTTTAATGCCAAATGTAGAATCTCTCCTACTTCTCTTGTAAACTTATGCTATGTTTTCTTTTTTATAGATCAGTACTACTGTTTATTTTAGACTAATTTTCATTGTATCTAGATGGTAACATTCATTTATGTTTAGTATTTACTTTCTTTTTTTCTTGCCTGATTATCTTAAATTTGTTATATTTTCTTGTTTCTTACTTCTAAAGTTGCATAACTAGTTTGTTTCTAAATTTTCTAATAATACTGAAAATACTGAAAAAACTTTAGGGCTATGCTTTTAATCTGAATTTAACATTTCTGAGTTTCATGATGATGTTATCTCACTTATGCTCACTTTTATACATGTTGATATTCTGACAGTTATTTATTTGAATGGAGAAAGGTGGGGGGAGATAGAATGAATAGGCATGCCAGGGCCTTCAGCTGCTACAAATGAACTCCAGATGCATGTACCACTTTGCACAGCTGGCTTTACATGTATACTTGGGAATCAAGACTGGGTTGTTAGGTTTAGCAGGCAAAGACCTTAACTACTGAACACCCCCCCTCTTCAGTTCCAATGCTGCTATTTTGATTTTTTCTAAGTTTCAAGGTCATTCAGAGTGGTATTTGAAAAAAAATTATCTTACTATTTGGGAGTTTTTGTATTTTGATTGTTCTTTAAATTTTCAGACAGTCTCAGCTAGAAAACACGAAAACTCTGATTTTGCAATTATTTTCTAACAACAATGAGGGATAGTCTTACATGATTTTTCAGATTAAAAGACAAAATGAATATTTTAATAAAATCAAAATCCAAGTGTGATAAATTAAGCTTACCAATTAATTGATTGAAATATGCTGTGTACATTTATTAGCTGTTTGTCACATTCTTTAAGGTATATTAAAGTTTTTCAGGTTTACAAAGCTTAATGTGAACTGAAAGCACTTTACTTTCCCAGAAGCAAGCTTTTAATGACGATTCTGACTATTGTGAATCAAAGCAAGCTATTCATACCTATTGTAGATCTTCATGTATTACTCATTTATCATTATAAATTTATCCTTTTTACTGTTAAAGCTTTTGCCCTAAGTTCTACCCTGTCCATCACCAGTGTTTCTTTTTGTTTACACTGATTACATATGCATATTAGAATACTTTTATATATTTGAGAGAGAGAAATTGGCAGACACACCCACACACACACACACACAGAGAGAGAGAGAGAGAGAGAGAGAGAGAGAGGTTCTGATAAAATGAACATGGGTGCACCAGGGCCTTCTTTCACTGCAGACAACTTCCAGATGCATGTAGCACTTTGTGCATTTGGCTTTACATGGACCCTGGGGAATTGAACTCAGGTTATCAAGCTTTACAACAGCGCCTTTAACCACTAATCCATCTCTCCAGCCCTGATTTTATATATTTTAATATTTTGTCCTTTTGTTTTTGTCTTTTTGAGGTAGTGTCTCACTCTATCTCAGGCTGACCTGGAATTCACTATGTACTCTCAGGGTGGCCTTGAACTCATGGCGATCCTCCTACCCCTGCTTCCCGAGTGCTGGGATTAATGGTGTGTGACTCCACACCTGGATTATTTTGTCTGTTTTTAAAGTTTGATGTTTTATAAGATGCATCTGAAATGAAAATTTAATTAAAATGAAATTTCAAAATCTGTACCAGACATCATGATGACATTTAACTCAGTTTTGTTTTAAGTACTCAAAGGAGGGGCAGGTGGATCTCAGGAGCTCCCTGGCTAGTTGGACTAGCCTAATTGGTGAGCTCCAGGACAATGAGAGTTTCTGTCTCAGAGGAGGAGGTGGGTGTAACCAAAGGTTATCCTCTAGCCCTCACACACACCCAAACACAGGAGCACCCCCACACATGAACCCAGATACACATGTAATACATGCATACACACACACACACACACACAAACTACAACCACCAAGAAAAGTGTACAGAGTCAGGTTTCTGATCCCATTCTTTGGGTACTGTTTCAGCCCTCGAAATTCAGCTTCCACCTTGTTATGGGACACATTCTCTTTCCTTTTAAGATATTTTTACTAATTTATTTATTTCAGAGACAGAGAGAGAGAGAGAGAGAGAGAGAGAGAGGTAGATAGAGAGAATGGGCACTCCAGGGCCTCCAGCTGCTACAAAGTAACTCCAAATACATGTGCTATCATGTGCATCTCGCTTATGTGGGTCCTGGGGAATTGAACCTGGGTCCTTTGGTTTTGCAGGTAAGTGCATTACCTTCTATCATCATCATTTAGGTTTTTTTAAGTTTTGATTTTCTCAGTTTAACAAAATTTTCAAAAATTGAAGAGTTTTGAGAGTTAGCAGAGGAGGTGGCACATTATGCCTGTTATTGTTATAAGCTAATACTAGGGACAATAATTTCAGGGCCAGCTATCAGCTGTCCTGAAGACAAATACCTCAGAAACTCAACAGCGACCAAGTCTCCAAACAAAGTCAAGGAAAGTTAATGAGCTCTCAATGCTTGTTAGGATCTCTACATTGAACTTGGAGCCTCTGAAGGCACAAACTTTGTTAGAACCACTCAGAGGGTTTCAGAACTGTTCATTGCTCCTAAAATTTCAACACAAATAGATTCTTTAATGCATGTGACTATAATAGTTTTCTTAACTACTTTGGCTGAAGGAAAGTTCTTTTTTGATTGATTCATTTATTATTATTAACAACATATTTCATATGGACACAACATGTGTTGGAACACTCTTTTCCCTCATCCCAGCCCCAATTCCACTAGGGACACTCATCACTGGGGTAGGTATTCCCCATGGGATTGTGATTTATGCATTTTGGGAACAGCACTCAATTTTGGTGTGTGTGTGGGGGGGCAGTGCCTTCAGGCATAACCTGTAGCTCTTATAATCTTTTTGCCCTCTCTTCCCCTAAATGCCCTGAGTTGTGGTGGGTGTGTTTGAACTTCAGAAGGAACTAGCTGTAGGACCAGAAAAGTTGCTTCTTCTTGGGCCAAACTCAACCTCTCTATAATGTCCACTTAATATGGCAGGTGCCATTCAGTAAGGCCAATGTAAGTTTACCCTAATACTTTCTTTGGTAAAACTCCAGTGATGTGCCTTTAGGCCTTTTTAATGGATGTCAGTATCCATATGTAAATTAGCTACAACAGAAAACTAGCTTCTATTTGCCTTACATTCCCACATTAAACACATACCTAAAGCTAGTCATGACTACTATAGGTGATTTAAAATATTGTCTCAAAAGTAAGCAGTTTTTGTGCTGTCTCTTCAACCACAGCAGATTGAATGTTTGCCTTATTACTTTCTTTTAAATGGTTTTCTTTATAATATTTAATGATTAAAGTGTTTTTCTCTTCATTATTTTCTTCATCCTATTTCCTCACACTGCTAGATTTTTCTGTTTAATTTTGTGAAGAGAATGATTTTTCATGCTGGGTCCTGGTTAGAAGGAAGAAAAGAGAGGGGAAAAATCCATGAGTAACGTGATGCAGAACTATACAATTGCTTGATAGAAAGATTTTTAATCAGAAAAGAAAACTTATCTTGTCATCTTGATGCCACCAGTCTTCATGGTTGATTGTGTCTGATTCCTTCCGAGCCACCTCCACATTGTCTCATGCTGACCTATGTCCTCCGATTATTTTATCAAGGGAAACTAGCAAAAGTTACTCCGAACATCTAGTCAACATGAGCCATCCCAGCACTCACATATGGCCTCCTGCCTTCTTTTTTCTTTCTGCTCTTTTCATCTCATCACCTCACTCTTTGTATAAGTTCAGTTGATAGGTGAAGCACATCCGAAAAATGTGATGAAAGCTCTTGTGGGGGTGAAGTTGCAGTAATGCGTAATTCACTGAATCGCATGCACACCACCTGTCATTTGGCAGTCTGGTTGCATGTGAGGAAATTGCTTGTACCTGACCTATACTGTTTCTTACAGTCGCATCTGCAAACCCGCAAAGGTCAGAAACAGGTATTTTTGGAGGTGACACAACTTTATCAAAATCAGTTTATAGTGGATGCTATACCTATAACTTGCAGGCAAGTTATAGTATAAATTATAGTATAATTGCCTTACTTTTATCCTTATATTCCATATGTGGGATAAGAATTTTCAAATTGAAGGAAATGTGCCATTTTCTTATCTACACTCATGGATAACTATGCTGCATAATAGCGTTAGTTCTTCTTGAACTTCCTACCTGTTGAGAATCTACTTCATCATGAGGCAGCTTCTGCCTTCAAACCTGTAGGTAGAGAATAACATTTAAAATGTGTCTTGCTTTGTGCCACTCCATTAGAGCCTGGCTCTCTTCACAGGTACCATGCATAATCGTTCAGTTCCTGGCAGGCAGTAGTATAGTTTAGTAGCTTATTCTCACCTATAAAGTCAGGGCAGAAATCCTAATAATTATTGGGAATCATAATGCATGCATTACAGTGTTACTGGGGGTTAAATGAGGTAAAATATGTAAAAAGCCTGGTAATTAGTAACAAAATAGTTAAATTTCTTTGATCAAGCTCAAACATTCCTTTAAGTCTCTGGGGTACTTTCCATGTGGAAGATTAAAATTGAAATTTCAGCAGTGTGATAACTGGCTCTTAATGATGAGTCTATTTTAAGCCAAGATACCACTATTGTTTTATCTTTACACTCTGACTTTATTTGATCTGTGTAATTCACTCTTATTTATGGTCTAGGTTTTGGTTCAGCCCTTTCAGATTAATAACTTATTTGAATGATACTCCAACATTGTTCCAAACTCTTGAGAAGTTTAAATTTGTTCCCACTGACTCCACTGACTCTGAAATTCGGAAGTCAGTGTTCTGAGGTTCAGAGGACCCTAATGGAATACTCAGCATTCCCTGTCCTGAGTACCAATCTGGTGGTGAGTCAGTAGAATTTCAGTACTTTTCAGGAGAGTTATGACATCTAAGTTCTAGATCAAATGATATCTTTCAGATCAATAAATTGTTGACATTCACTTATCCATATGCATTTATCTTATGAATATCTGCAAAAAAATCTATTGTGTACAGCTGGACAACATACCCGAATTTGGTCTGATCTTGGCAGACCTATACACAAGCAATTTAATCATTTAATTAGAGTGATAAGGGTGGCTTGATCATGGTCTGTTTAAAATATATCTTTAAATTAGCATAAAAGCTGTGTGTGTGTGTGTGTGTGTGTGTGTGTGTGTGTGTGTGTGTGTGTGTTGAATCTGTGCCCATATTTGCATCCAAACATAAAATAGAGTGGCCAATACTTTTAGGGACTCTACCAACCTTTTCTACAGCTTAGGACTACAGATAAAAGGCTTTTCATTTACTTATCTTTCAACATCTTTTCAATTATTCAACAAAAAGGAAAACTATTATGAAAAGAATTCAGAATACTGGGATGAAATAGTCTAAGTGAGGTCAGAGAAGGGGATGGAGGAGAAGAAGGGTAGGAGGAGAGTTCATCAATATTTAAGATGTTATGAATAAGCCATATGGAAACATACATTTTTGCTAGTTAATAATATACATGCTAAAAAAGAGACAGTTTGAGTAGAAGCACCCTGTGAAGGTGGACCATATTGTGTCTAGAAGCCATAGATTGTTATCACAAAATTTCAGTGCCAAGGTGAGGTATCTTACAAGGAGCTGTTGACCAGGGAGACCCCTGTTGCTACCAAAAACATTACAAGCTATTGTCAAGACTCTTGGTTATCCATCAGAACTACATGGTAGATGGTAAGACCCTACTGTTGAAGATTTCAACATGCTTACTGAAAAAATCAAGCTGAAGTCGAGCTGGAAGCCTCCTCCATATTGACTAGCTGTCAGGACAGGGGAAGGGACTACATTTCACACAGCCTTTTCAGGGAGATAAGTCAGAAATGGTGTTAACCAGCAGTGGATGATGCAAGCTTTGTGGCTGGCTAGCCAGGCCATATATATCAATTGATGCAGTAGTGCCATATCTGATATTATGGAGGAAGCCAACTGCTCTCTGATTGGACTAGAGGCCTGATCCAAAGGAGGGAATTCATTATTGGTACTGAAAACTAATGAAAAACCTATGGCTTGGGAAGGTTTAAGCCCTAGGGGGAAAACCACTACTATTTTCTGGCTAAATACAATTATTATTCCCACCAAACTGTTCTCTAAACACTTATATTTATGTCCATATAGCAAAGCTACCCTCACTTTTGGTTAGGGAAACTTCTCATTTTAGATAGTAGTGACCAATGTGGTGATTCAAAACTCACCACAGAGCTGATAAGTGAGAGGGGAATGTTCAGCACTAACTAAGACATCTCTATCTCACCTTCCAAGGCTTAGGGACCATTGTGGAAAAGGTAGTGGAAAGAATATAAGAGCCAAAGGAAAGGAAGCTTATAATGCTGTCTTCTAGAAAAAGAAAAAAAAAAAAGGAAAAGTTACCTAGATGAACTGACAGGACTAACACTCCCTATAAAACCATGCTTAACAGGGATAAAATAAAATGATGACATCAAAGTAGCAGAAAGACTAATTGGAAAGAAGAGACTCAGTAGAGGAGGGATTTGGGTGGAGGAAAAGGAGTGGAAGGAGAAGACTATGATCATGGCATATTGTCTCTGTTTGTTGAAGCTGTCAATAAAAAGTTAAAACAGGGCTGGAGACATGGCTTAGCAGTTAAGCGCTTGCCTGTGAAGCCTAAGGACCCTGGTTCGAGGCTTGGTTCTCTAGGAACCATGTTAGCCAGATGCACAAGGAGGAGCACGCATCTGGAGTTCGTTTGCAGTGGCCAGAAGCCCTGACGTGCCCATTCTCTCTCTCTCTCTCTGTATCTGCCTCTTTCTCTCTGTCACTCCCAAATAAATAAATAAAAATGAACCAAAAAAAGGCACTTGCTTGCAAAGCCTGCAGGTTTGTGTTTTTAAAAAGAGTTAAAACAGAATTCAAACACATCATATTATATTTATATATACAAATTCTTATTTGTAGGTTTGCCTTTACTTTGACCAACATGCCATGAAATAAGACTATTTGGAGACTATCCAGACTTAAGATTTTGCCTTTCCATTTAAATGAAGACTTTTAATTATAGGTACATCGAGATAATAGTGTGCAAGTCAACTAACATGAAGAAAATTAGAGTGTAAATGTATAATGTTGAAGGATAATTCAGTGAGTTCATTTTTGGTGTCACCTCAGTTGCTGGCTAATTTAATATGTTCTCCATCCTGTGTATTTCTGTATGTGTGAAGAATATTAGGCTAATATGTGTGAAGAATTAACTCAGATATGGTAATTTACTCAAACTCTTAGGGATCCTTTCCAATAAATACCAATATTTTTAATCTTCTGACTGTTCTTTCTTTTGGGTTCTATTTAAAATCAAATGTATTTGGTTAAATTCCTTTCTTTTCTTGTACTTTTTGAGGTAGGGCTTCACTCTAGCCCCGAGTGACCAGGGATTCACTATATAGTCTCAAGGTGGCCTTGAAACCCCTGCAATCCTCTTACCTCTGCCTCCCAAGTGCTGGGACTAAAGGCGTGTGCCACTATACCTGGCCCTGTATTTGGTTAAATTTTTAGAAGGCATTTAACCAAGCCTTAGCTTATGAAGGAAAAATTAAAGATTAAAATTGCATAAGGGACAAGATAGAAGGGAAAGAAAGGAACCAGGGCATCTCAAAAAGTCTTACAATAGAAAACTATAGTGTCACTTTCAGGATTACACTTCCCATGTGTATTTACCCCTGTCATGGTGATACACGTTCTCATAAATTCTCCTTAAAATCTTGTAAGTCAATCAATTATTTTAAATTTTGATAGAAACATTTTAGTTTTAATTAATTTTATTTTTATTTCAGTATATTAGTTACTATAAGAAAACTTTGGAAATTCCGTGAGGGTACTTCTCTCATACATGCTAGAATGAGACAAACAGTCAAAGAGGTAAGTTCTGCTCAAGTCATTTTATTTTTACTTTCCTATCTTTAAAATTCTTCATTCATTTTTTGCATATTACAATATCAAGACAGACAAAATAACATCCATGATTTGAAGTTTTAAAATATTTAATTTTATGTTTTAGGGCACACATATATTTCAAATTTTTAACTGAGTTCAGTTCTGATGTTTGTTTTGTGTGTAAGTATTTCCCAGTAAATGAAAAAAAATATGAAGTCAGGGGGCTGGAGAGATGGTTTAGTGGTTAAGCACTTGCCTGTGAAGCCCAAGGATCCCAGTTCGAGGCTCGATTCCCCAGGACCCACGTTAGACAGATGCACAAGGGGCACACACATCTGGAGTTCATTTGCGGTGTCTCTCTGTCTGTTGCTCTCAAAATAAATAAATAAAAATATATACATAAAAATATGAAATTTTTCTTATCATATGTTAACAATTCCATTTGAGAGTTCTACAAACACTTGCATATAGTAAGAATTTTGACAGATTAACTCAATTATAATTAGCCTGTGCATATAGGCAGCTTCCACGTCCGTAACCTTCCTTCCCTGCTCGACTTCCCCATTTGTCTCAGTCCCCGTCATTCTATAAATTCTGCTTTCAGAGATAAACCTTAATGATCCTAGTATCGCAAATTCTAATTGTAACTTCACATAGGCTCCGGATTTTGTCATTTGAACTCCAGCTGGCAGTGTTGCTTTGGAGGTTGAATCACTAGGGGCAGACCTTAAGGTATGTTAGCACAAGTCTGTTTCCTGTCGGTGTTTGGCTTGTGACCAGCTGACTCTGAGTCCTGCTGCTATACCTTTTCTGCCATGTCCTCTTTTAAAAGCTGTAAATCAAAGCAAACTATTCGTTTCTTAATTTGTTCCTTGTCAATAACTTAGTGGCGGTAATGAGAAAAGTAAATAATACAGAATTTCAAAATTCTCATGGAATTATATCATTTAGCACAGCTGACTACTCTGTCCTTTTTAAAGCACTCTCTCAGCATCCAGTGTGCAAGAAAATGTGTGTGTGTATGAGAGAGAGAGAGAGAGAAAGAGAGAGAGAGAGAGAGAGAGAGTCGAAGTCTCATGTCTCTGCAAAGGAACTCCAGACCCACACCACCTTGTATTGGGCTTTTGGGGAATCGAACCTTGGCTTGACAGAATTTGCAAGCAAGCACCTTTACCCACTGAGCAATCTCCTCATCCCTCAGCGTCCTTCTTGTTAAACTGTCCACGATGTTGCCTCCTTTGTAGAATGCTCCTTATCGAGTTCATGAGCTCTCCTTTCTTCACTCATTATTTTATTGAATGTCTGCATGGTCAGCTTAAATTTTCTTTTCTGTGAGTCCCCTGGCTTTGAATACCATGTCCATTTCAGTAATTTTTTTGGTGGTGGGGGGGTTAAAGGTAGGGTCTCACTCTAGCTCAGGCTGACCTGGACATCACTAGGTAATCTCAGGGGAGCCTAGAACTCACAGCGATCCCCCTACCTCTGCCTCCTGAGTAAAGGGATTAAAAGCATATACCACCATGCCCTGCCATTTCAGTAATTTTAAGATGTATGCATTAGATGATATCAGGCTGTTCAGAGTGGTATGGCTGAAGAAAAATTCATATTTTAGGTTAGGACCACTTTGCGAATTTAACTGGATTTAAAATGATCCAAAATTTGTTCCAACAGGCACATCAAACTTAATGTCTATCAAAGCCTAAGATCTTTCATTTCTTCACACCACAAAAATGATGCCTATATTGATTTAGTAATAAAGGACGAGAATTTCACTAATTCTTTCAATATTTTGTGCAGGAATTATCCTAGATGCTGGACATACAGCAAAATACACACTTCCATTTCTTGTTTTCTCTATGTGCAGCCCATCCGCAAACATAACCATTTCTCCACCAAACATCAAGTGCATCATCTTCTCTCTGTTACCACTGTGCCCATCATAGTCCAAGTCTCTCTGCAGACTTTCCTAGGGCATTAGTGTAAGGGAATTCTTCTGTGAATTTTATCATTTTCCCTGTTTTTATCCTTGCTACAATGTCAGCCAGAACTGAGAAGAATCACCAAAACTGCATATCACTCTATTCCAACTACACTTGAAATAAAAATCAAAATAAAAAATCTCATTAGTTATGGCAAAGATAGTTTGTCACTGCCTACTCTCTGGCTATAAACGCTAGCCCCAATAGCACTGCTTTGTGACTTCTCAGTTGCACCAGCCTCATTTTTACTACTTTTCCTGGAGTGCTCCATAGTTTTCATTATTCTAATATTATGTTAAATATTCAGTTTTTAAGAAATGTCATACCTGCCATTCAATTTGAATTATGCTTTCTTTGGTGCCTTTCTCACTTTTCTCATACTGATCATAAGATTTAAATTTTATGTTAATTAACATATCTAGTTATTATCTCACCAACTCTACTATGAAATCCAGGAGTAAAAATTGAATCTGTTTTGCTTATTCTGTACTCAATGTATTGAAAAATAACTGATATATAGTAGTTATTTCTATATTGTCAGATAAATTAATGAATCATAAATTTGTGAAAAATATTATTGAAAGTTGGTTGCTTTTCAACATCCTGCTTTCTCTTTTGAGCAATAATTCATCATTGTAAGGCTAAGGATAAATTTAATTCTAAAATTAAAATGTTCAACTGACTGCTATCATATGAGTGCATCTCTTCTCAAATTCAGCTATTGAACCAACCTGAAAACCCTAGTGGTTCTGAGATGTGGGGCCTGTAAGAATTGATTAGGTCACCAGGATGTCCCCTCACGCATTGAACTAGGCCTTTGTTGTTAGCCTGGCCATCTAACAAGATAATACAGTGCTTCTTTGATTCTAACAATGTAGGAATGAGACACTGCCTTAGACACAGTGGGACCTTCCTGATATGTCATCCTGCCAGGATCTTGACCTTGAACTTGTAGCCTTCATAGTTGTGAGAAGTAAATTCTGATCCCCTTAAATTTACCAATCACAGTTTTCTTTAATAGCTCTTCACATAAGGGCTAGGACACTACCATGCAAGAGAGTGATGAGCGGGCCATGTGAATACACATGCGCGTGTCTTTTGATCTCCCCGGAGAACACACAGGTCACTTGACAATCGAACTTCTCTGTCATTTCAATGGAATCATTTCTTAATCCATATGGGTTTTTCAGTTGAGTTGTTTGAGTTTTTTCTTTCTTAAAATGTTTTTGCTTTCTTTCCAATTTTCATTATTGCCACACCTATTATTTCTGATTCATGACTTCCATGAGTAGCTGAATTTAGTCTCTAAAAATCATATGGTCAAACCAATTCCTTTAGGATATACCTCAGAATCAGTTGGTTACAATTTATAAATTGTCCACATTTCACAAATTTTCTCTTGTTATTTAGTGTATGTATGTTTACTGGTAAAGTTTAAATAAGTGGAAAAGTATAATTCCGGTCTAGAACTTATGATTTAAATATTTTTTTAAAGTTTTCAACTGGAGTTTTGATGGAATTTTGGAATTTTGTGTTGTTGGGAGTTATGAACCAAACCTTGACCATGTTAACAGAAACAGCCATATAGAAAGTTAAGTTTCTACTTCCTCATCTAATAATATTCAACTACCAGAAAAAAAAGGAATCGTACACTTGGGTGAATACTCTTCCATGCAGCCGGTAACTGATGAAGAAACAAAGGCATTGCGGCTTAACCGATAACTCTGTGATCTTTGGCCTGATTACAGCCCCTTCTCCCTACAACCTTATATAAACCTACATGTAAGAATAAACTCTTGAGGCCTTGACCAGAAACTCGGCTTGGTCTCTTTCTTGTGTCTGTTTGCCTTCTCCCATTCAGGTTAACTTCCCCTTGGGTCCTTGTTTAACTCCCTGCTGGCCGGGGCAAGTTGTGCTTGAACATGGGGCTCGAGGTACAAAGAAAAACCTGAATGTCACTTGAGTTCATGGCCGTCCCCACCATTAGACCACCACCCCACCATTGGGTGAGCGAAAGTCCGCATTGAAATCACCACTGGCAATCCACATGTGATACAGATCTGCACCATGATCACCACAGTAAAACCTGCCTGTGATACAGATCTGCTAAGGTAAGACAAGTAATGAATTGTAGGCAAACTATTTAAGTAAAGACTATTTAGTCAGATTTTCAAGACATGGGAATTGCGGGATTTTTTTGTTGCTCTTTGTAAACTTCTTTTCCTTCTTTTACTTTCAGTTGGTGCCATCATGTGGAATTGCAACATAGTGACAGGGCAACTGAAGCCTCTAGGCCAGGGCTACCCTCTGGCATTGGCTGAAGGCCCCTAGCTCCCTGTGAGAGTCCCGACAGCCCATTTGGGTGTTGGCAAAGACCTCCTATCTAACCTCTCTTCCCACCAATGAAACTGGTTATGCAATGGCCAGAAGATGCCCTTAGGATGGCTTCCAGATTCTTAAATTTGCAGATAGGCTTACATCAGGCCCATTGGGAAATCCCCCATGCCGGTTCTCCAACCGGGAATGTTGCCCTCTGGTCTTGCCGTTCCTACTCTTTCCTTTTCTATCATGGGACAGACCCTAAGTAAACAAGAACTTTTCGTCCAGGGACTTAAAGACTCCCTTAAGACTCGTGGGGCAAAAGTTAAGAAAAAAGATTAATAAGGCCTACAACCAGGCCGCCCCACTACAGTGGCAATTTCTGCAGCATACTGTAAAATCATTATTGACCTAAAGATTGCTTTTTTAAATTCCCTTACACCCTGAGCATTGTCAGCATTTTGCATTTAGTTTACCTGTGGTAAATTTTAGAGGCCCTATGCAGAGATTACAATGGAAAGTATTGCCCCAAGGGATGGCTAACAGCCCTACTCTGTGTCAAAAATTTGTGGCCCAAATTATAGATCCATTTAGAGATAGATGGCCTTCCTTGTATATCATTCATTATATGGATGACATCCTCTTGGCCGGTCCTGATCCCACTGAACTCCTTTCTCTCAAGAGCTTTCTAGGGCCCTTACCAGAGCTGGTCTTCAGATGGCTCCTGATAAAATTCAATTAAAACCTCCTTACTTATTCTTAGGCTTTGAACTTTTTCATAACAAAATTCTTTCACAAAAAATTCAGCTTAGAATTAATCATCTAAAAACTTTAAATGATTTTCAAAAACTCATAGGAGATATCAATTGGCTCAGGCCTTATCTTAAGCTAACTACTGGAGAGCTTAAACCCTTGTTTGACATCCTCAGAGGAGACCCAGACCCTGCCTCCAGCTGCTCATTAATGGACCCCGCCCTAGAGGCCCTGAAGATAGTGGAGGCTGCAATTCTTCTGAGCCAAAGGGTCACTTTTATCTCTTATGAGAAGCCTCTTCTCCTGGTCATTTGTGCCACTGACTTTACACCCACTGGGGTGTTCTGGCAGGAAGTGCCCCTCTTCTGGATCCATTTACCTGCTTCACCACCTAGAGTCCTTACCCCTTACACCTCATGGGCGGCAGAGTTAATAAAACCTGGACATGATCAAAGCAGAAAAATATTTGGTAAGGACCCTGATAAAATCATTCTACCCTACTCCACTTCCTAAATACAATGGTTAATACAAAATGATGATGAATGAGCAATATCTTGCACCTCTTTTCAGGGATCCCTTGATAACCATGACCCTGCTAACAAACTTCTCTACTCTCTGAGAATTCAGCCATTTGTTTTTCCTACATTGACTTCTCCCTGACCTCTTCCCTATATCCCCTTAGTTTTCACTGATGGCTCCTCTAATGGAGTGGCAGCCTTCACTGTAGACAATCAAACCACTTCCCTACAATCCCCATTCCATTTTGCTCAACTGGTAGAACTTTTTGCTGTTTTACAGGTTTTTCAACAACTTCCAAATACCTCCTTTAATCTGTATACTGATAGTGCTTATATTGCTCAACCCATCCCCCTGTTAGAAACTGTGCCATACATAACACCCACCACAAACTCTACCCCTGTTTTTCTCCATCCAGCAGTGCATACATTCTAGGCAACATCCTTTTAATATAGGCCTTATTTATGCTCATTCTGCACTCCCTGGGCCTCTAGCCACAGGCAATGCCATGACTGACGAAGTCACCCAGTTTGCCTTCCTTGTTAGGCTTGATCCTGTGGCCCAGGCCAAAGCAGCTCACTCTGTACATCACCTTAAGGCTTAAACCTGTGTCTACTTTTTAAAATCACTAGGGAACAAGCTCGACAGATAGTCAAATAATGCACAAACTGTGTCACCCTCCTACCCATTCCCCACTTAGGTGTGAATCCTAGAGGTTTAATTCCGAGTGAGTTCTGACAAATGGATGTAACACATGTTCCCTTATTTGGTAATCTTAAGTACCTCCATGTTACTGTGGATACCTTTAGTGGATTCATCTTGGCCAGCCTCTATGCTGGAGAAGCTTCAAAAAATGTCATTGCTCATGTACTCAATTGCCTTGGTGTCATGGGAAAGCCCCAAACTATTAAAACTGATAATAGTCCTGGATATATTGCAAAAAAATTCCAAAATTTCTGTCATCAATTACAAATTAAACATATTACAGGCATACCATACAATCCCCAGGGTCAAGGAATTGTTGAGCGAGCCCATCAAACTATTAAACTACCCTCCAAAAGTTAAAAACGGGGGATTTATATCCCATAAACGGCTCCCCAAGAAACATCGTTCATCATGACTTGTTTGTCCTAAACTTCTTAACCCTTGATACTCAGGCAAATTCAGCTGCTGATTACTTTTGGCACACAAATACAAAAAATACCTTTGCCAAAGCCATGTGGAAAGATACTTTAACTTTAAAATGGAATGGCCCAGACCCAGTACTCATTTGGGGCCGAGGATCAGTATGCTTGTTTGACACTAAAGAAAATGCTGCAAGATGGCTGCCAGAGAAACTTGTAAAACAGGCTGATGATCCTCCAGTGACATCTCACATATCCAGGGAAGAAACAGTTCCCTGAGAGAATCTCCTTTTATACCTAACAGGACAAAGCTGGAAGGACCTCTACTTATCTTAATATTCTTACTAACAATCGGACCCATTATTATAAATAAAATCATGTCTTTTGTATGTCAACAGATTAAAGCCATTAAGATGCAGCCTTTACAGGTCCATTATCACAGACTGGAGCTGGTGGATCAAGGCATTTCCACTGAAGACCTACCACCTGCAGCTGTCACTCTCCCTTGATCTTACATTCTGTACTTATTTACTATACTGCTGTCCTCTACACCTCTGCTATTGCTGCAGTCTACTTGTCTACTTGTCTTGGCCAAATAGCTACCCCTCCTACAGGAGCTGCATAGGATTCAGACCTATGAATATCGGCTCACAATGAAGTGAGTGTGATATGGGCACCAATGTGGGTGTGAGGCAAAGTACTGCAAGGGAAGGTCCCTTTCTGACCACTTTTGTATCCCTGAGAGGTATACCTGGCTTGCATGGAGGTTGGTACCATAACTGTTATCACTAAGGCCATGCCTCACTCTTCAGCCACATAGGCTGTGCCCCCCCTCCCCAAAAGGGCCAAAGATTGTGGGAAAAAGACATCCCACGGAAGGAGTCGGGTCACTACTCCCACAGTTGGTTAATGACTATGACTGCAAAGTGGGCCTCCCCCTCTTTTTGTATAAAATAAGGGAGGAGATTTTGGGAACTATGAACCAAACCTTGGCCATGTTAACAAAAACCGCCATATAGGAAGTTAAGTTTCTATTTCTTCATCTAATATTCAACTACCAGAAACAAAGGAATCGTACGCTTGGGTGAATACTCCACCATGCTGCCAGTAACTGATGAAGAAACAAAGGCATTGCGGCTTAACCAGTAACTCTGTGATCTTTGGCCTGATTATGTCCCCTTCCCTCTACAACCTTATATAAACCTACATGTAAGAATAAACTGTCAAGGCCTTGAGCAGAAACTTGGCTTGGTCTTCTTGTGTCTGTTTGTCTTCTCCCATTCAGGTTAACTTCCCCTCGGGTCCTTGTTTAACTCCCCGCTGGCCAGGGCATTGTGTTTGTTCCATTGCTTAAGTACACAAAAATAGTCTGTCACTATAAGAGGAAAACAGAAGGGAGGAAAACTAATTTGTGCATTTTAAAGATGAATTTTTTTCCACACAAATAGGAACAAATATATGATAATGGCATGTATGACTTTAATTTAGTGGGTTAAAAAAAAATCAACAACAATGCAGATATTTGTGACAGACTGTCAACTTTTTTTTTTTTTTTTTTTTTTGGCAATGGTTGGGATTGGACCTGGTGCCTTATGCAAGCTGAGTTAGCATTCTACTATTGGGCTCTATCCCCAACTCTTAACACTGTAAGATTTTACTTGTCATTTTTTTTTATTAATTATGTACTTTGCTGCATGAATGTATTGCATATCCCATGTTGGTTACATTCCTGTTAGGCAAACTCTTATATCCCTTCTTCCTTGCCATAATTCCAGTGAGGGCTCTCCTCAGTGGGGTCATGGGTATTCACTGGGGGGTCATGAATGCTCCAGTTAGTTTCTCTGTGTTGGGGAGGAGGGTTGTGCCTCGGCATACTTCTTCCCACCTTGTGAATCTTACAATCTTACTGCTTTTTCTTTCGTAATGTTTCCTAAGTTTTGGCAGGCATGTCATAAGTCGCCTTTAGTGCTAATCTCTCTGCATCCTCTGATCTTCTGCTTTTATGAGTTTGAAAGCTCTTCACAGTATACTGCCATCTCCCTGGAGGAGACTGTCAGGCAAGCAGTGAGAGCAGCACTTGTCTTTAAATCCTCACATTCTCTGTTATGTCTCCTGAGTCTGAAAGATGGGATAGAGATAACTCATCTAGTGCTAGGAAGTCAGATATCTTTGCTTGTCATCTACATGGATCTTGGTTCTCCCTGTATTTTCTGCCAGCTGTCAAAAACTATTCTTCAGCCAAGAGTGAGAGCAGCATAAATCAAAGGAAGCAAGCATAATCATTTAAGAGGCTTTATGAGGTGTGTACCCTTTCTTCTCAGCCATAGAACAGTGAGAGCTTTTCTATAATCTATAACCCTCCTATCCATAGGATTATGACTTGGTTCTAAGTAGCACACATACCTTCTATCCATTCAGAGAGCAGCTGATTACCTCTATAATCTATATGCCACTATTTCACAGACATGCACATCTTGCCTCAGTGGTTGATTTTGTAGCTTGTAGGAACTCTTGCTTATTCACCCTGTTGGTGACCATTATCTGTCAGCAGCTAAAATAAAACTTTCCAACACTATGAGGGATAATTTCCTTCTCATTTCCCATATAATTTCTCAGTGCCCTGACAGCAACCTATGGTATCTTTAGCAATAGGGTCTTATCATTTAGCTCTGGTGGATATCCACATGCTTTGGCAACATCTTGCACTGTTTTTGGGACCTCATGGGCCTTCCTGATCAACAACTCATTGTGGAGTACCAGTTCTGATACTGGGATTTATCATCCAGCATCTATGGTTTCAGGATTAAGCTTTCTCTACCTCTATAGGGCATTTCCACCCTAGCTACACCCTTTACTAAGAGTTACATTGCTTAATTAGCTAACCGGGAGAATGGTTTTTATAGTAGTGATTCATGATGGCATTAGCTTTGTGTAATTTCCCACTCTTCCCAACCTCATCCATTCTAAGACTCTTCCACTCCTGTATTCTGTCCCTTCACTTGCCTGTCAAGCATCTTCTCCTCCCATCCCATCCTGTTTACATTCTAGCCTAGCCTCATTCTAAGTCCTTGCCAATATTGCTGGTGCTAACACAACCTGCAATCAAATCAAGCTCTATCAAGTTACTAACTTCATGTGAGACAGAAGATTCAGCATTTTTCTTTCTGAACCTGTGTGACCTTGCTGAGTGATTTTTTTCAAGTCAATTCCTTTCCCTGCAAATTTTATTATTTTATGTTTTCTTACCAATGAGTATAATTTTACTATGTATATGTACCACATCTTCATTATCCATTCATCAGGTGTTGGGCATCTGGGCTAATTCCAATTCTTAACTACTGTGAATAAAGCAGCAACAAACAACAAAAAAGCAAGTCTCTCTGTAGTCACACACACACACACACACACACACACACACACACACACATTCTATTATATATACATATGATCTTTTTCAGCTTTTTAAAATATATTTTTTAATTTTTCTTTTTTGAGAAAAAGAGAGAGAGAAAGAGAGAGTGAGACAGAGAGAGAATATGGATATGCCAGGGCTTCCAGCCACTGCAATCTGGCTTATGTGTGTCCTGGGAAATTAAACCTGGGTCCTTTGACTTTGCAAAGCACCTTAAATGCTAAGCCATCTCTCCAGACCTACTTTCAGTTTTATGAGAAGCCTCCACACTGATTTCCATAGTAGCTGTACAAGTTTGCGATCCCACCAGCGGTGAATGAGAGTTCTTCTTTTCATAACACTCACCAGAATTTGTTGATTTTTTTGGTGATTGCCATTCTTATTTAGGTGTTTATGGGAATTTGTATTTCTCCCATTGAGAACTCTCTTTTCTGTTTTCTGCCCCATTTTTACAGTGGGTCGCTTGATTTTTATTTTTATAAGAGAGAGAGTGAGAGAAAGTGAGAGCAGAAGAGAAAGAGAGAGAGAAGAGAGAGAACTGGCACACTGGGGCCTCCAGGAAATGCAATAAAATTCCATATGTGTGCACTGTTT
The DNA here is from genome assembly GCF_020740685.1 of Jaculus jaculus. Classification (NCBI taxonomy): domain Eukaryota; kingdom Metazoa; phylum Chordata; class Mammalia; order Rodentia; family Dipodidae; genus Jaculus; species Jaculus jaculus. The sequence goes on from NC_059105.1 coordinate 27,811,441, forward strand.
TGTGTGCCTGTGTAACCTTGCCTGCTTGTGTAACCTTGTGAGTCTGGTTTATATGGGACCTGGGAGTTTAACATGGGTCCTTTGGCCTTGCAGGAAAGTGCCTTGACTACTAAGCCATCTCTCCAGACTGACTTGCTTAATTTTTAAGAAGATTCAAACACTGAGGGAGAGACATATAAACACATACTCACTCAGTGCCTCACTGCCATTTCCTTTGGAGCCCGAGTGGCTTAGACACCTTGTCAACAGCAGTGCTTCCAATTGCTGAGCTATGTGGGTGGTCTTGTCCATCTTTCCAAGTGCCCATCTGCTACTGACCAGAGTGTTGCCCTCCCTGTGATCTAAGTGACACACTTGTTCTCCAGGAGTTGATGGAGCTATCATTTTAGATCTGTCTTCATACTTGCCTCTGTTCTCCTGCCACTTATTCTTATAAACCGTGAGTTTAGCCTTTCTGTTTTAAGTTTGATAGACTAGAAAACTTTTAATGGCAGTTTCCATGATATCTTCATTCTTTGAACCCTCTCTATGACTTAACATGTTATATGTACTGTAAATACAATGGCATTTTCATTTGAATTTTTATGTACATATCTTGTTTCTGCACCTAGTTACATGAGAGCAAGGGCTGTGACAAAAATTTGTCCAACAGCCCCATTTGCTTTTGTAAAGTTGTTCCTCTAAGACAAGGCAGGGTGCATGTGTGTGCAGGGGGGTGGGTATGCTTCTATTATTTAACTTACAGTTATATCCTCATCAAAAATACTACGCTGTTAGTTAACCTTGAGGGTGACTTCAGAAACTTACCTCCTCTACTTTCATTCTCGTTCCTGCTCCACTGTTTTCTGCTCTAATTCCTTGGCATTCTCTGCCCTGATTTTCTCACTTTCCAAATACAGTGGACTTGACCAGGCATTTATCTTTTTCAGCGCACTTTAGTTTGAACTGTCATGCCTGAGCTGGAACACTCTGACTCCAGTCTGATGTTTTTTTCAGACTTCACTCCTTTTGAGAGCTTGCAAATTGTGAATTAATTTAGTGTTACTCAGTCCATGTGCCCCCCACCCAATATGGGCTGCTTCCACACGGTCAAGACTTGCCTATCTATGCACTAAGTAGTGTTCTCTAGCTCTGGCTTACACTGGTTTTGGAGACACATCTGGCAATACTGCCAGGACCTAAGACTATCTATCTATGTCTGTCTGTCTGTCTGTCTATCTATCTATCTATCTATCTATCTATCTATCTATCTATCTATCTAGTTATCTATCTTTTCTCCCTCCCTGTGTATACACAGTCCCCCACCCCTCCATATACACACATATAATGACACCCAGCACTATCAGAGACAAAGGGCCGGTGTTTATGGTAGTAATCCCAAGGGTGTTTGCACAAGCTACCTCAGCTCTAACCACCAAACATTAAATAACATTAGTCATTCACTTGTGTCAGAACCTCAACATGTTTGTGGGATAGTTAACTAGAATTCAGGGGACTTAAAGAATTTCTCCTTCCACACTAACTTACCTGAGTTCAGATGAGTGTACCAAATATCAGCCTAATTCGACAATTAATAAAACTGTCAAAGGAGTAACTTTATAAAACTTCAATTTTTTCTTGGCTTTCTTCTTGCCTTATGTTTTTCATGGACATATTTTTTTCTGAATAATAATTTTGTTGCTTTCTTCATGTTCACACTACCCACAGAGATCATTCCTCTACTGAGCTTAAGGGGGTGTTATTTCCTGAAATTCGATGCCTCTTTGTAGCACTATTATATGGATTTGTTACAAAGGTTTCAGTTTTTAGCTTTGTCTATGAAAACCTATTTTCTATCTTTATCTAAAGAGATGTTGTTTTTCATTTGTAGGAGAAAAATTGCTCCACTGAAGGGAGATAACTAATTTGATTTTAACAATCCCTTAGGATGGCTGGGAACCTGCTAAATCCTGTCACTGTTAATAATGCACAATGGTAATAATGGTGATGGAGAAAGCCATTCATTTTAAGCCATTTATAATGAGAGAGTAACTTGTAAGGAATCTATAATATAAAATACATTCAACAATTTATTTTTCTCTAGAAACTATTTAACTTTTTTACTGTTTATTTGTCTTAGAAATCTTCCTTGTCAGATATTACAGGAATAACAATATTTCATGAAAGTTAGTTTATGTCAGTGATGAGCTCTAAGTCAAATTAATATTAATGATTTTCACCTGCATTTAGGTTTTAATTTCCTGTAATTGACTTCCTTGTTTTTCAGTATTATCAAATAGTCATACCTTCTGAAATTTTTAGTAAGACACATAATTCCCATGTATTTTCTCATGAATTTTTAGATTATGATGATTTTATGTCATTGGCAAACAATTTATGTTCAGGGTTGAGAAATAGGATTAATTTAGAATTTATAAAACTGGAAAAAGTAAAAAGAATAGCCAAGTAATAGTAGAATAATTTTTAAGAAAGTGTTGTGTATAATATAATCTAGAAATGATAAACAACATAAAAGCTTGTTTTAAAGAGGATATGTATTATATATAGTGTTTGCTTTAACATTCAGGATCTAAGGTAGATGCTGGTAATGGAGAACAAATACTGGAAGAGGGAGTGTTTAGATCACAAGAAAACTTGAACACTGATGTACTTCTGATGAGAAAAGTCAGTGTAAGAGTTATAAAATGTCACTCTTATCAAAACTTCCTTTTTCAATATTTAATGTTTAGTATACATTGCTGTATGAAGAATGTCTGGGTTTATTTGGCTAACAAATGTTACTAATATAGTACCTTCTCTACTAAAATTCCTGTAGACAGTAAAGGCCTAGAGATCTCAGTGGTAAATATGCAAAAACAGTCCACAATTTGTCAAGTAGCCTTTAAGTTATGTTTCATTATTTTTTCCCTATCAGCCATGTAAATTACATTTTTACACTAAAATAGTAAAATTCTCATGTTACAAGTTGCAATTTCATTTTGATACTTGCAATTTGGAAGCATAAAGTTAACCTGAGGTCTAATAACTTACAAAAAGTTACCAATTTTTCCTGATGTTTAACCATACTACATGCAGAAGTGACACTTAAGCAAATCCTTACAGGTTGTCATGACAACATGAGTATTGTTCCAAGGACTTGAATTTGATAACATTTGCAGTTGTCCTGGCAACATGACCATTTGACTTTATGAGCAGGCTGCTGCTTTGCCAGCTAAGCTGATAAAAGGTTGGTGGGGCACCTACTGGATATAGGCATATCAGAGGAATGCTTGTAGGGTTTTTTTTTTTGTTGTTGTTTTGAGGTAGGGTCTCACTCTGGCTCAGGCTGACCTGGAATTAACTATGTAGTCTCAGGGTAGCCTTGAACTCATAGCAATCCTCCTACCTCTGCCTCCCAAGTGTCGGGATTAAAGGTGTGTGCTACCCATGCCAGGATGATTGCAGTTTTGAGAAGCCAACAAAATAAATGATAGTAGAAACTGAGGAAGTGTGACAAATATGAATCAAAGCAGGAAAAAATGTAAAAATGAGGGGAGATAATGGAAGGGAATGACAGAAGATAAAAAGAATAAAATCCGATAAGATGAGTAAAATGAAGATGGGCTCAATAAGTCAAAGAATTTCATGTTACCATAACTGGGTGGGTAGGGAAGTCTGAATGTTGGGATCAGGGAGAAAATTATTATGGAAACATTAGAGCATTGGAAAAAAATAGGACTGCCCCATTGTGTTATATCTATGTTGTTTCTGTAACATTTATCAGGAAGATGAGATGTAGTTCAATGTGGAATCACACCAGTAGTATTTACAGTCAACTTATAAAAGAGGACTAAAGGAAACAGATTCAAGCTAAATGGGTTTTTTGCCCAATCACACCTTCATACTTTGACAACAATATATAGATCTTCCATCAATCAACTAGAGCTGGTGTGAATGTTAAGTTTTAACAGTAAATGTTAGCAGTTACTGCTTTTGATGCATTTAGATATCCAAGTTGACAGATGGATGATTTTATTTTCCTTAGGGAAATATTCTTCAACAACTTGAAATCTGATAAAATTAGATGAAAATCTAATAAATCTGATAAAATTAGATGAAAATAACAGGTATATTATAGATTTCTGCTGTGTGCATGTATGGGAGGTGTTGTGAGTGTATATGTGTGAAATCTTTATATTGTCTTAATGGTATTCAATAAGATACTTTAAAATCAGTACTTCTTAATTTTGCTTCTGTGGTTCAGGGTTTTTTTTTTTTTTTTTTTTTTTTTTTTGGTTTTATTACCTGTTGTCTGAACATGGGGTGATTAAGGCAGAGAAATACTGCTTCCTGGATATAAGGACTAGATAACTAACAGCTAGTATAACTCAGGGTAGCTCAATTTGCACATCAAAACAATCTTCTATCTGGACCCTTTGCTAGGAAGCTTCAGAACTGGGTAGCCTACAAAAGAGCAATCTGTACCCACCAGAGTAATTTTAAATTTATCAAACAACAGAAAACATTGAAAAGTTTGAAATATTTACAGTGTAGTGATTATAAGCACAAAATCTAGATTCATCTCCTGACTCTTCTCTTTACCAAGTTTGGGCACATGCTCCCTCTCTATCTGTCTCTCAATTTCATTCTGAAATTGACATAATAGCGTTTTTCATATTGCTTAGTGTATACTAAGATAGTGAAAATAGGCCTGGAGAGATGGCTTTGCAGCTCAGAGCACTTGCTGTGCAAACATGAGGGCCTAAGGAGGTCCAGAACACACATAAACAGCTGTTTTTGGTCATGCATGTCTGTAACCCCAGCCCTATGGGGATCAGAGACAAGAGAAATTTTGAAGCATGTGGAGGTGGTGGGAGGAGCAAACTAAGGGGTCAGTAAGAGACTCCAGCTCAAGTAAGAATGGATGAAAGCTCCATGGAGGTGAGGACCACCTGAGACGTCCCTCCAGCCTCTACAGGAAGCACACTCTGCAGAATACAAGCACCATGATGTGCATATGCGCATAAGCATGCATGTGGCCTCTGGCAAATTTTCTTTTGGCATTCTTCTATTTGTCTGATCTTGGGTGCTTTAAAAAGTGACTGGGAAACAAGTCAGAACCATATCCAAACATGAGCCCGCTCTTCATTATCAACTTACCACCAATCATGCTCTCTACAAGAGGGTCTACACCTATTTAATTCTCTATTAAAAAAAATAAGTGTTATCCCATTTGTCTGGTGCTAATTCTACTCCATTGGAAAATCTGCTTCTCTTTTTCAGATCCTAAGAAGAGAACCACCCCATCATACCTCAAAAGGGCCCCAGCTGAAAGTAAGAATAATTGGCGAAACAAGCAAGGGTGCTGTTTTCTTGGTGAACCGGGTACCAGCACAAGGGTGAAGGAAATCGACACAGAGAACAATCAACTCCTACCAAATCAGATATCCAAAGACACAGAGGCTCCCAACACCTCATCACTGAAGCAGACCCAAAATGAACCTAAGATGGCTCAGGGAAATTTTGCGGAAGAGGGGTAGAAAGAATGTCAGAGCCACATGTTGGGTCATGATATGCAGAGACATTTCTCTTACCCATAGCTGTGGGCTAGCTCCACAGTGCATGACCCATATACCTCAACAAGGAGGGGCCAGGGGAAGGGGGTAGGACATGGAGGAGGCTAACAATGGTACCAATGTGACTGTATTCACTAAGTACAAAACTAATTAATAAACAAAGAAATAAATTCCAAAAAAGTGACAAATCTAAATATTCATTTTACAGTGTTGGGTAGCCCAGATAAATTACTTTAAATCAATAATAGTTGAGGGATTATCTTTTTTACATAGATACCAGAGAACAAATTACATTGTCTTATTGAATAAACGAAAATTCTGACACAATTAGAGCATTGGGCAAGCATATATATATATATATATATATATATATATATATATATGTGTGTGTGTGTGTGTGTGTGTGTGTGTGTGTGTGTGTGTGTGTGTGTATGTGTCTGTGTGTGTGTGTGTCTGTGTATAACTCACAGTGATCCTCCTATCTCTGCCTCCCAAGTGCTGGGATTAAAGGTTTGAACCACAACACCCATCTGTTAAATATTTTTAATAAAAGAGAGTATTTCTTGACACTACAGAAAGTTTATCTCGAGCAGGTTCCAAATTCCTTTTGGGGAGACACACTGGAACTGTTTATAGGGACTTCCTAATATGCCCATCAATTTATGTTCATTTGTCTAGTCTAGGACATCTTCTAACATCTTTTCATTTAATAAACTTTTGCACAAGCCCATATATATAGGTATATACAAGATATAAGAGATAAATACAAATCAAACATTTACTGATTATAAATAAATTTATTTTAAACTAGCTCTTTCATGTCATATGTCTGTACCATTTATTAAGATGCAAGCAATTTATATGCTATAGACATAGATATGCTTGGTTTTTTTTTAACATAATGAATTAAATCTTAGCCAGACATGGTGGCACATGCCTTTAACCCCAGCACTTGGGAGGGAGAAGTAGGAGGATCACAATGAGTTCGAGACCACCCTGAGACTACATAGTGAATTCCAGGTCAGCCTGAGCTAGAGTGAGACCCTACCTCAAAAAATGAAAAAAAAAAAAAAGAATTAAATCTTGGCCTAATATTTGATATTACAGAGTTAATAAGTTTTTAAAAATTCATAATCATAAATGCCAAAGATGCTTCTTTACATAAATACGTAATAAAAATAATGACGCAATTATGTTTAGGACCATTTCAGAAATTCTTAGAAATTCTGCCCTCCTCTTTGAGAAACTCAAGTCAGCAGCTCAAAGAGCAGTTTTTAAAATCAAAACTTCTAAGATAATACAATCCAAAGATATAATAATTTTATGCTTACAGGCTGAGGAATGATAGTAGTGAAATATGCAAAGTAGGTTTTCCATAATCAAACTATTATGTTTCTAGAAAAGCAGAAAGCTCTGTTTGGTGAAAACACTGCCATACAGATCCAGCAGGAGTCTCAAGCAGAGCTGGGTTGTGACACTGTACTCTGTGCCCAGGGCACAGGAGGCAGTCACAGCCAAGGCTGCTTTGAGGTAGCATTTCAGCACAGGCGGTACCTGCCAGAAATATCTCAGATTCATTACACATTTGATTTTCAATTAAAAAAAATTGGCCTGGGAGTCATTTAGAAGCCTTTTCCTACTGCTAAAATTTTTACAACTCCTCACATTCAGTCACATGACTCCCTTATAGGGTTGTGATGAACACTTTAAGAAGATGGGTTCTTGATAACCTTAAAAACCATAGTCCAGCCCTTAGTACTCACTTAATCATTGTGTGTTCAAGGAGTAAATGAGCAGATTGTACCAGTCAGTGTTAGGTGTTGGATGCACTATAGGAAGACACATTTAAAGTATTAATTAAACATTTTCGGGTTAACTTTGTCATTTATTTGCTTTGTCTAAAGAACATGTGTATTCTTGTATTAAATGTGTATGCACACATACTCACATGCACACACACACACACACACACACACACACACACACACACACACACACAGTTTGCATTATAACTCCATGAGACTCCAAGAGAGGTTATCATCTCAACTCTGCTTCCTTTTATTCTGGCTGGATATGTTACCATCAGAAACTGAGAAAGCTAGACATGTACCTAATTCACATGAAGATATGTCTAACCCTTTCTACTTAACTGCACCATTCCAAAGCTACATAGGTATCTAGATATCACCACCATGACCAGTTATAAGCCTGCCCTGCTGAACCTCGAATTAGCTCCTTTCCCTTCCTTATCTCTGAAGGGAAGGTTGGCAATTGTGTGGGAAAACATGCCTTCATTTACTGCTGCCTCTATCTAGTGATACCTCAGAATCAGCACTTGGCTCTTCAGAACTTAGTATAAGTTCAATGGCATGGATTACCCACTAGGGTAAGTCATTTTTCATCTCCTATATTGTACAATCTGTTCTAGGAATGTGGCTCCACAAATCATACTCAAACCTTGGAGATATGATTATGAGTAACATTTTATAAATTAAAAAGCATACAATAAAGAATGGAGAGGAAAAGTAAATTATCTTCAGTGACACAGGAAGTAAGTGAACAGTTCAAATATAGCCCCACTGATTCTAAAGTATGGGGGTGTTTACTGTGGTAAAGATATCAAAAAAATCTGTGACTGCATCCATTTGTGGACCCCATTGGCATATTTCTTTCTTAAAATCTTAACACTTGTCTCATTCCACTGCCTTTTATACTAAAGCACCCTCCACTACCTATTTTTCCAATGGGCCCATTTGTAGACATCATTATTTCAGGCTAGTTATAAGTTGTTGCCCATAGTAACTGGCTGTATTTGAGGCAGGGTTTAGCTCATGTCACTTCACCCCAGAAATACCCTGAAGAGACACTGGAATTATTCATAATTACCACAAATTGAAAGTGATGAGAAAATTGGTGTTATTTTCCTATCAATCTCTGGAAAGATTATTATGCTATCGACTCACTACCCAGATTTTTTTTTTTTTAAATATCTTACTGTGAAAATTTGTTCCACAAGCTTCAACATTAATTCCCATCTTTGTTTTTCAACATTCCAGTATGCCTCCAATTATATCAAGGGCTATAAGAAATTACTTAATTTTCAAATGAAACTAAATATGACTAAACTTTGTTTTAACTTTTTGTTGTAGAAGATTTCAAACATTCTATAATCACAGATGAGGGGGTAAACCTCCTTTCACCTGCCAATCTATTTCAACAGTTATTAATAAATGTCAAATTTTATTTCATTTATATCTTTCACTCCCTCCCAAAGCCCACTACTAAATCTTTATTGCCAGCTCCAGATACTATATTATGCCACCCTAATTAAACTTAAATGCAAATTAGAATATTCTAGCATCAACTGGGCACAGGTAAAGAGAAAACAAACAAAGGGACAATGACACGCAATATCCAACACAGGGCATGCAGTACAAACTCTTCTAATTTTCTCCAGGAGGACAAAAAGCTATCTCTTTTGCTAATTCTATATGCTAGTTGATATTTAATATATTTCAGATGATGATTGGCATGATAATGACTTCTCAGAAATGTGTAACAAATGATTCGTGACAAGGTTCCAGGCACGGAGGGTGAAAGAGAGACTGATTGTAGCAATCCACAAATGGACCCCAGTGGAAATCACTGATGGCTTTGTCATTGCAAGAACCACCTTCCCATTGCTGATCACATTGCAGGGGGGCACACTGTAGGTGCCAGTCGGAGGCATTGGCTATGGTGGAGCTTGCCTTCATGCCCTACAAAGATCACCTCCATGGCATGCAGACGCTGCTCACACCAGCACTGCTTTATGGCTACAGAAGGAGAAGATACTTAGAGTCATAGGTTTTTGCATTTATCATGAAATGACCAAAAATAGAGCTGTAGATATGTCCTTTATTATGACTTTACATAACAACATAGAAACAGAAATTTCTGTTTAATATGCCTTTCATTGTTAATGAAATATCCTGTCTACATTACACTTACTTTTATTTTTTATTATGTGTGTAGTTCTTCAGAAAATGTATCTCCTATTAGTTATATCAAGGACATTAAAGAGAGAGAGAGAGAGAGAGAGAGAGAGAGAGAGAGAGAGAGAGAGAGAGTTTTTCTTATTCAAAGCAAAAATAATAATAATAGAGGAATACTTGATATCATTATCACCATTTTGTAAATTTATCTTAATCCCAACCTAAATATGGGAAAATGTATTGTTTTTTAAACATCTGGGATTATTTCCAATGTTGTAATCAACATTTCTTAAAAAGGCAATAACACGACAGTGAGATGGTTCAGCCAATAAAGTCCTTGCCTTGGCAAGTGTTAGATATCTGAATCTGAAACCCTGGTATATACTTAAAGTTCTATACTGTTTAGCATGTCTATGGTGCGAAGGAAGGCAAAGAGAGGAGAATCAGTTGGCAGCTCCCAGGCCTGCGAGCCTGGTGACTGGAGTGTAAATATCAAGAGACCCTGCCCCAAATGAGTTGGAAAGTGTGGATGGACACTTGAAAATTGTCCTACCACCTCAACATGTGTGCTGTGGCACATGCGTGCCTTCATTTACACACATGAACGTGCATATATGCACATCATATACATAACACATGCATACATGCATACATACGTACATGCACACACAGAGTAAAGAATGCAGCAGTTAAATGGGACTGCACATCAGTTAACACATACAGGAAAATATTTTTGTATTTAAGGTTTTAAACAGTTTTTTTTTAATAAGTCCTCAAACTGAAATCAAAGCAGTTACGATAGCCTTGATTGAAAAGAAGTATAATTGATAATTTGCTATTTGGCTTTCTAATTCAGGAAAATATCAGGTTCTAGGTACTAATGTACTCTAAAATGAAAATTTGTATTTAGCTTGCATCATTTTATTTTGAGAGTTGACATCTGAGACCAAGTGTGTCAGGAGGATTCATGTAAGATAGGTAAGCACACCCAGTCGTGCAGTGGGTCTCAACATTTAGCTCATTATTCAGCCCATATTGCTGGTCCCATTTCTGTAGTTCCAGATTCAGAAAGACAGGGGAAGGCCACAGTATTTTCATTTCTAACTTGTTTCTCAGTGAGATTGATGTTTCTGATCAAGGGAGCATGCTCTTGAGAATCATTGTAGTATAGTAATGTGTTCAAAAAAAAAAAAAAAAAAAACAGGGTTTAAACCTGTCAAAATTACGAAAAGACTTGTTTTGAATTAGGTAGTACTTGGGGAAAGGTATAAACTAGGAGATGAGGCTGTCAATTGTTCTGAGACTCCCTTGTCGCTTCAGTGCCTCATTCTCTAAGACTCATTTCCCATCAACTGTAACTCATCTCTTGTAGGAAAATGCCACAAGGAAACTTGTTATGCTATGCTAATCAAAAAATTTTAAAAAGTAGATTGAATGTTGGCAGTATTGTAGTTACTGCTCAGCCCACTGCTCTCTTGCAGCGTACTCAACAAATTACACTTCCAAAAAATTTTAAAAAGTAAAATAAACCACTCACTTCTTACACCCTTGGCTGATGATACAGCTTCATTTTTTTTTTTTTTTTTTTTTTTTTTTTTTGGCTAAACGAATTAAAGAACTAAGAAGAGGTTCTCACGGTACTAGTCTTACCTTACCTGGCCAATTCCCTGGGGGTCTCTAGTCTAGTCAAGGTCAATCTACTCTTCCTACTGCTTCACTCCACCCCCTGAAGAAATGGCTCCCTCATCATTTCCATACCTCTTCTGGCTTTTTCCTTATGTTAGCTGGAACTCCTGTAAGGTCTGAAAGCCAAGTTCTCCTTCTGTTATCAAGCTTACATATCACACTGATTCACAGGATATTAGGATATTATGTATCAGAACAGTTCACCTGGAGAAAGAAAATAAATGTATGTCCATTGGAGCCTCTCCCCATTGCTGAGGACTGCTACATGAGTCATACCTTCCCTGTACTCTGTCCATGTGTGCACAAGGGCATGAGAGAGGGGAGGATAAATGGTAATTTACTACATATTTTATAACTTAAAAAATAGCTGTTTATAGATATCAATGTATTCTAAAATGAAAATTTGTGTTTAGGCTGAATCATTGTAGTTTTCAAGATAATTTTATGTATGTATGTATGTATATATGTATGTATGTATGTATGTATGTATGTATGTATGTGTGGTATATATGATATGTGTGTTCATGGCCATGAATGAGCCACAATGCATGTGTGAGAAGTCTGAGGACAACCTTGTGGTATTGTTCCTTCCATTAACTTTGCTTAAGACAGGGTCTGTCTTGTTTTGCCACTGTTTGTGCATCTCTCTAGCTGGCTCAAGAGCTTCCAGATTCTCCTGTCCTCCTTCATTGCTCCAGGTACATTGGGGTTACAGATACATGCACCACTTTGTGTTTAGATTTATGTGGTTGATGGGGAAATACACAGGATGGCAGGCTTGCCAGTAAGTGCCTCTAACTGCTGAGCCATATTCCCAGCCCATATATATATATATATATATATATATATATATATATATATATATATATACATATATATATATATATATATATGTGTGTGTGTGTGTGTGTGTATATATATATATATATAAATTATATAATTTATTATATAATTATATATATGCCTATATATAAAAATAATCATATATATATATATATATATATATATATATATATATATGTAATTAGTTGTGTATATAGTGTGTATACAGCCATGATGGTATGGTTAGCCTTCTCCATGTTGCTCCCCCCCTATGGATTGTGGGTGTTGCATTGTGGGCGTGGCCTTCAGTTATGGGGGACAGGCAATGTCTTTGTGCATAATGACCCAAATTATGGCTCTAACAATCTTTTTGCCCTCTCTTTCATGAATTTCCCTGAGCCATGTTGGGTTCATTTTAGGTCTATTTCAGTGTTTGGAGGTCTTGGGAGTCTCTGTGTCTCTGGATATCAGATTCGATAGGAGTTGAGTGTTCTCTGTGTCTGTCTCCTTCACCCTTGTGCTGGTATCAGGTTCACCAAGAAAGCATCACTTGCTCATTACCCCATTAACTCTAATGCTTCAGCTGGTGCCAAGGTGGGGTACAATGGTCTGATTCTCTCATCAGGTTCTGCATCCATCTAAAAAAGAGAAGCAAATTCTCCAAGGAGAGTGAGGTCAGTGCAAGATACACGGATACTCATTCTTATTTTAGAGAGAATTTAATATGTATAGGCATTCTTGTAGCCACTATGGGTGGGAGCTTGATATTGGAAAGCAGGCTCATTTCTGGATATGGTTCTGACTTGTTTCTCCACTCCAGGTATTCTGTTCCACTGAGTGGATCTGTTAGCCAAATCAAGAGCAGTTGGCTTCCCATAATGGCTGTGTGCCACTATTAAACTTGTGTAAACATCATGTCAGGTTGATTGCTAGTGAGTAGCACAAGTAAGGCCACAAGTTGCTTAGACAGATGTTGGTCATTTTCCCCCACTCGCTCATGTAGCACCTTCTGGCACTAGACAAGCTAACTGTCTGGGGATTAACTCTCTTCCAGATCCCATCCAGGTCACTCCATGTTCCATCCCAACAGCATATTATGTCTTTGGCAGTAGGGTTTTACCATTAACTTTTGGTGGGTCATAAAGTACTCTGACAGAAATCTGTCTTCTTTTGGGAAACCCTGTAGGTGTCTCTGATCAACACCTCATTGTAGATGTTACCCACATTCTGGTACTGGGAGTAACAGGTCAGTGACAAGGGAGAAGAAGGAAGAAAAATATAGGTAATATAAAAGAGAAAGAGAGAAAAGAGAGACACAGAGAGAAAAACAAGAGAAGATTGAAGATAGTCTTTATCATACCCTATCCAGGCCCCTGTGAATCAGGTATTCTCTCTTAGCACCTGATGAAGGTTTGACTCTTTAGTATGCCTTTCAGGATGTGGGATTTTATGGTGCCATTTCCATTTGGGCCCAGTTTTTCCTCCCTCACCCTTGCTCGCCCCTCCTCCCCCACCATCCCTACTGTCCAGGCCTCGAGATGTTTATTAGGCATGTCAGCATCACAGGCAGATTCAGGTTGGGAGCAACAGATGAGGAGACCATATGACAATTATTGTGTGATTGGGTGAGTTCACTGAGAATGATCTGTTCCACGTTTGACCATTTTTCTTCAAATTTCATTGTGTCATTTTTCCTTTGTGCTGTGTATAATTTCATCCTGTAGATATACAACATCTTAGTTATCCATTCATCTAATGATGGACATCTGGATTGATTCTAGCTCTTAGCCATTATGAATTGAGGAGCTATAAACATGGTTGAGCAAATATCTCTGAGCTGAGGTTTGGAGCTTTTAGGATAAATGCCTAGTCTCCATATTTCTTTCCATAGTTGTACCAGCTTGCATTCCTACCAACAAATTAATGAGGATTCCTATTTCTCCACAACCTTACCAGCATTTGTTGTCATTAGATGTTTTAATGTTTACTATCCTTACTGGGGTAAGGTGGAATCTCAGAGTTGTTTTATCAAAATTTGAAATGAAAAATGAGAGATCACAACAGACATAAGTACAATTGAGAGAATCATCAGGACTTACTTCAAAATATCTACTCCACAAAATTGAATCATATGAATGAAATGGATGAATTCCTGGACACATACCACCTATCAGAGCTAAACTCAGAGCAGATTAATCTCCTAAACAAACCTGTCATAAACACCGAGATTGAAAGGGTAATCAAAAATCTCCCTATAAAGAAGAGTCCAGGGCCAGATGGCTTTTCAGCTGAATTCTATCAAACATTCATGGAAGAACTGAAACCAATTTTACTCAAGTTGTGCCACACAATCAGAGAACAGGGAAAGCCCCAAACTCCTTCTATGAAGCTAGTATCACCCTAATATCAAAACTAGGCAGAGATGCCACAAGCAAAGGAAACTACAGGCCTATTTCCCTGATGAACTTAGACGAAAAGATCCTGAACAAAATCCTTGCAAACCGAATTCAACAGCACATGAAAAGCATTGCCCACCTTGATCAAGTAGGCTTCAAACATTCAGAAATCTGTCAATGTTAGACACCACATAAATAAGCTAAAACACAAAAACCACATGATCATCTCGATAGATGCAGAAAAGGCCTTTGACAAAATACAACATCACTTCATGATCAAAACACTGGAGAGAATAGGCATGGATGGTCTATATCTCAACATAATAAAGGCTATATATAAAGATCCTAAAGCCCAAATAATACTTAATGGGGAGAGAGTGAAGGAATTCCCATTGAGATTAGGAACAAAACAGGGATGTCTACTCTCACCTCTGATCTTCAACATAGTACTGGAAGTTCTAGCCCAAGCAATAAGACAGGAGAAAGAAATAAGAGGGACACAAATTAGAAAGGAAGAAGTAAGTTAACCCTATTTGCAGATGATATGGTTATATATTTTTAAAATTATCAAATACACACAGAAAATTCCTGGAAAAGTAAAGTTAAGCCTGGCTATGCAGTAGTCCAGGTAGGCCACTTGTGTCAGAAGGTCCTGGATGGTCAGTATAGGATGGATTAGTGGCCCCATTAGGCCTTCTTATAAGATGTGATCAGTTGGCACCAGTACTATAGACCTGATTTTGAATCAGTGGCTGGAGTAAGCACTGAAGCTAACAGGAATTTGAATTGTTTTGCAAGAGGTGTCCATTTCATGCTTCCTTATATAGTTTTTATTTGGCTTTAATAAGAAAAAAATGCTTCAGATCTGAGGTAGAAACAGATGCCTTAATGACATATGATATAGACAAGGAACCTAATTTGTACCAGGCCTTAAAATAATGTAAAACACATGTTCTCAAAAATCCCTAGTTAAGGGAGTTGGAGAGATTGCCTAGCTGTTAAGGTGCTTGCCTGTGAAATCTAAGGACCTAGGTTCAACTCCCCAGAACACACATGAGCCAGATGCTTATGATTGTGCACACATCTGGAGTTTGATGGCAGTGGCCAGAGGCCCTAGTGTGCCCATTCTCTCTCTTCCTCCCACTCACCCTCTCTAACAAATACATACATAAATAGTTTTTAAAGGCCCTAGTTAACATCATATCTCTGTCAACAGCAGCTAGCCATAAGTTAATTATTTGCTATACAAATAAAAGCAAAGGAAGCCTAATATTTCACCTCCTCTGAGCCTAGAAATGAATTCATTAAAGATTGGATCCTGATCATGCATGTCTTTTGACATTGTTAAGGGTCTTAGTTACCTTCAAGATCATGATTTCATTCCTTTCTCTAGGTTCTCATTTAGGTTAATTTTCCTAAGACTTGCTGTTCCAGGTGGGAGATCAGAGATCATGACTCATTCTCTGCAACATGGAGTCATTAATAATACACACTGAACTAAAATACACTGTTGTGTTCATGCAGTTACTGCACAGAGCTGCATAATACATCACTTAGGTAAAAGTAATACTGCACCTCTCTGATATCCAAGGGAAATCTGTATAGGACAACAATGCCATTCTCTCCCATTGAAAAGAATGGTTAACCCAATAATCATAGTCATATTATTCAGCATGGTACCATTGAAGATGTGTAAAATGGGTAACCTTTGACTGCTGCTATTAGAGTTTAAATGCAAATGTTTTGGAGATCAATTTTATGATACCTAGTATAAGAAGATTATAGAATCCTTCAGACTAGCACTTTATGTTAGTATATGGGTATTTTGATATACATTAACCTAGAAATTACCCTTCTTGTTTCTATCTTCAATTAATTCATTCATGGGTACAAGGCTATGTGCTAAAGCACTGCTTAGAAGACTAAGGTATAATATTGCCATAACTACAAAACTGAATGGCCAAATAAATGACAGTTAGTTCACTATATAGAATATTAGACTGTGATGAGGAAAATGCATGGGTTAGATAGAAATGTGGTTTTTCCATTATACATATACTTTAAAAAAAATAACTTTCTCATTTCAAAAATAAGGTACCCTGTAAAAATATACTTACAATATGATAGATACCATTTATGTAAATTTTAAAATCACAAAAATAATACAGCATGCTATTTATGAAAGTGCGTGTACTAAGTGAATAAAATGTACGATAGATAAAGAATAACAGTGGCAAGGTGGAAGAGACCATTTCTGAGTCTAAAATAACTTCTGAAATATATATTAGTTGTCAAAGTTGTCAAAAATACTGAATTAAGAAATGAAATACTCTATTAACTGCTTGGTCTAACTAATTCCCTCTGATCACTATGTACCCAGGGAGAAGGGTGTAGTGTGAGAATTAGGAAGTTCTATTTTGCAATGAGTCAGAGCTGAGCTGGTCCAAGATGTTCCAGTGATTCCTTTCTATGAGTTTATTTTTCTTTTACACGCTGGGACAGAGTCCCTGGAATTCCACCCTTCCCACTGGATCCTGATGCCGTTGATAAACTCTCTCATGGCATGTAAGTGCTCTGCTCTGTACAAGCACAAATAATTTCACAGTCATTCCACAAGCTTGACTGAAATTCTATGGTTGGCTTTTGTCTTTAATGATTATGTAAAGGAAGTAAGGTGTTTAAGTGCTAACATAAATGCCATTTAAGGATATTGACGACTCAGGATTTGTTCATCAAAGAAATAAAAATAAACATATTGACCTTGGTAGTTATTTTATTCACAAATTGGTGGGGTTTTGTTTTCTGTCCCTAAAGAGAATTATTCCAAGGAGCATATGAATAGTTCAGGTTCATCACTTAAGTAAAGGGAACAGGAGACAGAAGGCATCAAGGCTGTTTAGCATCTCAAAAGTTCTTTGCCTTTTCTTTTCTTTGTATAGCCAGTGAGGATCAAAATTTAGGGCTAACAAAATCACTCATCCTAGATGATTCTTGATCTGTGTCGTGAAAATCGGGCTGGAAGCTTCTCAAAAACTAAAAATAGGTCTGGTGAGATGGTTCAGTGGCTCAAGGTCCTTGTTTGCAAAGCCTGCCACCCCAGGTTTACCTACATGGAGTCAGATACACAAAGTGGCATATGCATCTGAAGTTTGTTTTCAGTAGCAGGAGGCTCTGGTGTGACCATTTCCCCATTTGCTTTCTCTTAAATAAATAAATAATATTTTAAAAAATGATTATAAATAGAAATAACATATGACCAAGCTATACCTCTCCTGACCACATATTGAAGGTCTCTATAACCCCTCACAGGAATACTTGCCAATCCATGCTTAATGCTGCACTGTTCACAGTAGCTAAGGAATGGAATCAGCCTACCTGTCCCTTAATGGACAAATGGACAATGAACACGTGATATATACGTACAATGAAATACCATTCAGCCATAAAGAAAAATAAAATCATGAAAATTTCAGGAAAAAAAAAAGGATGGAAATTGAAAACATTATGTTAAGTGAGGTAACTCAGTCTCGGGGGGATAAATAATCCTCTCTTATATGAGGATCATAAGATCTAATTGTTAAATACATGTATTTGTGTAGGTAGAGTTCAGGAACCTAGGTAGAAAAATGGGGACAAAAGAGGAGGAGTGAAGGAGTAGGGAAGGCACTGTGTGGCATATGCAAATAGAAGGGAACTCAGTAGGACAGAGCAGGGAAGGGCTGCAGAGGGGAAGGAGTAGGGGACCAACCAAATCCTAGTGTGTATGAAAAGGCCATGAAAAACCTCACTGCTTTGTATATATAGTACACAAAATAAAATGTCAGTTAATGACCAAAAAAATTAAAAAAAAAAAAAAAGGAATCAGTGGTATGGGCTGAATCTCATCTGACACCCTGAGTTAAAACAAATACAATCCAGTTGTAAGGTGAGATATCCATAGGTTACTGTGGTGGCTAAAGTGGATCCAAGGAGTGGGATTGCTGCTAGACACCTGACTGTGTGGCCTTGGCCTTTTGGAGCTGATTTTCAAGAGGAATGTGGAAGGATTTGAAACCTTGGCCTAAGAGATGCCTTGCAGTGCTATAAGTACAGCTTGATGGAGTATTCTGGTCAGAGTTGCAAGACCTGAATGTGGTAAGAACTGTAGGCTGTGAGGTTTGGCTTAAGAGGATGGCTTCTATATTCATGAACTCACTCACTGCAATGTGGTTTCCTGCACAAGATTGAATCTGGAAATATTTTGTCACTGATGGAGGAGGGCCCTACCAGGTTCTGTCTTCCACTAAAGCTATTGGCAGTTAATTGGTTTTGGGGGAGGGAGAGCCATGCTTTTCAGCGATTTATCCATTGTTGAATCATTCACAGTTCAGTTAATTACCTCTCACTCATGCTCATGCAAACAGCCCTAATTAATCAAAATCAAGTTGAGTCTCTCTGACACACACACACATATGCGCGCACGCGCGTGCACACACACACACACACACACACACACACACACACACACACACACACACAGAGAGAGAGAGAGAGAGAGAGAGAGAGAGAGAGAGAGAGAGAGTGAAGTGGGAAGTGGACTAATTGGGATGATAAAGGCCCTTAGCAACTGTGGGAGGAGAAAAAGGATATGGATATTTCCTCAAACAATGTAATCTATTGCTTAATGTGCTGCTTTTCTTTCTTTCTTTTTTTTTTTTTTTTTTTGAGGTAGGGTGTTGCTGTAGCCCAGCCTGACCTGAGATGCACTATGTAGTCTCAGAGTGGCCTTACACTCACAGTGATCCTCCTACCTCTGTCTGCAGAGTGCTGGGCTTAGAGTTGTGTGCCATCATGCCTGGAACTGAGGTTTTCAAATAGCTGAAATGATGACATACCATATGTATATTTTAACACATTACCACATTATTTCTGAAAATAGGAGAGCTACTGATTCTGAAATATATGTGTAGAGGAGCAGACACTGTACTAGGTAAGCCATTAATTTTAATTACTACTATATTATCTTCAGTCTTATGAGTAATTCACCATTTATTTGGTCATTCCCTCTTACAGACAGTTATGGCAGTTCCATATACTTTACTAGTGACCTTTGGCTATGAATGGTCTCCTCCATTTATCCCAAAGTGCCATGTAAAATAATCTTTTATTTTTCTCTGTGTTCCATGATGTGAAAAAGGCTGAGAAGCTGTAGACTAGATTCATTGGCCAATATATTTCATCCAAACATGCATTTAATGCCTACTGTGGAGCTGTGAGTATATACTGGGAATAAATAGATGAAAAAAGTTGTTCCTCAATAATGATGTCTAAAATTATATCACATATTTTAATTACTTTGAAATGTCTCTCTCTCTATCTATCATCTACCTAATGTTTCCACAAGGAAAGTGATAACTGGAAAATGTTCCTGTACCCTCTCATGAACTTTTCACACATCACAGTAAGTATCCATTGTCTCACCTCTCTTACAGACAGGAAAGTGGAGGTTCAGACAGTTTTAAAGAGTTATACATGATCATGTATGTGCTATAACTGCCCATAAACATCTACATTGAATTTTACCTTAAGGTCATTAATTTACAGAAGTGGTTTAGGTAATTTCAATGACATATAGGACCTCCTATATTATTTTTTTCATCATTATTCTTTCTACCAAACCTCTGTCAATATTTTATTGTCTGCAGAATCTAAATAAAAATTTGCTAATAGTGCTCCACCTCTCCTCCAACATTTACTTCACAGTACAGATTAAGAGAAAGAACAGTGACCTTGTCATCCATCTCCTTGTTTTTGTATCTAAATTATATCAGAAGCATTTAAGTCAATACAATTTCTATGTATTTTTATTTTGTACCTTAGAAATGTGTATCTTAATATCTTTCATTCCCAACAAAATTTTTCCCATGGTTTGTACCCCATTTATCTTAGTTTACATGAATATATCATCTTTTACCATGACAAATATGATTCTTTTTAGTTATGTAGCTTGGGAAAATTCAATAATTTCCATCAATGTGATTACTTGGAAAATCATTATATTCTCCATTATCTGTCTGAGAAGAGGAATCATTTGGTTTTTATTCTATTTTCAGAAATTCAGTTTCCTAGATTTGTGTTGAAAACCATGATTACTCAATGAAAGGCCAGTCTGAACCTTTTAATTGGGTCTGCCTTTTACCAGAATACATGGAAATATTTGTTTTAGGTTAGCAATAATGTTGAACAATTTCAACTTTCAATTTCTCTTTTTAAGTACCTGGAGTACTCAAAAATAATGTTGACCTGGCAGCAGCTCACCATGTAAGTATATTTATTAGAATAGCAAGCTTGCATTTTCTGGGAATGGGAGAGTTCAAACTACTTTTCAGTTCAGACATTTCTTTTTTATGTTTTTAATATGGCTTGTTTTATTAACTACTATTTTCAGAATGTTTTTATCATATCAAAACAAGTTGAAATATTTAATCTTTAAATGCTTGAAGGAAATGAGGCACCTACTCACAAAAGGCTTTTGTTTAGGTGTTCATAAAAATATAAAAAATGACATTCAAAAATGGTTAAGATGCAGGAATACTATCTCTTTTTGAAATATATAAATTTATATTGGTATACATACATAAATATATGGAGGAAGTATTTTTAACTGCTAGAAGTATATACAGAAGCATTTTAGCTGTAAATGTCTCTAGTCAGTGTGATTTATTGCTATTCATTTTTACTGTTGTTGCCATTAAGACAGGGGCTCCCTGTGTACCTCAGTCTGTCCTTGAACCTGTGCCTGTCCTGAATGCCAGGATTAAATGCATTTGCCACAATGCTTAGCAATAGAGCTGCTTCTTCTCCACTTCTTTTTTCTTTGGTGGGGGGGTCGGTTCAAGGTAGGGTATCACTCTAGTTCATGCTGACCTGGAATTCACTATGTAGACTCAGAGTGCCCTCGAACTCACAGCAATCCTCATACCTCTGCCTCCCAAGTGCTGGGATTAAAGGCGTGAATTACCATAACCAAGTTTCTTCTCCACTTTTTAAATTAAATTAAATTAAATTAAATTAAATTTTTTAATAAAAGGTTATAGTCTTATATCCCAGTATAGAAGACTAGAGGTGTTTCCAATATCCTAATTTATGAGAAGATACAATGTTTTCACCTTTGTTAAATTTCTGAATCTTTCCCCTTTTCAAATGACCTTCAAGTCTAAATCTGGCCTTTCTCATATAAAGGAAAATGTTTGTGGTGATTTTTAAGTGTTTTTTTAATGTAAAACACTCAGCAACTGGCAGCTTATTTTTAAATTTAGAAACAAATTTAGTTAGATACTACTTTTCTTTTGTAGGAAATTATGCCTGTGCTTTCCAGAAAATACCCAAATGCCCATTATAATGCCTGTGCTTTACTTTTTGTTTAGTTATGTTTAGGAAATGTATCCCTCTGTTCCTTGGCCAATGTTATTTTACTTTGGATACAGGCATGCATATCCACCTAGTCTCCCTTTCAGTGTTAACTACTGCCAATTAGCATATAAGCTATATAATCTAGTGGTCAGATGAAAATCATTATAATTGTCTTGATACTTTATTTCCTGAAAATTTTTTACTGGAGTACACTTGATATTCACAATTTATGTATGAAGTACAATTTGATGATCTGATCTCTCTCTCTCTCTCTTTCTATATATATCTAGAGAGAGAGGGAGAGAGTGAAATAAGCAACTCACTGTGACATATCTACCATGATTAATGGTTACCACTTTCTTTTCTCTCCTTGTCATTCTCTTCTTTAATTTCTCATCCTGTTAATGAATATTAAGTATATGATAAAGCATTAATAACAGTCACTGTTTTATATATTAGATCTTCAGAACCTATTCATCTTGTATAATCTGTGTACCCTTTTACCTATGACTTTTCATTTTTCCCTCCCTAAAGCATTTTGATCACTATTCTACTATGAATTTGATAAATTTTAGTATCTACTCATCAGTAAGATCATGTAGTATTTGAATGGCTTAGTTAAGATAATGCTGCCCTTCTGTGCTTTTAAAAATGGCCGTATTTCAACAAAGAAAATGAATTATAAACATTTGATTTTGTCATATCTTCTTTCTTTACTTGTCTATGATGGACCCTTAGGTTTCCCCCCAATCTTGCTAATGTAATGCTTCAAAGAGCAAAAGGATAGTGATTTTATTGCTTTTGAGGATATAACCTAAAGGGGATTACTGAATTGTAAGGTTGTTATATTTTTAACTTTTATCTAACTCCATACTGTTTTGAATAATGATTGTTTACTTTTAAATTCCTATTAGCAATCCATAATTATTCCATTTGTGGAGACTTGGCATATTTTCCCTTTCCAGTAATACATATAACAAGCATGGGGTCATAGTTTATTACAGTTTGATTTACACTTCTTTCAGGATTGGTGATACCAAGTTCCTTTTTATATACATGTTGGCTCTTTTGGTTTCTGCATATAGTAGATACAATTTTAATTTTAATTTGTAGGCTTAATTTAAACAAATTTACTTAAATTGTTACAACATTTGGAAGTCAGTCAAAATGAATAAATGGATCTACATATTACATTCCTCTCTGCCATTAACCTTTATCCAAATGGCTAAATTTTCAGAGTTATTCAGAATTTTCCAAACAGTGTGAAAGGAGATTGTTGGAATTGGTAATGTTTCTGAATTACAACCAAGTTCTGGAGTTTAGGAGTAACCTCATTGCCCATTTGTGTAGGTTATCCCAAGGACCATTGACAGCTTAGATGAGTTAGGGAAACCCACAGGAATCAGGGTATCATTATACTCACAGGTGTGACTTACTATAGTGGAATAAATCAGAAAACAAAAGAAAAAAAAAACACATAGGGTCATCTCAGGTATGGTGTAGTAATTTGAATCAGATGTTCCCCACATACTTATGACCCCTGAATGCTTTGTTCCCAGCTCATGGTGATTTGGAAGGTAAGGGCTTGCTGGAAAGGGTGTGTTTCAGGAGGCAGGCTTTGCAGTATTATAGACCCTTCCTCATTATCCCCCTCACTGTTCTGCTGCTGAGGTGATGTTGAGCCTCTACTCTGCCATCTTAACCTTGTCTTCATGAAGCGTCCCCTTAAGACTATAAGCCATAATAAATACCTTTCCTTCCATTTGCCGTGTATGTTTTTCTCTGCAACAGGAAAACAGCTATAACATTTGGTGTCATAGTAGCAGAAAACTGACAAACACAGTCATCCAGCCGAGAATCAAAGTAGACACTTAATACATAGAGTTTGAATTGAGGACTGGTCTGTTAGTACCCTCTGTGTAACACATACAAATATTTACATCTCCCAAGTAGCACTTAACATGAGCCATATTATTGCATAAATGTTTTTGGTACAGTATGAACTATTCTTAGCAGGAAATAGTAAGAGTTCTGCATTTGTTCTCACACATTCATCAAAGATGATCACTGGGCTGGAGAGATGGGTTAGCACTTATTGTGTTTGCCTACAAAGTTTAAGGACCCAGGTTTGATTCCCCAGGACCTACGTACAAGGTGGCACAGGTGTCTGGAATTCATTTGCAGTGGTTTGAGGCCCTGATGTACCAATTATCTTTCTCTCTCTCTCTCCAATAAATAAATAATATATGTTTTTAAAAATAATCACTGCAAGCAGGACTTGCTAACGGTGGAAGGCTCACCCTTGTTAGATTAATGCTTTCTGCAAGGAGCGTTTTCTGTGACTTGTGTTCTGCACTGTAGGGAAGATTGCTAAATATATTCTCTCTGAGTTATCATATGTAACAATTTCACTAAAGCCTTTAAAAAAATTTTTGTTTATTTTTATTTATTTATTTGAGAGCGACAGACACACACAGAGAGAAAGAGACAAACATACACAGAGAGAGAGAGAGAGACAGAGAGAGAGAGAGAGAATGGGCACGCCAGGGCCTCCAGCCACTGCAAATGAACTCCAGATGCATGCAACCCTTTGTGCATCTGGCTAATGTAGGTCCTGGGGAATCAAGCCTCAAACTGGGGTCCTGAGACTTCATAGGCAAGTGCTTAACCACTAAACCATCTCTCCAGCCCTAAAGCTTTTTCTGTTACATATTTACATATAAACCCATCCTTAACATTGTCTTTCCACTGCATAACCTAGTTATTAAGCTATGCCACATTTTTTAAGTTTTAATATGGCAGTATTCTCCTCTGTTTAAGCAAGTTTTGCAATCGTTGAGGTGTGGTCAGGAAAATAGAAACAACCTGATTCCTTTTAAATTTTTTTGTTTATTTTTATTTGTTTTAGAACAAGAGACAGAGAGAGAAAGAGGGAGAGAGAGAGGGAAGAGAGAGAAGAGAGAGAGAGAATGGAGACACCAGGGCCTCCAGCCACTGCAAATGAACTCCAGATGCATGTGCCACCTTATGCATCTGGCTTACGTGGGTCCTGGGAAACTGAGCCGCAAACCAGGGTCCATAGTCTTCACAGGCAAGTGCTTAACTGCTAAGCCATCTCTCTAGCCCCTGATGCCATTAATATAGGAAAGTATTTTTATAGGACACCATTTTGTGTGATAGTTTAGGTGCTCACAAGTTCACATAAATGAGATTTAAAGTCAGATTAGCCACTTCTGAATTTTGGAGCCACTGCTATCATTTCTAGTCCAGAATTTGTGTGTTCTACTGGAAACATCAATGATGCTCAAGGTTTCATCAAGTACCAAGGGGATCATTTCCTAGAAGACACTGAGGCTGCTGCCAAACCTCCCACATGCAAAACTCCTGTCTTTCAAGTTCTACTAAAGAAGATAATTCACATCTGTTTGCCTTTACCTTCAAAATCCCATGCAAAAGTCTCTCATTGATGGATTCCAGTGACAAGTATCCTTGAAAAGGTCATTCTAGTCATTTGTCTCCTTAACTGTGGGCCACAGAAAGGACAAAATGATGAATTATACAGCCAATTAAGATAGTGGCTCTTATTGTTTAATTTATAAACATTTTCATATTTATATCAACATACTTTTAAAAACAAGACTGTTACAATGATAAAATTAATGGAATGAAACTACTTTGAAAAGTAATTAAAATTAATTGATATTAACAGGTTGACAAATAAAATAGATAAAATTCTAATGATTATGAGGACATTAAAGGTTTTATATCATATAAATTATAATTAAAATGGGTTAATGTATTTTAGAAGAAATGAATTCTGCTAATGGAAAGCATTACAAGCAACATATTAGTAGAACTATAATTGTGAAATTAGTCCTAAAATATTCATATGAGAGTAATGGGAAATGAGGCTTTATAGAAATGCAAAGTTGTAAGCAATTCATTGAAGGACATTTTTCATAATCCATTTCCAGTATAAAATGTTTTAAAGATTCATTCACTTGTCTTCTAATTGATCATTTTTGACCTATTTCTATACCCCTTTTACTGCCATTATAGAAAAGAATTTGATTTAAACTAAGCTTATAAAAATGTTCCACGAACTCAGTACATTCAATTCTCATTGGAATCAATGTTTGTTTGCGCATGTTACAGAAACATTATTATAATCTTTCTTATTCAAATGTTTAGGAATTATTGTGATGTTGATTCTTACTGTTTCTGCAGTGGAATGAGTGGTTGTTCCCAATTAATGCTCAGTCCACCTTTCAACCTCTCCTCTGTCCTGTGCTCTGGTCCACAGACCATGTGAATGTGTCTTCTTGTCTTTGGCATTTGGTTTTACTCAGCCAAGTGGAAGCACTAGCGATAGGAGACTGGATTGTAGGGAAAAGGTATTTACTACTTTGTGAAAATTACCACAACTTGTGTCAGCCTACATTGAACTGTCTTCTCCAGGTTTTACTAATTATACATTTCTCAGGTCCTTCTAGAACAGAGATGAAGCATCTTCCCAGTGTTACTAGCCCTGGGAACCTCCACAATCTGTGGTAGAATATATTCCTTCATCCATATCCGTACCTTCAGATTTTGTCCTCTTATATTTTTCCAATGGGCAAACTTTGATCTAGATTTTTTCCCCAGGGACTTTGACTATTATAATACTCTTTTCATGCTCTGCTTTGGAAATAATTGTTGTGACTAGTGAAGATTATGCTCATGCTAACACATGGCTTCAGCAGTTTTCTAGGTACATGATTTACTGATCCCTCTAAAGCAGATCTGGCCCTGAAGTCAAGTGTGCAGTATTTAAAGGGCAATTAATCCAAATTTATGTAGTCTTCCTACAAATATCTTCCCAGCTCTTACTGTGCATGCTGCCCTGAGTGTGTCACTGAGAAGACTATGTCAGATATCAGTAAAAGACATGGCTGCAAACTTCAGGGTGCTTTCTGTCTTATCAGAGTCTTATAGACATTTAAAAATATTTTGTTTATTTATTTGCAAAAAGAGAGAGAGAGAGAGAGAGAGAGAGAGAGAGAGAGAGAGAGAGATTATGTGGGTGCACCATGCCTTCCAGCCACTGCAAATGAACTCCAGATGCATGTAGCACTCCATGCATCTGGCTTTATGTGGGTACTGGGGAATCAAACATGGGTCATTAGGCATTGCAGGAAAGTGCCTTAAACACTGAGCAAACTATCCATCTCCAGACCTTTGTTTTAAATGTCTATCTATGTGTCATATGTTTAATAAACTATGTTATATATACAAATAAGATTTAATTAAGTCACATACCTCATAAGGAATAATGTAAGTATAGAAAAATGAAGCTCTTTTGTATTTTCTTTATATAGTAAATGAGTTAAATCATCAATCCCTTCTTACTTTCTTCAATTAAATATTAAGTTACCATGTCTGTTTTAGGAAAAAAGGAGGCAGAAGGAAGTACATATGACATTTTATCTTTTTAAAAATGTATTTTATTTGTGTATTTATTTGAGAGAAAGAGGCAGAGAGGGAAAGAGAGAGAGAGGGAGAGAGAATGGGTGCTCTAAGGCCTCCAGCCACTGCAGCCGAACTCCAGATGCATGCACTCCAGATGTGTGCACCCCCTAATGCATCTGGCTTACATGGGTCCTGGAGAATTGAACCAAGATCTTTTAGCTTTGCAGGCAAAAACTTTAACCACTAAGAAATCTCTCCAGCCTGGCATTTTATCTTTAAAATAGGCTAATTGGGGGCTGGAGAGGTGGATTAGCAGTTAAGCACTTGCTTGTGAAGCCTAAGGACCCCAGTTTGAAGCTCCATTCCCAGGACCCATGTTAGCCAGATGCACAAGGGTGCACACGAATCTGGAGCAACTTGCCGTGGCTGGAGGCCCTGGAGCACCCATTCTTCCTCTCTCTCTAACTGCCTCTTTCTCTCTGTGCCTGTCACTCTCAAATAAATAAATAAAAAGAAAACTTATTTAAAAAATAAAATGAAATAAAATACAAATAAAATAAAATAAAATAGGCTAACTGTACTATACCATTATTCCCCATTCTAATGCCAAGTTAAAAAAGGAAAGCATGCTAGAGAAAGAGTTAAACATTCTTTCATTTTTCTTTTCTTTTTTTTTTTTTTTTGTTTCAAGGTAGGGTCTCACTCTAGCCCAGGCTGACCTGGAATTCACTATGTAGTCTCAGGGTAGCCTCGGGTGATACTCCTACCTCTGCCTCACAGTGCTGGGATTAAAGATATGCACCACTATGCCCAACCTAAATATTATTTCTGTGTGAATTGTTACAGTGATATTGTCCAAGATTATTATATCTATTTATTTATTTATTTATTTATTTATTTATTTATTTATTTATTTGAGAGAGACAGACATAGAGAGAAAGACAGATAGAGGGAGAGAGAGAGAATGGGCGCGCCAGGGCTTCCAGCCTCTGCAAACGAACTCCAGACGTGTGCACCCCCTTGTGCATCTGGCTAACGTGGGA
Source organism: Jaculus jaculus (assembly GCF_020740685.1). NCBI lineage: Eukaryota > Metazoa > Chordata > Mammalia > Rodentia > Dipodidae > Jaculus > Jaculus jaculus. Next base: position 27,839,757 of record NC_059105.1, read on the forward strand.
CCTGGGGAACCAAGCCTCGAACCGGGGTCCTTAGGCTTCACAGGCAAGCGCTTAACCGCTAAGCCATCTCTCCAGCCCAGTCCAAGATTATTTTTGACACCATAGAATAAGCTCCCCAGGTATTTTTACTAATATAAGCTCATTTGTATTAATGACACAATTTAAGTTTCTTGGCTAATTCTCTATTTGGCACTCACTTGAAGTAGTTCTAAATTCAAAAGTGAAAGTTAAGTGTATTTCTATGCCAAGTACTGTTCTCATAAGAAAGGAGGGGAATTGTTCAACCTACAAAACTTGGAGTTGTTTACTTTGCTCTCTTCTTCTTTGTCATTAGTGCTATGTCCATTCTGCCACACCCAGTTGATCACCAATGTCTGGTAGGTTTAAATCTTCACAATGTCCCAGTGCTTAATCACCTGAAGATTTTCTGGGTTATGTACTTCTCTGTGTGCTTGGGAAAATATCCATGAACTCAATACAAATCTCTATATTCATGCAACCAGCATTGTGCAGGGAGAAAGACAACCAACACTACATGTGAGGATCATCATGTTATCCAGAATATCGAATGCAAAAACTGAAAAAGTAGGTAAGAGAGCATTTCTTGAACTTTTGGGTTGTTACTGGCCTTAACAGGATAGTGGCATGTAGGCAAAAGTATGAAGGAGGCAAGGATTTTGGCTGTCTACGGATCATATATTCCATGAGTGTGGAATAGTCAGAGAGAGGAGTGTGTTTGTCATCGTGAAGGGGCAGCAGTACTGACAGACTAGATAAAGGGTGGCAAGGTTCAAGGACTGGACACAGTTGTGAGGAATAGGAAATAAGGCCAGAGGATGACATCCCTGTCCCTGCACATCTTGGAGCCAGTTGAAGTATTTAGTTATTTATGCCACTGTTCAACGGACAATGAAGACTAACCTGAAGGGTTCTGAACAAGGAGTAATATGATCTGCTCTGTATGTGTTTTTTAATTTGTTTGAGAGAGAAAGAGAGGAAGTGAGAGAGAGTGAGAATGGTTGAACCATGCCCTCTAGCCACTGCAGATGAACCCCATATGCATGCACCACATTGTGCATCTGGCTTATGTGGGTAGTGGGGAATCAAATCTGGGTCCTTAGGCTTTGCAGGCAAGCACTATAACAGCTAAGCCACCCCCTCCAGCTCTGCTTATGTGTTTTATGGAAAGATTAGCCATGATTTGGGGGACACAGAGCAAAGGAGCAAAGGTAAAGAGAGAGAATTGTCAGTTGGATTTTGAAGTCATATAGGGAAATGCTCTGATCATGTAGGCTAAGGTGCCAGCCATGGTGGTATCAGGAGGTGACTGAACTCTGAATGCATTTCAGAATTAAAGCTGTCTCAATTTACTGGTAGATTGGATCTAGAACTTGGTGTCTATGAAGATTTTGCCTGAGCAACCAGAAGAATGAAATGATAACCTTATGAAGTAAGAAAACTCCAGATGGGAGCAAAACATCAAGAGCAGAAATCTGATCCACACACAGTGGGAAAGGGTTATTTCAGCTGGCTTCTCCAAGATACAGTAACAAGAATACTCCAAACTGCATAGTTAACATATTTCATTTCCTCTTCAAACAATTCTTTCCTTCTTGTTGTTATAGACATCAGTGAATGATGCCTAGCATCATGCACTGCACTTATGTTCTTTTGTTGGAGACTTCTTCAAAAACCTCAACGTTCACTTGTTTCTCCTTCCACAAGATGATTTTACTGCTTCTTAAATATTCATTACCCCTGTAAATATCCATGCCGCATGTCAGATTTGGCTGATGAAATGTGAGTAAAAGTGAAATGTACCAATTTTGAACAGAAACCTCAGAAATCCCAGAGAAAGATGACGTGAAATCTTGCTTTTGCCTGATTCTGAGGAAAAAGCGCTATGAGGAGATGACTTTTTCTGTCTGGAAACCACTGAAAATTAGCATACTTAAAGCATGCTGGCATGGCTGTTTTATCTGGTGTTCGTCTGGTTCCTTACTCACCCCAGCGCTCTAAAGCATTTCACCCATACGATTTTAGTAGGTGTTTCGTAGATTCAGATATTACATTTACTTGCATGTTTCTTGACATTATCTCTTTTGTGGAGGATTTAATGTGGTATATTAGAAACACAAAATAAGTGAGGCTACTCAAATTAAAACTGAAACAAATTAATGGTTATAAAACTGAAAGCAAAAGTGTAGAAAAGTATCTATTTGATCAATCTACTGAAGCTGGCCATAAATGTATCTGACATTTTCTAGAAGGCAAAAAAAAAAAAAGAAAAAAAATCATTAATACAATTTAAAATACTTTTGAAAGAAACCACTACTAATCACTAATGAAATGGATAAACATTGTGTATTGGATCTTGGGAATTTTTTTCCTCCAGATTTGTTTATAGGAAGAGAAACATTGTATTCTACGAGTAGCTTACAATGGTATGTCAGTTATCTGTATACTATCTAAGCATTATTTGGGGATGAAGTGGTAGTTGCAATGTGCCGCTTACTGAAATCTATCATATGTAATGTTTTTCATATTGCAAATCCTAGCTTCCTAACACGACTAGTAGTCACATGGATCAAAGATTTCATATATCTTATTAATCTTACAGAAGTATTAGAATATGAGAATATTTTGTAACAATTTTCTTAATGTTTTTAATTGGATAAAGAATTATAGTCATTGAACTCCAGTTGCTTTGATCAGAAATTAAGGTCTTAAAAAATAAATTGATAGTTATATATTATTTATGCTTGTATTTTATATTTTTCTAGTCAATTAGGATCAACTCAACTTTTGGTAGATTTATTGCAAATCTCTCTACTCCTATTGGCAGTTTGTCTTGTAATATATTTCAACAATGATGATGTTTCCTTGTATGCATGATATCCAAGCTCTTTTGTTACACATTATCAGCTTTTATGGGCAATGTATTATACTTTTAAATAAATGAAAAAAAATAACATCATGAAAGCTGTTGAGTGTAAGATGAAAATATACTTTTGAGAAATTCTTTTAGCACTCTAGTAAGTGATAAAATCCCTAACCTTAGCATGTTACCCAGTAGAGTTGTTAGCAATAGGGATTAGAACAGAGGAGACAATAGCTTACTGTGAATTCGAACTGTGCTCCCAGGTGCTTCCCAGTGTGACAGCAGTGCTTCTGAACAAACCAAACAACTTTGAGCTAATGATTTTGGGGACCTCTGTCCAGTTCAACATGAGAATCTTTGTTTTGTCATAAGCAAAACAGAGTGTAAAATTTTAGTTAATTGGACAATTTACTGATTTCAACAGTTAGTTGGACATTTTACTGATTTTTCTAGTTTTTATTATTTAATGAGGGATAACTTTGTTAAATGAACACATATCTGAGTTATGATTGCTTCATTGTTATTATGTAAGTCAAATTATCTAAATTAACCTTCTGCACATTAGTTTAGGTATTGCAAATATATCTAGCTAAAATAATCACTATCAACATTTACTGAGTAATGACTATGTGCCAGTCACCATTGTAAATGCTTTAATTCACACTCCAGATAAAGAAAATGGCTGACATAGAGTGTTCTGCAACTAATACAGAGACAGGTCAAATAACTTTCTTATTTTACAATGAATACTCCTTGGGACCAGACTATAAAGTAATTGAATTCTAGAACTTACTGTCATATTATATGTAATATCATTTATTTTTCTTATTTTTTCATTAATTATTAATTATTTATTTGACAGAGAACATGAAACCTTCTCCAAAATAAACCATGTATTAGGACCAAAAGCAAATCTTTTTTTTTTTTTTTTTTTTTTTTGAGGTAGGGTTTTACTCTAGCTCAGGCTGGCCTGGAATTCATTATGTAGTCTCAGGCTGGCCTGGAATTCATGGCAATCCTCCTACCTCTGCCTCATGACTGTTGGGATTAAAGGTGTGTAATACCACATGCAGCACAAAGCAAATCTTAACAAACAGGAAAATTGAAATAATCCCTTGTACTCTATCTGACCACAATGGGATTAAACTACAAATCAGCAATGAGAAAAACTACTGAGCATACAGACGAAACTTGTGGAGACTAAACAATACACTATTGAATGATGAATGAGTTATTGAAGAAATCAAAAAGAAAATCAATAAATTCATACATTCAAATCATGATCAGAATACAACACACCAAAACCTTTGGGACACAATGAAGGCAGTCGTAAGAGGAAATTGAAAGGTAACTCTAAGTGCCTATATTAAGAAATAAGAAAATTCACAAGTAAGCAATTTAATGCTTCTCCATAAGGCCTTGGAAAATAAGCTAAAATAAATTCAAAGCAAACCAAAAATCAGTAGATGGGAAGAAATGCTAAAGATTATGGCAGAAATTAATGAAATAGAAACCAAAACAACAATCCAAAGAGTCAATAAAACAAAGAGTTGGTTCTTTGAAAGGATAGAAAGACTGATAAACCCTTACCAGATCTGACCAGAAGAGAAAAGATACGCAAATTAAATTAATAAAGTTAGAGATGAAAAAGACACCATTACAACCAGATACCAAAGAAATTCAGAAAATCATTTAATTTTTAAAAAAGCTTGAATTTTGAATATATATATAATATATATATATATATATATATTCAATATATATATATAAAATTATATCTGCCTTTTTCTCTCTCAAATAAAATTAAATTAAAATTAAAAAAATTAACTCTGGAGAAATTCTTACATTGATTAGTCACTTTTCATATTTTAATATTTTATTGACATTTAGAGTAACAAGAACATCTCAAAGTTTCTATACAACTCCCATTTAATTATTCATAGTATAAGTAAATATCACTTTACTCTCATGCTAGTTTATTTTAGTAATTCAAAGAAATTAATAGCTTCTTACTTCTTGAGAGGCAAAATTATAGTTTTCATACTTCATGGTGAAGATAACCTCTGCAGATGACTGATAAAGCTCTTTGTATTAACGAAAGTGTAACATCAGGAGCCACCAGCCAGTGAAATCACTGTCATCCTCCTCCTGCTGCGTAAACAGAAATTATAATTTTAATGAGCCTCAAGATCATCCGTTCAGCTCCTGCTATGGGTCTGGTACCACTGAGGGGATCGTCAGCCAAATCAAGAGCAGTTGGTTCCCCACCATGGCTGTGTGCCACTATTGCACTTGTGTGGGCATCACATCAGGTTATTTGTTGCTAATTAGGTTAGACAATGAGTTGCTTGGACAGATATCAGTCGCCCATGTAGCACCTTCTGGCACTAGACACGCTGACTGTCTGGGGACTGACTCTCTCCTGGCTTTCAGCCATGCCATTCCATTTTACTTGTCAGCTGCATATGGAGTCTTCAGCAATAGGGTCTTACCACTGGCATTTGGTGGGTCATCAAGTACTCTGACAGAAGTCTCTCATTGTTTTGGGAAACCTTGTAGGTTTCTGTGATCAAAAGCTCCTTGTGGATGGTAGCCCCAAGCTGGAAGTAGGGGTTACAGGTCAATGCCCACTAAGAAATTGAGGAAAAACATAACTAATATACAAGAGGTAGAGAGGAGAGAGAGAGAGGGGAGATGGGGAGAGGGAGAAAGGGAAGATGTAGAAGATTTAGGTTAGTCTTCATCCAGACCCATAGCTGGAGCTGGCAAACAAGTCAGAACCATACCCAAACATAAGCCCACTCTCCAATATCAAGCTACCATCAATCATGGGGTACAAGAGGGCCTACACCTATCAAACTCGCTATCAAAAAAGTAATTTTTATCTAAATTTTCTGGGTGCTAACTTACTCTCCGTTGGAGAATCTGCTTCTCTTTTTCAGATAGATGCAGATCCTAAGGAGAGAGCTGCCCCAACATACCTCAAAAGGGGCCCGAATGAAACTAAGGACAATTGAAGAAACAAGCAAAGGTGATGTTTTCCTGTGAACCAGATACCAGCACAAAGGGGAAGGAGACCAACACAGAGAAAAATCAACTCCTACCAAATCAGAAAGCCAGAGCCTCAGAGGCCCCCAATACCTCAGCACTGAAGCAGACCAAAAATGAACCCAACATGGCTCAGGGAAATTTTGCGGAAGAGGGGGCGGAAAGAATGCCAGAGTCACATGTTGGGTCATGATATGCAGAGACATTTATTGTACCAATAACTGTGGGCTAACTCCACAATACAGGACCCATTTACATCAATAAGGAGGGTTCAATGGGAGGAGGTAGATCATGGATGAGCCTAAACAATGGTACCAAACTGCCTGTATTTGCTGAAAATAAAACTAATAAATTAAATTAAAAAAAAAAAGATCATCCATTCAGCTGTGGAAGAAATAAACCACACTTCCCTTGGTGCTCCCTTATGGATGATTAACGCAACATTACATAATCAAGAAAAAGTGCACCATTTGTTTTTGATACACAAACTTATGGATGAAGATTTTAAGGAGAATTCTAATAAATTTGAGTTGTAGATAAAGCCAGTAAATTTCTCAGAAGAATGTTTTCTGATATAGCACTCATGATTCTTTTGTGGACATGTCTGGTCTTTAGTAACATGTAGGACACATAAATACATACCAAGCAAATAAATTAAATACTTTTTGAAATCCAAATTAATTTTTTTTTCTTAATATAGTACAAGTCTGAGACCTTGAAGGAAAAAGTTAACATTAAAGATAACCTACATTTTGGAATTAATTCATTAAGCATATTACCTATCTTTTTTATACCATTCACTTGCTTACTGTCTGACTTTGGGAAAATAAAACACATTCTTGTGCTTAATATCCTAATCTGCCAAATAAAATACTCTTTCAGATCCTTGCTTTTATAGGATCAAACCACTCACAAGTCTATATTCACAGAGACTCCCAGATACATTTACAGACAGAGAAGATGCATTACTCCATATTTAAAAACTAAGTACTGACCATGAATATTCATGGAAGTTTAATAAACTGTTGTTGTTGAGAATTCATACGACCACTGTGCCTCCCATGTACTAGGCATGGTCTAGGGTTGATACTAGTCTCCCCTTTCTACACATATTCCACCACTGACTTTATCTTTCTGGTAGAGTGAGTTAGTATATACTGTATTTGCAAGTCCCAATCCACCTTGCTTCCTATAGCCATTAAAAATTGACTTTCTTTATTCAGCTATTAGTCCTATTTGATGAGCTAATAAAAAAAAAAACAGACTAGATACTTATTTGTTCTTCAATATGGTACAACAGATTATAAGTACACATAAAAACTGAAAAGGTACTTCAGTTGATGGGAGGAGGGAAGAAATACAGATTTATAGATCAACTCAAAGTGATTCATTGCTGTAGAGTTACAGATCATTTCACAAGTTCAGGTGCTCTAACATAATAGAAGTATAACTAATGTCTTCTTAAAGAGTTTTCCTATTAGGGCACTGTGAGAGCAGTAAGAAATTTAGGAATGGTAAGAAATTCAGGTCCCCTTTCAGTTTTAGCCAACACACACCAATCAACAGGGAATGTAATCATCAATTACCAGGGAAGAAAATGTTTTCAAAGCTTTGGTCTCTTTTTATTTCCAACTTCCCTTGGGTATCTCCACTACTTTATCTGTCACTTCCGTGCTGTAAGTTTAGAGGCTCACTTGATATCACTTTTCCTGGATGTATTTCTTGAACAGATATTGAAAGCTATTCTATTTTCTTCAACATGAAAGTACAGTTATTAACTCAATATGAGGTTAAGGACCCTCAAACTAGGAGCAAGATAAGAATTTTGCCTCATGCATGTTATAAGCTAGGTCTTATCTGAATGTCTTCACTACTGTCTTTGAAATGTGCATTTATCAGCATGTCAGATGCATTTTTAAGTCAGGGCATCTGTTCTTGGAAGGAAGGAAAAGTGTGTTTCCTTTGCTGATACCATTCTATGTTGCAGAAAGTCGAGTCACAATAAGCATTTCAATTCTTTGTCCATTAATTTAGGCATAATTGAGTTAAAATTTACTTTAATATCATAAAGATAGTATTTTTGGAACATGAATTGTTTGTGTTACTTACTAATATTTATTTATTTGAGAGAGAGGGAAAGAGAGAAAGATGCAGATAGAGAGAGAGAGAGAGAATGGGCATTCTCCAGGGACTCCAGCCACTGCAAACGAACTCCAGAAGCATATGCCATCTTATGATCTGGCTTAAATGGGTCCTAGAGAACTGAATCTCAGTCCTTTGGCTTTGCAGGCAAGTGTCTTAAGCATTCAGCTATCTTTCCAACCCCTGAGTTACTTCTTAATTTATGGGGATATTAAGTTTAATATATCCATTGCATAGACAATTAATAAGCAGTTTCTTTTAAAGGAATGTGTTAACCACAGGAGTACACTGAGGTGTTATGCATTAGAAATATACCAGCATACAAAATAGTTGTGATTCTTGGCCTCACAGAATGCATACACTGTTTTTTGAAAGATTTAAAATAGAAGAATATCCTACTTTGAGAATCAACCAAACATGTTATGTTCACACCAGATCAGTGACTTTCATCTTTCTCATTTTTGCTCTCCACATTTCTAAATTAATATGTGTATAAGATTTAAAATTACTTTGCCTTTATGAAACTATTCATATTGCTTTGTTGTAGAGATTTAACAGTGTTTGTATAGTAGAGCTGATCTGGGCTGTGCGGTATTATAAATTCTATTTTAATATTGTACATCTTCTAGTTGACTTATATGTTAATATTTATTTGGAAGGGCAGCTTACTTTTTGATATAAAGTGTAGACATTATGAAGTTTGATTCTATTTTCTTCTCTGTTATGGTTGTTTTGGATAGAAGGAAGGGCTGATGTTTACTGATATATCTACACCCTTACTTTTCTAAATGCAAATATTCAAGTACCTGTTGATACAAACTCTGAATAAGATAACTTACCAGAAAGTGCATTGTAAAATAATAATATCATATATAAAGTCATGTGGATATTCTGGCAAGTATTCATATAAAGCCTGTCATGTGTTAGCCGAAGTATACAAGGTCATAGAACATATACATTGTGTAATTTTATTTTGTGAAAGGTTTGATAGAGAGGGAAAGAAGGAGAGAAAGGAGAGAGAAATAAGGAGAGGGATGGATAATAGTAAGAAAGAATATCAGTCTGAGAAAGCATTATTTAACTGATACTCCTAGTTAACTGAATTAAAAATATGTTTTCTTCTATGCATATTTACATTTTCTATTTTCTAAACCACAGTAATATGTTCAAGCAAAAAAAAAAATTGTCTTGTAGATATTTCTACCTTTGCAGTCTCTGCAGGCTCTAGAAATTGTACCTGTCCAGCTACGTGGTCACCTCATTAATGTCATCTAAGAACAGCTAGGAATATCCTTCTGTGTAAAAACACACTAACTAATAATAGTATGCACTTATCTGTCAATGCAAATGTAAATTAACATGCACATACTTTAGGAAAGGGCCATTATGTCATAACTACCTTTTCATTAGATTACACTGGCATATCATGATTTTTAGTGGACTGGAATATGTGTGAAATAAGAAAATTCTTAAATAAGTGTTTTCTCTTAGTTATTAATTAGTTGTGTATTCTGAGAAAGGCCCCAGTGACTGCATTCTCTTTCTCCTCTAATCAGGGAGATGCTCTGCACAGGAGCATGAAAAGTGACTGATGGTGTGGTTGTCTACAGAACTGTCAGTGCTCTGCTCACTCTCAGCGTGAAGTTTTACCTGCACCGTCCACTTAACTGGACTGGATGACCTAGGCAACGCACTGTCCACTTAAGTAGACTGGATGACCTAGGTGATACCCGCTGCAGAGCATATCTAGGAAGGCCTTTCCAGAGAAGTTTCAACTGAGGACAGTAAGCCCACCCTGAAAGTGGGCCTCATCATCTCTTGGGCTGGGGTTCCACACTGAATAAAGAGGAAAGACGAGAAAGCCCTTGGCGTCAGTGTTCATCTCTCTGTGCTTGCTGACTGTGGACTCAAGTTTACCAACTGTCTCATGCTCCTGCCACCATCACCAGAGACACCCTTGAAGCCAGAACTTTCCCACCACGATGGACTAAACCCTCAGACTGTGAGCTAAAACATACCCTTCTTTTCTTAAGTTTCTTTTATATGAATTTCTCTCACTGCAATGAAAGAAATAACTAATTCAGTCAGTCACTCATTTTGCATACACATGTCTGACTCTTCCAAACCAGATTCATTAGGATATGTGAGAGTAATGAAGGACACACACACACACACACACAAAAAGAAAAGAAATGATGAGCTGGAGAGACGACATAGCAGTTAAGAGACTTGCCTGCAAAACAAAAGGTAGCACGTTTCTAGATATTGTTTGCAACCCTGGCATGCCCATTCTCTCTATCTGCCCCTCTCTCCCTCTCTCTCTCTCATAAATAAAATAAATGAGTTTTTTTCAAAGAGAAATAAAACTCTATAGCACATTCTGTTTCACTAGTGACACAGTTTGTGTGTATCAGTACCCCAGGCCAAAGTAGAAACAAAGAAATTTTGAGCATGTAGGGGAAATATCTAGGTCATTCTACTTTGCTAGGGGTCAGAAATGTCAGAAGAGTGTGATATGTTCTTATCTCAAAGTTACAAGTTTACAAATTATGTTTAATTACAAAGTTTTTTTTTAAAAAAATATGTTTTATTTTTGCCTGGTATGGTGGTGCATGTCTTTAATCCCAGCCCTCGGGAAGCAAAGACAGGAGGATTGCAGTGAGTTCGAGGCTACCTTGAGACTACGTAGTGAATTCCAGATTAGTCTGGGCCAAAGTGAGACCCTATGGTGATAAACAAAACAACAGAAAAAAAAAATACTTTTGTTTATCTATGAGAGAGAGAGACACACACAATAGGGCCTTTGGCCACTGCAAACGAACTCCAGATGCAAGCATCACCATCTATATCTGGCTTACATGGGTTCTGGAGGAATCAAACTCCGTGCCTTAATGACTGGGCCAACTCTCCAGTCCAACATGCTTTAATAAACTCCTGAATATCTTGCGGGACACCCTTTCAAACTACCCCATGAGGTAATCACCCCCATCTCAGAGGGCCTATCCTGGTGTGTTCGTATTTTGCAGAAGATTGCCCTTTCCCGGAAAACTTGACCCCAGATGCCTGATGTCAAGACTGTACTGAATAATTCAGTCCTCACTTCCATAAAAGAGCCCAATTGAGTTTTGGGGTGGGCTTCTCTGTTTCTGGTAAGGTGACTCTTATCCCCTTCTTGGACAAAAACTATGAGTTTATTCCTTCTATCGAGCTATCCTCTTAAAGCTCTCCCTCCTAAAACTCTAAGCTATAATAAAACCTTTTTGAACCTTATCCTCTGGTCTGTGATTTTATTCTTCAAAATTTATGAGACAAGAATCACTGACTCAGTGAGAGATTTAACCTAACTGGTGAGTTATTTCCCAACTAAGAGTCAAGATATGGCTCCAGGACACCCTGGATTTCCATGTCACTACCATTTGGGAAAGCAGCATTATTTTCCCATTTGTAGAAAACAGAGGATCAGATAATTCATCAATTGTCTGTGAATAGAATATCTGAGTTGGAAATCCAGTCACAGTGGGTCTGCAGCTAAAGTCTTTTCCCTTTGTATATCACCAGGGTGCCTCTCTGAAAGAAATCACAACAGCCACAGGATTCTAGCAAGCAGATGTCCTTAAGCTACTTTTCTTTCCTTGCTATTGGGCTTTGTCTCCGTTTTAAATTTTCAGCATTCATTTTTGAAGATTTTGAGGAATCATAAATAGTCGAAGAGGCAGTTAGCTTCTAGTGGCTGGGAAAAAAATAAAATTAAACTTCTCACTGAAAGGGTTTATTTCAGGCTTACAGTTTCCAGTGGAAGCTTTATCATGGAAAACTAAGCTGTCTCCCTTCACCACATATTCACAACAGAGAGACAACAGCCAGAGTTTCAGCTACTTCGGAATGTCTGGTAGGGCTAGACTCCTCAACCCTAAGGTCTACCCCACCAATATACCTCCTACAGAAAGGCTTCACCTCCCAAAGACTCTACCAGCGGGATTAAATTGAGGATTAGCCTGAGGCAAAAGGGGTGGGGGCCTTTATAATTAAACTACCACAGTATAGTATCACTAATTTTCACAATGTTTTTGTTTTGCCTTTTTCCTTTGTTTTGCTCATTCATATCCCTCCAGAAGATACCAAGTATGGAGTCCAAAGACTCCAAAAATTATTTTAGAGGTTAAGGATAATTAACTGCCTGGTCACTTCTTGGAAGAAACGCCTATTAGGTCTCAGAACTGAGGTCTTTACTAACCAGGTACATAAAGTATTTCTTTGTGAAGATCTTTTCCTTTGTATTTCTCTCAAGTCTGGAGGTTTAGCATACAGGAACTTCCCAAGGCCAAAGAGGATATTTAAATACCAGTGTAGTGTATGTATTGTTTTGAAAGTTGCATTCTTGAAGTTTTGTTTTCTCCTGTGTGACTGCAAGCAACATAGAATGGCCCTGGTTTTTGCATGGCAAAGGATATTTATGTGCGCGTGTGTGTGTGTGTGTGTGTGTGTGTGTGTGTGTGTGTGTTGGAGAATGAATGAAGGCTATGAATATTCTAAGCAGATAATCTATCCTTAAGCCACATCCCAGCCAAACCCTTACATATGGACTTTAAAGATACTTTGACAAGACAAATTGGACCTGGAAGCATTCTGAAGTGAATGCAATTTTGTTTGGTCTGTGTAAGACTAGTGATACCTTATCTTGTACAGTAGAAATTGTCTTATTTCTCAATAATATAAATGCTCAAATTTTTTTAATTTTAGTTTTCTACTGAATTAAAATGCTTTAATTTTAATTTTACTTCCTACAAAAGTATGGCTTACCTTTTTGTTTTTTTTTAATTTTTTTATTAACAATTTCCATGATATAAAAAATACCCCATGGTAATACCATCCCTCCCCCCACTTTCCCCTTTGAAACTCCGCTCTCCATGATACTCCCTCCCCATCTCAATCAGTCTCTCTTTTACTTTTGATGTCTTGATCTTTTCCTCCTCTTATGATGGTCTCATGCAGGTAGTGTCAGGCACTGTGAGGTCACGGCTATCCAGGCTTACCTTTTTCATTTGTTTTGTTGTTGTAGTCTCTGAACTAAATCAAGATGACTCAGATCTCTGAACACAGGTTAGCTCTGATAAGGCAATTGTAATTAACACTTAAGAATGACTAAATTTCATTTTGCCTAAGTAGAACAGTGACATCTAGTGCCTAAAAATATGTCACTGTGAACGATAGCTAGGCCTTTAGGTGGACTGCAGAGATGAGTTGTCACTTAGTGCATTTCAGAGAGGTCTTTCGCTGACTCCTCTCCATCCTCATGTGTGAAACTTTCCTCACTGCCACTCCTACCTCACTGCTCTCCTTACACCTGGACTCACCCTCTGACAATTTGTTGTTCATCTAACTATACTTCTTCAGGGAATCCTTATACCTTTCTTTTCCCCCATGTTCTGCCAATTCTATGCCTTATTATTTCCTAAAATGCACCCTCAAGTTTTTTTTGTCAGATACAATATTTTCACTTTAAAAACAAATTACATGATTTCTAATTCTATATGTTGATTTACATTTTCTTTGTCTGGAAAATTCTTCTTCAAATTTTACTTATCTTTTCATTTCATTTCCTGACCAATTTGTCTTGCTGAATCATTTCTTATCTGAATTTTGTAACTTACTGTGTCTGTATTACATCTCTCTATGTTTATAGTTTGAGTTTTTTTTTTTTAGTTTTTATCAACAACCTCCATACATGTATCCACTGTAGCCTGATCATAATTCCCTCCTTCCTCTCTCCTGTGTTCTGTCTCCACTGATCTCCTACTTCTTTCCATCTAGTTTTTCTTCTGTTGTGATATCATCATTTTTTGCCCTCATATTATGCAGCTCTTGTGTAGGAAAAGTCAGTCACTGTGAGACCATGAATGCAATGGCCATTTGTACCTGGAAGACACCATGCCAAAGCACTCCTCCCATCCTTTGGCTCTTGCATTCTGTCTGTCAAGGTCCCTGAGCCTCAGAGGGTGTGATAAAATTATATCCATGTCGTTTTACTATTTTGCTTGAATTATTTTGGCAGCGTTTATGATAATACATATAAACTTAGATGTAAATGTTCTCATTTATTAGAAAACAACCTTGCTATTTAATTTGCTGATATAGAATAGCCACGAAAAGTAAGCTTAGCTTTACTCTTCTTAAATTTAAGCTCTGTTAATGTTAATAGAAGATAGGTTATCATTTCCCCCCAAGAAATAGGATTTATATTCTACTGGCTAGCAAATTTAGACCTTTGTGCTTTCTAAGGTAAGTCTTACATTGTTCCAATCACCATATTATCATTGTCTTTCCTTTAAACCAGAGTTGTTTCATTGTTTATTGCTATAGTCTTTCCTTATTCTTTCATTTCTCCTTGTTTCTACAGTGCTATTTAGATTGTAGTACTCAGTGATTCTATATGTACCACTTATTCTGCTCTGTGTACCTGGACACTCACTATATAGAGACATAAAGAAAAATTACCAAAGTAGAAAGTTTGAAAGAGTACTAGTGTGATGGTTTATATTGATTATCAACTCTGAAGGACCTAGAGTTTTATTTGAGGCATTATCTCGATTGTTAGCCTCTGGACATACCTGTGAGAGGTTATCTTAACTAGTTTAATTGAGCTGGGAAAACTCATCATAACTGTGGACAGCGCTGTTTTAAAGGCTGGGGTTCTGGACTGTATAAAAGAGGAGCACCGGCATTCATGCTCTCTGCTGCCCCACTGTGGGCGGAATGTGACTAGCTCTGCTTCAGGCTCCTGCTGCCATGCCTTTCTTGCCACGATGGAATGTTACCTGGAATTCTAAGCTCAAAGAAACCTTTCCTTCTTTAAACTGATTTTTTTTTTTTTTTTTTTTTTTTTAGTGTGGGGACGGGGCAGGTATTTTCTCCCAGTAATAAGTCAGCAACTGATACAACTAGCCACATTTAAGAAATAATTGCTATGCTTTTTTATTCCTTATTGTTCATATAATGCAAATGCTACAAAGTTACCACTTAACAAGGGGCATGATTTCACATCTTAAAGGTCTAGTAACTTCCATCAAAAATAATGAATATAGTGAATGAATATAATGAATAATGAATATGAAAATATGAAATAATGAATAGGTTGTATAACATAAATCTTGGATATAATTAAAATATGAAGGTTCTTTGCTTCTATAATACTATTAGAATTACAAAATAAGAAAGTTTGAAGGCAATCTAGCAAGTTTAACTAGAATATAAAGAGAATGCTTGTTTGAGCATGAAGACAGAATCAGCAAAGTCAATGTGGCACTTTAGGAGATAAGAAGTATTTCAGATACTGGTGCCAAGATGAATCAAGTTTCATGAAGAATGAGTCAAGTTTCTTTGAGCTAGGAGTGGCTGGGTAAACACTGAACCTGCTCTTTTGTTTGGTGGTTGGTATTTACTCAAGCGACTCAGCAGCAACTATGTCAAAGCAATTTTGGTGTTTTGGGCAGGTATCTTAACTTTCACATGGAAAGCAATATAAGTAAAGCATGTGTGTAGAAGACATGTTACTTCAATAAATTTCACCCACCCCCTCAAAGACATTTTACCTTCTTTACTCAGTTTGAAGACCTAATAGAACAATGATCATATCTAGCCTAAATAGCTGATTGTAACACACAGTATTTATCAGACTTTTCTAGAACTATGTTTATGATGCCATAGAAAAGTTGAGGATCTGATTTACCCTACTATCTGCCCATATTGCTTAGCTCTCTCAGATACTGATATTACTACATAAACATAGATTGATGTTCAGTGAAAAAGCTTGAAACTTTTCCCATCTGTAATTGAAAATTGTATTTGAAAATCCTCTTTGGAACAATGGCTACAGAATAAGCCACTGTGATCCCCAGTTTTGGGTTTAGGTTGTGTGGAGAAAGAGATTTAGATGTTTCAGATTTAAAGGAGAAAAAAATGACCTAGGTAAGAAAGTAAAGTACTCTTGTCTCCTCTGTCTTTACATTTCTGAGTCACCTTTTTTTTTTTTTTTAATTTTAAAGACGAGAGGAGAGGGAACATATAATATAAAAAAAATTTCAGTGTAATGAGTAAGTAGCATTTATGAAAACACACCCCACTTGCTACTGAGTCAATTAAATGAAAGAAAATGGCTAGAATTTACAGCAGAAATCATATTTAAACTTGCAATGTCTTTCTGTGAATGTATAAGCAGTTAAGATAGAGAAAAATATGCAATTCTAACTATAGAGTTACATGTAAATGTTTACAAGTATAATGAGGAGAAAGTCGTTCTCATTAGGAGTGGGTGAAAATCCTCTCTTCTCTGAAATTGTCTTTCATATAGCACTAACATATGTCATGTGGCACTAGATTCCTTGGAGTTTTACCTTTGAATGGACAATTTGGAGAAGAAAATGAGCAGGATTGATAAAGGTGAGACTTTACCTAAATAATAAAACAGATACTCTAATTATTAGTATTTTGTATAGCCTAACACCTACTATAATACCTACTTTTTCCAGGAAATAATATAGGCATAAATAATAATACAAATATGCATATACACACATTCTATACATACACATATGCATATGTACAGGTGTGTGTATTAACAATGGAGGATGGCAGCCTCAATTTAGTAGATTAAAATGCAGAGCAGTTTGGCTAATTTCCAAAAGTTGCACACTTAGAGGAAGATTGAAGATTAGAATCTGAACAGAAAGGATCCAGAATTAGTCACTAGAGTGCTTCCCAAAATAGAAAAATAAAGAAGGAAAAAAAGAAAGAAAGATAACCTGAATTATGAAAAGAAATTGCATTGTATTAGCAAAAAAAGGTTTACAGGAGTAAATATGTTACATACTCCATGCACACACATTCTAGCCACAATCCCTCTCCCTTTTCTTTCTCTTTGAATGATGCTTTTTAATGGGTTTGCATGTATATAATATGTGTGATGTGTTTATAGTTTATGCACATGAGTGGAAATGTACATAACTCACATGCATGTGTATAGATGCCAGAGGACAATGTTGTGTGTCCTTTATGACTCTTCTAGTTTTATTTCCTGAGATGGGGGTCTCACTAAACATGGAACTGCTGGTATTTTGTTTATTTTTGTCAGACAGGCAAACATGTGAGCTCAGTGATTCTCCTGTCTTCCCCATGCCCTCTTTCCCCTCACCCCTGCACAAGAACATGGGTTACAGTCATGTGTGGTCATGCATAGCTTTTTAAATGTGTGCTGGGAACTAAACATAGATATTAAGCCCTCATATACTCTTACTTGCTCAACTATTTTCCCAGTGCTATATGTTTATTTTTTATTTTTAAATATTTATTTATTTAGAGAGAAAGAATGGGCATGTCACAGCCTTTAGCTGCTTCAAACGAACTCCAGATGCATGCATTACCTTGTGCACCTGGCTCACATGGGTAATGGGGAATCAAACCTTGGTCCTTAGGCTTCACAGGCAAGTACCTTAACTGACAAGCCATCTCTCCAGCACTAAACATTCATTTTTAAAGATAAGTCTCCATCATTGTAGAATAGTACCCATACAAATGTCCTGACAGATATCCAGTTCCTGTATAGCATTGCATGATCAGTTCTTGCTTGCCCTAGTTCTGTCCCAGGCCCACACTGTGGTGAATGATGCTTTCTTGGACCCTAGCTGATATACTAACTCCTTCTTTTGAATTCTTGACTAATTTACTAGTTTCTCATAGAATTTCTCACAGTCTGGCTTTAGTTCTCATTTATCTTACTACAGATTACAATTTATTTTGAAAATAGAGAATAGGTTATATTTCTTTGGGTTCCTTATAACGTCACAAATAACATTGTGACCACAAACATGCTTAATGTATACTTAGGGTACTGGCAAGTTCAGTTTGTAAGAATGATTGTGGACTATTTATTTATTGTGTGTGTGTGTGTGTGGGTGGGTGGGTGGGTGCACTTGTGTGTGCCTGTGCCATGTTAGGCACCTGAATGTCAGTCAACAATATCCAAGTTGATCCATGACTTCCACTCCACTGAGGCAGAATTTTCCAATATTCAATCAATCTTCCATTGGTGAGCTTCTAGGAAATTCTCCTGTTTCCACCTCCCTTCTCTCAGTAGGTGCACTGAAATTACAGAAGCCTACCACAGGTTCTGGCTTTTATGTAGGATCTGGGGATCTTGAACTCAGATTTTCAGAGTTTCACAGCATGTACATTATCTACTAATCCATCTCCCCAGCCTTGATTGTAGACTATTCAATCTTGTTTCATGTTCCTCTTTCAGCAAAAGTCAGTAATGCTTTGAATACAGATTTTTATGGTGGAAAATAGAAAAGATTTAGGGAGTGAAATTTATAATTATAGGAAGATTTTCATGAGACAAATATATTTAACACTTGGGGTTTGCCAGTACTTAACATATTATTTGGAAAACAGTCATTACTACAGTAATCATTTAAAATATATAAACTGATACGGTAGAAAGTAATAACCACATGTTAAAATAGATTTAGGATATTGGAAAGAATACCAGAGCTTTATTTATTCTTCAACTGAAGACATTAGAATGAAATATTAACAATGGCATTTGATGTAGTTATGAAAAAAATTCTTTTTTTAAGAGGATATATATATGTGTGTGTGTGTATGTGTGTGTGTGTGTGTATGTATGTATGTATATATATATGTACAATGAAATACTATCATTCTCTTGCTATCTGTTAATGAAACAACTCTTTTTCATGGAGATCTACACGAAGGTGAATAAGAATGGCTTATAACAGTGCACAGAGACAAGCAAGAAATGGGAATGGAAATAGGTAACAAATCAAATCATTTTTATTGCATGTGTTTCTCAAAGTAATATATTACTTGTGCATGTTTCATCACCTGTGGGTTGGTCCCACCTTTCCTTCTGTCTTCTATCCTTCCTTCCTTCCCTACTTTTTTTCTTCATTCACATTTGTTTCTCAACCTAATTTATTCTTAATAAAGACACAAGAAAAGTGAGGAATTCTGGAGAAAAATCATGAAGAATATTATTATTTTATTTTTATTTATTTATTTATTTGGGAGGGCTTCAAGGTAGGGTCTCACTCTAGCCCAGGCTATCTTGGAATTCACTATGTAGTCTCAGGGTGGCCTCAAACTCATGGTAATCCTCCTATCTCTGCCTTCTGAGTGATGGGATCAGAGGCATACACCACCACGCCCAGCTCAAGAATATTATTTTAAACTGGAGTCTTGCACAGAATTTTCAAGATATAGCTCATACAAGGCTAATGGCTGTGTTGGAGGAAATGACTGGAGGGGTTGTGGTTTGTATTTGTAGAGGACCTGTTCAGTTCCAGACACTGTTCTTAGAACTTTTGTGTGGATGAACCCATACTTATATTGTGTTTTCCATATGCCAGACATTCTTCAAAGCATAAATTAGAGCAGCCCTGTGAAATAGACATGTTATTGCCATTCTTTTTTTTTTTTTTTTTGCAGAAAATAAAGTTTAAGGACATTAAAAAGCAAAAAGAAAAAAAAAGCACTTCAAAACCTGCACAGAGAGCACATACCAGAACTGGAACCAGGATTAACACCCAGCCAAACAGGCCTTGTTTACAGCCATTATGTTCCATTGCTGTCTCTCCTAGGGCTGGCTCATCTAGACTGCCCTTGTAACCCCAAGTTTCAAGTGAGGAGATGAGGGTGCTGGGAGGATAGTAATTTGTCCAATATTTCAAGTCCCTTTAGGAGTAGCACAATCCACCAAACCTGTCAAATGATCAGATTTGACTGCTCAGTCTACCACTTGCTGATTTGTTAATTAACTCCTTTGAACTTCAGTGATCAGCTGTGATAAATAATTCATGAGATAAGTGTCTTAAATACAATGGACACATGATAAATTGCCAGCAGCAAGGAAAGTGTTTCAAGCTTCATGTCCCAAGGTGAATAGGCAAGCACAAAAATTTAACCACTGTTAATGGCAAAAGGCCAGCTTTTAGTTTTCCTTAAAAATTCTATTGTAGAGAACTTGCAAAAGAAACAGTCACCATTTATCCAAACCTTATTTGGATATTTTTTTTTCTGTGCAAGACAGAATTTATAAAGGTAATAATTTAAATACCATTAGATATGTGATATATATCCACAGACATTTATGTATATATATATAAGATATATGTATATGTGCATAGAAACTTAAAATGAAACTTGAAAAGATGTCCACAACATATCTGAGAAATCAAGAGAACCATATAAAAAAATGGAAAGTTATATAAAATGGAGGATATTAAAGCACCAATATGAGTGTGAATAAATTTCCAACATTACTAGTAAAAAAGATCAAAGGAATCAAATTATTCATCTCAACATGAAAAATAAAATCCTTTAAAAATGTCAGCATATAATAATGGCAAAGCTAAGAGGTGAGTGCTTCTAGTTACAGCTTTCCTAAAGGAACTGAGCAGATCAAATGGAATTCTTTAAAATGTGCATGAGTTTGTCTCAGCACTTCCACTGGTAAGCATATACTATAACTGAGTAATTTGTGTCAAGATTTCTTCTCTAGAATGATCCTCCTACCATTGTCTATTGTGTCAACCCTCGTTAGTTCTAACATTTGGGCTGTATCTACTAAAACTAATTTTAACTGTATTAAATACAAGGAAGCAAGATATTTGAAAGATATGTGTAGTAATGTATTTGTAAGACACTGAATTGAGGGGAAAGCTAAGGAACTGGGCACTGAAGAGAAGCCATTAGTGAACCTGCTGCATCTGCTGTCACTGCTGTTGTGATGTTGCTGAGGCTTGAATAGCAAAAACAAACCAGTCACTGGGCGTGGTGGTGCATGCCTTTAATCCCAGCACTCAGGAGGCAGAGATAGGAGGATCGCCATGAGTTCAAGGCCACCTGAGACTACATAGTGAATTCCAGGTCAACAAAACAGTCTCATCTTGCCTCCCACATGCTCCATAGAGTGCACTACAGCGAGATCACCCACTCTACTTGCTTAACGTGGTGCTCACAATGTGAGGAACCTTCTGATGTGGGGAGTGAGTGGGCAGAGCACTTTATCCTCTCAAAACACTTTAAAATATTTATTATTTATTTATTTGAGAGCTACAGACACAGAGAGAAAGACAGACAGAGGGAGAGAGAGAGAATGGGCGCGCCAGGGCTTCCAGCCTCTGCAAACGAACTCCAGACGCGTGCGCCCCCTTGTGCATCTGGCTAACATGGGACCTGGGGAACCGAGCCTCGAACCGGGGTCCTTAGGCTTCACAGGCAAGCGCTTAACCGCTAAGCCATCTCTCCAGCCCTTAAAACACTTTAAAAGTAAAGTAAAAGTAAAGGCCTGGGGAGATAGCTCAGTCATTAAAGTGCTTGTGTTGCAAGCATGAGAACCTAAGTTCTAAAATTTCAAAACTTACATTAATAAATCTGGCCATGGTGGCATGCACTTGTAATCCCAGCACCAGGGTTGGGGAAGGGTGGGCAGGTAGGCCGTTGGGGCTCGTTTGTCAGTCAGTCTACGTGGGGATGGACTGTAATAACAAATTGTGGGAATGAACTGTGGAAATGAACTATGATAAAGAAGTGTGGGAATATTGTTGTAAGATGATAAATTACTTACTTGCAACTTGTTCTACAGTTAATCTTACAACTGTGTAATCCATCCACTTAAAGCAATGTGTCCTGGTTTCCTGTGCCCTGATGTACCTTTCTGGAGCAGCACAGATGACCAGTATTGGCAAGCAATGGTTAGAGATGCTGACTGATCTTATGATACGCTCTATACTCCTTTCTTCAGAGGTCTGGTTTAACTCTTGACTCAGAACAAACATGCATGCATAAGATGCTGATCGTAGTGTTGAAGACAATGAGGTCAGTGATGAAGGGACCACAGATGTGTTGAAGGCAACAGGTGGGCTTAGTGTGATTGCTCTTGTGATCAGGGTGTGTGTTCTAGATCAGGAAAGTACAGCAGTTTACACTTCCAAATCCCTTTCTTCAACCAATGTTTGAGGTTTGGCCAAAAGTTGCTTACCCTTTGCCCATGCATTGTATTACTTGTTCCCATGTTACTGGTTTTTAGTTGTTTAATAAAAGTACCTGTGAGTACTCATGTGCAGAGGAAGCCACAACCGCAGCAATATCACAACAGCAGTGACAGCAGATGCAGCAGGTTCACTAATGGCTTAAACTGAACTCCCCTTCAGTTTCATTTTCCTTCAGGCTGTTGCTAGAGGCAGCTGGCCTACTTCTAGAATGGGGCACCACCAGGAGTTAGATCGCCTACCTTTCAGATTCTCTTACTAAAAGTAGTTTGTCTACTTCTGGATAGGAAAGTTCCAGAGGTTAGTGTTTGCTAAATTCAGTGCAGTGCCCTTCAAGTAATGCATAGCCTAGTTGTTGGGTTCTTAGGCTAATGAGAGATCCAGTCTCAAAAAAGATGGATTGCAACTGAGAAAAGACACCCAAGGTTGCCTCTGGCCTTCACACACATGCACATGTACCACACACACTGGAGGGGAACAAGGTCTCTACAAGACAGTTTAAGAGTTGGAAACAAAAGGAAACAGATTTGATTATGGGCAGTCAATAAGCTAGTGTCCAAGTAGTAAGCAAACACAATTAAATAGAAGACACAAATTTGAGTGTTCTATAGAACAGTGAGGACTAAAAGTCCTCTCAAATATTTTAGGGATACCTAGAAAAGAGGAGCGAAATGACTCCAAGCATAAAGTAATCATGAGGTGAGAGAAATGTATGTATATATATGTACACACACACACACACACACACACACACACATATATATGTCTTTCACACACCATGGAACTTGCTAAGCTGGCCAAGATACTCTGGAATTACAAGCACGCACCACCTTTCCTGGCTTTTTGTTGTTGTTGTTTAATGTGATGAAGCTCATGCCCTTATGCATCCAAAGCAAGCACTTTACAAATTGAGATGTTTCCCCAGCCTCTACAATAATAATTTTAAAAAGTACAAGATGGGCAATGTGGCTCATGCCTGTAATCCCAGGTTACCATGGGCTAAAGATTTTTAGAAAATTTGAACTCAGCCTGGGCTACATACTGAGTTCCTAGACTAGCCTGGGTGAGAGAAGATGACCATGCCTGAAAACACAAAACATTAAAGTGATGGGGGGAGGAATAGCTGACTGTGCTCAATGGTAAAGTTCTTGCTACCAAGTGTAAGACCCTGGGCTTGGTCCCCAGTACTAAAAAAATAAACATTGTTCAAACAAAAACATATATATTATTTAAATATAGTGTGATAATCCATATTATGTTGGAAACAATATGGCATGAATTATTCAATACTATAGGAAGGTTTATTGTTGGAAGGAAAAGTTAAAATGCAGTTTGTAGAGTATGAGCCCACTTAAATATTTTATATCAGCTAAGAAAAACATATGATAACAGATGCCATTCTGGGGTGCTAGAGTTAGAGGCATTTTTATTTATTTCCCTATAAAGCTGTACTGACTAAATATTCTGCAACTATCATCTGATATATTTGCAAAAATAAAATTGCAGATCATTAAAGGCCAGGGTCTCTCATTGATCTGGAGCTCATCAATTAGCCTATACAAGCTGACCAATGAGCCCCAGAGAACCTCTTGACTCTACCTTCCCAGTCCTGTGATTACAAGAATACATCACTGTGCCTGATATTTTCACATCATTCCTGGGGATCAAACTCAGGCCTTCAAGTTTGTGAGAATTGAGTTATCTCTGCAGATCTTTTCCTAGATTTTTTTTTTAAATTTTATTCATTTTTCTTTAGTTATTTGAGAGTGACAGACAGAGAGAGAAAGAGGCAGATAGAGAGAAAGAGAGAATGGGCCCGCCAGGGCCTCCAGCCACTGCAAACAAACTCCAGGTGCGTGCGCCCCCTTGTGCATATGGCTAACTTGAGTCCTGGGGAACTGAGCCATGAACTGGGGTCCTTAGACTTCACAGGCAAGTGCTTAACCTCTAAGCCATCTCTCCAGCCCTTTTCCTAGATTTTTAAAGGCCAATGTGAAATGATTGCTGGTGGCAGGGGTGGGGGAGAATGAGTTATTGATTAAGGCTCTTGCCTGCAAAGCCTAAGGTCCAAGGTTTGATTCCCCAGTACCCACATAAGCCGCATGCACAGTGGAGCATGTGTCGAGTTCATTTGCAGTAGCTGTAGGCCCTGGCATGCCTATTCTCTTTATCTGCCTCCTTTTTCTCCTCCTCCTCCTCTTCTTCTTTTCACTCTCTCTTTCTCTCCCTTCCTCTCACAAATAAATAAGTAAAATATTTTTTAAAATGATTGCTGTGGGAGATACGTTGGAAGTTTATTTTGTAATTATGGTTGGTTTCCAATGTATGTTGGTTTAGGGATATACTTCTCTATAATTTGTGAGCATTTAGCATTGGAAATGGCTTGAAAAATCAAAATTCATTTTAGAAGATGGCTCATTGCTTGGCATTGTGGCACATACCTGGAATTCTAGCACTCAGGAAACTGAGGCAGGCAGATTTGAAGTTTCAGGCCATCTTGTGCCACATAAGACTGTCTTAAATAATAAAATAAAAGGTTAAAAAAACCTAACATATTAAGTCATCATTGCAGCGATTTTTATGAGATGAATTCTGTGCATTTTATGTTGTATTATTTACACTAATTACCCCAAGTAGATTCCTATTTAGAAGACTGTAGGAACATACAGGGACTGCTCAGCAAACAAGGGTTATTGGTATTTGAGGATCCATAGGGGCTTGTAGAGAACATCTCCCTCTTTCATGTGATACATGGGGATGGACGGATTTCATTGCTAGTTAATTATTCTTGAAACAGGAATCTTGTTTCGGCTCCTTTTCTCATTCACATGCTAATGTGACTAATGTAACTAAAAATGACTCGTAGATTGTGATATCAAAAGATATTTATAATGTTGAATATTGTTTTGTATGGATCAAGTGGTAATCATTTTGGAAGGATTGCTTTTGCTTTCTGCCTAGAAATTTACAAAACAATTACCTGGAAAAGAAGTTTTCCTTATTTACTATGAAACATGTTTTCTGTACAAATTAGGGGGAAAAAAACCTTTCCACTTTCTATTTGAATGCTCAGTGTGCCAAAAGATACATTTAGTTCAAAATCACAAAATGGCACCAGGATATCGTTTTTGAGGCAGCAAAGCAATTGACTTATAAAATTAAGCTTACATCGTATAAAATATTTTCTAGAAATGAAATTTCAATCTATGAGAAATAGTATAGTATTTTCCATTTCCCATTAATCTAAAAAGTCTGCATTTAGAATACAAAGCCATTTTTCTTCCTTATTACTGCTCCTTCAGGTTTCTCAACAAAATAAAACTAATGTATGAAACAGTAGAGGAAAAATGGATGAGCTTGTAATTTAGGCTTGTAGATTCAAAATTGGAAACAAGTCAGTATATTTTTATGATTCAGTATAAATTAGAAAGGGCATATAGCAAATGATAATAAAGATTTAGGCGAATGACTAAGAGCACATTTTATTTCAAATGGTGATAAAACTTGTTATCAAACATTATGGGGGCCTGAAAATACAGGCAGAGGCTTCTGACTGTTGACAGATGAAAAGGTTGTCAGAGCAAGGTTGTCGGGTGTCCACACTAAGGCCTCTACCACACAATCTACTGAGTAAATGAAGCTGTATGTAAAGTGGTTTTGTCATATAAAGTATTGCAATAGGCTTGGGGAAAGAGAGAAAGAAAGAACTTATATACAAGTAATCCAGGAAGCAACACTATTTAGGCCAAGCAAATTACTTTGTAGTACTTTTCTAAGCTCCAACCTAAGTCATTTTCCTTCACCTCACAACAATATGAAAATATAATTGGAATTCTTTCTCCTGAAGTCTTTGCTTTCCAAATATCGGTGGCCAGCTGAGTGAACTTCTTTTCATCCATCATTCAAATTCTAGCCTATTTTATACTGTGATGAAAGATGTTAAATAATTTTGGAAAACAGCTTATTTTTCAAAAGAAGAAATTATAGCTCAAAATACACGTGCTAAACTGGTTGG
Source organism: Jaculus jaculus (assembly GCF_020740685.1). Taxonomy (NCBI): domain Eukaryota; kingdom Metazoa; phylum Chordata; class Mammalia; order Rodentia; family Dipodidae; genus Jaculus; species Jaculus jaculus. The sequence continues at coordinate 27,865,909 of NC_059105.1, forward strand.
ATCACAAGGCAGGAAACGTAATGTTTCATCCATCTGAACTCATGAAGATTGAACTGGGCTCATTTTTTTTTTTTTTTTCTGAGTACTTGCCCCACTCTAAGCAAGCAGCAGGGCAATTTGAGATAATTACATGGTACACTCAACTCTACTTTATATATAGCTGTCTAGTTCTTATAGATTCCTACTTGTGATCCTTACTAAGGATTTTCTTGCATATTGAGGTTAGATTATCTTTTGGGGATAATAATTCAGTTATAAAAATTGTCCAGGACTGAAATATGTTATATAATGTCTTGGCTAAGAATAAAACATTACTAGGTATTAAAATCATTTTGTAAAGTAATAATAATGTACCTTCAGAATATATTAGAAAGTTTGCTTATGGCTTCATATTTCTCATTTCTTTGTTACCATGTGCAAGTGTGACCATTCATTTATAGTAAAGAGGTATTGCGATATCATGAAGACTACATTGAATGATAAATTTTAATGTAATAACATTAAATTTTATTTGCAATACTTAAGGCCATAACATGTCAGTAAGACACAAAGCTCAGTAAAAAGTTGGGTAAAAAGGAATGGCATATTTATATAGCAAAATACAATTTGTAATATGAATATGTCTTTTGGGTAGACCCAGCTATCAGTCGATACTGTTTAGTTCAATAGTTCTTATTCATATACCATTGTTTGTCATCTGTATTTGATCAATTCAAACTAGCAAAGTACTTGTGACTTAGGTATTTTATCAGGGATATTCAAGTAAACAATTTTTGGTCTATAGTCATATATAGTATGAGTATTTTAAAATAAAGATTTTAGATGATATATTTAATGTGTTATCTCTACCTCAATTTAATATGCAATTTATAGACTATGTAGTTTCCATCATGAGAAACTTTCTTTATGTTTCTCAACAGGCCAGATTTCTTTAAGCACATGTATGAAGGTTTGATGAGACTTCTGCTCCTACTTTTAAACAAGATCTAATCAATATGCAAGTGAAAATCCTGGTTCACCAGTACAAATCTAAATACTGAAATCTAGGCCCAAACTTTTGGCTTTTAGCATAAACTCTTGGTTTGTTTGTTAAGAATAAATAAGCAAGACATACTAAGTTTTCAGAGTGTTGGGAGTGAGCAACTTTTATGGCTAACTAATAGCCAGGATTGTGTATATTAATTCAGGGTCTATACAGCAATGTGACTCCAGTTCCTGTTGGAGCTCCTCTCACAGATTCATATTGGCATCTCTTCTGTCATCCTTGTAGGGTGGTGTGACAACCTTTACCCCAGATTACCCATGCCACCTAGGCCAATGATTGCAATACAATTAGGCTGTTGAGAAACAGGAGGCTTGAGGGCAGAGAAATCTACTAATTAACTCCTTACTTGGGTTCATCTAAGCAAGAATGGTTGAGATAATGCCATATTGAATGGCTTCTTTCTTTTCCCTTCCAGATATTCTCAGCCAATATGTTCTTTTAGAAGTAGTATAAAGTGATGTCTTCTTCATTTAACAGTGGCATCTAGACACATATTTTCTTGCTGTGAAATTGGATTTGTTGAGTTTCTGTTCTTGGGTGACAGAATACTTACTTATAAAGTCAGAGTCATAAAAAGTAGCAAGATGAATCTGGTCCATTATTTTCCTTTCATACTTCAGAGAGCTGAGTGCAACATTGTGAATAATCTAATCTGCAAAGCAGATCTATTTGGAGACACCATAAAGTACAAGAAATAAAATGCAGACTCTCTCCAGAGGTCTACATTCTTTTCCTGATATACATGTTGTGTCATCTCATATCAATTAATCCTGAGAGAGAATCACACTATTATGTACAGAGTTCATCTGTGAAGAGAGCAATAAAGGTGAAAAAATGATGCTCATTATTGGTCAGATGAATGTGTTCTATTTCTTTATGAGCCACAGAAACAGAGGAAACAGAAAATGAATGAATTTTACTTGTACATTTACATGTTATACACTAGACATGGCTAATTTTACTTGACTACTTGATCAGAAACTCCTTGGGCATTATTAAGCACACCTTTGGGTGTGTCTCTGAGTGTGTTTGCAGAGAAGATTAACTGCAGGGAGACCTTCTCTGAACTGAATTAAAAAGGAAAGAGTGCTGAGTGCAGGTCCTACCTTTACTTCTGGTCAGCTGAGATGTGAAGAGTCCTAGTCACGTGGGCTGCCCCATGTCTTCCCGCCTGTGACGGACCATATCCACTCCAGTTGTGAGACATGGTAGGCCTCTCCTCCCTTAACTTAGGTGTTATCAGGCATACGGCCATAGCGTTGAGCGAAATAACCAACACTACACAATTATATTGCTTAGTAAGGATTAGCTGTGTCATCTTCATAATCCTTTCAGGTAGTAAACACTGGGATTCTTAGCTGGAAATTAGCCAGCTGGTGGGTGGTTGAGCTAGGACTGTGCATGAGTGTGGACTCTGAATGCCTACGTGATGTTGTCCCTAAGGGATATTAGTCAGAAAGAAAATCCAGTGCCTTCTAAAATATGTACCAATATTATATGTATACTAATAAACTCTTTAATGTTAAAAACCAAGTTAGGCAGAATGTTCATCTGGGGCCTTGGCCAGAAAAAAGTTATAAAGAGCTGTGACGCTGTGACTTTGTTGGCATCATTGCTTTCTTTCAATGTCAAAGGATGTTTGAAGAAGTAATATGATATTCTGAGACTTTCTAGAGATCATTTCTGCTTCTAGTAGTATAACCTTTGTCATATTATACCAAGTGTGCCCTGTGAAAACCTTTATAAATATATGAGGTAATCTCCCAAGAGATTTTGTCCCTATGCATTGAATCCCATCCCCAAATGACACATTCCTTTTTTAAAGAGCAACATATTTTATAAATCATCACCCAACATTTCACAGATTTTTAACACATCATCGGCTTTGATGAACAAAGAAGCAAAAAATAATAAAACTCTTATTTAGTGTTATAAGAAAGAAAAACTAAATTTAATAGGCTGATGAAAAATCTAAGAAGTTAAGCTATTACTTTTCAAAGTATGCTCATTCCACAGGGAATTCTTTTTTTAAATTAGCTATATACACAATGTCTATACAGCCATGTTGGTGCCATCCTTAGCCTCCTCCATGTCCTCCCCCCTCTGCAGTCTGTAGGGACCCTCCTCACTGGGGAATGTGGATTGTGCAGCTGAAACCATAGAGTAATTAGGGAAATGAGCAACAGTGCTACTTTCTTGGTGAACCTCATACCAGCACAAGGGTGAAGGAGATAGACAGAGAACACTCAACTGTTACCAAACCAGATATCCAGAGACACAGAGACTCCCAAGACATCATCACTGAAGTAGACCTAAAAGGAACACAACATGGCTCAGGGAAATTCACGAAAGAGGGGGTGGAAAGATTGATGGAGCTTCAAGTTGGGACATTATGCAGAGAGGCATTGCCTCTTACCCATAACTGGTGACACATTCCTTTTAAAGCATACATATGACTTTCAGTGTGGCATTAATATTAATATGAATAATTTCTGCCAAGGGCAAAATATATGTTGCATGATGTTGCTTCTTAAGATATCAAGAACATCATTATCTGGAAAAGTTTATTTTTGATGATAATGTACCTAAATTCTCATCTATATTAATATCAAATGATTTCTTTAAGAAATCTCAAACAAGTTAAAATATGAGTTTATAGAAGTGATATTAATTTTCATTCAAAACTAAAAACATTCTGAAAGCCTCAGAAATGTTACTTTATTTCAATTACATTTTGAGAAGGAATGACGTGCAAAAGTCATAATATTTTGAGGTTAAAGAATCTTCATTAGTCAAAATCCCCACAAAGCAATACTCTTTCCTCTGCTAATGAGCTGATGGTTGTTGAAGGCTGAGACGGGGGACTTTCCTGTTGTATATTGGGCTTTATGACTTCAGAGAGACACATCATACTCTCAGGCTTTGCTTCCACATATGACCAAGCCTGTTCAATCAAAGTATTTCTCCAGTCCATGAAGACTGATTCAGATCACTAGGTACAAACCAGGCCAATAAGATGCCACCGTGAGACTGTTGCTAGGAGAGGAAAGCTGTCTCAACCAGAGGCTGCAAAAATCACATGTTGACTTCCAACACTAGTGTGTGTCTCGCTAATTTCAAGTGTTCAGACCGGTTGCCTGGAGGAAGCTGGAACTGAAGAAACCAGGCAAGGAAGAAGAGAACATATCTGTATTTAGTTTAGTGAACACCCTTCACTGACTTCAAGGTGCTCGCTCCTCAGGCTCTGTGATAATAGCAATAAGTTCGGAAGTGCTTATTTCTGTGAAGTCACTGTGAGATAACAAATACCTCAAACTACAAGAGAGTTGTACCTCACAATGAAATCGAATGGCATTTCTAACACATGTGTGTTCTAAAAAAATATTGTATATGAATGTTGCATCGATGTGCTTCCCTTTGTTTTTCCTTTGATCTCATTTCTGCCTTATTGTACTTCAAAACACAAACCCAATTTCTCTGTGTTTATATTATCCTCTATCAAATGTGTATTATTTGCTCTCTAAATCTTTATAAATAAAACAGCCACAATTAAGGAATTATCAGTACCTTCTTAAACCATCATTGAAGCTTACCAGTGATCTATCAATACTCCACTTAGAGACAGAAAATTATAATTATACTTACTTGAGGTTAATACTGTGTTTGCTAGATGCATGAACCCCAGTCTTACAGTTAAGAATGAGCATATATGACTTGAAGAATGGAAACCTTTCTGCTCAATATTACTTATCTCCAGAATGTCTTATCAGTTAAGGCCAAGGGTTACTTGAACATACCTTGAAAGAACTGGTCATAATTAAATTTTAGGTGTAAAATCATGAGTAGGAGGAAAGGTCACAGAAACAGTATGGAATATCAAGAGAGAGGTGGCCTGAATGGGAAATAATGCACGTATGGTTTAGACGTGCAATGAGGCAATGCCTCATGCCACATGCCAGGGTATGGGCTGGCAGTGACAGGCCATTAAACCCGGATGTCTGGTGCTCTTTTCCTCCCAGTCATGGCTGGTCTCCAAATGTGTGTCAGTATGTGACTATAGCTGCATATATGCGATCGCTTCACTTGAATTGTCCTGGTGGCTCTAAAGATGTGCAGGGATTGAATGATGAGAAATGGAGTGAATTGTTATTGGTAATCCTTAGGTCAATGTAAGTCTGCAATTAACTTGTTTCCAACTGTTAGCAGAAGAGATTGTCGTTTAGTTTTTATAGACACGAGGATGCAGCATTTGGTGCTTTATTCAGTAAGACTATAGAAAAGCCACACATTATGTGCTTATGTGCTAGTTTCCATTGCTGCTTTAACAAATTTCTACACACATAGTGACTTCATCGGTTCAAGCTTCCTAGGCTGCAGGTGTTTGGGGAAAGTGTCGGACACGGTACCTCTGGGCTAAGATTCAGCTTCACTCTGGCTGCTCACTTGCTCCAGCTCTACAGCCAGCCTGCATCTGTTCTTGCAGGTCACTTTTTCTTCATTCAAACTAGCAGGACCAGATCAATCTCTTTTCCTCTTCACCCTTGTTCTTCTACAGCTAAGGACCTAATAATGTGATTGATTTACTCAGATGATTAGGCATAATCTTTCAGGTCATTTGATCAGTGACCTGAAGGCTAAGGCTCTGCAACCATAACTTTGTCAATTTCCAGGCCTTGGCACATGGAAATCTTTGGAGAAGTTATTATATTTTTTGCCACAGTCTATGTTTCAAACATATTTCTAGGGACTGGACAAATTGCTCAGTGGTTATGGCACTTGTCTGAAAAGTCTAACAACCAGGTGTTAATTCCCAAGTACCCATGTGAAGCAAGATGCATGAAGTGGCACATGCATTTTCAGTGACTGGAGGCCCTGGTATGCCCATTCTTTCTGTCTGTGTCTCTTCTCTCTATCTCTCTCTGCTTGCAAACAAATAAATAAAAATATTGAAAAAAAAACAAATAAAATTTTAAAAAATTCTGGGCTGGAAGGATGGCTTAGGGGTTAAGGTGCTTGCTTGCAAAACCAAAGGACCCAGGTTTGATTCCTCAGAATCCATGTAAGCCAGATGCACAAGGTGGCACATGTGTTTGGAGTTTGTTTTCAGCAGCTGGAGACCTTGGAATGCCCATTCTCTCTCTCTCTCTCTCTGTCTCTCTCAATCTCTCTCTCTCTCTCTCAAATAAATACACTAATTAAGGAAAACAAATTTCTAAAAATCATTGTATTCTTTTAAAATCACACATTAAAAATAACATTACATGTAGTCAGTAAGTTAAAGTTGGAATACACAGCTTAAATACACACACACACACACACACACACACACACACACACACACATATATGCACATATGGGCAAAGGAATAGATTTAAACTAAAAGGAGGAGGAGACAAGAGAAAGTAATAGAATATATCCTGTCCTAAAAGAAGACAGGATTATTTGCGAGGTAGAAGGAACGAGCAAGAAAGGGGAGCGGTGGCTGGGCATGGTAGCACATGCAGGAGGCAGAGTTAGGAAGATCTCTATGAGTTTGAGGCCTCCCTGAGGCTACATAGTACTTTTCAAGTCAGCTTGGAATAGAATGAGACCTACTTCAAAAAGAAAAAAAGAAAGAAAGAAAGAAAGGAGAGAGGAGGGTGTGGATGGAGAGGAAAATAAAAACAAAATATTATATAATGACTGATATATATGTATAGCATGTCCCAATGAAACATATTCCTTTGCATGGTAACCAAGAGTTAAATAGCAAAAAATAAAATTACAAGAGTTTGGCACACTCTTCTGTTGTTGTTGTCCACCTCATGTTGGCTAAAAGGTGATGTTCACCCTCTCCTCATGCCATTGCTTTCCTCTGCCATCAGTGAGCTTCCCCTCGACTGTAAGCCAAAATAAACCTTCTTTTCCCCACACACTGCTCTTGGTTGGGTTTTTTCTGCCAACAATACAAACCTGACTGCAACAGTAAGTAACACTATTAACAGGTGGGGATAGTCACAGAAAAGCCTAAGAAGTATTTGTGGGCCCATGAGCAGCATCTTACTCACTTGACACTTGTATTTGAGTTGATTCTTAAATTATATTTCCTAGGGAAAATTGTGCTATCGTATATGAACTTAGTGCAAAGTAATCTTGGAATCCTACATGGAGAATTAAGATTGTCTTACAGTCACAGATCATTATCAATTTATCTTTCTCAACAAAGACTCACTATAGTAAATCAACCATTATTCATAAGTCATGGAAAAGAGCAAATACACTTCTGGCATCCTCAGTGGCTTATATCCAAGGAGGCATATTTCCAGAAGAAACATCATGTCATCACTGCAAAATACTTTTAAAATATTTTTTTTTATTTATTTATGTGTGTGTGTGTGTGTGTGTGTGTGTGTGTGTGTGTGTGAGAGAGAGAGAGAGAGAGAGAGAGAGAGAGAGAGAGCATGCCAGGTAAATGAGCAGTCTAGCTACTGTAAATGAACTCCAGACACATGCACTACCTTGTGAATCTAACTTCCTGTATCCTTAGGCTTTGTAGGCAAGTGCTTTAACACCAATCAATCTCTCCATTCCCCATTTCAGAATCTTAGCCACAGAAACTGAGAATCTCTGTGGCAAGGAATTGGGAATATAGCTACATTAACTGGTAAAATGGCTCAGCAGTTAAGGCACTTGGCTGCAAAGCCAAAGACCTAGGTTCAATTACCCAGTGTTCACGTAAAGCCATATGCACAAAGTGGTTCATGCATCTGGAGTGCAACTACTGAAAGCAACCCTCCCAACCCCATAACTAGTGATCTCATCAAATGGAATAGGACTCTGTGGCCTCATCCAGAGGGAGGAAGAAAAAGCTAAATTATGATGTTCTGTTGAAGAAAATGGGTACTAAGAACATCTGAGAAAATAAAACATATTGTAAGAATTTATATACACAAGGTAGTTCAAGAGAGAGCAGAGTGTAGTGTTTAGGCTTTGTTGGGTGATTGTAACTTATTTAGTAAGAATCAGTATGAAATTATTAGAATGCTATTGATTCCTCTTCTATTATTAATCAATTATTTCTCCATCTAATCAACTCATCAGATTAATCCAGTATCCTGCTCCTGTAACAAGCTCTAAGACTAAGCACACAGTGATGGATAATAATCGCTAAGAGGTGGAATCAACCCAGATGCCCATCACTAGAAGAATGGATAACTAAGATGTGGTATATCTACACAATGGAATTCTATACAGCAGTAAGAAAAAAATGACACAATGAAATTTGAGGAAAAATGATTGAATCTGGCACAGACCATTCTCAGTGAATTTACCCAATCACAGAAAAAAAAAAAATGCTACATAGTCTCACCCATCTACAGCACCTAACCTGAATCTACCCAAGATACCTTACATACCCAGCAAGCATCTGATGGACTAGACAATAGGATGGGTGGGGAGGCAGGGGAGGGCAATGCGGGGGGGGGGGTGGGAAACACTAATCTAGACAGAAACGGCAATGGTACCATAAAATTCTACTTCCTAAAAGGCAGACCAAATGGCTGAAGCTTCACCAGGCCCTAAGAGGGAACACCTGAGCCACAAGACACTGGAGAGGATATGATGAAGACTGACCTTAATCTTCTACAGTTTCCTCCCTCCCCGCCCCTCTTCTCTTTAACTCATTTATATTAGTTATCTTTTTCCTCATTTTCTTAGTGGGCACTGACCTGTAACTCCCAGTACCAGCATGTGGCAATAATCCACAAGGAGCTTTTCATCAGAGAGACTTACAAGGTTTCCTAAAAGAAAGACAGATTTCTGTCGGAGTACTTCATGACCCACCAAAGGTTAGTGGTAAGACCCTACTGCTGAAGACACCTTATATGGTCGACATGTAAAATGGAATGGCATGGCTGGAAGCTGGAAGAGAGTTAGTCCCTAGACTGTCAGTGCGTCTAGTGACAGAAGGTGCTACTTGGGCAACTGGGGGAAATAACCAATATCTCTCCAAGCAACTCATGGCCTAACCTACTTAGCAGCAAATAATCTGTTGTGATGCCCACACAAGTGCAATAGTAGCACACAGCCATGGTGGGGAACCAACTGCTCTTGATTCAGCTAACTGATCCCCTCAGTGGCTCGGGACCCATATCTGGAGCTGGGAAACAAGTCAGAACCATATCCAAATATAAGCCCACTCTCCATTATCAAGCTACCATCAATCGTGGGCTACAAGAGGGCCTATACCTATTAAATTCTCTATAAAAATGTAAGGGTAATCTCATTTGTTCTGGTGCTAACTTAATTTCTGCTGGAGAATCTGCTTCTTTTCTTCAGATAGATGTAGATCCTAAGGAAAGAGCCACCCTATGATACCTCAAAAGGACCCCAGCTGAAACTAAGAACAATTGGTGAAACAAGCAAGGGTGCTGTTTTCTTGGTAAACTGGGTACCAGCACAGGGGTGAAGGAGATCAACACAGAGAAACATCAACTCCTACCAAATCAGAAAGCCAGAGACCCAGAGGCCCCCAACACCTCATCACTGAAGCAGACCAAAAATAAACCCAACATGGCTCAGGGAAATTTTGTGGAAGTGGGTGTGGGAAGAATGTCAGAGCCACATGTTAGGTCATGATATGCAGAGCATTTATCCTACCCATAACTGTGGGCTAACTTCACATTGCATGACCTATATACCTCAAAAAGGAGGGGTTAAGGGGAGGGGGTAGGTCACGGATGAGCCTAATAATGGTACCAAACTGACTGTATTTACTGAATACAAAACTAATTAATAAAAATTGTTTTAAAAAAAGTATTTTGAGGGGAGGGAAATACCATGGTTTGTTGTTTGTAAGTATATAAGTTGTCAATAATACATATATGCACACACACATATATATATATATATTTTATTACATATATGTATATATATATATATATATATATATATATATACATATATATGTAATTAAAAAAGTAGTTTGTGCCCTCACACATTTGGTGGATGAAACAAATAAAGCTAATTATCATACCATAGAATTACAAACTGATGAATGCTCCAGTGGAAAAGAATGATACTATCAGAACAAATAAAAGAGTTCCATAATCTGGTTAGGAAGTATGAAATTGTATAATTGACCTTAATTTATTTAATTATGTCAACACAATGAGCCTTGGGAATGCAAATGTATTTGCGTAGTTTATATATGTTCTGAATTTGAAACCATTTCATTGACCATTAAGTACAATTGCTTTAAGAAGTTATTGCTGATGATAAATGCCATAACATATATCATTACTATTTGATAAAACACAACTCAACAAGCATTCACTCCAGTACTATAACTCCCACGAATGGATTGTGTGTTCTTTCACATAATGCTAACATGCTAGTTTTTCCTTTTTTGTAATTATTTTGTTATATTAAATGTCCACGAGAGGGTAGTATTTCCCTTTGAAAGGAGTTAGCTTTGCAAGACCTTGCTAGCTTTCTGTTGATGTTAGAGACAAGGGGCAAAGGAAATAGTAGCTTTAATAGTTTGGAAATGAAAGAAGAGAGGGGGAGAGAGCGAGAGAGATGGAGGTAGAGAGAGAAGGAAAGATTCCATGTATTGTTCTTCCTGCTAGAATAAATGAATGTGAATAAAGCGTGTAGTAATTTGGAATGTAATCTGTCAATCTTTTGTCAAAGAACAATATTAAAGAGCCAATTTCATTCCACAGAATAATTTCTTTTTCATTAATTCAAAATAATACAGCACAAAATGTAGGTTGACTCCTATAACTTATAAGCAAGAAGCAATGGCAAATTCTGCTGTGCAAACAATTTGTAAGTATACTAATTGGGTTTTCTTGCAGTGGCTTTAATTCATCTGTTTGTAACCAAGCACGTCATTTGGAAGGTTTTCTTAAGTAGTTTTATTTTCCCCACATATCTGTTACATATACTTATGCTGTAACTGATTAAATTATCATGTGAAATTTCCCCAAAAATTGTCACGTGACAAGAGTGGAAAATATACCCTCCCTTTTTGTTTAAAACACATCTTTTCATTGAGTCTGACATACAATTTGTGTTACATTTCTTTTTCTTTTATTATTTGTATTATTTCAGTAGGACTTTTGAGCATTTTTCACAGAAAGATATGTGGAATAATTTCTAGCTGGTTTTAGATTTGTTTTGTTATGAAAATTTGGAATAGGAATAGAGGTCAGAAGATTACTGACAAATAATATATCTGAAAATAAAAAATACACCCTATTTAAGCAGAGTTTCCTGATATTGTACGTTGGGAATGCCATTCTCCATAGGAAGTAAGGAAGTGGCTAAGGTGCCCTAGGTTTCTGTCCCAGAGATGGAGCCTAGCACTGGTCTGTCCAGAGTCAGCTCTGCAGCACTTCCAGAAGGGAGAGCTTCGTGATTTTGAACGTCACTGACAGCAAGGTCAAAATCAGGCACCACAGTGATTATCAAACCTACTTGGGTGATTGCTGGCCTATCACCACGGTTGTATTTCTTTGCACATGGCCCTTCAGAGAGATGAAAATGTGTATTTGAAATTTACCTTTACTTGATCTGACCAATAAAACGCATTTGACTATGTAATATTATTTTACTGGGGAATGTATGACATGCCTCATCGCAAGTTTTCTGCTTCCACAAATAAGTCCAGTGAGAAGTGTGCATTATGAGCCATTGTGTTTCTCTTTTTTTTAGATTTATTCTTTATTTTTATTTTTTAATCAGTTTGTATTAACATTTTCCATGATTATAAAAAATATCCCATGGTAATACCCTCCCTCCCCCTGCTTTCCCCTTTGAAGTTCCATTCTCCATCATATCCCCTCCCCATCTCAATTAGTCTCTCTTTTATTTTGATGTCATCTTTTCCTCCTGTTATGATGGTCTTGTGTAGGTAGTGTCAGGTACTAGGAGGTCATGGATATCCAGGCCATTTTTTTTGTCTGGAGGGAGCACATTGTAAGGAGTCCTACCCTTCCTTTGGCTCTTACATTCTTTCTGCCACCTCTTCTGCATTTGACCCTGAGCCTTGGAAGGTGTTATCGAGATGTTACTCAGTGCTCCAGTCACTTCTTTCTAGCACTGATACCTTCTGAGTTGTTCCAAAGTCACTGCCATCTGAAAAGAGAAGATTCTCTACCCAAACAGTAGCATTAATATAAGGGTATGAATAAGAGAAGTGTGTTTCTCTCTCTTAGCTGTGTGCATGCACACAAGCATGCGCACACACGTGCACACTTCAAAAAATTCTGTCCGCATTCCGAGGCTCCAAAGAGGCATTCAGACTTCTCTTTCTTCTAAAGTTACAAAGTGTTCCTGTGAGCAGATGACTAAATGAAGTATTTAAAAGAGCAAGTTATCTATAATATTGAAAGCCTGGGTGGGAGGAAGTAACATAACTGACATTTGGTTTTCTAACCCTTTGCTTTAAAAGAGCAGCTGTTTTTTTTTTTTTTTTTTTTTTTTTTTTTTTTTTTTTTTTGCGGGGACGGGGCACAAGATAAAGCAACACAGCTTCAAGCATAGAAATGCAAAACGAGAACCTGTGAGCATTTGGCATAGCTATCCTGAGCGAATATGACTTGAATAGGATTCTGAAGCTTATAGACAGTGACAGTGATAGCAAATTTAACAATGTCAGAAATGAGAAAGGGTACCAAAGTTTACTTCTGTATCACCCTTCCAAGAGCATAAGAAGTCTGTCCTTTAAGAAAGTGAATTTTACACAAAAGTGATTCCAAATATTTCTTAGACATTTCTTACAGCTTTAAAATTATAAACAACTTTACTTCTGCTCATTTGTTTTATACGAGCATCATTTTGCTTAATAGCTTTCTCTGGGGTAGGCACTTAGTGATTAAGACTAAATATTGAGGAAATATTTCAAAGACCTGCTTGCTTTTAAGTCTGTCTTGAGCTGCCAATCAAGTCATTCACCTGACCTTCCAAATTCATAGTATCTAATAGCTGTACGTATTCTAGTCACATTAGCCAACTGATGCCTAAGTTACTGCGTGGTGTTATATAAGGTTTAGTATCCACTTTACGTGTCTTTGAGACAGCGTAGGATATTGAATTCAGATTTCAAGCAGTATTAAAATAATATTCCAATGTATCTGGTCCTAAATCTTAGTAATCTTGATGCTTGAGAAAATCAAATGCAAAAAGTAATAGTAATTGTAGTGTAGTTATTCAGCATAAAATGAAGAGGATAAATACTCATTGACAAATCCTGGAAAGAAGCTTTTATTTCCTTTGGGCAACCTTTTACATTACACTTAGTGAAAATCCTTTACCTTTCTTTTATTCAGAGTCAGATATCCTGCTAAAGTTTACTGGTCATACTAGGGGAAAATATGCTTTTGTACAATATTGTGTCAATAGTTATTAACGTAATCTAATTGCCTTTGCTCTAGGATTTAACTCTTTTTTAAATATCATTTATTTATTTATGATAGAGCTAGGGGAAAGAGTATCTGTAGACCTCCAAGACCTCTTGCTACTGCAAACAAATTCCAGATGCTTGAGCTACCTTGTGCATGTGGGTAGTGGGGAATTAAACCTGGGCCTGCAGGCTTTGTGAGCAAGTGCATTCAACTGCTGAGCCATCTCCCAAGACCTGATATTTAACTATTGTCCCTAGTGTCTTACCTTGAAGGGCTCATGGGCTTAATATTAACTTCCTGAGCACTGTATCTTCAGGTTGGTTTGAGTTTTTTTGGTGATTCACATTATGAATTTGATTTTAGGATATTCCATTCCTTAAATTTCTGCATATTCTTCATTGTTTCTTTATTTCATATTATTATGATAATTTTTCTAGAGTTATTTTATTTTTTCCTTAATGTTTAACAAGCAATTCTCTTTTAAAAAATATATTTTATTTATCTGAGAGAGAGAGAGAGAGAGAGAGAGAGAGAGAGAGAGAGAGAGAGAGAGAGAATAGGCATGCCAGGGCCTCCATCCACTGCAAATGAACTTAAGATGCATGCACCCCTGGTGAATCTGGCTTACGTGGGTTCTGAAGAATCGAACCAGGATCCTTTGGCTTTGCATCAAATGCCTTAGTCACTAAGCCATCTCTCCAGCCCCAACAAACATTTTTTAAAATAGGTTTGTAGAATTCTTTATTATGATTTAGCCATCTTTATTCTTCGTAAAATATTCAAACTACTGTTAAGTACTCAGAAATACTTAAAATAATGCTATTATATAAACCATTAGAAATGTATAGACTTAAAAATACTTTATGCATTTTTAAAAGTCTAATATAAATGCACATTAAGTAGAAACTCCAAAGTTGATTTCAAGAGGGTTAAGTACAGGCATGCTCAGAACCACAGTTCATAACATGATTATTGGCATCCTAGTGACTGCATTATCCATATGTATACATTAATAATTGTGCTAGTCACAGAAACAAGAGTTCTTTTTGCTTTGCACTGTGAATTTTCAGTTACTTTTCTTGTGAAAATATGTCAGCTATCCTTTGGGGAGAATTTTTGTATGTCTTCATTTTCCCAGTTACCCATGCTTAAAACTTTAATGCCACGGCTGTCTTTATTTAGTGTGATCTCCTTCAGTCACTAAATCCTACAAGTTCTCTCTCAAAAAACAGCTCTGGTCTCCTTCAGTCTCTTTGACTGAAACCCCATGGAAGTCATCATGTAATCATATTGACATTCTAGACCGCGTTCTTCTCTCTCCGTGGTTAGGCATTTCAAACCTTTCATCACATGGCTCCAGCACATATTCAGGCTAAGCTCCACTTTATGAACTGTCTCCAATTCTCTGGCCTCCTTGTTTCCAGTTTATCCTGTCAAATACATTTCTATAACAATATATACTTTCTTGTCTAGATCCTCTCTTTTCTCTGCTATTCAAAAGAATCACCAAGCAGTGGCCTAATAACCTGATTCATAATTGGACATGTTGTTATTTATTTCTTATCTTTAAAGCTTATCTCTTCAACTAGGTGAAAGGAATTAAATATATCATCCCATGTCTGTATTTCCAATTTCTACAACAATATATTTTATTTTATAAATATTCTCATTGATTACTTTCCTTCCAAAATATATAAATAGGGAGAACATATTTATTACTATGTCATCATGTCTCAGTGAAATGTTATTAAAATTTCATGGCTATTGCTGTTATTATAGCAATATTATTTTCTTCCATGGAACATTGCCATCACCTGGCCCTTTGAGTGTAAGGACAATAATAACACAAATTTAATTAAAAAATGTTATGTACTCCCTAACCAAGTGGATTCCCTTTTCATCAATAAGACAAAAGCTCTATTGAATATGTTATTGCACCGATAAAGTAATTTCAAATTAGATTACAATGCAAATGAGCTGGATAGGTTGTATTTTTATTCTTGGTAGGAAAGTGAGATTAAATTTTGCTATTTTAATGGGTTTCTCATTAAGATGGACTGTGCCTGATTTCTATAAATATGCTCTAGAATATAAGCTGACCAGTAATTAGCTCAGTGTTGACTATAAAGATCCTATGCAGAGTGGAATACTAATTAATGCATTTCTTGTCATGGGTGAAGAAGGAGAAAAGACAGTCTTGACACCTAACATGTTTTACAAGTAGTGGCAGCAGTCATGTCCACTGATACTGTGAAATTCATTTTTCAGTTTGCATTAGACTATTGTCATGAGGAGGCACATGCGTGAGGAAGGCATTCATCATGTGTTTGTAAAGATTAAAGTATGGCCAGGTATTTCCTAAAATTATCTTGTGGCTTAAAGAAACATAATAAACTTGTTTTATGTAATAGTGTTTTTGCTTTATCCCTTCAAGAGCCAAAACACATGTGTATTTTGAAAACCAAATTGTCTTCAGTAGTAGTTGCTCATAATTATCATAGCATGCAGTGTATTGATTTTATTGAAGAGGGTATATAAAAAACATGATATTTTAATTGTTAACATGTACACGTGAGAGTCATTTCACCATACCCCTTTCCAGAAATCCACTGGGTTAAAGTAGTCTAACAACTTTTGTCTTCCATTTTATTTTAGTTTTAGTTTAATTGATAAATTTCATACATGAATACACTGTAATTTGATCATAATCCCTTTCCATTACCTTCTTTTGTACCTCTCCTCACCTTCATTTCACTCAACCCCTTCTCTCCAACTATTCCGTCTTCTATTTTGAGGTCTTCTTTCTTTTTTTTTTTTTTCCCCTGGCCTTCCCCACTCATCCAAATCAAAATGTTGATAGGCTCAATATTGTGCAGGTCTTGAGGTAATGGCAGCTAAAAGTCAACAGCTACTGTGTGGTTATAAATGCCACAGTAGCTTAGCTTCATCTCTGGAGAATAGTATACCAATGTACTCCTTCCCACCCTCTGGGACAGAGAGAAGAGAGATTTGCTTTTTAAAAGAAAATTTTATGCATAATTTAGAAAGCAAGAAACTGAACCTTGTATTTTAAAGATTTCTGTAATGATATTTAAATTACCAGGGTTATCAGGCATATGATAAAAGGCAGTAAGCTATGTTTAAGGCTGCCAGGTTTTCTTTGAATTTGATATCATTATTTCTAGTCATAAATAAATAGTATGTTTATAAAACTCAATGATAGGTTCAGAACACAATTATCTAAAGCTTTATGTACAGAAGAAAGTATCTTATGGCTTCTTCATTCTAGCTCAGCAATTTTGTTTTGGAAATTATTTGCAAATTGTTTTAAATTGTACTTGATTACATAACAACACATTTATTAGAAAATCATTTCATAAAATACATTAAATAGAAATAATATATCATGTTCCAGACTTTAAGTATCTTTATGGCTATAATAACACACTTCTGAATACGACATGCCAGTAATCCTATATATGTATATGTATATGCATATGTATATGTATATATGTGTATATATATATATCATTAAAATGGGAATAGAGTTATACAAGAGCTACAATTAATTTGAAGACCACTTTCTGCACCAAATATCTAGGCATAATTTTCTGAGTGAAGAATGGTAATTCAGGTGAAAACAAATCCATTTCTCTATGAAGTACCAAGTGTTCTTTCAACTGTGTGCTCTGCTGTATTGATTTGTGGGAAGGGATATTGAAGAGTTACCCTGAAACCATTTGATATTAGGTATTTTGAAGTAAATTGAATGGGCTTTATCTGTCTCCAGCATTAAAGATTGGACATGCAACTCTTGTATTTCACAAATTTCTTTGTTATCTATCTAGAGAGAGTTTAGAGAAATGCTCTAGTATACATATGATTTTAAGCTCACTGGTTTAACTAACTAGTTAATAACTAACTAGTTAATAATCAGTTAAATACATTTAAATCAATTGGAAATTTTAAGGAAGATTCAAGACCATGCCTGTACTGAGTCTTGGACATCCATTCCTCTCTGAAATTATTTCCTAATTTGGGATGTATAATTTGGATATCAGCTTCCAAAGAAAGTCTAATTTATTACACCTCTACAGAACTGCTGTTTTCCTCTCTGTCTTAAACTTGTCAGTAGAATCCTGCACAAGAACCTGGAGACTCAACCTTGATTTTTCTCTTCCATGAACTCTAAAACTCCATTCTCATACTATCCATCCACTTAAGTTTACAGATAACTTTTTCCTTTTTAATTGAGAACTTTAGGGCTGGAGAAATGGCTTAGCAGTTAAGGCATTTGTCTGTGAAGCCTAAGGACCCATGTTCTACTCTCCAGATCCCATGTTAGCCAGACATGCAAAAGTGAGACAAGCACAAGGTCACACATGGCCACTAGGTGGTGCAAGAGCCTGGAATTCAGTTTCAGTGGCTGAGACCTTGGCATGCCAATTCTCTTTCTGTCTCTGTCTCTCTCACTCTCATTCTCTCTAAAAATAAAATGTAAAGTATGAACATGTCGTATCTTGGTCATATTCCCATTGAGTTATATTCTTAGGTTTTTCTCTCTCATGCCCCATTCTACTGAGAGCCCTACTCAGTGGGGTTTTGTTATTTATTCACTGTTGGTTCATGAATGCGCCAATTAGTCTCTTTCTCTCTCTTTGTCTCTCTCTGTCTCTCTGTGTGTACATTGAGGGGGCAATGGTTGAGAGTACAGGTTCTCACCCTGTGACTTTTACATTCTTTCTACTCCATCTTTCACAGTGTTTTATTTAAGTCCTTTTCTTCAGGGTGTCATTAACCCTGGCTGTGAAGGCAACCTATTCACCACTACACCTCTATTTTCTACTCTGCTGCTCTTGTAAACCTTTGAAAATAGCAATAGTACCATGATGGCCCTGTTTATCACCCTTTAAGTTCACTCTTCCTAGTGCTTCAAACATGGTTGCAGTTGTCCCTTATGTACCTCAAATGCTCCAGCCACTCCCTGCCTCTGTCTGGGAGGTCCCTTTATCCTCTACCAGTCTCTTACTGGATTGTACTTTATCTGTGAAGCTTGTGTTTTTTGCACTCCCTCAATTGTCCAGCTTACTTTATTGGGTACAACTCTCCTTAGTATTCTCACAGAAAGTTCTTAAAGCAAAGACAGGACATTGCAATTTCTCACATGTTTCGACAATTTTGCTGACTTGTCTCCTCCTTTGTAAGTACTGAGTTCTATGAGGTCAAGATTTATTTTTTACTTATCATTGTATTCATTACCTTTCTAACTAACATTATTAAGCTCACCATGATTAGTTCACCACTTTTAGTATTTTAACTGCTGATCCAATTTTCCAATTCCCAACTGCAGGATCTGAAGAACTGAACAGCTATTAATTCATTTAATACTCAAATATAACTTGGTATAACTACTCTCTTCACTTTGCATAGAAGAAAACCAATAACACACACAGTGAGAAAGAGAGAGAGAGAGAGAGAAAGAGAGAGAGAGAGAGAGAGAGAGAGAGAGAGAGAGAGCAAGAGAGAGCAAGTGAGTGATATTAAATCATTCACTCTAGGTTGCACACCTGAAAATAGTCGTGTAGGTCTGGGTGTAGGCAGTTGAGCACCACATTTTCTGCTCCTGGCCTATGTTCTGTGGCCTGTTTTGGGAAAGTTGTGATTGGTGAGTTTTTAAAAGTATACCCCATTAGAACAGAAACAAGCCATAGTACATAATAATGGTACATTCTTCATCCCATGTCTTCCTCCACCTCCCCCTCACCCCCCACACATAAACAAACACAATTCATGACACCTATAGCCAGCAACTGGTCCCCCAAACTCTTTGTTGATTGAAAATAAGCATACTTAGATTTTCCTAGGTAGTGTCCTGTACCTAAAACCGTCAGCAAGTCAGTCTAGCATTCATTCTATTTTTGAATTCACCTTTGAAATGTCCTTTGAGCTCCATCCATTTCCTAGCATTTTAGTTTCTCCATATTATAGCTGATGCAGCACAGTGCTCGCTTATTTTTTACCACATATTTATTTAAAAAATAATCTTGCAATGTTGAACACAAATTTCATACCCTTTACCTATTGTTTTCCTAGTGACGGAAGAGCTGGAGCTTAAAGCCTGCTACATGTTTGCTTTCTACAGAGGGAGAAAGGTGTGCTGGCTAGAGTCTCATGCTCAGACCAATAAAATGTGTCACTAGAGCTATTTTGCCAAGAAGATTCTGAGAGTAAAAAGGATCCCAAAGTGTAAATATTCAATGTAGAGCTTTGAAGAGGGGACTAGCTGAAAATATTTATAGCATTTTTTTCCCAAGGGGGCTTGAGAGTCCTAGTATGAAGGGGACCTTCCTGTAGCCAGAGGCCGTGGCTCTGTGTTTGGACTGACTCTGCAACATTAGCTTCTAGTTAATGGGAACTGTCAGCTGCAGAGCATCGAGCTGTCACTTTTATAGTGTATGTGTGAGAGCCGACCCGATGAAATTTAATTTCTCCTTGATATGCCATCGTCCCCACCTCTAAAACTATCAGAAATATTAGAGGAATTGGGCATCCAAGGTAACATTTTCAAAGAAAAAGAAAAGGGTGCTGCTAATGGGGCTGGTGATTCTATTTTCATTCCCTTATATGCTTTATAAAAGCCCATGCATGTAGAATGGTGTTTAAACATTTGGATGTACCCCAACACAGGAAATTTGGTTTAATAAAAGAAGAAAGGGGAAGAGTAAAAGGAATAAAATGTAGCAAGTTAATGGCTACAAAAGGTAAACACCTAGTGTTGACTTAAAAAAAAATATATCTTGGCTTTTGTCTGAAAAATAAGAAGCAGTTGCATAGCCCGAAAGTTTTCTCAAAAATATTCTCTTTTAAGCAGCTTGGGTACAATACTCCTATAAAACATGCACACAGGTAATGTATATATTTTTAAAATTTGTTTCATGTTGGAAATAAATTTTATTTTTAAAATTTCACTTGTTTTTCTTATTTTAGAGAGGATCAATAAATTAAACACTACAAATTGTGAGGTGGCTTTTCCTGTGAGTTAAAACTTTGTTAGATTTTTGGATTCTTTAAAACAATACATTTCATTTGGATGCAAAGTCACAATGTTATGACAGGCCAGCTCAGTGGCAAAACATTATAGATTCAAGTGGTCCTTACCATTGCTGTTTTCTTTCTTGGGTCTGCTTCAGACATTTGTTGACAATATACATTGGTAAACACTTTAGAAGTTAAGCTTATTACATGACAAGTACAAATATGTCTCAATAGTTTTTCTTTTATGATAGCTATATTTTCCACTGTGTCGCTTTTACCCAGCAAGAACCAAAAATTATAAATGTTAATTTATTCATCCTGGGACTATCTGGATTGTATAGATTATAGAAACTGGTGTAAAGGATATTTTAAGGCTTTCTACTGCCTTATGGAGATAAATCAGACATAATGAAGATTTCAGGTTCCTTACCAGCTAATTATTAGGAAATTAAGGTAAGTTTCATATTATTTTGTGTGATAGAATCAAACCAAAGTTCCTACAGATATACTCTTTGATTTTGAAATCTTTGGTTATTAAATGTTGGCTTAAAATTAGATGGTAATATTAGTGGTTCTCACCTCTCTATTCAGTTTTGCTCTTGGGAGGTGATCTGGTTCCTATTTTGTTCATTCCATGTGTTATTTTAGTTCCTTTGGGGAAAGAAAGAAAGAAGGAAGAGGGAGATTGAGTTGGGGTAGTTTGGCTTGGGGACATTTGATATATGTATTAATATGGCTTTGGATTTTACATGTGGAATGATGGTTAGTGGACAGTGGCTGGCTGGCTGGCTGGTTAGTTGATTGGTTGGATGGTAGGTTTGAGGATATTTGATGTGGCTTGGGGTCACTTTGGAGCAGAAATTTGATAAGATCACTTTTAGTGGAATGAAGGAGACCTTTGTTTTAGCCCAGTCTAACTGCAGGCAAGACATCAAATTTCTTGGTGGTGATAAGGTAAAGATACTGTGGCTCTAAATGACAATAAACCCGTTTGATTTGTAAAATAAAGGAGAGTGGTTTTCAACAGTTTGAATTAAAATTTTCACTGAATTGAGTGTTTATCCAGAAACATCAAAGAAACTTCCTTGCTTGAGCATTTTTAGGTAATTTGTAGTTGTGAAATAGCCAAAATCAAGACAGGATTTGTAATTCCCATAGCTCCAAGCTTAAGGTCAGGCACCTGTTTTCTGGTATGTGCTTGCTGAGTGTGCAAGCTTCCTCTCTGCTCTCCCTCTCCAGACTCATTACACACCAGCTCTTAAGAGCCAAAAGGGCCATCGGCTACATCTGTTGCTACTATTTAGGAAGACAGCAACACCTGGAACCACAAGATAGTTCATATGGCTGTTTCCCTTTCAGATAGGCAACTGAGAAGAGCTGTTACATAAAGTGTTCATTTATGCAAAGTCATTTCAGTCGTAAGCTGTTTATATACAGAAACTTTGCCAACAGTATGAATTTAGCTTACTATGTTGTCAACCAAGAAATCAAGCAATGAACATATTTACATCTTCTGAAAGTAAGTAATTTTGGTATAGTTGGTATCTAAAGAGTGACTTCCCATGTATCTCCTTTATCTCAATTTCTATATCAGGGAAATATAACATTAGAGAACTACTTCTTCCATTTTATTTCCTAGGGCCAGTCATTTTCATTAGGGAGGTGTGTGGACCTCTTGAAAAAAAAAGTTTGCTTTAAGCAAAATTAAGTGGACTTATTTGGATGCTCTGGTGTTTGCCTTAGAGAATTTGTATTTGGTTCAATCAAATCATGGTTGTGGTTTTATAAAAATTATTACACTTGCCAACCAAGTTGTTTAATCAGATATTAGGTAACATTTACATGTCATAGTCATCCACTGGTTATCACACGGTATATACTTGGGCAGTGTTCTCCACTCTAGATGTTAGCCAGATTATGCATCTCCTCTTGGGTAGACTAATAAAGTACTTACCATAGCAGATGACCGAGATAAATGATCGTGGCAACAATGAATTGTAAGTACTATGGCCACAGTTCTATGGTGGTGAGGGTTCGTTAAAATCCACTCAATGTTTAGTTCAAAATCTGCAAAGCCCAAACATTATGTCAAATCCATTCTAATTGATATATAGACCAAAACTAAACCATACTATGATCAAATTGTCTACCCATATAGATTAATCAAAGTATAGTTATTCTGGTTATAGATAGAGTTGAAGTTATATCCATATATAATCAACTATTTTTTTTCAAGAATATGTGTAGTGAACTGCCTGAAGGATCTCATCTGTATCTCTAGATGATTGAATTTTATATCAGTACATGAGTCTTTGTTTCCTTTTTTTTCTTCCTCTCCTGCCTAGTTGGGCAATGTGGTGGTTTGACTCAGGTGTCCCCCATAAACATAGGTGCTCTGAATGCTAGGTTCCCAGCTGATGGATATTTGGGAATTAATGCCTCCTGGAGGGAGTGTATTGTTGGGGGCAGGCTTATGGATGTCATAGCCAGTGTCCCTATGCCAGTGTTTGGCACACTCCCCTGTTGTATTGTCTACCTTATGTTGTCCAGGGGTGATGTCCACGCTCTACTAATGCCATCCTTTTCCCCTGCCATCATGGATCTTCCCCCTTGAGTCTGTAAGCCAAAATAAAGTTCTTTTTTTCCACAAGATACTCTTGGTTGGGTGATTTTCACCAGCAATGCTGACCTCATTGCAATAGTCAGGGAACTTGTATGCTTTTTTTCTTTCTTTCTTTCTTTTTTTTTTTCTTATGCTCTATGATAAAATCTTTCTAAATTTTATTCTACCAGATGTGGTGCTATATATAACCATTACCTCTAGCATTTGGAGGCTGAGGTGGGAAGATTGCCCCTGCAAATGAATTCTAGACACATAGACCATCCTGTTGTCTGCCTCTTATGTGGGTACTAGGGAATCAAATCCAGGTTTTGTAAGCAAGTGCCTTTAAGCCCTGAGCTTTCTTTCCAGGCCTGCTCCAGGATTTTTAAATACTACATGTTGTGAAAGTGCACATTTCCATGTTATTTTTTTCTCTTTTTTCCTAATTTTTTTAAAAAATTTTTATTCATTTGAGAAAGAGAGAGAGACCGTGAATATGGTGTGCCAGGACCTGTGACCACTACAAATGTACTACAGATGCATGGGCCACTTTGCGAGTCTGACTTTATATAGGTACTAGGGAATTGAACCTGGACCCACAGGTTTTGCAATCAATTGCCTTTAACCACTGAACAATCTTGCCAACCCATTTTGATTATTTTTATTGCTTCCCTTCCTTCCATCCTTATCTCCTTCTTCATCTAGTTGCAGGCAGACCTACTCCAAACCCTGGGAATTCCCCAAAGGAAGCTGTAGAAGAGCTGTCAGGTCACCACCCCAGGGGAAACTAGGGATGAGAGTTCCTAGCATTAGCATTGTTACCTTAAGGTCACTAGACAGGCATTAGCAGGGTTGTAGGCCTTTGAAGCTCACTGTCCTTAGATCAGGTCTGAAAACCAGATTTACATATCTTTAAGATTTAAAATAGCATAGGAAGAGCCAGTGTGGTGGCAAACACCTTTAATCCTAGAACTCTAGAAGCTGAGATATGAGGATGGCTGTGACTTTAAGACCAGCCTAGAGCTACAGAGTGAGTTCCAGGTCAGCCAGGGTTAGAGTGAGGCCCTACCTTGAAAAATAAAAAAGCATATGAAAGGGAGGGTGAAGTTATAGGAGTTTTTTTCTTCTTTCTTTCTTTCTTTCTTTCTTTCTTTCTTTCTTTCTTTCTTTCTTTCTTTCTTTTTTGTTTGTTTTTCAAAGTAGGGTCTTGCACTAGGCCAGGATGCACTGGAATTCACTATGTAGTCTCGGGGTGGCATGAAAACCAAAACAAACAAACAAACAAAATGCAATTTATTGGGCATGGTGGTGTACACATTTATTCCCAGCACTCTGGAGGCAGAGGTAGATGGATCACTGTAAGTATGAGAACAGTTTGGCACTACAGAAAGAGTGCCCTGTCTGCCTTGGCTAGAGTGAGACCCTCATTTCATTTGTTACAGAATTTGACAGGCAAGCTGATTCTCCCTTCACCTCTGCATAGGACAGTTGTTCTAGATTTATTGGGAGCCCAACTGAAAGTTTGACAATGGAAAATGAGTATAAAAGTCCATGAACTTGAATAATTCAAATATAGAAGACACTAGTCAATATAATACACAAGGATAACCACTGATCTTATGATATAAAGACATATGTTCAAGTCAACCCTTACTACATTTACTATTTCTGACTAGCACCTAATTTTATTTTCATCATCTTTAAAGTGCATGGTAGATAATAACATCTTTATAAAATACCCAATCCACATTTCAGATTAAAATCTTCCCAGCCATGTAATTGCTAGTATCAGTCTTTGATGTCTATTATCTATCATCCATCCATCTATCTATCTTACTATCTGTCTGTCTATCTATCTATCTATCTATCTATCTATCTATCTATCTATCTATCTATCCTTTCTATCCATCAATCTGTCTGCTACCATCTCTCCAGCCCTGCTATGGTCTGAATGATTTTGCCCATGCCTGCTAAAATTTGTATGTTGAAATCTAATCCTCAATGTTGACATTATTAAGAAGTAGTCTTAATGGTGGGTGATGAGAGATTAGGTCATTATGGTAATTAGCTCCTGTGACAAGCAACCTTCATAAAATGGTCCCAAAGAGCTGTCTTTTCCCTTCTACCATATGCAATTATAACTGGAAAAATTTCATCTATGAAATTAGTTCCATTACAGATACTGAATGTGATGGCAACTTGAATCTCCCATCCCCCACAATTGTAAGGAATGAATTTTGTTTAGCACCCCGGAGGGACTAAGATACATCTATATATCCATATCATCTTTCAACCAATAAATCAATCATCTATCTGTCACATAAATATAACAATATGCTTGCCTACTGTTCAGTAACAAAATACATACTTAGAACTAGGACATTTCATCACACATTTTTTTTTTCTTCCATAAGGACACCAACCTTAAATGTAAGACCTTTGTGATTCAGTTGCACTGTTGTGGAAATACAATGGGATTCCTCAGGGGTAATATCACACTGCCACCACTGAGTGTATATCTGCCTTAACTTTTGTCAATAACATTATTTTTTACACCTATTCTCATAAAAAAAAAAACAGGACAAAAAGATGGTATCAGAGAATACCAGTTTATAAAGTCAACCTTTTAAAGCATATATCTTAATATAAGGCCTACCCCTCTTGTCAGCTTTTTTTTTTAGAGCAAATGATAAGGAGACTACAGAGTCTTAGATAATATTGCTTCATTCCCACGTAATACCTATGCTATTTTGCATATGATATATATTAATCTGTTATTTGCTAAGAAAAATCTCCATGTTGGAAATGTTTCCTACACTAATAAAATAACAAATATATAAAGCACACTCTTGTCTCAGACATAGGGAGACTACTGTTTTACAAAGTGACAATAGGTGCTCTGAGGACAAGCTGACTTCACAACCAACTTGTTTGTCCATGTGGCTTGACCATTTGTTCTGACATCATCTCTTAAACCCTGAAAATAAATCTGATATCAACACTGTATCCATTGTAGTTCCTCTCTAGGAACCAGAGTGCAGGGAAACAAATCACACACCAATGCCTTTTTCTTGCTACGAGAGCAGAAAAGGAGCATCCAGACCCATCATTTTAAACATCGTCTCTCTCTCTCTCTCTCTCTCTCTCTCTCTCTCTCTCTCTCTCTCTTTCTTTCCATACATTTTCACAAAAAAGAAAGCAAAACTTATTCCTGTGTAAAAAATATGTTTCTCTTGTTTTGAAAATATTTATTGAAGATTTTTGTACCCTGGCTTATCTTCCAAGAATGCTGAGTCACAGTTGCTTTGCAAGAACAAAGCTAGCTGACAGCCCACACACAACCTGTTATCCAGACTCCCTTGAAAATATGTTCTATTTCTAGATGAGAAAGCGTGTTTTTTTTTTTTTTTAAAAATCCTCACCATAAAGCTCTCTCCAACTGAATCACCCCATTCAACACAGTGCATACTTAATAACAGCCACTTTGCCTTCAAGAGAGACGACAAGGGAAGTGCCTGTGTGTTCAGCCATCACTCACTCCTTTGTTGGCTGGCATAGGGTTCCATTGTACAGAAAGTCCCAGAAGCAGCTTCCCTATTCTGAAGTATTTGAACAGCATTAAAAAAAAAAAAAAAAACAAAACAAAACAAAAAAAAAAAAAACCCTTAGTGGCCATGGATAAAATTTCTACTTTGAGTTCTTTGCCTGTGACACTATACAGTAAACTTTCAATATTTATTAAGCCTAATACTGAAATGCAGAGCAAAAAGAGCACACATGTTAGAAGATTTCTATACAGTGTTTGTTTCAGGTGTAAAATAATCAACTATGGTGGCTGTTTTCTTTACCAGCTGGAAGGATTTGAAACCTTGGCCTAAAAGACATCTTGCAAGTACAGCTTGATGGACTATTCTGGTCAGAGTTGAAAGGCCTGAATGCAGGAAGACTATGGACTGTGAGGTTTGGCTTATGAGGGTGAGAAAGAGCTTTGCTTGGACTGGGCTAGCAGTTTGTGTGAGAAGCTTGCTCTTGTGCCCATGCCCTGAGAAGTTGTTCAGGGTTGCTTTGCGTAGAAATGAACTGGTGTGAGCAGAGGGATATGGCACAGAAGGAAAAAAAAATCTCTGGGTGAACTGTTGCCCGTTCAGCTGCAACTGAGAGATTACAACCTTTGAGACTGGACCAGCTAACCTGCACTGGGGCAACAGGAAGAATGTAGACTCTTTTGAAGGGGCCTGAGTGCTCAAGGAGCATCCTGGTCTTCAATGTCTGCCTTATTCCCCCCCTGGATTAACAAATTGGCACCCTACCTTGTAATGTGGAGTATAAGAAATAATGGAAAGAGAGTCATTGAGTTTACAACATGATCTTGTGTTTTGGAAATGGCCATGGGCAGTGTGAAGCAGATTTGCTGGTTGCTGCAGGGATACCCCATGGGGCCATGAGGATGAACCATGGATTGCAGTGGAGACCCAGTGAAGATGCCAGGACCATGAGATGGCTGCCAAGGAGAGCTGCCGGCCCCAATGAAGTTTTCCAGGCCTGTGAGTAGCCTAGCTGGAGGGGCAGAATTGGAAGTCCAGAGACTTGTTGCTGGTTAGTTGTCATACTGGGAGATTTGTCACTAACTAGAGTTATTGAACTTGAAGCTACAGAGTTTGATGTTTTCCCTGGTTGTTTTAAATAATGTATTGGTTGAATATTTCTTTGCTATACCCAGTGCCATCTTTTGCAGTGTGAATGTTTATTTTGTGCCATTATGGGTTTTTGGGGGTCAGTTTTTGGTATAATGCTTCAGTTAAAAGATCCTGGACTATGGGGATGTTTGAACATCATTGGAATTGATAAAAAACCATGGAGACTTTTAAAGTTGGACTGAATGCATTGTATTTTACGTCATGTATGGATATCAGTTTATGGGTGCCAGGGGCAGAATGTGGTGGTTTGATTCAGGTGTCCCCCATAAACTTAGGTGTTCTGAATGCTAGGTTCCCAGCTGATGGATATTTGGGAATTAATGCTTCCTGGAGGGAGTGTATTGTTGGGGGTGTGCTTATGGGTTATAGCTAGTTTCCCTATGCCAGTGTTTGACACACTCTCCTGTTGCTATTGTCTACCTTATGTTGGCCAGGGGATGATGTCCACCCTCTGCTCATGCCATTGTTTTCCCCTGCCCACATGGAGCTTCCCCTCGAGCCTGTAAGCCAAAATAAACCTCTTTTTCCCAGAAGCTGCTCTTGGTTGGGTGATTTCTACCAGCAATGTGAACCAGACTGCAATAGCACTCTTGCAAATCTAACTTCCTAGCAATTCTAAGTAGTGTAAATTCTTGATAAAATAGGGCCTCGGTAAAGCTCAGGTAGTACTTGGGTTTGTCTGACTTAACAAAGTTGAGTACAACATAAACTTCAAGAAATAAGTATCAGCTCAATTGCCTCTGAAAATTCAGCATTAATCTGCTGGCCCTTCCCAGTGTATTGTGTCCCTTCCCAAGTCTCTTATGAGGCTATTTCTGTTCCTCCATTGTCATTTCTCTTTCCTGAGTCAGGCAGAGTCCTGTACACTTTTTCCAGGCTTTGTTTAAATGCTACTCATTTCCTTTGGCCAAACTCTAATCTTTACACCTTGTCTTTGCCCACATAGTTTGTGGCCTTGCAAAACATATACCATTAGACATACTGAAGAGAAAGACAAGGACCATTTCAAGAAGGATTGTCAGAACCAAGGAAACATTATGTGACTGTTAGTAAACTCTTCAGTGTGTATAAATTCTGTACTTTGAAACATAGGTCAATGTTTATTGAATTATTGAGCTTTCTATGTGTTGGGCCATTTTGTAAAATAATTCAATGTATTATTTCACTTAAAACTTACTACGACCTTCAGAAGCAGGTCCTTCTATTATGATCTCCTTATATATGGAGACACTGAAGCATGAGAGTGTCTTATCCTAGGTCACTCAGCTTAAGCCAGGATCTGAACTCAAGAAGAAGTATTCGTGCAAAACTTGTGTGTCTTCCTAATTTTTTTTAATTGAATATTTGCTCATGTCCAATAATTTTGCTTAATATTGATAATAACATACTAACCTTGTAAAACTTGAATGAGAGGTAGCCTCATAGGATTGATCAATAAGTGGAAAGGCTGGGGCAAAAAAAAAAATTAGACTCAGGATTCTTCACTATATTACTAAAATACCAATCGGTTTCCAGATATAATCGTTAGGGATTACATACAGATCTCAGAAAGCATATTTACCACGTCAAGCCATCAGTACACTTTCATACAAAGTGTCAAGCACATACTATCAGTGGATACTTTATACCTTTGTATTTTCCAGGAAATTTGTCAGAGATTTGGTGTCAAGTTCCTTGTAGGGAAATCTTCTAGTATTACATGGCTCTAACAAATGGCGCTAATAAGCAGATAAGTAGTAGACAGCTAATAGTTGAAGTTGTTAGGGAGTGTTTGGGAGATTGCCAGTACTTCATAGTCATCAGAGCTGAATTTCATGACCTAGATTCGATCCAAGGTTGCTTTGGAAACAGATATTAGGTTAACTCGTTGAAGTAAATTCCTTAGCTAATGTTGCATAAGCCTGCTGCCTAAACTGCTGGTGGCACTTTAATCATGGGAACAATGATCTGGCCACTGGATGCCACTGTTGCTCAATCAAAAGTCAAAACATGAGAATTCTTGTGGTGATATAATCTTGGCCAATTAAAGAGTACAATGGATATTATTGGCTGTGGCTTCATGCTCTTAAACTATTTTTCCTGATGTTGGTAATTCCTCTACATGAGTCACACTTGCTGAGGACATGTACAGTTGTGGTTGAGGGAATATGTACATGTTTAGCAACTAAATCTTGGTGTATTTTACTTGTGAGTACCCTACTGTAAAAATCCCTCTTCCCCCTGCTTTGAGTACTTCCGCTGAGTCTCCAGTCATTGTTTGGTGATAACACTGAGTAAGGCTGAACAAGGGGCCACGGTCTCAAGCATTCTCAAGTCCTCTTCGTCCTAGCTGATAGGATGAAGACCACTGGGGCCACATCCTCTGCCTGCACAGTCATTAGTGTGCTGTTCAGATGCACTATGCTCTCAACTGCAGATTGAAAGACTTACACAGCCTTTCCACTTACATTAGACACAAGCAAATAAAAAAAAAAAATAACTGTATTGTGTACCTTTAAAAACCAATATAAAATGTGTGTGCATTGGAAAAGATCAGAGAAGGCTTGGGAGTAAAACATTCAAGTAATACATATACATGAGGTCAGTTTAGAAACAACCACATTTGCTTTGTATGACAAGATTTGCATAGCAAACATTTCTGATTAATGTGCAGTGAAAGGCCAGAGTGGGAACCAGCCCCAGCATCTCTCTGGGCTGTGTGCCTTCCAATCCTGAAGGCACACTTCTAGTCACCACAATTAGCCATTGTGTACTGAGGCAGACAGAGCAATAGTCCCAGTTTAAATATTTGAAATTATTATTTTCATCTTGCTAGCTATGCTGGGTGTATTTATCTCATTAAAAAAAAAATGAAAGTGAAGCTGGGCATGGTGGCTCATGCCTTTCATTCCAGCAGCTGGGAGACTGAGGTGGGAGAATCCCCAGGAGACTGAGGGCCAGCCTGTGCTACAGATGGAGTTTCAGTTCAGTTTGAGCTACAGTGAGACTCTGATTCAAGAGAGCAAGCAAACAAAAACATATTCAAGCAAAAAAAATTAAATGTATAATACATTTACATACATACACAAAAGGGTCCAAAAATCAACACATTCATTTTCCTCTTATTATTAAAAAAATGAGTTGATACAGTTTGACTCTGCACTGGATTTGTAATTAATATTTTGTGGGCATTGAGATTTCATGCCCTCATAGAGTGTAGTGAAATGGTTACTCAATATGTTTTAAAATTCACGTTAAGTATTTATTTTAAAATTCTTACTTTTATCTTCTTTCCCAGTTAAAAATAAGAGGAAACATTAATTTTCTTTAAAAAACATAAATATCTCTAGATGAAGTGTGTTAAAAAAGGGCCATATTACCTCTAGACATTTATGTAGGAATGTTAAAAATTTAATTGTTTTATTTAACTGAAAAAAGACAATGGAATACTAACCATTTTAAGTTGTAAAGGAAGGCAAAGTTTTTTATAACAAGACAGGTAAAATTATACACATATATGATATATGTGTAATTTACATACATGCATTTCACAGAAAATACTTAAGGTTATGCTTTAATGTAGTCATGTTAAGACAATAAAAATTACATTTGGAGGCATGCTCTTTAAACAATTTTCTTTGAGAGTTATGATTCAGAAGACACAGTGACAGTATTAAAATTGATATTCTGAAACGAGGGCTACAGAGACAGAAAACATCAGCATAATACATACCATCCAGTCCAGTGTGTTGAAAAGCTCCTAAATGGAGTGATAAGTAAAGGCAGTGAGACAAGTAGTAATTTTGTTAGTCTACAAGTGTTCATTTAACAACGTCACATTAAGCCACATGAAGCAGACCTTTTGTACTTTCTTACTCTAATAGACAACAATAAATTACCACAATTGTTTTATGTCCTTGTAATAATTTGATTAGACAAAGAACATTTTTCTTTCTCTATCATTGTTCACTCAAAATAACTGTATAAAAAAGTGGGTCCAGCAAGCATGTACCATCTCAGGTAAATATGAGTATCTTACATTATGATAATACCTGTTAATGTAATCTCTATTAAATATATATAAAATGTCCATGTTTGTTAATGGTAGCCCTTAATATTATGTAAGAAATGTTACAAAGAAATATATAGGGAAGGGGGAGGTGGCTCAGTCGGTAAAGTATTTGCCATGAAAGCATAAGGACCTGGGTTCAAAACCCCAGAACCCACATACAAAGCTGCACTCAGTGTCATGAGCACATGCCCGTAAATCTTAGCTTAGACAGATGGCGACAGAAGACTGTCTAGAACTTTCTGGCTAACTATTCTATTTGAATAAGTGAGTTCCAGGTTCAGTGAGAAACCCTGTCTGAAACAGTAAGCCAACTGAAGAAGATACCTGATGTTAATCTCTGGCCTCTACATGCAAACAGATATAAATATACATTGCGCACACACATGTGCCTACACACATATGAACACAATGCACATAGGCACTTATGCTCCACACATGTATTCATGTAATAACAAAGGAGTAAGTAGAGAAATAATTCCTTACTCTACAAGTTAGCACCAATCGTTCTTAAATAATTTTTATTATTATTCTGTTATCTTTTGTTTTCAAGTTATCATCTCACTCTAGCCTAGGCTGACTTTACTCTATTTTCAGGCTGGCCTTGAACCCAACAGTGAACCTCCTACCTTGTCCTTCTGAGTTCTGGGATTAAAGGCATGAGCCACCATGCACGGATAGTTTTATTTTAAAACTAAAGCTCATTGTAGAAAGTCAGAAATGATCAGTAATATGAAATTAAATGGTATTACATGAAATGTACATATTAATTAAACATTCAGTAAGCACAAACATTTTATTTTTTATTTATGTTTATTTATTTATTATTATTATTTGTTATTATTATTTATTTATTTTATTTTTAGGGGGTTCATTTATTTTCTAAAATATTTTTTAATTATTTATTTATTTATTTATTTGAGAGTGACAGACACAGAGAGAAAGACAGATAGAGGGAGAGAGAGAGAATTGGCGCGCCAGGGCTTCCAGCCTCTGCAAACGAACTCCAGACGCGTGCGCCCCCTTGTGCATCTGGCTAACGTGGGACCTGGGGAACCGAGCCTCCAACCGGGGTCCTTAGGCTTCACAGGCAAGCGCTTAACCTCTAAGCCATCTCTCCAGCCCGGGGGTTTCATTTATTATTTATTTATTTGAGCATGACAGAGAGAGAGAGAGAGAGAGAGAGAGAGAGAGAGAGAGAGAGAGAGAGAGAGAGAGACAGAGAGAGAGGGAATGCCAGGGCTTTCATTCTCTCTCTCTCTCTCTGTTTGTCACTCTCAAATAAATAAATAAAAATAACCCCCCCAAAATTTTAAAGTAATAAAAAAACTGTGTTTTTAACACAGACACATTAATATGACTTTTTAAAATAGACTGTCAGGGTTGAAGAGATGGCTCAGTGATGAAAGGCATTTACTTGAAAATCCTACCACCAGCCAGGGTGTACAATCCCCCAGGAACCTACGTTAAACTGATGGGCATTTGAAACACGCACATGTAAATGAATGAATTAATGAATAAATAAATAAATAAATAATACCCTGTATAGTTGAGAAAGTATTGCTTAAAATTATTAAGTGGTCCCAATTATAGCTGGGATCATTGAACAAAATATATTTTTTCTGCCATGGAAGGCAGAGGTAGAAGGATCACTGTGAATTTGAGGCCAAGCTGAGGATACAGAGTGAATTGTATGTCAGCCTGGACTACAGAAAGAACCTAACTCAAAATTACACACACACACACACACACACACACACACACACACTTACTTATAATTTTATATCCCTTTAGATTTTTTCCTTACTAGAATTATTTTTTATAAGTGTAGCACTTTTTTCTTCAAACTAAAATAATTATCCCTCTTGGCTTTTGCTTCTCATAGGAAAATTAAATTAGATGCTGTCATTTTCATTGAGTTTAATATTAAATATCAGCTGCTGGGATATTATATCCCATTTTGCCACATTCTTTTGATGCAGCCTATTACAAAAAATGATTTTTGTATTATCATGTCTTTAAAAATGACACATAATTTTACGTTTATAGGGTCCTACATGTTATTGTGTTACATAGGTATAGTAAATAATGATTGAATGAAAGTAATATCCTTTATGACTAAAAATATTACAGCTTATGTGATTGTTGTATATTTATCACATTTTCTTATCCGTTCATCTGGTGATGGACATTAAGGTTTATTCTATCTATTGTTTCTTGTGGACAGATGAGTATGGTTCTATTTTGACATGCTGGTTTCCTTCCCATCAGTGGTAGGATTATATAGCATTCTGTTCCTAGTTTTTTGGAGGAATCTCCATACTGTTTTACAAAATGGTTGTATTAATTTACATTCTCACCAGCAATGAAATAAACTTTGTCTTTTTCCACTTCCAGGTTAGCATTTGCTTTTCTGTTTTTATTATTTTTCTGTTTTACTTATTCATTTGTATTTTCCTTATTGTTAGTTCTTTTGGTAATAGCCAATGTAGGTAAGATGACACCTAGTGTAATTTTTATAAATAGTTCCCTCACAATGTGATGTTGAATATTTTACTTATATGTGCCCATTACTTTTACTTGAGAATTGTCTATTCATATCATATACCCTTTTCATGGAAGATTATAGTTAAAGGGTGAGTTGAGTTCCATATTTACTCTGAATATCAATCCCTTATCATATGGGGAGTTTACAAATATCTTCTTTCTTCTAGAGGTTATATTTATTGATTGTGTTTTACTGTAAAAATATGTTTTTTATTTGATATAATCCCTTCCATTTTTTTTTTTTTTGGTCTTTGTTATATGTGCTTTTGAGATCTTATTTTAAAATTCCTTCATCCATACCAGCAGTTTGGAGTGTTCTCCAAATGCTTTTCTAGCATTCTTATGTCTTCTATTTCAGCACTGGGGTCATTTTAGTTGATTTTTGTGTGTGGTGAGAGAAAGGGATCTATTTTAATTCTTCTGAATATAAGTATTCAGTTTTCTAGAGGCATTTATTGAAGAGACATTATTTTCCTAGTGTATGTTCTCATTCCCAGTGCTGGTGTCAGCACTTTGGACACTCAATGCTGGATGTGAAAACATATATTCATAGTTGTATTTCTTAAATGTTTGCTTTTGTTATGGCCAGTCAAAAGGGAAAACACTTGCCAGGCTATTGATCTACATGAATAACCCACCTTTTGAGGAAAATATAGAAAAAATACTACATGTTCTCTTATGAATACTTTCTCCCTTGTCATCAACTATTATCCATGTAACTTTTGCCCTGCATATTGTTGATGGCTTATACTACTTTCATTGGACTCAATTGTTCTAGCAGGTCCCCTTATGGGCCAATTCCACCAGTGAAGCAAATGTCTCAAAAATGTATATTTTGTGAGTTGCATAACCAGGGAAAGAAGAAAGTTTTGCTTCACTTGATGCAAGGAAAGAGAAAGAAATGTGCTGATGCCATGCACTTCATGACAGATGCTCTGGAGGCAAGCAGAGGCTTAGCAGGAGAAGCTGAGCGGAGTCCGGGGCACACACAGTAAAGGCGAGGAGGTAGTCAGGCAAGTGGAATTTGGTTAGGGTCATGTGGAAAGGAGAGGACACAGAAAGTTTATGATACCTTCTGAATTCTTGAATCTTTCCCCCTTTTTCCTGAATATTAGGAGACAGAAGAAAGTAATGTGGTTTCTAACTGATTACTTCAGTTGACTATTTGGTGGGAGTTCAAGGAAAATTCCAAGAATTCTCTGTGACTGTATACAGAATAATATCCATTCTGAGTATATGGCAAATGTGATGTTTCTTTTGAGAAATCAGTGTATTAACCATAACACAATTAAGCTCTTTTCAGAATTAATAATATAGGAGGAAAAGGAATATAGGTGATTACCTCAAAAAGAAGCTAATACTGTTCCTCTTGATTTATTTTTAGGACAGGTAACATCATTTGTCGGTAGATACTTTCAACAATTAACTTATTTTTAAATATGTATAAGTACAAAAGAGAAATATTCTTATTTTCATTTTTAATAGGTAACTGCTATTGAAAGTTTATTTTCTCTTTCCTGTAACACACAGTGCATAAGAATTTGGTTCAAGACAATATCACAATACAGAAAAGGCTTAATTAGGAATATATTTTTGCCTAACTTTATTTAAAAAGATTGTTCTGTCAACAGGCATTGTCTTACAGTCTCTAGTACAGAGCAATAATGCCCATGAGAATCTGGACAGACACTGATGAGTGCATGCAAAAGTAAGACAGATTGGACTTGCTTGTTCTGGTCACTTATCCCTAGCACTTAGAAAAGTTGAGGCTTAGCCATATATATAATAGGAAAATCACACCAATAGCAAAACATTCTTGGGGTGATTGGTTTAGAATATTAAATTAGCTAATGTAACAGAAATGTTTTTTGTTAATGTATATTTATGCATTACAAAGATTTGAATTTTAAAAGTTTTTATTTTTTGAGTATTGTTATTGATTTATTATTGAGTATCATTTAAATATCAGAACACTCCATTGTTCATGTGATATTTCACCTGCTGTTACATGAATGAAACCAAGAAATACTGTGCCTACCATGTGCTTTACTATTGCAATATTGAATCTGAGGGGTTGTTATTGCAATCTCTTCCTGGCCAAAACATAGTAATGATCCAAATTAGTAGTCAACTATTTAGATATTTTCTAGAAATCTGAAGGTTCATGTTCCTCAAAATTCATAAGCTTTCCTAATCCTCAGTGGGATGGTATTTTTAGGTGAGGCCTTTCAGAGATAATTAGTTTATCAGCATCGAGTCCTTTATGAGACAGGTGGGCCACACTACCTTTCTCTGACATGTGAGGTTCAGTTTTCTATCTGTGTGATAGAAGAGAGTCTTCACTGGATGAATTTTAACAACTTCATCTTGCATCTCCATGGTTCCAAAATTGTGAGAAATAAATGTTATTGGAACCACCTACTCCAACAGCTCACAATGAAAACATCAATGTAAGACATACCTGTGTTGGAGGCCCAGGCACATGTGAGTGGGGGGAGAAAGTGAAGAGAAATGTAAGGAAGATTTTGAGCTTGTGGGTATTGTAACTTGCTCATATGGAGAGGATGGTAAGACATAGACTTATTTCGTCTTGGGTTTGGGATATAGCAACCCACCCTTTACAGATAAGGCAAAGAGGCACAGATAAATGAGCGGATTTACTGAGATCACAAAATCTAGAAATCTAGAACGATGGCAAGGAAGCTCATGATGGACAGGAGGTAAAAATCAGAATCCTAAATTTACTTTTAAATGTTTAGGAGAAGATAATTGATTTATGTTACAGCCTCATTTTCTTATTTGACCTTCAATTCCAATTTATATTTATTGCCCATGGGAAAAAAAGAATCTAAACCAGTCTACTCCAAACTGACCTTTAGGGAAGTTTTAGAAACAAGCTGAAAATTGGAGTGAATGACACTCTAGGGTACTGTTAAAGATTATGTAAGGTTCTCTTTGTCCTTGTGACAAAATATCTGAGTAATTCAACTTAAAAACAACGATTTATTTTGCCTCAGGTTCTGGAGTCCACACTGTGGGGTGAGGTTGAGGTAGCCCTTGATGGTAGGAGACACATAAGTGAAGCAAAGCTGCTTTCCTCATGGCTGTTTGGAAATGGAGAAAGGATTCGAAGCCTTCAGTTCATAACCTCCCAGCCCAGTGATTAAGTTAGGGCCCTCATGATCCAAGTACCTCTCACCAGTACCACCAGCCAAGCCTGTAACACATGAGTCTTTGGGGAAACATGTCATAATCAAATCATAACATGGATGTTAATTCCTTTCTACATGCCAGCAGCAGCATTGAGTCACCCATGAACAGGCCAGGGGATATGAGAAAGGAGCACTGGCCAAAGGCATTGCTTTTGGGAGTATGATTTTTATCAAGGGGAGTAATGAGAAGCCAGGAGGCACAACTCAAGAATACAGGCCATGTTAAGATATCTTTGTTAAGGTAAATGAGAACCTATATGACCTCACTCAAGTTGGAAAGTTCTTTTTTTTTTTTTTTTAAATTTATTTATTTGAAAGCGACAGACACAGAGAGAAAGACAGATAGAGGGAGAGAGAGAGAATGGGCGCGCCAGGGCTTCCAGCCTCTGCAAACGAACTCCAGACGCGTGAGCCCCCTTGTGCATCTGACTAACGTGGGACCTGGGGAACTGAGCCTCGAACCAGGGTCCTTAGGCTTCACAGGCAAGCGCTTAACCACCAAGCCATCTCTCCAGCCCAAGTTGGAAAGTTCTTATGTCATACTGCTCTGGTTTCAGAATAAAAAAAATGTGAAAAATAAAAAAAGAAAAGAAAAGAAAATCTGCAGGAAACTTTCTCTCTAGTCCCCTGTGGACTTTTGCCCCTTTCAAAGGCAGCTTCATTCTTTCTCACTGATGTCTGGTCATCTCTGTGTTTAAGGAAACATAGGCCAGCCAGCTCTGGAGGCTTAGATATCAAAAGTTGTCAGGGAAAGACAATGTGCTCCTTGTCAGGTAAGAGAATAAGTACAAGTGACTATCTCTCACCCAATCAGAAGAGTCATAGGTGTTTTGATTTCTCTTAATTTTTTTTGTTTATTTTTATTTATTTGAGAACAACAGATACAGAC
Source organism: Jaculus jaculus (assembly GCF_020740685.1). Lineage (NCBI taxonomy): Eukaryota > Metazoa > Chordata > Mammalia > Rodentia > Dipodidae > Jaculus > Jaculus jaculus. Next base: position 27,904,373 of record NC_059105.1, read on the forward strand.
AAAGAGACAGATAGAGAGAGAGAGAGGGAGTGGGTGTGCCAGGGCCTCCAGCCACTACAGACGAATTCCAGACACTGTACATCTGGCTAATGTGGGTCCTGGGGAATTGAGCCTGGAACCAGTGTCCTTAGGCTTCACAGGCAAGCGCTTAACTGCTAAACTGTCTCTCCAGCCCCATTTTGATTTCTTTAATTTGGTTCAACTTAGAACCAGGGAGTGAGTGTTGCCAGAACATGGATGTATTTCCAGACTAAGAACATAGGTCCAAAGGGGAGGGCAGGTCATCGTGAAGGGCTACAGAGCAGATAATTAGTTCCAGGTGGTCATTTGTGGTTTGCTACCTAAGAGGTTACTTCAATTTTTTCTAGGCTGCATGTGTTAACAATACATTTCGGTTAACTGGTAAGGTTTTATCATATAAACTTACCTGGGAAAGTGGACAAAATACAGAGATCTATTTCTGCCTCTGTCAATCCATCTTGCATGCCCTTTCCACATCAAGTAGAAAATGTTCCCTACCGGGGTAATTGTGTTTCTTTTTTATGATGACTCAGTTGTGATGGGAAACTGATGGGGTAGATACAGGAAGCCCTCATTCTTGGTTTTGGCCTATCACTTCTACTTTCTCATCTTCTGCATGGTTTACCAAGGGTACCACCTTTCTCTGCCTTACTCCTTTGCATATTCAAATTATCTGATCTAGGCTCTGATTAAATAGACTAGTCACCATCAAATATGGGATGCTGCTACTAGCTAGGGCATTTATGTCCATAAATCTTATAAGATGCTGGTCTCTTTGACCAGGTCTTAATGATTTCAAGTAGTCAGAACTAAATCATTAGGGGTCCAGGCATATTAAACTGAAAAAAGAAAGCAAATTGTGAGTGTATTGGATAATCTAATTGGTGGAAACATGTACGGGGCTGTACAGTATCCACAAAAATGTGTAAACCTAGGATACTAATCAAAATCTCTCATTTTTTATAACGAAGAATTATTCCAGAAAATGTGGGCAAGATTTGAACATATATAGAGTGCTAACTACTACTGTCAGGCTGCACAATCATTGCGGATGTGAAACACAATCACCATAGTGGTCACTACTAGAAAGGAATAAACATTTTGCCCATTAAATCTTTTCCTCAAAATCTAAAATAAATACACAGTTTATTTAGTCACCTACAAGATGTTTGACAATAGGCACTATAATTTATACAATTTGAAGGATAAACTTGCACCTCCTACCCACCTCAACCCCCCAAAATAGCAGCTTGTTTTGGTCACTTACATTGTATGTAGTGACAAAATGTAAATTTTATAAGGAATCTGCCTTTTTTGGAGAAGTTCCTGAGAGAACCATAAACTGTGGAAATTAATGAAAGGAGACTGAGAACAGATTGAATGAAAGCAGAGAAAATGGGGGGAGGGGAGGGCATTAGGAACAGAGATAATATCAAAGAGCAGTGCACACAGGACTGTAGGCGGTACCATTCTGGTCAAGGTATCATCCTGTGCTCCGGGCTTAGCTTCTCCCTGCCCTGGGATGCTTCTTGGTCAAACAGCCATGTTCACCTGGTTTGAACTCCACTGGGCCTGCTCCTTACTATGGTTCTAAGAGAGGGAACACTTCAAGCTCCAGGCTTGTGTTGTTCCTCTTTTCAGCTCCATGAAAAAAAAATCTCAAGAAACTGTATGTGGGAGACAAGGGGAAAGTATCAAATGAGGAGGCAGGGTGATTTGATTTTTAAGCACCTATTACACTTTTTAAAGAAAATGTATAAATTTGCTGGTTCTAAAGGGAACAAAGAAAACAATTCATGCATAGAATGCCAGTGCAAATGACAAACCCCAGAAGCTTCTGGCCCTGCTCAGAGTTTCAGAACTATGAGACAGAATTGTGGACCCACACAGCCCTTCCTATGATGCTTACTCTCACAACTATGAAATCGCCCCTGCACCCACAGCATAAACCCAAACACAGACAGGGCCTAAAGTTGGCTTGTGTATGGAATAAGCCCAATTGCTTGACCTTTAGTCTTTTAATTAACGACTGGACCTCCTAAAACGTTTCAGTCTTGACACAATTTACATAACATTTCAGAACCCAAGGATGTGGCTTTACAAATATTTTGAGTTTGGCTCAGGGTCTCAGTTTGGCAAGGTGGGAGGGATGGGGAGATGGCATTATTTAACTGCACAAGAGACGTGATGACATTTCCGGGGACTCAACCCACCTTCAAAAGTTCCTAGTTACTTTAGTAGACTCAGTTTTAAAGTTCTTTCTGGGAACGGAGGAGTGAAGGGAGGTGGTGGAGAGTGACAGAGACATTTTGCCAAAGCAACGTTGCCTTTCCTTCTATTTCTAGGGAAAAGTCCAGCGTGCCCACTAACGCCTTGAGGTGATGAAGAGAATGGCCATTTTCTTGTGTCAAAGAATGCGTTCTGCCAGTATCCCTCTGGTGGTCTGAGGACTCGGCGGGCCAGCTTTCCTTCGCGTCGGCGAGGTTGGGAAGCGGGATGTTGCAGTCGGTGGTCTCCACGGAGTCCTTTCCATCCAACTTCGCCCTCCACCCCCGCCCCGGTCCCGGAGCTCACCCCGCAGCTCCCTCTCCTTGACAGGTGTTTTCCCAACTCCGGAGACCGAGGATTTTGGGAAGCGCCTGAACCAATAAAATTTCCCTTTGGGGGGAGGGCGTGGCTAGTTGGGTCAGAGCAGGGGCGGGGTTTCGCGGCTGCCAGGAGCCTGCCTGCTTGCGTGGAGGGTTATTTTATTCCCACCCTTACCCCCCCACTCTCCTTTTTTTTTTTTTTCCGAGTCTTATTAATTTCTCTGTGGGGTTGCAGCTGGAGACCGCGGAGCGTTGGAAATGACGCTCGGAGCTTTAATTACCGCAGCGGCTGGACAAGTGTGAGCAAAACTGACAGGAAAAGGACAGGATCGGGGTGCAGCCAGCAGCTCTCCCCCCGTCCCACTCCCCCTTCCCTCTCGATTTGGACTGGGGGGTGCGTGGAAACTGCAAAGTGAGCGGAACATAGCCCGGTATTGGGGGGGGAGGCCGGAACCCTGCCGCCTCTTTGCAATCAACTTTTTTTGGAAGCCTTCCTTCCCCCTTTTCATTGTTGACCGACCAGTGAGAGAAGAGAGAGCGAGAGGGAGAGAAAGAGAGAAAGAGCGAGAGCGAGAGAGAGCGAGAGAAAGTGAGGAGGGAGCGACCCAGCGAAGGATCACCGGGGAGGATAGCTGCATAGTCCGGCCTGGAGCACCAGAGACGAGCCCTCGAGCACACCCCACTCGCGCACACACACACACACACGCGCGCGCACACACGCGCGCCATCCTTGGCACCCAGCTCGGGCCCTGGCCCCGGCCCCGGCCCCGCGGGCGCGGACTCGCTCGCTCTCCAGATCGCTCGCCAGCGCTGGGAACCCGGTGCACCACCGCGCGCCGCGCCCGACCCCTCGCGCCCCCACGCGCTTCCACGCGCGCGGGGCTGGGGGCCACCTCCTCCGCGTGCCCGCCAGGGGCTATGCCATTTGGACATGTAATTGTCAGCACGGGATCTGAGACTCGCAGAAAATGAAGCTGGCGACAGGATTGTGGGTCTGGGTGAGCCTTCTCGTGGTGGCAGGGACCGTCCAGCCCGGCGCTTCTCAATCAGGTGGGTCCCGGGTCTCTCCTTGCGCTCCAGCTGGGAAACCTGCTGCCGCCTCGGCTAGGTTCCCTATTCCTGTCTGTCGGTCCTCCTCCACGCTCGCTCCCACGCCGCAGGGTCCATGAGAGCAGGCGGGTTGGGTGTGCTGGTTTGGCTCGCCACTCTCTCCATCCTAAACTTACCGTGTGTGTGTGTGTGTGTGTGTGTGTGTGTGTGTGTGTGTAACGCGCGCGCCCGCGCGCGCGCCCGCTTTATCGTAAAAATTACTCTGCGTTCTCGTCCTCCTCCTCATTTATTTATTTGTTATTTATTTATTTTTCTTTCTTTCCTTATCCCCCCCCCCTCCTTCTTTCTTTCTCGCGCGTTTTTCTGTGAGCTTAAGCGGGATCGCTTCTGATCGTGCTGGGTTTCTGGGAGGTGGGAGACGAAATCCCAGGTCACGGGGGAAGACTCTCTTCTCACAGCCCTGGGCTCGGGAGGGAAGAAACCTCCTCTGAGACCCGCCACGCGCACCTCCGGGGCGTTGGAGAGGTCCCGGGGCTCAGCTTGCTGGGCCTTTGCAGAGCGTCGCGCGGAGCTGTGCGTGCACACGCGCCCGCCCGCCCGCGCACCTGTGACCGCTGGCCCCGCAGCCCCGCGACCTCGGCCCGGACCAGGTCACACGCGAGACCCGAGCCTAAGCCCCCGGCGGCGCGGGAGCGCACCCCGCGGGCGCGCCTCAGCCTCGAGCCCGAATCTCGGGGCCTCCCCACTTGGCGTCCCGGAGTTGCCTCCCTACTGATATGTGGTGCTCTTGTCCGCCCGCCTGACCTCTCAAAAATAAATAAATAAATAAATAAAATAAAATAAAATAACAATGTTGGCTTGGCACACTGCGGCCAGGAGCCTGGCCTTCCCGTCGGCGGCGGCTGGGTTTGGCTCAGGGAACAGTTCTTCCTGTAGTTCAACTTGCTATTGGCCGGAGTCCTTCCAACTTCTCTGTTTACTGCCCGGCCCGGCTGCCAGTCGCGCGAACTGACTTAACCCGAAGGCGGGCACAGAGGCAGCACTGGGGGCGAGGCCCCTGCCCGTGGGGAGCCCGAGCCCCAGGTATTGGGACAGGCGAAGAAGAGCTCGGTGACCCCGAGAGGCCAAGCCTGGGGACTGACGCGCCCGCCGCGGAGGCCAGGGCTGTGACAGCACCTGCCGTGCCAGCGAGCTCAAAGTTTCTGCCACTGAGTTTCCTGGGGATGGGACCCGGACAGGAAAGGACTGCGGGGGAGCCTCGTGTGTGACGCGGCCAAAGGGGCCTTGGTGGCGAGGCAGGGAGATTTCCGGAACCATCCGGGGCTGGTGGCGGGAGCGTGGGAGGCAGCTAGGAGAGATAAAGCCTCCCTGGAGTGGAGACCGGGAGAGCTTCAGGTCCCCGAGGGTGTCCTTCTGACCTCACCAAGAAAACCGCGCGGTAGTTTTCCCGCTCCGCCCCCGCCGCCGCCTCCTCCTCCTGGCGCAGTGAATAACAAGTTACAATCTCCGAGCCGTTCAAAATGACCTTCCAATGGCACTTGTCTGCCATTTGTGCTGCCCGTTCGCACCCTCCCGATTACTCAGAAATTCTTCATGCATACCAGGTCCCGCACCCGGGCCACCTCCAGAATCACACCAGCGCTGACAGGAGATTCCAGGCGTCCTCTTAGCTACATCCCTTTTCATCGCCCTCCCCTTTCAGAGTCCCTTCATATCTTCTTCTCTCAATGGGTTGATTATGCACATTGACCCATTCAAAAACACTAGCGACTGACACGCAGGCTTAGCCGAGAGGAATGTCTAGGAGGCGACCTAGTGGGGGGCTGCTGTCTGGCATAGCCTTGGCCGCTGGGGGACCCCTCTCCAAGTCCACAGCCATTTAGTATGAACTGTGTGGCTCCTGGTTCAGCTATCCGAAAAGCCCTTTTCAGAATTTCTGCAGAGAATGTAATCCAAATTAGTTCTGCAGCTGTCTTGTCCGTCGTCTCAGGCGACACCAGCTTGAGCCCTCACTCGGCTCTTCTCTATTGCCTGGGCGAATTGTCAGACCCACAAGTGAGTCCATTTAGAGCAGGCGGATTAGCGTGCCATTGTTGCTCCCCGAGTGTGACTCTGCACTTGAAATTCTGAGGGCACAAAAGCAAGCCTCACTTGTTCAAAACACCGAGTGATGTAGATGAAAGGGCCGCACAAACCCAGCTCTCGGGTGCATCCCTGGCATAACTGTAACGCCCATACTAAGGTGATCCATTGGCAACCGTCAATACCCCCGGGACTTCCTTTTTCACCCTGCTTCGCCCCACCTGGCGGGGAAAGTTCAGCTAGTTCTAATATACTGCTATTATAAAAGCAAGTTTATGTCTGGGCTGCGAGGGAGGCTGTGTGTGTTTGTAGATGTGGATGTGTGTGGCTCTGTTTCCAAGTAAATACATATTGCGCGTCTCCCCTCGCGCGGTTAGCAGTCAGTAGCAGTTTGGAGGAGTTTGTTTTGGTCCAAATGAGAAATTAAGTGCGGATAAGTAAACTAAGCTGCCAGAGGGCGACAAGATGTTGAGCGAATTGCTTTTAGATGAAACAAATTAAGGAAACGAGGGAAGACAATCTGCTTCTCGCATTATTAGACACGCTTGGAGTTCAGGGGAAAGTGGCATATTTTTGAAATGCTAATTTCTTAAGAAGCAGAAGGAATGCACCTTATTTACTGCTCTATGTGAATGGAATAAAATATACGGGATGGGGGCGGGATTCCATTGTATAGGTCTTCAAGATGATTCTTAGAAATACTGTACAAGGGAGGATACTTTTTCTTTCTTCTTTCTGTCTTTTTTTTGGGGGGGGCGGCTTGGGGAAGATCCACTTTGAAGAATTTTTAAATGACTCCGATTTTGCCTCATTTCCAGTAATTAATTTCATTTAGAAATACTATAGCCAAAGGACCTTAATATGGCAGCTATAAAGCACTTAACACCCAAAGAAATAATTCCAAAATTTCTACCTTGCTCCTATGGTAGAATTGATCAATATTGCCTTTGTATCTAGATAAAAAGTATATATAACATTGAAGTGGAATCTCTTATCAGCCTAAATAATTGAGGAACAAGTTCGGTTCTCATTTCATAATTGAAAGTAACTTGGTTCTGCCTTTCTTTTTATATGAGTGTATGCATTACTCCTTTATATTTTAGATATATCATTGTTTCTCTAAAGTTTAGAAATTTTTATATATTTGAAAAGAAAATGTTAACCAGACTTAAATTGCAAAACATGTTAAATATATTTTCCATAAAGGCATCATTCTTTTATTATACTTATGTCCATAGCAGACCCTTTCCTTTTGTTTAATTCTGAAAATCTTGCATATGTAGAACTTTATAGAAGAAAATATTCTACCTTCAGAATGCTTCTAAATAATTTAATAGCTATTACTATTGTGGCAAAAGACTTGAAAATACCATAGCTTCCTGATATTGTGATAGTTAGTGGGGTCACAATTTCTTGTTTTTCTCTTCAACACTAGTAACTGCATTAATTTAATCATACATGCATAGAAAGCCAAATTCTTTGAAGATCAAGTTAGTTAGAGCTTTATATGTATGTGTACATAGATATATTTTTTTCATTTAGTCATGGGAAATGTGTCTTAATTAAGAAATTACATTGGAATATTTACCAGAGAACATATTTCATGAAAGATTTGTGCATTTTTTATTCTAACCTGAACATGGTGTTTGCATTGGATGATTTTTTAAGAGTTTGCATTCACTTGATGGAAAATCGTATTTCCTCCTCAACGTGTATTCAAACATTTAGTATTCATGAGCTCTCATCCCTTTGCTTCTTAAATAGAAGCGCTATTTATCATCTGCTTTATGCATTCACCCTTTCCATTACTATAGAATCTTTACATCTTATTATTTGTTAAGTTTACACATGTGAATATATATTGTCCCTTCCACCACTAAGTGTATTCATTTCTTGTGTGTCTTTCCCAGCAACCTGCCACTCAGCCACTGCAGGAGTCCTCTGAACCGGTTTTCATTCTTTCTCTCTGATAAATCTGATATGGCTGGTTGGCTGAACAATCGTAAGCCATTCCATTGCTCAGATTTATTCCTGAAAGAAAATACAATGGCATCGATCCAAGATCACGAGCACATCTCAAAAGCCCTGACTCCAAGGCCAAATCTTTCTACACAGAGGGACCTCTTTCCTTATGCTCACCCTCTTTTCCTCTCTTAGCCAAGGAAAGGTGGACTACTGCCACCTAACAAAAAGCTACTCACATAAGGAGTTGTGCTCTTTCTGAGCCCTCTGAAGCTTGCTGATTAGAACCATCTTGAGACTAATGGCTATGTGGAGTCACATTTTTGCACAATAAACTGAATTAGCATGTCTTCAACATTGCAGTGCTTGAAAGTGATATCATTTTCTTTGGTATGCTAAATTAATTATGAAGAAAATTTAACATGCATTTCCAAATAACAATACATTGGGTAGGATGTCCATGGGTGATTTGTAAATGCCTAAAACATCAATGAAACAATATGTAGAAAAGGATGTTCCATTACCTGCAAGCTGACTTGATCTGCTTAATGTCACTCTTTTGAGAAATATTGCTGATAAAGAAGCTAATATTTACACTGAAATTAGTTTACATGTGTTCAAGACTACAGCTGCCCTACAAAATGTGTCAAGCATATTCTATTGTTATATTTTATAATGATTCACTGAATATGCTATGCAGGATACAAGTTAATCATATTGCCACCTTTCTTCCAGGTTATATCATTTTAGGGAAACTCTGATATATTAACATTTAACTATATGGAACTAAGTTATATCCTTTATCTAGTACTCATCTTTTTATAGGATTATAAATATTGAACAGCTGGAGAAAACTTACTTTTCATGGTATCTAGTACAATTGATGACTGATATTTATAGTTGACAGTGAAAAGATTGTTTGATTTTCCTTTTATGTATTTATCTTGAATATAGACATTCTAGATCAAATTATTATTTTTTTTTGACCTGTAGCACTTCTGCCTACTTTGAATGAGACTTTTACTGCTTATTTTGTGGCTAAGGGCAAAACAGGACATAACCATATGGTTTATGTCAGGATTTCTACATGTTGGGGACAACTCTTCCAGTCTATTAATGTTTTCAGCAACTTATTCTATGTCTCTGTGAATTTGTGACTTCCTGGTTTGCCCAAAGGAAAAGACTGTTAGGCACTCTCTATTCTACTTTATAGCAGTTTTGCACAAAAATTAGACTAGAGTTTTCTGTAATATGGGGATATATTATAGTAATGAATCATTTTATACAAGAAATTTAAGTTGCACATGTAATTTAAAAGGTGTTTGCATACGTTGATGACCATGGCATGAACTTTTTGGTGGGCTACCACCGTCTGGAAATGCATCTGTTTAAGGAAACAATGTCCTCAAGTCTGCCAGGGCATTTCTTTTACATTTTCCCTTTTAGCATTGGTATATTGTCTCTCTTGATTTCAATGGGTATGTGTCTTTCAGAGTTGTCGGTAATGGAACATGGTTTATTAAATATATTGACCAATTTTTTGCATGCTTTATTACAAAGCCACTTGCCTGTTTTCATGTTTGATAGTTAAACACTTTCTAGATTGAGAGAGAAGAGCAATCTCATCTTCATGACATAAAATTGAAGTATACGGATTTCAGAGGCCAAAACAATTGTGGCAATTGTTTCATAGTTATTTTATTTCTGGGTAAGTGATTGCTCCACAGGCCCATCCTTTTGCACAACTCCAGGTGGCAGCAGCTACACAGCATTTAATAATGGTGAATGCAGGCTCTGTGGGTGGCACAGCAGCAGCCCTGCTGCTGAGTGATGCCAGGGCGTAAAGTACCACACAGTAAGCACTGGGGACTTTGGCTGTGGTGTAGCCCCTTACTTGAGTGTGTGATGTTCTTCATCAATTTGTGCACTTCTAAGAGTAGCTGAAACTGATGCCAAACTGTTAACTCTTTGAGTATTTTCGGTGATTCAGAGAGAAAACAGGTTTAGATATTTTAGGAGGGGGGTAATATATTGGTTATAAAGATTTTTGCAAGTTACCCTCTTTTTGTCAAGTAAACTCATAGGTGTCTCCCTAGCACTGAAACCTCTACTTTGGATAAAGCTGCACAGAAAAGGAAGCCTGCTGCCCAGCTCATGCTTCAGGGTTTGGACTTTCCCTCTATTTCCCTTTATTGCTCTCAGTTCTGTCCTGAGTTGACTTTACATCAATCTACTACTTGCCTATCACTGGTTAGACACTACTAGTCAAACTGTCATTTCATTTTTTTTCTAAAACTAAAATTTATTTGAGACAGATAAATGGGGGGGCACTTTAGCTGCTGCAAATTAACTCCATCTTATGCATCTGGCTTACATGGGTCCTGGGGAATCTAGGCAAGCACCCTAACCATTAAGCCATCTCTGCAGTCAGTCATTTCATTTCTTAAGTGAGGAAGCTGGAAGCAGAACCAATCAAGTGTCATTTCCACTGTAATTGTGCTTTCTAATGTCAGTTCCCCACTGTGATGAAACGGTATTATTTGAACAAGTACAAAAGCAAAGATTTAAATATTAAGACTTTATGAATTTGTGTCTGTGGCATCTTGGCCTCTCCTTGCCTTCTTTAGAATGTGGTCCCTGGGCTTTGGGATTCTACAGAACTGTTGATATAACCTTAAATTCTATCATTATTACTGAGCTCCCTCAGTACTTGTGCTTTCGTGAGCATGGTCAACATACTCATGGGCCCTAGTGACAGAAGGGAGATTTGAAACTTGTCTTGGCAGGTAGAATCACTTCTTGTTAGAGATCAGGGATGAAAATGGACCCCCCATCTGTAAAAGATTAACATAGATACTGTGAAGCTTCCTTTACGACATCATTAAACTTGTCCCCTGAGAAGCACTCGGGGTCATTACTCTTAATCATGTTATTTCCAATACAGTAGAGGTTAGCAAAACATTCTGAATGTGGGGGCATGCCAGGTTTTATTTCTGAATTCAGGGAGTTAACATAATAGAAATCAAGTCTAGCGTCTTAAAAATAAGTTCACACAGTGTACATCCCAGTTGTTTTGTGTTTGCTTGTTTTTTGGTTTTTGGTTTTGTTGTTGTTTTGTTTTGTTTTCAAGGTAGGGTCACACTTGAGCCCATGCTGACCTGGAGCTCACTCTGTAGTGCCAGCCTGGTCTCAGACTCACACCCATCCTCCTACCTGTCCTTCATGTGAGTTCTGGGATTAAAGTCATGCACCATTATGCCTAGCACCAGTTCAAGTTTTGAACTATACTTTAAGTGTGTAAAGACAAGAAAACAAATGTGCAGTCATCTTGTCTACAATCAAAATTAAACCAGTTTGTTTTTAAGAAAAAAAAATATTGACTGCATTGCTTATTAATATCTACTCCAAAGATTTTTCTTTTAAAATAAAATCATCTACTTCTTAGGAAAACCAAGACAGTTGTATTGCAAGACCCCTTAACTGATCTACTTCTCTGTGTCCCCATGCTAATGAGAACAACCTTCCACTTACAGATGACCATTTGTAATGTAACACATTAGTTCTCTGGGTTTTTATTTGGAAATCAAAAGCACATTCACACTGTAGAGTTCAACGCCTCCTAAAATGTTTTCCAGTTTCCCCATTAATCCTGCCTTAGAGTTTCTTAGAACGTATTCTGTCTAGGAGTCAGGCTGCCTACTCAGTGTCGCGTGACCATGGCTTTCTCATTTCCTTCACATACATGATTACTTTCCTTGGGATTCCTGGCTCACTTGGTGCCTCTGCCTGACAAAATGGAAGTCAGGGAGGGTATTTTAGGTTTCATTTTCAGTTATTTCTCTTCATGATATTTCCCTAATTTTCACTATGGTAGCCTGTAAACAGTAACAGCATCACTTATTTCATCCACACTATGATATTGTTTTCACTTTTTGTATTCAAAGTTGTATTTTTTATCCCCTGTGAAGACCAATGTTATGCCAAATACATAGTAAGCATTTAAAAATATTTTTAAAATCAAAGACTAATGTACACTTGCTGGAACAGTTTTTAAGCTCGCTTATGGATAGTTATTATTTGTAATTAAACTATATAATGCACAAAGTGAACTGTTCTAAAAGCATAATTATAGAATTTTTAATAATAGATATTAGGAATGTTTACCCAGGGAATCTCTTTGACTTCTTGCTTCCTAGGGTATTTCTTCAAATGGAGTGTTTCCAAGATTATATCATTTGTTCCCCTGCCCATTTTTAGACTCTGCTCATAATATGGTGCAATGTATTTCTGTTGGTTTTATTTTGGGCAAGTTAAAACAAGTGAATATCATTCTAAATGGATAACTTTTATAGTCTACTCTTTCATGTTACATAAGTATTATATCTCTACTTCTTAGTTCCAATGCCTAATTTTCATCAGTTTCAGTAGCAAGGACTTAGTGACCCCACCACCAGTGAAAAGCCTGTTATAATCTGAGAAGGAGTTATAAGAAGACAAAATAGCAACTTTCCTCTTCGTTTAGGGAAGGATACAAGAGGCCAATAAAACACAACATAAGGGCTGGAGAGATGGCTTAGTGGTTAAGCTCTTGCCTGTGAAGCCTAAGGACCCTGGTTTGAGGCTTGGTTCCCCAGGATCCACGTTAGCCAGATGTACAAGGGGGCCCAGGCGTCTGGAGTTCATTTGCAGTGGCTGGAGCCCTGGTGCGCCCATTCTCTCTCTGTCTCTCTGTCTCTCTCTGCCTCTTTCTCTCTGTCACTATCAAATAAATAAACAAGAATGAACAAAAAAATTGAAAAAAACACACAACATAAAATATGTTATCAGTGATTTTTCACCCTTGGGAGGAATATTTGCCTTCAGGGAAATGCTAATAAGAATTTCATGAAAAAATTCCAGACAGAATCTAGCATTATCTATTTCTAGCTAAATGTGATAATATAACTTTGTCATAACTAAAATTTCTCAGCATCTTAAAATAGATAAGTAGACATATGCTTACCATTTTAAAAGGGGCTGATAAAGGAAGTGCCTACACTCTAACTGAACAGCGTGTTTCTGGAGATTCTCCTGGATGCTCTCTTAGATGGTTCCCTTGGCAGGCTAGGAATTGGGAGGTGGCCATAGTATTTATTATGTCAAATTCTACCAGGGAAAATTTGGACCTAGACAGTATTTCTTGGGTTATCAGATTCTAAGAAATTGTCAGCCTTTCTAGGCCATGAGTGTGCATTAATTGTGCCTTAATTTATAACCTGGAAGAGTTAAAGTAACTTATGAAATTAACTGTCTTGCAAAGTGATCTAACTCTTAATGAGAACAGAGGATGGAGACATTAACACCCTGTCTAAGGTGCTTTTAAACCTTTCCTGATATATTTTTTTTCCCTTTAAAAATCCATGAGAAGAAAGTTTGAATCAGGGGTTATTGTTCCTACTTACAGGTGAAGACATAGAAATAAAAAAGTAGTATGTATGGAGGGAGTCTGATTGGTCTACTAGACTGGTAGAATTACATGTGTCTCTGCCTTGTCTGGAGATCTGAGTGGCTGTGTTTCTGTGTCTCAGTGTCTTGGGTGATCTCTCCCAAATATATGGTTCTTCTGCTACCTGCCCACTGTAGAAGAAAACTATCCTTGGCATACCACTTCCTTCTTTCTTCAGGTCAGCAGCTCTTTGTGATTTCCCTATGATCACAGGGAGAGACTTGTCTAATAAATATGTAGTTTAAGGCATCCTACTTCAGACCGCTCTGTATTTCTTACTCACCGCACCTCATGTATCATCTACATTTCTTTCTTTGTGCAGGTGTGGTAAGGACCTCATCATGTAAGTTTTGTCTCCTTGAAAAAACATAGCAGGGGCATAGCAAGATTGTGGCAATTGCCTTTGTGTGCTTTGCAGAAGCCTTTGAAAGCAATACAGATATAGAGATACAATATAGAAAGAGGATACAATACAGAAGAAGAAATGCAAATGGAAATCACGACCTTGTAAAGCACCAAGGCAATAGAGGGTCTCAGAAGTTGAAGCCCGAGGGTAAATGAGAACTATGGTAAATCTGCACATTTTAAGATGTAAAATTGCCTTTTAAAAAACTGTGAACTTTGAGTGCTATTGTACAATTTCTTATTTTTCCTAGTATAGTAGGCATCCATTATTAATGTTGGAGAATGCATTGCTTTGAGTAGAAAATTATGTGGAGTAAAAGCACACTGTAAAGTACTTCATAAATTCTCGATGAAATAATCTTCTACATATAGGTAGTTTTTAGAAGATTTTCTCTCTAAATATGTATACATCTCATCTAAGTTTCTGTTTTTGACATATTTAAAAAATGGGTCAGGTAAAATAGTCTCCTACCTAATTCCATGGTTTATAATATAATTTAAAAGAAAAGTGTCAGTGCTAGTTCTGGTACATGTCAGATATATTATTAAGATCATATTCCTTAAAATACAAGTCATTGAGTTTTTAATCATTTGTCATTTAACATGGATAAAATTCTGTCTTTGAATTTTACCCTCTGGATGAGTTAAATGTGCTATTTTAGCCACAATTGACATTATTGTGAGCATTGAATAAAACAGTACATCTAGATGAAAATTAGTAGTCAGAGGGCACAGATCTTTAGTGATATTTTTAACTAAAATATTAATGCATTCAAAAACAATAAATTTATTAGCATTTTAAGTCATATTCTTAGTATATATAAAAATATCTGCTAAATAGTTAATATTTCCCAGTTGTTAACTTCAAATTTAGCAGCCCCTTGTCCCTGGTGATACAATGGAACCTTTAAAATGTGTTTGGAATTAATGGGAACTGAAGTGATTGGTATTCAGATATAATTCTTTAATACCCCTTTCATTTATTTTTTAAAAGTACAGGATGAAAATTGAAAGTATAAAAAAGCTTTGAGATAAATTGAAATAGACAAAACATTTTATGCAAGTGTTGGTGAAAGGGGGCATTCATTATTTTTGCTGAGCCTACTTTATTGCTTGTGGCCAGAATTAGCACGCTGGGAGCCAGAGAAAGAGATAAGACAAACAGAATGGCATGCAGCTAATTTTACTTAGCAAATTTAGATCTGATACATGCTATTTCACTCTAACAAACTCACTCAATCACTCTTTAAATAATACAGATGAAGTTTGTCTCCCACAGTTTAACAGCTTTCACTCAATATTTATCAGCCATATAAAAATAAATTTCTCTAAGTACCATATTTCTAACTTGCCAGATAGGAACTATGACAATATATTTATTAATGGGAAATAAGGAAAAAAAATTAAATTTCAAATATTGCTGGTCTTCAGAAAATAAGTCTATCAACATATCTACAATATCTTTGTTTCAAGGCCATGCATACCATTTTTTTGTTTCTGTAGTTCAGGATTTTTACTATGTGTGAGTTATTTTGTGAGTTGAATTCTGTTGACATTTACACTTATCTTTAAACTAGCTTTCTATTTGAAATGATAACTTTTGTGATAAGAGTTTCTGTAATTGTTAGGAAACCCTTAAAGCACAATAAATAAAGCCACAAACCTCATTCCTTGTGAAAAATTATCATCCTAAATAATAAACTTTAGTGAAAATTCTAAATGAGAAATGATCACAAAGAAATGATTACATGAGAAAATGATCATAAAACATGGGACACTGGATGGAGTTGATTCTATGGGAAAATAGGAATGTATAAAATAATATCTATAATTTTGAAATATTTCGAGACACATTTCTAAAGGAACAGCTAAGTGTAGTGTAAAGAGACTTCTAATGTCATTTATATATAAGCTAGTCCTTTGTCATGGTGGAAGGCTATGTTCTCCATAATCAAGCTCACAGGAGAGAATAATTCTCATATTCATGAATTGTTCATCTCATCATGTTGACAGTGGTTATTTCAAGGTTAATTTTTTTTAGACTGCTTCTCTCTTGATTAAGGTCTGTAGTAATTGTGGTTGTGCTGATATAGCACATGAAGGTTTTAGACTTGAAGATGTCTTTAATTTCACACTGTAGTAATATCAAGTGATTACCAATTCTTCCTAGAAAAAAATATGAGAAATCATTTATCATTTATTTCTTATTTCTACTTGGAATTTGAACATTTGTAATTTTAAAAATATCGATAAAATCTTGTGTCCTCTATGATGAACACAGTATATCTCATTACCAAGCCACATGTTTCTAATGATTTTACTGATTGTGAAAGTAGTGAAAACCATTCTTATCAGAATTTCCCAGATCCATTATGGGGGATCTTTTCCTCAGACTTACAATAAAACAACTGAAGAGTTAACACCTACCATAATAGTGGACTTCCATATCCCTTCTCTGACATGTGCTGTGATCTGTTCTGTTATGCCATTGTCATTATAATCACTAAAAGGTTGCTATAAAATTTTAAAATAATAGAAATATGAATAGTGTTAATCCAACATTTCCACAATTCAGTGCTTTTTCTGTTTGAGGAAAGCCTGTGTCCAGGTGTCATATGAGATAGGTTTTTATTATAGTGACTTGAAATTAAACAAAAGGAATGAATTAACCAGGATATTTCTGATCAAAGATTGAAAATTACATGAATGTGGCCAACCAAAATACCCAAATTAAGCACATGCAATAATTTTTTTCTGAGAATATGGGTACTGAAAAATATTTTGTGTCTATAATTTGGGCTAATTAATCATCACAACAGCTAGAATTTGTGGTGGAACCCATGTATGTGGTAACAACCACATTCAATGCTTGTTATCAATCAGAATGAGCAATTATTTGACAAGGAATTGGCCATCATAAGTGTTTGAATTAGATATGGGTCTCTCCCTTTAGGAAACCACACTCTTCATTTGTGACATCAGGAGGAGAAAAATACAATTTGAAATATTTTTTAAAAATTGAAATGTAATATTGATGTAGATGTTCTGTCAACTTTATTGCAATACTTTCCTTAGATTTGGATACATAATTAAAAATAATTCTCTTATTATAACAGAAATATGACACACTATTTCATTTGAAGAATGCTTAAAGAAGTAAGGCCATGCTGAGCATGGTAAAGTCTTGAGAAGAGACATGATAACTGGTGTTAGTAGTTGGAGGTCTGTGACATATAAGAGGGATTAACACTGCTCTGTGTAGCCTTGGAGAACAGATACATTAACAGCTGTTTGAAATTGTAAGGTATCTGATTTCAGTTGAACACCATCAAGGAGTTTCCCAGAGCTGGGATGGCCTGTCCTGGGAGCAAGTGAGTTCCTTGGTGTGTGGAGGAGTAAGCTGTGATCCCACCGCTTCTGTAAGGATAAGGAATGACCAGGCAGCTGAAGAACAACTGGTCAGGAGTGCTGGAATGGGGATTAGATTCCATGACTTCTGAGAGCCCTTCCTGCCCTGACCTTCAGGACCTGGACAAGAACTTCAGTCTCAGACAAATGGTGACAAGCCCCACACTTTATGATTCCACCCATTTACTTCTCACCATCCTACCTGTTCTGCAAAGGATGGTTGATTTATGAAGATAATTTAAATGATTATTTAAAAATACCTAATATTTTATTCCTATTTTTTTCCTATTAAACAGCCACAACTTTGATCCAATGTACTGTCTCCAGTAAATTATACTCATCCAAAATATATGGACTAGGAGCCTAGAAAACCAAATCTAATTAAACAGGAAATACCCTGGGTGTGGTCATAGGCCTAGTATGGGTTTCAAAACCTTGGCTACAGTTGTTAGTGGAGACAAAGTTATTAGGAAACAACAGCAAAATAACTTTCCCAAGTCAATTAAAAGTTAAGGAAGATAACAGAGAAAGTACATATACATGCCTTACTTAATTACAGTCATAGTAGGCCTTTGGGTGCCAGTTTTGGAAGTAGTTTTCTTGTAAGCTTTAGGCATTTCTCTATCCAAAAATCTACATGGTAAAGTATTATGTTTTTTTATCATCTGCACATCTTTTAACATTCTTTTTGATTCCATTCCCCTGTGTGAAAAGTACATTACTTTGATAGACTACCATCTGCCTGGTTCTCCTGACTCACTCCGCTGGAGGAGGTTATTGTTTTGAGCTCTGCCATTGTAGCAGAAAGCTTCAGGTTCACTGAGATGAACTTCCAGACCAGGCACAGTTATGAAGGGATGTATTGAAGTTTACAGATCCAGGGCAAGTTCCATAATGGCAGAAGAAGCTGGTCTGCCTTCACAGGACCAAGCAGAGAGAGAAGTAGCCAAAAGCCACATCATATTTTAGGAACTCCTGCTAGGCACACTTTGCATATCTTTAGATTGAAATCTGAAAGCCACCACCACACTTTAAGATCCACTCAGTGACACTGCCTCCAGCCAGGTGGCTGCAGATGCAAACTACAAACTAATAAAACACTGAATATATTGGGGGCTATCTATTCAAACCACCACAGTCATTGATTCTCTGCTGTAGTCCACTAGTGTGCCAAAACTCTGCACAGTAGGTATTGTTTGCTCTCATTTGAAGATAAGGAAACAGGAGCATAGTATGAAAAAGTGGTCAGTTCTTACAGCTACTCCTAGATCCATTGGCATATTATTTGTTTTAATCAGGATTAGATTTTGGTTATGTGTCTTAGAGGCACTGGGTGAAGATAACCCCCTTAAACAGTCTTCTTCAAGTTTGTCTCTAACCTTCCCTGTAACCTTGTCTTAGTTTCTGAGCTCCTCACCTCAGTGTAGATTGCATACCTCTCACCCTCTGAAGAGCTCTGATCCTTCCTGCTTCCACACTGTCTGCTGCATGTCTGCACTTCAATGGGCCACACTGACTTTCACTCAAGTTATTTGCTTTCACATTTAATGTGCTTTTCTAATTTTCTCATATAAATTTCTATAAATTACCCTTTTATTGGTGAGCATTAAGGGAATTATATAGAATATTTATTAAAGACTTACGATGTCAAGAAATTTGCTAAGGACTTCTCATACTGCTATCACACCTGATCTTACAAACATGGATGCTACTGTCCTCATTTTCTTTCCAACAAGGGGTCATAAGCTTAGAATAATTATACAAATATCCAGTGTCACACTGGGTAGGTGTCAGTGATGCCTAAGCATCCACTAATTTCACATGGTTTGAATATCAATATTTTGTATATGAAAGTAACCCCAAAGAAACATGATGATAGCATAGATATTAAACTTTTTTAGACCTTCTGATGTTTCATTTGATGTTCATAATAATTACTAATAATCAAGCACAATTGTGAAAACACCAAACTTAGAAACAAGGTCAAGTGTCCTAACACTATTTTTCAATGTTTTATAGTTGCAGTATATTTATAACATTTTACATACAATAGTTGTTTCAATTATGTTTTAAACTTGATAATGTGAAGTAAAAATGTTGTAGGCTGTACCCAAGGAAGAGAGGCTTTAACATTACATAGTACAGTTTAGAAACTTAACCATGTGGCTTTGGGTTAAAAGAGCATTCTTTTTAGCTTTAACGTTCTTATCTCTCAGTGAATCAGATACTAACACCAGCTGCATACTTGTGGAGCTTTAGACAATGCATACAGAAAGGCATCAAGCACATAAGGACTTGATACATGTTAATGATGTCATTGGTCACATGAGCTCTAAAGTAGTTTAAAAGCAGAAGAAAAATCCTGACATGGAGGCACACATTTGTCATTCCAGGACTCAAGAGGTTGAAGCAGTATGATTGCAAGTTTGAGGCTCTACTTGGCTAAAATGTGAGACCCTGTCTCGAATTTAAATGCATAAATATATAATAAATAAAAGCCAAAAAAGTGAGCATCTTATGTTTAAAGTTATAGTAGATAAAATATGAGAAAGTGGACTTTCTCTGTCTTAGAATTTGAAGTTGAGTTTGCATAGTCTGTGTTTATAAACATGAGATGTAATAATGGCCTTCAGAATAATTGTATACCTGAACTGGCTTGAGCAATGTTAGTAGACTGTTTTGGGAAGAATTTGTCTCTCTCTAAGGGGCAGTATTCTCAAATCATTTTTCCTTCATATTCTGTTTTTATAGCTTTGTTATAAAAAAAGAATCTTAGAGAGACAGTTTTGTTTCCAAGATTTATGTTTACCCTGCAAACCCAAATCCTCTGCCCTTTCATCCTTATTGTTTTTTTTTTAAAGTGCCTTCAGGAGAAAATGGTTTTTAATCAAATTCATGAAATAACTTTTTATATTATATTTTATAGGCATTTAAACTTTTCAAGATAAGGCACAACTAATATAATGTGTGTCTGAATATATCTTGGGAAACATTTCTGAATCTGATAGCTGAATGTACTTTTGATAGCATTTCTGTATGCTACAGAGGAATGTAAGGTTTATAGACACACACAGAGCAGATACTGCCATGTAGAAGCTAGTGAATGAATTAGTATAAATATTAAGTATTTTTTTAACATCTTGTTGTACACATATCTAGATAACCAAGGCATCAGGTAAAAGTTGTCCATGACAAGCTTAACTTTAGTTCACAAAGTTGTGCTAGTACCGTCCAGTACTTTGGGATACACTGATGCACCACAACCTTCTCAGAGCAGATATTGTCAATGGGAAGGGAGCTTACAGCTCTTCTAATGCTGAACCTAAAATTCTCAATAGTCAGAATGACTGAAAAGAAATAACATGTTTTGCATATCCACCAAGGCATAAATGTCTAAGGATGCTGTTAATGACCCTTTTGCTTCAAAATAAAAATGAATTTAAAAATATAGTGTGTGATGTTTAGACTGAGAAGTAGGTAGAGATTTTGTGCACAAGATCCCCTACATGTTATTATCTCATTCAGCTGGCAGGTGGTGCTCCAAAACAATGTGGGCAGTCAGGCTGTGTGATTAAATTTTTGTCAGTGTTTCTGATCAGACCTGGAGGTAAGCCTTGCAATGAAGGATTTTTAATGGATTAGAATTACTAAAATCTTCCAATGTGAGGATAGGAAATCAACAAAATAATTGTCATAGGTAAAAGTCTGTGTTTAAGAACATTGAAAATTTACATGTTCTGTGGTTGCATCTGTTGGCTCAAGATTTCATGGAGCTTTGAGAAAACTACTTATTTATCTAAATACCTGGGACTATCAAACTATAATACACTTCACTGATGTTTTTCCATATACTTCACTATTACTCATTATTATACCATTCTTTTGAATTATTATGGACCGTACACTTGGAAGACAATGTGTTCATTATGTATTTTAATACAGTGATATGGATGTCAAGGGAAGGGAGGTAGAGTAATATACATTTAAGGTTTTATGTTAAAGATGTGTTTTGAGTTTATGAGAGAATAAGAAATATAGCAGTTAAGCTAGACCGTGGGAGATGCAACAGACACACATAACATATTCATTCTGTCTTTATCTCACTTCATGCTGGCTTTTGTTTTAGATTCTGTTGTCCTCCACCCTTGAGTGATTCTAATTGCATCTATGAATCATGAACCAACTCATTCTGCTCTTCCAAGGCAGTCCTAATATTTCAATGCCAGTCAATATGCTCCTTAATAACAAATTCTGAATGCTTTGCACATTCCCTGCATTGCTATTAGTTTTGTGAGTACTTTTGTCCTTGTTACAATATAGCATTGTATTTTTAAAGTCCTGTGGAGTTCGTTGGAGTCCATGTGTTTATGAATTAATGCTTTGCCTCCGTCCCTGCTCCCTAGTAGCAAAGATGTGTTCTTCCCTTCTACAGATACACTTGGGAGACTTTTCCAGGATTCCAGTTGTGTCCATCAGCCAGTGACTTGAGTTACACACTAGTCTGTGTGGAGTGCTCTGGATTTTTAATATTCACTTCCTATTGGGCCAGGATTTTCATTCTTGGTAATTTATGTAGAGCCTTCACACCATGGAAGACAGGCACACAGTACAGTTTGTATGTCACTTTGCTGGCATATAATATTCAAATGTGAAAACAAATGAGAAAGCTCTTTGATTTTTTGCTGAATGAAGTTGATTTTAATTTATCCTTAGTTTAATAAGGCTTGATGTTGTCAAGGGAAAAGTATCATTCTGTGTCTCACTTCTCTCAGAATTAGTTTCTTAAAGTTACTGTATTGTAACACTCCTAAAATTTTACAAAAATTCTTCTAGCATTTAAATTTTGTGCTCTCATTTGCTTTTTCCGAGAGACAAATGTGGATTGTCTGGAAATATCAGTGTGAAATGAATACAGGTTAAAAGCTCAACAAAATATTCATACCTAAAATTAATGATTTCCAGCAGTGCAACTAGCTTTCAATACATATTTTGTTTACATTTTATCATTTCATATCATGAAGTTTCTTTGATATAACTAAGAACACCATAGAAATCCTTGAATTCTCAAAAAGGACCTTATTTTGCAGATTTTCTATAAAGATAGTTGCAAAGATGTGTTGTTTAAATTTAATATATTTATGTTGCATACAACTCATAACTTAATTAAGTTGTGTTCTTTACTTTTCTAGCAATAATAATGTTTAAAAGTCATTCTAATTTTAAATAGTATATGTGGTACTTTTTAAAATTCAGGGATGAATGTTCTACTTGTTACTTATTTCTAAGAAGTCTGTTATGGTCCTCTGGAATTATTTGTACTTTTTGAAATAGAGTTTAGATTTGGTAAGTTTCTGATTCTTCCTGAGAAGGACTTTTGATGGGCACAGAAGTGTCTGTGGTTCTCAGGACACAGTGTGATTAATAACGATAGACACAAAGAGGTTGTTTCTCTCCCTTCCCAAGGAGATGATGGAACAGCTGTCCGTTTGGATTGTGAACCCTATTTGGAGTATGCCCAGGACTTGTGAATAAAATCTTTTCCTATGATTATTGCTTGACACCAACTATTCCTGCCCTATGACCTTAAATTCACACCTTCTGCCTTCCTGGGATTGCTGCTTCTCTGAGGAGTGAAGTATGATCCAGAGGTCTTGCTTGTAGATAGGATGGTAGCATAGTACCCTCTTCTGTTTGCTGCTCTCTCTCTCTCCTCTTCCCATATCTCACTAGGAATGATGGCTTTTAACAATTTTGGTTCTCTCTGTTTTCTAAATTTCTTGTTAAGTATTAAGAATAAGTGGATTTCCAATGTTGTCTTTTACAACTAAGATCAAAATTGTCCCTAGTAGAACTACCGTGTGTACATGGCTTGTTTTAAATCCAATATTTTGATTCTCAGTGATTTCATGCATCACTGTGATTCCCTTAGCACATTATGCTGTGCTCTGTAATTTTAACAGCTATGCAAATGTTGCAGTACACTTATTGGACTGAATGCTATTCATGTCTAGCTAATTCCTGAGATTTTTAAGTGTGTCTTTAGAAATTCTGAGATTAAATTATATAATTTGCCACTGAGAGCTAACCACATTCTTGAGCATCAAGGCAGGAGAAAGGACATTATGTAGGATAGACTCTTCACTCTCATATTTATGGCTGAGATCTGAGACTAAGTTGAAGGATTCTTTGTGAGATTATTTTTCTATATATTGAACTTGGAAAGAAAACCTATAAACTGGGGTTTATTTATGTAAGAAGTTGGTTCTTTATCAATTACTTTATTGGTATACTGGGTTGATTTGTGGTCAATCAAATATATCTGTGACATATTCAACAGAACAGTATCTACATCTGATGCCTGAAAACAGTGAAAACTACTTCAATATCTCCAATTCACACTATACCTAGAAGTTTCTTTTCTAAGCTCTGTACATTGAATATTTTTTCCAGGTTGAAAATTGATAAATTCTACTCTGTAGGATTATGTTATGTGGTCTTTCCTGCAGAGCGCAGTGTTTTAATTCTTATAATAATAGGGTTTTTCAGTTTGTCAGCAGGAGGCCCCTCAAAGCAAGATGATGTCTCTTGGTTGGCAGATTTCTGTATAAATAAATAGCACTCTGCACATTCCTTTCAAATACCCCAGTAAATAAGATAGTATTGTGTTACTTTTATTTAAAAAATAGTCGTATTATGTCAGTGACCTGTAATAATAGTTGTGCAAAAAAAGAGACAGCCGCATTCACCTGGTACTCAAGCAGAAATAACTGAACTATGTTTCTGAGGGACAAGATGCAAGAAAAGAATCAAAGAAAAGAATTAACCTTGGTTTGCAAACAGTCTGATGCCAATAAGGGGGAGTTGACCTTGACTGTTTTCCCCACTCGTCCCCATACTCTAAGCATGGGGATGATGGTGATAGGATGAGAATATAGTAAATAATTCTTTGCTAGTCTCACAACTTTTGTTCTATATTTTACAATTAACTTTCCTTAACTGAGAACTACTTTGCTGACAAATTCTTGCTGATTTTAAATAATAATATTGTAAAAAAACCCAGTGTTTGTGTAAGGATACCAATGTATGTTTAAACTTTTTCTAATTCACCAAAAGTGATACTATCTACTATATGACACTGTCTACTCTCCCTAAGTAATGTTAATAAATGAAACACTGAAATGTTTAATATGAAAAGAAAAACCTTGTATTATATATTAGAACTATAAATATCATATATTTTAACATATATAATATATATCATATATAACTGTATAATATATATTATGTTACAGTATAGTAAACCATTTATATTACTCTAAGGTTTTCAACAGATAATGTATACAAAATATAGAAAAAAATTGAAGTAATTATGGGTTTGAAACTAGCCCTTACAAGGGCTTATCCCACCTTTAAAGCTATGGAAGTCACATGCTAACACAGTTCAGTAGAATTCAGTCCATTGCAATGATTCACGCATTGTTTATAGGCCCTCTTTATCCCACTTCTGATAGGCTTTCACAGCAATGAAGTCAGACAGCCTGAGAACAAGAACATTTGCCCTTAGTCCATTAATAAATCATGTCAGTCTATGATAGAAGTCACAGTTATGGGATTTCATATGCTTCCATTCACTGAAGAATGTCAGAACCTCTATGTGATTAATAAACATAAATGTTTAGCACACTCTAATGGCGTAACAGTTATTTTAAGGTTTTTTGCCTTTTTCTGACACATTTAATGTACAGAATTGTTTATTAGAAGACTTACTAAAATGAAACTTTTCCAGTTATTGTACAGATACCAACTGTAAGGGCCAGAGAAGTCAGTTGCTTAGGAAGAGGCAGCAGACAGTAGTAGAGCCTGGAGTAGTAGCATCTGATGTTTTCCTACAGCTCAGGCCATCACTCCCTGTGAAGGTAGTCACACACTATAGAGTTCTTATACTGTGTTCTCTCAGAACCTGTGATATATAACTTTCATGTTGTCATTAAAAGAACATATTTAAGAAAAAAGAAGTACATGTATTTAAAATAAGGCTGACATTATATATAATCCCTCCATTTGGAAATAATCATCCTTAATACTTTGCACTAATAACATTTTGCAAGTTGGTAAGTACCCCTTTGATGGTGAATGTATCCCTGTGGCAATTTTTACTGTATTACTGTTATATATTTTGTGTTGTGTTTTAGTAATGGTCTTTACATTTATTTTATATCCTTGAACTTATTTTTACTTCTGGCATTCTTACCTCACCAATATAGTTAGTGGTTTGAAATTTTTAATTTGAAAACTGTTAACTAAATTTACCTTTATGTTGGTTTTTATGTTTTTGGCTGTTTCTTTTCCTTCATTTTGAATTGCTCTCTTATGCTAAGAGCTTTGGATAATTTTTTTAAGTTTTTTTTTATTAATTAGTTTTGTAGTCAGTGAATACAGTCAAGTTGGTACCATTGTTAGGCTCATCCATGTCCTACACCCTCAACCTAGCCCCTCCTTGTTGAGGTATATGGGTTATGCATTGTGGAGTTAGCCCACAGTTATGGGTGGGAGAAGTGTCTCTGAGTATCATGACCCAAAGTGTGGCTATGACATTCTTTCTGCCCCCACTTCCACAAAATTTCTCTGAGCCATGTTGAGTTCATTTTTGATCTGCTTCAGTGATGAGGTGTTGGGGGCCTCTGGGTCTCTGGATATCTGATTTGGTAGGATTTGATTGTTTCTGTGTCGATCACCTTCACCCTTGTGCTGATACCTGGTTCACCAAGAAAACAGCACCTTTGCTTGTTTCGCCAATAATTCTTAGTTTCTGCTTTCAGCCAGGGCCCTT
Source organism: Jaculus jaculus (assembly GCF_020740685.1). Taxonomy (NCBI): domain Eukaryota; kingdom Metazoa; phylum Chordata; class Mammalia; order Rodentia; family Dipodidae; genus Jaculus; species Jaculus jaculus. The sequence goes on from NC_059105.1 coordinate 27,930,204, forward strand.
TTGAGGTATGATGGGGTGGCTCTGTCCTTAGGATCTGCATCTATCTGAAAAAGAGAAGCAGATTGTCCAACGGAGAGGAAAGTTAGCACCAGACAAATGTGATAATCCTTCCCCTTTTTTTTAATAGAGAATTTAATAGGTGTAGGCCCTCTTGTAGCCCATAGCTGGAGCTGGGAGACAAGTCAGAACCATATCCAAACATGAGTTTGGAGAATTTTTAAATGTAAGTCTTTTAGTATAATTTTGTGATTATTTCCTCAAGATAAAGTTCTAGAATGTTAAACAAAAATAAAAAATTTAAGCATTTATTATTATTGTTTGATTACCACCAAAAATGCTTGGACTAATTTACATGATTAGAATTTGTTAATAAAGATTCTTTCTGGTCCAATACATATGATCTAGTAGGGACCACCACACAAATATCAAGAAGTTGTTTGAGTTCCATATAATACTTGTCTTTTAACACTTAAATAGTTGTGTATTAGTGTATTATAGGCTAGCTAGGTGAAAATTAAATATTTTTAAAATTCTTTTGTTTCTTTTTTATAATTTCATTTGTCTATTTGTAGATAGAGAGAATGAGAATGAAAGTGGGCACTCCAGGACCTAGGGCCACTGGAATCAAACTCCAGAAATATGAGCCACTTTGTACTTGGCTTTCCATGGATACTGTGGAATCAGACTCAGACCATTAGGCTTTGCAAGCAAGTATCTTTAAGTGCAAAATAATTTTTGATTTCATGTAAACATGCTAATGTCAGTATCTCCCTCCATCACTCTGCACCTTACTCTTTGAGACAGGGTCTGTCAATAAACCCATTAGGCTAGAAAATATAGCTCCAAAGCCTCAGAGATCCACTTGTCTGTTCCTTCCCAGTGCTGAGATTATAGGAACATGCCAGCACACTTGGCAGTTCCCAGAACTTTTACTTTTGTGATGTATTCAGTGTGGAGTTAAACTATGAGCCATATACAAACATTCAAAAGCACTTCAACTTCCCTTCTCCTCATGTAGGCTCTGCTTTTGTATTGAAGCTGTAGTCATATCTATATCATCATTTTATATTTTCAGTGTCAGTGGCTGCTCACTAATATATCTTGAAATTAAACATTTTCACAATCCACAATATTTGTAACATTTTCCTTTGAACTAGATGAAATTAATTCTCTAAGATTAATGATGGTTGCAAAAATACATATTTCTTCTTTAAATATATATATATATATGTATATATATATATATTTGAAAGCACAGACAGAAGTGAGAGAAAGAGAAGAGGGAGAGATAGATAGAGAGAGAGAGAGAGAGAGAGAGAGAGAGAGAGAGAGAGAGAGAGAACAAGTGAAAATGGGCATACCATGGCCTCTTGCCACTGCAAATGAACTCCAGATGCACCCTTTTCTGAGTCTGGCTTTATATGGAGACTGGAGAATCAAACCTAGGCCATACAGCTTTATGAGAATGCCTCTTAACCACTGAGCCCTCTCTCCAACCCCAGGAATACATATTTCTAAATTGACTTACGTTTTGCATTTTGCCCATTTCATATATCATATATTTTTGTATAAGGTTACTTTTCACATACCCTAATATAGTTGCTTAAAAACATTTCATAGCTATATATAATATTTAACTATATAATATTAAATATATAATATTTAAGCAACAAAGTATTTTATTTAGATGTGTGCATAATTGTATATGACCAAGTTGCTTTCTTTCTCTATAAGAATAGCATCATTGACATAGTCTTCTATTAGGAAGAAAAAAATATCATTTTACCTTGTTTGAGGGAATATGTTGTGAATCATTTTTAAGAGTTTAATTATAGTGCAAATTTGAAATTTACAATTTCAATGTAACAGGTCAACACAGCTATGGTTGGTAGTGAGTGACTATGAATTTAAATGAAACAAGAAACAGTAAAATACAATACTCTTTTCTTATTTGTATAGGTTTTGTTTTTCTTTTCTTGGTAAAGTTTTTAAGACTGTTTCCCCAACAAATGGAGGAATTGATGGAAAATGGTGCCAATTCTATGTTAAGTGCAACACTAGCTTTGTAGACCACATGTTGCAGTCCGTTTTGCATTGCTGGTAGAAATCACCCAACCAAGAGTAGCTTCTGGGAAAAAGAGGTTTATTTTGGCTTACAGGCTTGAGGGGAAGCTCCACGATGGCAGGGGGAAACGATGGCATGAGCAGAGGGTGGACATCACCCCCTGGCCAACATAAGATGGACCACAACAACAGGAGAGTGTGCCAAACACTGGGATGGGGAAACTGGCTATAAAGCCCATAAGCCCACCCCCAACAATACACTCCCTCCAGGAGGCATTAATTCCCATATCTCCATCAGCTGGGAACCTAGTGTTCAGAACACCTAAGTTTATGGGGGACACCTGAATCAAACCACCACACCACACATCTAAGTTCCAATTCCAAGTTGGGTCTCAGTAGCAGTTTGTCAAGGAAAATCTTAATAGCCTTCTTTGTACCTCAGTATCCTCATGTTTAAAATAGGGGAAATGCTTTTTTTCCCAAACTGCTGTGGGTATTATGTAAGAAAGTACACACAAGGTACTTCTCTGACATGGGAAGTACCTGTGAAAAGTTACTGTGGTTTTTAAGTTAATAACTTTTTAATGCTCTTTTCATTATCATATCCATTTATTTAAGGAGCTATGTTTACTATTTACTATTATAGAGTACCTACTATAAACAAAAGAAAAACCTTCATCCATTGATTGGCGACCTCTCTACCAAGGAATACAGCAAGGTTATGCCAAAGAACCTAATGAGTAAGGCAGACACAAGATTGAATAATTTAAAAATTTTATATGAATATTAATCTAAATGATGCTCTTGAATGAGAAAGAGCATTTATTCTACCTTGAGTTTGAAAGAAGCTTATCGAGGAGGTAGTTTCTAAAGTGACTCATGAAGTTAGCTTAGAATTAACTAGATGAAGTTACAATACATCATATGGGGAAGCCTGTGAAAACAGAGTTAAAGAAATTAATATTGAAGTGCAGAGGACAATTAATTCTATGTAATTAATTCATAAATTAAAGAGTCAAGGGGATGAGTCTGAAATATAGAAACTCATTGCACATGAATTTTTATGTTCTATTAGGTTTTTGTGTTTTTCTCTTAAAATATTGATCATATTATATATAATGATTTGATTTGTGGAATTTATTATCTGACAAAGAATTTATATATGTGTTGTAATCATAATACATGATCCACTAGTTAGATGAGCTGGTGTTTAGGATAGGCACTGTAACAGACAGCTTTAGGTTCACTGAGATGAACTTCCAGACCAGGCACAGTTATGGAGGACGGGATAATTATTTATTGAAGCTTACAGGTCCAGGCAAAGTTCTATAAATGGCAGAAGAAGCTGGTCTGCCTTCACAGGACCAAGCAGAGAGAGAAGTAAGCCAAAAGCCACATCATATTTTAGGAACTCCTGCTAGGCACACTTTGTATATCTTTAGATTGTAATCTGAAACCCACCACCACACCTTAAGATCCACCCAGTGACACTGCCTCCAGTCAGATGGCTGCAGATGCAAACTACAAATAACAACTGAATATATTGGGGGCCATCTATTCTATTTAAGCCACCACATTCCGCACCTGATCCCCAATAGATTTATCACCGTCACACATTGTAAATTTTACTCAGTTTAATTTTAAAGGTCCCCACAGTCTTGACCAATTTAAGATATTAAGACCTGTAAAATCAAACAAGTTAAACACTTCTAACATACAAAGGCACAGAGTAAACTTTTTTAACTGGTATAAGGCATAGCAAGGAGAGACTAAAACAATGTAAACTCAACCACCATCAAACAAACTTCAAACTTCTGCAGTTCAAGTCCAATACAACCAAAGACTGACAGTCTCCAGACTTTCCAATTGCACCCTTCCAGCTGGGCAGAGTAGCCAGGGAACTCTTCCATCTCAGGCCAACAGTGTGCTCTATGGTAGTGCTTGCATAGTCCTGGTATATCCAAAACATCTTGAGGTCTTCATGCAAACCACAGTCCATCTTCCAAAGGCTCTTTCAGCCTATCAGGGCATCATGCCCTGCCTCATGCCACATCTCAGCAGCAGCTCCTGGAACCATGTGCAATTTATGATCACTCCTCACATCTTCCATGTTTCTGAATCCAATACCAGGTGTACAGGACACAGCTATATTCTTAATTCAGGGACAAAATAAATCCTAACCTTGAAAAGTAGGTTCCTTCTCCACTCAACATTTTCCAAAAATGTTTGCAGTTCTATGATAGTCTTTCCTCAGGCATCTTTTCCATAGTAAAGTAATTGGACCATCTTCCTTTAAGATTGCTAATGTGTTTGACAATAGCAGATTTAGTAACCTAAAACCAGTCTCAGTGCCTGTAATTTTAACTTGCTTGAGGTTTTTCAGCTTAAAATCTTAAATCTCTCAGTCCAATATCTTCAGCCAAACACATCAGTCCATTACAAATTTAACCTTGTTCAAACTCTCTGAGCCTGGGCAGCAGGATGTAGCCAGGCCTTATGCCAGTAGCCCGGTTCCTACAAAGACCTCTGCAGTTTTTCTTTCTCCTTAGAAAACTCATAAACCAAGCCTTGAAGTTTAATACTGTCTGCACTTAGCCTTCTCAAACTCTAATCAGAATAGTCCATAAAACTTGGCTTACCACTCCAGAAGCCATCAGAGAAAATCTAGAAGCTGACAAGCCCAAGACTTAACAATAATGATATATGTAGAACAAAACATTAAAGTACCAAGTAGAAGACTTTTCGGACTTATAGTATTGGAAAGAACATAAAATTTAGAACATACTTCTAGAAAAGTACTGGGTATATAGTTGTAAGAGGAGGGAAATGAGAAGGGTTGGGAGATGAAAAAAAAGTGTTAAATTATACTTATTACTTTATCCCATATCAAGCTGAAAGCTAGGACCTTTTGAAATATTTACACTCATATCTAATATTATGTTTTGTATATTTATGTATTCAATACCTATCTTGTTCTCAAGAAAACTCTCACATATAGAGATTTAAAATACTTAATAAATTAATTAAGGTATTATAAAAACTTGAAACAGATATTTACATCAAATGTTCTCTCATTCCCTAATAGCATAGACACTCTGAAATCTTTCAACACTAACTTTCTTTTTTCTTCCTTACTAGCAGAGTAGAATCTTGTTTATTACCCCATCCCAAGGGAGATCATCACAATTGCTGTAAGCCAAGTATGATTCTTTTTTTTTTTTTTTTTTTCCTTCTTGAGGTTCAGTCCTGGAGATGGGATTACATTCTACTCCTTATTGAGTTGCTTATTTGAAAACACTGCGCAAGTGAATCAGTCTCATTTTGGATAACATCATAAGGGCATGGAACCTCTATAACTGTAAAAGCCTCATCTTTGTCCTATGTGAAATGACATCCCAAAGAAGAAAGAATGGATTCTCCATGACTTGCTGGGCCTCTGAACCAACCCTGGAAAAACTCTATCTCTAGATATTCTGTGTTTAATAACTCCCCTATTTTCAAGTCAGATTTATAAACCATTTTAATTGATCTAAATTTTAATGTTCAGGTACTGAGTAGTAGATTCCTTGTAATATATTCCTTCCCACCATAACCCAATTGCTTCTTCATGGTCATGATGGTAAAATAAATAAAGCTTCAGACTTGCTTGTCTACTAGTGTCCAAGAAGCCAGTTCTGAAAGAGAAGAGACTGAAGCCTGAACAGTGATTTGCATAGTACTATTACTTGACAAGTAGGTATAAGTGCATATAATGCATACTTGTACAGATAATGGCATGAATTTATTATGTTTTAAATTTGTACCAAGTTTTATTAATGCTACATGAGGAATAACAGGCCAGTGGCTCTTTGTTTAGTTCTAAGTTTATGTTCTCTTCTGAGCTCTATACCAATGTTTTAAGTAATATCAGACTCCATTTGAAGGCATTCCTATGAATCTTGTATTTCCTGTGAGTAAATGGACATGATATCTGTAGAAGGTCTAAAAGAGTTTGAGAAAGAAACAAAGGAGATTAAAATCAGAGCAGCATCTATATCACTTCAAACTGTTCAATATGCTTACAGTCAAGATATTTTACTTTAGAGACAGATTCAGCTTTTGTCTTCCCCTCTAACTAAATATGTTTTTTTTTTTTTTTTTTTGCCTCTGCCATATATAAGAAAATGGACTGTGTTTGCTGGAGATTATTGGTTTATCTTAGTAGTGTTTTGTTTTTATGATTTACTGTCATTTGAAATTTCCTGACTCAAAATTCTATATGATTTCAAAAATGATTTTTATTCAATTTTCTCTGTCTGTCACTCAAATAAATAAATAAAAATAAAAAATATATAAAAAGTTTGGCTTTCTTATAACATTTTGATTTTCTTACAATACCCTAGAATCAGATTAGAGAAAAATCCTTTAGCCAAAGCCTATTTAAGACTTAGGACAGGGAGATGAGTATGAGGTAACAAGTTCACTCACTGTCGTCTGAAGTGTATTTTCAAATGCTTGGCCTACTTGCAGGCATTTCTCCTTCCTTCAATAGCTTGTCAAACCAGTTCATTAATTCTGTAATTTAGATAAATATTCAGACAGCTGTACATTTCAGTTTTATTTATATTACACAGTAGTCCAATTGGAAAGTGACCAAATTCTTTGTTGAAATAATCCATTCAAATGGAGAATTGTATAGTCACCTCACCTATGGCCAGATGGCTATGCTTCGGTGTCCTGTGTGGTAGCTAATTGTCCTGTAAGAAACTGTATATGTAACCTTGCAGTTGAAAAGGTAAACAAACCCTTTCAATAGTTGAGGCAAGTCTTCTTGGATTTAAAATGTTTCTGATTAATAATTACAACCCATTTTATAGCATTTTATTGTTAACCTCTTGTTAATTCTGCATTAAGAGTTGCTTGAAGACCCCAAACTAACCAGCTAATACAAAAGGATCAATAAGTTCTAGTGAAAAATGAAACCTATATATCAGAGTATGTAAAAGGAAACCAGTGGCTTTCTACAACTTCTCCCATGCCTGATCATTGAATCAACAGGTAATGTAAGTAACTATAGTTTCTTATGCTGCCATTGCTGAAATAGTGTCTACTATGCCCTGTGATGCATGCATTTGTACACAAAGGCTGTCATTCAAATCTGAGCAACACTCTGTGGACATCAGAATTTAAACTCATGTTTCTCTGACCCCAAAGCTAGGTATAGGTACTGTATGTTAGGAATATGAGATAATCTTATTTAAAGTAAATTCTTTGTAGTTAATTTCAATTATGATGACTCATGGTAAATAGTTTTTAAAAATATAGGATAATTTTTAAATACAATGAAAGAAGTATATGCTAGAACATTAAACTATTGTGGTACCTATTGGAGGATAATATTGAGTGATTGACCAGTGATAACAACAGCAGACTTGACACCATTGTTCTTCTTAAGATCTTACTATTATTACTGTAACAAAGCAATTAAAATTATTTATTTATTTATTTAAGGGAGGCAGAGAAAGAGAGGGATAGAGAGAGAGAATAGGCACACCAGGTCCTCTGGCCAATGCAAACAAACTCCAGGTGCATGTACCACCTTGTGCATCTGGCTTATATGGATACAGGGGAATCAAACTTGGGTCCTTAGGCTTCACAAGCTATACATTTAACCAAAACAAAGCAATCTTAATTGTTATTTATTTATTTATTCATTTCTGTGAGAGAAAAGAAGAGGAAGAGGCAGATAAATAGAGACAATGGGAGCACCTTGTTTATCTTGCCTGTGGATACCAGTGAATCAAACTGGGTATTTAGGCGTGGCAGGCTCTTGCTTTAACTGATGAGCCATTTCTCCAGGCTAAAACAAAGAAATTTTAAGTTCAGAACCTTTTATATATGAGGCATACTCCTTTAATCTCAGCACTTGGGAGGCAGAGGTAGGAGGATTGCCCTGAGTTCAAGGCCACCCTGAGATGATAGTGAATTCCATTTCAGCCTGAGCTAGAGTGAGACCCTACCTCAACAAAAACCTTTAAAAAAAAGACAGTCATAATAAGACATTTAAAAATAGCACAGTGTTATAAAATTATAACTCCAATATGCTTATATTTCTTTGCTGAATTTTTTTAAAAATTGCATTTAAAAATTTTGGATTTATCAAGCTTTGGTGCAGGGTTTTCTGATGACTTACACAACAGTATTTCCACAGGGATCAGGGAAATATTATATACAAAGTTTCATGTAGGCCATTCCCTATATTGTCTTTTTGGTTGGGTTTTCTGGAAAGAAGGAGGTAAAATTTCAGCATTATGAAAATATACAGTGAAAGTAAAGCCTATAGACATTATAAAATATGTTGTGATGGGAATCCAAAGGTTTGGCATTTGCCAGGAGCTTTTGACATGAAAGAAAAAAGTACTTGGTTGTGAGAATTGGCAGATTGGTAACAATGAAGAAATTTGGACATGTAATTAAAATGATACTGAAAAAATTGGAAATATTCTTATTTTATTTAAAGCTTAAGAGTAATGCCTAAAAGAAACAGTACAAAAAAAAAGAAACAGTACAATTGCCATTATGAATTTTGAGTATTTTATGGATTATTAGGATAATGTTCTCGAATACTGAAAGAAGGATCATTTGCCACTGTCAGTACTCATAGTCTCTGCCTATTTAGATACCCCTAGACTCTGGCCATCTCTGGCAATAAATGTATGGTGTTCCAACATTCTGTAGTAGTATTCCTGTTGTCTACAGGAACTATATGGTTTTATTTGGTTGTTAATTAGATGAAGATCTTTTGTTGTTGTTGTTGTTATTCAAGGTTCAAGGTAGGGTCTCACTCTAGCCCAGGCTGACCTGAAATCCACTATGGAGTCTCAGGGTGGCCTTGAACTCATGACAATCCTCCTACCTCTGCCTCCTGAGTTCTGGGATTAAAGGCCTGCACCATCACACACGGTTTAGATGAAGATCTTTAATGTGTGGTTGACCTCTTTATAGAAATTTAGCTGAGAAATGAGAATTTTAAAATAATATGGAAAGTAATTGACCCATAAACTATGGCCCTAGAATGATGGTATTGTGTATAAGCCCATGAATTATGGTTATTCCTTTTTTCATGGGTATGATGTGATCTGCTGTATAATGTTTGAACTAATCCACGTAGATGACTCTGTAATAGTAATATGTTTGCTGTAGGATTTTTTTCCAGCTAGCTCCTGGTCTATTGTTTCATATTACAGCAATCAGTATAAACTTTGACATGCTTTCATTAATCATTATGGTCCCCAGGCCCTACAAAATGATGCAAATGATCCAGGTAGCACAGGAATGTGAAGTGGGTTGTGTTATAGAAGAGGAGCATTGACTTTGGGATAAGCACAACTTGAACAGCCACTAGCAAACAACCTTGCTCTTTGTCCCCCAAGGAGACATTGCCTAATCTCTCAAGATTGCTCCACGGTGAACACAGATCTCTTGGAATATAGTCTCCCCCAATATTATTCCCTATGTTTAATAATGTTTCCCTGTTTGCAAGGAGTTCTTACTATACAACCTCATTTAATCCTCTCTTGATATTTAATACTCCCTTTCTATCTGCAAGTGCATGAAAAAAATAGTTGTAAATTTGTTAAGTGGAGCCATCCTGTAGTAAATGTGTTCAATTGTCTTTCCAAGACTGTTAGCATTACCATTGTTATTTTAATTACAATTTTGAAAATCCACAGTGATATGCATCCACACTGTACTCTCTATTCAAATGTCTTGGAGAGAGGGCTGTGCTAAGCATTGCCAATCTTGATTTTCGGTACTAATCAGACTTCTGGGGTCATTGTGACAAAAGTGTGAGACAACAGCACAGAAGGGACAGAGGATTTTATTTCAGCTCATGGTTTCAGTGCATGGCAGAGAAGAGTAGAGCACAGATGCACACACCTTGTGCACTTAGCCAGTGGGGGAGGGGAGGAGAGGGCAGGAAGAGGGGGAGAGAGGATAAACGTTTATGAAAATGAGACCATGCTTTAGTAGGTTTCCTGTTTTTTCCCCTTTATATTTCATCTAGATCTTATGGTGCATGGAAAACATTTAGGTGGGTCTTCTACCTCATTTCTCTAGAAACTCCCTTACACACACACACAATGTGTGGAATTTTACTGCGTGCATCTCAACCCAAACAAGTTGACAACGAAGAAGCATTACACTTAGCAAACTTTATTATGCTAAAATGAATCCTCTTCTATATTTAACAAGATTTTAAGGTCTTACTCTTGGCTGCAGAAGAGATTCTATCCCATGGTTTTGATTAAGACTACACATCCACAATTTTATTCATGAATTTATATTTGTAGTATATTTTGATAGGATATATATTTAGTCTACTTGACATTCATTTTCTGTTTGTCCTATCTTTCCTTTTTTCCTTCATTCTTCCTTTCTTTCTTCCATGTGACTAGTGAAAAAAAAAAAGATTTCATTAAATTCTCCCATAGGCTCTGTTAGTACATGTTTTGCATTATTTCTCATGGTTGCTCTAGAGATTCGATCTTTAATTTATAGGTTTTTTTCCAGTAGGAATTATATGAACATCTACTTTAAATAATGACACACTAGAACACTGATTTTTTTCTATTAGTTATTCATTTAAGTTCAAGAATTAACACTAAAAATAGTAGGCTGTATTAATATGTATCTTTGTTTTGTTTCTGGTAGTCACCCTAAATATTAAATTATTTATCTGTAGGTGTTTATACTGGAAATTAGATCAGCATTTACTTTAAGAAATAATACCCTTGAGGGCCAAAAATTTATTCTATTAGTTATTACTTTAAATTCAAGAATTAACCCTAAAATAGTGTTCATCATAAAAAAGCTATATATTTTTAGAAATTGGTTATAGATGTCAGAAAATAAGACTTAGTAGCAACCTGTCACTTAGGTTTATAATGTTCAACTATCTAAGCATAAGAAGCTTGATGGGTCTAGAGTTTAGAGCACCTGTAGCAATAATAGTTGATCACTCAAAAATCAGAATGAAATTATTTTTATCTGCAAAATGTGCACCCATAGCCCAAATCCAGCCATCTAGCCCAGTTTTACAATAGGAAATCCAATAGATGGAACTTTACCAAAAGCCTATGTATATATCAATTCTTCCCTGCTAGTTTTCATTTTCCCTATTGCCAGTGACTTTTTCCTTGTGTTTCCCCTTACACTTTAACTTGTTTGATGCATCAGCATGCCTTTCTTTTCTTACTTGAGATTTCTCAAGAGAAATCTTGGGTCAAACTGGGAAAAGACAGGATCTTCAACAATTCAAAAACACCCACGTTAAATACCACAAAGCAACCTCCTCTGGGGCTGCGTCTCCAAAGGTCACATAATGCTTTGTGTTTTCTACAACATGACACAGCATGGCAGAACAAAGCGGTTATCTTTTGTACTTGTCAGCATTGTTGTATCAACTTCAAATGATGGAATGCTTTTCAGTATGCTTTGGCTTTTTCCCTTTGGGGGCTCATAGTGATCACTTTAAAGTGTAATATGCATCAGATAAATGGTTCATTTATTATCCTTGACACCTGAATTTGGTAGCAAATGTATCCAAGCATCATTTCAAAACTGCAGTTGGATGCTATTTGCTTTTGACAAAATGAAGACCCAGTTCATTTGCATGTTCTGTCTTCAAGTTGTCATTTTTATCTAATGTTGTGGTATAGTAGAGGTCATAGTATCATTGAATGTTTTGGATGATACGTTTTAGACTCTCAGGGAAATAAAATTTCACTATTAACTAAAGGCATTGTGTGTTTTAGTGGTATGTGTGTGTGTGTGTTGAGTGAGTGAGGGTGTGGCTGTGCCCTAGTGTGCATGTGTAGGTTAGAGGACAACCTGTGTGTCAGGTTTCACCTTACACCTCACTTGAGCCAGAGTCTTTGTTGTTCACTGGTCTATGAGCTTCTAGGATTCTCCTGTTTCTGCCTTTAATTTCATAGTGGGAGTACTGAGATTAGAGACACTTGCTACTGCATCTAGCTTTTTGAGGGTTCTGGGGATCAGAACTTGGGTTTTACGCTTGCACAGTGTTTCATATACTGAGCCATTTCCTCAGTCTGAACTTTTTTGTTATGTGTAGGGTGTTACGTGCATGTGTGTGTGTGTGTACAGTGTACACAAGCTTGTGGAAGCCAGGCAAGATTTGAAAACCACACAAAGACAGATTTGTTCCTCAGGAATGCTCTCCATCTATTTTGCGCTGTTATCTCAATTTGCAAGAGTCTGTAAAATAAGCACCCACCGGCCAGGGAGCCCTGGGATCCTCCTGTCTCTACTTACAGATGTGTGCCACAAGCCTTTTCTTAGATGACCTGTGTTAGTTGGTTTATGGTGACAGAGCTCAATTCCTCATACTTGCATGCAAGAACTTTGTGATTAAGCTGTATCTCCTCAGACCCCTTTAGTTGAGAAATTTTAATGAAACTCCTTGAGTACAAGTATATTTTGATTTGGCAGTTAAAAAACAGCATAATTTTTTTAAATTTGATTTATTAGTTTTCTTTTCATCAAATAAAGGCAGTTTGGTACCATTGTTTAGGCTCATCTATGATCTACCCCCTCCCATTAGACCCTCCTTGTTGATGTAAATGGGTCGTGCATTGTGGAGTTAGTCCCCAGTTATTGGTATGCTAAATGTCTCTGTAAATCATGACCCAACATGTGACTCTTTATAACAATTAGGTCAATACAAGCTGGCAAGAGAGAAGTTCTATATTATATTGGCCTAACATAGGAAGAGTTTTTATTCCAGGATATAACTGGTCTGTGATATGGTTTCTGATTAAAGTGCTCTGCCTGTAGTCTTACTGTCTTTGTGTGGTCTTCACCGTACACTGGTGGACCTCTGCCTGTAGTCCTACTGTCTTCGTGTGGTTTTCACCGTGCACTGGGGGACCTCTGCCTGTAGTCCTACTGTCTTCATGTGGTTTACACTGTACACTGGTGGACCTCTGCCTGTAGTCCTACTGTCCTCATGTGGTTTTCACCATACACTGGTGGACCTCTGCCTGTAGTCCTACTGTCTTCGTGTGGTTTTCACTGTACACTGGTGGACCTCTGCCTGTAGTCCTACTGTCTTCGTGTGGTTTTCACTGTACACTGGTGGATCTCTGCCTGTAGTCCTACTGTCCTCATGTGGTTTTCACTGTACACTGGTGGACCTCTGCCTGTAGTCCTACTGTCCTCATGTGGTTTTCACTGTACACTGGTGGATCTCTGCCTCTAGTCCTACTGTCTTCGTGTGGTTTTCACTGTACACTGGTGGACCTCTGCCTGTAGTCCTACTGTCCTCATGTGGTTTTCACTGTACACTGGTGGACCTCTGCCTGTAGTCCTACTGTCCTCATGTGGTTTTCACTGTACACTGGTGGACCTCTGCCTGTAGTCCTACTGTCCTCATGTGGTTTTCACCATACACTGGTGGACCTCTGCCTGTAGTCCTACTGTCTCCATGTGGTTTTCACTGTACACTGGTGGACCTCTGCCTGTAGTCCTACTGTCTCCATGTGGTTTTCACTGTACACTGGTGGACCTCTGCCTGTAGTCCTACTGTCTCCATGTGGTTTTCACTGTACACTGGTGGATCTCTGCCTGTAGTCCTACTGTCTCCATGTGGTTTTCACTGTACACTGGTGGACCTCTGCCTGTAGTCCTACTGTCTCCATGTGGTTTTCACTGTACACTGGTGGACCTCTGCCTGTAGTCCTACTGTCTTCGTGTGGTTTTCACCATACACTGGTGGACCCTTCCTGTAGTCCTACTGTCCTCATGTGGTTTTCACTGTACACTGGTGGACCTCTGCCTGTAGTCATACTGTCTTCATGTGGTTTTCACTGTACACTGGTGGACCTCTGCCTGTAGTCCTACTGTCCTCATGTGGTTTTCACTGTACACTGGTGGATCTCTGCCTGTAGTCCTACTGTCCTCATGTGGTTTTCACTGTACACTGGTGGATCTCTGCCTGTAGTCCTACTGTCTTCGTGTGGTTTTCACTGTACACTGGTGGACCTCTGCCTGTAGTCCTACTGTCCTCATGTGGTTTTCACTGTACACTGGTGGACCTCTGCAACTATCACATGCAAAGGAGAGTAGAGAGTTAGATGTGAGAAGTTTCTGAGAGCTAAGCCCGGTAGGATACAGGGTTTATTTGCACTAATTCTTTCGTATAGAACTCACTTCCATGATATACACAACCCCAGGGGAGATAGGGACAAGCTGTGTATTTAACATTGAGTTTGATAAATTGCCACCAATCTGTGCTATAGGAAACAATGTGGGGTGGGGGGAGGGGATTCTCTTTAATGACATAGGAGTTTTTTGGTTTGAGGTCAGTCATCCCTTAAGGTAAAAACACAGCTCAGATTTTTATGAGCCCACTATGCCAGCAGGACATTTTTAATCTTCTGTTTGTCATAGAACACTAAATTTTAGAACAGGAAAACAATATTTACTTCGAAGATTACTATAGTTATTAAAAGATAAATTTGGGTAAAGTGGCCACACAATTTGTGGAACAGTTTTTAAAAACCTTATACATGACAGCTTAAAGGTTTATTGTTAAGTGATATACTTTTTTACTTTACGATAATGTATAATAAGCCCAATTTAATGTGACATTAGCATCTTTCAACACCAAAGCAATTTTTATGTGCTTATGTATGTATGGTTGTGTGTGTATGTATATGTATTTATATGTACATGCATGTGAGAGTGTATATGAATGTGTGTGTATGTATGTGTGTTCATATGTACATGTGTGTGAGAGTGTATATGAATGTATATGTGTTTGTTCAAATGTCTGTTCAAATGTACATGTGTGTGTACGTGTATATGAATGTGTGTACGTATGCCAGAGGTAGACACCAGGTGTCCTCCTCAACCATGCTCTATCTTTTTTGGTGACAGGGTCTCTTCTTGGACCTGGAGCTCCCTCTTTTAGTTAGATTACTTAACCAGCTATGCCCAGCAATTCTCCTGTCTCTTCTTCCCCAACATTAGTATGATAGGAACACCCTTTGGTGCTGGCTCTTATCATCATGTCTGCTCAGCAAGCATTGGATCCACCTCCCTGTCATCTCAAAGAAGTGGTTTTTTTAGAGAAATGATTTTATGTGTAACATATAGCTCTTCATAAAAATGTACTTTAGCTGCTATCCAAAGTATGTGAAGAACTAAATATAATGCTTGTTAAACATAAATTTCAGGACAATTAGGCCATGATCTGAATGGGAGTATACACCAATTTTGATTTTTTTTGATGGAATAAATTTGCTTTGTGGTTGACTTTTTGGAGAAAGAAAATCCAAACTTTATGAGTAGTGAAAATATTATATGTTTATATGTAATTATTTTATGTTAACACATAAATGTACATATATAGACATTTATATATGTGTTAACATATGTAAACATGGAGAAATGAGATAATGACATAAAATACACTGGGGGCTTAAGTGCCCTGTTATAACTAAATAAAATTCAAAACTGTACTTTTTAAGATTGCAAATTTTTTTTAAATTTTTTATTTATTTATTTGAGAGTGACAGACACAGAAAGAAAGACAGGTAGAGGGAGAGAGAGAATGGGCGTGCCAGGGCTACCAGCCTCTGCAAACGAACTCCAGACACGTGCGCCCCCTTGTGCATCTGGCTAACGTGGGACCTGGGGAACCGAACCTCGAACTGGGGTCCTTAGGCTTCACAGGCAAGCGCTTAACTGCTAAGCCATCTCTCCAGCCCCAAAACTGTACTTTTGATACCTGAATAAATTAGTAAACTTTGTAAACTATCACAGATACTTGCCCTTTGACTACATTGATAATTTTAAGTTGGAAAGCTTTCACCACCTCAGTTCATACAAGGGATAAGTAGGTTTTCTTTATACTTACTCTTATCTCCTGATCACCAAGACACTAAAGTGCTCAAATATTCATTCTGAATCCTAGGAAGAGCAATAAGATACTGATACAAGCTTCTGTTACAGAGTGGAGTGCTCTGAATGACACAGGTCAGAAGCATGTTTCTTCCAGTGTGTACCCTGTTGTGTTTTTCAGAGTGGAGACCCTTATTAGAAATCACTGCATTCTGAATCCAAAGGGCTTGGTAGGGGACATTACTTTTGTGACATGAAAGAGTTCTATGGCTGAGCATGTCCATCCCTTGTTCTTATTGCAGTTCAGTTTATCCTTGAGTTAGTTACTTCCTTTTGGTATCTATGAATTTCCACCCTTTTCTCCTTCACGTAAATTATACTTTCAGCAAGAACAAAACTAGGATGTTTCTTTAATACATGTGAGGTGTGTTTCAAGGATTTTAAAACTCTGGACAGTTTCTAAGAGTGCTAGTTTGATTTTTTATTTTTTTAACTCCTCTCCTTTTCCTCCAGTTCTATTTCCAACTAGCAGGGACTGTTCAGTGTTACCTGGAAAATGTAGGATCTCTAAGTTCTTTAGATGGACTAAATATTTTTGTTAAATTTGTTCTAGCACCTTGTTTTAATGCTGTTTTTAATAGTGAGCAAATACTTTGAATGGTAAAGTTAGATATTGCAGATAGTTTTAGACATATCTACAGCATGTAGCGCCGTTATTGCCCCCTCCTCTCATTGGCCCTGTAGTAGATTTACTTATTGTTCCCTGGAAAGAAATGGGTGAGTCAACAAAACTTTTTAAAAATTAATTAAATGTTAGGGCCACTTTTTTAATGGCCCTAAAGTAGTCATTTATATGTTAATATTTTATAATGACTAATTTAATAGACAGATGGTAGTTTATACTACAGTATGAGAGTAGGGTATTTCCCAGGGCTAAATTATTATCTACCCAGTTTTCAATTAAAGAAGATGGCCAATTATCTAGAGTGGGTTTTATTTTAATTACCCAGTGATTAGGACAGCTAGGTAACCAGCCCTGATGAAGGAGCACAGATATTGTGTATGTGTGTGTGTGTTAATTCTTACTATGAAAACCTATAAAATATGTAAGGGCTCTGGAAAGAAACTATTTAAAGGAAATGATATCTAATTTACCTTAGGCAGTCTATGTTCTTTTACTCATCTGATAAATAAGAATGAATTTAAATGTTGAACTAACCATTAGTGGGACTAAGCATTATTGTTTCTGTAAAGAAAAATACAATCAGAAGAAAGAGATTACATGTTGTCACAGTGTTAAAAACATTTTAAATTTAGCACATCAGGTCTGGTGTCATCTCATTATGAAAAGCAATTTTTCAGATGTCTTTTGTCTTATGAAACACAGTTGAGTCTTCAGTCTGTAGGTCAGCATAAATAAATTCCTGGTGAATTCTTCTAATCTCCAAGTTTTTAATGGTTCTCCCTTTCTTCATCTTCGGTTACTTGCTTATGTTTCTAGTGC
Organism: Jaculus jaculus; assembly: GCF_020740685.1. Classification (NCBI taxonomy): domain Eukaryota; kingdom Metazoa; phylum Chordata; class Mammalia; order Rodentia; family Dipodidae; genus Jaculus; species Jaculus jaculus. The sequence goes on from NC_059105.1 coordinate 27,947,680, forward strand.
CTACTACCACTTTTATTTCAACAGATCAAAACCAACTAATTTCCCTTCCAGACTGTGTTTTTACCCAAAATTCTATTTTTTCCCCTGCCAGAGTATCCACCATGTTTACATTCCATCAGACATAAATAGTTATTGTTATTGATTTTCTGCTACCACCATCTATTTTTTGTTTGTTTGTTTGTTTGTTAGAGGTAGTGTCTCACTCTGGTCCAGGCTGACCTGGAATTAACTCTGTAGTCTCAGGGTGGCCTTGAACTCATGGCGATCCTCCTACCTCTGCCTCCCTAGTGCTGGGATTAAAGGCGTGTGCCACCATGCTTGGCTCAACCACCATCTATTTTTTAGTCAAGTAAGTTTTGAAAGATTTCTTGCAAAAGTCACTTTACCTCTACTTAGGATATGAATCCTATATGGACTTGTGTGGACTTATTGACCAAATATTCTGTCTCTGAATGACCTTTAATTATAAAACACTGTGTTTATGCATGTTTATTTTACTTATAAATATTCAAAAATTCCATTGACTATAACATTAAGTATATGATGTATAAACTAGCCTGTTTGAGTTTCAATAACTTTAGGAACTTGCTCTTACATAACTGATAGGAAACAAAGAAGAATCTGCACAGAGTCATACATATTGCTAAAAAGGGAAGATTTAAATACATTGCAGTTTAATGTTATTCCATATATGATCTATACCCCAAGTAGATTTAGATTCCTTGAAGATGATAAACACTTCTTAGGACTCTACTATGATATTTAGTTCATTTTAAAATAGCTAGGTAATAGCTAATAATTGAATATAAGCACTTCTATTTTATTTTATAAGATAATCTAAATAATTTATGAATGAGATAAAACTATTGTCATATATATATATATATATATATATATATATATATATATATATATATTTGGTTAGTGATTATGCTACTAAAAATTATAACCATGTGAAGAACTTTAAATATAATCCTCTTGCCAGGGTCATAGAGTTTATGATTGAGGGATTGTTCAAGTTCATCTGATGAGAAGCTCCATAGATAAGCACCTGTATAAGAGTACATGGAATTGCAAGGCATAGCCAGATTAGAATAGTACTGTACTCAATATTTGTTCTTCCACATAACTCTATTTATTACAACCATGAATGCAGCTTTTTCAAACTAAAGAAAAATGATTATCTTATACATGACCTGGGTAGGACTGCAAATATTATGGAGTATATTTTTTGTAGAATTTGTAGATATCCTGATGAGTTGCTAGAGAAGTCTAAATATTTATAAATCACCATAAAATTTTATCTCATTATATTTTGTGTGATAACAGGAATAAAAAATATGATTAATTATTATTATTTAGAATAAAGATATTAATCTTAATGAAACTCCATTTTCAAGGTAGAATATATATGTAAGAGAAAATATTAGAAATTGACTGAAAATGTTCTTGAAGTAGTTTTATAAGAAGAGTACATCTGAATCCTTTAGAGGGTTATTTACAGATTTGGAAGATGTTTCGTTTCTCTACTCTACATTGGTTCAGGCTTATTTTAATAGGTCTTTCAGGGCTGGAGAGATGATTTAGTAGATAAAGGCACTTGCTGAAATGGCCTAAGGGTCAGGGTTTGATTCCCTAGTTCCCACATAAAACCAGATACACCAAGTGGCAAATATGTCTGGAGTTCGTTTTGGACAGGAGGAAGATCTGGCATACCTAAGTTCGGTTTCTGTGTTTCATAAATAAATAAATTATTTTAAAAATGATTTTAGGATTTAAATAACTTTAAAATAATGGCAAATTAGTTATTGGAAAAATGAATTCTCCAGTAGAAAAGAAGCAAGGAAAATCAATCCCCTCTCTGTGCTTAGTAAAGCTTTCATTCCTTTGGTACTTATAGGTCATATGTGAGAAGATTTACCCAAAGTGTATATATGAAATTAAAAATAGAGTAATATGACATCTTTATTCAATCAGATTTTCAAATGTGCTAATAGACATAGCTTGTACATACATGTGCTCTAAAATCTTCCACATGGACATATTGTTCTTAAAGAAAATCATTTTCCCACAGCCTTATAAATGTTGGTCTTATGCTAATATTAGTGTATTAAAATATTTATACTTGTCATGCTTTTAGAATTTTATGACTAAGTGAGTGAAGGGACCATTTCAAGATTTATCTATTTTTTGATTTTCTGAAAATTTTCCAATTAGTGCTGAAATGTTTCAAGTTCATTAATGTTGCATCTTAGCATTTACTATCCTCTATATCCCTATTTGAGTTATCAGCTAATGTTTCCCTAACATATGTATTCATAGAAATATTAACTATTTTACTACACTCAATTATTTTTATATAAAGCTTCCACAGTTACAAAGATTTCTCTGAGATGCTCCTAGACATCAGTGACTACTATTTGAGCATTACTGGTGTTTGATTACTATTATTCAACCAAAATGTAAAGATTCATCTTAGACTACTTTTAATATTTGATAACTTGTTTTATACAACATCAAACAACATAAAATGCAAGAAAATAACATATGATAGTTTAAATGCCCTTAAAATATCTCTGGCAGATATCTTTGTGATGAGAGATAAACCAAGTAATCTATTAAAATGACCTGAATAAATTATTATGTACCAAAAATGCATATTACTTTGCTATCTTTGCTATCCATGTGCTGAATAGGTAAAAACAGAATCCAGATTTTCCAATCATGTACCTGTATGGCATTCATCTATGTAATTTAATGGATCTTGATTTTGCAGGAAAGATAATATATTCTGGGGCTGATCTTTCCTGAAGGCTATAATTATGTGACAGGGCTGATTTTCAGCATCAATGGGGCTCTCACAAATTCTGCTGTCAGGTGAGACATAGCACATACTCCATCAGGTAGATTTCTACCACAGCTAAGTATTTATTGACTGAAAGGTTGAACTCCATGCAGTCTGGAAACAAACACATTTGTCAGTATCGAGGGGACCAGATGGTTTGAAACAGATACTATGTTCCTTTAATTAGTTGCTAGTAGGATTGAAAAATATCCCTTTAATAGGCTAATAAAATACTAGCTATACAATTTAAAACAATTTCTTTTTTTCCCTTGAGGAAGTTTAGGTGCTAAATTTATCAAGTTTAAATGACTCTCAAATAAGCAGGTGATTCCTAATAATGGAGTTATTTGTAAGCTCTGAATTATAGCATATGAGCAAAAGGACAATTATTTTTCTATCTAGTTCTTAAATTTAAGTAGGGAAATTTGTTTATTCTATTTCAATATGGTTTGAAAGTGCAAAAATAACCCTGGAAAATGTTATAGTATTAACTATGCATAAGGAGCAATAACTGAGGGAAATGGGATAATCTTTTACCATGAGCTGGAATAGTCTTCCTTGAAGGTAGTTGACATCATGTCTAAAGTTAAGTTTAAAATATTATCTCTGAGGATAGGATTATTTCTCATTTTCAAAATAAGTTGCAGAAATATGACACAGGATTTTTATAAGGATTTATTTTATTTTGAAAGAAGCTTTTGTTTTCTAGAAGCTTATTCATCCAACCTGTTGTTTGTGTTATATCTGCATTAAGTTCATTGTCAAGTTAATCAAGAAATAGTTAGTCATTTCCCAGGGATTAATGAATAACAGGGAGGAGTGGATGGCTCAAGTACAGCCAAGGGCCATTAACATCTGCTGGCCATTAATTCCCAGAAAATACCCAGCATTGAAGTCATTATTGCTATTATGAACTGAAAATGGAAAAGAAATATAGGCATATGGATTTTTAAGAGCAATGCAATTTTAATTGATATGTACAAGGCATTCATGGAGAACTTGGTTCTTGTACATTAGCCAATAACATTGCAGGTTTCGGCTCTTGTGGTTCCATTTGGATTATAATTAAGCAATAACAATTGTAGGCCTGGGCATTTCCTGTGGATTAATGAGTGGCTGGGTGGAGTTAATTGCCTAAAGTATAGTCTCAGGCCATTAACCTCAGTTGGTCACTAATCTCCAGGAATTTTTTTAACTGAAGCAATTTTTTTGTGATAAGAAGAAAAATGGATGCAATTATTTTAATATTACTCCCAAGGCATTTTTTTGATAAACAATAATGAGGAGATCAGGGGAGTCTTTCTGTATGCCCATATCAGTTTTCTCCTTTGATTACACTCAAGGAATGGAAAACACACCTATGATACAGAAATCCTATTTGAGGAGGACATGTTCAAATGACATTGGTTTTCTTTCATTTAGCAACCTGTATATTATATGGGTGTGTATGTGTGTTGTTGAATCTGATCTTTATTAAAATAAGCTCTCTTCAGCTAATATGGTTGTCACATCAAACATCTCAGAACCTGGAAGATGAGGTAAACTAACCTCTTTGGGGCTTGTTTTGGTCTCACAGAGAGACTCTATTTAGATAAATTGTATTGCTTTGTTTTTTATTTTAAAATAGTCTTTGTTACTTTGTTATCAATTATTTGGTTACTTACATAAATGCAAAATATACATATGTATATGCATCCATTTGTATGGATATAATGTTTTCTTTCTTTTTTTCCTCCCAAGGTAGGTTCTCACTGTATCCTCAAGCCCAGGCTAACCTGGAACTCATTCTGTAGTCCCAGTCTGGCCTCAAAGTCACTGCAATCATCCTACCCCTGTCTCCTGGGTGGTGGCTCTTTTCTTTGGCGACAGAGTCTTCTTATTGTAGTTCAAGCTGGCTTCAAATTTGTAATTCTTCTGCTTTCACCCTCTAGTGTAAGAATTACAATGCTGTTCCATCCCAACAGGCTGAGATGAATGTAATCTTCATACAAATTTTGTGTCTTTCATAATTAGAAATCTAATCACATTTATAAATATTCCTAAATTCTACTTCAGATAAAGTCTAAAGTTAAATGCTAATATTCAGATTGTAGAGGACCATTGATTAATAGAAATCTAAGATTTTCATTTATATCTTATTTGGTAATGAAGGTAGTGCATAAACTAAAGGGCATGGTGCTACTGAAAATGAGGCAACTTGCTGAATGCCAATGCACAGTTTGCTTGGTCCAAGACAGGAAGCACTACATTAATGAGATTTTGTTGAATTCTAATGGAAACACTTGACTTTCTTCAAAGAATTTGAAGGGCTCATGTGAAAATTGAACAATGGCTGAAAGCTATTTTATAAGTACCTTAAATATCAGTAATATGAAACCTTTTATTAATGATAAATTATACATTTATGAGACTTCACAAATTTATTGACATTTACTGTGCCATATTATATGTTTGGAGGTATACAATATACTTGTATTTTAGAAAAAAAATTACTTGGCAACATGATCATAATCTTTAAGTTATATTCTTTCACATTTATTTCTTCATATTCAATGTTAATAAAATAAAATATATGTCATAAGGTGCTTTCACTAGTGGAGAGCATTAAGGAACAGTGTATATATATTTGTATACATATATACATATGCATGTATACTTGATATATTTTTAGAAAACATTGTGTAATGAAGAATTGCTTAATTTTCTATTTAGTTTTTCCATGCTAGCATTTGAACTTATGGCCTTATGTATGTATCCTAGGTAAGCACTCTACCCAATTGACATAACTTCCATCCCCTCCAGTGAATAATTAAACTGATTTTACACATGAAATATACTCTATTTATTATTGAGTTATTTAGATAATGACTCTGTACTTCGTTTTTACAAGTATAGTTATGCCTAGCTTTTAAAGTACTTGAACATTATTATCTAAATGCATTTACCACCAGACATTCATTAATATAATTAAGATTAAGCTAGTCATGGTGGCTCATGCTTTTAATCGAAGGACTTGGAAGGCAGAGGTTAAGTGGATTGCTGTGAGTTCGAGGCCACCCTGAGACTACACAGTGAATTCCAGGTCAGTCTGAGGTACAAAGCAAGATCCTACCATGCAAACAAAACAAAACAAAACAACAACAACAAAACTTAACATTAGAAATCTAAAATTTCTAAAATTTAGAGGAAGTGTTAAGTGCCCCAAATTATATAATTTTGTTTGGAACTATATTTGTACAGTATTTTCTCTTTTCTTTCTCATTTTTTAATTTGTTTCATTATTAGAGAGAGAGAATGAACATGCCAGGGCCTTCATCCACTGCAAGTGAACTCCAGACACACATGCCACATGTGCATCTGACTTATGTGGGTCCTGGGAATCAAACCTGGATCCTTTGGCTTTGCAGGCAAGCACCTTAACTGCTAAGCCATCCCTCCAGCCTTTTAATTTTTAAAAAGTTATTTATTTGCAAGCAGAAAGAGAGAGAATAGAGGGGAGAGAGAGAGTGAGAGGGAGGGAGAGAGAATAGGCACTCCAGGGACTCTAGCTACTACAAATGAACTCAAGATGCATGCACTATTTTGGGCATCTGGATTTATGTGGGAACTGGGGAAACAAACCTGGGTCCTTTGGCTTTTCAGTCAAGCCCCTTAACAGCTGAGCCACTGCTCCAACTTTATAGTATTTTCTATAACTAATTATTACTATATGGAATAAATTGGTAGTATCTCTATTTCCTCATAGTCACTGCTATATAATTTTAAAGCGCTTTTAGCTCCTTTGTGCCAAATACAATTACTTGTTTTAGGAAATGACCACATAACCTCAGGAATTACATGACTTACAGTATTAAAGCAAAAGCCTTGTAGTCAAGATCTGCTCATTCCCCACACTTGATACCTCTACCCTGTATGTTTGTTTCATAGTTGGAAAATAACAGATGGGACATGTAGTTGTAGTTAAGGTGTGTGAGTTAAATTAAGATATCTTTCTTTAATTTATCAGTGTTTATATTTTTGCAGATAAACACATAAGCCATAATGTTGGGTTTATATAGATCATCAAATTACAAACTGTCTCAATAGTAAATATCAGTTATTGTTCTCTGTCTTTAGAGAAAAAAACATAAAATGTCTTTGCTTTGATCATGAAATCCTATATCTTATATTCTAGTCCATTTATTTAAAAACTTCTTTGTTGTATTTAAAAATAGAACAGGTGGGCTGGAGAGATGCCTTAATGGGTTAAGTGCTTGCCTGCGAAGCCTAAGAACACTGGTTGGAGGCTCGATTCGCCAGGACCCACATTAGCCAGATGCTCAAGGGGCCGCATGCTTCTGGTGTTTGTTTGCAGTGGCTGGATGCCCTGGCATGCCCATTCTCTCTCTCCCCCTCTCTCTAACTGCCTCTTTCTCTCTCTGTCTGTCACTCTCAAATAAATAAATAAAAATAAAAATAAAAAATAAAAAACCAAAAATTTTGAAAAACAGAACAGGTTGCCTGTTTTAGATATCAGATTTCAATGAAGATATAGTCGTCTGTGGAAACATTGCTCTTATCCTTGTGCCTAATTCTCATTTATCTTAACTAATTTTATTAGTTTCCCAAATATTTGTTAGCATGATAGGGAATGTTTTAAGATTTACTATGAAATGGAGACTTGGGTCAGGAAATTTATATAATCCAAATTGTAAGTTGTATTTAAAATGTAAGTAGTTTTGAATGTTCTTATTTCTAGGGTGACACAAGAAATAAATGCAAGAAAATCACAGAGGTGAGGTGTAAGTTTGCCAAAAGATGATGGATTCTAAGAAGTAGGGATCAAAGTACTTTCTATACCATTGTTTCACATTAAGAACAATCTAGATGGCAAAGCACTGAAATGCCCCATCATCCAATGCTCCATGTACTCTTTGGAGAAATTTACCTGCCTTATGAAGATTAGTTATTAAGCAAGAAAGTTCCACTCTAAGGATAGTGTTTTCAGTTTCAGTGAAGTGAGATCTTTTCCTTTTGTAGGCAAAGTAAAATCACAGATTAAGTGATATGTTATATCTGCAAGAAGACCTCTTGCCTTCAAGATGGGAAACATCCTGAGGTATGCAATGTGTTAATTATACATAGATTCTACAAAGCTAGTAGGAATGAAGTAGAATAGGCTTAAGAATTAGAACAAATATTCATTGTTGTCTTTTCAAAATTAATTAATTTATTTTTTGTAAGGAGAGAGAGAGAGAGAGAGAATGTGAATGCTTATTTCAGGGCTTCTAGCTACTTCAAACAAACTCTAGATATATGCACCATTTTGTGTATCCACTTTGCCTGGATATCAAAGAATCAAACCTGTGCCTTTAGGCTTTGCAGGCAAGTACTTTATATGCTAAGTCTTCTCTCTAGATCTTATTGTTACTTTCTTAAGAAAAAGATTACACACAAAATATTGTCTGTTCATAAAGGTTGGGTTCCAGAATGTAGACCAGCTGACAGAAAGCTGGAAAAAGCCATTCTACATGTAGTTCAATGGGAAAAAGACATACCACCAGCAAAGATACTCAACAGTGGACACTGCAAGCTAACTGATTTGAAATTCTCACAACATCTAGCCCTAACATTGCACACTTTGTCACCTTTCTTTCACTCATAATCATTCAGATAATCTGATATAATTATAGATGAGAGTGCCTTAATTAGATGGTAGAATATCTTGCAACTTTCATTTCAAATATGTTTTTCTTACCTTTAGAGGAGACCATGGGAGTACAATAGCAGCTATGAAACAAGATCAGAGGTAAACAGGTTTAAAATGACTGAGAGGATAAGAAATTAGATCTCTTTCAAAACAAAAATAATACTAACTTTCAGGTTATCTTTCTAAATTTTATTTAGAGAGTAATAGAGGGTCATGTAGTTTAATAAAGGAATTTGAATAAATTACTGAGGATTACAGAAATTGCTTTGATACCTTCTTTTTTTAATATTTTCTTTTTCAATTTATTTGAGATAGATGGAAGAGAAAGAGAGTGAGAGAGAGAGAAAGAGAGACAGAATATAGATGTACCAAGGCTTCTAGCTCCTTGTGTGTCTGATTTACGTGGGTACTAGAGAACCAAACTTGGGTCCTTAGGCTTCTCAGGCAAGCGCCTTAAGTGCTAAGCCATCACTCTAGCCCAATATGTTTATTGTTAAAAATATGTAAGGGCTATTTGAAGTCCATTACTATTTATGAGAAAAGGTTTTACATGGAGACCCTTAATAATGCTGAGCTTCCCCATAATCCTAGAGCCTCTTTGTCATTTTTTATATTGTATGACACCATCAAATTTATTCATAGAAAAAAATTTGTATGTTATCAAGATAGTATAGGGCTGGAGAGATGGCTTAGCCCTTAAGCGTTTGCCTGTGAAGCCTAAGACCCCAGTTCGAGGGTCGGCTCCCCAGGTCCCACGTTAGCCAGATGCACAAGGGGGCGCACGCATCTGGAGTTCGTTTGCAGTGGCTGGAAGCCCTGTTGCGCCCATTCTCTCTCTCTCTCTATCTGTCTTTCTCTCTGTGTCTGTCGCTCTCAAATAAAAAAATAAATTAAAAAATGGACAAAAAAAACATAGTATAGAGTCTATATTCAAAAATTCATTTTGAATTTTCTTCAAGATCACCTTTTTGTAGGCATTTTGTCTAGTCAAATGTAATACAGTGGGGTGGAGAGATGTCTTAGCAGTTAAGGCACTTGCCTTTGAAGCCAGAGGACCCAGGTTTCCTCAGAACCCACATAAGCCAGCTGCACATGGTCACCCATGCATCTTGAATTTGTTTACAGTGGCTAGAGGCCCTGGCATTCCCATTTTCTCTTTCTCTAATAAATAAAGGTATAGGGGTGGACAGAAGGGTTAGTGGTTAAGGCACATGCCTTCAAAGCCTAAGGACCTATGCTTGACTTCCCAGAACCCATGTAATCCAGATACACAAGGTTTAGTGTGGAGTATGTGTCTGGAGTTCATTTGCTACAGGCCCTGGCCTGCCCATTTTCTCTTTATCTCACTCTAATAATAAATAAATAAAATCTAAAATAAATTTTAAAAATTTATAAATTTAATGCAGTGCTAAGAAATAGAGACATGAAATGTTGAATGTAAGTTTCTGGGTGTAATAGATCATGAAAAACTAGATAGGGAGGGCATGAGACTATCAAAGAGAAACTAATAAGAAGGATAATAAGAGAGAAAGATCAACATGAGGATGCTGTTAAATTGCTATTCCTTCTGGTTGTTACGTTAATTCACTATGTGCAAGCACAATGGTGGGGACTAGTATTACCAAGGTAAGATATAGACTATTGCTCTTATAACCAAGAATTACGCTCAAACTAAGAAGCATACATGCAGGGTAGATACAGAAGAAAAAAATATGATTATTTCTGTTCACCTGGAGACAGTTAGGAGATGCTTAATTTTATAAGATATAAGATATGCGACAGCTATATGAAATGATAATAGAAACAATGTCCCAAGTTTCAATAACTATGAGGTCAATATTACTGGAACAAAGAGGTCTTTAACATACTGGAAAAAAGTCAGGGAAGCAATGGATGTACAAATTAGACTGGAAGGTAGGTACTTGAGATCATTCAAAGTAGTATGCCACAGAAATGAGAAAATGTTGTTTTACTTGGCTGAAAAACTTCGACATTATACAGGACTTTCTGAAATTTCTATTTGTGATGTTCTATACTTGAGACTGTGAGTTAACAATTACACAACAGGTAAGAAGCATATATAACTCATCCTGTATAGAATAATATGACTTTTTCTTCAGACTGAAAGAAATCTCAAAACTTGGCTTTATTGATATTTAAGAATCTCATAATAATTATTATTATATATATGATTTTTCTTTATATTTCAGAGAGTGAGAGAAAATAGGCAAGGAGAGAGACTGAGAAAGAATAAATGTGCCAGGGCCTCAAGTCACTGCAAACAAACTCCAGATGCATGCACCCCCTTGTGCATCTGGCTTATGTGGGTCCTGGGTAATTGAACCTGGATGCTTTGGTTTTGCAGGCAAGTGCCTTAACCACTAAGCCATTTCTCCAGCCCAAGAATTGTGATTTTGAATTTATAATGACTTAGATTTATTTTATTGGCTCTTATGATCCATTAAAAATGAATAATTTGATTTTCTGTGAATAAATATTTCTTAAGTATGACAAATTTGATGAATTGAAGATAAATATCCTCTACATAATTTTTGATTGGGCGGGCTTGAGGAAGAGACCCCCAGAAGGATTTTTTTTTAAATTATTTATTTATTTATTTGAGAACGACAGACACAGAGAGAAAGACAGATAGAGGGAGAGAGAGAGAATGGGCGCGCCAGGGCTTCCAGCCTCTGCAAACGAACTCCAGACGCGTGCGCCCCCTTGTGCATCTGGCTAACGTGGGACCTGGGGAACCGAGCCTCGAACCGGGGTCCTTAGGCTTCACAGGCAAGCGCTTAACCGCTAAGCCATCTCTCCAGCCCCCCAGAAGGATTTTTAACTACTTAAATGGCTCCATTTGTGGGAAAAGGCAATGAAGAACCCTGGAAGGGGCAGAGGCTCAGTAAGCAGTGTTCTCTTACTAAGCACCCTGACAAGTTATTCATGTATTTCATATTTGTTCAACCTTAGCCTGGTCACCTGTGAACCTAAAAGGACAGGAAGACAATTGAAAATGGGATTGCAGTTGAAAACAAATCATTTTGGATTATTTATTTATTTATTTTTGGTTTTTCGAGGTAGAGTCTCACACTAGTCCAAGCTGACCTGGAATTTACTCTGTCATCTCAGGGTGGCCTTGAACTCACTGCAATCCTCCTACCTCTGCCTCCCAAGTGCTGAGATTAAAGGTGTGCACCACCACGCCTGGCCTCATTTTGGATTTTTAATATATCAATCAATCAATCAATAAATCTCCACTTGTGAAAATACATATAATTCTAAACATCAAATCCACTTGTGGCATATAAATGGGAAATATCCCTTAAGCCAATGTTACCTTCTTTTGTTCCCTACACCCAGGAATTCTTTCATTTAACATTGAAACACTCTTCTATTTTCTTTTTTTTGAAAATTTAATGTGCTTGTGCCACATAGAGGGAGATGTCTTTTAACAACTGCTTAGCATATGAACACAGTAGCTCTTTGAGGAACATTTTATTAAAGGGGCAACAGGATCTACTCATTAGGTACAAGTGTCAAGACAGGGCACTAACCTTCTCTATGCCTGATTCCTGAGTGTGCAGAGGCAGATTCTTCTTCCCAAAAAAAGTATGAGAAGTTGAAGTTGAGGTCTGTTATGGTGTTTGCCATGAATTCAAGACTTTTAGAGAAGAAGTATTAAAAATTGGCTCACCAGGTAACCACTGTCCAGGGACTACTATCACTATGTGGGACAGAGTACGGCTCTGGTAAGAATTTGAGCACCTCCTTCTTCAGTTATACCATTGTTTCTTTAAATGTACAATTTATTTCCTCAGACTTACTGTTAATTACCCAGCAACATTCCAATAAATTCTTTCTTTTTAAGATGTATTTATTTACGAGAGAGAGAGAGAGAGAGAGAGAGAGAGAGAGAGAGAGAGAGAGAGAGAGAGAGAGAATATGAATTAATGGATGGGCATGCCAGGGCCTCTAGCCACTGCAAACAAACTTCAGATGCATGTGCCATCATGTGCATGTGGCTTATATGGGTTATGGGAAATTGAACCTGAGTCCTTAGGCTTCACAGGCAAAAACCTTAACTGCCAAGCCATATCTCCAGCCCCACTCCCTCTTTTTTTTTCTTCTTTGATGCAGTACTACGGCTTGAACCAGGGCTTCCATCCATTCTGGAAAAGCACTCCATTGCTAATCAGCTCTGCATTTATTTTTAATTTTGAGGGAGAGTCTCTATAAATATCCATGGCTGACCTTAAATTCATTATAGCTCAGATGGGCCTTGAACTTCTGATTGTCTGGCATCATGCTTTTGTATGCCTAAGATTATTGGCCTGAAATACCAGGCTTGGCTCATTCGGATTAATTATTGTCCACTTACCAGAGAATTTTTTTCCCTTTGTAACTCAAATTCTGATTGTACAGTTTGCTAGTATCATTTGAAATGCACTAGATGTAACTGACTTCTCTTAGAACATTAACTACTTTTGATTCTAGCTGAAGAAACAACCAGAGCAGATGAATGGTTTACAAAATCACTCCAACAATATGGAGAATGGCCACAGAGGGTAAGGTTGGAGGGATGGGCATCATTAATAAGCTGTTGCAATTGTTAGGTGAGAGAGATTGAGGACTGGAGTTCAGGCGATAGAATGTTCACCGAACACATTAGAATGGACAGTCTCTGGGAATTATATTGGAAGAAAGGAGCAAATGAAAGAGTGAAAGAGTTCAAGGGAAATCCCATGTGTCATTCTGGGGTGACTCAGACTAGATCAAAAATATCCTAGTGAGGAACCTGTGTTAATGTGAAAACACTGAATGAAATCACTACAAGAGTGGCATTCTGCAAGCCAGAAGAGGAGAGGGTTTTGTGAGAAGAGGAGGAATTCAAATTCTCAGCCTAAAGATGTCAAAAAGAGTTTAAGTTAGCCGTTAAGCACAGTGCTTGACATTTGTGTGGTTATAAGGATCCGAGATCACTGCAGGGGAAATAATGGGAGAGGTCACCTGAATTTCTGAGCACTGATTTGTAGATGACTAGCTTGATAAGAAAAATAAAAATAAAAACAGCATATTAGGATGGGTGAGGAAAATCATGGAAAAAAAAGGAAAGCCACTTATTACGGACTCAAAATACAGAAAAGTCAAGAGGAACAATGTTATGATTTGAGACAAGTTGATATTAGAATCACTGTCTCATCTGTACAACTGGACTAACAGTAACAACATGCCAGGGTTTCTGTGAGTCACAAAGGCAGGGCCACTACCCTTGGCCTTGTATTGCAGAAAGCACTTTCTCAGTTCTCCTGCTTTATACTATCATAATAACTGGCATTGGTCATTTCTCTGGTTCCTTATCCACACCTTAATTTCTTGGATATAATGTAGTAGGTACTGCCTGACGCCTGAGATATAAAAGTTATATGCAGGTTTATAACATGTTTCACATGTTTTTGTAATTAAAAAAAGTTCCAAAGAATAATTAGGTGGAATGTAGTAAATACCAATTTATCCTCTAAAATGTTTTACAACCCCCATTTAATACATTAGTTTTTATTGGTCTCACTTCTCCAATTTTAGTTTCTTTCCTATAGAAGAAAAGTTTGCCAACATAAAAATATAGATATTATATATATATATATATATATATATATATATATATATTTATGTGTGTGTATCTATATATATATAATATATTTATTTCTGTGTTATGTGTGTTTAGTGCATGTGCATGCTCCATGCACATGCGTGAGGAGGCCAGAGTAAAAAGTGACATGCCCTTCTCTTTGCTCTTCTGCTTTGTTTTCTTTACATTGAGTCTGGAGTTGCTACTCCTTTTCTTTTCTTTTCTTTTCTTTTCTTTTCTTTTCTTTTCTTTTCTTTTCTTTTCTTTTCTTTTCTTTTCTTTTCTTTTCTTTTCTTTTCACTGAATCTGGAGTTGCTACTCTTTGGTCAGAATGGCTGACCAGCAAGCCCCAGTGATTTTATGTCTGCATCACACCCCTCCCCCACCTTAGGACTGGAGTAATGAGCATGCATGGCCATGAATGCCTGTTTGTGTGGATACTGAGGATTGAACTCAGGTCATCATGCTTGTGTGGCAAGTGCCCTTACCTACTAAGACATCTCAACACCCATAAATTATATATTCTGATAAGGATTTTAAAGTTTTGTTTTTCATGAGATAAAACATAAAAGTTATTTTTCATTTATTCTAACCTTAAGGGAAATAGGAATGGAGGGTTTTGGTATGCAAATACATTACCATATTTAATTAGGACATGTCTTCTATTACTGAATTAAAGCATTAAACAGAATTGTTAATGCTGTGATAATCCCTTGATTCTCTCCCCAAAATAAAGCAAATATTTCTGACACTTTGCAGTCTTTATCACTGTAGAATCCGAGACATATCAGAGCTTATATACTTTATAATTGCCTCCAGCGTCATGCTACTTAGGAAATGTTTATGTGCAATTTTTTTCCAAACATGAAAGACAGTAAAAAAAAAATAAAATTTTAAAGGAAAAAATATAGAAAGTAAAAATGGAAAACTAGCCCCTTTCTGCTGTTCCTTAATTTCTGGCTCCCACCTTGGAGATTCAAGGTGCAAGCCCAATCTTAATAAAAAACCAAAACAAAACCCTGAGGTTACAGGGAGGCATATATTTAAATTCAAACCATAGTACCACGTGACTGTGGCTATCTGCCGTAAGACCAGTGTTTACTGGTCACCTTGCTATTGCTCTTACCTGAACTGTGATGACTCAGTCCTCCTCCAGTGTCAGTTCAAAGTAGGGTATTGTAAGGCTCAACCTCACCAGAACTTTAAATTTAACTGGGTTGTGATTATTCTGGGCTGGAGATTTATGTTCTTTCCTGATTAGAAACTTTCATCATCTTCAGAAAAGCAAGTTTTTCATAGTGGTGGTATGACTGCAATTCAGCCCTTTTAGTTTGCAGCTAAACTGGATTCAAAGTTGTCATATTGTCATCCTATTGACCATTCAGGTTATATTGAAAATGAATCCTCAAAATTAGCCTCTTTTTTTTTTTTTTTTTTTTGAGGTAGGGTTTCAGCCTAGCTCAGGCTGACCTGGAATTCACTATGTAGTCTCAGGGTGGCCTTGAACTCACTACCTCTGGCTCCTGAGTGCTGGGATTAAAGGCATGTGCCACCACGCCCAGCCCAAAATTAGTCTTAATAAACAGCCATAAACATTCCTTATAGAAAACTGAATAGATGATCTCCGTAACATTCCTGGTGATTTTAAGATTACACTTACTTCAGGATTATCTTTCTTTTCACTGTTGACACATTAGCTCTCCATGTTTTATGATACTGTGAGCCCTCAGCCTGCCTCCATCTTCCTGAGTTACATACCCCATTTATATTAAGGTTCTTATTTTCACCTTCTTCATCTTCCTCTCTTATTTGTACCTAGCCTCATTTTCTTTTCTGTTTTCTCACTGTAAGGTTATGAGACTACCAAACTGTCTGTTATTTAAGGGCCACTCTTCCTTGAATGATCACGTTATTGCTGACCTGTTGCTATACAGTGGTCATTTGAATGCTTGAGTCTAGTCACTTACTATCCTTACTTCCTACCATCTACATCTAGTTTTCTGTTTTCTTTTTGTTTACATACTTTTTGAATTAATTTAATAGACATACCATCTTTTCTGGGGTATTAAACCCAAAAGATGTATCAGGTCTGATACAAGTTCATTCTATTTTTTTTTTCTTTTTTGCTAGTTGATAAATAGACAAGTATAATAAGTGTGAATTGGACAATAACAAGCAGTGGCTCCCTTAACCTCACAAAATACCTGGAGAAATAGAGAGAGGGGATGGGGGAGAAACAGAGGGAGAGAGATAGAGAAAGACAGAGAGAAAGATAAAGAAAGAAAGACTTCCAAGGGTCAGCAATGTGGGAACTAATAGAACTGAATAGAGAATTATGCAATATATGGGCTTTCTCGAACACCAGTGATAGGAACCAGGGCCTTGAATGTACTGAACTCCTTGCTGAATTTTGTCTTTGCTGCTTTCTTGCTTCATTAATGTCTTTTGCTGTTGTTATTAATAAGATCATGATTGTATAGTATTGTAAAGTATTGGAGAAGGATCTGAAATAGTTGCACACTGGTGATGCGTATGTCTCACATATCACTGTGGCTCAAAAAGAGGCTATTTGATCCCACCCAATCATATTCTAAGAGTTTTGAGTGAAAAGAGCCCTGGGAAAAGACCAAGGCCCCCATTCAATTCCAGGTTTGAAGAGTAGCATGTGGAAGAAATGAAGGCCAATAGGAGGATAGATGTAAAAATTTAGGGAAAAAAAGTGGCTTATTGTGATGAGAATACATGGGATGTGACAAAGGAAGGTGAAAAATGCATTCTACTTAATCCCAAAAATCCTTTGAAGCAATACCAAGATATTTTTATTTTGCCCATTAGATGAAGGAAACACTGGGTTCCCTCTCTCTCTCTCTCTCTCTCTCTCTCTCTCTCTTTCTCTCTCTCTCTCTCTCTCTCTCTCTCTCTCTCTCTCTCTCTCTCTCTCTCTCTCTGTGCGTGTGTGTTAACACATTGCATATGTAGGAGTTTGGGAGTATGAGCATGTGTGTATGTATGTGAAGGTAAGAGGCTGATAATAGGTAGTTTCCTTGATCTCTTTTCATCTTTTTCTTTTTTTCTCAAGGTAGGGTCTCACTCTAGTCCAGGTTGACCTGGAATTCACTATGTAGTCTCAGGGTGGCCTTGAACTCACAGTGATCTTCCTACCTTTTCCACCTGAGTGCTAGGATGAAAGTCGTGCGCTACCACACCCAGCTTCCATCTTATTTTTTGAGACAAAATATTACTGACTATCTGGAGCTCCCTGATTCAGCAACATTGTCTTGCCGGCAAGTTTCAGGGATCATCTGCCACTGCCTCCCCAGTGGCAGGATTATAGGTGGGCTGCCACAGGGTACACATCACCATTCTCACCTTTTTTTACATGGGTTCTAAAGATGGGCCTCAAGTCCTCATGCTTGCCTGACAATAACATTTTACTTACTGAGCCATTTTTTTTTAAAGTTATAATTTTTATTTGCTAATTTTTTTTCTTTCTCTCACTCCTTTTTACATTTTATTTATTTATTTTACTTTTCTCTGGAACACCAGGAAATAAGAGATAAGAGGGTGATTGAAAATCAAAATGGCAACAAAATAAATTATTTTCATTATAAAAGTCGATTCAATTAATGATACTTTCTGATTATCTTATCTATTTAGCTTGTAGTGACTATGGTATAAATAGATCAATATCACTAAGATGGGAGAAAATAGCAGGGCTGTGGATAATGCAAAATGTGCACGTAATTCTGTTATCTGTGAGCAACTCCTGCTTTGACTTTAGGGCACATTAAGCTTGCAGTTTCTATTCTGCTCTTTACCTGTACTTGGTTAAGTGAAACCAGGGCTTCACAGAAGTTTTTGAGTGACAAACTGAGTTACAGCTGGGATTTTGAACACTGAGTGTTTATAATTAGTACCATTGTTTGTTTTTTCTTTGCTCTGTGTGAGTGTGTAATGCAGTGCGTGTGGTGAGTGCATGGGTCTGTTACTTGCAGCCCCCGTAGGCTTGCCTGCAGCGGGTGGGTCTTGTCAGCAGTAGCAGGAGCGTCAGAACTCCAGGTATCTTATTCTCACCTTTTCACCTCTTCTCTTTCCTTTTTTTTTTTTGAACCTGAGTCTCATTTTACTGTTTCAGGAACTGGAGAGACTGCATTAATTTTGGGGTATCTGCTCTCCTGTGGGGGCATGGGGTTACAGGTATGGGTGGCCATGCCCATGCTGTTTTACATGGTTGACCTGCAGCAGTCACAGGCTAGCTCAGGCTCTCATGCTGGCTCAGGAAGTGAACTTAATTGCTGAGCCATCTCTGAAGCATAGACACAGAGGAACTGTGTGAAAACACCCTCATGTTGTTAGATCCCATCGACACGGACAGAACCCACCATGTGACTAGTGCAGGGGTCAACAACCAGACTATTAATTTCTTTCCAGAAACAACTAAATTGTTTAAGGAGCATGATGACTGACCTAGATTCTGAATTTTTGAAATTAATAGCTGGCATGAAAAATCCCATGGATGGCCGTTGAAGATGCTTAAGAAGAGATGAGGACTTGTAGGAGGCTCTCTACCTACCGTTACCGTCTTTAACAGAGCGACTGGCACTACCAGAAATAGATCCTCAAGATTTAGCCTGTTGTGGTCCTTTTACAAGGAGGAAATGAAGAGACTCATCAAACGTTCACCTGAAATCTTAGCCACTATCTCTAGCACCTTCCAGGCAGCTGTGTGCAATTGTGCCCCAGCTGCATATGGGCTTGGTCCCAGGAGGTTTTGGTGTCTCTACATGCCGAAGGTTGACTGGAGGACTCCGTTTATTCAGCTACGGGAAGTTGTCATCTATGTTAGCTTGAGACATCACTGGTAATGCCAATGCTTTTGGATCATCGTCTATGCTCCTACAAGTAAGCACAAAATCTCATTGGTTAACCAAGCTGGACTTTGTTGGATTTGTTACCTGGGTTTGTTGTTGGTGCCCTAACTGGTATGAGCAGAAGTTTGGTCACATTTTCATGGGGAAATTCCATGAAACAAAACCCAAACAGATGATATATTCAAATGGCAAGGAAGAAAACACTCAGTACCTGAACCTTAATTATCTTTTTGTGGACAATTGTGTATGGAGCCTGTAGCAGACAGCTTCAGGTTCACTGAGATGAACTTTCAGACCAAACACAGTTATGGAGGAATATTTATTGAAGCTTACAGATCCAGGGGAAGTTCCATAATGGCAGAAGAAACTGGCCTGCCTTCACAGGACCAAGCAGAGAGAGAGAAAGAAGCACAAGCCCAAAAGCCAAAAGCCACACAGCACAACACACTTCAGGAACTCCAGTTAGGCACACTTTGCATATCTTCAGATTGAAATCTGAAACTCACCACCATATCTTAAGATCCACCCAGTGACATTGCCTTCAGCCAGGTGACTACAGATGGAAACTACAAACAATAAAGAACTGAATATATTGGGGTCCATCTATTCAAACCACCACAGAACCTTAAACTATTTTAATAAAGAACTTGACTTAGTAGGTAAGTGTACATAAGAAATGTAAAGGAGGATCTTAACTCTCATGAAGCTAATTTTCTTTTAATTTTAATATGAGGGAAATAGTCTGAAGAATCTTTAGACCCAAAGAAATAATATAACAGGAAGTTCAGAGTAGAGCACACCTGATAGAAATGGCTTCACTTATAAAGCATAATCAACAATCCTTATGAATCCTGAAACTCTTTTCTTAATTGTCTTTGCTATTTCCTTCTTTCAAAATTAGAAGCACTGAGAACATCATGTCAGTCATCTGTTCCAGTTAATTTCACAGGAAGAAGAGCATAGGCGCTCAGCAGATGGTATGACCTTTGCTCTGAAAATATTGTGGGTTAAGTAACCATTCTTTGGGGACCTGACTTCTTGTTTTAAGCTCACTGAGAGCAGGGAAATGACTGGTCTCTGGCTCCTCTGCTCTATTGGTTCATGTGGTAGAAGCTATAGTGGCAAGAATACTAGGCTGGGAAACATTTATTCCAGTGCAGTAAAGACACATAGTTTAATATTCTATTTCCTTGTAGACATATGTGTCTTTCTTTGAAAAATTTGTAACCTATTTTTATATGAAAATTATTTAAGTATGTTGATGTACAAATTAAACTCTCTATATAAAAAAAGTAAGGGTTATTTCATTTGCCCTGGAACTAACTTACTCTCCATTGGAGAATCTGCTTCTCTTTTTCAGATAGATGCAGGTAGGGTTTCACTCTAGCCCAGGCTGCCCTGAAATTCACTATGTATTCTCAGGGTGGCCTTGAACTCATGGTGATCCTCCTACCTTTGCCTCCCGAGTGCTGGGATTAAAGGCGTGCACCACCACGCCTGGCTGACATTGAGAATTTTAAAGTAATTCTTAAATAATATCCAGGTAGTAGAATGTGTGACTGACTGCTCTGCCACAATTTCTCCTCTTCACTAGCAGAAGTACTTCATTTCCAAAGAAAACTTGGTTGTGAATATACTTACTCAATCTTATCCCACTGAGTTAGAAGCTTCTTGGAATTATTTTTTTCATGGTATGATCCCTAGCCTAGGCTTAGACCCTACTTAATACTTACTTTTGTACTTCCAGGGTGGCCTCAAACTTTCAGTGATCTTCCTACCTCTGCCTCCCAAGTGCTGAGATTAAAGGTGAGTGTCACTATGCCCAGTTGCTCTTTGGAATATTTTTAAGCTTTTTATACTTAGCTAGTTTTCAGCCATTTCCAGGAGCAATGCATCTATTTCACCAACATGTTTCTTGATTGAAAGCCTGGAGTGGTCAGAGTCAATTAGTTTGACATTAACTCTGTTCTGTACAGTCATAGCACTGTGGCTACAGTTATGTGTCCATCTCTATTGTGTATAAGGAAATTATGAGGAAACTAACTTCAGTCTGCATTTTGTGTACACAATCTTAAGCTGTTGTGATGACTAGAGTTCTTATACAGCCAATCCTTGAAAACCAGTAGCTATCCAAGTATGTAAGTAATTTTCAGAGCTTGCCTATTTTAAACATATACTATCTCATCCTGGAAGTGTGAATGATAATGATATTTTTCCATCTTTCTTTAAGTGTTTCATGGCTCTGTACAACTTATAGCCATTGTGGGAGTATCGTCTTCTGGAGATATTGATGTGAATAGTTTCTTTCCTAGTATAGTACTAAAGTAACTTTTCAAGAGATGAGAAGGAAATGGCTATTTACTGAATGCCAGTGAGGTGACAGGCATGGCTGCCTTTAGTCTTTCTTCAGCTTTGCAAACTGTTTTGCTGTTTTCAAGTTGAAAAATTGAAGACTCAGAGGCTTAAATTTATGATGGGTCCCATCCTTGATGCAGGAGGACATGGAATCTGATTTAAGGGCCAAGTATTTCTTCTGGAATTTCTCTTGGGTGTGTATAGAAAAGTTTTTTCCCAGGATCTTCCCATTTTGAGATTAAATATGATTATTCTTCCCATGTGTTTTTGGTATTATAGATTATAATTTGTATGGTATGGCATTAACACACAATGGTCTTATCAAATAATGAATATTTTGTAGTTTTGAAAGACTTATACACTAGTGCATTAAAATCTGCTTTTAAAATGTGTATGTGGACTTCCAGCCAAGATGGCGACCGCCTAGCTGCCCTGCAAATCCAGGGGAAAGAAAGATGTAGATCCTAAGGAGAGAGCCACCCCATCATACCTCAAAAGGGCCCCAGCTGAAACTAAGGAAAATTGGCAAAACAAGCAAGGGTGCTGTTTTCCTGATGAACCAGATACCAGCACAAGGGGGAAGGAGACCAACACAGAGAAAAATCAACGCCTACCAAATCAGAGAGCCAGACCCTCAGAGGCCCCCAATACCTCATCACTGAGGCAGACCAAAAATGAACCCAACATGGCTCAGGGAAATTTTGCAGAAGAGGGCGCGGAAAGAATGTCAGAGTCACATGTTGGGTCATGATATACAGAGACATTTATCATACCAATAACTGTGGGCTAACTCCACAATGCACACCCATATACCTCAACAAGGAGGGGCCACTGTGGAGGGGTAGGTCATGGATGAGCCTAATAATGGTGCCAAACTGCCTGTATTTGCAGAATAGAAAACTAATAAAAATAATAACAATAAAATGTGTATGTGGCTGTGTATGACATAACCTAGACATCTATATCTGAATATATGACATGTATTTAGTAATTTGTGTTTTTCATGTATAATGTGTAGCTCTAACCAATATGTGTATCCAAATATCACATATATAAGTGATAAGTAATACATCTATAAGCGATATATATGTATATGTATGTTGTATGTACAAACACAATTCACAATTAGCCAAAGACTGGGAGCACATGTTTAATGTGACTTTGAATCAGCATACTAAATTTTTCACCAAAATGCACATTATCTAGAGGCTTAAAAATTGAGAGAACAATTTTGTTTATGTTAGTTCAAAAAACAGTTTCAAGAGACTTAGCTACCACTATTGATTGCTTCCAGCAAGGAGCACATTGTTATTAGGTGCTAACTGCCTAATCATAAGATCAGTAGTATGAAGTCTTTTCTTTTTAATAAGCTCCAAGAAAACGAATTTATAATCAAATAACACAACAGACAAGTAACATCACAGCATTAAGATACTCAAGGCATCATCCATGACTTCACAGTGTGTCAACAGTGTCAGTAGCACATGACTCACTTGCTTCTGTGTGGTGTCTCCTTCTTACTGGCATGACCAGTGGCATGACACAGTGGATTTCATGAGCATGGCTTGTGTTTGCATACTTCATGACAAATATGCCTGCTGTAATGAGGTCGTATGTTTCACTGTACTAGTTGAGGTAAGAATCATAAAGGGCTTTTGGTTCTTATTTCTAGGCTCATGGGGAATATTATCCCATTATCATTAAAGGGTTTTCATTTTCTTTAAGTAAAACCCAAATGATTCACATTGGCCTAGAAAAACCTGCAGGACATGGCACTTTCTTGACTTTCTTTTCTATTGCTGCTCTTTGCCATGAGGCACTGTCCTCCTTAAAGTCCCCTCAGTGTGTCAAGCTTTATGCACACTGCTCCTCACCAGTAAAGTAGACTTTGTCATACACATATGTTAGTAAATACTAACGCCACAGTGATAGGAATCTTTGCTTTACATAGATTTTAACAAAGTGTCACAATTTATTGAATAGATGAAACATTATTTTTCCTAAGGTGTTAGAAGACATTTTCAATGCATTATCTTTCTTTGAGGCTCTGTAGTTGCCTAGAGGCTTAGTTGAAAAGAAATTCTTCACCCAAGTAAAAATTAATTCCTATAGTGGTAACATGTGAAAATATAATAATAAAATTATTTAATTGAGGTCTCAAAATAGGCAGAATTTCTGTCAGAAGTACAGTTCTTCACTGCTAATCATGATTAAGAAATAGAATTATACTGAACTCGGGGATGTCATTCTATGATCAGAGCACTGACACTTGAGATGTTCTTGCTCTGATCAGGACTGAGGTAAGCCTATATGGAAATGATAGCCACATTCATCAGAATCTGTATGTATGCCTCCTGTTTCTATTCCAGTATACTGTTCACCTATTTTTTTTTATAGAAAGTAAGTCCTGGGGAAATTTCAGATATATTTTATAGTACAAACTTGTCACCTTCATGGCAAAAAAAAAATTAAAAAATCCCATAAGAGACAGCAAGACCAGGCAGAATTGTAGAGGTGGCGAGTGGACATTCTGCCTCAGGCTCAGGGTCAAACTCTTACAGATGCAATCCTGCACTTGCTGATTTGGACAGCTCCTGGCAAGTCTGGTGATCACCAACTAGAAATATTGACAGAAGTTTCAAGATAAGAGAGATTGAGGTATTTCATGAAATTTATTTTTTTATGTTTTTTTTTTTTTTTACTGCTAACACTATAAGTAGCCTATGTTCTGTTCTCTTGTTTTAAGAGTGGTGATGTACCTTGGTGGCAGAGCTCTTATCTAGCATGTATAAAACCCTGAGTTTAATCCCCAGTTCTTAAAAAAAAAAGTCCTTTTCTTAAATACCACCTTCAGAACTGAAGAGATAGCTTAATAATTAAGGCACTTGCCAGCAAGGCCAATGGACCCAGGTCTGATTCACCAATACCCACGTAAAGCCAGATGAACATAGTGTTGCATGCATCTAGAGTTCATTTGCAGTGGCTAAGAGGCCCTGGTGTACCCATTCTCTCTGTCTCTGTCTCTCTCTCTCCTTTTCCCTCTCACTCACCCTTTCTGCATATGCCTCCCCCTCTCCAATAAAAAAATAAAATATTAAAAAAAACATTGTACATGGGCTGGAGGGATGGCTTAGTGGTTAAGGCATTTGCCTGCAAAGCTAAAGGACCTCAGTTTGATTCCCCAGGACTTACATAAGCCAGATGCACAAGGTGGTGCATTTGTCTGGAGTTCATTTTCAGTGGCTGTAGGCCTTGGCACACCCATTCTTTCTCTCTCTGCCTCTCTCTCTGTCTCTCTCTTGGAGATAATAATAATAATAGAACATTGCACACAGAGTTCCTCTTGGCAAGAGAAGGGCTACTTTCATGTTTCATGAGTTATGGGGAAAGAACACATGTTCTGTTCAAAACCTGGATAGCCAAGAAAGGAAGAGGTTGTTCTAGAGACTGACAAGGGATTGTTGGAAGTTTTGAGGAAAGTCTCAGAAGAGAAAATAAGTCTACCGATACAGCAAGAAGGTGGAGATTGAGTCAACAAGATAACGAGAACTTTATGATAGGAATGACTGAGAAAATCTTTCCCAGTGGTACATCAGAAAACATAAGATTACATGAAGAATTGCAAAAGTTAAACCCCAGCAAACCCAAATGGCTAGTCAACAAATGAGTTGATCAAACAGTTCTCAAAAGAAGAAACACAAATGGGTAACAGACATTTTTTTTTTAAATTTATTTATTTGAGAGTGACAGACACAGAGAGAAAGACAGATAGAGGGAGAGAGAGAGAGAGAATGGGCGCGCCAGGGCTACCAGCCTCTGCAAACGAACTCCAGACGTGTGCGTCCCCTTGTGCATCTGGCTAACGTGGGACCTGGGGAACCGAGCCTCGAACCGGGGTCCTTAGGCTTCACAGGCAAGCGCTTAACCGCTAAGCCATCTCTCCAGCCCGGGTAACAGACATTTTTAAAAGTGCTCAACATCTCTATCCATCAGAGAAATTCAAATTAATATGACTTTCAGAATCCATCTAATCACAGTCAGAATGACTTTGATCAAGAAAATAAATTTCACAAATGCTGGCAAGGATATAGGGAAAGAGAAGTCTGTGCCCACCATTGGTGGGGATGTGAACACAAATGTGGCCTCGATGAAAATCATTGTGGAGACATCTCAATTCCTTAGAAATAGAACTGCTAGATGGCCTAGCTATGCCACTTGTGGGTATGTAACCCATGTACTCTATATCCCACCACAGAGTTTCTTACACATCATGTTTATAGCTACTCTATTCACAATAATGTGAAAATAGAACCATGCTAACTATCTATTAACAGATGACTGGACCACAAAATTGTGGTACATATACACAATGGGACTTTATTATGCTGCATATAAAAAATGAAACATTTAGGAAAATATATGGTTCTAGAAAACATTTCATTAAGCAACATAACCCAGGCTTAGAAAGATGAATACCCTATGTTCTGTCTTTCTCTTTGCTCTTAGCTTCTAAATATTAAGTATGTATGTCTAGGTGGGAATAAATATGAGTAAAGGACAGGAAACTAGAAAAGGCAACATGAGTCTGGAAAAAAAAAACAGACTATAAGGGGGGTATTAAAGAATACAAAACACATATTAAAGTGGGAGGTTGCATTCTGAGCATAAAATGGTACAGTGGGGAAAGGAGCAGGGAGATGAGGTGGCCATGAGAATGAATCAAATTATGTTCGTGATAATGTCATAAAGAAACCTGTTATGTTGGGCTGGAGAGATGGCTTAGCGGTTAAGTGCTTGCCTGTGAAGCCTAAGGACCCCGGTTCGAGGCTCGGTTCCCCAGGTCCCATGTTAGCCAGATGCACAAGGGGGCGCACGCGTCTGGAGTTCGTTTGCAGAGGCTGGAAGCCCTGGCGCGCCCATTCTCTCTCTCTCCTTCTATCTGTCTTTCTCTCTGTGTCTGTTGCTCTCAAATAAATAAATAAAATTATTAAAAAAAAAGAAACCTGTTATGTTGCATGCTAGTTAATAAAAAAAGGCAAAATGGGGCAAAAAAGAATGAGTGAGGGATTTTAACAGTCAAGATGCTTCATACATACATTATTTACTATAATGACAAAGTCCTCCTGGTTCTAAATTTCAATAGGGTCAAGCCATACAAACAGCTCTGAGCTAGCGACACTTTGAGTAATGGACTGAGGCAGTGCCAATGGAACCAAGTTCCCATACAGCCGAAGAAAAACCCATTGATGCTGGAGTTGAGTTTGGAATAGGGAATGTAGTAGACTGTGGTGACTCCCAGCCAGAGCTGGAGAGAGCAGGCCATGTCTCCATCCTTACAATGAACCTTTGGTTGCTTTGGGAGGATGCATGTTTTCTTGACGTATTTCACATGAAAATATGCTACTTTTCTCTGAAAAACTGGTGACCTAATGCTTTGGAAGTCTTGTGGTATCACTAATGATGTAGACAATGGTCTAAAGAAAAATCTAAGGATAGAGTATGTGGAATACCCAGGCTCCATTTGATAGGGTATTTGAAGGCTGGAGAATAGTAGGTGCATGGAATTTTCAGAGACATAAGAACCTGCAGTACTTGGGAGTAGGAACAATTCCCTAGCTTTGTGTTGGATCCCCTTCTCCCTTCTCTCCTGATTTTGCCTGTGGTCATATGTTTTATATGAGTTGGTTCTAACCACTTACTACTATGCATTTACACTTTCATTCCACATGTATTTGTAACTTTTTAGCCTGTGCATGGTTGTGAAATACTCAAAGCCTGTTTTAAGATTGGCTTCCACTCTTGCTTTCAGTATCTCCTACATTAAAGCACAGAAGGCAGAAATCCTAGTCATAGCAATTCATTTTTTGTGAATAGCACTCCTGGTGTGCCTACTGTAAATGACTAAAATCAGTTTACTACTGGAAAACATGACTCGTGTAAACTCCCTAATTAA
This sequence comes from Jaculus jaculus, assembly GCF_020740685.1. NCBI lineage: Eukaryota > Metazoa > Chordata > Mammalia > Rodentia > Dipodidae > Jaculus > Jaculus jaculus. Next base: position 27,975,022 of record NC_059105.1, read on the forward strand.
TTGTATATTTTTAGATGTCAATTTTTCCCTGCTGAATCTGTTTAGTTACATTAGACTATCTGAATATAAGGCACATTTAATTGTGTTGGGGCCAAATGTTTCTGGCCCATAAAATATTGCAAAATAATGAACTGGGATGAATTGGCCAGAACACAAGTAAGTTTGTTGACTCTTTGTCTTCCTTGTGCAACATTGGCTGATACTTTGTAATGCAGAATCTTCTTGTAAGACACAATGAGTGACATATCCCAGTCTTCCTGAAATGAATGCTAAAAATAAACAGGTAAACACCTGAGCACATCCCAGTTTTTCCTTTTAATGGATTTCAAGAGAGATGCCAGATAATCATTATCTGTTTCCTTTCCTCAAAACTGAGCTCTCATATTGATCAACCAAGTGACAAGCAATCTGGCCTATCCATATGACCATATTGTTTCCCTCCTCTAATTAGCCCATTCCTCCCTATGCATGATGAAGAAACAGATGCATCATGTTCCAAATCACCTTCATCTTGCCTCTGTGCAAAAATAAATAAATAATAAATAACACCAAGCATTTAATTGTCCCATCTGAACTTGGGCCATTCAAAAGCAATAATGTGGAAACATTCAAGAAGGGAATGCTCCTTTTTAAAAACCATGTTTTCTTTTCATTTACTAGTCTCTAGAGAATATAGATTTGAATGACAGGAATTCAGTCAGTAATGATTATTTGTTATAGTAGGGCCATTGATTGGCATGTGAATAAATGGAGATAAATGCAAAGTGTTCGGGGTGCTGAGGGTGCCCTACACCTTACCCTCATGCCTGCTTCCCGTCAGATTCATTGTCACGGTTTCCCTTGCATTCTTTATCTGATTACACTGAAGGTATAATTTTGCAAAGCTATGGACATGGCAAAAGGAAAGGGAAAAAACAAGTGCCAGAGAGGAGCTAATGAGAGCCAATCAAACTGCCTGGCAGACACAATCTTCCTCTTTCAGTTTTTGCCTTCCTCAGACATTTCCAGTATTCTGTCAATTTCAATATGTCTCTGATTTCCAGACCCTAACTATGTTATAATGACTGTGAACTAGGGTTTGTTGCATACTACCATTTGACACACTGCTTTACCTAGAGAATGTAATTTAATTTTTACAACCATACTCTTACGGTGGTATCATACTATACCATTTTGCAGATGAGGAAGTCAGGGGGGTTAAGGCATTAAAATATACATATTTAAAAATCAGTGTGCCAAATATGCTATCAGGAGATTTCACAAATAGAAGCAGAAAAATATTTAAATAGGGTCCTCACAAGTGAATATAGACCTCAGAGGTCTTAAGTTATGCTTCATGAGGAAGCAATAGTCATTGTGTTTCATCAATCAAATTACAAAAAAAGTTTATGATTCAATCACTTGTATTTCATTGATGTATAATTTTACAGACATAGTTGACCTATTACAATGTTTACCAAATATACATCATTTTAATTTTTTTAAAAATATGAACATCAGGTATATGATGGTTACATCTCATGCTGCTATGGAATACTTATTTTTTTTCATTATAGAATTAGCACTAGATACTTTTTCATAGGTACTACCTGGATAATTAAAAAATGTACTGGGGATTGAATTTAGGAATATATAAATTCCAAGATGTGCCTTTGGCTAATGAACTATATCTCTAGGCCTTTTAAGTATTTTTATTTTTGATACTATCTCAGTAGTGAAACTGTTCCCTTAACATCCCTGGTATCTAGGATTGTAGGTTTGTGCCACAAGATCCAACTTCCCATAGAATTTTATAAGAATGTTTTTAGGTACTCTGGAAGAAAATGCTGAATAAATGAAATGTGCAATTTTAGTAAGCTACAGTTTCATCCATATGTCAAAATTAATAATTATTTTATTTATAATTCACATTAATTTTAAAATTTAATTTAAATTTATTTGTCTAATATTCAAATTGAATTTCTTTGTAGTACACCATGTGTTGTGTCACTACATGTGTACATTATGCAATTTTTTAATATTTTATTTATTTATTTATTTGTGAGAGAGAAAGATGGACATAGAGATAGAGAAGAATGGATGCACCAAGGCCTCCAGCCACTGCAAATGAACTCCAGAAGCATGTGTTACCTTGTGCATCTGGCTTATGTGGGTAGTGGGAAATTGGTCCTTAGAATTTTCAGGCAAGCACCTTAACCACTAAGCCATCTTTCCAGGCCCAAGATGCAGTTTTTAAATTAAGACAAATATATCTATTTTACAAGCATTTATTATTTATTCATGATGAGAACAGAATTGTTTTTTTCTTTTATTTTATTGACAACTTCCATAGTTACAAGCAATAAGCCAGGATAAGTCACTTCTCTCTCACTTTTCTCTTCACAACTACACTCTTCATCATACCCCCTTCCCTGTCCATCAGTTTCTCTTTTATTTTGATATCATCATCTTTTCCTCCTGTTACACTGTTCTTGTGTAGGTAGTACTTGACACTGCAAGTTCATGGATATCCCGGCCATTTTGTGCCTGGAAGAGTGTATTGTAAGCAGTCTTACCCTTCCTTTGGCCCTTATATTCTTCCTACCAAGTCTTTTGCAATCAACCCTGAACCTTGGGAGGTGGGATAGAGGTATTTCAATGCTGAGCTCTCCTCGGTCATTTCTTCTCAGCACTATAGTAACATGTAGTACAGGATGTCATTGGACCAACAAGCTGAAGAGGAATGTCGTAATACTGTGGAAGTATATCTCCATTTCTTTTGTGCTGTTTCCATGTCCTTAATCCTCTGACTCCACAGGCTTTCAATGTAGAAATGTATTGTCCTTCCATCTTGGGGACAAACATTGCAGTACTTTTGATCCTAGACACAAAACATTTTATGCTGCAAATAAATAACACTATGATGCCATTGCAGTCATCAGAACACTTAGATATTTATTCATTGAAAATTTTGATTGTTGTTATAGTTAGATTTTGAAAATCACTTCCATAATCAATTACTTGGTACAAAGATACCCGTTTCTGGGTCATATGGTCTCCCCCCTACAACCACCTTTTGGTTTATTGTATTTTTTTAAATTATTTATTTATTTATTTGAGAGCGACAGACACAGAGAGAAAGACAGATAGAGGGAGAGAGAGAGAATGAGTGCACCAGGGCCTCCAGCCTCTGCAAACGAACTCCAGACGCGTGCACCCCCTTGTGCATCTGGCTAACGTGGGACCTGGGGAACCGAGCCTCAAACCGGGGTCCTTAGGCTTCACAGGCAAGTGCTTAACCGCTAAGCCATCTCTCCAGCACCCCCCCACACTTTTTTTTTTGAGACAGACTCTTGCCATGTACCTGGGGCTACTCACTAAGCCTCTATAGTTGGTCTCACACTTTTGACAATCATCCCACCTCAGACTTTAGAATCCTGGCATTACTGATGTGAACCCTCATGCATTGTTAGCATGTTCAAGTTCTTTAATTTAATATTAAATACACCTAACTATTTGGAATTTTAAGATTTGATTGATCCCTATAGTAATGTAGAGATTAGAACTTATCTACTGATATAGGGATAAAATATATGTATCTTTTTCTTACAAAGAAGTGATTTGTAATCTTTGAACTGCATTTTATGTTTATTTTTATTTATTTGAAAGTGACAGACAGAGAAAGAGGCAGATATATATAGAGAGAAAATGGGCATGCCAGGGCCTCCAGCTACTGCAAACGAACTCCAGATGCTTGTGCCCCCTTGTGCATCTGGCTAATGTGGGTCCTGGGGAATTGAGCCTTGAACTGGGGTCCTTAGGCTTTACAGGCAAGCGCTTAACCACTAAGCCATTTCTCCAGCCCTGCACAACATTTTAAACATTGGCAGTATGGCAGAAAATTTACAAAGCACATATATCAGTTTTAAAAGTATTTTATTTATTTATTCATTCGAGAGCGACAGACACAGAGAAAAAGGCAGAAGGAGAGAGAGAGAGAGGGAGAGAGAGAGGAAGAAAGAGAGAGAGAGTATGCCTGCACCAGGGCTTCCAGCCACTGCAAATGAATTTCAGATGCGTGTGCCCCCTTGTGCATCTGGCTAACGTGGATCCTGGGGAATAGAGCATCGAACCGGGGTCCTTAGGCTCCACAGACAAGCACTTAACTGCTAAGCCATCTCTTCAGCCCAAATCTATTATTTTTAAATGGCCATGTTAACTTCTAAATTACTTTGGATGATTGTTATTTCCTTTGAAACTGATAGTAATCTTTCCTAGGAAAAATGATTCAATGTCTCATGCAGATGAGGTAGCACATATTACGAAGGACTGTAAAAATATCAGCGTAGAAATTGTGATGCTGTTTTTTAGACTTCTACAATTGACTAATAGCTCTTTAATCTCGGCATAAAGCATATGTATTTAAAACAGTTTAAAACCTTTTGGGACCATCTAGTATGCTTTAGACACATTAGTGGATGCAGACTTTGGTGGCTTTGGGGTTTATCACCCCTTTCACTTACAAATTGTTTTTTTTTCTTTGTCTGCCAGGCAGAGGAGACCAACAGCTCACTTTTATTGTATTACTTTTGAATGTGACATGGAATTTCACTTAGAACAAAAAAAATGTGGCAAACTAGGTTAGAAAAGAGAACATATGAGGAGAAACAGAGTGATAAAAGATGTATCTGAGTATTTGAGACATAGAGCCAGAGGGAAACAAATCAATGTGATATATGGTGAACAGGAAAACCAATTATTGAGTAAGCAGGGGACAAAACCTCCAGGGACCAAGAAAACAGAACAGAGACAAGGGTACTGGTGGGGTCACATGGTCGTGGCTAAGACCCAGGGCTAGGCTACAGGTGCTTGGCTTTGAACACTGACTTTACTTTCTCGGTAATTTAGTTACTAAGTTTTTAAGGGGAGTTGTTTTGGTATGAAATGGTCCCATACCTATTGTCTGAGAAAAGAGTTCATAGGTTTCAGAGTATAAAACTAGGGATTGCCATGTTATTTTTCTCCTTTCTCATTAATTGAATAAATTGGCGTTCAGGACTGTTGATGCTGGTTTACACTGAAGCTTATTCTTACTTGCCTTTCCCAGTAACTTTCAAATAATAATAATAATAATAATAAAAATCGGAGGCTGGTGAGATGGCTCAGTGTTTAAAGCATTTGCCTGCAAAACCTAACTCTCTGGGTTTGATTTCCCAGTACCTATGTGAAGCTGGATGCACAAAGTGGTGCAGGCATCTGGAATTCATTTGCAGTGGCTAGAGGCCCTGGCATGCCCATTTTCTCTTCTCTCTCCCTTCCTCTTTCTCTCTCCCTCCTCCCTCCCCCCCACCTGCCCCGGCAAATAAATAAACTTAAAAAAAAAGCTTAGAAGTTGTCAGAGCTTCCCCTGAGCAATTTTTACTTATGCTTTTGGTCTCCCTCACAGTTCCAATGTTCTTGAAAGGAAAAGGATATAAAAAGTTATTTAGTTCAATTATTTCCTTTAAAATGAGGAATGTGCCAAGATAAGTTATAAATGCCAGATTATTTAGTAAAGCATCTTATTCCTAGCCTCCCTTTACTTATTCTTTGGCTCTACAATCCTATCTGCCTTGGTTTAGTTTATTTAAGTGTGCAGCACTTAAAATCTCAGAATTAGATGGTGCTGGAACCATGCAAAAATGGCGTTTGCCATTTTAAGCTTATCTCAAACAGTTTACTAACTCAGTTTGCATTAGCTTAGGTGTTAGGGAGGAAAGCACATTATAAGGGAAAAAAATAGAACCTGTCTTTCTTCCCCTCCATGGTTCCCCCCTCACACGCCCTGCCTTTATTTCAGGGTCTGGCTATGTAGTCCTGGATAGCCTAGAATTAGTGATCCTCCTACCTCAGCCTTCCGAGTTGTGGATTACAGGCCTCTTCAACCATACTTGACTAAGTTTCCTGTGCTAAATTTATTTTAGTGAATAATATAAATATATTTATGAGTGACTATATGTAAAATATCATTACTTTTTGCAAGTGTTATTAATTGACCACCTGTCTGTTATAGAAAGAAATGTTTATAATTCTATAGGTAACAAAAATTATTTGGGGCAAATAAGTTCAAATATTTCTAGTAGGCAACTAACTTCACTGCTTAAATATACAATATTCTTCTAACCAAAACAGATTGAATTATGGCCTCATAGCAAATAGTGCTTTTATAATGTCAACACCTTTAAAGCTGTTTGTTTTACAATGCAAATATTAATATAAAAATTGAGTTATTTTACTAATTCTTACTTGGTACTCCCACACTGAAATTTGAAAACCGCCATTTCATAACTGCTATGAAAAAAATTGTCATTAAGCACCGGAGGTGGCGTATGCCTTTAATCCCAGCACTCAGGAGGCAGAGGTAAGAGGATCACCATGAGTTCAAGGCCACCCTGAGACCACATAGTTAATTCAAGGTCAGCCTGGGCCAGAGCAAAACCTTACTTCAAACCCCACCCCCCAAAAAAATTGCCATTAGAAGATTACATATTATAATGGAGAAACAGCAGTAAGAATAAACATAAAACATAACAGGCCTACTGTAGCAGACAGCTTCAGGTTCACTTAGATGAACTTTCAGACCAGACACAGTTATGGAAGAAGGGATATTTATTGAAGCTTACAGATCCAAAGGATGTTCCAGAATAGCAGAAGAAATGACCTTCATAGTACCAAGCAGAGAGAGAGAAGCACAAGCCTAAAAATCAAAAGCCAAAGCCACACAGCACAGCACACTTCAGGAACTCCAGCTAGGCACACTTTGCATATCTTTAGATTGAAATCTGAAACCCACCACCACAATTTAAGATCTACCCAGTGACACTGCCTCCAGCCAGGTGTCTGCAGATGCAAACTACAAACAAACAACTGAATATATTGGGAGCCATCTATTCAAACTACCACAACTACCAAATATGGAAATAATTTTGTTCCTACAAATATTGAGTGACCCTTATATAAGTGAGAAGGAAAAAGCTCTAAAAAATAAATTTTATGTACCTATATAACAATATTTTTATAAATTTTGTAAAATTTCTACTTAAGGGTATAACAGATTAATGAAAGAAGTACAACTTAATAGCCTTCTTGATTACAATATAATAATTAAACCTTTCCAATCACTCTGAGCTAAGGTGATTGTATCTTAGGATAAGAAGCAGACTCTATTTTGAGACATTCTGGGGATCCTGATACCTACTCATGCATAACTAATCCCTACCCACTCCCTTCTCCTGGTTGAGCAGAAGGGACAGGGGTATATTCCACCTCAGAGTTGCCAGCTGCTGATAGACAAGTGCTGTTTGCAGAGGGCATCATTTGGTTAGTGCCAGAAGAAAATTGTTGCATTTCCCAAAAGGTTTGCATGCCAATAACCCCTCACCTTATTTCTATGCTTAATATTTTGACACAGTGATTAAGCATAAATTTTACATTTCTCATGTTTTTGCAAGCACCATAAGTGGGATGGTAATTCTGCTTTATGAAACACAGGCCAATTAATCACCTTTTGATCTGATCATGCAGCTAATTGAAAGAAACTGTCTGGAGACACACACAAAATAATTAGCTTGTGCCTCATAGGCTGTCAGGGTTAGGGTATTATAAAAAGTCATTGTACTGTATATGAGAACATTCATGCACACAATATTTTTAATCTTTTTGTGTATTGGGTTAGCCCATTTGTGTTAAAGTTAAATACATGAAATAATTCAAAAATTTTATGGCAGGTGAAGAAGGTTTATTGTTAATAATTAGAAAAGTATATTAATTATGAAATTAGTTTGTGTACCAGTGATACATATTCACATAAATATAAATATTTATATAATAGGTGTGTGTGTACATATGTGGGCATGTGTGAGAATGCCTGGTTGTGTGAGTTAAATTAACTTATAGGAGGGTTAAGGAGATTGCTCAGTGGTTAAGATGCTTGCCTGTGAAGACTTGGGACCCAGGTTTGATTCCCTGGTATCAACATAAGCCAGATGCACATAGTGGTGCATGTGTCTAGAGTTTGTTTACAGTGGCTAGAGGTCCTAGTGTGCCCATTCTGTCTCCCTCCCTCTCTCTCTCTCAAATAATACTAAATAAAAAAAATATATAAATTAACTGATAGCAAAAATGTATTTCACAAATGCTTTTATTGTAAATGCCTAGACTTCTTTGCCATTTTTCCTGCATAGTGTAAGAACTAGTTGGACAGCATTTGAATTGTGTTAGTTATTCTAAGTGGCTTAAACATGGTAAAAGTCACACTGGAAATTATGCATGGGCCAGGTGCAAGTAGAAGGTGCATGATCACCATGATATTTTGAAGGACAGACCTAGAACCAACGCTTATGGATATGAGCCAACAGTTTACAGGTATGAAATATGTGTTCTACTTACAAAACTTGTCATTCTGATTTCCCTTGAGGAATTTACAAGTTGGGTACAGAAGAGAACTAATTGGAAATGAGACTATTTAACTATTGTATATGATTCTAGGGCCATCCTTAAAAAAAAAATAAATCTAGGAATACAAGCCAGTAACATCCTGATATATGAAGTTCAAATTATTCTATTTTGATTATGTGAAAAAGATGAATTGTGAGTAAAGTCATGTGATTTGTAATAAATGACTGATTGCAAGGATTTTATTCAATTTCAAATGGTTATTTGAATACTTGTAATGTGCCTGTGCAACACACAGGGTTTGAAAATGAGCAAGACATGTTCTTCTTCCAAGCACTTCTAAAAAGCATTCCCTTCTTTGTATATCCCCAGCTACCTCTTAGTTCAACTAAGAATCTGTGAGTCTAGTTGTCCATGTTCTCATCAAACCTGTCTCCAAGATTCCTTAAGCTTTGTTTCTAAACAAACGTTTTCCTCCTCTTGTCAGTTATAGCTCTCTCTTTTTCCTTACTATTTATTTTTCCCTTCAACATTTTTTATCTGGAACAAGCATAATAGTACATTGCATCCAACTTTGCCTGGCCAACTTATGCCCACCAATCTGCCTTGGACTATTCCTGAGTGTTCTTTTCCATTATAGATCTGTCGTGTATATGAATCTTATACCTCAAGCTTTTAGTGCCCAGAGATGTAAGCTCAAATGAGTAGGCACACTCAGAAGGCATTTCGCAGCTTCTCTGCATTTCCAAGTTTAATCTTCATCTATTTGTTTGTTTGTTTGTTTGTTTCTCAAGGTAGGATCTTCCTCTAGTGCAGGGTGACCTGGAATTCACTATTTAGTCTCAAGGTGGCCTCGAACTCATGGTGATCCTCCGACCTCTGCCTCCTGAGTGCTAGGATTAATGGCATGCGCCACCAAACCTGGCCTTCATCTACTTTTATACCAAAATTCTTTTATAAAACTCTTTTTTATTTTTGATTATATGTATTATTGTACATACCAATGGGAGATATTTCTGTACATGCATATAGGGTGCACTGATAAATATCAGCTTCCTTTTATTCCTTTGGCTTCCACCACCAAATCCTGACCAATGATCACTATTTACTCATGTACAATACATTCTATATCTGGCCTATAGTTTCATACACATTGCTGTAAATGAAGGCATTTCTTACGCTAGTGGTGCCGTATGCATAGACATACATATATTCTCTGGTATGGCGGATTCATTTACTCTGGATGTGCAGGCAGCTGCATTATATAGTATATCAAGTTTTAGACTTTTAAGGAACTTCAACTTCTATGCATTTCTTTCCATTGTCTATATTAATTTACATTTCCTCCAAAGTGTATGAGTTCCTCTTTTAATATTGCTACATTGGGTCACTCATTTTTCTTTAGCAGTTAGCTAAAAAAATATCATCCCAACTGAAAGCCCAACTAAGCACTTCTTACCTTTAACTTTCCACATTCCTCACTTCCAAGAGAAAGTGAATCATTCTTTTATCTGCTTTGTATGGTATTTTCAAAAGATAGTACCATCCTTTCATGGGATCTTTTTCTCCTTTTCATAAATAACTGTCTTTGTGGATATTTCTTGTCTATTTTTAATATATGTTTATGTTAAGCATATGTTTAGCACATGGTACTACATATGGCATAAATATTTGGTAGCACTGTTGAAATTTTGAGGGTGCTTGCTGGTGTGTATAATAAGGCCATGGGTTTGATCCCCATCACTTCAGAAGCAAGCATGATGGTACATACGTGTAACCTCAGCACTTGGGTGGTTAAGGCAAGAGGATTGGAAATTTGAGACTATCCTGTGCTATATACTGACTTTCAGCACAGCATGGAACACAAGGGACACTGTTTCAAAAATTTAGGGGAAAGTATCCTTTGAAGCCAATAGAGGAAGAATAATCATTGATTAGTTTTTACTATATCATGACTGTTAATAGAAGATAATTATATTGTGACTACTTTGTATAACAAACATAAAAATGTTCTTTGGCTAAAAATAGTACAGTAATATTAATGGAAAAAGGAATATTGCTAACATCCTGTTTCTAAAGACTATCTTCATGATCAAAGCTATACCATAATTTTAGGTTTTTTTAAATAATTCTATGTTTGATTTCACATATATATTCAATTCTAAACTATACTCTTCATTAGAAAGCTATCTTAGTCATTTCAAAAAGCTCTAGCAAAATAACAAATAACTCAAAGGAGAAACTTTTGGATGAATTTTATTATATTTAGTATGGTATTAAAAAGGAAATATATGCACAAAGTAATCCATGCATCTGGAGTTTACTTTCAGTGCTTGGAAACCCTGGCATGCCCATTCTGTCTCTGTCACCTTCTCTCTGTTTGAAAATAAATATATAAAAAATTAAAATATAAGTTGTTGGGCTGGAGAGATGTCTTAGTGGTTGAGGTACTTGCCTAAAAAGTCAAAGGACCCAAGTTTGATTCCCCACAACCTATGCAATCCAGATGCACAAGGAGGCACATGCCACTGGAGTTCATTTGAAATGGCTGGAGACCCTAGTGCACAAATGCTCTCTCTGTATGTCTCTCTCTCTCTCTCTCTCTCTCTATCTATCTATCTCTTTCAGACAAATAAATAAAAATAAAATATTTTAAAAAAATAACTTGTCAAGGATAACTTATCAAAATTTAGAACAATCCAGAATAGAGAGGTTGTACTTGTCTAAAAAGGATAGAAATGGAAGAATACGGAAACCGTGACAAATTCATGTAAGAAAGAAGGGGGCAAAAGAATGGGACTAATATGTGATAAGAGTGGAAAAGTAAAATCCTGAAGAATTTTGTTTTGATTGTTCCTTTTGTACAGCCGTGTGTGTGTGTGTGTGTGTGTGTGTGTGTGTGTGTGTGTTTCTGAATGTACACATGTATTGAGGGCTGAAGGTAACCTTGGTCTCATTCTTCTTGTGTCTTGTCCATCTTTTTATGAGGCAGGGTCTCTCAGTGGCCCGAAGATCATTTATTAGGCTAGACTGTCTGGCCAGCAAGTTCCAGAAATCTTCCTATCTTCACCTTCCCAGCCCTGGGATTATGGATGAATACCACCATGCTTGGCATTTTACATGTGAACTGGAAATCCAACTCAGATCCTTTGGCTTACAAGACAAGCACTTTAATGGAGCTATCTTCCAGCCCCTCCTTCTCCAGAGAATTCCAATACATTTTTTATCTTTATTTTTTTGGTAAAATGCAAAGTATAAATTGACCATTTTCTCTGTTACCTAAATAAATTAAGGGATAATTTACACACACAATGAAAAATGATTATTGTGTGATGGGTCATAAATATTACTGGTTTTTGAAGTTCTTGTCTTGTTGTGCCATTCAAAGGTGGCATCATAAAGGTTTTTTGTACATCTATATGAGAAAAAAAATATCCTTCCACATACATGAGAGATAAATACTGTGGATGATGAGGTGTGCAGAATTTGCAGCATGGTAATAATGAAATTCTAAACAAATATAGAATATTTAGCTTCAGGAGAAGGAAGGCTATTATAATCAATTTGGTTTGTCCATTAGGAAGAGTACAGTCTACAATTATTTTTGATAATATATTGTTGAACACACTATTGCAATTATTTTTAAAGTGCAGATAGTTAGATATCTATTTTCATATACTTTAACATATTGAAGAAAATCCTTGCCTTTGAAAGCCTTGGAAAAATGTGTCTCAAATATAAATAACATCATACTTTTGCTTATTTTAATTTTGAGGTATTTTTTCATTTAAAAGCTCCTAGTAGAATGTTTGTTTCTTAACCTTCATGATTAATCAACCTAGCAGTTTTTTGAAAAAAGAAGATAACTAATGAAAGAAGCACCATGGTATTTATAAACAGCACACTCAGTCTCATTGCTTAAGAGAACAATCAAACAAGAGTGTAATTCTATAATAATTAATCAGCTCTTAAGATTCCTATTTCTCCTACCTGTCACTTAATCTTGCACTGTACTTATCCCACCAGATTTAGCTCTCTAAGAATATTTTACACTTCTCCACGGCAGGCCATATTTTCTGACAACAGTAATACAATTTTATTGCAGTGATTTCAAAAATATTATATATCTATACATGCTGTTTTTCATGTATATTGCAATGTCATCCTTTACAGCTGTCTCATCCTGTATTGGGTAATAACAGAAGATGTTTTGAAGCTGTTACTTGAAATAACATTTTGTCTTGAATACTCACCTTCAAAGATGAAATAACACTGAAATTTTAAACCAACATAGGAAGTAACTTTAAGAAGGAAGCTATATATTAAATATATCTGTGACAAATGAAGATGCCTATTCATTTTTCCACAGACTGCCCAGAATCTGACATAATGCCTTGAGCATTTTATGTGCCCAATGAACATTTGTTAAATGCATTAATGTATAAGTACTATCTTTTAACAATATGTTCTTTCATAATTAGTTTGTTCTTACAAGATAAAATAGAGTGACATCCTCTATGCCTTAAAACTTATTCTTCTAAAATTCGTACTTTACTTAATAATTTTTATTGAATATAAAGATATAATTTAGAATTTTATTGAAGGTATATGCTTTTCTTTCTCTACCATGGTATAATATTTAACCATAGTCTCTTCTTCCCTCCAACTTGTGGTAGTGGAGGTGGATAGTAACAGCATGTATCAGAGACTTTATTTTTACTAGGTAAAGAGATTTAGCCAAGTGTAAATATTCAGATCTTCATTCAGTTTCTCACTTGTTACACATCATGTGACTCTGCCATCATACAGCTAGTGACTGTAGTATTGGAGAATGTAGATACTGAACATTTGCATCATTGCTGAACATTCCACTTAATGGCTTAGGGCTGGATGCTGTTGCCTTCAGTGGAAACTTCAAAGACATGGGGCCAGAGTCAAGTTACAGAGATGGTAACAACAGATACATGAGCTGACTTTCCATGTAGATAAGTATTTAAGATTACAGGTTTATAAATTAGGAGAAAGGTCAGATCATGAGACAACTTGGGAATTATCTATATCAGCTTTTGGAATCATCAGCACATAACATGAAGATTAAAAACAATCAGATTCCCTAATGAGAGAACGGGTGCTAGAATGACTCTAGTGGCATGTTCTCATAAGTATTAGGTGTTGGAGAAAAACACACTGGATATACATGCTTTTTGGAGAGGCAATGAAAGAAGCCATCAACATTCACAAGTTCTGCCTTCTGCAGGGATAGAGGTCATGAGGTCATGGTTATTAAGGAAGGGCAGCAAGTTTCCAAATCAGTGTATCAAAAGTATTTCATAACCTATTTGACTATGATAAAGTTCATGATGCTAAGAGAAAAACTATACCTTAGCATAATGGTAAGGATGTTTTGTATTTTGTTGTAAAATGTGCAGTGTATATTTTTTCTCCATAAAGTGAATTGAAAGAGATTTACCCTTTTCCTTAAGTTTTATAATGTAAAAGCAGATGATTAACTAAAGAACATTAACACAAAACAAGTCTTAAGGACAGAGTCCAGCTGCTTTACTTGTTGAGATGGAAACAGGCACAGAAAGTGTAAGTGATTTGTTGAGAATATACTGTTTACATATTTTCTACAACTCCTGTTCCATCATTGCACCTGAATGCATTTCCTGTCACAAATGTGGGGAAATGTGAATGTTAGCAGCTGGCAGCTAGGCATACCAGAAAACAACAACAACAACAAAAATGATAAGGAGACCTTATAAAAGACTCAGAGAAATTATCATGCTGTTTTTAAAGGGGGATAAAATATTTATGGCAAGAATGATTTTCACCTTCCCAAGAACGCTCATAGATCAAAAGTTTTAATAATGTTATAGAGATTCTAACAACGTCTGTGGTTCATTCATAACTATTCTCTGTAATATATGAGTTTTGAGGGGGAACCCTAGGATGGTAGCTAGCTTTTCAGGTTGACATTCCATGCTCAGTATCCACTGTGCCTTTCAGTTTGACAATGTGTTTGAGGTTATGAGAAAGAGAATTCATCTTAGTTTTCTCAGGAGAAAAAGAAGACAAGCTGTCAACTTGCTAGTAGATCACCACAGTAAGCTACAGAGGTCACAGAATATAGTGCTCTATTTGTAGCCATATAAGAGCTCCAAGAATCACAGACAGATGATGGGAATGCTGTCTTAAATACTCTTTCCACATCAGAGATGGCTGGCAGGTTGATAAAAGTCAGTTTAGAGTCCTAGGAGTGCATGAAGTCCACAGACTTGCAACCTCATTTTGTTGCACAGAAGTGACAAACTACTTATCACAAGTCACAGAAATTAAAAAAAAAATAAACATAACTGACACCTTTAATTGATAGCAATAACATAAATTTAATTAGATAGAACCTTATTTTTAAAATAAGAGTTTTGGACGTGGCAAGTACCTTGCTTGTTGTGTCATATGCTTTTGGAAATTATCTTATTATACTAATTATTATCCTCAGAAGATATAGCTAGGTCAAAACTTTAAAAATCTCATTATTGAAGGTGGGAAGTGTCTGTGTCATTTAGGATTCTTTTTGAAACATTTTACTGACAATTTTCATACATGTACATAATATAATTTAATCATGGGTACTCTAACATGTTTTTTTTTTTTGCTCCTCTTCATTTATCCCTTTCTACTGAATACCTTCTTTCCAACTAGTCTCTCTCCTATTTTATGCCATTTTTTTAACCATTTTTTTTTTAACCATTCTGCATCTTCCGTGAGAAAATGCTAATGGGCTCAATACTGTGCACATCGTAGGCAGGTCACAACAGCCGCTTTGAGCTTGCGAATCCTCCTGCCCTCGTGTCCGGAAAGCAGCTTTCCACAGCTCTCCTCCCCTTACTCGAAGCCCTGCATACTTTCTGAGCCCTCTTCTGCAGTGTGCCCTGAGCCTCGGAGGCTGTTCTGGGGATGGCTCATTCAGTCCTGAGCACTTAAAGTCACTTATTCTTAGCACACTTATGAGTCTTAAGTCTCCCGAGTAGTCACCACCACCTGCAAGAAGAAACATCTCTGACTAAAAGTGAGAGCATCACTAACCTCAGGACATACACATCTGTACTTAGACAGCAGTCTGATGGGCACAACAGTCAGCAACAGTGGCAGGTTTCCTCCTAGGGATTTTGTTATCTTCAGCCATAGTTTTGTTTTTAATTAAGTTCAATACCACCATGACTTTCTTCCAAGGTACAGTACTTGAATCTGATCAGAGATTTTTATTGGCATAATAGTCCTGCCTCTGTTGGACCAGTGGACACATGTTGCCTGGCTGACTGGTTGTCATAGCTTGCAGAGTCCACTGCTATGTCAGACTGTTGATGACTTTTCTCCCTCAGTAGCCTCCGTATTACTTAAGCACTATGAAACCTGTGTAGCAGAGAGGAGGCTTCCAGCTCAATTTTAGCTTTACTTCTCTGTCCTGAAACCAAAACATGTGTCTTCAACAATAGAATCTTGGCTTCTAGTTATGGTCAGCAGACAAAAGCATTGGCAATAGCCAGCATTGTTTGGGGGGGAGGGGGTGTCATGGTCTCCCTGACCAAAAAGTCATTGGAAAGAATCCTAGCCTTGCTACTGGAATTTCTCTGTAACAACTATAGTTTTGGGGAGCAGCATTTATCACCCCAAAAGGTACTTTGTCCTAAATGTTCTCCTTTTGTAAAATTATGCTTTTAAAATAGCTAATAAGAAAGTCGGTTTCCATATGGCTTTTTTTCCACACATATTTAGTTTTGGTTAACTCTCCTAGAAACATGCCTCTCCTCCAACCTTTTCCAATGAGCACGCTTAGACCTTTCCACCCCCAGGATTTCTGTTATGTCCCTACACTTACCTATATACTGTCTTATTTAGGTCATTTTCAAGTCTTTTTATCTCCTGGGTCTCCTCTGGGTATTTTAAAAATAGATTTGCAGGGCTGGAGAGATGGCTTAGTGGTTAAGGCACATGTCTGCGAAGCTTAAGGACCAAGGCTCAATTCTCCAGTACCCATATAAGCCAGATGCACAAGGTGGCACATGTTTCTGGAGTTTATCTGCAGTAGCTGGAGGCCCTGTCACACCCTTTCTCTCTATCTGCCTCTTAAATAAGAAAAACAAATTTCAGAGTTGGAGTCTCTATTGGGGTCAGTATTAGTAGAAGATATAGGAAATACCTTCAAGGTTATATACTTAGATATTTAAAAACATCACATTACATTTTTTGTGGTCACATAATTTTTACAACAGCATTCCAGTTAGAGAAGTATAATCCCTGTTTTCTTTCTTTATAATATATCAACCCTCTAATTATCATATATCATCTATTGGTTATAGCATTTAGCATTAGGCATGGGACTCTAGATCTTAGGCATGTTTGGCAATAACTGAACCCTACTGCCAGGCAATAATTTATGTTTTCTTTTAAAAATATTTTGGGTACTTATTTATGATGCACAGAGAGTAATAGGCAAGGATGAGGAGAGGGAAGGAGGGAGGGCGGGAGAAAGATAGAGGAAGAGAGAGAGAGGAAGACAGAGTATGGGCATGCCAGAACTTCCTGGATCTATAAACAAACTCAAGATTGAGTCACCACCTTGTACATATAGCTTTCGATGGGTACTGGGGAACTGAAAAGACATTTGCAGGATTTGTAATCAAGCACCTTGAACCACTGAGCAATCTCTTCTGCCCCATACTTTGTTTTCTACTTGAAAACACTTATTTATGAACGTTTGAATGGCCTGTTCCAAGTTAACTACAAAATGTCAGAATGAGAATGTGATTTTTTTTTCTTATTTTAGACTCGAGTTTAAACAAAATAAACTAAGAAATGTGTCAAACTCCAAAATTTTCTTAAAAATGATATAGCTACATACATTAATAATGCTATCTTATTTTATTAAAAGGAACTGTTATTTGTCCTGGAAAATTTAGTTTACAGTTTTTAAATCTCTTATCTGTGTTGTTTTATTATTTCCATTGTATTGAAATTTGCTTCAGAAGAAAAGTTGAAAGAGAAAATGATTGTAAGCTTAGAGAGTAGGTTTGTATCTTTAGATATTCTCTTATTTCATTATATATATATATATATATATATATATATATATATATATATATACACACACATATGTGTGTATATATATTTATATGTATGTGTACATGCTAACATTATTTTTAAATGAACAGTTGGAATGTAGTCATATGCTATCAACTCTTTTGTCCATAATTAAATGTTCATTTTCCCCATGACATCCTTCTAGGAATTCCTTTAAAGGCATTCTGAGTAGCTGTTAAATTTTAATGATGTATATTGACTGGGAATTTCTTTGTGGTTTCTAGGTCACAGTCACCCACACATTTGGGAATATGTGGTTTTGAAAACATTTGTAGTTTTGAACCAACCAAAATTGTAGATCTATGATTCCCCCTGTCCTTTACAAAGGTACCATTTTCTGTTAGTTTCTATTTCACAGGTTTTATTTGTGTTCTAGTTTAATAGCCATTATAATTTAATCTTTCCAAAAGACTGATGCTGTCTTTACCTCTTTTTTTCTCTGGAGGTTGTAGAGTGTATGTGTGAAAAAAAATGTGCAAGGTCATTGAGCTTGTATGATTAAAGAACGTTGGTAAGTGATTCCCTCCCATCAACCTCCCCCTTCATTCCACACATAACTTTCTGCCCTACTTGCGACATCTTTCCCCACCCCAATTCATGTATTTCACACAGCAAAAAGTATAGTGACTATCCCTGAATATATCTGAAAAAGAAATGGCTGCTTACAACCCATGCAGTGTGTGAAAGAGGTGCATCAGACAATCCTCCTCTTGTTCTCTTCTATTGTGCTTCCTGCTTGCTCTTCCATGCAACCTTCGCTTCAACCCAGTCTCCCCTCACATGTAAATACAACAGGCTTTGAGCATATGAATAGCTTTGCCCTGTAGCAACTAGACAGAAATGAAAGGAATGCATGCCTCAGTCTGAAGTATAGTATTTTACTACATGGTCAAAATTTAGCCCTGCTTAAAAGTTAGAAAATATAGGGACATTATTTCAGACATTGGAGTTAATAATTTTTAAGTTGGTAAAGTTTCTCTAAATAAGTGATCTCTGGTTTTGTTTTAACTTTTATGTGTAGCACTGTTGAGTTATTAAAAATACTGCTAGAGATAAACTTTGGCTTTGTTAACTTTAAGGCTGTTAAGATTTATTAACTGATGAAGAGAAATAAAGAGCTATTCTATTTTAATTCCCAAACAACTGATCATAATGTAACTTAAATTTGTATTCTACCAGAACCTGTGATCATGATGAGCTATTGCAGAAACCCTTTATATAGTAGTAAGCCAGGGTTATCCCAGTTCAATAATTAATTCTACTCTATGATAACTTTATTAACAATCTTCTTAATATCAAATAGTCCACAATATGGTTAATGATTTCAATACTATGGAACATAGCTCAAAGTCTTTCTTAAACAGATTTGTAAGCATATCTCAAATGCCAAACCTTCTTTGAAGTACTTTCCAAGTATACAAAAGAAAATTTATGATTTATTCTTATTCTGAATAATCTCTAGCAATTGCATGAGTACCTTTATTTTTCATGATTTCTAGCTAGAAAGGATGTAAGTTAAAAGAATTGGCTTATCCTCTTCTGTAGTCAGGATCCCCTTCATTCTTGACCTTCCATATTGTTTATAATTGAACAGCATTGTCTGGGATGGACAATTGCCTATTTCTATTGGTCATACACTAATCTACAACTTCCACTCAGGTTTTTTTCCCTTAATATATAAAGAATGATCTTGTACATCAAGAATTACATACAAAATGTACACACAAACTCAGGTGTAAGCTGGGCATGGTGGCTCATGCCTAATGTCCCAGAAATCTGGAGGCTGAGGCAGAAAGATTGCCATGAGTGTGAAGCTAGCCTAGGCCACACAGTGAGACTCTGTCTCAAAGCAAAGCAAAGGAATCAAAACAAAGTAAAACAAAATAAAACAAAAACAGGGCTGGAGAGATGGTTCAGCAGGTAAAAACACTTGATTACAAAGCCTGCTGGCCCAGGATCAATTCCCCAATGTGCATGTAAAAACAGATGATCAAAGTGACACATGTATCTGGAGTGCCTTGTTAGTGGCAATAGGCTCTGGCCTATGCATATTCTTTCTCCCCCTTTGTTTCTCTCTCTCTCTCTCTCTCTCTCTCACAAATTAATCAATACAAATATTTAAAAATATAGTTATTTCAAAAGGCACTTTGCATTACATGAATGATATGTAGCTCATATATAGCATCATGTATAACAACATTTTCTCTTATTAAAATGTCTCTTTATTAAAAATGTTTATTTATTTATTTACTTATTTATTTATTTGATTGTGTGAGTGAGAGAAAAAGAGAGATAGAGGTGGAATGAGTGGACCAGTGCCTTCAGCGGCTGCAAATGTACTCTGGATGCTTGTGCCACCTTGAGCATCTGACTTAGATGGTTCCTAGGGAAACGAACCTGGAACCTTTGGCTTTGTAGGCTAGTACCTTAACCACTATGCCATCTGTCCAGGACTAAAATATGTCTCTTGATGTAAGAATCCATGAGGTAAAATAGAAGAGAAAATTAATATGGTACTTTGTGTGAATAAGAATATTTTTTAAGTCATTGTCTAGAAAATACTTTCTATGCTGTTGCCTTATTGAAGCTGGGGATGACTAAACCATTTACAACTGAAAACTAATGTAGGAAGAGTCATAAGGTTTAAAACAGAAGAATAGGACAATGTGATTCATATCTGAAATATTGGAAACTACCATTTTCATGAGATAGAACTTTCGGTAACATGTCAATCACAATTCAAATAGATAAAATTTACCTGAAATGGAAAAATAGATCAAGTAAATGTAGGTAAGGCTACAGTTACCTTATTTCAAAAAGGGAATACTATATTTATTTATATAGTTTATATATTTGTCTACCATAATGACTAAATCTTTGTCAGTTCTCATTTGAGGGGGCATTAATTTTATGTAGGAATTAGTGAAAATAGGGCTTAAAATAAAGTTGATAATTGTAATTTGGTACAGGAAAGCAGACAACTAAATTTCCAACTACACAAGAAAATAATAGTCTTATTATTATCACAATTTTTTTCTCTTTCATATTTGGCATCTCTGCGTGAGTATCATATTTGAGTTTTTGACAATTCAGTTCTTTATAATATTAAGTTAGGTAAATCAGGAAACATCTTCTATGCGTACTGTCAATTAGTTCATGCATGTCTTGCTGATAAATATTTATTGGCTTATAACAGTGCAAGCATCTTAAAATGTTGTAATCATATGTCCAAAGAAGGGTTCATTAGGCTAGAATCATGCTATTAGGAGAATTTCTTCTATATGTCCTATGGAAGAATCCATTTATTCTTTTCAGGTTTGAGAAACCATCTGTTTGTTGGTATATGGCTCCCAGCCAGTATCTGATCACTTCAACCTCTCTTTCTGTCCTGATTTCTCCTTTTCTAACTTGGACCACCCTGCCTTTTTGTCCTTTCTTCCATAGAATAACTTGTGATAACATCAGTTTCACTCAAATAATCTGTGGTTATCTTGCATCTCTAGTATGTTAAGTTCATCATAACTTTTGCCAGATAAGATAACATAGTCACACATAACCAAGAATGAGATGTGGTCACTTTTGGGTGTTTGCTCTGTCTGGGACAAAGACTTTAATACAATCAGACTTTTTCAGCATCTGGTACTACTTAGGTTGCTGTTGCCTTTGCTCCCCTGTCATTAGTTGAGTTTGGAATGAAACCCTAGTTTAGCACTTCAAGGCTCATGAGATATATGATGCTGCAAGCATTTCTGAAGTGTGTTACAAATAATTTGTAGTGGTGTAATACAGTTGACACAGAATTATAGAATCAGCAATGATAATCCCATAATATCCTCATTGTGTTAATGGCTTTGTTTTTTCTTTCTTATTTTTTGGTAATGTTTAGACAGAGTCTTGCTTTGTATCCCAAACTAGACAGAAACTTGCCATGCACCTTTGGCTATTCTTATACATTTCATCCTCCCGCCTCTGCCTCTGGGATTTTAGGCATGCAGCATCATGCTCAGAAGTTTTCTTGATGGGGTGAAAAGTGGTGGATGCTATATTTTCAAATAAAACCCAACTCAGAGTGGCACTCACTTCTGTAATCCCAATTGAGTCTATGACATGGGAAGCAGAGATAGGAGAATCCAGAAGCTTGCAAGCCAGGCAGACTTTCACACACAAAGTAGCAAAAACAAAACAAGGGAGACCTGTCCTAAAACATAGTGGAAAACACGTATGTACATCCACTCCACACATACCTACACACATTTCATAGAAAGCAAGCAAGAAAACAAAGAAACATATCTTAAACCTACATTAGGAGTCTATTGTACTTGTGATATAAATCAAGAACAATAATTTTAGTCATAATGATACTAGAGATGTTCACCTAAGCCTGGCATTTGTGTAAGAATATTGTATACTTGTGAATGATAATTTTCATGTTACTCATGGTTCAATGGACAGGATTTAATACAGTTTTGTCCCTGTGGATCAAAAGCTAATGCACTACAAATGACTGATATACTCTACAAAGAGGCTTTGGTAAATAAAAATAATCACAATGACAATGCAATCAAAAATAAAAATGCAAAATGTTTTACAATCAAATTGGAAACAATATAGCTGAAGTGTTATTTATCGTAATCATATCATGGGGAAATGATCTGGACTTGAATGCTACTTTATTTCACTTAATAAAAATTTATATTTGAGCTGGGCGTGGTGGTGCGCATCTTTAATCCCAGCACGCAGGAGGCAGAGGTAGGAGGATTGCCATGAGTTTGAGGCCACCCTGAGATTCCATAGTGAATTCCAGGTCAGCCTGGATCAGAGTGAGACCCTACCTCATAAAACAAAAACAAAAACAAAAACAAAAATTACATTTGACTTGTGTCTTCTCTAAATTGTAGTTATAAAATTTATGGTATTATTTTGTCATGAATTACTGTAAATGGTTATTGTTGTGTGAAATTTATGTCTCCTTTATGTCATCAAAATGTCACAAACTAGGTGTTATATGTCATGATCTACAACAGAGTTTTTCCAATGGTAATGTAGTTGATTAATATGTATTTGGTTTTATAAGAGTTTTAAACTAAATTTCTGAGGTAATTATGTAACATATAGTGCTGGTGTCCTGCACTCTTCTGCAATAAAGAGCAAATAACATTCAGAAAAAGCATGTGGGTACATTAATGAGTTTGATGAAAATGAGAAAATTTTACATTTTATTTAAAATTTTAAGAAGTCATCCCCCACACACATAATCTGCACTTCCACTGAGTAAAAATAAGAAGAAACAAATGAGCTCCAATGCATTCAATGTGAGTCTATGAAGCTCAACATGAAAGAGAAACATGTCACCTCAGTCACCACAAACTCCGAAATCCAAATAGAAAGAGGAAGTTGAGCATGCAAGGGTTAAAGCTTCAGACCTTGAGCAAGGAGCATAACAGCACTTCGAATAATGACCCGGTTATGGAGTGGATAAATAAAATAGCAAAGGAATACAAAGGAAAAAAAAAAGTATTGCTAACATGACAGGGATTCTTTTAGTAACTGTTTTCACATAGTTGGATCACGCACACAGATTTCTGAGGATTTACGCTCATTAGTTTGTACCCTGACTTTTCCTAGGTGGTAGTACAGAAGCTCTGTGCCTGTTGTTTACAGACAGACAGAAGCTGCCTTTTCTTGCTTTCATTACTTCTTCCCTTTTAAGTGAAAGCTAATACCTTTTATGTGTTACAGAGTAGAGGCAGAAACAGCAGTGTCCCCACCACGGTAAAATATAGTGAGAACCAACGTGGCAGGGATTATACATGGCTAGAAACAGTTCACACTATTTTTAAAAATTTACTTTATAGATAACAAATAATGTATTTTGTAAGATTGTGAGTGATTAGCAAATGGTGTCAAAGGAAGCCTTTCACTCTTGCTAATGAACAATTTCATTTTCTTACTTATTTTGCTCTAATGTGGAATCTATTTTGATACTCAATTCACATGCATATCTCTTATAGTCTACTCCCTTTGAGAACAACCCTATTGGGCACAAAAAGCAACTTGGTAGGAACATTGACTTATATTTGAAACATACAACTAATATCTATTTTTATTTCATGTTTTCATACAAATATGCCTGAAAATGTAATATCATATTATCTTAGAATTTGTATTAAAAGTGCTGTAGTTTAATTGGGCCTTCTACAATGGAATCATAAGAATAAATCAGTTGCCAGTCTGAATCCTTGGGTTTGAGTCTGACCCAAGGCAGCTCAATAAAAATCACTACATAACACTAATTTCTACTTCATAACAAATAACAGTGTGATTCAATGATCATTTCTGAAGAGCTTACCTTCTCTGTGAAACAGCTCATGTAAGCATTTAATAGCAAGTACTGAAGACATCTCATATAGGGTCTTTAGCAATTTTAAAACCAATGTGGAAGAGTACAACTAAAATACACTTTGTCAAAATATATGCATATTTTATGAAGACAGAATGTGGGCTGTCACACAAGCTGTACTTGTAATGGTAATGGCCGTTACTTGGATATGTTCAAAAATATGAGAATATTTTATTATTAGTTGTCTGCTTTTTAAACTATCATAAGGATCTTTCCTTTTTTAAATGGACTTGGATATATACAAGTCAAAAACAGGTTGAAGACAGACATTATTAAATTTTAAGAAAATATAAATAATATGTTTATGGACTAAACAGTCAATACCATTTTGACAATATGACTGACAAACTGTTGTCATTAGGTTTAATTACCTTAAAATGTCACAAGATGTTTAAAGTAGAAAAATAGCTCTTTGTAGGAAAGATTAGAAAGACTAAATAGAAACTACCTGGAATGTATTTTATCTTTTGGAAAAGACAATGTTATCAATTAATAATATTTTGTATTGATTTCTTTTATGCTAAAATATTTGATCATTATGCTTTTTTCCCTTATTTCCAAATGTTCTTTTTCAAATATACTGAATGAAAATATGGGTTAAACTTATTACCAATTACATTCAGTTTTCAGAGTTCAGTTTAATCACATTTGCTCTAAAATTACCAAAGTCTACAGCAATCATGGAAGCAACATGGAGCCTAAAGATATATTTTTTTTTTCTTTAATGGAAGATAAGCCAGGTTTCCACAAACCTTGGTGTTGCAGTCATGTTTGCATTGCTGGTAGAAATCACCCAACCAAGAGCAGCTTGTGGGGGTAAAACAAAGGTTTAGTTTTGCTTACAGACTCGAGTAGGAATCTCCATGATGGCAGGAAAAATGATGGCATGAGCAGAGGGTGGACATCACCTCTGGCCAACATCAGGTGGACAATAGCAACAGGAGAGTGTGCCGAACACTGGCAAGGGGACACTGGCTATAATACCCACAAGCATACAGCCAATAATACACTACCTCCTGGAGGTGTTAATTCCCAAATCTCCATCAGCTGAGAACCTAGCATTCAGAACACCTAAGTTTAGAAGGACACCTGAATCAAACCACCACACTTCGCTAACAAGATATCACTTCTCTTTGGAGAAATTAAGGACACTGTTACTATGAATTATGGAGGATGGAATCCTCCTTTGATTTCTTTTGCATTGTGTGAACTTTAGTCAGATGTTACATTTTTCATGTTTAATTCCTATTTATGTAAAATATATACTTCTGTGTTTTCTATCCTTATTTGCTATTTTATTTTTCTATTTTTGGGCCAGTGTCATAATGTTTAAGTTTTATAACCTCAATGACTTTTGATACAGTTGTTCATATGATTTGATGATATGCTCAGTCTCTCAAACTATCTCCCTGCTTCAAAATTATCACCCTACCAAGTTTGTTTTGATTGTAATTTCATTGAATATACACATTAAAGAGATTAGCATTACATTAATGGTTAGAGTATGAAGTCTTTAACATTTTGTATTCCATTCAATCCATGTAATAGAATCTATAGATTAGCTTGTAACATATTTTCACAGCTTTTATTAGGTTTATTGGTGGGAAGCTTATGACTTTTTATATTACAGTGAATATATTTTTTCTTGTTTATTTTGGAAATAGAAACCTATTGATTTTATATACTTATAATATTCCTGTCAAACACACTAAGTAATCATATTTACAATCTTTCACTCGAGTCTCTATGATTTTCTAGGAAGATAATCAGAGCATCTACAAATAATGATTTTATTTTACCTGTTCAATATTTAGATTTTAGAACTTATTTGGGCCATGAGTTGAGGTTAACACATTTGATTGAGTGGTGCTATCTGTCAGAACTATAATAAACATTGATACTCCTGACATAGATGGAAGTCAGTTTGTTCTGTATTATTTAATAGTGTGCATGACTCCTGAAGTTTGCATACTAAATTTAGAAAATATGTCTTAATACTCAGATTTAACTGTATGCTATTTTTAGAAAAGTTTCAAAATTGTATCCTATAAGGAAATGATTGCATATTTCACACATAATATTTATTGTTGCATATCGTACTTTAAAAAGTGAGAAGACCAGGCTGGAGAGATGGCTTAGTGGTTAAGCGCTTGCCTGTGAAGCCTAAGGACCCCGGTTCGAGGCTCGGTTCCCCAGGTCCCACGTTAGCCAGATGCACAAGGGGGCGCACGCGTCTGGAGTTCGTTTGCAGAGGCTGGAAGCCCGGCGTGCCCATTCTCTCTCTCTCCCTCTATCTGTCTTTCTCTCTGTGTCTGTCACTCTCAAATAAATAAATTTTAAAAAAAAGTGAGAAGACCGGTTAAAATATTTCTATAGTGGCCAATAAGTGACCCTAAGTAAGTCTACACTTAAGCAGAGAACCTCTGGCTTTACAGGCAAGTATGCAGCAAAAGTGCACAGGAGAAAGGCAGCTCTGGTGTTAGCACTTGCTTCTCTCCCACGTGAAGCACCGGCAGCAGAAGTCAGGTTTGTTTGTCTTTTGTGCACAGAATGTGCACTCTATATTCATTACTTTTACATTATACCAATGGAGAAATGGTGCATCAATGGTATATAGACCTGAACTTAGAAATGAGAAAACTAGAACTAACATGAAACACTACATGTAAATGTGGTATGTGTTTCTAAGGTTAAAGAGCAAGACAGAAAGTGAGTAGAGAGACAAACCTAAGAGCTAAACACTAGCTTCATTATGGTAGCTCTTGTGCAACCCACAAAATCACTGGAACATAAGCCTGCCCTGTGCAGTAAAGAGATCACGTCAGAGTTCTAAAGTTGAGGGGTATGCTTAGGGAAAAAGGGCCAGAATGAGTTTCTCCTAATAAGTTGCCTTTTACAATCAACTTGTTTTCCTAAGGATTCCAAATCATGTACGAAACACAATTTAACTATTATGTACTTTCATAATGCCACTCATGGATAATATGAAGGAAAGCAGATGACTAGTGATTACAAATGTTAAATATCAGACTACTACTTACACAAGTCAGCCTATGTTTCTCCTACTACATTCATGGCCTAGCTGTTAAGTTTACCTTTGTTGTACAGTACCAGAGCATGAGGGCACAGGAGGAAAAGAGTATTTCAGTGGATTCCAGTGACCTCTTCGTTTACGATTCTTCTTATATTCTCTAGGCTATTTCAGTATTTCTTAATGTAGGTTGAATGAAGATAAAACCCACCAAGAATGGGTACCATGTAAACCTTCTTTCATTCTCCTTTAATTTGTGATTTAGGTTTTTATATTATTATTTATTTACTTATTTTTATTTCTTTGTAGACAGGTGATATTACCCTGGGAAAAATCATTCTAGTTATTTTTTAATTTTTTTCTTGTTTTTTATTTATTTATTTGAAAGTGACAGACAGAGAAAGAAGCAGAGAGAGAGAGAGAGAGAGAGAGAGAGAGAGAGAGAGAGAGAATGTACATGCCAGGGCCTCCAGCCACTGCAAACGAACTCCA